>NC_142436.1:144325000-146825000 GCF_059453495.1 Arachis ipaensis
ATATGCATACAACAAAATCTGTGTTTCACACCTGGCATCACATCCTGTAATGCTGGTATCAATCCCTGCATTCATAGGTAAACTCAGTAGTTAGCATTAATAGATTTAAGTTACTCAAATAAGAATATAAGAGCACCACTAATTGGATATAGTGCATATCACCTTCTGCTGGTCGGACATAAAAACCCAGGCATTCTCATTATAGTCCCCTATGTCAGTATGTAACTTCTCAAGAAAGAATCTCCAATTTTCCCGAGTTTCTGGATCCACAACACCGTATGCAATTGAGAAAAGCTGGTTGTTCGTGTCTTGACCTACTGCTGTTAGTAATTGCCCTCCAAAGTAACCTTTCAGAAATGTCCCATCCAACACTATGAAGGGTCTGCACCCTGCTTTAAATCCCTGCTTGCAAGCAGCCAAACAAACATACAAGTTCCTAAACCTAGGCAACCCTTCTTGCTGTGGACTAGTCCCCATATTGGCTCTTGACCCAGGATTAGCCTTGATAATTTCATTCAGATAGTCTCTAAGCCTTAAGTATTGATCCTTCTCCGTTCCTTCAATAACATCTTTGGCCTTGTCCATAGCCCTATACATCATCCTCTCATTAACTGAGATATCATACTTCACCTTAAACCACTCCTGTGCCTCCCTTTGTAACATGTTGGGATGGATTCTTAGTTTCGGCACCAGCTCCTCAGTAACCCAGGCACAACTCACTGACTTACTCTCGTTGCTTCTCGGACAAGTATGCTCATCCACAAATGTCTTAATCTGAAACGAGGCTGGATAGTTGGTCCTCGAACAGTAACACAACCAAGGGCAGTCGGGGTCGTAGCAAATCACCATGCACCTCTTCTTCTCATTCCTAAGATAGAATACCTGTCTCCCAATTTGTATATTGTACTTTTGCACTGCTGCTTTAAAGTGTTCGAAGGTCTCGAACTCCATGTTCAACTCCAGAGTAATTTTTCCAAATGGTGTGTTCGGGTTATGTTGAGGAAATACAGGTTCATCTTCATCATCAGATCCAGGAGGGCTATACAGTTCATCAGATTCGTATTGGTACATCTCAGGTCCCATGTCTCCATCTGCTCTGTTCGGGTTAGGCACCTCTACCCTAGGTACTTCATCATCCTTTCCAGGTACAATCTTCTGCCCAGATGGTTGAGGCCATGGATGATTTCTCCTTGTATTTGTCCTCTCATTTTTTTGTGTTTCTGTATCTGTTAATACATCAGTTGATATATGTCAGTCATGATGTAATACTTATCCAAAAATAATGTAACAAAACAGAAACAATAATTTTACCTGCTGTATTTTCTGTAGTTGGTTCCTCTGCCCTCAACTCATCCACCACTGGTTCTTCAATGTTAGCACCTTCATTGGCAACATGTGCATCATCATCATTGGTCTCATGTGTTTGTTCATTTACTGTTTCAGCTTCTCGAGGATCACCATCAGGCTGTTCAGATTCAGCAGCTCTTCTTTCTTGGGATAAACCACTTGGTGGTGGTCTTGGATGCCTCTTTCTCACCTGCTTAACAACTTTCTCTGGAGCTTCAGGTTGTTCAGTGTCTTTATCCCCCTTCCTGTGATTCACATCATCATTCATAACACCACCCTCACATTTATCCGACTCGTTAACATCAACAGCCTCCTCAATCACAACTTCATTCAAAGTCTCCTTCACAACAACTGTCAAAGCCTTATTCAACTGATTAACCTCATCAGTGGCCTTATTCACAACTTCAATTTCCCTCTCATCACCAGGTGGATTGACCTCAACCACACTCTCACTGCTACCATCAGACACCACATCGTCATCAATGATTTCAGGGTTGGCATCAATGGGGTGATCAAAATAGAGATGGATAGTATTGTCATTTTTAATTGCACTCTCACACATCCTCATCACTTCAGCATCTGTCCTAAGCACTCTAAGACCCTTACCTAATTCGAAACCAGGTTCTAGCCAATACGCTTCATTATATCCAGGGTAACCTAGGTCTAAAAATAACCCCTCGACAAAAAATAAATTACATGTCTCCACATTCACCCTGTGTATCTCAGTTACTAAACCCCCTTCGTATATCACATTACCATCTCAAACCCTTTTCAAGCAACCCATGTGATGATACACAAACGTAACTACACGATCCATCTAAGAAATAGTAGAGGGAAGATACAATGAATAAACAAGATGTCACCAGCAAACAAAATAAACCAGTGCTTAAACAAAGAACATGAAGCAGAACGTACCTCTTCGTAGGGTTGCTCCTAGTGAAGAATGGTGATCCAACGATGCCACTTGAAAATCGTTACCCTTGATTCGACAATGTCTCTCGCCTAGTATCGTTCTTCTTCGCGCCAAGCTTCCAGAGCAACGTCTCTCCCTCTCTACGTGACCTTTGAGTTTTACTAGTAGTGACACACTAAGTCACAGTAACTTAGTAACTAGTAACAGCATTTGCTAATTGGGTTTTAGGGCAAAATTAAATTAGGGCAAAAACTAGATTGAATTAGGTTAACTTAATTTTCAGGTAGGCTAACCATAGTTTTAATTATAAATTTCATCTAATATAAAACTCCTCTTGTCAGCAAAAACCGGCGTCCACGTAAGCATCGTACTCACCGGAGCTATGGTCCGGCAAGTACGTGGACACGCTTGGCAAAAATTTTAAACATTCATGTACCTTTTTGTCAATAACAATAGTCAGGTATCAAAATGTCAGCGTTTGAATTTTTCGGATACCGAATTGGTCATTACCTCTATATCATAATAATTAACAGTATATATAAATATTATTATTAAATTTTACATAATAAACTAATAAAAAAATATAATGTATTTATTATTTATTATCTTAAAAAATTAAATTAATATTTTTAAATATTAATTAGTCTGATACTAAATATATATATAAACCAAAGTAAGAGTGGAATAATAATAATAATAATAATAATAATAATAATAATAATAATAATAATAATAGTCCTCATCAGCTGAAGGGTAAGACCAAACGATTGAATTGAACAAGTAACTATTCATATTCAGCCACACACAACCATGTCTCGTAGCAAATCGACTTAAAAATCATTTGATATTTCCATCATATTCATATACGAACAAATAACAATAAATAAATAAATAAATATTTTAATTTATTTTATGTTGACCGTGTGTGAACTCATTAAGCAACGTAAGTTGACCAGAAAATTACTTAAAAATAATCGCTTTCATTTGTCAAATATATATCTTGTTAGATATTAGTCCTTCCAAATTGGGCTTCCATTTTAGCAAGATATTAATTTGGAGGCTCGCAGTAAAGAAAAAAAAATTAAAGTAACCATCATAGTTACTACAGTGAATCAATCAGATTATTAATTTATTGATTAATAATAGATTATTAGTTGAACCGATTAATTCGACCATACGTAAATAAAAAATAATAAATAATAAAAATTTAAAATTAAAATATATATTTTTATTAATATTTTAAAAATAATCAAATTTTAATAAATTATAATAAATATATTATAATTCAGTTATTATTAAATAATTATATAAAATTTTAATATTTTTTATAATAATTTTTAATTTTATTTTTATATTAAATAATTATTTTTAATTTTAATAACATACTAATTAGTTTTTATTTGTTATATTATTATATATTATATGTATTTATTAAAAATTAATATTAATAAATATTATATAATTATAAAAAAATAATTATATTTTACTTAATAAAAATATTTAATATTTTTATTTATATATTTAATAATATTTATATTAATAATTATACATAATAAAAAATATAATTACTTTAATATAATTGAATATAAAATTAAAATAATATATAATAGAATTATTGAACATTTTTATTATATAATTAATAATTATAATATATAATAACAAGGAATAACATATTCCAATGACAAAAAAAAGTATGTAATAATAATGAGGACTTAAGTTCGAATTTTATCTTTGTTAATTTTAGAATTTTTACTTGAGTGATTCGATTAGACCAGTTTTTACTAAATTTGATTGGTTTTTGTTGTTTTTTAATCTTAAACAGTCCTGAATTAAACTGGATCAGTTGAAGATCTGGTTTATTAATTTTTCGGTTAAACCGGCCAGTGATGTTATCGATAAAATTTGTTTCAACTTATCTATTCATGGGTTGAATAATTTGAAAATATAATAAATATTATATTTTTTATAAGTGACAAAAAATTTTTGTATTTAACAAACGATTTATTAATTTGCTCTAAATTTTTGTATCAACATTTGAATAAATATTTAGAAGGTACCCAAAAAATTTTAGAATAAAATTTAATCTTTAAATTTATTTATTTATTTAAAAAAATAAAAAAATTTACTTGACATAAAATAATCAAATTTTAAAAATAAAAATATTTTATGTTTTTAATAATACTTATAAAAAAATTATATCAAAATTTGATATTTAAAATTATTTTTTAAAATATATATTGTTACGGTAGGTAACCGGAGATTAATGGGCTGGATGGCACTGGTTGGCCCAACGTCTGAGGGAGGAAGCCTTTGTCAGGGTCTCCTCGTTCCCGACTTTTTTAGAGCAAGTCGTGACTAGTTCCGACTTCGTAGTGGCTAATCTGGTGAAAGGTGAGACCAACCCAAAGGGTTGAGCCTATTTATTAGGATCCTGGGCCTTTATTCGTTGGGTCAGGGTATAAACATATATAATATCTAATTTTTTTATCATATTTTTAAATCTTTCGATGATTTATTTATCTTAATAAACTTTCGAATATCATTTTGACTGTTTACTCAAAGTTAGAAAAAAAAAAAAAAAAAGGAACGTTGGCTGTAGTAGTTCACATTTAATTATAGTAATATTCAACCCTACTATAAAGCAAGTAATTAATTAAAAATTCTTAGAGTAAAATGGGAGATATATTGGTACTTGGTAGCTAGGTACTCCATCTCAACAAGCTAAGCAAGCTCTAGAAGAAGCTGGCACCAGTTGATATTTCAAGAATAAAATTTCGATTTATTTTTAAAAATATTTTGATATTATCATTTTAAATAAGTTAATTGATTTTATAAAATTTTATAATTTAAAATTTGTTACAATTTTATATTTTAAGTGTTTAATTATCTTTTTAATTTTACATAGAATCTCAATTTTTTTTAGAACTCTTAAACATTGAGAATTAAACAGTGGCCCTACGTTAACTCTTAATTTTTTTCACAATAGTCCCTGGAAAAGCACAGAATATCACAAGAAGCCCCACGTTGATAATGAAAGGCCCAGAGAGACACTACGTATGACACAACAGCATGTAGCTAATTGAATGAAAGTAGTTGTCGATTATTAATTGACCCAAAAACAAAAATGAAAAATTGAAAACAAAAAAAAAGTAGTTGAGCAGTAGAAACAGTACTACTTGCAATTAATTACATGTTGCAATAATATTAATGTCCTGATTTGAATCTTTTAATTAGGTATACTAGACACTCACTCATCATCAAAATCCAAGTTCATAACCATTAATAATAATTTGAAAAGTAGTTCTTATTTTTGCCATTTTCCTTCATTATTCTGATCTGTCACTTAGCTTGTTTGTGTGTATATATATACTACTCTCTGTACACTCTAAACCTCATATATCAGAGAATTATAATTAATAAAAGCTAAGAAGTAATGGAGGGACATCATCATGGAAAAACAGAGGTGGCAGCAAGATCAGGTAGTAATAAGAGTGGATTGGTTTTGAGGGTATTGGCATTGATACTGACTCTAGCAGCTTCAATTGTTGTTGTGACCAATAAACAAAGCAAAGTTGTTCCTCTGAAGGTTTTTGATTCTCTACCACCGGTTAATCTTCCTGTTTCTGCAAAGTGGCATTACCTCTCTGCTGTTCTGTAAGACCCTCTCTTCCTCTCTTCTCATATATTCATATGCATTAGAAACATGTTTCTTTAGTCTTTTACTTTTTACTTTATGCCTTTCATCAACTTTGGTTTTGTTGCCTAGCTAAATTGCCAATGTCTAACAAGTAATTTAAAAGAATCTAAATTATTATTACCATATCAAAATTTATGCTTTTAGTCTATGTGGTCGACTTTATTTAGTGGAATAAGACTTTGTTGCTGTTGATTGATGTATATCAAACTTTACGCTTTGATGCACATTACCTTCGTACAATGAGTTTTCCATGGTATTCTCATGTAGACTTATTGTAATACATCTTTTATATTTTGAAAAGGTATATGTAATTTTTATATATTAAATTAGTGTATTTTAAATAATACAAAGTATATACACCTTTAGTATAAATGAAAAAAACAAAGAGAATGTTTTGCAATATTCTTTTTGTATATTTAGATTGTATTTAGAAGGAAGATTGGAGATTGAGACGGAAAGACTAAAATTGAAAGATAGAAACAGAGATAATTAAATTTTTATATCGTGTTTGATGTAAAATATATTAAATTGAGTTATGTCTCAATATTATATTAAGTTTTAGATAAATATAGAGATTGATAAGTAAATTTAAAATTTTAAAAATTAAATAAAAATATTTTTGATAAGAAATATTATGAAAGTTTTAGTTTTCGTTTTAAAAAACATCTAATTCTTTGTGTGTCAATTTTTTAAAAATATTGAAAGGACTAAAATTTTGTGTCTCAAGACTAAAATTTAATTTTATTCTCTAATCACTAAATATAATATTAAATTTCAATCTCTTAATCTTAATTTTAATTTCTAAAGACAGATACTACCTTAATTTTGAATATTTTTTTTCCTTTAGATATTTGATACTTTTATTATAAACGTAGGATTCCTCTCATAATTTTACTCTTTAATTTGTCCTAATATACATCCTCTTCAACGTTCACACCTGAAATTCAAATAATATCGATGTGTGGAAAAAAGAGAAAAAATGTAACTTTTGTTTCTATCACTGATTAATATATCTCATAAACAATATTATATCAATATCTCTATAAACTATAGATCTATATAGATGTCTAATTTCAACGTTGAAATAACTTGTGTATAGTTTCAAACTAGTCCTACTTATCTGTAGACATGCATTAATGGCTCTTCCAAGTTCATGGCACTCTTCCAAGTTCATGGCACCGTCCCCGACATGTTTAATTTAGATACAAACACATATGACACGTCTATGCATCCTTATTTTAAATTAATAAAAAATATTATGTACGTAATAAAACTAGTACCAAAATTAATTCTTATATATTTTTTATATAAATATATAATATTTAATTTATTTTTAATATATATTTTATATTAATAATTAATTTTGATATATACATAATATAATTGAATTATTATTAGGTTTATTATTTTTATTATTATTTAAAAACTAAAAATAACATTCATTCGCCAATCAATCATAACTCAAATAGCATAGTCTTTCCATACTCATCTAAGAGGTCACAGTTCGAGTCTCTCTATGATAAAAAAAAATAACATTCATTCAAATACAATATCAAAGTTACTAAAACTGATTTAGTGATGATAATTGAGATTAGATAGTAATTAGACCTACATTTTAATAGTTGAATTTATTTTTATAATCGAGATCAATTATACTATGTGTTTATTAAATATCAGTCATTAATTTAATCATTCCTGTAAAATACATATTACAATATAAAATATATATTAAAAAAATAAATAATATATTTATATATCCGATCCACAAATACAAAATGATTGATCGAGTTATTTACACGATATTTTTAAGCAAAAATTTCATTAACATCAAAGTTTACTCACTTTTATTTTTAATATGAAATTAACTAAGTTTTTAATTGTTATGATTAATTAAGTGTCAAGTTTGATGGAATATTATTACAAATAGGTACTTTCTTGTGACAAACGCAACATCATGTGGATACGCAGCCGTGTCACTACTCCTAACCGCCGCAAACAGAGATGGCAAGAGCAAGCACTTGCGGATACTAATCTTTGTCCTTGACGCGTTCATGGTGGCTTTGCTGTTCTCCGGCATCGGCGCGGCTTCGGCCGTGGGCATACTTGGGTACCATGGAAACTCTCACGTTCAATGGAAGAAAGTGTGCAATGTGTTCGGCAAATTTTGTCACCAAATGGTTGCTTCCATTGGTTTATCATTGCTTGGATCAGTAGCATTCCTCTTCTTGGTTATGCTTCCTTTAATTTCTTCAGCTTAGTTGGTTGATAAATGTCACTCTAGCGTGCCAACTTGGGAACCTTCATTGTAGTTCAAAAGTTGTTGCATACTATTTATTGTGTTAATCAATGTCACATGCTTCTGAGTTGTGACAATTTGACTGCTGCTTGCGCTATAAATCAATATCTACATGGGATATTAATTTAAAAACATATCTGTAAACGTTACTGATAAATATATTTCTTTGGTTTTGAGAATATAATAAAATAAAATACTAAAAACATAACATAAAAGATAAAGATATTAGTGTGGCTTAAGTGTTTTTTATTGTTTTAATTTTTTTCGTTGTACATAATATTTTATAACCCCCAATAGGTAAAGGGGTAATTTGTCCGGAATATGAATTCCATTTAATAGTTTGCTTCATTTAAGGTTTTTAAATTTTTTTTTTTTTTTTTTGGTCGTGAGGTTTTTAAGGTCCAGGAGACAATTGTTCTGATATATGAGCATAAATATATGAGGTTGGAGAGTTTTTGCCTTTTGTATGAGCATAAATATTAGCCATTACAGAATAAACCCCGCCATCCTCAGGCTTTATCTCCATGATTTGTTGTGCTGCTTTCTTTGCAACCTCAACGTTTCCATGGATCCTACACCCACCCCAAGCAAACACATCTCCACCACTTGGCATCCCTTTTATCATCTCAACAGCCTCTTCAAGCAACCATGCTCTCCCCAACATATCAGCCATGCACCCATAATGCTTGTGCTCTCTACCAACCCCATACACACTTTCCATGTCATTGAAAAGCTTTCTTGCTTCAGCAACCAGACCTGCATGGCTGCACCCCACCAAAACACCCAGGAAGGTGATGCCATCAGGCTTAACTCCTGCAGCAATCATCCTAGAGAAATAATCCAGCAAAGTTGAAGCTTTACCATGAACTGCAAGCCCAATAAGCATGGCATTCCACGTGAACACATTTATCATTGCATGACTCGAACTCATCCCTTGCGTTCTCAAGACAGCCAAACTTTGCATACAGGTCCACCAACCCAGTGGCCAGATACGAATCAATCTGAATCCCATTCCTTATAATGTAATCATGCACTATCCTACCCTATCCAACTCTCCCGTTTGAGCACAAGCTGAGAGAACGTTTACCAGAGCTATATTATCTGGCCTAATCCCCAATCCAATCATCTCATTAAACAAATGAATGGCTTCATAACACAGCTTTGCGTTGCCATAACCGGCAATCATGGTGCCCCAAGACACGGAATCTCTTTCTAGCATTTCGTCGAACAGTTCCCGCTCGCGCGTAATCTCACCACTTTTAACGAACCCATGAACCATGGCATTATAAGAGACAACATCCCTATGAGAACTCTCGTTGAACAGCTTGTGGGCACCGTGGACGCGGCGATGGAGGGAGCAAACGCATCTGAGGGCGTTGAGGGAGAAAGGATCGGCAAGAAAGCCCAATTTCAAGGCCTGGGAGTGTAGCGAGAGGGCGATGGAGATGGAAGTAAAAGAAGAAGAATGGAGGAGGGAACATGCCTTGAACGCAAGGGAAGGTGTGGAAGTCAGGGAGAGGCGGCGGAGGGCGACGAAGTTGTGGAGGGTGTGGATTCTGATAAGGTTGTCGTAAGAGAATGTGTAAGAGAATGTGTTGGGGTTTGTGATGGAGTGGAAACGGCAGAGTGCGTAGGCGTTGGGGATTAAGTTCGTGAGGGTGACGAAAATTACGTGAACGGCAGGATTCGTACCTGCGCGGGCAGAGCCCACATGATTTCTAGTCATGCCCGATAACCACTCCGGCACGTCCACCCTCTTGATGTCACTGTCAAGCTACACCTCAGTTTATCTTTTTGGTTCTTACCATACTTGACAGCAGCATCACAAATAGAGGAAACGCCAAAATCAGGGAAGAATGGTTAATACTTCATACATCAAAAGTGAATCCGAATAATATTACACATTCAAATTTTGTTATGAACTAAATTAAACAATAAAATTTGGAGTAACTAATTTTTATTGATATTAAATTAATTTAATTAAATTTAATTAACAAAAATACTTAAATATATAGCATTATTCACCGACTAATAAACATTAACCGCTTCATTAATATCTCAATATTTTCTAATAATTGGTATCATAAAAAAAATCTTCTTAGTTCTTACTTTCTTTAAATTAAAACATAAAAGTTAACACTAAATTTGTGCAATTTCTAAAAAAGTCAAAAAGATAATTATATTCTACCTTCCTAAATTATCAAAGGAATATTAGTAATAACAAATAGAGTTAAACTATAATATGGATAGCGAAAATGAACAGAAAAGTCTCATCCTCTTTGAATTAAGTATCGAAGAATTTTAATTTCTGTTTTTAGTACGAAAAAGCTCTAAAATTATGAGATGAAAAATGAAATAGTTAAGGTTTTGCAACTTTTTAATTTTTTAGTAAACATTCATAGATGATGAAAATTTACACTTCATCATGTAAACTACTTTTTTTTAATTTAATAAAAAATACACTCTATGTCTCTATCACAAAGATCCAAAAAGAAACTTCATCAGATGTAATAAGTTGTCAAACAAAGAAGGGAAACAAAGAGTATCAAATTATTAAACTGAACTTATATCTAATAAACGAGATTGAATGGGAATTCATTTCAACAAAATCGATCACGACCGAAACAAGTACTGTTTCATGTTACCCAAAAAATAAATAAATAAAAATAGTGGTATTTATGACCCAAAAAAAAAACAGTATGTCAAACATTGCAATATTAGTCTAATGATTAGGTAGTACAAACTTCAACACTATTATGGATTTAATTTATAAGAGTTAAGAGACTATTTCAGGTTTAGACATATTCTAAGATGAAAAAATCATCGACTTGCCCATACGCAACTTCAAAAACATATATAACGCTGTGATTAGACGAGGTAATACATTACTAATTCATCATTTGAACAAGCGTGCATATAGTTGTTAAAGAAGAATGAATGGTTCATACATTAATTAGAGAACTAATCCCTGAAAAGTTTAATTAATTAATTAATTAATTAACTAAAGGGCAAAACCATGTCAATGGATCCTCCCTATAAATACAATACATCCCATGTAATCAATCGCAAACACTCACATACAACAATTAAAAGAGAAGACTTGATAGTTTTAATTACGAGAGACAAAATGACAAGAATTGCATACTTCATTGTTGCGTTTTTGGCTTTGGCATCATCTTTTGCTTCTGCCTACGATCCCAGCCCTCTACAAGACTTTTGTGTGGCAGTTAATGATTCCAAATCTGCTGGTATGTAATTAATGCATAATCTAGCTCATCATCATTTACTTGAAAAACGAAAAACTTCTTTACAATTTGAAAATTCATAATCAAATTCCAACTATCCAAATAATTGGTCTAAACAATTTCTACAGGACCAATTGACTCTAACACATCAGCAGTTAGCGTTTATAAAGATTGCGTAGACTGATTACTTAGTGTTAATTTAGATTGATTTTTTTAAGTAAAAAAAATATTTTTATTAAAAAAATTAAAGCAAAAGACGTTTTTAATACTTAAAAATTCTTTTTAAAAAGCCTATTCAAAAATAAAATAATTTTTGTTTCTTAAAAAAAATCTTTATTAAAAAGATAAAAAAAAGTAAGTATTTTTTTTAAAAGCTAATCCAAACTGAAGTCTAGACTGTTGGGACTGGAAGGATTTTCGAACTGTAAGGAGTAGTTCGTCTTACTCCACATATTTTCTTACTTGAATTTTCTTTCTAAAATGTCTTGTGATTTGAATTGCAGTTTTTGTGAATGGAAAATTTTGCAAAGATCCTAATCTTGTGGTAGCTGAAGATTTCTTCAAACATGTTGATGCCGGAAACACCAGCAACAAACTTGGTTCAAAAGTTACTCCAGTTAGCGTTAACGAACTATTCGGACTGAACACATTAGGCATATCGTTAGCTCGTATAGACTTTGCAGCAAAAGGTTTAAACCCTCCTCACATTCACCCAAGAGGCACAGAGATCCTTATTGTTCTTGAAGGCACTCTCTACGTTGGATTTGTGACTTCAAATCAAAACAATGGACAGAACCGTCTTTTCACGAAAGTGCTAAACAAGGGTGATGTGTTTGTGTTTCCAAAGGGACTTATTCACTTCCAATTGAATGTTGGTTATGAAAATGCTGTTGCTATTGCTGCTCTAAGCAGTCAAAATGCAGGGGTTATCACTATTGCTAACGCTGTTTTTGGGTCAACTCCACCTATTTCTGATCAAGTTTTAGCCAAAGCTTTTCAAATTGACAAAAATACAGTCGATTATCTTCAAAAGCAATTCTGGTATGACAACAATTAGTTGGGAGAAGACAGATGCAGATCTTCTATTTCTTACTTGTACCTCATGCAATTAGCCATCCATAATATTAAATAAAATGCATGAGGGTTAATTTATACGTACCACGTTATTTATTGTATTTTTTTTTTTTGGTGACTCGTTATTTATTGTATTAATAATATTGGCTTGATATAATATTGCGTGTTTTGAAAAAATAAAACCAAACTTGCATTTTTTTATTTTTTATTTTTCGAGATATTGTGTCCCTCTTTTTGGATTCTAATCTATTGTGCCACTATATGTATTAAAAATTTACACTAAAATCAGCCATTATAATAAATAATTAGTATAAAAGATAAGTGCTAGAGGGTCAGCAAGTTTTATGATTTGTAGTTATTATTAGAATTTTTAATAATGTGAAATTTTATCCAATAATATGAAATTGCTCACTTTTCTTTTGATAGTTAAGTGATGGCCAAATTTTAATAAAAATGCTGGCTTCTTAGACTTTTTCAGTATAAAATACATGTTAAAATATAAATACACATTAAAAATAAATTAAACCACATATTTATACACAAATATATTGGTGATTGATTTTAGTGACTAATTTTAGCATACATATAATATTTTTGATATACTAAATATGAACAATTCTTAGACGAAGTTTGTACGAGAAGAAAATAAAAAAGAGTGTATTAATTAATTTTAAAAATTAATAAAAGTAAAATGAACTATTTTTACTAGGGGTTTAATTATCTATTAAAGAGAATTTTGGTCCAAAATAAAAAATCTTCATGCCGTTATTATTTTTTTATTCCTTATAAGATGTAGCGATAAATATATCTAGGACACCTAAATTAATGAAAAATTAATTTGAATTTCATATAACCTTGCCATTTGCCAATGGGGGGTAGCGTGCAATGATTGTGCAAGAATGTGTGGAATGACAAGAACCCTAAAGTACAAAAGCCCGAAATGAAAGGTGATAGCGAGTGTGGTGGTTCTTCAATGCCGGCGGAGCGTAACAGAAGGCTGAAGATGAATCGCCTGTTCAGTCAGCTTCAGGCCACCATCCCACGCCCCCTTTCCAAGGTTCATCGCCCATTATTGCTATATATACTCTATTCATCACATTCATCCACTTTTGGTTCTGATTGGTCTCTATCTGAAATTAATAATAGGCTACAAAGGAAGTGATTATAACGGAAACGATTAGGTACATAAAGGAGCTTGAGAGGAAGAAGAACAACTTGGAGCAGATCAAGGAACTACAAATTCAAAGTCATGCCAGTGGTACCACCTTCATGCTTCCATGCATGGCCAATGATGATAATTGCTCTGTCACTGTCACTGTCTCCGCCAACGTCGCATTTTTCGGCATTCAGACCGTGGCTCGCCGAGGTTTGATTACCATGATTTTGGAGGTGTTCAGCAACCACAAGGCTGAGATTTTGGCTGCAAATGTGGCGGTTAATGAAGGGATTTTGACATTTGCAGTCACTGCTCTATTGCAAATTGTTGCTGATGGGGAAGGAGAAGGAGAAGGGGCTGTTGAGATGATTAAGAGAGAGATCATGACTTTGTAGATTCAAAGCTCCCTGCTTTTTCAGTTTTTCTTTTTTACACTCTACACTTACATTTACATGTACATGGTGCTTTCATTTAGTACCATGCGGCTCTTTACACACAGTAAACGATATCTAACAATTTTGGCCATGTATTCATGAATATGATAGTAATACACACATGCAAATTAATGACATATTGATGGGGCTTGTTTTATTTAAAGATTCTAATACACTTGTTTTATTTATACACAAACACATGTTGGACTATTTTTTTATGAACACAACATTTCTTATTCAACAGTATGAGTGGAGGTCATAATGAGGTTGCAAATGGAATTTCATGATGGAGTGCTTGTTATGGTTATGTCCGGTGCCTTTTCTTTTCTCTTAAATCCAAACTATAATTTGGTGGTTTATAAACTAAACTAAATATTCTATGATACTCCTTCCGGGTCGTTTAGCTTGAATCGCAAGAAAGTGTTTGAGTGCACCTTATAGGCACACCACTATCTTTTTGTTGCAACATAATCCACTAAAACAACATTTCATATTTTGGAAAACTAAATGCCACTAATAGACACCATTAAGCAGAAATATTAGAAAGAAAAAGGTATGATTGGAAGAAAAAAGAATGATTTCCAATGTAAGTAATCAACGTTTCCTACTTTGAACTCAGGACCTAACAGAAGACCCAGAAAAATCATCACGGTATGAAGCTCATCCTTGAACAATCATTTATCCCTTAAGGTCTTCCAAATTTAGACTTGCCTCAAGTCCCATGTTCAGTTGACTAATCATGGCAAGGATATCGGAGTTTAAAGACGATGCTAGTGTCTGCGAGTAGATCAGATAAAAAAGAGAGAATATAGCACATTAGTCTTAGAGGGCAAAAACTCAGAAATACGAAAAGCAAATTTCTTAGCACTGAGATGGTTTACCTTTTGATCCTCTCCTTTCCTGTACTTAATAACTTCCTTGGGCCACTCGGAGATAAGCTTCTGAAGTTCATCCTTAAGGCGTCTTTTTTTTGCATCATCCAAATTCTAGCAACACAGGTGTCAAAAAAAGGAGGAGTATATAAGACTATCCAAGGCAAATACGGCTTTCACTCAGTTTGGTAATGGCTGTTATAACAAATTTAACATTACCAAAGCAGACACAACATATAAGCAAGAATATCATTTAAAAAATGATCAATCCAAAAATGCAAGCTTCCTTTAAAAGAATATGCTACCTTTGCTAAAACTTAACATTTGCTCTTGTCTAAGCTGTTTCTTATTTTAAATGTTTAGGCTGATGAACTGTTTCATTTCATATTGCTGCCTTTCTTTGTTTTGCTTTCCCTAGTTAACAAATAAATGGGTATGAAACAACACAGTTTGTACCTCATTTAGTTCTTGAATGATGGAAGCTGCATCGCTGGGATTACGCTCTAACAAATGACCCTGAAAATCCATGAGACAAGGTTAGCTTAATTTCTGAAGGGAACTCAGCTATGGTCCAATCCAGCTACTTGAAACAAGCATCAGCATTTATGTTTAGTTAAATGCAACTCATATGAGACAGATGTCTAACTAGATAAGCCTTGTCATGAAGAAGTGATGCATGCAACTATTCTCATTTTATAGAACACAGACTACACATGCCAGGAAAGCAAGGAAATTGTTTGCAATAAAATATCTTCTCATCAAAACTTGGATATCATGCTGATACTAGCATATACACTTGTTAACTGCATTATAAAAATAAGTTATCAAATTAGACAACGGTGTCCATGGGTTTGCCACCTTAGCACAAGAAATCCCAGATGTCAAAGTAGGTATCTTCTTTGACTCAAGTCTCAACGTATTCATTTTCCACAATGGCTCCGTCTCGCCTACAAATAGAAAATGAAAATACATAAATGAACGATTTAGCAACGTTAGATATGATATAAGCAAGTTCAAATAAAATACATAGCACGACCTTGAAATCATTAGGTATAACTATATGTGCAATTTCTTTTGGTGAGAACTATACATGCAGTTAAGTCAACTATGCGGAAACAGGCTCAAATTATAACAAATATAGTTGAGACCAGGAATTTCTTTCTTATTTATAATTCAAAAAGTCACAATAAATGATTATTTCCTTTTTATGTTAAACATTAGACCAAAATTATTTCTTTCTTTAGTAATGGTTCCTTGGGTCAATTAAAGTACTATTTATTTGCACCTCTTTTGGCAGCAAACTTCATCCATGTGTCAAATGAGGTTTGTCGTAGTTTTACGCCACCAGCCTTGACAAACCATTTTCCGTACTTATTAATCAAATCCCACTTATCAGTATTGTAACAAATGCTGCAAGTGATCAACCAAGGTACAGGTCAGAGACATACATAGAAAAGAATGGAAGCAGCATAAGAAGCCGCCTTAACCTGAAAACAATATCTGCTGTGCCTGGTTGCAATGGTAAATCATTCTTCTTCAGAAGTTTCATTACTTCCACCAGCAATTTAGTATCATTGTGATTCTTAGCATGCGTCTGTAGTAAATAAATGACACTAAATTACCAAAGTAGAAATTAGAAACAGAATAAAAAATTTTAGAACATTGATAGGCTAACGTTACCAGTAAATGATTAGCAGCAGCAACAGTTGGGCTCAGTCCATAGACATTATGCTTCCATAAAGTCATCTTTGCTGCATATACATTTCGAATAACCTCAATATTTTCATGTCATAAGCTCCAATTGAAAAGAAGATGGAGTATAACATACAAAATTTAGGCACATATCACGCATCCATACCAAAATCAAGGGCTCCTGCTTTAATACATGCTTTAGTAACTTCTTGACAGAGATTGCTATTGAAGTCATCATGAATTCGAAGATTTGATAGCCTCTGCTTGCAAAACAGATTGAAAACCAATACTATAACAATATTGAATAATCGAATTTGCAACAGAAAGGGGTTAAAGTGGACAAGAGTAAACACTAACAAATATGTGGAGGTTCTCCAAAATGTCGAATAGGAGGCTTATATCTTGTTGGTGTTTACAATTTTCAATCATTGACCATAACCAAGCATTAGGTGGCATTGATCGTTTAACTTTTACAGACTCAAGCATCTTATCATAGAGCTCCTTCACAGCCACTGCATTCAAAAACCCAAACCAAAGACAAAAAAAGAGTTGTAACTTGAAATGAAATCCAAAAAGAAACCATATACTAAAATTCTAAGACTGGGATAAAACAATGAAGAACCTGTGGGAGTCTCTTCAATAGTTTCCACTCCAGAACTATAAAAAGCCTTTGGCATCATGAAATACATTGGTTCCATTGACACATGCCAATAATCACGTTGTGTGATCCCTGTCTAATTCAACAAGCTCATATCACTAAATCATTGGCAAAACCCCGTTACGAAAAAAAAAAAAAAGCATTGAAGTTCTAAACTTTGTGTTTTAATACAGGGAGGGGGGAAAAAAGAAAAGTTTTTTATACACTTGAATTAAGCCCCTTATGCAAATCAATTTTTTTTCTGAAATTATGGATTAAAGAAGCGGTTTTTCATATAAACTTTTACCTGAGAGAAAGGGGGTGTGTTGTAATGGGTTGGTGGAGTGATGAGAGGGAAGGAAATGGTTGTTGGAGTTGAGGAACATCGGAGATTGGCGGAGAAGCCGAAAGGCACGGCGAGCACTGGAGGCAACTTGCATGGTTGAATCTGAAGGGGGGAGCCAACTCGGTGAGTTCAGGAAAGAACAAAGCTTTGAACCACATTTCAGCTTCAGGGTTTACGGGACACACACGGAGGAACACTATGGTGAACCATAGTACACGTTTCTTATCGTGGACTTACATCTCCCTCAAAGTGATAATGCTATTTTTATTTTATTTTTTTCAATTTTTTCTTTATCTTCGAACTTATTTGGGTAAGTTTCTAAACAAAAAAAATTTGAGTTATTTTTTTAAAAAATTTTGCAAAAAAGTAAAAATAATTTTATGTTTGAATATTTTATGTAAAAATATATTTTTATCTATCAATTATGTTTGGGTGTAATAATATAAAAGTATTTATTTATTTATTTATTATGTGAAAAATATCTTTTTTTTCTAAGAAAAAAAATTTCAAAGAAATAAATTATAGTTTCTCAAAATTTTTTTTTTATTTTTCTAGTACTTTTACTTTTTACTACTAAAAATTTATTAAATATGTTAAAAAAAATATTTTTTATTAAAAAATATCTTTTTTTATTAACTTAATAGCACCCAAACAAACACTTCATTATGTTATTTTTTTAATAAAATTTCTGTTAAATATAATTTAAAAATAACATATAATAAAGGCCTCATTTCTTTAGGAGGTTTCTCCAATCTCCATTCCATTATGCAGTCAGAATTAATTTTGCACACGAAATTATGCTTATTGAGACATTTGAACTTCTAACTTTATCTTTTGAACTTCTACCATATATGGATATAGAATTCCTAACAACATCAACCAAGTTATTTAGAATTTTAGATCAATAAAGCAAGTTAACGAAATCATCACAATTGACCCTTGTTTAGAAATTCCCATGATAACTAAAATTGAAAATGGATGATTATGAGTGGAAAGAATCACTGAGTTGTGTAGATTTAAATGAAATTCAGTGGCAATGATCCAATAATATCAATACAATAATACATCATAATCACGAGCTGTTCATGACGGGAAAGCAAGCCTAGTATTACAGTATACAAATGTTTATATCTGCCCAATGATGCAGACACCAAACCCCATCTCCTTCCATATGTTGGACTGGAGTAGGAAGAATAACCTAACATAACTATCTAGCACACAACAGTACAACAATAATAACCACCTAAAATGCCAAACTTCCCTGCTTTCTTGGACCACAAGATTCTGGTCATTGAGGAAGAACCGGAGGAGCGATTGCACGCGTATTATACGATTGGCAGTGACCACATTTTTGCCCCAGAATGTGGAAGAACACTTCTGTTGTGTCATTGCAGTCATTGCATAATATCCAAACCTGCAATGAATGCTTGCTTCTTACTTAGTTATCCAAACATGAAATTAAGGGCATCTGGGAACCTCAAAATAAAATATGTCAGAGAATGGAAGTTTACCTTCCTATGCCGATAATCTTCGGGCATGACAGTTGCTTCAATCTAATATAAGATGAGAATAAACAGATCAACAAGAAATCATACTTGAAGCAGAACATTCTGCAGGCAATAACATTCTTGCATCTTGATTGAAAAATTGTGTTTATATAAAGAAACATAAATCAAGTAAAAATAACACATCTATGTGCTTTATTTTAATCAAGCACCTCTTCATCAATTCTCTTCCATGTCCTGGTCATGTCCATCACTGACTTGGAGCATATGGGACAGCAGTACCTGAGCCATATATAAAGTACCAAATGAAGTTACTTGGAGAAGGAGAGATCATAGTTATAGGCCAAACAATTGTTAAACCATTAACATGCTCACGTGTCGCGATTTAGCATCTCTTCAAAGCATTCATGGTGCATGGTGTGACCACATTTCATGACACTGATGTCTTTCATTGAATCAAAAAGGAACTATATAAACATAACAAAGTAAACATCAGATTATTCTCAAGCTTTCAACATAAAAAGAAATACCACATTTGATTAAAAAAAGCAAGACAAGGAATAAACCATGCACCTCGTAACAAATGGGGCAGTGGTGCCTCATGGAGTTCTCCACACACAAATGATTGTCACGCAGTGTAACTGAATAGCATGACCCTGCAATATTATAAAATGTTGATCACCATATATAGCCTTACTAAAGTGTTTAGAGTAACTTATTTTTCAAAGAAAGAAAGAAAAAATAGTTGCGTTAAGTAACTAAATATCCATCATAGAAGAATGCAGGTCCATTCTAACAGAGGTGCTCTGTTTATACCCAGCCCTCATGAATGGAAGAGAACAGAAAAAGACAAGTGATTCACCATATGAAAAATGAACTCTAGCTTTGTTTTACAACAAACTAATAAAAAATAAAGAACAAAAAGCCATTGATCAAGGACTAAATTTGAAAACTATTCTATGATACTGATAAACCAAAATCTGAAAGGAGTAAACCCTTGTAATTATTCACAGAAAAACAAAGTATGGACAAGCATAGGAAAAACAAACAACGGGGAAAGGAAAAAAAAGAAAGCAATAAAAAGATTAGCGAGTGTTGGTTGAATGATGAATGCACACCACACTTCTCGCAGTGGAAAAAATTCTCTTGACCACCAACCCTGTTTCCAAATTAGATCATCAAAGATTAGCGAGTATGTCATAAATTGAGGTGACATAAGAGATAGATCTACTCAAACACAGCGAAGTGAAACCGCACCTACAGATTCCACAATCATCACAATGAAACTGTTGTTTCCCTATCTGCAAATTGATTAAAAAAACATTCAGCATCATTGAGGAAGCAAGAATATTAACGATCCCAAGCTGGAATTATGCATCAAATTCAGTCTAGTCCATCTCCAAGAAATAAGGAGCTAAGTAGAAGATCATAGTTAAGAAGCTAAAACTGATCCAAATACTCCAGAAAAAATCAGTGAACAATTACATCATCATCGAAGAATTTGCAGATGTCACAGAAATACTCTCCCATTCTAACTCCACAGTTTGTGCAAACTTGAGCGACCTTCAAAAGAAGCCAAAACAAACAGATACAAATGAAGACTAGACACAAAACCAGAAGTCTTCTATAAATTGAATTTCGATTGAAAAATACTTACCGGCTGCTCAGTGTCACAAACTGCACAAACAACCTGAAACCACAAAAAAAAAGTGCACGACTCTTATCATCTGCTATTGATCTCTTGAACAAAGCATATTACTCAAAACCCTTGAAAAAGAATGCATCCTACTTGTTTAACATCTTGGCGAACAAGTTCGTGGCGATCATAGGGGTTCCTCAACAAGCTCTAAAGAACATGAATGGGAAAATAACACAACTGGATCAGTAAAATTGCAAAAAGATAAGAGCTTTGAGCTAAAAAAGATAAGAAAAATACCGCAGCCTCGTTATGGCAATGGCGGCAGGGGTAGATCTCATTGCAGCAAGGTGCACGAATCTTGCATCTCCTCCTATAATGCTTGCACCTATATATATATCAATGATAGAAACAAGTTTAATCCGAAAGCAGTTAGATTAGTTGAAATAAGAAGAAGCACGCAAGGTGTTTGATGAAATTACCCATAGCCCATCCTCCCAAAATCAAGACGTTCATTGTTTGCAGAGCCTTCCATTTTTGGATTTGAATCTGAGAGAAGAGGAAGGAGGAGGGAAGGGAGAGTTTCCTGATTTGGGAAGATTTTGTTTGCGTTAATTTTGCCCCTTTGATCTCAAAAGGGAAAGCCACCCCATTATTAATCATATCATCATGTTTAAGGGACTTATCACAATAATATCAATTAAATATAATATAATATTTAGTTTCGATCGTGATTTATATGATTGAAATAATATAATATTGTGGAGGGATGGACATGGAAGAATGAATATAAAATAATATTATAATGTATTATGGAAATGAAGATATATGAAGAAATACACAAGTACACAAATTTATACCCACTTGAGATGAGAGAGAGAGAGAGAGAGAGAGAAAAGATAAGGTGTGGGGAGTGGAGATGCCAATAGCAGCAAAGGATGTGACTTTAGCGTGAGACAAGGGAAAATGGCATATGGGCCGCATGCAACACCCAATAGGGGTTTCTCATTTCTTGTTTTAACGCTGATCAAAGCAACCTAACCTAATATCCTCACAACTGCTTGGAACTCATTAGTGGATAAATTTATGATCATACTTTTTTAAGTATGCCTTTGCATTCAATTTCTTTTTGGCACAGAGTGATGAGTTTTATATTCAAGGTTCATTTAGCCCTAAAATTTATGTTACTGGTTCAGTTTCGTTCTTTATTACCTTCTGTACTGTTAAACTTTAATGCATTGTGCATTGTTTGCTTGATGTATCTTATCCGAAGTCTATTGTACAAGGATAAGATCCTGATTCAGCATTGACCATACATGGCTATTTCTTTGGATTTAACTGACATGATGACTATGCATGGTCAATGTAAAATCTCTTTAAACGGATAACGAATAGAATGAGAATGGATCTCAATTTTTTTTAACTGAGAGAGTAAAATGTGATTTAGTGGTCCTGTTAAAAAAATAAATCTGTTTCGGTCTTTTTTTTAATTTATCGCGAGTCATAGCAGTTTTTTCAACATCTCTCTTTACCAAATTTAACGAAAGAGATCTACGTGACACTAACGTTGTTAATATGGATGCTGAGTTTCTGTTAAGTGATATGCTGACGAATAAACATTTATCATGAATTGGTTTGTCTCTCTATGAATAATAGTCAAGAGTCTATTTGTCCTCTTATGAAAGGTTAATTTATTATTCTTTATCCGCTAAAAATAATTTTAGGGAACTCATTACAGTTTTTATTTATGATCCACCTATCATAAAAAATAACTCCACATTAGTTTTTGCGTCATAAACAGTAAATAGAAACTCAAAACATCTCTTTCTTCTCCATTAAGAGGAATTAATTTTAGTTCCTGTTATGGTCCCACTTAATTAATAATTTAAGATAATTAAAATTAATATAATTATTATTTTTTTACAATAATATTATTTAAATTTATAAATTCAAAAATAATTTATTATTAAAAAATATTAATATTAATTTATTAATAATAACAATAACATAATAACGACTAGTTTTTAACGATTAATTTTATAATGGCTAATTTTATAATATGATTAGTATTTTTAAATTTTATAAATAAAAATAAATAATTCAAATAAAAATTATTTTATAATGTGAAAATGTTTAAATTTATTTTTTTGTGTAAACAAATTTAATTAATTATAATTTAATTTAAATAATATTAATTATGATTTAATATAATTATTTAAATAATAATCAATTAATTACTAATTATAATATTATTATAATTAGTAATTAATTAATTATTATTTAATTATTTAATATAATCATTTAATTAATTATAATTTAGTATAATTATTTATTTTAAAGATAACTTGCCACATGGCAAGTTATCATTTGCAATTACAAGTTTTTCTGAGAAGGAACTCTTCTTCCTCGATCCATGAATAGAAACGCTACTATCTTTCTCTCCTATAGTTGGGATTACATTGTGTCAGAAAAAGAGAAAATAGAACACTAAAAAATCGATAGATTAGAAATGTTCTTAGGAGACTTTTAAATCAAACAGTTGAGATCTTATGACTTATCAAACTCATCGAATAGGTTAATAATTGCTATAACAAATTCAATTATTAGAGATTATGTAATATCAGCAAAGACAATGGTCGATGCAAGTTCAAGAATTATATATAGACTACTCAAATTTGTGTCCACTTCAAAACCTCCAAAACTTAGGCCATCTAAAAAAATTAATATTGGACAATATATACTTTGTTGATGTGATATTAGCTATAAGACTTAAGGACATATATTTTGTTGTTTCAGCTGTTTATTTTGTTTGTTTAAAATTTTTCAATGATAAAGTGCTTTTGGTTTAAGGAGAAATGTTCTAATTTTTTTGTCTCAGGACCAAGAGAGGAGCGAAATTTTTCATGGGCAATGGGGGCTATGGCCCAGAAAAAAAAAAAGTATTTCTTATTTAAACATAATAATTAACTCATTTGGTTGCAGATTTTGACGGTAAAGGCATCTATATCTTAAATTTAGTATAAGGGGCTAATATATTGAAGTCTTACAAGTTAGAGAAAAAAAAACTAATATATTTAACTATAATAAGCTTTGATAATTAGCTTATTTTTTGTAATAATTTAATTTAATGTTATTTTAAATTTTATTAATTTTTTAAATTAAATTTTTACACATAAAATTAAGATATTTAATAAATATTGATGTTATAATATTCAAAATTTTGATTTTTCAATTTCTAAACTAAATTTTAAAAATTATAGTTTTATGCATTATTTTTGAAAAATTAGATAATTTTTTATTAATTTAATTTAATATTATTTTATATTTTATTATTTTTTTAATTGAATTTTTTTAGCAGTAAAAAAATTCAAATTTTCAATAAGCATATATTATGATTTTTAACATTTATCGTTGTAATGATAATTTTTTTATATATTTAATATTTTATATATTTTAATTTTTTTTGCAAATATAATGATAAAAATCAAATAATTATATCTTTTTTAAGAGGAAGACTAATATTAATATATATATATATATATATATATATATATATATATGTTCATACCCTGGCCCAATAAATAGGGCCCAAGATCTAAGCAAAGAAGCCCAACCCAAAGGGTTGGCCCTCCTCCAGTACCAGCCTTCGTCCCAGAAGTCGGTACTAAGCACGACCCACTCCAAAGAAGTGGGATACGAGGGTTAGCTGGCAGATAGCACTCATTCGAATGAGTAACTGCCCCTAGAAACTCTCTAACCACTTCATAGAGCCATATCTTAACCTCCCTAAGATATGGGAACGGTTATCCGCCTAAAAAGGTGGCACTACTTCAGCGGTGGTTGTTGGTTCACCACTATAAATACCCTGACACCCCTCAGGTATCACTAAGTTCCAATACATTCCCAACTTGCTCACACTCTTGCTGACTTAAGCATTGGAGTGTCTTTGCAGGTACCACCCCCCATTCTTCCACACGCACAAGTAGGACGAAGGAACACCGAATTTCAGGTTCGCTCGATAGTCACCTCCCTCGCGCGTTTGGGCCAACCAACGTCATCCGGCCCACGAATCTCTGGTTACCCACCGTAACATTGGCGCCGTTGCCGGGGACCCGAGAGATTAACCAGTAATGGCGGAAAGATCCCCTGAAGAAGGTCATGTGGAGACAGATTCTGATCAAGAGAATTTGAACACTGGAAACAACGAAGCAGATCAGAACCTCCACCAGGAAGCTAATGATCAAAATAAGGAAGGCACTTCCGGAATCAAAAATCCGAAGGTAAACTCCTCGGAGGGGCGCGAGTCAGAAAAAGAAGGACCCCCTCTCGCTAGTGAGCTTATGGGATTAATCCATAGCCGCCTCGAGCAGCTAGAACAGGAGCGGGAACGACAAAGGGAAGCTGAAAAGAACCTAAAAGAGGAGATGGAGCGACGAAAAGAGTTAGAAAGAAAACTCTTAAAGTTAGAATCCTCCCTCAAGGGTCGGAATTCCCAAGGCGATAGAGAAGATTCTCCCTTAGGAGAGAAAGATCCGTTTAGCGAGGACATAATGAGGGCAAAAGTTCCGAGAAACTTTAGAAGCCCCGATATGGACCTCTACGATGGAACCACCGATCCAAAGCATCATCTGAGCAACTTTAAAAGTCGGATGTATCTGACCGACGCTTCTGACGCTACGCGATGCAAAGCTTTCCCGACAACCTTGTCAAAAGCAGCGATGAAGTGGTTCGACAGTCTCCCTCCGAGGTCAATTACCAGTTTTGAAGACCTCTCAAGAAAATTCTTGATGAGGTTCTCCATCCAGAAGGACAAAGTAAAACATGCACCAAGCCTCCTGGGAATAAAACAAGAGGTCGGGGAGTCCTTACGGGCCTATATGGAAAGATTCAACAAAGCATGTTTGGAGATTCAAGACCTGCCTACCGAAGCGGTCATCATGGGGCTAGTCAATGGTCTTAGAGAAGGTCCCTTCTCACAGTCCATATCAAAAAGACACCCCGCCTCTTTAAATGATGTACAGGAAAGAGCTGAAAAGTACATCAATATGGAAGAAAACGCTAGGCTAAGAGACCCGAGTTTGCGAATCGGGCACCCTCCCTCAACGAAAGAAAGGGAGAGGGAAGCGAAGAAGAAGGAAGAGCTCGGCCTTGATAGGCCAAGAAAATATCACTCTTATACTCCATTGAAAGTTCCTGTAGTGGATGTATACAGAGAAATTTGCAATACTGAAAGGCTGCCTCCCCCCAGACCCATCAAGAATAAAAAAGGGGGGAGCCGCAGTGATTACTGCGAGTACCATAAGATATATGGACACTCCACAAACGACTGTTACGACCTTAAAAATGTGATAGAAAAGCTAGCCAGAGAAGGTCGGCTTGACAGATATCTCATAGAAAGGTCGGACGGTCATGGAAAAAGAAAGCGAGAAGATACGGATAGAAGAGACCCACCACCACAAACTCCGGAGAGACATATCCATATGATCTCAGGAGGATTTGCGGGAGGGGGACTCACAAAATCCTCTCGAAAAAGACATCTCAAGAGAGTCTACCAGGTCGAAGAGGGGTCCTCCGATCTTCCGACCATTTCATTCACAAAGGAAGACGGGCGAGGAGTAATCCCTGGGCACGATGACCCAGTGGTAATTACCATGATCCTGGCAAATGCCCATCTACACAGAACCCTAGTAGACCAAGGAAGCTCAGCAGACATCCTCTTTAAGCCCGCTTTCGACAAACTAGGTTTAGATGAGAAAGAGTTAAGAGCCTATCCCGACACCTTGTACGGATTAGGTGACACGCCGATAAAGCCACTAGGATTTTTACCCCTCCACACCACCTTTGGAAAGGGGGAAAAATCAAAGACTCTGAGTATAGACTTCATAGTCATCGACGTGGGGTCGGCTTGTAATGCTTTAATCGGCAGGGCTACCCTTAATCGACTCGGAGCGGTGGTATCGACGCCCCACCTCTGCATGAAGTTCCCGACCTCGTCGGGAATAGCAACGGTGAGGGGAGATCAGAAGCTGGCAAGGAAGTGCTACAATGAAAGCCTAAACCTGAGAGGAAAAGGCAGAGAAGTCCACACAATAGAACTCGGGGGAGCAAGGGTTAAAGAAGAGCTGCGACCACAGCCCGGGGGAAAAACTGAGGAAATTCAGGTCGGCGAAGAGGAAGGAAAAAACACTCACATAGGGGCCAACCTAGGGGAAACCCTAAGACAAGGGTTGACTAAGCTCCTAAGAGATAACTCCGATCTCTTCGCCTGGAAGGCCTCCGACATGCCTGGGATAGATCCCGAGCTCATGTCTCACAAGCTCTCGGTCTACTCAGGGTCCCGACCTGTACAACAAAGAAGACGCAAGCTCGGCCCAGAGCGAGCCCTAGTAGTAGAAGAGCAAGTGCAGGCGCTCCTAGAAGCCGGCTTCATCAGAGAAGTCAAATACCCAACATGGCTAGCCAATGTAGTACTAGTCAAAAAACAAAATGGTAAATGGAGAATGTGCGTCGACTACACCGACTTAAATAAGGCATGTCCCAAGGACCCTTATCCACTACCAAGCATTGACGCCCTAGTGGACTCTAGCTCGGGGTATCAATACCTGTCATTCATGGACGCCTACTCAGGGTATAACCAAATCCCGATGTATGAACCAGACCAGGAAAAAACATCATTCATCACGCCCAGAGCCAACTATTGCTACGTGGTCATGCCATTTGGATTGAAAAATGCAGGGGCCACATATCAGAGGCTGATGAATAAGGTGTTTGCCCCCCACTTAGGGAGCTTAATGGAAGCATATGTCGACGATATGCTGGTAAAAACCAAGGAAGAAGTCGACCTCCTATCCGACCTCTCACAAGTCTTTGATACCATAAGGTTGCACGGGATGAGACTAAACCCTGCAAAGTGCGCCTTCGCAGTGGAGGCAGGAAAATTTCTAGGATTCATGCTAACACAAAGAGGGATCGAAGCCAATCCCGACAAGTGTAGAGCTATCCTAGAGATGAAAAGCCCGACTTGTTTGAGAGAAGTCCAACAGCTGAATGGCCGACTAGCAGCTCTCTCCAGATTTTTGGCAGGATCAGCATTAAGATCCCTTCCACTGTTCTCCCTACTGAAAAAGGGGCACCAGTTTGAGTGGACTCCCGAATGCGAGGAGGCATTCCAGGAGTTCAAAAAGTTTTTGAGCCAACCTCCTATCTTGACCCGACCTATAGCCGGAAAAGACCTCGTCCTATACCTATCCGTGGCAGACAGGGCTGTCTCAGCAGCCTTGATAAGAGAAGATGAGGTCAGACAACACCCAATCTACTTCATCAGTAAAGTTCTACAGGGCCCTGAGCTAAGGTATCACAAATTAGAAAAGTTTGCCTACTCCTTAGTAATAGCCTCTCGAAGGCTACGACCTTACTTTCAGGCTCACACAATAAGGGTCCGCACGAACCAACCCATGAAGCAAATCCTCCAAAAAACGGATATTGCAGGAAGAATGGTACAATGGGCAATAGAGCTCTCCGAGTTCGACTTGAAGTATGAAATTCGGACGGCGATTAAAGCCCAGTGCCTCGCCGACTTCATTGCTGAATATGCAGGGGATCAAGAGGACAAACCGACTACCTGGGAACTCTACGTGGATGGATCCTCCAATAAAACAGGAAGCGGCACAGGCATAATATTGGTAGATGAAAGGGGAACCCAGATAGAAGTTTCCCTCAAGTTCGAATTCCCAGCTTCAAATAATCAGGCAGAATACGAAGCCTTGATCGCAGGATTGAAGCTGGCTGAAGAAGTCGGTGCTACGAAGGTGATGGTATACAGCGACTCCCAGGTGGTGACCTCCCAAATAAGTGGGGAATACCAGGCAAAAGACCCAACTATGAAAAGGTACTTGGAGAAAGCCTCGGAGCTCCTGGGGCGCTTTGCAGAAACCGAGGTGAAACACATAACTTGGGATCTAAACAGCAGAGCAGACGCCCTATCCAAGCTAGCAAGTACCAAGCCAGGAGGAAATAACAGAAGCTTGATTCAAGAGACTCTCCAGGAACCTTCAGTGGTAAAAACGGAAGACACACTAGAAGTCTTTGAAGTGGTCGGATTAAACCTCGGATGGATGAACCCCTTAGTCGAATACCTAAAATTCGACATCCTCCCTAAGGAGGAAAAAAAAGCCCAGAAAATCCGAAGGGAAGCACAACACTATACTTTGGTGAAAAATGTTCTCTACAGAAGGGGGATATCAACACCATTGTTAAAGTGTGTACCGACCTTAAAAAACCACCGAGGTGTTGGAGGAGGTACATAGCGGAATCTGCGGGAACCATCTCGGAGTCAGGTCATTGGCCAGGAAAGTGATCCGAGCTGGATTTTACTGGCCAACCTTACAGAAAGATGCCACAGAATTTGTGAAAAAGTGCCAGCCATGCCAAATGCATGCAAATTTCCACGTGGCTCCCCCAGAAGAGCTCATTAGTATCACTTCTCCATGGCCCTTTGCAAAATGGGGAATGGATTTGTTAGGACCTTTTCCCCAGGCGCCAGGACAAGTTAAATACCTAATAGTGGGAATAGATTACTTCACAAAGTAGATAGAAGCAGAACCACTGGCCACCATCACTGCACAGAGAAGTCGGAGGTTCCTCTACAAAAATATAATCACAAGGTATGGGATACCTTATTCCATTACCACAGATAACGGGACCCAGTTCACCGACTCCACCTTTAGAAGCCTGGTAGCCAGTATGAAAATTAAACACCAGTTCACCTCGGTGGAACACCCACAAGCCAATGGGCAAGCCGAAGCAGCCAACAAAGTCAATCTGGCAGGGCTGAAGAAAAGGTTACAAGACGCGAAAGGGGCTTGGGCTGAAGAGCTCCAACAAGTACTATGGGCTTACAGAACAACCCCCCAATCCGCCACTGGAGAAACACCCTTCCGACTAGTCTATGGCGTAGAAGCCATGATCCCAATAGAGGTCAATGAGCAAAGCCCAAGAGTGATTTTCCACGACGAGATCAGGAATATACAGGGACATAAAGAAGAGCTCGACTTGTTCCCTTAAGTCCGAGAAGAAGCTCAGATAAGAGAAGCAGCATTGAAACAAAGGATGACTACAAGGTACAACAAAAAAGTCATTCGAAGGAGTTTCACCCCAGATGACTTAGTCTTAATCAGAAACGACATTGGGGTCAACAAATCTGGGGAGGGAAAGCTCGCTGCCAATTGGAAAGGACCATACAAAATCAAGGAGGTCTTAGGAAAAGGCTATTATAAGGTGACCGACTTAGGCGGCACCGAGTTACCAAGGTCATGGCATGCTTGTAATATGAAAAGGTACTACAGTTAAAAGCAAACTCTACTCCCTGATGTACTCTTTTCCCAGCTTCATGATTTTTTTCCCAGAATCAAAGGGTTTTTTCTGAAGAAGGGTTTTTAACGAGGCATCACAGTAGGGGCTAAGGGAAATAAATTAGCAAAAGCCCTTAGTAGCAATAAGGTACCTCCTCAATTAATAAAGAACTCTTTCATTTTAAATATCTCTTTCAAAATTCCCTTTTTATTTTCTTTCTACGAAACGCGCCGATTTAAGCTCGACAAAACGTAAAAATCCCATGAACCGACCTAGATGGTCGTCAGGATAAAACGACGAGGTACAAGTCGGTGTAAAGAGGCTATAGAAGTCGATCATGATAAACTCGGGAGCAGTCCGACTCACAGGGCGGAATGCGAAACCGAGTAAAATTAAAATGAATCGCAAAAGTAGCCTAAGTCACGAAAAACTCAATAAAACAAAATTGAGTACTAGGAATAACAAAAAGAGATAAGGAAAAACTAAGAAAAAGGCTGCCTTGAGAATCAAGGAAATTCAGAAAAGCAGGCAAGTCCCAAAGAAAAGGTTTTCTCCAGAAAAGATCAAAGAGTCAAAGGAACCACGAAAAGCATGCGCGCATAAGGTAACTCAAAACCCTTATCCAAAAAGGGCATTTATTTAACGCTAAATTAAACCCCTATTAAAAAGGGGCATTACTGTTTTGTTTACGGCCTTAAAAGGCCAAAAAATTGTTCAAAACACCAACAAATAAATATAAAGAGTTTAAAAAGAGGGGCCCACAGGCCGGGCCCCGATAGCCAAAAATCACTTTTTTAGAAGATCACCACCAGCAGAGTCAGGGGGAACGCCAGGAGCAGGAGTTGAAGATGAAGTCGGAGGAACGGTAGAAGAACTCGGAGCGTCCTTAGAGTGAGGAGGGGACTCTATGATCCTCTGCCCCCGAGTCTTTAAATCAGACTCAGACTCCACTATGGGGACAGGAGGATCCACGATGGCACCATCAATAACAATCTTATCAGGGTCCAAAGGAGAAAGGTCCAAGTCAGGAGCAATAACTCCGACCTGTTCCTTAAAAATCCTCCAGGCCTCATCAGCACCATCCGCAATAGAGTCCTCCAACTCGGTGTAGGCCTTCCGAGCATTTAGCAAGTCGTTCTTTACAGACACAAGATCAGCAAATAAACTATTGTAACTGGCTTGCGCTGCTTTCCTCAAACCTACCTCCATATTGCATTGAGCCTGCAACTTCTGCCCCTTCTCTCTGAGGCTATCCCTCTCCTCCGTCAGTTTGGCGACTTTCCCCTCCAACTCCTTCTCGTGCTCCTGATATACACGAAGCCTACCCTCCAGCTCCTCGACCCTCGAGGTCATCCCTAAAGAGCTGATGGGAGTCTTCTCAAATATATCCAAGAGTTTGCCACAAACCCCCGCCGTCTTGAGACTCTCCTCAACCACAGTAGTGAGGTAGTGCCGAACAGAAACGTCATCCATACTCATACGAGCATGAGGATAGATGTTCTTTCGGACGAACGCAAGAGCGTCCGCCTCACCAGAAGCGCCAGACTCTAAGGTCTTGCGCTTCTTTGGCTCTGGTTCGGGAGTGGGTCGGACGGGAGGGGGTGGCAGAGAGGGAGCAGAGGAGGAAATCACAATAGGTTGAGAGGAAGTCCCAACGATCCGAGGAGAAGGAGGAGGAGGAGAGACAACCGTCCTAACACCTCCAGACTTGGCCCGAGACTTTGCCTTGGCTTCCTGAACCCTCTGGTAAGACTCTTGAGCGTTTTTCTTTGCCATCTCTACAAAAAACAAATTGGTAGCTAAAATCAGACAAAGTCGGTAAAAGAAATTGCAAGTCAGAAATAAGCAAGAAACGCAAAAAGCTACCTAATTGTGACTGGACAAAGGTCGGCGACCCCTGGAGAAATTTTTTAGTATCCAAGTATGGGGCCCTCCCCCACACTTCTCGGAGGAACCCCACAATGGCTGCTTCTACCTCATTTAAGTCATCCAGACCATATTTCTCGCAAGGGGAGGCCTCCAGCCAATATAAAGGAAATCGGGGAGAAGAATGATCATCCAGGAAAAAGGGGTGGTGACCCTCTACAGCTTGCACTTTGAAAAAGTAGTTCTTGAAGTCGTGAAAGGACTCGTCAAAAAGGGTAAAAAGTCTCCGACCTTGTATGGCTCGGAACGACACCCACTGTTGTTTATTGTTTAGCCCACTGAAGGGTTTGGTCATATGAAAAAGATGAAAAAAAATCTTTAAAGAAGTCGGGAACTCTAAAGCCTGGCTGATAAATTGATAAATTTTCAAAAAACCCCAAGAGTTGGGGTGAAGCTGGGTGGGAGCGACTCGACAGTGACGCAAAACAGATATCTCAAAATTTGAAAAAGGAAGAAAAACACCCAAACGGGTGATCATGCATTCATACATAAAGAAAAAATGAGGGGCCGCCTCATCGACTCTTCCAAAACAAACCCGGTCTTCAGGACCCGGGACTACCAATTCATATTTTGATTCGTCATCCTCAGAAGTACAAATTCTGTGATGAGTGCGAAGGTTGGTAATGAACTCAGAATCGACTGAGGGCTCCTCCCCTAAGACCGTGACATCAACCCAGTGAGAGAGAGCATCTACAGAAGCCATTTCTTTTTATAAAAAAGGGGGTAACAAAACCTACAAGGGGAAAAGAAAAATCACCAACACGGTCTCTAAAGGGAGGAGGATGCGAAACTAAAGTCTACAAATCAAATTTATCTACAAAAGCATATTAAAGAACTAACCTTTATCCGGAAATAAGGGTTGGAAACAAAAGCCTTCGAAAACGCAAGAATGCAGCACGAACGAATGCAAGGAAATTTGAAAGATCGCAGAAACGAAACAACGAAAGAGAGGGAAAGTATTTATAAGAACGTTAGGGGCATAATGGTAAAATGGGGGCAGTCATTAATGAAGATGCACCGTTACCAAGGCCATTAAATCTCCACACACACCCCTAACGGACACGACGCTTGATTAGACGTAACTGTCAGAACCGAAAGGTCAAGAAAAATCACGTCGGTTCCCAAACCATCACGTCGGTCCTCCTGCAAATCGGCCAAAACCCCGAGTTGAATACTCGAACCCAACTCTTAAAAAGAAATTGGGCTCGAGTAGGGGCACTGTTCATACCCTGGCCCAATAAATAGGGCCCAAGATCTAAGCAAAGAAGCCCAACCCAAAGGGTTGGCCCTCCTCCAGTACCAGCCTTCGTCCCAGAAGTTGGTACTAAGCACGACCCACTCCAAAGAAGTCGGATACGAGGGTTAGCTGGCAGATAGCACTCATTCGAATGAGTAACTGCCCCTAGAAACTCTCTAACCACTTCATAGAGCCATATCTTAACCTCCCTAAGATATGGGAACGGTTATCCGCCTAAAAAGGTGGCACTACTTCAGCGGTGGTTGTTGGTTCACCACTATAAATACCCTGACACCCCTCAGGTATCACTAAGTTCCAATACATTCCCAACTTGCTCACACTCTTGCTGACTTAAGTATTGGAGTGTCTTTGCAGGTACCACCCCCCATTCTTCCACACGCACAAGTCGGACGAAGGAACACCGAGTTTCAGGTTCGCTCGATAGTCACCTCCCTCGCGCGTTTGGGCCAACCAACGTCATCCGGCCCACGAATCTCTGGTTACCCACCGTAACAATATATATAATTTATAATATTAATCTCTATTGATAGTTTTACTACCCTAATAAATCATAAAAGAAATTATTCCATACAAATTAATCATAACTAATAAATTTGATCTTATTTTTTTAAAAGTGAGACTCTATAAATAGTTAGTTTTAATTTTGGCAATATCACCCAATGAAAAAAGGTGAAAATAAAAGATGTTATGATACATAAGTTCTGATGATTATCAGTGGCTAAGAAAATAAGGGTTGAATATTGGCCTTCTTTAAATTTTACCTTCAAACTTGATTTCTGTTGAGATATCTTAAGTAGAAAGCAGGAGAGGTTATGGTTTTATCTTTTGCCACGGTAGGAGCCAAAATAGAGAAGTGTATAAGGTATGTTATAGAGAAGTGTTGCAGAATAGTAGAAATAGGAGATACTTCAGATTTGTCTCCTATAATGCAGAACCATAAACAGATAAGAGAAAGAACAATAGCGCACAGATGTATCCTGATTCAGCTATTCAGTGCAATGTAGCCTACATTCAGTCTCCATCACAACAGTGACAGAATTTCACTATTTTTCAACAAAGATTACAATCACTAATTCTCCCTAGGATTCTAATCAATCCTATCTGTGACAAATCCAATTTCTAACCCAAACTAGACTTGACTAGAAATTCACCCTAACTTTTCAACTGCAAAGTGCTAATCCAACTTGTAAGAGAATCCCTTCAAGATCATGACAACAAAACAGAAAAACTAACAAAGAATTTCTGAGATAACTATTACTTTTTCTCCAAGTCTAACTCTCTGCCTTTTTTCACTCAATGGCTTTTTTTTTACAAACCTCACCAATTTGCCTTTTACCATTGAAACACAGAAAGACTAAATTGAGAAAAAGAAATACTCAATAAAAATCATGAAGGAGAAGAATAAACAGCTCAGTGAGCTATAGAAACCTAAATGTAGTGCTCTCACTCCTTGCTCCAATCCTTGGTCATTCATCCCTATAATAGAGGAATGAAACTTCCTAGGTTTGAAACTTATTTTTGCACCTTGTTTGACTTCTTCCCCCAAAATCAGATGTAGCAGCGGCATTCATAGAGGAGAGAGAGAGTAGAAGCAGTGACCGAATCAAACATGCAACTATACCTTTAATATTCTCTTTCAACCTTTTTCATCTTGATTCATAAATCTGAGTCATTCAATCTTACTTTGGCCCCAAATTTGTTTCTTAATCATTGATTTACAGCAAATCTCCATAATCTTCATCTTCTTGAAATTTTCAATTCGGTGCAAGCACAGAGAATATTTCTTCAACACTCCTTGATGAAGTACAAATGTAAAAATATCTTTTTTGTGATTTGTCCTTGATTTGATTTTGCCCTTTACTCTAGCCTCTTTGACCTTCTCTTATTTTGCTTAAAATTAAAAATATTATTTTTGTTCTTCACTTTGCCCTAACTCAGAATTTTTCATTTTCTTTCTTTTCTTCTGAAATATCACGTGTGTGTAGAAAGAGAAAGAAGAGAGAGAAGAGGGAAGAGAGAATATAATTTCGGTGGTGTGGTTTGGTTCAATTGAAATGAAATTGAAATTTCCAGTTAACAACTAAGTTGAGAAGTTAGATTTGGATATATGCCAACGTTTAGGCTTTGTTCTTGGCCTAAATTTTTCTTTTCTTTCTTTTGACTAGACTTTTGCTTTTGTTTATGACGGAAAGGTTTGTAATGTAAGCAAGTGAGTCTTTTGGCCATAATTATGTGTGTGTGGCCAGAAGCTTGTTTGGAATTGTTTTATTTCTTAATTAAGTTAATTTTTTGCATATTAAACACAACCAATCATATAAACAATTAGATAATAATTCAATAATATTTAGTCATTATTTTGATCATAATTTAGTTCTTTAAACTCAACAACGTCAATATAAAAAATATTTAAATAATTATTCTTTATCTGATATAAATTATTCAAAATGATTTTAATATGTTTAATTTAATATTTTTCTTTGTAATTAAAATAAAAATAGACATATTATTTTTTATTTTTCAAATTGCATATTGGTCCCCTCAAAATTTCTTTTTAAGCTTCGTCACTGCTTAGGACCATGTTGCTGTTATCACTAAGTGTTAACTTGTCAAAGATGAAAATATATTACATAAAAAAAATGCAATTACAATTCATTTTCAATCTACACTTATTCAATAAAGGTATCTATTTTCATCGATTTTCAATCTATACTTTTTCAACCAATTCTCTAATCCAACTAATGTTTCCTCTAATTCTTTCACTTTGTTATCCACCATATATCCATGGCCTTCAAATTGAATTCATTTCTATTTCAATATCCCCTTTGAGAGTGTCTTCATAGCCTCCTCATTACATTAAAAAACTTAATTATTTAGTCATACAAAGAAATTGCGATGACGTTCTGCTGTCTACAAGATGGATTAACAGTTACTATAGGCTAACAACATAAAACACAAGAGTAGTGTTAGGTAGCCAAAAAATAGTGTATAATATAGATATAGTACAGAATAAATGCCAGTCTCATGATAAGCGAGTGGAGTACACCTGCTTATCAATAACATACTTATCACTCAACCTTCTTCTCCATGCCTGGAGTAATTAATTTCATTCCCAAAATTGATTTCAGTTTTCTCTAAATCAAATTCCTAAAATCTCTCATCTACATTTATATCAATTAAAATGTAATTTCTGTCCAGTGGATTAACATAAAAAAAAATACTACAAAATTAACCCGAGTGAAAGATCAAGACTTTTCTCCCCATTTCATTCGATCTATAAGCCCACAACCGAGAAAAACGAAAAAACGCAGAGAGGAGAAAACCCAACAGCTTTGTCATCGGAGCATCGCATAGCCTTGTCTCCGACTCCTATAGGTATGTTATCTAGTTTCATATTTCAATTAATTGGCATATTGGGGCTCCATTATCTGTTGTTGCATGTGGCTGGAGTCGATGTTAACGATGAAAGTTTTGGTCTTTATCTCACGTTGATGGGTTTGAAAAACGGGAAAAGGGAAAAGGGAAAAGCTTGCAAAGATAGCATTTTGAGGGTGGATATGAAGGGAAGGCATCAAAAAAAGGGTTTTTTTCGTTTTCATAAGCAGCCATGATTTTTCTGGTGTGTTACAATTTCCCTGATTTTTTATCTGTTCAACCGTGGTTTGAATTGTTATTTTGCGTGCTTAGTGTTGTACTTTCTTTCAAGTAATTAATAATGTGACAAATATGAGGCAGCCATTTCGTTCAAGTTGCCTCCATACTTCTGGAAAAGTCGAGCATCGCATAGCCTTGTCTCCGACTCCTATAGGTATGTTATATAGTTTCATGTTTCGATTAATTGGCATATTGGGGCTCCATTATCAATTGTTGCATGCGGCTGGATTCGATGTTAACGATGAAAGTTTTGGTATTTATCTCACGTTAATGGGTTTGAAAAAAGGAAAAAACTTGCAAAGATGGCATTTTGGGATGGAGATGAAGAGAAGGCATCAAAAAAGGTTTTTTTTTTTTTCATTTTGATAAGCATCCATGATTTTTCTGGGGTATTACGGTTCCACTAATTTTTTATCTGTTTAACCGTAGATTGATTTGCTATTTTGCGTGCTTGGTGTTCAGGTTGCCTCCATACTTCGAAGGTCTCCACTGAAAAAACCGCGATTGTGTCTCTAGATGATAAAATTGAGGCGAAGGTGTAGAGCAAGAATGAAATCGCTTTCATTCTAGCTGCTTCAAGTACCTTTCATTTTTTTTCTCTTTGTCAATTCTACTATGAGACAGAAAAAAAATATGAATACAGTATTTTTTTCATGTCTGTCACTTAGATTATATATTTTTTAATAGTTGACTGATTATGGTAGTTAACTATAGTGGGAGTACATTAGGAGTACTTAAGGTTAGTGGCAAATTTTTTTTTTAGATTTCTGTTTTTATTCATGTAAAGAAAAAAAATTCTTCTAGATATGGATGCAATAGAGATGTTATGCCTTGATATTTTTTAGTATGAATTGCTTTATCTTTATAAAAGGTTGTGCTAGAATTTTGCATAGTGAAATGATTATGAGAATGATGGATACATAGTAAATAATCATGATTTTTGTATTGAACTAACCTAATTAGTGTGGTTATCTCAACAATCACGGTAGAAATAGAGAATGGGATATGAGGGAGGATCATAATTTCATATGCAATCTCTTGATATCATACTTTTGTTCAAAGTTATTTGCAAGCAAAGTTGTTAGTTCAGGTGGGTATCAAATTTAAAATTTTATAGAGATTAACAGTAAACCCTCAAAATGTTGGACATGTAAATGGTATTTTGAGGGGCCATTGTGATAGTTTAATGATAGAGCAAGATATGTTTCAATCATAAATGTTATACTAAGCAAAGTTGTTTGTGTATCTATGCTATTGATAAACATGTTGGTATGTTATGATTAATTTAAGTGGGTTATTTAAGTATATATAGCAGTTGCTTGTGAACAGGTGTTCAAAAAACAAGAAGTAGGCATGGCTCGAACCAGGAGCAAAAAAGAGACACATAAGAATAACATTTCCGAAAGAGGACCGCAAAAAAAAAACTGGTGGACCAAAAAAGGTGCGTTGAATGGTTAGCGGTGAATTAACTATAAACTCAGGATATTGTGTTTTAATAGTAAATGTTAAAACTGATATTCTCCTTCGTTGTCACTTTGTGCTGATTATGAATGTTTGTGTAGAAAACACTGGTATCTAGGTGCTCGCCATGTTGCGTGGCTTCAGTTATGAAGCAATTAGGTTCAGACACGGGCAGAGAGAAAAATAATAGAGGTCAGAACATGGGATTTGGCTGGCTGCAATATGTGCCTGAATGGGCTGTCAACCAAGATATGATGGTGGCATTAGCATCATCATATAGTCAGGATGAGAAGTCTTTGATCGTCGGAACAAGAAAAATCTCCATATCGATTCAATCCATTGCGCGGTGTTTTGGAGTACCGAACCATGCTAAGCAATCCCCCAAATAAAATAGGGAGAAAAGGAAAAAAATTATTCACAATAATCTTGTTGAGTATATGTTTTCGGTAAAATTAGCCATTAAAGATTTGGACTGCATCGACTCATTTTGTGTTTGGCACGGAATAGTTTCAAAATTCCAGAGACACCAGCAGAGCATCAACTTGTTAACAGCTTCACAGGAAAGACACAAGCAGATTTGAAAATGGATGTTATCACATACTTGATGCAGTCCAATGCCGATAGAATCAACTTCCAGAGACAGTTCATCATGTTGATAGCGAAGTGTTTGTTCTTTTCCTCGCCGAAAGCCACCGTTTCAGACATACATATACGGGCTGCCATTGATGTATCGAACCCAAGGAAGATATATTGGGCGAGGTACATTTATGATTTTCTAATTGAGGGAGTTCTGAGGTTTCAGGATGTAGGGAAGAAGACAGTGGATGGATGTATGTTCGCATTACTGGTGAGCCGTATATCCCTAACCTTTGATTTGTTGTTTGTTATTCCATAGTATACCTTGTTTATAGCAATTACTATAACTTTCAGATTATATATCTCCATGCTAAGAAGAATGGAGATTTAGGAAGATATAATGGGAGAGAACTATGGATCAGAGACTGGTCGCTTGCTGATCTGAAGAAGATGGATGAAGAGGAAAGCACATCTCACTCGGTGAGACATATGATAGATATATAATCTTTTAATAGTGATAAGTGTGAAAGATATGTTAATCGGATCACTTCTTTTAAGCTCTAATGAAAATAAAACTTATACTTTGTCCACTATAGGGGCTTCTAAATTTAATTGGGAAGATGTCTGGGTTACCGAAAAAGCACAACCGTGTATTAAAGAGAGAATGCATTAGGAAAAAAAGAAAGTCTAATAGAAAGACTCGTAAAGAAGCTCCCACGGTAGATGAAAATGAGACTGACATACTGGCTGGTCTTGCATCACCTGCTAAATTTGATGAACATTCTTCCAAAAAAAGGCAATTCAATGATTTTTCAGTTTTGTTATAAAATTTTATTGCTCTAACCTGCATCTTTTTAATAGTATTCTAGTATAAATATTTTTTAGATTTTGTGTCTTTTTAATCATATATAAAGTTTTACCATGTATAGAGCAATTAATTATTTATCTAATTTTAAAAGTGTGATATTGATGTTGTAACTTGTAGATCTATCTTTAAAAAATTGTTGGAGCTACTTATCTTGAGCATGGCAATAGACTTTACACATATAAATACATCTTTTTGTGTTTTAGCATTCACTTCATAAAATAATAACTTTGAAAACTGTGTCCTCTCCCTTATGTGCATAGCTAAATACCCTTTACTAAGCTGCTTTGGTTTTAATGTGCAACATGGATGACAGTTTGATGAGTGTTATTCCAATTAAATAAAGATCTAAGTAATGCCAATACTAGTTACTTTAAATAGTATTTCGAATAGCTAATTTTTGTCTTATTAGTTTGGATGTTATGTATGCCTGACACCTGATGTTATCCGTGTGGCCTTATGGATGTTAACTGATTGGAATTACGAATGTTATTGTCCATTCTGTACTTTACGCGGCACGAAGCATCCTTGGGTAAAATTTCGAATTAAACTCATTTATATATTTGGGTGTACTAGATTTACTTGATCGGATTATATTTGTGCTAGGTGACCTTTTTTATTATCACTTATAGTTGTTCACCATCCAATTTATTTAAATAGAAATTGTAGCCAAGATTCACAAAACGGATGCATTGGGGGGATAAAGTGTGTATGAACAAGACATGTATGGAAACGCCACAGAGGAGGAGACATTGGCCGACACGCCAATGGTAAATGCAACAAACGATAATGTTGATGAAGGGCCTTTCGAGGAAAGGCAAGTTACTGATTTTTTAGTTATAGTATGAAATTTTAATCCTCTAACCTGCCTCATTTTAATAGTATACTAGTATAATTTTTTTTTTATATTTGGGCATCTGCGTTGACATAATTAATCATTACATTTGTTTGTATATAAAATTTTACCATCTATAAAGTAATTTTAATATACGTTACCTACGTATAATATTGTGCTTAGTTGAGAAAGATGGCAACATTAGGGGTTGTAACTTGTAGATTTATCTTGAATAGGAGTTCGAATAGCTAATATTTATCATTTAAATTCGGATGTTATGCATGCCTCACACCCGATGTTATCTGTGTGGCATTACGGTTGCTAACTGGTTGGCACTGCGGATGTTACTATCCATTCTTTACTTTATTCTGCACGAAGAAACTTTGGGTAAACTTTCAAATTAAGATCATTTACACATTTAAGCGTACTAGATTTACTTGATCAGATCAGATTTGTGTCAGGTGTCTTTTGTTATTATCACCTATAGCTGCTCAACTTCTAATTTATTTAAACAGAAACTACAGTCAAGAGTCCCAAAACAGGTCCATTAGGGGGAATACTATGAGAATGAAGAAGACATGTGCTGAAACGCCCACAAGGGATGAGACAATGCCTGACACACCTGTTGGAAACGGAACAGATGATAATACTGATGAAAGACCTTCAAAGAAAAGGCAAGTTAGATGAATTTAACAATAATACGAAGTATTGATAATTATAGTAGGTGCATTACTTTTTATCTCTGACTCTTTCCTGTTTTTCAGGTGGAATGTTCAATTAATAAAAGATGTTATCTATCTAATCTTATGCTAGTTACACAACGTGTGTGTGGTAATGTGGTCTCTAACGCAAAACGTGTCTGCAGGGATTGATCTATTATAACACATATAGGGGCCTTACCCATGCACTTCAACCAAGTACGAAAAAGCCATTGGAATGTATGAGTGTCCTCATTCCGCACTAATGCTTACCCAAGAAGCGTAGACATCCCATGGTAGTTGACACCTACGAAAGACCCGAACGGCATGTCGTACCTAAACAATGGAAATATAAAAACATGTAACGTAGGTATAAACTCCAAATGCCTTACCTGAAAAAAAAATCTAATTAAGTCGAACAAAAAAATAATAATTTGGCACCTATTAGTCTTGTAAGTAGTGTCAAACGTCACGACATCATCAAAATAATCCTATGCAACTCTACACCGAGCATCGGCCCAAAACACATTTCTAATGCTATGGTTTTCGTCCACATCTATTTCAAAGAAAAAGTTCGGATTGAGCTCCTTCATCCGTGAGAAGTGCTTAAGTAACTCTTTTGGATCCGTCTCATCCACGAAAATGCGTAAGTGACGACTAATATAATTTCTAACATCCTTCTCCGTAAAGGTGAGGTTGGCAGGGCCACCGGCGGCATTCGGTAGTGCCTGGTACGTCTTACTCGATCTAATGCCAGCTTGGTCGTTTTGCTATATCAGGTCCTTCACATGCATACTTAGCTGACGGTTTGCTGAAAATATTCCAGATAGCTTCGGATTAAGCGGGTGTGAGTGGGATACCTCTACTCGAGAAATCATCCACTTCCCTGTCATTTTATCTAATGCCAAATAGCAACGGGCTTTTCAGTTTGTTGAAGCCACCGTTTTCCTTCTCTTGGGTGCCTTTACACGGGATGTGCGGTATCCATCTCTGTTACAATGCAAAGTATGATTAACAACCACCCTCTGACCGTTTCTAGTCTCCCAGCTGGTGGTTCTTATTTTAACTACAAAATCAGTCCTAGCCGCATATCGGTAATAATATACATGCGCATCTTCTAATGTGCTGAAGGACATTCCCTCCTCGGGCTCTAGTTCCTCGTCACCAATAGCTTGGTTTGTTACCTGAAAAAAAAAAAAGAAAAAAAAGCAAATGAAACTCTACCGAATAGTTAACTATACAAAAGTGGCTAATTTTACTATTGAGTATAACAAATAAAACACACTACTGTAATTTTATGTGCTAATTTCGTTTTATTATGTATGTTAACGTGGATGTTTGATGACAAGTCATCTTATGCTAGCTTTTCAAGCATTTTTCACTTGTTTCATTAGGTTTTATGCAATTTCTTACATTAAAAGTAAGTAATTTGGAGTGGATTTGCATGGTTTTGTTGAATCAATCAACCATCCTTTATTTGACACTAAATCATAAGGTTTAAGCTAAAATTAGTTGGTTTTTGAATAATTTATGAACCCTGTGAATTTGGTGATACTTTGATTGGGTATTTTGATTACTTGTAGGTGAAGAAATGGTTGAAAAAGGAATTTTCGGCACGCTTTTGAAGTTAAAGCACGCTTTGAACCTTAGGCCATGCTTTGGAAAGCGTGACCCAAGGTACAAAAGCGTGGCACACCAAAGGAGGCATGGGCGCTCAGTTCAATCACCTAACTGAGCGCCAGTGGAAGCACCAAATCAAAGCAGCATGACCAAGGAAGCACCAAGGCACAGCGTTAAGTTGAAAAACATAACTGAGCGCCCAATAGAATGGAAGAAAGCACTAGCACTCAGTTAACTTTTTCTACCTTTATCGTGCCTCTCCAAGAAAAAAAGCAATGTGTAAAACCAAGGAGTGCATCCACCAAGGTTCGAACCAAGCACCCAAGAACCAAGAAGAACGCTACTTGCAAGAAATTAGTCACAAATGCACCAAGCAGGGTTCGAACAAGGGAGCTCCTCACTAACAAGGCTTGAAGCGCCACTTTGCCAAGGAAATAAAAATTGGCCAAAGTGTTGGAGCAATGGTTCGAACCTGGAGCTTCCTTGCACAAGCACAAAGGGCGCTCAGTTACCTTTCTTAACTGAGCGCTCCTTACATTGCAAATGGCCAAGGAAATTGGTGTTGAAGTGCTCTCCTCAAGGCTCGAACTTGGAGCTTCCTCAGAAGGCAAAGGAGCGCTAAGTTAACAAAGTTAACTTAATGCTATGAGGCACGCACAAGGAGGCTTTGTCACGCAACATTGGAAGGCCAAGGAAGCATGTGTAGTGCTCAGTTAAGTAACATAACTGAATGCTACCCTGGAGCAAGGCACGAACCAAAATGAGCCTGGGACCAAGACTTGGAACGCTCAGTTAACTTAGTTAACTGAACACTCCCCTGGAGGTGCACCATGGGCCAATTTCACTTCAATTACCATTTTGGATTCAATTCTTCACCAATTGAGAAGCCCACTCCAAATTCTGAAGATCAAAAATAGAAAGTGTATAAATAGGACTTAGTTTGATTTAGAGAGGACCTTTTTGCTGACCTTTGCTGACTTTTGAGATTTCATTTTGATTTTGAGCTTTGAATTGGGAATTGGGATTGAGAGCTGAGTTCTCTCCTCCTTGTTCTCACTTTTGCATTTCTTGCTTTTTGTTTTTGAATTATGGATAGAGATTGAAGGAATTCTGTTTCAATCCTAGATCTACAATTCATCTTTGTTCTCTTCTACATAATTCTAAGGAATTGTGAATTGGATTAAGCTTTCTGATTTCATTTTCATTTCTTCTGCTACATTTTCTATCTTCTCTTGGAATTTGAATTGAGATTGAAGAGCTTCATTGATTCTAAGTCAGAGAATCATCTTTCACCTCTCTTCTCAATTGTTCCAAGAAGTAGATCTGAGTTTTCTTTACTGTTTTCATTTTCTTTTCTTTTACAAATTGTTCTCTGTTGGATCATGAAAGAAATTGAGATCTAGACTTGTTTTCTAGTCTCATTGAGCCTCTGAGCTCTTGAATTTTTTTCCTAGCTCTTGCAATTGAGTTGAACTTACTTTCTGTTTGTTCTTCATTGAAATTTTTCAATTCTGTTTAGATCTACTGTATTTACTTCATCTTCTTTACTTTCTGTTATTAAATTCTGAATCCCAGCATCCCACACCCCTTTATTATTCAAGCAATTTACATTTCTTGCACTCTAAGCTTCAGCTATTTATATTTCTTGCAATTTAAATTTCAGTTATCTACATTTTTTTCACTTTAAGATTCAGCTCTTTTACTTTTTTTGCTCTTTAATTTACTGTCAATTCTCCCTCTCCCTTTTAGTTTCATGAAATTTAGCTTCTGTTGGTTACAATTCAATCAAATCATCAACTGTTCGCTTAACTAAATTAACCACCTAACTAAAATTGCTCAATCCTTCAATCCCTATGGGATCGACCTCACTCATGTGAGTAATTACTACTTGATGCGACCCGGTACACTTGTCGGTGAGTTTAGGTGTTGGAATTTCGGTTCCAACCCATCAAGTTTTTGGCGCCATTGCCGGAGATTGATTAGATTGACAATGATTAAGTAAGGTGGTGGTCTAGATTAAGCACTTTTTCTTTATTTTTGTTTATTTCCTTTATTTTTAACTAGTACACTAACTATTTGAGACTTTGTCTTTACTAACTCTCACTGCACTCAAGCTACAGAGTGCTCTTGTGTTTCTTGTTGTTGTGGTTTTATGACAGAAGCAAGGAGAGGGATCCCTACCTTCTGTGAAACTGACGAAAGAACTCTTCGAAGGTTAAGAAGAGAAGAAAGAGGGAAAGGCATTGTTGGAGAAGAGGATTCAGAAGAAGAATTCTAAGAGATGGAGAAACTCCTTAACAAATATGGAGTGATTCATAAAGTAGCCAGACCATACCACCCTCAGACCAATGGCCAGGCTGAGCTTACAAATAGGGAATTGAAGAGGATTTTAGAGAAGACTGTGGGAGCTACTAGAAAAGATTGGGTTAGAAAGCTGGAAGATGCACTCTGGGCATACAGGACAACATTCAAAACTCCTATTGGAAAATCCTCTTTTCAACTGCTATATGGAAAATATTGTCACCTCCCTGTAGAGCTTGAGCATAAAGCTTTCTGGGCCACTAAACTCCTCAACTTTAATTCTCAGGCAGTAGGGGAGAAGAGACTACTGCAACTAAATGAGTTGGATGAGTTTAGGCTAGAAGCTTATGACAATGCTAAGATATACAAGGAAAATGCCAAGAGGTGGCATGACAAGAAGATCTCAAGGAAGGAGTTCAAACCAGGACAGTAAGTACTCCTATATAACTCCAGGCTCAAAATTTTCCCTGGCAAGCTCAAATCCAAATGGACTGGCCCTTAGTTGGTGACAAAGGTTCTCCCTTATGGAAGCCTTGAATTGTTAGACGAAGCAACAAAAAGCCATTTCACAGCAAATGAGCACAGAGCAAAGCCTTACTTGGGAGGTCAATGGGACAAAGAAAAAGAGGTTCAGAACCTGAGCTGAGCTAGAATGAAGAATGTCAAGCTAGTGACAATAAAGAAGCACTTGTTGGGAGGTAACCTAACCTGAGGTAGTTTTCTTTTCATAGCTATTTCAATAAAAAGGTTGAGTAGTTTTGTATGTATTGCAAGGATCTTGGTGTTGCACACCAAAAACAATTTAAGGGAGAATGAAGGATACTAAGTTTGGTGTTCCACCAAAATCTCATTTGAAAACACATCCTCACCTTCTGTATAAAGAGTTGCTAGCTCCAAGCAATCAGATAAACCATTGAACCATTGTCTGTTTTCTAGTTTTTAGATATATTACCTTTAGCAAAGACAGAAGGGTTTCACATATGGTTAATTTAATGCATGAGAAACATTGGCAAGGGACTAAGTTTGGTGTTCACACACCAAAGTAAGTTCAAAAGCCCACAAATAATTTTTGCATACTAACTAGTTGCCTAAGGGCTTGAGAAGCAAGCAACTTTTGAGGATTATGCAAGAAAACATTCAAGTGAAGGGAATCTGCATCATTGTCCAAAGGAAGTACAATAAAGAGAAATAATGATGACAGAAGGAAAAGCTAAGAGACATTCCCCACAGGTTGTATTGACACTTAATCCTTGTTGCTTTGAAGTATTTTAATTTGGAAAGTCCTATATGTCTTGTTGAAGTGTTCAATTAAGTGCAAGTGGAAATATTTGCTAAGAATGCTAGCCTGCATATTGTGTTTGTCATCCATCATTAGCTTGAATTTTGTTTTGTTCATTTCTGCATAAATAAAAGAGAAATGTTTGATTTAGAAAAGTGAATGTTCAATGTTGTAGAAGTTAGAATGAGAATTCAGTGGTGGTACTTGTTTGATTTAATGGTTAGCTCAAATAACAAAAGCTGCATAATAACATGTTCTTTGAAGTGTGAATTAGTTTGCTGCTATAAAGTCCTTTATTAATGAAATACACTTGAGAATGAAGCAAAAATAAGAAAGAAAAAAAGAAAAAGAAAAGCCAAGAATTGGCAAAGAAATAAACAATAAGGCTAGACACCAATAGCTTGGACCCTAGGACATATGCCTGTGGTGTTTTTGTACTAGGATATGCTTGGACAAGTAGGTTCTGAGGAGTATTTTGAAACTTGGTCACTTAGATCAACTGATCTGGGATTGCCAACTGAAAGTCCACCATCAAGAGCTACCTAGTTACAAAACATTTAGTAATCCAAAGAGATGCTGGGCATCAATGTTCCTAGGAAGAAATTGTGAGCCATGTGTCTTAGGTGAAGAAATGTTGAGCAAAATTAGCCAAAAAGGCTGCTGCAACATTTGCCACCAAGCTTTCAATAATAAATAAGCTATCTGAAGCAAAAGAAAGAAAGAAAAAGCTAGCAAGAGATCAAGCAAAAGTGAGGCATTATAGCAGCAACTCTAGTGAACCTTTAAGGAAACATTTCTTATCTGTCAGCAAGTAATAAATGAGCTACCATTGTCTGCATAAAACCCCATGAACCAAGTTCAATTATCTGCTGAATAAGGACATGCATACTTCTCTGTTTCATTTCATTTTCTCTTATGTTTAGTGCTTGCTTGAGGACAAGCAAGGTTTAAGTTTGGTGTTGTGATGACAAGTCAACTTATGCTAGCTTTTCAAGCATTTTTCACTTGTTTCATTAGGTTTTATGCACTTTCTTGCATTAAAAGTAAGTAATTTGGAGTGGATTTCCATGGTTTTGTTGAATCAATCAACCATCCTTTATTTGACACTAAATCATGAGGTTTAAGCTAAAATTAGTTGGTTTTTGAATAATTTATGAACCTTGTGAATTTGGTGATACTTTGATTGGGTGTTTTGATTACTTGTAGATGAAGAAATGGTTGAAAAAGGAATTTTCGGCATGCTTTTGAAGTTAAAGCACACTTTGAACCTTAGGTACAAAAGCGTGGCGCACCATAGGGGGCATGGGCGCTCAGTTCAATCACCTAACTGAGCGCCAGTGGAAGCACCAAATCAAAGCAGCATGACCAAGGAAGCACCAAGGCACATCGTTAAGTTGAAAAACATAACTGAGTGCCCAAGAGAATGGAAGAAAGCACTAGCGCTCAGTTAACTTTTTCTACCTTTATCGTGCCTCTCCAAGAAAAAAAGCAATGCGCAAAACCAAGGAGTGCATCCACCAAGGTTCGAACCAAGCACCTAAGAACCAAGAAGAGCGCTACTTGCAAGAAATTAGTCACAAATGCACCAAGCAGGGTTCGAACAAGGGAGCTCTTCAATAACAAGGCTTGAAGCGCCACTTTGCCAAGGAAATAAAAATTGGCCAAAGTGTTGGAGCAATGGTTCGAACTTGGAGCTTCCTTGCACAAGCACAAAGGGCGCTCAGTTACCTTTCTTAACTGAGCGCTCCTTACATTGCAAATGGCCAAGGAAATTGGCGTTGAATTGCTCTCCTCAAGGCTCGAACTTGGAGCTTCCTCACAAGGCAAAGGAGCGCTAAGTTAACAAAGTTAACTTAACGCTATGAGGCACGCACAAGGAGGCTTTGTCACGCAACATTGGAAGGCCAAGGAAGCATGTGGAGCGCTCAGTTAAGTAACATAACTGAACGCTACCCTGGAACAAGGCACGAACCAAAATGAGCCTGGGACCAAGACTTGGAGCGCTCAGTTAACTTAGTTAACTGAACGCTCCACTGGAGGTGCACCATGGGCCAATTTCACTTCAATTACCATTTTGGATTCAATTCTTCACCAATTGAGAAGCCCACTCCAAATTCTGAAGATCAAAAATAGAAAGTGTATAAATAGGACTTAGTTTGATTTAGATAGGACCTTTTTGCTGACCTTTGCTGACTTTTGAGATTTCATTTTGATTTTGAGCTTTGAATTGGGAATTGGGATTGAGAGCTGGGTTCTCTCCTCCTTGTTCTCACTTTTGCATTTCTTGCTTTCTATTTTTGAATTGTGGATAGAGATTGAAGGAATTCTGTTTCAATCCTAGATCTACAATTCATCTTTGTTCTCTTCTGCATAATTCTAAGGAATTGTGAATTGGATTAAGCTTTCTGATTTCATTTTCATTTCTTCTACTACATTTGCTATCTTCTCTTGGAATTTGAATTGAGATTGAAGAGTTTCATTGATTCTAAGTCAGAGAATCATCTTTCACCTCTCTTCTCAATTGTTCCAAGAAGTAGATTTGAGTTTCCTTTACTGTTTTCATTTTCTTTTCTTTTACAAATTGTTCTCTTTTGGATCAAGTAAGGAATTGAGATCTAGACTTATTTTCTAGTCTCATTGAGCCTCTGAGCTCTTGAATTTTTTTCCTAGCTCTTGCAATTGAGTTGAACTTACTTTCTGTTTGTTCTTCATTGCAATTTTCCAATTCTGTTTAGATCTACTGCATTTACTTCATCTTCTTTACTTTCTGTTTTTAAATTCTGAATCCCAGCATCCCACACCCCTTTATTATTCAAGTAATTTACATTTCTTGCACTCTAAGCTTCAGCTATTTATATTTCTTGCAATTTAAGTTTCAGTTATCTACATTTCTTGCACTTTAAGATTCAGCTCTTTTACTTTTTCTGCTCTTTAATTTACTGTCAATTCTCCCTCTCCCTTTTAGTTTCATGCAATTTAGCTTTTGTTGGTTACAATTCAATCAAATCATCAACTGTTCGCTTAACTAAATCAACCACCTAACTAAAATTGCTCAATCCTTCAATCCCTGTGGGATCAACCTCACTCATGTGAGTAATTATTACTTGATGCGACCTGGTACACTTACCGGTGAGTTTAGGTGTTGGAATTTCGGTTCCAACCCATCAATGTTAACTTCATGTAATTATGGATGTTATTCATATGAACTTATTGATTGCATGAAGCAAGAACTTTACGTGAATGTTATGCATATAACTAAAGTGCCAAAATTGGCAGTTCACTGAATAGTTCAATATAAATATAATTGAGGATACAATTAGTATCATACTCAATACAGTGAACATTGTATGACTGTGCTAGTGGTTGAAATAATAATAATAATAGAAATAATAATTTATATATAGACATAAAAACATGATATGTATGTTTTGATTTTTTCTTGTCTAATAAAAATTTGTCGATAAATAAAATAAAATGTTCCAATCTTTTAAAAAGACAATATAAAAATTTTATAGTTTTTTTATGGATTAATGGGCTGGTCATGATAACATAATTTTTATATATTTATTTATTTTGAATTTTCTAAAAATTTATTGTTATTAAGCAAATTAAAATAAAAAAATCCATAATTTGATAACTAATTAATCATAAGAAGAAGGAATTAAAAGCATAATTGATTATATAAAAAATAACATAAATATTTATTTAAATAAATATTATTTTCTTCATCCACATATAAAAAAAATAGCATAAACAAAAAGGCTATAATTGGTACGATTTTAGATTAATAAGCTATAATGCTTAGTCTTTTCTTCCTGTTGTCTTATTTGTTTCTTTTTTCTATTTAACAAAAAAAAATTAGTGAGCAAAATCAAAAGATTTAAATACTAATTATCAAAAAAATTTAAATACTAAAAAAATAATTCTCATTTTAGAGATCAACATGATAAAAATATTTTTAAAAACTAAAAAATATAACAAAAATAATAAAAAATTATTTTTCTTTACATAAATAGCAAACAAATAATGATCAAGAATGTTATGCATACAACTAAAGCGCTAAAAAATACACAAAAAATAATCCGAGTTATTACCATACCTCATCAGAGCTAGTGTAGTTTTCCATATTCTCAGAAATTGATTGACTGACAACAATCTCGTCGGGTAAGTCCATCTGTTGTTCAAATTCTTCAGCACCTTCTGCCATAGATACTGTATTAAGGTCAAAATCAATTGCCATACAAATTGCAATGATAAAGACGATTTCTTGTAAAATTTCTTGGCTTATACACTATTGTGCTTGCAATGGTGTTATTCTTGTGATTTTTGAATGAACATGATTGAATTAACATAAGGTATATATTAGGGTAGGTTTCATGTTTCATATCTCCAATAATTGATGATAAATACCATAACGGACAAAGAATCAATTGCAATTATTTAATGTAATTGATATTATAATTATTATTAATCTTTATTGTATTCTTATATATAAAAATCAAATTATAAAAAGAAATATTAAGTATTGATTACAATAATGCCTAATAAAAAGGGATATGATTTTATAATTAATATCATTAATAAGTAGATTTGATAAGTAGATGATAAGTGGAATGATAAGAGAGTGGGATAAAAAAAATAAAATTGTTATTAAGTGATGTAAATGAAGTAAATTATGAAAAGTTTTGACTAATTATGGCTGAAAAGTTTTGGTTACCAAACTTTTTCCAAATACAAATAGAAAAAACAAAGACATTATTAAACCTAATATACCTTAAAGTATGAGCACCGAAAGAATAATCTATCTGGATTGTTCTCCATCCCATACATTAACATAATAGCATATTACCCACAATAACACTTCGAGGCGACCTATTTTTTCTTCTTCTGATGTCCAACACTACAATTGGAATTCATTCTCCAACCAGAATCGTCATCTGCATCTGTGCCATTTCGCATGTTTGATAATGACTAATACTCTTCACTCCCAATCATGATTTCTTAGGGTTCATATTTGATTTGGAAGAGAAGTGAAAGGTTTCGGTTGGGATGAATTACCCTAAATAACATATATTTGGCTGTGTTTGTTTACAGAGACATGACACTGAGATAGGGACACATAGATACAAAATCGTATTTGACAGAGGAGACATGAACAGAGACAATGTGTCTAGAGGCACTGAAATAGTGTATTTTGTGTCCATCCTGACAGGAAAGATACGGAGACACTAACAAGAGACACAACTTAGTTTTTATTTTTTCTTTCATTATTCTTGTTAATTTTTCATAATTATATTTTTTATTATTACATTTTTCCTCTCAAATTTTTTGAATGAAAAAAAATAGGAATAAATTAGATTTTCATAATTTGTTCTAGTTTATCACCAAACAGAATATAAGAACATAAAATTTTGTCTCTGTCCTTTATGTCTTGTTCTCAATGTCTTGTCTTATTCTATTCTCATAAACAAATGCAGCTTTTTAGTTCAGTGCAGCATGTGAAAAATAAAGGAGGACAAATTAACCTCTAACCATTGCTAATAGGAAGATAAATCAATTCCTAACCATTGTCCATTTATCAATATGTCAGTTAATGGAGACTCAGTGTCGGAATTAGCAATATTAAGTGCCATGTAGATCTCTTCTATTAAGTTTGGTAAGAAAAGATGACGAACGAGCTACCATGATTCACAGCAAACAAAGACAAGAATTGAAATAGATACTTTTTTATATAATTGTCTTATTCTATTTTAAAATTGACAGGAATCGAATTGTGTGTTTATTCATAAATGGACATATATAGCTAAATAGATATTTAATATGCATATTTACATTAACAAAATTTATTTATTCTATGGTTAATTATGAAAAATTATGTTAATATATATATATATATATAAAGTTGTCTTTATAAAAATTTAATAATTAAAAATTATTAGATATTTTAAGTGATTTAACTAAATTATTATCTAACGCTTTTCAATTAGCAACACATGAATTTTCGTTGTATATAAAGCTTGAGTTTCTTCTATGTAACTTGAGTTTTCACCCAACCTTCGTATATGAACGAGCTCAATGGTGAGGAATGACACAACCGTTCTTTTTCCAAAGTCAAATGTATCTGGAATGTGACTATGGTTACAGGTTGCACGTAAATATTGGAAGGAAGAGGGGTTTTATGTTTTAAATCTTTTTGTCATTGTTACAGGTTAGGCCAACGTCCACCCACAACATAGAACACACTAACATATGGGGGGAAACTGTTAACTGTATCTCAGTTTTGGAATCTCCTATGCGCCTTCAAGTTCTTCCATGGCCGCTACGGCCGGCAATGAGTAGGATAGGATAGAGTTTGGACCCTATTTTAACCCTACCCGCGAGTTGAAAATTTCATTAAAACTCTACCCTACTCTACTCGCGGGTTGAGAATCTCTCAACACTAACCCTACTCGCACCCTAAAGTTCTAAACCCTACTCTACCCTATCCTACTCTACCCGCAGAAATATCAATTTTTTTCAAAGCAAATGTAAAATTCAATCATTCCAAATTTCATACAAACTAATAAAATAAAAAATAAAAAATTAATGCTTTAGATTATTAAATTAACTAATTAGTTTAGTGGTTGCTCGCTTATTATAATTACATGAGGGAGGTTGTAGGTTCAACTTTCACCTCTTTCACTATATACCTAGTTTTTATAAAAATATGTGTTATACATGAAGTGTGGATATGGTAGGGTAGGGTACACCCTAAACCCGTACCCTACCTGCAGGCATACCCGGACCGATCTTTCTCTATCCGAACGGGTTGGTCCGGGTTGGGTACCCGCGGGTAGGATATGTATTGCCAGCCCTAATGGCTGCCCTTGTTGAATGCTGCTGCATCGGATGAAGAGGTTGAAGATAAGAGTTGTAGCAATGGGGCCCTAGATTTTTTAACAGAAGTGAGGTTTTGGGCTCAAGCTATTTGGGTCAAATTATCCCCAAAAAGTGCATTGTAGGAGTTTTTTGTTTTTATTTAGGTCAAATTATCCCCAAAAAGTGTTTTGTAGGATTTTTTGTCACGGTACTCAGTTGGTCAAAGAGAGTTATGAGTGTGCATGCAACAAAAAAGTGTTATGAGTATGCTTAGTTTTGTTATTGAGTTTAGATCCACGACAAATTAGTCATTGATCAAGGAATACCATGGACAAACAAAGAAAAGAGAGTTATGAGTGTACTTAGAGCATCTTCCATGCTTGGTTTTTATTTTATTTATTTTGGGTCCCACACAATACTACATAAGTATTTGTGGAACCATATATCATAAAAATTGATTTGAAATTTAATGTGAAATTCGTCACTCTAATGTTTGGTTTTATTTCAATTTAACCTTACATAACAAGATTACAATGTTCATTTAATAGATATATAAATAACAGCATTTTACTAGTCTTTCTTTAAAATGACACTGTATCTTCTTATTAATACCAGTATCATTTCAAATATTGTATCCAATACGAGTTTAAATTCAAATCAGTTCAATTACTATAAAGTCAAAATTGATACCCAAAAAATATCTCACTTGAGTTGCTCTTAGTTTTATTATTGTAGGGTCCCTAATTTACCGCAACTGATTAGTTTCGTTGCTGTGCTTAGTAGGGGTGTTCAAGATCCGGCCCAGGCTCGAGGCATATTTTTGTCGGGTTCGGATTTGTCATTTCTACCGGGTGTTTTTTTTTTGTCGGGTTTGAGTTATGCTTCGGGTCACTCGGGGTGGCCTGAAGTTGTATTTTACAATAAAAATATATATTTTTGAGTGAAATTAGTAATATTATATTATACTTTTATACTTCAATTAATATTTATTTTGGTATAAATATGATATAACATTTATTAAATTTAATTTTTAAAAATAAAATTTTATTATTTTAATATATAAAATTTACAAATTTGTATATACTAATTTTATATCGGGTCAACTTGGTTTATTTTCGGTTCCCTTCGAGTCGGGTCAAAATAGACCCGATAACCTTTTAGGACCAAGTCCGTATCTACTTAAACCCGGCCAAGATCCAGACCATAAACCCCTTAGTGCTTGGTAAAAAGATATATAAGACAGTTATTATTATTAGCGGCTCAATATACCTGTCTTATCATATTTCTAAACTTTTAAGTTGTAACTTCTCCAATAGTGGATCCTAACACTCTCCAAATAAGTGGAGCCTTACTTTTTCGTAAAGCAAAGCTATATTCTCGTTATAGTCTCAAATCTAGATATCTTCAAACACTACAATAATCAGCAGTTTATAAGGTGTAAAGAAACGGTAAAAAGAGAAGATCGTTATCTACAAAGCTAGGCATGGAAGACATATCTTTTGGTGACATGGGAGGAGATGTTCTTGATCTGGAAGAGTCTCTCCAGCTCAACAAGAAGAAGCAACGAATTAGAAATTAGTAGGTCGAGTAAATTATCACAGTGCGCAAAATAATTCTCCAAATGTGGGGGGATCCATATGGATTGGTGGTCACCAATGCGGGACCAAACTCTTTCATATTGAATTTTAAAAATCAGGATGAAGCAAGGAGAGCGTATGATGGTGGACCATGAAGGATGGAGGGCCACATGTTGAGTCTTCAATGGTGGAGCCCTAACCTATCCATAGATGAGGTAAACTATAATCAACTTCCTATTTGGGTACAAATACATGGGTTACCTTATGATAAAATCCAATTAAGTAATGCAAAGAAAATGGAAGCCATAGCGGAAAAGGTGATAAGTGTTGAAAATCCATTTGTTGAAGGAAATATGCTTTAATCATTTTTGAGAGTCAGAGTGGAATTAAATGTCCTTTTTACCATTAAAGAATAGTCTTTGGTGCAAAAGAAATGATGGAAGTCACTCATTTGCAGATTTTAAGTATGAAAAATTATATGATTATTGTTATAAATGTGGGAGAATAGGTCATGATAAAAAAAGCTATATGGAGGAGATAGCTGTGTCCATAGTTAACCCAAGTATCTCCAGATATGGTCCAGATCTCACAACTCCAGGGTTTAGGTCAATTGACAATAAGGCAATAAGAAGGGCTGATATCAAGAGAAGAAAAGAAGAGCAACATAATTGGTGGGTGGAGGAGTTATGGGAGACGCATGAAAGAAGACTTCAGGAAAAAGTGTGACTGAAAAGACAACAAGAGAGAAGAAGAAGTGTCTAGTCAAGAAGGAATTGTAAGCTCCAAGTTAGTGTTTCAGCAAAATCTTAGGACAAACCAACAAATTCACATGAGTAAATAGGAGAGAGACAAGTGGTAATGCAGAAAATTCAAGGCCAAGTTGAAGGGATTGATCTTGAAAAAGTGAACAGTGATAAAAATACCAATGTCTTGGAGCTTGGAGATGGTACAACTAATCAAGAAAAAAAAGGAAAAACCCAGGGGTGGGGGGAGGTTACTTAAAAAAATCATCAAGTCAGAGGGTCAGAATCAGAGAGGAATGAAAGAGCTGATAGGGGGATAGAAAAGACAATAGAAAATTAAAAAGATAGTAGCATACTAGCATGATCCATAGGAAGAATGAAAAAAAGGATGGACTAGGTAAGAAAAGAGAAAATAGTAAAACAAATGAGTCATGGACTGCCTTTAACCATAGGCCTAATAGAACTATATAATAACTCAAAATTGGGCCAATTGAATAAGAGAAGAATTTCACTATTAGAAAATTATTGAAGAAGTTCAATAAAATCATGGCTGAAGAGAAAGGAAAAAGAAACATAGGAGAAGAATTTGAAGGTGAAGCCCACGATATAAACACTATGGACATTGAAGGAATGATCAAGCAGCATAGGACGGAAGAATGGAAGCTAAATCAAAATAGCAAGCCAGATCAAAACAGCAAGCAATTGGTGACTAGAAACGATGAAGGATTCTATTATGTGGAGATAGTAGAAGAAGAAGAGGAGATGGAGCCATAAAATAGTAAAAATATTGTGGTGGCCAGAGAATTAGAAACTGAACTTGCCCAAAGAATGGAGAAAAAATTGAAAATCAAAAGAGGAAGAAAAGAAGACTAACAGGGGTAGAATAGCGGGAAGGAAAAGAAACAACTGCACATAATTGGAAGACAAACAAAAAATGCAAGCTAGTCAAAGGTTCAGCTGGAAAAATATCTCATGGAAAAGACTTGCACATAAAAAAAGATACTATGAAAGACTCAATGGCTGAGGAAACGGGACTAAATATGCCCCCAACTCAACTATAAATGTCATAAGTTGGAACTGTCGCGGGTTAGCGGCACACGCAACAGTTTTGGAACACAACATGTGCAAGCAAATTAAGCTAGCAATAGTATTCCTAATTGAAACTAGAGCTAAAGAAATAACTATTAGGAGGATAAAGAAAATGTTATATTTTGAGAATATATTTTACGTAGAACTCCGGAGTTAGTCCGAAGGGCTATGCCTTTTGTGGAATGAAAGTTACAATATTAATATTTATTTTTGTGTGTGATAATTACATAAAGACTAAAATTGAAGATAAAAAAGGGAACATCTAGACATGTAATTTCATCTATGAAAATCCAAATTTTGGAAGAAGAAGAAGAAAAGAACAATAGAGGACGATCACAACAACTAATTGCAATCTAAATGAACCTCAACTATTCATTAGAGACTTTAATGATGTGATGAGCCAAGAGAAAAAAATTGGACTTCACCCAAAGCCACTGAGCCAGGTGAGAGAGTTTAGACAGTTTGTAGACAATAAATCTCTTATGGATTTAGACATGAAGGGGAGAAGATTCACTTGATTTAGCAACCCTAGGAACAAATTTGTTACTAGGGAGAGAATTGACAGGGCATTAGCTAATTGGGAGTGGACGATTCTGCACCAACATGCATCACTCTCGACTTTGCGGGCAATTAGTTCTGATCATTGTCCCCTAATTTTAAACAAATCTAGTTTAAAGGATTGGAAAGAGTTTCAGATTTGAGGCATTATGGGCTGATAATGAGGATTGCGATAATATTGTAAAAGAGGAATGGAATAAGAAAGTTGTTCAAGGCTACATTTGGACAAGAATAAAAAGAAAAATGAACAATTGCAAAGAGGAGCTGAATAAATGGAGCAAGGCAACTTTCAAGCGTACAGATAAGAAAATTCAGAGATTGAAAGTGAAATTGAAAAAGGCTACAACAGTCAAATGCCACAAAGGAGGAGCGAGAGCAGATATAGGTGTTAAAGGAGAACATAGTTGCACTGTGGAGACAGGAAGAAAAATATTAGGGGCAGAGAGCTAGGTTAAAGTGGCTGAAATAGGGTAACAAAAACACATCTTTTTTTCATGACTATTTAAAGAAGGGAAAAGAAACACATAGTAAAGCTGAAGAATGAAGCAGGCTCCTGGTTGTATGATAGAAGGAAAATTATGAAGCATATTGAGGAATATTTTGAAGGATTGTTTACCTCAAACAGTAGGCAGAATTTTGAAAGCACCCTCAATAAGATTCCAGTGAGAGCTACAAAGAAAATGAGATTAGAAAACTGTTTTTAGTATGGGTAGCCTGAAGGCTCCGAGGCCAGATGGTTTGAATGGACTATTTTACCAAAAACACTGGGAGGTGGTTAAGAACGAGGTTTATGGAGTTGTCAAAGAGTTTTTTAATAGTAAAATTTTACCAGAAGAATTCAGTAAAACAATAGTGGTCTTAATTCCAAAGATCGAGAATCTGGTAGAGCTTAATCAATTAAGGCCGATTAGCTGCTATAATTTTATTTACAAGATTATATCCAGGGTGTTAGTGATAAGATTAAAAGGAATACTGGAAGAAATAGTTTCACCAATTCAAAGTGCGTTTATAGGAGGGAGGTTTATGCAAGATAACGTAGTAATAGTCCAAAAAATTTATCACAGCTTGAACAAGAAAGGAAGAGAAGGATCCCATAACATGGCAATCAAGTTAGATATAAACAAGGCATATGACAGACTAAAGTGGGACTTTCTTGAGAATGTACTCGGGAGACTTGGGTTCAATGAAAAATGGGTTAAACTAGTAATGGGATGTGTGAGAAGTGCAAGTTATAGGCTCAAGGTTATTGGTGAGTTGTCTAGAAGGATCAAGCCACAAAGAGATCTTTGCCAAGGAGACCCATATTCACCTTACCTCTTTGGCAGCAAAAGTATTTACCATTTTGATGTAAGAGGGCCAAGGAAATGGTTATATATCGGGTCTAAGGATAACTCTAACAACCCCGGTAATTACTCACCTGTTGTTTGCAGATGACTGCATTATATTCATGGAAGAAAAGCAGGACGAGGTATTTCAAGTCATTAATATCCTCAATGAATACACAGAAGCGTCCAGACAAAGATTAAATTTGAGCAAGTCAGGCATCACTTTTGGAAGCCAAGTGCTGATAAAAAGAAGGGTGGATATTGAAGAGATTTTAGGAATGGTGGCATGGGATACACCCAGAAAATACCTGGGATTGCCGACTATACGGGGAAGGTCTCAGAACAAAGCTTTAAGTTGGATTGAAGAAAAAAATTAAAAAAATTAGATGGATGGAATGAAAAACTTTTAAACCACACGAGCTAGGAAATACTTATAAAATTAGTAGTTCAAGTAATGCCAGCATATGCCATGAATGTAACACCCTTATTGTCAGAATGTCATGCTTCCGCCTGTGCCACTCTAATTGCGAGGATATTACGACAACTTCTATATACTTACTAATAAGATAGAAGCCTTTAACTCGAAAGCGTATCGCTGTTTTTTTTTAAAAAACCGAAAGTTCTTTTTCTTTGGTGTTTTACAAACATGCATATATAAAAAAATTCAATCACAATCTTCATATATATATATATATACAAGATTTCTTACACAAGTAACTTACAAATATACCAGACATACATATCATTACAAATAACGACTCCTATCTCTCTTACAAAAATATATAACAATACGAGGAAAAAACAATAACTAAGATATATATAACACAATCAGATGCGTAGAAGAAACTCCTTAAACTCCTCTCCGTCCTGAAAAGAAAAATCTGTAGGGGTGAGAACCTAACAATACACTCTCACTATAGGAGTTTCAAAATTGTCCTAAGAAGTTATATAAAAGAAAACTGTTTTCAACTGCAGTGATCATCGCTCGTCTTATGAATCTTTTGTAAAATCAACGGTTAATTATCCAAAACTCCAAATTCATATTTTATTTGTAAAAACTCCAAACCAAACATAATATACCATAATATTTCACTACTTGCCAAAGAACCATTCCAATCAAACTTACCAAGACATATAACATACCCAAAATATGGCCCCCGCCCCAACAATCACGGCCTCCGGCCTAAACATAATCAAACACGGTAACATAGTCAACCACGACCCAAAACACAATCAATCAACACTCAACCATCATAGTCTGAACCAACCAACCACAAACACAAGTAATGAAGTTCAAACACAATCAAGAGCAATTACAACAAGTATGGCAATAAGTATTTAAACAGAAATATTCACATAGGCAAATTAAGTACAATATGCACACCCAAACAATGTCACATAAATGCATATGATGCATGCCTGTCCTACTGACCATGAGTTCACATGTCGGTTAAACTGTCAGAACCTGACACATCCGGTAGCTAACTCGGATATCATCTCTCTTTGTTCGTGTAGGTGTGTGTGTTTGTGTGTGAGTTTTGGGAAGGGGGCTGGTGGCTACTGAGGAGGAAAGGAAGGGTGAGTGTAGTGTGTGTTTGGGTTTGGAGTAGTGTGGGTAAATTTGGGAATTAGGGTTTCGTTTGGGAACAAATATTAAAATTAAAGTATAGAGTAATAATTGAAAACTAAATATAATTCCATATAATTTTTTTTCTGAGAGTACTACTTATTTTCACTTACAAAAATTATTTTCGAAATAACTATTCTAATTCAAGATTAGAAGTAATCAAATAGGATTTTCCTTTATTCATAAAATAAGGTTCAAAATCTAAATATTCAAGTTAAAGCATATAAAATTCTCATTATTTTTTTATTACTAAAGCTTTAAATTCTAAATAAGAAATTGCTCGATTTATATATAAAAATCTCTAAAAGTATAATCTTAAATAAATATAATAGATCATAAATAACTTATTATTTAATTTTTAAAAATTCGGAGTCTTACAATGACCATTATAAAGTTTCCTAAAGGTTTTTTAGGAGAATATGCACAAAAATCGCATAAGTTCTGGTTGGCAGCACTAGAAAAAGGAATGAGATATCTATTGGAGAAACTGGGACACTATTACAAGAAGCAAAAGCGAGGGGGGGGGGCTGTAGTTTAAGGACATTGAAACACAGAATACAACCTATCTTGCTAAACAAGCATGGAGGGTAATAAAAAATCCAAATTCAAGCTGGGTGCAGATTTTAAAATCGCTTTATTTTTCGGACGGTGAGTTATAGTCAGCAACATGTAAAAAGGATTTCTCATGGGTATGGAAAAGTATTCTGCATGGAAGAGATATATTGAGGGAGAGAGCCAAGTGGAGAATAGGCGATGACTTTAAGGTTAGTATTTGGAAAGACAACTGGATTGCGGGAAGGAGCAAGCCTCTTAATGCAGAAAGCACGGATGAATCTATGGAAAGCAATTCTGAAAATATGTTTACCTAGGATATTAGTAAAGCAATTTTGAGCACTCCCATTAGTGTTGTAAACAATGAAGTTTTTTGTATTGGCCATGGAGAGAGGATGGGAGCTACACGATCAGAACAAGGTATTATATGGCTAGAGCGGCTAGACTGGATAAGAGACACGAAAACCCATCCACAAGTGAAGATAGGAAGGATTTATAGAAGGAAATATGGAGAATGGAGGTCCCACAAAAAATTAAAATATTTCTATGAAAAGCTTGGAAGATATATTACCAGTAAACTTTAATTTGCATAAGAGAAAAATGGTACCAGATTCAGTTTGCTAAATATGTTCTAAAGAGTTGGAAACAATAGAACATGCATTATTGCTACGTGACTGGGCAAGGGTAACATGGTTCAAGGTGGAATGTTAATGTACACCAAAATTAGAGACAGTAAAATCAATTGGAAACTGGATAATGGAAAGCATAAGAAAAATCAGAGCAGCTGATGGAGAGAAACAAAAGAAAATGATTAGCAAGCTGGAATTTCTAATGTGGGAGGTGTGAAAAATTAGGAATGACAAGATTTTAAACAACAAGAGGTTAATTTATATTGGACAATCAACAAAGCAAGAATTCTATAAAATATTTATTGGAACTCAGTAGAAAGACAACAGATAAAAAAGATAGAAGTAATGAGAAGAAGAACTAACACGGTGTGGTGGAGATCTCCCCTGGGGAGATTGGCTGAAAGTGAATGTGGATGCTGCTTTCAACAAAGAGAATGGATCCGGTAGGGACAACAAAGGAAGGATAGTATTAGGATTGTTATAAAAAATTAAAGCTAACACAAGCATTAGAGTAGAGGCACAAGCAATTAGTCAATCTTTAATCATAGTGAACAATTTACAGGGAGAACTATAATAGAATCAGACAATTTAAAGCTCATTCAAGCAATTAAATCCAGAACTACAATTGGAGAATTTTTTGCAATTCTGCAGGATATTCAAATTTTGATGGAGAATCTACTTGAGAAAGGAGTGCCTTGGACTCCCAAGAATGAAATTGTCTAGCTCATGCAGTGGTGAAGACCACGATAATAGGGAACCTGCGATTGAATTGGAGCACATTTTCACCTGCAGAAATACAAGAAACTATTAGAAGAAAAACGCAAAGGTGAAGTCATAGATCTACGGGTTAATTAAAAGGTAAAAAGGAATAAAGAAAATGAGAAAATATTATTAAGAGAAAGTAGGAAAAAAATGGCAGATTACATCAGCTAGAATGTTGTACAGATAGCCGTGAACAGCAAAAGTGATGACAGAACCATACAAGCTGAAGTAGAAATCGAGATCTTCAATCCAGATCTTTAACAATCTAAGGCAGAGGTTCTCCATGCAGTCCAACATAGGACCGTCACTGGATTTGTTGCCCATGTTTTGGAAATGAAACCAGGGAGGAAGAAAGAATCGTTCGCAGTGCGGTCATCCTCTGCGAGGTAAGGAGCTTCGAGAGGGAGAGCTGGGCATGGCGAAGTCGGACTGTGGATCCGGTCAAACGTTGGAGGGCTTCAGCGGCAGTTTTGACCAAGGAAGGTGGTTGACGATGCTGACATAAATGGGCTACAACTGAAAGTTGGTAGCGTCGTCGCAGATTTAGTTTATGATCACTCGGCCGATTCAACGAGAGGGAGCAGCTGCTGGGAGAAGCGCCGTGCTCGCCTTACGTGCAAAGAGAGGGGATCATCGCTGTCTTCCAAGTCGGATTAGGTAGAAAGAATCATTGTTTAGAATTTGGACCAGGTAACTGGCCTGGATTCTTGACCCAAAAAAAAAAAAACCTAAGTCTTCCAACTTAAAATTTTGCACATGTCAAATTTTAGTTGGTCCCAATAACTTAGCCATTTTAGCCACCAATCGTATATAGCCATCAACGACAGCACCATATGTAAGTTTGGTTAAATAGTGTAAATATTTTGACTTCTTACGATTTTGGGTTCAAATTTTATGAATTAAAATATTTTTTTCTATATCTATATTTATATACCAGAAGGCAGATATAGTAGAAATATGAGAATATTTAGTGTACAATTTTTTTATTTTTAAATATATTTTATTATATATAATTTATAAAAGATATTTTTTAATTGTTTCTAAAACTTAATAAAAACCTCTTACAATTAAACTAAAAATAACTTATCATTTTAACTAGTTAATTTTGTTTTTATCAATTTTACACATATTCAATAAATATCTATTCATATATACTAGTTATTTAAATGTGTAAGATAATACATATAAATGAAAAACTGAAAAGACTAATCCAAATATCTAAATACTAAGTTTAAATAATACTTAATACTAAATAAATTTATAAAAAAGTTTAGAGGATTAGCACTTTTATTAAAAGAGGAGTGTTAGGGGTCAATAACTTTTGTGTTTTGTAACCATCAATTGGCTATCAATAATTTTTTTAATGGTATGAGATTGCATTCAATGGTGAGATATGACTCATTTTTCTTTTGATGGTTAAGTGTTGGCCATAAAACACAAAAATTGTTGGTCTTCTAGACTTTTCTTTATTAAAATTTAGTCAACATTTATTAATTAAAAAAATATGTAATTTTATATCATTAAATATAATTTCACACAATTAAAAACACTAATAATAACTAATTGATAATTACAAATTACAAAATCTGCTGATTCATATCACTCTTCTAAATCGATATTGCATTGTTACCGCTTTCCACATGTAGCTAGCTTGGTGGGATTTTGTTTTTTCCTTGTTCACGTTGCCATCTTGGTGGATCAGGTGACGTAAATAACGTAAATGATATCCCTATTTGCTTAGCTAAACTAGCTCTAATGGTATATATAAACTAAGACGACGTGATGAGAAATGGGATCGGAGTTTAAACTCGTTGATATGAGTTTAACTTGCTTCCAATTTCCTTTCGCACCTAATTGAGGCACATTTAAACTAAGTCAAGCAATGGTGTCTTCATAATATCATTGGAGAAATTAAGCAAGGTAAAGTTGAATAGAAAAATTTTCTGTTACTCTATCAATTTGTGTATATTTTTTTTATATTAAAAATAAATTATAACAAGATAGAGAGATATTATAATGGTAAAAATTCACATGCAGTTGTTTTTATCTGAAATTGCTAGTTGAGAACTGTTAAATATTTTTACATGTTTTACTAAATTTTTATTTAATGTTTTTCGTCTATCAACTTTATATAAAGCCAATTGCACTTGAATGTTCACCTATTATAATTTATTGGTAGCGTTTGGAGATAGACAAATATTGAGAGACTGAAACTGAGAGACAGAGACTGAAATAAGTCTCTATTGTATTTGGTGTAAAGTGGGAGACAGAGACTTAAACAAAAATAAAGTTCTAATTGAATTTACACAAAAGATAACGTTAAATTAATTAATTGAAATGGGGTATTTTAGGTATAAAATATTATTAAAATTTTAGTCTCCGTCTCCAAAAATTTCAGTCCCCTTTATTTCTACTTTTTGAAAGTACTGAAATACTGACATTTTGGTAGCGTTTGGTGAAGAGACAGAGACGGAAATATAGAGACTGAGAGACAGAGGCTAAGAGACAGAGATTGAAATAAATCTCAGTAGTTTGATGCAAAATGGAAGACAGAAATTAAAACAAGAATAAAACTCTAATTTAATTTACACAGAGTAAAATTGGAATTAATTAATTGAAATGATAGTATTTTAGGTATAAAATGTTATTAACGTTTCAGTCTCTATCTCTAAAAATTTTAGTCCCCTGTGTCCCTACTTTTTGGAGGTACTGAAATACTGAAATTTTGGAGATAGAGACAGAAATTTTAACACCAGTATCTGAACCAACAAACATGATATTGAGTCTCTGTCTCTCCGTTTCTGTCTCAGTACTTCAAAACAAACGCTATTCAGAACAGAGACTAAAATTTTAGTATCAGTCTGTACCAATAAACACGATACTGAGTTTCAATTTCTCCATCTCTATCCTAATACCTCAAAACAAACACTACTTAAGAAACTCAAAATTAATTTTGTAATTGGTATTAACTAAATTAACGGTGCTTGATATAACAAGTGTCTACATACATCTCATCTATCATCTTTACAAGAAACTACTCTAACCATCTTACTTTTACAACTCTCCATATACCGAAGTTGCCATTTTTACAACTATGCCATCTCTTGATTTGTTGGCAAGATTGATGGTTTTTTGGTGATTATAATAAAAGAATAATTAAATTAGTCCAAAACATTAGTTGTCCCTTTCTGGATTAAAATAATTGTGTTCGATGAAACCTATATTTAGAGAAGATGATGAGAGAGCTTAAAAAAGGCCGGTTGGTTTCTAATGACACCAAATTATTACACCCATGCATGCAGGCCATTGTTCCATAACAACAAAAACAAAAATGCTATCCCTCTTTATTCTTCATATATTATTCCCATTATTCTAACCTAATTCATCATCATCAACCCTAATTCACATTTCTTACTCTCTGTTTCTTTCCCACAATCAATAATTCATTACACACAAACACAATGGGTTGTGGGAAATCAAAACCCGCAGATGTTGCTTCTGGAAACACAACTACCGTCCAGCGCAAGAAGAATCCAAGCGTACCCACGGCAGATGTGAAAGAAACCATTAAGGACCACAAAATCAGCAACAACACTGTTGAAAAGAATCAAGCAGAGAAGAATGATGTCAAGGAGGAGAAGGAGAAAAATAATGGAGCTACTCCTGCTGCTGATGAGTCCAAAAACAAGAATGAAGATAGTAAAAAGGTGCAACAAGAGGAGAAATTGGAGAACAAGAGCAAGGAAGGTGATGCTGCTGCTGCTGTAGAGGAAGAGAAAACAAAGGAAGCTGTTATTCAAGTTATTGCTGATGAGAAGAAGAAGGAGGAGGATGATTCGTTGAAGAAAGAGAATAATGTTGAAGAGGATAATAATAATAAGGTGGATTTTGTTCCTGCTCCTGTTACTGCAGATGAAAAGAATGATGCAGAAAAGAAAGAACAACAAGGTCTGAATTTTAGGGTTTATATGAAATAAATTAAGATAACCGATAAAGAATTTTTTACAATTATTTAATTACATTAATTTAAAAATTAATTTTTTTATATAATAATATTTAATAACTGTTAGATAATTTTGTCATATTTAATTATATTATTATCTAATAATTTTTAATTATCAATTTTTATATGAAAATAATTGTATAAAATGTTTTACCTTAAAATTCTAAAATCTTATTAACATTATTAATTAACTTGGTGTTGTATGTTTATTAGAAGAGAGTGTTGTAGTCAAGGAAGAAGTATTAACAAGCAAAGAAACAGAGAAACAGGAAGAGGCTCCAAGCAGCAAAGAAACAGAGAAAAGCGAAGAGTCTCCGGCAAAAGAAGATGGAGAAAGCAAAGACACAACAACGGTAGTTTCAACCTCTGAAGAAGGCCAAGACCAAAAGAATTGAAAGCTGAGATGAAGTATTTGGATTATTGTATGCCACGAACTATAATTAAGTTCATTATTAATGTTCAGCTCATGAAGAGATAGATTACAAAAGAGGCTATTATTGTAAGAGCAAGATTTTTCAATCACAATGCTAAGTTGGAATTAACTCATATTTATAAGTGTCTCACGATGTATTATTATGCCTTTGGTGAATCAAAGAAGATGATTTAATTTGACCAGTTACAAAATTAATTGAGCAAACGAAATGACGCCATAATTTGTTAATTGTCAAACTTGTTTAATTTTGCATGATTAGCTGAAGAAATTATAATAGACTAATTGAAGCAAGCAAATATGATTTGCTAACATGGCCAAACACCATTTTAAACTAGATTCATTATTATTGTATCATCCAATTTGACCTAGCCGTACGTGTTTATGGGATGTGCCTGTATAAGCTCCAATTGACAGAAAAATAGCGAAGAAAAAATAAATGACGAAAATTATACTTCAAATCAGAAATGAGTTAGCAAGTGGCTAAACCAGTAAGCAATAAGCAATTCCTTTTATTCAATCATACAAATTTAAATCTAACAATTTATTTAAGCCAATATAATTAATAGTCTAAGTACTGATTTGTTAAAGTTTTTATTTTTCAAATATAACTTATTAAGATTGGTGTTTAAAAAAATAATTTTTTAAAAGTTATAATACTTACATTTAATAAATCATTTAAAATCATAATAGACATAAACATAAGAATAAATTTTAATATTTATTAATATATACGATTATATTATATTTTAAATTTTAATAAACACAAGTTAAATTTATTTTTAAATATTTTTAAAAGTACTTTCTAACTTTTAAAAACTATAAATATTATATGATATTTTACAAAATTTAAAACAAAATACTTGTACTTTTAAAAGATACAAGCATTTTAATTTTTTTTACTAAACTAAGTCTAATAAAAATAAATAAAAGAAAAATTAATATGAATTGGATAGTCCTAATCCTAAATATTATAAACTCACACACCACACTCACACACATACATAATATTAAGGCTCTATCTATTATTTCACATCAGCCAAATTTTGAATCCCCGTGCATTCATTGCAACACATAGAAGATGAACCTTACACTAAGGCTCAGTTTGGGTAACTAACTTAATTAAGCTATTTTTAATAAAATAACTCAAATAATAAATAATTTTGTTAAAAGTAACTTATAAATAAGTTATTTTGTGTTTGGATTTTTAATTCTAAAAGTGCTTATTTTATAGAAATGTAATGAAAAGTAGAAGTATTATGAGAGAAGTCATTTTTTTTAACTTTTCTATAAGCTCCAAAATAGCTTCTTAAAAAGTTACAATTTGATTTTAAAAATTGTACCAGACATTAATACTACTACTTTTCATAAGTCAAAAATTAAAAAAAAGCTACTTCTTAGAGTTTTTCAAACAGCCCTAAAGCGTTGCCTAATGCCCGCAACAAGCAAGGCATACGTTTTTTTTTTTTTGGACAGGAGCAAGGCATACTTTTATGCCACTAGACCATGCAGTGTACAGGGATAAGCAGGCAATGGCAACAGTGAATGATCCATAAGTCCATAACCAGTTAAAAGAAGTAAGGCCCATAATAAAGCCTGTGGAGAAATCAAAAGTGGGCCCATACTGTGGCCAATAAAAAACGAAGGAGACCCAAATCCAAGTAAGCGGGAAAATCTAATTTCCACGTAAATGGCGCGAAATATTCGGTTCACTTTCTTCGACGGCGTAGAGCCACTCGATCAAACCGCAAATAAATCTGACGGCCATAAATGCCTCACTAACTACGCATTTATTCGTTCCCTTCGGTTTTGGTTATTCATCACTGTGTCCCTCTCGCGCTCTCTTTTTTCTTCCGAAAGAAACCCTCCCAGATCTGAAAAGAGAACCAAGCCATGGGGAGGCCCTCCAAATCTCAGCCTTCTTCAGACGACGAAGCGCCGTCGAATGCCTCTGACTCCGATTCCGATTCCGGTTCGGAGGAGCAACTTCCCAACGATCAGATCAACGAACAAGAAGATGACGAGGAGCTCGAAGAGGTGGCTCGCTCCGCTAGCTCTGGCGATGACGATACTGCGCCGGATGAACCTGCCGGAGACGCCGACGACGATGAACAGGTAAACGTAAAACCATTGTTTCATGCGCCTGCGTTTTGTCGTTTGGACTTCGCTGAGCTAGGGCTTTAACTTCGTATAACGCATTATCGTTTTGCGATGCTAAAATATTTGCAAGTGAAGCTATACGGTTGTTGTGTAGCAGATGTCAACTTCAATCGACAGTGCTTCTTGTTATTGCATTTCGTTCACGCATGAACAGACTTTTCCTCATGTTTTGTTTTCGAAACTGTTTCATTGTAGGAGGAAAATAATGCTGACACTGAAGTTAGCAAGCGCGAGAAGGCGAGGTTGAAAGAAATGCAGAAATTGAAGAAGCAGAAGATTCAGGAGATTCTGGATGAACAAAATGCAGCTATTGATGCTGATATGGTGCGTATATACATGATACATGGGATGGCTTTTCACTTCGTTATATAAAATTTGAATTGATTGTTAAATGAATCGATATTGTTACCTTTTGATGCAGAACAATAAAGGAAAGGGCCGATTGAAGTATCTGTTGCAGCAAACTGAGATTTTTGCTCATTTTGCCAAAGGTGCTCAATCTTCTTCTCAGAAGAAGTCAAAGGGAAGGTAATTTCAGAAGTCAAGAAGGACAACAAAGAGTTGTGATTCTTCTGCCTATGACTTCGTTACTTATTGTGAATTTATTGTTTTCTACTTTAGGGGACGCCATGCATCGAAAGTGACTGAAGAAGAGGAAGATGAAGAGTATCTTAAAGAAGAAGAAGATGGTTTGGCAAGCACGCGGCTGGTAACACAACCATCATGTGAGCGTTTTCCTTACTTTAAATTTATTTTTGTATGTAGTATCTGTGCTTGCGTTGGAGTGCTCCATTCTTAGTTCTTCATTCATTGTGTACTCCATGTCCTTCTTTCTTCCCACTAGTCACTTTGTGGAGAAAATATTTGGATATTCCATTTCTATTTTATGTTGTTATATTGGTCAGTGATTCATCTATAGCATTGTTTTGGTTAAATTGTCTATACTCCATTCCTTGTTTTGTTTTTCTTTTTTTGGCTAAATTCTTTTTACTTACTATTGGTGTTAGGAGGCCTGGTTCCTGGACTTCTCATAGGGCATGTGTATGACATTGATTATGTGTTGGACACCCCGCCCCCCCTTTCTCTCTCTCATTTCTTTTCCCTCTGTTCACTAGTTGATTTCTTCTTGTTACTATCATAATTTGTTTTTATGGAAGCATATTTACTAATATGCAGTTTCTTTCTAGTCATATGATCATATTCAACATCTTTAAAGCTATTGGTTCATGTGAAATTTCTTCTTTTCCAACAGGTATCCAAGGGAAGATGAGGGATTATCAACTTGCTGGGTTAAACTGGCTCATACGATTGTATGAGAATGGTATAAATGGAATTCTGGCAGATGAAATGGTAGGTATGGTAGGCGCTTAGAGTTAAGTCTCTGCGCAAATAAGTTCAAGAACATAATTAATATGTGATGTATAAATTGATTTTCTTAAGTATTAAATTAATTATGCTGTTGATTTGCAGGGACTTGGGAAAACATTACAAACTATATCTTTGCTAGGGTATTTATATGAGTTCAGAGGTATAAAGGGTCCTCATATGGTTGTGGCCCCAAAGTCTACTCTTGGAAATTGGATGAATGAGATTCGGCGCTTTTGTCCTGTTTTACGAGCAGTAAAGTTCCTTGGCAACCCGGATGAAAGGGTAAGAATAGCTTTGCTGTTGCGAATTATTTTTCAAAGGTTACATTGGTGGATACTTTTGACACTTGTCTGTTGGTTTCAAATAACTGCAGAGGCATATAAGAGAGGAGTTATTGGTTGCCGGGAAGTTTGATGTATGTGTTACAAGTTTTGAAATGGTTATCAAGGAGAAGTCTGCATTGCGTCGATTTAGTTGGCGCTACATAATTATTGATGAGGCCCACAGAATCAAGAATGAGAACTCCCTCCTTTCCAAGACGATGAGGCTCTATAATACAAACTACCGACTCCTTATAACTGGCACACCACTCCAAGTATGTCTTGTTTATTATGCACAACAATGCTGCAATGTAATCTTGAAACTAGTATTTTGTTTTTTTCTTTATTTTGTTGATCCATGTAGTTAAATTCCTTAGGACAGCCCTTTTCTTTTATGGAGTTCATGGGCTTTGCTGAACAGGGAAGCATCATTGTGTCAATTCATCTCACTTTGAATGAATTTAAAGTTTAGTATGACCTTGCGTGTATTATCATTTGCAGTTTAGCTTTAAAAAATTAGACTGTTGCATATGCTACCAATGATGGGCGGCATGGCTTGTTTAGTCTCTAAATCTGACTGTTTTATCTTCCAATAATTTTTGCTGAGAATTTCTGTCCATAGTCAAATTGCAGTTGACGAGCACGAAGGAGTTGAATTACTCATAATTTGGGTTAACTTGGTAGCATTGCTGTTTTGTGTTTTTGTTTATTTTCTGTACCTCCCCGCAGCATTATCTGTTCATAGACTGATGTAACTTTTAAAACTCTGATTCTAGTTCACTTTCCCTTGTAGCATGCATCATCTAACAAAGTTGGATATTTACTGTGGTTTCTTATTTTGTGATTGCAGAACAATCTTCATGAACTCTGGGCTCTTCTCAATTTTCTTCTGCCTGAAATTTTTAGCTCTGCTGAAACTTTTGATGAATGGTTCCAAATATCAGGTGAAAATGATCAGCAGGAAGTTGTTCAACAATTACACAAGGTTAGACATGAACCTCCTTTGTTTGTTGAGTGTTGTTTTAATCACTTAATCCGACACTTGAGTAATATTTTTACTTTGTATCTATATCTTAGGTCCTTCGCCCATTTCTCCTTCGGAGGTTGAAGTCAGATGTCGAGAAAGGGTTGCCACCGAAAAAGGAAACTATACTCAAAGTAGGCATGTCACAAATGCAGAAGCAGTACTATAGGGCATTACTACAGAAAGATCTAGAGGTTGTCAATGCTGGTGGAGAACGAAAGCGACTCCTCAACATAGCAATGCAACTGCGTAAATGCTGTAATCACCCATATCTCTTCCAAGGTGCTGAACCCGGTCCTCCCTATACTACAGGAGACCATCTCGTCACAAATGCTGGTAAAATTTCTTTACATAAAGAGATATTCTGGAAGTTCTTTGTAGACTGATCATTTAATGACTTGACATTGTCAAATGTTTCTAAATATTTCTTTTGTAGGTAAAATGGTTCTATTGGATAAGTTACTTCCTAAATTAAAAGAGCGTGACTCCCGGGTCCTGATATTTTCACAGGTTAGTTTTCTGTAAGAACGGGTTTGTCACTTTGTTGTCACTGATTGACTTTGAAGGTCTTAAATTTATGCAATCTAATGTCTTGCTTCCCATCCTTGCTTAATTGTGGCCCTTCTGCAGATGACTAGGCTGCTGGACATACTTGAAGATTATTTGATGTTTCGGGGATATCAATATTGTCGTATAGATGGAAACACCGGTGGAGAAGATCGTGATGCTTCCATTGAAGCTTTCAACAAACCAGGAAGTGAGAAATTTGTCTTCTTGTTATCTACTCGGGCTGGAGGTCTCGGCATCAATCTTGCTACTGCTGATGTTGTAATTCTTTATGATAGTGACTGGTTAGTTAGTTGTCAGTTGATTGTGTCATCAGTCTTCTGAATTGCATTGGTTACCATAACTTGCTGCTTATTGATATTTGGTGGTGTTATACCAGGAACCCACAAGTTGACCTGCAAGCTCAGGATCGTGCTCATAGGATTGGACAGAAGAAAGAAGTACAAGTTTTCCGATTTTGCACGGAGGTTTGTAATTGTTGTGCATTATTACTATGTTCACTATTATCTATGCTTTTCTATATAGGCAGCATACATGTAAGACACCTAACTGGATATATCTAATTTTAAAAAAATTGCAACACATGATGTCTATGATGCAACTTATAAAATTATTACAATATCAAGATAAAACCTATTGATATTAATCTAGAATGAATGCCATTGTCAGCATTAGTCATTATATAGTAAGTGCGATATCTCACATGTATTGGCACAAAGTTTCAATAAATATCCGACAAGATATATATCCAACTCTGGCACGACAACCAATTTGAAGCACTGAATTTATACTTTTGGTTGGTCCTAATATCTTGTACAATGAAAATCCACAGTATACAATTGAAGAGAAAGTAATTGAAAGGGCTTACAAAAAGCTTGCACTTGATGCTCTAGTGATTCAGCAAGGCCGATTAGCTGAGCAGAAGAGTAAGGGTTTTCATCTGAACTCTTAGTATTCTTTTATCTCTTTAAACTTTTATGATTGTCTTATGTGGTACAATTGGTTTATGTGTACAGCTGTAAATAAAGATGAGTTGCTTCAAATGGTTAGATTTGGTGCTGAAATGGTTTTTAGTTCCAAGGACAGTACAATTACAGATGAGGATATTGACAGAATTATTGCCAAAGGAGAGGAAGCTACAGCTGAGCTTGATGCTAAGATGAAGAAATTTACTGAAGATGCCATCAAATTTAAGATGGATGACAGTATGTAACTTTTTAATATAAATCTGGCTATGGAATAGACAATTGTTTGAGTGTTACTGTTGATCTGTTGCATTGTTTGAATTCTTGTTTACCCCTTTTCAAGTTTCAAGCTTTTCTTTTTCTTATCTGTGCTCTCCAAATGGAGCATTAATTTTATCCTCTTTGAAAGAATGAAATAATTGGCATGCATTTATGCTTTGCTTATTTCATAAATTAGTTTTTTGGTCTTTGAAGCAATGGCCTACAAGTCATTTGCTTTTGTTCTAAATGAAGCATCATTTTTATCAAGATACAACTGCAAGCATTTTGCTCCTGTGTAGCATTGATATTGCCTTTTAAGTTGTATGGTTGTTTGAAGTTACTAATTTTTTTTTTAAATGTTATTTGTAGATGCTGAGCTTTATGATTTTGATGATGACAAGGTAAGTCAACATTTTATAATTTCTTTGCTAACTGTGATGGACTCTTTTATTGCTCAGTTTTGCATCAGTCTATTGAACTGCACTCCTCATTCTAACCAATATCTGACTGCTTTTTCTTTGAATGAAGGATGAGAACAAATTTGATTTCAAAAAGATTGTGAGTGAAAACTGGATTGAGCCACCGAGAAGAGAGCGGAAGCGCAAGTAAACACCAGTCTATATGCTATACATTGAACCCCAAAAACAAAAAAAAAAATCTGATGTATGATTATTCTATTGGTTTCTTAGTTACTCGGAGTCTGAATACTTCAAGCAAACATTGCGCCAAGGAGGTCCTACTAAACCGAAGGAGCCCCGTATTCCCAGGATGCCTCAACTGTAATCTTCTCGCTAAACAAGGTTTCCCTTTTAATATGGTAGTTCTGTCTTGATTTATTGTGTCTACTCTGTTGTCTTCAGGCATGATTTCCAGTTTTTCAACACACAAAGGTTGAGTGAGCTGTATGAAAAGGAAGTACGCTATCTCATGGTGGGTAACATGAGCCTAGTGACATACATAATGTATTTTTCATGTTTGGTTAAAAGGAAGTGTACATATTTTGATGTTCATGTTATTTAACAAAATTTCAGCAAACGCATCAGAAGAATCAAGTAAAAGACTCCATAGAGGTGGATGAACCAGAAGGTACATAATTACTATCCAGTTTAGCCCTTTCCCATCTTGGCATGTGAATGATTAATGTGACAATGACATATATGTTGAATTTAGAGGTGGGAGATCCACTGACTGCTGAAGAGTTGGAAGAAAAGGAGCAGCTGCTAGAGGAGGTGAGCTAATTTCATTTCAGGCCTGGCTTTGATACGGATCTATTTTATTTTGGTTTTAATTTTGGTTTTTTGTACACTTAGGGTTTCTCATCATGGAGCAGGAGGGATTTTAATACTTTCGTTAGGGCCTGTGAAAAATATGGCCGAAATGATATTAAAGGTATTGCTTCTGAGATGGAAGGAAAAACAGAAGAGGAAGTTGAGAGATATGCGGTGGTCTTCAAAGAAAGATACAAGGAATTAAACGGTTAGTGATGATGGCCATGTAAAGAAAAAAGAAATGGGGGATCTTTTGTGGTACTACAGTATTGCCTTGTTTTTCTTCTTGGGTTGATATGCAAACTGATGCTGTCATTGATTTTTGTTTCATCTGGTCATTGAATTTTGCTTGAAGTTTGTTTCGCTGTATTACTATATGCTGAGTCTAATTTTTGCATTTTGACATGTGTTTTATTGTCCGCAGATTATGATAGAATTATTAAAAACATCGAAAGAGGGGAAGCTAGAATATCCCGGAAAGATGAGATTATGAAAGCTATTGGGAAGAAGTTGGACCGCTACAAGAATCCATGGTTAGAACTAAAGATACAATATGGGCAAAACAAAGGGAAGTTATACAATGAAGAATGTGATCGATTCATGGTATTGTTTGCTTGTTAATCTTGGTTCTGTCCATATTTGAATTTTTTCGTTTTGTCTAAATTTATGTCCAGTTTCTTCATGTGTTTTTACTTTTCTTTTTTCGCTTACAAGGGGAGTTTTTTTGCCGTTTATGTTGGCTTCGAAATTCGCAGATATGCATGATTCACAAACTTGGCTATGGGAATTGGGATGAACTGAAGGCAGCATTTCGAATGTCACCTTTGTTTCGTTTTGATTGGTTTGTTAAGTCTCGCACAACGCAAGAACTAACAAGGAGGTGTGACACCCTCATTCGCCTTGTTGAGAAGGAAAACCAAGAATATGACGAAAGAGAGAGACAGGCTCGTAAGGAGAAGAAACTTGCAAAGGTTTGTATATCCTTTTATCAACGCCATACATTACTAATTAAATATCAATCAATATCAGGTTGTCATCTTATGCAAGTTTGACAAATCTTTCAGAGTAGTACCCCATCAAAGCGTACCATGCCACGACAGACGGAGTCTCCATCTTCGAAGAAGCGCAAGCAGCTGACCATGGATAACTTTGTAAGCTCGGTACGTTTCTTTGCTTGAATCCTATATACCTTAAGCATGTATTATATCCCATGATCCTAATTACAAGTATCCCGTCGTGATTTTACTGAAGCTGACTGTTTTAATTGGCAGGGGAAGAAGAAAAAATAAATTAAGAGGAAAACCGAAATTTTATTTTGGCTGAGTGAGGCGTGGGCCGGGATCTGGCCTCGCTAATTTTGGTGTCCTATTTTCACATGCCAACTTTGGTCGGTATTAAATGCCCGAAAGATAAACCTGAGAGCGCATTTATTAGTTAGGGAATCTAGATGAAATATATTGTTGAAATTTTGTAAATCTATCCACAAACCATTAGATTGAATGTCCATTGTATTTGAACACTAGTCACTAGTCAGATACTAAGCCTAATATAGTATTCACCCTATTGTATTATGTTATCTAACGTGTTTACAAACGCAAGAGATACAAACCTTAATGTGTCTTTACCCGCAGTTTATTAATATTTGAGGAATGTTAGAAGATTATCAGAATTTTATTGTTTGTGATTATCAGTTAATCATTAATGTTCAAAAGTATAAGCTAAAGTATGTTAGATTATTAGACTAAAAATTGGGTTGACAGTTAAAAATAATGGCTAAAAATAATAAATTGTGATGTTTTAGCATTTCTCAAATTAATATCATCCTTTTTTAAGTTGAAAATAATGAATTTCATTAAACAAAGCCTCAGTACAAGGAACCAATTAAGTCTAACAATACAATAAGGCACGATAAAATAATCTGTACATACTTGAACGGTCTACTGTCTGAATATATATAATTAAAGTTTAGCCTGTTCTTAGTAATACCACTGCATACTCAAACCGCCTAAATAGTAAATAAAACTACACACTGAAAAAATAAAGTAGGTGATGGGCCATCTTTGATTACTCATTGAGGGTTCGCAGATCTGGTACTGGTGTTAATAGTTGAGATGGCAAAGGTTTCTTAGTGCATTATTATGAGATAGATTGGAATCTATTCCATCACTCAAATTAGACATCGACAGGGTGGGTGAATTTTGGCTAATCTGAGCTTTTTCTAAACAAATTTTAGTAACACATGCTTGATCTATCTGTTCTCCTTTCCTTTTACCAACTTTTGTTTCTGCGTGGCAAACTGGCAAAAAAGAAGGGAATGAAGGTAAAAAGGGAAAACTGGTGGCCAAAGCTATAACCATGGCTGATGTGCAGAAATGGTATATGCATATCTGCGTCTAAATTATTCTACCAAAAATCCACGGGAATTATCTTTTTTCATATGTATAGTGTCATATTCTCTCTCTCTCTCTCTCTCTCTCTCTCTCTCTCTCTCTCACACACACACACACACACACACACACACACACTCTTTTGTTTTTCTGGTAATGTAATCTTTGTCCCGCCTTGGATCGCTTAATTAAGCATAAATTAATAATAAATGTTTAGAAATAACATCTGTAAATATTCTTGCAGCCATAGATAACGACGTTGAAGCAATATAATGAACAAATTAAGCAAATTACAACTTAACTTTGACCAACTAACGTGCATGTATTCATGAATTGTCATGAAATATTGCACTTTGGCGTAGGAACTCATTAGAATAATGTATTTCAATTCTATTTAATTAGTTTGTAAATGGTTCTCCGGAATATAATGACAAACTGTGAAAGGTTAGTTTTCCATATAGTTCCGTATAGTGATGGCTATTAGCTAGGTTACCCAATAATGTTAACTAACGTTGACTAGTTCACAAGATGAAGATTTTTTGCATTGACTCCATATGCAATATAAATTAATGCATGACACATTCATATATTCTTTTTGACTTCCTTATTTAATTTTTTTTACAGATATTAGAATACTTGTTTTTTTGACATTTAAAAGAAATAATTAACGTATGTACGTACGTTGAGAAGGAAAATAAAAACATTTTTTATATGTATATTATTATCTATGATGCACGGACACGAATATGGATACGGATATCGATACTGACATGACACGAAATACGCTGATACATAAATTTTAAAATCTTATAAGATACGAGACACTTATACATATAAAATATAAAATATTTTTTAGATAAATCATAATAATATTTTGATATTTTATTAATATTAAAATATAAATTAATTTTTAATATTTTATTTTGATTATATAAAGTATTTAAAATATTTTTTGTTTTAATAAATAATAATATATATTATTTTTTAATTTATTTAAAGAATATACGTTAAGAATAAAATTGGACACGCTGACACGTGATTTAGATATATTTAAGCGTGTTTGGAAAATAATTTTTTATTTTTTATTAAGATATAGTTGGACAATAAACACAAGCATACAACAATAAATACGTGTGTCGAACGAGTGTCATAAAATGTGTCCAATACGTAAACACAACAACTCAACGAAGTGTCTGTGTTTCATTGATTATTATCGAAGCAAGCAAGCCAAGTGTAATATTAATAAGCTAATAATAATATTCCAAGAAATTAGTAAAAACTAATTAAGAGAAAACCGAAGTTCATACCTAGAGAAATTATAGTAATCATTTTGAGGGAGCCCTTAATTAGCTTTAACTCATTTGCTTTTTGACATTCCAATTAAGTCATTTCAAGTAACTGAAATAAAAAGGAATAAAATGAAAGTAGCTTCTCCAAAAACAAAATTAAAGCTATATATTCACATCCAATTTAACCAATTTCAATTGGGCAAAGTACCAATCAAATCCTATCTTATCGAAATGTTGTTTACTCAGAACGAATATGGAGTTTGCTTTTGGGTCATTTTACAAGTACTCTCTCCGCGTAAAGAATCCACGTTGAAAACAAGATGATGTATCACTGTGACCAAAGCAAAATTATCATAGAATATGATGGAAGTACCATCACATTTTCCAAATTTAAATCTCCACGGATAATCCAATAATTCAACCATGTTATCTATTATTTGATAAATCTATTTATAGGTTTTTATACCCTCAAAGAGAGAAGTAAAAGATTAATCAGTTAAGTGTATTAATTTTTGTAAGACATAATGATAATGACTATTTATACATATCTAGTAATAAATGAAAAACTTTGGACTAACTTCTTCTTGGACTGAATAATTTAATTAATACTAGCGGCTCAACATTCACGCTGTTTAGCCGCTTTTCTATTATTTTAAATCGATTAATTTTTATAATTTTATTTTAAAATTATAAACTTAATAAATTAATCTAAATATTAAAAATAAAAAAATTTAAAAACAAAACTAAAAATTTTATAAATTATTTAACTTTTAGAATGTATAAAATTTATAAATTTAAATTAAATAAGATATTAAATAAATTTATTATGTTATTATTATGTGTAAAAAAATGAAAATAAAGATTTAAAAATATTATTTACAATTAACTATTTAAAAACGTTATTAAGTTTATTTATTTATTTTTAATAATATTTAATTTAAAACAAAGATAAAATTTTATATTCAAAATACTCTTTATCTTCATGCATAATTTTAATTGATAAAAGATATTTTTTTAATTTAATATTTATTTTTTTAAATTATGTTTAATTTTATTATTTTTGTCAAAATTATTAATTTATATTTTTATTATATTCACTCACTATATCAAACACTATTCTTTCTCTTACTATATATTATTCTATATATACATACCTGCTATTGTCTTATTGCCACTATTATATTACCTTGTTCTCCTTTTTCATTTTTTTCTTCTCCTTCCACGTTTATCGGATCGTTATTAATTATCACCAAGTATCATTATCGCAATGTTTATTCTTATCTATTACTTTGATTTATAACCATTTATTGTGTTAACTTTTATAAGTTGTTGAAATTTTGTTAAAAGAATTAAGACAGAGCATTTAAAATTTTCTCAAATTGTCAAAATTTGATGTTAGTAGTCCTAATTATTTTCAACTAAAATAATAAAAAATAGTACTATAATTGTAAGTTTTTAACTAATCATTATAAATTTAAGTCGTAGTTTAATATAGTACCTTAGCTTAGGACGGAAGGCAACCATTGCTATCTACATCTGACTGCTATTTTATAAGTTTCATATTTATTTTATTGTGCACATCAATTAAACTTTACTTTATGATTTTATTTTACATGTTTTGAAATAATGCCATCATATTATAAGGATTAGATTAATTTTCATAGTCTAATACGAATCTTTTTATTATTTTGTTCGTCATTTAAATACTATCCATACAAAAAGTTACTTAAAGTGAAAAAATATAAAAAAAGACAGAAAATTTTTAGATTTATCGTCATGGTTTGCTTCTTCAACCTCACTTAATATACTCAAATTTAATAGCTTTGATGGTGGTGATTCTTTGTAATTAGTTAAAAAGTTTCAACTTTCTCTTTCTCTTTCTAATTCTCCCTACAATTTTGAACAAACTTAATTTTGTTATTAAATAATTTTTTAAATTTAGAATATTTTTAACTTCCTATATAATAAATATTTTTTAAATTATCTTTTATGTATCTTGAAAGTTAAAAATAGTTAAATGATATTAGATTTTTTATTAAGTACAAAAATAAACATTTTAAGTCTAAATGATATTAGTTCTTTTATTAAGGCAGAGAAACTCCATGAAAGAGTCGTCATATCATGTTCTTATATTGAGAACATGTACTATTTATTATATTATATACAATCATTTTTCCATATAAGAAAAGGTAAAAATCTATATTTTTTTTTGTTAAGTTTTTTTTTCCTCTCTAAATTAGTTTGTATATTATCAACTTATTTCTATTATTTATGTAATATTTTTTTTTAGTAGTTATCCATTAATAAATGTTGAATTAAGGATTCAATTTATTGTATTTCAATGTATTTATTTTGATTAGACTCATTAAATTACCAAAATTTAAACATATTATCTTAAACTTCTTCCTTGATCATACGGTTAGAATCATTTAACGGAAGATTTTTAGACCATAAAATTTTTAAACTAAAACAAAAATACAATAAAACAAATTAGAAAACCTAAAAAATAAAATAGTTTTTAATATATATATATATATATAATAAAAATAATAAATTAAAACTTACATAACCTATGACATAGAAAAATAAAGAGAAGAAAATAATCATAAAAGTTAAAATAATGAAAAATATATAACACAGTTCTTAACTTGACACATTTAAATGTTATATGTCAATCTAATAATTAATAAAAAATAATATTATCCAATATAAAATAGATTAAAAAAAAATTAATAAAATCAACTAACAAAGTTCTTATCTTAAGTTGCTAGATTATTTAAAAAATCAATTAACAAAATTTTTATCTTCCTATGTTTATTATGTTATATGTCAATCTAATAATTAATAAAAAAAATAATATTTTTAAATATAAAACATATTTAAAATAAAAAAAATTAACAAAATATACGTAGAGATTTTTCACTTTATCATTGGTAGGTATAAAATTTTTTTACATTTTTATATACAAATTATATGACAGACGAATAATATTTAATTAATTAATTTTTTTATAATTATTTAAAAAATTAATAAATGTCAATTTTAGTACTTTTTATAATTTAATGTCAAATTCAATACTCTACCTAATTAATAATTTAGATAGTTTTAAAAAATAACATATTAATGCTTTTAACAAATTTTTGATAGGTGCGAACTTTCTTGCGCCCTTCATACATGACAATTAAATAATTTAGCCAATATGTAAGATAAATGATACTGTGATAGATAAAATTAATGATTTTATTTTATTTTAAAAAAAATATGTATGTACTCAAATTTTAAATATAATACTCTACATAATCAATAATTAAAAAAAATATTATTGCAAAGCAATCTAAAAATAATAAGTTAACAAAATATTTATGAAACTTCTTTATTTCATCATTGATAGGTAAAGACATGTAAACAAATAAGAGGTTGCTTTTTACATCAAATTGATAAGATAAAAAAAACAATTTGTTTACATCAAATTGATAAAAAAAAAGACAGAACTATTTTTTATCTAAAAAGTTGGGAATGAATTAAAAAAAATAGAAGAATGACTAAAAATATAAATTAAATAAGTAAATTGAAGAGTAGAAAAAATGTAAATGGAAGTTATGCGGTGAAGCCAAATGAAATTTGCAACTAGAGTGGATGGATGACGATGGAGGCGATACAATTGAGGGTGTTGAAAAAAAGGAGAAGGCGGATATTATCGATCTGCAGTTATATAAAAAATACAAACTTTAAATTTAAAAATGAAATAAGATAAAGAGTACTTGTCTTTGAATTTTCTTTTAAAAATTAAAAATTAGTACTCAAAAATAAAATAAACCGTGAATATAAAATTCCAATCACTTATATTATCATGAAGTCTATTATTTGGACCAGTTCCATTATCGTGTGTTTTTATTTCTCTATTTTTCAAAAGGTAGAATATAGATACCTGTGTTTGGCAATGAAGTTGGCTTATGAACTGTATCAATTCCCTTGTCAAATCATATCGCGATCATTTGCACCTAATTATTAATTTGTTGAATTCTTCCTTTCTTAACAAATGCATGTCAGAACTAAAAGATAGCAAGACGCAGAAAAAAGAATCCACAACAGTGAGGAATGTTTGTAAGTGGAGCAGTTATTTAATTTTCTCACGATTGCAGTAGTTATTTAACTCTATCGTGGGTTAATGACTTTTTTTTAAATTAAGAAACAAAAATATATTATTACTATTTTGTCCATAAATTTGATTTGTAAAATAAATTATTTGGGATAAATGATGTCTATAAAAATTGGACACCAAACTCTGGTATTGGCTTTATATATTGGTATAGATTTGATTTATTAAATTATTAAAAAAAAAGTTGGAAAAATGAAATGTGTGCTAGGGCCAAATTAAGTTTCAAAAGCAGGGGTGATGAAGCTAGGTTGAAGTTTAAGAAGGGCCAAAAATTAATCTTATAATAGAAAAAGAGTAAAATAAAATTTTTAAGGGAGACTAAAGTAAAATTTATACACAATTTATAAAGAAAATTTAAAATTTGGGAGGGGCGATTGCTCCTTTTTACTATATGTGGCTTTGCTCCTGTTCAAAAGTGATTTTCATGTTTAGAATTTGAGTTTAATTTTGATGCATTTATAATATAAAAAGTTTATATATTTTTTCAATTAAATTATTGAATGTAGATGAATTTTTAATTATAATTATTTTAAAAATTAGTTACTTTTACTGATATAACAAATTATGATTGAATATATGAGTTTAATTTTGATGTAATGACAATATATAAAACGTTTTACATTACATTCGTTATTTTAGATGATCATTTACAAATTCAATATAAAAAATAATTATTTTTGCTATGTGGCGTTCCATAGTTAGACGAAGCACGTGTAATTATGTAAAAGTCTTTTATACGATTCTCAGTCCATGAAAAATTAAATTCTTAGAATTTTAGATAATGTTTCTAGATTAAAGTAATTTGCATATGTATGGACTATAAGAAAGAAGTTCAATTCAGGTAATTAAAGATAGAGATGAACAACGGCCATGCCTGCCGCAAAAAGAGATAAATCATAATGCTAGTGGGAATCATAGGCATGAAGAGGCAATCTTAATAAAATCTTGGAATATTTTCATGATGGAACAATATTATTATATTAATGGGAAAAAATGGTGAAAATAAAATAAAAATTGAGGGAATTTTCCTTTTAGATTGTGCTTTGAGAGGGTTTTGGATACTTCATGATAGGCTAAGCTATTCAATTCTCTTTGTCTCGTATCTTAAAAAGCAATGGAAAATGCAAAGTGTAAATTTATTAATATTATTATTATGGTTCTTTTGATAATGATAGGACCCTCATCATCATCTCTCAAATAGCAATTTGTACAGTTATGTACTTCGCCAACCAACGAAATCCCAATTTTGTATGTGTGTCATGCCACATTCATCACTGAATTTTTTGTTTTAAATATTTTTTATTTCTAACATATACAAAAAAAAATTAAGCTGACATTCTTTCTCCAACCATGCATGCATCCGTCCGGTCCTTTCATGAATCTTGACTTTTGTTTATTAATTTATGAATTGAGAAGTATTTAAAATTAAAATAAATTAAATACATAAATTAAACAACCAGTGATTTATTAATCTAGAAACATTATTCATATTAATTATTAGTTTATTACACCCAACCAATTTATGTGCGTAACTATTGTTAGAACTTAGAAACCAAGAGAAAGAAATTAGAGAAAATAATCTATGAATTTCATATGATGTAAGGTACGATTTATTTATAGGTATCAAACAAATACAAAATAATAACAAAAATTAATTATTTAATTTAAAGTAAAATATAAATTTAAATACAAACACTACTCTAATTAATATTTTTAATGAAAAAGTATAAAAAAACTAATTTTTAGTTAGTCAACATTAATATTTTTTTAATTCTAAAATTCTAATTTTTTAAAAGATTTAGAATTTAAAATTTATAATTTAAGATTTAAGATTAAAAATTTATGATTTACAATCTAAAATTTAATATAAATAAAATAATTTTAAAAAATTAACTTGATGTAGTTTAAAATAAATTAGTTCTCTAATATTTTTGTTTTAAATATATTCTAACAACTATAAAGAGAAGCCAATTTATTGTAAAGTAATGATGAAGAAAATGAGCATAACACAAGCCACTTAATTACAGTATATATATATTAAAGTGAAAATTGAAGTACAACTAATTTTACTTGAATTTTTTTGAGACAAAATAAGCTCAACACATTAAGGTAGAGCAACGAAAGAAACAACAAATATTTCATAAAAAACATAAAATTTCTGTAACTTCCGGCAACGTCATCAACCACCAAAAGAATCACTCTCAGTCCATTTGTGGTAACTCAGTATCGTCTTTCTTATTACGAACTCTACACCTGTTTTCTGATTCTGAAAAATTCTAGCATTGCGTTCCACCCAAATGTTTCAAATAACTGCAAAGAATCCCGACAACCATTTTTTCTGATCTTGTTTCTGCTTATACCTACCGGTCCACCACTTAAACAATTTCTTTATGGTTCCAGGAATATGCCACACCTCCTCAAAAGACTTCAACCAACTGCACTACAACTGCCATGTTAACTCACAGAGGAGAAACAAATGCTCCACCGACTCTATTTCTTTCTTACATAGTACACAAAGATTATCATTGAGAACGGTTAAATAATAATTTAATTAAATCTGTTAAATTATTTATTGACTTTTAATTATCAATATTACATAAAGTTAACTGCAAGTAAGTTTCTACTATATTTTAATGTGAACGCATATATGCTGTGGAGACTTAGGCATGCATGAAAATGCAATTGAGTATATGCTGAGTATGAGTAAGTACTTATATACGTACATGCATTACATGCTAGTTGTTAAGTTTAGTCACACTCACATGATGAAGCAACAAGGAATTGAAGAAGATTATAAGTGGCTCTTGGCTTTTAGTTAGAGCCACTTAAATCTCTTATCATGCATGCACTTGCAGCCACCTATAATAAAATGTAAGAATTTCTCAATTTTGTGGATCAATATGTCAGGTTGTTATCCCAAAACGTGGCGCCATGCCACAATAGACATATATATCGGAAAAAGAAAATGGAAAATTATTCGCTGTTATATTCTATAAAATTTTATTTGATATTATTATATTCTCTAAATATAATATGTGATTTGTTGGAATAAGATTTAGGATACGAGAGAAAATTTTTGATTGGTGTCTATTGTTAAAAATATATATGCATGATTGAATTTTATCTTGTGGGGTTGTAGATTTGAAAAATATTCAGTTAAAATGGTAGATCATATTATAAATACTTTAATAATTTATAAGAGGTAAAATAATATCTAAAATAATTCTGCTATGTTATTAATAGTATTTCTGTCAATTTCTGTCAACTCTTATTTATGATTGTATTTAATAGAAGTGTCTTTATGGATGTGTCTAATAAAATATCTTTTTTATGACTATGTCTAATAAAAGTATCTTTATAGATATATTTTCTAAATGTGTCTTCTTATACATGTGTTTAAAATATAATAATTAACAACAATGCTAGGAAATCAAGAGGGTACCAGCCAAATGCCTCTGGATGAATCCAAAATCTTTACGTGGATGGTGCTTATGCTAGGCATTAGGATGTTTCTTCTACTAAGTATCAGAATGTTTTCTTTTTCATAATAAATGGATGTTCTTTTGTATATTTTATAAATTTTGTTATATACTAAGAATCGAAATTGTTAGAAGTTTCGTGATCTCCGCTCTTATTTCTCCAACGTATCATTTAGAATTTTAATTTAGGGTGAAAAGTAACTAATATCAAATATTATAAATTAAAAATAAATAAAATTAATTAAATATAATTATAAATTAGTTAAGTTATTTACTTTTTGGCTGATCACCTCTTAGTTTCATATAATTTCAATAATTAATTATTGTTGGCAATAAATTGACAAATTAGTATATTAATACCTTATACTTTTTCTATCTAAAAAGATTTTAAATGAGTTTATTAAATGTAGAATTTAGACATACGTAATTCATAAAAGAATCAATAATAATGTTGCTTAACCCTTATAAGTGATTTTTGTATTGGGAAATTCACGTGCATCCAGTTGTCTTTATATAAAGTATTAGTTGAAAATCATAAAATAATAATTTTGTCAAATATATCAAATTATATAATAATTTTTAATTAATAACTTTATATAAAGACAATTGTACGTGAAAATCATATAATAATTTTTAATTAACAATTTTATATAAAGACAACTGTATGCCTTTTTATTTTAGTGTTATTTAAGCAAGTGAGACATAATCTCACTTATTTTAGTAATTAGACAAGCAACCTAAGTTGAAATATCAAATTAGAAGTAATAAATTCCCCTAATTTTAAGAGCAGATAGAGACATATATAAAGGTTTAACTTTATCTGTATCGGATATATGATGCATATATGTGAAAGTGAAAGAACGTAAACCCTAGTTTTGGACGTGAACATCCATTGCACCAGCCAGATTCCCCAACAAGAAATGCAATGCAAGTAGATTATTTTTTGATTCAAATTAAATGGATTTTTCCAGATATATCATATTATCATCGTATTCACGTGGGACACAAACCCAACCAATTTCTTGCCTTGCATTGTAACGATAATTAATAAATGTTAAATAAAATAAATTTAAATTATTTTAATTGATTTTTTTTTATCTCTCAAATATTATTGTAATTTTAATCGGTGTTTCTCAATTTCTCTCGTCTTTCCAACTCTTTGTTCCTAAAAACAAAATAAGGGTTTTGTTAGAGAATTATTTTTTTTTAACTAATAATCAACTAATAAAATACTAGATGAGCAAAAATTAAGGAGAAAGAATAATTTAAATGAAAAGAGAAATATTGGCAAAAAGAAAAAAAGAAATTTGCTCCCTATGGAAATAATTTTGTTAAAACAATCTTTACAATATATTGGACTATTTTCTAATATTTAAGGGTATTCTTTTGTCCTCTCTATACTTTTTGATGTGCAACTTTATCCATTTACTCAATTTCATAACATTCTCTTGTTACTATTACTGTATGCATATACCTTAATAATTTGATGATGGCATGTATATAGAGACTTCTACTATTTAGAGTATCACATAACTTTTTTTTTTTAATAAAAAAAATAGTCATTGAGGAAATTTTACTTTAATTTTCGTGCTAGCTTAATCAATTTAACTCTTTATAATATTGATAATTTATTTTCTTTTATTTATGAACAAAAGTTTACTTGTAAGGTTTTTTGAGAGTTTATAAAAAAAAATTTACAGAATACTCGTCAAAGTGACTCATGTATCAACTATATAAACTAAACCTATATCATTCTAAAATTTGGCTCTATTCTTATTTTACTAACTAGTTAGTAAAATAAGAATATAGACTACACAGTAATAATAAGGATGATTAACAAAATAAAAAAATGTTGTGTTGTCAGTGCTATATAGAGGTAAGAGCATCTCCAATCCTGCTATTCTTAAATTCAATTTTATTTTGGATCTCACTAAATGATATATTAATATTTGTAGAATAATCATATATCATAAACAGTAATTTAAAATTAAAAATAAAATTTATTATTTTAATATTTGATTTCACTAATTCAATTAACATTTTATATTATTTTTAATTATTTCACTAAAATAATTATACAAATAATAAAATTTTATTAATTTTCAATTAAGGTGATCTTTGTTTGTTTAAAGTGAGACCAATTTTATTTTATATATCAATTTTAATATAGATTTTAATTCTAAATCATTTATTTTTTAAAAGCATAAAAAATCATACTCTAAATATATTTTATTAGAGTTGCTCTAATTCTCTAAATACACAATACCAAGTTTACATAATAAATGAAATTTAAGCGAAATATATATATATATTTTTTAAAAAAATTAAGTTTGATGAACTATTACTTATAATGAAGTAAAATGTTCCACGTTATCAACTAGTTATCTTATATCCTTTTGTATATATAATTTTTAAGATAATTATTACAATTATTTTTTATAAGAATTTAATTTTAATATATTAATAGTGTAAAACGTTTTACACAGTTGTGAAATCACAACCATTCTCTTGGACGACCATTCAGGCAATCAATATAAAAAATAATTATTTTTGTTAATATGGTGTTATGAGATTAGATGCACGTGTAAAACAGTTTTACAATTGAAATTAAAATCTTTGGATAAGTGAAAATACAAATGTGGGATATATATAAACTTTTACATACACAATACATTTCATCTTTTTAAAATGATCAATCTACTTCCAGCTAGTTGTCATCTTAAACTAATATTTTTTAAAATTTCAACTCGCAATATTATTGCTTTAACCATATATTTCCTTTTCTAGAATTAGATGCGAATCTTAATAAGAGAAACAAAAAAGATCGAGGTCCCAATTGGATAATTTCAACTTTCGTTCCAACGCAGCAGATGCCTCTAAGATAGATAAGGTGGAAACTCTCTCTAGTTTTAGGTGGAAAAAATAAAAAGGAAAAAGGAAAAAAAAAAGAAACATGATTGTTGTTGATATTAATTACTATTTATAAGTGATCAAATTATTATTACTGTTGTTGCTGTTGATATTATCATTACAACATAATTAGCGAATTTATTCATGTCAAATAGCTTAATTAATTCAATAATAATTCTCCTCATTCCACAATTGGAAGTCGTATATATGCAATCGTGTAAAAGCAAAACACGAAAACAACACTGTTTGATTTTTCTACCAATCAAATAACACCACATGACAATTTAATTTTAATCAATTAACATGATGGTATATATGCACAAAGTTCCTTTTTCTATTTTTTTTTTTCATTTCTTTTTTTCCCTTTAAAGCCGTACAAAGGACACTATCTTATTATATTTTCCGTATATGCATGCATGCATGGATCAATTATGGATATATATATTCGTTCAGCAGTAAATAAAAAGAATACTTTTTCCATCATCAATCACTATCATGCCTGAACTGATCAAAGCAAAATAAAAAAAAACCGACCCAAATATCTAATAATAATTTAAAATATTAAATTATCTCTATCCATTATTCTCATCATCTCTTTAATTATCACCTATCTTTTCCTTTTTCCTTATTAGAGAGATTCCAATTGATAATAGTCCACCAACCCCTATATATATAAGTCTGCTTAACTTGCTGCTTCTCATCAACATCACAAACCCAGATACATTATTACACATTGATCACAAAATTCCCCCAAGCTAAGGTAGTTGTTTTCTATATAACTGCATTAAATAATTAAATCAAACCCATCTAGGAATTGAGGGTATACACCATTATATTGTATTGTATAATGGATAGAGTGACAAAGTTGGTTTCAGAGAGGCCAGTGGTGATATTTAGTAGGAGTACATGCTGCATGTGCCACACCATAAAGACACTGTTCTGTGATTTTGGTGTGAACCCAGCGGTTCATGAGTTGGATGAGATACAAAGAGGAAGAGACATAGAGCAAGCTCTTTCAAGGCTTGGTTGCAACCCTTCTGTGCCTGCAGTTTTCATTGGTGGTGAGCTTGTTGGTGGAACCAATGAAGTCATGAGCCTTCACCTTAACCGATCCTTGATCCCTATGCTCAAGAAAGCTGGTGCTCTTTGGGTTTGAATTTTCATTTCATTTTCATTTTCACATCATCATCTTATTGCTATCACTATCTACTCACCATGCACACACATGCACTTACTAATAAGTCTGTTTTGGTCATAGTAAAATATATATATATATATAGAGAGAGAGAGAGAGGCAGTGTCATATATTCATATAATATAGAGTTCATATATATATGGCACTAGATGCTTGCTAAAAGAATGATGTAATTATCTTTTTGATGATTATAATAAACTAATACATGGAGTTTGCAGCCTATGTTTATTAGTATCAGTAATCACAAATATAATTAAGCACTTTTGTTGAGTCTGTAAATCAAGGTACTTAAGTTCTTAAAAGAATAATAATGCAACTGGAATTGAATATTGTAATGTGTTGATATAGACAAAACTGTTGGCGTATTTGATTCTGCCAGACGGTGTCTTTTCTCAGCACTTTGATGAGGGACAAATGCAAAAAAAGTAAAAGGAATAAATAAACAAACTTGCATTGCTTGCTGATATCTCATATGCAAAAGTGAGAGTGACATAAATGTAACATGATCCTTTTCTGTCACATCATCAAATAATAAAATAATATAGAACTTAGATAAAAGAATAGAAGACAAAAGAGATTATTTTTTTTTATTAAAATAAAGCAGCTAACACTATGGAGCGCATGTCAATATGTCATCAAGTTAAAAGAGGAAAATGTAGTTTGATCAGAGATTGAACACTGTATGCTAAATATCTTTAGGAATTGTAATCTGGTGAATACACTATCTCTATGAAAAGGATAGGCAAGAACATTGGTGATAAAGTTAAAAAAGTAATGCTTATCAGTTCTATTTATAGTCTAATACTTTAACTTTGTGAGTCATCATCATCACTACTACTCTTTCTCACTTCACTATATATTCAAGAGATTTGCCATGTCTACGTAAGAAATCCCTTTTCTTATGCGATACCTACTCATGTAGCACCATGGACTCTGGTTTTTATTTTTACTTACTTTTCAATGCATGCAATACAACAAGTTCCAAAAAACAAAAAATCTTTCCAACCTAGCTAGTCATCATTTCAATAACTGGTTTTCTTCCAAATAAATTTGATTTCCAAGGGATGAAAAAGAAAATGGAAAAAAAACCATAATCAGTATCTGATTAATTAGGATTAATTTAATATATGATTTACATGTACATATTTACTAATGGAAAAAAAATGGCATGTAAAAAAACAGAAACAGCTAATTATGTAAGTAAAATTAGATTTTCCAACTACAACCAGGTACCTTAGTGATCTTTCCTTCCTCGCTCATTCTAAACTTCTTGGCATCATCCCATTTTCCAACAGCAGCATATATGCTAGAAAGGAGAGAACAATAACCAGATACATCACTTTCCAGCTTAATGCAGTGCTGAACAGCTATTTCCCCAAGCTCCACATTGTTATGTACTTTGCATGCAAGAAGAAGAGCTCCCCAAACACTAGCATTTGGTTGCATTGGCATGTTTGTTATAAGATTATAAGCTTCATTCAACCATCCTGCTCTCCCTAATAGATCAACCATGATTCCATAATGATCAAGTGAAGGCACAACTCCATTTTCCTTCATGGAGTTAAAGCACCGGTAACCTTCTTCGACCAAACCGGCATGATTATAAGCGGTAAGGAGTCCAGTGTAAATCGCTAAATTCGGCCGAATACAGTCCTCAAGCATCTGTTCATATAACTTGATTGCATCAGATGACCTTCCATTGATTCCACATCCGTAGATCATTGCAGAGTATGCAACCAAGTCCCTCTGTTTCAGACCATGAAATAGCTCATATGCCCGGTCGATGCTTCCACACTTCGCATACAAGTCAATTAAAGCAGTAATCAAGTGATCATCCAATACAATTCCAAAGTCACTCATGTGTAACTCAATCCAACACCAATATTCTAGATCTGCCAATTGTGAACATGCTGATATGGCACTGGCCAAAGTCATCTTATCTGGATTCACATAGATTTCTGGTTTAATCATCTCACTGAAAAGTTCAAGGGCCTCCTTGGGTCTACTGTTTTGAGCATAACAGGCTATCATAGCATTATACAAAAGCAAATCCTTTTTATTCATCTTATCAAAGAGCTTTCGAGCAGACTCAACATCCCCACTCTTTGAATAACCAGCAATCATTGTTATCCAAGACACATTGTTTCGCATCGGCATTGCATTGAAAAATTCTCTTGCTGACACTATGCTTCCACAGTCAACATAACCACCGATCATTGTGTTCCAGGAGGCCAAGTTTCTCTCTGGCATTTGTTGAAACAAAGAATAGGCCGAATCCATATCTCCGGATTTGGCATATCCTGAGACCATAGAATTCCAAGATATAACATCTTTCTTAGGAATCTCTTCAAAAAATTCCTGAGCCTTGCCTAAGTTACCAGCTTTCAGATACCCAGACAGCATAGAGTTCCAAGAAACTACATTTCTGTCAGACATTTCATCAAACAGTTTGCGTGCAGTCCCCACATCACCGATTTTCGAGTACAAGTCAAGAAGGGCTGTCTGCACATAAACACAAGCATTAAACCCAAGAACATGAACCTGTCCATGAATAGATACACCATGAAACCCATCCTGAACCTTAGCACATGACTTAAGCGCAGAGGACAGAGCATGTGAAGTTGGACACAAGCCAATCCTCTGCATTTGAACATAGAGAGAAATTGCTTCCATGAATTGACAGTTTTGAGAGAAGAAGCGAATCATACATCCCCAAGAGAAGGAATCAGGGTTGCGCATACGGTGAAGAATAAGGTAGACATAGTGTGCCATAGTTTTGTAGTTGGTTACATTCCAGAGAAGAATGTGATGGATGAGGAGTTGTTCAAGATGGAAAAGTCCATTGATCAGTATGTGAGCATGGATCTCTTTTGCTTGTTTCAGAGTTGAACATTTTTTCAATAAGGTTATTAATTTGGGAGCTCCCACCATTAAACTTTTCTAAATTATGTTGCTAGAGAAGTAAGAAAAGAATGAAACTTTAGGCACCCCTTGATTAGTGATGCAATTATTGAGATGAATTTTATGTCATGGGGAAGAAGAAAAACTAAAAAAAAAGAGAAATATATATATATATATATATATATATATATATATATATAATATTTTTATAATTAATTATAGATACAGTACTCTTTAAGTACTTTTGTATATATTATTATAATAAAAAGTTATGTATTTTAATTTTTTTAATATACAGTAAGTTATTGGTTAGTAAAGTATTTAAATAAATTAAAAATTCTTAATAGACAAGTTTTTTTGTTGTCTATAGACTAGTCTTTAACCTATCTCATAAAATAGAAAAAGAAAAAATATATTAACATCATAATCATGAGAATTGGATAAAATTGACCAATTTAAATAAAAGAATTAGTTGACAATAAATTGATTAATGGATGGAATTGGTATAATTTTTTAGTGATTAATTAATTTATAATAATAAAGTATAAAAAAATATATTTTTTAATATATATTATATTCATTTTAATTCTGGTTAAATTTCACTTAAACATTTAAAGTCTTAATTTTATGGCTTTAATAACCAATTTCGGTTTTTTTTGCAATGCAGTGCAAACTAATATGGAAATATATCCAACGTTATTAGCCCTAAAATTGAATGATGAGAGGAAAGGACAGCTCCAATTATAGAGCAAGCAAATAGTAACCATGCCCATGACAATGACTCAGCAGAATACAATACTTACAAACCCGGAGAAAAGTTGATAGTGGCAAAGAGGAACAATTTATTGATTTTAAGTATTAAAAAACCTCAGTTTTTCACAAAAAGTAATATCGTTTTAAATGAAAAAAAAATATTTTATCATTTATTTTTTATTACTCATCAGATGATCTTTCATAAAAATACACAAAAAATCGTTTATTGTTTACTGGTGCATTTGTTTTTGTGTCCCACATGATTAATATACAATTATTGATTAGGAAGTGAAGTGAAGTGAAGAGAATCGAATCCATATTGTGCGGAAGAAAATAGTGACCTCACTGCTATGAGTTTTTGTCTCATCATGCCACTTGCTTTATCAATTAATACTCATTCATTAAATTAAACAATGTTGTTCATCCACCATAACCATAACCATAACCCTTAACAACCAGCAATCATTTTCTCTTTGTTTTCCTTCTTCACTTGCTGGTTGCCACTTGCCTCATCAGAAGAAACAAATTCTTTATCGAAATGTTCGGTTTCTCTCGTCGCCGTACTAAACTTGCCCGGTAAAACCCCTCTTTTTTTTTCTCTTTGATTCTTTTGAAGTTTGCTTCAATTAATTAATGTGTTGAACTTGAACGTGTACTGTAATGTAGATTGAAGGTGCAGCTTTCTGACTCAACTCAGGGAATTAGGAGTCCCGTCAGGAACCCCAAACGAAATGGAACCACCAATGTAGTAATTTTCCTTTTACCTTTTCTTGTATAAGAAATGGCAGCAATATATAAAGTCTTAAGCTTGTTTGCTTTTATTCATTTCAGGGTGAAGGTGAAGGAGAAGAAGGAACAAGTGGTCATTCTGATGAGAATTATTGCCACACTTCATCTCAACCACAATCAACCACCTCAGATAATTGGATGGTCTTGTCAATTGCAGGGGATAAACCAACTCCTAGATCCAATGTTTGTATTCTTCTTCTTCTTCTTAGTGTATTTTGTGGAATTTTTGTTGTTAGGTACTAACTGAATTGAGGTGTTATTATTCATTGTGAATAGCATGCAGCAGCTGTGGTTGGGAACAAGATGATAGTGGTTGGTGGCGAATCTGGAAATGGATTCTTAGATGATGTGCAGGTGTGAGTCTTGGAGATTGTTGATCAACATTGGCTAGTTAATGGGTTGTTTGTTGGTTTCTTCATATAACTCTGTTTTTTATTGCTATTCATCTCCATTATCAGGTGCTGAATTTCGACACATTTTCGTGGACCACAGCATCGTCGAAGCTTTACTTGTCGCCAAGCAGTCTGCCGCTGAAGATTCCAGCATGCAAGGGTCATTGTTTGGTAAATATGCCCTGTTAGCAGCATATTCTCACTAAGTGTTCTGCATTGAATGGATATATCATTAAAATTTTCTTGCTGCATCAATTCTCTCATAGTTGATGATAATTTGGGCAGGTTTCTTGGGGAAAAAAGGTACTTCTAATTGGAGGGAAGACAGATCCAGAAAGTGACAAGATTTCAGGTTCAGCTTTGTGCCCTTTACATCCAATTGATCTGTTCATGTTGTATTATTGATCTAATTATATTTTTGATGTTTGTAGTATGGGCATTTGATACAGAGATTGAGTGCTGGTCACTAATGGAGGCAAAGGGAGACATACCGGTACCAATTTCTACTAATAATTATGCAAATACCCTGTGAATATCATGATTCATGATTGAATAAATATCTTCACAGAAATAACACTAGGCAGTACTGATAAAGATTTTGTTCCTTGTAGGTTGCTCGAAGTGGTCATAGTGTTGTTATGGCAAACACTGTTTTAATATTGTTCGGCGGCGAAGATGCGAAAAGAAGGAAACTGAATGATCTACATATGTTTGATCTCAAGTCCTTGACATGGCTTCCTCTTCACTACACGTAAGTGTGTTTCAGGCTACTCTTGGACTTAAATGTGATTATATAGTCATAATCACTTTGTATAAATGTTACTTGCAGCGGAGCCGCTCCTTGTCCAAGATTCAACCATGTAGCTTCTCTTCATGATGACAAAATTTTATACATATTTGGAGGATCATCAAAATCCAGAACCTTAAATGACTTATATTCACTCAACTTTGAAACAGTGAGTCGAATGTCCAAGTCTCAAATGGAATTGCTTGATTTCTGCAAGTGCAGATTAAATCTCATCCACTATATAATTTGATGAAAATGAATGCTTCTTCAGATGGCATGGTCAAGAGTGAAGATTCAAGGTTTCCATCCATCACCTAGAGCTGGTTGTTGTGGAGTTCTCTGTGGTACTAAATGGTATATTACAGGGGGTGGAAGCAAGAAAAAACGTATGTATAATTCTGGAACAGGTATTCGTTCTTCATAATACGAAACTAAATCATAACACATTTTAGATAATTTGTTATTCTCTACATTTTGCAGGAGATGGAGAGACTTTGATATTTGATATCGTTAAAAGTGAATGGTCTGTGGCATTTACAGCACCTCCATCTTCAATCATTACCAGCAGGGTGGGTTACATATATTGTTCCCAATTTCCCATGCCATGTTATCATTGCTCTGTCATATTGAAATCCTTGTTTTGCGATTGATAATTTAACATTGTGCTTATAAGAACTTTGTATAGCAGGGTTTCAGTCTGGTATATGTGCAGCACAAGGAAAAGGACTTTCTTGTTGCATTTGGAGGGTCCAAAAAAGATCCAACAAATCAGGTCTGTCAAAAAGTATTAGGAAGTTAGTGTTTGATTTCAATTTTGTTGAACCTAATAACCTTTTTTCTTCTTAATTTAACAGGTGGAAGTGCTGATAATGGAAAAGAATGAATTGGCGCAGGGAAGACGATCAAGTCTGAGTAAAGGTCTAGCATCTATATTGGAAAAGTATTCATCATCCAATAGATAGATTGGCCCCTCAAACTGATGATACCTCTTTTTTTTTGACAAGGTTTAGTTGACTCTGCTAGACAAAATCTAGCATCTGCAATTGAACATGGTTCTGGTAGGAAATCTTTGTCAGAGTCCCTGGTTCAAGATTCTAATTTCCCACATACCAATCTCTCTTCCCTTCCCAAGCAATTCGAGCTCGACAAAGAATACAATACAGATGTCAAGATTGACAAGAACTCTGATCAAGGTTCTTTCCCTCAGGTAAAACACATCTAAATATCATTAGTATTTATTATTCCAAAATATGTCTGATAAAAGTGGGGCGGGGGTAGATGAAACACGATAGTAGTTTAATTTGTCATACATTTCAGGCAGCAGATCAGAGAAGAAATGAAGTTGATTATGGTAATCATGGAGCGAAGATGAATGTGGAGGAAAAACAGTTATTGCTATCTGAAATTTTAAATCAGCAAAACCAAGGATTTGAAAACATCAGACTAGAAGGCGATGATGCTTCGTTTCTTGATAGCAATAAATTTGGATCTCTGTCTACTTCAAGTTTGTACCATTACTATGAAAGTAAAATGGCGGCTCTGATAAGGAAAAATGGAATTCTAGAGGGACAACTGGCGGCATCCCTCGCAAACAAAGAAGCCGCAGAGAAAAGCTTAGCATCTGCTATTAAAAGCCGGAACGAAATGGAGACAAAACTAGGCGAGGCACTGAAGGAGATGGAATCACTGAGAGAAAAGCTGGGGGGTTTAGAGTTAGCACAAGAAGAGGCTAACAACCTATCAAGCATGGTCCATTCGGATAATGTACGGCTCGAACACGATGTGGCCTTCCTCAAGGCTGTTTTAGATGATACACAAAAGGTACATAACATTAACACACTTTGATGGAAAAAGCACTTGGATCAATCATTTTATACAATAATGTAATCGGCTGATTGAGTTTTTGTTGTAGGAGCTGCACTCAACCAGAGGTGTGATTGCTGGAGAGAGAGCCAGGGCATTCCAACTACAGGTATAAATATAACTATTTGTATTGATTACTAGCCTTAGCTGTGTCATTCATAACATAACTTTCTTGTTGTACACACAGTATGAAGTATTTCATCTCAAACAGAGATTGCAATCAGTGGAGAATCGAGAACCTACTCCAAGGAAACCTTTTCATCTGCAGTGAAGTGAAGTGGGTAGTTGAAGAGTAGTTACTAGTTAACCATTTAAATCAGTTAATGTGATCTTTATTTTTTTTTTAACAATTTGTGATCTAGTGATATAGTGGGTAATGGTAACTGCCATTATGTTAAGGGGAATAAACTAACAGGTAGAGGAATGTAAAAATGGTATTTGTCTTTTTCTCTTATTTAACGACAAATAAATCTTTGACTTTTTAATTCGAAGACGAGTTATTTGTCTTTGACTTAATAAATCAGAAATCTGTTTGTCCTTTTCTCTTATTTTATTTAACTAAAAATCCAATTCCAGTTGCCACCTTAAAAGTTCTGATATTGTTTATTGCTCCTGAATATTGAAAAACTAATGAACTATAACCAGCAAAATGAATGCAAAATATCAAAGGAGAACTCATAGGCATCAAGACATCAATTTACTATCCATTACTGGAAGATTCATTTTCTCATGATACAGCGTCAATAAGTCGGGAGCATGATCCTTGTCACGATTAACATACTTCTTAAAAAACTCCTCTTCAGAAACATAATATGCAGAAGCATGCCTGCCACTCTTAATGACACCATTGGAGATAAGAATCTTCATGACAGCAGCCCTCGGAACAATCCTTTTGTCCAAATCCAGCGAGAGAAGAACCGGATTATTGGTTACTTCAGCAGGCTCCCAACCGAGTTCTTTGACAAAGAATCCAACGCAGGCCTCAATTTTCTGCACAGATTTCAGCATACAGAAAGGGTGCTTCACAAAAGCCTCACGAATGTTGTCATCAGTTAATCCAAAACTCTTGTACAACTCAACTTTCTTATCCCACATGGACTTTGGAAGAAACTTAGCATACAATGCAGCAACAAAATTAGCCTTGTTGGGATCAACCCCCATTTTAATGACTTCATCTACTATACTCTTAAGGCGAACTTCAGAAGCGTATAGAATCAACCAAGGCCACTGGCGAATCAGCCATGACATGCTTATCTCACGGACTCCTAAATCAACCAACATGTTAATATTTCGAAGCGTCTTAGAACAAGTTAAAATTGGGACAGCGCGTAAGATAGAAGCAACGGTCCTTTCTTCAGAACGAATGAAATTGTTCAAAAAATCGAAAGTGGGGATCAGGTGTTTCTCTAAGCTTCTTTGCAAGATTAGAGGGTTGAGCTCGATGAGGCGGGCAAGTTGCGATTTTGAAGCACCTTTGGAGATGAGGAACTCGAGCTTGGGTAAGATGGTCTCTTTGGGTTTGCTGACGAGAACCTTGGGTGATCTCCGAATGACATTGTGAATCTGCAAATCTGAGAAACCGAAGCTCCTGAAGAGTGCAATGACTGAGTCGGGTTTCTCGGGACTCTTTAAAAGGACGTATTTCGAAGCTCGAAGAGCGGAATCTGGGAGGAACCCACAATTGTTGACGAGGTAACTCACCGTAAAGGATTGTTTTTCCAGGGTTTTGGTGACTGTAGCGTAATTGGGAGCAGGGAATGGGGAAGAAGGTGAAGGGATCAGAAATGAGGTTGATGGGGTTCTTGTGATGACTGTAAGGTGGTACAAGAACAGGTTTTTGAGACAAGATCCCCGCATGAGTTCTAATTTTTTTGACGGAGTAAAATGGGAGAAGGGATAACCCCTAAATAGGGATTCAGGAGGAGAAGAAAAACGATTTATTAAGACGGGCTCGATCTAATAGTTAAAATATCGTGTGAAATTAGCACTTATTGAGTTGGGCCCACAGCCTAAGGCCCAATATGGCAAGATGAAGTCCGAAGGTGCAAGCTATCCAGGGGCATTCTTGTCCAATATGTTTGACCGATCTGGCTGCGGTTCTGACCCGCTGCTACCACGCTTACTGCACCGACTGCATCCGCCGTTGGAGTCACGTGCGCAGAGCGTGCCCTCTCTTCCAGAACCTTCCGGCAAGCACTTCAATGGCGTGCTAGGTATGCTAACAACAATACAATTCAATTCAACTGACTGATATGATTTGGGAATTGGGGTTTTGCCGTTTTGTAGCATATACAATCAAAGGCTGCAACCTGATTATGCATCCCTAAGGTTTCTTGAGCCAGGATGCGAAGGCTTCTCTTTTTCTCCTTTCTCATTTTCAACTCTTAGTTGCAGTTACATTCTTACTCTCAATGCAATGAGTCTTTTAAGTGTTTAAATTTTCAGAATGGAACAAGAAAATATGCTGTGAAAAGGGAAATTCTAGAACGGATTGAACCATGGATAATGAGGGAGCTACAAGAGAAGGCGGCGACATTCATATTACCTGATATAACATATTGCTGTTTGTTGTATTTATAATGAGTTAGCCTTAGTTAGTTCTCCCTAGTTTTGTTAGTGCAGGTTAGTGTAGTATATATACATATGCAGTTAGTTGCTATATTAGTTGCTGTAAACATTTCTTGAGGGAAGTCATAATGAAAGTTAACATTTTTGGCTCATTCTCTTCATTGGCTCTGAATCTGAACTTGCTTACCTCTTCCCTCACACACCTTCAAGGATGCAATGTTCGTTTTGTAACAAAACTGGACACATAGTAGATACATGTTACAAGAAATACGGACTTCCTCCTCATCTAAGGCAAAGAAACACTAAACTCTGCCCCAGCAATGATGATCTCGGTTTCAATCACCCCCAGTTGGAGGAGAAGAAGACTACAGGGAGCGATTTCACTCCAGAACAAAAGGAAGCTTTGCTGGCCTTACTCAATAAGCAAGAAGTGCAACATATTCATAGCGTGAACCACATCTTAACTCAACCTCAGCCACCTTCTCATGGTAAGGTGACACATATTCTGCATTTTAAATCTCACATAAAGGCTCTTAATGTTTGCATACAAAAGTATAAATCTTGGGTAATAGACACTGGTGCCACTGATCATGTGTCATATTGCCTCAGGGATTTTTCTAAAACATTTGAAATTGATCCGATCATTGTCAAACTCCCTAATGGTACTTCCACTGTGAGCTGCATTGTGGGAACCATTAAGTTTTCAGAAAATCTTTATCTTACCAATGCATTGTACATTCCTTCCTTTAACTTTAAACTCATATCAGTGTCGAAGCTAACTGCATCGTTGCATTGTAAAATGACTTTTTCTGATATAAACTGTGAGATACAGGACAAACACACAAAGAAGATGATTGGTATTGCTAACTCTGTTGATGGTCTATACATACTAAATAAGCACAGCATTGCCCCTCTTGGCGAACACTATACTGCACACCATATCACAGCACCCACACAAAGAGCACACATGCAGCATTTATGGCATGATAGATTAGGTCATATTCCTAATAATAGACTAGCTGTTATGAAGCAAACTTTCAATTTCATTGATTGTACAATAAATGAAAATCCTTGTGACTCTTGTCAATTAGGAAAACAAAGAAGATTGCCTTTTTCTCAAAGTGATACTGTTTCTGATAATAATCTTGATTTGCTTCACATTGATATTTGGGGACCACTTGCTATTTCGTCTATTGATGGCCATAGATACTTTCTCACTATAGTGGACGACAAGTCCAGATTTACTTGGATAAATTTGATGAAGTCTAAGGCTGAAGCAGCATCTTTGGTGCAAAATTTTGTTAAACTTGTCAAAAACCAATTTGAAAAATCTGTAAAAATTATTCGGACTGAAAATGGTCCTGAATTTTTAATGCCAACCTTTTATGCTTCATTTGGAATTTTGCACCAAAGGTCATGCATTGAGACGTCACAGCAAAATGGTGTTGTTGAACGAAAGCATCAACACATTTTGGCTGTGGCAAGGGTCATTATGTTCCACGCCCAAATACCTAAGTATTATTGGAGTTTTGGAGTGATCCACGCAGTCTATTTGATAAATCGAATTCTCACACCTCGTTTACATGAAAAATCTCCATTTGAAGTATTGCATAAATCACTCCCCCATATCTCTCACCTTAGAGTATTTGGTTGTTTAGCATATGCAAGCACGATCAAGAATAGCAGAACAAAATTGGACCCTCGTTCAAGAAAATGTGTTCACCTCGGTTTCAAGGAAGGTACCAAAGGTTATATGCTTCTTGATCTGATTTCAAAAGAAATTTTTGTCTCGAGATGTCAAATTCTATGAAAATCATTTTCCATATATTGCTTCATCTCAGTTGCCTATTGATTCTCACCAAGAACCAGCTTTTCAGCAACATAATACACCCCACGTCATGCATGATTATGATTTGTTTGACCACCACATAACCGATCTGCACACCCCTGCTTCCAATCCACTCCACACTAGTCAACCTACACCACACATACACACTGCCACACAACCCACAGATATTGAATCCTCGAGTCCAGCATTGCATGCACAACCCACTCATTCAAACATTCAACATCACAATGTATTACCATCTTCTCACCCCACACCGAGAAGATCATCACGCATTAGTAAACCACCAACATACTTAAAAGATTATAAATGCATGAATATTACTGATAATCACAACAGAGAAACTTCTTCCAATCAACGATATCACATCTCAAAGTTTTTATCATACAAATCTCTTTCACCCATGCATAGTGCATACTCATTAGCTATCTTGAACATTGAGCCTAAATGCTATGAAGATGCCATACTTGAACCTTGTTGGCGAGAGGCCATCCGAGCTGAATTGGATGCTCTGAATGAGAACAAAACCTGGACATTGACTTCCTTTCCGAGTGGTAAGAAGGCGATTGGTTGTAAGTGGATCTTTAAGGTCAAATATCACCCTGATGGTAGTGTTGAGCGACACAAGGCTCGTCTCGTGGCAAAGGGGTTCACTCAAGTCCCCGGAATTGACTATAAAGACACGTTTAGTCCCGTTATCAAGCTAGGAACACTGCCGGTTGTTTTGGCACTGGCTGCTGTCAAGGGATTGCATTTGAAGCAAATTGATGTTAATACTGCCTTTCTGCATGGTGAGCTTGATGAGGAAGTGTACATGAAACCCCCCGAAGGTCTTGCGATAGCTCCGGGTCAGGTTTGCAAGCTTGAAAAGTCTCTATATGGGCTTAAACAAGCTAGTAGACAATGGAACTTCAAACTGAAATCTGTTCTGCTAGAGTTAGGATATAATCAGGGAAAATCTGATTACAGCATGTTTACTAAATCCCAAAGTACTGGTTTTACAGTCATTTTGGTTTATGTTGACGATTTAGTGTTGGCAGGGGACGATTTGTTTGAAATTGGAAGGGTGAAACAGACTTTGCATGACAGATTTCGGATTAAGGACATAGGTGATCTCAAGTTCTTCCTTGGCTTAGAGGTTGCTAGGTCTTCAAGAGGCATAGCTTTATATCAGCGAAAATATGTTCTAGATCTCTTGCGGGACACTGGATTTGAGCATTGTAAGCCTGTCTCCACTCCCATGGACTATGGGGCGAAATTGAGCAAGGATAATGGAGATAGTTTGCCTGATTCCTCTTATTATAGGAAAATCATTGGAAAACTGTTGTATCTCTCAAACACAAGGCCGGATATAAGCTTTGCAATTGGCAAGCTCAGCCAATTCTTGGATTGTCCCACAACTAATCACTTGCAAGCAGCACATAGGATCCTCAGGTACATAAAGAACTCTCCGGCAGCGGGGCTGTTCTTCTCGGCCAATTCCGATATATCTCTCACTGGATTTTCTGATTCTGACTGGGCTGGATGCCCCGACTCGTGACGATCGGTTTCAGCCTATTGCTTCTATATGGGTTCCTCCCTTGTCACTTGGAAGAGCAAGAAGCAAGTAACCGTCGCAGCTTCTTCCTCTGAGGCAGAATATCAGGCTCTTGCACTGGCCACCAGAGAGGCTCAATGGCTTAGTTATGTGTTGAAAGACTTAGGAGCACCTCTTGGTAAACCTGTGAATTTGTACTGTGATAGTAAATCTGCCATTTATATTGCTACTAACCCAGTATTTCACGAGCGTACAAAGCATATCGAGGCTGATTGTCACATTGTGAGGGATAAATTGCAAGAAGGCTTAATTCATCTTTTACCAATTTCTACACATGAACAAGTCGCAGACATCATGACTAAGCCTCTGGCACCAGGACCGTTCAACATATTGTGTAGCAAGCTTGGGTTGTTGGACATTTTTATGCCCAACCCTCCCAGCTTGAGGGAGGGTATTACCTGATATAACATATTGCTGTTTGTTGTATTTATAATGAGTTAGCCTTAGTTAGTTCTCCCTAGTTTTGTTAGTGCAGGTTAGCGTAGTATATATACATATGCAGTTAGTTGCTGTAAACATTTCTTGAGGGAAGTCATAATGAAAGTTAACATTTTTAGCTCATTCTCTTCATTGGCTCTGAATCTGAACTTGCTTACCTCTTCCCTCACACACCTTCAACAATTCATGTTGGACCTCTTAGTCCATTCCTACATGATAAAGCCAGCATCTTTTGGCATGAGCTAAGGTACTTGACTCTCTTGATTCTGTTGGTAAGAATGTTGTTGCCCTTAATTTTCAATTGGTAAGAGGGTTGTCACAACATGGATACCTACGATGAACAATTACTGTTGGTGATGATGCCTTCCCACAACTATGAATTATGATACCAAATCTCTTGGTGATGATGCTTATTCGTGTTCCTTGTTGGTGTTGGTGCATGTTGCAAACTTTCAGTAGCATCCGAACAAGTGTACAACATTTGTATGATAATAATAATACTGTCAAACATTTAAAAAGAACATGTGTTGCTGATTCACGTCCAATTCAATCCGTTTCCTACGATGTCAAATGTAATTAGTTCAAGGTGTGTTGGTGTAAAAAGACCAGCCTTGTAAATAATATTTATGCACATCGACTGTAGCATCTCTATTAAATGGTAATTTGTGTAGCCAAGCTGATAAATCTTTGTGCATGGACATGATAAATCTAGCATCTGCAATTGAACATGGTTCTGGTAGGAAATCTTTGTCAGAGTCCCTGGTTCAAGATTCTAATTTCCCACATACCAATCTCTCTTCCCTTCCCAAGCAATTCAAGCTCGACAAAGAATACAATACAGATGTCAAGATTGACAAGAACTCTGATCAAGGTTCTTTCCCTCCGGTAAAACACATCTAAATATCATTAGTATTTATTATTCCAAAATATGTCTGATAAAAGTGGGGCGGGGGTAGATGAAACACGATAGTAGTTTAATTTGTCATACATTTCAGGCAGCAGATCAGAGAAGAAATGAAGTTGATTATGGTAATCATGGAGCAAAGATGAATGTGGAGGAAAAACAGTTATTGCCATCTGAAATTTTAAATCAGCAAAACCAAGGATTTGAAAACATCAGACTAGAAGGCGATGATGCTTCATTTCTTGAAAGCAATAAATTCTGATCTGTGTCTACTTCAAGTTTGTACCATTACTATGAAAGTAAAATGGCGGCTCTGATAAGGAAAAATGGAATTCTAGAGGGACAACTGGCGGCTTCCCTCGCAAACAAAGAAGCCGCAGAGAAAAGCTTAGCATCTGCTATTAAAAGCCGGAACGAAATGGAGACAAAACTAGGTGAGGCAGTGAAGGAGATGGAATCACTGAGAGAAAAGCTGGGGTTTTAGAGTTAGCACAAGAAGAGGCCAACAACCTATCAAGCATGGTCCATTCGGATAATGTACGGCTCGAACACGATGTGGCCTTCCTCAAGGCTGTTTTAGATGATACACAAAAGGTACATAACATTAACACACTTTGATGGAAAAAAGCATTTGGATCAATCATTTTATACAATAATGTAATCGGCTGATTGAGTTTTTGTTGTAGGAGCTGCACTCAACCAGAGGTGTGATTGCTGGAGAGAGAGCCAGGGCATTCCAACTACAGGTATAAATATAACTATTTGTATTGATTACTAGCCTTAGCTGTATCATTCATAACATCACTTTCTTGTTGTACACACAGTACGAAGTATTTCATCTCAAACAGAGATTGCAATCAGTGGAGAATCGAGAACCTACTCCAAGGAAACCTTTTGATCTGCAGTGAAGTGAAGTGGGTAGTTGAAGAGTAGTTACTAATAACCATTTAAATCAGTTAATGTGATCTTTATTTTATTTTATTTTTAACAATTTGTGATCTAGTGATATAGTGGGTAATGGTAACTGCCATTATGTTAAGGGGAATAAACTAACAGGTAGAGGAATGTAAAAATGGTATTTGTCTTTTTCTCTTATTTAACGATAAATAAATCTTTGACTTTTTAATTCGAAGACAGGAGTTATTTGTCTTTGACTTAATAAATTAGAAATCTGTTTGTCCTTTTCTCTTATTTTATTTAACTAAAAATCCAATTCCAGTTGCCACCTTAAAAGTTCTGATATTGTTTATTGCTCCTGAATATTGAAAAACTAATGAACTATAACCAGCAAAATGAATGCAAAATATCAAAGGAGAACTCATAGGCATCAAGACATCAATTTACTATCCATTACTGGAAGATTCATTTTCTCATTATACAGCGTCAATAAGTCGGGAGCATGATCCTTGTCACGATTAACATACTTCTTAAAAAACTCCTCTTCAGAAACAAAATATGCAGAAGCATGCCTGCCACTCTTAATGACACCATTGGAGATAAGAATCTTCATGACAGCAGCCCTCGGAACAATCCTTTTGTCCAAATCCAGCGAGAGAAGAACCGGATTATTGGTTACTTCAGCAGGCTCCCAACCGAGTTCTTTGACAAAGAATCCAACGCAGGCCTCAATTTTCTGCACAGATTTCAGCATACAGAAAGGGTGCTTCACAAAAGCCTCACGAATGTTGTCATCAGTTAATCCAAAACTCTTGTACAACTCAACTTTCTTATCCCACATGGACTTTGGAAGAAACTTAGCATACAATGCAGCAACAAAATTAGCCTTGTTGGGATCAACCCCCATTTTAATGACTTCATCTACTATACTCTTGAGGCGAACTTCAGAATTGAATACAAGCAAGCAAGGCCACTGGCGAATTAGCCATGACATGCTTATCTCACGGACTCCTAAATCAACCAACAAGTTAATATTTCGAAGCGTCTTAGAATAAGTTAAAATTCGGACAGCGCGTAAGATAGAAGCAACGGTCCTTTCTTCAGAACGAATGAAATTGTTCAAAAAATCGAAAGTGGGGATCAGGTGTTTCTCTAAGCTTCTTTTCAAGATTAGAGGGTTGAGCTCAATGATGCGGGCAAGTTGGGATTTTGAAGCACCTTTGGAGATGAGGAACTCGAGCTTGGGCAAGATGGTCTCTTTGGGTTTGCTGACGAGAACCTTGGGTGATCTCCGAATGACATTGTGAAACTGCAAATCTGTGAAACCGAAGCTCCTGAAGAGTGCGATGACTGAGTCGGGTTTCTCGGGACTCTTTAAAAGGACGTATTTGGAAGCACGAAGAGCGGAATCTGGGAGGAACCCACAATTTTCCACGAGGTAATTCACCGTAAAGGATTGTTTTTCCAGGGTTTTTGTGACTGTAGCGTAATTGGGAGCAGGGAATGGGGAAGAAGGTGAAGGGATCAGAAATGAGGTTGATGGGGTTCTTGTGATGACAGTAAGGTCGTACAAGAACAGGTTTTTGAGACAAGATCCCAGCATGAGTTCTTATTTTTTTGACAGAGTAAAATGGGAGAAGGGATAAACCCTAAATAGGGATTCAGAAGGAGAAGAAAAACGATCTATTAAGACGGGCTCGATCTAATAGTTAAAATATCGTGTGAAATTAGCACTTATTGAGTTGGGCCCACAGCCTAAGGCCCAAGATGGCAAGATGAAGTCCGAAGGTGCAAGCTATCCAGGGGCATTCTTGTCCAATACGTTTGACCGATCTGGCTGCGGTACTGCACCGACTACATCCGCCGTTGGAGTCACGTGCGCAGAGCGTGCCCTCTCTTCCAGAACCTTCCGGCAAGCACTTCAATGGCGTGCTAGGTATGCTAACAACAATTCAATTCAATTGACTGATATGATTTGGGAATTGGGATTTTGTAGCATATACAATCAAAGGCTACAACCTGATTATGCATCCTTAAGGTGTCTTGAGCCAGGATGCATAGGCTTCTCTTTTTCTCCTTTCTCATTTTCAACTCTTAGTTGCAGTTACATTCTTACTCTCAATGCAATGAGTCTTTAACTGTTTAAATTTTTAGAATGGAACAAAAAAAGATGCTGTGAAAAGGGAAATTCTAGAACAGGTTGAACCATGGATAATGAGTGAGCTACAAGAAAAGGCGGCGACATTCATGTTGGACCTCTTAGTCCATTCCTACATGATAAAGCCACCATCTTTTGGCATGAGTTAAGGTACTTGACTCTCTTGATTCTCTTGGTAAGAATGTTGCTGCCCTTAATTTTCAATTGGTAAGAGGGATGTCACAACATGGATACCTACGATAAACAATAGGAGTGAGTGGACAACACACATTAGCTGTTGCTGTTGGTGCTGATGCCTTCCCACAACTATGAATTATGATACCAAATCTCTTGGTGATGATGCTTATGGTAGGGTACGATGCAACTGACTTTTATAATGACTTAAAAAAAAGAAATGAAAGTACAGCAATGAAAAATGGTTCTGCAACTCTTCAATGAAACAGTACAAAAAGGAACTATTAAAAGGTAGTCATTGTAAAAGTAAGCAAAAGATAATAAAGCGGTATAATAATCGAAGAGAATCGCAGGATAGCTTCCAAGATTCAGCAATGTCCTGGGAAAGGGAGAAAGAAAATTCAAAATGATTTCAGAGAAGGTATAGAGAGAGAGGTTCAGAGAGAGTCAAAGAAAGTAAGAGAGAGATGACCAATTACCACAAGTTCGTTACCCAACAAACTCCTCCAGCCTCCTATTAAAAGTTCTTTTTCTCTTACCTTTTCTCACTTCCTGAATTGGTGGATTTTACGCCATCTGTCCACTCTGCATAACTAACTCCTTTTCTTCATTGAGTGCCAGCTGCTCCTTATTATTGGAGACTAATTCATCATTAATTTCCCTAATTGTCGTAGCTTTATTTTTCTCCCTTACATTACCCTCCCCATTAACATCAACCTTGCCCTCAAGGTTGAATTGAGGATGCATCTTGAGGAATTCACTAACCAATTCCCAAGTAAATTCAGCCGCTGTACCTTGTCCCCATTGCACTTTCAACTGCTGTTTCTCAGGGGAAGTGGCAAATATTGTTGTTGTTGGTCACCGCGAAACTTTTTTAACACAGAGTTGTGAAAGGTGTTGTGAGGTGTTGTGAATTCTAGCGTGGGCAGGTGATGAGCGAATAATTTATACGCTTTTTGGCATTGTTTTTAGTATGTTTTTAGTATATTTTAGTAAGTTTTTATTATGCTTTTATTAGTTTTTATTTAAAAATCACATTTCTGGACTTTACTATGAGTTTGTGTGTTTTTTTGTGATTTCAGGTATTTTCTGGCTGAAATTGAGGGACCTGAGCAAAAATATGATTTAGAGGCTGAAAAAGGACTGCAAATGCTGTTGGATTCTGACCTCCCTGCACTCGAAGTGGATTTTCTAGAGCTACAAAAGCCCAATTGATGCGCTCTCAATTGCGTTGGAAAGTAGACATTCTGGGATTTCCAGAAATATATAATAGTCCATACTTTTTTCAAGATTTGATGGCCCAAACCGGCGTTCCATGTCAGCTTAAGAATTCTGGCGTCAAAACGCCAGAACTGGCACAAAAGTTGGAGTTAAACGCCCAAATTGGCACAAAAGCTGGCGTTTAACTCCAAGAAAAGTCTCTACATGTGAAAGCTTCAATGCTCAGCCCAAGTACACACCAAGTGGGCCCGGAAGAAGATTTCTGCATTAATTACTTATTTTTGTAAACCCTAGGCTACTAGTTCTCTATAAATAAGACCTTTTACTATTGTATTTTCATCTTGGTTCTTCAGGTTCCCTCTTTGGGGCCGAAGCCAATGACCACCATTATCACTTTTGTATTTTCAACGGTGGAGTTTCTACACACCATAGATTAAGGTGTGGAGCTCTGCTGTTCTTCATGAATTAATGCAAAGTACTACTGTTTTTCTATTCAATTCACGCCTACTTCTTCTCTAAGATATTCATTCGCACACAAGAACATGATGAATGTGATGATTATGTGACACTTATCACAATTCTCACCTATGAACGCGTGTCTGACAACCACTTCCATTCTACATGCAAACAAGCTTGAATGTGTATCTCTTGGGTTTCTAATCTAAGATTAGAACCTTCGTGGTATAGGCTAGAATTATTGGTGGTCATTCTTGAGATCCGGAAAGTCTAAACCTTGTCTGTGGTATTCCGAGTAGGATCTGGGAAGGGATGACTGTGACGACCTTCAAACTCGCGAGTGTTGGGCGTGTGACAGACGCAAAAGGATCAATGGATCCTATTCCAACATGATCGAGAACCGACAGATGATTAGCCGTGCGGTGACAGCGTGCGTAGAACATTTTTACTGAGAGGACGGGAAGTAGCCATTGACAACGGTGATGCCCAACATAAAGCTTGCCATGGAAAGGAGTATGAATGATTGGAAGAAGGCAATAGGAAAGCAGAGGTTCAGGAGGAACAAAGCATCTTCATACGCTTATCTGAAATTCCTACCAATGAATTACATAAGTATCTCTATCTATATCTTTATTTTATGTTTTATTTATCTTTAATTATCAATTCTCCATAACCATTTGAATCCGCCTGACTGAGATTTACAAGATGACCATAGCTTGCTTCAAGCCGACAGTCTCCGTGGGATCGACCCTTACTCACGTAAGGTATTACTTGGACGACCCAGTGCACTTGCTGGTTAGTTGTGCGGAATTGTGACAAAGTGTAATTCACGTTTGAGAGCTCCAAGTCTTTGGCGCCATTGTTGATGATCACAATTTCGTGCACCAAGTTTTTGGCGCCGTTGTCGGGGATTGTTCGAGTTTGGACAACTGACGGTTCATCTTGTTGCTTAGATTAGGTACTTTTTATTTTTAAGAATTTTTAAGAATGAATTCTAGAGTTTCAAGGTGATGTTCTTATCATCACAAAAGCTGATTGATTCTCATCAATTTAGCTGCTGAATGTAATGTCCTGCTGAAGCTTGGCTAACCATGTCTAATCTTTTTAGACTGAAGCTTTAGACTAACATTGCATGATTCCTGGAATTCTTATTAAAAGTTTTGAATCTCTTTATTCTCTTTTCCATATAATTTTCGAAAAATCACAAAATTTTTTTTATAAAATCATAAAATCAAAAATATTTTTATGTCTCTTGTTTGAGTCTAGTGTCTAATTTTTAAGTTTGGTGTCAATTGCATGTTTCTATTCTTCTTGCATTTTTCAAATATATGCATTATGTTCTTCATTGATCTTCAAGTTGCTCTTGATGATTTCCTAGCTCTGATCTTTAAATTCTCTTGTTTTGTGTGTTTTGTTGTTTCTTACATGCATTTTCAAATTGTTATAGTCCTTAGTATACAAACCTCTAAGTTTGGTGTCTTGCATGCATTGTTTATTTGATCTTAGTTGCATTTTTTATTGTTTCTCATCATTAAAAATTCAAAAATATTTTCAAAATTGTGTCTTTTCAAGTCAATAATACAGAGAATTGAAGATTCAGAACATTCAGCAGAGGAATTAAACAGAAAAAGCTGGGCATTCAAAACGCCTAGTGAAGAAGGAAAACTGGCGTTTAAACGCCAGCCAGGGTACCTGGCTGGGCGTTTAACGCCTAAAAAGGTAGCATTTTGGGCGTTAAACGCCAGAATGGATGCCATTCTGGGCGTTTAACGCCAGGAGGACACTAGAGAGAAGATTTTGTTTTTAATTCAAATTTTTTTCAAATCTTCATAATTTTTCAAAATCAAATCTTTTTCAAATCATATCTTTTCAATCATATCTCTTCAAAATCAATTTCTTTCCATTTTTTATTTATTATTATTTTCGAAAATCCTTGCTACAATTAATGATTTACTTCAAAATTTTCAAGTTGTTACTTGCCTATTAAGAAAGGATCAAATTTTAAATTTTAGAATCATATCTTTTAATTTCTTGTTAGTCAAGTAATCAACTTTAATTTTAAAACTTTCTTTTTTAATTTGATTTTCAATCATATCTTCTCAATCATATCTTTTCAATCACATCTTTTTCAAAATTAATTTTCAGTCATATCTTTTTAATTTCTAATTTCAAAATCTTTTTCAAAATCACTTAATTTCTTTCCCAATCTTAATTTTCGAAAATCTCAATCAAATTTTCAAATTTTTTTTATTATTTTAAAAATCTTTTACTTTAATTTCGAAAATTCTTCCCCTCTTCTCACATCCTTCTATTTAAGGGACTAACACTCCTCCTCAAGGTGCAATTCGAACCCTACCCTTCTTGATAAGTTCGAATTCTCTTCTATCTACCTTCTCCTTCTATTCTTCTTTTCCTCTGACACCTCAAGGAATCTCTATACTGTAACATAGAGGATTCATACTTTCTTATTCTCTTCTCTTTCATATGAGCAAGAGCAAAGACAAAGGCATCCTTGTTAAAGCTGATCCTGAATCTGAAAGGACCTTGAAGAGAAAGCTAAGAGAAGCTAAAGTACAAATCTCTCTAGAGGGCCTAACAGAGCTCTTCAAGGAGGAAGAAGCCATGGCAGCCGAAAACAACAATGCCAATAATGCAAGGAAGGTGCTTGGTGACTTTACTGCACCTACTCCCGACTTCTATGGGAGAAGTATCTCAATCCCTGCCATTGGAGCAAACAACTTTGAGCTTAAGCCTCAATTAGTTTCTCTAATGCAACAGAATTGCAAGTTTCATGGACTTTCATTGGAAGATCCTCATCAGTTCTTAGCTGAATTCTTGCAAATTTGTGACACTGTCAAGACCAATGGGGTTGATCCTGAGGTCTACAGACTTATGCTCTTCCCTTTTGCTGTAAGAGACAGAGCTAGGACATGGTTGGACTCACAACCCAAAGAAAGCCTGAACTCTTGGGAAAAGCTAGTCAATGCCTTCTTGGCAAAGTTCTTTCCACCTCAAAAATTGAGCAAGCTTAGAATGGAAGTCCAAACCTTCAGACAGAAGGAAGGAGAATCCCTCTATGAAGCTTGGGAAGGATACAAGCAATTGATCAGAAGGTGTCCTTCTGACATGCTTTCTGAATGGAGCATCATAGGTATCTTATATGATGGTCTATCTGAACTGTCCAAGATGTCATTAGACAGCTCTGCTGGAGGATCTCTTCATCTGAAGAAGACGCCTGCAGAAGCTCAGGAACTCATTGAAATGGTTGCAAATAACCAATTCATGTACACTTCTGAAAGGAACCCTGTGAATAATGGGATAAATCAGAAGAAAGAAGTTCTTGAGATTGATACTCTGAATGCCATACTGGCTCAGAATAAAATATTGACTCAGCAAGTCAATATGATTTCTCAAAGTCTGTCTGGAATGCAAGCGGCACCAGGCAGTACTAAGGAAGCTTCCCCTGAAGAAGAAGCTTATGATCTTGAGAACCCAGCAATGGAAGAGGTGAATTACATGGGAGAACCCTATAGAAACACCTATAATCCTTCATGGAGAAATCATCCAAATCTCTCATGGAAGGATCAACAGAGACCTCAACAAGGTTTCAACAACAGTAATGGTGGAAGAAACAGGTTTAGCAATAGCAAGCCTTTTCCATCATCTTCTCAGCAACAGACAGAGGATTCTAAGCAGAGCCACTCTGACTTAGCAACTATAGTCTCTGATCTAATTAAAATCACTCAAAGTTTCATGACTGAAACAAGGTCCTCCATTAGAAATTTGGAGGCACAAGTGGGTCAGCTGAGTAAGAAAATTACTGAACTCCCTCCTAGTGCTCTTCCAAGTAATACAGAAGAAAATCCAAAGAGAGAGTGCAAGGCCTTAAACACGTCTCACATGGCCGAACCTGGAGAAGAGGAAGAGGCAATGATCTCCACTGAGGAAGACCTCAATGGACGTCCACTGGCCTCCATGGAATTCCCTGATGAGAAACCATGGGAATCTGAGGCTCACATAGAGACCATAGAGATTCCATTGAATTTACTCCTGCCATTCATGAGCTCTGATGAGTATTCTTCCTCTGAAGAGGATGAAGATGTTACTGAAGAGCAAGTTGCTAAGTACCTTGGAGCAATCATGAAGCTAAATGCCAAGTTATTTGGTAATGAGACTTGGGAGGATGAACCTCCCTTGCTCACCAAAGAACTGAATGACTTGACTAGGCTGAGATTACCTCAAAAGAGACATGATCCTGGAAAGTTCTCAATACCTTGTACCATAGGCACCATGACCTTTGAGAAGGCTCTGTGTGACCTAGGGTCAAGTATAAACCTCATGCCTCTCTCTATAATGGAGAAGCTAGGGATCATTGAGGTACAAGCTGCAAGAATCTCACTAGAGATGACAGACAATTCAAGGAAATAGGCTTATGGACTTGTAGAGGATGTCTTGGTAAAGGTTGAAGACCACTACATCCCTGCTGATTTCATAATCCTAGAGACTGGGAAGTGTATGGATGAATCCATCATCCTTGGTAGACCCTTCCTAGCCACAGCAAAAGCTATAATTGATGTTAACAGAGGAGAATTGATCATTCAAGTGAATGAAGACTCCCTTGTGTTTAAAGCTCAAGGATATCCCTCTGTAACCATGGAGAGGAAGCATGAAGAGCTTCTCTCAATACAGAGACAAACAGAGCCTCCACAGTCAAACTCTAAGTTTGGTGTTGGGAGGCCACAACCAAACTTTAAGTTTGGTGTTGAACCCCCACATTCAAACTCTAAAGTTTGGTGTTGGGAGGTTCCAACATTGCTCTAAACATCTGTGAGGCTCCATGAGAGCCCACTGTCAAGCTATTGACATTAAAGAAGTGCTTGTTGGGAGGCAACCCAATCTTTAATTATCTATGTTAAATTTCTATTTTCTTTTGTTATTTTATGTTTTTTGTAGGTTGATGATCGTGTGAAATCACAAAAATAATTGAAAAAGAAAAAACAGACTGAAAAACAGAATGAAAAATAGAACACCCTGGAGGAGAAACTTATTGGCGTTTAAACGCCAGTAAAGGTAGCAGAATGGGCGTTAAACGCCCAGTCTGGCACCATTTTGGGTGTTTAACGCCAGAAATGGGCACCAGACTGGCGTTTAACGCCAGAAATGGGCAAGAAGCTGGCGTTAAGCGCCAGAAATGGGCAGCAGCCTGGCGTTTAACGCCAGGACTGGCAGAAAGGGGCATTTTCGCACGCCACTTGGTGCAGAGATGAGATATCCCTGACACCTCAGGATCTGTGGACCCCACAGGATCCCCACCTACCCCACCTCTCTCTCTCTTCTTTACCCATTCACCAATCACCTCAATACCTCTTCCCCAAAAACCTCTCACCTATCAAATCCCACAATTCTCTTCACCACTCACATCCATCCTTCATAAAACCCCACCTACCTCACCATTCAAATTCAAACCACTTTCCCACCCAAACCCACCCATAATGGCCGAACCATACCCCCCTCTCCACTCCTATATAAACCCATCTTCACTCCTTCATTTTCACACAACATACACACTACTTCTCCCCCTTGGTCGAAACACTAAGCCCCTTCCATCTCCTCTATTTCTTCTTCTTCTACTCTCTTCTTTCTTCTTTTGCTCGAGGACGAACAAACCTTCTAAGTTTGGTGTGGTAAAAGTGTTGCTTTTTGTTTTTCCATAACTATTTATGGCACCTAAGGCCGGAGAAACCTCTAGAAAGAGGAAAGGGAAGGCAAAAGCTTCCACCTCCGAGTCATGGGAGATGGAGTGATTCATCTCAAGGGTGCACCAAGACCACTTCTATGAAGTTGTGGCCAAGAAGAAGGTGATCCCCGAGGTCTCTTTCAAACTCACAAAGGGTGAATATCCGGAGATCCGACATGAGATTCGAAGAAGAGGTTGGGAAGTTCTCACCAACCCCATTCAACAAGTCGGAATCTTAATGGTTCAAGAGTTCTATGCCAATGCATGGATCACCAAGAACCATGATCAAAGTGTGAACCCGGACCCAAAGAATTAGCTTACAATAGTTCGGGGGAAATGCTTAGATTTTAGTCCGGAGAATGTAAGGTTGGCATTCAACTTGCCCATGATGCAAGGAGATGCACACCCTACACTAGAAGGGTCAACTTTTATCAAAGGTTGGACCAAGTCCTCATAGACATCTGTGAAGAGGGCGCTCAATGGAAGAGAGATTCAAGAGGGAAGCCGGTTCAACAATGAAGGCATGACCTCAAGCCCGTGGCTAGGGAATGGTTGGAGTTCATTCAACACTCAATTATTCCCACTAGTAACCGGTCTGAAGTTACTATAGACCGGGCTATCATGATCCATAGCATCATGATTAAGGAGGAAGTAGAAGTTCATGAAGTTATATCCCAAGAACTCTACAAGGTGGCGGACAAGTCCTCTACTTTGGCAAGGTTAGCCTTCCCTCATCTCATTTGTCACCTCTGCAATTCAGCTGGAATTGACATAGAGGAAGACATCCTCATTGATGAGGATAAGCCCATCACTAAGAAAAGGATGGAGCAAACAAAAGATCCCACTCATGGACATGAGGAAATTCCTCATCATGAAATCCCTGAGATGCCTTAAGGGATGCATTTTCCTCCACAAAACTATTGGGAGCAAATCAACACCTCCCTAGGAGAACTAAGTTCTAACATGGGACAACTAAGGGTGGAGCACCAAGAGCATTCCATCCTCCTCCATGAAATTAGAGAAGACCAAAGAGTCATGAGAGAGGAGCAACAAAGGCAAGGAAGAGACATTGAGGAGCTTAAGCACTCCATTAGATCTTCAGGAGGAAGAACAAGCCGCCATCACTAAGGTGGACCCGTTCTTTAAATTCCTTGTTCTTTATTTTCTATTTTTCGAAAATTATGCTTTATGTTTATCTATGTTTGTGTCTTTATTACATGATCATTAGTGTCTTAGTGTCTATGCCTTGAAGCTATGAAAATGAATCCATCACATTTCTTAAATGAAAAATATTTTTAATTGAAAAAGAAAAAGAAGTGCATGAATTTCAAATTTTAAAACAGTTTAGTTATTTTGATGTGGTGGCAATGCTATTGTTTTTCTGAATGAATGCTTGAACAGTGCATATTTTTTGAATTTGTTGATTCATGAATGTTAAAATTGTTGGCTCTTGAAAGAATGATGGAAAAGGAGAAATGTTATTTGATAATCTGAAAAAACATAAAATTGATTCTTGAAGCAAGAAAAAGCAGTGAAAAGCTTGCAGAAAAAAATAAATATATGCGAAAAAAATGCGAAAAAAGAAAAAAAAAAGAGAAAGAAAGAAAAAGAAAAAGCAAGCAGAAAAAACCAATAGCCCTTTAAACTAAAAGGCAAGGTAAAATAAAAAGGATCCAAGGCTTTGAGCATCAGTGGATAGGAGGGCCCACAGGAATAAATTCCTGGCCTAAGCGGCTAAACCAAGCTGTCCCTAACCATGTGCTTGTGGCGTGAAGGTGTCAAGTGAAAACATGAGACTGAGCGGTTAAAGTCGTGGTCCAAAAGCAAAAAGAGTGTGCTTAAGAGCTCTGGACACCTCTAATTGGGGACTCTAGCAAAGCTGAGTCACAATCTGAAAAGGTTCACCCAGTTATGTGTCTGTGGTATTTATGTATCGGGTGGTAATACTGGAAGACAAAATGCTTTAGGTCACGGCCAAGACTCATAAAGTAGCTGTGTTCAAGAATCAACATACTTAACTAGGAGAATCAATAACACTATCTGGATTCTGAGTTCCTATAGAAGCCAATCATTTTGAACTTCAAAGGATAAAGTGGGATGGCAAAACTGTTCAGAAGCAAAAAGCTAAAAGCCCCGCTCATCTAATTAATACTAATCTTCATAGATATTTTTGGAATTCATTGTATATTCTCTTCTTTTTATCCTATTTGATTTTCAGTTGCCTGGGGACAAGCAACAATTTAAGTTTGGTATTGTGATGAGCGGATAATTTATACGCTTTTGGCATTGTTTTTAGTATGTTTTTAGTATATTTTAGTCAGTTTTTATTATGCTTTTATTAGTTTTTATTTAAAAATTACATTTCTTGAATTTACTATGAGTTTGTGTGTTTTTCTGTGATTTCAGGTATTTTCTGGCTGAAATTGAGGGACCTGAGCAAAAATTTGATTCAGAGGCTAAAAAAGGACTGCAGATGCTGTTGGATTCTGACCTCCCTGCACTCGAAGATGATTTTCTGGAGCTACAGAAACCCAATTGGCACGCTCTCAATTGCGTTGGAAAGTAGACATCCTGGGCTTTCCAGCAATATATAATAGTTCATACTTTTTTCAAGATTTGATGGCCCAAACCGGCGTTCCAAGTCAGCTTAAGAATTCTGGCATCAAAACGCCAGAACTGGCACAAAAGCTGGAGTTAAACGCCCAAACTGGCACAAAAGCTGGCGTTTAACTCCAAGAAAAGTCTCTACATGTGAAAGCTTCAATGCTCAGCCCAAGCACACACCAAGTGGGCCCGAAAGAAGATTTCTGCATTAATTACTTATTTCTGTAAACCCTAGGCTACTAGTTCTCTATAAATAGGACCTTTTACTATTGTATTTTCATCTTGGTTCTTCAGGTTCCCTCTCTGGGGCCAAAGCCAATGACCACCATTATCACTTTTGTATTTTCAATGGTGGAGTTTCTACACACCATAGATTAAGGTGTGGAGCTCTGTTTTTCTTCCTGAATTAATGCAAAGTACTACTGTTTTTCTATTCAATTCACGCCTACTTCTTCTCTAAGATATTCATTCGCACACAAGAACATGATGAATGTGATGATTATGTGACACTTATCACCATTCTCACCTATGAACGCGTGTCTGACAACCACTTCCGTTCTACATGCAAACAAGCTTGAATGTGTATCTCTTGGATTTCTAATCTAAGATTAGAACCTTCGTGGTATAGGCTAGAATTATTGGCGGTCATTCTTGAGATCCGGAAAGTCTAAACCTTGTCTGTGGTATTCCGAGTAGGATCTGGGAAGGGATGACTGTGACGAACTTCAAACTCGCGAGTGTTGGGCGTGTGACAGACGCAAAAGGATCAATGGATCCTATTCCAACATGATCGAGAACCGACAGATGATTAGCCGTGCGGTGACAGCGTGCGTAGAACATTTTCACTGAGAGGAGGGGAAGTAACCATTGAGAACGGTGATGCCCAACATAAAGCTTGCCATGGAAAGGAGTATGAATGATTGGAAGAAGGCAATAGGAAAACAGAGGTTCAGAAGGAACAAAGCATCTTTATACGCTTATCTGAAATTCCTACCAATGAATTACATAAGTATCTCTATCTCTATCTTTATTTTATGTTTTATTTATCTTTAATTATCAATTCTCCATAACCATTTGAATCCGCCTGACTGAGATTTACAAGATGACCATAGCTTGCTTCAAGCCGACAGTCTTCGTGGGATCGACCCTTACTCACGTAAGGTATTACTTGGACGACCCAGTGCACTTGCTGGTTAGTTGTGCGGAATTGTGACAAAGTGTGATTCATGTTTGAGAGCTCCAAGTCTTTGGCACCATTGTTGATGATCACAATTTCGTGCACCAGCAGGCAACTCAAGCTTATAAGCTACTGAACTCAACTTCTGACAGATTTTAAATGGCCCAAAATATTTCATACCCAGCTTCTGGTGTTTTCTCAAAGCTGCGGAATGCTGGCGATACGGTTGCAACTTAACTAACACCAATTCACCTTCTGCCAACTCTGAATCCCTTCGATTTCTATCTGCATATGTCTTCATAAATTGCTGTGATCTAGTCATATTAGTCTTTAGTTGTTCCAACAGTTTGTCGCGCACTATCAGCAACTCTTGTAATGAAGGTTCATCCAGCGGGGAAAGCTCGTAGCGAATAAGAGAGGGGGGGTCCCTACCAAATAGAGCTTTATAAGGAGACATATTTATGCTGCTGTGAAAAGAAGTATTGTACCAATACTGTGCCCACAGAAGCATCTCAAACCATTTCCATGGATTGTCAAAACAATAGCACCTCAAGTACATCTCTAGAGTCTTGTTAAGCACCTCACTTTGACCATCGGTCTCAGGATGATATGCAGAACTCATCGCTAAGGTTGTGCCTTGCAGCTTGAACAATTGTTGCCAAAACTTGCTAATAAAGACCTTATCCCGATCGGAGACGATGGATTTAGGGAACCCATGCAACTTAACCACATTAGTGACGAAAACCTCTGCTACAATACGACTGTTAAAGTCATATTTCAAAGGTAGGAAGTGGGCAAACTTGGTGAGTCTATCTATGACTACCATGATAACAAAGAATCCATGTGATGGAGGCAAGGCAGTAATAAAATCCATACAAATATCATCCCACACTTGAGCAGGGACTGGTAAGGGCTTCAGCAACCCTGCCGGCAATTTAGTTTCATTTTTTGCTTGCTGACAAATGGAACAGCACATAACATAGTTCTTGATATCCTTCTGCATATTGGGCCAATAAAAATTAGAGCAAATACACTCCACTGTCTTTGCAATGCCCGAATGACCACCAATGGAGCTATCATAGTACTCCTTTAAAATAATGTTTTTTAGGTTACTCGTAGAGGGTACAACCACTCTATTTCATCATAAAAGAATCCCATTTCGACAAATGTAGTTGCTGTCCTGCATGTTGTTATTAAGGCACCTTTGCTTAATGGAATTCCAATGTTCATCCTGCTCAATATCATTTTGTAAGAGTTGCAGCCACTCTAATTTCAGTGACGACCAAGCAGCAAAGAAACTTCGAGAAAGCGCATCCGTAACAACATTCTCTTTGCCCGATGTGTACTGAATTTCAAAATCATAACCAAGTAATTTGTGCAACCATTTCTGCTGTTCAGGTGTGTGTAAATTCTGGGTCAATAATGCCTTAAGGCTTTGCTGATCTGTTTTGATAATGAATCGCTTACCCAACAGGTAGTGCTGGAACTTGGCTACGGCCTCTGTGATCGCATAAATTCTCTAGTATACGTTGACTGACGCTGCATCGTAGGAACCAATTTCTTAGAGAAATAAGCAATTGGATACTTCCCTTGGGACAGAACTGCTCCAATCCCCACGCCTGAAGCATCACATTCAATTACAAATGGTAACAAAAAATTCGGTAGTGCCAGGACAGGTTTAGAAGTAACAGCAGCTTTGAGTTCCTGCAATGCTCTTTCAGCCTTATCACTCCACTGAAAACTGTCCTTTTTTAATAAATCAGTGAGGGGGGCTGCCATAGAAGCGTAACCTTTGATGAATCGTCGATAATACCCCGTAAGGCCCAAGAATCCGCGTAACTGCTTCAGATTCTGTGGCTGCTGCCAATCCAAGATCGCCTGCACCTTGTCCTTCTCCATATGGACACCATTACCCAAGATCGTGTGGCCTAAGTAATCAATCTCTGTCACACCAAATAAACATTTTGACAACTTGGCAAATAAAGTTTCCCTTTGCAGCACTTGCAATACTGTCTCAAGGTGCTGGAGATGAGAATTCCAGGAAGGACTATAAACAAGAATATCATCGAAAAACACTAAAACAAACTTTCGCAAGTAAGGGCGGAAAACGTCATTCATTAGGCCTTGAAATGTAGCTGGCGCATTCGTCAATCCAAATGGCATTACTAGCCATTCATAGTGCCCTTGGTGGGTCCTAAATGCCGTCTTGTATCTATCCGCAAGATGCACCAAGATTTGATGATAACCAGACTTTAAGTCCAATTTAGAAAACACAGTAGCACCAAACAGTTTATCCAAGAGTTCATCAACAGTTGGTATCGGAAAGCAGTCCTTAGTAGTGATGTTATTCAAAGCCCTAAATCCGTACAAAATCGCCAAGTTCTATCTTTCTTTTTAACTAATAATATCGGAGAAGAAAAAGGACTCTTACTAGGTCGAATGATGCCGTCATCCAACATTTGCTGCACCATCTCTTCAATTTGGGCCTTTTGACTGTGTGGGTAGCGATATAGATAAACTTTAACTGGAGTGGCTTCTGCAACTAGAGGAATGCAATGATCGTGGTCCCTCTACGGTGGTAGGCCAGTAGGTTGAGCAAACACCTTCGAATAAGACTGCAGTAATGCAGCCAAATCTGGCCTGATATCCTGGGGTTAGGGGTGTCCGCGGATCGGATCGGATCGGATATGGCCGAAAATTGATCCGATCCGCACAATTTTCATCGGATCGGATCGGATATGATATCCGCACTTTTTAGTGCCGGATCCGATCCGATCCGATCCGCACATTTGCGGATCGGATCGGATCGGATATATCCGCATAATTAAACCTTCTCTTTTTAATCATATTTCTATGTAAAAGAATTCAATAAAAATATTTCTTTCATACTTTTAAACTTATTTATTCCTAAAATATTTTTAATCAAACTATCTCTAAATAACAAAAATAAAATAATACAATATATGAATAATAATTACTAACTAAAACATACAAACAAGTAAATATAATACCAAACATATATATTTATTTATTTTTTAATTATTATAGTGCGGATCTGCGGATCCGCGGATCGGATACGCGGATGTAGAGTAGATATCCGCGATCCGATCCACAAAGGGTGCAGATCGGATCGTATCCGCAATTTTCGGATCGGATGCGGATATTTACCGCGGATCTGCGGATACGATCCGATCCATGGACACCCCTACCTGGGGTAGTTGCACAGAATCACCACCTGTAGCTGTTGTCTTATGAACTTGAATGGTAAATGCTTCAGCAATTGCATTGGTGTGGACCATTCGCTTAATATGATGGAATTGAGCCGGAGCTGGCATGTGAGATTTGTCCCCAAAAACTGTCACAAACTTTCCATCATGAAGAAACCTGATAAATGAAGAATCATAGTCGACGATATGGGCCTTTAATGTTTTTAACCAAGTCGTGCCAATAACCAAATCACCGCCGGCAACATGTAGTACATAAACTTTAGGAATATCCACCTTAATACATTGCATTGTTACCTCCAAAGTAGGAATACACCCCTCCACTGTCATCATATCAAAATTACCCACCATAACTCTAAACCCAGGTGCTGGCTGCACTGGTAAGTTCAAAAATTGGGCGATTCTGGGTTGTATGAAACTGTGGGAACTCCCACCATCAATCAAAGCTTGGATTTCCACCCCATTAATGAATGCTTTGATGCGAATAGTAGCGGGGCCAGAATTGCCATTCATTGCATTGTAAGACAGATGGTGATCAACCACCTGCTGATCCAATTGTGGCAACAACTCTGGAACTGTAGCAATAGCAGTCATAGGTTCCTCTATAGCCTGTTCCTCATCCTCCTCCAGCTGAAGCAACATCAAATGCTTATGTGGGCATTTGTGGCCAGGAAAAAAATTTTCATCACACCAATAGCACAGACCTTTATCGCGTCTATTTTGAATCTCAGCTGAAGTGAGTCGCTTGACTTGGTTACGATTGGGGTTTGGTAGAGTTCTCAGAGGCGGTGTAGGTAATAGAGGTGGTAAAGGTTGTCTGGGTGGGGTTCTGTTGGAAGTGTTTGAGGTTTGTGGTTGGAGTGGCGGACGAGAGATTGATGGACCATGTGATGGTTTAGTGTTGGTGGCAAATTTATCCTCGTAGAGGCGAGCTAAACTGATAGCTCTCATTAATGAAGGAGGGCACTGTGCTTTAACTTCTCGTCGCACATCAGGTTTCAACCCACTGATGAAGCAGTCCCGTAGGGCATCCGGGGGCTCGACGTTGGTGTGATTTTCCAGAGCCACAAATTCAGAACAGTATTCAGTAACCGAGCCACTCTGCTGCAGCTTAAACAAAATCTCGCGAGGAGATTCGAACATAGAAGGCCCAAACTCAATTTCAATCGCTCGTTTCAGCTGATTCCAAGAGCGAAATGGTGCGGTACATTGCGACATTTGAAACCAAGGTATCGCCATCCCTGACATGTGAATCGCGGCAATCCCGATTTGTTCCTCCTCTGGCACACGGTAAAATTCAAAGTACTAATCAACAGAGAATATCCATCCCAATGCGTCTGTGCCATCGAACTTGGGAAGATCAAAGTTCATCCTACGATGCGGTTGCGCATTCCGAGTATGTTCATAACTCGAGCTCGACCCATGAGGCGGATGCTAATGCGTAGAGGATTCCTGGTTAATGAGTTGTGCGATGGAGGCCTGGATAGCATCGAACTTGGAGTTAGACAACTCAGTAGCGCGGGCTCGCTCCGCACGGGTTTCGTCTATCACATCCTCTAACATCTGAAATAATTTTTTTTATGTCAGCCTCCATGCCCTTCATACGTGTGTTATCCGCGACTGCCATGGTCAATGAAAGCACCAAATGGTAGGGTATGATGCAACTGACTTTTATGATGACTTAAAAAAAAGAAATGAAAGTACAGTAATGGAAAAGGGTTCTGCAGCTCTTCAATGAAATAGTACAGAAAGGAACTATTAAAAGGTAGTCATTGTAAAAGTAAGCAAAAGATAATAAAGCGGTATAATAATCGAGGAGAATCGCAGGATAGCTTCCAAGATTCAGCAATGTCCTGGGAAAGGGAGAAAGAAAATTCAGAATGATTTCAGAGAAGGTACACAGAGAGAGGTTCAGAGAGAGTCAGAGAAAGTAAGAGAGAGATGACCAATTACCACAAGTTCCTTACCCAACAAACTCCTCCAGCCTCCTATTAAAAGTTCTTTCTCTCTTGCCTTTTCTCACTTCCTGAATTGGTGGATTTTGCGCCATCTGTCCACTCTGCATAACTAACTCCTTTTCTTCATTGAGTGCCAGCTGCTCCTCATTGTTGGAGACTAATTCATCATTAAAGTAAGGATTTGAAATTTTAAATCAGCAAAACCAAGGATTTGAAATTTTAAATCAGCAAAACAAAGAAATTCATCATTAAAGACTAATTCATCATTAAAGATGAATGTGGAGGAAAAACAGTTATTGCTATCTGAAATTTTAAATCAGCAAAACCAAGGATTTGAAAACATCAGACTAGAAAGCCATGATGCTTCATTTCTTGAAAGCAATAAATTCGGATCTGTGTCTACTTCAAGTTTGTACCATTAATATGAAAGTAAAATGGCGGCTCTGATAAGGAAAAATGGAATTCTAGAGGGACAACTGGCGGCTTCCCTCGCAAACAAAGAAGCCGCAGAGAAAAGCTTAGCATCTGCTATTAAAAGCCGGAACGAAATGGAGACAAAACTAGGCGAGGCACTGAAGGAGATGGAATCACTGAGAGAAAAGCTGGGGGGTTTAGAGTTAGCACAAGAGGAGGCTAACAACCTATCAAGCATGGTCCATTCGGATAATGTACGGCTCGAACACGATGTGGCCTTCTTCAAGGCTGTTTGGTAGCGTTTGTTTTGAGGTACTAAGATAGAGACTGGGAGACTGAAACTCAGTATCATGTTTGTTGGTTCAAAGACTGGTATTAAATTTTCTGTCTCTGTCCCTAAAATTTCAGTATTTCAGTACCTCCAGAATGTAGGAACACAGGAGACTAAAATTTTTAGAGATGGAGACTGAAACTTTAATAACATTTTATACCTAAAATATCCTCATTTCAATTAATTAATTCCAATTTTACCTTTTGTACAAATTAAATTAGAGTTTTATTCTTATTTTAATTTCTATCTCCCACTTTGCACCAAACAGAATACTGAGATTTATTTCAATCTCTGTCTCTTAGTTTCTATCTCTCAGTCTCAGTCTTTCCGTCTCTGTCTCTCCACCAAACGTTTAGATGATACACAAAAGGTACATAACATTAACACACTTTGATGGAAAAAAGCACTTGGATCAATCATTTTATACAATAATGTAATCGGCTGATTGAGTTTTTGTTGTAGGAGCTGCACTCAACCAGAGGTGTGATTGCTGGAGAGAGAGCCAGGGCATTCCAACTACAGGTATAAATAATAAATATAACTATTTGTATTGATTACTAGCCTTAGCTGTATCATTCATAACATCACTTTCTTGTTGTACACAGTATGAAGTATTTCATCTCAAACAGAGATTGCAATCAGTGGAGAATCGAGAACCTACTCCAAGGAAACCTTTTGATCTGCAGTGAAGTGAAGTGGGTAGTTGAAGAGTAGTTACTAATAACCATTTAAATCAGTTAATGTGATCTTTATTTATTTATTTATTTTTTAACAATTTGTGATCCAGTGATATAGTGGGTAATGGTAACTGCCATTATGTTAATGTGAATAAACTAACAGGCAGAGGAACGTAAAAATGGTATTTGTCTTTTTCTCTTATTTTATTTAACTAAATCTAATTCCAGTTGCCACCTTAAAAGTTCTGATATTGTTTATTGCTCCTGAACATTGAAAAATTAATGAACTAAACCAGCAAAATGAATGCAAATATCAAAAGAGAACTCATAGGCAACTAGACTGAAATTCAAAAAGGAATCCACAAAACTCAAGACATCAATTTACTATCCATTACTGCAAGATTCATTTTCTCATGATACAGCTTCAATAAGTCGGGAGCATGATCCTTAGCACGATTAACATACTTCTTAAAGAAATCCCCTTCAGAAACATAATATGCAGAAACATGCCTGCCACTCTTAATGACACCATTGGAGATAAGAATCTTCATGACAGCAGCCCTCGGAAATACCCTTTTGTCCAAATCCAGCGAGAGAAGAACCGGATTATTGGTTACTTCAGCAGGCTCCCAACCGAGTTCTTTGACAAACAATCCAATGCAGTCCTCAATTTTCTGCACAGATTTCAGCATACAGAAAGGGTGCTTCACAAAAGCCTCACGAATGTTGTCATCAGTTAATCCAAAACTCTTGTACAACTCAACTTTCTTATCCCACATGGACTTTGGAAGAAACTTAGCATATAATGCAGGAACAAAATTAGACTTGTTGGGATCAACCCCCATTTTAATGACTTCATCTATTATACTCTTAAGGCGAACTTCAGAAGTGTATAGAATCAACCAAGGCCACTGGCGAATTAGCCATGACATGCTTATCTCACGGGCTCCTAAATCAACCAACATGTTAATATTTCGAAGCGTCCTAGAACAAGTTAAAATTTGGCCAGCGCGTAAGATAGAAGCAACGGTCCTTTCTTCAGAACGAATGAAATTGTTCAACAAATCGAAAGTGGGGATCAGGTGTTTCTCTAAGCTTCTTTTCAAGATTAGAGGGTTGAGCTCGATGAGGCGGGCAAGTTGGGATTTTGAAGCACCTTTGGAGATGAGGAACTGGAGCTTGGGCAAGATGGTCTCTTTGGGTTTGCTGACGAGAAGCTGGGGCGATCTCCGAATGACATTGTGAATCTGCAAATCTGAGAAACCGAAGCTCCTGAAGAGTGCGATGACTGAGTCGGGTTTCTCGGGACTCTTTAAAAGGACGTATTTCGAAGTATGAAGAGCGGAATCTGGGAGGAACCCACAATTTTCCACGAGGTAATTCACCGTAAAGGATTGTTTTTCCAGGGTTTTTGTGGCTGTGGCGTAATTGGGAGCAGGGAATGGGGAAGATGGTGAAGGAATCAGAAATGAGGTTGATGGGGTTCTTGTTATGACAGTAAGGTGGTACAAGAACAGGTTTTTGAGACAAGATCCCCGCATGAGTTCTAATTTTTTTTTGACAGATCGATGGGTGAGTAAGATGGGAGAAGAGATAAACCCTATATTGGGGGGATTCAGGAGGAGAAGAAAAACGAATTATTAAGACGGGCTCGACCTAATAGTAAAATCTATTTAATATACTAAAAAAAAATGAGGTGTTAATTTTTTGTGAATTTTTTTTTAAATGAAAGTATTATTTTTTTTAAAAATTTATTTAAAAAATTATTTTTATTATAATTATATTATAATTATATTATAATTAATATTTAATGAATAATGCATGATTATATTAATTTAAGAAAATATCTTAAATATGAATATTAATTTTTGAAATAGAATAAATATATTTTAAATTTTTTGTATTTAAAAATAATATTCTATCAATATTAGAATTATTTAGATAGATAAGTAATAGTGAATATAGAATTATTTAGGATAGAACTAACTACATCTTTTTTATTGAAATATGAATTTAAAATTATTATATTTAATTCTCAATAGTCAACCTCTTATTGAACCATTGTATGTTTAAACTATTTTTTAAGAAATGAAATAATTTTAAAATTATTATATTTAATTCTCAATAGTCAACTTCTTATTGAACCATTGTATGTTTAAACTTTTTTTAAGAAATAAAATAATTTTAAGTATATAATTTTTTATAAAAATTTAATTAATTCAAGATATTTATTGTCATTAATTAAAAAAATAAATTGAAATGATAATTTAATATTTTAATACTCTTAAAATATTATTTATTTATTTTTCTAGTATTCTTTATCATCCAATGATCATATTAATATAATTTAATTCAATAAAATTATTTATCATCATTTGATTGAATAAAAATTCTATTTTATCTGAAAATTTTAGAATTTCTCAACCTCAAGATCATCCCTGTTAAATCATTAAAAAATAGAAGTAATGACCAAATCAGTATTCGAAAGATTCAAACGCTGACATTTTGGTACCTCACTATTGTTATTGACAAAATGGTCCTTAAAATGTTTTAAAATTTGACAAGCGTACCCACGAGTTCACCGGAGCACATTTCCGGCAAGCACAGTGCTGATGTGGCCACCGTGTTTTGGTAACTTGGCAAACCACCCCCCAAAGTTTCCTCCCCAACGCACACTCCCTCCCCTTCCCCTTTCCTCTCCCTCCCTGTCACAGCCCCCATCCCCAACGCATACTTCTCCCTAATCGCAGTCCCCGCCGCATCACAAGCCCCTCCCCAACGTACACTTCCCTTCCTCCCTCAACACCACCATTCACAGCAACAACAACTTTAACATCAACAGCAACAACAACCTCCACCACTCTCTCTCTCTCTCCACCACTCCCCCTTCCCCAACGCACACTTCCCTCTCCCTCCCTCAACACCACCATTCACAGCAACAACAACCTCAACATCAACAGAGTTGTCCCAAATCATGAATTGTCCCAAATTTTTAGGTTAAATTATCATTCAAAAAGATTAATCACAATAAAATCCAGAAACAAATTCATATACAATAATCAAAATAAAATAAAATAAAATAAAATAAAATAAAATAAAATAAAATAAAACTTAATACAGACACCACCAAAGCAAGAATAGAAGAAGAACACCAGACACAGAGGGGCAGGACACGATAGAGCCAAGATGGAACCCAGACAGAGGAGGCATGGCAACGACTGGGGGCTAGCAGCAAGCAGATACAAGCAGTGAAGGCGACAGCGGTGAAGGCGTGTAGACAACGCAATGCTACGAAAGAGACACTGGCAGACGCAGAAGACCCGACGACGAGATGGCGACAGTGCGGTGTCGATGATACTGGCTCTGTAAGACTGAGAAGGTTGAGCTCTACTGTTGTTTTGGGGGAGAGTGAGTTGAGAGTGTGAGACACTGTGTTGGGAAGGGGATTAGAATTCAAAGAGGCAAGGGAATGTGATTAGGGTTTAGAAAGGGGGATTTTGGACTGAGGAGGGGGGAAGGAGTGCGTTGGAGATGGAAAATTAGGGTTAGAGAGGGAGAGGGAAGAATTAGGGTTGGGGAGGGGGGAGAATGCATTCAGGAAGGGGAAGGGGGAGTGCGTTGGGGAGAGGAAAGGAGAAGGAGAAGAATTAGGGTTAGAGAGGGGGAGGAAAGGATTAGGGTTGGGGAGGGGGGAGAATGTATTTAGGAAGGGGAAGGGGGGAGTGCGTTGGGGAGGGGGAAGGAGAAGGAGAAGAATTAGGGTTGGGGGGTATTTGCCATGTCATCAAAACGCAGTGGCCATGTCAGCAATGTGCTTGCCGGAAATATGCTCCGGTGAACTTGTGGATACGCTTGTCAAATTTTAAAATCTTTTAAGGACCATTTTGTCAATAACAATAGTGAGGTACCAAAATGTCAGTGTTTGAATCTTTCGGGTACTGATTTGGTCATTACCTCTTAAAAAATATAACTGAAAGTGCGGAAGCGTCCCTTCACTCAAGAGTATAATTGAGATCAGAGAGCTTGACTCTTGTGGTTCTTTGATCTTCATCAACCAAAACCTTCTATATCTCTGATAGGGTTGAATCACAACTCCACTGTGGAAAAGGAGCTACGGAGACGAGTTTGATGTGTTGGAGACCAAAATCCTGAAATCATTATTTATATTTGAGTGTGTCACTCATTAAACTCTAAAACTCAAATAAAATAGTATATATGGTTTTAATCTCATTTATCCAAATCAAAAGTAATAATGACTTATTTAATTCAATATTTATGACAATAAATGAGATCATTGTTATATAAGTCATTTAATGTGAAATTACTTAATTTGCGATTATAATTAATACATGTATTGCCCATAAATATATTAAGAAATAATAATTTTCTAACAATCTTCCACTTGAGCTATACATCTTATAATTTTTATGCACACATCTGAATGTTATTTTTCTAACTACTTTAATAATCTAGTCTGTCTCATATATTAGTTATGAAATTACCGCAACTGTGATCACATTAGTGTCGTAACGAAACCACGATGATTGCCATACTAAAATAATAGTTTAATTATTCTGTTGGTCCTTATAGTTTCATGAAATTTTCAATTAGGTCTCTATACTTTTTTTCCTTTTAATTGAGTCCTTGCACCAAATTTTTTTTTAATTGGGTCCTTACATTTTTTTTTCTTTTATTTAGGTCCCTATACCAATTCTTTTTTTTTTTAGTTAGGTCCCTATAAAATTAAGCCAATTACTACTAAGAGGACTTAATTGAAAAAAAAATTAGTACAGGGACCTAATTAAAAAGAAAAAAAGTATAGAGACCTAATTAAAAATTTTACGAAACTATAGGGACCAACAGAGTAATTAAACCTAAAATAATCAATCATATAGATCAAATTTGGAGGAAAAAAATAATAATTTACATACAAAAATGATCTCATGCATGTCTATTTTTAACTGTCCAACTTGAATAAAAAATTTATAGAGAGAGAGAGGGAGGGGGAGAATTTACCTAGAGAAAAGGGACTCGACAGGAGAAAGGTGGCGATGGCCTCAATAACGACAGTAACGGGATAAGCAACGATGGCGACATGAGTTGTGAAGGAAGATGGGAGCCGTGAAGGAGTAGGCGGCGATGGACTCAGCAACAACGATAATGGGAGTTATGAGGTTGTTTGTGAAGAAGGCGAGAAGAAGAAGACTCTAGGTGAGGATGACTGTGTTTCTCTTGCATGGCTATAGAGTATGGATTGAAACTGTGAATCACTGAATCTGTGATATGTGGCAAATCCTAATTCCTAAAAAGTGTTGATATATATATATATATATATATGCGGGGCGAGTACACCCTAAACCCAACCATGACCTGTCCTATGCAAAATCTGTTCCGACTCGGGTCAAGTTATTACCCTTCCCAACCGAGTATAGACGGGTCGGGTACTCGCATTTCGAGTACTCGTGCCAAGTCTAACCACGTATTGATGCTCTATTTATTAAGGATTTACCGCTATCTAATGGATTGCTACACACACAAAGCGAGATTCTAACTCCTAATAGTTGTTTAAGTGGACGAGTGAGATGATCACTCAACAAACTTAAATTGATTAAGACAAATACTAATTATTTTTAATATTTTAATATTAAAAATCTTAAGAATTTGATTTTAATTATAACTTGTAAAATATATATAATAATAATTATTATATATATTTTATTTAATTTTTTAATAAAATTTTTTATATAATTTTATGTATTATCCGTACAGGGTACGGAAACATATACTAATTATATAAAATCAATATTGAATGCATTATCAACTAATAAAAGTGAAGTGTCAATTCCTCATAAATTCATTTTTCCTCCAAAATGAAAGCACTATTCTTTCTTCTAAATTTATTTTAGAAAAATATATTTATTATATTATATTACAATATTACAATTATATTGCAATTAGCATTTAAAGAATAATACATGATTATACTAATTTAAAAAAATACCTTTATTATAATTATATAAAATCAATATTTAACGCATTATTAAACTAATTATCAATCGAAAATATTTTTAATCATTTTAATTATATTGATACAATTCTAATTCTCATTTATTGTTCAATAATTTTATTAGTGACAAATTGTTACATTAATAGTGACCCATTTATAATAATAATAATAATAATAATAATAATAATAATAATAATAATAATAATAATAATAATAATAATAATCAATAATTAAATGTTAAAATAATTGTCAAAAATTGTCTACCTAGCGTCAATTAGTTAACAAATTTAATTTTAGTTTCTATGTTTTATTTTTTATATAATTATATTAATTGTGAATAATTATACATCAAATTAGCATTTAATACATAATTATGTTAATTGTCAATATTTTTTTTATAATTATACATCAAATCAACATTTAATACACAATTATGTTAATTGTCAATAATTTTAATTTTCAATCATTCTAATATAATTTTAAATTAATCGTAATTTTTGGCAAGTTGATATTGATATCTACCTTAAAAAAATTAAAACAAAAATCTATGATTCTATTCATGATAAAAATATATATGATATGATAATGACTTATTCAATCACAGCAAATATATGATGTATAACGTAAATAATAAAAAAATTAACTTAATAATAACTAATTTATATAATTATTTTTGTTTTAATAAAGACTATATATATTATATTTTTTTTTGTTCGTGAGCCTAGGGAGAGTCAACTCATTTTTTTAATTTATTATTCTTCGTTGACTATATAAAATAAGAATGTATTCTTCGTTTATTATCGAAGTTGATCCTTTTAAGGTACTGTATATCTCGGAAAAAAGGGTTATACCTCGGTTGGATAAAATGAAATTCAAATTAAATTAAACATATCACCGTAACCCACTTCTCTCCGAGATTCTCGGCTTTAGTCGTCTCTAACTAACGGACTCACTTATCTCCGAGAATCTTGGCCCTAGTCATCCACAATCAAATGGACCGACGAATAGTTCAAACACAATAGGCTATAAATCAGATAGAATCAAGGATAAGAGGGACAAAAGACAACTTCGTCACCAATCTTATACTTATTTTCGTTAAGAGATCATTCACTGACTTGAGCGTCGGAGTCCTTTTTACAGGTACCACGTTCGGGTTCAAGTTCACAAGGGTGCTTCACTTCTAGGCTGAGACACCGAGCTCCCAAGAGTCGAACCGACCAAATACCTCGGAGAAGAGTATCCTTGCCAAAACATTTGGCGCCTACGGTGGGGCCCAAAATCATTAAAGATCCGAAGGCTTCTCGGCAGCATCAACACGGGGTGAAGGAGGGCGAGTTTGAAGAGGCACTGCATCTACTGTCCCATCATCCCAGTTCAAGATTTGACAATCGGGTTCTGACTCGGGATGACCAACCTCAGCTGAAGAAGGAGCTGAAGAAGTCGGCACAACAGAGGTTTTAGCGGCAGGAACAGAAGGAGGCTCAACATCATCGTCATCAGGGTCGTCAGGGACAATCTTGTCGTCCTTTACAACGTTGTCTAGACTGAAGAGAGTAAGGTCAAGCTCGGGGGCAAGAACCCGAACCTGCTCTTTCAGGTCCTCATAAGCAGCATTTACACTGCGTACAAGGTGACCCTGGAGCTCGGAGTAATCAACCCGGGCAGACTCCAACTCCTCCCTGAGATGCATCATCTCCCTATAGGTCGTGACATAGCTCTCCTTGTGCTTCAACGTTGTGTCTTCAGCCAATCTCACAGAAGCTGCCAAAGCAATGGAACTAGCCTTCTCACCCTCCAGCTCTTTCCCCAACTTGGTCACCTTTGCCTCAAGCTCCTCCTTCAAAACTTTCATTCGATCGAACTCCAACTTAGCCTCCTCCATAAAGGCCTTAGTAGCATGAATGGGAAGATCCTAAGCTGTCCGATATAAAGCCGCCCCCATATGGGTCATCTTAATGCTGCTTCGAGTAATAAAGTCCAGATGGCGAAGAAAAGAGACATCATCAGTAGGGATGGTACCATAAGGACCGATTTGTTGATCGACAAACTCAACAGCATCAAAGTCAGGGGCATCAAGGTTGAAAGGCTCAGCTGTCTTTTGTTTTTTCGAAGGAGGAGCGCCAGAAGTAGCAGCAGGAGCTTGCGAAGGATCAGCCAAACGAACCCGGGGAGTAGGGATCATCTTCCTCGGCCCAGGTGAGTTCGGTACGGAGGGCTTCGACTGAACCTGAGAGGACCCCTCCCCGGTCGCCTTGGCCGAGACGTTTTGAGCTGCCGTAGCCTTCCTTGCCTTCTTGAAGGCTTTCATGGAGTTGTTATTTTTAATCATCTCTGCAAACAAACATCACAGCGAGAAACCAAGTCATAAATCAGAAAAGAAAAGAAATAAACTCGACAAAATAAGCAACAACCAAAAGAGAAATTGACCACTACCCAGCTTAGCTCGGAGGAGAGAGGGGTTTGCTAGGAATTTCTTTGTATCAAGATGGGGAGGCTGCCCCCAGTTTTCTTCCAGCACAGTCACAAAGGCTTATTCAACCTCATCTAATATTTCCCACGTATATTTAGACACCATTACATTCTTTTGCCATTCCAAAGGAAAGGCGGGCTCATCATTCTCATCCAGAAAAAAGGGCCGAGCTCCTTCAACAGCTCGGACCCTGAAAAAGTAATTTTTGAAGTCGCGACAAGATTCATCAAACATGGAAAAAACCTTCTTCCCTTGGGAAGCTCGGAAAGAAACCCAGGCAGCCTTCTTCTTAACCACCCCAGGTTTTGTCAAAACAAAGAGATAAAAGAAGAGGGATTGTAAAGCAGGGATACCTAGTTCATGACACAGTAACTGAAAGATTTTTATAAAACCCCAGAAGTTGGGGTGAAGCTGGGATGGAGCTACATTACAAGACCACAATAGGTTGGTCTCAAAGGGGGTAAAAGGAAGAGTAATATTCATTTGACTAAAAAAGAAGTCGTATGCATAGAAAAAGGGGCGCTCTCCAACAATTCGGGTAGAAAAACAAACCCTTTCCTCAGAATTAGGAGATACAAGCTCATAGTTCTTTTCATCACTACCATTACTACAAATCCTATGAAATTGCCTAAGCTGCTGACAAAACTCGGAGTCAACCAATGAAACACATAGAAGAACCATAGAATCCACCCAATCAGCCATGCCCTCAGGGACTTGGAAAGATGTCTCAACAATATTTTTGTGAGAAGACATGAGCTCAACTAGTCCTACAACAAGAAAGAAGAAAATAGATTACTAACCCAAACATCTCGGACAAAGTCGAAATCAACTCACAGCAGAGCATGACTTAAGCATACAAACAAGTAAAAAGGAAAACCCTAAGACAAGGTCCAGGGGCATCCTTTGGAGGCAGTGACAGAGTAAGGGCTCAAGAATAAAATTCACAAGACTAACATCCCAACAAAACTCTCAGCAAAGAAAAGCCCTTTTTCCAAAAAGCAACATCCCGAGAAGAAAGAGACAAAGTCAAAACAAAGTCATCAAAGGAGCAACAAAATATCAGTTCAATCAGAAAGCAAACAAGACGTGCCAAGCAGAGGATGTCAAAGACGCAACCTTTTTTCAAAAGAATCAAATGAAGCCATTACCCCAGAAAGCTACAAAATCAAATAAAGGCAGCAAAACATGCGAAGCCCTAAAAATCCTCAATCATCAAGAGAAATGCCAGAAACATGCATCACAACAACAATTGAGCATAACGACGCGAAAAGGTTCAGACTTTCCAGCATGCATTTCAAAAGAAAAATCAAAGCTTTATCAAAAAATCGAAGGCAAAACGACGAAAGAAGTAAAGAAACAGAAAAGTAGAACCAACCTGGAGAAAGACTTTGAAGAAAGTTGAAAGCAGGAGCGACGAAGTTTGGAAACCGTCTCTTGAGCAAAGAACCAACAAAATACCAAGACAAAGCGTCACAGAGAAAAACGAAAAGGCAAGCTTCAGGCGAAACAGAAAAATAGAGAGAAAAGAGGGAAAGTTACAGAAAAAGGAAAACATTTCTTGAGTGCAAAATTCAAAATAAAAGAGCCAAGAAAAACGGAGCATTAAAAATCAATTAATAAGGGTATTAAACCCTCGCACATTCCCAAGGCTAGAGCGCTAAAGCAAAAGCGCGCGCTTTTAGAAGAAACGAAAGGAAAAAACGTTCCGCATTCAAAAAAGAAGAAGACTCTACAAAGAAGAAGTCGACAAAATGCTCGAGTTTGGCTTCACCAGAGAAGGATCGAAGTCCTAAAACTAAGACTTAACCTCTAAAAGAAAGACCGAGCTCGAACAGGGGCACTGTTCATACCCTGGGTCGAGTTGTCCGACCCGGGATGATTAGGAACAAGGTGACCGACCTCTTCAGGTCAGACTATCCGACCTCTTCCCAAAGAGCTCAGCCAAATTGTCAGGAAGGCCCAATAAAGGGCCCGAATAGAGGAACACGGCCCAAATCCAAAGGCAGCCCAAAGATAAGATAAGATAAGATAAGATAAGATAACTAACTTATCTTATCTAAGAGGGTCACTCTACACCATTATAAATACGCTGGAGCACCCAGGTATAACTCATACTCTAATTCTACTAAAAACCTGCTTAATACCCTTGCTAACTTAAGCATCGGAGTCTCTTGCAGGTACCACCACCCTCTAGTGACGAAGGATCAGCGGCACTCTCAGTCCAACAAGTCGGACGCAATAGCTCCGGCCGCCACCCACCAGCCAGACACGTCAGTTCCGACTAGTACAGAAGATCTCGTCCGAGATCGACCTACAGTTTTAGGTAATCCTCGGAACAGCCGAAGAGTTCGTATGGACAAATGAATGCGAAAAAGCATTTACCGAATTCAAAGACCTCTTAAGTTCACCACCCATACTGCAAAAGCCTCAGCAAGGTAAACCCCTTCACCTATTCCTTTCGATTTCAATTAACACGGTTAGCTCTGTGCTTGTTATAGAAACACGAAAAGAGCAGCACCCAGTATATTTTGTGAGCAAAGTGCTGCAGAATGCTGAAACGAGATACCCAACAATTGAAAAACTAGCATTCGGCCTAATCATCACAACTCGGAGCTTGCGACACTACTTCTAGATGGACCAAATAATAGTTCGGACCGGTCAACCTGTAACACTCTAATTATCCTAAGCCTTACCTCATGCCATAAAGCAAAGGTTAATCAAAGGTTACGACAATTCTAAGGCAAGTACGATATTATATATAGAAAGAAATAGTAATTCTAAAAGCGCGATGAAGGAATAAGCTCAAAAACAGAGTTACAAAAGCGCAAAACGTTCACACGAAGCTACAAACTTAAGGCACAAGATATAGATACAAGATAAGAAAGCATAAGTAGATATATGAATATAATAGTCATAAGAAACTAGCCTCAACCCGCAGAGTTTAGGCCAAATAGTTATATACAGACATACAGAGTTTTGAAGGTAAAACCAGCATATACAATATATCTCTCTCAAAGTAAGCCTCTAAGGCTAATATAAATACAAAAGTGAGAGTACTAAACAAAATATCCAAAAGACTCCAAAATATGATAAGGATCATCCGCTCTGTCACTCTCACATAACTCATTGAGTTGGGTTATGACCTACATCTGAAAAATAACAACACAATATGGTATAAGAACCGGAGGTTCTTAGTATTGTAATAGTGCCCAGTAATGTAAGATATAAGACTCCGGGACACCAGGGGCAATCCTAGAGCTTCATATCAATCATGAGATTCAACTTAAGACATAACTAAATTTAAAACCATCATTTTAAAACCATAATGAAATAAGTGGATCTAACTTAGGGATTTTCTAATCTAACATTTACACCACTGTCCCACAGCCTTCGCTAGCCTAACCTCCATGCGATCCCATCACCACCGCCTTTCGAACCTCCTCAATCCTAGCAGAAAACACAAGTAATAGCAATGCAAGTAAAACACAAGTATAATCATATATATCAAGTAATTCAAGAAACAACTAAGCATGTTATACAATTAGGCAAACTATGTAAGTCGGTAAAGCAAGCAAACATATAGAATATGCACATGATGAATGCATGTCCTATTTGGCTGTGATATCACATCGTCGGTTCAATTGCCAACCCAACACATTCCCATGGAAATGTTGCCTTTCGATCACGAATAAAAGGGGTACCCTCCCCAGGGATATAGTGCCCGGCTCACTTTTCCAATGATATAGTGCCCAGCTCACTCTTGTGATTCGAAAGGATGTGAGCGGAATACTTAGCCATAGACCTCACATCTCAACGTAAGCGGGATTAACCACCATCCTCGCCAAGCGTGTAACGTCTCAACAATGTCAGTAATTTTTTTTTCATAATTCATTCTCAGTAAAGTCATCATTTAATCCCGAGTCCTAGACTCGTCTCAACCATCAATGGTCCGTAATTCCATAATCCATCGCACAATCATCATTACAATACTCCGACATCTCACTCAACTAATTCCATCCTCAGTACCCTAGAAACCTAAGTCTTCGTCTTCTAGATTCATACAGAAATTCACTAAATTAAGTCACTAACTCATCCTTAGAAGTATTAGAGCCTAAGTACTAGATAGTATTCCTAAATGGAACTTAAAGAATGTTTGGAAAGCTTAAGAACCTTTGAAAACGAAGTAAAATAATTTTTCAGCAAAATAGGAGTGTTGCGACGCAAGCCCCTGTCTCACGTACACATGCTGTTGAAAAATGGGTGGTCGCGTACGCAAGCACCTACTCACTACGCAAGTGTCCCAACCCGAATGGGTTGCTCGCGTCGCGTGTGACATGTTCGCGTACACAAGGGCCAAAACTCTGATAGCTCGCTTACGCATGCAAGACCCACGTACGCGAGATGTCCAACCCGAATGGAATGGCCGCGTTGCGTGCACTATGTCGTGTACGCAACCCTCACCAGTTTTAAGCTCCAAACTTTAAATGTTCATAACTTCCTCTACAAAAATCCATTTTCCTCAAACTTTATATCAACTTAAAACTCTTTAAATTATCTTTAATTTAAAATAATTTTCAACTAATTTCAAAAATAGAGACTCAAGTTATGATCCACCAAAGTTCACCAAAAACTAATTTTTACCAAAAGTTAACTAGGTTCTCAACTTCCAAAATTCACAGTCAATACCAAATATCCTACAACCAAAATAGTTCCAATGGACCTAAATAGTATTCAAATATCTTCCAATTTATTCCACAACCTAACAACATGCAATTTCACTAATTTCATCCAAAAATCCTCATTTGCATTCCTCAAATTCTCAATTATTACACTCAAAGCATCATTTCCCTCTCCTTAACATTTATCAACATCAATAAGCTTCACAATTCATTATCAACATTCAAAATCATCATTCTCAACTTCAATTTCAATAATCAACCACAACATCAAAGTTCAACATCACAATTCATCAAAACCAACAATGCCATCATACATTATCAACTCAACAATTTCCAACAATCAATTCAATCCTATCCTAAAGTCCACTAGCCTATGTGTCCATAAATATTATATATTACATAGAAGAAATTGAAACCAAATCTTGGCTAATTTCCAATATGTGCTATACACCAAATTTGTGTCCAAATCAAGCCTTCAATCACCAACAATTAATCCAAAGCTCCAATAATTCACAATTCAAGCTAGACATACATAATTTATCATAAATCAACACCTAGGGTTCATCAAATTCACAAATTCACAAGGTAAAGAGTTTTTTTACCTTCTCCGATGGTGTTTGAGGCACAAACCACCAATAGCCCAACCTTAGATACCACATAATCAATCAAAACACAAAAATTCACTCAAAACCAACACCTATATTTTCGAATTTCTTAGGGATGCATAAAGGAGAGGAAATTTCAAAATCTTACCAACAAAAATTAGATAAAACTAACGGGTTCGGCAAGAGCTTCGTGTAGCCGCTGATGACACATAAATCGGAGCACCATAGCTCGAGTTATGGCCACCGGAAGTTAATTATGAATAGTGTTTTTCTCTCCTCTTCCTCTCTTCTCTTGCAGCTGCTATGGTAGTGTTTTGAGGTGTTATGATGCTGAATGGGTTAATTTTGAGTGTATTTATATGTTGGGCTTGGGCCCAAATTAGGCCCGGTCCAACCCGTTAGCATTTTTGGCACGTTTGGCCCAATTTTGGGCCAAACCTTTAAAATTAGCGTTCGGTTTTCAACTTTAATTAATTTTCTAAGTTTTTCTACTATTTTTACTGCTCTCACACATTACCGGATAGATTTAAGCCGGTACTTCCAAGGATTATATACTAGTTCTACTGTTCTTACTGTTTCTACTATTTTTACTGTTTCTACTGTTTTTAATAGTGCCTCACAAAATGGTCAATAGAACTCTCAGAGTTCGATATTATATACTGGTCACGAGGATCCCCTAAAACTCAAGCATTGGCCGATTTCATTGCGGAATTCACCAATATAGAAGAAAAAATCAAGGTATGGGAACTGTATATAGATGGAGCATCAAATGAAAGCGGATCTGGAGTAGGAATATTACTAAAGGACAACACTGGGGTGCATGCTGAACAGCCAATCAAATTCCTTTTTCAAACCACCAATAATCAAGCCGAATATGAAGCACTATTAGTAGGATTAAGACTAACAAAGGAAATAGAAGTCAAAGGGTTGAAGGTATACTACGATTCCTTACTCATAGTACAGTAGGTAACTGGTAACTTTCAAGTCCGAGATCCACTCTTAGAGAAATATTTGAATTCAGTGAAAAACACAATAAGGAACTTCCAAGAGTTTGAAATATCACACATACCTAGGGAACAAAATTTTCGAGCAGATATTTTATCCAAATTAGCTACATATAGAGATGCTCACGCATCAGACAGATTAACTCATCTTACACTAACAGAACCTAGTTTAGATGTGAAATATGTTCTAAGTATATCACAGAAAGAAGATTGGCGAAGCCCATTCATTCATCATCTAAGAACTGGAGAAGTACCAACAAATGAAAAGCCGAAGTCTTTCAGGCACAAAGCAAGTTATTACACCATCATGGGAGATGACCTATATAAACGAGGATTCTCCCGGCCACTCCTTAAATGCCTCGGCCAGCCCAAAGTTGAGGCAGCTATGGATGAGATTCATGACGGCATTTGTAGCCACCATATCAAAGGTCGAAGTCTGACTACAAAAATCTTGTGCACATGATATTACTAGTTGACGCTGAGTAGGGGCTGTCAAAATAAAATACGCAAGTGCGAGGCATGCCAGAAATGCTCGCCCCTCATCCATAGCTCGGCCAAATTGTTGCACACTTCGGATGTCAGCTGGCCCTCTCACAAATGGGGGATGGATATCCTCGGCCATTTATTACTTTACGAAATGGATAGAAGCATAGCCATTGGCAAAAATAACTTCTGATAAGGTACGAATGTTTATTTGAAAGTTTATCATTTGCAGATACGGTTTACCTAAAGAAAAAATTATCTCTTCTCCACATTAAACACCATTTCTCCTCTGTCGAGCACCCACAAAGCAACGGGCTCGCAGAGGCGGCTAACAAAGTTATATTGCAAGCTCTAAAGAAAAAATTAACAGATTCCAAGGGATGTTAGGTCGGGCTTATACCAGAAATATTGTGGAGCTATAACACGACACCACAATCCACAATAAAGGGGACCCCATTCCGACTAGTATACGGAGCCAACTGTATGATGCTAGTAAAAATCGGCCAGGGCTCAACTCGAACCGAATACTTTGACGAAAGAAGAAATACAGAGGCTAGACATGCCGACCTTGATACAATAGACAAAGAACACTGCCTAACCAAACTAAGACAGAAATCCATGCAGCTGGCTATGCAGAGACAGTATAATAAGAAAGTCAGACCAAGAACGCCGGGACAGGGAGACTTAGTCCTAAGGAAACTCAAAGAAATTCAGAAACCTCCAGGACATGGGAAATTAGCAACAACTTGAGAAGGTCCTTTTTGGATCTCCAAAGTCATTGGAAAAGGAGCTTATTTCCTGGAAACATTGGACAGAACTGCCATGCCCAACACCTGGAACATCTCCTCACTAAAGCTTTACTATAGCTAATTTGTTTTTATAATAAGTGGAGTGGCCTGGTACTCTTTTTTATGATCACGAGGTTTTTTTCCTAAGGAAGGTTTACTCGGACAGGTTTTAATAAGGCCGACCACCCCACGCCCTTCGCAGTTGAGAGGTCTTTTCCACATGAATAACATTTTCTCCTTCTATTCTATTCTACTACATTTACGTAATTAGAAATCAACAAAAGTCAAGTTAGATTCCACATTCACAAACATACATTCAGATATCAAAATGTCTTAAAAGTTCAAACCGACACTCAAGGGTCGGACTAGCAATTCACAACAAAAAATAGTCGGTATGAAATCGGCAACAAAACCAAAAGTTTCAAAAAACAAAACATCATAAAATACAGTTGTTCAAGAAAGGGGAGGAACATTCTCATCATGATCCTCAATAGCCCCATCCTCAACCAACTTCCTATCAATAACAATCTTGATCACATCAAGCTGACCCAAATCAAATTCAGGAGCAAATAATGCAACCTGGCTAACAGCCCGATCAAATCCAGAAGCAACATCTCTAACCCTTCATCTTCCAATTCATGAATTCGGGACGTCAGTTCCCCCTTGAGCTTATCATTTTCTTTCATTTCCACTTGAAGAAGCCAAATCTAGTCATGAAGTTGAGCAATTTCCTGTTCTCCACCCTTCATCTTCGCGGTCACATCAATAACAACTTCATCTTTTTCTTTCATGGACCGCTCCAACATGATGACTTTATCAGTGGCCGCTTGCTGCTCTGCCCTTAATAGCTCGGTTGTGTGACCCACACACAGTAAACGCGAAGCTACAACCTGAGAAAAAAAATTCAACCAATGAGAAACAAGCAAACAAAAACCAAATCAACTAAGCAAAAATACTACTAACCTGGATGAACTTCCCCATCTCCTCCATACCAGTTTGGTGAGTCAGCCGCATATCACTAGGGTACTAAGAAACCCTATCAGCAAGCTCAGTAATGAAAAACTGGTCACTCTAAAGCGAGTGGGGATTTTCCTCGGAAATAAACCCATGAAGCTTCCGCTGCCTGTCGAAAATTGACTTGTTATCACCAACAACATCCTTGTATTCCTCTGAAAAAACCTCCAAAGACTTTTCTAATTCATCCCTTTTCTTCTCCAGCGATGCAGCAGGTTGAGCGGTTGAATAGGCACCATCTCCTCCACCTTCTTTCAGAATGCCAGAACCACTAGCACCTTTTTCCTTCTTCTTCTGAAGAAAAGATTGCAAACGGGAAGTATTGAGATGGGGTAGTCGTCCACCTACAACCACAAAGCATAATCAAAAACCTAAAATCAAGAAAACAAAACATAAATTCCTATTACCTATGTAAGCTCTCAACCCCTCTTTATCACCCTCATTCTCAAAACGCAACAACTCAGAAATGGACAAACATTCACCAGCAGCAAATTTTCTATCAAAAAGACCAAAAAGAAATCTTCTTCTTCACTCTTCTCAGTAGCCTCAAGTATTTGCATTGGCTCAGAACATCAATATAGGGAAAATCTTTCTATCAGTTCACTATCTAAGTAAAATGGGCACTCAGTCTCCACAGACCGCACCTTTACAAACATGGATTTGAAATTTTTGAACGAAGATTTGTATAACAGGAAAAGTGAGTGACCTGAAAAACTACTCAAGAAAACCCACAAGCCCTTCCTTACCCCTTAGATTGAAATAGAGAAAAGAATACATTCAAAGAACAAGGAAATTCCAAAAAATCCATCAAACACTGAAATGCTCGTAGAAATGCCCATGAGTTTGGGTGTAACTGCGAAGGAGCGCAGTTGACCTGGATCAGAACCTCGCATTTGAAGTCAGAAAAAGGAAACTTCACATGCAATTCAGTAAAACAGGGAGTATACATATAGAAATACTCCCAGTCCCCTCTCCTTTCACAAACCCTTTCTTCGCTAGTACAAGGAAGGAACTCGACACCGATACTCGAACCCTCCTTTACCAGCTTCAAGCTCTTAAGCTTGCGAAGCGATTCAGCGTCGGAATATGACGACGAACGGGTTTTGACATTGTCATGCACCCAATGATACGGGTTCTCATTTTTTACCTCAACTACCTTTTGCTTTTCCCTTTCTCTCTCTTTTTCCATTTCTTTTTTCCTAACCATTGTAAAACATAGATAATACGAAAGCCGTACGTCAATTGCCAAGGATAAAATGACAATAATGCATTATTACAACCCACTAACTTAATGGGTAATATAAAGTTTAACCGTTCGAATACCCAAGGCCAAACTAACAGCACAGATGGATCTGCAAAAAAGAGGTATTAATTGTAGCACAGTTCCACAAGGTAAAAAGATTGTTAGAAACTTTTTATCTTATTTATTTATTCATTTACTTAATCTATTTGCACTAAATACCCAAGCTTGAAATGCAGTAGCACGCCGTTGAGCTTGGAGGTTACTAGGTCCAGTCACTAACCGAGGAATAAACTACAGACAAAAAGCTCAACTTACTAAAAAATTAGATCGGCAAGTCAAGCTTGGGGGCTATGTATCGTATTCCTTGTATCTCAGAAAAAATGGGTTATACCTCTGTTGGATGAAATGAAATTCAAATTAAATTAAACTTATCACCGTAATCCACTTCTCTCCGAGATTCTCGACTTTAATCGTCCATAACTAACGGGCTCACTTATCTACGTGAATCTCGGCCCTAGTCATCCACGATCAAACAGACCGACGAATAGGTCAAACACAATAGGCTATAAATAAGATAGAATCAAGGATAAGAGGGACAAAAGACAACTTCGTGACCAATCTTATACTTATTTTCGTTAAGAGATCATTCACTGACTTGAGCGTCGGAGTCCTTTTTGCAAGTACCACGCTCGGGTTCAAGTTCGCCAGGGTGCTTCACTTCTAGGCTGAGACACCGAGCTCCCAAGAGTCGAATCGACCAAATACCTCAGAGAAGAATATCCTTGCCAAAACAGGTACAATTTATATTTTTTTATAGTATTTTTATATACTCATTCTATTATATCATTCTTTTGATAATTTAATGATTGTTCTTACTCCAACTTATTCTTTTCATCTAATGTTTCAGTGAGATTGTCTTTTGCTGCAATCATTTACAGTGCGCCACATTCATCAAATACCATCTTAAGTTGTATTCACTAATTCAGGTTCTAATTACATGGATGTAAGCGTCCAACGAAGTGGCAATAAACTCTATTTTACCAAAGGATGGTTGGATCTACTCACATATTATGGATTTATGACCAACCTAATGGAATGTAGATAAAGTTAGTTTTCTTGGGAGGAGCTCAATTTTTGATAAAGGAATTGTTTTCACGGAAATTTGTAGGCCAAGTTCAAATTCCATCCCCTCCATGCTTTCTACGTTTGCTCAAAAATCTTCGAAGTGGAGCACATAATGAGATTAAATTTCCTCAATTTAAGTTCAGTTTTGGTAAATTCTTGTCAAATTCGGAGATGCAATTTCAACGATTGGTAATATATTCAAATTTTCTTATTTTAAGCTTTTCATAATTAAATTAATTTTTTAATATATTGTGATTTTTTTCAGAAATTACCGACCTTCTTTTGTATCAATGCAATGCCATTGAAGGGAATAAAGGCCAGTTTAATTTCTCGTTGTGGCAGTTATATACCTTGCTGCATTGCATAGAGAGCGGATGATGAAGCTTATTTAACAATGGATGGTTTGAATTTACATGAATTCTAAATGTTCGAACTTATGATGTTGTTTCCACTACAAGAAAAAAGGCCTATGGCCATGCTTTTGTGAGGGTGGCAATTGAATAGAGATTTGGCCACATTTTTTTCACCACGCTTCAAAAGCATGCTGAAAAGGGTCAACAGCCACGCTTTTGTAAGGGTGGAAATTGATTAGAGAAACGGCCGCGTTTTTTTTCTAGAGAGAAACAAGAACGTTTTGAAAGCATGGCGACAGGGTTTCATTACGGCCACGCTTACAAAACGTGGCCATATCCTAGTACTCTTTTGGCACGCCTTAAAAGCGTGGCCAAAAGGTTTTTTTTTTAAAAACCCTAATGACCCGGCCCCAAACCCGGTCCCTAACTCTAGTGACACTCTTTCACCCTAAGTCGAGTTCACATCCCCTGGCAACTCTCATCAATGGCTACCCTGGAAGAGCTCACATCCCCTCCATCACCAGCACCACCCTCGCTGCGCTGTTAGCCTCCGCTCCCCTCCGCCTCGTCTCCTCGGCGCCGTTACCAGCATGCTTACCATCAGCGTCAGCGTCATTAGCCTCTCCTCTGCGTCGTCGTCTCCATTACTTCTCAATTGAATTATGTTTATTTTATTCGGACTTAGGCACAATAAAGAAGAAAACACGTGGAAAAACTACGTGCAAAAAGCTTCATGCCACATATTTTAATCATCGACGGGAGGTGGAATTTTTTCAAGGGAAGCCTATAGGTCCATCCAAGGATTATGTATCTGACCTCAACCAACTATTGGGCACAACAGTTAGAAACCCTCGTTTTGTGACTTTGTTATATACTAGTTGGCATGGTGTGCCTAAAAAACTCAAAAAGGACATGTGGGAGTATGTCAATGTATGTAAATATGGCATTATGGATAATTTTTTGTTAATTTTTTTGGCCAAATATTTGTGCTAACCATTGACATTCTAATATGTTGTGTTGCATAGCAAAAGTTCATTCTTCCCATAAGTTCAAAGTCGTGGGTACTGCAGGAATTTTGTTGTGCATGGAAAAAATACAAGGGTGAAATAAAAAAAAAGAGTATTTCTTGAAGTACAACACAAAGAAAGAAATGATAAAGAACCGACCATTAGAGATTCCTAAGGTTCAATTTCGCAAACTAATTCGGTATTGGAGTCTTCCAGCTATCAAGGTAATATTGTCTTTTATCTTTCTATGTACCATCAAGCATACTATCATTGATTCTTCATGTTCCTAAACTTAGGTGTTTTGAAGAAATTTGACATGATATCTTGTAAGAATAATAATATCTCTTCTTCATGTTTATATTTAGGCTATCTCTGCTAAGAATACTGAAAATAGGTCAAAGCAAACATGTCCTCACCGAATGGGATCCACAAATTTTGGAATAGTGCGTAAGCAGCTGGTAATATAACTTATTCTTTGTGATTTCTCTTTTATATATATTCATGGTGTAGTTGTCCAGTTAGTATGCTTCATGTAAACTTTTTTCTCTATGTACTCTAGCGCGACTCTAAAGAGAACAGTGAAGAACCATCAAGGGCTGAAGTTTTCATAGCAACTCGCACAAGTAAAAAAGGAAAAGAAATTGATGCTAAAACACAAACCACAATTGTGAGTTGTTTGTATTTGTATTTTGGATATGTACAATATGAATTCTGATGTGATTTCTATTTATATTGAGTTAATGCGACTTTGTATTTTATTGGATGTTGATTTTTGATATACTGAACTTCAGAACCGCTTAGAGGCAGGAGAAAATGATGAGGATGCATTTACAGGAGTGTTAGGAAAGGACCAACCAGGTCGAGTTTGTTGTTATGGGGTTTCGATTACAAGAAGCTCTCTTAAAAAGGATGAGGAGATTCGCCACATAAAAGTTGAATATAACGCTAAGGTCTCATCATTAGAGAAGAACATGGACGGTGTATGTGGTTTATTAAAGGTATTGGTGCACCAAATCAACCCTGAAATGAGCGATGAAGAGGTAGCAGCCTTAGTGCAAGCTACCCAAGATTCTCCTTTGGATGCCTCAAGTAGCAGAGCAAGAAATACTCCTCACTCCTCCGAATCAACTCACATTCCACACAAAGATGATGTAAGTAATCTTTTCCATTTTATTGTCATAGAGAGATACTAATAAAAAGAAAAAAAATGGTCACTGTCCTATTCTTAGTTAAAATTATAATATTTTTTATTAATAAAAATGTTGGAATATAACCAAGTACTTCGATTCTGTTTGTTGTTGCTGAATTCGAACCTAGAAGGTTCTAATGTTGTGATTTTGAATAACTATGACTGGTGGAAAGAGTTTGGTTTGTTAGAATTTTTGAAGAATGTTGGTAAGTATGCCAAGGTTGGGTCTATGATAGCTAAGGAGAGTGTTAGGAAGAGATTGGAATCTGAACAAAAAAGGTATAACTATATATATCAAACAACAAGCAGTGGCAGTGTAATCTTTAAGATCGTAACTTTTGCTGAAAATTTATCATGCAATGTGTTGGAAAATTGGCCACCTAAGATATAGGCAATCATTAACAAGTGGCTAAAAGGTAGGGATTGAATACCCTCAGACAAGGGGCCATGTATAGTTTTGCTGGAAATCATACTTATTCTAATAATTTACAAATATATTATCCTAAGTTTTAAAATATTCAATTTTTGCTGCATCATCATTGCAAATATCTAAGTCCTTTCATCCAAAATACAAAAGAAGACCAAACAAATTAAATCTGATTGTTAAAATGCTTTTATTCATTTATGTATTAATATTCCAATGAAGGCTGAATGCACAAGATATATATATAAAGTGATAAAGTGGAAAAAGCTTATGCTGTATATGTTGTATATAAAGCAAGCTGATGATTAGGCTCGTAATACTGGTGTAACAGCAATAGAGCTTTACTGTTCCATAGCTCACAAATGGTTCTTTGTTCTTTGGCTCGTAATACTAGTTTAGTTTACTGTATCATCCATTTTTCATTTAATTTGTAGGTGTTCATTTGTGTTTTTTATGTTGCAAAGCAGCGGTCAAAACAATTTCACTTGCAATGAAAGATACATGAAGTTTTTGTATCTTGTAATGAAGTACAAGAAGTAGATGTTATGACTTTGATTAGGAATTCTAATTCATGTATTAGGAATTCATGAGTAGTTATGACTTTGACTTTTGGTTTTGTTAGAGCACATGTTGTTATGTAATCACACACTTATTTTGGTGACAATTTTATAAAAGTTGGATTACTTAATTTAAAATTATTGGTCATTGATTAAATTATAAAATTATCTATGAATTGTAAGGTTTTATTTATGAAGATTAAAAAGAATAATTAGGTTATTGACCATCTTTTTCGCCACGCTTTAAAAGCGTGGCCATATGGCCGTATCTTTGTCTATTGCCACACTTTTCAAGCGTGGTCATATCTCTGTCTATTGCCATGCTTCTAAAGCGTGGCCATATCATTGTCTATTGTCATGCATTTTAGACATGGCCATATCTCTATCTATTGCCACGCCTTTAAAGCGTGGCCATATCTCCTCTACTGCCACACTTTTAAAGTGTGGCCATATTTGCTCTATTGTCACGCTTTAAAAGTGTGGCCCTATTCTCCACATACAGTCACGCTTTAAAAGTGTGGTCATATCTCCCACCTACAGCCACGCTTTTAAAAGTGGCCATTTGTAAAAAGCATGACAAAAAAAAGCGTGGCAATAGGCTGAAAAAAGCTGGCGATAAAGCAACCGCCACCCTTGCAGACATGACCCTTTCAAAAACGTGGCGATAGCTCAAAAAGCGTGACGAAAAGCTATCGCCACGCTTTTTCAACTTTTCGCCACGCTTTAAAAGCGTGGCAATAGAGCTATTTTCTTGTAGTGTTCAGTTGGTTGTCATTACGAGAATGACTCTAATCTATACGTGTCTAAGGACTAAAATAAATTAAATATTATTTAAGTAGTTTAGTTATTGGTATTTGATTAAATTAGTTTTAGATTAATTTAAATTTAAATTGTTGTCTCAATTTATATATTACGATTATTCTTCTTTAATATGTTGTTTTTAAATTTTTGAATATGAAACTTCTTTCTTTTTTCCATTTTAAGTTACTTTTATTTCTATTTTTATTTGCTCACAGTAAAACTAAGAAAAAAAATAATTAAGTTAAAAAATTGCAAATAATAAATATTATTTTTGATATGACAATTATTTTAATCAACTATGTAAAATTATTGTAAACAAATAATAAAATAATTAATAATTGAGTATGAATAAATCAATAATAATATTTATTAAAAGTTTTACACGTCCAATAATATTCTTAGTTGTGTTTAAATTTTGATAATAAGTTTAACTTATTTATTTTATATAATATAATGAATACATTGGAGATCATATCATTTTTTATAAAATACAAATTTTTTACTCTATATTATTTAACAATTATTTATTTATTTAGTATTATGTCTTTTTCTCTTCTTTAACTATTTAGATAATATATATACTGAGCAAGTATCTCCATTGAATTAATTATAAAGATTAATAAAACATAATGATATAATTTTCACCTAATTATAGTAAGTATCTCCATGCCTAATTATTGTCATGTACAATTAGTGTATATATATATATATATATATATATATATATATATATATATATATATATATATATATAGTGATTTTTACAATTATTTAATATTTAGAAGATTCATAATTCTGACATAGTTCATCTTCTGTTTTTTTTTATACCTAATGGCTACTAATTACGATTCTATCAATAGTATTACCTACGATTCTAATGGATGATAAAGTTAGTTGATTATTTTTCATAATTCTTTCAAGTGATACTAGGTCCAGTTTATAAATATTTTTAATAGATTTATAAGTACTAATAACTTTTATATTTAATTTATTTTACAGTGTGATAAAATTTATTGTTCAATCAAGAGTTATTTGGTAAAGATGTTTGAGAATGAACTGATCAATGGGAGGGTCTATGTCTTCTCAAATTTTATGATTGAGGAATCAAGCGGAATTTATCTTCCAACTACACACATGTGTAAGATAACTTTTAAAAAGGAGTCACGTATAGTAAATACGGTCGATGATCGTAAAATTTCTGACAATCATTTTAATTTTTTTACTCATGCTGATATATTAAAACAAACAAATGAATAGTCTAACTTATTTGGTACGTAATTAATTTGTATTAACCTACACAAAATTATTTTTTTATTTTAATTTTTATCAAAAAATTATATAATAGCATCATTTTATCGATAACATAAATTTTAACATTTAAATTATGCAAATGTTTGAAATTTTATTGTGATTTTTTTAAAGGTATATCCTTTTATTAATATATTGTTAGTTTTATCGTTTAGTATAAAATAAATTGATAAAATCTTTTTAATTTATCATTTATTTGTCCTTAATTTGATATTTTTAATTCATTTTTTTTAATTAGATGTTATTGGACTCTTGACCGAAAAAAGAGAGCTTATATCATGGTCAAAAACAGGGAGAAGTGGCCTTACATTGTGGTTGATCTTCATAATTTGTAATATGTAAAATTTTAATATTTTATAATAAGATTTTGTTTCGTAACAATTATCTATTCATATGAAAATTTTTTTATCTTTTTCATGAAATCTTAATTCCCGGGTTTATTTAGAAATGAGAAAAAAAATAAGGTGCACACTGTGGGATCAATTTGCAACCCAATTACTCAATTATCTATGTGATCACCAAGCAACCGAATACATACTTAATTATTCTCCAATTTACAAAACTTAACAAATGCATTGGTAAGCATATTGGTTTAATCTTTTATTTAGTATATTTGTTTATGTTATATCTGTAATCATATTATATTTATTTTTACATATATATCTTTTTAAAAAATACTCTTAGTATTAGCATATGGTATATTAAATAAATATTTTAAAATTAACGGTAACATATGATAAAAATAAAAATTAAATTAAATAGATATTATAAACACAAACACAGGCACAATCTATTTAACCCAGCTCCAAACACAATCATGAAACTCATCATAATTGGGGTATAACTGCTACCTGTTACAACCAAGCCCACAAACAACCCTAAACCCAAATAAGTGAACAAACCTAGCGGTAGGGGTGCACATGGGCCGGGTGAAGTCGGGTTTGATGTGACCCAGACCCGGCCCGAAATATACACCGGGTCTATTTATTAGACCCGAACCCGACCCTAGACCCGATGAAACCAATACACTTTTGGGCCACAATTATACCGGGTGAAAACCGGGCCGTTAACATTACATTAATTTGATACCTTCTTGTAAGCTAGCATGTAAAAATATCCAAATTTCCAAGACTCTAACCATTAGTTAACATGGTAAAATTCACTTAGAAAAATATAACAAGAACCAACCATTCTTCAAAATTAAAGCATAACCACAATCAATACTAATATTGTCTAATAATACCAAATATTTAAATAAATATAAATAACACAATCTTATGTATTAGTCTAAAGTCTTATGCATTCTAAACATAAAACATTAACTTATAGTCTTATAATGACTAATAACACAAAATATTAAGGTTTACAATACTTAAATTTCACATAAGAATAGTCATGATCCATCACTAATAACACAAAATATTAATTGTGTATGATGATCGGGCCACCGGGCCGACTTCGGGTGACCCGAGCTATGGCCCGGACCCGACCCGAAATAATGACCGGGTCTATTTTTGAGACCCGTACCCGACCCTAAACCCGATGAAATCACACCAAATTAGTTCCTAAAGTGTTCGGGCCGGGCCGGGTCTGTGCACCCCTACCTAGCGGCTACTCAACGACATAGAAATCAAGCCCATCGCGCCGTCACGTGCTTGCCATTGCTGCCCACCCGTCGCGCCGTCACGTGCTCGCCATTAGAGTAGATTAATAAAAACATTAATAACCACATTAGAGTTTATACATTTAACACCAGATTAAAAAGAAAACGAACAATGCATGACATGTTACTTTTTATTAATCAAATGATTATAATTCAAATTAATTTTAACAAAATAACTTAAAATTATAATTTCAATTTTATTACGCGAGCTATTACATTTGTAATAATTAAAATATAGTGTGAAATTAGCACTTGCTGAGTTGGGCCCACAACCTAAGGCCCAAGATGGCAAGATGAAGTCCGAAGGGGCACGGTATGCTAATGGGATTGGATCCTCTCAATTGTTAATAAAAATTAAGAGTGTAAAATGTGATTTCTAACCCTTCATTGTTCTCTCTTTTATATTTATTTTTTGTTTCACTTATAAAACTAATAGTGGGAGATTACACTTTACTCCCTTAATTTGTTAAAAAAAATTGAGAGGATCCATTTCCGTATGATATCAACAATTCAATTCAATTGAGTTTATTGGAAGATTGGCTGATATGATTTGGGAATTGGGTTTTTGTAGCATATACAATCAAAGGCTGCAACCTGATTTATGCATCCTAAGGTGTGTTGAGCCAGGATGCAAAGGCGTTCCTTTCCATGGGGGTATACTTCTCTTTTTCTTCTTTCTCATTTTCAACTCTTAGTTGCAGTACATTCTTACTCTCAATGAGTCTTTAAGTGTTTAAATTTTCAGAATGGAACAAGAAAAGATGCTGTGAAAAGGGAAATTCTACAACAGATTGAACCATGGATAATGAGGGAGCTACAAGAGAAGGCGACCTTCATGTTGGACCTCTTAGTCCATTCCTACATGATAAAGCCACCATCTTTTGGCATGAGCTAAGCTACTTGACTCTCTTGGTAAGAATGTTGTTGCCCTTTTCAATTGGTAAGAGCGTTGTCACAACATGGAGTGAGTGGACAAAACACATTAGCTGTTACTGTTGGTGATGGTGATGATGCCTTCCCGCAACTATGAATTGTGATACCAAATCTCTTGGGAGATCTGAACGGTTGCTTGGGTACAAGTTGAAAGCTTATTCGTGTTCCATGTTGGTGTTGGTTGCATGTTGCAAACTTTCAGTAGCATCCGAACAAGTGTACAACATTTGTATGATAATAATAATACTGTCAAACATTTAAAAAGAACATGTGTTGCTGATTCACGTCCAATTCAATCGGTTTCCTACGATGTCAAATGTAATTAGTTCAAGGTGTGTTGGTGTAAAAAGACCAGCCTTGTAAATTCGATGTGTTAGACAACTTTAAACGGTGACTCAACATAGATAAAAAAAACCACTTACTTATGCATGACATTAGACTTTGTACCAAAAACATAAAGGGGAAAGAAGATCAAAATTGGGGCTCATTAATCATGCAAGGAACAACGGCATCACATCATGTTCAAAAATTACAGACAATATAAAGGGGATATCGTATTCACCTCCCCTGAAAAATAATGAAAGGCGAAATTGTGAACTACAATCTACAGTCCTCCCTAATTACCACAAGGTTCTTAGATATTGTGCAGCTGCAAAAAATGTTAAAAAGATGGCAGCTCAACATGATGTTAGAAGCACACATTTAACCCCAGTTCACTAAAACTAAGTCTCTTAGGCTGACAGATATTACTGCATGATTCATCAAAAAACCAGTTCATGGCAAAATTAGCACAAATTATCAAATGAAACCTCAGAAAAGTAGACTGAAATTCAAAAAGGTATCCACAAAGCTCAAGACTTCAATTTACTATCCATTACTGGAAGATTCATTTTCTCCCGATACAGCTTCAATAACTCCGGTGCTTGATCCTTACCACGATTCACATACTTCTTAAAGAACCTCTCTTCCGAAGCAGTATATGCTAACAAATGCTTACCACTGCTAATGGCACCATTGGCCATAAGAATCTTCATGACAGCAGCCCTCGGAACAACCCTTTTCTCCAAATTCAGCGAGAGAAGAACCGGATAATTGGTGACATCAACAGGCTTCCAACTGAGTTCTTTGACAAAGAATTCAATGCAGGCCTCAGTTTTCTGCATAGATATCAACATACAGCAAGAGTGCTTCACAAACGCCTCAAGAATGTTGTCGTCAGTTAATCCAAACCTCTTGAACAACTCAACCTTCTTATCCCACATGGACTTTGGAAGATACGTAGCATACAATGCAGGAACAAAATTAGCCTTGTTGGGATCAACCCCCATTTTAATGACTTCATCTACCATACTCTTAAGGCGAACTTCAGAATTGCATATAAGCAACCAAGGCCACTGGCGAATTAGCCTTGCCATGCTTTTCTCCCGGACCCCTATATCAACCAACATGTTAATATTTCGAAGCGACCTAGAAGAAGTTAAAATTTGGCCAGCACGTAAGATAGAAGCAACGGTCCTTTCTTCAGAACGAATGAAATTGTTCAACAAATCGAAAGCGGGGATCAGGTGTTTCTCTAAGCTTCTTTTCAAGATTAGAGGGTTGAGATCGATGATGCGGGCAAGTTGTGATTTTGAAGCACCTTTGGAGATGAGGAACTCGAGCTTGGGCAAGATGGTCTCTTTGGGTTTGCTGACGAGAATCCCGGGCGATTTCCGAATGACATTGTGAATCTGCAAATCTGAGAAACCGAAGCTCCTGAAGAGTGCGATGACTGAGTCGGGTTTCTCTGGAGTCTTAAAAAGTACGTATTTTGAAGCTTTAAGAGCCGAATCTGGGAGGAACCCACAATTGTTGACGAGGTAATTCACCGTAAAGGATTGTATTTCCGGGGTTTCTGTGACTGTGGCGTAATTGGGAGCACGGAATAGGGAAGATGGTGAAGGGATCAGAAATGAGGGTGATGAGGTTCTTGTGATGACAGTGAGGTGGTACAAGAACAGGTTTTTGTTATAAGATCCCCTCATCAGTTTTCAATTTTTTGACAGATCGACGAGCGAGTAAAATGGGAGAAGGGATAAACCCTAAGTTTGGATTCAGGAGGAGAAGAAAAACGAAATATTACCACGAACTCGATCTGATAGTTAAAAAAAATGTTAGATTAATCCTAATTTAATAATTTACCCAAATATTTTATTTTATATTTTTAAATATAATAATTAATTAATAATTAAAAAATAAAAATAATAAAATTTGTATTTATTAAAAATAAAAATTTAGATATAATTAATTTTATATAAAATTAATAATTAAAAATTATTAAATAAAAATTTAATTATGTCAAATAAATTATTTAACCGTTCTTAGTTATTGAGTTTATATAAAATTCACTTTACTTAAATTTTTACATTTTCTAAATTTAACATTCTTCAAGTTAAAAATATGTATTTATATTTAATTATTATTTTTAGAATAAAATCAAATTTAAGTCAGCTTGGGCTTGGCACACATGGCCTGAATATCTCCTTCCGTGAGCTGTGAAATCCGAAGCTGCAAGCAACGTGTGCGTTGATGGAACGGAATTGTTCCCTCCGGCGAAAGACACAGAAAGAGAAGGAGGTGGTGGTCAAGAAGGTAATTTGGGCAGCTATCGAGGGGCATTCTTGTCCAATATGTTTTACCGATCTGGAATCTCGGTTCAGAGAAGCTGCGGTTCTGTCCCGCTGCTACCACGCTTACTGCACCCACTGCATCCGCCGTTGGAGTCACGTGCGCAGAGCGTGCCCTCTCTGCAATTCCGGTTTCGCCTTCTGGTTCTCCATCCTCAGCCTCTCTTCCAGAACCTTCCGGAAGCACTTCTTACCCTTCCACTCTCATTCTGATGCAAACCAACCGCCACGACTTCCCTCTACCAGGTCAATTGCTATCTTCAATCTTAACGTTGGAGAATTTTGAGAATAAGGATTTAGGGTTTCTTATTTGTTTGGTAGGGCGAGGGTAGCGGTGACTAATGGACGAAGGAGGGCATTGCCCCGGAGAAGATCGTTTGGGCGTGCTGGACTTGTGAGTGCAGATGTTATTGCTCAGAGGAAGCTTCAATGGCGTGCTAGGTATGTAAACAACAATTCAATTCAGTGTATTGGAAGATTAGTTTATATGATTTGGGAATTCGGGTTTTGTAGCATATACGATCAAAGATTGCAACCTGATTGTGCAACCCTAAGGTGTCTTGAGCGAGGATGCAAAGGCTGCGGTCCATGCAACTTGTTCCTTTCCATGGGGGTATACTTGTCTTTTTCTCCTTTCTCATTTTCAATTCTGTTGCAACATCATCCTATTTCTACTTAAACACTCAATATGAGTCTTTCACTCTCTAAATTTTCAGAATGGAAGAAGAAATGCTGTTAAAAGGGACATTCTACAACGGATTGAGCCATGGATAATGAGGGAGCTACAAGCTCTCTTAGGGGACCCAGATCCAACTGTCATTGTTCATGTGGCCACCTCACAGTTCATCACTTGGCTAGAAGAGAAGGCGAAATCGCCATCTCGCCACCTTCATGTGGGAGATACCTTCATTTCACCTCTTCGTCCCTTCCTACATGATAAAGCGACCATCTTTTGGCATGAGCTAAGGTGCTTGACTCTCTTAATTCTCTTGGGAAGAATGAGAAATATTTTTCCTTTGTTGCCCCTTTTCCTGACCAATTTTCAATTGTATTGCCCACTAGTTGTTTCGCTGAGGGTTGTCACAACATGGATACCTACGATGAAGTTGTCGAATATAAACAACAGGAGTGGGTGGACAACACACATTAGATGTTACTGTTGCCTCTTTTCATCCCTTAAATCTGTTGGGAGTTGATGAGATACATGGATGTTGGTGATGATGCCTTCCCCACAACTATGAATTATGATACCAAATCTCTTGGGAGATCTGAACGGTTTATTGGGTACAAGTTGAAAGCTGATCCCTGTTCCTTGTTGGTGTTGGTGCATGTTTCAAATTTTCAGTACCATCCAAACAAGAACCATGTGTTACGGATTCACGTCCATTTCAGTCCGTTTCCAACGTTGTCAAACGTAATTAGTTTAAGCCAGGTGTAAAAATACCACCCTGTAAATAATATTTATCCACATCTATCATCTCTATTAAATGGTAATTTGGGTAGCCAAGTTGATTGAATTGCTTTTAAATTCGGTGTCTAATACAACTTTAAACGGTGACTAATATCAATCAACAAAACCACTTATGCAAGAATAAAATTACACTAGACTTTGTACCAAAAAACATAAAGGGGAAAGAAGATCAACATTGGGGCTCATTGCTGATGCAAGGATCAACGGCATCACATCATGTTCCAAAATTACAGACAAATGTGGAGAGAATTATATTCATCTTCCCCTGAAAAACAATGAAAGATAAAATTGTGAACTACAATCTACAGTTCTCCCTAATCACCACAAGGTTCTTAGACATTGTGCAGTTGCAAAAAATATTAAAAAGATGGCAGCTCAGCATGCTGGATTAGAAGCATTCCCAGAGAATACCCTGAAAGCATCACATCTCACACACATTTAACCCCAGTTCACTAAAACTAACTACTAAGTCTCTTAGGCTGACAGATATTACTGCCTGATTCATCGGAAGACCAGTTCATGGCAAAATGAATGCAAATTATCAAATGAAACCTCAGAAAAGTAGACTGAAATTCAAAAAGGTATCCACAAAGCTCAAGACATCAATTTACTATCCATTACTGGAAGATTCATTTTCTCCCGATACAGCTTCAATAACTCCGGTGCTTGATCCTTACCACGATTCACATAACTCTTAAAGAACATCTCTTCCGAAACAGTATATGCTAACAAATGCTTACAACTCTTAATGGCACCATTGGCCATAAGAATCTTCAAGACAGCAGCCCTGGGAACAACCCTTTTCTCCAAATTCAGCGAGAGAAGAACCGGATAATTGGTGACATCAAGAGGCTTCCAACCGAGTTCTTTGACAAAGAATTCGATGCAGGCCTCAATTTTCTGCACAGATTTCAGCATACAGAAAGGGTGCTTCACAAAAGCCTCACGAATGTTGTCATCAGTTAATCCAAACCTCTTGTACAACTCAACTTTCCTATCCCACATGGACTTTGGAAGCAGCTTAGCATACAATGCAGGAACAAAATTAGCCTTGGCGGGATCAACCCCCATTTTAATGACTTCATCTACCATACTCTTAAGGTCTTTAGAATTGACCAGAAGCAACCAAGGCCATTGGCGAAGTAGCCTTGCCAAGCTTCTCTCACGGACACCTAAATCTACCAGCAAGTTAATATTCCGATGCGACGTTGAAGAAGTTAAAATTTGGACAGAGCGTAAAATAGAAGCAATGGTCCTTTCTTCAGAAAGAATGAAATTGTTCAACAAATCGAAAGTGGGGATTAGGTGTTTCTCTAAGCTTCTTTGCAAGATTAGAGGGTTGAGATCGATGATGCGGACAAGTTGTGATTTTGAAGCACCTTTGGAGATGAGGAACTCGAGCTTGGGCAAGATGGTCTCTTTGGGTTTGCTGACGAGAATCCGGGGTTTTTTCCGAATGACATTGTGAATTTGCAAATCTGAGAAACCGAAGCTCCTGAAGAGTGCGATGACTGAGTCGGGTTTCTCTGGAGTCTTAAAAAGTACGTATTTTGAAGCTTTAAGAGCCGAATCTGGGAGGAGCCCACAATTGTTGACGAGGTAATTCACCGTAAAGGATTGTTTTTCCAGGGTTTCTGTGACTGTGGTGTAATTGGGAGCACGGAATAGGGAAGATGGTGAAGGGATCAGAAATGAGGGTGATGATGTTCTTGTGATGACAGTGAGGTGGTACAAGAACAGGTTTTTGTTATAAGATCCCCTCATCAGTCTTCAATTTTTTGACAGATCGACGAGTGAGTAAAATGGGAGAAGGGATGAACCCTAAGTTTCGGATTCAGGATGAGAAGAAAAACGAATTATTACGACGAACTCGATCTAATAGTTAAAAAAGAAATGTTAGATTAATCTTAATTTAATAATCCATCAACGTATTTTATTTTATATTTTTAAATATTAATAATTAAATAATAGTTAAAATCAATTAGTTTTTTTTTTTTTGGTGACTGTTAAAACCAATTAGTTTAAGTAAATGATCATTTATACTCATAAAAAATATAAATATTAACAAATATATTTATAGAAAAAAAAAAACTTACCCTATAATAATGAAAAATGATCTTCGTGTGTTAAAAGTACTTTGATTGTTGGTTACAAATTTAGTCTGTTAATATCTAAATCTATGTGGTAACAAAATCACTCTAAACTTATTTACGTGTAATTCAATGTATATTTCTACAAAAATTGAAACCTTAATATGCCTTTCTTCTTTCTTTCTTCTCAATTGTTTACACTAATCCAGAAATTGAAATCATTTCATTTCGTTTCTTTCTCAAATACAAACACTGACAAAAAAAAATTCCCTAACCCATGGTCATATCTCTGCGCAGATTTAACATTGTAAATTGCAGCAATGCTTCGAATTTAGAGAAGAAGGAAAAGAAGCTTTACGGGAAATTCATATGTGGACTGGAGGTTGCGTTAATAGAATCTGGCATAGTAACAAACTCAAATAAATGGTTCATCTGATGTCCTCTCTGAAAAGTAATAGCTTAGCGTTTTTCTTTTTTTCTCTTTTTTTGTGTGACGGTTCCTTTTTTTTTAATTTTCATTGACAGTTGGATGAGTGTGGGTATTTTGATTTTTCAAATAAGAGACTGCAAATATTTTATGTGGGTGGATGAGATTGAAGAAGGTTAGGAAGGTCTTGCAAGATCGTTAACTAAAAGAAATAAGATGGGTTGACAATCACTGTAGTTAAAAGGGAGAGTCATGAAAGCTTTTCCATGATTCCAAGGAAAATGCAAAAACTCAGGAATAAAGTTAGAATAAGTAGAGTGTTGCCTATAACTATAGCATTAGTGGTTGTGTTTTGTTTAGCTTGTAATTTGTATTTAGTGATGAAAATATAAGGATTTAGGGTTTCTTATTTGTTTGGTAGGGGCGAGGGTAGTGGTGAATAATAGACGAAGGAGGGCATTGCCCCAGAGAAGATCGTTTGGGCGTGCTGGACTTGTGAGTACAGATGTTGTTGCTCAGAGGAAGCTTCAATGGCGTGCTAGGTATGTAAACAATAATTTAATTGAGTGTGTTGGAAGATTGGTTGATATGATTTGGGAATTTGGGTTTTGTAGCAATACAATCAAAGGTTGCAACCTGATTATGCAACCCTAAGTTGTCTTGAGCGAGGATGCAAAGGCTGCGATCCATGCAACTTGTTCCTTTCCATCGGGGTATACTTGTCTTTTTCTTCTTTCTCATTTTCAATTCTTAGTTGCAACAATAATCTGTAACCAATTATCCTATTTCTATTTAAACCCTCAATATGAGTCATTCAATCTGTAAATTTTTAGAATGGAACAAGAAATGCTGTTAAAAGAGACATTCTACAACGAATTGAGCCATGGTTAATGAGGGAGCTACAAGCTCTCTTAGGAGACCCAGATCCAACTGTCATTGTTCATGTGGCCACCTCATAGTTCATCACTTGTGTAACACCCTACCACACTAAACTTTATGCTTAAGTCGTAAAACGAAGATGGTGTGGTATTACGACCTTTAAAATAAAATGAGTACATATAATAGCAGAAGAATTATAATATGCTAGGAACCTTAAACAATAGGGGAAATAAAAATCGCGAAATAAAAGCGCAACGCTCAAGGAACGAGTTAACTTGTGTGCTAAGAAAAACCATAACTACTAAACATAAGATAATAGAAGTAGGAATAGAGTACCAAGGATACAAAATAACAAGCTCCTAACTCAGCCTGCGAAGTCAAGTCTGGTCGGAGAATATTTACACATATATACACACATATCCAAAACCCACAAGTATATATACACAATCCTGCCTCTCCATAAACCTCTAAGAGGATAAAAAAGAATAAGTTATGTGGAGAGAAAGCTAAGTGTATATATATATATATATAGCATAACAAAATAACCCAGTAACCACTCCGCTTCAAGAGTCTAGACGCCTAACGAGATGCCTCTCGACCTGCATCTGAAAAATAACAACATAGTATGGAATGAGAACCGAAGGTTCTCAGTATGGTAAATGTGTCACACACATAATATATAAGGTCCTGGGAATGCCAGAGGCAATCCTAGAACGCCGACACTCAGATTATAGAGCTTAAAGTATTAAACAGAAGCCATAAAAGGTGGTTTTCTAAGAATATTTAAACCTAACTTAACTTAACTTTAAATCTAAGTCCCATACTGTCATTCCTCCATACCTCTAACTCCATCATGCATTTTCACAGACAAATAAACAGATAAAGACAAGCACAAGAAGATTACAATTACTACAGGTAACAAATACATATTTAACATGGCAGGTACATATAGGCACACCCAATTAAAGTGCAAGCAAGTAATTCAAGTATTATGCATATGATGCATGCCTGTCTTATGGCTAATGAGGCTCATCTGTCGGTTATCTAGCCAACCCGACAAGTCTGAATTGTACTTAGACTGTCCCCCGACGTGTATTCCCAAGAGTCTATGCATAACTTTATCTCAAATAATTAGTATTGCTCAATGGGGGTAACATTCCCGGGAATTTATATAGTGCCCAGTCACACTTACGTCGTAGGATCAACAGAGTGTCGAGTTTTCCAACCTGGTACACGTGGTGGCAAGCCACGACACTTTATCCAGGGAATCTCGTATCTCAGATCATTAAATCATTCAAGCCAAATTTCATACATAATCTTTCATCAGAACATCCAATCAAATATCATATATGACTCATCCATAACATATCATAAACAATTCATCACTTTTCAACTTTACTTCACCTTCAAGTTATCCTCATTTCCTAGCTTCATCTGATTATTAAGTTTAACACTAAATATTCATGACTAAAGGAATGGAAATAGATGTTTAGAGGTTTCAAATTTAGTTTAAAACATTAAAAATCATGTTTCCTGAAATAGGATCCACGCGTACGCGTGACTCACGCGTGCGCGTGGAAATGTAAAACTGCAGCTCGCGCGCGCGTCCCTTTGTCATGCGTGTGCGTGGGTGTAAACTTCTTGTCACGCGTGCGCGTGGACATGCCTGTTTACTCCTTACGCGCACCCGTGGGACTCGTCACGTACGCATCGCCGAAAATCCACTCCACGCGTACGCGTCACGCGTACGCATGGGCGTACGTCCTTTAAAAAAATATGAGGCAGATGCAGTAGTGATGCAGCAGTGGCAGGAACCTGAAAACAGGGCAGTTTATATTACAATCTTCCAATCCTTATAACTTCTTCGTTTTACAACATTTTTCACCCGTTCTTCGAGTGGCATAAACATTACGAACCCAATTTTCATTTCAAAATAAGTTAGAAGCAAATTGAGGGTCCGAAGGCTAAGTTATACCTCACCGAAGTTCGGCCAAAAATCAATTTTGCAAAACCTCTTAAAACTCATTTACATTCCAAACTTCCATTCCATTCCTTTCTAACCTTGCCAACTCCAACAACTCATGTCAATAACAAATTCAACAATACTTACACCATTCATCAACCACCAACCATCAATACTATATATATATATATATATACCATCAAGCCTTCAACCATTATGCATATAACCTATAAGATCATCAACTTAGCCATATCTCATTAAAATGTTCACACAACAACCATCTCTATTACACAATCAAACCACATCATAAATATCAAGTATACTAAGCACCATACCATTCCGTTACAAATTCAGCTTATCCTATGGTCATGTAGCCTAAGTTTTCACAGAACATTATATATTAAATGCAAGAAACCTAAACCATACCTTGGCCGATTTTCACGTAACGACCAAAGCTATTTATTCAAAACCAAGGTAGCCCTTCAAAATTCAACTAATCGGCTTCCTCCAAGTTTCAGTATTCACAATTTCAAACTCCAATTATTTATTTACAACCTAATACACATTCATAACACATATATATCCAATTTAATGCTCAAAGCTCAAATTCAATGAAATTAAAATGGAATTATCATATCCTCACCTTACCCAAGCTTCACATAAGCAAGAGTGAACATTTTTCTCAAGCTAATTGGATCCTAAAACATCAGAAATCAAAGAAATTCAACTTTTCTTCTTAAAATTCAAAAATTGGGGGAAATGAAGGCTGAATGTAAAATAACGAGTTACCTATGAAATTTTTCTAGTAGAAACGTAGAGCTCGACGCGGTGAACGCGTGGCCGCAAACGGTGCGGCCATCGGAGCTCAGACGGAAAAGTTACGGGAGTTAAAAGTTAACGTAAGGGTTTCGGGAGCTTTCTCTCTTCCCTGGAAGCATTTCACGCTACTGCAGGTGAAATGAAGAAGAAAGGGGCTTTCGGGCTCTTTTAATGTGTTGGTCCGGTTGGACCGACAGCCCGATTCGGGTCCGGTTCAACCAGTTCGGCTCATTTAGTTCAATTTTGGATCGTTTTTTTCAAAATTAGTGTCAAAATTCTCGTTTCGATGAGCTCTATTCTAATTTGATATAATATTCGCATTTCTAATCTTCCTTATTAAAAACCAATTTACTGACTAATTATCTATTAATTAATCGGGGTTTACAACTTGGCTAGAAGAGAAGGCGAAATCGCCATCTCGACACCTTCATGTGAGAGATACCTTCATTTCACCTCTTCGTCCCTTCCTACATGATAAAGCGACCATCTTTTGGCATGAGCTAAGGTACTTGACTCTCTTAATTCTCTTGGGAAGAATGAGAAATTTTTTTTCTTTTTTGCCCCTTTTCCTGACCAATTTTCAATTGTACTAGAGTAAGACTGCGTGATGCGCGGGACGGTAAATTAATAAAAATATAAAATATATTTTAATTAATATTATATTATTTAAATATTAATTAAAATATACACAAATTGATATTAAATTTGATATATTTTTTAATGAAATATTTTATAATACAATAGTTGTTCTACAAAAGTTTTTTGTATTTATTTTAATTAATAGACTTAGTTTTTTTATATGGTATTTATCTTCTTTTTTTTATTTTTAGTTATTGTTAAAGTTGTTTCTTTTTTCTTTCTATCATATGTTCTTGTTAAGACGTTTTTTTTTTACTTGTTGACATATATGCATTTTTTATTGTCTTTTTTTATTTATCTTTTTCTTGGATTCGTTTATTTTTCTTTTTTCTTAATCTTTTGATTGGTATATTATTTAGTTATCATGATATTAGTGTTGGTGAAGTTAGTTCCTATAATCAATAAATAATATAAATGAATATTTTGAGTAAATAAATTTTTTATAGTATTATTTATTTTATTTGTTGCAATAGAGGTTGAATGTTAACATTTTTTTGTTGACAAATATCTTGGGAACAATATATTATTTTTTAAAACTAAAATTATTTACTTTGACTTCAAATATAATTGGTATAAATTTTTTAATTGAAATGGTGCTTCAGTGTCGTTACTGTTTTAGAATGAAATTAGATTTAAAACAATTGAGTTTAATAATTTTTTACTTCTCTATCAAATAACACAAAAACTGTAGCACTTTGATCTAAACTTTTTAATTTAATTTTGAATCTACATTTAATTAATATTTTATATTTTCTTTGAATAATAATATGTAATAAATCAATTAATTATAGGAGTTATGGTGTTAATTTTTTAAAAAATTTGACTAAAAGTTAATTGATTAATTTTTAAATTTTGTCAAGTAATCAAAATTAATGAGATGACATCATTAAAAAAAAATATGACTTAAATTTAATGTACAAAAAATTTGTATTAACTTTAATATAATAATAAAGATAAATTCTATTCCGTAGTAAAACTTTAAAAAAATAAAAATGATAAGTATTTTTAGTAAAATATTAATTTATTAATATACATTTTCAATATGTCATCAAGCATATTACAATTTCAAAAATAAAACTAAGTCACACTTATTAGCATGACAAATATTAATAAAACGTGAAATCAAGAAATATATGAAATTTAACAATGTTAACTTTTTTTTTATAAATGATTCCATCAATCACATTGATTTTATTAGGGACGAAGTTATAGACTTAACATATTGGGTTAAATAACTAACACTTAAAAAAGAAATTTATAAAAAAGAAGCTATCCTTCTCCTTTAGCTTGTCCATCAAACAAAAACAACAAATAAAAACTCAGCAATGATATCAATAAAAAAGGATATAAAAAAAAACAAATAAAAAACTAATCTTACTAAATTAATATCATTTCTTACATTCACATTCGTGCCACTTTTACCTCCAAAACGTAACAAAGTTTTTTTTTTTTAATTTGTTCTTTCTGTAACAAAATTTTACCATTTAATCTTTTAACTTTATCCTTTTTCTCTAACCAAACAACCACGGCTGGCTTAACCAAACTGGTTATTTCCCTTTTAATTTTTTTTGTCGTCCAATTTTTCTTGTTTACTATTTATCAAAAATATTTTACTACTGGCTAAGTCGTAAATCCAAGGTTTATAAAGAAAAAATATAAATAATATTAAAAATCAACATAAATAAGCAAGGAAAAAATATGTTAATATAAATTCTTATGTTAATATAAATTTCTTTTTCTAGAATGGTGATTATATTTAGTGGAGCAAGTATTATTTTACCCATCAGATAATTTAAAAAAAGACTACTCAAAAGATCTAGCAAAATAGCTTTCATGATAAATTTTATTAATGCAGTAAAATCACCACATGCATTTATAAATTCATAATCGAAATAAGAGTTTCTCGTCAATTATTTTATCGCTCCAGCAATTAGTTACTATATTACAATATAAGCATTTTAAAACAGTTAAATTTTTTGCTTTGGAAGTGTTACAATGGGTAACTGGAGATTAATAGGCTGGACTGATAAGGTTGGCCCAAACGTCTAGAGGAGGTGATCTCCAACTTGATTCGCGTTTGGGAGCCACCGTCCGACTTGTGTGTATAGGGGTGGTACCTGCAAAGACACTCCGATGCCTAAGTTAGCAAAAGGTTTTAGCAGGTTTAGAGAGTATTGGAACTTAGAGATACCTGAGGGGTGTCAGTGTATTTATAGTGGTGAACCAATAACCACCGTTGGAGTAGTTCCACCTTTTAAGGAGGATAACCGTCCCTTTATCTTAAGGAAGTTGAGATATGGCTCCTGGAAGTGGGTTGCGAGATTTTAGGGGCAGTTACTTATTTGAATAAGCATGATCTGCCAGCTGTCCTTCGAGCCCGACATCTTTGAGGTGGAGTCTGTGTTAATTCTGACCTCCTCTGAGGAGGTCGGTCGGAAGCGAAGGCCAATCTTTGGATTGGGCCTTTTGGTGTGCTTGGACCTGGGCCCTAGTGTTGGACCAGAGTATGAACAGTTTCCCTACTCGAGTCCGATCTCTTTTAATTATGAGCTGGACTCGAGTATTTGAACTCGGGCTTGTAGCCGACGTGATGCAGAAACCGACGTGATTCAAATTTCTCAACAGTCGCGTCTAATCAAACGTCGCGTCTGTTATGGGTTTTGTATTTACACGTGGGGGCAGTTATATTGGTAACAGCGCGTTTCTTTAATGATCGCGTTGAGTTACCCTTATGCTCCTGGCGTGTTTATAAATACTTTTCCCTCTCGTTTCTTCATCTTCTTTCATTTTCTGTAATCTCTTACCCAGAATCCTTATTTTCTCAAAGAGAAAGCTCTTTAGCGTTCCTTCTTGCTATGACAGTTGTTACCTCTGCTTCTCTTCGCACTCATTAACAAAAGGTTAGTCTCTATCCTTCTCCTTTTATCATTTACGTTTGATACCTTTTGCGCGTTTAGAGGAGATTTTGCATGCTGTCAGTGAGTACGTTGGTCTAGCCATTTTTGTTTTCATGCCCTTGAGAGAGGCTGTTTCGTCTTTTAGAGGTTCTCTGTATGATCTTTTTCATTTTTCTTTGTAGGTCTTTGTCGCTTTTTCTCCTATTTTTTTAATTGGAAAAGATGACTTCTCACGTTTCTGAGTGGGTAGACGTTACTGTTCTTGGAGAGGAACCCCTAGTAGACACAGACTACATCACCGACATCCGCACCCACCATAGGATCTGTAGCTCTGATGATGATGAGCCTAAGTATGAGTTGATTGCCCCGGGTCCTGAAGACCGGGTTTGTTTTGGGAAGGCTGCCGATGCTGACCCTCATTTCTTTTTTATGTATGAGAGTCTCTTTACCCGTCTGGGGGTTTTTCTGCCCTTTTCTGACTTTGAGATAGAGGTTCTGAACCGTTTCCGAGTTGCTCCCACCCAACTTCACCCCAACTCTTGGGGTTTCATGAAAATTTATCAACTTGTTAGCCGAGAATTAGATTTTCCAACAACTTTAAAGATTTTCTTTTATCTTTTTCATATGACCAAGCCCTTCAGTGGGCAGAATAATAAGCAGCAGTGGATCTCTTTCCGGGCCATTGAAGGTCAGAAAGTCTTCTACATTTTTGACGATTCCTTCCATGACTTCAAAAATTTTTTCTTTAAAGTTCAAGCGGTAGAGCATCACCATCCATTTTTTCTTGATGAGAACTCCAACCTCCGATTTCCTCTCTATTGGTTTGAGGCCTCTCCTGTCAAAAAATACGGTCTGGAAGATTTGGATGAAGTAGAAGAGGTTGTTGTAAAGTTTTTCCGAGTTGCTTGGGGGAGGTCCCCTAATTTGGATACAAAGAATTTTCTATTGGGCTCTTCGAGTTTTGTACGGATCCAACTAGGTAGTCTTTCTTTGTTGTAGATTAGCTTCCGACTTGTAGTCTAACCCTTTTGTTTTCTTCTTTTCAGAGATGGTGAAGAAAGGCTCCAGCACCTCCTACCAGAAGGTTCAAGATGCCAAGAAAAGGTCGCGGGCACGGGTTGATGCCGCGAGGGCTGCCGATACTCTTCTTCCTCCTCCTCCTCCTCCTCCACCACCTCCTCCTCCTCCTCCTCCATGTGATTTGGGGACCTCTTCTCACCTTATTATGGTAACTTCTGCTTCTGCCTCTTCTCTTCCTCCTCCCATCCTCCATGCCCGAGCTTCCCCTGAACCTGAGAAGAAAAAGCGTAAGACCTCGGGGTCAGGCTCTTCTTCTAGGAATTTTGATGGTCCCCACTTCATTCGGAATCACATCTTTCCCCATACTCATATTAATATGGATGATGCTTCCGTTCGAAACCATCTTAATATCCTAGTTCAGGGGAGTGTTCAGGCTACTGGGGTATGCAAAAAACTTCTTGATATTTTTGAGAAGACTCCCCTTAGCTCTTTGGGTTCTACCAAAAAAGTTGAAGAGCTAGAGGGGAGGATTTTTCTTTATCAAGAGGAAGAGAAGAGGCTCCAGGAGGAAGTTGCTAGTTTAAAGGAGGAGAGGTCCCGACTTCAGGAGAGGGAGAAGAAGTTGATGGCCCAGTGTGCAATGGCGGAGGGCCTGAAGGAGAAGGTGGAGCAGAATTATGTGAGGGTCTTTTCCGAGAACATTAATCTCCAGGGGGAGCTGAAGAAAGGTCGGGAGGCTTATCAGGATTTAAAGGACTCCGTGGCGGAGGGCTCGGAGGAGGCCTGGAGAATTTTTAAAGAGCAAGTCGGAGTTATTGCTCCTGGCCTGGATGTCTCCCTTCTTGATCCTGATAAGATTGTTATGGACGGGGCTATCATTTTTCCTCTCCGACCTGAGACGGATTCTGAGATGAAGACTTGTGGCCAAAGATTTGTAGAACCTCCTCCTCGTGAGGATCAACTGGAAGGATCTCAACCGACGTCTTCAGATGTTCCGACCCCTGCTACCGAAGAGACTGCTCCGTCCTCCCCTGCCGCTGATCCGACCTCTCTTCCTTCTGGTGACCCTTGATTTTCCTTCTAATTGATTCGAGCTATTTTGGGGGCCCGGCTTGTGGGCCCCTTTTGAATAATTTTTATTTTTGTTATTTTTGTGGTGGTTGCTCCTGACTTTTCTTGGCCTTTTATGGCCGTTAACAAAAAATGTTTTAATTCCTGCCCCCTTTTTTAAATAACGGGTTTTAAGATTAATTGTCGTATGCATGCTTTCTGCAATTTTTTCCTTGTTAGGTTTTTTATGAAAAACCCTTTTGATATTTTTGTTTTTGGAAAAAAACCTTTTTATCTGGGCAGGCTGTGTTTTGTCTAAATTGTCTTAGGTTTTCCAAAGACTCAAGACAGCTTCTGCTATTGATTTTTGATGGTTTTTCTTGTCCTTTTTTTGTATTCCTTGTACCCAATTTTCGTTTATTGAGTTTTCTGTAACTTAGGTTATTTTTGCGATGCATTTCTATTTTCTCGGTTCCTCCGACTAGGTAGTTGTTTTAGGTTTTGGGATTCCGAGTTACTGCGATCGACCGTGTAACCTCTTTACACCGACTTGTACCTCGTCATTTTATCCTACCGACCACGTAGGTTGGGATGAGATTTTCACGTTTTATCGAGCTTAAGTCGGCACGTTTCGTAGGAAAATGATAATAACTATTGGAATTTATAAAGAGATGCAGAAAAAGATCTTTTTTTATTGACGAATGTACTTTTTGCTACTAAGGAGTTAAAAATTGTTGCCCCTTAGCCTCCACTTTGATGCCTCGTTAAAACCCCTTCAAGAAAACCCTTCTTTTCGGGAAAAAAACCATGAAGTCAGGAAAAAGAGTACATCAGAGAGTGGAGTTCACTTTTAACTATAGTACCTTTTCATATTACAAGCATGCCACGACCTAGGTAGCTCGGTACTGCTCAAGTCGGTTACCTTGTAGTATCCCTTTCCTAAGACTTCACTTATCTTATATGACCCTTTCCAATTAGCAGCGAGCTTTTCTACCCCCGACTTGTTGACTCCGATGTCATTTCTGATCAAGACCAAGTCATATGGGGCAAAGCTTCTTCGAATGACTTTCTTGTTGTATCTCTTTGTCATCCTTTGCTTTAGCGTTGCTTCTCTTATCTGGGCTTATTCTCGGACTTTGCGGAGTAGCTCGAGTTCTTCTTTGTGCCCCTGTACGTTGCCAACCTCATCGTAGAAGCTCACCCTTTGACTTTGCTCATTGATTTCAATTGGTATCATGGCTTCTATGCCATAAGCAAGTCGGAAGGGTGTTTCCCTTGTGGCAGACTGAGGTGTAGTCCGATATACCCATAGTACTTAAGGGAGTTTCTCAGCCCATGCTCCTTTTGCATCATGCAACCTTTTCTTCAACCCAGCCAGTATGACTTTGTTAGCTGCCTCAGCTTGCCCATTTGCTTGTGGGTGTTCTACTGAAGTGAACTGATGCTTGATCTTCATACTGGCTACCAGGTTTCTAAAGGTGAAGTCTGTGAACTGAGTTCCATTATCAGTGGTAATGGAGTGGGGGACTCCATACCTTGTGATGATGTTTTTGTAAAGGAATTTCCGACTTCTCTGAGCGGCGATGTGGCCAATGGTTCTGCTTCGATCCATTTCGTGAAGTAGTCTACTCCCACTATTAGGTACCTTATTTGTCCAGGAACTTGGGGAAAGGGTCCTAATAGGTCCAATCCCCACTTTGCAAAAGGCCATGGAGAAGTTATGCTAATGAGCTCCTCGGAGGGAGCGACGTGGAAGTTTGCATACATTTGGCATGGTTGACACCTCTTTACGAAATCGATCGCATCTTTCTGCAAGGTCGGCCAATAGAACCCGGCTCGAATGACTTTTCTAGCCAACGACCTTGCTCCGAGATGATTTCTGCAGATACCATTGTGGACTTACTCCAGTACTTCTATCGTCCTTGAAGTCGGAACGCACTTCAATAGTGGTGTGGATATTCCTCTTTTATAGAGGATATTTTTCACCAAAGTGTAGATTTGTGCTTCCCTCCGAATTTTCTTGGCCTCTTTTTCCTCTTTGGGTAGGATGTCGAATTTCATGTATTCAATTAGCGGGTTCATCCATCCGAAGTCCAATTCGGATACTTCAAGGACGTCTTGTTTGCCCTCTGTTTTTGTAACCGAGGGTTCTTGGAGAGTTTTTTGGATCAGGCTTCTATTATTCCCTCCTGGCTTGGTACTTGCTAGTTTGGAGAAGGCGTCTGCTCTGCTGTTGAGATCTCGAGTTATGTGTTTGACCTCGGTCTCTGCAAAACGCCTAAGATACTCCAAGATTTTGTCTAAGTACCTCTTCATATCGGGGTCTTTAGCCTGATACTCTCTATTTATTTGGGAGGTCACCACCTGAGAGTCGCTGAACACGACTACTTTGGTCGCTCCGACTTTCTCGACCAGCTTTAACCCTGCAATCAAGGCTTCATACTCTGCCTGATTGCTAGAAGTTGGAAATTCAAATTTGAGGGAGACTTCTACTTGATTTCCCTCTTGGTTGACAAATATTATGCCTGCGCCGCTTCCGACTTTGTTGGAGGATCCATCCACGTATAGCTCCCATGCCGTGGAGGTTTTCCCTTGATCTCCTGCATATTCTGCCACGAAGTCGGTTAGGTATTAAGCTTTAATTACTGTCCGAGTTTCGTACTTAAGGTCGAACTCGGATAGCTCTATGGCCCATTGAACCATTCTACCCGCAATATCCATTTTCTGAAGGATTTGCTTCATGGGTTGGTTCGTTCGAACTCTTATTGTGTGTGCTTGAAAGTAAGGCTGTAACCTTCGAGAGGCTATAATTAAGGAGTTCGCAAACTTTTCAAGTTTTTGATACCTTAACTCAGGGCCTTGTAGGACTTTACTGGTGAAGTACACAGGATGCTGCCCGACCTCGTCTTCTCGTATTAGAGCTGATGCTACAGCTTTGTCTGCTACAAACAAATACAGGACAAGTTCTTTCCCAACCTTAGGTCGGGTCAGAATGGGAGGTTGGCTTAAAAATCTTTTGAACTCCCGGAATGCTTCTTCGCACTCAGGAATCCATTCGAACTGGCATGCTTTTCTTAGTAGAGAGAATAGTGGTAGGGATCTTAATGCTGATCCCGCCAAGAACCTGGAGAGAGCTGCAAGTCGGCCATTAAACTGCTGGACCTCCCTTAAGCAAGTCGAATTTTTCATTTCTAGGGCTGCTTTGCACTTGTCGGGGTTTGCTTCAATCCCCCTTTGTGTAAGCATAAATCCCAAAAATTTTTCTGCCTCCACCGCGAAGGTGCATTTTGCAGGATTCAGTCTCATCCCATGCATCCTAATGGTGTTGAAGACTTGCGAGAGGTCGGTCAAGAGGTCGGCCTCATCCTTGGTTTTTACTAGTATGTCGTCTACATAGACTTCCATTAAACTCCCAATGTGAGATGCAAACACCTTATTCATCAGCCTTTGGTATGTGGCTCCTACATTTTTTAACCCAAAAGGCATGACCACATAGCAATAGGTCTTGAAAGATGTTTTTTTCTTGATCCGCCTTATACATCGAAATTTGATTATACCCCGAGTACGCATCCATAAATGACAAGTATTGATACCCCGAGCTGGAGTCTACAAAGGCATCAATGTTTAGAAGTGGATATAGGTCTTTAGGACACACCTTGTTCAGGTCGGTGTAATCGACGCACATCCTCCACTTGCCGTTTTGCTTTTTGACCAGCACCACATTTGCCAGCCACGCCAGATATTTAACCTCTTTGATGAAGTCGGCTTCTAGGAGGGCTTGTACTTGCTCTTCCACCACTTGGGCCCATTCAGGTCCGAGCTTCCGTCTTCTTTGTTGAACAGGTCGTGATCCGGCGTATACTGATAGCTTATGCGACATAAGTTCGGAATCTATCCCTGGCATGTCGAAGGCTTTCCAGGCGAAGAGGTCGAAATTCTCTTGTAGGAACTTTATAAGCTTCTGCTTCAGATCTTCTTTCAGATTGGCTCCTATGTTGGTATTTTTTCCTTCCTCTTCTCCGACCTGTATCTCTTCAGTTTTTCTCCCGGGTTGTGGTCGCAACTCTTCTTTAGCCTTGATTCCTCCGAACTCAATTGTGTGCACCTCCTTACCCTTTCCTCTCAGGTTCAGGCTTTCATTATAACACTTTCTCGCCAATTTTTGATCTCCCTTAATGGTTGCAATTCCCTATGGTGTTGGGAATTTCATGCAAATGTGGGGTGTAGATACCACTACTCTGAGCCGATTTAGGGTTGTTCTGCCTATTAGGGCATTGTAGACTGAATCCACATCAACGACTATAAAGTCGATGCTAAGAGTTTTGGACTTTGCCCCTTTTCCAAAAGTTGTGTGTAGGGATATGAATCTCAGTGGCTTTATTAGTGTATCCCCTAACCCATATAAGGTGTCAGGGTAAGCTCTTAATTCCTTTTCATCCAACCCCAACTTATCAAACGCTGGTTTGAACAGGATATCGGCCGAGCTCCCCTGCTCTACCAGGGTTCTGTGTAGATGGGCATTGGCAAGGATCATAGTGACCACTACCGGATCGTCATGTCCGGGAACTATGCCTTGCCCATCTTCTTTAGTGAAAGAGATGGTTGGGAGGTCGGGGACTTCGCCCCCGACTTAGTAGACTTCCTTCAGATGCCTTTTTCAAGATGACTTTGTGAGGCCACCTCCAGCAAACCCCCCTGAGATCATGTGTATATGTCCTTCTGGGGTCTGTGGTGGCGGGTCTCTTCGGTCTTCGTCATCTCGCTTTCTCTTGCCGTGATGGTCCGACCTTTCCATGAGATATCTATCCAGCCGACCTTCTCTGGCCAGCTTTTCTATCACATTTTTTAGGTCGTAACAATCATTTGTTGAGTGACCATATAGTTTATGGTACTCACAGTAGTCGCTACGACTTCCCCCTTTCTTATTTTTGATGGGCCTAGGGGGAGGTAGTCTTTCGGTATGACAAATTTCCCTGTAGACGTCAACTAGGAAAACTCGTAGAGGAGTATAGGAGTGATATTTCCTAGGCCTTTCAGGGCCGATTTCCTCTTTTTTCTTGGGTTCTCTCTTTCTCTTTTGATGAGTGAGAGGGCCCAGGTTGCCAATGTGGCTCTCGCAACCTGGCATTTTACTCCATGTTGATGTACTTTTCAACTCTCTCTTGTACATCACTCAGAGAGGTCGGTTGCCTTTTCGAGATGGACTGGGAGAAGAGACCTTCTCGGAGTCCATTCACTAGGCCCATAATCACTGCCTCCGTGGGCAGGTCTTGAATTTCCAAACACGCTTTGTTGAACCTTTCCATGTAGTCCCTCAAAGGTTCTCTGACCTCCTGTTTTACTCCCAGGAGGCTCGATGCGTGCTTCACTTTATCCTTTTGGATTGAGAATCACATGAGAAGCATCTGTGAGAGGTCGTCGAAACTATTGACTGACCTCGGGGGAGGCTATCGAACCACTTCATCGCTGCTTTAGTCAGGGTTGTCGGAAAAGTCTTGCAGCGAGTAGCATCAGAAGCGTCAGCTAGGTACATCCGACTTTTAAAATTGCTTAAATGATGCTTTGGATCAGTAGTTTCATCGTAGAGGTCCATATCAGGGCTTTTAAAGTTTCTTAAAACTTTTGCCCTCATTATGTCCTCACTGAACGGATCTTCTCCTCCCAAGGAAGAGTCTTCTCGGTCACTGACTCACTGTGAGAGTTTCAACCTTTCAGAGCGGACTCTAGTCTTAGGAGTTTTTCCTTAAGCTCCTTTCGTCGCTCAATCTCGTTCCTCAAATTTCTCTCTGCCTCTTGCTATCGCTCCAGCTCTTGCTCCAATTGCTCCAGGCTCCCCTGGTGGCCATAGAATAATCTCATGAAGTCGGCTGCATGGGGTTTCCCTTCCTTTCTTGGTTCACGCCCCTCAGAGGAGTTTTCCTTTTGGTCTTTCACTCCTGAGGTGCCTTCTTTGTGCTAGTTAGTCGCCCCTTGGTGGGTGACTATTGCTCTATCGTTATTAGCGGCGTCCTGATTCTCTTGCTCAGAATCAGACGTTGTATTTCCATCCTCATTGAATTCGTCCGCCATTACTGGTTGATCTCTCGGGTCCCTAGCAACGGCACCAATGTTACGATGGATAACTAGAGATTAATGGGCTGGACTGATAAGGTTGGCCCAAACGTCTAGATGAGGTGATCTCCGACTTGATTTGCGTCTGGGAGCCACCGTTCGACTTGTGTGTATGGGGGTGGTACCTGCAAAGACACTCTGATGCCTAAGTTAGCAAAGGGTTTTAGCAGGTTTAGAGAGTATTGGAACTTATAGATACCTGAGGGGTGTCAGTGTATTTATAGTGGTGAACCAATAACCACCGTTTGAGTAGTTCTACCTTTTAAGGAGGATAACCGTCCCTTTATCTTAGGGAAGTTGAGATATGGCTCTTGAAAGTGGGTTGAGAGATTTTAGGGGCACTTACTTATTTGAATAAGCATGATCTGCCAGCTGTCCTTCGAGCCTGACTTCTTTGAGGTGGAGTCTGTGTTAATTCCGACCTCCTCTGAGGAGGTCGGTCGGAAGCGAAGGCCAATCTTTGAATTGGGCTTTTTAGTGTGTTTGAACCTGGGCTCTAGTGTTGGATCAGGATATGAACAGGAAGCATATTTGTGGTTGTTTGTGGCCCATTTGATTTTGCATAAATATCATATAATGGCTAAATTTATGGTATTTTTTTTTTTAGAAAAACTCAACTTTAAAGAGAAGAAAGAAAAGCCATGGTATATTCTACGATTTATCAACTTCAAATACAATTATATACCATTCGTGCAGCACATGTAACTCAATATTAAATAGTTAAAAACACAAATACACAATGCATTTCACCATATTTATCACTAAGTTGCTTTTAAACTCAGCTATATTTCATATTCATATTCCCGGTTATAAAAATAAAAGTACACAATTTGAACATGATCTTCCTTTTTGAAATTAGAATTTGAACAACAAAAGTTAAGGACAATTTTTCATTAAAAAATCAGAGCTCGTCCACAAATTTAAGATATTAATATACTAAGATATATAGCTAGTTAGCCTTTAGGCTAAAATTAATATATTGATTCAACATAAATACTTGTTTAGAGAGAAATCCCAAACTTTTGAGTTAAATTTAAGTTAATTAGAAAGTATTTGGGTGATTGAATTTCTTTTATTATATTTTAAAATTATTTGGACATATTGAAACACTGTATCGAACACACATTGACACACTCCCATCATTTTTTTCCTCTTAAAATGGTATATTCATCATGTGATATCTAATAGTTATGCTTAAAATTCCTAGAATGCTTAATTTACTTCATTTCATTCGTTGTCAGACATTTTGTCATTTTGTACAACCTCAAGAAGATCATAGGTACTCCAAAATATAAGTGAACATTTTTGCATTAAATAAGGGGAACATATCTAAATTGTAACATTGTGATAGGATGCTGATATTGAAAGGCAAACACTTGTGCAAGATAACGCTATAAATAAAGCATAAAACATACAATTTTTCATTATTGGTATTGAGGAACTAATCAAAACAATAAAACATTTCATTATTGGTATTGATGGAACTAATCACAACAATAAAACAGTAAATCGCATCATCTATATAAAAAGAGAAACTTTAAGCATGAAAATTGAATTAGTTAGTTGATAGAAAAACCATCTTTCTTTGGCCAAATAAAATGAACACCTTAAAAACAATGAAAGAAGAAAAAAAAAATACCACAACATTTCATTTGATTTTTAATAATAGTTAAAACAAACAAACAGCATTACTCTGCACAAAAATTTTCTTACATTCCTATATTACATTTCTTGAGCTTACGGATTAACTAAAATATGATCTTATTTTTTTCTGTTTTTTTTTTCAATCATCAATTCCATTGCAGCAGTAATAAATGGCACACTGACTAAGAATCTAGATACATATTCAAAACGGTGCCATAAATGTTTGGTACAGGGTACTCTTCTTCTTTTTGTTGATTCACACGAGTTCACAAAGCTGCAACAATGATAACACAATTGCAACATCACTTTAGTAAAACATTTTCTAAAAAGTGATTTGCAAAAGAGATAGTAGTATGACTATTAAAGCAAACATAAACAAACAAAATCACTTGTAATTAAAATGCGAAGAACAAAAACTTGATCTAAATGAGTAACAATATAATATATGCATGTATGCTTACATAGATATATAAATGTAGATGCATATCTGTTGTTGCAGCCTCTTGTATCTTACATTCTTTTCTAGCAGGTAATCCACTTTAACCAACATACCACAATATGAAATCCACACAGAAATTTCAAGGACTAAATTATCATAAATTCATCATAATGTTACTCAAATAACTAAAAAAAGGAGAATTATCATCATACTGCAAAAGGAGAGAGACTCCACATACAAAAGAACTAAGAAAAGTGAAAATTAGAAAAATATCTTAAGTTAAAAAAATAAATAAATAAATTAAATAAATTTCTGATTTGACATATAAAGCTAAAACATTGAAAAGAAAGTATTAATCAAAATAAGGAAAGAATTAAAAAAAAGTGAAATTAATCCATAGCAAAATTTTAAACTCACGGTAGACCACCAAATACTTTGATCATTTTGAAATATTTAAATTCAAATTTACCTGAGGAAAGAATGCTGTCTCGAGAGCCCAAGTGTAACGGGTATAGTGCCTTGCATGTCTCCCACTTGAAACCCCATGTCTCCTTTACTATCTGAAGTTCTGAACACACTGACAAAAGTAACAAAATTACAAACAGTTAGTGAGCAAAATGCGAAAAGGAAAAAGCTGCCAACTTTGAGGGTATCCGACATCATAAAAATAAGAATTGAAACCAAATTTATAAAAATTAGAGAGAAATGAAAGATGGGTATTGATAAAATGTGAGTGTACCAATTGCTTGAGTTGGAGAGTAGCATAAACAATGCCCTTACCTCATCATCATTATGAACCTGAAACATCCTTGGAATTATTATTTTCAAAACTTTGGCAAACAAAAATACAAAATTAAGTTAGGACAAAGTTCCTCAGAAGGGTATTTAACCAATTCTCTTTATGCAAATATTTCATATACTCTTGGAGGAATTTTCACTTATAACAGAAAGCACAGTCCCTTTCTTCTTCCCCCTCTCATCGTTAACTTACTCGAATTTTTTTCTTGTCAGCCCTCAACTCCTATTCTCTAATTTCGTAAAATAAGCTGAAAGATTTATAAAAAGAATCCCCTTCAACAATGAAAGTGAATTTGTCCTGGTGATTGTGCATTTGTGATAATGGAATGCATCACAAAGCAATACAAAACGTATGAAATTCAAGTATGAGAAGTAGTAATCATCTCAATGAAACCAATTAGAAATTGAACTTAAGTTTAAAATATATTCTTAGCAAAATTTAATTGCAGTCATCAAAACACTAAAAGGGAAGATAAGGAAAATAATGAGAACATACAAAAAAAAAAGAGAGAGAGGCAGAAAGACTAATAAAAGAATCACAGAAACAGAAAAGCAGCGAATCAACAGTGTTTCAAATCCCATAGGAGCTAGTCAATTTAAATGATTTTGCCCCATTTCATTGTTTGAATAGAGCTAGTCGTTTTAAATGATTTTGCTCCATTTCATTGTTTGAATTTGAACAACACCATTTCACTCAAGTTCAATAATTTCATTTATTTCCTTATCCGTTAAAGCAAACAAATCCTAGTCTAATATTACATTCTGAACAATTCAATTCATCTTATAAAACCTGCAAATAATAATAATAATAAATAAATAAATATTTTTTTCTCAAGCCAATATTTTACATAGATCCTTCTATATCCCCCCCCTTAATTTTTCTTACAGAAGCAGAAGAGTGTAACAAAGCTCTTAGTTACCACTTACCAATATTGGAAAGTATGCTCAAAATGACTCAGCTCGCACTGCTTCGGAAGGGTAAGCCTGACCTGAACCAAAGAAATGCACAACACCACAACACAGTTTCACATTTCAACACAAAATTCACATTACAATCCACTAAAACCGTGGAAAAAACTAAAAAACAAAAGGGGTAAAAGGAGAAAGTGATGAATGTGTCGTATAGAAGAAGTCTCACCATCATTTCCTGTTAGCAGGAGACAAACGTCGATCTCAAATCTGTTCCTGACTTCTTCCACCGTCCACATCGGTTGGCTTTTCAGTATGACCCTCGTCGCTGTAAATCCCTCTTAGTCGGTGGTTGCAACCTCTTCTGGGATAGTATCTTGCTCTGGAATCACTCTGACCTACAAATTGGGAAGACTCTAATCAAATGAGATCAGAGAAGAGAGAAAGGGGAACCAAAAACAAAAAGAGAAGAGTGAAAAAGGGAAAGGGTTTCAGGGGAAGAGAGAGTGATTATGAGAGTGATAGTGAGGAAAGTTAAAAAAGAGAAAGATTCAAAAGGATTGAAATTCGAAAATTTTTGAAAGATTCGCGCTCAAAATTGCTGAAACTTCTTCCCTTCATCCTATTAACCAAAAATTAGAACAATTATCTGCAAGATAATTACTCGGCAATCCCATGTTTATACCATGAAACCAATCACAAAGCAGCATTTGAACTCGAAAGAGTGATTTGGGGATTGCTGAAGCCACCTCTGCCTTCGATCCCGTAGACAAAAAAGGACCTTGCAACAGTTCAAAACATTGCAGGAGAGAATTCGAGAAATAAGTAGTTCCCTCACTTTTTCAGCTTCAAATGGGTTAAAAAAAAGATACAAAAAGGACAGAGGTTGTAAATAACAATGTATATGTAGGACAGAATTGTAATAACATAAGAAACACGTGTCTCACCAACGAAGCTTGTGGATGTAGTTTTACTATTTTGCTAGCCATCTTTATAATTATAAATTGATTGCCCACTAGTTGTTTCGCTAAGGGTTGTCACAACATGGATACCTACGATGAAGTCGTCGAATATAAACAACAGGAGTGGGTGGACGACACACATTAGATGTTACTGTTGCCTCTTATCATCCCTTAAATCTGTTGGGAGTTGATGAGATACATGGAGGTTGGTCATGATGCCTTCCCCACAACCATGAATTATGATACCAAATCTCTTGGGAGATCTGAACGGTTTTTTGGGTACAAGTTGAAAGCTGATCCCTGTTCCTTGTTGGTGTTGGTGCATGTTTCAAATTTTCAGTACCATCCAAACAAGAACCATGTGTTGCTGATTCACGTCCATTTCAGTCCGTTTCCAACGTTGTCAAACGTAATTAGTTTAAGGTGTAAAAATACCAGCCTATAAATAATATTTATGCACATCTATCATCTCTATTAAATGGCAATTTGGGTAGCCAAGTTGATTGAATTGCTTTTAAATTCGATGCCTAATACAACTTTAAACGATGACTAATATCAATCAACAAAACCACTTATGCAAGAATAAAATTGACAATAGACTTGGTACGACTAAATCCCCATTTTGGTCCCCCAGATTCAGCCCGTGAACCAATTTTGCCCCTGAGATTCTAATTGCACTGTTTATGTCCCCCAGATTCCGATTTGAGCACCATAATAGTCCTTCGAAGATTTTCCGGCGTGACTCAGCGACGGCGTTGCTTATGTGGCACAGCCACTGCCACGTTGGACGCCGTAGTGTACATATGACGTGGAATGTGTATAAAATTCCCTAATGTAGTCCCTGTCCTCATTTTTAAACCCTAAAATTTCGTTGGCCTTCCCATTGAGGTTCTCTTCATCAACGTCTTCTTCTGCATCTCTTCTGTACACCGATAGCTGTCCACCATGAGAGGAAGTGGGAGCCATGTTGCAGGAAGTTCCAACCGGTCATCGTCGACGGAGAACTGGAGAAGAAGCACGACGCGAAGTAGGCATGGACGGGTTCCGGACTGGTGCGGCTGTGGTTGTCGCCCGGTGCTAAGGTGGTCTGGGACGGAGTCGCATCCTAACAAGCCCTTCTTTGGTTGCCCCAACTATAATGTGAGTAAAGTTTAATAATTTGTAGCAGATTGAAAAAATTTTTTCGGTTGATTATTTTGGTTGGTTGCAGACAAGTGGAAAAACATGGTGTGGGTTATTCGTCTGGGCTGATTCTGTGCAAGAGGAGTTGTCTGAAGGAGCTGTTGCAAGAGATGATGATGGTGACAGGAAGATGAACTTTGCATGGCGGATGGGCAAGATGGAGGCAGACATTAGGAATCTGAAATTCATAACTCATGTTCTTGGATTTGGGTTCTTAGTAATTGTTGTTTTTGTAGGATTGGTGCTATTAAAGGGTTGAGAACATGTCAATGTAATGCAGTTCCCAAATTAATGAATGAAACTGTTATGTGGTAACATAACAAGGTTTGTGTAAATCATCTTACTTTGATATAATATAATATCCTGTTGGATGAAGTAAAAGAACTTGTAAATAAGTAACAGCAAGATTGATCCAAACCATGGACAGTATTAATTGATCAATACCAAAATATGGCAAACCATTCATAGTTTTAACACATTACAACCATAAGTAATTGAACAAGTAGCATGACATACTTGATTAGTAATCAACAAAATGAACCATTGTTTAGAGTGAGCGCAGTCACTGTATCTTTTAACAAAAAACTAACACTTGACAAGCAAAATGTCCTAATATGCTAATATGAAAGTTCACTTCTTTCGGGGGTGCTTAAATCCAGGAGTCGGCACAAACTTCAGAAAATTTGTGAATCGTGAAGCAGTGGCAGAACTCGCACCCTTCATTGGGTCCAGTGCTGTAGAAGGGGTTGTTGGAGGTGACCTTCTTCTAGTAGGCAGTTTGGCAGGTCTTGTGGCTGGTTCCCCGGTTACTTCAGTGAACTACACAAATTTCAAACCAGAAATAAATACCAAACATTGTCACTCAGTAAACCTTTTTCAGAGTTTTTACTCCATTAATTACAAAGGCTTATTATAGAATTAAAATTGTACCTTTTGAGAGTCTTCTGGTTCAGAACAAATTGGCTGTGACAGATCAATTTCTGATGCTTGACCAATAGGAGCAGAATTGATGGTAATATTAGCATTAGCCGTAGCTGTAGCAGTAGTAGTTGCATTTGGAGTAGCAGTTGCAGTGGCGCTGGCAGATGCAGAGGCAGTTGCAGTGTCAGTTGTGGTGGCCTGGGCAGTTGCAGTTGCTTGTGCACTAGCATTTTTAGGGGCTTTAGCAGCCTCTGCTGCCTTTGCAGCAGCTGCAGCATCAGCTGCAGCTTGAGCAGCATCAGCTGCTCTTTTCTTTTCACATCCTTCACCATAATAGTCCCTAACTTTGCCAATCCTTCACCATAATAGTCCCTAACTTTGAAAATCGATCACCATAGTAGTACCTAACAGCACACCATCATGGTATAGTACGTAATCAAACAATTAGATCAGAGCAGTAATCACAGCATAGCAGCAGACACTAACAGCACACCACAGTATATACCACAAAGTATCAAACAATTATATCTTAGGTATCATCACAATATGGCAGTATACTAACAGCACACCACAGTATATATGGCACAGTTTTACACATTTAAACTTATGTGAGAGTAAGGATTAAGGTTTCAGTAAGAAATTACCTTTTGCATATCAGAGATGAAGTTCCACCCATGGGTCTTGTAGTCTCCAAGATCCTCATGTAGCAACTCTAGAAACCACTTCCAATTCTCAAAGTTCTCCACTTCCACAACTGCCCAGGCAATGACATAGACATGATGATTAGCATCTTGTCCAACAGCCGATAGAATTTGCCCCCCGAAAACAGTTTTTAGAAAAGCCCCATCAAGTCCAATTAACGGACGACAGCCAGCCTTGAAACCTGACTTGCAGCCACTCAAGCAGACATACATCCTCTCAAATATGACCTCACCACTAGGCTGTGGCTTTGTGCATATCTGAACAGTTGATCCTGGGTTTGTTTTCAATAGTGTTTCACCATAGTCCCTAAGCATAGCATATTGCTCCTTGGCATCCCCATAGACTATATTTCTAGCATCACACAGTGCCCGTGATATAGAGTTCCTATTGAGCGACAAGTCATATTTCGTCTTGAAATATGTTGTAGCCTCACAGTTCCTGAAATTGGGATATTTTCTTAGTTTTTTTACCAACTTACCTGCAACCCAATTTCTATTTGCTGCCCTGTTTTTATCCTCTCGTGGACAAGTGTGGTCATTGAAGAAAGTCTTAACTTGCCAGCAACTGTCTTCGTGGTCCCTTGATGCGTATACAACCCACTTGCAATCCTTCACTTTACATACTGCCCTCACCCTTTTACCATCGTTCTTCCTAAACCTCATCCGTCTCCCTTCTTGTATAGTGAACTCCCTCACTGCCTCCTTGAACTCCCACTTAGTATTGAACTTCATCCCGACTTCTAAATGTAGTTCCCCGAACCTAGCACCCTGTCTAAACACCGGAAATACATCCTCTGAACTTTCTTCTCCAACCAGCTCATCCTCTGAATTAGGTGGTGTTTTCATCTCCAAAGAGTGCCACGAATTGCCACCATCCGATTCTGACCCCGGATCAAAAGCATCATGGTTATCCCCCTTTATACCTCCCCCCACAAATCCAATGTCCACATCTTCATCAGAAACGTCTTCCACAAATCCATCATCATCAACACAGACCTTGGCCTTCCCTTTTTCCTTTGCACTCTCAGCCTGGACCTTCTTCCTTGCATTGGGTTTCTTGACCATCTTCTTCTGTGAAGGAACAGTATATCCAATGCCCGATTCATCTGAGCTATCATCCGGCTCTTGTGGCTTATAGGCCTCGTCCTCAGCACTCTCGTAGCTGTCATGAGAGTCTGAGTCAGAGGATAAAAGAACATGATCACTAGCATTTTCCTTTGCTTTTGAAATACCTTTCCCTACAGACCTTAGACAATATCTCCTAGTCCTAGTTACATTGTTCTGTCTGGGCATGGGTTTGGGTTTGGGAACTGTCTTAGGCTTACACTTTGACTTAGGCTTAGGCTGGGACTACATGTTAGAATTCACATTGCTCTTCTTCAGTAACGCCTCTTTAGCTTGGGGCTTGTATGTTACCATGCTTAAACTCCTAGGAGGGTCCTTCTCGGTGGTAGGTTTGACAGGGGGGTCTTTCACCATCCTGGCATTTGACTTGGCTTGCTCTCCAAGATCCCTCACCTCGTCATCAACATGCACAACAACATCCTCTCCTTGTACTATTTCAGGTTCTGAAATGCCATGTTCAATGTAGACATCCACTACCCCATTGTTCTTTCCACCATGATTACACAGCTCTCTCAACTCATTATCACAGTCTAAACGCCTCAAACCTACTTCCAGGCTCATCCCAGGGACCTGCCACCAAACCTCCTTCATGGTCTCATAGCCTAGCTCTTTGAAGTAATTTCTCAGGTAGAATACATCTAACCTGTCCACATCCAGATCACCCAAACAATGCCTATTGTCAGGTGTGTATGTCCATCTCCCATCCTTCCCCCTCTCAAAATTTCCCCCATGATGAAACATTATGTCTAACAATTCGGCGTTCATCTGCAACATAACAGAGGAAATGCTTAAAATTTACCACGCATGCAACACAAAAACAACAAATAACTTAGATATTACACACCACCAGAGATTAACCCCTGTTCTTTTCACAAGAAACAGAGCATGCATTACTGGTTTGAAGAAGGAAAACACTAAAACCCTAACAGGCAGTGGATTCTAACACAAACTACATGCATTATGTTCAAGTAACTTTAACAATCGGCCATATCAGGAATGAAACATGATCCAAAAAATTCAAAAAAATATAATAAAATTTGTACCTTGAAGCTAGCTTAAACGGTTCTTCAGTCGATGCTTCAATGGTGAACCACGAACCTTCCCCCAAGTTCAGTACAGCAATGTTAAGAAACCAGGCAGCAGTGCCCTTGCCTGTCGCTACTGCTTATGGAGGAGGAGACCAAGCGTTGAGAGAGGTGAGAAAATATGGAGGAGAAGACGTAACGAATACCAAACCCTTTGCCCAAGTTACTACTACTCTCACTGTGATCAAAACGGCGACGTGTGGGTTTTCATTCGTTTTGCCCCATGAAACGACGTCGTTCTGACTCTCCAACGTGGCAGTGGCTGTGCCACATAAGCAACGCCGTCGCTGAGTCACGCCGGAAAATCTTCGAAGGACCATTATGGTGCTCGAATTGGAATCTGGGGGACATAAACAGTGCAATTGGAATCTCAGGGGCAAAATTGGTGCACGGGCTGAATCTGGGGGACCACTATGGGGATTTAGTCCTCCAAAAACATAAAGGGGAAAGAAGATCAACATTGGGGCGCATTGCTGATGCAAGGATCAACGGAATCACATCATGTTCCAAAATTACAGAAAAATGTGGAGAGGATTATATTCATATCCCCCTGAAAAATAATGAAAGATAAAATTGTGAACTACAATCTACAGTCCTCCCTAATCACCACAAGGTTCTTAGACATTGTGCAGTTGCAAAAAATATTAAAAAGATGGCAGCTCAGCATGCTGGATTTAGAAGCATTCCCAGAGAATACCCTGAAAGCATCACATCTCACACACACTGAACCCCAGTTCACTAAAACTAACTACTAAGCCTCTTATGCTGACAGATATTACTGCCTGATTCATCAAAAAACCAGTTCATGGCAAAATTAATGTAAATTATCAAATGAAACCTCAGAAAAGTAGACTGAAATTCAAAAAGGTATCCACAAAGCTCAAGACATCAATTTACTATCCATTACTGGAAGATTCCTTTTCTCATGATACACCTTCAATAAGTCGCGAGCATGATTCTTATCACGATTCACATAATTCTTAAAGAACATCTCTTCCGAAACACAGTATGCAAACAAATACCTACCACTCTTAATGACACCATTGGCCATGAGAATCTTCAAGACAGCAGCCCTCGGAACAACCCTTTTCTCCAAATCCAGCGAGAGAAGAAGCGGATAATTGGTGACATCAACAGGCTTCCAACCGAGTTCTTTGACAAAGAATTCAATGCAGGCCTCAATTTTCTGCACAGATATCAGCATAAAGCAAGAGTGCTTCACAAACGCCTCACGAATGTTGTCGTCAGTTAATCCAAACCTCTTGAACAACTCAACCTTCTTATCCCACATGGACTTGGGAAGATACGTAGCATACAATGCAGGAACAAAATTAGCCTTTTTGGGATCAACCCCCATTTTAATGACTTCATCTACTATACTCTTAAGGCTAACTTCAGAATTGAATAGAAGCAACGAAGGCCACTGGCGAATTAGCCTTGCCACGCTTCTCTCACGGACCCCTAAATCAACCAACAATTTAACATTTCGAAGCAAGCTAGAATAAGTTAAAATTTGGGCAGTACGTAAGATAGAAGCAACGGTCCTTTCTTCAGAACGAATGAAATTGTTCAACAAATCGAAAGTGGGGATCAGGTGTTTCTCTAAGCTTCTTGCCAAGATTATAGGGTTGAGAACGATGAGGCGGGCAAGTTGTGATTTTGAAAAACCTTTGGAGATGAGGAACTGGAACTTGGGCAAGATGGTCTCTTTGGGTTTGCTGACGAGAATCCGGGGCTTTTTCCGAATGACATTGTGAATTTGCAAATCTGAGAAACCGAAGCTCCTGAAGAGTGCGATGACTGAGTCGGGTTTCTCTGGACTCTTAAAAAGTACGTATTTTGAAGCTTTAAGAGCGGAATCTGGGAGGAGCTCACAATTGTTGACGAGGTAATTCACCGTAAAGGATTGTTTTTGCAGGGTTTCTGTGACTGTGGTGTAATTGGGAGCACGGAATAGGGAAGATGGTGAAGGGATCAGAAATGAGGGTGATGAGGTTCTTGTGATGACAGTGAGGTGGTACAAGAACAGTTTTTGTTATAAGATCCCCTCATCAGTTTTCAATTTTTTGACAGATGGACGAGTGAGTAAAATGGGAGAAGGGATGAACCCTAAGTTTCGGATTCAGGATGAGAAGAAAAACGAATTATTTTCTTTCCTTCCATTTTATTTGCAACATCTTGCAAAGTGTTAGGAAGAAAGCTTGCACAAATACAATTTTATAAAATAGCATACGTAATTACAACTTTTTTAATCTTTGTACATACAGTAACTTATTAGTCAGCACCAAATCCTTAAATAGAGCTCAGTATCGTGATAGATTAATCCTTGATCTGCCGGATTAGGAGATACCATCAAAAGTCAAAAAAAATTTACAACTTTTCTATTTGTGTGTAAAACGCGCTACATCCTGTCGCGGATTCCATTAACACGTAAATCGCTATATCCTTTTGCGATTTACGTTCAAAACACCAAGAACATAAATCTCTACATACGTGTAGCGGATTATGAAGGAGTTGACTCACTATATTTAACCAATTTTTTTACCAAAGATAGAAGATTCGAATCCGCAACCTCTTAAATGAGTATGGAAAGACTATGTCATTTAACCTATAACTCATTTAAATAAATAGTTTTTATATGTACTCAAAAACTATTCATAGCTATATGAAAACTATTCATAGCTATATAAGTACATATGTACTCAAAAATTATTCATAACTATATGAGTAAATATTAAAAGTTTGTAAATTAAATTTGTTTATACCTTAACCCAGCACTATGACCCAGGTCCAAATGAGGCAAAAAGACCCAATCTAAAGATTGGCCTTTTCCACCCACCCGACCTCGTCTAAAGAGGTCGGGGTCGACATAGACCTTCCTCCAAAGAAGTCGGGTTTAAGATAGGCTGACAGGCAACACTTATTCAAATAAGTAACTGCCCTAAAATCTCTCAACCCACTTCTAGAAGCCATATCTAAATAACCCTAAGATAAAGGGACGGTTATCCACCTTTAGAAGTGTAACTACTCCAACGGTGGTTATTGGATCACCATTATAAATACACTGACACCCCTCAGGTATCTCTAAGTTCCAATACCTTCTAAACCTGCTTAACCCCTTGCTGACTTAGGCATTGGAGTGTCTTTGCAGGTACCACCCCCCATTCTTCCATATACACAACTCGGACGGCGACTCTAGGATGTGAACAAGTCGGAGCCAACCTTCCTTTGACGTTTGGGCCAATCTCTTAAGCCCAATCTGCCTATCTCAGGTTACCTACGTAATATTAGCACCGTTGTCGGGGACCTGGGAGATCAACCCATGATGGTGGACGACCTAAACGAGGACGAAAACACTGCGTCCGAATCTAAGCAAAGAAACCAAGACACTGGTAACAATGACAGAGCCATAGTCACTCTGTAAGGAGCAACTAACCAGAACAGAGAAGACCCCTCAGGGGAGAAAGACCCAAAGGGAATCCCCTCTGAGGTGCACGAACCAGGAAAAGAAGGACAGCCCCATGCGGCCGACCTCATGGATTGCTCCACAACCACCAAGGACGGTTCGAGCAGCTAGAACGAGAATTAGAGCGACAGCGAGAAGTGGAGAGAAACCTGAGGAGAGAGGTCGAGCGACGAAAAGAGCTTGAAGAAAAGCACTTGAGATTAGAGTCCAATCTCCGAGGTAAGAGCTCTCGCACTGATTGAGAAGATTCTCCCTTGGGGGAGAAGACCCGTTCAGTGAAGACATAATGAGGGCAAAAGTTCCAAGGAACTTCAAAAGCCCCGACATGGACCTATACGACGGGACCACCGATCCAAAGCATCACCTGAGCAATTTTAAAAGTCGGATGTACCTAGCCGACGCCTCTGATGCTACTCGCTGCAATGCCTTTCCAACAACTCTGACAAAAGCAGCAATGAAGTGGTTCGATAGCCTCCCCCCAAGGTTGGTCACCAGTTTCGACGACCTCTCGCGTAAGTTCCTTATGCGATTTTCAATCCAAAAAGATAAAGTGAAGCACGCGCCGAGTCTCCTAGGAGTAAAACAGGAGGTCGGAGAACCTTTGTGGGACTACATGGAAAGGTTCAACAAGGCGTGCCTAGAAATTCAAGACCTGCCTACAGAAGCAGTGATTATGGGCCTGGTAAATGGACTTCGAGAAGGCCCTTTCTCCCAGTCCATCTCAAAAAGGCACCCGACTTCTTTGAGTGATGTACAGGAAAGAGCGGAGAAGTACATGAATATGGAGAAAAACTCCAGACTGCAGGAACCAAGCTGGTGACCTGGGCACTCTCACCCGACAAAAGAGAAAGAGAGGGAGCCCAAGAAAAAAGAAGAAGTCGGGACCGAAAGGCCCAGGAGATATCACTCTTATACCCCTCTACGAGTTTCCCTAGTAGACATTTATAGGGAAATTTGTCACACCAAAAGGCTACCTCCCCCTCGGCCCATCAAGAACAAGAAAGGGGAAAGTCATGGCGAATACTATGAGTACCATAAGGTATATGGTCACTCAACAAATGATTGTTACGACCTGAAGAATGTGATAGAAAAGCTGGCCAGGGAAGGTCGGCTTGACAGATATCTCATGGAAAGGTCGGACCATCATGGCAAGAGGAAGCGAGATGAAGAGGATCGAAGAGATCCACCACCATAGATCCCGGAAAGGCACATACATATGATCTCAGGGGGGTTTGCTGGAGGAGGTCTCGCAAAGTCATCTCACAAGAGGCACCTGAAGGAAGTCTACCAGGTCGGAGGTGAATTGCCCGACCTCCCAACCATCTCTTTCACCAAAGAAGATGGGCAGGCATTGTTCCCGGACATGATGATCCGGTAGTGATTACCATAATTCTCGCCAATGCCCATCTACACAGAACCCTAGTGGATCAGGGAAGCTCGGCTAACATCCTGTTCAAACCAGCATTTGACAAGTTGGGATTGGATGAAAATGAGTTAAGAGCATACCCGGATACCCTATATGGGCTGGGGTATACACCCATAAAACCACTGGAATTCAAACCCCTACATACAACTTTTGGAAAGGAGATGAAATCCAAGACTCTAAGCATCGACTTCATAGTCGTTGATGTGGGCTCAGCAATAACACTTTAATAGGCAGAACAACTCTAAATCGGCTTGAAGCAGTGGTATCTACCCCCCATCTTTGCATGAAGTTCCCAACACTAGAGGGAATTGCAACCATCAGGAGAGATAAAAAATTGGCGAGAAAGTACTATAACGAAAGCCTAAACCTGAGAGAAAAAGGCATTCGAGCTAAAGAAGAGTTACGACCACAGCCCAAGGGAAAGACTAAAGAGGTACAGGTCGGGAAGGAGGAAGGAAAGAATACCAACATAGGAGCCAACTTGAAAGAAGACTTGAAGCAGAAGCTTATAAGGCTCCTATAAGAGAATTCCGACCTCTTCGCCTGGAAATCCTCTGACATGCCCTGGATAGATCCCGAGCTCATGTCGCACAAACTGTCGGTATACCCTGGATCATGACCTGTTCAGCAGAGAAGATGGAAGCTCAAACCTGAACGAGCTCAAGTGGTGGAAGAGCAAATACAAGCTCTCCTAGAAGCCGGCTTCATCAGAGAGGTCAAATATCCGGCTTGGCTAGCAAATGTGGTGCTAGTCAAGAAACAAAACCAAGTGGAGGATGTGCGTCGACTACACCGACCTGAACAAGGCGTGTCCAAAAGACCCATATCCACTTCCAAATATTAATATCCTAGTAGATTCCAGCTCGGGATATCAATACTTGTCGTTCATGGATGCATACTCGAGATATAACCAAATTCCAATGTACAAGTTGGATCAAGAAAAAACATCTTTCATCACACCTAGAGCGAATTATTGCTATGTGGTTATGCCTTATGGGTTAAAAAATGCAGGAGCCACATATCAAAGGCTGATGAACAAGGTGTTTGCACCTCACCTTGGGAATCTAATGGAAGTATATGTAGACGACATGTTAGTAAAAACCAAGGATGAGGCCGACCTCTTGACCGACCACTCGCAAGTTTTCAACACCATAAGGACGCACAGGATGAGATTGAATCCTGCAAAGTGCACCTTCGCAGTAGAGGCTGAAAAATTTTTGGGGTTTATGCTAACACATAGGGGGATTGAAGCCAACCCCAATAAGTGTAGAGCTATCCTAGAAATGAAAAGTCCGACTTGTTTAAGGGAGGTCCAACAACTAAATGGCCGACTTGCAGCTCTCTCCAGGTTCTTGGCAGGATCAGCATTAAGATCCCTACCACTTTTCTCTCTACTAAGAAAAGGATGCCAGTTCGAATGGACTCCAGAATGCGAAGAAGCTTTCCAGAAGTTCAAAAGGTTCCCATTCTGCCCCGACCTAAAGTCGGGAAAGAACTTATCCTGTATTTGTTCGTAGCTGACAAAGCTGTAGCATCAGCTCTAATACGGGAAGACGAGGTCAAATAGCATCCAGTATATTTCACCAGCAAGGTTCTACAAGGCCCCGAGTTAAGATACCAAAAACTCGAGAAGTTTGCGTATGCCTTAATAGTGGCGTCTCGAAGGCTACGACCTTATTTTCTAGCTCACACAATAAGAGTTCGAACGAACCAGCCCATGAAGCAAATTCTTCAAAAAATAGACATTGCGAGCAGAATGGTTCAATGGGCTATAGAGATATCTGAGTTTAACCTCAAGTATGAAACTCGGACAGCAATTAAAGCCCAATGCATCACCGACTTTGTAGCAGAATATGTAGGAGATCAAGAGGAAGCCTCCACAGCATGGGAGCTATACGTGGATGGCTCTTCCAACAAGGTCGAAAACGGTGCAGGCATAATACTGGTTAACCAAGAGGGAACTCAAATAGAAGTCTCCCTCAAATTTGAATTCCCGGCTTCTAACAATCAGGCAGAATATGAAGCCTTGATTACCGGGTTGAAGCTAGCAGAAGAAGTCGGTACAGCCAAAGTAGTGGTCTTCAGCGACTCTCAGGTAGTGACCTTCCAGATCAATGGAGAGTATCAGGCTAAAGATCCTAATATGAAGAGGTACTTAGACAAAACCTTGGAATATCTTAGGAGGTTCTCGGAGACCGAGGTCAAACACAAAACTCGGGATCCCAATAGCAGAGCATACGCCCTCTCCAAGTTAGCAAGTACCAAGTCAGGAGGGAATAATAGAAGCCTGATCCAGAAAACTCTCCAAGAACCCTCTATCACAAAAACAGAGGCTAAACAGGATGTCCTAGAGGTATCTGGGTTGGACCTCGGTTGGATGACTCCCTTGATCGAATACATGAAATTCGACATCCTACCTAATGAAGAAAAAGATGCCAAGAAAATCCGGAGGAAGGCACAAAACTACACTTTGGTGAAGAATATCCTCTATAAAAGAGGAATATCAACGCCATTGTTGAAGTGCATTCCGACCTCAAAAACAATAAAAGTTTTATAGGAGGTGCACAATGGTATCTGCGGAAACCATCTCGGAGCAAGGTCTCTAGCTAGGAAAGTCATCTGAGCCGGGTTCTATTGGCCGACTCTGCAGAGGAATGCCACCGAGTTCATAAAGAAGTGCCAACCATGCCAAACGCACGCCAACTTCCATGTCTCTCCCCCCGAGGAACTCATCAGCATAACTTCTCCATGGCCTTTTGCAAAGTGGGGGTTAGACCTACTTGGACCGTTCCCCCAAGCGCCTGGACAAGTGAAGTACCTAATAGTGGGAGTGGACTACTTTACGAAATGGATCGAAGTAGAACCATTGGTCACTATCACAGCTCAGAGAAATCAGAAGTTCCTCTACAAGAATATCATTACAAGGTATGGAGTTTCCCACCCCATCACCACCGATAATGATACCCAGTTCACCGACTCTACATTTAGAAACCTGGTAGCCAGCATGAAGATCAAGCATCAGTTCACCTCAGTTGAACACCACAAGCAAATGGGCAAGCCGAGGTAGCCAACAAAGTTATACTGGCCGGGTTAAAGAAAAGGTTGCAAGATGCAAAGAAAGCCTAGGCTGAAGAGCCCGCAATAGGAGAAACACCCTTCCGACTTGCTTATGACATAGAAGCCATGATACCAATTGAAATCAACGAGCAAAGTCCTAGGGTGGGGTTCTATGATGAAGTCGACAACATTCAAGCACACAAAGAAGAACTCGAATTACTCCCTGAAGTCCGAGAACAAGGCCAGACAAGGGAAGCAGCGCTGAAGTAAAGGATGACAAACAGATACAACAAGAAATTCATTCAAAGAACCTTCACCTCAGACGACTTGGTCCTGATTAGAAATGACATCGGCGTTAACAAGTCGGGTGAAGGAAAGCTCGCTGCTAATTGGAAAGGGCCATGTAAGATAAGTGAGGTCCTAGGAAAGGGATATTACAAAGTATCCGATTTTCGTGGCATGCTTACAACATAAGGAGGTATTATAGTTAGAAACGAACTCCACTCCCTGATGTACTCTTTTTTCCGACTTTACAGTTTTTTCCCAAAAAAGGGTTTTCCTGAAGGGGGTTTTAACGTGGCATTAAAGTGGAGGCTAAGGGTCAATAAGTCTTAAGATTCCCTTAGTAGCAAAAGTTACCTTCATCAATAAATAAAGATTTTTATTTTATCTCTTTATAATTCCATTAATGCTATCATTATTCTACGAAACGCACCGATTTAAGTTCGAAAAAACGTGAAAATCCCATGACCGACCTAGGTGGGCGGCAGGATGAAACGACGAGGTACAAATCGGTGTAAAGAGGTTACAAAGATGATCATGATGACTCGGGATCTCAACCACTTGAACGACTAACTAGTCAGAAATCCCAAGAAAATTGAAATGCATCGCCAGAATAACCTAAGTTACGGAAACAATTCAATAAGCAAAAATTGAATACGAAAGGAACACAAAAGAGATAAGAAAAATCCTACCAATCTGTTAAAAGCAAAGGCAGTTTTCAGAGTCTTCGAAAAATCTTACAGAAACGCAGACAAAAACAGCCTATCCAGCAAAAAGATTTTTTCACAAAAACAAAAAGGTTTCCGTAAAAACCTTACACAAAACACAACAAAGTATGCACAAGCAAGACATTTCATAAAAAAACCCCTTATCCAAAAAAAGGGCAAACAAGCAGCATTTTTTGTTAACGGCCAAAAGGCCAAAAAAGTCAAGAACTACCACCACAAACAACAAAAAGATAAATTGTCCAAAGGGGCCCACAAGCCGGGCCCTAAATAGCTTAAATTAATTAGAAGAAGGATTGGAATCACTAATAGGAAGGGAGCTCGGATCTGCAGCAGGAGTTGGAAGGGTCGGAGCGGTCTCTTCGGCAGAAGAAGTCGGAGCTTCTGAAGAACTCGGCAGGTATCCCTCCTGTTGCTCCTCACGAGGAGGAGACTCAATAAGCCTTTGCCCGCGAGTCTTCAGCTCGGAATCCGTCTCGGGATGAGGAGGGGCTCCATCAATGATGATCTTGTCGGGATGGAAGGGAGAAAGGTCCAAGTCAGGAGCAATAACTCCGACCTGTTCCTTAAATATCCTCCAAGCCTCCTCCGAGCTCTCCGCTACGGAATCCTCCAAGTCCTGATAGGCCTCCCGGTTCGACTCCAACTGCCTTTGTAAATTAATGTTTTCAAAAAAGACCCTGACATAATTCTGCTCTGCCTTTTCCTTCAGGCCCTCCGCCATAGCACATTGACCCATAAGCTTCTTCTCCCTCTCCTAAAGTCGGGCCCGCTCATCCTTCAGCCAAGCCACCTCCTCTTGAAGCTGCTTCTCCTCTTTTTGATAAAGGACAAGCTGGTGTGAGAAATCGTGATCACTCAGATTTGTATTTGTAAAATTATTTGCTGGTTCTTTCCCTGGTAATGGCACCAAACACTGGTGCGCAGAACCATGGTCCAAACATAACTTCACAATTTCGCACAACTAACCAGCAAGTGCACTGGGTCGTCCAAGTAATAAACCTTACGTGAGTAAGGGTCGATCCCACGGAGATTGTTGGTATGAAGCAATCTATGGTCATCTTGTAAATCTCAGTCAGGCGGATTATATTGTAATTGGATTAGATATTTAGATGAAATAACAGATAAATAAAATGGGATAGAAATACTTATGTAGATTCATTGGTAGGAATTTCAGATAAGCGAATGGAGATACTGTATGACTCTAGGACACCTGCTTTCCTACTGCTTCAACTCAATCCTTCTTACTCCTTTCCATGGCAAGCTGTATATGGGGGGTCACCGTCGTCAATGGCTACTTTGTATCCTCTCTGGAAAATGGTCCTCTGCGCTGTCACTGCATGGCTAATCGTCTGGAGGCATCACCCTTGTCGATGGCTACATCCCATCCTCTCAGTGAAAAATATGCTCACGCGCTCTGTCACAGCACGGCTAATCATCTGTCGGTTCTCGATCTGGTTGGAATAGAATCCCTTGATTCTTTTGCGTCTGTCACTAATGCCCAGCCTTCAGGAGTTTGAAGCTCGTCACAGTCATTCGATCATCGAATCCTACTCGAAATACCACAGACAAGGTTTTGACTTTCCGGATTCTCATGAATGCCGCCATCAATTCTAGCTTATACCACGAAGATTCTGATTAAGGAATCCAAGAGATATGCGCCCGGTCTAATGTAGAACGGAGGTGGTTGTCAGGCACGCGTTCATAGATGAGAATGATGATGATTGTCACGGGTCATCACATTCATCAAGTTGTAGTGCAACGTATATCTTGGAATAAGAACAAGTTGAATTGAATAGAAGAAAATAGTAATTGCATTAATACTCGAGGTACAGTAGAGCTCCACACCTTAATCTATGGAGTGTAGAAACTCTACCGTTGAAAATACATAAGCTATGAAGGTTCAGGCATGGCCGTGAGGCCAGCCCCCAAAACGTGATCAAAAGACTCAATGGTCAAAAGATTCAATGGTCCAAAGATGAATAATACATAGTAAAAAGTTCTATTTATACTAAACTAGTTACTAGGGTTTACAGAATTAAGTCTAAGTGCAGAAATCCACTTCCGGGGGCCACTTTGGTGTGTGCTTGGGCTAGGCTATAGCTATCCACGTGCAGAGGCCATTTGTGGAGTTGAACGCCAGGTTTTGATCCATTTCTTGCGTTCAACTCTGGTTTTTGATCCTTTTCTGGCATTTAACTCCAGACTGCAGCGTATAAGTGGCGTTGAACGCCAGTTTACGTCATCAATTCTCGAACAAAGTATGAACTATTATATATTTCTGGAAAGCCCTGGATGTCTACTTTCCAATGCCGTTGGAAGCGCGCCATTTGGAGTTCTGTAGCTCCAGAAAATCCACTTTGAGTGCAGGGAGGTCAGAATCCATCAGCATCAGCAGTCCCTTTGTCAGCCTTTCTTCAGAGTTTTGCTCCGGTCCCCCAATTTCAGGCAAATTTCGCCTGAAATCACAGAAAAACACACAAACTCATAGTAAAGTCCAGAAATGTGAATTTAGCATAAAAACCAATGAAAACATCCCTAAAAGTAACTAGATCCTACTAAAAACATACTAAAAACAATGCCAAAAAGCGTATAAATTATCCGCTCATCACAACACCAAACTTAAATTGTTGCTTGTCCCCAAGCAACTGAAAATCAATTAGGATAAAAAGAATAGAATATACTATAAATTTCAAACTATCAATGAATATTAATTATCATTAGATGAACGGGATTTGTAGCTTTTTGCCTCTGAATAGTTTTGGCATCTCACTCTATCCTTTGAGGTTCTGAATGATTGGCATCTATAGGAACTTAGAATTTCAGATAGTGTTATTGATTCTCCTAGTTAAGTATGTTGATTCTTGAACACAGCTACTTTTATGAGTCTTGGCCGTGGCCCAAAGCACTCTGTTTTCCAGTATTACCACCGGATACACCCATGCCACAAACACATAACTGGGTGAACCTTTTTTAGATTGTGACTCAGCTTTGCTAGAGTCCCCAATTAGAGGTGTCCTGGGTTCTTAAGCACACTCTTTTTGCTTTGGATCACGACTTTAACCGCTCAGTCTCAAGCTTTTCACTTGACACCTTCACGCCATAAGCACATGGTTAGGGACAGCTTGGTTTAGCCGCTTAGACCAGGATTTTATTCCTTTATGTCCTCCTATCCACTGATGCTCAAAGCCTTGGATCCTTTTTATTACCCTTGCCTTTTGGTTTTAAGGGCTATTGGCTTTTTCTGCTTGCTTTTCTTTTTCTTTCTATTTTTTTTTCGCCAATTTTTTTTTCTTTTTTTTTTCACTGCTTTTTCTTGCTTCAAGAATCAATTTTCATGATTTTTCAGATTATCAATAACATTTCTCTTTGTTCATCATTCTTCAAGAGCCAACATATTTAACATTCATAAACAACAAATTCAAAAGACATATGCACTGTTCAAGTATTCATTCAGAAAAACAAAAAGCATTTATCACCACATCAATATAATTAAATTAAATTCAAAGATAAATTCGAAACTCATGTACTTCTTGTTCTTTTGAATTAAAACATTTTTATTTAAGAGAGGTGAAGGATTCATGGAATTATTCATAGCCTTTTAGACATGGCTTACTAAATACTAATGATCATGGAGTAGAAACACAAAACATAAATAGACATACAACATAGAGAAATGAAAAACAGAGAAATTAAGAACAAGGAATGAGTCCACCTTAGTGATGATGGCGTTTTCTCCTTGAAGCACCAATGATGTCTTTTAGCTTTTTAATGTCTCTTCCTTGTCTTTGTTGCTCCTCCCTCATTGCTTTTTGATCTTCTCTAATTTCATGGATCATGATGGAGTGCTCTTGATGTTCCACCCTTAGTTGATCCATGTTGTGACTCAAATCTTCAAGAGAAGTGTTGAGTTGTTCCCAATAGTTATTTGGAGGAAAGTGCATCCCTTGAGGTATCTCAGGGATTTCTTGATGATGGTGAGCTTCTTCATGCGTCCCTTGGGCTTCATGAGTGGGCTCCCTTGTTTGCTCCATCTTTCTTTTAGTGATGGGCTTCTCTTCCTCAATGGGAATGTCACCTTCTATGAGAGCTCCAGCTGAGTAACATAGATGGCAAATAAGATGAGGAAAAGCTAGCCTTGCCATGGGAGAGGACTTATCGGCTATTTTGTAGAATTCACGGGAGATGACTTCATGAACTTCTACTTCCTCACCAATCATGATGCTATGGATCATGATGGCCCGGTCTACAGTAACTTCAGACCGGTTGCTAATGGGGATGATGGAGCGTTGGATAAACTCCAACCATCCTCTAGCCATAGGCTTGAGGTCCAATCTTCTTAGTTGAACCGGCTTGCCTTTGGAGTCAATCTTCCATTGAGCTCCTTCTACACATATGTCCATGAGGACTTGGTCCAACCTTTGATCAAAGTTGACTCTCCTTGTGTAGGGGCGTGCGTTCTCTTCCATGGTTGGCAAGTTGAACGCGAACCTCACATTTTCCGGACTAAAATCCAAGTATTTCCCACGAACCATTGTAGTGTAATCCTTTGGGTTCGGGTTCTTACTTTGATCATGGTTCCTAGTGATCCATGCATTGGCATAGAACTCTTGAACCATGAGGATGCCGACTTGTTGAATGGGGTTGGTTAGAACTTCCCAACCTCTTCTTTGAATCTCATGTCGGATCTCCGGATACTCATTCTTCTTGAGTTTGAAAGGGACCTCGGGGATCACCTTCTTATTGGCCACAACATCATAGAAGTGGTCTTGATGGGCTTTGGAGATGAACCTTTCCATCTCCCATGACTCGGAGGTGGAAGCTTTTGTCTTCCCTTTCCCTTTTCTAGAGCTTTCTCCGATCTTAGGTGCCATCAATGGTAATGGAAAAAAACAAAAAGCTATGCTTTTTAACCACACCAAACTTAGAAAATTGCTCGTCCTCGAGCAAGATAAGAAAGAATAGAAGAAGAAGAAGAAGGAAATATGGAAGAGAGGGAGAGAAGTGGATTCGGTTAGGGTGAAGGAGAGGGGGTTGTGTTGTGTGAAAATGGAGTGGAATGGAGAAGTATATATAGGGAAGAGAGGGGGGTTAGGTTCGGCCATATAGGGTGGTATGGAAGGGAAATTGTTTTTGAATTTTGAAGGTGGGTGGGGTTTATTGGGAAGTGAAGATGGATGTGAATGGTGAAGAGGTGATGGGAAAGAGAGATTGAAGTGATTGGTGAAGGGTTTTGGGGAAGAGTGTTTATGGGAATGTGTGAAAGAGGGGTAAGAAGAAGTGAGTGGAGGTAGGTGGGGATCCTGTGGGATCCACAGATCCTGAGGTGATCCTGTGGGGTCCACAGATCCTGAGGTGATCATGTGGGGTCCACAGATCCTGAGGTGTTCAACGATTTACAACCTTGCACCAAATTAGGCATGCAAAATGCCCTTGCACACAATTCTGGGCGTTCAGCGCCAGATTGGTGCTTGTTCTGGGTGTTGAACGCCCATTTGTTGGCCATTTCTGGCGTTGAACGCCAGAACCATGCTTGTTCTGGGTGTTCAGCGCCAGCTCTCCTCCAGGGTGCACTTCTGGCGTTCAAACGCCCAGATGCTACCCATTTCTGGCGTTCAGCGCCAGAACCATGCTCTGTTCTGGCGTTGAACGCCCAAAACATGCTTCTTACTGGCGTTTAAACGCTAGTAAGGTCTTCCTCCAGGGTGTGATTTTTCTTCTGCTATTTTTTATTCTGTTTTTAATTTTTTCATTTTTTTCGTGACTCCACATGATCATGAACCTAATAAAACACAAAAGAACAATAGAAATAAAATAAAATTAGATAAATAAACGTTGAGTTGCCTCCCAACAAGTGCTTCTTTAACGTCAATAGCTTGACAGTGGGCTCTCATGGAGCCTCACAGAGTTGCAGAGCTTTGTTGAGACCTCCCAACACCAAACTTAGAGTTTGACTGTGGGGGCTTTGGTTGACTCTGCGTTGAGAGAAGCTTTGTATGCTTCCTCTCCATGGGTACAGAGAGAGATCCTTGAGTTGTAAACACAAGGTTGTCCTCATTTACTTGAAGGATCAATTCTCCTCTGTCCACATCAATCACAGCTCTTGCTGTGGCAAGGAAAGGTCTTCCTAGGATGATGGATTCATCCTCATCCTTTTCAGTATCTAGGATTATGAAATCAGCAGGGATGTAAAGGCCCTCAACCTTTACTAATATGTCCTCTACTTTTCCATAAGCTATTTTCATGGATCTGTCTGCCATCTCTAATGAGAAGTTGGCCTCCTGTACCTCAAGAGTTCTTAGTTTCTTCAGTATAGAGAGTGGCATGAGGTTTATCCCTGATCCAAGGTCACACAGAGCTCTTTCAAAGGTCATTGTGCCTATGGTACAAGGTATTAAGAACTTTCCGGGATCCTGTTTCTTCTGAGGCAATGCCAGTTGATCCAGATCACTAAGTTCATTGATGAGCAAGGGGGGTTCATCTTCCCAAGTCTCATTACCAAATAATGTGGCATTCAGCTTCATGATTGCACCAAGGTACTTGGCAACTTGCTCTTCAGTGACATCCTCATTCTCTTCAGAAGAAGAATACTCATCAGAGCTCATGAAGGGCATAAGGAGGTTTAATGGAATCCCTATGGTCTCTAGATGAGCCTCAGATTCCTTTGGTTCCTCAGAGGGATCCTCCTTATTGATCACTGGACGTCCCAGGAGGTCTTCCTCACTGGGATTCACGTCCTCTTCCTCCCATATAGGTTTGGCCATGTTGGTTACATTAATGGCCTTGCACTCTCCTTTTGGATTCTCTTCAGTATTACTTGGGAGAGTGTTAGGAGGGGTTTCAGTGATCTTCTTACTCAGCTGGCCCACTTGTGCCTCCAGATTTCTTATGGAGGACCTTGTTTCACTCATGAAACTTAAAGTGGCCTTTGACAGATCAGAGACTAAGTTTGTTAAATTAGAATTATTTTGTTCATAATTCTCTGTCTGTTGCTGAGAAGATGATGGGAAAGGCTTGCTTGGCCTATTTCTTCCACCATTGTTAAAGCCTTGTTGAGGCTTTTGTTGATCCTTCCATAAGAAATTTGGATGATTTCTCCATGATGAATTATAGGTGTTTCCATAAGGTTCACCCATGTAATTTACCTCTGCTATTGCAGGGTTCTCAGGATCATAAGCTTCTTCTTCAGAAGATGCCTCTTTAGTACTGTTGGATGCATTTTGCCATCCATTCAGACTTTGAGAAATCATGTTGACTTGCTGAGTCAACACTTTGTTCTGAGCCAATATGGCATTCAGAGCATCAATCTCAAGAACTCCCTTCTTCTGAGGCGTTCCATTATTCACAGAATTCCTCTCAGAAGTGTACATGAATTGATTATTAGCAACCATGTCAATAAGTTCTTGAGCTTCTGCAGGCGTTTTCTTTAGGTGAATGGATCCACCTGCAGAATGGTCCAGTGACATCTTAGAGAATTCAGACAGACCATAATAGAATATATCCAGAATAGTCCATTCTGAAAGCATGTCAGGAGGACACCTTTTGGTCATCTGTTTGTATCTTTCCCAAGCTTCATAGAGGGATTCACCATCTTTTTGCTTGAATGTCTGAACATCCACTCTAAGCTTGCTCAGCTTTTGAGGAGGAAAGAACTTAGCCAAGAAGGCTGTGACCAGCTTATCCCAGGAGTCCAGGCTATCCTTAGGTTGTGAGTCCACCCATATTCTAGCTCTGTCTCTTACAGCAAAAGGGAAAAGCATGAGCCTGTAGACTTCAGGATTTATTCCATTCGTCTTTACATAATTCTGCTCTGCCTTTTCCTTCAGGCCCTCCGCCATAGCACATTGACCCATAAGCTTCTTCTCCCTCTCCTAAAGTCGGGCCCGCTCATCCTTCAGCCAAGCCACCTCCTCTTGAAGCTGCTTCTCCTCTTTTTGATAAAGGACAAGCTGGTGTGAGAAATCGTGATCACTCAGATTTGTATTTGTAAAATTATTTGCTGGTTCTTTCCCTGGTAATGGCACCAAACACTGGTGCGCAGAACCATGGTCCAAACATAACTTCACAATTTCGCACAACTAACCAGCAAGTGCACTGGGTCGTCCAAGTAATAAACCTTACGTGAGTAAGGGTCGATCCCACGGAGATTGTTGGTATGAAGCAATCTATGGTCATCTTGTAAATCTCAGTCAGGCGGATTATATTGTAATTGGATTAGATATTTAGATGAAATAACAGATAAATAAAATGGGATAGAAATACTTATGTAGATTCATTGGTAGGAATTTCAGATAAGCGAATGGAGACACTGTATGACTCTAGGACACCTGCTTTCCTACTGCTTCAACTCAATCCTTCTTACTCCTTTCCATGGCAAGCTGTATATGGGGGGTCACCGTCGTCAATGGCTACTTTGTATCCTCTCTGGAAAATGGTCCTCTGCGCTGTCACTGCATGGCTAATCGTCTGGAGGCATCACCCTTGTCGATGGCTACATCCCATCCTCTCAGTGAAAAATATGCTCACGCGCTCTGTCACAGCACGGCTAATCATCTGTCGGTTCTCGATCTGGTTGGAATAGAATCCCTTGATTCTTTTGCGTCTGTCACTAACGCCCAGCCTTCAGGAGTTTGAAGCTCGTCACAGTCATTCGATCATCGAATTCTACTCGGAATACCACAGACAAGGTTTAGACTTTCCGGATTCTCATGAATGCCGCCATCAATTCTAGCTTATACCACGAAGATTCTGATTAAGGAATCCAAGAGATATGCGCCCGGTCTAATGTAGAACGGAGGTGGTTGTCAGGCACGCGTTCATAGATGAGAATGATGATGATTGTCACGGGTCATCACATTCATCAAGTTGTAGTGCAACGTATATCTTGGAATAAGAACAAGTTGAATTGAATAGAAGAAAATAGTAATTGCATTAATACTCGAGGTACAGTAGAGCTCCACACCTTAATCTATAGAGTGTAGAAACTCTACCGTTGAAAATACATAAGCTATGAAGGTTCAGGCATGGCCGTGAGGCCAGCCCCTAAAACGTGATCAAAAGACTCAATGGTCAAAAGATTCAATGGTCCAAAGATGAATAATACATAGTAAAAAGTTCTATTTATACTAAACTAGTTACTAGGGTTTACAGAATTAAGTCTAAGTGCAGAAATCCACTTCCGGGGCCCACTTTGGTGTGTGCTTGGGCTGGGCTATAGCTATCCACGTGCAGAGGCCATTTGTGGAGTTGAACGCCAGGTTTTGATCCATTTCTGGCGTTCAACTCTGGTTTTTGATCCTTTTCTGGCGTTTAACTCCAGACTGCAGCGTATAAGTGGCGTTGAATGCCAGTTTACGTCATCAATTCTCGAACAAAGTATGGACTATTATATATTGCTGGAAAGCCCTGGATGTCTACTTTCTAATGCCGTTGGAAGCGCGCCATTTGGAGTTCTGTAGCTCCAGAAAATGTGAATTTAGCATAAAAACCAATGAAAACATCCCTAAAAGTAACTAGATACTACTAAAAACATACTAAAAACAATGCCAAAAAGCGTATAAATTATCCGCTCATCACAAGCCTCCCCTAAAATTCCTCTATAGTTTTTTTAGAAGAGCGCAAATATATCAAGGAGAGCAGTGCAGACCCCAGCAGTCCGAACCCCTCCTCAAACCAAGATTTGAAGATGATTTCGAAGGGAAGCATCATCCATAGCAATCTGGCTATGAGGGAAGATGTGCTTCTGAACGAATTTAGGACCATCGAAGCCAGATTCCCCAGCAATAGAATTGGACTTCGAGGTCTTTCGTTTCTTTTTCTTCGGTTTGGAAAGAGGTCGAACTGGGGGAATAGGGGCAGGAGGAGGGAGAGAAGAAGCAAAGGTGGAGGTTACCATAATGGGGCAAGAAGAGGTCCCCAGATCACGAGGAGGAGGAGGAGCGCCAGCAGCCTTCGCAGCATCAGCTCGGGCCCGAGCCTTCCTCTTGGCCTCTTGGACCTTCTAGTAGGCAGCACTGGATCCACTCTTCACCATTTCTAAAAGAAAGAAATAAAAAAGCAATCAGCTTACAATATAACAAATGGGATACCTTCAGAGACAACTACAAAAATGGAACAAAACTACCTAGCTGGGTCTGCACGAAAAACCCCAACCTTCTCGGAAAAACCCCACTACGGCCTCCTCAATCTCCTCCAAGTCATCAAGGCCATACTTATCTACAGAAGAGGCCTTCAACCAATAACGAGGAAATCAGGGAATGGAGTTCTCATCAAGGAAAAAGGGATAGTGACCCTCTATAGCTTGGACTTTGAAGAAAAAGTTTTTGAAATCATGGAAGGATTCGTCAAAAATAGAAAAAATTTTCCGACCCTGAATGGCCCGAAAAGATATCCACTGTTGTTTATTATTTTGAGCGCTAAATGGCTTGGTCAGATGAAAAAGATAGAAAAAGACCTTTAAAGAAGTCGAAAACTCTAGCTCTCGGCTGACAAGTTGGTAAATCTTCATGAAACCCCAAGAGTTGGGGTAAAGTTGGGTAGGAGCAACTCGGCAGTGAGACAATGCCCCCATTTCAAAATCGGAAAAAGGCAAAGAAATCCCCAGACGGGTAAAGAAGCAATCATACATAAAGAAAAAGTGAGGGTCAGAATCAGCAACCCTCCCACAGCAAACCCGATCTCCAGGACCCAAGGCCAACAATTCGTATTTAGGCTCATCGGCCTCTAAGCTACAGATCCTATGATGAATACGAAGTTCAGAAAGGTAGTCGGTGTCCACTAAAGGTTCCTCCTCAAGTACAATATCATCTACCCATCTCGAAAGAGACTCAGGGATATGGTAAGACATTTTTCCAACAAAAAGAAGTAGGTATGAAAGTGATACGACCTACAAAGAAAAATAAAAAGATCATAAAAAACGAGGCTTCCAAAGACAAAGCAGTCTTTCTCTAAAAAAGCAAAACAAGGAACAGAATCGCCAAACCGACTAACACACTTACGAAGGCACTAACACCTCACATTACAAATGGGAAATCATAAAAGCATATAAACCTCCTCCAACATGCAAAGCAAAGCACAACATAAGTGATAGAAGAAGATAAAGAAATGGCTAACCTTTGTCTATGGGCTTAAGGAGGAGCAATCACGGTAGCAACGAAGCACCCCGAGAAGAAAAGCTAAAGGATTTTTTTTCTTGTGAATGAGAAAGAACAAACAGAGCAGGCAAGAAACTTCGAAGACGAAAGAAAAACAGAGAAAAGAGAGGGAAAAGTATTTATAATACAACAGGGGTACAATAGTAAAACGACGCGACCATTAAAGAAACGCGTCGTTACCAATGTAACTGCCCCCACGTGTGAATACGAAACCCCAAATAGAAGCAACGTTTGATTAGACGTGGCAGTTGAGAAGCCTAGAATCACGTCGGTTTCAAACTGAAATCACGTTGGTTCCCGAATTGAACAACCCCGAGTTCAATTAGTACTCGAATCCAACTCATAACCAAAGAGATCGGACTTGAGTAGGGGCACTGTTCATATCCTGGTCCAACACTATGACCCAAATCCAAATGAACCAAAAAGGCCCAATCCAAAGATTGGCCTTTTCCACCCACCCGACCTCGTCTGAAGAAGTCGGGGTCGACATAGACCTTCCTCCAAAGAAGTCGAGTTCAAGATAGGCTGGCAGGCAACACTTATTCAAATAAGTAACTACCCCTAAAATCTCTCAACCCACTTCTAGAAGCCATATCTCAACAACCCTAAGATAAAGAGACGGTTATTCACCTTCAGAAGTGGAACTACTCCAACGGTGGTTATTGGATCACCACTATAAATACACTGACACCCCTCAGGTATCTCTAAGTTCCAATACCTTCTAAAAATGCTTAACCCCTTGCTGACTTAGGCATCGGAGTGTCTTTGCAGGTACCACCCTCCATTCTTCCATATACACAACTCGGACGGCGGCTCTCGGACGTGAATAAGCCAGAGCCAACCTTCCTTTGACATTTGGGCCAATCCCTTAATCCCAATTCGCTTATTTCAGGTTACCTACGTAACAAAATTATTTCTTTTAAATAATTTAAAAATTTTAAATTGATTAAATTAAAATAAATTAAATTAAAAATAAAAATAAAATCAACATGATCCAAGTCAATTAAAATCATACTGCAAATATTTTTTTTATTGTATATATAATAAAAGATTTTTTTATTTTTATTCTGTAGTTTGATAGTATAAAAAGATCATTATATAAAAGATAGTTTATATAATACTAAATGACTAAATGTTATTTTATATAAACCTATTTATCCATGGTTCCGCTTGCAGAACTCCAAAAAACTCAAACAAAACCCAACCTTTTCTCTCTAACTTCTCTCTACTTTCTCTCTATCTCACTTACAATTTTCACAAAATAAAATCCGCTATAGCTTCACGTAGTTTATATAGTGAGCCAACTCCTTCATAATCCGCTATAGGGTATCGCGGATTACCCTATACATTTATCCCTTTCATAAACCGCTACAGGGTGTAGCGGTTTATGGTCTTGGTGTTTCTGAACGTCAACGGCGACAGGGTATAGTGGTTTACGTGTAAATGGAATCCGCGACAGGGTATAACGGTTTACATACAAATTAGAAAGTTGCAATTTGTAAAGTTGTATTTGCATAAGCTTTCTTCCCAATTGTTTTATTTGCGTAAATTGCCCAAAAAATGTTAGATTAATCCTGATTATTTTATATTTTTAAATATTAATAATTAACTAATAGATAAAAACAATAAGTTTAAGTTTTGATGATTTTCTAAGTCTAACATTTTTCTAGTTAAAAATAGAATAAAGTAGGATAAACTAAAAGAAAAGTAGGAGGAGCCAACGGAATATTTGTACAATGCGTACAATGCAGGTTTAGGGGAGTATTAGAGATATAACCATTAATATTATCTTTTCCCATCAGCTAAAACTTTTGGGATAAGTGGTATCACTAATGGTATTAGAGCGCTAGATCTTATGCAAATTTTGTGTGTTTCATAGCAAATCGACGTAACTTAATTCGATTTACGTTGTTGGAAACCAACATGCATAAATCGAATTAGGATAGGCAAATTAAACAAAATATTTTCCTAAAAAAATAATTAAATAGGTGCTCACAGTGAAATAACATTAAATATTATATTATTATAGTTTTATTTTAATTATTTAAATATTAAATTTTATAATTTAATATTTTTATTCTACTTAAATTTTCATCATTAAGCTATGGACAACAATAACTATTTAAATGTAAATTTAAAATTAATATCAAAAATCAATAATAAAGTGTACAACCAATTAAAAAAATACTTAAACATCTCATAAAAATTATTATTATTATTATTATTATTATTATTATTATTATTATTATTATTATTATTATTATTATTGTTATTATTGTTATTGTTATTGTTATTGTTATTGTTATTGTTATTATACTATAGAGCCTGTTGAATTGTGATATTTATTTTTACGTAAATATGAGATAAAAATTAGGGTAAAAAACTCAAATGAGCCAAGGAGAGCTCATTTTTACGCATATCAGCCAAATCGAATTTTGCTACGACAATCAACCAGATGACATAATTATGTAATTCGAATCGAAAGGATTCGAACTAAATTTGAACATAATTCGAGTCGTATGAATTCGAATTACTCCCTATCACACTTATCACGTAATTCGAAGCAAGTTGCATCGAATCATGCATGCAAAAATCACACGTAATTCGAGTCAAGAAGAGTCGAACTAGAGATAGATACATCGAACTATGTTAATTCGAATTAGTAACAAATGGTCTCGAATTGCGTATTTCGAGGCTTATTGATTCGAATTACAATTCCTTTCTAATTCGAATTGAATTGATTCGAATTATATAAATATGGTGCGAACCAACTTGATTCGAATTAGTGTGGAGTGGAGCTCTATATATATATAGTGTGAACTCATTTTGCTGTGAAAGTAGGTGAGATGGCTAGTGAGGATAGTTTTTTAGTGCTAGTACACCATAGAGGATCGATTAAGAGAAAAACTCGCTCCGGCGTGAAGTTCACTGATAAGGATCCTCTATGTATTATCGTGAGCCCCACGACCAGCTACGATGATCTCGTTAGCTCCGTGCTTGTCAAGCTTGGTCTGGAAGGAGTGAAAAGGGTTAAGAAGTTTTTCTATCGCATTCCAACCACGGTGCTCCATGATACGGTGAAGTATGATTGTTTCACGATCGGGAGTGATGAGGACTTGCAGGTCATGTTTCTTTCTCGTAGGCAGTTTCCCGAGGTGAGGACACCAGAGCTGTTGGCAAAGTTGGTTGACGTGGTATCTAGCTCGGGTGGGTCGAACCGGAATGCCAATACTATAGCCACGGTGGTAGGTTCGAGCTCGAGACCTGCGGTTGCCTCCTCCTCCGTTTCAGTGTATGAGCCAGCGGTCCAGCCTGCCGCCTCCCCATCGTTTGCTGTCGATCTCAGTGGCAATGTAGGAGACGAGGTTGGATGTGGGGAACATCTTCCGACCGAGGCACAGTGTCCTACACCGGCTGGAGTTGGAGAGGGATTGTTTGATGATCCAGATGACGATGATGTCGAGCCGGATATGATCGCTGATGAAAGCAGCGATGATGTTGGAGCGAGTGATCCGATAAGGGCTACTGGTGGATCTAGTTCTGGCATACAGCAGTACCCACCCCATTTTTCTTCTTTGGACCTGGATGCCATGAGGCAGGATGAATATCCTGGTCAGCTTGGTGGATTTGGCGCTAGAGAAACGGAAGGGTCTGCCGGTATGACAGAGTTCCAGGTTGGTCAACAATTTCAGGATAAAGATGAGGCGCTGTTGAGTGTGAAGACCTACAGCATCCGCCGAGGGGTACAGTACAAGGTTGTCGAGTCTGACTACCGCAGGTACGTGGGAAAGTGTTCTGAGTTTGGGAATGGGTGCACATGGTTGATTCGGTTGAGTCTCCGGCAACGTAAGGGCATCTGGGAAGTCAAGCGGTACAACGGACCGCATACCTGTCTCGCCACCTCTATCTCCAGCGACCATAGGATTTTGGACTACCATGTGATAGCGACATTTATTATGCCAATGGTTAGGGCTGACGCATCCGTCAACATCAAGGTGCTTCTAAATGCCACGGCAGCACACTTTGGCTTCAGGCCTACTTATCGGAGGGTGTGGATGGCGAAGTAGAAGGCGGTTGCTATCATCTATGGGGACTGGGATGAGTCGTACAGCGAGCTCCCTCGGTGGGTGTTAGGAGTTCAGTTGACGATGCCTGGTACTGTAGCAGTCCTCAGGACTTGCCCTGTTCGAGTTGGGGGACAGGAGGACGAGTCTCAGGCTTATTTTCATAGGATGTTCTGGACTTTTCCCCCCTGTATCGAGGCATTTCGTCATTGCAAGCCGTTGGTGAGTATTGACGGCACCCATCTATATGGCAAGTATGGGGAACGTTGCTTGTGGCAATTGCACAGGACGGGAATTCCAACATACTCCCTGTGGCATTCGCACTCGTTGAGGGTGAGAATTCGGAGTCATGGTCCTTCTTTCTCTCCCACCTCCGTCAGCACGTGACACCTCAGCCGGGTCTGTTGGTTATTTCAGATAGGTATCAAGGCAGCACTTGAGGCACCCGATGGGGGATGGCTACCTCCGGCTGCATACCGGGCATTCTGAAAGTCTGAAAACATGGAGTTCGGACTCACCTATGGACCTCAAGGAAATGAGGTCCACCGAACTCCGCCACAATCCCGTCACTAGCAAGGAAGTCTGGAAACATGGAGTTCGGACTCGCCCATGGAGTACTGTCCTGAAGTGTCTGATCGTCACCGGGAACACCGATGAAATAATCTCCCAGAGGTCCACCACCAAGACCAGCGTCAGTGTGAGTCAAAGGATCTCCCATACCTGATCCATACCACTCACCATCATGCCCCCCTGATGGGGCCTGTCAACCCCGACTGCCTCTCCTCCTCCAGCTGCATCCCTCCCAGGCTGATGGACATCATCTCTAGCATCGACCCCCCTCCTCCTGCCTCCACGCCCATGTCGTCTCCCGCGACCCCTACCTGCGTCCTCAACCTCCTCCATAGCATGATCGAGCCAGGCATGCTCACGTTGGCTACGACGTGTCCCGACTCGAGCTCGCCTCTCAACATGACGTCTGTCAGGAACATCGTGGACTAGGTCCATCTCAGGAACTCGGCCTGCACCTCTCTGAGTCGCCTCATCCGGAATAGGAATACCTCGTGGATCCCCCAAGTACATCTCTGGCGACAGGAATCTCTTTCCATGCTGATGCCACCATGCCAAGAAATCATGTGAGGGTCCCGGGTCGGCCACAATATCGAACTGTAAAATGTGCACCGAACGCTCCTGCCAGTGAAGATGCCAGTATGCTAAGTGCGACGGGAACCAACGGTGACCTCCTCTCCCGTCCTTCGACATCAAGAAGTCGATGTTCAGGGCGAGACGCGGTGGGGGCTGTACGCCACCAAACTGCGGTAACACTCTATCAACCTGATGCTACTCAACAACCGCAAAATATATCAGGGACGTCACACACCGCCATAACATCGTATGCCGAGGCTCCAAGACCTCCGGATGGACAACCTGGATGACGTCAAGTGCGCTATAGGGCATCCATATGAACTGAAAATACCATATAAATTCAATTAGAGGTCTCTTTTAAAGTAAATAAACTTAAACAACGACAAGATAAACATATGGGCTCAGCGTACTTACATCCCGAGGCTGTAACAAGTCGATCTTCAGCCGAGCCATCTGCACCCTAGGCCCCTTGCTGCTAATCCCAGGATTGTAACCAGACCACCTGTGTAATAACTAAAACTTGTTAATGCATTCGTAAGTCATTCTAAAGGACATGAATTTGCTTGTATAATTGAAAGTGAATACCATAACGAAACGTAATGCAAAACAATAAAGGTACCTCGAGGCAAGGGGCCAGCTAAACGCATCATACCCAGTGGGCCTAAAGGAAGGAAACCTCCAAAAGATCCAAGACTGCAGTAACTGTAACGGGCCAGCTAACTTCACGACATGTCTATTGGCGACTCGGCACATGCATCGGTACAACCATGCTAGAGCTGCCGACCCCCAACTGTAGCCACCCATCTCCTCAAGTCTAGCCACAAAGGGGAGCCATATGATGTGTATACGATTGCCGGACTTGTCGGCAAACAGCTGCGTCCCCAACAACATCATGATATAGGCACGGGCAAAGCGCCTAACTGTCTCCTCGTCAGCCCCGTCGGGACACTCTCCAAATGTCTCCTGGAACCATGTGCAGTTGACTGCGAATTTCTGAACTTGGTTTTCAGGAGGTAAGACACCTAGTAACTCATGGAACCACGTCCAAGCAGGCCTCCCACCCTCAATGTATAGGTGGAAGTCTGTCAGGCAACCGCTAACGTAATGACCGTCCACCAGCAACCCCAACTGGTATGCGACGTCCTGAAGGGTGATGGTACACTCGCCGAACAGCATGTGGAAGGTGTGCGTCTCAGGACGCCACCTCTCGATGAATGCACTGACCAGAGGCTCGTCAAGTCGGAACCATCTGTCGTTCAGTCTCGCAAGATGGTACAAGCCGGCCATCTGCAAGTACGGAACGTACCTCTCATCAAGCCGCATCCCCTGCTGCCGCCTAACGCTGGATATGCAACGCCGAGGCTGGACAGTAGATGAACCGCATAATTAGAACATTTTCACAAACCTCTAACATACACAATTCATTTCATAAAGAACAAATAAAGTTAAAAAAAACCGGTAGCCTATTCATCTACCATAAACCACTTCCCTAAACCGCTAACATACGCTAAAACCACTATAAAAAACCATTAACAAAAATCGCTAACAAAAATAACTAACAAAAACCGTTGACAAAAACCACTTGCCTATACCACTATCCTAAACCACTAACACTAACATAACCCACTATCAAAAACCATTAACAAAAACCACTAACAAAAACAACTAACAAAAACCGGTGACAAAAACCACTTGCCTATACCACTATCCTAAACCGCTAACACTAACATAACCCACTATCAAAAACTATTAACAAAAACCACTAACAAAAACAACTAACAAAAGCCGGTGACAAAAACCACTTGCCTATACCACTATCCTAAACCGCTAACACTAACATAACCCACTATCAAAAACCACTAACAAAAACAACTAACAAAAACCACTAACAAAAACAACTAACAAAAACCGGTGACAAAAACCACTTGCCTATACCACTATCCTAAACCGCTAACACTAACATAACCCACTATCAAAAACCATTAACAAAAATCACTGGCCCACACCACTTTACTAAACCACTATCATAAAACCACTATCATAACAGAAAACACTATGAAAAGCGCAACATCAGAGACCACTAACCTCGTCGTTGATCACCCCGACAATATGAGCAACTCCATCCAAACGATAAAGCCTCTCCGGATCGTCCCCCATCGCCTGAATAAGCCGCTCCGGTCAAACTCGGCCCGAATGTTGGTCGTTTTCTCTGGGATTTGTTGGGGGGTGAGAATGAGAAAGTGATTCGAATGAACTTGGTTCGAACTCTTTATATAGGCGAATCCATTGTAATTCGAAATAAGTCCATTCGAATTACTTAGTGTGGCCAAAATCAACTAATTCGAATCGATATGATTCGAACTCCTCAAATGTGTCCTTCTCCTAGTAATTCGAATTAATAGAATTCGAACTTCTCTTTCATAATTCGAATGAACTTGACTCGTATTACTCGCAAATTTCGAAGCATGATTCGTTGCAACTTGATTCGAATTACGTGGTAAGTGTGATACGGAGTAATTCGAATTCAATCAATTCGAATTATGTTCAAAACTAGTTCGATTCATATTGATTCGAATTATATAAATATGTGATCCGGTGGATTGTTGTAGCAAATTCTGATTTGGCTGATATGCGTAAAAATGAGCTCTCCTTGGCTCATTTGAGTTTTTTACCCTAAAAATTAAAAATTCATTTGAATTTTACTATCTCAAATCTATATAGATAATGGAATACATCTTCAAATAATTCAAACTAGTTTAAACGGTGACTAATATCAATAAAACCACTTATGCAAGAATAAAATTACATTAAGACTTTGTACCAGAAACATAAAGGGGAAAGAAGATCAACATTGGGGCTCATTGCTGATGCAAGGATCAACGGCATCACATCATGTTCCAAAATTACAGACAAATGTGGAGAGGATTATATTCATCTCCCCCTGGAAAATATTGAAAGATAAAATTGTGAACTACAATCTTCAGTCCTCCCTAATCACCACAAGGTTCTTAGACAACGTGCAGTTGCAAAAAATATTAAAAAGATGGCAGCTCAGCATGCTGGATTAGAAGCATTCCCAGAGAATACCCTGAAAGCACCACATCTCACACACACTGAACCCCAGTTCACTAAAACTAACTACTAAGCCTAGTATGCAGACAGATATTACTGCCTGATTCATCAAAAAACCAGTTCATGGCAAAATTAATGCAAATTATCAAATGAAACCTCAGAAAACTAGACTGAAATTCAAAAAGGTATTCACAAAGCTCAAGACATCAATTTACTATCCATTACTGGAAGATTCATTTTCTCATGATACAACTTCAATAAGTCGCGAGCATGATTCTTATCACGATTCAGATAATTCTTAAAGAACGTCTCTTCCGAAACACAGTATGCAAACAAATTCCTACCACTCTTAATGACACCATTGGCCATAAGAATCTTCAAGACAGCAGCCCTGGGAACAACCCTTTTCTCCAAATTCAGCGAGAGAAGAAGCGGATAATTGGTGACATCAAGGGGCTTCCAACCGAGTTCTTTGACAAAGAATTCAATGCAGGCCTCAATTTTCTGCACAGATTTCAGCATACAGAAAGGGTTCTTGACAAACGCCTCACGAATGTTGTCATCAGTTAATCCAAACCTCTTGTACAACTTAACTTTCCTATCCCACATGGACTTTGGAAGCAGCTTAGCATACAATGCAGGAACAAAAGTAGCCTTGGCGGGATCAACCCCCATTTTAATGACTTCATCTACAATACTCTTAAGGCCTGCAGAATTGAATCGAAGCAACCAAGGCCATTGGTGAAGTAGCCTTGCCATGCTTCTCTCACGGACCCCTAAATCAACCAGCAAATTAAGATTTTCATGCGACGTTGAAGAAGTTAAAATTTGGACAGAATGTAAAATAGAAGCAACGGTCCTTTCTTCAGAACGAAGGAAATTGTTCAACAAATCGAAAGTGGGGATTAGGTGTCTCTCTAAGCTTCTTTGCAAGATTAGAGGGTTGAGATCGATGATGCGGGCAAGTTGTGATTTTGAAAAACCTTTGGAGATGAGGAACTGGAGCTTGGGCAAGATGGTCTCTTTGGGCTTGCTGACGAGAACCCTGGGCGATTTCCGAATGACATTGTGAATCTGCAAATCTGAGAACCCGAAGCTCCTGAAGAGTGCGATGACTGAGTCGGGTTTCTCGGGACTCTTAAAGAGGACGTATTTTGAAGCCTGAAGAGCGGAATCTGGGAGGAACCCACACTTTTTGACGAGGTAATTCACCGTAAAGGATTGTATTTCCGGGGTTTTTGTGACTGTGCTGTAATTGGGAGCACGGAAAGGGGAAGGGATCAGAAATGAGGGTGATGGGGTTCTTGTGATGACAGTGAGGTGGTACAAGAACAGGTTTTTGTTATAAGATCCCCGCATGAGTTATAATTTTTCTGACAGATCGACGACGATGAATCAGTGAAATGAGACAAGGTTGAATTTTGCAGGGGACGGGAGCAAAAACCTCCGGAAAACCCTAAATTCGGATTTAGGAGGGGAGCAAAAACGATTGGTTGTGACGCGGAGAATAGTGTTACGATTTGTCGCATCTCTATGTGTGATACGACGCCGTCGCGTGATTCGGTGATATGATGTGATGATATTCAAAAAGCGAGAACTAAGAAGTAAATATTTAAAACAATTCACTTGTTCTTATTTATGTAATTATCTTACATAGTTTTGTAAAGTAAATGTTTAAAATAATTTACATATATAATAAATTAGGATATAGTCAGTTGAAGCTGTTGTAACTTGTTTCAACTAATTATCATTGTTAAAATCGACAAAATTTTGCAAGTTTACACCAACCTATCTGAGAATTTCTATTTCTTTTGTAGATTCATAAATTTTTGGTATCTTTTCAATTCGGTCTGGTTTATTAATTGTCAATTGTATTCGAATGGTGGCTAGTTGTGCCTTTATCTTCATAAGATTGCACACTTAAATAACACTTAAACAAAGATACTCCTTCCATTCACACAAAATTAGTTTAGACTTTCTTTTTCCTATGAGAAAAGATACTCCAATAACTTCTAATCATGCGGGCCCATTATTAACATATAATCATATCAAGCATTTAGCTAAAGGAAAAGTTCGAACTACACGCGGCTAGATACACTACTTTTAACGTTTTACATATAACACAACATGCAGATGAAGCAAAACTAATACACATCTAATGACTCAAAACACGAGCATTGGTTACATCCTGTGAGAATTCTAAGTTGAATGGGCATTAAGACGAGCAATATTCTGTTAGCAAGTGCCATGATGAACAATGGGTTATTCCTCCTCTGGCTCTTCTTCTTCCTGAAGTAGATTTTCTCTGTTGTCGTGAGCCCAGAAACCGCGCACATCGATGAGCATGCTGGCCACGGTTCCGCCCTGTTTGCAGGCCAGTAGATCAGCCAATGTAATCTTAAGGGGATCTGCCGGCTTAACCATATCCCACACTTCATCCCTCACATCTTCGATGCAAAGTTCGTAGTTGCCACCCTCAATCCATTTATGGTGCACATCCCTGTTTATAAATAAAAAGGGCCCTTTAGTAGGCAAAAACTGTCTCTAGTAATGCCGGATCTCTTTAGGATCCATCTACTAACTAACTTGTTACTGTCTATTTGAAACTTGTAGGATCATCTCAAGTGCTACAAGCAGGAAAAAACAGTAGTTTAATGTAGGAAGATTGTATCAGGCAACATCTCCCCATGTGGATGCTCCCCTTCTATTCTTCCAATATTAACATTACATACCATTATCTTGTAGATATTAGAAGTTTGAAAACTTTGTATAAAGAAAACATTGCAAGCCAAAGTAGGACCAAAGAGTACAAGGAAAATGGCAAAAGATATATTGGTAAATGCTAAATAGACAGTATAGCAACAGCATGACAGTTTACCTGAAAAGGGAGTGAATATCAGCTGTAGTTAGGTAGCCCCTTCCTTGAAGATCAAGACACCGGAATAAGTATGTCAACCCCTCTGGAGTGTCTTTGTTTTCTAAAGCCAGAACAAAGTCCAAGAAACTCTCGAAACTCATCTCCCGGGCATTTCCACTACCACCCTTTCCTCGGCGAACATGTTCATCGAATACTGTAGGAAAAGAATTTAAACATAAAAGTATGAGACAAAACATCAACACAGAGTCCAAAAGGCGTTGCTATCTAACAGTGAAATCATCAAAATGGGGGAAACAAAAGGATGCACTGTAGCATGGAGAACAGATAAGGGAGCGGAGCAACAAGTGTCTTATTACCAATAGGAAATTTAAGTAAACGAGCAATTGAACATTACATGCAATAGTCAATAGATGTCAACCTACGAGGTAAATACCCCCAAAAAATTTACACCATAACAATTGACAAATGGAAACAATTTCTTACCTCTCTCGATAAAAATCTCTGTCAGAGTCCCATCTGCATATTCTCGAAGCTCCTGCTTGCTCAATGACCCACTTGCATCTTTATCAAGGGCAAGAAACATATCTGCATATACAGATTTTTTTCCAAAACGAGGAACAAAAAAGTTGAAATAATGTCAACCTTAAATTATATTCTTCACAGCTCTAATTTATCAGGAAATTCAACCCTTAGATAGGGCCATAACATTTCAAATTTGAAAGACTACGCATGCAAATATCACGAAAGGCCACGCAGGTGAATAATGGAGCACGATGCGAGTCGGAACTAAGCTACACAAGAAACCCACCACAAATACGTTGAGCAGAAGTCAAAGAGAACCAGTTTTCAGCTTGTTCTGTGTCTGTGACTTCTTCTTCACTTTCCTGAAACAGATAAAAGCATAGTCAAAGCTTTGAATCAAATCCTATCAGAATTGACCAAATTACAGCTCAGAAATTTATTATAAGGGTGAACCAATCATGAGGGTGAACGTATAAAAAGAAGTGCACCAGATGGTACAGTGAAAATGAAACAGCAAGAAAGAGAAAGAAAGAACATGAAATGAACATTAAGTGGTTTGGTTCTAACAGAAATGGAAACTAAGAACTTCTCATGCAATCTACCTGGTGAAGCTCCATTAGTTCTTGGAGACAATTACTAAGCAACACTTTCTTGATGCAAGCTTTTCCTGTTTAAGGGAAACACATTATATAAGAGCTCTAAAATACTACTGGGTAAGAAAGTTAGCAATTAGTTGAAAATACATCAGGCAAATGTCGGTCAGACATGCAAACCTCGTCTATGAGGATCACAAAAGAAGAAAAACTTGTGTGCAGCAATACGACAATACATTTGAACAAAGGCTTCTGGCATATCACGTAATTGTGCCAAGTTGGGGATAAGACCTCGTATATATGCCTCCATTTCCTGTAGAGAATAGTAAATGACATTCAAGGTTAACCTAATCATCTTATATAAGAAACTGTTCAAACTCATTGCTTCTCATCTTCATGTTAAGCACATGAAGAGCACACTAAATAGGAAACCCAATAACAATAAGAATCCATACATGTGGCTGAAGGAAACCATCAGAGTCCTCATCGAGTTCACTCATATCTATTCTTGCCTGTGTAAGAGAAACCTGAATAGCCATAACGATTAGGTAGCAATCATTAGACATCAGATAGATTCAAGGTACAAGCAAACAAAAGAAAAACAACTGTTAAGAAAGAAAGAAAAACCCATGCCACATATCTATTTAAGAAGGGTAAAGTATACTTTTTGTCCCTGAAGTTTGACAAAAGTTTCAAAAATATCCCTAAGTTTTATTTTGTTTCAATTTTTGTTCTAAAAGTTTTCGATTTGCATCAAATATACCCCTGACAGCTAATTTTTCAAAAAATTTAAGATTAATTCAACAACAATATCATAAGAACAACCCTCAATACAAACAAATCAAGTATAATTTTCATGTATTATTGTTAGATTAGTCTTAAATTTTTTGAAAATTTAGCCGTTGAGGGTATATTTGATGCAAATCGAAAACTTTAGGGACAAAATTAAAACAAAATAAAACTTAGGAGTATTTTTGAAACTTTTGCCAAACTTCAGGGATAAAAAATATACTTTACCCATTTAAGAATTAACAATGATGAAACAAAAATGCCAATGAAATAATATAAGTTGACTGGTGACGTACTGTACGCATCACATAAAGGTAAAAGGGTAAAATGGCAATTCTTCCTTGTTCATCCTTCTCAAACTTCATGAAGTTTGAAGGGCTAAAAAAGCGTCGGCATTTTGGACCAATTTGTTCTGTACATACAGAGGCTATGTGGCAAAAGTCTTCATAATTCATCTACCAAACAAATTGAAATATTCATCAGGATTGCTGTAAAAAAACAGTACAAAGACAAAGAACTCAAAAAACAATTCAAGGAAAGGCATCATCCATGAAAAGTAAAGTCCAAGTTTGAGCTTAACAATAAGTGTCAACAAGTGTTATATGGCAAATGTAACAAGAAAAAGTATGTTGACATTGTTTCTATGAAACAGGCAAAAAACATATGTAATGGCAGATGTTAAAAGTTTTATCATTAATCTTTTTTATATAACCATGGATGGAGGGACCAGTTAAACTCATCCTACTCTAAAAGAAATAGTGGTGGCTCTAAGGATTTATCGTACTGCCCTATTCCCAGAGGATAAACCCAGGTGTAAATATAATAAAATTTAAGAAATGGGGAAGCAAAGGCAGATGGGAAAGTGGTGCACCTTCTCAGCGCCAGTAGCATCATCTATTACACAATTTTCTCTTAAGCAAACCCACATTGCGTCCAAATCATCAGCATTCAGTAAAAGATCTGATTGTTTCTGTTCAGTAAACAGGGAGAATGTCACCAACTGAGAAAAGTATCACAAGTTTAAGCAGATACAACCAATGAATAGGTTAACCAGAAAATGATACCTTCAGAAACCTGTACTTTGCCAATCGCTGTACTCTATGACTGATTGATCCTTCTTCGGGTTTCTGCATGAAGACACATAAATTTTCAAGAATCATATTGAGGCTTTAAACAAATGCCAAGTTAATCAAACTCCAGAGTTGAAACATCTATGCCTATCCAGCTATCCTATATAATCTGTTAACGAAGATAAAATTACCTATGACTCTATGATGAGATACAACATGTAAGAGCTACTCTACATACCAGGGTACGAGTATTATATATAAATTTTAAACTCAACAACAAAAAATACTATTATACTAGAATGAAGTAAGAAAAAGTAACGATTTCACATGCCTTCTTGTAGAAACTTGGAATCGTACCAGCTTCCGCGCTTTTCTTCTGCTTTTCTTTGAAAATGTCGAGCAAAATCCTCTTCGTTTCAAGCTCTGAAAAAGAGCAAGTTAGGGTTACAGATTAAGTGAAACCATAGTTCCAAATTCCAATACAATTCGAATTAATTGCTGAATCGAACAAAGAGATTGAGAGAACAGAATGAAATTCTTCACTGAAAAGCTTAATGGAAAAAAATAAAGGAATGCGAACCCATCAAGGCTTCGGATCCGAGGCCGGCACCGGATCCGATGAAACGGCGAAGGTTACGGACCCATAACATGGAGGAAGCGGGAGGGATTTTCCTCTGAGGGGGGTCATGGGCTTCGCCGTCGCTGGAGCCGCTGTACATGGCGGAGGGACACTCTGCTCCGATCTGATCTGACCTGATCTAAACTCAACCACCGACGTTACAAGTTTTACCACAAAAGCCCTCTTATTAGTTATTCCTTCGGTTCCTTTTCAGCTACATAAACATAATCATCATCACCGTATTAATTTGATTGATTATCCTCGTAAACCAGTTTTGACGTCAATTAAAAACTTTTTAAACCCTTTTCTAAACCGAGCTTTTTCTTCAACAGACCATGCAATATTGAGGTTTTTTTACTAAAACTAGTTTATGATGTCATTATTACGAACAGAATAAAACACTGACGCTCTTTTTGGGCCATGGTTTATTGGGCTCAGAAGCATATATGGCCCACGTTTCCTTCAAACAGTTAACGGTGTTGATTGGACCACTGGAATGCCATGGCCCATGAGTATGTCTTTAGAGCCATTTCTCCTTGACTCTTTTTGTAATTTCAAATTGGTTACTTTGCATGACCAAAAACAAATAGGTGCTTTGGTTTTAAGGTGGGTTGAGTCAGCTCAGAATACTCAAATTTCGCCAAATGAATGAAATAATTTATTTGCGAGCTACAGATTTTTAAATGGAGCTCAGATCTATGATAGATTAATTTTTGACCAGTCAACCAGAAAAAGAAAACAATTTATTCTCTGTAAAATTTTTTAAAATTACACTCTTTTGATAGATTAATTTTTTTCATTCCATTTCTTTTAATTAAATTTTTAATATAAGTATTAGAAAAATAAATTTTTAAAAAATATTATAAGATAAACTAATTTTTTTAAAAAAAACAAAGAGATTAATCTAGATTCTAATTTTTTAAAAATAATTTTTTTTTTGGAATCTAATTTAAAGTTTTTTTGAAGATCAATTTAAATATTTACTCTTGTTATTTAGATAAATGTTAGATGGAGAATTGATCCTCTCTCCTATGTTACATTTTACAACATCAATTTAAAGAAAAAAATATTAAAAGAATAGTCATTCTCATCTTGAATCTGCATGGCTGCTACCAAAAGGGTAGACAATTGAACTAGTGTGAATCTCCACTTGAAGATTACAGTCTTATTTATTATCAAAAATGCTATTGGTATATTAAAATTAGTCACTAAAATTAGTTATTAATATATTTATGTATAAATATATGTGGTTTAATTTATTTTCAATATGTATTTAAATCTCAATATGTATTTTATATTGATAGTTGACTTGGTGGCTAATTTTAGTGTACACATAACATAACCGATTTATTATACACCAAATAATTATGTGTTATGCTACGTGTACACTAAAATTAGTCACCAATATAAAATACATGCTGAAATATAAATATATTATGAAAATAAATTAAACCATATATATTTATACATAAATATATTAGTGACTAATTTTAGTGTACAAATAATATTTCTTAATAATTATTCACTATGCAGCACTGAATTTGTAAGAAGATATGGAGAATGGTGTACGACAGTACGACTAACATGCATGCATTCTTGTATCTGATCTGAATCGGTAATGAAGATTCGGTTTCACTGTTTGCCATCATGATCATCATTTCATATTCGATCTTGATCCTGCAGATTAAACTACTGCACTGTACCAATCAGATTGCGCGCCGGATATTCATCTTCCTCACTACCACGCACGTCCGTACCCTACACATCAAACGAAAATAAATAAATAAACGGTGAAATTAAAACTCATGCATTTGTATTTTTATGTGAAGTTATTAGTTTAAAATCATTAAAAAATTTGATATATTTAATTTATTATTTAATAATTTTTAACTACCAACTTCACATGAATATAATTGTATATGAGTATCCACGTATATATATTATCAATACATGAATTTCACCTTGAGTTAGCATGCAGTGGTAACACAAAGAAACAAAGACTAACCTTGAATATATATATATAGCCATAAAATTACAAATTCAATTATATATAATTATTCTCTTTTTTTTATTGTTTTATTAATTTTTTTATTTTAAAAGATATTTTCCTATTTATAAGAAAGGATTGAGATGTTATTAATTATTAATATCTGATAAATGGTAGAAATACTATTTATATATTAAAATTAGTTATTAATATAAAATTATTATTTATTTATACAAAATATATGTATAATTTAATTTATTTTTAATATATATTTTTTATTTTAATATATATATTTTATATTAGTTATTAATTTTAATAATTGATTTTAGTGTACAACTAATATAATTAGATAAATTATTAAGGTATTTAAAAATTGATTATACTACATGTGTAATCAAAATCAGTGATTAGTATAAAATATATGTTGATATAAATATATATTAAAAATAAATTAAAATATACATATACATATATTTATATAAAGGTGAATTCTACCCAACCCCCTCTAAAATAACATGTAAGTTATCCTTCATGATGTGTCATATTTTAATTGGTCATTACTTAACTATAGTTGGGTTATTTTATAATTTATTATTTGAGATGGGTAATTGTATAATTTCTTAAAATATTAAAATTCTACCCCATTAATTGAAGCACGTTCTCACGCAATCTCTTTCTACAGTGCATCCTTCCTTAACGAGTCGTTGAATTTTCATGGCTTGTAACTTCTTCGTTCTTCCCAGTATAGTCAGCACCGACTTCATTGCTATCTCATGTCCTCTCACTCAATCTCTTTTTTTTTTTTTTACCATGGATCATTCCTTACCAATATAATTAATGGTTAGTTTGGTTATTAAATTTTTTTCATTAAAAATAATATATGGAATATATATTCATATGTAAAATATAATATAATATAATAAAATAAATCTATTAAGAGTACTTAAAAGTATAATTAAAATCAGGAATATACAAATATAATAATAAAATTTGTACTCTAAACAAGTAAACATATCTTTTATCATACATAAATTATTTAAAAAAAATATAAATTGTTAAAATTAATAACACAAATTTAAAATGATAAAATTCAACTTTCTTACAAGTAATTTTTATAGTATTTTTATTCTTTTAATTTTTAATTTATTAATATTTTATTATTTAATTAATGATTAAACAAATTATTTTCATGAGAAATATTTTTTGTATAATCTTAAAGAAGAGACCAATATACCAATTTAAAAATTAATGTAAAAATGATATTTTAAATAAAAAATAGTTAATATTAAAATTTTTAAATACAAAAGCAAATTATATAGATATTCAGGATATAAATATAAAATACATGTTTAAAATAAATAAAGGAGACAAAAATAATTATTTATTTCTTATGAGTACTTCTATTTTATCTGTTTTATTTATTTTATGCATATATTTTATATTTATCTTTTAAATATTTATACAAATTATTTTTATATTTAAAAATTTTAATATTAAATATTTTTTATTTAAAATTTCATTTTACTTTATTTTTTAAACTAATATATTGGTCTCTTCTATAAGATAATACAAAACATAATTTTTTATAAAAATAATTTGTTTAATCATTAATTAAATAATAAAGTACTAATAAATTGTAAATTAAAAGAATAAAAATATTATAACAAATACAGTAAAAAATTGGATTTTATTATTTTAAATTTGTATTATTAATTTTAATAATATATTTATTTTTTAAACAATTTATGTATGATAAAAAATATGTTTACTTGTTTAGAGTATAAATTTTATTATTATATTTATATATTCATGATTTTAATTATACTTTTAAGTATTTTAAATAGATTTATTTTATTATATTATATTTTAAATATGAATATATATTCCATCTTGTAATTAAATAAATATATATATTTTTAATGAAAAAATTTAATAACCGAACTAACCATTAATGATGTTGATATTGGTAAAGAGTGATTCATGGCAAAAAAAAAAAAAAAAAAAAAAAGGGGGGGGATTGAGTGAGAGAACAAGAGATAGCAATGAAGTCCGCGTTGGCTATACTGGGAAGAACAGGGAAGTTACGAGCCATGGGAATTCAACGACCCGTTAAGAAATGATGCACTGTAGAAAGAGATTGCGTGAAAACGTGCTTTAATTAATGGGGTAGAATTTTAATATTTTAAGAAATTATACAATTACCCATCTCAAATAATAAATTACAAAATAACCCAACTATAGTTAAGTAATGACCAATTAAAATGTGACACATCATGAAGGGTAACTTACATGTTATTTTAGAGGGGGTTGGGTAGAATTCACCATCAATTAATGGGGTAGAATTTTAATATTTTAAGAAATTATACAATTACCCATCTCAAATAATAAATTACAAAATAACCCAACTATAGTTAAGTAATGACCAATTAAAATGTGACACATCATGAAGGGTAACTTACATGTTATTTTAGAGGGAGTTGGATAGAATTCACCTTATATAAAAATACATTACTAACTAATTTTAGTAACTAATTTTAGTATACAAATATATTTTTGATTGAGAGATAAATGTTCTTACTAATTTAGAGTTATACCAGGCAAGTAATTAATAGAAAGTCAAATGGACTATGTATTTATTTAATACTTTGCTTAATTCAACAACATACTTCTTCTCGTATCATTGTTTCCTTGTACAAGGACAATGTCATATCAAAGTATTGATCCGTTGAGACCAGTTGTAAATGGATATTAATTTAGTAATCATGAAAATGATTCCAAAAAATATAACTAATCAATAATGTTAATATATTCATTATTATACTCATACACAATAACAGTTAATAAAATGGTAGTGATATAACGTTGTTTAATTAATTAATGAAAAATTTTACTTTTCTCTTTTAAGAGATGTTAAAATGATATTTTTTTTATTTATAAAATATATTTTTTCTCTTTTTATAATTTTTAAAAATTCTTTTTTTAATCTATTTTAAATTTTTTGTATTAACTAATATTAACTTTATTCATTTTTAAAAATAAATAAATTTTTTTATAAAAATATCCTTTAACAAAAATTTTATTTTTTGTCATTAAATTTTACTTACTAAAATACTCTTTAATAAATTATTTTTTATTGATTAAATTATATTTTATCAAAATATTTTTTAAAAAATTTAATAATTAAATTATTTTTTCTAAGATATCCTTCAATAATTTTTTAATTATTAAATTATCTTTTTATCAAAATTTTTTGCTAACAATTATTTTTATATTTTACTATTAATTTTTCAATATCAATATATATTAATTCTTATGCATATTATAACAGTGGTAAAATTTTTTTATTTAATGTTAAAATAATATATATTGATATCGGAAAATTAATAATAAAATATAAAAATAATTATTAATGAAAATTTTGGTAAAATCATAATTTAATAATTAAAAAATTATTGAAGTGGATTTTAAAAAAAATTTAAATATTAAATTTTTTAAAAAATTATTTTGATAAAAATATAATTTAATTAATAAAAAAATAATTTATTAAAGAATATTTTGATATGCAAAATTTAATGACCAAAAAAATAAAATTTTTATTAAAGGATATTTTTGTAAAAAACAAATTATTTTTTTTGAAAAATAGAGAAAGTTAACATTAGTTAACACAAAAAATTTAAAATGGATTAAAAATGAGGCTTTTTAAAAGTTATAAGAAAAAAAAATATATGTTTTACAAATAGAAGGAAGAAGAATATCATTTTAACATCTCTAAAAAAAGAGAGCGAAATTTTCTCTTAATTAATTAATTTGTGTTCATCCCTATTCCACATGTGTTGAAGAAAATGCAAGGCTATATATAGTTATGTTGAGTGAAATTTTTCATGAATCCAGATCCAATATAATAAAATCGATCTTCTACTGTATATACACCCTGCATGCTTTTGACTACATCTGCCTAAACCTAAAGTTTCTTTATATTTGCTTTTTTCCTACTATATATAGGTAGCTGATATTTTTTGTTTTCTCGTCAATAAAAATAAAAAATAAAAAAATAAACCATCTTCAATACCAACTATAGATCCACATCTATGTTGTAACAAAAACAATCCTTACTGCTATAATCACATAATTGTCAAGTCTTGTTCATCACTTTTTTTTAAACATTATTTTAATTTCTTTTATTGACAAGTTGTTGTTCTTAACTAGTACTCTATATATTCTCATGTATAAAATATGTTTTGCAAACTCAATTATTATTATTGAATACAAATTAAGAGCTTATTATTCTCGAAGAAATTCAATTCGAGCGTTTATTGTCAAAGATCTCGTTCTTAAGAAATTCGTCGTGAAAAGATCGTCGATTTATCTTTTTTGTAAACATGACGAAAGATATGAGAATAGTAATAATTAATTTTTAAAAAACTAGCCATATATATATATATATATATATATATATATATATATGAACACCCAATAAAATTAAAGTGGCTTAAATAAGTTTCGTTTTTTATAAAATACTCATTTTCTATCTTTATTTTTTTTTATAATTTTTTTTCGGTCTAATAAGATTTAAAAAATGTTAGTTTTAATCTCTATGATTAGTTTGTTCTGTTAAAAATAACAGGTTAAATTATGTTGTGATAAACTGAAACACTAATTTAACAAAACGTATTATGTCAATATTTAATTTATCAATCAGTACTTAAAATAAATTATTTTAAGGTGAAAACTCAGGTGCAGTCGACTTTACGTGAAGTTAATAGCTGAGAGTCATTAGATGAAAATTTAGTCAAATCAATCAAACTATCTAACGACTCTCATCTATCAATTTTACGTGAAGTCGACTGCATCTGAGTTTCCATCTTATTTTAATTTTACTAAATCAAAATTAAAAGCAAAATTTTATAAAACAAAAAAAAGTATTTCAAAAGGATAAAAAATTTGTATATTATTTAATTTTATTGAAAAAAAAAAAAAAGTTGTCTATATTTGTGACTAATCACATGGCTCTTATCATACCACTTTGACCAAAGCAATAATAATTCATGAATCATAATAATATAATGTCACTGCCAGCGCCAGGTACCATTGTGATGGTCACGAACGCAGACACAGCAAACTTTAGAAAAGAAGATACTATTAATTAATTAAATACTAATAATAATTAATTAATTAATTAAAACAAAAAACATCATCTTGTTTTGTGAACCTTTGATTGCGACGGAAAGGACAAAACTAAGGTGATATATATACGATTTAACTATATGTATATTAAAATTATTAATTAAAAAATTATATAAATTATGTAAAACTTAAAATTTTAATATATTTATTGAAATAAAACATTTATAAAAATTTTTATTAGTAATAATTTATTGTATACTCGTAAAATATATAATATAAGGTTAAGCAAAAAAGGTAACATGGGACGATCTAGTATGAAGTTAACTAATTAATAAAGTGCTTACCAAAACATTAGTCACACAAACACTTTGATTATAATTAGTGTCTAATTTCCGTCAAAATCCCCTCCTAAAAAACATGCTTATCTTTTCTCCCTAAATCCCGGACGACCTTTAACAACAGCTAAAAAGTGTGTGCCAGTTTTGGAGAATGTGCAAAATTCCATTCTGATCATAAAAGTTACATGCTAAACACCAACTTAGATAAAATAAAATAAAAAGGATTTATGTATTACGTCAAGATTATAAAATAAAATTTTTGTATTAAAAATATAAAAAAAATTTAAATTTTTAAAGTATTTATTTTATATTTATTAAATAAAAATATTTAAAATTTTTTATTAGTGATAAATTTATCATGTGCCCTTAAATCCAAATAAAAAATAATGATTTATACTACAACATATATTAACATAACTTTGACTTAAACAGTTAAATTATTTTAGATTAGCCGAATGGTAAACTTATTCGTCCGATTAAGTAAGTGTTGTGGTTTGAATCTCGTTTTGTGCATATAACAATCTATTAGTCAATGATAAACTGTTAAATAAAACTCAAATTTGTAATAAATTAGTTCTTAATCAATTGAGTTAAAAGATACAATGTACAATAATAAAAAAAAAAAAAAAACATAACTTGGCCTTGAGAAAGAGAGAGAGAAGGGTAGAGATCATAACTCATAAGAGCTATCTTAATTTCTTTGTGGTGTTGTCTGGCCATTATGGAAGAAACACATCTACTTTTAGGGATATATCTAATTTGCCTTGTCAAAATCTACTACTTTGCCAACCCAACTTCAAAGTCACATCTTTTGAGATGTGCCTTTGACTAACCTTTCTTATTTCTAAATGCTGATATAGGTTCCAAAACATTCCATATATAAAAAAAATAAAATAAATAATACATCCTATTTTTAATTAAAAAAAATTAAGAGACTACTATTTTTAGTATAAAAAAAATTACTAGTATTGGTTTAAATGTAAAAAAAAAATTGATTTCTTGATATATATTTTTCTTTTTTAATTGACCATAATTATTTGTATGACAATATCTGTCTAATTTTCCATTACTCATATCACAACTAAAAATTTCATTTCTCCTTGCATTGACCTATCAAAGGAATATTACATTATTTTATGTAATGTAATTAAATAATTTAATTTTTATATACTAAAATTTTGTACAATCGTCAATAAAATTGATGTGTTTAGATAATTTTTTAAATAATAAATTTAAAAATTAATTATTTATATTAATATGGTAACTTAATTTGATAGTAGTAATACAATTAGGAATAAAGTAGTCATTTTTAGCGTGTGCAAATAACAATTTTAAATTACAATTGAATTACTTACTCCTCCTCCAAATTAAAAATCAAAATGAAAAGAAAGAGGAAAAAAAAACTCACATTATGCCCATTTTTTGTTTAATTTGTTGTTTTTGTTTTTATTGTTGTCTATGATATTTTTTATTTGATAGGTTAATGATTAATTTATCGTGAAATTGAAGCTTGTTTAAAGGTTTGTGGTTGACCAATAGATTATTGTATGCATAAAACTAAATCTAAATCTCTAACATTTATTTAAACGGACGAATGAGCTGACCACTCGACTTATCCAAATTAATTGTTTAATTTGTTGTTAATGATATCGTTATTGGCATCTTATATTTAACCCATTGAAAATGGGGCCCAAATGGAGCTAACATAGTGACTTTCTGCTACTTGAAATCTTTAGTGGAAGAGTCAAAGTTCTTGGATTCAAAACCAATCAATACTTAGAGAAAACAAATGATTAATTCTAAACAAATGCGTGCAATTTTTGTTTTTGGTTCATAGAACAAATGCAGTTTCTATATTATGCATGCGACATTTCTCATTCGAATGCTTTTCACTTGCATTGTTTATGGAGTTTGGTGGGACCAAGACTCTCTCTCCCAGAAGAAAAAAAAGGTTTTAGTCGGTGAAAAAATTATATTAAATTTATTATATACCTGTTAAATTAAATTATTCAAGCATATATATATATATATTAACTACAAGAGAGTGAGCGACACGTCAATTAGCAGCGATTTTTTTAGGAACTTATGGCGATTTTTAATTGTCGTAAAATAAAATTTCAGCGATTTTACAAGCATTGTCTATTAGGGGATAGAAATTTAATTTTGCGATGATTTTATACTAGAAATTAACTATTAAATTAATTATTTATATAAAATATATATTAAAATATATATTAAAAATAAATTAAATAATATATAATAATTAATTTAATGATTAAATTTTAGTTTAATAATTTATCATTCTTTCTATATTCAAAATTTTAATATATCTAATATAGAAACTATATTTTGATGTATCTACTTTATATGCATTAAAATCTTTAAAATAACAAATAATCACTACTCAATTCTTTCAGTATAATTAAATTTAGTCTCTCAAATAGTGTTGTTAATTAGAAGTCAAATTTTCTCTGAAACAATATATTTATATATGCCATGTTTATATGTGTGTGCTTGTTTTTTATTTCTTATTTTTAAATATGATTTTACAACTTGATTTGTTTATATAATTAAAAGCAAACTGAAAATTGATATAAAAAAATATTATGTCAGCAACGAAAAAATTGAAAACTGTTTTTTTTATTTATTTAAAATATATTTTATTTTAAAATTCTATAACTAAATATATATCTTAAACATACATGTTAAAATTATCATTAATAAAAAATATTAAACCTTTACAAACTATTAATTTATAACTATAATATATATCTTTTCTAGCCATGTTAGCTAAATTCTTATTTTAAAAAGTTAAAACAAAAACACCCAATAATACCTAGTCAAATTTACTTGTGTGGCACTAGGAAATATGCTTACAAACAACAAAACGGCTTGACTAATTATGATTAGTGTTTTTTGCTATTTCCAAAGCTACATTATAGGCATGTGATTTCAGACCAATCAAAGGGACCAAAATTATATATATACTTTCCTTAAAAATAATCCCCATTATGCATTTAGCTTTGTGGGGCAGTTTAATCCAACTCTAATTGCAAAGGTTCCTTTATTTAAACTTTTCCATTGCCCTTTTGACTAGAGCCTTTTTCTGATGGCTTTTGGAAAATGACCCCTCTCATTATCATATTTTTTTTTGGAATTTGCTCAAAGGTGATTTACCTCAAAGTCAATTTTACTCGGAGGAAGAACATGAATGTACTTTTATATATGTAGAATTTTGTGTCATTATTCAACTAGGAGTTAACATTCATAGTAAGGCTATTTAGACTTAATTTGATAAAAAAAATTTAAAAAATATTTGTATTTTTTTAAAATATAAATATCATATTTTATATTTGGTAAATTACAAAGATCACGTTTTTGTATTCATAATTTTAAAAGTCTAAGAATATTATTAAAAGCATATAAAGATATATTTTTTAAAATTAATTTGTACTTAATAAAATTTAAAAAATATAATATAATTCATGTATATTAATAAATATTCATATTTACCTTTAATTAATTAATTAAGTATTGATATCAAATTTTATTTACGGTCAAAATTTTTTCTTTATTTATATTTATTATGATCATTTTAAATTTTAAAAATTATTTTATTAAATATAATTATTATTTTTATTTATTAAAATTTACTTTTAATTTAATTTACCAAACATAAATGTTATTATTTTAAAAAAAAGAGTTAACTATCTTATGCACTAAACACACGTTTTAAGAGTATAATAATAAAAAAAAATTGAATTTTTTATGTATTTAATATACCAGAAATGTAAAAAATATTTAATTTTAATAACTTTTAACAAAAAAAAATTTTATAATATTTTTAAGATGTATTTTTAAGACATGAATTAACAAAATTATTAAGAAAAACCATATTTTAAAAGTCAATTTTAATAAGGTATTTATAAAAATTAAAGATTAACATATAGTTCAGCAAAACACAAACTTATTATGTACTATACATATGGAGAGATTATGCCATTTAAAATATAGTTTATTGGCATTGTATATTACATATTCGTCAAAAAATAATTAAATATTTGGTCAATTTTATGGTGTCTTTTATTTGGTGTCTAATTTTTGTCTAAATTATTTTTTATAATAACTTTAAAATATTTAAAATTTTTTAATTTTTATCTTTTAAATTTAAAATTAATTATTTAACTTATTTTAGCAATTAGACAATATCTTTTAGACCTGATACTTAATTTGGTTTCTAAAGTTACACTCGAACCTCAATTTAGTCCTTAAAATTTTAATTGCCTCAATTTAGTTCCCAAACTTTTCAATTGATTATGTGACGAAAACTACTGTAGGGACTAACGTGATTAAAATTTAAAAAGCTCAAGGACTAAATTGAAGCAATTAAAACTTCAAAGACTAAATTAAGACTCGAGTGTAACTTTAAAGACCAAACTAAATATTTTCTCATATCTTTTAGACATCATAGCAAACACCTAAATATTTTTACTGTGATAAAAGATAAAGAGTACAATCATGTTTTGATTTGTCCCTGTCGTTCCTTATTATCTTGGTCTTCCTTCCAACACAAACCACTACAAAGTTGACATGTCCAAACTTCAAAGCACAACGAAAATAGCATATTTATTTTAGTCTCAGTAGTGTGCTTCCTTATAATAATGCAATTTCAGAACTCAGTAACCAAAATTAGAATTCTTTGTATTAAATGTTTACATACATAAGGTCCACACTCAGTTTTCACTGTATAGATTAACCAACTATATTTCTAGACAGACACAATAAAATAAAATGTTTTTCTAATTTATATGTGTTTTTGGCATGGGGGACCGCATTATATTAACACATGGCGTCATCAATAATATTTAAAAAGTAATAAAAGATCAATCAAAACTTTTAAATTTATTTTATTTAATATTTATTAATAATCAATAAATACTAAATAAAATAAATTAATTTTTTTTTCTATAGTATTACCGTGACGTAAACAGGTACATACACTTACACCTATAATATTATATAAGGTAGCGTTTGGTGGAGAGACAGAGACAGAAAAACTGAGACTGAGAGACAGAGACTAAGAGACAGAGATTGAAATAAATCTCAGTATTTTGTTTGGTGTAAAATGAGAGACAGGAATTGAAACAAGAATGAAACTCTAATTTAATTTGCACAAAGGGTAAAATTGGAATTAATTAATTGAAATGAAAGTATTTTAGGTATAAAATATTATTAAAGTTTCAGTCTCTATCTCTAAAAATTTCAATCCCCTATGTCTCTACTTTTTAGAGGTACTGAAATACTGAAATTTTAAAGACAATGACAAAAATTTTAATACTCAGTCTCTGTCTCAGTACCTCAAAACAAACGCTACATAAGAGCTTAAGTTTAATAATGTTGCCTTGCACGCTTACCTGAACCTGCAGATATATAATCATAACAAGCCACTTTAATTAGCATACTAATCAGCTATGACCATGGTCAACTGCCATGATCATTTTGCCACAAATCAAATTTAGGATCATGTATACTAAAATTAATTAGGTGGAGTGGATATGATGATTATTATAGAGGATATAATTATATCATATTAAATTTAAGGATACTTTTTAAATGTGCTCGAAATTATATACCCACCGTAAGTATAATAAGTATGTGCCAGTTAATAATTATGCAATTGATTGGCTTAATTTTAGTTAATGAGATGTACGTAGTAATTTAAGAGTATTAGTAAATTTTTTTTTTTACGATATTTTTTTACTCAGATTAAAAACTAATTTATTGTGACTTAAGTTTATTTAGAATTTGTTTAAAAATTTATAAATTAAAAGAATTCTTTTTTTTTTTGTTTTGAAACAAATAAAAGAGAATGACTTAAATTTAATTTCTTTGAGAATTCTAATTTTTATTTTTTCTTCGTTTACAAATCAGACCAAAAGAAATCTAATTTTAAAATCAATTCTTACATTAAACAAACTCAATATATCAAATATAAAAAATATTTCTATTTATATATTTTAAAAAAAATGAATGTTTAATAAAATAATTTTTCAAGGACAAAATTATAAAAGAATTTGTTTTTTAACTCATAAAAATTATTATAAACTAAAGAATTAAATTTCATTCTATTAATACGATAAAGTCATTCTAAATCATAGAATTGAATCTTAAATAAAAATGAATTCTATTTTTAAAAGAAAAAAAATTTCTCACATTTAAATAGTCGCTACAAGAAAAACATTGAGTACTGTCGGATTTAGCGTCGCATATTATCGTCAGCTTTACCGACGGATTTATGGATAGTTTTGATATGAAATTCGTTTGGTCAAATTGTTACAGGTGGATTTCCGTTTTCGACAATAAATTCGCCAGTAATACTTGGAGAGAAAATAGACACGAAATTTAGCGTGAAATTTACCGTAAAAAAATTCATTTTAGTGAAACGTTGCATTTGGTGACCCGCAATGAGTTACTGTCGGATTTATCCGCCGATAAATCTAATGATAACGAATCCTAAAATTCAAAGCGCGAACCCTCTCCCCTTTCATTTCAAAATTTCCTCTCTCTCTTTCTCTCTCTCTCTCTCTCTAACTTCCCTTATCCCTTTCTCTCTCTAACGGCCTCCTTTCCCCGCCGCCTGCCTCTCCTGTCGCCACCTCCTCTCCCTCTCATTGAAACCAACTCGTTCCTCCTCTCCCCTCCGTTAGCCGCGACTCCCTCTTTCTCTCTATTCGTCTGCCGCCATCGCCATCCAGTACTGTCACCGTTGCTGTCCAGCACCGACGCGATTCTCACTTTCTCTCTGTTCTTCTTCTTCTGTTCGCCTCTCAAGTTTCATGGTTTCTCTTTTTCCTTATTTAAGTTAATTTAGGATTTAGTTATATTTAATTTAGGATTTAGGATTTGATTATTATATGCTAATTTAGAGTTTAGGATTACTTTAGGATTTAGTTATCATATGCTAATTTAAGATTTAGGATGAAGTTAATTTAGAATTTAGGAATTAGTTATATGTTAATATAAGATTTAAAATTTGATTATTATATGCTAATTTAGAGTTTAGGGTTAAAGTTAATTTAAGATTTAGGATTTGGTTATCATCTGCTAATTTAAAATTTAGGATGAAGTTAATTTAGAAATTAGGAATTAGTTATATGTTAATTTAAATTTAGAAAAAAGTGCAAGATGCTTGAATTTTGAAGTAAAGAATGTACCAAAAAATATTACAAACCTTAAGTTGATATAATATAGTTAGTTATATATGCAGTGTTTAATAGTAATAATAGTTAACTCTAAAGCTTGTAAAATTTGTAAGTTGAGTCTCTTTTTTGTTTCTTATTCAATCTCAATAACTAATTAACCTTGCTAACTAGATAGTTTTGTTTTTCTTGAGGTAGGTTTATGTAAACATGTTTTTATGTGTATAATGTAATGATGTCTACTATTTATTCTTGAAATATAGGCTTATTTTTTAAAGGTTAACTAGTTTGGAAATATTTATATATTAACCTAATTTTTTAGTTAGATTTTTATTATTTAAAATTTTTCAATTAAACTCTTTAATTGAATTGAATAAATTGTTGTGTTTGACATTGTAATATTATATGTACAACATTATATATAGTATGAATTCAAGAATGAAAACAAGTTAATATATTTTGCTAGAAATATTGTGAATTTAATTGTATTTTTACTGATGCTGTGGATTGAGATTAGTTGAATTTGTGGGAACTGTAAAGATTAGGAGAGGTTATGTCAATTTTTTTTTTTTGAAATAATCTAAATGTTGAATAATTTGTGTAGTATATATGCTGATTAGTGTTAATAATATATTTCTTTGTAGACATGACGACAAGTAGTAAAGGTAGATGAGTGGGTCTCGTGGTTGTGGTAGGGGGTTTTCACCAAATCTCCAGGACCGCTCAGTCATTGCCCTCTACTTCGACTACCCCGTTGACCCCTATGACGTCATAGGTGGGTCCAGCGGACTAGCAATTCATCATGGTCCCAAATTCGAACTACGCGCCTTCTTCTGCTACCCCCTACAGATCCAGAAGCGACAAAGCCCACGGTGGGTGATTCCTCTAGTACGTCACAGCAAGATGTCCCTCCACCACCGTCCGTCATCCGGCTGAGGATTTGACCTGATGACATGCAGGCATGAGTACATACTATTTTAATGTCTTTTATCTGCAATCTATTTTGAATTTATTAAGGTTTATGTGTTTCTATGTATTTGTTAATCTTAAGTTTTTTCATTGATAGGTTTACACAAAATAACAGTGCATGTACACAGGAGATCTCCGAAGTGATTAAGTCAATGTACGACCACCCATGGCCGAGCTACACAAAGATCCCTGCTGAGACCAGAGAAAGATGGTTTCAGTGGGCGGTAAGAACCCAATATTGTTGAATTAACTGTATTTAAACTGTAATTATTTCGAATAACTAATGTTGTTGAATCACTTTGTGCAGTTGAAATTCATATGGGATACGAAATATAATCTCATAATCTAGAAGATCTACAATCACTGGGCAGCTAATCGACTTCAGCAGATGATGAGCGACGTTCGTCAGGGCGCGACCACCTAACGACCTAGATCCGTCCATCTATCAAGAAGGAACTGGAGACCCATTTTAAAAATAATGAGGGGTTCAAGCGTCGCAGTCTGACAAACATCTAACAAGGCTTCATCGAGGTCGTCGAAGTATACGGGTGGGTTGGCGACCTTCATGAAAACGAAGAGCAGACTGGTAAATAGTCTGGTAATGTTTGTTAAAAGTTACTTGAATTAGTTATTTGTTGATTTATTTTAGTGGTTAATTTGAATTGTGTAGTCTAAGTCGTTGGATCGTGAGATGATATTGGCGGAGACCTTCAAGTATACACATACTTTGAAGGCCAACAAGGAGAGATTTGATGACGAGTGGTATACGACCCATTATGTGAGTTTCAATTAATTATAAGTTTCAAATTTATTTAGTTTAAAGTCAATTAACTGTTATCCTAACCACAACCTATGTGACACAGGATGATTATATGCAGATATTGGAGGCCGTGACTCAACAATCTCAGTTGTCTAATGGGAACAACGAAGTCGGAAACAAGACCTCAGTGGTAGATCTTGATAGGGTTTGGCGCGAGACTGCCTCTGAACCCCATAAGAATCGCCGATTTGGGTTAAGAACGTTCTTCACCAGTGGCCTTCGCTCTTCTGCATTGTGGCTTCCTCTGCCTCTGTCACCAGCCATGTCGATCTCCAAAAAGTTGTTGACTTGAGGGAGGAGGTGCAGAAACTGATACAGGAGCTTCATCAACAAGTGGAGCAGTCTGAGCAGAGGTACAACGACCTTCTTGTACGCGTGAGAGGAGTCGTTGCCGTCAGCTCGAACTTGATGAAGAAACTGGAGCAGCTAGATCGTTTGCGAAAGCAGATGGAGGTGTATAACAAGCAGATGCGCGCTGGAGGCAGCGGCAACGCTGCTGGTGGGGCACCAACATCAGCACCTACTCCGCCGCCTCAGCAGAAGAAAGACGACGACGACGACTATCGAGATCTGTAGGGTTTATGAATTTTTTTTTAATGTCTACTTCATTGTTTGATATTTTTGTGATATTTTTATATTTAGACAATTTATTTTTTAATAAAATAATTTACTGATTTTTAGTAATTTTAAATTTTCGTCCTAATTTTGTTAATAAGAGTTTTTTATAATGTAACTGTGCTAAAAAAATTACCGTAAAATTTATTAACGAACAAAATTATCGTTAGTATAATCCAACAGTTATCAGCAATTCAATTTCGATAAATTTATTAAAAAATCGACAAAAAATTCATCGATAATTAACGTCAGATAAAATAATCCGTCGATAAATAATTTTTGACGTCATTTATACTGTGAACTTCAAGACGACTATAAGACTGTGTTTGTTTTGTGTATGTATTAAGACATAGACATTGAGACATAGATATTTGAGACATGGACATAAAATATTTGTGTCTATGTATACTGTTTGGATATGATAGACATGTTATTAGTATAATGTCTAATACTATGTTTGGTTTACAAAGAACAAGACACTACCTAATTGAAAATGACCGTTTTGTCCCGTTAATTTAAATTAAAAATTAAATAATTAAAAGAAAGAAAAAGGCAAAAGCTATTCAGATTCCTATTTTTCCCAAGTTGGTTCGAGGGTTCCCCCCTCTATCCCCAGAAATCTCTTTTCTCCCTAGTTGGCGTCCTCATTCTTCGCCTTTTCTTGGATCTTTTCGGTGCGGTTCCTCCTCGTCAAGGATTCTTCTTCGTCGAGGTGAATCTCTGTGGTTCTTCTTCTACTCTTTTTTTCTTTTTCTCCTTCTTCTTCTTGATTGTTGTGTGGGTGTTTGCAAATCCACTTTTGTTACAGTGTGTTTGATGATTTGTTTCTGGGTTTAGGATATCGGGTTCAAGTATGGACTCAATGTGGACCCTTTGAAACTCCAAATTCTCCCGGATTCAGCTGATCTTCTAATGGTTGGGAAGCCCCTATATAGACTTGTCTCTGATTTAATCCACATTTGTGACTAGCATCAGGTTTTCCACACAATCCTTGGAGGTAAGAACCCAATGTCAAATTGAATTCACATTCCATTTTATTTTTCTATCTGATTTTAGTCACACTTACTCCAAGTTGGGCAATTTGTTTGTTAGGAACTTCAGTAGTTTGTTTTTAATTTCACGGTATTAGTGAAAACAAAGAGAAAATAAAGTTGATTGCTTTCATGTGGTTGTTGTTATTATCATAAGAATTGATTGAAACCACCTCATTGGATGTGATTTTTTGTGGGCTAATTTTGAAAAATGCTACTGCATAAAGGAAAAAAAAGAATTCTCCAAAAGCATTAGGATTAAGAAACTTATTTGATATTATCTCTTAAATTGAATCTGAATTTTTTTGCTATTTTTATTAACGTCTTTTTATTATCTCTTAATACTGCCAGATATTGCAATGCAATTAGTCATAATAATATTTAAAAAGGTGTTATGGTTAAAACCTCAAAAATCTTGTTTGTGTCTCTGCATGATTCATTCCATTTTTTTAATAGGACTAGTGTATCTAAACCTACTCTTCTTTTCACAATTATTTCCTATGTATGTTGAGATAAATAATTAATCATTTTTGGTGGAAACATGTTTTTAATTTCTAGCTTGTTAAATCAGAATTGGATGAAATGTTCATGATACTTTTTCTCTCTATTTATCATCCAAAAGTGTAAAACTGATGCTTTGATTTCTATTAGGTTTTCTGGATTTTGTGCAAGCATCTTCTATGTTGGATAAATTTAGATAGCTTTCAATTGAATCAATCAAAAGGCATTTGCACTTGTTGTTGCTTAGTGATAATCATATCTATCAAATCTTTGAATTATTCCCATCATTGTAGTTTGCTGTTTTTTAAGTTTTTACGGATGATATAACTATTTCCTAAATTCTCATTCACTTCTATATGCAGGTTTCTTGTAGGCATTGTCATGGTTAGTCATAGCAATATATCCGTCAAGCATGTTGATTTTCACAAAATCTGTATACATCTTCCATCAACCAAGAACTATTAGTCATATTCTTCAGGACTACTACTCAGCTTCCAATTCTTGATAGCCATTTCTATTTTTGTTAAAGATGTCTTGGTCTCCCAAAGAATACATCTGCAGGGATAAGAAAACTATTCTCACAGCTATTGGTTGCTTTAAGAATAGCATAAGAGTTATATTAGTATAGTTTTAGAAAATACACCATTGTTTGTTGGATCCTTCACTTGTAATGAACTTATATGAATTGAAAATTCAATGAAAAGGGGTTTCTTTGATATTTATTTTGGTTTGCTGATTTTTTAGCTAATAATATATTTTTTTTTAACTTATAAGAGTATATTTTGTGCCAAAGAAGTGTAGAATAGCAGAAAATCATCACATATTAAACAAAATTTGATGAAAGTGCTGCAGAAGTGGATAATTTTTGGGACAAAATTATACAATACAAGTAAATGAACACTAATAAATAATTGAAGTGCAGGATATTAACATACATAATGCAGAACTCAATAAAATTCAACAAAATGCACAAAAGAGTTGCAATGTAGCTAGTATACTTCACTTGTACAGCATAAGAAAAAAAGAACATAACCCTGCGATTTCTATTAAGTTTACCAAAAGACCCTAGTAAGTTTTGCAAAATATCTTAATAAGTTTAGCAATACACCCGAATAAATTAACAATTAAGATAACCCAGTACATCAACAATAGTTAAAAGTTGTCCATTATATCTCGTGCGAATGCTTCCTTTTCCTCGTCTAAGCTCCAAAAGGTTGCCTTCAATTATGGATTCTGCACAAATTTTTTTGCAATTTGCACGATCTCCATTGTAGTGAAACCAAGACTCTTCAGTGTACGGCCAAGATTCACTTGCTCATTCACACCAGACATTGCTCATTCACGACCTACCTTGAACCATTTCCATCTGGGATCTACACAATCTTCCGGTATAGGGTCTGCCTTTGCAAATAAGATAATTTGGACACGCAAAACCGAACGCAATACCTTGTGAAAATACCTACTAATAGTTTCACCAGACCTATAGAACCTAACCTGTACGCTGCAATTTTTGGTATGGTGAGCTAATATGATTAAGAAAGTAGCTACTTGCTCGCCTATGCCAACATGACCATCTTCGTCTATTCCACCTTGAACTTGTAGCAATTCACATAAAGTTGCAAATGCATTCAAACTCATTCTTAACTCCCATATGCAATTTCTATCTCCACCCTCCCCAATGATATTATCTAATGCATCTCGCCTTAGTGGCAATGTGTTCACTCTTCGACCAATCGAAGAATGACCCCGCCTTCTATTCCTAATATACATATATAGAGTGACTAAAAAAAATAGCATTAACATGTCAAATTGCATTCTCATAATTCAGTAATATTCAACACATAGCTTAATTTGTTCAGAACGATCCATCATCACTTCCTAAGAGACAATAACAAATAAATACACAAAAGAAGAATCCTAATAATTTCTACAAACACATAATACAAATCATGATAGCAAACAACTTGGTAAGCAGTTTGATAACCAATTTTATAAACACAATACAAATAAATTATCCTCTACCATTCTTCAATAGATAATAATTAAAAAGCTCACCTATTAATAATTTCATAAGCAATTTAATTAACATATTAATCAGCAATTAGAGCAACATTTTTATCACTAATTTTATCAACAATCAGCACTAACAAGCTCAGCAGATCAGTAACAAAATTTTATTTATCACAGCAGCAACAACTCTTTCTACAACTCTTTTATTTTTGAAGATTTTGCTGCATAGTTGGCCAGAAAATGTTTGAGGGTGAGAACAATTTATCAACTATAACTTATAATAAGTTTCTTTTAATTAGGCAGATGGCTTTTTTCATTCTTTTTCATCTTCAATTAGGAAAAATAACTTATGAAGCTTCAAAATGCATTTAAAACAACCACCACCGAGATTATCCATTGCCTATTGAAGATTTCGGATGAAAACAAAATAAATAATGAACAATACCCAAATACCCACGTTTACATACAATTCGAATACCCACATACCCAAATTCTGGATTAGCAATTAATCAACAATAACTAGGGGTGGCAAAGCGGGCCGGCCCGCCCCCAACCCGCCCCGCCCCGCCTAGGCCCGCCCTATAAACGGGGCGGATCGGCCCGTCCCGCCAACTAAAATGGGTTCAAAATGCTAGCCCGCCCCGCTTTATGGTGGATTGGCGGGCTAGCCCGTTTCTTTTTTTTTTTTAAATAAAATTCATTAAAATTAATAAAAAAATAATAATTAAAAAATCAAATACAAATAAAAAATAGTCAAATTATAATATAATTTTTTTATTATTATTTTTTTAATTTTTAACTTCAATAAAATTGTTCAAAATAATATTTGTCAACAGAATCATCTTTATTTTAAAAAATAAGTCACATAATTTGAGCATATATACAAAATTGTAAAATAAAATAAATAAAGTTAATAACTAAAAGAAGAATAAAAACAAAAAATGAAAAAAAAAAGTGTTTAAAAATTCTATAATTATTAATTTTATAATAGTAATCACACTTTTATTTAATAAAAAAATAAAAATAAAAATTTTCGGCCCAGCGGACCGGCCCGCCCCGCCCCGTCAAAACCCGCCAATTTGGCGGTGCGAGTTTGGCGGGCTTTTCTAATTTGGCGGGCTCCAAATCCTAGCCCGACCCGCCTTTTTAGCGGGTTTAGCGGATCGGCCCGACGGGCTCGACCCGTTTTGCCACCCCTAACAATAACCCATCTGATAAATAATCAAAATTAAAGGAAGAAACTTCACAAAAAAAAAATACCAGAGATGGCAAAGCACACCGAGAAGGCAGATGTTGCAGCGGCAGAGGATGAAAGACTCAACGCGGAGCAGAAGCACAGCTAGGGTTTGAGGTTAACACGGCTACCAGATGGAGAGGCAAAGATGGCAGAATAGCAACACAAGCTCACCGCGACCGGAACAGAGCATGCAGAAATCAGAGAGGAGAGTTGGCGGGAAACATAGACAACGTGCGGCAGTGGTACACCTTCGATGATGCAGAACAACTACACAAGAAATTTTCACTGCTTAGGGTTTGATACAAATAGGAGACCCTTTTGGAATTTCAAAAAATTAACGAGGATAAAATCGTCTGAAAATATTGATACTGATCCGTGTCCATCACTCTTCACAGACTTCATCCGTGTCTCAACATTTTACCGAGACATGAAATACATGTAACTTGTGTGTGCTTGTGTGTAACCGTGTCTTTTTTATTTTTGTGTCTCAAAATCTAAATAATAGACATATCTCACTGTGTCTATGCCTTAGCAAGATACGAACATCAAACAAACGCAGCCTAAATTCGATGGTAGGTACTCAACGCATTGCCCGCATTGAATTTTTCTAAACAAGCTCTTAGGATTTTGTCATTGTAAGTTATTGTACAAGAAAAAATTCAAATTTCGAGATAGTCAATTAGTCACTCCTGAGTTGGTTTAATAATTTTTGTAAACTAAAAAAAAAAATCAGAAATGATATGTGAAGTGTTGGCAGAAGAAATAAAAATAGAAAATTAAAAAGAGTAGTGGACCCTTCAAAAAGGAAACTTTTCAATTTTATAGTCCAAGGTGGGGTTGTTTGCATGACACGAGACACGGAAGCCTCAAATAATAATCTAAAGTTGGTTGGATGATTTTGTGTGCAGTTAGAGATAATTTTAACTGCTCCCTTTGAAAATCATGAAGAAAACAAGAGCTTCCCATGTAATTACTTTGATTATTATGCATAAAACGCGGATTCATCACATGTCTATGTATTATTATTATTATTATTAATATTAACACTAATTAATAGCTAATACATGCATGCATATAGTTAGTGGATGACATTGCTAAGAGATTATTACTATTATGTATATTATCTACCAACACAACCACCAAATTCAAAAATGGTTTTTAGTCTCTCTAGGAATATGCAGACAAAACCACGCAGTTGTTTTTAAATTTTTTTTTCTGGTTTTGACTGTGATTGATGATTCCAGAATAATAAGATTTCATTTGTGCCAATCATTCACTCATCTTGGGAACATCTCAAAAAATGTTACTATATGTTAACATTGTTTTACCAAAGTTGTATACTCATTAATTATTAGGTCAAATACCTACTATTATTATCCCTAGCTAGAGCAAAAAATAAATGTATACATAAATTATAGATACCTCTCACTTATTCTCGTTTCTAATTGTTATTTTTCAGAATGAAAATCTTCTAACGTAAAAAAATTAATAAAATAAAAAATTATTTATTTTTAAATTAAGATAATAAAATATATATTTTATGCGAATTATAAATTTAATAATAATTATATTTTTATTTTATTAATTTTTTCACTTTAAAAACTTAGGTAAAGTTATCTTTATACGAAATTGATAGTTAAAAATCGTTAAATAATTTAATGAATTTGACTAAATTGTACTGAATTTTTATCTTTATATAAATATTAATATTTATTATTTGTTACATTAATTAAGATGAGCAATAAAAAATAAAAGAGTACTAAGAGAAATATCTATGCATAAATTAAAAATGATAGGGTTCATTTTTCTTTGTTGGTAACATAAGCATGTGTTGTTTTCTTAGTATTGGAAAGAGGAGGTCAATTCCAGGTAGTTAATTGATTAGCTTGGCCTTTACACGTGAACTGATTTGCATATAGATTTAACTTTAATTTGTCATTATCCCTATCAAATCCCAATAACCTTGCATGGCATGAGTCTGATGTAATAATTAGCTCACTAATTACACTAATGTATTTTAATTACATCTTATTATTATTAGCTTAATTTTAACCCACTAAACAAAATAAAACATTTTACATAATTATTTAATCATATCCGATTTAAATATAGACACTTATGCTATCAATGTTAAAAATAATTTTTTTTATTGATATAGCATTATGTACATAAAAAAAAAAAAACTATTTCATATTAAAAAAGTATCAAAATTTAATTCTATTATTATTATTATTTACAATTTTTGTGGTTATTAGTATTACTAAGTTGCATATAGAAGACATTTATTTTTGTGTATGTGTCATTGGAACTAGGGAGAAAGTGACTGTTGCAAAGAAATAAAAACTCAAAAGTGCAGTGTGTAGAGCACCATTTAGAGTACTTTGACAAGTGAAGGGGAATCTTTATTTTCACTGTTTGGTTCCAACTCTAAAAGTGAATTGGATGAAGAACTACCAAGATTTAATAGAAACAAGAAAAAGAAAGATTTTTTAAAAGTAGGTGAGGAAAAAGGGTAGAGATCAGATCAGAAAAAAGATGCATGATGGATAGTCATAGTCTTCCAAACATTGACATTGTTCAAACAAAAATTTCCCCTTTTTATTTTCCTTTAGTTAATATTGATGACTAATTATTAAAAAAAAAAAAAATCAGACAAAAGGGTTGTCCAAAAAAAGGTTTAAAAGAGTTATCTCCCACTCATAATCATAACAGTTTGTGTATTTCAATTCCCTTGAGTTTTGCACTATTTAACTTGACTTTGGTCCCTCACATTTTCTCATCACCTCATTCATTCAAAGTTGAAACTTAACCCCACATTTTGTGAAGCCATGTCAACCTCTAGAACCTCATCAGATACACTACACACCCCCTCCTTCATGAAGGGATATGAAGAACCAAACAACAACAATCAAAACCAGAACCAAATATGCTTGTCTACACTTCTCCAAAGAAACACATCAACATCATCATCATCATGTGGTGAAAAAAGAGGGAGAAGGAAACAAGCAGAGCCAGGTAGGTTTCTTGGTGTGAGAAGAAGACCTTGGGGAAGATATGCTGCTGAGATCAGAGACCCTACAACCAAAGAAAGACATTGGCTTGGTACCTTTGACACTGCTCAAGAAGCTGCTCTTGCTTATGACAGAGCTGCTTTGTCCATGAAAGGAAACCAAGCTAGAACTAACTTCATCTATTCTGATAACATCAACTTCCATGCTCTTCTCACACCTATGGATCTTCAAGCTCTCTTGCCACCACCACCTCCTCCTCCCCCACCATCTTCTCACACCAAACAACTTGCACCTTCCAATCAGAATAAGATTAAGAACAGTAATAGTAACAATAATAGTAATACTAATGTTGTTGCTGCTGCATATGGTTGTTCAGTTCAGGATGATGATAACTTGTTCTTTTCAACAACTGATCATCATAGTAATAACAACAACTCTGGATATCTTGAATGCATAGTTCCTGATAAATGTTTCAGGCCTACTGCTACTACTACTGCTGATTCAAGTTCCAACAGTAGTTGTTCAAATAACAACAACTACTCATCAAGAAAGAGCAATGTCAGTGAAAACTCATCATCATTCTCTTGTGATAATAACTTTCCATCAGACTACTTTTGTTATCCAACAAGTGAAGTAGTTAGTGAAGGGTTCTCATCATGGGATTGGAGCTGCAGTGAGCTTTCAGCTATATTTAACAATTCATCATCATCATCATCATCATCAAGAAGGGTATTAGAAGGAGGAGGATGCATGGATGCACTGTATCCCATCATAACTGATGAGAACAATAATAACAATACAAGCTTCTATGATGGGGTGATGATGAATAATCATCATAATCATAATAATGCTGCTTCATCTTCTTCAACAAACTGCTCAGTAGACATGGGATACCCACTCTTCTGATGATGAGGGTGCAATGTGAATGTATGTACTTGCATTGCATTGCATGTGTTTGTATGTTTCTTTTATCTCTTTTTGTTTCTTCTTATTATCTTCCTTGTAACTTGGGTCAAGCCAATTAACCAAGCCTTTGTTTTTAGTATTTTTCATTCTTGTTCTAATGCATGTAATTAATTACTACATTGCTAGAGAGTGATCTATGTTTTGGTTTTAAGGGTCCTCCATGAGCTTTCATGAGCTCTCACTTTCAAATCAAGATCAGAGGGAAAGTAGTAGTCATATTCCTGTATGTGTTATTTTTATATTATAATATTGATGGCATGATTTTATGCTTCTTTTGGGGGTAGCTGCCCAAACTTTAGGACACAATATAAAAGCAGAACCATACTATACAGATGTTGCAAGCCAATAATCCGCGATTCTAATATATTGCTTCCACTACATTCTCTTTTCTTTCACTGTTCAATACTATTTGATTGAAAGCAATATCATGTGATTCATAAATAATAATAATAATAATATATACAGAGAGGAACTTAGAAGCAGGGCATATGGAAAAACAATGTTCTCTTTTGTTAATAGAATCTATCTATGTCAATGTTTTTAATTAGAAAATTACTCACTCCTCCAATCTAGATATATATAAGTTAAAAATGTGAATGCATATGATTATTCCGCTGTTGAAAGAGCATTACATATTTACAATATACAAGCTGTATTTGGGATAGGAGTGTGGATGAGATTTTAAATTGTATTTTTATATAACCATGTCGGATGTACAATAAAATTAGTTATTAAAATTAGCTATTAGTATTAGAAGACATATTAAAATATAAAAAATATATATTAAAAATAAGTTAAATAATATATATATTTATATTTTATATACAAATACATAATTACTAATTTTGATGTATACATGATATTTTTTATTTTCACAAGTCAAATTCTAAAATTACAAATCACATATATGATTACTTGAGAATTTCAATTATTAATTTGTGTTAACAATTCATGTACATTATCTAGTATACTTCACTCAGAGTAATTATATTAAAATATTGTTTATCTTTTTTTTTTTTAAATTTTGTTCGTGTGTATATATATAAATATAAATTAAAAATAAATATATTATACTTCTTTCTTTTATATAACGTCACATCAATAAAAACAAATATTTTTTATATTGATCATATAAATAATCATCTATCCAAAATAATAAATATGATTAAACAACTGGATAAATCCTTAACGAATACAGTCATCTCCCAGTCGTATTAAACGTTCTTGGTATCTTACTAATATGATCTCACCTAACACAAATGTTGATATAATGGTAGAAACACATTATAATTATTAAAAAAATGAGATATTAGGTCATTATAAGGTATAAATATCATCATTATTATCTCCTAAGTACCGAAAATAAAAGTAGCTAGAATACTCAATTAGAGCAAATTTTAAGGTTAATCTCCACATTTGAAAAAAAAAAAGTTCAAATAAGTTGTTGGTAAGCAAGCAAGTGCAATGATTACTCCTTATCCTCCTATGAAGACAGGCACTTTAATGTTTCCAAATTCCACTTTGTGTTGTACCACTGTTTTTGCTGGAGTAAAGTGTACTCTATAATACAATCATCATTTTATAACAAAAAAAAAAATCTAAAAATATTTATGGAGAAAGGGAAGATATAAATGAACAGAAAAATCACCTTCACCACATGTGAGAGGAAGAGAGATTTAAAATGTGTTAACTTAAATGTGTTTCTTGATATATGTATTGTGTAATAAATTTAAGTAGCAAGCTTGTCACAACATTGAACAACATGACTGTGTATCTAAAAACATAAAAATAAGACAGCAATGCAAAGCCTCATTGTACTCTCCTGATTACTTCTCTTCACAGCAAACCTTACACAAGTAGGGAACAGTATCTACCATGACCTTCCCAGCTTCAAAAAAGGATTCGGGTGAAGAGACATAAACAACAACACATGGTCAATAGAACTTTTCTCGAATAAAAAAAGATCGAATCATAAATAAGCACAACAAACTCCAAAAAAAATTGGAGATCAGGAGGGAGGGACATGAAGAATGGACTTGCAGAATCTTTTGAGGTTATTCGGAAGGAAGCAAGATGGCTGGCTGTATGAGTTGCTAAAATTCTCGAGGTTGGCCATGGTTTTATTTGGGATAAAAGGGATGGCCACAAAAAGATTATATGAACACAATGATAATTGATTGGTGCAATGTGTACTAGACCTGAATGTGGAACTGGGATAAACTGAAAAATAAAACCTATTTGAGGACCTCTTTGAATAAATCATGATGTCCAGTTGAAAAATTGAGATTAAAAGGAGTAATAATGAGGAATGCATTCACATTGCTTAGCTTGAGGTGTGAGATGTGGCGCTGCTTGTTGCGGCGCTGCTGGCAGTTGCTGAAGAACTGGAACTCTGAGCAGAGGGTTGGGTGCCCGATTGAGAAATTGGTCCTGCAGTTGACAAGGTCAAGCCAACTGATCCACTTGAAGTGCTCATCGATGAAGACATTCTGGATGAAACAGACTCCTTGCTCAATCCTGAAGCAAGTTCAGGCCGCAACTCTGATGAAGATGATGATGGAGCAAGAGTGCCCATTGAGGAACCCACGGGATACGGTGCAACCGGCATATCAGCCAAGGAAGAAGCAGATGGGCTATAACTGAGAGAACCCATGGGATGATCAAATTTGCATGCAGGACCAAACTTACAGATTCCACGCTGCGTATAATGAGTGCAAGGTGGTGCCCCCTGATTATCAAACCCAAACATTGGATGATTGATAGTTAAGAACTAAAGAAGGTGAGTCGAACAGATTTTGAAAAACATGCCAACTTAGCAGACAAACTCATCATTGTAAAACAAAATTAATACAGGTGCTATTCTTGAACTCGAACCACAATCTGGAGACCAAGAGTATAACAATAGCAGCCAAAAGGATTATTAAAGTCTATTCCATAGTGAAAAACAACCATGAAGTGGCAAAGAAACATCTATATCTCTTTGTAGCATGAAACATTAGAAGCATCGCTAATCCCATATTGCAAAATTGGAAAACATAAAATGTTCTCCCGAAATAAGTTTGAACAACTCAAGCTATAGTATAGGAACGCAAGCAAATCCAACCAATAAAGGTGAAACAGACAACTTTGTACAAGTATACAACACCTGCACAATATCTCACTACTTCTTGGAAAGGCATTTCATTAGAAATAAATTTCAAGCACAAATAGAAGTTATTACATCTAAATCAATTACAGAAAACAGAGATGCAATAAAGATATACATGGTGAAATAAAACATGATGCAATAAATTACACAGAAAAAATAGGACCTGAAATCCTGAACAGCAATCAAAGATATATATTAGAAATGAAATGGAGTAAAATGATGTTCAGACAAAATGAAGCGTGGGAACAAGACTAAAGAAAAGAGGAGCTTACTTACAGAACCTTCCCTTAGGCAGAGTCAGAATGAGATACTAAATATTTAACAAACATATATCTCACTACTTACACCCCCAACATGAATGTAGCACAAAATGAAAATTCCATTATCATGAAACGTACAATTATACCCAAGGTGCCACCACTAAACCAACAGTTAAATCTACCTGCTTTCAAATTTTGCTAGAAGAACCTTCAATAATCTAGAGATTTGACACATTGACCCAGAAAACTTAGAGATAACTGAAGCACAGCATAACCCAACACGAATGGCAATCATATAAAACACATGCAGCAGAAGAAGAAGCCAATTATGTTATATCCCATTATTAGTTTTTCTTCTTTTGGACTACTCCCCTATCAGCTTCTTCTTCTTTTTTTTTTTTTTTTCAATTTTTGTATATCATTTTTATCACATATTGCCAAAATTTTCAGCAGAGAACATCATCCATAACCCAATATGAGGCAACAAAGAACAAAGGCGTTGAAATGTAATGCTTACCGGGCGCAAAGGAAGACCCACAGGACTAAGGGCCACATTCCCCTTCGGTGCATTAAGGTCTGATGGATGATGATATCTACATGATGGACCAAATTTACATTCCCCTGTTTTCATGTAATACTGACATTCTGGTTGATCAGGCCTTTCAGGATATGGGTTCTCCTTCTGAGTACTACTACCTGAAGGATCAACAGAGGGGCCAGAAGGTTGATAAGGTGCAGAATACCCAGTTGCCTGAGAAGGCAGCTGGGTTATCCTGTAAAGCTGTGTTGGACCAACATTAGATGGAGTACTAGAGGGAAGTAGGGGGCTTGTTGCTTGAGCCTGCACCAAGTGATTGACATCTTTAATGATTACACATATAATGCGAGTAAGCAATCAAAACAAGATGTCAGACCCACCTGATAAGGATTCCAGCCTGGAAAGGGGACCATGGCAGGGGACACTACCACAGGCCCATAAGGGCCCTGGACTAATGAGCCAGGCAGCAACGGAGGCCTTGCAACCAGTACACTATATTGCTGTTGCGAAGGACCAGATGGAGGCTGCACGGTTGGATATAATGGAGAAGGTACCTGTACAGGTAGAGGTGAAACCGGGGGAACTGGTGATGGTGCGGGAATTTGGACACCTGCAGGCTGTGGATGATGGAATTTACAAGTAGCACCAAACTTGCATTGCCCAGTTTTCACGTAATAGGAACACTCTTTCTCTCCCTGTTATTATTTATAAAATTCAAGTTGGAACCAAACCTTTTTCCATGATTAGAGAGGGTGAACCCCAACATTCATAGAGATATAATTTTGTGAAATAAAATATAAAGTAATACGCACCACTCGCAACGGATATCCATAATAATTTAGTGAGACAAGTGCAGGAGTTCCTGCTGCCTGCCTAGGATGGTTGTACTTGCAAGAAGAACCGAATTTGCATGATCCTGTCCTCATAAAATACTGCAGTTTAAGCATGGGCAGATAGAATCAGCACGAAAGGAACATCAACAACTTTGAAAACAACAATCAAAACAAAATAGAAGTCAACTACACTCTACGCCTAAACATAAAAAAAACTGTTGAGTGCATTAGTTTGTAACTTTGTATAGCTCAAGAGGAATTAAATTGCCAATTGCCAAATACAATCAAATGATGTAAATGCAGCATAGAATTCAGCAGAACCAAATTCAGCACCTGGCATAGAGGCTGGCCCGCACGCTCCGGATACTCCCCTCCACTCCTGGCAGCTCCAATAACCTAAACAGCACGAAGACATATCCCCAAAATTATGAAGCATTTAATCATAAGTGTCCAGCGCAGGCACCTCAATTTCCATAATAATCGATTAAAATTAACTGATAGCAAAAAGATAAATTCAAAGACTTTAAGACAACCCCACTAAGTGGGGGAAAAAATACAATTTCTCCAACTCAACGCAGCCAAGATCAAACGAAATCCAAAGCACACATACATATAGAAGCACAAGATCAAATCAAAGGACCAAAGCAAAAGAACCCTTGAAGAAAACCCAAAAGGGGTATGAAAAAACGAGAAATTTACCGCGCCACGGTCACGTGGGTGGTTGAACCGACAACGCGAACCATAGCCGCAAAAACCTGTCTTGAGATAATAGATACAATCAGCTTCATCAGGCCTCTGAGGGTACGATTCGGTGCCACCACCCAATCCAAGCTTCCACATAGACTCTGCATTTTGGAAAATAGAATAGAAAAAAGGATTGGAAACTATAACTCATTAGAAGCTCCACATTGCGCTACGAAACCGCGCGAATCAAAGAGAGGGGAAAATCGCGGAATTGAGAATGCAGTGGGGTAAAGGTCGAAATTTTACCTTCGAGCCCCGTGTCGCCGGCGCCGACGTTCCACTCCGGCGGCGGATCAGGCTGCGGCCCTTCGCCGGGACGGCCGTACCGTTCCATTGTACGGAGCCAAAAGAAGAGTGCAGATTGCTACACCCAGAATCCGAAGACCAGAATGAGAGGTTCCGATCAGAGGAGTGAGAAAGTAGAGAGAGAAAAAGAATGGGGTTGGGATTTTATGGGGTTTCTCTCTCCCCTCTCTCACACACACACTCACTCACAGAGAGACACAAGACAGAGAGAGAGAGAGAGAGAGAGAGAGAGAGAGAGAGAGAATACAGCTTCTGTGTTTCTTCTTCTTACTTTCAGTTTCAAAGCGTTTTTTTTATTTTAATTAATTAGTATTTTTTATTTTTTATGCTACTCTTTTTACTTTTTTTTTCCTTCTTTTTTTGTCTTAACTTTGAGAGAGATTTTATTTTATTTTATTTTATTTTATTTTATTTTATTCTTTCTTTTCTTTCTTTTTTTTCCTGTGGGGAGATTGTTGGTTATCTATGTACGCGCCAAATTTCTCAGAAAATTACTAAAAATAAACCCACCCTTTACCTCTATATTTAATTTCTTTGTAAGAATAATACTTTAATTTAATAAATATAATTTTAATACAATAATAATATAAAATATTTTATAATCATTTAATTATATCTATTTTTATGATGATTTATAATGTTAATATAAAAAATAATTATTTTTATTTATAAAACATTACGTAATTAAATTAGATGTACGTATAGAAGTATTTTATTTATGTATCAAAATTAAATTTTGGTTCAATTAGAAATCATTATTAAACTCAATCTTGTTTTCTTTGTTTGAGGGAATGATTTTTCAAGGTATTTTTAATATATGCACAGACAAATTGGAAAGTTTAGTGTTATAAGAAGCTTATTATTATTTGTAAGTAGTCGAAGATGATTTGGAAGTTTTGCCAACAAGTCTAGAAATGCCCTTGAAGTGAACCTTTTTGTGGTGTGTGCACAAGTGCTTGTGAGAGTCAAATGCAACAACGTTGGATATGACTGATTTGTCCTTTTGTATTAGAGTTTATACAAAAAAAACAATGAGGGGACATTGATTAATCTATTTTGTCAATTAGGGATTAATTAATTAGTTAATTAATTAATTAAATGATCTTTGGTCATGGGCAGTGACTGTGGTGGCCCTGGTGGCTGCTGCAGATGCAAAAAAGGTGCGTGAGATGGATTCTATTGGCTCCACGTGGCTCAAAAAGGAGGATCTTCGTTAAAAGTTGTAGAAAAGTTCACACCAAATTACTAATGTATATGTTGTTTTTTTTTATTATTATTTTTGGAAGACTCATTAGGACTTCTAATATTTTTTTTTATCAAAAATAGGAGATTCGAATCCACAATCTCTAAATGAATATGAGAAGATTATGTCATTTGAAATATAGTTCGTTGGCAGGGCTTTTAATATTTTAAGTTGATGTTTTAAATATTTTATTATTTTAACTATTTTTTTATTTTTATTTATAGAATATTAAAAATACTAAAAATAAAAATTGAAAATGAAAACACAATAATATGTTTACTTTTTTTTTTAGGTTTTTTGATTTTATAATTTTATGAAAAAAAAGGATAAAAAGTAAAAAAATAAAAATTTATTATTTTTACTCTTTTTTTTTATAAAATTCTGAAAGAAAAGGACCAAAAAAAAAAATCAAAACGCAAACTGCACGTACTTAATATTTTTAGTTGCTGTTTTGAATGCTTTTAGAATAAAAATAAATAACAAACAGAAGAATTAAAAAAAAAGTATTTCCCATGTTTTAAATATTGATGCTCCAACTTCAATGGTTTCAATATAGAAAATATTTAATCTTACAAGTACAATAATGAAAAGCATCCAATTACTTAAATGCCAAAGAAAGAGAAAAATTAATAAAAGAAGAGATGAGCATTCATCATGGGCTGTTTTCAACTAAACCAAACCTAATCAAGGAAGATAATCTCCTTCCCATTCTTTGGTTTGGATTTGTTTGTTATTAGTTGTGCAAAGAAAAGTCACTTTCTGCCCTTAATGATGATTAGTTACTACTTACTACCTACTACTTAGCATAAAATAACTATGCAACTTTGGCAAACTTCTTTTTTTTTTTTTTTAAATTACTTTTGAGTTTTGACCTTAAACTTAGCAAACCTTTGTACTACACAAATTACATTTTCTTTTTTCTTGACTTCCTGAAACATGTAGCATAATTGAAATGTTGGGACCATGCATATATGAAATGTAACATCTTTTATCTCACTACTCACCGACACAAAAAGATATATATATATATATATATATATATATGCTGTTAGGGAAACATGGATATTATAGGCTAATTTTTTTTAGATATTACAGAAGATAGTGTGTAATTTATAGTAATGGTTAATTAGTGTATTTTTTATATAAATTTTAATTTTAAATCACAAATTAAATTCTCAAATTTAAAAAATAAGCGAAATTTGAGGTTATATTTTTTAAGTTAACAAATCGAATGATCTAATTTATATTGAAATAATATTTTTTTATCATATAACAAATCGAATTCTTTGATTTGTATATTTAAAAATTTTTTAAATACCAAAATATAAATATGAGAGTCAAATCTGTATGTTTAAAAAAATTAAAATAAAAAAACAAATCTGACTCTTAAATTTACATATAAAAAAAATCGTAAATTTAACTTTTAAATTTGTATTCTCCACATAAAAAATACACATCAAATCTCTATAATATTTAAAAATTAAATACCATTGAAATCCCAACACTCAGTGGTGGAGCTTAGTTCAGACAAGGGGGGGCCATGGCTCCCCCAAACTTTTTATAAAAAGTTTAGTAGTACTTTTTCAAAAGATAAAAAATAGTTCAATTGACTTAAATACTTTACTATGACTTAAAGTATCTAATAAGTTCAATAAACAACACTCTCTCTATCTTTAAGTTCAAATATAAAAAATTAGATATTTTTTATATATTTAATTTAATATTTTATATTTTACTATTTATTTAATTTAATTTTTTATATGATTAAAAATAATAGAATATTCAATAAGTATTAATATTATTGTATTTGTATAAATTGACAAAAAAAATTCAATAAATATTATAAATTTTAATATTTGTCCTTCTAACTTCTTCTTTACATATTTTACAAAATATATATTCAAATTTTTATATAAAATAATAATAAAAAAAAGAATTGATATATTTTTTAAGAGGAAGACTAATATTTAAGAAGTAGAAAATATAACTTTTATAATATTAACACCTGTAGATAGTTCTTCTACTTTAATGAATCACGAAGAAAGTGAGATATAACCTTCAAAAGTTCAAAAAATTACATCTGATGACTTTAACCTTAACTTTTTGGAACGAGATCTTGAAAAACTGTTTTAAATTTGGCAATATCACCCAAACCAGAGAGATGAGATTAGACGAGCTTATCTTAAATAGGGTTCATATCAAAAATATTTTTACAATTATTTTCTATCTGGCCCCTCCAAAATTTTATTTCAAGTTCCGCCACAGCCAACACTAATATAAAATTATAAAACGTTTATTGTATGATCATATCCTTTTCGTTTATTTTACCTTTGGGTTTTACAAATTATATATATAACAATACTTCTTTGATTTCTTCATAAATAATTTAGACCAAATGATATTAAGTATGAATCTATTGTCCCTGTATGTTCTCATAAAAGGGAAAAACGGTTTTCCGAACTATTATTGTCTAATCTTATTAGCCTTTTCTACTTTTTTGGTGTAATAATACAACCCAATTTGGAAAATTTTTATTTTATTAAATAAGGTTAAAAAGTAAACAACTGTGTATTCATTAGAATAAAAAATAAATTATTGATTATATATCTCTTGGCGCATTTAATAATTATATGTATTTACAATGTTTTAAAATGTCTGCTATTTCATAATTTTTAATAATATAGCAACATTTTTAAATGACAACTATATCTTAGAATTAATGTAGTATTATATTTTTATATCATTTTATATTATATAAATACAAAAAATCAGTCATCTATGAAAAAAATTATTAGGAATGCATACAAAATATAATAAAAATTTATAATAATATAATTAAACTTGATTCACATTTCTATAGTCAAATTGTATAAATAATTAATCAAATATTCATAACAAAAATACAAATAAAAATATAAAAAATATATTAGTTGCTAATTTTTTGCATTCGCTAAAATTTTATTATTATTCTACTGAAAAATTTAATAATTTTAGTAGTTGATAATTTTATTAAAAATGGTAAAACAATAAAAATATATTATCACTAATTATAAGTGTGTATGTGTTTATTCTTTTTTCATTTAACTTAGCTTCTTCGCCTATATAACACGTACATCATGCATATTTTCGACCAGCCTATAATGTATTATATACCATCCTAGCAGCTACAATAATAATGTTGTTCAGCAACTTTCTATTATGTTTTTGTAGTTATAATGTTGGTATCATAATGGCAATGGAGTTAACAATGTATTAGTGAGACATACATAACTGTTCAATGCATTCTTTGTCTAATAGGAGCCACATAACGTAATTATCATAACTCTAATTAGTACAAAAAGCTAATATAATCTCAAAGTTTTTGTATCCAATAACTCTTTGTCCAACGATTTTTAAATAGAGTTTAAATATGTGACGAATTAGTATTAATCTGTTAGATGAAAAGATATTGTAAAAAAAAAAAAAAAATTTTAAAGTAAATATTAAGATTATTAATTAAAAATTCAAAGAATCAAATTTTAAATCGATCACAGGAAGAGAATTAGATTGAGTCACTGTTTATCCAAAAAAACAATATTTTGAGTCTTGAGATTTTTTAAATTTAACCCGCTTCTTTTTTTAGGCCTAATTATCTTATTTCAATTAATCCACATCATTCGTCTTTTTAAAATCTTGCTACTCCCACTAAAATTAGGTTAGAATACTATAAATTTCATTTAGCAAGCTGTTCAAAAGTTTAAAACATGACAAGGTGTAGATTGGTATGACTTTACTAACTGCTTGGAATAATATCTGTCTTCCTCCATTAGATAACAAGCACTTTGTACATTCTTGTGTCCTTTAGAAAACCTTATCTTTGATTGAGTTGAAAGTGACTTTCTTAAAGCGGTTGATAAAAGAAGGTAGACCCAAATATTTTATCCTGTGCAACTATGTGAGAAATATTCAACTAGGCTGCTAGAGAGGTTCTAATCAGCATTGGAGTGTTATTATTGAAAAACAGGGCCAATTTATTAAGATTAACTCTTTGCTCACTGAAGCTCTCATAAGATTCCAATAATTTTAGAATAGAGACACAACTATTTTCCAAGACTTTGTCGAATAGAATAGAATCATCAGCGAATAGAAAGTGATTTATAGTTGGACATCTTCTGTTTATCTGAATTTTTCGAATGAGACTGTTTTGCTCTACTTTGTGTAGCAAGAAGGAAAGTCCTTCTGTACATAATAAAAAAAAGGGGATAGAGGATCACCTTGACGGATACCTCTATTTGGTTTAAAAAAACCATAAATTTGACCTTCCACAACAATAGAGCAAGAAACGGTTTTTAGCAATTCACGAATCAAGTCAATGAATCTCGATTCAAAATCCAACTTCTCCATAATAAACCATAGAAAATACCACTCCACCCTTTCGTAGGCTTTACTCATATTAAGCTTGAGTGCCATTTCGTATTCCAAGTTTCGCTTTTTTGTTTAAGGTAGTGCATACATTCGTGTGCTATAAGAATGTTATCAGAAATAAGTCTACCTTTTAAAAATGCACTTTGAGTATGACTAATTACCTTGTTCATACACTCTTGGAGTCTGTAGACCAGCATCTTCAAAATGATTTTGTAGATAACAGAAGACAAACTGATGGACCTTATCTAAGTCATATCGCTCGCATTTGGGACATTTGGCACTAGACAGATATTGGTGTGGTTAAAATTTTTCAAAATTCTACCTCCAACAAAAAAATTTCTCACAACCGGAACATGTCTTCTCCCACTACATTTTAATAGAATTGGAAGAATTTAGCCTTCATACCATCCTCTGTTGGTGCACTCTGAGGATGGATACTAAAAGTAGCTCTTTTTATCTCCTCTTTTGATTTTCGGCTAGCCCAGCACTAACTCGTCGATATATTTCTTGTTGGAAGTATCCCTGATCCCATTGATAACGAGCGGGGCCAAATAATTCAATCGGAGTTCTTGCTGAACCATACCACATAGTTCCAGCAACAACAAAAGCTGAAAAAAATACAGCAGCGATACTACTGGAAAGGACGGTTTCAATATTTCCCATACGCAATCCTTTGTATAGACGTTGGGGTGGACGTACACTAAGATGGAAAAGGCCCGCCAATATGCCCAATGTCCCTGCTGCAATATGATGAGAGGCTATTCCCCCTGGAACAAAAGGATCAAAACCTTCTACACCCCATGCGGGATTTACGGAGGCATTTACTTATTACAGAGATGGTGCGATTTGATTATTTTTTTTTACCGATTTCAGTCTTATGAGAAAGACACATTATTTTATTCATAAAAAATGGAAAAAACCGACGCTTGTTGAAGGTGAAGTTTACAAATAAAAAAGAAATTTCTTCTGTCGTGTATCCCCGACTAATGCAGCCTCATATGCTTCAAAACCGAAAAAAATAGAAAGATAAGGGGAAAGCTATAATTGTAAATCAGGATGAAATCTATGGAAGCATTGGTTTATACATTCCTCTTAGTCTCGACTTTAGGAATAATTTTTTTTGCTATCTTTTTTAGAGAACCCCCTAAAGTTCTAACTAAAAAGACGAAATGATTTTTTATTATCTCGATTGAAGTAATGAGCCCCAATATTGGTATATTGGGAGCTCATTACTTCAACTAGTCTCCGTGTTCTTCGAACGGATCTCTTAGAAATAAAAGTTGATAATTCTAAATCCAATTTTGTTTCAATTAATATATTACCGAAAAATTGAGGTAATACAAATAAAACAAGGATTTCAAACAATTTTTCGAATCGCAGTACAGTATTTTGGTTTCCATTTAAGTATCTTAAATGATATTGTTGCCCCCAACCTAACTATTCTATTTCCATTTCCGGTCTTACTCTCTTAATATTAAGAATGGAATTGAATTATTCATTCAATTCCATTGAAGCCTGTACCATATTTCGAGTTTCGCAAAGGACAAATCCACATTTTCTTGTATCCAGACAAATTCAATCCATTTTATGAAAAAAATGTGACCAATTAACCAACCTCCAAAACCACTTGTTAAAAACAGGAATATTCACCTGTTGTCCATCGACTACGTCTTTCGGCCTGATCTTAGGCCCTGACTCACTCTCCGTGGACGAACCTTGCGGAGGAACCCTTAGATTTTTGAGGCATTGGATTCTCACCAACGTTTGCGTTACTCAAGCCGACATAAATAATATCTTTCTATTTTGAGCGCAGATTTTTCGGTTTTGAACCCTTCATAGAAATATCTTTCTATTTTGAGCGCAGATTTTTGCCAGTAAAAAACGTATTCTCGTGGTGTTTGTTTTTTGAAAAAAGAAAGGGGCGATCTCAATAAGCTAGACCCATGCTTCGAGTTGTTTCATGCCACAAATAAACTCGAACACTTAAGAAATCTGTAGGACAGGCGGATTCACACCTCTTACAACCAACACAGTTTCTGCTGCGGTTTGGACGGCAAATGGTGTTCCCCTTCGCGTACCTTTGAATCCACAAGTACCTGCGGAGGACCACGAAATTACCCGACCCCGTACATCGATAATAATGACAACGGTATTGTTGAAACTAGCTTGAACATGAATAACGCCCTTTGGTATTTTATGAGCATGTTAGCTTGGATTGGATGACTTTAAAAAAAATCCGATCCGATCCGATCCAATTTCAAGCGGTTTGGAATGGATTGGACTTGTGATTTTGTTAATTAAAAAATTTAAATATATATAACAAGTCTCAACATCAAAGTTTAAATAATCAACAATGACATAACAAGTTTTAACAATATCTTAAAAAGTTAATAGAAATAAAATTATAGGTTAGTTAAAATAAATTAATAAATAATATTTTGAACATAAAATATTTATTAAATAATAATAATACATGAATAATAGAAAAATGTATAACAAATTGAACATGTTATAAATATAATTGTAAATATAATAATAAAATAATATTATAGCACATTATGCGGTTTGGATTGGATTGGATCGGTTATGAAAAGTAGATCCGAAATTTGATCCAATCCAGTGGTTTGTAAAAAATAGAATTCAATCAAATCTGAATTAGTGCAGTTTTAATCGATTTTCGGTTTGGATTGGATTAGATGAACGGTTTAAATTGGATCGGTTTAGATTTGAACACCCATACTCTATAGAAACATGTCTTCTAAGCCTACAGTTCGTGTTAGTTGTAATCTTAGGTTCAAATTATGTGAAATGCTCAGGATCCGTCTAATTAAAAGATGTGAAAATACTCTTAAAGTAGTCCTTAGCCACCTTAGCAATATCAGCATTGGTTGTTGCCATATCCCCATTATCCCTCTCTAGTTGGTAGATGCCATATCTTATTTTTTCTGGTTCTAGATTTAAATTTTCGATGGAAGAAGTTTGAATTTTAGTCTCCTTTTTTCAGTCATTTAATTTTAGATTTGTCTTTCCAATAAAATTTCTCATACAAATATGCTTTTTCAAGCCGTTGTTCAAGCTCAAGTAATTCAGTGTCTCCCATGATGTCCAATTCCCATTTTTGTTCTAGGAGATTAATAAATTCTACAATCTCATTTTTAGAATTGGTAGAGCGGTTCTTTTGCCAGAGAACCAGTATCTAACCAATTTAAGTTTCTGAAATAATCTGAATATTGTTGAACCTTTTATATATGAGTTTCAAAACTCGCTGATGAAGTTACGAATTTGTTCTTCACCACACCAGCGGGATTGAAACTTGAATCTCCTCTTTGATCTCTCCGATTAGTAGTTAGTGTCCAAAAGGAGGGGCATGATCAGAACCTGTCTCTGATAGTCTAAAGACTGTGGGTTGAGAGTATAATTGGGACCAAGATTCATCAACAAGTACTCTGTCAAATTTTTTTTTTTGAATTAGTTCACCATCATTGCGTCTGTTAAATACTTCAGATTTAATTCTATTCTTACAGTAGAAGTAAAAACTTTATCTTCTTCGGGTTGACAAAGTATTCTTGAAGATAGACGAGTTGTAGAGAAAGGCATTAGTTGGAAAGTAAGTTATGGTGATATCTGAATCTTCAATGAACCATGGCTCCTTCCTCCTTACCCCTTCATTGTCCCACCATTTGCGCCACTACTATCAGATAGTTACCATCTGTTATGAGTAAAAGACTTATTTTTGTTAAATAAACAGTGGAACCAAGCATTAATTCAAATATTTTTTCTCCAAAAATTACTCAGCGAATCCTCTCCATAACCCCGAGAGAAGGTGAAACCACAATTCAATGAGTGATGAACAGAGCAAACATATATGATGTTGCATCAGTGTACAAGTTTGCTTACCAATTTTACCATACTTCCATTGAATTTTGTCCGAACTTCATGTAACAGAGGCCAGTTTGGAGCCATTTATGAAACCTGAAAATTCTCACAAGATTTTTCTCTTTGCGTGAAAAATTCTCCATGGTAAGCTTCCAGTTCTGCTTCTCATCCACCAGCGATTTACATCCACTTCGACAATTTGTCCAATCAGCAAGTCAGCACCAGAATCACTCATGCACTGTTTATTTTTCTGTGGAGGCGCTAATCTAGTTGAAAGAAGAGTCCTTTGACTTACCTCATTCCTGACCCTAGATGTTCCTTATTCTTCGAGGTGGAGGGATTCAGTGTTACAAATTAGACTTCAGGGAACAAGCTCTCATAGAGCTCGATTAGTTTTGGTTATTGCTTGGAATATTTGAAAGGAGAGATATCTACGAGCCTTCAAGCATGTCGAAGAACATCTAGAAAAAGTGCTAACAACTTTGTTTAAGTTAAAACAGGAACTATCTATTTTGTCTTATGCATAATGTCTTAAGATTTTATTTATTTATTTATTTTATATTATTTCTTCTTACAATTTCACTTATTCGTAAATATTTAAAAATTTTCTTTTTTTTATTGCTCTTATCCTAACTTTTGGACATTATATTTATTTATCTGTTAAATAAAATACTACCAATATTTTTGAAAAAAAAAAAGTAGATCACAAGGAGGGTCACTTAATTCAAAGATTGTTAACTTAGCTTTGACACTCGTTCACATTATAAATATAAACTTTCTTATTTAAAAGAATAACCAGTATATTTAAGGTTATTAAAAACTTAATGTTTCTTAATAAACATTTTTCATATTATAACCTTTAAAGTGTCTTAAGAATATCTACGACCAAAACCCTAATTCAAATAGAAGACATATAACTTTATGAGTATTTAATTTATCAAGTGACTGGATTTAGTGATAAATTTCTTGTTTAGGATATTGCCAGCTATAACTTATAATTCAAGGAACATGTAATCTTAGCGGTCATAGTATGTTACATAATATAAGCAAATTATACCCCCAAAAAATAAAATGTTGCCGTGCAATGATATCATGCAGAGTTCCATGAAAAACAGAAGAGTGAAAAATCAACTAGTGTTAGGTATACATCAAATTAATTATTAAAATAGAATATATATTACAATATAAAATATATATTTATAAAAATATTATTTATATATTTAAATTAGTTATCATATATTTATGTATAAATATATATAATTTAATTTATTATTAATATATTTTGTATTTTAATGTATATTTTATTTTAATGACTAATTTTAATATATATATAATATAATTATACATTAAAAATAAAATAAATTATTTAATATTTATATACAAATAATACATAATTATTAATTTTAACGATTAATTTTGATGTGTAAATTTTTTTTTGTTTAAAAAATTGTATGTTTTTTAAGAAATTAATTTAGAGAGTAATACTAGCTAGGAGCAACCGTAGCCCGTAGGCATTCCAGTATTTTCGAATCATATTTTATAAAATAATATTTATTTACTATTTATTGTTTTTTCTACTTTATTAATGTTTTTTGGAAATGAAAAGATATACTTATTTTATGAAACATAAAGCTTATTTCATAAAATATTTAAAAAAATGACTCTTTTACCAGTTGAAATTAGGGAAAGGATGAAACCAATATTAAAAATGACAACTGGCCATTCTACTTCATCGTAGCACTTGCTTTCCCATGAAGATTTGTTTACTTGTATTCAAATCGAAAGGCAAGATTAAATCAGATTAAATCAGATTTAAAAATAAAATTAAATAATTCTAATTCAAATTGAAACTGATCCACAATCACTTTTATCTTGATTTTTTTTTTTTATCAAAGACGACCTCTTAAGTGAGTATGAAAAGATTATGTCATTTGAACTATAATTTATCAGCCATTTCTATCTTAATTTTTCCTTCGTTTTTTGTTGTTTTGAAATAATAAAAACGACAATTTAAAAAAAATATTTTTTGTTTTTAAAATTTATCAAAAATTTTAAAAATATTCATATATTTTATTTTGTTTTAATTTTGTCTAAAATTTTTTTAATTTATATTAAATATATCTTTAATAGATAAATTTTAAAAAAATTTAAGACTAATTTAATAATAATATATAATAATATCTTCAATTTATTTATATTAATAATTATTTTTGTAAAATTGATACCTAAATTTTTAAAAAAATTAATAATAAAAAATATATTTAATATAAATAAAAACTTTTAAAATAAAAAAAATTAGAATATTTTTAAAATTTTTAACCAACTGAAAAAAAAGCTTTGCCCAAAAGAAAAAGAGTAATGAAACAGAAAGCCACTTGCAGTTGCAGTAATGCTAGTGTGAAGTGTGAAAGGCAAGTGGGTCGCACGCACAACTGAGGAGCGTGAAGTGACTCCTGCGACAGGGATTGTTAACGTCAGCTGCTGACAATTCGCAATAGCGTGTGTGAAACCAACGGCTCAGATTAGATCTTAGACTATCCAACGGCCCATTTGCATTTCAAAATGTCGGCTAGATATTTTTTGCCCCTGCCTATACTCGACTGCAATTTTTCTTTCTTAAATAAGTTTTATTCTTTATAAATTAATTAATTTTTTATTTTTATTTTCTAATTTAGTAAAATTTAAAAAATTTCTGTTTCTTTTAATTTCTGCTTTCAATTTATTTCTTAAGTGCTATTTATAATGTAAGAAAATAACGTCATATGAACATTCATCATGTCAAATTTTATTCGACAAAAAAAAATTACCATTTTTATTTATAAAAATTTTAGAATGTTAAAACATTTATTCATGAATAAATTATATATTTATGAAAAATAAATATTTATTATTTTTATTCATAAAAATTCAAAATGTAAATAAATCTACACAACATGAATAAAATTAATATTTGAATACTTTTGTTATATAAAAATCGTCTTTAGTAGATATAAAACTAATTTCGTTTAAATTTATCAGCGTTTTAAATTAAAATTTCATAATTTAAAATAGTAACGTACTCCCAAAACTTAAAATATTTTCTCCCATTTTATTCTGTTGCAATTATTTGTAAAAGGAACCATATATTTGTCATAAAATTGTTATAAACTTAGGGTTTAGGGTTCATGCCTTTGAATTTTGTTGCACCTTTGAATCAGTTATACACTTATACTCCCTTCGGATAAAGTAAATGTTACCAATTTTATTTGTTTGTCTATTTTATTATCTTGTTTCTTACATGATAATGCTATTATATTACCACTTCTCCATATGGGTAGAATTAAGTTAAATTTCAAGAAGGAACGAAAAATTAATTTTACAATAAGAAAACCGAAATAAAGTTTTAGGTGAAACAAAAACCACTAAAAATACCATGCCCATGCATTTACGTCAAATGAAAGAAACAATAGTCCAACAAATGCACCTAACAGCCCAATTTATAGTTGAGATTGGGCTTCTAACTTGCTTAAAGGGCCCAAACTATTGAAGATATAAAAGAAAAAAAAAACACGAATCTCAGAGTCACACTTCTCTGGCAAAAAAATCCCACCTTTGACTAACCAATTTGGATGGGTGCAGATGTTATCTAACTCCTTTGCCTAAACAAATTTCTGGAGAGTTGGAATTTAGTTTTGTGTGTAATCCAATGGATTAATTCTTAACTTATTGAATTAAAAATATTATATAAAAAAAATCTCACACTTAGATAAAGAAAAAGACAATAGTACAGCTTTCACCAAATGTGCAATGTAATTGATCAATTATGAAAAATTGTATGATGTACGGATGCACATGGACCGATTCGGTTCGACTCTAAATACTTTAGGGGTTAATTTGATGTGATTTTACTGAATTTAGGGTCGGTTAAGAATCTCAAAAATAGACCCGATCATTATTTCGGATTGGGTTTGGGCCATAGCTTGGGTCACTCGAATTCGGCCCGGTGGCTCGATCATCATACACAATTAATATTTTGTGTTATTAGTGATGGATCATGGCTATTCTTATGTGAAATTTAAGTATTGTAAACCTTAATATTTTGTATTATTAGTCATTATAAGACTATAAGTTAATGTTTTATGTTTAAAATACATAAGACTTTAAACTAATGCATAATATTGTGTTATTTGTATTGATTTAAATATTTGTAATTTGATGTTATTAGACAATATTAGTATTGATTGTGGTTATGTTTTAGTATTGATTGTGGTTATGCTTTAATTTTGAAAAATAGTTGGTTCTTATTATATTTTTCTAAGTGAATTTTACCATGTAACATAATGTAATGTTAACGACCCGGTTTTCACTCGATTTTCATTCGGTATAATTGTGACCCGAAAGTGTGTTGGTTTTATCGGATCTAGGATCAGGTTCGTGTCTAATAAATAGACCCGGTGATATTTTGAGTCGGGTCTGTATCACATCAAATTCGACTCACCCGACCCATGTGCACTCCTATACAATGTTCATATAAAATTTATATTTAAGATAAATTTAACTAAATAATCGTATAATGATTTTCAACTATCAATTTTACGCAAAGACAACAAGTCTTCACCTTGAACATTGCATGCGCGTGTGATTCAATTTGAACGCTGCTATATTCTCTGCTACAGCTATAGAACTGCTTCTGTATATCAAATTCTAACACAAATTTTAACTCTATACCCTGTAAATAGAAGATTTTTGGGATGCATTGATGTGCTATAACAATAACCAATGCTCATTTGTGCGTTAAACCAATCCCAACCCCAATAACCCAGTTACCAGAATTATCTTCAATCAACTTTTGATGGTGACCATACAAATATTAAACAACTGAATTCTTTAAAACTTCATATAAACATAAACCACCAGTAGTATTAATTATACAATTGTTAAAAGTACACAACATTAACTAATTCATTTAAATAATCGTCAATACGTTGCAAATTTAAATGGAAAAAAAAAACATTGTTAGTTTTTGAAAATTTAAATTCAGTTTCACTTCACAACACTTAACTCAGTTTAAAGCGTGTGTAGGGAAAGAAAGAAAGGAAACTAAAGAAGATATAAATAAAAAAAAAATTGGCACCAATTATTTTAAAGTTTCGCGGTTATGCCCTCGAATTCATTTTGTTCACAACACCAACAACTACAACTACTACTTCCTTCTTCATCTCTTGTTTCTATTATATGCTTTCTCTCTGTCACTCTCGACTTCATCTTCTTCTTAAAGATTCCAATCAGATCCCTCCACAGAATCACTGTTACGCCTTCAATTCGCAATTTCAGTTCTCTACGATCGGTGAGCTTCAATTCCTTTTTCCCCCTTATTCTCTTCTCGCTCATTCTATTGCCGCAAAACGACAATTGTTTTTCCTTCTGCTTAAATTCCCAATTTCAATTGTGCGTTACTTTTTTTCTTTTTTCAATTGTGGTTGCTAATTAGAGACCACGGATCAGAGTGGGTTGATTCGCCAAAAGTAGTTGAATTCTTTGTTTGGTTTTGATTTTTTTTTTTCCATGAGCTAACCTGAAATGCTGGCTGGGTTGGGTCTTATCTTAGGGGCAAGTGAATTAACTGGATCAATTAATTCTCAAGGTTTCTACAATTTCGGTTATGGGTTCTGAGTTTATTCCCCACACATGCACTTGATTTTCCCTTTTGTGTTTTTTCTATCTACTTGTTAGTTTCTTATCTTAGCTGCCAAACTTTAACTGAGCTGAAAATTGTTTCCTTTGCTTTTAGTTGGGGCTATTTCTAACTGTGATTTCTTATTCTTTCGTTTATGTTTAGTACTGAACTGGGATTCTTAGTTTCAAATGGATTTTATGTTTGTTGGTGGGATGATCGAGGAATGAGTAAGAAACTCTGTGTTCTCGTTCTTCAGAGAGGGGAAATGGGTTTGAGTCTGTTAGATTAGATTGCATACTGTGAAAGTTTCTAAATGTGATGCTGTCTTGCTTCCTTGGAAGAATCTTTCTCTTCAGCGCATGTTTGTAGTTTATTTGACTGACAAGGAGCAACTTCTATGGCTGCATCTGGATGCCTGTAACTTGGTTTCTGGGTTATCGATGGGATACAAAATAATGAAACAAGTTCATGAAAATTAACTAAGAAAAAGGAGTGATAACAAAGTTGAGTTTGCAATGCAATCCCTTCTAGGCTATTAGCCTTTGTGGTAAAAAGGTTTCAAACTTGCAATGCAATCAAAAAATTAAGAGCTGTTTATATTTGCTTCTTCTTTTGGAACTTGAAAAATCTCTATAAAAGACCAGCTTGATGCAATTTGGGCTAAGGCCTGTCGTCCATTGTTACTATGTGGGTAGATTTTCCAGTTCCCACAAGGGCAAGGAGCTTGAACTTTCTTATTCATTATTTTTGCTAAATACTTGTATCTCAGGTTTTGTTTTTATCCAACTCCATAGTAAGACTATAATTTCTGTCCAACTTATTTGTCGTTGTACAATCTGCTGCCCTCTAACATAGTGTATATAGGGAGACAAATGTTGTGTTTGTTGTGACGCTGAAGATGGTATTGTCAAATGTGCATCATATATTCAATCACAAATGGACTTCAGGGCTGTAAGCTGATTTTCAGGGTGTATCTTCTAGATTTTGTTCCTCATCCATGTTGTATTTAGGGAGAAACGAGATTCCATTTCAGTATTTGGTCATCTAGAGCAAACTTTAGAGCCTCAAGTATGGAAGCTTTACATTGTGAAGATTTTGCTGAGATCTTTGTCAAGTTACTTTGTTAGACCTAGTTTCTTTTGAAAATGATTTTCTAACTCTGATGCCCTTCTGCTTATTTTCAGATTATGGCCCCTTCCAAAAAATCCAAAAGTGTAAATAAGAGGTTTCCTAATGTTCGTGAAGCTGCTTCGAGTAAAGAGAAAAATGCAGAAAATGCTAGCAAGAATAAGCAGAAGGCAAGTCCTGGCGCTCAGAAGGTGAATGTTTCATAACTTCTTTGGAAATAACTTCTTTTCTTACACATGTATGCAATTAAAAGAAGGGAAAGAATTTTCCCCATTACTTATTGTTCATTTTGTCCCTTTGACCAAAATTCAAAAAGTTTGGTGCAATTGGTTGGGCAATATGAATTTTATTTTCATATTTATAATTGTTTCAAATTTTGATGATATGCAGAAGAGAAAATTGGCTGACATGTTAGGGCCACAATGGAGCAAGGAGGAACTTGAGCATTTCTATGAAGCTTACCGTAAATATGGAAAAGACTGGAAGAAGGTTAGTTATATTTTTTAGTCCTACATAATGGCTAAAAGTTAACTCTCATCATCAGGTTTTTTATCTACTATGAATGACCATGTATCTAGAAAGCACTGTTGCTTAAAACTCCATGGGAAGTTGGAGGATCAAGGCTGTTTTGTGAATGTATCTTTGATGCATGACAATTTCCCTGTGCATTGTTATTAGTGAAAATATCCTTCAGTGACAGTTATACCATGTTTACAGGTTTCTCTTGCAGTACGTAATAGATCCGTGGAAATGGTAGAAGCTTTGTACACAATGAACAGGGTAAATGCTGCATAAGTTTGAACATCGCAATTATTTTATTCATATTACTGAGTTGGATACTCCATTTATTCACTATTCATGAAGAAAAAAATTGTAAAACACGTGTAGAGGTCTTAAAGTGATTTTAGCAATTTTGTATTCTTATACTTTTAAATACCACCTTTGTAAGCCATTAGGAGTGATCTAGTACTCTAGTGGTAACAGGGTTAGGTAGTATACATGAAGCGAGGGATTCAAACCTCATTGCCATGGATGACAAAAAATATACTACTTATGGTGTTGTTTTTGTATCATCTGGTATACACCATGATTGTTGTCATTTGGTTAAGGGTTACATTTCTAGTAGAATGGATATTAGTAAGAGTGGCCTATTGTTTGTAAAACATGTTATTCTTTGGGTTTATTTTTAGGCATACTTATCTCTTCCAGAGGGCACTGCTTCTGTTGTTGGACTGATAGCAATGATGACGGATCATTATAGTGTACTGGTAAGAATAAATTTAAACTTTTGGCACATTTTCTTTAACATTTACACTGGCATTCCTATTTTTGCTACATTACCGTCCAATTGCAAGTTGTTTTCCCGTCCAGCTGTGATATTAAAGATTCCCCTCCTGTTACATTCTTTTGGTTTGAATTAGTATTACAATTTGTAACAGAACCAACTTATGGAAATTTAGTTATAAGAAATGAAAATATGTGTAATTTCATTGTCAGGGAGGAAGTGACAGTGAAAAGGAGAGCAATGAAGATGCAGAAGTATCTAAAAGGTCTCAAAAACGTTTGCGAAGAAAACAAATGAATGACCATAAAACATTAGAGGGACCCTTTTCAGATCATTCTCAATCACAATCTGTTGCATCAGGTGATGGTTGCTTGTTGCTGTTGAAGACTAGGAATTCTGGTGGGTTAATTTGTCAAGCACATGCCAATGTTATTTTCTCTTTATTGTATTTAATTTACATGTGTTTCCTTTTTTAAAAAAACTCATTAATTGTTGCATTAAGGGATTATTGTTACTTATCTTTGGAATTTTTTTTTAGAAAAAAATATATCTAGATTTCTCTTGAATAAAATCCGTAATGATCTTACCATTTTATTTTTTGAGATTGTTTCAGGGCTTACTCCTCATGCTGTCAGAAAACGGACTCCTCGAGTACCTATTTCACATTCCATTGGTAAAGATAATGCAGAGAAGTTATTTTCATCTGCCAGACAGGGGCGCAAACAAATGGTTGATACTAATGATGTTACTCATAAGATTGCATTAGCATTGGCCGAGGCTTCACAAAGAGGTGGCTCCTCAAAAATTTCTGCGTCTCCAAACAAGAGAGCAGCGCCATCGCCTAGTAAGAAAAGTGGGAAGAAGGTAACAAGTTACTCCTATGACGACTTCAGTGGTCTTTTGTTATTTCTCTCAGAAAACTTAGTCTAGGTAGTTATGGTTGTACACAGGTTAAATCAGAAATAGCTGGATCCAAGTTTTGCAGTTCTGATTTGGATGGGGGTAGCTCTGAATTGAGTTTAGGAAGCACAGAAGGAGACAATGGAGATTATTCTAGAAAAACAGTTAATTGGATAAGTAGGGAAAATACTGGAAAAGGAAGGAATCGAGAAAAGAGAGTAAAACACACTGGGAACAATTTAGAACCTGAGGAAAATTTAAACATGCATTTGGATGAGATAAAGGAAGCCTCAAGTGGGACAGATGATGGTAAAAATCTGAATTTTATCAAATCGAATTTTAGCACTGATTTTGCAAATGCAAAGAATCCAAGTCCCTCTTCTTACAAGGGTTCAAAGAAGAGAAGTAAAAAACTACAGGTTGAGAAAGGTAGAAAGTTAACTCTCTTCATCTAATTAATAATTTGTATTGTTTCCTACTTTATAACCAAGGGGGTTTTTGTTTCAAATTTGAAAAAAAAAAGATTTACGACTTAAGTATTTAGCATATCCTTTTCTTTTTTCCTTTTACCATTTCATGGACTTCAACTTTGTAAAATGAAGTACAGAAGTTACTAAGTTACTAATGCATCCATATCCCTTTCCCACTTCTCTTTTGTAGATGAAGCTTCGGCTTTTGATGCTCTGAAAACTTTGGCTGATCTGTCTTTGATGATGCCTGTTACGAATGCTGACAGTGGTAAGACATCTTAAGATTTCTGACATTTTAATCTAATTCCATTTATAATTTTCCTTCTCCCATAAGTCATTCGGAACAAACAATTAACTTGCATTGACATGAAACTGGTTATATACCCCAGTCCTGATCCTCCCTTGTGATGCACAATTCTCGGAGTTTCCAATAACCTTGCCCGATATTAAATGGTCTCTCTAGCCATTTGGTTTGATTTCCAGACACTAGATACCAATTTAAATTTGAAAAGACTTCTTTTCATGGGAGTTCACAAATAAAGATCTCATCTGCCACCAGAAGAGTCTTGCAAACAAAGATTTTCTGTCACCTTACTGATTACAGTAACTAGTTTTCTCTCATCCTGCTTGCTATTTTTCGAACCAACTATCCTATCATTCTAATTCAAGACCACTTCTGGCTTTTCAGCAATCAATCTCTTCCCATGAGAAATTTCTCTCAGAATGTATCATCCATGCTCAACTGTTGGTCTGTTGAAATATATGGCATAAAATCTTTTCATGTTCTATTATTTTTGGCCTCAGAGTCATCAGCACAGGTCAGAGAAGGAAACCATGATGTTGAGGAGTCTAAAGTGAAAATGCATAAGGCAACTAAGATTGAAAGAACTGCTTCAAGTGCATTAGGCAAGATCTTCTCTGATGGAGCTGCTATTCCTGAAGGGGAGGGTGTGTACCAGCTTAATGCAGGAATCAGGAAAAGGAAACAGAAATCTTTTAGCCTAAACGTGTGAACTTAATTTCCGGAATTCAGTTTCAAAATTTATGGTTTCTGACTTTCTCTGTATTTTGTGTATGTTTATATATATGGTATGCACTAAGAAGTAACTTGTTTGATGCAGAATGATGAAACACATACTGATTCTCACCTCAGTGGCTCCCAGAAAACCAAGGTACATAGTTATTAGTTAATATTATACCATTGTCAAGACTTTGCCCAAATGCTTAAGATGTTAGGTGAGTGGTTTTATTACATCTTAAAAGTCTCTCATAGTTCACACACTGTATTCTACACACATGTATTCTTTTCCATTTTGCTTCTGAAGTTTTCATTTCTGTATTTCATTTTGTATAAATCTATGAAATTTCCTTGATCTCCCAAAACTGTCCTCTCTACCATTTTCATGTATCTACTTATCATACCCGAACATTATCTTCATTATAGGATACTGATGAGGTCAAGAAATCAATGGTTAAAGGTAAGCGATCATCTGTTTCTACAACATATCCAAGACAACCAAAGTTAGTTAAATCCCCGGGAAAGATGTCTTCAAGTGGTAATGACAAAAGAGAAGGGGATGATTCAACTTCATCTCCCATAAAGGTTTCATCTGCTAACCAAGTCGGTCAAGTAAACAAAGGAAGGCCTAGAAGAAAAATGGGAAAACCAAAACCAATGGTAGAAGGAGATCCAGTGTTGTCTGGAAATATTTTCAGTAGTCAGCATAATAAATCCTGTGCTTCGGTCCAGAATAGTTCCTCTAGCCCCAAGGTTAATTATATTCCTTTTTATACAATGGTACTAATTGATTCATAATCTTTAATTAGGAAAGATGCCAATTTATTTTGTATTATTGTAGGGAAAGCTTATTAACTGCCTGTCTTCACATCAAGCACGGAGATGGTGCACTTTTGAATGGTTTTATAGTGCCATCGATTACCCATGGTTTTCAAAGAGGGAGTTCGTGGAGTACTTGGACCATGTTGGACTGGGTCATGTTCCTAGATTGACTCGTATTGAGTGGGGAGTCATTAGAAGGTATTTGATATGAAATGCTTACATGTAATTCTTCCAATGCATCATGACAATGTCGTGATTGACAATATATTACAGCATATATATCCAAGTGGCCAAGATTTCAATGTGTGCGCTAGTGCTACATCAACCTTCTCGCATGATGAAGCATAATTGGGATATAAAACCATTCATTTGGGTTAATTTTGTTTCTGGAAATGTACTTAATCATCATGCTACTTTTATGCAGTTCCCTTGGCAAACCGCGGAGATTTTCAGAGCAATTTTTGATAGAAGAAAAACAGAAGCTTAATCAATACCGAGAATCTGTTAGATCACATTATGCTGAAGTTCTTGCTGGTACCAAGGAAGGCCTTCCTACTGATTTGGCTCGGCCATTAATTGTTGGCCAGCGAGTTATTGCTATTCATCCGAAGACAAGAGAGATTCATAATGGAAGTATACTAACTGTTGACCATTGTCGGTGTCTGGTTCAGTTTGACCAGCGTGAACTCGGGGCTGAATTTGTTATGGTATGTTTTCTTCTTTTTGATGGTAGAAGCCTTGTGCATCAGACTGCCTTTATTCTTATTGTTATTATTAAAATCCATGATTATATTATCATGGATGGGCATTTTGTTGCATTGGATAAGGTGTTTAAAAGATGCTTCTGTAAATAGCCAAGAGCCAAAGATGTGAAATTGATTGCTCACAGTAGATCCAGTTATATGGCATGTATGAAAGATGTGATTGGAGATCAAACTTAATTAGACTCTTGATTTGACTGTAGGATCACATGATATTCTAGTCATATCAGATAGCAAACGATCCAATACATATGCAAAATCTTTTTGGCTTAAGACTGTTATAGAGTCTAATTCTATTGTTTTTTTGGGGGGGGCTAATGAAAAATCAAAATGAAGGTTTTTCTGTATTGTTTTTTCCATGCAAGGTAAACTCTTAAATCTATAAACCCCCTTAACATGCTCAATTAGATGTGTTCCTTTCTCCCTAATGCTTTGTCCAAGGAATTGTCGTGTGTACCACTGGAGCAAGTTAGGGATACTATAACCCATGTGTACCACTGGAGCAAGTTAGGAGATACTTAGGTTGATTTATTACAAGCTTCACTGAAAAAAATGAAAGGAGGTCATGGGCAGTGGTAGTATTGAGCTGGAGAAGGCAGAGGATGTTGCTGCCGTAAAGGAGGTACTTTGGGCATATACCTAACCAATGTGAGACTATACGATTTGGCCCTGGCACCATAAATTGAACTGAAGGATTCTAGGCAACTATTACAAATTATAAACATGTTTTGTGGATAATTTTGTGTCAAATATCTTATTCCTCCTCTCATCTTATGTTTGATCATGTTTTCCCTTTATTATCCTCATAGTATGTCGAACTGATAGTTTTCTCTTGTACTAGCATAATGGTGACACTACTATTTTCATACTGCAGGATATAGATTGCATGCCTATGTATCCATTTGAAAATATGCCTACATCTATGGCAAGACACAACATTGCTCATTGTAGAATAAACGAGACCTTTAATGATCTCCGACTTAATGGAAAACTGAAACAAGAAATTATTGCTGATCACACAATATTGTCCCCTAGTGAGAATATAGATACTACTAAAGGTCTTCACATATTGCCCACTAAGCATGGAAGCAGTACTTTATCAAATCAGGTACAAATTTTTATTGAAATGGAATTTCAATTTATAATCTGTTACGATGGTGATGATCTGATTGTTTCAGGTTCTTCAAATCCAAGATGTAAAATACATTGGTTCAGGATTTAAATTTTTGCTAAAATTTTACCAAAAGAATGTTTAACCCCCTCTTTTCTTGTCTCTTTAGAATTTATTTATTCTTCTCACACATGCATATCCAGATTAGAGCTAGTTTATTCATCAATTTGTGAAACTAAAAAATTATAATTAAAAAAATAGAAAATTCCAGAGTGCAAGCACATTGGAACTAAATTATGAGTACTCTAAGCTGACAGAATGGTTTGTGTATTAAAATCTTAGGAAGTCATATACGACTTAGACACAATCAGATACTAAATTATCTCCTTGCTTAATGAGTTCTATTCTTCCCAAAGAATTGTACACAATCAGATACTTCAACACAAAACCCAACTCAGATGCATAATCATCTTAATTTTTTGTTTGATTCAGTCACACCCAAGTCAGAAACAGCATTATCTTAACTTTCCTTTCTTTTTCTTTTCTTTTTTGGTAATGTTTCTTCATTTTTATGCTTTTAAGGGTCCCTGAGTAGTTTTCTTGTCATTTTTATACATTAATTTCTTAGGGAGTTTCACCAAATTCCAAATCACAAGTGAAAGCTATGTGCAATCAGATTTGTAATGCTCAACAGGCACCAAGTTTGCAACCTTTGCCTTTTGAACATGTTCATTCAAAAGAAGCTGACATATCGGCTATTTCAGAGTTGACTCGCGCTCTTGACAAGAAGGTACTGCCTGCAGCAATCTCTGTTTCCCATTTTTGGTGTAGCCAAAACAAGAAGAAACTATATGCCTTTGTAATAGCCCTTTTTTTAAAGTTTTAAGCTGGTAATTTGAATATTCAGGAACTTGTGATGTCTGAACTGAAGGTCATGAACGATGGGGTTTCAGAAAGCCAGAAATATGGAGACAACTCATTGAAAGATTCAGAGCCTTTTAAGAGGAGTTATGCTTCACTGATAAAGCATTTAACTGAAGTAAATGAGCAGGCATGGATTTTATGGATCACTTAGCAGATTTGATCACATGTTTATCTGTCATTATACTTCCTTATTCCAAAAATTTACAATTGCATTAATTGGCTGCACTTCTGCAGGTTTCTTCTGCTTTGTTTCGCCTGAGGCAACGCAACACATATCAAGGGAGCACCACAGAATTATCACTAAAGCCCATAGCTAATTATGATGACCCTGGTGGTCAAGCTAGCTCCTCCAATTGTTCAGCATGTCATAACCAAGAATCTATACCTCTTGGCCATATAGCTGAAATTGTTGAAAGTTCTAGAAGAAAAGCCCGAGCAATGGTTGTTCAAGCTACACAGGTATAGAAAGGCTGCCCTCTTTTCAGCTAATTAATAAATAGAACATGCATACACTACAAAATCAGAGAACACAAACACTAAACCTCAATTTTTTTTAGAATTACTTAATGTTTATATTAAATATATGGAACTTGATGTTATTCTTTTTATATATAGCATAACCTGCATATCCTGCGGTGGACAGTTAGACTGCCATCTATTGATGTCAAATGCCTCCTTCAAGGAATGGTTTCATTTCAAGGACTTGAAAAATATTAACGAAGTTGATCAAACAATTATTTCTTTTAGATAAGAATAATGAATTAGCTATTTTGAGTGGAAAGTACGTATATGAATATTTGCCTGCTGATAGATAGCTGGTTTTATATTCACTTTTATGGTAGGTCTTTCTTAAAGTATTGCTGAGTCATACTCGCAACTTATGTTTTTTACTAGGATGACCAAACCATATATCAGTATTAATTTTCAGCTTTACAATCCAGTGATCAACTTAGACCACAATTTCTCAATAAATTCATTGCAGGCAATGTCAATATTTATGAAGACAGATAGTAAGGTTGAAAAGATCGAGGATGCAATAAATTTTATCAATAATCAGCTTTCAGTGGATGACCCTGCTGCTCCAGCCACAAATTCTCTGCCTGCTGATTCAATTCACGTCACTCTGGCTTCTCAGGATCAATTGACAGGAAACACATTAAATCCCTCAGTAAATTGTCATGCACAAGATGCCGAATTTAACAGTTCATCTGACCAAAATGAAATGAAAATTCCTTCAGAACTCATATCTCATTGTCTAGCTACACTGCTCATGATTCAGGTAAATCATATAACTATTGATTTTGCTATTTACTACAAGGAATTTCATGTCAATCTCCCCTTCCTATTGGTTAGCTGTGTGTATTGCATGCAGTTCAACAAAATCTGAGTTCTGACTCGAGCATAGTTATGCACATCTTATCCAGTGCTGTTTAATTGATTTCCCCCAATATTTTTAATTTATCATGCACTTATAGGGTTCTTAAGTCCCTTTTTGGGGTTTAAAATGTTATGAGAAAATACCATTTTACGGAGTTAATCAGCTTATTCAAAAAGCAACTTCCTTGCCGACAAGTTTTGATTTTATATTTTGTAGTCAAAAGATTAAATATTTCAAGAAGTCATTTTCTGCAAATTGATTGAATAAGTTCTCCTGGTGGATTCTTAGACTACGGCCTGATCTGTCTTTGATAAAACCTATTGCAGAAGTGCACGGAACGACAGTTTCCACCAGCTGATGTTGCTCAGGTACTAGATTCCGCTGTCACGAGTCTGCAGCCATTTTGCTCAAAGAACCTTCCAATATATGGGGAGATACAGAAATGCATGGGTATCATAAGAAACCAGATACTGGCACTCATACCAACTTAGCTTAGTTTGAACACCTTCCTCCAATTGTTTGTGAATCTTCAGTGCTCATCAGAGTTATTAGGCTGGTTCATCTAAATGAGGCCAGAGTTCTCTGGAATCTCACTTGACATATAAATTACCTTCACCTTGGTGGGAACCCATATTTTAACATTTGAAGGGGAAAACACCGATTAGGAACTGTTTAACACGCCACGTGTATCTAAAAGAAAAGGGAAGATTATGCATCACCTTATTCTCTTTTCATATGTACATAATATTAAAAACGAAACCCATTGTGATTAGTGAGGGTAGCAGTGTGTGACGTCAAATTTTCTGTGTATTTTTTTTTTAATTTCACTTTTTTACTTTTTATCATTGAAAAAACTCTCAAGAAGAGAAGCCAAGCCTAGCATGGAGGTAGTGTATGCTATTGGCAACTGTAAACAGGCAAATTAGTATATAAGTTCACAATTATTATTATAATCTTGATGCCTTGCTTTGGAAATCAGTATATAAAATATAAATACGCCTCATTCAGTCCGTTTTGGGAAATCTGAACTCAACTAATATACCATAGGATATATGGATTTGGGGTTTTAATTTAGGATATATTGGTAAAAGTTAGTAAATACTTTATAGTCTGATTAAGAGATTCTGTATTTAAATATTAAAAATAACAAAAAGAAAAATATAAGTAAATAACTCATAACTAGCCAACTCTAAACAACCACAATTAATATATGTTCATTTTGTTTGAAATTCATAAGTTGTTAGGATTCTAAACTATAGAAGTATATAAAATTGACACATTTGTCTAGTATTGTCATGTCACTACGTCACCATCTCAATGGTTTAAACTGTCAGCATTTAAGAAAATAATTAAAATGGTTTTAGAACTTAGATATAAAATTATTAAAATTGAAATAAATAACACACTAAAGACATTAAGACAAACTTGAAACAAAAAGAAAAAATTGACTACAGAAACCATATTTTTTAGGTTTAATTAAAATTGACTACAGAAACCATATTTTTTAGATTTAATTATTCTATTAGTCCTATAATTTTGCGAAATTTTCAATTAGATCTCTATACTTTTTTTCCTTTTAATTGAATCCTTGTACCAATTTTTTTTTTAAATTAGGTCTCTACACTTTTTTTCCTTTTATTTAGGTTCCTATACCAATTTTTTTTTTTAATTAAATCCCTATAAAATTAAGCCAATTACTACTAAAAGGGATTTAATTAAAAAAAATTAGTACAGAAACTCAATTAAAAAGAAAAAAAGTATAAAGACTAATTGAAAATTTTACAAAACTATAAAGACTAACAGAGTAATTAAATCTATTTTTTATTTTAAATTTGTCAGATTGATACAATCAGCTATATACACGCTGGCTTCATAGCTTTTCGCATGTACAAAGTGTAAAACAGAATCCATTAACGTCACCATTTCGTGTTAGATTAGACCCCTTCTAGTTAAATTAAGTGGAAGGGGGGAGAAAAAACAAAGAAAAATTTGATCAAACTTAGGGGAACAATGTAGAACTAAAGATCTGATTATTAGTAAATAGAAGCCTTAAAACACAATAGTATTTCAGATATTCGTCCTCCCACAAATCTTTTTTTTTTCTCCCAAACTTAGTACCTTCACAATATAGAACGATTACAGCATTGGGCTCCCCACTTTGCATGTCTATATGATGATGATGATTCTGGAACAACTAATATATATTTTGAAGATAATATGAATGGGGGAGGAATAAATTTGAGGCAATCAAAGACTAAATTTACAGGCCTCTCTCTCCTGCCTAAAATCTTAAAACAAGGCAATGAGCAAGAGGTCAATCCAATTGTATTTCAACGAAATTGAGAGTGAAATGACCGTGTAAAAGACTCTCCAGTCTCTATTTTAATGGCTGGGCCGCCGATCATGGTTGCCCGGCGGTTATATATGCATAGAAGCATCATAACCATACTTGTTCAGTCACCAATCGAAACTAACTAACCAAGGAAGAACTTGAATATGTCACTCAATGAGACTACGCCTTCAACGCGCTTGCTGCCAGCTTCCACGATGATTAACCGCCTGACACCTAAATCCACGACATATAAAGCAGCATTAAATACTTGGCAAGACGATGCTCACAAGAAGCTACAAGGAGAGGAAATAAAGCCAATCTAGAAACATTAAGGGAAAACAAAGCTACCTGGATTCGCCAAGCGTTCCATCACTTTATGCAGAGAATCAGATCGCAGACACATCTGACACCTTTGACTTCTCAGCTCATAAGGATTGTAAGAGTCCTGGCCCAACTGCAATGCCTGGACAAACAAACATGCAAGAGATGATTAGATCCTAAGAAGTTGGCTCGCATACTCAGGAAATGCGTACAATCTTAAGATCTATGGTAAACTTATCAGTTCAATGAATATATGAATGGGCTCAAACTGGATTTATTCAACTGCTTGAGCATATATAAAAATATGAAATAAGCAAACCGTTCGTCAATAAACTCGGGCAGTGTTTGGTTATTCTGGCCAGATCATTTCTATTTTTATAGAAGACAAGTACTGCTTCATCTATTAATTCTTATTATTGCACTCCTGTCATAGACTATAAGTAGGGGTGGCAACACTACCCGAACCCGCAGGTACCCACCCCGCCCCTACCCGCTTGGGGCGGGTAATTACCCGCCCCCACACCGGGGCGGGTTTTAACGGGGCGGGTTCTTCTGCGGGGCGGGGCGGGGTCGGGTTTAGGTTCAACCCGCCCCTACCCGCCCCGGTATATATAATATATATATAAATATATATATTTTTAATATATAATATATGTAACATATATAAAATAATTAGTAAAATGATTAATAATATTATATCATATATAAATTTTTACTTTAATTTATGTTATGTATGTAAATGGTGGTTATATAATTTTTAAAATTTTATTTTATTTGTTGGATTTAATAATTATAGTGGCGGGTAGGGGCGGGGCGGGTTAGGGTTTAACATTTTAACTACCCGCGGGTAGGGCGGGGCGGGTTTCATGCGGGTTTTATGTCAGGCGGGGCGGGGTCGGGTAGAGCAAAAACCCGCCCCTACCCGCCCCGTTGCCACCCCTAACTATAAGTAAAACTACTTGACCAGGTTACAAAGAAAAAAGATTTGTGTTCACATATTTAATTTTTGCAATTCTTTTTTTCACACAACAAAAGTTGTCAACAGACGTTTATTGGAATAGGATTGAGAAAATTAACAAACTCACTCACCTGCTGTACAGTCATTTCATCAAGGTTAATGTGTGTATAAGCTCTGTCCTTTGCCAAAGCTGTTATATCACTATAAAGTGGGTAGGGAAGGAAAAGTTAGAAACTTGACAAGCCACTCCTAAAGAAAGAACTTTCAACAAGACAAGCAATAGATTGATTCCAAATATCTCCAAACACACATCAAGAAGTATATTAATAAGGAAAAACACAACTAACCTCCGACAGTATATATCCAGTAATGAGTCATTATCGTCAACTATTGGTATTGAACTTACTTGAGCTGCAAAAGCAAGGGGCTTTTGTAAGTATGGGTAAGTATATATTTCTTAGTATTTTGTTCAAATCAGAAACTACCCATCCCTTTCCCCATCATGATTAATCACACCTAGCAACCAACCTTCTACATAAAGTAGGAGACAGTGCCCTCTACCAGCCTAATGCATCAGAAACATGCTAGGATTTTGTCTATGTTGCTTTTCTTTTTGGTTTGATATGTTCAAGGTCAGACAGAGAAATCACACCTTGAACTAATAGGTTTAGTGCTGAAGTAACCGAAGCACTTGGTCTCAACATTGCTAGAGGTCGTCGATTTGACTCCCCAATTTTGGGCAGCCATGTACCCACAGGAATTGCACATATTGGAAGTTGAAGTATAGGCAACGAACTAGAGCAATGCCTAAAATACCTGCAAATACCTGAAAAATCAATTGGGTAAGAACCAATCATGATTAACAACAGTATAAAGTGCGTTATCACAGAACTTACATTTAAGTATGCCAGAAAGTGAAGCAAGATGTAGTAGCTGTGGAAATGAACCGTCTTCAGAAGATGAATGGATAACAGGAACTGTTGAAACCTCATTTTGCAGGATCTTCACAGCAATATCCTTCAAATTATCATATGGCCCCGCCTACAACAATATCAATCATAGATGATTAGATAACAATTGCAGTCACTTCTATGAACAAATGTGCATCTGGCATAGTAACATATAAACATTAATTATTGTACAAAGTTTTATACATAACCCAAAATAATGCTTTTAAACTGCAAGTTCCAACATTAGTTTGAGATGGCTAAAAGCATAGCTAGTGCAAGAGGGGTACATTTATTAACCATAAGATGATAATAGTCAAACTACATGATTAGTTCATGATTAATGAAATTTATACAAGGCATAAATGCGTGGGAAGATAACAAAAGTAACCCCCATCTCTCTAAAAAATAAACATACAATCTATGGTTCCATCTCTCTAAAAAATCTTCCTTTAGTTCAACACAAACTAGTACTACTTTTTTCGATTAATTGCAGAAACGCACATTCTAGCTTTGTAGCATAAACATAGGAAAGATCTATTCTCATTATTCCTCAGAGAGAAACAAAACACATTGAACGTTGTCATCAAACTAAGGCCTTATAAAAGCCACATAAAACACTTACATGGATAAAACGCCTAGGAAATACTGCTCCAGGTCCATTATTTTGTCTATTTAAATAAGATTTTCCTTCTTTCCAAGCAGATATGGTATGCGTTTCAAGCTCCTCTTCTGTTAGATTGGATCCATGACTACCAATCTGAGGAATAGACAAAAAGTATAGAAAACATTTCATAATACTGAACTTGAGTAAAACCTTACAATTAGAAGAATATACTATAAAAGAAATAATACACTAGTGCATGGTTTAGAGTTGGTGGTGTTTTCTTTTTTTTTTTTTTGTGTGTGTGTGTGTGTGGGGGGGGGGGGGGAACTTGGCAAGAATTTCTTACCCTCTCTTCTATAATCTTTTCTAAGTCAATTGTGAAAGACTCAAAGACGACAAATGGCCAGGTCAAATAAAAAGTTGAGATAAGAGAAGTCATTCTCTTATGTTCATGGCTAAATTGGCATTTGTTCCCAGTCAACAACATGCAGAATCAATTGAACATCTGTTCATTTAATGTATTGGCCAACAATATCTAATATTGTTTTGCCTATAAACTTGGTAATTTCTGCTGCCACTCATTCATGAAGCTCAATTGTCAAAGGTTGAGGTACATGATGGTTGCACACAACACTAGTCCAGGCATGTATGCAAACTTCTTGGTATGAATATGAACAAAAAACCAACCTTTAGTGCAACAAAATCACTATAACCATACAATAAATATTTTAGGTATGTTGCTACTAGGTTATGTAAGTTGCAATACATCTTGTTCATGTGGTATAGTATTATATTAGCACTTCTAGCCTTCTATGTTACTTGGAAACGAGCCATAAAGACAAGGACTTTATATTTTTAGAAAACCTGACAATAAGCTAATCTATATCTAGAGAATTGGGTTTGTTAACTACCTCTTGGTATCTAAAAATTAAAATTGAAATAAAATTTGATTTCTATAAATATATTTAATTATTATATACATATATAATCAATTATAACTACCCATTGACTCTCACTAAATTCACATAAATAACTACCTACTAACTATGATAAACCACTAACATTTTTAATTTTCTTAATTTTAGAAAAATAAATAAAATTTATTTTTAAATTTATACTAAAAATAAAAAATGTTGGATTGATTGGCACTATTAGTAATATTAAACTAGACTTACCTCTCTCAAAATTAAAATAAAATCCAGGGCACTAAGAACTCCAACAAACTGCCCCTTGCAGAAGTCCCAAAGAGGAGCCATGGGAATTCCCTGCAAATCACCCAATTCGGAGAAGTTGCATATGCAAGCTTCTAATAAGCAGTTGATAAACACACAGTAACAAAGCTAGAGCATATAACGCAAGAAATTGGATATATATAAACTGTCAAAGCAAATAGCATATGAAAAAATCACTAAAATTCTAGAGAAGGTTAAAAAACTATACACGTCATTTCTGACCTATCTATCAAGGTCAAGGCAAGGAGAGTCAGAAAGCAATTATCAACCATATTTTCAGCAAAATTATTCATTAACAATGAGCCACCTATACAAAATCTAGTCAAAGGAAGACAACGATACCTGCTCATGTAGAATGTGAAATGCCTGTTTCACTGGCAGATCAACATCCAAGGCAACAACCTATGGCAGGTGTCACTAAATTAGTAAACTCTGGAATTCGAGGTTGTAAGGTTGATAACTAATCGTAAAATCCAAAATTAAGATATCAACGATAAAGAATCCAAACCTTGCCTGACTCCGGAAGTAATTCATAAGCTGTGCGCATTGACAAGAATGCTGAAATACGCTGACGGGAGGTTTGTACATCAACATCCGATATTCTTGGCAACACCTCACTCAATGTACCATCTGTCAACCGGACCTGAACAAAGGAATTTCAGATGAAAAACAAGAATAAGATTTCACACAGGCAAAAATCAGTTCTAAAAATGCAACAAACAAAATGTTGTACAATATACTCTATGTGACGGCAGGGATATGATTAATAATAGAATTATGAAGATTCAACTGGATTGAAAGGCAATAAAACTATCATGACATCAGGAGTCATTAGATGAGTTGCACATAATCACCGGTCAGATAGCAATATCAATTTTAACATATTGCGTATGCTTCAAAATTTCGATGATCTATAATATTCTCAAAACACAGCACACAGAGAGCCATGTTAATAGCAATAATAACAGCTGTCACAAAATAACTAATTATTACCACACGCCGAAAACCCTCATTATCCACATCCATGTTAGAACCAGAAGCTATGTCTGGGTTTAAAACAGGTACGAAATTAGGATCAGTAGCCAATAAAACAGTGTTAACAATCCCGATTTCTCCAGATATATAAGGTTGATGCTCGTCATGCCGCCATTCTCCATCAACATAAAACTTGTACTGCATTCAAATAATTCAAAATAATATAATAAGTATCCTCTCACCTATCATTGAAAGATACCAGCAAACGTGTGTACAAGCAGAATTACTTACCAACAACCAGTCATTGAAAAACCAAAATAACATTTCAAAACAAATGCTAAAAGTATAAAACAGATCTTCAATTTTAAAGCTCTGTAGAATTCAAACACCATGTCAATTACACTTCCACATTCACAAGATACACTCCAGAGTTTTTAAGGCATCCATTTATAGTTCATACCAGTTAATCCATTTTATTCATTTATTTTTGGTTAATGTATGAAATGGTAATCAATGGTGTTGAAATCAAATCCTATGAGTGGGAAAATAAATAAATAAATACATAAAAATTCAAGAGAAAGACCAAAACATGAGTGAGAGATCAAAGAGACCAATCCACTTTAACACAGATTATTAACACAGAGCTTCATCCTATCCTCTCTATGCGGAAGGTTTTGCAACCAAAAGATGTCTCTAAATAATATCCAATTAAAATTATGAAATCCACAAAGCAAGACACACACACACACACACACACAAAAGTATATTCTAGTAAGAACACACAACTTTTTACTTACTCAGTCATTCATCTAAGCCCATCAGCCCATCACTGTAAACTAACCTGATGATAACCGGGGGCTAAGCTATGAATAACTTGAAACACAGTTGGACAACCTTCCACTGGCGACATTTGTAGAAGCTCGGACCACCTTAGAGTCAAAATACAGAAATTTTTTTAGAACCAGAGAGAGAGAGAGAGAGAAAAAGAAAAAGAGAACAAGAGTTGAGTAACGTGAATCCCACTACAAATTATAATGAATCAAGTAAAAAGGAGCATTCTCGCCAAATAATAATAATAACAGGGTCGCAAATAATTAAGGTGTGGCAATTTAGAAGAAGACGCACCGTGTGAAAGAACCACTGAGATACACACTTCTTCCACCATATGGCCACACAAAACGCATGGGAATTAACACCGTCCCTGCAACACCACTTGTATCTCTCGCAGAATCCATGCTCGAACTGAACATTCCGCTTCGAAATTGAAACTGCTACTTTGAGATTACCTTCCAACTATGCTTCATCATATCATGCCAGCTTCTTCAAGTCGTACAGCAAAATCCAGAAAATGCAGTCCCAATTCAATGCACTGCGAAATCCCCTCCAAAAAATCCCAAATCAAAATCCTTGAGGGGGAAAAAAAAGGTTAAAATTTTGATACTATATTACGCGAAAAAATCGAAAATGGGAAGTGCCTATTTCTCACTGTAACACAATCAAATAAGCATTTGAGCTGGGCACGGAAATCAACAACAACAATTTGCATGCAACAAACCCCATTGACTGGCAGGCACAAAACCCTAACCCTAAATCGAGAAAAACCTACCGAATCGAGCTCGAACAGGACGAATTCGAAAATTGATAGCAAAAAATGAAGGCAGTGTAATGAAGGAAAGGAAGAGAGAGAATGGAAACCCTATTGAAACGAAAGAGGAAACAAGTTGAGAAAATCGAGGATGGGTGTGGTACGAAAGAATCCAACCATGAAAAAAGACGAAACCTTGAAATAGATGCTGGAAATTTATCAATGAAGGAAATAGGAATGGCAAAAACCAAAAAAAAAAAAGTTTGATCTTTAAATAATTACATTTATAATATATTTATATTTATATATTTACTAATTATTTATTGAAAATAAAGAATATGGTCAATGAAATGAAACTACTAGTGTAAAATAATCAGTGCGGTGCCAGATTCACAGATTGTTAAAGCAGAAAAAGTAATATTGACAAAAGCAATATAGTATCTAATTTTTTTTTATTTATTTAATAAAATTAGAGTATATATTTACCACTTTTAAATAAATTTTAATACAAGTTAAATTTTTATTTGTTAATGATTAGAAATATTTAAGAAACATATTGGAAGATAATAATAATAATAATAATAATAATAATAATAGTTTACTGCTTAATAGATAGTAGTACAATAAAGCGGCGGGGTGTAACTGGTTAAACTGTAAAGTATCACAAGGGAGTTGTGGATGCACGTGCGATTCTGTTTCTTGGGTCAAACTGACATTAAATATATTGAAGCTGTACATTTGGAAATTTAATTATTGTGCAAATTTATTTTTCTTTTCAAAAAAACAATTAACTAACTTGTTGTCTAAAGTTATATATTTTTTAAATTTATCAATTATAAAATATATAAATTATAAAGTTTAAAATTTTAATATCTATTATCTATTACATATATAAAAAAACATAGAAAGAAAGTATTTGGTGCACAAATTTCTTTTTTTGAAATGCTTTAATTATAAAATTTATTTTTATAATTTCAAAATAATTTTAGTTAAAATATAAGATATTTTTAATGTTGACTAACCTCGTATTTATTATTATTATTATTATTATTATTTAGTTTATAAAAATGGATTAATAAATAAATTAGTACTTATTAATGCATTGATACTTATTAAGTTATTATGTTTTTATTAAAATAAAAAATTAAAAAAAACGTTGACTACTACTACTACTACTACTAATAATAATAATAATAATAATAATAATAATAATAATAATAATAATAATAATAATATCTGATCTTAAAACATGTCATAGCTAAACCCAAAAGAAAATTTTATGATAAGCTTTGTATTACATCCATATTAATGTAAGGTAATTTTTTCACCATGAATTTTTTTTTTCTTCCATATTAAATTGAAGGATTAGTATCAAGATGAATAGGATACAAGTAACAAAAAAATCCTTTAAATAAAATTAATTAACATGTGAAATATTATGAATACATGTAATATTAAAATACTTTATATTCAAACATAATTTACTTTTAGATGAAATGAGACTTATATCTCACTTAATGGTAGGTTATGAACAAATTGTCGTCCTGTAATTTGTTTCCTACACATTATGGGTGCTCTTGCTTCCTTTATTTATTTATTTACTTGTTTTCTTTTTGGAAACATCCATTTTCATATATTTTATATAAATAATATTAAAAAATTAACTTTTTCAGCTAACATCAGTCAATTTTTTTTAAAATTATGTCATTTATCTCAAATTTTAGACCATAAATTATAAACTTTTAACTTTAGATTTTAAATTATAAACCTAAACACTAGACTAATGTTGGCTAATTCCTTTTACTTTCTCTTTTTATGCAGATACAGGACATAAATTTTGCAATGGAGGCTTCTAGTAAATGTCAAGAGAGCCTTCCACATGATCATGGAATAGGTGAGTTATAGGGATTGTATAAATTCTTTAAGGTAGGTTGTTGCTTTCAGCTTTGAAGATATAGATGAACTTGTACAGCTGGTTCAGACTGCAATTAACGCCATAAATTCTGCTGGTCTTGCTCGTGCTAGAGATTAACCTGGAGAAGGAAGTGGCTGCATAAGTATAACTATACTGATAACTGTTATCTTAAGGGTACATAACTAGTATTTTAATCAAGAACAAATTGCAATATTATTCTTGATAAATGCATTTTGCTTTCCTTGGCTGCAATATTGCAATGCCCAATAGCCTAAAATGAATAGTTACCAAAAATCTCCACATGTACACAAACCATTTTTGAAATGATGAAATCTATTCACATCTCTCACAACAAAATCTCTCTCTACAATATCACTAATCATCTTGAAGCTCTCATGACAATCCCTGCACATTCTCAAGTTCTTCATTACTCTGATTGTGACTCCTTTAGGCATATTTATTAATCCAAACGCCAATGCAAGTTTCTCACTGTGCAAACTAACAATTTCCTCTTTGGCTTCCTCTTCTATATCAACAAACACCAAACCTGTAGTTCCTCCTACATATCCCCTTTCCTTCATTCTATGTTTCAATTCCTTTAGCAAGCTCAGAATCTCATTCGCTTGAGAGTACTTTGAGACGTCCCCAGCATGGAACACATAAGTTGAGTTCTTTATCTCAATCCAACTGCTACCAGGTTCCTTGCAAATTCCAGTACGTTTCATTTCGGATCTTAACTGATGAGCATTTTCCCAGTCCCCTGCCAATGCATATGCATTGGACAATGTTACATATGCACCTGCTACTTGTTGATTGGACTCTATTAGCCGCCTGCTGGCTTCGAAGGCGATGTCTACTCTACCATGAAGCCTACTCGCTGAAAGAAGTGTTCCCCACAACATGGAGTACCCATCCCGCTCTAAATGAACTGATTTTGCTAACTGGTAGGCTTCCTCAACACGACCTACTCGACCTAGCATATCTGCAATGCATGTATAATGCTTTGTATCAGGCACCACCCTGTATTTCCCATTCATAGAGTTGAAGAGCTCAAGTCCTTTGTCTATTAGACCTGAATGGCTGCAAGCATGTAAGACCCCAACAAAAGTGACATCATTGGGTTTTATTCTTCTGTCAATCATTTCCTGAAAAAGTTGTAGAGACAAAGTTCCAAGTCCATATTTTGCAGCACCAACAATCATTGAAGTATAGGGAATTACAGAAGGATTTGGGATTCTCCTGAAGACTTTATCAGAATAGTGAACACAACCACATTTGGCATACATGTCCACAAGTGCTGTAGCAACTACATCATTTGCGTCGTGGCAAAGACGGATGACTATTCCATGAGTGACCTTCCCAGAACCTAGGCTGCCCAAGCTTGCACAAGCACTGATCACACTGCACAACATGAAATGGTTTGGTTTCTCCATCCTCAAGTGAGTGAACTCCCTAAACAATTGGAGGGCATGATGGCCTTGTGCATTTTGAGCATAAGTGGTGATCATGGAGGTCCAAGAAACCACATTCCTTACACACATGGAATCAAAAACCATCCTAGCTTCATCAACATGATTGCATTTCCCATACATGTCAATGAGGGAAGAACACACAACAAGATTGGACCCAAAGCCCATAACCTCAACACGTCCATGAATTCTTCTTCCCCGGTCAAGGCTGGCAAGGATAGAACATGCATTGATGAGAGTGGCAAATGTGAATTCATTTGGAAGAACCAGTGTCCCTTGCATCTGATGGAAGAGCCAAAGCGCGGTATTGGGTCGACCACAGGTGACATAACCAGCCATAAGGGAAGTCCAAGACACAACATTACGCTGAGGCATTTCGTCGAATAGTTTATGTGCATGGTTAATTTTGAGGAACCTGAGATAACAGTTGATAAGGTGGTTAGTGGTAAAAGTGTCATTTGATAACCCACTTTTGACAACGTTGGAATGGGTGGTGGTTGCAGAGATTAAATTCTTGCAAGTTTGGAGCTGTTCAATGAAGTAGGCTTTGGCATTGGAATCGTAATGGAAGAATGAGTTGTGTTGGCGCGAAACAGTGTGCGTTATTACCAAATTGCACTTCAACGACTGCCTCATCTGTGTTCTATATTGTCCTTAGCTATAGGCTAAACTCTAAATTTAAGGCGAGGACATTCTGGTAATTGCGCAAACTATCTACTATTGCTCTCAATGGCATTGTGAACCGACGATGATGGTTGGTTGAGTTTATATATCATTGCATTGAAATTTGCAAACAAAACAGAACTTTGGGACCGAATGTTCTAGAAGTTGTGCATGTTTCCGACTATAGGAAATGTTTTCTATATGATTTTTTTTTTCTTTTCATTGTCTTTTATAAAGAATGAAAAAAATATAACAAAAAAATATGTGTTTGTTTGACGGTGGAAACTCACGTGACTGTAGGTGAAGTTGCTTCTGGATGGTTGACATGTGTTACTATATGATTTAAAAAAAATCAATTTATTTTATACAAATAGTTTATTTAAAAAAACCAGTTTAAGTAGATCAAATAACTACCTTTAAAATAATTTTAATTTTTTCTACGTGTTATTCCTAAATTCCTAACAGATGAATTTGGTATGTTCTTCTTCTTCATTTTTATTGACCAATTTTTCTTTAAATTTATCGGAAACTTTTATTTATTTAATTTTCATCAAATATATGTATACAAATTGTTTGAAAAAATAACATTTAATATTCTGAAAAAGAAACAAAATTCACATTTTTTTATAGGAATGGCATAAATGGTATCATCTGTCCTTTTTGTTGTGTCTCTACTTTCTATCTTCTTGATGAGCTTTGTTTTGTTTCTCATAACTTACATTTTCAGTTGCTTTTAAATTAAGCTGTAAACAGATTTTAAATTAAGTTTTAAAAATATGCTCAATTACAAATGTACCGTTAAATTAAATTTTATGGTAATCAATCAATTAACTTTAATTTTACTAATAAATTATTTTCATGCAAATTATTGTTAATTTTTTAATATTATTCTATAAATAAATTATTTTTTTAAGATAATAAGACGATAATTTACTTGTCTAGAAATTATGATTTCATTGTCATGCACGTTTTTGTGTTTTTACTTACCAACTAGAATTTATTTTTAATGAAATTAGAATTTATTTTTAATAAAACAAAAGTATCTAATCAAAATATTAATTTGGTCTTCTTAAATAATTGAACATAATATTATTAATTTTGTCTACAACAAAAATTTTTAATAAAATTTTTTAAAATAAAATCAACCCAAAAATAGAGAAAAAAAAAAAGAACAACTAATGAAAATATTTATTTTGGCATTGCCATCAAGAATAAGATAGCCATAGAAAAAATCCAACCAAATAAAAAGGATCTAACTCATACAATTAAACTACCATCATATCATCACAATAAACTATAACATCATCAACTAAAGAGACATGCAACAAATATGGAAGAGAGCCAATCAGTTATAGCTCAAATGGCATAGTCTCCCCATACTCAATTAAGAGGTTGCGGGTTCGAGTCTCCTATCTTTGGTAAAAAAAAAAACAAATATAGAAGAGATCATGCCAAAATTTTAACTATGCTCATGTTATCAAACAGTCTACATTATACCATAATTATATTTTTGTCTTCTACCACATGAAATTGCGATGAATTATGTTGGCATTTATAATATCTTTCTTAGACTTGTAAAGAATCTCTATTTTCATTTTTTCTTTCTTCATATTAACCAACTATGTTAAACACGATTCCCACAAAATCATTAACACAAAATTTCAAAACTAATATTTTCTACGTATTCCAAATACATTTGAAATAATAAATTTGATTAAGAAATATAAATAAGAAGAACATACCTAAGGCCCCAGGTAGCGATGGGTACAATATGAATTTCATCAAAAAATGCTGGGACAAAGTTGGTCAGGAGTTCACTGCAGCGGTGATGGAGTTTTTCCAAAGGGCTAAGCTACCAGCTGAGATGAATATAACATGGGTGACGTTGGCACCAAAATTTGTGGGTGCTAAGGAGATCAAGGACTTCAGGCCAATTAGTATGGTCGGCTGTGTGTATAAGGTGATTTTCAAGATTATGGTTAGGAGGATGAGATCAGTTATGCCCGGTTTGGTAGGCGAGACACAGACTGCATTTGTGAAAGGTAGGGAGATTCATGATGGTGCCCTCATTGCCTGTGAGACGGTCCATTGGCTCAAGGCACGGAGGAAGGAAGCGGTGATCATTAAGCTAGACTTTCAAAAGGCTTATGATAGAGTCAGATGGAGTTTTGTGGACATTGTATTACAGAAAATGGGGTTTGGCCAAGGGTGGAGGAATTGGGTGAAGGAGTGTGTCAGTACGGCCACTATGTCAGTCCTGGTGAATGGGTCACCATCCAAGCCATTTAATATGGAAAGGGCCTCAGACAAGGAGATCCTCTTTCTCCCCTGCTGTTTGTTCTTGTGGTGGATGTGTTGCATCGGATGTTGGGGGAAGCTGTCAGAAATGGACGCATTGATCTATTACTGGTTGGTGGGGAGCATATCGCCCTGTCGCATCTCCAGTTTGCAGATGACATGGTCTTGTTCTGTCCCCCGAAAACAGAGACGATTGTGAATTATAAGAGGCTCTTGCGGTGTTTTGAGCTGATGTCGGGATTGAGCATTAATTTTGACAAGTCGAATCTGATCGCGGTGAATTGTGAACAGGATTGGGTAGATCAGGCGTGTGACCTACTGGGATGCAAGCAAGCGGTGTTACCAGTGAGGTACCTTGGGATCTCGTTAGGTGCGAATCCGCGGCTGGTGAAGACTTGGAAGCCAATCATAGATAAGGTGGAAGAGAGACTTAGCCTATGGAAAGCGAAGGTTCTGAACAAAGCAGGCAAGCTTATCCTCATTAAATCGGTATTGAATAGCCTACCAATATATTACCTAAGTTTGTATAAGATGCCAAAGGCAGTTGCAGATAAGCTGATTGCATTGCAAAGGAGATTTATGTGGTGTATAAGATGTGCTTAGGAACACAGCGCTCTTGTTTAAGTGGTGGTAGCGGTTTTCAACAGAGGATTGCCCCTTGTGGAAGAAGATTGTGTGTTCATGTAACAACTTGAACCCTGATGTAATTCTTGTAAATCAGAAGCTACCGGTTAAGGGAGGACCCTGGAAAGATATTTGTCAGTTGAATATAATGAACCAAAGGATAAGAAAAAAGATGGTTGCTGGGCTGGCACGAGTACCCTGTTTTGGGAGGATAATTGGCTACAAGGTGGGCCTCTAAAAGCGTCATTTCCAAGACTATTCTCTGTTTCGAACCAACAAGAAACTCTAATAGGGGATTGTGGCTTTTGGGATGGCTTCGAGTGGATTTTGAATTTCCAGTGGAGGAGAGAGTTATTCCAATGAGAGCTTGAACTCGTTCATCAGCTTCATGAGAGGCTAAGGTCGGTCAAGTTGTCAACTGGCAGAGAGGATAAGGTGGTTTGGAAGTTTGAGAGTAAAGGTATTTTTTCTACGAACTCCTTTATGCAGGTACTACAATCGGAGACTCTGTCAGATGAGATCACGAGTTACAGTTTCACAAGTGCCCTATAGAGAGGAGTGGTACCTCCGAGGATTGAGCTATTTGGCTGGTTTGTGCTGATTGGTAGATTAAATACCAAAGACAGATTGAGCAGATTAGGCGTGATCCCTCACAGTGATATTATCTGTGTACTATGTCAGAAGGAGGTAGAATCTGTTGAGCATTTATTTCTTCTTTGTGACATAACATGGCAGGTGTGGTGTAGCTGGTTGAAATCCGTTGGTCATGATTGGGTTATCCCCGGAACCATAAGAGCACTGTTTGAAAATTGGATTGGCATGCACAGGCAAAAACAAGAGCAGAAGGTGTGGCTGACTGGTTTCTTTGCAGTGATTTGGAACATCTGGTTGGAGCGGAATGATAGGATTTTCAAAGGAAAGGAAGCAGGTGTTGAGACCATACAAAGGAGGACAACGCTGAGCTTTACAGATTGGACCAGTAGTAATCTGCATGGTTGTTGATGAACAATGTGGGAGATGGCAGGGTCTTTTGGTTTTCTTTTTCTTGTAGTACTTTGTTTGGTTATTTGCTCCACTTTTCTGTGTTGAGCTTTCTATGTTTCAAAAAAAAAAAACATACCTAATTGAAAGTTTGATATTAGTTCTGAAAAAGGGATTGAAAGAGAACGAACGTGTGAAAACGAAGAAGAAATGAATAAAAGTAACCGTTTGATCCAATTCAAATCGATTTTTTTAAATAAACTATTTATATAAAATAAACCGACTTTTTTTAAACCATATAATAACACATGTCAACCATCTAGAAGCAACTTCACCTGCAGTCGAGTGAGTTTCTACCTTGTTTGACATACGAGAGACAGAGTTTAATTTTAAATTTTTAATACAATAATGGTGCACGTCGTTTTATATAATGGATTAATTACAATTTTCACCTTTTCAATTGTCATTATGCTATGTTATTAGTATAAATATTTTTTTTAATTGTCAATAAATTAAATTAAAATGATATCATTTGCGTTTTTTTAGATGTTTATTTATGTAATTAATATAAAAATAATTATTTTTGTTAAGGTAGTGTTACGTAATTAAATATGTGTATAAAAATTAAATTTATATAAGATAAATGGTAAATATATTTATATATTTTAGATTTATGTAAAATATTATTTTTGTCCTCAATATTTGGGGTAAGTCTCAAAGTTGTTCCTAACGTTTAAATCGTCCTATTTAATTCTCTAACGTTTCAAAATTGACTCAATATTATTCTGCCGTTAAGAATCTATTAACATAATTGACGGCGAGACAAAATTGAGACGATTTTTGAAACATTAGGGACTTAAATAGGACAAAAACATTGGAGACAAAAACGATACATAGAAATAAATTTTAATTTTATCCTTCAATAATATCAATTTTTTACTGTACATAGTTATTTAATTATTTTTTAATCACATTTAAGTAACTTACACTTAATCACATTACTTTTATTTTAAATAAATTTATTTTTATATAATTTTACTTTTAAAAATTTTTATTCATCATAAAATGTTTGTAAAATGACTAGTACATCAACTTGTGAAAAAAAAGATACATATACAATAAATTAAAATAATGTGATTCTAGTCATTCTACACATATTTTATTGTGATAAAAAAAATTTAAGAATAAAATTATAAAAAAAATTATTTAGAATGAAAGTAATATGATTAAGTGTAATTTACTTAGATGTGATTAAAAAATAATTGAATAGCTATGTATCGTAGAAGATTGCTATTATTGAAGGATAAAATTAAAATTTATTTCTATGTATCATTTTTGTTTCTAACGTTTTCGTCCTATTTAAGTCTCTAACGTTTTAAAATCGTTTCAATTTCGTCTCGCCGTCAATTCTGTTAACAGATCTCTAACTGCAGGACAACATTGAATCACTTTTGAAACGTTAAAGACTTAGATTTAAAAGTTAAGGACAACTTTAGAACTCACCTCAAACATTAAAAACAAAAAGATTCTTTACTCTTTCGATTTTATTCTATACACATGATTCATGAGGCATGATTGAATATCCCTTGTTTTAAAGTGAATTATTAAGAATAGAAAATGATAGATATTTTTAAAATGGTCAAAATAATTGGTATGTTGGATGGTGACACTAATGTAGAATAATTTTGCAATAAGACACTATTTACCATTGTGTCACTGCTATTCATCATTAAACCCACTTCATAACCACAAGTGTTAAGAAAACCATGACGATATCATATAATCATGCATATGAGAAAGTAGCAGCAAGCAAGAGAAAAAAGTGCATTTACCAAAAGAAGAGAAGGAAAGGACAAAGGTAGGAGAAAAAAATTAAAATAAAATAAAATAAAGAAGCTAATGACACAAGTGCTGTTACAGAACTCAATTCATGTTTCTTGTCTCTTCACTTTAATTGATTTTTTTCCTGTCTTCCTTTTAGTAAAAGAAAAAAGTTTAGTAATGGAGGTGAAATATAGAGAGCAGGACGAATTCCAAATGTTTCTAGAATGCTTGTGTTTTAATAGTTTTAGATTTAGTCATTAATTTTGATTATAAAAAATATATATTAATTAAAATCATCGATTAAAAGAAATAATCTCAAAATTTAGTTATTGGGATAGAAGAGTTTATAATATTTATTTTAGAGTTGTATTTTTCGATACAAAGTTTATTATATTATATATTTTTTAAAAAGTGAACTTTTTGACAATTGCAATCTAAATTCAACTGCGTTTTATTCAATATTATTAGAATTTTTTACGCATGGCCTTTTTTAATTGACCGAGTCTCAATAAAAATACTATTTTCACAAATTATAAAATTTTAAGATAACCATAACAAAATAGAATTTTAACATTTACAAGTGGCGAATTGGTTTAGAAGCCATATGGCCTATTATATGCCCCTAATGGTGATAATCATAAGCTATAGTTTGGTGCCACAGCTGATGGAATTCCAAAACATATTAAAATACATAAAATAGCAAATCATTGGTTTGAGAAAGGAAATTAATTAGTTAAACGACAACAATGTGCTAGATTAATGGTGTCTTTGTGAACAGAACATATAAAATATTTAAAAGTAAAATATCGGTTTTGTCTCTAAAAGTTTGGGATAAATTTTATTTGTATTCTTAATGTTTAAATCATTTTATTTGTATCCTTAACATTTGTAAAAATAATTCAATATTATCTTACCATTAATTATACATCATGAACTTTAGTTGGAGTCCGAAAATCTCTTCTTGAAGTTAGAATACAAATATTTGGGACAGAACCGATGATCCACTCCGAATAATAACTCATTAAAAATTGAAACTAATTCCTACAACATTTATATAATTCACTTTTTTAGGAACATAATTGAACCTGAATATAAATAGTGGGTACAATATTGAAATCAAACATATCTAAGTGAGACGAGAATGAATACATCAAAATGAGAATAATTGAAAAATACAATCTGATGTATTAGTATAATTAACGCGGAATAACATTGAATCACTTTTATAAATGATAAAAATACAAATAGAACAATTTAAACATTAAAGACACAAATAAAATTTATCCCAAACGTTAGGGACAAAAACGATATTTTACTCGCTATTTGAATTAACGGTATATATGCAATGCAACATTACAGTAATCAATAACACATGACTTCATCTGAATTTAATATGAGAAGTGAGGTCACTTAAAGTCATGTGGGACTTGTGTATGCCAATCATGTACCAATTTTGTTTTTCAATTTGTGTAACCATATCAGCTGAATTCAACTATAAATACCAACTTTAGAAGAAGGAAGAGATATATTAAGAGTTAGCATAGAAATTCATATATAGAAGATTCTCTAGTTTTCATATTCTCTCTCTTTCATGGCTCCAGTGCCCATTTCTTCAATCAAAGTTGGGCACATTGATGATGTCCAAGAACTAAGAAAAATTAGGCCTAAAACCATTCCTGAAAGATTTGTAAGAGATATGAGTGAGAGACCAACACCTGCTATCACACTCTCACCACCATCTTCTGACATGCCTGTCATTGATTTCTCTAAGCTCACCAAAGGGAACACTGAACAAATCCAAACTGAAACTCTGAAGCTTGCAGATGCTTGTGAAAGTTGGGGTTTTTTTCAGGTATATATCATTGATTTTAACAGCTGATTTTAATTATTATATATTATATATATTTTTTATTTTTTTTATAATTCAAATCAACGGTTAAAATTACTAAAAGATCAATATTATTGGAATACCTGAAATTTTTCTGATACATTATATATAACAATAATGTTTGATACTCTTTATACACCAAGTTTTACACTTATATAGATTGAGTACCTGTATAAAATCTTTTTAAACAAAAAATGTATATAAATTAAATCATTTCTAAGTATGTATACCTCTTGGTTTTACTTTTGTGCTACCTTTTTTATGTCTGTATATAATTATATTAACTTATCATAATTACATAGCCATCAATTTGTGTGTGCATATTTATACAAACTAAAGTTGAGTGTGTGATTAGGTACTTAATCATGAGGTTGACCTGACATTGATGGAAATCATGGAGAAAAGTAGTAGGGAATTTTTTATGCTTCCTTTGGAAGAAAAACAGAAATACCAGATGGCTCCTGGTACAGTCCAAGGTTATGGCCAGGCTTTTGTTTTCTCAGAGGACCAGAAGTTGGATTGGTGCAACATGTTTGCTCTTGGAATTGAACCTCAGTTTATAAGGAATCCAAATCTATGGCCAAAGAAGCCAGCCACATTTAGGTAATTATTCTTTTGGTAGAAATTTCGGTGCATTTAACTTCGTAAATGAGAGTCACTAAATGATTTAACAGTTTGACTAAATTGTCATCTAACAACTCTAAGCATCAACTATTATTTTATTTTAAAATATATTATTTGTACTCATTTTGTCTGGTATACCAAGTCAACAAGCTTTTATCATATACTTTATTTAGTGATAAAAAAAAGTGTGTTGGTCTAGAATACAACACCAAATGAGTATATAAAACATGTTTTGTTGTTACATATGAGTTATTCACTATTAAAATGTAGTATCACATATACATACATGTAAAATCTTGCAGTGAAACAGTGGAAGTGTATTCAAGAGAAATGAGAAAAGTATGCCAGAATCTGCTGAAATACATAGGATTAGGCCTAGGCTTGGAAGGGGATGTGTTTGAGAAGATGTTTGGTGTGGCAGTACAAGCAATAAGGATGAATTATTACCCTCCATGTTCAAGACCTGACCTTGTTTTAGGCCTAAGTCCTCATTCAGATGGAAGTGCCCTTACTGTTCTGCAGCAAGCAAAGGGAAGCCCTGTGGGACTTCAAATTCTCAAGGATCAAACATGGCTGCCTCTTCAACTCATCCCAAATGCCTTGCTCATTAACATTGGAGACACCATAGAAGTATGTCTCCCTTCACTTGTTCTCTTCCATTTTTCTTTTCTCTCTAATTTGGACTCAATTCTCATTATTTAAAATATAAACTATTCAGAACACAATAAGAAATTAGCACAAAATAATCTAAAATTACTTTATTTTATATTCTTTAATTACAATCTAAAATTATAGATTTAAGTTAAATAAGATAATTTTGAGTTATGCAGGTTCTAACAAATGGAAAATACAAGAGTGTGGAGCATAGAGCTGTGGCTCATAAAGACAAAGATAGGCTCTCAATTGTGACATTTTATGCTCCAAGCTATGAAGTGGAGCTAAGTCCAATGCAAGAATTTGTGGATGAAAAAAACACATGCAAGTATAGAAGATACAATCATGGAGAGTACAGCAAACATTATGTAACAAACAAGTTGCAGGGAAAAAAGACATTGGACTTCGCAAAAATATAAATTATACAAGGAAGAGTGTTAGAGGCAGTAATTTTTGTGTTTTATAATCATCAATTGGTCATCAATAATATTTTTAATGGTGTGATATTATATCCAATAATAAAAGATCATTCATTTTTCTTTTGATGACTAAATATTGACCACAAAATACAAAAGTTATTTTCTCCTAAATTTTCTATTAAACAAGTATTAAATTTCACAAACTAGGAATAATTATATTTGGGCCCATTACTTAAGTTTCCCATCTAGGTATCCTATATATAATGATATTATATTGCATGTGTATCTTATACAGGGACAGAAGATTTAATAAATTAATAAATATTTAATTTTAATATGCGTTTAATTATAATTATTTTTTAAATAATTATTTATATAATTAATATAAAAAATAATTATTTTTATTAACGTAATATTACATTACACAATTTAATATATATATATATATATATATATATATATATATATATATATTAATAGTATACTAAAATTAAATATAATTAATAATTGTGACGGTAGATCACTTGAAGAATTCTCTACATACAAACATTTTTTCATATAAGTCTTTACAAGTCATTTATATTTACGCGCTTCGAGTCGTTACTGCATGTTTTTCTTTTTTTTTTTGTTACACGTTTTTCTTCCTCTTCTCCTCCTCTTCCTCCTCCTCCTCTTCTTCTTCTTCTTCTCTTTTGTTATGGTCGTTACCAACACCACCACTTCCTCCTCCTCTTCTTCCTCCTTTTTTTCATTAGAATTTCTTCTAGTTAATTTTTTCGTTAGTAATTCATAATTTTGTAGGTGAATGATGTTTCATCGTTGATGGTTTGAATTGAATATAATGTAAAAGTTTTGCATTGAAAAAATATTTTTTCTGTATTTACAGTAAATTTGGGTGTAATACGAAAATATTTGGGTGTAACATGAAGATATTTGGGTGTATTTTAAGAATTTTTGGGTATATTTTTACTCTGATAAGTTCTGCATAATTCAAAGCTCTTTCTCTTCCTCATATTCTACTGCTTCTTTTTTTTTCATCATCATCACTATCTTCTTTTTTTTCTTATTCATCTTTTTCTTTTTGTTTTACCTTCTCAAGTTTCTTCTTGTTTTACTCTCTTAACAAGAATAAAAACAAAAATAAAACAAAGAAGAAGAAAAAACACATAATACTGCAAAATTATTTGGAAGAGGATGAACTTACATTCATTTAACTAAAAGAAAGAAAGAAATAAGGAAAAAAAGAAGAAAAAAATGTAGTATTAGAGAAAACATTTTTATGTATTTGCAGCAAATTTCAGTGTAACACGAAGATATTTGGGTGTAACACGAAGATATTTGGGTGTATTTTTATTCTAATAAGTTCTGCATAATTCAAAACTCTTCTTCTTCCTCCTCCTCATCTTCTACTACTTCTTCTTCCTTATCTTCTTATTTCGTTTTTTTATAATTCTTCTTGGAAGAAAAATCAAATAAAGAAGAAAAAATACATAATGTTGCAAAATTAATAGAAAGAGAAAGAGGAAAAAAATACAGCAATAACAGTAATAAAAAAACAACGATGAAGATGAAACACGTGAAGAAAAAGGAGGAGAAACGCAAAGAAGAAGGAGAAGAAGAAGGAAGAGGAGGAGGAGGAGGAACGCAAAGCACGCTATAAAAACTGTTGAGTAGCATGCGTGTAGTTTGGCCCAACTTATATGACTTGTAAACCCAAATGACTTGTATGTGTAACATTACTCGGATCACTAAAGTTAAAGGGAGTGATGATTTTATGGAGTTAAACCCCAAAATGGTCCCTGAGATTGGCGTTATGCACTAAAATCATCCCTGAGATTCCAATTGCACCAATTATGTCTCTCAGATTGAAAAAAGTGCACCATATTAGTTCCTGACCCATTTTTCATTAACGACGTGATGACATGGCATGATGACGTGGACTGTAAGTGACACATGTCACTTCATGATTTGGCCACGTGTAATGGTCTGATGATGTGGTGATCAGTGACACGTGGCATGCTGACGTGGATGGTTGTGCCACGTGTCGCAACAGTATTCGTCCACGTGTCATCCATTATGTCTTTGTTGTATATACACCAAATTAGTCCCTCACTTTGCATTAAGTGACTCATTTTAGTCCCTGAAATTGAATGTCGTGCACCAAACTAGTCCCTTCACCAGTTTTTTCTCATTTTTTTCTATAAATTCAAAATTCTCAATATTTTTTAATGCATTAATTTCAATTCTATTTTTTCACATGTTTTTCAAATAAAAGTGTTTTTATAAAATATTTTTCTCTTGTGAATACCCTAACCGTCGACTTGGAGTTGACGTGAAGGCTTTTCAAGCACTTTCACTACCATCTCCGACCTCTTTCAGTACTTTTATAAAATATTTTTTTCTTACGGATACCCCTAATAACCGCCGTCTTGGAGTTGACATGAAGGCATTTCAAGCTTCCCTCATTACCATCTCCGACCTCTTTCGTCTAGACTGCAGAGGTCAAAGATGGTAGTGAGGATGCTTGAAGTGCCTTCAATCTAGTTCATTTACTCATAACGAAAACGTGTATTTCATAAAAAAATATTTATTTTAATTATTAATTTCTTGTTAAAAACACATATTTTTTTATGAAAAAAATGTGTCTAATCAATCATATAATTATTTTTTTTATAATAACATACTTATATATTACAAAATTTACCAATGTTAAATTATTAAAAAAATTATATAATTAAAACTAAAATCTTAAAAATTTTTATGAAAACACTTGTATTTAAACGATATATGAAAAAATAGAATTGAAATTAGTGTATCCAAGATATTAAAATTTTAAATTTAAAAAAAATGAGAAAAAATTGGTGAAAGGACTAGTTTGGTGCACAATATTCAATTTCAGAGACTAAAATGTGTCACTTAATGCAAAATGAGGGACTAATTTAGTGCATATACAACGATGACATAATGGATGACACGTGGACGAATACTGTTGCGACACGTGGCCAAATAACATTGTGACACGTGGCACAACCATCCACGTCAACATGCCACGTGTCACTGGTCACCACATTATCATACCATTACACGTAGCCAAATCATGAAGTGACACGTATCACTTACAGTCCACGTCATCATGCCATGTCATCACGTCGTTAATGGAAAATAGGTTAGGGACTAATATGGTGCATTTTTTTCAATCTCAGGGATATAATTGGTGCAATTAAAATTTCAAAGACAATTTTAGTACATGACACTAATCTCAGGGACCATTTTAGAGTTTAACTCGCTTTTATGTGTCCGCCGCATCTTAATAATGCAATTTGCCATCTTTTAAAATGAGAAGCTAGCAAGGACTTAACACATTTCATGAACTTCATTTCCCATTATTTTATGTGGACTTTAATGGATTGTTTCCTTTGCTTTATAATATTTAGGGTTAAGTACGAATTTAGTCTCTAAAATAAGGGTTGAAAATTTTTTTTGTCTCTAATATTTTTTTCTTATAAAATCATTTTTAAGGTTAAACTTAGTTTTAAAATCGTTTTTTTAACCAAAATTTTAATTTTTATTACCAAATTACTCCTAATTAAAATGTATATATATGGTGATTGCTATGATACCTAAAAGTGTTCGTCTAACTTACCAAAAAAATTAAAAATTAATATTTAATTTTAAAAATATAAAAATAAATAATTATTAAATATTCAAGAGTTGCCATAAAAAGTAAGTTAGGCAAAAGTTAGGCATCAAGTTATAGGTACCATAGAATTCACCTATATATATATATATATATATATAAAAGAAAACGGGTTAAAGAACCGGGAACAAGGAAAGAGAATCACGCTGGGGTTTTTCAGGGAAAAAAAGGGGGAAGGGAAGGTGGGGAAGGGAATTCGCTGCCGCTGTTCCTCATTGTCACCGCTGTTCGTTGTCGTTCGGTCGCTGGATCTCGCCACTGCTCCTGGTCATTCGGTCCTCGATGTCAACGTCAGCAAATCCGCAAGGATGGACGTCGCGCGCCGCTCGATGCTCGCCGTTTCTACTTCTCCTCCTCACTTGGTCGCCGGTGCTCCTCGCCGGTCGCTGCTGTTCCTTGTCCTCCTCGCGGTCATCACTCACTGCTGTTGTTGTTCTTTTGCTTCTGCTTTTGCTTCTATTATATTGTTGATTCTAATTCCATTATGCTTCTATTATGTTGTTAATTAATTTCTTATTATGATTTTTTTATATTGTTGTTTCTGGTTGTTTCTACTTCTACTTTTGGTTGATTACATTGTTTCATTGTTGTTGTTGTTCAGCTTTTGCTTCTACTTTTGGTTGATTACATTGTTTCATTATTTTATTATACATATTTTTTATTTATTATCCTTTTTTTAATGTTTATTACATTGTTTTGTTGTTGTTGCTTCTGGTTCTGTTTCTGTTTGATTTTGGGGAAGAAGGCGATTTTAAAATTAAGTTAAACCTTAAAAACGATTTTGTAAGTAAAAACAGGTTGAGGATGAAAAAAATTTTCAACCCCTATTGACGTGTACCACGCTATACTCGGAAACAAAGCCAAACTCAAAACCGAACTAAAATATCGGCAACGGAGAAAAACTGCAACGGTAACCTCTGACTTAGTCAGCCTTATCTCCCGATCATTATCTATAATAACAGAATCCACTAATCAGAGTAGATCATGACTTCATGTAACTGAAAGATACTGATAACGGCACCGACCATATACATCGGAACTAATTCACACCACTCACCTATAAAGGCTCAAGGAACACAACCCACAAGTCACAGTTTTCACGCTAAGCTATCTCTTTTACTCTCTCTCACAAACTCATTCTTACTTGAGCGTCGGAGTGCTTTTTGCAGGTGCTCCCGCCGTCGTGTTTCAGAGATATCCGAGGATTAGTCGCTGCGCCATCACTGGCCGACGTATAAGTCCGCCGAGGACGAGTAACTCCAGGACCATCACACTCCTCGGATCGCTCGGGACGGAACATTTGGCGCCTACCGTGGGGTCCCGATTACACTAACCCCACTTTTCTCCTTTTTTATTTGTTACCTCTTGAGAATCCTTTTGCAGGGTCCCACGACCTTTAGACATGGCCGACAACGGAGCCCACCAGCTCACACAGGCCGAACTTATAGCCCAGATGGCTGAACTCCAGGCAGAGGTCAAAAGACTCACCGAGTTGTCAGCGCAGAATAACACCAACAAACGAGAAGAGGGCAATCCCAAGAGCTCAGCCCAAGGCGGCGCCGACCTATTGATCGCCAATCCCCCGAAGGAGAAACTAACTTTAGAAAACCCATTCTCGGAAGAGATCATGAATTTTCAAATGCCAAAACATTTCACACTGCCTTCCTCACTTGAGCCGTATAAGGGGATTGGTGACCCCCGGGCTCACATTAAGAAATTTCAGTCCATGATGTTTTTTAACGGCTCTAATAATGAACCTGTGCTTTGCAGAGCTTTTCCAACTTACCTTGATGGAGCCACTTTACTTTGGTTTTCGAAGCTACCTGCAGGATCAATTTCTTCTTTCGAAGAGTTGGCAAAGTCCTTCATCGATTACTTCGTTGCAGCACGAATATACGTCCACGGATCGGATTACCTCGGCACCATCCGCCAAGGTCCCCAGGAAAGTCTGAGAGACTACCTGACCAGGTTTGCAGGAGCAACAATGGAGATACTCGACCTGGACCCCGCTGTCCACCTACACGCCCTTAAGGCCGGCCTCCAACCCAAAAAATTCAGAGAGACGATCGCAATCACCAAGCCAAAGACGTTAGAAGAGTTCCGGGAGAGGGCAGCCGGACAAATGGAAATCGAAGAACTACGTGAGGCCAATAAAACAGAAAGAAGACCTAAGAGAGAAGAGGACCGAATGCCAAGGTCGGTTCATAACAAGGAGCTCGGCAGACCCTTCAAACTCACTCCAAAATTTGACAATTACACCAGATTCAACACAAGGAGGGAAAAGATAATCAAAGAAATACTCAACGCCAAGATCATAAAACCTCCGGCAAGAGCAGGTAGCTATCAAGACCAGAGATTTGTAGACAAAAACAAGCACTGTGCCTTCCACCAGAAATACGGACACACAACCAACGAGTGCGTAATAGCCAAAGACCTCTTGGAAAGACTTGCTCGGCAAGGACTACTGGGCAAGTACATCGAAGGACGGAAACATAAAGAAGGTGATAGAGACAAGGAGGAACGCCAACAAGCCTTGGCTAACAAAGACACCAACAAATGGTCAAAAAACACCCAACCCAAAGGGATTATAAATTGCATATCCGAAGGATTTGCCGGGGGCGGCGAAACAACGTCAACAAGGAAACGCAGCTACCGAGCTATGCTAGCGATCGAAGGAACACCACCACCAAGCAGCCAAGATATGCCCGACCTAGAAATTACTTTCAACAAGGCAGACATATGCTCGGCCGCCCCACACCTAGACGATCCAGTGGTAATCTCTATCCAAATAGGCGATTTATTGGTAAGAAAAGTCCTTTTGGACCCAGGTAGCAGCGCAGACGTTTTCTTTTATTCTACCTTCTTGAAAATGAATTTATCTGAAAAACTGATACAACCCTCATCCGAAAAACTGGTAGGATTCTCCGGAGAAAGGGTACCAATCAAATGTTACATATGGTTAAAAACAACAATGGGTGATGATCCACTACTCAGAACTCTTGACATACAGTATCTAATAGTTGACTGCATCAGTCCTTACAATATTATTCTCGGGAGACCTGCTCTGAACATGTTCAAAGCAGTGATATCAACTTTTCATCTATGTGTTAAATTTCAGGCACAAGACGGAAAAATAGCAACAATTCACTCGGACCGCCAACAAGCTCGGCAGTGTTATAACTCTAGCCTAAAGAAGTCGGACACAATTCAGAAACAGCACGAAGTCAAAGCAGTATAAACTATGGAGGTTTTGTCCCTAGCCGAGCTCGACCCTCGAGGTGACACCCAAGAAAGACCCCAACCAGCAGACGAACTCCAAAAAATCCAACTGACATCAAAATCGGAACAGGTAACATACATCGGCCAAGCGCTACAAGAACGAGAAAGGTCGGACCTCATAAAATTATTACAAGCCAACACTGACCTGTTCGCTTGGACCCCAGTGAACATGCCAGGAATAAGCATGGATGTCATCTGTCACAAACTTGCCACTAACACGGCGAGCCGACCTATAGCTTAAAAGAAAAGAAATTTAGGAGCAGAAAAGTCAAAGGCAGCCCTGGAAGAAACCAGCAAACTTTTGCAGGCCAACTTCATCAGAGAAATCCGCTTCACCACGTGGCTCTCAAATGTGGTAATGGTAAGGAAAAACTCAGGTAAATGGCGCATGTGCGTCGACTTTACAGACTTAAACAAGGCATGCCCTAAAGATGCCTACCCCTTACCATGTATTGATAAGCTTGTAGACAACGCATCAGGTTTCAAAAGCTTGAGCTTCATGGATGCATACTCCGGTTACAACCAAATACTCATGCATCCAGAAGACCAAAGCAAGACGGCATTTATAACTGAACATGGAAATTTTTGTTATAGAGTAATGCCATTTGGTTTAAAGAATGCAGGTGCAACTTACCAACGCTTGATGGACAAAGTATTTCGTCGTCAAATAGGATGCAACATGAAAATCTATGTAGATGATATGGTCGCCAAGACCATCCAGGAAAGATCGCACTGTGATGACCTCAAGGAGATATTTGAACAGATCCGAGCCTACAAAATGAGATTCAACCCAGAGAAATGTGCTTTTGGGGTACAGGGGGGAAAATTCCTTGGATTCATGCTCACATCGCGGGGAATTGAAGTAAATCTAGAAAAATGTGAGGCAATACTCAACATGGCGAGCCCTAAAACAATAAAAGAGGTGCAACAATTGGCGGGAAGGGTAGCTGCGTTGTCTCGGTTCCTACCCGCAGTATCAAGCCGATCATACCACTTCTTCCAAACAACATCAAAAAATAAGAAATTCAACTGGACAGAAGAGGGCGAGAAAGCTTTTGCCGAGCTCAAAGCCATCCTATCAGCACCACCCGTGTTGCAAAGACCAGAAATCGGTAAACCTTTATATTTATATTTGTCTGTTTCAGATTTTTCTATAAGTTTGGCCCTTGTCATCGAAACAGGGAAAACACAACAGCCGGTATACTTCGTCAGTAGAGTCATGCAACTAACAGAACAACGGTATCGGAGGATAGAACAACTTGCCTTGGCACTAGTGATCACAGCAAGAAGACTAAGGCACTACTTCCAAGGCCACACAATAGTAGTGAGGACGAATCAACCGTTAAGACAGATACTGACAAAACCAGAATTGGCCGAACGTCTCACCAAATGGTCCATTGAGCTTTCAGAATTCGACATCCAGTTCCAACCCAGGACGGCCCTAAAAGCACAAATACTGGCCGATTTCATCTCAGAATTGACACCTGGCGAACACAACAAATCATGGGAACTGCACGTTGATGGGGCATCAAGCCGAGAAGGAAGTGGAGCTGGGGTAATTCTCAAAGAAGGAGACCAAGTGATAGCTGAACAGGCCCTCCAATTCCACTTCCCAGCAAGCAACAACCAGGCCGAGTATGAGGCCCTAATTGCAGGACTCAAACTCGCCCTAAGCTTCCAAGTACAAAGCCTGACAGCACATTGTGACTCCCTCTTGGTGGTCCAATAGATCCGAGGAGAATTTCAGGTAAAAGATTCCCTGCTAGAGCAATACTGGCTCATGGCAAAGGATCTCATCTCAAAGTTCAATTCGTTCATTATACTGCATGTGAATAGAGGAAAAAATGTGAGAGCCGATGTATTATCCAAACTTGCCGCCACTAGGGCAGACACACAAACATCGGCCTTAACACAACTCTCATTAAAAAAACCAAGCATTGAACTGTTACATATAACAAATATTAACCACCTCCATGATTGGAGGGCACCTTTTATTGAATATATCAGTACAGGGGTAATACCCAGAGACGAGCTCAACCCACAACACTTCAGACGAAAGGCAAGTCTTTACACAAGCATAGCAGGAAAACTATATAGGCGAGGTTTCTCACAACCACTACTAAAATGTCTAAGCAAAGACGAAGCAAAGGAAGTAATGGACGAAATTCATGAGGGAGTTTGTGGAAACCACATTGGAGGACGGGCCCTCGCAGCTAAGATCGTCCGAACCGGGTATTACTGGCCAACCGTAAAAAGGGATTGCATAACGAAAGTCAAAGCATGTGATAACTGTCAGAAACACGCAGCTATATCCACAAGGCCAGCCGAGCTACTGCATAGCATGGAGGTAAGCTGGCCATTCCATATATGGGGGCTCGATATCCTCGGCCCATTTCCAATAGCCCCAGGCCAAGTAAAATTTCTTTTAGTAGCAATAGATTATTTTTCAAAATGGATAGAAGCACAACCGTTAGCAAGAATAACGGCCGAAAATGTACGATCATTCATATGGAAAAACATTATATGCCGATTTGGGATACCAAGGGAAATAGTATCCGATAATGGTAGGCAATTTACAGACAATAAGCTCGGCTCACTTCTAAAAAATTTTAACATAAAGCATCATTTTAGCTCGGTCGAACACCCACAAACTAATGGGCAGGCCAAAGCTGCTAACCGAGTTATATTGCAGGCAATAAAGAAAAAACTTAACAATGCAAAAGGAGAATGGGCGGAACTGATTCCAGAAATACTGTAGAGCTACAACACGACGGTACAAACCACCACAGGCGAAACACCTTTCAAACTCGTCTATGGGTCGGAAGCGCTAATCCCTATTGAGGTCGGCATCCCTACGTTGAGAACCGAGCTATACGATGAGCAACACAACTTGCGTACAAGGAGTGCCGAGCTTGACCTAACTGAAGAAACTAGGGAGCTAGCAGCAATTAAACAAAGAGCTATAAAACAACTAGCTGAGAGAAAACACAACAAAAGGGTTTCTCCGAGGACATTCGCAGAAGGTGACTTAGTGCTCAGAAGAACAGAGGAGGCCAGACGGCCACCAGCTCATGGAAAGCTCGTAGCTAATTGGGAAGGACCATTTCGAGTCATCAAGGTGCTCGGCATGGGGGCTTATCAACTCCAAACACTACAAGGCAATCCGATATCAGGAACCTGGAATGTCTCCTCTTTAAAGATGTACCGATCTTAATATTGTACAAATAGCGAATGAAGGTACTCTTTTTCCCCCTTAGAGCCTTTTTTTTTTTCCCAAAGAAGGGTTTTTGGCCTAAGGTGGGTTTTAATGAGGCCCGACGCACAATATACTTCATTATCAATATTCAAATTTAATCAAAACAGCTCATTATCAGTATTTTTCAAATACATATTCGATCATGACTGGTCCCAAACAACATCTTACAAAATCCCATATCTGCTATTACAGTCACAAAAAACAGGGTCCCAAAAACAAGAAATATCAACGTAAACCGACCTAAGTATGGTTGGCCCCAGCAAACAAAGTTCGAAATAACAAACCCATAATCTACACTTACATATGATCACTTTCAAAAAACAAAATAGGCAAGAACCAAAGCCAAACTAAGAGGGAGGGGGGACATTCTCATCATGCTCCTCCATAGTCCCGTCTACAACTAACTTTCCATTAGCCACTATCTTCGTCATGTCAAGCCGATCAACGTCAAACTCAGGAGCCAGCAAAGAAATTTGGCTCACAGCACGTTCAAAACCATAAGAGAACATCTCCATACCGTTCTCCTCTAACTCATGAATACGAGCTGTGAGACCCCCTTTGGCAACATCATTCTCCATCACCTCAGCCTGCAGTAATCGAATCTGGTCCCTTAATCGAGCTACCTCTTCTTCAGACTCCTTCGCCTTTGCAACAGCACTAACAGCAGCATCATCCTTCTCTTTTACTAATTTCTCTAAATCATCAATCTTCGCCTTATACGATTCCTCCACAGCAGCTATTTTATTCACCGCCTCCTGCTGCTCAGCACCAATAAGCTCGGTGGTATGACCAACGCACATCAAACGAGAACCAAGAATCTGCAAAGACCTCCCCAAAATAAGAACAAGAATATGAAGAAAAGAATAGGAAAAAGAATCCTAAAATACAACCTGAACGAATTTGCCAAGCCCCTCCATACCAATCCGACGGGTCATAAGCATGTCCCCAGGATACTGAGATGCCCTGTCGGAAAGCTCGGCAAAATTGAATTGCTCACTCCAAAGAGAATGAGAGTTTGACCCCGCAATGAAACCGTGAAGTTTCTTCTGCCGATCAAAGACAGGCTCGCCACCACCAATAACCTCTTGATCACCCTCCGAAATAATCTCCAAAGATGGGTCATCGCTCTTTCTCTTGAATGAGGACGTCGGACGACCAACAGAGGAAAAAGCTTGCTCGCCACCATCCTTTTGTTCGACGGAACCACCGATTTTCTCCTTTTTCTTGTTCAAAAAGGACTGTAACTTCAAGGGATCCAAGAGAGGAGCTCGTCCACCTACAAGATGCCATCAATATCAGAAAAATTAAATAAACACTAATACAAATGGCAAGCAAACAAGACATTACCTATATAAGCTTTCAAACCCTCAACATCACCCGAATCATAAAAACGCAGAATGTCGGAAATAGACATACACTCCCCAGCAGCAACACTCTCAACCAAAAAATCCAACACAAACTCCTCCTCTTCACTCCTTTCGGAAGCCTCAAGAATCTGACTCGGCTTAGAGCACCAATAAAGAGGAAATTTCTCACTAAGCTCATCATCCAAATAAAATGGATACTCGGACTCGACTGATCGAACTTTAACAAAAAGAGATTTGAAGTTTTTGAAAGAAGATTTATAAAGGAGAAACAAGGAACGACTAGGGAAGCTGCTAAAGCAAACCCACAAACCTTTCCAAACACCCTTCGCTTGAAAGAGCGAGAAAAACAACGGCAACGAACAAGGAAATGAAAGGTAATCCATTAGACACTGAAAGGCGCGAAGAAACGCCCAGGAGTTAGGGTGTAACTGCGATGGTGCACAGTTCAGTTGGGTAAGGACATCACATTCAAAAGAGGAAAATGGAAATTTCACACTAAGTTCAATCATGCATGGAGTATATATATAGAAATACAGCCAATCTCCCCTTCTCTCATAAACCCTATCATCACGGGAACACGGAAGGAGCTCGACAGTGACACCAGAACCACCTTTCACGAAGTCCAAACCTCTCAACTCAGAAAGGGAATCAACACTAGTGAAAGAAGAGGAACGGGTTCTAACATCCTCATGAACCTAGTGATAAGGATCGTCTTCCCTAACCTCAACAGCTTTCAACTTCTCTTTCAACTTTTCTCCCGCCATGAACGCGTAGAAGCAGTAACAGTAAAAGATGAGGGAGAAAACACTAACCTTTCGAAGACATAGCAAGATAAAACGGTGAAGAAGACGAAGCAGCAAGGCGTAAGTTCCAAAAGAAGGGATTATTGCGAGCCCACTATTTTAGTGGGCAAAGTAAATTCATACCCACTACAAACGTGGGAAACCGAAACGACAATAACGCACATTAAAGACGACACAGTTCACTAAAAATAAAAAACCAACTACAAAAAACCCCTTCAAACAAAAAGCAGGCCCACCAAACATTTACCGCGCAAAAAGAAAAATCAAAATCCAAACTACCAAAGCTCAGCTACCGTTCCTAACACAACACCAACTAAGCTTGGGGGCTATGACGTGTACCACGCTATACTCGGAAACAAAGCCAAACTCAAAACCGAACTAAAATATCGGCAACGGAGGAAAACTGCAACGGTAACCTCTGACTTAGTCAGCCTTATCTCCCGATCATTATCTATAATAACAGAATCCACTAATCAGAGTAGATCATGACTTCATGTAACCGAAAGATACTGATAACGGCACCGACCATATACATCGGAACTAATTCACACCACTCACCTATAAAGGCTCAAGGAACACAACCCACAAGTCACAGTTTTCACGCTAAGCTATCTCTTTTACTCTCTCTCACAAACTCATTCTTACTTGAGCGTCGGAGTACTTTTTGCAGGTGCTCCCGCCGTCGTGTTTCAGAGATATCCGAGGATTAGTCGTTGCGTCATCACTGGCCGACGTATAAGTCCGCCGAGGACAAGTAACTCCAGGACCATCACACTCCTCGGATCGCTCGGGACGGAACACCTATCTTAAAGACTAAAATCGTACTTAACCCTAATATTTATTTCCTGAAATAAAGAATCTAGCAATCATGTGGATGCTCCACACAAATTTTTTAACAAAAGATTCAAACCAGAAGTGGAAAGAATAATCATTTGCATTGGTTGTCTCATTATTATGATGGAGAGAGGGAGCCACGCATATTGTGATCGTTCTTAGTGATTTAATTAAAGTGCTATAATTGAAAAGTTCAACGAGCTTAAAACCAAATCTGAATTTTAAAATGTTCAAACAAGTTGGGCAAACACACACATTGTGGAAAAATTGACGTATTAATTGGAAGTGATGTGGTTGTTTAACACTGAAAAGTGCTAGATTTTATTAAGGAGATTCAACCAAAATATAGACTATAAATCTTTTAAATTAGGTTACAAACTAAAAGTGTAATGCTTAATAATAGGGTTTAAATAAACTCATAGGCAACATACTTTAGAAGTAAATTCATATTCAAATAACTAAATTCAACTTAGGCTAATTTTAAATTCAATTATTATATCTTCTCTCTTTTCTTTAACTGTTTTATAGTGATAGATTAATGACTATTTATCTAGTAATGCTAAGGAAATAATTTTAAAGTTAATTTATTTAACTTAATATATATAATTTTATGTATTTAATGTTCAAAGTACATATTTATTATATTTAATATTATATATTTATTGTAGTGATAATTAATAAATATAAAATAAAATAATTTTGAGTTGATTTTAACTATTTTTTATTATCTCCTAAATATTTTTTATAAAAATTTCTTGTTGTGTATCACATGGTCTATGGTCACTTGGTCAGCATCCAATGTTGGAGTATCGATCGGCTTGAGTTTGACATGCGTGGAGGCATGCATGATGTAAAATCATCAAGGGCCGTATTATTAACCGTCAAAATTTATTTTATTTAGTATAATAATTAATAAATAAATATTAAATAAGATAAATTTTAACTGTTTTGGTTAATTTTTTGTTATCACAATTTTTTTTATTAATAAGGGGTAATTACAGTAACTAATTTATAGCACTCCGTAATTAATCCTATTGTATTTCAGAACTAATGAGTAATGAATATATAAGGAGAATGTTAGAGGACGACTACTTTTAGTGGTTAAAAAAAATATAGAAAATTAACTAATATTAATTCAAATACAAAGGAAAAAAAAAAAAACCACCGAACATTTTTTTCTATATGATTAACGACCGTTCAATTTCATGTTGATATTTCACTTCAAAATTTGCCGACTTATGTAAAGATATCATTGGTACTTAGTAGTATCATATGTCAAATTTTATAGAAATCTTTGAAGAGATTAGATAGAAGAGTTTTGTCCTAACTCTAAGGAAATACCTACAATCTACTCTTAACACACATAAAGAAAGAGATTATGTTAGGTAACGAATGATTTTTTTGAACAATATGAACAACGGGTTCTAAAGTTGGTCTAATTCAAGTAAAATAAATTACACTCCAAATTACTCACTTAAATCTTAATATTAGAATAACTATCCGCACACCTAGTGAATTAAACATCTAATATATCCATTGTTCATATTATTTAATATTTTCATTGTCTACCTATACTTTTTCGAAAGAAAAACGCCAATTCACGAATCTGAGTGGTTATTATAACTTATGATCTCTTAAATTTCTATGGAGGGAAGCTAAGCCAACAGCAAAGATTCTTTTTTTTTTTGCCTACATTATCCCCCAACCCGACAGGGCAAGGACTATTCTGTCACAGATCGGAGTTCCATTTAATGGTCTGTCGCTGGCCAATGGGTTGCTGCATACACAAAGCTGGATTCAAACCCGCGACACTTGCTTAAGCGGACGAGTAAACTGACGACTCGACCAACCCAAGTTGGTTAGGAAAGATTCTTTTTGGTAGCCCAGTTTGACGTCAAGTTATAATTCAATTTTGACTAGTAGGTCATGTATGAGAATCTTAGCAATGCTTGCGTAAACCTCAAGTTGACACCCCCACTATAAAATATAGACAAGAGAAAATCACAAAAATAAGTGAGTAGTGGGTACTTTAGGCAAGTTTCTTTGGTTTCCTGAATTCGAAAGTGCTACTAACATCATCATGCATGATGATGGATATTTCTATATATTTCCAAACACAAACACCCTTTGGAGAAAGGTTGGAATTGCAATGGAGCTTCAAGCAACTAGGAAAGTGCATGGGTCCCTTTCTCTACTAATGATTGATTCATTGTATAAAAATGAACCAAGACATAGGTCCCTCATGGAATTTCCACCTTCATAGCACACCAAGTTGCTTCATGCTTGTCTTGATGAGGTAGGTTGTAGGTAACAATACAATCGTTATATATTCATCTCTACATTCACCAGTGAGAGTGTAAGATCTTTTCGACATTAATTGAATTGGAACAACCCATGTTTCTTGTCACTAAAATGTGATATGACAAGCGCACTAAAAAGTATCACAACTCACAAGTATTGCTATACGAATACAACCAACATTGTTTGTGTTAATGTTAAAGAGACAAAAAAATCAGCTTAATAAGTCTAAATTTATTTTATTTAATATTTATTTATTATAAAATATATTAAATAAAATTAAAAATAAAAATTTTGACAATTTTTTACTAATATTTTTTTGTTACTAAATATTTTCATTTAACGAAAGGCTTACAGATCCCTTGCTGTGACTGTTACTTTCTTTAACAGCAGTTAAGTGCAAAAATAGTGTGTGTATTGTTTTTCATTTTCAGTAATATTGCAAAAATTTAGCTAATATATATCCTAAGAACACGGCTCATGTTAAATTTACCAATCGAAAATTTTTATAAAAAATATACAAAGTTTAAATTTTAAATTTCGAATGCATAACATTTAGCTAAATCTATGTTGTAATTTCGTAATATTAAACTCTAGAAGAGGGACGATAATTTGACAAGTAAGGTATGTGTCGTGATATATTTGGAGATAAATAAAATGAGTTAATAGTCAAAATCGTTCTTTAAAGATTACCCGATCTCCATTTTAGTCCCTAAAAAATAAAATTAATCAAATTAGTCCCCGAATGATAATTGCGTTGATGAAATTCGTCCTTCCATCAACTGTGACCAACGTTTGCTGACGTTGAACATTAATTGACAGCGTAAAACACTCTAAAACGACGTAATTTTGTTCTTTTTCCCTCCAAGGATTGAAAGGACGCCGTTTGATGTCTAGGATGGGATATTTAACCGCGTTTCTTCCCATCACCACCTCTCATAACCATTCTTCTGTTTCGCTCCAAAAATCTCTTTCTTTTTTCTTTCTTTTTCGGCCTGAAATGCTTGTGTCTGAGGTAGTGTATTGTGGTGGTGCTGCGAGATCTTTGTGATATGGGTACGAGTTAGGTAAACGGAGACGGTGGCGGTGGCGTAGGTTCTAATAATGGTGGCAACGGTGGTTACTGTGACATGAACTACTATAGCCGTATTTTCTCTTTGGATTTCATTTTCTTCTTTGGGTGCTTTGTTTTCTTCGGATCAATTGCGACTCTTTATGGGTGACTCGCTTTCTCACCCGCTGTTCATGCGGGTCTTTCTACCGTGGGTTGTCAAGAGGACAATGAGGGTTCTTAATCAATTGAGATTTTTTATAGTGAATCACCCTTTCCTCTTAATCTTTTTGTTTTTATTTGTGAAATTTATTGTGATTTTTCTCAAATGCAAACCTATGTTAGTTTCTAATTTGAAGTTGGTAGTTTTGCTTTTGTTTTATTGTGATTTTTTGTTTCATTATTTTCATGAGAAAAATTAATTTGAATTTTGAATGGGGAGATTTGTTTTAGTGTGGATTATTTTGTTTCATGGAAGTAGATGGATGATGGTGTTTGAGCACAACAAAAACAGAGAAAAAAGAAGGCGACCGGGTCACGAAACCCAGCTCCTGGCTTAGCCTTCTTCCCCGATGCGTAAGTGAAAAAAGGAGAAGGTGACTGAGAGAGCGATGGAGTAATGAGAATCATGTGCAGGGGTGGCTTCGGAGAAGAATGCAAAACGATGGCTTCGGAGAAAAATGCAAAACGACACCGTTTATTATGCTGTGCTGTCACTTCACGTTCTATGTTAACTGCAGTGTCAAGAAATTAACGGAGGGACGAACGTGATTAAAAAATAATCATTTGGGGATGATTTTGATTAATTTTATTTTTCGGAGACTAAAATGAAGATCGAAATATCTTTCGAAGACGATTTTGACTATTAACTCTAAATAAAATGCATAGCCTCAAAATTACAAAGGCAGACAATCTTAGAACCATTGTGATAACTGATAAAACTACCTTGTCCTCAAACAACACAGAAATATGAAAGGGATGATTATAGACATAAATGTTGAGCACTATGAGCTTTCAATTCAAAGACATGCACCTGATAATTTCTGAGCCGACAACCAAAATACAGTTTCATTGGGACTACTGTCATACAATTCCTTCTTTTTTTTCATAGAGGGGGTGGGGAGAACAAAAATGAACGGACGGGCATTAAATAAGTTATGAGATGGAATTGCAGCATTTGCAAGCAAAAACAGAGAAGGCCAAGGTACCAGCAAGCTAGACCTACTTATGGATTTTGATTACATCGTCCCAACATGAGCACACAGTAGTGATCCATACCTGGCTGGATATGGAGGAAATGTACAAGCACTCACGGCTCCTCCTCCAAGGAAATATTCGGAGGAGCCCCTTTTTTTCCTGGCACAAAAGTTCAACCACGATCCTTGATTTTTTATCGACTACGTGCAGCAACCAAGGTAACTGCTTCGTTTGCAGAATAGTTTAAGATAAAATCAAGCCAAGTACTTGAACATATTTGGATTTTCTTTGTCTCTTTCCAAGTAGTCCCGAGAAATCAAATCTTCAATCCGCTTTTTAATTGCCTTGACGTCAGGCTGCACAATTACATTCAATATCAACAATTCAGGATTTGAAACAGAAATACAGACCCATTTGTTGGGGAAGTGGTGTAGTACGAACCTTAAACATGCGACCTAACTGCTCAACACATTCCATGACTAACTGTTGGTATCCCAAAACTTTGCGACTCTTCATAATACGCACAATTGAGGCATCAATAGCATATCTTCTATCCTTGTCAACATCCTCAATTACCTTTTTCTTCTCGTCCACAGGAGGGAGAGGAATCTGCAGAAATGCATCACGGTTCAACTCAAAACCCAGTAAATTGAATAGAGATTAAGATGGCCAAAGAAATAGAAAAGACTAGACATTGGAAATTTTTTTAAGCAAAATTCTACCTTGATCCTCCTCATTTTGTCGGTAAATTTTGAATTGAATTCAAATTCATCTGTAGAAGATATCATTTTTGTGTTTGGTTCTTTGTTAAGAATCTTGTACTTCGCACATGACATAGAGTGAAGCAGTCTAGAAACATCATCATCCGATAGGTTTAACTGAGTCATGATCTCCGAATAACTGAGTCTATCCGAGGAATTGAAAAGAAGCAATGCTGAAGCCTATTAAAAGAAGAGACGACATTGATCAGGAGAAAGAAATCCAATACTACATTTGTCAAGATCCAAAAAGTGAAACAATGAACACGTGAGGGGAAAATGGTGTTCTTTTACAGATAAGAAGCATGTGATAAGTAATTAACCTGGTAGGTTGTAACAATCAGCTCCACAGTTTTTGGTTCAAATTTCCCACTTATATTACAGGTACCCAAGGAGTAAATCCATGTAAGCTTTCTGTGCTTTGTTTTAGTTTGATAAAATTCCTTGAAAACTTCAACGCACCTGATCTAAAAATATTAAGAGACGGCAGCTGTTACTTGTAGACCAAAATCTACTTAATCCAGGTGTACCAAGTACTTGGCACCATGTTATACAGGATGCTTATATGAAGAATATGCAGATTACCATTTCCGCTGGAAGATTGAGATCAAAAGATTTGTAACTGGGCCAGAAGCCAGTAGTCAGAACTGTAACTGTCAAGTCTATTCCAGGGTCTGCATTAGGATTATTGCTTAAATACTCCTCAAAGCTAGTTTGATTCTCCTTTGCCAGTGTCAAGTCTGTAACCTGGTGGGAGCAAAAAGCAACAAAATTTTTAGTTGACCAGCCAAAAAGAGATGAACATGGTATAGGTAAAGAACCTACCATTCCTTCCATCTTTGATGTAAACTGTCCACCACATTGTTGCTTCAATTTTGTCAAAATACTTCTCTCATGATCATCGTTGGCACTCTTGTCAAAAAGAAGTCTTCGAGCAAGCTTCTTCCTGAAAGAAAGCAATTATAATGAAACAATTGCTGAAGAAGAGCCACATCAGACCTAATAATTAACAACTAACTTTCTTCCTAATTATTTCTTTTACCTATAAAATTCAGCAAACAAATCTTTGTCGCTAATGTAGGCAAGTAGCTTGACCACCTGCAAATCGATTAAAACAGGTCGCAAATACAGATGTCAAAACCAAACACATTTAAGTTAATACAAGTATATGGAACATCAAGAATGACACAAACCTTTTCCAGAGTTTCTTCAATTGCTTCGTCACTCAATTTTTCACTGCCACCTTTCTTAAGAATGTTGTCACAGAATGTGGCAAGCAGTTCAGCGCTCGAGCTCCCAGCAACACCTTTATTGCAAAAGACCTCAAAAGCCTCCTTGAGAGCCTATATTTTAAAACTTTCAGATTTATATGCACATATCAATCCAGCATAACAATTGTAAATTCAATCTGTGATCAGTACCTTGTGGAAAAGAGTATGATTCTGGAAACAGTCATTTACATATGCGAGGTACTTGTCGTGCAGCTCAATCACTTTCCGGACAAAAACCTGAAGAATGAGACCGGGTTCAGTTTCCACAAAAGAAAAAATTGCAATTATATTCATAAATTCAAATTTTTTAGACAAACCTGCTCCTGCAGACCAACGATATCCTTTTTATCTGCCTGTAGAGATTTGCATTTAAATGGATAACAAGTCAGTAATGAATACAAATTGTTCCAAAGTAGCCACAAGGCAGTAATATTCCATGTAAAATGAGGCAATGGATAAATAAAATTTTCAGGAAAGTAACTTTAAAATTGCATCCTACAACCTAATGTAAACCCAATGTTGAAAATAATCAGTTCATCTTTTATTTTTTAACAAGAGTCAACAATTGACAAAAAACTTTGAACAGACACTTCAATAACAAGGTCATGCATCAAAGCTAACCATACTAATGCATAATAGCCTTCAATGGTTAGAGCAATAGACAAAATAAACTCAACCAGTAAAAAGCAAAACCAAAATATAATAAGTTCAGTAACAGACCTTTTTGGTACTAGCTGCATCTTCAGCCTGCTTAACCAATACCATACCCTCAGTGGTAACATGCTGGGAAAGATTAAAAGAAAAAGCATTATAAGCAAGTTAGCAAGAAAAGCCCAATTTTTATTTGACATATGGAGAAAAAGAAGGAATGGCATAGTGATAGGTTCACTACCACCAACCTGCTTAAATATACTGGAAACAGGATCTAAGCCTTTAGGTATTTTAGAAAATAGCCTGAACATCCGTGACAGATCTTCAACCTACACATTTAAAGAAAAATATGAAAACATTATACTCACAGATTAAAGTATTAAAAGAAAAATTGTAACCATAACAAGCAAAAAGAATTTCATGAGTACCTTGTCATCTCTAAGCAAAGCATGACATCCAGAGTGCTCTTTCTCGAGGAGTTGGTTTGCGTACACAGATAACAGCTCATGTTGAACTTTCTAGAAAGATAATCCAAGAAGGAAAAAATAACAAGAGAAATGTTCAGAAACTACAATAAGTAGATTTTTTGTTTTTATTGTTTTTTGTTTTTGGGGAGGGGGGGGGGGGTGGAGTTAATTGGTTCATCTCCTAAATTATTTTCTGTTTTCACATTCATCTTTGAAATAATGAATGCTCCAACTTTGTACTCCAAATAATAAACATTTCCAATTCACCCTCCCAGCATTCATAAATTGAAAATATTTGTTCTCTTCACGACCTTTTAGCTAATGTTGTTTACTGTATTAAAGAGTAGATTTGAATTACAACATACTACATAAGATATCATTATGTCCTGTATATTATTTTATTATTAAACTAATTCAGATGTTTGACAAGATCCTTTTGTCAGCATAACTAATAATATTTTAAGAAAAGGATAAATATGGTCCACTTCTTAACATGGGAAGCGGATATGAAAGTTTTATAACTTAAAAGGGAAAATGCACAAACACAGAAAGTTTGGGGAGAATAATTATTTTTGTCACCGCCCCACTTTTTTTTTGGTTGCCTGGCAATACTACACTCAACATGGGTGAAGACCACATTGCTGAAATAGCATGAAAAAAGTCGAGAATAAACCTCTAACAACTTTGGCTCGCTACTGGAGTGCAAATAATGAGCAACTCTATCTTTCTCCCGTTTTAAGCACTCCTCAGCCTGTTATAAAAGACATAACATCAAATATAGGTCAGGCAGTAATGTAAATGAGAAACCATGTTACTGCAAGGACAACTGAGAAACCACACCTTGAGCATGTAATCAGGACAAGAATCTTCTAGGATCCAACTAGAAGCCTTTCGAGAGTAATAAGCAGAAGTGTCTTTAAGCATTGCAGTTTCAAAATCATTCTCATAGTGATCCATTTGCCCCATCCCAATTTCAACAAATATATCTAATACATTCTTTAATAAAGCCCGATCAATCTGCTCTCCTTCACGTTCTTGATCAATCTTTAAACAGATAAGGGTTAGTTATCTAAATTTGTAAGCACTGAAAATCTAGCATAACAAGGAAGAAAACCTACAAGAGAAATAACTGCATCTCTAACTTTTCCATTTAGCTCCTTGTAAACCTATAAATAATAAACACAAAATTTATTACTTTAAGTAAAAATGGAATGGCAATAATAGGAAAAATGTCTAATATATAGTAGCACTACAGAACTTGTCTATATTGGTAACATGGAGAAGAGTAGCTAATTGAAAGAATTAACATAACACTATGTAAGGTTCGTCGTAACATTACCAAATCACGGAAGCAAGTTAAGCCAACTTCATTAAGGGGTGGGAGTGACCTCCGGGCAATAAAGTAGCGATCCAAATAATGAAAGAAACGAGAAAGCCACCTAACCATAATTTTATGGTTTGCCCACCTCTTTACAAGTTCTCTCAACATAAATTCATCATGCTTCTCTCTCAAAGAAGGTAATACCTGAACCAACAGGGAAAGAAGTAGCTTATTTGAAGAGAAGCACGGAAAAAAATATTAAAGCAAGATACAACCATCATAAGTATTGAAATCGTGTGGACATATTTACAGTTGAAATGTACAAGATAAGTCAAGTTTTATACCCCAACTATCAAAAGAGGAAACTTAATTACTATAAATTATATCACCTATCTTGAGAAACCCCATCCATCAAAAAAGATTAGTAGGTTATACAACAAAAAAGAAATCCAGCTTTGAGAAACCTGTCAGCAGTATTGGTCATGAGTTGCAAAATAAATTGAAAGAAGGCACTCGTTATTGGCGATAGATAGCTAAAGATGATGCAATCATAGGCCAAATAAGCCACATCTTTCTTTTCTTTTATGGGTTATTTCTTAGAAACCAATACCAACAGGTTCCAATGTGGTCATCACACACCCAAAACCAAAAGCTTGTGGGGTTTGAATTTGATCCATTACCAAGTATCCAAAACTTTACCTTCAAGTGCGAGGTAAAAGGATGTTACCTAAGCCAAAGCCCACGGAAGTTGCAGGCCACGCTTAACCGCTATTCTGAATTGCGTCAATATTAGTGCATTTTGAGCTGGAAGCTCAGGCAAACACACTAATCCAAATTCAAATTCTTACCTCTCATACACCCCCTACCACATATACACACCCATCTTGGTTACGAAAGAATGAACTAATGGTAATTTTGTTTACACCTGCCTCAAGAACAGGTAAACCAATCTCTTGTTCAGTTTATGAAATTTTAAGACCTTAGCATTTACCTTATAATGAGTTACATGGATAAGTTACCCTATTTACCAATTACAGACCTTACGTTCCTCGTTCCTCTCTCATTGATCAAACAAAACAAGTGGTAGGCAAAAATTCTTTTTCCAGTCCATCTCTTTGGTTCCTATCAATCTTTTTAATATTGTGAAATTTAAGCATTAACTTCATTCCATGTATTTCCTTCTTCACAATGCTTTCACTCATCTCTTTAGCCTAGTATATATCATCCTCTGTATTTGCCCACTGCAGCATCACTGCTGCTACCCACCACTTGTTCTTGGGCAAGATACGTGAGCAGATGCCACTCAACGGCATCCTCTCACTCTCAGCTTATTACCCTCCATTATCTGACTATAATATGTGATTTGCATTGTGGATGCTGTGGCCAAAGCAGCGTCACCAACATTTGCTTCCTAGAATCAATAACAATGACCAAACCACTTACTCTTAGAGCTACCATGAGACCTATGTCTACATGATACAAATTCTCCATCAGTCCCTAGAGCTTTAGACAGAGACTAAACCATTCAAATTACGCTTATGCTCGCAGCGAATGCCAATATAGAGCATCTAGTCACCTACCTAACCCTAATAAGCAATCAATGATGACCAACCGGAAACAATCTCAAATGACAATGTTATACAGTTATACTCACCGTTGATTGGATGTACTCTTCAAATGCCTCCTTGTACTTGTCATAGAGTTGTTGGGAATAGTCATGAGGAGGCTTTTGGGTGCACATGTTATAGATGGTTCTGCATATCATTATACAAGAATGGGAAAAAAATAAGTGCCCAAAAGGAAATAAATACACAGAGCCAAATCAACCATGGATGAAATTGAAAGAAATAAAAAAATAAAAAAAAGTGAAAGATATGCATAAAGAAGAGGGAATGGATGGTTTACGTGTAAAGCATCATGTAGTCCTCGGAGCTGAACTGAGGTTCAGGCAAGCCTTCTAGAATGTTCTTGAGCTTGGTGATGCCCTTCTGCATGAAATCCCATCCCTGCTCCAGGTCGATGGTCTTCCGCTCACTCATCGACATGATGATGAAGATGGCAAGCTGCGAATTTGAAACAAAACCTGAAAACAACAAATGGCGAGGGCAATTGTGCAATGAAATTCCATTCGGTAGAAAATTAGAAATCGGGGAAAGGTTGATGCAATCGTGGTATCGGGAGCATGAGAGAAAGAGCAAACCTTGATATGAATCGAAGGGAAACCCTAGGAATCGATGAGAAGGGGGAAAAGGGAGATGATGATGGTGATGACGATGAAGATGAAGGTGAAGATGACGGAAGAAGATGAAGGAAGAGGAGATTAACTCCGACAGGGCATTGATGAGAAAAATTAACGGAACGGAGCACACTCTCTCGCCCACAATTAACTTATTCTAATTTCTGCTATATTTATACAACTTATAAATATAAATAATAGATAATAAATAATCGTAATCTATTTAAACCTCGATATAAATAAGATTTGATATCAATTAAGATTGGATATATAGAAATCATAGAATCCGTTTTATACCTGCTATTTAATTTTATTCAAATTTATCCTTTTGACTATAAATAAGTCAGGTGTTTACTAATAGGTTACGAAGTAGAACATTTTGTTAAATTATTTAAGTGTTAAATACATTTTGGATATAATACTCCTTGATATTAGATCGACTTTCGCATCTAAATATTATTATGTATCAGTATGTTCAATCTTATCTTTAATATATATTTTTAAATTAAATTTAGAAATAGTATATATTATTATTTATTAAAATAAAAAATATTTTAAAAATTTTATATAATTAAAATAAGATATTAAAAAATTAATTTATATTTTATGTATATGCGTGTTCCAATTTTCGTGTCGTGTAGTGTCCCATGTCAGTGTCAATGTACATCTATCATAGTTAATAGGGATATTTAAATCCAAACCGCTTAAATTAAATCGCTAATCCAATTCAATTCAAATCGAAAACGAATTAAAACTTTTCTAATTTGAATTTAATTAGATTCTACTTTTTGCAAACTGCATGAATCAGATAGGATTTCGAATCTATTTTTGAAAACCGATCTAATCCAATCCAAACTGCACAATCTATTATAATATTATTATTTTATTATTATATTTACAATTTTACTTATAATATGTTTAATTTGTTACACATTTTTATATTATTCATGTATTATTATTATTTAATAAATATTTTATGTTCAAAATGAGATTTATTTATTTTAACTAACCTATCGTTTTATTTCTGTTTTTATGTTATTGTTGATTTTTCAAAATATTGTTAAGACTTGTTATGTCATGGTCAGTTATTTAAAATTTGATATTTAAACTTATTATATATATTTAACTTTTGTAATTTACAAAATCACAAATTTAATCTAATTCAACTGCTTGAAATTTGATCGGATTCTTTTTTAAAAAAATCATCCAATCCAAACTGATCGCAAGTAAAATTAGTGTTCAGATAAGATGATATTTTGACTCAAAATCAATTCAAATTGTACCGCAAACATTCCTAGATACTAATGAGATTCAAGCAAATATCACGTATGTATATTAAAATTAGCTATCAAATTTAATTATTAGTATAAAATATATTTTAAAATATCAAAATATATATTAAAAATATATTAAATTATAGATATATTTATACATAAATACATATGTATTTATACATAAATACATTGATAGTTGATATATTTTTAAATGATATTTTAATAGTAAGTTTTTTTTGTATATTTTATTTTTTTTATCTATTTTATTATGTTCATTCATAGTAGTTGTACACTAAAAATTAGTCATTAAATTAGTAATTATATAGAATATATATTAAAAATAAATTAAATAATATATATTAATATATAAATATATAATGAGTGATTTAGTATTTGGTTTTTTTGTGTGAGATAGTATTTATATACTCTATTAATATTGGTTATAGTATTTTACATAATTATTGAATGACAATTTTATACAAGTTAATATATTTTTAAATATTGATTTAAAGATTAACCTAATAATAATTTTTTACTGCATTATTGTCTCAAAAATAAAAAAATATTTTGTTTTCAATTAATTACAATTAATTGCATTGGATTTGGATTTGACCAAGAGATTTGTTAAATGGTAAGGGTGAGAGACTAATTTGGAAGAAAATAATCTTTAAAAAGAGCAATCTAAATAAATAATCTGAATGTCTTCTAATCTTGCTAAATAATAATTAATTTTTTTATAAAAAAAAATGTATAATGTATATATAAAAAATCAGTCATTATATACTCATATATAAATATATTATTTTATTATATATTTTATATAAATAATTAATTTAATAATTGATTATATATATATATATATAACATAATTGATAAAAATTATAACCGTCAAAAAAATAATAAAATGAAATATAATAAAACCTTAAACTTAAATGAAAAGTAGGCAAAATACTTTACTTTTAAACTAAAATTTAAATAATCATGCACACGGGAAAAAATAAATTAATTAATTAGTTACTTAATGGGATAGATTTGGTCCTAGTGCGTCAAAATTTGAATTTATTAAAAAAAATTATTAGATAATTAATTTAAACTATGATAATATTAAAAAAACAAAAAAATAAAATTAATTTTATTTAATATTTATTAATAATTAATAAATATTAAATAAGACAAAGTTTAACTAATTTTAATTAAATTTTTGTAGTTACCAATTATTTTGGTTTGAATTAAAGTATACAACAATTTATTAACTAATAATAAACGTAACTCTTAAATGAGTTGAGATATGCCAATGAGTAATAACTTAAATGGCATAATCTCCTCATACTCAATTAAGAAATTGCGGATTCAAGTCTCATATTTTTTTTGGTAAAAAAAAAAAAAGTTGAGATATAATCACCACACTCTCATTAGTTACCACAACCCTACCATTGCCACCTCTCACCTATGACGACCACCAACAATATCGACGGCAACAACTATCGCTCCTTTCCTCTCACTCTATGCTTGCTACCCCGACACTTGTACCGTCATTGTTGTTGTTTTTGTTTTTCTTTGTCTTTGTCTTTGCCACCTCTTTCACCCTCGTCAATGCACACCATTTCTGTTGCATCACTATCTCTGTCTTTTCTCTTGTTCTTCCACAATTTCAACCAACACTTAAATTCGAATACACACCATTCTAAGATAAAATTAAAAGTTATTTAAAATATAAGAATAAAACCAAATCAAATTACCCTTGTTTCAAAAATACAAACAAATCAAATAAAAAAAATAAATATATATTTTTATTTTTTAGAATAATCTTTCACCCTAAAAAAGGAAACAAAAGGGGCTCAAGCTCAAACATATCACATTATAGGACAAAAAATCCTAATCATTTTGAACATATATATCTATTTTATTTATATAAAAATTGATACATATACTTTTTTACAATTAAAGATTGACATCTCATATATCATTCTATTATTATATAAACCTTTTTTTGTAGGTTATAAATTTTATAAACTTTTTTTCTATTGTATGTCTTTATTTAATAATCTTCACTAATATTATCATCTAATTAATATTAAGGGTATATATTTAAATAGGTATCTGAAAAATTTTGCATTCAATATTTTTATTTTCAAAAAAATATTATTACATTGAGATTTTTGAACTTTATAAAAATAACTATTCTTCACATATAAGCTATTTTACTATATAAGTATATACACATAATTTTTCTTTAAATCACTCTCATGTGCACATTTTACATACGCACATTTCACGCACCTCTTAATTTAACAGATTTCAATCAACGCACGCACGTTTTTCTTCGTGCCGTTACTGTACGTTCTTCTTCTCTTTCGTTATCGTCGTCACCAACACCATCTCCTCCTCCTTCTCCTCCTCTTCTTCCTTCTTTTTTCGTTGAAATTTCTTCTCCTCCTTCCTTTTCCCCTTATCCTCCTTATCTCGTTATTGAAAATAATGAATAATTCAAGTTAAGATTATCAATTGAACCAAAACGAAATTGATTATTGTTTTGAATCCAATCAAATAGTTAATGTGTGGTTCGATTCTAGTTAATTTTTTCGTTAGTAGTTTATGATTCTGTAGGTGAATAATGTTTCATCGTTGATGGTTTGAATTGAATATAATGTAAAAGTTTTGTATTAAAGAAAATATTTTTCTATATTTGCAACAAATTTGGGTATAACATAAGAATATTTGGGTGTAACACGAAGATATTTGGGTGTATTCTTTAAGAATTTTTGGTGTATGTGTGCTGATAAATTCTGTATAATTCAAAACTCTTCTTCTCTCTCCTCCTCATCTTCTACTATTTCTTCTTCTTCTTTTTCATCATCATCATCATCATCATCATCTTCTTTTTCTTTTTTATTTATCTTTTTTTTCTTGTTTTATCTTCTCAAGATTCTTCTTGTTTTACTCTTTTAACGAGAATAAAAACAAAAAAAAAATCAAACAAAGAAAAAAAAAACACATAATGGTACAAAATTACTTGAAAAATGATGAACTTACATTCGTTCAACTAAAAAAAAGAAAGAAATAAGAAAAAGAAGAAGAAGAAGAAAAAATGCAGTATTAGAGGAAATACTTTTCTGTATTTGCACTAAATTTGGGTGTAACACGAAGATATTTGGGTGTATTCTTTAAGAATTTTTTGTGTATGTGTGCTGATAAGTTATGCATAATTCAAAACTCTTCATTTTCCTCCTCCTCATCTTCTGCTGCTTCTTTTTCTTCTTTATCTTCTTATTTCATATTTCCATAATTCTTTTTATGAGAAAAAAATCAAACAAAGAAGAAAAAATACATAATGTTACAAAATCAATAGAAAGAGAAGGAGCTCAGGGAAAAAATGCAGCAACAATAACAATAATTAAAATACAACGATGAAGATGAAACACGCGAAGAAAAATGAGGAGAAGAAGAAGGAAGAGGAGGAACGCGAAGCGCGCTATGAAAACTGCTGAGTAGCGCGTGTTAACACGCTCGTATGGGTGAGCGTCCTTTTTGTTGGGTTTAGTCCAACTTGTATGACTTATAAACTAAAATGACTTGTATGTGTAGCACTCTTATTATAAAAATAAGACATATAAATCCTTATATTAGTTAAATCTGTTGTTTTTATTTGAACAAATTGGTCTTTAAAAAATGTGATGCAACATGCAAGGACCTATATATCTTATTTTTGAAAAATTCAATGACCTCAACGTAATAAAATTTGTTGAGGGACAAAAATGTCCGATAAAAAATTTTTTAGGACCTATTTAAAAATATATTCTAATATTAATAATAAATTTAAGCAATAATTTTACTAGCTAGTATTATCTTCTAATTAATAAATTTATAATAATTATTAAGTTATTTTTTTAAGAAAAAATTATCCTATTATTTTATTATTTTATGTTATAGATCAAATAATATATATATTTGAATTTTTGGAATAAAATTATAAGTTGTAAAGTTATTTAATATTCAACAATATTAAAGAAAATTGATTCAAAAAATACTTAGATTTATTTTAATTTTTTATAATTTTATTTTCTTTAACTTATTATATAAACAATTTTAGAATTTTATTCGACGATAAAAAATATTTTTAGTGAAGTAGAATTTATATGAAGAGAAATGTTATAGGACTAATAAATATTGTTTTTGGTCAACAGTTAATCATTAATGTTTAAAAATATGAAATAAAAATATATTATTAAATTATTAGATTAAAATAATTGAACTGATGGTTAAAAATAATAAATTTTGTTGTTCTTTGAATTTTTTTCTTTATATGACTCAAATTTTGTTTAAATATTAACAAATATATGAATTTTGTATTCATTTATCAATTTTTTTGTTTAAATCTAATTTATGTATCAAAATCAAATAGAAAACATTTTTCGATTTTCTTTTTTATATTTTATCAAAAATTCAACTTAAACAAATATTTTAATATATATAATAAATTATCAGAATTAATTTTTATAATATTATACGATAAAATTTATTATAACATAATTTTTTATTTTAACAGTTATATATATATTTTAAAATTAATTATAAAATCAAAACTCTTTTATTATTATTTTAATTATTTAAAAAATTATGTACAAATTTTTTATGGCATTAGTTTTTTGCGTATTGCGTGCGTCTAACTGTAGTTGAAATAAAGAGGTGAAGGAAGTTCCTTTGGGAGAATAGTAGAAGACTAGTAGCAGAATGAGTGGGATCATTTATGAGTTCCTACAACGGCAATAATGGAAGATAAATTTTATTATAGATTATGTCTGATACGTAGACATTGAGTTCCGACTTTCTAAATGTCAAAGTCACAGATTCAATGAGTGTCGGCCACCGCAATAATAATGCCCCAAATTTTTATGGACAATTTGATGAAGAGAAAGCATAGGAGCACTGTTGTTTTTTTTTTTTTTTTTTTTTTTTTTTTTTTTTAATAACTTAGATAATAAATTAAAAAAAAAGTTAATTTTTTAAAATTTTTTAAATTAATTAAATATAATTTTTATTTTGAATTTGGCTTTCAACCTCTACAAACCCTTCCTCCCACATCTGTCTTGTGCCCCTGCTCCCCACAATCCCCCGGTATCTCTGACGAATCACCGCAAGTGTTCCGACTTCTTCGTGCACCCGCAATCGCCGCAAGCATATGTACTTTATCGTGCCTCTCCGATCGCGCCGCAAGCAGTCCAGCTTCGTCACGCCTCTATTCCGCTCGTTGCTGGACGCAGCTCAGTCTCGTCGCGCCGCTGTAAGTATTAGAATATCATAATCAGGGAACAAATCAGTAGAAAAAAAAATCAATGTAATTTATTAGGATACTATTTCATAACGAGCATACTCTTATTCTATATATTGGTAAGAACCTTGTAATCACAGATAAAAAAATATGAATAACAAAAATAATATTTTTTTAAATAATTCTTCGTTTCTTTCCTAAACTCTTTGTACTATAGTAACATGGTATCGGAGCAGAGTTAGGTTCTAGGGACTCAAAATCAACCATTTCTTTACAAATTGCAAATATGCTACACAATAGTTCTGGAATGCGATCATCACAAACCATACAATTTGTCAATTGGTTTCAAACTAAACGAATATGATTATCCATTATGGGCAACTCTGATGAAAAAAGCAATGGGTGGAAGAAGAAAGAAGAAACACACCAAAGAAAAGTGCTTTAATAGTGTAGGTTATCCAGATTGGTGGAAAAATAATCCAAAGTCATCAAGAAATCAGAGTAAAGGAGCCAAGCATCCTAGAGGTTACCAGCAGCGGTGGCGAGGCAGAAGAGAGGAAGCAAGTCACTGTGGCAAGGCAGCAGCGGCGATAAGGGCAAGGACTACTGAACTCCTTGGCTGCTCAACCCAGACCGCGACTCAATATAAAGGGGAGACCCAAAATTAGAATCCAATTAAAAAGACAAATGAATGGATTTTCGATTGTGGGGCTACCGATACTATGACTCATGACTTCCATGATTTTAACAGCTTGACTATACCTTCAAAAGCCCATATTGAAACAGCTAGTGGATAATTAATTGATGTTAAAAGAGGAGGCTCCATTACTTTTTCAGAAAAATTGAAATTAAAAAATTGTCTCTATGTCCCTGCACTATCATCAAAATTATTGTCTGTTAGCCAAGTAACAAAGGAACTAAATTGTGTGGTACTCATGTACTTTACTTTTTGTCTTTTACAGAACATTCTTACGAAGGAGATCATTGGGCGTCATACTGAGCGAGAAGGCCTTTACTACGTTGATGAAGTAGCACACCAGGGTCATGCCATGCTTGCTCACGGAACGGTTACTCGGCAACTTTGGTTATGGCACAGGCCATCTCAGACATCCTTCGTTTGGGTACCTCAAGTTTCTATTTCATAATCTTTTTACAAGTAGTACTGAACCCCTCAAATGTGAAACTTGTATTCGTGCAAAAAATTACAGAGTTTCTTTTCCTCCAACCAACACTAGAGTCAATTCCAGTTTTTCTCTAATACACTCTGATGTGTGGGGCCCATCCCCTATTTCCCATAATAATTTTTAATATTTTGTGTTATTTTTGGACGATTTCTCTCGCATGACTTGAGTATATTTTTTAAAACACAAATCTGAAGTACCTGATAAATTCTTTGCTTTCTACCAAATGATTCAAACTCAATTCAAAAAGAAAATCCAAGCACTTCGCTTAGATAATGGTGGGGAATTTATAAATCAATCAATGCACGAGTTTTTTATGAAAAATGGTCTTATCCATTAGACTTCCTCCCCCAAATACACCCCAACGAAATGGTGTGGCTGAGCGGCGAAATCGTAAGTTACTTGAGATGACCCTAGCCATGCTTTTTGATGCACAAGCTCCAAAAACTTTTTGGCCTGAAGCTATAGCGACCTCTGCCTACTTACTAACTCGCCTACCTACCCAAGTTCTCCACCACAAAATACCCTTACAAGTCTTGGCTACTCAGACTACAATCCCGTCTATTCTAACCTTACTACCTCGAGTATTTGGATGTTCCGTCTTTGTCTATATTCCCAAAGTCAATAGAACCAAACTTGATCCTTGTGCAGAAAAATGTGTTTTCGTTGGGTATGCTACACACCAAAAGGGGTATAGGTGCTACAATCCAATTACTCGTCGTATTCATGTGACCATGGATTGTGATTTTTTAGAATCTGAATTTTACTTCAGCCACCAACATGGCATTCAGGGGGAGAACAATAATGAACTACCAAGTTGGCTAAATAACCTTTGTTGCTCAGAAACTGTTCAAACAGAGCAAGTAGATGGAGCCACCGAGCATACTTCACTCAACGTAGAAAACAACTCGGTACATACAACCAGTGAGAGTCCTTTCGAGAATGTCAGACAAGAGGTAAGTAATTGTCAATCTGATAATTTACTCCATATTTTTAATAAGGCCACTAACAATAACAGTATAGCATTGGAACATGAAGAACCAGAATCCAATACCTTTATTTTTCCTCCAAGAAGAAACAGAGGGATGCTTCCTGATCGATACTCACCAGAACATGTTCCCTGTAACTCAAGATATCCGATAAGAGTGGACAGAGAAGGAATAGCAAATGTTGCAAAGGTTTTTTCCACTAGACTCTTAACAGAAGACATTCCAAGAACTGTCCGAGAAGCCAATGAGAAAGCTGAATGGCGAAAAGCCATGAATACATAAATAGAAGCTCTAGAAAAGAACGGAACTTGGGAGAAGTGTATCCTACCGACAGGAAAAAAGCCAGTTGGGTGCAAATGGGTTTTCACTATTAAACATAAGGCAGATGACACTATTGAACGGTACAAGGCAAGGTTGGTGGCTAAATGTTATACACAGACCTATGGTATCGACTATACTGATACTTTTTCACCGGTTGCAAAGATTAATACTATCAGGGTGTTTTTTTCAATAGCAGCAAATGAAGATTGGCCACCCCATCAATTTGACGACAAGAATGCTTTCTTGCATGGAGAGTTGAAAGAAAAAGTGTACATGGAAGCTCCTCCAGGTTTCTCAACGGGATTTAAAAAACATGAAGTTTGTCGGTTAAAGAAGGCTCTTTATGGGCTTAAACAATCTCCATGTGCATGGTTTGGAAGATTTACAGCTGCCATGAAAAGGTTTGGGTACAAGCAAAGCAACTCTGATCATACCTTTTTTTTGAAAAAACGGGGAGATTTAATCACTTGTCTAATAATCTATGTGAATGATATGATCATAACGGGAAGTGATGTCGAAAAAATTGTAAAATTGAGAAGAAACCTATTTACAGACTTCGAAATGAAGGATTTGGGAGGACTAAAATATTTCTTAGGAATAGAGGTTCTATGATCCAGCAAAGGAATCTTTATCTCCCAAAGAACGTACATTTTGAAACTTCTGACAGAAACAGCAATGGTGGATTGTAAACCAATATATACGCCAATGCAAGTTAATCACAAGTTGAAGATAGTAGAAGGTGCCACCCTAGCAGATAAGGAAAGGTACCAACGACTAGTTGGAAAACTAATTTACTTATCACATACTCGACCTGACATAGCTTATGTTGTGGGAATAGTAAGTCAGTTTATGCATAAGCCACAAGAAGATCATATGGAAGCTGCCATGAGGATAGTTCGATATTTGAAGGGAGATTCAGGAAGTGGAATCATTTTCAAAGGGAATGGTCATTTGAAGGTTGAGGCATACACTGACGCAGATTGGGCGGGCAACCCAAATGATAGAAGATCAACAGCTGGTTACTTTACACTTGTTGGAGGCAACCTGGTAACTTGGAAAAGCAAGAAGCAGAAAGTTGTAGCTCTTTCAAGCGCAGAGGTAGAATTTCGAGGGATCGTTAAAGTCATAATTGAAGTATTGTGGATAAGACAATTGATGACTGGGATTGGGTTTCCACCACAATTGCCAAGTTAGTTGAAATGTGACAACAAAGCTGCAATCAGCATTTCAGAGAATCCCATACAACATGATAGAACAAAACATGTTGAGGTGGATCGACACTTTATCAAAGAAAAAATTGAGAATGACATTATTGAGCTTCCATTTGTGAGATCAGAAGATCAGTTGGCTAATATTCTTTCTAAAGCAGTTTCAAGACAACCCTTGCTAAAGTTCTAACCAAGCTGATTATTGGTGAACCCACTACTCACCTTGAAGGGGGAGTATTAGAATATCATAATTAGGGAACAAAATCAGGAAAATATCAAAGATGATTAGGAAAAAAATCAATGTAATTTATTAGGATACTATTCCATAACGAGTACTCTTAGCGTACTCTTGGTCTATATATTGGTAAGAACCTTGTAATCACAGATAAAAAAATATGAATAACAAAAATAATACTTTTCTAAATAATTCTTCGTTTCTTTCCTAAACTCTTTGTACCATGGTAACAGTAAGTAGCCCAGCTTTGTCCTCAATCACGCCGCGGAGAGCGCCGTACGCAGCCTAGCCTCGTCGCGCCTCCATCGCGCAAATTTAATACTTGAAATTCAACTAAGTCGGGATTTTTTTCTTTTTTTTTCTTGTGAAAATCCTGGTAGAAATAAATATTTTACCAAGCAGGCAAAGGACCCTAATTTTTTATTTCTCCTGTTATTTTAGTTGTATAAGTTTTTTTATGAGTATTTTTCATTCCCATTTACATTACGGTGAAGTTCTTGAAAATTGACTTGCTATTTTTTATTTATTGTACGCCGTTGTAAGCAGCTCAGCTTCGTCCTCCATCGCGTCGCGATGACTGCCTATGCCCCCTCGCCTCCATCGCGCTGCTGCAAGCATCCCAGTTTCGTCCTGCATCGCGCATGCGGATGTTTAGTTTTCATGCAAATGGGACGTTTATTTTTCATGCAAATGGGATGTTTGTTCTTAATGCGAATGAGATGTTTGTTCTTAATACGAAAGGGACTGCATTTGTTTTTAATGCGAATGGGATGTTTGTTCTTCATAAAAATGTGATGTTTGTTCTTCATAAAAATGTGATGTTTGTTCTTAATACAGAATGACTCACTTGCACTTGGGGTTGGTGACGACGGGACTTGGGAGCTTTCTCGCTGGAGAGAGGGATTGCGTGCTGTCGTAGGTGACGGACGACTGACTGCGGTGAAAAGAAATTTTGGGTTAGAAGAGGATGTACTTAGGTCAAAGTGAAATTAGGTAAGAGTGGTGAGGTTGGGGTGAAAGTGAAATTGGATGGTTATTGTAAGACCTAGATTTTTGACATTTTTATTATAAACTAATTTTAAATTCAATTATTTATTTATAACTTTAATTTCAGAAATTTCTTTATTAAAGATAATTAAAGCAAGTTTCGAGTAATTGAATTTGAAATAAACTAAGATTCTCATCTAATTTTATAATTATTGAGTTATTTTCTACATTTAAAATTATAACGTAGTAGTTATGAAATAATAAAAATTTTATATGATTTAATTTAAATAGTTGATATTCTTTATAAGTCAATACTTTAAGTTTTAGAAATAAAGAAAATTAATCTTAATATCTTATAATTTCAATTAAAGTATTTAATTTTAAATTAATTAATATTTTAGTACAACAAATAATATTTTAAAATAATTTTTAAGAATTTAATTAGATTTCAAATTAATACCATATGTCCTAATTTTATTAAAATTACCCTACTCTAATTAAACCCAAAATCCCAAAATCAAAACCTTAATTTTTTACCTAGCTAGTAGCTACCCAACCCTCACACACTCACACAACACACACCACTCACACACACACACACTCCACACAAAAGCGCACACACACACCTGAAGAAGAGAGGGAGAGGATAATAGAAGACAGAGCACTGGAGGGAGAAGGAGACCGCCCCATCTCACCGCCACTGCACTGCTCGGGACCGCTGCCTCGCCACGGTTGTCGTTGCGTCGCTGTTCGTGCCATCGCCGAGGAGACCGCGCGAGAGAGAGTGAGATGCGAAGGAGAGGAGGCCGTGGGTTGCCGTCCATGAAGTTGCCGTCGCTGGTCCGTCCACGAGCCACCGCGAAGAGAAAGAGTCGCACTGCCCAGCCGCGTCGTCGTTCGTGAAGTTCGCCGTCACTACTACTGTCCGTGCCGCCGTCTAGGTCGCGTAGAGGAGGGAGGAGGTGCGCATATGGTCGCCACCACCGTGTGTTGTCACCGCCGCATTTTGTTCCGCCGTCGCCTTCGCGGAGGTCCAAGTCGTCGGAGCTCCACGCTGCCTCTACCGCCCGAAACCCCGCTGCCATCGCCGGGAAACACTGCCGGTAAGGGGTTTTAAGTTTAGTTTCTATTCTTTTGGGTTTCGAGAAGATTATTGACGCTGCGTGATTGTTACAGTCACCGTCATTGGAATTTTTGCTCGCTGCAGTCGCTTGAAGTTATTGTTGGAGCTACTGTCGGGTCGATTCGGAGTCGCAGCTGCTTTTTTGTTATTTCAGTAAGTAATTATGTTTCGAAAATCCTCACGTTAGTATTCTGCTGTGTTTGGTTAATAAATATGAGGTTTGGTAATGTAGGGTCAAGTTCTGGTGGTTACATGTCGCTTTTACGTTCCTGAGGTTGCGGTTGCCGCTGATTTCGGGTTGAGAGAAAAGGTTCTGTTGGCGCGTTTGGGATATAGTTTCGACAATCGAGGTAGGGGCTTTTTCTAAAAACTCAATTTTATATTTTGGAATTGTTATAAATGGATATCGATGTGAGAAATACATTTTTTAGTGATTATATAAGTCTTATGTATTGTCTGGCTGTTTTGGATGAATATGATTATATGTTTGATTAGATTATTGTTTGGTTTTATAAATAGACTATTGTTGAATTGTCTCTTTAAGGTTTTGGAAATGAGTTTGATCAGTTGATAATGATTTGATTTTGAATCGGTTTCCTTGAGATATGAAAATGATATGAATGGTTGGATTTAGCTTGCTTTTGAACTGATTTGGTTTTGGACCCATTGAAAAGGGTTGCGGAATGGTTTGGTTGGGACCTGAAAAGGGTGGAAAAGTCCAAGTTTTAGGAGAGGTATTGCCGAAATTTCTATAAAAATCTGAGACTTTGTTTCAAAGGTTATTTAGAAAGGTTTAGATTTGAGAAATTGTATTATTTGATTTATTAAGAAAATAGTTATGTTTTCAAGTTTAATTTATTTAAGAAAAGAATTACTTTACGATTTTAAGTCATTGAAGAAAAGTATTATGTTCTAATATCGATTTTAAATATAAAAAAAGGGGCTTATGTTCTTAGTTGGACTTGAGGATTTCGTTTAAAGGAGCTTTTAGCGATTTTAAAGGAAATTGGATTTTTGTTTTGATTTGATTTAGGAACCTTGTTTGGTCGATTTAATATAGGAAACAAAGATTTTTACGGATTTGTAATGAATTTAAGAAATTGAAATTTGGTGGGTTCCTCCTTAAAATCTGGAGACTTTGCTGCGATGGTTAATTTATAACCCCTAATTTAAAATAGTTACATGACTGATTTTAAGAGTGAATGATTTTTTAGTCTTTTCAAAGAGATTTTCAATTTGGTATGACTTTGAAGTTGCTGACATTTTTGGAGATTGTTACAAAAAAGAATGGGTTTTGATTTTAAAGAAAATTGATTTGGGAAATTGGAAACCGATGATGAATTTGAGTATGTGGTTGTGAGATGTATTGTTCACCATCATAGGAGCTGTGACAGTCTCCCACCTACGTTCGGATGTGAGAGTTATGGCAGTCTCCTACTCACGTGACATGCATTGATTTGGAAAGTCACTATGCGCTTTCGGCAAGAGTTGTGGCAGTCTCCCGCTTGTCGAGGTAGTGGTGCCGGCGTAGGAGTTGAGGCAGTCTCCCGCCTACGTTGAGATGTGAAGGCTATGGCAGTCTCCCGCTTACATAACCTTTCTACCGCAATAGTTAACTCGGGCACTATATCCCTGGCGTAGCAGATTTTCTGTTGCACGAGTATGCAGCGCACTATATCCCTGACATGGCAGAAAGGCGACATCCCAGAGATGTGTCGGGTTGGCATTTTGAACTGAAAAGTGATATCACGAGCCAATAGGATAGACATTCATGGTATGCTTTTATGTAACATTGTTTGGGTGTGCATATTGTAATTTGTTTGTCTATGTGAGTAATTATGTTTAACTGCTAATTGTTATACTTGATGTAACTGCTTTGTTTGTCTTTGAACTTCTCTACTTGTGTTTGTAACTGAAATTGGTTAGATTGTGGTGAATTGGATGTTGATTGAGTTGTTTGGGCTTGAGGCCGTGATTGATTATGTGATGGGCCGGAGGCCGTGATTGGTTTGAGTTTTCGGTTTAGTAAAGTATGAAAAATCAATCTGGTTCAGTATAGACTTAATGAACCTATACTTGGAACAACTTGGTCATTCATACTGTCTATGAAAACTTTTAATATTTGATACAAAAGGTTTTGGGTTTTGAAGAATAAACGGATTTCTCTTTTAAAAAGGATTTTGGATTTTTGAATGTAAACCTTTGATTTTTGAAACGATACATAAGGACCCTATAATGAGAACCAACGAGGACGATGTTCTCACTCCCCTACAGGTGTTTCCTTTTCAGGATATGGGCGAAGAAGTCACGAAGAGTTTGTTTCATTTCTGTTTATATGATGTATTGTATTGTTTTAGATATTATGTTTTTCTATCGCCTTTATCTTTTCACATTTTGTAAGAGGGATAAGATTTGTATTATGTAATGCTTGTAAGTCAATATTATATAAATATATATACATATTCTTCTTAAGTGTTGTATATGGTTTGTGAGTATGTATTTATGTTTTTAACTAAAAGTCTTTTGAAAGGTTATATGGTTTTAAGTTTTAGTCAGGCTCCTATCTTAGTATTAAATATATTTAGAGTTGTCGTAATATCCGAGCTATTAGAGTGGCATAGCCGTAAGCGTGACATTATGATATTGAGAATGTTACAGTTATTAGGCCTGAAATGCGGTTCGTTGTTCACATTGTTTGCATAATTCGTTGTTTATCTAGTGAAATTGTTCAATGAAACCGTGACCGTGAAATCTTTTAAGTAGAAAAAATTGATAAAAGATTTTACTAGGTGAATTCTTTTTAAAAATATATTTAAAAAAATATAATTTATATTTAAATATTTTACATAATTTTTTATTTATTAATTATATTTTTTGTATAATAATATAAAATATTTATTTATTTATAAAAAATATAAATTATAACTTTTAAAAAATATATTTCAATTTTTTAATATTTTTATTTTATTATCAAAAATTTAATAAACACGCTAAAAAATACCTATTTTATTAATAAAAAACATCCAAACAAAAAGTGATAAAATAAAAAATTAATTATTTTTAAATTAAGTTAATAAGACTTATATATAATAGAGTTATAAATTAAATAATAATTAGTTTATTATTTTATTAATTTTTTTTATTTTAAATTATCTAAATTTGTTAGAGACAAATTCAGTTTGGATAAGTTCATAAATAATTTTTTTTTAATTTATAAAAAGTTATAAGATTTATGTTTGGTGTAAGTTTTAAAATTAAATTATAATCTTTAAAAAAATTATTTAAGTATTTATAGAGAAGTTAAAAAAAATGACTTGTTTTATAATAAAAAACTTTTTATCACTCTTCTTTTAAACTAAATATTTTTGGAACTAAAAAATTAAATACAAAATAACTTATTTATAAATTATTTTTTATGCAAATATTTATTGTTTAAACTTGTTACGATGGATAACCGGAGATTGTTGGGCTGGACTCGCTGGGTTGGCCCAATCGTCTGAGGAAGGAAGCCTTCGAGTGGGTCTGTGCCTTGGGGGCCTCCGTCCGACTTGTGCGTATGAACGAATGGGGGTGGTACCTGCAAAGACACTCCAATGCCTAAGTCTGTGCCTGAGAGGTGTCAGTGTATTTATAGTGATGAACCAATAACCACCGTTGAAGTAGTGCCACTTTTTTAGGGTGTTAACCGTCCCTTTATCTCAGGGAGGTTAAGATATGGCTCTTGGAAGTGGTCAGAGAGATTCTAGGGGCAGTTACTCATTCAAACGAATGTTTATCTGCCAGCTAACTCTCGTCCCCAACTTCTTTAGGGTAAGTCGTGGTAAGAAACCGACTTTGCAGGAGGAAGGTCGGTGCTAGGTGAGGCTCAACCCTTCGGATTAGGCCTTTTATTTGTACCTGGGCCTTATCGTTGGGCCAGGGTATGAACAGTGCCCCTACTCGAGCCCAATTTCTTTTAAGATTTTGGGTTCGAGTATTCTACTCGGAGACGTAGCCGACTTGGGAGGGAACCGACGTGTTTGTTTGGAACCGACGTGACTTTCGTGACTTTTGATTTTTCACAGTTACGTCTAATCAAACGTCGCGTCTGTTAGAGGTTCGCGTAGGTATTGATTACCTTGGTAACGGTGCACCCATTAATGACTGCCCCGTTTTTACCATTATGCCCCTAACGTGTTTATAAATACTTTCCCTCTCTTTCATTGTTTCGTTTCTGCGATTTTTTAAATTTCCTCTCCACCTGTTCGTGAAACATTCTTGCGTTTGAAGGCTTTCATTTCCTCCAACCTTTTTCAGATAAAGGTTAGATTTTTCTTCTTTTCCTTTAACGACATGCTTTCTGTTTGCATGCTTTTATTTTTTAGATGGATAGGTTGATCCATAGACCTCTGTTTGATTCCGTACTTCCCCTTAGAGACCATGTTTTTTTTATTTTCTTTTCTTTTTTCCTTTTGTAGGTTTTACCAACCCTTTTTTCAAAGAAAGAAAATGTCTTCTGTTGAAAGTCTTGCTCAGTGGGTTGATGTCACAGTCCTGGGGGAGGAACCTTGGGTCGACACTGATTTTCTTACTGATCGTCGCACTCGCCAACGGCTCTACACCTCTGATGAGGATGAGCCGAAGTATGAACTACTTGCCCCGGGTCCAGAAGACCGGGTCTGTTTTGGGAGGGCTTCGGAGGCAGCCCCTCATTTCTTTTTCATGTATGAGAGCATGCTTACCCGCCTGGGCGTTTTCCTTCCCTTTTCTGACTTTGAGATTGATGTTTTACGCCACTGCCGTGTTGCACCTACCCAGCTTCATCCCAATTCCTGGGGTTTTCTGAAAATTTATCAATTTGTCAGCCATGCTTTAGACTTTCCGACTTCCTTGAGAATTTTCTTTTTTCTTTTCCATATGACTAAGCCCTTCAGTGGGCAAAATAATAAACAATAATGGGTGTCCTTCCGGGCTATAAAAGGTCGGAGGATTTTCACCCTTTTTGATGAATCTTTTCATGACTTCAAAAATTATTTTTTCAAAGTACAAGCTGTAGAGGGTCACCACCCCTTTTTCCTGGATGAGAATTCTTCCCCTCGCTTCCCTCTGTATTGGTTGGAGGCCTCCCCCTGTGAGAAATATGGTCTGGATGACCTGGATGAGATGGAGGCTGCCATTGTGGGGTTCCTCCGAGAAGTATGGGGGAGTGCCCCATATCTGGATACTAAAAAATTTCTCCAAGGGTCTCCGACCTTTGTTCAGACACAATTAGGTAGCTTTTATTTGTTTTATTGGATTTCCGACTTGTCTGACTATCTTTTTCCGACTTGTCTAACCTTTTGGCTACTACTTGTTTTTACAGAGATGGCGAGGAGGAATTCGAATGAGTCTTACCAGAGGTCCAAGAGGCTAGGGCGAGGTCCCGGGCCAGGACTGGTGGTGCCAGGGCAGTTATCTCTCCCCTTCCTCCTCCCCGAAATTTGGAGACTCCTTCTGAACCTATTGTTATCTCCTCTTCTGCTCCTTCTCAGCCGTCCCCTCCCCCCCGATCCTCCCCTGAGCCTGAAAGGAAGAAGCGCAAGGCTTTAGAGCCTAGTTCTTCTTTCGAGGGTAAAGCCAAGGTGGATGCCCCTGAATTTATCTGGAAGTACATCTATCCTCATGCCCGTATAGGCTTGGATGATGTTTCTATCCGGAACCACCTCACTATTCTAGCTCAGGAGAGTATCAGGGCGGCGGCGGTGTGCACCAAATTTCTTGATATTTTCGAGAAGACTCCTCTTAGCTCTCTTGGTTCGTCCTCGAGGGCTAAAGAGTTGGAGGAGAGACTTCTTTTATATCAAGAACATGAGAAGAAGTTGAAGGAGGAGGTCGCCAAACTAGAGGAGGAGAGGAAGGGTCTCCAGGAGAGGGAGAGCAAGTTTCAGGCCCAGTGCAACATGGAGGTCGGTTTAAGGCTGAAGGCGCAGGAGAGCTATTCAAGCCTTTTTGAGGACCTTGTAGTTGTGAAAAAAGATCTGCTGAATGCTCGGACTGCCTATGCCGAGTTGGAGGACTCTATTGCCGAGGGATCTGAAGAGGCCTGGAGGATTTTTAAGGAGCAAGTCGGAGTCATTGCTCCTGGCTTGGATCTTTCTCCTTTGGATCCTGACAAGGTTGTCATTGATGGTGCTATAGTGTCTCCTCCTGCCCCCCAAGTTGTTTCTGAGTCAGACTTGAAGACTCGGGGGCAGAGGATTATTGAGTCCCCTCCTCGCTCAAAGGATGCTCCGAGCTCTTCAAAGGTTCCTCCGACTTCCTCTCCATCTCCTATGGATGTCTCTCTCCCTGGTCTTGACGCTGCTCCAACTATTCTTCCCGGCTCTGGTGGTGATCCGTCTACTCCTCTTCCGAAAAAATAACTTTATTGGCTATATGGGGGCCCGGCCTGTGGGTCCCCCTTTTTTAAACTCTTTCTTGTTTGTTGGTGGTGGTGATAACTTAACATTTCTCTGGCCTTTTAAGGCCGTAAACAAAATATTTATAATTACCCTTTTTTGGATAAGGGTTTTAAGTTTCGGAAGAAATACCCTTTTTTGGACAAGGGTTTTTAGTTACCTTTTTGTGTGCATGCTTTCTGATTTTTCGAAGTCCCTTTAATCTTTTTTGAAAACATTTTGCTTGTCTGTCTTTCTAAGCCTTTTCGCTTTAGGACATTCTTTAAGCTTTTTCCTAGGTTCTTTGATCTCTTTTTTGTTATTCCTTATACTCAATTTTGTCTTATTGAGTTCTATAACTTAGGTTATTTTTGCGATGCGTTTTCTTTTCTACTCGGTTTTTCATTTCGACTTATAAGTCGAAATGTCTCCGAGTTTCTCACGATCAACTTTTATAACCTCTTTACACCAACTTGTACCTCGTCGTTTTATCCTGACGACCATCTAGGTCGGTTCATGGGATTTTCACGTTTTGTCGAGCTTAAGTCGGCGCGTTTCATAGGAAGAAAAAATAAACGAGAAGGAATTTATAAGAGATATTGTAAAAGATCCTTATTAATTTTGGGAAGGTACTTTACTGCTACTAAGGGTTTTTGACAGCCTATTTTCCCTTAGCCTCTACTATGATGCCTTGTTGAAAACCCTTCTCCAGAAAAAACCCTTTTACTTTCGGGAAAAAATCGTGAAGTTAGGCAAAGAGTACATCAGGGAGTAGAGTTCGCTTTTAACTGTAGTACCTTTTCATATTACAAGCATGCCACGACCTTGGTAACTCGGTGCCATTCAGGTCGGTCACTTTATAATAACCTTTTCCTAAGACCTCATTGACTTTGTATGGTCCCTTCCAATTAGCAGCGAGTTTTCCTTCCCCTGATTTGTTAACTGCAATGTCGTTTCTGATCAAGACCAAGTCATTTGGGGTGAAGGTTCTTCGAATGACTTTTTTGTTGTATCTTGTAGTCATTCTTTGCTTCAGCACTGCTTCTCTTATCTGGGCTTCTTCTCGGACTTCGGGGAGCAAATCGAGCTCCTCTTTGTGCCCCTGTACATTTCCGATCTCATCATGGAGAATCACCCTTGGACTTTGTTTGCTGATTTCTATTGGTATCATGGCTTCTACGCCATAGACTAATCGGAAGGGCGTTTCTCTAGTGGCGGATTGGGGCGTTGTCCTGTAAGCCCATAACACTTGTGGGAGCTCCTCAGCCCAGACTCCTTTTGCATCTTGTAGCCTTTTCTTCAGCCCTGCCAGTATGACTTTGTTGGCTACCTCGGCTTGTCCATTTGCTTGCGGATGCTCCACCAAGGTGAACTGGTGTTTAATCTTCATACTGGCCACCAGGCTTCTGAAGGTAGAGTCGGTGAACTGGGTTCCATTATCTGTAGTGATGGAACATGGTATCCCATACCTTGTGATAATATTTCTGTAGAGGAACCTTCGACTTCTCTGGGCTGTGATGGATGCTAGTGGTTCTGCTTCTATCCATTTTGTGAAGTAGTCTATTCCCACAATCAGGTATTTGACTTGTCCCGGGGCCTGGGGGAAAGGACCTAACAGGTCCATCCCCCATTTTGCAAAGGGCCATGGGAAGTTATACTGATTAGTTCCTCAGGGGGAGCCACGTGGAAATTTGCATGCATTTGGCATGGTTGACATTTTTTCACAAATTCCCTGGCATCTCTCTGCAAGGTTGGCCAATAGAATCCAGCTCGGATTACTTTCCTGGCGAGTGACCTGGCTCCGAGATGATTTCTGCAGATCCCACTGTGGACCTCCTCTAATACCTCGGTGGTTCTCGAGGTCGGTACGCATTTTAACAATGGTGTTGATATCCCTCTTCTATAGAGAATATTTTTCACCAGCGTGTAGTGTTGTGCTTCCCTCCGGATTTTCTTAGCCTCTTTTTCCTCCTTGGGGAGGATGTCGAATTTCATGTATTCGACCAAGGGGTTCATCCATCCGAGGTTTAGTCCGGTTACCTCAAGGACCACTTGCTTTTCCTCCGTTTTTACCACAGAGGGTTCCTGGAGAGTTTCCTGGATCAGGCTTCTGTTATTCCCTCTTGGCTTGGTACTTGCTAACTTGGATAGGGCGTCTGCTCTGCTATTTAGATCCCGAGTTATATGTTTGATCTCGGTTTCCGCAAAGCGCCCAAGATGCTCCAAAGTTTTTTCCAAGTACCTCTTCATATTTGGGTCTTTTGCCTGATACTCTCCACTTATCTGGGAGGTCACCACTTGAGAGTCGCTATATATCATCACTTTTGTAGCACCGACTTCTTCTGCCAGCTTCAACCCGGCAATTAGGGCTTCATACTCTGCCTGATTATTTGAGGCTGGGAATTCAAATTTGAGGGAAACCTCTATTTGGGTTCCCCTTTCGTCCACTAATATTATGCCTGCACCGCTCCCTGTCTTATTTGAGGATCCATCTACATAGAGTTCCCATGTAGTTGGCTTTTCCTCTTGATCTCCTGCGTATTCTGCTACGAAGTCGGTAAGGCATTAAGCTTTAATTGCCGTCCGAGTTTCATATCTCAAGTCGAACTCGGAGAGCTCTATTGCCCATTGAACCATTCTCCCTGCAACATCCATTTTTTGGAGGATTTGCTTCATGGGTTGGTTCGTGCGGACTCTTATTGTATGCGCTTGAAAGTAAGGTCGTAGCCTTCATGAGGCTATTACTAAGGAGTAGGCAAACTTCTCTAGTTTGTGATACCTTAGCTCGGGGCCTTGTAGAACTTTGCTGATGAAGTACACTGGATGTTGTCCGACCTCGTCTTCTCTTATCAGAGCTGACGCAACAGCTTTGTCTGCTACCGACAAATATAGGACGAGGTCTTCTCCAACAATGGGTCGGGTCAGTATCGAAGGCTGAATCAAGAATCTTTTGAATTCTTGGAACGCCTCTTCGCATTCAGGTGTCCATTCGAACTGACATCCCTTTCTTAATAAAGAAAACAGTGGAAGGGATTTGAATGCTGATCCTGCCAAGAATCTAGAGAGGGCTGCAAGTCGGCCATTCAACTGTTGAACCTCTCTTAAGCAAGTCGGGGTCTTCATTTCCAGGATAGCTTTACATTTATCGGGATTTGCTTCAATCCCTCTCTGTGTTAGCATAAAACCCAGGAATTTTCCAGCTTCTACCGCGAAGGCACACTTTGCGGGATTTAGTCTCATCCCGTGTAACCTCATGGTGTCAAAGACTTGCGAGAGGTCTGTCAAGAGGTCGATTTCTCCCTTGGTTTTTACTAGCATGTCGTCGACGTAGACTTCCATTAAGCTTCCAAGGTGAGAAGCGAACACCTTATTCATCAGCGTCTGATATGTGGCCCCTGCATTTTTCAATCCAAATGGCATGACCACGTAACAGAAATTAGCTCTGGGCGTGATGAATGATGTTTTCTCCTGGTCGGGCTCATACATCGGGATTTGGTTATACCCCGAGTAGGCATCCATGAACAATAAGTATTGATATCCCGAGCTAGAGTCTACTAGGGTATCAATACTTGGTAGTGGATAAGGGTCCTTGGGACATGCCTTATTTAAGTCGGTGTAGTCGACACACATTCTCCATTTGCCGTTTTGCTTATTGACTAGAACCACATTTGCTAGCCATGTTGGATATCTGACTTCTCTGATGAAGCCGGCTTCTAGGAGTGCCTGCACTTGCTCTTCTCCAACTAAGGCTCGTTCCAGGCCGAGCTTGCGTCTTCTCTGCTATACAGGTCGGGACCCTGGGTATACCGAGAGCTTGTGGGACATAAGCTCGGGGTCTATCCCGGGCATGTCGGAGGCTTTCCAGGCAAAGAGGTCGGAAATGTCTCTTAGGAGCTTAATTAACCCTTGCCTTAGGGTTTTCCCTAGGTTGGCTCCTATGTTGGTGTTTTTTCCTTCCTCTTTGCCGACCTGTATTTCCTCAGTTTTTCCTCCCGGATGTGGTCGCAGCTCTTTTCGGGCCCTTGCACCGCCGAGCTCTATGGTGTGAACTTCTTTGCCTTTTCCCCTCAGGTTCAGGCTTTCATTGTAGCACTTCCTTGCCAATTTCTGATCTCCCCTCACCGTTGCTATTCCCGCTGAGGTCGGAAATTTCATGCAAAGGTGGGGAGTGGACACCACTGCTCCGAGTCGATTAAGGGTAGCTCTGCCGATTAAAGCATTGTATGTTGACCCTACGTCGATGACTATGAAGTCTATACTCAGAGTCTTGGATTTTTCCCCTTTTCCAAAAGTGGTGTGAAGGGGCAAAAATTCCAGTGGCTTTATTGGCGTGTCGCCTAGTCCGTACAAGGTGTCGGGGTAGGCTCTTAATTCTTTCTCCTCCAACCCTAGTTTTTCAAAAGCGGGCTTGAAAAGGATGTCCGCTGAGCTTCCCTGGTCTACTAGGGTTCTGTGGAGATGGGCATTTGCTAGGATCATGGTTATTACCACTGGATCGTCGTGTCCAGGGATTATTCCTTGCCCATCCTCTTTTGTGAATGAAATGGTTGGGAGGTCGGATGATTCTCCTCCGACTTGATAGACTCGCTTGAGATGCCTTTTGCGAGAGGATTTGGTGAGTCTCCCTCCCGCGAACCCTCCTGAGATCATATGAATATGTCTCTCCGGGGTCTGCGGTGGTGGGTCTCTTCTATCCACATCGTCTCGCTTTCTCTTCCCATGACTGTCCGACCTTTCTATGAGATATCTGTCAAGCCGACCTTCTCTAGCCAGCTTTTCTATCACATTTTTAAGGTCGTAACAGTCATTTGTCGAGTGACCATATATTTTATGGTACTCACAGTAGTCGCTGCGACTCCCCCCTTTTTTATTTTTAATAGGTCTGGGAGGAGGCAGCCTTTCAGTATTGCAAATCTCTCTGTATACATCCAATATAGAAACCTTTAGAGGAGTATAAGAGTGATATTTTCTTGGTCTATCGAGACCGAGTTCTTCCTTCTTCTTGGGTTCCCTCTCCCTCTTTTTTGTTGAGGGGAGATGCCTAGGTCGCCAACTCGAATCTCTCAGTCTAGCATTTTCCTCCATGTTGATGTACTTTTCAGCTCTTTCCTGTACATCACTTAAAGAGGTGGGGTGTCTTTTAGATATGGAGTGTGAGAAGGGACCTTCTTTAAGCCCATTGACTAACCCCATTATGACTGCCTCGGTGGGCAGGTCTTGGATTTCCAAACATGCTTTGTTGAACCTTTTCATATAGGTCCGTAAGGATTCTCCGACCTCCTGCTTTATTCCCAGGAGGCTTGGCGCATGTTTTACTTTGTCCTTCTGGATGGAGAACCTCATCAAGAACTTCCTTGAGAGGTCTTCAAAACTGGTGACCGACCTCGGGGGGAGGCTGTCGAACCACTTCATCGCTGCTTTCGACAGGGTAGTCGGGAAAGCTTTGCATCGCGTAGCGTCGGAGGCATCAGCCAGATACATCCGACTTTTGAAATTGCTTAGGTGGTGCTTCGGATCTGTGGTTCCCTCATAGAGGTCCATATCGGGGCTTTTGAAGTTCCTCGGAACTTTTGCCCTCATTATATCCTCGCTGAAGGGGTCCTCCCCTCCTAGGGGCGACTCCTCTCGATCATCACAGGGGTTCCGACCTTTGAGGGAAGATTCTAACTTCAAGAGTTTTCTTTCTAACTTTTTTCGCCGTTCCATCTCCTCTTTTAGGTTCTTTTCAGTCTCCCTTTGTCGCTCCCGTTCTTGTTCCAATTGTTCCAGGCGGCTTTGGTGGACATGGACTAATCCTATAAGTTCGGTTGCGTGGGACTGCCCGTCCTTCTCCGATTCGCGCCCTTCTGAGGAATTTACCTTCGGATTTTTGACTCCGGAGGTACCTTCTCTGTGTTGATCGTTGGTTCCCTGGTGGAGGGTTAGGTCCACGTCATTGTTTCCGGTGTCCAGATTCTCTTGTTCGGAATCTGTCTCCACATGACCCTCCTCAGGGGATCTGTCCGCCATCACTGGTTGATCTCTCGGGTCCCCGGCAACGGCGCCAATGTTACGATGGGTAACCGGAGATTGTTGGGCTGGACTTGCTGGGTTGGCCCAATCATCTGAGGAAGGAAGCCTTCAAGTGGGTCTGCGCCTTGGGGGCCTCCGTCCGACTTGTGAGTATGAACGAATGGGGGTGGTACCTGCAAAGACACTCCGATGCCTAAGTCAGCAAGGGTGTGAGCAGGTCTAGAGAGTATTGGGACTTAGAGATACCTGAGAGGTGTCAGTGTATTTATAGTGGTGAACCAATAACCACCGTTGAAGTAGTGCCACTTTTTTAGGGTGTTAACCATCTCTTTATCTCAGGGAGGTTAAGATATGGCTCTTGGAAGTGGTTAGAGAGATTCTAGGGGCAGTTACTCATTCAAACGAACGTTTATCTGCTAGCTAACTCTCGTCCCCGACTTCTTTAGGGTAAGTCGTGGTAAGAAACCGACTTTGCAGGAGGAAGGTCGGTGCTAGGTGAGGCTCAATCCTTCGGATTGGGCCTTTTATTTATACCTAGGCCTTATCGTTGGGTCAGGGTATGAACAAAACTCTTTTTTTAAAATAACTTAATTAAATTATTTTTACCCAAATTAAATATTACTCTACTTGGCCAAGTTTTCACTTCTTTAATGATTTGATTTTAAATTTAATTTTGATATATTAAAATCACATAAAAATTTAATTATATAATTATCTTTTATATTGATAACATAAATAATTATTCAAAAGAAACTTTTGCGCTGCGAATGGAAATTAAACTATAGTATTAATATTGGAATGCTTGGGCGTGCTCGTTCTTTATCTCTTGTTCCTCTTGAGGGGTAAGTTCTTGCTTAATGTTGAAGATCTTGCGGATTTCACTTTGACTCTTGCCTTTCATCATGTCTCCTATTTTATTGCTTGTCAGATCCAGAAGACTCTTGATGTTTAAGTAGTTTGAAGCCAAAACCAGGTCAAACAGTTTTTCCGGTTGGTCAACCTTCAAGAATTCAGCATCCCACTTGGAAGAAGATTCAGATTCAGATTCAGATTCAGTAGTGTGCTTCTTGCAATATTCAATCACCTTCTTCAGTGTTCTGCTATTCACTAAAGAAATTGAAATTTCATCACTAGCAGCAGCAGGATTAGCCTTGATGACATCTTCAATTGTTTGTGACATAACTGCAACTTTATAGTCCACTTCAAACACATCTCCATCAGAACTCACCAATTTTATTCTCTTTGATGAAACTATTGGATTCTCATGTAATTTCTCTTCCTGTATAACCAATTGGATGCATCATTATTCAGTGATTGAGTTGGTTATGCTTATACAAATATTTTCATTCACTTATTTAGGTTGTGTTTGGGTTTAATTATTTTGTTAGTTCTTATAGTTATCAAATTTACAATTAGCTTTTTATATTTTTTTTTTCAATTAAGTTCTTAAACCGTTTTTAATTTTGTAATTAGGTCCTTCTTAGTGTAAAGACGGTTAGAGTTAACTAAATATTTATTTTGCAAATTGAATGTATCTACAATTAAAAACCTAATTAGATCTTTGACCATATATTTTTTGGAAAAAATATTTCGTTAATTTTAATGTTTTTGACATGAAAATGACCTAATTGTAAAATTAAAAACAGTATAGGGACTTAATTAAAAAAATATATAAAAATTTAATTGTAAATTTAATAAAATTATAGAAACCAAACAGAGTAATTAAATCTTGTGTTTTGATACTATCTCTTTGTTTAATTTGGAAATAAAGATAAAGGATTTGAATTCTCTAAATTTTGAATTTCACTTGAGAGGGTAATGTGATCTTTTACTATTTATTTCATAGGTGAGACCAAGAAAAAATATTCAAAGATGACAGATCACATTTTACCCTTTCAAGTGAAAATCTAAAAATTTAAAATTTAGAGGATCCAAATTCTGATAGACACAAGTTTTCTATCTCAAATACCTAAAATTTTGGAAATAAGGTCACCTTTGGTGTGTGATCCTTAAACTTAAAGGAAGAGCTTGCTATCCAATTTGAAGCTGCATCAGAATAGAATGCAACATTGTCTTTAACAAGTCTTTCTACAAAGCCTTGTGCATGGTTTTTTGGTTGGATAGCCACAATGTTGTTAATCAATTTCCAATCCACCTCCTCTCCTGCACTTTCCTTATGAATCTGCATTTGTATAAAATAACCATCATTTGGAACATTAGAATAAGGTTTTAGTGCAGATATGTGTCTCCTCTATATACATATGAAAATAGAAAACATAATTATACCATGGATAATATAGCATCCCCTACTTGATTATTCATCTCATCATCAAATACCTGAGGCACATAAATGAAAAAGAGGTAATAAAATTGGGAAAGAGCAAAACCAATTTATATAACGAAATCACAAATTTAATTTTCATACACCGTCAGCATGAAAAAGTTTCATACAAATAACTAATCCTGTATCGCCACGTTATTACTTAAAAAAGTCATCTAAACGCATGAATCTGATCAAATAACTGTATACTCTTTACACTATTAATGCATTAAAATTAAACTTCATATATAACATGAGAAAATCATATATTATTACCAAGTCATAGAAAGACAACAAACTTGTTTCTTCAGTAGAAGGGTGCCCAAATCTGGGGAGATAGTATCTGTCAAGATAATGAAAGAATCTTAAGAGCCAGTAAGTCAAAGTTTTGTGATTGGACCATCTTGTGAGCAGTTCTCTCAACAGAATGTCATCTTTCTTTCCTCTCAAAGATGGAAGAACCTAGTGAAAAAAAAAAAAAATACAAAAAACCATTAACTACAATAATATCAATTATCATGATGCCAACAACAAAAGTTAATTAACTTGGCATAGGAAATCAGATTAGACATAACCTTGGAACTAATGTAATCTTCAATAGCCTTCTTGTATTGGAAATAGAGCAGCTTGGCATTCTCTTCTCCAGGTTTCTGAGTACACAATTCATAAACAATTCTAGGCACAAAAGTTAAGGACCACACATACATTATCTTAGAATATCATCAAATTAAAAAATGTAACATAGTTAAAACAAAGAATTTAATTTTGATGCATCCAATTACGTAAGATCACATCTGTAAAAATAACTATATTTTACATTGACAACGTGAATAGTTATCCAAAAGAACGGATATGATTGCACGACTGTGTAAAACGTTTTACACTATCAGTGTATTAAAATTAAACTCTAAAACAAATTGAGCAGTGAATTAAATAAATTTGAAAGGATACGTATAATAGGAGATGTAATCTTTGCTTGTGAAAGAATCAAGCCCTTCTGCTACACTGATGGTTCTGTTTATAGCTTTCTGAAGTAAAGACCATGTTTCCTCAAAACTCTTGCTGGAGCTTTTGCATTCTTCCATGGTGGAACTCATAGGTTCAGAATCAGCAGCAACAAAGAGATTGGAAGAGGGAAATAATAATAGGGAAAGAGAAAGAGTCGAGTGCAAAAGGAGATGATGACCGTTCATTTTGACTTTGGTTAGAGAAATAAATATTAAGAGTTGACTAAACTCTCTGATTTACATCTACATTCTACATACCATATATTGCAAGGAAATATCTACGCTCAATAATTTCTTAGCCGCCATGTTTGAAAATTCTAAATAAATATGTTCGTTTATTTTTTTTCTGGGGTGCTAAAGAATTAGTCCTAGCAAAACTTTGAAGTGTTACAAAATATTTTAACAACAATAACACTTTGTTTGGTATAATGGAACTTGTGAGGAAAGAAAAGGGAAAAGATGAAAATGAGTGGAAAACTTGTTTTTCCCCTGTTTGGATTAGCAGGGAACTTGAATGGAAAATAAAAAAACCTACGTAGGGCCCACTTAAAAATTTTTTGCCCAAACTTGCGAAAAAAACTGAAATGGAAGTATAAAAATGTGTAAAATTACATATATACTCTTTCATTCAAAACAAATCAAAATCCCTAATCTGAAAAGGAAAGCACGTATCTCTATCTCCATCTTCCCTGTTTCTGCATCATCTTCAACAGCGACGCCGTAGCTTCCTAACGCCGTCAGCATTGCTGCAGCAGCTTCAGCATCTTTGGGACAGCTCCACCGCATCTTCATTCCTACATTCTCAAGCCAAAGGTGCGTTTTTTTTTTGTTGTAATCGTAGTTTTTTTCCCAAAAATGAAATACAAAAATCATCATAGCACATATAGGTGTTAATATGAGTATGAAACATGCCATTTAACTTTGTGTGTGCTATTTCTTTGTGAGAAGTGGATTGCATGGTGTGTTATGAGAAGGGCCATGATATGAGGTATGTAAAAGAATCTTGAAAAGATAATTTTAAATTTTGCTTTTTTTAACATGGTAGAAGATAACATAGAGAATACAACACTCTTTAAAAGATAATTTTAAATTTTGCTTTTTTTAAGCATATAATTAACCGGATTAACGAGTTGTTCTTTTGAATTTTTTAATGATTCTAATATAACATAATAAAATAAAAAAATTAAAATTTATTTAACTAATAAAATGTACAATTTTTTTTTTACTAAAGAATGAGGGTTTAAAGATGTATCAATAACTCCTGTAAACTTATAGTATGAGTGATGACATAAAAGTTGTTGGTGTTCTCCATCATCAGTAATTCATAACATTTCTTCTTTTTCTTTTTTGGTAAAATTTCATAACATTTCTTCCCGGAAAGTAGGGATGCACATGGGCCGGGTGAAGCCGGGTTTGATGTGACCCAGACCCGACCCGAAATATACACCGAGTCTATTTATTAGACCCGAACCCGGCCCTAGACCCAATGAAACCAATACACTTTCAGGCCATAATTATACCGGGTAAAAACCGGGTGAAAACCGGGCCGTTAACATTACATTACGTTGATACCTTCTTGTAAGCTAGCATGTAAAAATATCCAAATTTCCAAGACTCCAACCATTAGTTAACATGGTAAAATTCACTTAAAAAAATATAACAAGAACCAACCCTTCTTTAAAATTAAAGCATAACCACAATCAATACTAAAGCATAACCACAATCAATACTGATATTGTCTAATAATACCAAATATTTAAATCAATACAAATAACACAATCTTATGTATTAGTCTAAAGTCTTATGCATTCTAAATATAAAACATTAATTTATAGTCTTATAATGACTAATAACACAAAATATTAAGGTTTACAATACTTAAATTCCACATAAGAATAGTCATGATCCATCACTAATAACACAAAATATTAATTGTGTATGATGACCGGACCACCGGGCCGACTTCGAGGGACCCGAGCTATGGCCCGGACCCGACCCGAAATAATGAACGAGTCTATTTTTGAGACCCGTACCCGACCCTAAACCCGATGAAATCACACCAAATTAGTCTTTAAAGTGTTCGAGACCGGGCCGGGCCTTCGGGCCGGGCCGGGTCTGTGCACCCCTACCAGAAAGGATTCAGCTTGTCGGTGCAAAGTGCAAACACTAACGTTTTGTGTGTGTGTGTGTGTTTTATGAAGATAAAAATATTGATGGTGAGTATGGGCCTTACTATAAACCTTCAAGATTTAAGTTGTCTAATACCCTAGGTCATTTTATTTCAAAAGCCCAAAATGTCTTCAAACATATTTATTATTATTGATTTTTATTAGTGACCTTTTGGTGTTTTTTTTTTTTTTGGACGTGGACCTTTTGGTTAAATGGTTCGCATAATTGATATACAAATAAAAGTAAAGAGACTAATACCAAAAAAGGTAGAGACTTTTGTGCCCTTTCTATTCGGCATTTATGTATGTATCCAATAATCATGGGACTTGGAAAACCTACAGAAAAAAAAAGTAATAAAAATTAGTAATGACTAACCAAGGAATAACTAATAAGTATTTAAACGAAGTTCAATATCAAGGCATATTAATTTTTGACTGTCAAGTTAAAAAATATCGTAAAAAAAAATTAAGTATACCAGTTGCGGTATAGTTTGGTAGCTTGTTAATTATGTGAACTTTAATTAAAATATGGTTTAATTATTTTGTAAATTCTTATAGTTTCACTAAATTTTTAGTTAGGTTTCTATACTTTTTTTTCTTTTTAATTGGATTCCTATACTATTTAATTTTTTTAATTAAGTTCTTATCATTACAAAAATGTCTAAAATAACAGAATATTCTATTAAAAAATGAAATATTCTAAAGTTAAGGATTCTAAACCTAATTGAAGACACCTAAAATATTTTTTAAATTTCAAAATTATCCTTTTCATTTCAATCTTCAATACTTCTACAGGGATTCTTCTCTTAGTACTGAGTAGTGCTTCTTCTTCTCCTCCATCATTGTTCAGCCCTCTGTGGTTAATGTCACTGTTCCGCCCTCCACCGTCGCGAGGCTGTAGCAATCCCACTCAGACTTGTAATGAAGCTTTTACTCTGTGTCATCATTGAATTCTTTGTTACGAGCGTTGTACGTTAATTTCGGCATCTTTCGAAAGCGATTCTGTTTATTACTTGAATGATTTAGGTGAAGTTCAATTGGGATGGTTTGTTCAAAGAAGAAGAAAGGATTGTATTTGGATGGAAGCCAAAGAAGGTGAAAAGTGAGGGTTCATTTTCTTGTCGGCAAAATGGAATGAAAAAGAAAAACAGTAAAGAAAGGGTACTCGCTTGTGCTTGTGCAATGGCTTCTGCCATTCTTCTTTTTTTTAATATATTTTTGGTCGTTTGAAACTGAATATGGACCTGTTCTTTTTGCTCTTTGACCCGCTTCCTCTGCATAGGCATCTTCATTGATGCCGCTTGCAATCGCCGCACCAGCCATCTTGCGCACCTTCGTCTCCACCTTCCCCTTCACAACAACGTCGTCATCGGCATCGTTTTTGGTCGTGCATCGCGCGCCATCGTCGCATTGGGTGGTTCTACTGCTGTGCACGTCGTCGTCTTCTTTATACAGATATGTGGTAGTTGGTTCCTGAATTAGAAGTTCATTGCAGATCTAGAATTGTTGTTTGTGATTTAAATTTGTCATGATTTTGTTACTGAACTTGGAATTTGGAATTTGTATGATTGAATTGTTGATTTTTGATAAGGAATTGTTGACTGTAATTTTGTTGATGATTTTTTTAATATGATTTGTTGTTGCTGAAAGGTATCAGAGAACCAGATGAAAAGCATAATGAACTAAAAGAAGATGTTAGAGTGTTGTGAGAGTCATAGAGAATTCCAGAATTTGAAAGAGAGTTCTAGAAATTAGAGTTACATAAGTGATATCTAAACTGAGCTGTGATATGCTATTTATGCATAGTGAGGGCTGTAACAAACTGATGCCACCTCACCATATTCCTAACCACATTCCTAACTGATTGACAGCTCAGATAATAGAACTATGCCAAGTCACTAACTACTAACTGCCTATAGGCTATTCCTAACATCCTTCCTTAACCTGAGGGGTGCTGCTTCCCTGGTATTTGGAATTTGTATGATTGAATTGTTGATTTTTGATAAGGAATTGTTGACTGTAATTTTGTTGATGATTTTTTTAATATGATTTGTTGTTGCTGAAAGGTATCAGAGAACCAGATGAAAAGCAGAATGAAGTAGAAGAAGATGTTAGAGTGTTGTGAGAGTCATAGAGAATTCCAGAATTTAAAAGAGAGTTCTAGAAATTAGAGTTACATAAGTGATTTCTAAATTGAGCTGTGATCTGCTATTTATGCATAGTGAGGGCTGTAACAAACTGATGCCACCTCACCATATTCCTAACCACATTCCTAACTGATTGACAGCTCAGATAACAGAACTGGTGCCAAGCCACTAACTACTAACTGCCTATAGGCTACTCCTAACATCCTCCCTTAACCTGAGGGGTGCTGCTTCCCTGGTATAGCCTCACTGAAATCCTCCCTTGAACTTATGGGAGGTCTTGGTGTGTCTGTGGAAACTCGAAGCTTTGGCCTGAGATTGTGGAAAGCTGCCTGCGACGGTGGCTTAGTCAGTATATCCGCAAGCTGATCTTGTGAGGGTATGTGAACTACATGAGCTAGTTGCTGCACTACTCTATTCTGTACAAAGTGTAGATCTATCTCAAAATGTTTTGATCGACTGTGGAGAACTGGATTTCGGGTCATTAGTACTGTGCTTTGGTTGTCACAGAACATTGTGGGTACTAGGCCAGGTGGTAAGCGCATCTCTAGTAGTAACTTTTGCAACCAAATTGTGTCTATCATAGCATTAGCTAACGCCTAAAATTCAGCCTCCGTGCTAGACCTTGAGACTGTTTGTTGCTTCCTACTCGACCAGGTAACTAAATTCGGGCCAAGAAAAACACAGTATCCTGATACAGACTTGCGATCATCAGTGTCTGTGGCCCAGTCAGAATCACTGAAAGCCATGATTCTTAGGGTGTCGCTCTTGTGGATCTGTAACCCTAGATCAATTGTCCCGGCCAGGTAGCGAAGAATCTGCTTAACTGCTTTCCAGTGCAGATCTGATAGAGCTTGCATGTATTGGGACACCTTGCTGACAGAATAAGCAATCTCAGGTCTGGTAATGGTAGTATACTGAAGCCCCCTATCACAGATCTGTATAATGAGGGATTTTCGAAGGGAGATCACATGCTTGTTGTGAGCTTGGGACTGCTGAGCATAGGAGTCGACACTGGTTTGGCATCTGGCATGTTGGCTCTTCCTGGAAGCTCTTTGATGTATTTGGACTATTTGAGAAGAAGGAAATCTGGCGAGTTCCTGACCACTTCAACCTCGAGAAATAAGCTCATTTCTCCTAGATCTTTGAGGGTGAATATCGCATGCAATTGTTAAATTAAGCTTTCAATTTCAGTGGCGCTGGTGCCCGTGACGAGAATGTCATCTACATAGGCCAAGAGATAAATGGTGGACATCGAGCAGGAACGCACAAAGAGACATGGATCCGAGGTTGTACTGGTGAACCCAAAGCTGAATAGGGTGCTGCTGAGCTTGAGGTACCAGGCTTGTGGGGCTTGTATCAGCCCATAGAGCGCCTTCTCTAGTTTACATACAACACTAGACCCGTGCTCATAGCCTTCTGGCTGCACCATATAGACTGTCTCATGCAAGTCCCCATTGAGGAATGCATTGTTAAAGTCAAACTGCTGGACCTTCCAGCCCTTTGTCATTACAACTGCGAGAACTGTCCGTACAGTAGCAGGTTTAGCTACTGGGTTGAACACCTGATCATAGTCCAATCCTTCTCTCTGATGAAAACCCTTTGCAACTAACCTTGCCTTGTACTTTTGCACCTTTTCATCAGCCTACCGTTTGACCCGAAATACCCATTTGCACCCAAATATTTTTGTGTCAGCAGTCTCAGTGACCAATCGCCGGGTATTGTTCTTCATCAACACACCAAATTCCTCATCCATGGCAGCCTTCCAGTGTGGTGAGGATAGTGCTTGAGCAACTGTGGCAGGTTCAGTCTCTGTGAGGTCCAGTAAAGAACTCTGGAGTTGAAGATAATACACTTTTGGCTTGAAGATACCTGCACGTGACCTAGTGATCATGGGGTGCGTCTGAGTGGGTGCCAGTGCTGACTGATAATTTGTCTCAGTTAACCCTGCATCAGAACAAGAGGGAAACACAGTAGTAGAAGAGCAAATATCTGTATTATTAGATAATGAACAAGGATCAACATTAGTAGTATTGGTTGTGTGCTCTAAGGTGTGAGAGTTGGAAGGGGGAGTTGGTGAGGGTGCACTAGCTGCTGGGTTGGAACAGGGCGGGTGTGAAGGAAGGGAAATGGTGCTGGGTTGAGGCTGCTGCGCTATGAGCTGAAGGGTAGGGGCTGTTGGGTGTGGAGCAGGTCTAGAGAACTGGGTTGATATGGTGTGGGGCTGATGTGGTACAGCACAGATAGGGCTTTGGTTATTGGTAAAGTTTGAAAATAGGACAGGGAAGGGGAATCCAGTCTCGTCAAATAGCACATGTCTGGAAGGGTGAGTAGCCAAGGAATAAGCACTTTGAGGTCTTAAAAGCAAACTTGTGGGGCTGATAGTGTCTTAGCTGGGGATAGCAGGAGCAGCCAAAGGTCTTAAGAGCTGTATAGTCAGGTAGTTATTTGTTTATAAGCTCATACGGTAATTTTTGGTGAGTAACAGGTGAGGGCAGTCAGTTTATGATGTGAGTGGCTGTAAGAAGGGCTTCATCCCAAAATTTTAGCGGCATTGAGGCCTGGGATAGGAGAGTGAGACCCATCTCTATTATATGTCTATGCTTTTGTTCAGCGCTCCCGTTTTGCTCATGAGTGTAGGGACAGCTCATTCTATGTACAGTCCCATGTTACATCAGTGTCTTTGTGAAGGTATGAGAGGTGTACTCTTTTCCATTATTTGTCTGTAGTATTTTGATTTTACAACCTGTTTTATTTTCAAAGAGCAATTGATATTGCAAAAAGGCATGATGTGCTTGCACCTTGTTATGCAAAAGATAAATGCATGAGTACTTTGTTGCTGCATCAATGAAAATAATGTAATATATGAATCCTGAACTGCTGATCATGGGGGCTGGTCCCCAAATATTTGAGAATACTAGTTCTAGAGGCTGAGAGTAAGTTGTTGTTAAATCAGAAAAAGGTCAATTGTGGTGTTTTCCATGATAGCATGCACTACAGAGATTTTTTATGATTGAAAGAGGACCATTTTTATTGAATTCATTACTAGCAATATTACACAATTTCATTACTTTGTGTACAATGTGTGTGGCTAGATGTCCTAGCTTTCTATGCCAAACATCAAATACAGACACTGGTTTTACTCTAGAAGTACCCTCAACTGGTCCTAAGTGGCTTGCAGGCTTTTCAGTCATAATATTCACAGTAGTTGGACAAACTTCAGTGGTGTAAGTAGCATGAGTCTTGTCAGCAGAAACAGCATTAGTTTTCATGAATTTTTCCATTCATGGTTCTGACTTTGAGGTAGAGTTGTGTATGGTATTGTAGTTGGCAGAGGCTAAATGATTGAGTTTATGTGCAGTAGGTTTATTGATGTGGTTCGTGGTACTAGGTTTTGGTGTAGGGTTATTTTGAGTGGCTTTGGCCATGACTTTAATATCATCAAATTGATATAACCCTTGTCTAAGAGAGCCTTTGAGAAGCGTCTCCCTGGTCTCCTGGAATTTCACAAAGTAGTTAAATGGCCAGAATTCAAAGAAGACTTGGTTGTCAAAGGCAAATTTGGCTACACTAATGAGATTTTTGGAGATTGAAGGAACATGAAGTAGATTGAGCAGTTTAAAGTAGGAATGAGGATTTGAGGCTGAAATTAGAGTAGTTTTGCCAATATTAAAAATGTTCATACCTTGGCCATTACCTGTGAATACTTAATTTGTACCCTCATACTCTGAGCCTGTGATCAGATTGTTTCCATCGAAGGTTAGGTGGTGAGAAGCCCACGTATCTAGGTACCAGGCCTTGTCTGTCAATGGAGTGGAAGGTGGCGCTGCAACTAGTAGTGCCGTAGCCTGCGGTGGTGGCTGGGGTTGAAGAATTGTAGTTGAAGGAGGTGCCAGATGTGTGACTGTGGCTGCAACATTTGGAGTTTGATAGTTTTCATTGAAGCGGTGATAGCACTCCCACACCGTGTGACTAGGCCGTCCATAGAGCTGACACACCATTCTGTTATGTTGAAAACCAGATCTGCCACCTCTATAGGATCCTCTACCTCTGAATCTTCCTCTGGATTGAAAGGGTTGACCTCTACCTTGATTGTAGCTGTTGGTGTAGGATTGTGAATTGTTGTATTGACTGTTGTACGATATTGGTGACTGATCTTTATGCTGATAGTGTTGAGATCTTACTTGTGAGTGACTTTCTCCTCCTTGAGTTAGGTTGACCTGGATTGTTCTATTTTCTTGAACCTCTCGACCAGTTCTTCTTAGCTTAGGAGTTGAGCTTCAACTTCGCTTTCAGTGACACTTTTAGCTCTGGCTGAGATCATCATGATAAATGTGCTATAGTCTTCGTTGAGTCCCTGAGTAACTGCATCCACAAATTCTTCACTGGAAAGTGGTGATCCTAGGGTAGAGAGAGCGTTTGTGATTTTCTTGAGCCTAGACATGTATTTGGTTGTAGATCCTTGTAGTTTCACAGTTTTGATTTGTGCCTTTAGTTGTTTCACCTTCCACTTCAACCTTTTTGCAAAATACTCCTCTAGGTTATTCCAAATTTCACACGCATACTCACAGTTTGTTACTTGACTCGAAAAGGCTGGATCAATTGATACAAAGAACCACGAAATCAGAAATTGATCGTCTTGCTCCCATTCCAGAAATTCTTGCGTTTCATTATCTGCAATTCTATCTTCTTCAGAGGCGTATCGGCATGGAATTTTCTTCTGGTTTAGGTGATCCTTGAGACCATTGGATTTGATGAACGCAAGGGCTTGGCGCTTCCATGTAGTGAAATTATTCTCATCTAGCTTCAAGGCTACAGTGTTGATAGATGTGCGAACTGCGTTGTTTGTTGTTGTTGCGGAGGCTACTGCGGAAGTGACGGTGACACTGGTGTCGGCCATGGATCAGAACCGGATGCTCTGATACGATGAAAGGTATCAGAGAACCAGATGAAAAGCAGAACGAAGTAGAAGAAGATGTTAGAGTGTTGTGAGAGTCATAAAGAATTCCAAAATTTGAGAAAGAGTTCTAGAAATTAGAGTTACAGAAGTGATTTCTAAACTGAGCTGTGATCTGCTATTTATGCATAGTGAAAGCTATAACAAACTGATGCCAGCTCACTATATTCCTAACCACATTCCTAACTGATTGACAGCTCAGATAATAGAACTGGTGCCAAGCCACTAACTACTAACTGCCTATAGGCTACTCCTAACAGTTGCCGACAAGTTTCTCCTTTCCCATCCATTGTCGGTGTCCATTGCTCGCCGCCTCAAATTCGATCTCTGTTCTACTTCGTTTTTCTGTTTAAATCTACTTTTGCTTCAGCTTCTATTTCATTCTGTTTTTACTTTCATTTCTGTTATTGTGTTAAAAAATTTTGACTATAAATTCTGACTATGTGTTTTGTTTGTAATTAATTGATTATGTTATGGTAAAAATTTTGATTTTGATCATGCTAATTTTTGAATTTGTGTTGATTATGACAAAAATTTTACAATAATAATAGAAATGAAATTTATTGGTAAAGGGAGGGTGATAACAAAGGAAAAGAGTAAGAAGATAGTGGATGAGGTGAAAAACAGTGAAAGTGAAAATTATAAATGTAGAATATAGATAAATAAGTAAATTTTCACTTCACTAATGTTTTTTAGACGTTTATCTAAAAATTTTATTAAAAAAATATAAAAACTTAATTAAAAATCTGATAAAACTATAAAGATTTACAGAATAATTAAACCTTAAAATAGTGATTGTTGAATTTCACTTAGAATAAAGTGGTATCTTATTGCAACATGCTGTTTATCCTTAAGGGAATGATTTATCGAAGTGAAAAAAAAAAAAAAAGAGATATTGTGCTTGAGTGCTTGGCAACGATAGATTCCTTAAAAATCAAAGAAATAAGAATAACATTTGGCCATGAAATATGGCTACAATATAATATAAAGCTTAATTATTAAAAATTATTAAATTATAATTTGATTAAATATGTTAAAATATCTAATATTTTTTAATTATCGATTTCATCTAATAACTGTATTTAAATTTTTACTATAAAATATATTAAATTGTTTCAACAAGCAATAAGACCATGCATACTGTATTATTTCTTATTTAAAAATAATTATGCTATATATATATTTTTTAAAATTAGTTATTAATATAAAATATATATTAAAATATAAAATATAAAATATATATTAAAAATAAGTTAATTAATATTTATATTTATATATAAATATATGATGATTGAATTTAGTGATTAGTTTTAATATATAAGGTAAAGTATATTTTTTGTCCTGAAGTTTTACAAAAGTTTTAAAAATACTCTTAAGTTTTATTTTGTTTTAATTTTGTTCCAAAAGTTTTCGATTTGCATCAAATATACCCCTAACGGCTAATTTTTCAAAAAATTTAAGATCAATTCAACAACAATTTCATAAGAACAACCCTCAATACAAGTAAATTAAGCATAATTTTCATGCATTATTGTTAGATTGGTCTTAAATTTTTTTGAAAATTTAGCCGTCGAGGGTATATTTGATGCAAATCGAAAACTTTTGGGACAAAATTGAAATAAAATAAAACTTAGGAATATTTTTGAAATTTTTATTAAATTTTAGGGACAAAAAGTATACTTTACCCAATATATAATTAGTATTTTGGTTTAAAAAATAAATCGATTTATATTTGTTTTTTCTTGCCAGCACACTATTAGCTTCATAAGGAGCACTAATGCGGGTTCTCAAAGTTAATGGTGCGCATGGTGTTTGTTGTCTTCATTGGAATGCAATATAGCACAAGCATATCACTGGATAGTACTAAATTTTAGTTTGTAGTTTGTTGTCGGTTAGGCACATTCACACGTGTTAACCCAACAACAAAGGTTTACTACTAAATTTGTTGCGTGCGTGTCTCTCTTTATATAGAGTGCAATTAACAATTAAGTTGGATTAGTTTTATAGTTAATTTATTAATCTGTTTAAATAATTATTGAAATTCTAATAATGTTTTGTGCGTATAATAAATATATTAACTAATGACAAATTTTAAATGAAGTTTTAATCTGTAATTGTGTAGTCTTTAACTCCTTATTCTACCGACTTAGGAGGTAGTTTGAAAAAAAAAATAAAATAGTGCAACTGTGCAACCAATTGCATGCTAGAAATACCATTAACATCAATGAGAGATGATAGAGAATCCAATGGAAAGCGATGCAATCATTTAAAAATTTATTTTCGGGTAAAACATATTTTTTATTTTTAAAATTTTTAATTTATATTAAAATATTTTTTATAATAAAATTTTTTAAAAAATTTAAAATCAATTCAATAATAATATATGACAATTATGTCCAAATGACTTATATTAAAGATTATTTTTATAAAATAATTATTAAATTATTGATTCTAAACTTTTAAAAAATTAACTATCAGTGATATATTTAATACAAATCAAATTTTAAGACAAAATTCAAACAAAATAAAATTTAGTAGTATTTTTAGAATTTTAAAAAATTTAAAAATATATATACTTTATTCTTTATTTTTTAAAGAATTTAATTTTAAAGTTCCACATAAAAAATTTATATAATTATATAATTAAATTTATGTGTTTAAATCATTATTTAAGTAATAAATTTAAAAATTAATTATTTATATATAAAATTAAATTAGTATATTTTGGTCTCTTTATCCAATGTTTTGACACTGCTTTACATAACAAAAAAAAAATATTATTTCTACCTTTAATATTTGGAATAAATTTTAAAGTTATTTTTAACATTTAATCTTTTTATCGAGACTTCTTCTTTTTCTTCTTTTGTTGTCCTCTTCTGCATGCTTCTTTTTTCAACGTCATCGTCACTGCTTCCACTTTTAGGTGGCATTGTAAGCCACTTGATCTGAGCTTGAAGGATACTCCCTTAAATAAGGTTCCTTTGCTCCTTGGTTTTCTTCTCTTCCTTCTTCTCCGTCCTTCCTCTCTTTTGCGTCACTCTCGCTCGCTCCTCTAGCTCTTTCGGCGACGACAAGTGGCGAATGTTGTCCTATTGTTAGTAATCTATTAACAGAATTAACGATAGAATAACATTAAGATGATTGTGAAATATTAGAAATTTAAATAGGACAAAAATATTGATGACAAAAATGATACATTACTCTTAAAATAATTACTAAATTAGGTAACATGACAGTGAATTTTAATGGAATGAGTTGAATTACGAATTTAAAGTTTTTACTAATGCTTGTAGAATGGTTAATAGATAACTTTTCGAAAAAGAGAAAAAAAGAATATGATACATATACAATAAAATATAAATTATACTTTTTTGTCGCTCGTATACCGAAGTTTTTAATGTTTAATTTAATTAAATTTTATTTTTAACTTTTACATAAATTTTATTTTTTTCTTCAACAATTTTAATTTTTCTTATGAATGATAATAATTTAATTTATTTATTTAATTTTGTTTTTAATAAAAATAATTTTACTTAAAATAAAAGTAATGTGATTAAGAGTAAAATAAAAAAATAAATTATTTAGAATGAAAATAATGTGATTAAAAATAATTTATTTAGATGTGATTAAAAAATAATTGAATAATTATTTACTATACAAAATTTGATATTGTTAAAGGATAAAATTAAAATTTATTTTAAAATAAAAATAAAAATGAATTAAATTAATATTAAAACAATTCTATAAATTAAAGACAAAAAAATATAATTTATACTTGATTGTATATATGTCATGCTCTTTTTCTTTTTTTTTTCGTAAGATTATATATGTACTAATCATTCTATAAATATTTATAATGAATAAAAATTTTGAAGAATAAAATTAAAAAAAATTACTTGAAATTAAAAGTAATGTAAATGATTAAGAATAATTTATTTACATATAATTAAAAATAATTGAATAATTATATATAGTAAAAAAATAATATTATTAAAAGGTAAAACTAAAATAATAAAATAAAATATATTTAAATTAAACATTTAAAAAATTTGATATATTAAAGATAAAAAGATATAGAGTGCGTAAACATGTATGACTATATATTTCTTTTAATTTTGTATCTCATTAAATAGACATACAATAGACATGTGTCGAACAAAAGTAACACATGTCCTTGTTCAATGAATCTAATTGTAATATATATGTTCATTAGGAAACTCTAATTTTTTTTTTTTTTTATTATTCGTCATCATTAGTTGGCCTCATTGTTTTGGAGTTGTGTTGACTGTTGACATATAATGAATTATGATAATTGTTAATAATGTGGCCCCAAGCCCTTATTAGAATTATCAATTATGAGTTCATGAAAGTAGCCTACATATATTTTGTGAAGATACTAGGATGGGTTTTATCTTATGTATCGAAACCCTAGCTAGAAACTAGAAAGTGACTTTATACCCATTTTATCAGTGACGGCGAATGAGTATATATATACAGACTCATTCAATAATTATGTTGGGATGATTATGATATTTTAAAAAATATTATTTAAAATAAAAAACATATATATATATATATATATATATATATATATATATATATATATAGTAGATTTTATGTATTTTGTTTACATTAAAAGAAAATTATTTTTTATAATATATTTAATTATTATCGAATAAAATAAATTATATCATCATGATTAATATTAATTCTTAATTTAATTTAAATTTTGATAATTAAACTAATTAAATATAATTAATTTTTTTAATTATAAGAGTTACAAAAGAGATTTTATTTTATAATTTTTTTAAAATCACACATATATTAATTAGATCTAACAATACAAAAAAATAAATTAAAAAACTAAAAAGAAAAATCAATAAAAGGCTGAATCATAAATATAAAATAAAAAAAATAGATAAGGTATTAATTGGGTAAGAGTGAATTCAATAGTTATTAATGGAGTTGATATATAAATTGTGTGATTTTGTAGGTATAACCTTTAAGTGATGGTTTTACTATAATTAATTAGTTTAGTTGTTAAAATTTAAATTAAATTAAGAGTTAATATTAATATTTTGATGATATAATTTATTTCATTCAATAACTATTAAATTTATCATAGAACTTATTTTTTATTTACGAGAGAATTGGATATATATATATGAGTTTGGTTAGAAATGAGAACTACTAGAATGAAACTAGGTTGACATTGCTTGAATAAGAGCCAGGAGGAATATTCTTTCATATTCTACAAATTAATTAAATTAAGAGAAAGTGTAAGAAGTTAGTACTTTTATTAAAATTTGAGCCGTATTTGACCATTAAAAGAAAAATAAGTAATTTTACATTATTAAATATTATCTCACACCTTTAAAATTATTGATAATGGCTAATTAATAACTACACATCACAAGCTCTTAACACTCCTCTTAAATGAAAGCATCTTAAAAATTGGTTAAGATAGAAGTATGGCATTTCAGAATTGAAGCAATAATATGATGAATATGCAGATCTAAATTAAGTAGTAGCAATCATGCATTAACCTTATTATTATTAGTAACCAGCATGTAACCATAAAAAAAAAAAAGTAATCTCACACAATTGAATGAAATCTCGCACCATTAAAAATATTGTTAATGACTACTTAATTACTATAAATCACAAAAGTTGTTGGCACTAACAATCTTCTTATTAATAATAACGATTGGATCCAGTAACATAACTATTCATCATCATCAAAGGTGCTATTCCGTGTATCTCGTTCTTGATTAATAGTATGAGTAGTTCTAGTGTGATGATGATCAAGATCAAGTTCTCTAAATCTCTGCAAATACCTCGTGATAGGATGAGCATAATCATCGAAGCCAAGAGAGGCCAGAGCGAAGCATATGTCATCTCCATTAACCGTCTTCCTCCGCTCCTTCCGGCACTTGTCCGATGCCTCGCTAGTGACGAAGCTGATGAACTCCGACACGCATTCTTGCATGGTTTCTTTGGCTTCCTTGGAAACCTTGGCGTTGTGGGGAAGAATCTGCTTCATGATTCGACCAACGTTCGCTATTGGCAGCAACTTCTCTTGTTCCTTTATGCTACTCTCTCCAATCTCATCCATTCTCTCATCAATCATCATCATCAATTCCTTTCACTTAACTATATATATACATACATGCATCCCCATATATACGTATATATGACGATAACTACTCTTATTTTTACGAAAAATAATAAAGTAGCTTTTGTTTTGAGGTATTGAGACAGAAATTGGGAGACTGAAACTCAGTATTATATTTGTTGGTTTAGAGATTGGTACTAAAATTTTTATCTCTAAAATTTCAATATTTCAATACCTCAAAAAAGTATGACACATACAGGGGACTAAAATTTTTAGAGATGGAGACTGAAATTTTAATAACATTTTATACTTAAAATATCCTCATTTCAATTAATTAATTTCAATTTTACCCTTTGTACAAATTAAATTAGAATTTTATTCTTGTTTTAATTTCTGTCTCCCACTTTGCACCAAACAGAATACTGAAATTTATTTCAATATCTATTTTTTAGTCTCAGTCTCTCAGTCTCCGTCTCTGTCTCTCCATCAAACGCTACCAAAAGGATTATTAGAATTCATTATTTTTGTCCATAAGTTGATCATTAATATTTTAAAATATAAAATTATTAGACTAAAAAAATTAAATAAATGACTAAATGATAACTAAAAACAATAAATTCTGATAATCTTTTAATATTTTTTTATTTTTATCTGTTTTTTTGTGATTGTTTTCATTGTTATGATTGCTTATCATATCCACTACAAATAATCACAAAAAAAAAACCACTACAAATATTATTTTTTTCAATTTTATTTTACTCTCTAGAAGCAAATTTAAATAATATTTTCCTCTTTTTTTTTTTCTGTTTGGTGGTTAAAAAGTTTGATTCAGATATAATTTTTTTAAATTATTTAATTTTTCATAATTTATATGATTAAAATTTTAGAATTCGATTTTTGTTAACAAATTTAGTATAAGATAAATAAAAAAATTATAAAAACTTCATATAAATTAAAAAAAATTAAATAAAAAATCTGTTAAAGATATAATTAATTATGTATATTTATATTTATTGATAATTAATTGAATGCAGTTTTTTTTAAGATTATAAATGTACTAAAATTAGTGATATATATGGGAATGATGGTAATTGGAGAATTGGATTGGGTAGAATTGAAAGTGTGTGGGGTATGTGATGATGATGCAGGTCATGATCAGTTCATAATAATTGAATGGAGTACACAGTCATGTATTTTGTTGCAAAAACTAGCCAAATCCCACCCGGATAACCTTTCTATCTCATTGGCTTCTTATCTTAATTAATGGACGTTGACAAGGCATTTTTTTAACCTTGCCTACCTAGTCAACACTTTTTCTTTTATCAATATATATACTTAATATTTATAAAAGATTTTAAAATATATAATATTTTTGTAGTGTATATCTTTTGTCAATGTATACGTAAATTAATGTGAATTTAAATATACTAATTATCTTTTAAAAAAAGAGAGTCAGTTGAAAAGAGTGAAAACGAAAAAAGGAAATAATATTAGCCTTTTGAAAGTCCTAAGATACGAAGAATAAATAAATTCAAGGGTGTTAGCGTCGTTTAGATAAGTTTATAAGTGATTTTTTTTAATTTTTAACTTATAAAAATGTGTAGTATTAATATTTGGTACAATTTTTAAAATAAAATTGTAACTTTTAAAAAATTATTTTGGTGTTTAAAGAGAAGTTAACAAAAATGACTTCTCTCATAATAATTTTTTTTTTATCATTTTTCACTTAAAATAAATATTTTTAAAACTAAAAAACTAAACACAAAATAACTTATTTATAAGCTACTTTTAATATAAGCATTTATTGTTTAAGCTATTTCTTTAAAAGGAACTTAATTAAGTTGTTTACTCAAATTGAACTTATTATAAGTAGGAATAAAAGAATGGAATTCACTAAATTATTAATAAAGTATATATATATTTTTCAAAGTTACATTTATTAACAATAAAGGGTTTGTACTTTGTACTTGTTATAAACACTAGTGGGTGTTAAACTATACTCATCGAAATTTTTTAATTAGTGGATTGAATCATTCTCAACTTATTACACACGAAATTATATTTTTTAATTTTCACATTAGTTTCATTGCATGGCTTTTACTTTTATTTTTATGCATGTGGACGTAGTTAATAACTTATATATGTTTGACTTCTAACGTACGGATATATTTTCAATCTATTAGCACGACTATATGACTAACACAATTTATTATTTTTAATTAATAGTTAATTAATTAATAATATTATTTAAAATTATTAATTAAAAATGATACTAAACTAAAAATATTAAGTTATTAATTAAAAATACCAACGAATATAAACTAAAATTATATTTTTGTTCTTAAACTTTTCTCTTATACTAATACTATTATTGACATAGAATATAAAAATTTATCAAATATTCATAAAATGATGCTTAATCATGGGATACAAAATTTGTTTATAGAAAGTAAAGATGTAAAATGCTCTAAAATAGTTTATTTAAATGAATTATTGGGATGTTATGGACACAAGCTTTTTTGTAAGTTGCCATTTTTTTTTAATTTTCAATTGTTTTAACTTTTGCTTTTTTAATTGTTGGTTGCACAAATGTTTTTTAATTTGTTATTATTTCTTTTTACAGTTTGTGAAAAAAATGTTTAAATGTTTTATTTTGGTATTTACAAGTTGTGAAAAGCATATTATCTCTTGCAATAAAATGTGTCAAATACATGGCCACATTCTTCTTCTTTTTTTTTTTTTTCCAGCAGGCTGCAAAAATCATGTTTCAAGATTAAAAAAAACAATTTATATATGTGTATTACACCTCATTTATTTCTTTTTGAGGAATGTTAGCTAGGGAGCCAACAAATTTTGTGATGTGTAGTTATCAATTAGCTATCATTAGTATTTTTAACAGTATGGAATTAAATCTAATAATGTGAGATTGTTCATTTTTTTTGTTGGTTAAATATTGATCAAATTTTAATAAAAATATTTCCTACTAAACTTTCTTTTTTTTTTTTAAGAATTACGCCATTATATCCCATTTAAGAATTAATTAATGTAATCATGCTTATTTATTTATTTTGTTTTAGTAAGGTTATCGTCATTCTACTATACGACAGCGGAGTTTTGTTTTACAAGGTTGTCGAAATTCGGTGGGTGGAATCGGAATGTATGATCCGTACGACGGACCAACTGTCAATGAGTTCGTTCCAACTTCCAAGGTCGTTGGGAGTTTTCAATTTCCACTTTTGCACCTTCCAATATAATCCATTTGGCAGCAAAACATATTAGCACGTATTTTTTAAGTAAGTGTGGGGTTTATTTTGAATATTGTTTTATACATGCATTAATTTATTAATCAGTAAATAATTTTTAAATAGAATTTTGATTCATAACAAATTAATCTTTGACCTTTTAAATTAAAAAATACACGAGAAACAAAAGAAACATATTAGCACGTATTTCATCATTTAAATTTGTTAAAGATAATTAGTTGGAATAATATAGTTGTAATTTTCTTTCAAGAAAGAGGACATAGTTGTAATTAAATTTCAGAGAAAAAATAATACGTGGAAGTCACACAAAATATGCATGTTTCATTGTTTTTTTTTCTTTTGTTATTACTTAAAGCTTGGTATATCTTGTATTGGCCATTGGGCATATGCATAAAATTCAGGTCAAATGAGATTAAGACTTCTAAAGAGATACCATCACTTGCATATTTTTTTAATGGTGCCGGCTAAAGTAGTTCTTTTCATTTTATTTTATTTTTTAGTTCATTGATGAATATGTAATTTTCAACAATGTGATAAGTTATGACAATCTTAAAATTTTTCTATATATATATATTTGGTTCTGTTTAGTAAATATTTATTTTAAAATAAAAATATACACTAAATACACATAAATATTATCTTTAATCTTTATCTCTATTATTCTCAAACTACCGATATACACTATGTCGCATATGATTTAATAAAGTATTGATTAATTAACATCAAAGGACAAAAAGCTATCGAAACTGCCAACGAGTTATATATAGTTCAAATAGCATAATTTTTCTTTCTTATCTAAAAATTTTGAGTTCAAGTTTCACTTCTAATTTTAAAAAACACGGTGTATTCGCTCAACATCAATCTTGTACTCTTATAATAATCGAAATAATAATAATAAGAGAACAACTAGGGAACCAAAAACATATCAACCAAAATGTGTTTGGATTTCATGAAAAATCAGGTTTTGGTTTGTGCTCCGTGATCTCAGGAGTGGTTTTCAAACATATTATTCAAAATGTGATTTTAATTAAACGGTTTTGTTTACTTTTTGGCTGATCACATTTTGGTTCCATATACTTTTCCTAATGCATGCACATACATTATTGCAAATAAAAGGCCTTGAAGCATTCTTTTGACCCACTATTATGAATGCTAGCTAGGTGAACAACGTTAAATTAGTCTAATAGTTAGCTCATTAGTCGGTTTAATTTGTCTGGTGGAATCTTGTCAAGGGCGACTTTGTTTTATGCCTCGCAAAAGCCTTTGACCCCAATTTTCAAAGTATGCTATACGGCTGACCTCTATAGCTTATTGATATTCGAATATTGATGTTAACGATGTTAGTTATCAGTTTTTTGCCTAACACAAAATAGTATAATCACTGATGAATAGAGAAGACATATCATTTAAGAGGATCATCGATGAATGAAAAAGCATACCTAAATAAAGCTTTGGTTTTTGTCAATTTGTTTGCCGTTATACGACAAAGAAACGGACGACGCAATAAAGCTAAAATCTCAGAGACTTCTTCACTTGGCTACTTGAGAAACCTGAATTGAATCAGTCTCAACAAGTTCCAGTCTTAGACATGATTGTAATATCATGGGTCTCATATAAGAAAATTCAACTAATCATGATTGGGTCAGTGAATGTGGTACAAGTTAGGCCTAATCCATTTGGAAGCTTCAAAAATAATTTTTTTGAGTTTTTGACTTATAAAAAATAATAATATTAATGTCTGGTGCAATTTTCAAAATCAAATTGCGGCTTTTTAAGAAGTTATTTAGGAGCTTTATAAAAGAAGTTAACAAAAATGACTTATCTCATAATACTACTACTTTTTATCACATTTCTATAAAATAAACACTTTAGAACTAAAAATCTAAAGACAAAATAACTTATTTATAAACTACTTTTAATATTGTCATTTATTATTTAAGGTATTTTTTTAAAAGGAGCTTAATTAAGCCTGTTTATCCAAATTGGACTTATGTCTATTTAAGCTACAACAACCGAATAGGCCCAACTTTCATATCCTAGCTCACATGTAACCATTTTATTAACGCTTTCTCATGTACCAGATTAAGTGTGTGTTTGGTTTAGGGTGGGTGTGTATGGGTGTGTGGTGAAAGAGACCCAAAAAAAAAAGTGTGTTTAGTTTATCGTTAATCATCTCCCAATATACATTAAGTTTGCCAATAATGGTTACAATTGTGTTTGGACAATTTTTAGTTAACTCAATGTGGATTGATTTTTTGCTCTAGACGTACTTTTGGTGAAAGTAACAATATTTTTGCTTTTCTATCCTTGAGAATTACATTGAAATATTGATAAAATGTTAAATATCTATTTTAACCTGTTATATTGACAAGTGATAAGTTAAATCTTAAGCTTTTACTTCTTTTTTAGTAATTTTGCATTTCAATGAAATTTTAGATAACATCATTCAAAAAGTATTCATGTTTTAAAAATCATGTTTGACAAAAAAAAATGTTCAAATACAAACCACACTGAATCTGATTTTAATAAAATATGTTTTCTCTTCCTAATGTTTGTAATTTTCTTTAAGAATACTTCTAACGTTTAATTTCATTCAATTTTATCCCTATCGTTTTTTATTTGGGTCAAAACTATCCCTAATTGTTAACCCAATCTAAAATTTGAGAGATAAAATTGAAACCGTACAGAGATAACTTTGACACAAATAAAAAACGTTGAGAGCAAAAATTAAATAAAATTAAACGTAAAGGATATTTAAAAAAAATTGCAAACGTGAAGTAAAAAAAAAAAACTTTAACTTACAAATAAATAGACAAGAATAAAGAAAACTAAGCAGGTGGAGCACGAGCAGGGGCATCTGCCGGGGGTTCAACATCCCCATGAATGACGAGCTTCCAGCGTCGAAGCCGGGCACCAGCAGTTGAATTTGGGCTTTCAAGTTGGCAACCGGTTGGCCAGAAGGGCGCCCAAATCTTTAAGAATGTTGTCCTCAGAGAATGTGGCAAGCAGTTCAGCGCTCCAGCTCCCAACAACACCTTTATTGCAAAAGACCTCAAAAGACTCCTTCAGAGCCTATATTTTAAAACTTTCAGATTTATATGCACATATCAATCCACCATAACGATTGTAAGTAAAGTCAATCTCTGATCAATGCCCTGTGGAAGAGAGTATGATTCTGGAAACAGTCATTTACATATGACAGGTACTTGTCATGGAGCTCAATCACTTTCCGGACAAAATCCTGAACAACCAGACCAGCTTCAGTTTCCTCTGCCTGTAGAGATTTGCATTTAACAGGATAAGGAAAACAGGCAATAGGCAAAATAAACTCAACCAGTAACAAGCAAAACCAAAATATAACAAGTTCAGTAACAGACCCTTTTGGTACTACAATAGAAATAACTGCATCTCTAACTTTCCCATTTAGCTCCTTGTAAACCTGTAAATAATAAACGCAAAAATTTATTACGTTATGAAAAAATGGAATGACAATAATAGGAAAAACATCTAATCTGTAGTAGCATTACAAAACTTGTCTATATTTTTAACATGGAGAATAGTAGTTAATTGAAAGAATTAACATAACACTATGTAAGGTTCGCCGTAACATTACCCGATCATAGAAGCAAGTTAAGCCAACTTCATTAAGGGGTGGGAGTGACCTCCGGGCAGCAATGGAGGTTTCCAAGTAGCGAAAGAAACGACAAAGCCAACCAACCATAATTTTATGGTTTGCCCACCTCTTTACAAGTTCTCTCAACATAAATTCATCATGCTACTCTCTCAAAGAAGGTAATACCTTGAACCAAAGGGGAAAGAAGTTACTCATTTGAAAAGAAGCACGGAAAAAAAAATATATATATATATATTAATACAAGATACAACAGTCATAAGTATTGAATCATGTGGACATATTTACAGTTAAAATGTACAAGATAAGTCAGGTTTTACACCCCATCCATCAAAAAAAGGAAACTCAATCACACTATAAAATATATCACCTATCTTGATGAAAGATTAGTAGGTTATACAACAAAAGGAAACAAAATCACTATAAAATATATCACCTTCTGAATTGCGTCGATACTAGTGCATTTTGAGCTGGAAGCTCAGGCAACTACACTAATCCAAATTCAAATCCTTACCTCATACACCCCCTACCAAATATACACATCCATCTTGATAACGAGAGGATGAACTAATGGTATTTTTGTTGACACTGGCCTCAAGAAGAATAAGCAAACCGATCTCTTGTTCAGTTTATTAAATTTTAAGACTTTAGCATTTACCTTATAACGAGTTACATTGATAGGTTAAACTAGTTACCAATTACAGACCTTACGTTCCCCTTTCCTCTCTCATTGATCAACCAAACAAGAGGTAGGCAGAAATTATTTTTCCAATCCATCTCTTTGGTTCCTATCATATCTTTTTAATAATGTGAAATTTAAGCATTAACTTCATTCCATCTATTTCCTTCTTTGCAATGCTTTCACTCGTCTCTCTAGCCTAGTATATATCATCCTCTGTATTTTCCTGCTGCAGGATCACTTCCGCTACCTACAACTTGTTCTTGGGCAAGATACGTGAGCAGATGCCAGTCAATGGCATCCTCTCACTCTCAGCTTATTACCCTCCACTATCTGACTATAATATGTTATTTGTATTGTGGCTGCTGTGGCCAAAGCATTTATCACCCAGGTTTGCTTCCTAGAATCAATAACAATGACCAAACCACTTACTCTTAGAACTACCATGAGACCTATGTCTACATGATACAAATTCTCCATCAGTCCCTGGAGCTTTAGAGTTTAGACAGAGACTAAACCATTCAAATTATGCTGGTGATCACAATCAATACCAATATACAGCACCTACTCACCTACCTAACCCTTATAAGCAATTAATGATGACCAACCGGAAACAATCTCAAATGACAATGTTATACAGTTATACTCACCGTTGATTGGATGTACTCTTCAAATAACTCCTTGTACTTGTCATAGAGTTGTTGGGAATAGTCATGAGGAGGCTTTTGGGTGCACATGGTATAGATGGTTCTGCATATCATTATACAAGAATGGTAAAAATAAGTGTTTTGTTGGATTAGCTTTTCTTGTTAAATTTTTTTTTTTCTTTTTGAACAAAGTACTTTTATTAAGTTTTAAACATGTTAAGATACATCTTAAAAAAAAGTTTTTAATTATTTTCTTTACCAAAAATATCCTTTACCATAATTAATAATTACAATTTATATTAAATCCTAATTTTCCCTCCAAATCCTAAATTTCTCCTTCGAATCCTAATTTCCCTCCACATCTATATTTATATTTTCCCTCAAAGTTTTCTACACTCATCATCAATTCAATTTAGGACAAAAGAACTTTCTAAAGTACCTTCAATCTCATACAGAAAAAAAAAAGTTGCTTTCAAAATTTTCCATACACAAATTTAATCTTGGTTCACTTACTCTTCTTCAACATCACGTATCTTCTTTTTTATGATTTTTTTTTGAGTTTCAGTTTTAAAATAGGGTCTTTTTATTGTTTTAAATGTCCAAGGGCTATGCATTTTTCTACTTTTTTTTTTATTAGCCATTTGAAATAAATACACAGAGCCAATCCACCGTGGATGAAATTGAAAAAAGTGAAAGATATGCATCAAGAAGAGGGAATAGATGGTTTACGTGTAAAGCATCATGTAGTCCTCGGAGCTGAAGTGAGGTTCAGGCAAGCCTTCTAGAATATTCTTGAGCTTGGTGATGCCCTTCTGCATGAAGTCCCATGCCTGCTCCAGGTCAATGATCTTCCGCTCACTCGTCGACATGAAGATGAAGATGGCAAGCTGTGGATTTGAAACAAAACCTGCAAAGAACAAATGGTGAGGGCAATTGCTGAATGAAATTCCATTTGGTATGAAATAGAAATCGGGGAAGGTTGATGCAATTGTGGATCGGGAGCATGAGAGAAAGAGCAAACCTTGATATGGGGTCACAGTCACACACTCACAACACTCACCTTGAAATTAATCAGGGTTGACTGAAGTCTTTGATTTATATCCACACACCATATTGCAAGGAAACACCTACGCTCAATAATTTCATAGCTGCCACCTGCCAGGTTTGAAATTTCTATAAATATGTTTTTACTTTTTTGAGGGGAGAGAGAGGTGGAGGCCATGTCAATTTACTATGGCTGAAACAAACTGCTTGCTCTGGTTTTGTACAGGCAAATTTTGTTAGGATTTCAAACAACATTCAATTCCGTAATTCCTTTGAACAATTCCACTTCTTTGAACAAGAATACACAACAAAACCAACAAACAAGCATGGTGTACAAAGTTATCTCTGAGCACAAAACCATTTATACCCCTTGATCAATTACTTATGAACAATCAAGTAACTGATTCAGGTAAGATCTATGTGTAAAATCTAAAATGCTTTCAGCCAAGCAAATGAGACGATTCAATCAAATTAGTATCCAATTATAGACTAAAGTGACATGAAGAAACAAAAGATTGCCTAACACAAAATTTGGGATCAAGAGTTGACTAACTCAAAAAATGCTAACACCCTCCCTGATATAGTGTTAATAGGCGAGACCTATCTTTCTCCTCAAAACATGTGATACACTTCTTGAGGAACAGCTCCTCAGTCAAAGAAAATGGTGTGATTATGCTAGCATTCTTCTTCATCAAACCATTGGAGAGAAGATACTTGACAACCTTAGCTCTAGGAATAAGCCTCTTCTCCAAACTGTATCCAAAAAGACACGGTCTAATGCGAAACGCCGAAGAATCCCAGCCGAGATTACTGATCCAAAAGCTCATCACTGCATTGAGTTTGTCCTTGGAACGTAGCATAAAATGAGGGTGCCTCCTAAAGGCCTCCGAAAAATCTTGTTCGGACCATCCCCATTTCTTAAGGACATCAACTTTAGCATCCCATTGGGACTTAGTTACGGCCTTTTTGGCCAGCAACACCACACTGAAATTACACTGTGAAGGATCAAACCCCAATTGCTTCACTTCCTCAACTGTTTTCTTCAAATCAGCAGAGGACAGCACAGAAGGCCTAGTTCTAAGCAAATGGTGAATGTTGGCCTTGGTCAACCCTTCATCAAGCAGCAATTTCACATTTTGAGGCACACGAACATCAGCAATGGATGATGGGCATCCACTTAGATAAGCAATGGCTTTAAGATCAGAGGGACAGAACCTCCTTACCAATTCGTACAAGGATACTATATGGTTAAGGCTTCGAAGCAAGAAGTTGGGACTCTTTGTGGTCATGAGTACAATGTCAGAGGGAGAAGCACCTTTGGATGCCAAAAATTGAAACTTTGGCAAGATCGCTTTGGTGGGGTCATATGTGAGTACCACGGGAATCTTGCACATGATGGTGGCTATTTGGGAGGGGGAGAAACCGTGGGCTTTGAAGAAGGAGATGACGGAATCTGGCTTGACGGGGGTGTCAAAGCGAACGCGCTTGTTTGCTCTGAGAGCGTCTTCATGGGAGAAGCCGCACTTGGTGGTGAGGTAGGAGATAGTGAAAGAGTGGTGGTCATCGGAAGTGGAGGTGGTTGAGTGGCGGCGTGCTTCTGGCCGAAGAAGAAGAAGGTAAGATTTTGTGGATGGAGATGGAAGAGGGGGGTTGTGGCTGAGGAAGAAGAGAAGAGCTCTTGTAAGAGAGTGATGCTTTGAGTGAAACATGAAAACAGAGATTGTGTGCGGCAGCTCTGCCGTCAGGTTCGTGTATTTTAAAATTTAAATAAAAGCTTAATTTTATGTATTATTATTCGTTTCAATAAAATAATAAATTGTAAATGCGGGGATAGCTCAGTTGGGAGAGCGTCAGACTGAAGATCTGAAGGTCGTGTGTTCGATCCACGCTCACCGCATTATTAATTATCTTTTTTCCGTGTACGAGAAAGCGAGGGGTTAGTCTCACCACTACCAGTGTTCGTTGCCAGCTTCCGATCCTCTCCCTCAAATTTTTATCTTTATTATTCTCAAACAACCGATGAGAAATTCCAAGGGATACACTGTCTTAGTCTAGTAGTTAATTTATTAATTCGTTTAAGTGTACCTAAATAAAGCTTTGGATTTTGTCAAATTGGTTGCCATTATACGACAAAGAAACAGACGACGCAATAAAGCTAAAATCTCAGAGACAACCTGAATTGAAACAGTCTCAACAGCAAGTTCCAGTCTTGGACATGATTGTAATATCATCGGTCTCATATTCAACTAATCATGATTGGGTCAGTGAAAGTGGTACAAGTTAGGCCTATTATGTCTATTTAAGCTACAACAACCAAATAGCCTCAACTTTCATATCCTAGCTCACATGTAAACCTTCCATTAACCCTTTCTCATATGCCAGATTGAGTGTGTGTTTGGTTTGTCGTTCATCATCTCCCAATATACATTAAGTTTCCCATGAATGATTACAATCGTGTTTGGACAATTTTTAGTTAACTCAATGTAGATTGATTTTTTGCTCTAGACATACTTTTGGTGAAAGTAACAATTTTTTTTTGGCTTTCCATCCTTGAAAATTACATTGAAATATTGATAAAATGTTAAATATCTATTTTAACCTGTTATATTGACAAGTGATCAGTTAAATCTTAAGCTTTTACTTCCTTTTTAGTAATTTTGCATTTCAGTGAAATTTTAGATAACATCATCCAAAAAGTATTCATGTTTTAAAATTCATGTTTGACAAAAAAATGTTCAAACACAAACCACATAGACATTAATCTGATTTTAATAAAAAATAATTTTACAAGAAGTACATTCATACTAACATTCCTTTGCAAATTTTAATCCAGACATACTAAGCTTTGCATCCATAACTTCTTGTTGGGATCATCCCAAAGTCTTAAGGATATATGACACGCAAAGGGTAAAATATGTTTTTTCTTCCTAATGTTTGTGATTTTCTTTAAGAATATCTCTAACGTTTAATTTCATTCGATTTTGTTCCTAACATTTTTTATTTGGGTCAAAACTATTCCTAATTGTTAACCCAACCTAAAATTTGAGAGAAAATTTAAAAAGTACTGAGATAGTTTTGACACAAATAAAATACGTTGAGGGCAAAAATTAAATAAAATTAAACGTAAAGGATATTTAAAAAAATTGCAAACGTGAAGTTTAAAAAAACATACTTTACCTTACAAATAAATATACAAGAACAAAGAAAACTAAGCAGGTGGAGCATGAGCTTCCCCGGGTCGAAATCCTGAACAACCAGACCAGCTTCAGTTTCCTCTGCCTGTAGAGATTTGCATTTAACAGGATAAGGAAAACAGGCAATAGACAAAATAAACTCAACCAGTAACAAGCAAAACCAAAATATAACAAGTTCAGTAACAGACCCTTTTGGTACTAGCTGCATCTTCAGCCTGCTTAACCAATACCATACCTTCACTGATAACATGCTGGAAAATGTTACAAGAAAAAGTTTTATAAGCAAGTTAGCAAGAAAAGCCCAATTTTGATTGGCATAGTGATAGATTCACTACCACCAACCTGCTTAAATATACTGGAAACAGGATCTAAGCCTTCGGTATCTTAGAAGATAGCCTGAACATCCGTGACAGATCTTCAACCTACACATTTAAGGAAAAATATGACAACATTATACTCACATTAAATTACTAGAAGAAAAATCGTAACCATAACAAGTTAGTAGAATTTCAAGAGTACCTTGTCATCTCTAAGCAAAGCATGACATCCAGAGTGCTCTTTCTGGAGGAGTTGGTTTGCATACACGAATAGCAGCTCATGTTGAACTTTCTAGAACGATATTCCAAGAAGTAAAAAATAAAACCAAGAGAAATGTTCAGAAACTACAATATGTGAAGGCCACGTTTTATACTGTGATTGCATCAAAATTAAACTATTTTTGTCACCACCCCACTCTTTCTTTTAGTTGCCTGGCAATACTACACTCAACATGGGTGAAGAGCACATTGCTGAAATAGCATGAAAAAGGCCCAAGAATAAACCTCTAACAACTTTGGCTCGCCACTGGAGTGCAAATAATGAGCAACCCTATCTTTCTCCCATTTTAAGCACTCCTCAGCCTGTTATAAAAGACATAACAACAAATGCAGATCAGGCAGTAATGTAAATGAGAAATCAAGTTACTGCAAGGACAACTGAGAAACCACACCTTGAGCATGTAATCAGAACAAGAATCTTCTAGGATCCAATTAGAAGCCTTCTGAGAGTAATAAGCAGAACTGTCTTTAAGCATTGCAGTTTCAAAATCATTCTCATAGTGATCCATTCGCCCCATCCCAATTCCAACAAATATATCTAATACATTCTTTAATAAAGCCCGATCAATATGCATTCCTTCACGTTCTTGATCAATCTTTAAACAGATAAGGGTTAGTTATCTAAATTTGTAAGCACCGAAAATCTAGCATAAGGAAGAAAAACCTACAAGAAAAATAACTGCATCTCTAACTTTCACATTTAGCTCCTTGTAAACCTGTAAATAATAAACACAAAATTTATTACTTTAGGTAAAAATGGAATGGCAATAATAGGAAAAACGTCTAATATATAGTAGCACTACAGAACTTGTCTATATTGGTAACATGTAGAAGAGTAGCTAATTGAAAGAATTAACATAACACTATGTAAGGTTCGTCGTAACATTACCAAATCACAGAAGCAAGTTAAGCCAACTTCACTAAGGCGTGGGAGTGACCTCCAGGCAATAAAGTGGCGATCCAAAAAATGAAAGAAACGAGAAAGCCACCTAACCATAATTTTATGGTTTGCCCACCTCTTTACAAGTTCTATCAACATAAATTCATCATGCTTCTCTCTCAAAGAAGGTAGTACCTGAACCAAAGGGGAAAGAAGTTACTTATTTGAAAAGAAGCACGAAAAAAAAAAATTAATACAAGATACAACCATCATAAATACTGAAATCATGTGGACATATTTACAGTTAAAATGTCAGGTTTTACACCCCATCCATCAAAAAAAGGAAACTCAATCACACTATAAAATATATCACCTATTTTGATGAAAGATTAGTAGGTTACACAACAAAACGAACAAAATCACTATAAAATATATCACCTTCTGAATTGCATCGATACTAGTGCATTTTGAGCTGGAAGCTCAGGCAACTACACTAATCCAAATAAAAATCCTTACCTCATACACCCCCTACCAAATATACACACCCATCTTGATGACGAGAGGACGAACTAATGGTATTTTTGTTTACACTGGCCTCAAGAAAAATAAGTAAACCGATTTCTTGTTCAGTTTATTAAATTTTAAGACTTTAGCATTTACCTTATAATGAGTTACATTGATAGGTTAAACTAGTTACCAATTACAGACAGACCTTACATTCCCCTTTCCGCTCTCATTGATCAACCAAACAAGAGGTAAGAAAAAATTATTTTTCCAATCCATCTCTTTGGTTCCATATCTTTTTAATATTGTGAAATTTAAGCATTAACTTCATTCCATGTATTTCCTTCTTTGCAAAGCTTTCACTCGTCTCTCTAGCCTAGTATATATCATCCTCTGTATTTTCCCACTGCAGCATCACTTCCGCTACCTACAACTTGTTCTTGGGCAAGATACGTGAGCATATGCCAGTCAATGGCATCCTCTCACTCTCAGCTTATTACCCTCCATTATCTGACTATAATATGTGATTTGTATTGTGGCTGCTGTAGCCAAAGCATTTGTCACCCAGGTTTGCTTCCTATAAGCAATAACAATGACCAAATCACTTACTCTTAGAACTACCATGAGACCTATGTCTACATGATACAAATTCTCCATCAGTCCCTGGAGATTTAGAGTTTAGACAGAGAGTAAACCATTAAATTATGCTGGTGATCACAATCAATAGTTCAATACCAATATACAGCACCTACTCACCTACCTAACCCTTATAAGCAATTAATGATGACCAACCGGAAACAATCTCAAATGACAATGTATACAGTTATACTCACCGTTGATTGGATGTACTCTTCAAATACCTCCTTGTACTTGTCATAGAGTTGTTGGGAATAGTCATGAGGAGGCCTTTGGGTGCACATGTTATAGATGGTTCTGCATATCATTATACAAGAATGGTAAAAATAAGTGTTTTGTTGGATTAGCTTTTCTTGTTAAAAAAAAAATAATTCTTTCTTTTTGAACAAAATACTTTTATTAAGTTTTAAACATGTTAAGATACATCTTAAAAAAAAAGTTTGGATTTATGCCAAGCAGATCTACCATTGAAGCGATATACCTATTAAGAAGGATGATGGAGAGGTATCGTAGTAATAAAAGGGATCTACATATGGTGTTTATTGATTTGGAAAAAGCGTATGATAGGGTACCAAGGGAGGTCTTATGGAAGGTTTTAGAAAAGAAGAGAGTAAGGATCGCATATATTCGGGCAATTAAAGACATGTATGATGGGGCCACAACTAGTGTGAAGACCCAAGGTGGTGTGACAGAAGAATTCCCTATTGGTATAGGATTACACCAGGGATCATCCTTAAGTCCATACCTTTTCACATTAGTCTTGGAAGTACTCACAGAGCACATCCAAGAGCCTGTGCCATGGTGCATGCTTTTTGCCGATGATATCGTCCTTATGGGAGAGTCAAGGGAAGACCTAAATAAGAAGTTGGAGTTATGGAGAGAAGCTCTAGAAGTGTATGGTCTGCGCATAAGCCGTAGCAAGACGGAATATATGGAATGTAAGTTCAGTCTGAGAAGGGAAAACCCCAATATAGAGGTGAAGATTGGAGAAAACACCCTACGAAAAATTAAAAGTTTTAAGTATTTTGGGTGCATCATACAGGACAATGGAGAAATTGAACAGGATGTAAATCATAAGATCCAAGCAGGTTGGTCAAAATGGCGGAGTGCATCTGGTTTTATATGCGACTAAAAAGTGCCTTTAAAACTTAAAGGTAAATTCTATCGCACCGCTATAAGACCGGCTATGCTGTATGGTACGGAGTGTTGGGCGACGAAAGAGGAGCACGAACATAAGCTGAGTGTGGCAGAGATGAAGATGTTGAGATGGATGAGTGGTCATACGTGATTGGATAAAATAAGGAATGAAGATATAAGAGAGAGAGTTGGAGTAGCACCCATTGTGAAAAAGATGGTTGAATCGCGTCTCAGGTGGTTTGGACATGTGAGAAGAAGACCGATAGAACATCCAGTCAGGAGGGTGGATGAGATGGAAGATGGACAAAAGGCGAAAGGCAGAGGAAGACCTAAGAAGACTATCCATGAGGTGGTCAAACGATACCTACATGTAAACGGTCTCTCTGTAGACATGATACATGACAGAGCACAATGGCGTCGTTTGATTCATGTAGCCGACCCCACTTAGTGGGACAAGGCTTTGTTGTTGTTGTTGTTTCCCAAAAATATCCTTTACCATAATTAATAATTACAACTTATATTAAATCCTAATTTTCCCTCCAAATCCTAATTTCGCCTTCGAATCTTAATTTCCCTCCACATCTTTATTTATATTTTCCCTCAAAGTATTCTACACTCATCATCATTTAAATTTAGGACAAAAGAACTTTCTAAAGTACCTTCAATCTCATACAGAAAAAAAGTTGCTTTCATAATTTTCCATACACAAATGGTTCACTTGCTCTTCTTCAACATCACGTATCTTCTTTTTCATGAATTTTTTTTTAAGTTTCAGTTTAAAAATAGGGTCTTTTTATTGTTTTAAATGTCCAAGGGCTATGCATTTTTCTACTTTTTTTTTATTAGCCATTTGAAATAAATACACAGAGCCAAATCCACCATGGATGAAATTGAAAAAAGTGAAAGATATGCATAAAGAAGAGGGAATAGATGGTTTACGTGTAAAGCATCAGGTAGTCATCGGAGCTGAAGTAAGGTTCAGGCAAGCCTTCTTCTAGAATTATCTTGAGCTTGGTGATGCCCTGCTGAATGAAATCCCATCCCTGCTCCAGGTGGATGATCCTCCGCTCACTCGTCCACATGAAGATGAAGATGGCAAGCTGCGAATCTGAAACAAAACCTGCAAAGAACAAATGCTGAGGGCAATTGCTCAATGAAATTCCATTTGGTATTAAATAGAAAGAGCAAACCTTGATATGAAGGAAGAAGTTAAAGAAAGAAGAGAAGAGTAACTCCGACAGGGGCCCTGTCGGAGTCACAGGGCACACACTCACAACACTCACCTTGACATTAAGCAGAGTTGACTTAAGTCTTTGATTTATATCCACACACCATATTACAAGACTCAGAGTTGACTAAAATCTTTGGACATTGATTTGTATCCACACACCATATTGCAAGGAAACACCTACGCTCAATAACTTCTTAGCTACCACCTGCCAGGTTTGAAATTTCTATAAATATGTTCCTATATGTTTTTACTTTTTTGAGGGGGGAGGGGCGTAGGGGCCATGTCAATTTACTATGGCTGAAACAAACAGCTTGCTCAGGTTTTGTACAGGCAAATTTTGTTAGGAATTCAAACAACATTCAATTCCATAATTCCTTCAATATATGAACCAGTCCACTTCTTCGAACAAGAATACACTACAAAACCAACAAACAAGCATGGTGCACAAAGTTATCTCTGAGCACAAAACCATTTATACCCCTTGATCAATTACTTATGAACAATCAAGTAACTGATTCAGGTGAGATCTATGAGTAAAATCTAAAATGCTATCAGCCAAGCAAATGAGACGGTTCAATCAAATTAGTAGAAATCCAATCATAGACTAAAGTAACATGAAGAAACAAAAGATTGCTTAACACAAAATTTGGCATCAAAAGTTGACTAACTCAAAAATGCTAACATCCTCCCTGATATAGTGTTAATAGGCGAGACCTATCTTTCTCCTCAAAACATGTGACACACTTCTTTAGGAACAGCTTCTCAGTCAAAGAAAATGGTGTGATTATGCTAGCATTCTTCTTCATCAAACCATTGGAGAGAAGATATTTGACAACCTTAGCTCTAGGAATAAGCCTCTTCTCCAAACTGTAACCAAAAAGAACCGGTCTAATGCGAAGCGCCGAAGAATCCCAGCCGAGATTACTGATCCAAAAGCTCATCACTGCATTGAGTTTGTCCTCGGAACGTAGCATAAACTGAGGGTGCCTCCTATAGGCCTCTGAAAAATCTTGTTCGGACCAGCCCCATTTCTTAAGGACATGAACTTTAGCATCCCATCGGGACTTAGTTACGGCCCTTTTGGTCAGCAACACCACACTGAAATAAGACTGTGAAGGATCAAACCCCAATTGCTTCACTTCCTCAACTGTTTTCTTCAAATCAGCAGAGGACAGCACAGAAGGCCTAGTTCTAAGCAAATGGTGAATGTTGGCATTGGTCAACCCTTCATCAAGCAGCATTTTCACATTTTGAGGCACACGAACATCAGCAATGGATGATGGGCATCCAGTTAGATAAGCAATGGCTTTAAGATCAGAGGGACAGAACCTCCTTACCAATTCGTACAAGGATACTATATAGTTAAGGCTTCGAAGCAGGAAGTTGGGACTCTTTGTGGTCATGAGTACAATGTCAGAGGGAGAAGCACCTTTGGATGCCAAAAATTGAAACTTTGGCAAGATCGCTTTGGTGGGGTCATATGTGAGTACCACGGGAATCTTGCACATGATGGTGGCTATTTGGGAGGGGGAGAAACCGTGGGCTTTGAAGAAGGAGATGACGGAATCTGGCTTGACGGGGGTGTCAAAGCGAACGCGCTTGTTTGCTCTGAGAGCGTCTTCATGGGAGAAGCCGCACTTGGTGGTGAGGTAGGAGATAGTGAAAGAGTGGTGGTCATCGGAAGTGGAGGTGGTTGAGTGGCGGCGTGCTTCTGGCCGAAGAAGAAGAAGGTAAGATTTTGTGGATGGAGATGGAAGAGGGGGGTTGTGGCTGAGGAAGAAGAGAAGAGCTCTTGTAAGAGAGTGATGCTTTGAGTGAAACATGAAAACAGAGATTGTGTGCGGCAGCTCCGTGGTGAGGTTCGTGTATTTTAAATAGAAGCTTAATTTTATTTATATTATGCATTGTATTATTATTTATTGTTATTTAAAAAATATCAAATGCGGGGATAGCTCAGTTGGGAGAGCGTCAGACTGAAGATCTGAAGGTTGCGTGTTCGATTCACGCTCACCGCATATTTTTATTTCTGGCATTCAGAACGGCGTTTTCAGAAAAAAGATCAAGGGTTTCTGAATTGAGAAACCAGTTTCTCCCCCTTTCAGGCTTTCCCTTTCCCTCACGCAGAACTCTTCCCCATTCTTCCTTGAAAACCCTAGCCTCCATTGCGCCGCCGTTGGTCTCACCGTCGCCGCCTGCTTCGTCGCCCCTGTCGTCAGTCGCTCTCCCTCAAAACTATGGTCACTGCCCTCGCCGAAGGTAATGCCTCGGATGCTCAATCAGTGCTCGGTGCTTTTTCTTGGTTGATTGGCTCTGCTCACTGCTTGATGATAAATTTTAACTCTGTTACTGGCTTGTTCTTGCTTGTTTTGGGTTGATTAACTCTGTTACTAGCTTACTGATTGATGATAAATTATTACTGGCTTGTTCTTGCTTTTTTTTTTTTTTCCCTTTCCTGTCGTTAGATTTTGTTAAAGTTTTTTTATGATAAATTTTGTGCTCATTGCCTAAAGGAATACTTGTAATTTAATCACAAAATGTAACAAATTGTGTATTGAAATGAACTCGCATAATCATTGTCTTACTGACATTTTTGTAACTATGTTTTACTGTTTTAGCTCCCAGAAACCAGGCAATTATCATTTCCGTCTGTGTTAATATACCTTTGAATACAGGGAAACACTGAATGATATGTGATTGATCGCTACTACGTCAACTTGAAAGTAAAATGTTGTTAATTTCACTTTATGCTTAATACCAACACGCCTCACTCTTAGAAAACAGAACCCTCAAGTTTTTATTAGAGGAACAATCCACACACGGAGAGTAAAATGACGACGGAGCCATCGGAATCGTTCAAGCCATACACCCTGTCACAAACCCTAACCGGCCACAAGCGCGCCATCTCCGCCGTCAAGTTCTCCTCCAATGGCCGTCTCCTGGCATCGTCGTCAGCGGACAAGACCCTCCGCACTTACGCCTTCACCAACTCAGACTCTGAGTCCGGCAGCCGCACTCTGTCGCCGATGCAGGAGTATGAGGGCCATGAGCAGGGCGTCTCCGATCTGGCCTTCTCCTCAGACTCCCGATTCTTGGTCTCCGCCTCCGACGACAAGACCCTCCGCCTCTGGGACGTACCCACCGGCTCCCTCATCAAAACCCTCCATGGCCACACCAACTACGTCTTCTGTGTTAACTTCAACCCCCAATCGAACATCATTGTTTCTGGTTCCTTCGATGAGACTGTTAGGGTTTGGGACGTTAAGTCCGGTAAGTGTCTTAAGGTCCTTCCAGCACATTCTGACCCTGTCACCGCCGTCGATTTCAACCGCGACGGTTCTCTTATTGTTTCTAGTAGCTACGATGGGCTCTGTAGGATTTGGGATGCCTCCACTGGCCACTGTATGAAGACTCTCATTGACGATGAGAACCCTCCTGTTTCCTTTGTCAAGTTCTCCCCTAATGGCAAGTTCATCCTCGTTGGCACTTTGGACAACACTCTGGTAATTTTCAATTCTGTTCAATCTTTTATTATTTTCGTCAAGATTGTAGAAGAATAGTGTTAGTTTTGATCTTGAATGCCATTGGTGTTTTCAATTTCAGAATTTTCAGCCTGAACTTTTCTAGAATATGCTTGTCTATTATTGATTAATTGTAGTATGCATATTTGGTCTTAGGAAGAAAAAGCATATATAAAGTTTAACTAGTTTTTTGGGACTTGAGGAATGATGAATGAGATGTTAAATACTTATGTTTAACTAGTGAATGCACTCATTACTCTAGTCTTTCAAAATTCTAATGGATTGCTTATCATGATAAGTTTCTCTAATGGCTTCTACCTTGTTGCTAAGATATATATATATATATATTTTGTGTAATGGTGTGCAACAAACTTATTAGTTTTTCTTTTTATTTTTCTTCTTCTTAATTGCGGACTAGGTACTAGCCAATGTGCCTTGGATGTTAGCTCCGTTGGCAAAAACTGACTTGTTCAGTTTATTAATCTTTTTTGTGCTTCATTCAATTCTTCTCTCCCTGCAGAGGCTTTGGAACTATTCTACTGGCAAGTTTCTGAAGACATACACCGGTCATGTTAACTCAAAATATTGCCTTTCATCCACATTTTCTATAACAAATGGGAAGTATGTTGTTGGTGGCTCAGAAGATAATTGTATATACTTGTGGGAACTGCAAACAAGGAAAATAGTGCAGAAATTGGAAGGCCATTCTGATACTGTTGTATCCGTCTCGTGTCACCCGATGGAGAACATGATCGCTTCCGGTGCTCTTGGCAATGACAAAACTGTGAAGATCTGGACCCAACAGAAAGACTAATCTTGTGATGACGACTTAAGGCTAATCGTTCAATGGATTAGTGAAAGTTGAGTTTAGGAGAAAGTGACTTGTGATGAAACCCTTAGGTCATGTGGCAGATGAGGAACTTGGTCATTTTTGCAGTTGAGTTCACTATTGTATTAAAGAATGATTTCATTTCAAGTTTCAACCATTGTATCGTCGCGGAAGTCACTCTTTAAGGGTAATTTGGATGGTAGGTTCACTTAGTTTGGGTGTCCCTGTAATCTTCTTGTTTGGTAAATATGGAAGTTAGATAGGCAAAACCTCTATGTCTACCCCTAATGGATTAATCCCACGGCATTAGCCACCATTAACTCATTAAGGTTCTTGCAACTTGCTCTTCTGGTGGTGGCAACATGAAGAGAAATTAAAAGCTGTTTATCCTACTTTATTAGACGTGGGATGACCTATTTAATTGGGATTATTATGTATGATTCAGTTTTTAGAAAATTTCAACAAAAAAAAGTGTGTGGGTAAATAAATAAATAAAAATCAAGTTTTCTAAGTTTTACTTCACAATACATTTAACTAAATAGATGTATCTAAGTCAATTGTGATATCTATCGGTTTGAAAATGAAACAAACATGATACATATACTGTGGCTAAAATGTGCCATTTATAATAGCTTCCATACATTGGTTCTTTATGGTCCAGAATAGGTTTTATTTGATTTTTTTTTCTTTTTTTATAATGAAAACATACATACCAAAGCTAAAATCAGTCACAACCTCACTCTCTTTACCTCAAAATATTTTATATTGTATATTTGTTTTTGTCATGTGCATGTTTTTTTTTTAATGGAAGTGCATGTTTGATATTATCGTTTTTGTTTCTTCCATTACAAATTTCATATTGATATCATTATATCAAAGAAATCTGTTTATGTCTTTTATGTTTTTGGACCTTATGTTTATCTTTAAAGTAAATGACAAATAGGTCCCTAATTTTTTATATCAAAGATAAATAAGTTATCGACTAATTAAAAATACAAAAACATCGTTCACTTTCTAAAATGCAAGACATCTAAGTCTCTCTAAGAACTTATTTATTCTTATATATTTTGAATGAAAAAAATTAAAAATTTCGTATTTTAAAAAGTTAGAAAGGTTTTTATTTGTTCAATTAATCAGAAATTTATGTCTTTTAATTAAAAAATTAACGACTTATTTTTTTTTTTCTTATTTTTATGTCTTTTGTGTAAAGACTAAAGAGAAAGAGAATAGATGGTGTTGGAGGTAGTGATATAAACAAACCGTTCTCTGCATGGATGCCTACCAATGAATGGAGTGGGCCTATTGTTGATTGTACTCCTCTGAAAATTACTACGACTTTTCTTTAGCTGCCAAACCTAACCAAGTTTTGCACAATCATAATGACTACGTTTACATGTCAAAATGTACCATTTATTTTTCTAGTGTACTAACATAAAAGCTTAACTAAGAAAATACTTGTCCAATTTTAAAACCAAGAAATTTATTTAAATGCATTAAACATTAGTGAAAAATAAATAAATTTCAAATAACTCATCATGAAGTAAAAAGAAAAAAGAGTTTGGAGGTACAAAATTTTATACATTAACAGAGTAAAAACAACTTCATATTGTTATCCAATAAGTTTTAAAAAATTGCCACATCTTAATAGATAATTACCACTTCTATTATCACTTGGCAATCTGGCGTGATTTTATAATATTTTGAATTTCATTACTTGAACATGTATAGTTTATGTAAAAGTTAATCTCCATTATGTTTTTTAATTATATAATTCATTATATACGTTTTTCACTCATTAAGTAAAATAGGAGTAAATTTTGATACAATATATCAAATTTAATTATTCTGCAAAATTTCATTTTCCATTTTTTATAAATATAGTAAGCCATATATATTACAATAATATGCTTCTTTTTATTAGGGACGCTGTATTATTATTATTATTGTTATTATTATTATTATTATTATTTGACGTGTTATTTATTTTTCTTCAAAGAAGGGCGCGATGTGGAAAGAGTAAAGACTAAAGGAAGAGTGGAAGACTGAGTTCAAGCGTTCAACCATGTGACTTTTGTATTAAAATTTTATTAACAGAGGAGCGAATTTCCATGAAGAGTATTATCAATTTTTTTTTATGAGTAATGTTATATTTTTAATTTTTTTTATGAATTAAATTTAACTAAATAAAATTTAGAATAATAATTATCATAATTAATTTTTATTATATTAAATCAATTTAGTTAAATTTAATTAACAAAAGGATTTGGATAATGTATAGACTATTTAAATAATGGGTATAAAAAGTAAGTATAATGATCTATGAAGCACGGACACTTTGCTGAGTTGCCGTGTCCGCGTGTCGGACACATTTCGGACACGACACTCACCGACACTCGTCCGACACGCGTGTCTGCTGTGTCCAAACCGTGTCTCAATAAAAAATAAAAATTCTTCTCCGGACACACTTGGACACACCTAAATACCATCACGTGTCGGCGTGTCCGGTCTTATTCTTAATATATATTGTTAAAATAAATTTAGATATAGTATATATTATTATTTATTAAAATAAAAAATATTTTAAATACTTGATATAATTAAAATAAGACATTAAAAATAATTAAAAAAAATTAATTTATATTTTAATATCAATAAAATATTAAAATATTATTACAGTTTATCTAAAAAATACTTTATATTTTATACGTATGCGTGTCCCCGTGTCATGTAAGATTTTAAAATTCGCGTGTCGGCGTGTCCCGTGTCGTGTCGTGTCCCGTGTCCGTGTCAGTGTCCGTGCATCATAGATAATGATTGATGATAATATTATTGTGTAGTTTTTTTAGACGTTTGTCCGCGTTATTAACCCAAAAAAAAAAGGTATACTTAAAGTAATTTTTCTAAAATTCTCATTAAGATATATACAACTCAAAAGCAGTATACTAACAATGTAAGGATTATTTTATTTTATGCAACTAAATTTTCCTATATAATAATTTTTTAAATAATAAGCGTGAGCATTAAATATTGGAACGGAGTAATTATGAAATTTGTTCCTTGAAATATTTTTAGATACTAAATAGGTGGTTCTTGTGGTTTCACGTTGCTGGTTCTTAAATTTTTTTTATATTTAATAGTTCCTTGGAAGTTAAAGATGTGATATCAATTTAATTTGGTTCTTATTATATAAGCCACAGGCGACATCAAATATATCTCAAGTTTTATTCTAGAAAGAATATTGGATTTATTTGATATATATCATCACGTGAATCTTTTAACAAAATTTCATATCTTTGGAAAGTTAATATACATGATGTTATGTTAGAGATTAACTTTGAGAGTATATCTTTTAGTACATCTGAAATAATAGAGTTTGAGAGGTCGAATAATTGATATATATGGCTATGTACACATATTATTTGAAGAATTATAATATATCAAAATAAAAATAAATTGAGAAGCGTCACGTGGAGTAGAAGTAGATAATTCTCACCTTATAATAACGCAAAAATAATAATGAAAGCTCCATCTCTCGATCGTAGATAGTAGATATACTATAATAGATTAATATCCATATTCTGCTGCTAATTTATTTATTTATTTATTTCATGTGTTTTCTTCTATAGGCAAAACTGGTGAGGGGTATTTTGGTGAATTCATTAGACGTCCCAATTATGGCCACGTAAACGCGCTACATGTAAGGCGTATGACACTGTGGCCTGTGGGGCTTTAGGTTAAACTATGTTTAATTAGGTGAATTATTTGAGTAATGAATTAAAAGAATTTTAAATCTATAAACTTTCAGTAAAAATTAAAATATTTAAATTTTAAAATATGGGATTTTAAATTTTATTTATAGGAAATAAATATTAGTTTCCCGTTTTTGCTCTCTGTTAAAATTAATGTTAAATTGCCTTAAAAATTAAAATACAATATTTTTTAGATAGATGAAGATATAATCTAATTATTGTATTCAAGTCAAATGCTTAATAGTATAACCATTAACCAACAATTGTTTTTTCCAAACATAATATTTTGAAATTTATGAAAATTTATTACATACAGCATTATTTAACTTTTCTTATGCTTGATTTTTTTAAAAAAATGAGCAACAGATTTTATACATTGTAACCATCAATTAGTCATCAATAATGTATTTAATGGTGTGAGATTTCATCTAATAATACAAAATCACTTATTTTTTTTACTGACTAAATACTGGCCAAATTTTAATAAATCTGTTGGCCCCTAGACTTTCTCTTATCCAAATGCACTTTTTATTATCAATATGTCAAGCTGAATTTCGAATACAACATGGAATTCAAATTATTTTTTTTAGAAAAATAATAAATAAATTTTTTATCTTTTGTTTTATAAATATTTAAACTCTTAAGTCTTAAAAATTAAAAAATATATTTAAATTTTTGACCTCCTCAAAATTTAAATATTTGAATTTTTTGTCTATCTGAATTTAAATTACCATCAGTTTTATCATTGTCATTTTCAAATTATGGTGGTAGAGGTTTATATAACGCATCTCTGCGTTTGAGCATTGAAAATTTTTTTTGTTGAAACTCAGGTGTAGTCGACTTCATGTGAAGTTAATATTTCAGAACTGTTAAATGATTTGATTGATTTGATTAAATTTTCATCTAACGGCTCTCAGGTATCAACTTCACCTGAGTTTTTACCAATTTTTTTTTATCTCGTTACCTTTTTACACTTTACATGTAAAATATCATAACGGTTACATTTGCAGAACGACATGCACGTATACATCTTCGTTATGTTGCATAAATTTAGATGGATGGACAAATTTAGATGTCTAATTTTAAAAAATTAGAAATTTAAATATATTTTTTTATCTTCAAAAATTTAAATATTTGTAGAACAAAATATTAAAAATTTATTTTTTTTTATAAGAAAAAACAAGATTTTGATGGATCAAACCGTTTAAAAGGATAAGACTACCAGATCCAGTTGCTAGTTGGGATTAGTTATTATCTCTCTCGGACGAAGTATGTGATTATTAATATATCGTTAATGAAGATTTGAAAATATGTTCAACTCTTACCTATTAACTAATGCTCTTGAGTTGAGTTTCCTGACACACTCTACACATTACAAGAAAATAAAATCTTACTTTATACATTTCCATTTTACTGACAAATATTTTAAATATATCCTCCTAAAAACACTAGTTAAGATATATAATAATATTTTTACAAAATTTAAGTAGTTAAAATTATATATAATTAAATTATAAAATTAAAAAATTTGTTACTAAACGTTTATATATGTAAGCATATATTGAATAGAATATTATAATAAAAAAATAAATAATTAATAAAATTTAAATTAATAAATTATAATTCAAATGATATAATCTTTTGTTTTTATCTAAAAATTTTGAGTTAGAATCTCGTTCTGACGGGGTGAAAACTACAAATGGCAACGGCGAAGCAATTTCACGCAGTAGGATCTCCTCTTCTCACTCTCACTCACCACACTCTCTATGATTGGAATCGGAATCTCCATTGCCACGTGGCACTCCGTTTCTCACGCGCCATAAGCGCGTCCCGACCCCTTTCTCTCTCCAAACTCGTACTACTATTTTTTTTTATTCTATAATATTATTGATATTAATATATAATATATATATATCTCTATTTTCTGTGTTGTGTGTGCATATCAATCAGCGTGCGTGAGGAGAAGAAGAAGAAGAAGAAGGTGTTTGGTTTGGTGAGAGAACACAGTCATCTTCAATTCAACCTTCTTCGTAGCCATGAAAACTCTTCTTCTTTATTAACGCAGGTACTACCACCACTCTCTTTCTCTCTCTACTTTGTGTGCACGACTTCGTATTTTATTATAATATAATAATAATAATAATATGTATAGATTAGTGTTTTTTTCTGTGTGTTGTTATTATTTTTGGTTCATCATCAAAAACTATGCTTTCTTCACGTTTTCTTTATTTCCAATCTGCAACTTGGCCAATCGGTGCGTAACCACCACGACCCGTTTTTGCAGCTTCGTTTCTTCATGTGGGTCTCACCGACTGCTGCTGCTGCTTCTTCCATGGAGGTAACCGCTTCCGCTAACTCCCAATCTTCTCTCTATCTCTATCTCGTGTTTTCCTCGTTGTACGGTCTTCCTTAATGTACTTGCTGCTGCTCTCTTATCGTAGTAAATAATAACTCGAATTTTCTTGGATCATATTGGATTTCTCACTGTGGAACCTGTGCCTCTGCTTGTCTTTTTCTTGCTGCTTCTTTCTTTTTTTTTTATTTAATATATATAAAAAAATAGATAATATTTTTATGTCGTGTTCTTCTACTTGTGCCTTGCTGAGGTCGTGTTTCAGCTTTGAGTGTTGGTGGTTTCGTAGAGATTGTGTTGCTTTCGGCATTCAAGAGTAATGTAGCTAATGGGTTCTCATGCATTTGTGTAAAGTCTTCAACTTTTCCTCTCCTTTCGTATCTTACTTCATGAAACGGATCTGGTTCATTTATCTCAGCTTCTGCTTGCTTGTCATAAACTAATATAACATCTCTACTCCTTATTATGGTTTATTATTATTATTATTATGATGTAGAGGTGGTTTGGTTGGTATGAGATTCATGTATATATAGTTAAGAAATAAAAAATGAAAAATTGGAGACTCTGCTTGAGCTGAATTAGTTCAAGTTTCATTCTTAAATGCTGGTGTTTAATTTACTTTATCTTGACCAATTCTCTTTCTTTTTTTTTTTCAAGAAAAATATGTATACATATATATGTCGATGAGATTTGTGTTCAAATTTTGTTGCAGGTGGATGAGGTGCAAGTGAATAAACTTGTGAATTGTGTAGATGAGCAGGCAGATGAACAATCACTTACTCCAGAATTTTCTGATGATTATGACAATTTTGGTGATCCAGATGTATTTCCTCGAGTGGGCCAGGAGTACCAGGTCGAGATTCCATCACTGATATCAAATTCTGATTATTCCTGGTTGCAAAAGAATTCACATGAGGCAGAAAGCACAGTTAGTGCTCTCCATGCATTTCGAGTAGGATTACCCATCCCATTGATTCGGCTTACAAATGAAGTTGGAAACTATAATCATGATCATCTGAAAAATGCATGCAAGTCATCAACTGGAGTTGGCAAGAAAATTGAATCTTCAAAACTCGAATGTGTCAAAGAGACTCAGGGTGGTCCGGAGTATGAAAAACTGAATCCGAAGGTCGAGGTGACTGACAGCACATTGGTGGATAGAATGGAATTGGGAAATCCCAATGTTAAGCAAGAGACGAAGCATGGAGAGAAAGACCTTCGTCTGGTTCCGGGGGCTGCAAGTGACACCTGGAATGAAATTGAAGAGAGCAGTTTTATCCTTGGATTATATATATTTGGGAAGAATCTTGTTCAAGTGAAGAAATTCATTGGCAATAAGAAGATGGGTGATATATTGTCATTCTATTATGGGAAATTTTACAAGTCTGACAGATATCAAAGATGGTCTGGTTGCAGGAAAATGAGAAGCAGAAAATGCATTTTTGGGCAAAAGATTTTCACAGGACCGAGGCAACAAGAGCTTTTGTCTCGTTTGTTACCCAACATATCAGAGGAATGCCGCAATAAATTACATGAGGTACTGATTTATGATTTTCCCTCATTTCTTCACTGTCATGGATGAGATCTATCAGTTGTTTATTCCTCAATAAAACATTAGTTTGATAGCAAAGATGTTATTTCTGTTGAGGATTGGGTTTACTTTCAAAGCCGTGATTTCTTTCGAAAAAATTTGTAGCAGATCACTTATACCGACTTGAAAAGTCTATCTAATGAACCTCAGTAGTTGTATGAAAACCATCTTGATGAGTTTGCTGCCTCTTAATTTATAATTATATTATATTTACTAGGAATGTCTTATAATTATATTCAAATTGAATTACTTGGTAGGTGTCAAAGACATTTGTAGAGGGGAAAATACTTCTAGAAGATTATGTTTTAACTTTAAAGGCCTTAGTGGGGCTCAAAGTTCTCGTTGAGGCAGTAGGAATTGGTAAAGGGAAGGAAGATCTAACAGGTCTCGCTGTAGATTCTATGAAGTCCACTCAGGGACTTCCTCTTCGCCCAGAAATACCAGTTGGCAAAGCATGTTCAATGCTTACATCTGGGGAAATAATAAGCTTTCTAACTGGTGATTTCAGATTAAGCAAGGCTCGGACCAGTGATCTATTTTGGGAAGCTGTTTGGCCTCGTTTACTTGCAAGGGGATGGCACTCTGAGCAGCCAAGTTGTTACAATTATGCTGTTTCGTCCAAGAATGCTCTGGTCTTCCTTGTCCCTGGAGTCAAAAAGTTTTCAAGGAAACTAGTGAAGGGGAATCACTATTTTGATTCTGTCAGTGATGTCTTGGGTAAAGTTGCTTCTGATCCTGAGCTAATTGAACTTGAGAAAGTTGCAGATAATGGTTGCACTGAGAGGGATGGGAATGGGTGGTGTGAAGAAACAAAATTAGACAGGGAGAATTCCCCTGATCAGCCACGCCATTGCTATCTCATGGTAAAACCTCCAAACCGCAGCATGGATGGAATGAAATTTACTGTTGTAGACACAAGTCTGGTTAGAGAAAAGATGAAAATGGTGAGAGAAGTGAGAAGCTTACCATTTGAAGTTTTAAGAAGTTCTGCTTTTGAAAATGATTCAGATACTTCAGAGGAACAAACAAATGAATCGGAGTCTGTCAACACCATGTACTATGATAGGAAGAAGGCTGGAGGTGGAATTTCTTCGGACTTGCATGGTGTAGAAAGTAATCCTTCAAAAGGGGAGCTTTCGATAAGCAGCATGGATTCTACTGCTCTATCTGCTGCCTCCAAGGACCAGAAGACAGACTTGCCCAATAACACACAGAGAAGAGATGGTATGAAGTGCCAATCGCTACAGAGAATGATATCTGAGAACAAAATAGATTTAGTCCCCGCAGCAAAAAGACGGCGGAGATTAACTGCGTGTAGCCGTCCAAAGAAAAATGTCAACACAGCTAGTTTGTTTATAGTTCCCAGAGTAAAACAAGAGGAGGCTAGTTTCTATCCTGACACCCCGAAACAAAGTGCGAATGTAACTGCTGGTTTATTTTTCACTCCAGCTGTAAAACAAGAGAAGGCCAGTGATCATGCTTATGACTCTGGACTTTGTGAGAATGTTCCTTCAATTAAAATTCCACCTCAGGAAAGTAACTCATTATTTGGTCTTCCAACCCAGGGGAATGAGACACTAGCAGGTCCAGTTTCAAATTCCAGCTCAATTATCAGCACAGAAGCTATTCCTGCTACTAGTTCTTCAGGTACCAAGGATCGACATGAGAAACCTCTGCTGCGGACTCTAATTGACCTTAATTTACCTGTTGCGCCTGAAGTTCAAGGCGATGAAACTTCTGAGAATGAAGCTTCTGACGTGCAGCAAAAGAACACAAGCAAGGAATTAGAAGAGCTCAGTGTAGCAACAGTCTCCAAACCTGTGGATCACTCTTACCATCAGCCTGACATACAAACCAGGAGACAGAGCACAAGAAACCGCCCTCCCACAGCAAAGGTGCTGGAAGCTTTAGCATTTGGATATCTTGACAGAAAGGAGAAGCGAAGTCGTCGGGATTACCACCTAGACAGTTCCAGACCTCCCCGACGTCGCAAAGCGGCAGGTTCTGGCAGTGGTGTCACAGGTCTTGAAAAAGATGGAAAAGCAAATGTTGTCTATAATGGTAATGGTAACGATAACAGCAGCAGTAACAGCAATGTGTTATGTACAGACTTCAAGTCTACTGAAGGATAAAGGAACTGAGGTTCCAAGCTTCTTTTATGACTGACAATGGAGAATGATACTTCCTTGATTTTGTGCCCTGGATGATTGATTATTGTTGCCAGTTTGGTGGGGTCAAACATCAGAAGGAAGGTTTCAGTTTTACAGCTTTAGAGATGTGAAGAATTTCCATGGGGAATGTTACCATTAACTGCAAAGAGAGACATAGAGATCCCTCAGGTCTCTTTGCACTCCAACAAGAGCTGAGAAAATGCTTTCTTTCAAGTCTCTGTGGAGTTGAAGTTCTATGCTGTGTTCCCACCTGTCAATACACACTGCAAGACAATGCACATTATGATTCTAGTTTCCTTCTTTTTCTTCTCTTTTGTTCATTATAGTTACATGTTTAACCTTGCCAATTCTGTCAAATAAGGACAGAGTGAAGGAAAATGGAGTGGTTTTCAGAAGGCTTTTCCCCTCTTTGGGTGTGTCCTCCTGAATGATTACTCCAAATATTCATTATACATGCATATATGAAGTGATTCTCATTCACAATTACTTGGCTGTTGTTACTAGTGATTTGCCTTCCCCTCTTGGATTCCAATAATGGATTGGAGGGAATGAAAGGGGTATTTTACATAGATAAATATACTTTTCCTTACACATTGAGTAGATACATTTTCTTCAACCTTTTTGTGCAGTCCTAATCCAAGTTCTTATTACATTATTTGAGAGTTGAGACTATCATCAGGAGCTGAATTGTTTACCTTATCCAGACACACTTTCAAAACAACCGTTAGTTTTCTATTGTGCTTTTGCGACACTTGTTCATTTAATTTGTCCTTTATGATCTGCTCTTTATTTATTTATTTATTTTTAATGTTTTAATGTTTCCGTTCCCCAACTAACTTTCGGTCACAAACATAATAAATTGTGTCGCTTCCAAGTGTAAGGAGGATTAATTGGATTGCACATTTCAACCAGATATTGTGTGCTACTTGTAGTTGTAAGTTGAGTTTTGTGTAATAATGAATGTCTCCATCGTTGTTGTTCCCTCAACAACGGAGCCACTTGTCACTTGTCACATACTTTCGTAGCGGAATTCATTACTACATTTTTTTTTTATCTCCCCCTTCTCGTAAAATCAGTTTACCAAATTACCAAAGTTATTTATCTCTAAAAACTAAGTACTGTAAAATTTATATCATTGTAAACTTATTTATACTTTTTTATTTACCAATTTAAATTAAAATACATAAATTTATCAATTTGTGTATTTAGTTGTGTTATCCCTGACAAAAAAAGGTGAAAACAAAAATTACAATATTTACATTAGTGCTAGCTGTGAATATTTTTTTTTTTTTGCATTTCCAACGAAAATAGACAAAAAAAAAAAGAGGGAAGAGAGAAAAAATTACTGTTATCATTGTCAATTGAATTATGTGCAAATAAAGAGGGGATGATAATAATTTATTAATTTCTCTCTCCTATGCTCATTTTTACTGGAAAAAATGTGGAAGAAAAAAATTGCTCAACTTTAATTGGCAGCATCAACGTAAACATTGTAATTTTTATATTCGTTTTTTTCATCGAAAACACAATTAAATGTTTAAAATTATTGTTTTACTCGAATTTTTGTTCCATTGTTAACAATAAATAAATCAACAATTTTTGAGTTTTGTTTCACAATCTTAATTTAAGGAGCGGAAATGATTCTTTTTGTGGATGTCTCGAAGTCTCAATTGTAGTTTCGAAAGTAAAATTAAAGATGAAAAGAAAACATGCAAGGTGCCGGAGGTAAAGTAAAATGCAGAAATTAAAGCAAACATGAAATTAAAAGGAAGATGAAGGAAGAAACATGAACGTAAAAGAGAAAAAGACGTAAAAATAGAGGAATTTTATTAATAAAAACTGGAAAAAAGCAAAGTACAAGTGTTTGAGTTCAGAGGAATTACTTAAGATTCCCAATTTTACTCTGTGATGCCAAGGGGCTGAGAGCGTTTTTTGGGTTTCTAAGCGTTTTTCAAGAAGAACTGAACTGATTACAACGTGTTTCTAAAGTTCTATTTATAGACTAGCCTAATCTCAATGGACAGTTACTCTTTGTACACCACTTGCAAGAAATTTGAATTTCTTATAGCTGTTCCTGCACTTCTTGCTTGCTGTTAATTTCAAAATTTAAATAAATAACCAACTATCAAATGATCTAACTTAATTTAAAATAGATATAAATATTATATATAGGAATATTACCAAACAACTAATTATTTATTTTTATAATTTTCTTATGAAAATAATATTTTGTCTAACATAATGCCCCCAAGATTTCTCACTTGAAGATATGCAATGATTGAAAGTGAAAAAACTTAGTTGTTTATAGACATTTTTCTTATTTTTGATATTGAAAGTCAATTGACATTTTAGACACATCCATTTGACAGATTAAATGCCTATTAGTAATAGACTTAACAGAATTTCTAAGTCTATAAAATTTTTTACATTAATAGTTGAACTGTCAATGGGGTCTATTCTTTTGTATGAAATTTTTAAGTGTGTCAAATGATATCTGTTCTAATTTCGGCACATTAAATGTGTATCAATTGACCTTTGTTTTGACCTTTAATATTTCAGTTAAGAGTTTTTTGACACACACTTTCATTGTTTTAATTGACACAATTTTCCTAACTTCAGAAGTAACAAAATCTTAACTTCGTGAAGTCGTTTCTTTCATATGTTAAACTCCAGGTGTTAATTAAATTTGATAAAATTTATAATCCTATAAAATCTCCACACTAACATTCTAATAGTTTTGACTCCAAGCGCTAAGAGACTCAACAGAATTTCTAAGTCAATTAGGCTTTTGTATTTATGAAGTACATACCCAAATGTCAATGAGAGATTATTTTTGTCCAAGATTTTAAACTTGACGCATTTTTTTTCTTTAAATAAAACAATTCATATCTATTTTACACATCTCAATACTTTCAGGATTAAATGCCTTGGTGTCAACTGTCAGTGGCTTGACTCTAGGATTATACATCCTGAACTCCACATGCATAGTAACATGTACTATTATCAACAGAAACTTCTTCCACTCCTCCATCTTCGTTCCAGAAAATTAACTTTTGATGTAGAGTGGATGGAATAGCACCCATTCCTTAAATCCAATCACATTCCAAAAGCAAGCTAAAACCAGCTTTAGAAGGAACAATAACAAATAGAGTTAGCCTATTGACAGAACCAACCTCAATTGACAGCAGAACCACGCCTCTAACAGAAGAAGTCCTTCCATTAAAATCTGTTACCCTAATGCTACTTTTAATCAGCTCTTTTTCAGTCTTTCCAAGCCTTCCCATCATTCTTTCAGACATGAGATTGACAGCAGCTCTCCCGTCAACTAAAATCTTATTAACTATCCTTCCATCAACACGAGCCTTGATATGCAATGGACGCAAATGCTCCTTGTCATTTTCAGTAGGTTTCTCAAACAATCCTCCACCACACATATTGTCATCTAGTAACAAGCATTCACTTCCAGGAAAGACATCATAACAATCATCTTCTAATGACTCTACTTCCTGGACTTGACTATACTCCTCAGGCAGTATTGACACCACAGCTATAGGTTGCTTAATACCAAATATTGCTTCTAAGCTGTCATCAAAATCAGTGTCAAAATTATCAGTAATTAAATCTTCATCCTTTTCTCCCTTGTGTTCAATCATTACTTTCTTTCCAGCAAGATTCTTCTTTGCATTTTATTGCATTTAGGGTGATTAGAAGAATTGCCTGTTTCTACAAACTTAGCTATGGTTGGCAAAGGAGGAAAATCTACACCGTGTCTCTTGTATGGATCTAAAGGAACATACTCAAGTATATTCTCTTTTTGCCCAAAAGTTGTAAAAGGAGAATATTTTGGAACATTTTGACAATTGGGCCAAGGAGAATAATTAGGAACCTGCTGCATGTTAGGATTATAACAAGAATAAATTGGCTTTGAGGAAATAGGCACATTTTTTGAAATATATATACTACCTCCATCTTGTGCATGATTCATGTTCCATAACTGAGACTAATAGTCCCTGGGCTTAAAAGGTCTAGACTTCACCCATTTGTTTTTTTCTCTTGCAAAAGCAGTAGGTTGATTCTGCACATTTCTCACATTCTGGACCCATTTATTGTTTGAAATTTTGGTGGGAGGAACTCTTGTCTTTTGAGAAAATCCATCAGGTTTTCCATCAATCATGACCACAGTCTTCATCTTCTGGTTGACGGGTTGCACCCCAGTGTTGTTGACGCACTTGTTCAAAGGAGTTTGACCACCCAACTTTTATTTTTCCTCGGCTATCTTCCGCTTTAGCTCGTTAGTTTCATTTTCTTTTTCAGCAATCTTCTTTCTCAACTCAGCCTTTTCTTTCTCTTCAACTTTATACTTTTCAAACTCTTTTGCAGCTTCCTTGTCAAAAACAGCATTACACTTTGGACACATGGCGATGGTGCTGTCATATTCTTTAATTCTCAACAAAAGATCTAACAAATCCTCACCAAGATAAGGATAAATTGGCTTCTTGTCTTGCTCAAAGATCCTCAAGTCTTTATATTCATCTTTAGCACTAACCATTGTGGCATCAACTTCTACCATGTTGACTGACAAGTTGAATGGCTCAACATAATTTGAATCAGCAGCAAATGGTTCAGTGTCCACCTTCATAGTAGTTTTATCCTCAAACTTCAATCTTCCCTCCTCAATTGCTTTTTGTATCAAATCCCTGAAACGGACGCAATTATTAGTGGTATGTGAGAACACCTGATGAAACTTACAAAATTTTTTATTCTTTATTTCATCAGTTGAAGGCATCTTTTTTTCTTCTGGTAAAATAAGCTGCTTATCTTTTAATAAAACTTCAAATATTTGATCTGCCTTAGAAATATCAAAAGAATAAGTCTTATCTTCAGTTTTGGAATATGAAGAAACATTTTCTTTTCCTTTAACAGGCTTCAAAGATTTGCATACATAAGGAGGACCCCCACGCAATTCAGCAATATAAACCTCTTTCTCATCTGAATCACTACTATCGAAACAACAATCCACATGTGCAACCTTTTTAGAACCTTTTTTGAAATTTTCTTTTTCTTTTTTAATTTGTTCTATTTGTCTTACTCTTTCAGCTAACTGGAAAAGATCTAAAGTATGTTGATTGACAAGTTTCTCCCTAACTCCAAATTCTAACCCATTAGTAGCCATTTTGACAACTTCAGTTTTTGGAATCGGAGTAAAACACTTATTTCTCATGTTTCTAAATCGCGCCAAATAAGTATCAATGGATTCTCCTTCTGCACGTTTGACAGAAAATAAATCCGTAAGACTAACTTTCAATTCACCTCGGAAAAACTGATCATGAAAATTTCTTTCTAACTGCGTCCAAGAATGAATAGAATTTGGTCTCAAGTTGGAGAACCATGTAAATGCATTTTTTGTTAAAGAAGAAGGAAAGTATCTCATCTTAAGATATTCATTAGAAGCTGCTTCCCCAATTTCAACAGTATATCGAGCAATATGCTCTACTGCAGACTCATTTTCTTCTCCAGAAAATTTTGTAAGGGATTTTGGAATTTTCCAACCCCTTGGGAGCTCTGCTTGTTGGACACATTCAGAAAAAGCAGACACAAAATATGGCCTATTTAAGCAACCAACATTAAATCCCAAACGGTTTAAAACTTGTTCAACATTTCTTGCTAGATTATAATGCCCCCCTAAGTTGTTTTGCCTAAGTCTTTCTAACATATCATCAGCATTTTGATCATGTCTAGGCATATGGACATCATAATTAGAAATTGCTCCCCCGTTCTGATTGACATTATCAAATCTTAAACCCAAGTTGTCATTTTCTTCCAAATTTACCACAGTAACAATCCTATTGACTTGCCTATTTAATTGTTCAATTCTAGTGTTTGTGTTTTCTAAAAGAGGATTTAAAACTGTCACCATTTGATGAGTTAACATGTTTATTAGATCATGGTGGCTTTCATCAATCTGTTGTCTAATATTTGTTAAAGATCCCACAGTTTGACTAGGTTGATTAACAGGCATTGCTCTTGACATGTCAGGAAATACAGGTCTGAAATTTTCTACCATAGTGACAGTGGATGTAGTAGAATTAGATGCACTGTTATTTCCTGTATTAATAGAATGTGAAAAATTTTGTTGTGATACGTGTGAACCTGACGCCCCAGAAACAGGTACATTTGACATGCCATATGGATTTTGATAAATAGGATTTTGAAAAGTTGAGTAGAGAGGCACATGCAATTCTTGTGTCACCGTGGAGGGGACATACCCCGGTGGCAAGCCATATGGCGGCCACCCCACGGTATTTATGTGAGTTGCATTTAACCCTGTATGGGCATGGCCAACGCCATCATGCCTCACTGACATCAAGGTAGGCTCTGCGTGTGAAATCACAGGAGAATTTTCGGATTCATTTCCTCTAATCTCATCACTAGAAGTAGAAGAAGATGCTGCAGAAGTATTTGACATGTCAACTGACGCTGATTTCCTTGGCTCTGGACGTACGAACTTACCACTGCGCAATCACATGAAAACTCAAAAACTCCTGGTTTTCCTTTTGACAAACTACAATCTATTGACAATGTCCCACCGGGCGTGCCAATTTGTTTTACTCGAATTTTTGTTCCATTGTTAACAACAAATAAATCAACAATTTTCGAGTTTTGTTTCACAATCTTAATTTAAGGAGCGGAAACGATTCCTTTTGTGGATGTCTCGAAGTCTCAATTGTAGTTTCGAAAGTAAAATTAAAGATGAAAAGAAAACATGCAAGGAGGCAAAGTAAAATGCAGAAATTAAAGCAAACAGGAAATTAAAAGGAAGATGAAGGAAGAAACATGAACGTAAAAGAGAAAAAGACGTAAAAGTAGAGGAATTTTATTAATAAAAACTGGAAAAAAGCAAAGTACAAGTGTTTGAGTTCAGAGGAATTACTTAAGATTCCCAATTTTACTCTGTGATGCCAAGGGGCTGAGAGCGTTTTTTAGGTTTCTAAGCGTTTTCCAAGAAGAACTGAACTGATTACAACGTGTTCCTAAAGCTCTATTTATAGACTAGCCTAATCTCAATAGGCAGTTACTCTTTGTACACCACTTACAAAAAATTTGAATTTCTTGTAGCTGTTCCCATACTTCTTGCTTGCTGTTAATTTCAAAATTTAAATAAATAACTAACTATCAAATGATCTAACTTAATTTAAAATAAATATAAATATTATATATAGAAATATTACCAAACAACTAATTATTTATTTTTATAATTTTCTTATGAAAATAATATTTTGTCTAACAATTATGTATTACGATTTATTTGAATAAATGAGTAATTTATTTTATTTAAATAAAAAACTAACTTATCTATTCTTAAATCTGAATAATTAAATTCATAAAATAAGTATAAATAAATTAAACAAATAGTCGGAATAGGAAGGTTTAAGAGCCGAGACATAAAGGAAAGTGCATTTGAAGCGGTGAGAGGGTGAGAGATGGGTCAGGCATTTCGTCGAGCATCTGGAAGAATACGAGCTTCCTCCGAAGCAGATATTCCCAAACCTAAGAAGGTCGTCGATCCACCGCCGCCACGGAAGGTGGATGTTTCCAAGGTCACCGCACAACCACAGGACACACTAAACGCGGGTAAGTTACTTGAAAGATTTGCGGTTCCCAGAAATTTAGCTCCTTTAGTTTTGTTTCTTTCTTAGAAACCATACAAGGTGCTCTGTATTCAGCAGTTATTATTTTTTTTACCTTTTTTCTTTTTAATTGTGGATTTTGACTCTGCGAACTGTGAATTTGTGATCCCTAAATGGTGTTGTTTGATGCCATTGGTGGTGGTTGTGTTCGTTTAAGATGGTGGCTCTAAAGTTAACTTGGAGAATGTTCTGGAAGAAAGAGATCCAAAATACGATGCCATGCTTGGTCAAATGCTTGGTAGAATTACTGCAAAACCTGGGGGGAAATCCGAAATGGGTGAGGTCAGTTTCTTTTCCATTTTAATTCTATGCAAAACTTGTTAATACTGTTTCATCATCAACAATGGAATTAACATTGCGTATGATACAGAAATACAAAATTAAGAGTATAAATAGGAATAGCTTCATTGTGATTGGTTTATTAGTGAATTGTTATCATTGAATCTTGATTCATTGATTCTTCTCTATGAACTGTTACTCAGTTCTCCCTATTGAGCTTGGGTTCATTCTTACTCTTGACATAATCAGATTCTTGTTTGTTTGAGTCTTCATTTGAATCTACCAAGTTTGTTAAGGCACTTAGTATTCTAAAATTTACTGAGTTCATAGTGAATAACACAGCTTGAATGGTCTAAGTATTGCTCATTACTGCAAAATTTATTGTGTGGCAGCCTCGTCATGCTGATGATAATGTTTTTACAGGCATTTGTGGTAGAGAAATCTAAGAGGCCTATGCCAAAGTTGCGAGATACAAAACCGGATTCTGGTAGGTATGAAGAAAGGCCTGTTTCTACAGGCAATTTGAATGTGGCTCAGTTGCGCCATATCTTCCTCTTGCATGAGGGCAGGGATGAAGATCACAGAGGACCAATGGACGTCCACAAGATTGCTGAAAAGTTCCGGATTGAAGCCGTGCAGATTCAGAGGATCTTACAGTTCCTGTCACTCCCTCCGGAAAATAGCAACCAAGAAAAAAACAAATCATCAAGATAAAGCTCTACAGGCATAGCTAACAGGTTTGTTTGACAGGGGATAGCTTTGAGTACATTTGTGGGACGATGAGTTTCAATAAGGGTTTGGTATGACCAACAATGTGTCTTTGTTCTTTCTTCTATGCTACCAAGTTTAAGTGGCAACATTTTTTCATTCAAAGCTCTAAACAGCAGCAGCTTAAGCTATCTTACTCTGTAAGATACTGTACTTGTAATGTAATTTCTTATAGGAGAGTTACCTGAAATATATGGTTAGATTTCTTTCTTTTTACTCACAGTAAGGATAATTAGTAGCTTAATCTATAAAACACAGTACGCAAAATAATCAGCATAGCTGAGGGTCTCAAACTCGAAACGATAACTAGTGCTTCAATTTACCTCTTCAAATTCAAATCTAATGTAACACAAGATAGGTTTTGTATCATATTGTAAATTTACATTTGCAATTCAAGAAAAACATTAGTTAGAACAACCACACCTCCTGCAGGCAAGGCTATATAATTCAGTTCCCAAAAAGAAAAAGGTAAACACGTATTGATGTATGCTAAGATCCTCCTTCATCCTAAGTTCCCTCCATCTAAAGGAACATTACTCTTATGAACTACCGGTGTAACCAAAATCAATTAGGTCATCCCTCGTGCTTTCTTCCTATTCTATGAGGGAATCAACCTCATATTTCAAAAATGAATGGGTAATCAAATAAAAAATAAAAAAAAAAAGTGTGGAAATTCAAGTTGAAAGGGACTCTAGCCAATCAGAAGTCAACTCATATGCAACAAATGTTACAGCCCCGGCTGGTGCGGCTTTAACGGTTGACGGTAGTATCCCCTTGTATAGACCGGCCCAACCTTCCGACCGTATTATCCGGCTCAAGGCATCAGACATATTCCTGTATGTATGAAGCTCAACTCTTGCTCCATATCTTGGATGCCTCTGAAGCCCCTCAATCTGTAGCAGAGTAAAATTAATAATTACATCGACATGACGGATGCAACAACAAAACATTTAGCTTTCTAATTTCTTCAATATCCTTTACACGTTTCAGAACGACACAAAGCTTGCATATGCACCAGTGGTTATCACAAGTTAATATTCTAAAATTTAATTATTTTGAAGTAATGATAACAGAAGTAATAATTGAAATGGGCAGAGGTTTTACCTGAAACCTTTTCTTGACTACATCAAGTGGATGACAGACAAGTTTTGCACATGTTCCAGCTGCCAACCCACAAACGAAGAGTTCGAAGCTAGACAGGTTACCTCCTGTGGTGGTATTGGAATATCTATGGTTCCAAGCCTACAATTTCATACAATGCCTAATAAATTAATAATCAGAACCAATGGATGCAGGTCATAATTATGTCAACTATTAAGTAAGAAATTTTAAATATGGCAACTGAAATTTACCATGGCCCAACGCTTAAATGTATCATAGGTGCCAAATTGTAGGCCTGCATAAGGTATAATCTCAACTAGCGTCGGTGACAATCCAGCATACAAGCCTTTGTATCCCCGAGTCTGGACGATATCAAGATATGCTGACCTCATGTTTGGATACACCTGATGGTTTGGCAAGATATTAGCAAGCAATTGCAATGTGAAATAATTTCAAAAGGGCCAAAACAACATCGGAGATCAGTAAATCAGAACAAAGCAGAGAAGAAGAGCATAAACAGCATATTCATGTTAACAGAAAATTAAATTCACAGGAAGGGATAAATAAAGTTCAAAAAATCATTAATGAAGGCTTTGGCTTCGCCCAATGCAACAAAACAGGATATAAGATGACAAACTAAATTTGGCAGTATAACTATAATTAGACAAGAAGGAATGGGGAACCAATGGGGAGAAGCCAAAAGCCCACTCTTTGCAACGGGCAAAAAGAACAAACAAAATAGAACAATGCCAACTTAAAATTTTCAAGCATATCATGGTAAGGAAAAATGCATATCAGCTGGCAGCAGGTGTTCAAAAACAAGACCAGTTATTTGATTCACTAGCCTTCAAAGCACTTAAACATTACACAGGTTAACTTTGAAGTTGCATTATAACCTTGTTTCCTATACCTTTGGCTCCCCCTGAGAAGCTAATATGGTTCGGAGAAGATCAAACGGGTAAGACCCTATTGTAGCTGCACATCCAGCTAATGCCCCACTGACATAGGACAGATAAGGGCTCAAACTACTGTGATCCTCTGCAGCCAACAGAAAAGAAACCAATGAACAATATAGACCAAGAATTGGATAGGGTATGAGATATTTCCTGACAAGTAATTGCATCCCTAAAACATACACCATGCATGGGCATAGATTTTTCTTGCATACATACACACATTAACCGACAACATCCTCCGACTCAATAAAGCCTCACACAGAGTACATTTGGTAAAATCAAATCCAGCGACATATCCGCAAGAGTTTCAACAGTTCATGAAACAATAATTTAGAAGTTGTATAAGTGATCATGACATGATAACTGATAAAACACCGCCTAAGTCTTCAAAGAAATACTTTGCTAATAAAGCGAGTATATTGCAACACTGAGTAATAAAGTAAAATACCTGACTTGGAAGAACCAGAGGCAAGAGTTTTCAACTTGTGTAAAACTGTAAACTGTATAGCTGTATATGGCATAACCATAAGCAATGCCGGTACATTCCCCCGCCAAAAACCCTGTAAATTTGTCATAGAAACTTATGCTGATAAGTGATAACTTACAAAAGAAAATGCACTTGAACAGAATTGGATAAACTGTGCGCTATTGTTTAGACCTGAAAACCTTCTTCTCTGAAAATATCTTTAGATGCTTGAAATATACCAGTGTATTTTGATGGTGCAGCAAAATCCTTGCGTAGTAAAGCCCATGAAGATGTGGGCTCTAGTTGAACCTATCATTGCCAATGAATATGAATATTGAATAAAACATCATTGTTAGAGGGAAATAAAATAAACTTGAAAGGAGGCAACGACAAAAGAATAAACTACCTGGAACCTAATCTTAATAACATCGAGGGGAGAGGTTACTGTCCTTGAAATTCCACCGGAAATTGCCCCAGCAGAGGAATCAATAATGGCACGCTTCAATTGACTATGCTCCTCCATTGCCACAAACACCTTCCCTCTCCCTTCCTTCTAAGACTACACTATAACCTGCAATGTGCATAAACCCTATTAAACGAAACTTGCATAGCCCATAGCCATATACGACATTGTTCAATGCTTGATGTAACGAAAAGAGAAGCAAATCCACGATTCTTCGTTAGCTGAAAACCCTTCAAATTAGGGGTTCCTTTCAATTTTAATGAAAAGGGCAAAATCGGAACGGTAAAAAATTCAAGCTTTAGGATCGGCGGTAACGTACCTGCAGAGGAAGATGAAGAAGGTGGGCAATCAAGAAGAGAACCCACATTACGGAGAGAGAGAGAGAGAGAGAGAGAGAGAGATTGCAGAAAGGGTTTTATAATTAAATTAATTAATTAATTAAAAAATTTGCCGCCTTATTTGATTGAGATTGCAGGAATTTAGCGGAGACAGGGATTTCAGGGCGCAATTTTTTCGCCTTTCTTTTGTGGCTATGTAGTGTACTTTCACAACTAAAACGAGAGATTTTAGCTTCACAATTTTTATTTTTATAATATATACTTTTAGCATTTAAGATTGAACATTGATGTGCCTCTTTGCTAAGAGCTCGCGAGCTTATAAGGAAGGATTTTTTTTGGTGACTTTATAAGGAAGGATTTTTTTTTAGTTATCTTTTTTTTAAGATTTTATAAAAAAATAAAAGTACCAAAGATAGGAGACTCGAATTCGCAACCTCTTAATTGAGTATGGGGAGACTATGTCATTTGAGCTATTACTCATTGGTAAGTAAAAGTAATTTTATATTTAAATATCTCGTGAAAAATATATTTTTATCTATTAATTATGTTTGGGTATAATAATATAAAAGTACTTTTTTGTTTATTTATTATACGAAAAATATATTTTTTTAACAGAAAAAGATTTTTTTAAAAAAATATAAATTACAGTTTCTCAAAAAAGATGTTTTTTTTTTATTTTTTTAGTACTTTTATTTTTACTACTAGAAATTTGTCAATTATATTTAAAAAAAATATGTTTTCATTAAAAAAAATTTTTTAATCAAAATAATGGCGCCCAAACAAGCACTAAATAACATATAATCTTGATTTTATCGCAATTAAATTCCAAAAGTTATATGTGTTTTATAATATAAATTAGTGTATTAGTATATATTTATTTTTCTATATTTATGTCTGAAAAATTTTTTTTTACGATATTTTTTAACTTGATAGGTTAAGAAATAATTTATCGTAAATTAAAAATTTAAATTTTTAATATTTATTTAAGAGAACTAATGAATTAATTATTAAATTAATTTAAATCTAAATTGATTAAGTTATTCATGAATATATTTATTTTATATAAAATAATTTTATATATTTTTTGTTATTTATACTTTATATTATAATATAAAAAAAAGCTTGGCAATAAGCATTCAAGCATTATCATATAAAAAACTCGGCATCCAATCTCATAAACACTAGTGAGTTATAACCAAACATTTTTATAAAAGCTCAATTTATCTACACAATTACACAAATTAAGTTTAGGAGCTATGATCCAATAACTATAAGGCTCAGTCTGGAAACAGATTAATTAAGTTATTTTTGAAAAATATAGTTTAAATAATAAATGATTATATTAAAAATAATTTATAAATAAGTTATTTTGTATTTGAGTTTTTAGTTTTGAAAGTGTTTATTTTATAAAAATGTGATAAAAAATAGTAGTATTATATGAAGAGTTATTTTTTTTAACTTCTTTATAAGTTTCTAAATAACTTCTTAAAAAGCTGCAATTTGGTTTTGAAAATTACACTAGACATTAATACTACTATTTTTCATAAATCAAAAACTCAAAAAAGTTACTTTTGAAGCTTTCCAAACGGGCCTAATTCGACAGTTGTGTTTGTTTTGAGATACTGGAACAGAGACTGGAAGACTGAGACTCAATATCATGTTTGTTGGCTCAGAGATTGGTACTAAAATTTCTGTCTCTGTCCCCAAAATTTTAATATTTCAAGACCTCCAAAAAGTGGAAACATAGAGGACTAAAATTTTTAGAGATAAAAACTGAAATTTTAATAACATTTTATACTTAAAATACCCTCATTTTAATTAATTAATTAATTTTAATTTTACATTTTATGCAAATTAAATTAGAGCTTTATTATTGTTTCAATTTCTTTCTCCCATTTTACACCATATAGAATAATAAAATTTATTTTAGTCTCTATTTCTCAGTTTTAATCTTTAAATCTCTGTCTCTACACCAAAAACTACCTTAAACACCTATAATTCGAAAGGCTAATTTAAAACACATTAGAATAATCAAGAAGCACTACGCAACTCTCTTAATTAATGCTATCACTTATAAAACAATACCTGCTGGAGTGAATACATCTGTGATCCCAGCTGAAGAGATTTCATGGATCTTCTGTTAGTGTTTTTTGCAGTGTTCCACGCATTTGTATTCATCAAGAGCCGACGAATAACTTCTTTTTTGAGAGCATATGAATTAGGGACAAAAACAATACTAACATTAAACAATCTATTAAATAAAAAAATTCACAAAGTATTTATATTTAATAAAAAATATCGTATGTAGTAAACAAATAACTTAATGTCTATAAGAAAAAATGAACTAAAATATTTTAAAGTAAATTTTATATGTATTTACTAAATATTGTCAAACTAATAATAGTAATAATAATATTGATTTAAGTAGTAGAAAATAATAATATATTATTAAGATATTAACATATAATTCTCTGACTATTTAGATAAATTTAATAGACAAAAATAAGAAATATATCTTATTCAAAATATTGTATAAAAAATAATCAAGAATTATTTAAAAGATATATATAATATTCATAGAAATATAAAAAAAATTAATGTAATTATTAAAAATATATGATATAAAATATTATAATTATTGATAAATACCATCATAATTAATTATTAAATAATAACAAGTTTAATTATTTAATACATAATATTTTTTAAAAATAGCATCAATATGTAGACTCACACTAGAATACGCCACTTAAGCATATTTGGTTCTAAAGCTTACACTCATAAATAGTAAACCAAAATACTATATATAACATTTATAGAAATATAAGAAAGAATCGTGATAATATTTAAAAGGATATAAAAACATATTAATTATGATATATAATTACTAAAAGATATGAAATAAAATATTAGAATTATTAACAAATTTTAACATAATTAATCATTAAATATTAATTTGTGTATAATTGATTACATAATATTTTTTTTAAAATAGTTGGAAAGAGAGAGATATTCAAATTGACACTAAAATATGCTATGAAAGCATGCTTGGTTTCGGAATATAACCTATTGTAGAATTATTGATTATTGATGATTGACTCATGAAAATATAAAAAAAAAAGAAAGAAAGAATCATAATAATAATAACTAAAAAGATATAAAACAGAATATTTAAATTATTGACAAATCTCGACATAAATAATCATTAAATATTAATTTATGTATAATTGATTATATAATATTTTTTAAAAAAATTATGGAAAAAACATGTATGCAAACTGTCATTAGAATACGTCACATAAGAATATAATAATGAGTTTATCTCAAAAAAAGTTTAATTTTAATATACTAATTAGTTATATAAAATATATTATACAGAATTATTTAATTATATCTCTTTTTTTGGATAATTATTTGTAGTCAATATAAAAAAATAGTTATTTTTTATTGATATATTATTATATAATTAGATGTATATATAAAATTGTTTTATTTACACTAAAAATATATCAAAATTAAATTTAATATAAATTTAAAATGTTTGTTATATCTACTAATTCTAGTTATTATTTATTAAATAAATTTAATTTTAATGTATTGTCAATATAAAAAATTTTATATAATTATTTAATTAGATTTATATATTTAAATTATTTTTTAATAATAAATTTAAAAAATAGTTACTTTCATTAATGTGATAATATACAATTCAATGACGGCGTAAAAATAATTTATCATGAAAATTAAATTATTATTAATTTACTTTTGGAGTTTTAAACTTTTATAGGGTGTATATTGATTTAAGTAATAAGTTTTTTTTGACAGAAAGTAATACATTATTTTTAAACTATGCATGGTTTGTTATTACTTATTACCTGATCATCAGTGATCACCTAAAGTTGTTACAAAAAGGTTTAAACTTTAAAACATGGGCCTATATCTAATTATCAAATATTTCAGTTCTTGATTACTTGCTTTAATTTTTTACATTATAATTGTAAATTTGTCACTTCTTATTTTTTTAATTATATTATTTGTAGCTGATTTTATTTGCTGTTGAAAGAACATGATGTATTATTGCTTAGTCGTAGCAAAAAGAAAAGTAAAAGTGATAAAGAAAAAAAAAAAGAAAGAAAGAAAGAAAGAAAAAGTAGTGAATTATTAGCTTTATTTGCAAGTCTTCCCATACATTAAGAGTGTTATTTGCTTCGTTTTTATAACAACTTGAGCACCTTCAGTGGACACAATTTCTCTCGAGAAGCAGTGCAAATAAACTTTGTAAAAGTTGTTTTGGAATCTAAAATTGTATGGCTATCTTTTGTGTTTATTCTTACTAGGAATTAGACCAGAATTGAGATGTGTATGCTTCTTCTTTTCCCTTTCCAATTATGTGTTTGATGAAGAAATAATTGACTCCCGTGTATATTTAATAAAATTTACATTTTAGGGTGGTTGCGGTAAATATATAATTTTACAGTAATGTTTTTCAATATTTGAAAATACTTTTAATTTTTTGAAAAATAAAAAAAGTATTTAAAAAATATAACAAAAAGTGACATTAAATTTAACAATACTGTTTTAAGTATTATCAAATATTAGATTTTACCTTAATAAATTAAAATACTTAGGTTAAACGGATAAATATAAAATGATAATATTATTCAGTATTGTATGCGAGTATGTTAATTTTTAACCTTGGATGAAACCATTAATGTAGCATGATTATATACACTTGGCCTCTTTTATTATTATATTTTTTACTGTTCATCTGTCATAATTTCGTCTTAATTAATCAGGTTTCAATTCAGGTTGTGTACCTAACTATAATGGGTGAATATTATATTCTTGAAAATGACTTAAATAATATCCGCTAATTTTTTTTTTAAAAATGAAAAAAATTTGTGTCTAATTCAATATCATAGTTAATTAGTGTATTTTTCTTTGATATGAATTTTAATTTTTTTTATTTTAAATAACAAATCGATCCTCAAATTTAAAAGATCGTCCCGTCAAATTTTATACTGCACAAATCAAAGCGTTCGACTTGTGGTAAAGTAAATTTTTTTCACTCGAAAGCAAATTAGAGGGTCTGATTAGCACGTTTAAAAATTTTTTCAACCAAATTCATGAATCAACCAATGTACATTACTATATAGTTCGAATCAAGTATGTTTTGAACTAGAATTACATGTGATTCGAATTACTCACACACGTAGACACACTATAATTCGAATCAACCTGATTCGAATTACACCCACATACGCTGCATATAGTAATTTAAATTGGCCAGATTCAAATTACTCATCATTTAATTCTGTCCATTATTTTATTAAAAAATTAATAATTGATTAAAAAATTAATAATTTAAAAATTAAAAAATATATATTTTATTTCATGCATTAAAAAAAGTTAACAAAATATTTAATTACAAGACTTCTTTAAAATATTAATGAGTTATCAATTCAAATTTTATACAATACTCTTTTGTCCATTTTTAATAGCTCATGAATATTTTTTTATAAATTTTTTAAATAAATTTATTTAAATTATACCACAAAAAAATATTTTATTCTATACAAAATAATTTAAAAAAATAGCTTAAAAGATGTTAGGAGTACTATAAAAATTTGTAATGTCCTAATGACTTAGGACATTAAAGAAATACTCTACATAGTCAATAATAATTTAAAAATTAAAATAAATATAGTTATAACTAGTATTTACCTAAATTACCAGAATATTACAAACTTTTATAGTACTCCTAACATTTTTTAAGCCATTTTTTAAATTATTTTGCATAGAATAAAGGGCATTTTAAACCATTTTAAACTATTTTAAGCCATTTTTATGCAAAATAATTTTTAAAAAATGGCTTAAAAAATATTAGGAGTACTATAAAAGTTTGTAATATTCTAGTAATTTAGGTAAATATTGGTTATAACTATATTTTTTTTAATTTCTAAATTATTATTGACTATGTAGAGTATTTCTTTAATGTCCTAAGTCATTAGCACATTACAAATTTTTATAGTACTCCTAACATCTTTTAAGCCATTTTTTAAAATTATTTTGTATAGAATAAAATATTTTTTTGTGGTATAATTTAAATAAATTTATTAAAAAAAATTATGAGCTATTAAAAATGGGCAAAAGAGTATTGTATGAAATTTGAATTGATAGCTCATTAATATTTTAAAAAAATCTCGTAATTAAATATTTTGTTAGCTTTTTTTAATGCATGAAATAAAATATATATTTTTTTAATTTTTAAATTATTAATTTTTTAATAAAAGAATGAGCATAATTAAATAATGAGTAATTCGAATCTGGCCAATTCGAATTACTATGTGCAGCGTGTGTGAGTGTAATTCGAATCACCTTGATTCGAATTACTGTGGGTGTAATTCGAATCAGGTTGATTCGAATTATAGTGTATCTGCTGTGTGAGTTACATGTAATTCTAGTTCAAAACATACTGATTCGAATTATATAGTAATATGCATTGGTGTATTCATGAACCGTTTTTTTTTTTATTTATTTGTGTAAAATTTTATTCTCCTTAGCTTATTATAGTGTTTTACTCTTAAATTTGTATATTTAAAAAATTTTAAAGTAAAAAAAATAAATTTGACCTTAATATTTGTATATTTATAAAAAAAATTAAAAATCACAAGTCTAACCCTTAAATTTGTATATTTACAAAAAAAAAAAAAATTAAAAACCACAAATTTGACTTTCATATTTATAGTATCCACACAAAAAATTAATTCTCCAAATTTTCACATTGTTAGAAAACACCACTAAACAACAGCACTAAAAATAAAAAGCGAATAATATCAAGTACTTGAATCGATCTTGCATTGGTTCATAATATTTTATTAATGTATATTATTATTAGTTGAATTCTATTAAACTCTTTCTCAAATAGAGGATAAATTATCTTCCATAGCATATTTAATAACTATTAGATGAAATGAATGATGTGATCATGACTAATATTTACTTTTAATTTATTTGAGTTTTGACAACTAAACTAATTAAATATAGGGTTCATCTAGTGTACAGATGCATTTTGGTACAGATTTACAGATTTTTGTTTTTATTTGGTTTAAAAGCGTATCACTAAAAGTATTGCTTAAAGAGAAAGTGTTACCCTTAATCGTTAACTTGGCTCTGATACCAATTTTTAACTCTTTTATGTTTATAATGTGCATAGATTTGAAGATGTTGAAAATTGTTAACTCTTTTATGTTTATAATGTGTATAGATTTAAGGATCTTGAAAATTTCTATTATTACTAGTATTTATAATTCTGATTTCATTTTTATAGTTTTTTAATCTTGTTTTAGTTTATAATATTCTTTTTTGCATGGATTATTGTTTATAAAATCTTTTATCTGTTTGTCTTTTTCTTTAATATATTTTTTCAAATCTTCAAAAACTTCTTTTATTTCTACACTTTCCGTTGTTTCTAAATATCTTTTTAATTTTTCAACCTCATTCTCCATTTTTTCTTTTAACAGCTTTAATTCTTTTAAGTCATAATATGGTTTTCCAGGCATTTATAAATTTTTTAAGTTTAACTCCAACTTGTTTATATTTATTCTTATTTCTATCCTTTTTATTATAAGGTCATCAATTTCGATCTGAAGATTATTTAATTCCTTTTTATACTCCTTTATTTTACTTTTTAATTTTTTCGCTCTTTTTCTTTTTATTTTATTTTCTGGTCTTTCAATCTTTGTATGCTTCATTATTTACTTTAGAATTTCTGCAAATTCTATCATTACTTCATCACTTTTTTCTAGAGATTCTATTAATTTTTCTAACTCTTCAACTTCTCTTTTTAACTTGTCATAGATTATTTTTAGAGCTTTAAATGCGCTTTGATTTATTTCAGAGAACTGCAAATAATTCAAACGATTTTCTCTTTCAAAGAGCTCTTGTTTCTTATCTTGATAAGTTACATATATTTCTTCTTTATTTATTGTCATAATTTAGTATTTAGGGTTTCATTTAATTTTTCGACCTTTTTTGTTAATTCTTTTATTTCAGAATCTTCTTCTTTAATCTTTAACTTAGATAAACTTAAGGGACTATTAATTTTAGATTCTCTTATTTGAAAATTTGATGAAACCAATTTTCCTAATGGTTCTTTTAGTAATAGAACTGAGTTTTCAATAGCTTTATATTTTGGTATTTCTGTTTTTACAATTTTCTGAAATAATTCATCGATATAAATTCTTTCTCTGTTTTTAAATATTATACTATGATGGCTATTTGTTAAAGCATAATTTATTGCATATGTAATTGAAAATGGTTCATCATCTTGTTCCATTAGATTCTTTCTATGAAATTTATAAGCCAAACTTACAGATCTTCCAAGATTTTCAGTTGATAAAGGTATAGCATATCCAAGATGGGCATTAAATTTAACATTTACGTTTGCCGAATTTCCATGAACAATTCCAATTATTTGATCTATTGGGTCATCAGTAATTCTTTTGTCACAGATTGCTAAACTTATTGGTGAATTAATTCCTTTCATACATGTAGATTTAATTAAGACTTGTATAGTACTAATATGAATCCATCCAATTTTAGATCTTTTTTGTTGATCCTTAATTTTCTCAATCTGTTTACTCAATTCTTCATTATTTATCAAAGCTATTTCAAGTTCTCCATTGGCAGATTTTATTTTTATAGGAGCTTCAAGTTGAATTTTTTCATAGTATATTATATTTTTTCTGTTAAAAACTTCTTTTAAAAGATTTTGTTTATTAAAATTTTCATTTGATTTGAGATTTAATTCTGTTTTTAGAACAGCCTGCTTTTCATTATCTAATAAAGCAGTTAATCTATAATAATCAGATTCTTCTGTTAATTCTAAACTTTCTAAATAATTCATAATTGAAAGACTAGAATGAAGATGTACCTTTCTGGAGAAAAACTTCCTTTATTCAATATATTTTATATAAGGGGTTTTTATCTCCAGAGGGGAGATTGTAGATACTAACTCCAGAGGGGAGTTTAGAACTATTTTTCCCTAAGGGGATTCTTCCTCAGACTATAGAATCGCCTCGGCAGCTTCCTCCTTGCTCTCCTAGCATATGAGTACTCTTAGCCTCCTGCTTCCTATTGTCTGATGCCTTTACAATTGCCTAAGCAGCCTATTTATAATAGTTGGGTTTGATGGACAATTCCCATCCTTACCCTTCTTATGACGTCATTGCTTACGTCATTGTTTGTTCTCTTTCACCAGCTACATTGTTGGTGCTCTATGACCTAAGTGCTTACGTCACTATGCAATAATGTTGAGAGATGCTTCAGATGTGCTGTCCTATTTTTTTATCATGTGACCGTCAGATGTATTGTCTTCTTCCTTCATCATGTGAGTTGATTCCGTTTCATTATTGCTTTCTTCAGATAACTCTGAAGCACATAGCTGGCACTTGTGGTCTTCTCTGTCTTTTATCAAATAGCAGAGATTCCTCTTTATCCCTTCAGGGAGCTTTTCTAAAAGTCCAGATAAGTTGTAGAATGCTGATTCAAATTCTACCAAGAGTCTCATCTCTCTTTCTTCAATTTCATTTCTTTTACTGGACACAAGCAGAGTATTTCTACTTTTATAATTAATCCTTGTGTGAGATTCCTTCGTTATTTTTTGAGTTCTTTCAAAGAACCTTGCTAATGTGCTGGCTAGCCTTCCTTCATGACTGTAAATTGTTAAATCTTGAATTTGATCAATTGGTTGAAAATTTCCTGGGAAGACGGACATGAATATTACTTGGTGTGTTGGAACCAAGCATTCTTCTTCTTCATTAAAAATAGGTTGACTGTTTGTAAATTTTAGGGATATATCCCTTAGATTTACATTGTCAATCATATTTTTAAATCTCTTTACTGCATCAACGAATCCTGCAGGAAACTCACTAATAATTTTTAGATCATTAAAAATTAAGATTGTATCAATTAATCCATACTGGAAAAACTGATAGGTGTCAGATGGGGAAGCATCTGGAAATATAACCAGCTTTGTTAGCTGTTCTTTGGCAACAGGATAATATCCCAAAATTGCCCTTTTTTCTTCAGTCCAATTCAAGACTATGTTAAGGGTTTCTCTGAGATTAGATCTACAGACCCTTTTCTTTTCCTTGATTTCAGCCCTTGTAGGAATGTTTCTTATTATCCCTGTTCTCTGGGTTTGAATTGGAGCTTTATCTGCTCTTTTTAGGGTTTGCTCTGGATGGAGAGCTTCATATTCCTTGAAGGATTTCTTTGCCTCTTCCAGTGTTAGGAACCCTCCTTTATGAATTATCTTTGACTGGTGTGTGAATGGTGCTACTTTTTCCCAGGCATCATATACTCCTTTCATGGGGCCATTATAAATTACATAGTATTTTTTATCTTGGGTGGATTTTTTAATGATTTCAGCAATTATTTTATTTTCTGAAATTTTTGCTTCACCTGATTTGTCCACCATGCTTAGCTGGCTGAACTCTGATGTTTCTGCTTGTTGTGTTGATTTCATTGCTTCGATGGCCTTCTTGAGGGATTGGATCTGTGTCCTTATTTGCTGACAATGCTTGCATTTTTCGAGCTCTTGCTCATATTTTTGAATTTCTTGATCTAATGCATTGTAGACGAACTCCATTCTCTTGTTAATGTATCTGCAATAACATTTTTGTCACCCTTAATATATTCAATTTTTATTGGATATTGTAACAAAAACAATTGCCATCTTACCAATCGTCCATGATTATAATCAACTTTTAAATTATATCGTATGAAACCTGTTAGGTAGCTTGAATCTGTCCTTAATGTAAATTCTCTTGGTAGTAAATCAATTTTCCATTTCTTAAGAGATTTAATTGCTGCTAGAGTTTTCTTTTCATGAGTGGTATATCTCTGTTCTGTTGGAGTAAAAGTCCCTGAAATATACCTGCAAAGTAATTCCTTTAGGGAATCTTTAGAATCTAGTGATTCTTTTCCTTGTTCCAAACTTTTTATAGCTTTCTTAGCTTTTAGACATCCTGACCAGGTTATATCTGAAGCATCTGTTTCTACTATTAAGTAGTCATTTTCTTCTGGAATATAAAGTTCTGGAAGTTTTTCACATAATTCTTTAATCCTTTGAATTTGCATACTATCTTTTTCATCCCATTTCCATTCTTTTTTAGTACTTATTTTTGGAAATAAGCTTTTAGTGTATTCTGTTATATTCTTTAAAAATCCTTGATCAGAAATATAATTTATACATCCTAAAAATCTTTGTAATTGTTTTCTATCTTCTATTTTATTAGGAAATAAATTTACCTTTTCTAGGACATTTGGTTGAAGTTTTAGCTTTCCTTGAGTAGATAGAATTAATCCAAGAAACTCTATTTCTTGTTTTGCTATTCTTGCTTTCTTTTTGCTAAGAACTAATCCTTTTTCTTTACATCTTTCTAAAACTATTAATAATTTTTGAAGATGATCTTCTCTATCCTGTTTTGTAAAAATTAGTATATCATCAATATACACTAAAACAAATTCATTTAACTCTTTTAGATTTTCTTCCATAAATCTTTGGTAAATACCTGGGACTTGTTTTAATCCGAATGGTAATACATTCCATTCATAGAGTAACACACTTGTTGATTCTTTTGTTGGGCAAGTAAAAGCAGTTAATTTCTTTGTTTCTTCGTCTAAACGAAGCTACCAATATCCTGATTTTGCATCAAGAGATGAAAACCAAGTTGCTCCTTTGATTTTTTCTAAAATAGAATCTTTTCTTGGAAGTTTATGAGCATCACCAATAGTTGCTTCATTCATCTTCTTATAGTTAATAACCATTCTTCGTTTTCCCCTTTTAATTTCATTATTGTTTTCGACATAAAAGGCTGGAGCCGCATGAGGACTTTTACTTAATCTTATAATTCCTTTTTCCAAAAGATCTCTACATTCTAATGAAAACTCTTCTCTATCTCTTGCGGAATAAGGAATTTTATTTGGAACATTTATCTCTTTTGTAGGATCTTTTAATTTAATACTTACTAATTCGTTATTTGTATTTTTAACATCTAAAGGATTTTCAGCACAAATTTCATCCAAAAGTTCTTCTATCTTTATTTCAAGACTATTTTTTGGGATATTTATCTGAAAGTATAAATTTAAATAACATGTCTCTAATATAGAAAATATTTTAAATTTTAAGACCTTATCTATAGTGGTAGTTGGTATTTTTATACGTTTTGATTTTTGATTTATTGAAGAATCGTGTGGTGCTTTTAAAACTATATATGTTAATTCTTGAATGAATGGATGATATAGCTTTAAAAAATTATTTCCTATGATAAAATTCATTCCAGAGTCTAACATATATATAGATGGAACAATGAACCTATAATTTTGAATAAAAATTTCAACCATCTCTGCTTTTTGGTTAATTTTATGTATTGATTTGTCAGTTATTCTAACTCTTAATGGTTTCTTTAATTTTTTCCAATCAAGTTTTATGTTTGAACTAGCAAAGCATTGCGTTGCTCCAGAATCTATGAAAGCATTTATAAACTTTTCTGTTATTTTTATAGTAATAAATGTAGCATTATTACTCAGTCTCTGAGTCTGTTTCCGAGACATATTCAAAAATATAGTCTAAGTTATCATCAGATTCTTCTAATGGTTCCATGAAACAGGACTTAGCAATTTCTATTTGTTTAGTAAGATCCTTTTTATCCTTCTTTTTCGGACATTCATTTGCATAGTGTCCTTCTTCTTGGCAATACCAACACTTACAATTTTCTTTTTTATTCGGGCAATAATCACTTTTTTGTCTTTTGTTTTTATTATTATTTCTTTTTCTAAAATACCTCTTTTTTCTCCAGTTTGGATAGTATTTTTTTTTCTAAATTGATATTTTCTTTTTCTTTGAAAATTTTTATTAAGACCATATTTTTTAGGTATCTCTTCATTATCCTGACAGCAAATTCTAATTATATTTGCAAATCTTTTTTGAGTTGCTTCTTGCATACAACGTTCTTTTATTTCCTCTCTTATTGCAGAGGTTGTTCCACCAAAATTATTTTCAATTGTTCCTCTATTTATTTCTCTTATAAATCTTTCCATAATAAATTCATTAGCAGGATATGGAAGTTTTGTTATATACATACTAAGATAATGATTTTTATCTTCTTCTTTTAATTTGTAATAATGTATTCTATATTCACATATATAAGACTCCACATTACATAGATCATATATCTGAATGTTAGCTAAATGATTTTTTGCTTCTTGATATTCTTTATTATAGACTTCTTGTTTATGATCTATAATATTTTTTCCAAAAAATTCTTTATATAGAATCATCATTATATATAATATCTTATCATAAGCTGTTGTTTTTGTTGCTAATTCTTCTATTATTTGGTTTTCTATTGATGTCATATAATCTCTTATAGCTCCTTTAGTATGAAACCCTATGTAATTCCAAATATCTCTTCCAGATAATTCATTAAGTTTTGAATTAGTAAAGGCTTCTAATAAAAAGGAATTCAACCAGTTTTCGAAAATTTCTTTTTCATTCTTTTTACAGTCTAAATCGAGCATTCTTTCTCCTTCCATTTCCTGGATTTTAGGAACGTATTTTGATGGTGTTTTTGTATATTTTGAATCTTTATTTATAAATCCTTTTTTAAAAGCATAATTATCAAAACCTGTTTCCCATTTAAATTGAGATTGATTATCCCTAGATGTTCCAGCTTCATTTTTTACTTGTATTGGAATTGCTGGTTCTTCGTCACTTGAATAATCTAGGATGTGTTCTTCATTTTCTATATTTTCAGAATTTACTAATTCTTCTTCTATCTGAAATCCCTGTTCCATAATATTATTTTCTTGAGCCATTTTTAATTGTTTAAAAAGCATTGTAACTTCTTCTAATTTTTCTTCAATATTCATAATTTTAGTGGTGGTTTTACTTTTAAATCTGTTATGTTGATTATATTTTGAAATTTTCCTTCTTTGGGATTTTCTTTTTCCTTATTTCTTTGAAATTTTATAGATACTAATATTTCTTCAAGCATATCTACTATAGAATTTAATTGTGGGTTAAAAGTATGATAAAGATGTGGGGAATCATTTCCATGGTAACATTTCTTAGAAATTCCGTGTGAAAAATAAGTTTTTTCAGGTTTTCGAAGTCCTTCAATAAAACTTATAGTAAAATAAAGATTTTGAGAAAAATCATTTTGTATTGATTTTAAGAATTCGGTGTCATTACAGTTAATATTAGTTAAAATCGTTAATTTTTGATCTATTAATTTTGATAACTTAATTATTTCTTCTCTTAAATCTTCTAATTTACTTTTTTCCATTAGGTGACGTTTTTCTTTGTGAAGAGCTACGGTTTTAAGTGAAAAGTGTGGCTTTAGAAAGTGTGGTTTAAGTAAACAAATCTTTAAATCTGTACAGATTTAGATCTGTACCATATAATTTTCTTTAAATATAATAAAACTTTCTTTTGTAAATTATAAGAGTTACAAAAGAGATATTATTTTATAATTTTAAAAACCATATATATTAATTACATCTAACAATACAAAAAGAAAAAAATTAGAAAACTAATTAAAAAAGAACAAATCAAAAGAAAAATCAAAAGGCCGAGTCACAAATTTAAAATAATAAAATAATAAATAAGGTGTTAATTGAGTAAGGGTAAATTTCATAATTGTTCATAGAATTGATATAAAAATAATGTGATTTTAAAGGTATGAAGTTTAAATAGTTTTACTATAATTAATTAGTTTGGTTATCAAAATTCAACTTAAATTAAGAGTTAATATTAAGCATCTTGATGACATAATTTATTTTATCTAATAATTATTAAATTTATCATAAAAGATAATTTATTCTTTATTTAAGAGAGAATCAGAGATAGAATTTACCTTATCGTTATTATTTTAGTATTTGTGCACATAAGCTATTTTTTTCATATAAAAATAATTATGGTGTAACTCAAGGAAATGGACGTGTATCAAATATTTGTGCTGCTATAGTGTCAATCAAAATCGCAACCTACATTTTGCTTTTTCACTTTTTTTTTATGAAACAAATCAATCGCAACTTACAGTTTTAGAATTGTCGACTTTTTCTTTCTTTTTTTTTTCAAATAAACCAAACGCAAGTTGTGTTTTTGAAATGGCCTTTTTTTTGAAATACCAAAACGCAGGTTGTGTTTTAAACGTGTAGAATTTTTGTACCAAAAGTTGTAAAACGCAGCTTGTATTTTGTACAATTTTAATCTAGAGTCTTGCCTATAAATACGAAATTCAATTCATCTAGACTTATACCTCACTTCTACTCTCATTCCTCTTTTTTTTTTCATATATTTCATACTTGTGAATTTTTTTTGGGAATTAGTTGTGTCAAAAAAATCGGATTAGGTGAAGTTGAGGTTATGGAAGGTATTGTAAATTTGCGAGTGTATTATAACGGTGAAATTATACCAAACATACACGAAGGAGTGACTTTTATTTCTGAATGTCCATTTTCATTTTCTATTCCATGCACTATGAGTTTTGTAGAGTTGCAAAATGGTCTTTGTGAGAATATACAAAGTCACATTTCGAAAAGGATGAGCAATATTTTATACAGAAATACTATACAAGTATTTGGTGGGCTGATACAGTTTCAAATAATGTCCATCACTGACAACGCATGTATATATTTATCAACAAACTCGATTTCACGTGTCGATGATAGAGTTGTACGTTAAGTTTCACTACAACAGAAGCGGATAATAACGGCAAAAAATTTTTGGCGATTTGAAAAAGTGCCGCTATCTGGCGATTTTGTGGTGGCTGTTGTAGCGGTTTAGTTCCCCAGCCAGTATATTATGCGATTTGTGGCAGATTTGGAATAAACTGCCAATTTATCATCTATTCTATTAGATAAAGGACAAAAAAAATCCTTAATTTCCATTTTTTTTTTCTTTTTACATCCAGTGTAAATCCCCATTCTTCTTCTTTTCCATATCAGATGAGAGCTACCCGATACCTACCCATCTTCGCGAGAGCCACCCGCTCTATTTGGTGAGTGGCGATTGTTCGTCCCTATCTTTGTTGTATTTAGAGATTAAAATGAAGCTCCGTGTTGCAGATGCGGCAGAGATCTCCACTCGATTCGTGTTCTCTCCTTATTCGACATCCGTTCTCAGCTACTCTGCCTGCTCGTTGAGATCCACCATCAATTTCCCTCCAACAGCGGGCTTCAAATCTGGGGCTTGCTCCTATTTGACATCCATCGCTTGCGCTTCAAACCAGGCGAGCCTCTCCATCCTATTGGAGCGCTGCAGATACTATCCATGGGTTTATTGATGAAGAGGTGAGATTGCATTTAGATTTATTCTCCATATGTATTCTTTTTATTCTCACTATTAAATTTAATTTTCTTACAATAAAGGTCTTCTATGTGTATCACATATATTTTATTTTTCATGATTTTGGAACTGAAAGTAAATTGCTTATGTATACCTTTAATTCTTGTGCTGAAAGTTTTATTTCTTCCATTTCTGAATTAAATGTATTTTTGTGGCTGTGATCTACGAATATCATTTAGTAATTTTAAACTTGACTTCCTTTATTAACATATCTGGCCTTCTTTATTTATATATGTGATGCTTTGTTATCTCGACCAATGTGATCTATGTGGTTTTGCCTTTAATTTACTATTATCATCCTTGATCAAATGTGCATGTATTATACTGCATGCAATCAATGGAATCCTTTGGATTCATCATCGGTATGTCCTCCACGCCTCCCCATTTTTCACATCTTCTATTCATGTGATTTATTAACATTCAGCTGTTAACTTCATAGCTTACAATGTTCCTTCCTGATTTATTTGAAATATTGGCAGGATGATGGTGACTTCTTGCAAACAACAGAGCCAAAGAGGACAAGGTAATACAAAATTTGATGACACAAATATAATAACCATAAAGTATCATTTGCACTTATTTGTCTCTCTTTGTTTTGATCATCAATGAGACAGGTAAAAATATCAAGATATATTGATATCATTTTTCAAAACAATTTTATATGTTAATTTATAATAAGCCCATTTCAAACAAATTTTGAAGTTATGTCCTGTTTATGTTTGTGTATTGTTCTGTGTCAATATTTACTCCTTGTTTTGACCGTTTGAAGTCAACTATTTTGTTGGGTTTAGTGGTTTATAATTTTAGGTACTGTTGAGTATTGTGTACTTGTATTTGCTCTTTTTTATTTTTTGGTTGGTTGATTTATGATTGGCAATTTGAGGCTTTGCTTGATTCAATGATCAAGATGATGAAACAACTTTATTCGAGGAGGTTGAGAATATTCTATCTGGTTTAAAGCATTTAAAGCATTTCTACCCATGCTAGAATTCTTTGAGAAATATATTTTATTAATATACTTTCTTTAATTATTCAATTTATTACCTACTGTGATATGTGTCATTTACAAAGGGGCTTGACTATCTTAATTTTATTTTGACTTTATTAAGATAATCTAATAGGTAAAGCCAATAACTATTTCTAACTTGTTATATATTGAATTTCTTATTGTTGGAAGATACTTCCACTTGGAACCAACAATCTAGAGCTACTTGAAGATGTTTATTTGTTGATAATCTTTGTGGGTAAAATATTTTTTTTCCAGGTCTTTATTTTTTTGTTTAAAGTTTTCATTTGTTGATTAGTTTATCTTTTCTTAGTAGAAGATGTTTGTTAGATCTTTGCTTTTAATATCTATCAATTGTGGATGAATTTATTTAAGATGTTCATGCTCTACTGTGACTGAGAGGGTTATGTTTTGTGACAGTGGCAAGACACTACGTGACATCTTGGAGGCCCTTCCCCGAGAATGGATATCTGAAGATCTAATGGAGGCACTCATGAATAGAGGAGTTCATCTTTCTCCTACAATGTGAGCATAAGACATCATTTCGAGCTAATTTTCTTTTTATTAGGTATTGGTATTTAATTATTTATTTTCTACCATGTGACTTCTATCCATTAAAATGTATTTCTCATTGGCTGTATTTAGATTAGAAGTGGGAGACTGGGTGAAATTTATTGGAACTATCACAGCTCCTACCTATGGGTGGCAAGGTGCTAGACCAAAGAGTATTGGATTTGTGCAAAGTATTCAAGATCGTGATAATCTTATCGTTTTATTTTGTTCTGGAGAAGTTTATGTTTTAGCAAATGAAGTTGTAAAACTCATTTCATTAGACTGAGGGCAACATGTACAGTTGAAAAAGGACGTGAATAAATAAAAAAATATATTTATAGTATTAAAAAATTTGAAAAAAGTTCAAAAAATTTATCTTTAAAATTAAATTAAAAAAAGCATTTTTTAAAAGAAAAAAATTAATTTGCAGTGAAATTAGCGGCGGTTTGTAACCGCCGGTAAAAAATGGACTAAATCCTAATACTTGTATATTGCGGCGGTTTAAAACTGCCGCTAATCTAGTTGCCGCAAAACCTAATCCCAGCGCTCATAACCAAGGCGGTCCATTGAGCCGCCGGCCTTTGATTTTGTGGCGATTTAAAATCGCTGCTAATCATAAAAAACCGCTGCAATGTAGCCTCTTTTGTAGTGTTTGAACAGCATACGGGACTAGACCCGGTTAGCGAGGAGGTCAATGTTAATGAACTCGAGGATATAAAATGGGAAGAAGATAATAACGACAGGGAAGAGAAGTTCGAAGCCATGTACGAAGTCGATGACGAAAATGATGACGGAGATCTGGCAGACAATCTGATGGGGGAAAATAAAGCAAATGCGATTGTAAACTAGCACTCCCTTTAGTGTTCCATCTTTTATGCAAATTCTAATTTTGGACAGTTCCAAAATAGTCAAACGCTGATTTTATCTGCATACAAAGGATATGAAACACGTTTTGACAGCTACTTCTCCCTCCATGTCAAATGCAGCTTGTATTTTGCAATAGTCTTTTGTCTTTTTTTTTTTTTCTATTTCATGCAAAATGTGACTTGCGCTTTATAAATCTTTAAATATACAGATCCACATATGTAAATAACACACTATACACCAATATATTTATATTATACTATTTTTTATTCTATTTTAAAATTAATTTCTGATCTACATACATGAGCATATCTCTCTTATATTATCTAATTTTCAGCTTTGTTTAACATCGTTCATCGCCAAGCAATAGAACTTTATTAATAAATCGAAGTTTGATTAATAATTGGCTTAGCTTAGAAAAAAAAAAAGGTCAACACTTTCTATTTCTACAGGTTGGTCTGCTTAGTGTTGGTCTCCTATTCTATCTAAGATCCTCCAAAATAAGAATAAATAATATTTGTATTAGGATAAAATGGTTTCCTCTAATAATAATGACACACAAGTCGTGAAAAAACGGCAATAAATAATAGGATTATAGGAACATGTTGCCATCCGTCTTTAATACACTCCAATACTACTGATATTCGAATTTACTTAATCTCAAGAATTAAGGCTAAGTCAATTTAATCTTTAATATTTAACAAAAAAACTAAGAAATTAAATTAGTATTTGGTTAATCCAAAAATTAAATTAGTTTTTTGGTTATTAAAAAATATAATCTTAGTTAATTAACTAAATTGGTTGTACATAATAAAATCGGTTATTAACCGATTAGTAAAATTTAAAATTAATTTTTAATCGGTTATTAAAATAAAAACTGGTTGGTTTTTATACTAAAAAAATTGGTTTTTATACAAAAAAAAAAGGTTTTTAAACCTAAAAATCGATTTTAACACAAAAATTAAATTTTTTACATACAAAAACTTAAATTTTTAACTTTTTTTTTCAAACTGAATTTTTTAATCTAAAAATTATTTTTTTTTTCTAAATGATACGAGTAACTTTTTCTTATCTCATTCTCTCCATCTCTCTCCTTTTCTCCCCCTTCCTATCCTCTCTTCCTTCTCTCTCTCTCCCCTTCCCCTCTTTCTCCCCCCTCTCTTTGTCTTTCTCTCTCTCTCTCTCTCTCTCTCTCTCTCTCTCTCTCCCATTTCTCTCTCTCCCCATCCTCTCTCTCTTCCTTTTCTCTCTCTCTCTCTCCTCCTCTCTTCCTTTTCTCTCCCTCCCCTTCCTCTCTATCTATCTCTCTCTCCCCTTCTCCTCTTTCTCCCCTTCCCCTTTCTTTCTCTTTATCCTTCTCTCCCCCTCTCTCCCCTTACTCTCTCTCTCCCCTTGCTTCTTTCTCTCTCCCCTCCTCTCCCTTTCTCCTTTTCTCTTCCCTCTTTTTTTCTCTCTCTCCTTCCCTTCTTCTCTCTTCTCATCTCTCTCCTTTTTCTCTCTCTCCTCCTCTATCTCCTCCTCCTCTCTCTTTCTTCTCTTTCCTCTTTCTCTCTTGCTTTGGAGAGAAGAGAAAAAAAGAGAAAAGAGAGGGATAGAAAGTGAGAGAAGGCTGTATGAGAAGAGAAAAGAGAGACTAGGGAAAGAAAGAGGAGAAGGAGAGAGAAGGAAGAGAGGAAGAGGAGGAGAGAGAGAGAAAGAAGAAAAGAAAAGAGAGAGGAGCGAGAGATAGAAAGAGAGAAAAAGAGAGAGAGAGAGAGGCGAGGGAGAGAGAAAGGAGGGAAAGGAAAGAGGGAAAGGAGGAAGAGGGGAGAGAGAGAGAGAGAGGAAGAGAGAGAAGGGAGGGGAAGAAAGAGGGTAAGGAGAGAGAGGGGAGAGAGAAGGAGAGAAAGACAGAGAGAGAGAAGGAGAGAAAGAGAGAGAGGGGGAGAGCAAAGGAGAGAGAGGGAGAGAAGGAGAGAGAGATAAGAGAGAGAAAGAAAGGGAAAGTGGAGAAAAAGGGAAAGAGGAGAGAGAAAGAGAGAGAGAAAAAAAGGAGGGGAGAGAGAGGGAGAGAGAGAGAGAGAAAGAGATGGAGAAGGGAAAGGAGAGAGAGAGAGAGATATGGGAGAAAGAGGAGGATAGAAAGAGGGGAAGGGGAGAGAGGGAGAGGAAGAGAGTGCGATAGAGAGAGAAAGAGAGAGATAGAGAGAGAGAGAAAGAGAAAGAGAGGGGAAAGAAGGGGAAGAGTGGGGGAAAAAGAAGAGAGAGAAGGGGAGAGAGAGAAATAGAGAGAGAAGGGAGAGAAAGAAGGGAAGGAGAGAGAGAAAGAGAGAGACAAAGAGGAGGAGGAGAAAGAAGAAAATGAGAGAGAGAGAGAGAGAGAGGAAGGAGGGAATGAGAGAGAGAAGGGAAAGAGAGAGAAAGAGAAGGGAGAGAAAGAGGAAAGAGAGAGAGAGAATAAGAGAAAGAAGGGAGGGAGAGAGGAAGAGAGAGGAAGGGAGAGAGAGAGAGAGAGAGAGAGAGAGAGAGTATGTAAAAACTAATTTTGGAGTTTGAATAAAACCAGTTTTAATTAGGTTTTGATTTTAATTTGGTTTTGATTTTGGTTAACCGGTTAAAAATCGATTTTTTTAATTTGGTTTTGCTTAACCAATTCTAAAAAATATGGATATGATTTTTAAAATTATTTTATTAAATTAGTTAACCAAAATGTGGTTATGGTTTTTTAACCGGTTAACCACATTTTGGTTTTTTTTATGAACACCCCTTCTAAGAATACAAAAGAATATAAGAAAAATAAAGTTTTAGTAAAAAGAACACTTTATTATTCAAGTATTTTTTATAAATGACTCACACCTAAACTCTACCTCTCACCTCTATTTATAGTCATTCACATTTTCAATAGATGGTTAAGATTAAATTTAATCAACGATCCAGATTGATCATCTAGAACCTTCACTATAAATGTCTATCCTACTACATTTTTCTAATAATTTTAGATTATTCTATATTATTCTTCGTACTTCTATATACATTCACATTCTTCTAGAATATTCTATGACTTTTTAAAATTTTTTAGAATCTTTTAGAATATTTTAGAACCTTCTAGGATATTTTAGAATGTTTCAAAACCATTTAGAATATTCTCAAACACTCTAAAAAATTATTTAAATACTGTTAAATTTAATTTTTTAAAATTTACCGTAACAATGTGGTGAAGAGAAAAATAATAAAAAAATACAATTTTTTTAATATATATATAATTAAATACTTATTTAGAATAGAGAAATTTTTAGGACTTTAAATTTTAGTATTTTTAGTAATTATTTGATCAGTACAAATATTAAATTATTTTTGATAAATAAATTTTATTAATTTATATGTATAAATTTTAAAAAATATAAATATAAATTATATTAATTTATGTATGTAAAATTTTGATAAATATAAATATAAATTATTAATAATTAAATACTGACAAAAAATAATAATATTTACTAATTATATAATATTATTATATAAAATAATGTGTCATTTTATTTTTAGTAACTTTTAAATTTGATTATACACTACTTGTATAATAATTAATAAGTATTAAAGTTGGTGGATGGGAGGTGGGAAGACAAGCAACCGGCTACACGAATGGTGGGTCCTCTGACATGAAATAGTACGGTGGAGATGATATTTATAAAAATAGTTTTACACTCAAATCAACTCTCAATCTTAGGATACATTCACACACACCACACATTTACATACACATAAAGATTTTATCTATTATTTTGTTATTGCCAAAATTTAAATTCCAATTTAAATTATATAATTACTCAACCAAAACTTCAGTTACATCGACGGGGTTTAGCTGGGACACGATTTGAATTCTCCCGGGCTGGTTGTGGACCTGAGGATCTGTACTTAGGCCGAGGTGCAATCCCAATTGGGTGGTTTGGGCCATTTCATAACACGACTCGTCATTTTTTTTTACACAAGTTTTTTCATTATATAATTATCCTAAATAATATAATTGTTCTTGAGACTTGTATGAAGATGTGTCTAACCGTCTAGCTACCAATGATAAATTCATTGAGTGAAGACCCAATTTAGTTTGTCTATTTTCACAAAAAACAACTCGACCTTTTACAAAAAAAAAAAAAAAGACATTACGGTCCTTAACAATTTTATTATTTTGAAAAAAATACGAAGCCTCAACTAAATTTTTTTTTTTGTAATTTGTAGTGGTGGTTTTAATCCCACAAATTATTAGTAAATTTATTTGCCAACGAAAACTACATAAAAAAAGATTATCAACGGAAGTGAAGTGGTGTTGCAAGAAAAGAAAGGAATTAAAATAGAAAAATTTAAAAAAAAAAAAATAGCATCACACAATAAATGAGAGAAGAAAATGATGATGTTGATGATCCTAGTGCTAGTATTAATGGTAGTGTTACGATGGGTAACTGGAGATTAATGGGCTGGACTCGTTAGGTTGGCCCAATCGTCTGAGGAGGGAAGCCTTCGCAATAGATCACCCTTCTGGGCCTCCGTCCGACTTGTGAGTATGAATGAGCGGGGGGTGGTACCTGCAAAGACACTCCGATACCTAAGTCAGCAAGGGCGTAAGCAGGTTTAGGAAGTATTGGGACTTAGTGATACCTGAGGAGTGTCAGTATATTTATAGTGGTGAACCAACAACCACCGTTGGAGTAGTTCCACCTTTTAAGGTGGATAACCATCCCTTTATCTTAGAGAAGTTGGGATATGGCTCCTGGAAGTGGGTTGAGAGATTTTAGGGGCGGTTACTAGCTTGAATGAGTGCCTATCTGCCAGCTAATCTCAGTTCCCGACTTCTTTAGGGCAAGACGTGTTAAGAACCGACTTCTCCAAGGGAAGGTCGGTGTAGGATGAGGCCCAATCTTTTGGGTTGGGCCTTTCATTTGGACCTGGACCTTAGCATTGGCCCAGGGTATGAACAGTGCCCCTACTGAAGCCCAATTTCTTTTAAGAGTTGGGGTCGAGTATTTAACTCAGGACCGTAGCCGACCTGATAGGGGACCGACGTGATGTTTCAGAACCGATGTGTTTTAAAAATTCTCAACAGTCGCGTCTAATCAAACGTCGCGTCCGTTAGGGATTTGTGTATTCATACGCGGGGATCAGTTACATTGGGAACAGTGCCTCTCTTTAAATGATGGCTTCCGTTTTTACCATTATGCCCCCAACGTTTTTATAAATACTTTCCCTCTCTTTCCTTGCTTCGTTTCTGAAAATTTTCACACTTCCTCTCTTCTGTTCGGAAGAAGCTTTTGTTCGAAGGAATTCATCTTTCTCTGCCCCTATCCTTTTTCAAGCAAAGGTTAGTTTTTCTCTACTCTCTTTTTATAAAATGCTTTCATTTGCGTGTTTTTATTTTTAGAGAGGAGGGTTGGCTTGTAGGCTTCTAGTGATTCTATTTTGTTTGATTTCCAGGTCCCTTAGAAACCCTATTTTTTTATCCTTTTTTCTTTTTCCTTTGTAGGTTTCACTAACCCTTTCTAGGAAAAATGTCTTCTATAGAAACCCTTGCTCAGTGGGTGGATGTCAGGGTTATGGGGGAAGAACCTTTTGTTGATACCGACTTCATCACTAATCTTCGCACTCATCATAGACTTTGCACCTCTGATGAAAATGAGCCGAAATATGAACTGATTGCCCCGAGTCCGGAAGACCGGGTTTGTTTTGGGAGGGCTCCTGAGGCAGCCCCTCATTTTTTCTATATTTATGAGAGCATGATTACTCGCCTGGGCGTTTTTCTTCCTTTTTCCGACTTTGAGATTGCTGTTTTATGCCATTGTCGTGTTGCTCCTACCCAACTGCACCCTAATTCTTGGGGTTTTCTAAAAATTTACCAATTTATCAGCCATGCTTTAGATTTTTCGACTTCTCTGAGGATTTTCTTTTTCCTCTTTCACATGACCAAGCCTTTTAGTGGGCAAAATAACAAACAACAGTGGGTGTCTTTCTGAGCTATACAAGGTCGGAGAGTCTTCACTCTTTTTGATGAATCCTTTCATGACTTCAAAAATTATTTTTTCAAAGTTCAAGCTGTAGAAGGTCACCATCCCTTTTTCCTAGATGAGAATTCTTCCCCTCGCTTCCCTCTGTACTGGTTGGAGGCCTCCCCCTGTGAGAAATATAGTTTGGATGATTTGGATGAAGTGGAAACAGCCATCGTGGGGTTCCTCCGAGAAGTATGGGGAAGGGCCCCTTATCTGGATACAAAAAAGTTTCTCCAGGGGTCTCCGACCTTTGTCCAGACACAACTAGGTAGCTTTTTGTGTGTTTATATTTTCTGACTTGTTTTGCTGATTTTAGTTACCTAATTGTTTTTTACAGAGATGGCGAAGAAGAATTCCAGGGAGTCTTACCAGAGAGTTCAGGAGGCCAAGGCAAGATCCCGCGCCAGAGTTGGTGGCACCAGGGTAACTAGCTCTTCCCTTCCTTCCCCTCCCCCCTCTTCTCGCAATTTGGGGACCCCTGCCCAGCCCATTGTCATTTCTTCCTCAGCTTCTTCTTTGTCGTCCCCTCCTCCCTAATCTTCCCCTGAGCCAGAAAAGAAGAAGCGCAAGACCTTGGAGTCTAGCTCTTCTTTTGAAGGTGAGGTCAAGGTGGATGCGCCTCAATTCGTTCGGAAGTATATCTATCCTCATACCCGAATAGGTATGGATGATGCTTCTGTACGAAACCACCTTACCATTCTAGCTCAGGAGAGTATCAGGGCGGCGGGGGTGTGCACAAAGTTCCTTGATCTTTTTGAGAAGACTCCTCTTAGCTCTCTGGGTTCATCCTCGAGGGTTAAAGAGCTAGAGGGGAGGCTTCTCTTATATCAAGGGCAGGAGAAGGCGCTGAGGGAGGAGGTCGCCAAGTTGAAGGAAGAGAGGGATGGTCTCCAGGAGAGGGAGAGGAAGCTGCAGGCCTAGTGTTCCATGGCGGAGGGTCTGAGGGAGAAGGCGCAGGAGAGTTACTCGAGTCTGTTCGAGGATCTTGTGGAGGTGAAGAAGGATTTGATGAGGGCTCGGGAGGCCTATACAGAGCTGGAGGACTCCATTGCTAACGGGGCTGAAGAAGCATGGAGAATTTTTAAGGAACAGGTCGGAGTCCTTGCTCCCGACCTGGATCTCTCTCCTTTGGATCCGAATAAAATTGTAGTCGACAGAGCTATCGTTTCTCCTCCCTCTCCCCGCTATGTCACCGAGTCTGATCTAAAGACTCGGGGTCAAAGGATAATGGAGTCCCCTCCCCGATCAAAGGATGCTCCATGTTCCTCGAAGGCTCCGAGAACTTCTACTTCTCCTATGGACACTTTTCTTCCTGGCCCTGATGGCGTTCCGACCATTCTCCCTGACTCTGGTGGTGGCGACCTTCCTAGCTGAAAAAATTTGTTGTGGCTATATGGGGCCCGGGCCTGTGGGTCTCCCTCTTTTTTAAACTTATTTGTTTTTATGTGGTGGTGATGGTCTGTTAACATTTTTCTTGGCCTTTTAAGGCCGTAAACAAAATATTTAGAAATACCCTTTTTTGGATAAAGGGTTTAGGTTAACAAAAAATACCCCTTTTTTGGATAAGGTTTTAAGTTACCTTTCTTTGTCTTTTTGTGTGCATGCTTTTCTGTTTTTAGGTTTTGAAAGACCCCTTTTGATCCTTATTTTGAAAACCCCTTTTTCTTGGCTGACTGTCCCTCCTTTTAAGTTTCTTTTTTCTTTAAGAACTTGGGATAGTCTTTTGCTTTGGTGCTTTTAATAGGTTTTCTGATCTCTTTTCAGTATTCCTTATACTCAAGATTTATTGAGTTCCTATGACTTAGGTTATTTTTGCAATGCGTTTTCTTTGCTGCTCGGTTTTTCCGACTTATGAGTTGGAATGTTTCCGAGTTTTTCATGATAAACTTTAATAACCTCTTTACACCGACTTGTACCTCGTCGTTTCATCCTGACGGCCATCTAGGTTGGTTCATGGGATTTTCACGTTTTGTCGAACTTAAGTCGGCGCGTTTCGTAGAAAGAAAGAAAAGCGAGGAGGAATTTATAAGAGATATTGTAAAAGATCTTTATTTATTTGTGAAGGTACTTTACTGCTACTAAGGATTTTTGACTGTTTATTGTCCTTTAGTCTCTACTGTGATGCCTCGTTAAAAACCCTCCTTCAGAAAAAACCCTTTTATTTTGGGAAAAAATCATGAAGTTGGGAAAAGAGTACATCAGGGAGTAGAGTTCGCTTTTAACTATAGTACCTTTTTATATTACAAGCATGCCACGACCTTGGTAACTCGGTGCCGTTTAAGTCGGTCACCTTATAATAACATTTTCCTAAGACCTCACTAATTTTGTATGGTCCTTTCCAATTAGCTGCGAGTTTTCCTTCCCCAGATTTGTTGACTCTAATGTCGTTTCTGATTAAGATCAAGTCGTCTGGGGTGAAACTTCTTCGAATGACTTTTTTGTTATATCTGGTAGTCATCTTCTGCTTCACTGCCGCTTCTCTTATCTGGGTTTGCTCTCGAACTTCGGGGAGCAGCTCAAGCTCCTCTTTGTGCCCCTGTATGTTTCCGAGCTCGTCATGGAAGATCACCCTTGGACTTTGCTCATCGATTTCTACTGGTATCATGGCTTCTACACCATAGACAAGTCGGAAGTGTTTCCCCTGTGGTAGATTGAGGCGTCGTTCGGTAAGCCCATAATACTTGTGGTAGCTCCTTAGCTCAGGCTCCTTTTGCATCTTGTAGTCTTTTTTTTAGTCCTGCCAGTATGACTTTGTTGGCTGCTTCGGCTTGCTCATTTGCTTGTGGATGTTCCATCGAGGTGAATTGGTGTTTTATCTTCATATTGGCTACCAGGCTTCTGAAGGTAGAGTCGGTGAATTGGGTCCCGTTATCTGTGGTGATGGAATGAGGTATCCCATACCTTGTGATAATATTTTTGTAGAGGAACCTCCGACTTCTCTGGGCCGTGATGGTGGCTAATGGTTCTGCTTCTATCCACTTTGTGAAGTAGTCTATTCCCACAATCAAGTATTTGACTTGTCCTGGGGCCTGGGAAAAAGGTCATAACAGATCCATCCCCCATTTTGCAAAGGGCCATGGGGAAGTTATACTGATGAGCTCCTCGGGGGGAGCCACGTGGAAATTTACGTGTATCTGGCATGGCTGGCACTTTTTCACAAATTCTATGGTATCCCTTTGCAAGGTCGGCCAGTAGAATCCAGCTCGGATTATCTTTCTGGCGAGTAACTTGGCTCCGAGGTAGTTTTCGCAGATCTCATTATGAACCTCCTCTAATACTTCAGATGTTCTTGAGGTCGGTACGCACTTCAGTAGTGGAGTTGATATTCCTCTTTTATAGAGGATATTTTTTACCAGAGTGTAGTATTGTGCTTCCCTCCGAATTTTCTTGGCCTCTTTTTCCTCTTTGGGGAGGATGTCAAATTTTAGGTATTTGACCAAGGGATTCATCCATCCGAGGTTTAGCCCGGTTACTTCAAGGACATCTTATTTGTTTTCTGTTTTCACCACGGAGGGTTCTTGGAGAGTTTCCTGGATCAAGCTTCTATTATTCCCTCCCGGTTTGGTACTTGCTAACTTGGAGAGGGCGTCTGCTCTGCTGTTAAGATCCCGAGTTATGTGTCTGACCTCAGTTTCTGCAAAGCGTCCGAGGTGCTCCAGAGTTTTTTCCAAGTATTTCTTCATATTCGGGTCTTTGGCCTGATACTCTCCATTTATTTGGGTCACTACTTGAGAGTCACTGAATATCAGCACTTTGGTTGCACTGACCTCTTCTGCTAGCTTTAATCCCGCAATCAAGGCTTCATATTCTGCCTGATTATTAGAAGCTGGAAATTCAAATTTGAGGGAAACCTCTATCTGTGTTCCCCCTTCATTGGCTAGTATTATGCCTGCACCGCTTTCTGTCTTGTTTGAGGATCTATCTACGTATAGTTCCCACGTAGTTGGCTTTTCCTCTTGGTCTCCCGCGTATTCCGCTATGAAGTTAGTGAGGCATTGGGCTTTGATTGTTGTCCGAGTTTCGTACTTCAAATTGAACTCGGAGAGCTCTATCGCCCACTGAACCATTCTCCCTGCAATATCCGTTTTTTGGAGGATTTGCTTCATAGGTTAGTTCGTTCGGACTCTTATTGTATAGGCTTGGAAGTAAGGCCGTAACCTCCGTGAGGCTATTACTAAGGAGTAAGCAAAATTCTCTAGTTTGTGGTACATTAGTTCGGGACCCTGTAAGACTTTGCTGGTGAAGTACACTGGATGCGGTCCGACCTCATCCTCTCGTATCAGGGCTGATGCGACAGCTTTGTCTGCTACAGACAAATATAGGACGAGCTCTTCCCCAATTAGAGGTCGAGTTAGGATTGGAGGTTGGCTCAAGAACGTTTTGAACTCCTGGAACGCTTCTTCGCATTCTGGAGTCCATTCGAACTGGCATCCCTTTCTTAGTAGAGAGAACAGTGGAAGGGATCTTAATGCTGACCCTGCTAAGAACCTGAAAAGGGCTGCAAGTCGGCCATTCAGTTGTTGAACCTCTCTTAAGCAAGTCAGGCTTTTCATTTCTAGGATGGCTTTGCACTTGTCGGGATTTGCTTCGATCCCTCTTTGGGTTAGCATAAATCCTAGAAATTTTCCAGCCTTCACCGCGAAGGTGCATTTTGCGGGATTTAGCCTCATCCCATGCGACCTTATGGTGTTGAAAACTCGTGTGAGGTCTGTTAAGAGGTCGGCTTCTTCCCGGGTTTTCACCAGCATGTCGTCTACGTACACCTCCATTAAGTTCCCGAGGTGGGGAGCAAACACCTTGTTCATCAGCCTTTGGTACGAGGCCCCTGCATTTTTTAATCCAAAGGGCATGACCACGTAGCAATAATTCGCTCTAGGCGTGATGAATGATGTCTTTTCCTGGTCCGGTTTGTACATCGGGATTTGGTTATATCCCAAGTAGGCATCCATAAACGACAAGTATTGATACCCTGAGCTGGAGTCTACTAGAGTATCAATGCTTGGAAGTGGATATGGGTCTTTGGGACATGCTTTATTCAGGTTGGTATAGTCGACGCACATCCTCCACTTGCCGTTTTGCTTCTTGACTAGCACTACGTTTGCTAGCCATGTTGGATATTTGACTTTTCTGATGAAGTCAGCTTCCAGGAGAGCTTGTATCTGCTCTTCCACTGCTTGAGCTCGTTCTGGGCCGAGCTTACGTCTTCGCTGCTGTACAGGTCGTGACCCCGGATATACCGAGAGCTTATGGGACATGAGCTCGGGGTTTATCCCGGGCATGTCGGAAGCTTTCCAGGCAAAGAGGTCAGAGTTATTTCTTAGGAGCTTTGTCAATCTTTGCTTTAGGTCTTCTTCTAGGTCGGCTCCTATGTTGGTATTTTTCCTTCCTCTTCGCCGACTTGTACTTCTTCAGTTTTTCCTCCTGGTTATGGAGGCAGCTCTTCTTTGGCTCTTGTGCCGCCGAGCTCTATGGTGTGGACTTCCTTACCTTTCCCTCTCAGGTTCAGGCTTTCATTGTAGCATTTTCTTGCCAATTTCTGGTCTCCCCGTACCGTTGCTATCCCCGCAAGTGTCGGGAATTTCATGCAAAGATGAGGGGTAGACACCACTGCTTCGAGTCGATTTAGGGTAGCTCTGCCAATTAAGGCATTATATGCTGACCCCACGTCGAGAACTATAAAGTCTATGCTCAGAGTTTTGGATTTTCCCCCTTTCTGAAGGTCGTGTGAAGGGGTAGAAATCCTAGTGGTTTTATCGGCGTGTCGCCTAATCCGTATAAGGTATCGGGGTAGGCTCTTAACTCCTTTTCGTCCAACTCTAGTTTGTCGAACGCGGACTTGAAAATGATGTCTGCTGAACTCCCTTGGTCTACTAGAGTTCTATGGAGATGGGTATTGGCTAGGATCATGGTTATCACCACTGGATCATCATGTCCAGGGGTTACCCCTTGCCCATCCTCCTTTGTAAATGAGATTGTAGGGAGGTCGGGTGATTCGCTCCCGACTGGGTAGACTCGCTTGAGGTGTCTCTTGCGAGATGACTTGGTGAGTCCTCCTCCCACAAATCCTCCCGAGATCATATGTATGTATCTCTCAGGGGTTTGCGGTGGCGGGTCTCTTCTGTCCCCATCCTCTCGCTTTCTCTTCCCATGATTGACCGACCTTTCCATGAGATATTTATCAAGTCGACCCTCTCTGGCCAGCTTTTCTATCACATTTTTGAGGTCATAGCAATCATTTGTTGAATGACCATAGATCTTATGGTATTCACAGTAGTCGCTGCGACTTCCTCCCTTTTTATTTTTGATGGGTCTGGGAGGCAGCAGTCTTTCAGTATTGCAGATTTCTCGGTATACGTCCACCGTGGAAACCTTTAGAGGAGTATAAGAGTGATATTTCCTCGGTCTGTCGAGACTGAGCTCTTCTTTCTTCTTGGGCTCTCTTTCTTTCCCTTTTATCGAGTGGGGATGCCCAGGTCGCCAATTCGGCTCTCGTAGTCTGGCATTCTCCTCCATGTTGATGTACTTCTCAGCTCTTTCTTGTACATCACTCAAGGAGGTGGGGTGCCTTTTTGATATGGACTGTGAAAAGGGACCTTCCCTAAGTCCATTTACTAGCCCCATGATGACCGCTTCAGTGGGCAGGTCTTGAATCTCCAAACACGCTTTATTAAACCTTTCTATATAGTCACGTAAAGGTTCTCCGACCTTCTGCTTTATTCCCAGGAGGCTCGGTGCGTGCTTCACTTTATCCTTCTGGATGGAGAACCTCATTAAGAACTTTCTCGAGAGGTCCTCGAAGCTGGTAACCGACCTTGGAGGGAGGCTATCAAACTGCTTCATCGCCGCTTTTGATAGAGTGGTTGGGAAAGCCTTGCAACGAGTTGCATCAGAAGCATCAGCCAGATACATCCGACTTTTAAAATTGCTTAGATGATGCTTCGGGTTCGTGGTTCCGTCATAGAGGTTCATATCAGGGCTTTTGAAGTTTCTTGGAACTTTTGCCCTCATGATGTCCTCACTGAAAGGATCCTCTCCTCCCAGGGGCGACTCCTCTCGGTCGCCGCGGGAGTTCCGACTTCTAAGGGAAGACTCTAACCTTAAGAGTTTTTCCTCTAACTCTTTTCGCCGCTCTATCTCTTCTCTGAGGTTTCGTTCCGCCTCTCGTTGTCGCTCTAATTCCTGTTCCAGTTGTTCCAAACGACCTTGATGACCATGGACCAATCCCATTAGCTCGGTTGCACGGGGTGGCCCTTCCTTTCCTGATTCTCGTCCCTCCGAGGAGTTTATCTTTGGGTTTTTTAACCCAGAGGTGCCCTCCCTATGTTGGTCGTCGGTTCCCTGGTGAAGAGTTGGGTCCGCGTCGTTGTTTCCGGTGTCCAGGTCTCCCTGTTCGGAATCGGATGCGGTATGACCATCTTCTGGTGACTTGTCTGCCATCACTGGTCGATCTCTCGGGTCCCCGGCAACGGCGCCAATGTTACGATGAGTAACCAGAGATTAATGGACTGGACTCGTTAGGTTGGCCCGATCGTCTGAGGAGGGAAGCCTTCGCAATAGATCACCCTTCTGGGCCTCCGTCCGACTTGTGAGTATGAATGAGCGGGGGGTGGTACCTGCAAAGACACTCCGATGCCTAAGTCAGCAAGGGCGTAAGCAGGTTTAGAAAGTATTGGGACTTAGTGATACCTGAGGAGTGTCAGTGTATTTATAGTGGTGAACCAACAACCACCGTTGGAGTAGTTCCACCTTTTAAGGTGGATAACCGTCCCTTTATCTTAGGAAAGTTGGGATATGGCTCCTGGAAGTGGGTTGAGAGATTTTAGGGGCGGTTACTAGCTTGAATGAGTGCCTATCTGCCAGCTAATCGCAGTTCCCGACTTCTTTAGGGCAAGACGTGTTAAGAACCGACTTCTCCAAGGGAAGGTCGGTGTAGGATGAGGCCCAATCTTTTGGGTTGGGCCTTTCGTTTGGACCTGGGCCTTAGCGTTGGGTTAGGGTATGAACAGGTAGTAAAAAAGATAATGATGATAATAAGGTCTCATTGTACAATAAACACAATAGAGGTAGAAGTTATAACGAAAAGAAAAAAAATAATAGTAGTACTAATAATAAATGATCATATTGTTGAAAAAAATTGTCAGAGTTTAAAATTCTAAAAATTGTAAATAAATTCACACAAAATTAATTTTCCTTACTATTTAGCAAATTTTTTAATGGAAGAATCGTATTATCCGAAAATAAAAAAAATTAAAGATCGAAATATTCTCTTTTTTTTTAAAAAACACTTTATCCTTCATAAAAATAACAAGAACCAGATTAAATCTTACTCAAAAATTTATATTATGTTAAAATAATAATTTTAGGAGTCGAAATATTCCTTTTAAGTAAAAGATCATATTGTCTTTCGTATAAATTAAAAAAAAGACCGAATTAAATCTTTATTTTAAATTTAACAGTGACGTACACTTGAATGCAATAAGCTAAGCCTGCTGCTTTCGATATTTTTATCAGAATAACCATCGCATGATGGATATTATTGTAATATTATTAGTGGTAAAAGGTATCAAGAACCTAGATCAAAGACTCAGAGAGCTAATAATAGAAGGTTTAGAAAAAAGAGAAAGAAGTGGAGAAGAGAGAAAGTAATGAATCTGTGAATTGTATTGTGAAAATAAAAAATTGGTTACTGTAGTAGTAAGTAGTGCTACTTATAGTCAAGAGTCTCTAGAATTTTCTAGCCACTAACTAATTCCAGTTCAGCAACTAACTGGCTAACCAACTGTGTCAATCATGATGCTAACTGTGTTTACTTGAAATGGAACCAGTTGCATTCTAACTAACTCAGCTAAAGGTAGTTACTAGAACTTAAGCATACCTAACATCATCTCTACTTTCTCCTTTTTCTTGTCTTGCCCTGCCGAACTTAAGCATACCTAACATCATCTCTACTTTCTCCTTTTTCTTGTCTTGCCCTGCCTTGATCATCATGTATCATCATATCTAGTTGTCTTACTCTACTGTTTCTGCTAATCATTGCTTCTGACCTCTCTGCCTTTCATTTTTTTAGCTGCATTATCCCATTCCTCAATACTTAGTTTAGTCCTAAAGTGCAGAAAGTTGTCAGAAGACACAATCTTTGTTAGAATATCAGCCACCTGCATGGTTCCTGGTATGTGGCTTACTCTAATGTCTTTGCTATTCACATGATTCCTAACAAAATGAAGGTCTATTTCAAAGTGTTTGGACTTTGAATGTAGGATTGGGTTGGCAGCAAGTAGTACTGCACTTAAATTGTCACAGTAGACCATAGGTGCCTCTTTTGGTCGAAATTGTAGCTCACACATTAAGTTTTTCACCCAAATTAGCTCAGCTACCAGGTTTGCCATACTCCTATATTCAGCTTCTGTGCTTGATCTTGCTACTGCTGTTTGCTTCTTTGAAGCCCAGGAAATCAGATTTGAACCAAGAAATACACAGTACCCACTTGTTGACTTCCTATCATCAGGGTCCCCAGCCCAATCTGAGTCACTGTAGGCTGTGACTTCCATAGAGATAGCCTTCTTCAAGTGCAATCCATGTCTTATTGTACCACTGAGGTACCTGAGTATTCTCTTTACCATCCTCCAATGAGTGTTTAGAGGAGCTTGTACAAATTGTGACATTTTATGTACACTGTATGAAATTTTATGTCTGGTCACTGTTAGATATTGTAAGCTGCCAATAACCGACCTATACAGCTGAGGGTCATCAAAGTTGGAATTGCCATAGGCTGATAACTTCACTATTGAGGGCAGGGGGTGTGACAGCTTGAGCAACCTTCCATGTTTGCTTTCTTTAATACCTCATTGATGTACTTCTGTTGAGAGAGAAGCAGTCCTCCATCACTTGTCTTAGCTACCTGAATTCCAAGAAAGTAGTGAAGATTGCCCATGTCTTTGAGTGCAAATTTTGCATTCAATTTTTCAATCACTTCTTGTATTTGTATTTCAGACTCTCCTGTGATGATTATATCATCAACATACACTAACACAAAGGTCTTCACTCTATTCATCACCCTTAGAAATACTAACACATCTGATTTGGTTGCTTTGAACCTAATTTCTGTCAATCCATTGGAAAGCTTGTGATACTACTCTCTAGGGGCTTGTTTTAATCCATAGAGGGCCTTGGTTAATCTACAGACTAGTGTGGAATCTCCTTTTTCATACCCCTTTGGCTGCTTCATATACACTTCTTCCGCCAAGTCTTCATGTAAAAAGGCATTGTTTACATCCAATTGGCTAATTGTCCATGATTCAGCTAGGGCAATTGATAGTAGAACCCTAATTGAAGTAGGCTTGACCACTGGGCTGTATGTCTCAGTGAAGTCAAATCCTGGTCTCTGTGAATATCCTTGTGCTACCAGCCTTGCCTTGTATTTTTTCAATGATCCATCATAATTGTACTTAATTCTGAATATCCATCTGCTTCCTATTGCTTCTCTATTAGAAGGGAGATTGACTAGTTCCCAAATTTTATTTTTCAACAGAGCTTCATATTGCAAATCCATAGCTGCCTTCCATTCAGGGGATTGAAGTGCTTGCTGTACATTCCTTGGCTCCACACGGGCTAGAAACACTCTTGGTTTGAAGATACCAGCTTTTCTTCTGGTGACCATAGAGTGTGTATTTATTGTTGGTGCTGCTGGAGGTGCTTCTTCATCATGTGGCACAACAATTTCAATGTCATTTATATGTATTAGGATGGGGGTTGCTGAAGCTGCTGCTGGTCTTTGAATTATTGCTGTTCTGATTGGTAAAACAAGTTCATGTTGCTACTGTTGTTGTGTAATGACTTCTGAATTGTTTGATTTTTGTTGTTGCTGCCGAATAGTAGTCTCAGAATTGCCTCTTAATTGTTGCTGCAGCTGTGTGTTTACTTTTGAATTGTTTCTTAATTGTAATTGTTGTTGCTGCTGCTGAATAGTAACCTCAAGACTGCTTCTTGATTGATGTTGCTGCTGTGTATAAGGTCTTGATTGCTACTGCTGTGTGTATGGTCTTGAATTATTCTTTGATTGTAACTGTTGTTGCTGCTGCTGAATAGTAATCTCAGGATTGATTCTCAACTGCTGTTGCTGCTGTGTGTTAAGCCTTGAATTATTCTTTGATTGTAGTTGTTGCTCCTGCCTATTTGCTGAATTGACTAATAGTAGCTGCTATTGCTGTCGTGGATTGGTTGATGAATTGATTAAAGGTTGTGGCTGTGGATGTCTATTGATTTTTGAGCTGTTCAATTGGTCCTGAAGCTGCTATTGTGTGATGCGTATTTTCGGAAAACGAAAAACGAATTCCAAATACACAAAACTAACCGGCAAGTGCACCGGGTCGTATCAAGTAATAAAACTCACGGGAGTTAGGTCGATCCCACAGGGATTGAAGGATTGAGCAATTTTAGTTTAGTGATTGATTTAGTCAAGCGAATCAAGAGTTGATTTGAGTGGTTTGTATTTGACAGAAGCTAAATTGCATGAAATTTAAAGGGAGAAGGGTGAATTGCAGAAAATTAAAGAGCAAAGAAAGTAAATAAGCTGAATATTAAAGAACAAGTAATGTAAATTTCAGAAACTTAGATTGCAAGAAATGTAAATTGCAGAATCTTAAAGTGCAAGAAATGTAAATGGCTTGAATGGTAAAGGAAATTGGGAAGTGGATTTGCAGAAATTAAACAAGGAACAATAAATTGCAAACAACAGGAACGTAGAAGATGGATTCAATTGAACCGGATCTTGACAAAAAGGGAAATCAGCTTGGTGTAGCAACAAAACAGGGAAATTGAAATTTAAAGCTGTAGATCTCAGGACCCAAGAGACTAGATACCCAAGTCTAGATCTCACTACCTTCCTAGATCCAGCAAGAACAATTGCAAGGGAAATGTAAATTGCAGAGAGAATAGAAGAAGAAGAAATGAACAGAAATTGAAATTTGATTTTGCATAAAATTAAACAAGATCCAAAGGTGAGATTGAAACAGAAGTTCTTCAATTCTCCACCTAAGATCCCAAGCAAGAAAAGTAAAGAGTGCTCAACAAGAACCAAGAAGAAGAGAGATCAATTCTCCTCCCCAATTCTCTAGAATTCTAGAACAACAATTCAGAAAATGTAAAGTGAATTCTCTACTGTAAGTGTTATGAAAATTCTAAAAGGAAGCTCTCTAAAAACTTAAATCATAAGCTATTTATATACTTTCTTCAAGTGGTCTTCAAGCCTTCAATTGGGCCTTTGTTCTTGATGGAATTGGGTTGATAAAGGCCTTGGTTGATTGCTCTTGGAGTTGGAGAAAGATCCATTGTGAACCGGGTTGAAAAACATAAAAGCTTGAGTAAAAGTTTGAGTAAAAGTTTGAGGTCAAACTTTTACTCAAACTTTTCGCATCAGCTAAGCTTCCTTGCTGCTACCAACGTTTGAGCCAAAGTTTGGGGTCAAACTTTTGCTCAAACGTTGGCCCCCTTGTAAATGTGTGTTGCGCCAACGTTTGAGCAAAAGTTTGACCTCAAACGTTGGCGCAAGCTTTTTTCTCCAGGGTGTGCAAGTGTGGCGCCAACGTTTGAGCAAAAGTTTGACCTCAAATGTTGGCGCAAGCTTTTTTCTCCAGGGTATTGAGTTTGTGATCCCAAAAGTTTGAGCTAAAGTTTGAGGTCAAACTTTTGCTCAAGCTTTTTTTCTCTGGAGTGTTTTCAACTCTTTTAAAAGTTTGAGCTAAAGTTTGAGGTCAAACTTTTGCTCAAGCTTTTTGTTCTCTCTTGCTCCTAGCCATTCCTTCTTTCTTTAACCTTCTTCAAAACTCTTTTCACCTATCATCAATCAACCAAACACATCAAATCTTTGCTTAAAATCATGAGTTTGTTATTCTTTCATAATATATGACAATTATAGCATAGAATCTCATGAAATTGCATTAATTCATACATGGTTGATTGAATCAAAGGAAACATGGAAAGCTACCCAATTGGCTTGCTTATGGCTCAAGAAAGTGCATGAATCAATTGAAAACAAAAGAAAAAGGCTAGTGAAACTAGGCTAAAATGACTTGTCATCATTGTGTACCGCTCATTTATTGTTGAGCTGTTCAATTGGTCCTGAAGCTGCTGTTGTGAACTGATTATTGATTGTTGTGGCTGCTATTTTTGTGAATTGACAACTGAATTGTTCAATTGTTATTGGTTCTGTTGTTGTACATTGACTGCCAAGTTTGCCAATTGTGATTGCTGCTGCTGTTGTATGTTAATTGCTGAGTTTGCCAACTGTGTTTGCTGCTGCTGATGTATATTTATTGCTGAATTTGTCAGGGAATGTTACTGGTACTGCTGCTGTCTACTATTTGTAAAATGTTGCTAGTGTTGCTGCTATCTACTATTTGTAGAGTTGTTCAAGTGTTGATGTTGCTGTTGCTGTCTGATGATGTCAGAGATGCTTCCTAATTTCTGCTGTCTATTAATATTGATTAATGGAATTCTTGGAACCATTGGAGCTACTGAACTTGCCACTGAACTACTCTGCTCTTGCTGCATGTCTTCACTTGCCTGTGCTGCTTGTTGTCTCAAAACTGTGTCATGTTACTGAGCTGTTGCTACTAATTGCTAGTGCTGTTGTCTTGAGTCTGAACTGGGTTGCAGCTGCTGTCCTTATCATTGAAACTGCTAGAGTTAAACTTGAATCAACTAGCATATGTCCCTGCTTAGCTGTTTCTTTAAATGGAAATTTGCCTTCAAAGAAAACTACATTCAAAGTTGTAATGACCTTCCATTATTGAGTGAGACACTTGTACCCTTTCGTGTTGTACCATACTTGATAAATGTACACGGTGATGACCTGAAATCTAATTTGTGCTTGTTGAAAGGTCTTTGGTAAGGAAAGCATAGGCACCCAAACACTCTTAGGTTCTCATAGGGAGGTTTCTTCCCAAATAATTTTTCTGTAGGTGTCATCCATGTAAAAATGGTGTAGGTAACACATTAATCAACTTGGTTGCTGTTGTAAATGCCTCTCTCCAAATTTATGTAGGCATTGAGGCTCCAGCCAACAATGTTAGTCCCATCTCAACTACATGCATGTGTTTCCTTTTTGCTGAGACATTTTGCTGATGTACATGCGGACAAGAGAACCTGTGACAAACTCCTCTTTCCTGTAAAATCTTTGACAAACCAACATATTCAGCCGCATTGTCACTTTGTACCATCTTTAATTTTGTATTTAGTTACAATTCAATCATTTGGTGAAAGTGATTAAAGACTGATTTAAGCTGAGCTCTAGATTTAAGAAGGTATATCCAAGTAAACTTTGAGAATGCATCAATGAAATTCACAAAATACCAATTTCCATTATTATCAGATATAAGTGCTGGTCCCCAAATATCTGTATATACAAGCTCTAATGGTTTTGTGTACACTGTTTGTGAAATAGGAAAGGTTAATTGGTACGACTTGCCAATACAACAAGCTGGACATTCTAGTTTATCAATTGTAAAAGAAAGATTACAAGCACTCAGAACTTTTAACATGACACTTTTATTCGGGTGTCCTAATTTGGCATGCCAGAGAAGAAGCTGATTCAAGCTTTTTACTGACTAAACATAGGCTGTTGGTATGTATGTAGTGGTGAACTTGACAAACTTATACAACCCCTTATCAACATTCCCTTGAAGAACAACTTCCTTGTTTTCCTGTGATTTAATACAATATTTATCAGCTTAAAATTCAAAGAATACTTTGATATCACAGCAGAATTGGTACACACTCATCAAATTCTTAGTGATTTCAGGTACATGCAATAATTTTCTCATCAAGAACAACCTAGAGCTCAAATCAGACTTAAAACACGAATTACCAACAAAATTGACCGTTGCCTATCACAACTTGCTCATCTCCTCCATACTCCTCATTCTTCATCAGATTCTGCTCATTATGCGTCATGTGATGTGTAGCACCTGAATCAGGGTACCAAGTTAGATCCTGAATGGTTACTGGAGTTGCCATCACATTGCTATAATTGGCCTTGGATTCGGAGATCTGATTGTTGTAGCCTTCTTCATTGTAACCTACATCATACTGTTCCTCACTGTACCTGTACCAGCATGTCTTTGCTGTGTGGCCAATTTTGTCACATACCTGGCATTGTGGACCTTTCTCCCATGTAATTTATCCCTGATGACTATAGTTTTTTGAATCTTCATAGTTTCTTGAATCACTATAGTTTCCTCTTCCATACTGCCCCCTTCCATAGCCAAATGAGGAATGACCTTGTGTTGCTCTGCCTCCATTGTATGATTTTTGCACCATTCTGCTGCCTATATATGAGCTTCTGCCTCCTCTATACGGTCGGCCACCTCTACCTCAAAAACCACCACTGAATCCACCTCTTGACTGCTAATTTTGTCCAGATTGAAAGTGCTGATCTAGATTAGCTTGAATAAAAACTTCTGGTCTCCTGAATCTTACTAACATGCTTTCATGTGCTAAGAGTAAGGCTTCTAACTCACCTAATGTTATCCCTTGATACTGTGTTGTGGTTAGAACAGAGGTTATTAACGAAGAATATTCTTTAATCAGGCCGTTCAAGATTGCATTCACATGGTCACTTTCTTCTATAGATTCTCCTACAGAGGCTAACGCATGTATGATTCCTTTTATCGATAGTACATACTCAGTAACAGAAGCACCGATCTAAATAGTGCTAAGCTTGTTCTTCAGCTGCATCACCTTTGCCTTGATCTGAAAGGCGAAGTGATCTTCCAACCTCTTCCAAACTTGACACATATAGGTGCAACCAACCATTCTTGTTGTGAATGCTTTACTCATTGAAGCTAACAACCATGATTTGAGGAGTGCATCTTACCTCTTCCATTTCTGAAACTCGGAGTTCACTGTACCAGCTCCACCGTTCTCTGAGACTAGAAATTACAGTTGTATTTCTTCTCTCGTGATGTGATTCAACATGTCATTCCCTTCAATTATTGACTCCACCTGATCTTTCCACTGTAGATAGTTATCCTCATCAAATTTCATTAAAATCAGTGTTTCTGTAAACACTTGAGCCATTGTAGTTGAGCTTCACTTGAATCAGATATGCTTTCTTGGACTTTTATGGAAGTTGTGGTACCATCGGCTTTGATACGATGAAAGGTATCAAGAACCTAGATCAAAGACTCAGAGAGCTAATAGAAGGTTTAGAGAAAAGAGAATGAAATGGAGAAGAGGGAAAGTAATGAATCTGTAAATTGTATTGTGAAAATGAAAAATTTGTTACTGTAGCAGTGAGTAGTGCTACTTATAGTCAAGAGTCTCTAGAATTTTCTAGCCACTAACTAATTCCAGTTCAGCAACTAACTGGCTAACCAACTGTGTCAATCATGATGCTAACTGTGTTTACTTGAAATGGAACCAGTTGCATTCTAACTAACTCAGCTAAAGGTAGTTACTAGAACTTAAGCATACCTAACAAGTGGAACTGCAATATCGTGGAATTTATGATCGAAACCCTAGCTAGTTGGCTAGCTATTACTTGGCTACTTGGCCACTAGTTTTAGTGGCAATAACGAGAGAGATCGATGAGATGGTGGATTCATTTGGGTTACTTGTTACTACCACAATTCAACTCTGCTTTCGGATGCATAAATACAAACAATACTTTTCTTGTATGTAGAACCAAAATTATATGTATTAAGATATAAGATGTCCTAATAATAGCATGAATAATACATAAATGTTAGACTAACTATTTTTTTCCTAACAAAATTTAATTAGGTCAAATTTACGTACTCGAACTCTTTTTAGATTTAAATACGTTCTAGATTTTTTCCCCTTATATTTATTATTACCATTATTATCATCATCTGATCTCTTATCTCCTATCTTCTCTTTTTCTTTCTCCTTTTCTCTATTATATTTTTTGTTTTTATCTCTCATAAAAGAAAAGAACAAGAAGAAAAAAATAAAAAAATACACAACAAAGAAGAAAAAGAGTAAGAGTAAAAAAAGAAAAAAAAGAGAAGAAAACATTTTTTTATTTAGCCGTCTTCTCCTTGATCCTCCTCTCTTCTTCGTCGTGCAATGACCTGGTCGCTCTTAGCATCATCGTCGCAAATGGTTACATGGTCTCGAATGATTGCTCGTCGGCTCTGTTTTCGTTGTTCGTGAATGGTTGCTTGATCCTCTTCAAGCGCATCCTCTCTCTCCTTGGAATCTCTACAGAGCGTCACAGCCGCGAACTGATCCTCTTCCGAACTCATTCTCTATTCGAGCTCACTTTGCCACCATAGTCCTTTCACACTTGTCGTGTCTCCGGTAAGCCACGGCTTCTTCAATTTCAATTCCTAAGATTCTGAGTTGAGTTTGTGTACTAGATTCTGAATTAGGATTGTGTTTTGAGTTGGGATTGTTGCTAATTTGGATATAGAGTTTGTATTTTTTGTTTAGGTTTTCTCTTTTCGAATTTTCTAGGTTTTGGATTCTAAGTTTTTTATTGTTGAATACTTGATTATAATTCTTTATTGATATTTTTTGTGATTCTGAATTTTTTATTGTTGAATACTTGATTAGAAGTGTTTGTTGATGTTCTTTTGTAATTCTGAATTCTGTGTTTTGGATTCTAAATTTTTTATTGTTGAATACTTGATTAGAAGTATTTGTTGATGTTCTTTGTGATTCTGAATTTTGGGTTTTGGATTCTGAATATTTTTTATTGTTGAATATTTGATTAGAAGTATTTGTTGCCGTTCTTTGGGATTCTAAACTCTGTTTTTTGGATTGAATATTTGATTACAAGTATTTGTTGATGTTTTTTTGTGATTCTAAATTCTTTGTTTCTGGTATGATAGGATATAGATATTAATTAATAACCTATTAATATATTAAACCGGTCCAACCATGCTTTGATTCTGGTTGGACCATTGAACCAATTACTTGATCGGTTTATTGATTGGTTCAATTCTCGCAACCTTGGTTCTAACACATCATTTAGTTAGAAATAATGCCGAATATTTTGGTAAATAACATAATAAATCTTCAAAGAACTACAAGTTTAGAACCTTCAGAATTTTCGGTTAAATTTTTTTTATATCATGGTTAAAAATTTTTTATACTGTTTTTTTGACAACTTCTAATTGGTTAAGGAATTTAATGTGTTACAGTTAAGAAATTTTGGTGCCACAATTAAAAAACTTCTTGCGTCATGATTAAAAGCTTTCAATGTTATTTTTCTCATAAATCCTGCACAATTTAAAAATCTCCCTACTATCTTCTTCAGCATCTTATTTTTCTTCTTCATCTTCTCCTTCGTGTTTCATATTCTCATAATTCTTCTTGTTTTATCCTCTTAACAAGAACTTGTGTCACAGATAAGAAATTTTGATATCAAAATTAAAAATTTTTTTGCATCACACTTAAAAAGTTTCGGCATTATTTCTCTAATAAATTCTGCATGCGCAATTCAAAGCTCTTCCTCCCCTATTATCATCTTTTTTCTTCTTCATCTTCTCTTTTTTGTTTGGGTAATTCACTTAAATAAAAAAAATGGACCAAATATTTATCCAAATACAACAATTGAAAACTGATTACTTACTTGTCCTATTTTTATTCTATGTAAACTGTGGAACCCCTTCCACTTTTTAACAAAAACATGTAAACCGTGGTACCCCTTCCACGGTTTACAAAGAGAAATTTGTGTGCATAAACTGTGGTATCCCTTCCACGGTTTACAAAAAAAAATGTGAGCACAAACCGTGGTACCCCTTCCACGGTTTATGAAGAGGTATATATACATAATCTGCAAGACTGAGTGACAGATTATATTGTTGGGTGATAGAGTTGTTGCAGGTGAGAGCATTTGGGAGAGAATCCGGGGGCATCGAGACTCTGGCGTGGTGGGTCATGGAAAACCAAGATCGCATGTACTGATTGAACGACGTTGCTCACGTGGCTGGAAACATCAACCAAGAGGTTAGTTTTTTATATGTTAAAATTTCATTAGTAAGGAGTGAATTTTTTTTGTTAATTTATTTGTTAGAATGTTATGTGTGCTTCGTGTAATTCGTAAATAATTTATAGTGTAGTGATTTGTCCGTTAAATTTTGATTAGTATCGAATTAATTTTTTGTTAATGAACCATATTTTTTTTAAAATTTGATATATGTCGAATTAATTTTTTCGTTAATGAACCGTATATTTTTAAATTTTGATTAGTGTCGAAATAATTTTTTCTTCTACATGTTGCAGCCGACTAGGTGTATTTGTAGTGTTAGGAGACAACAGAATATGCTTCTACATGAATGGATCAGGCCGTACTTGGAAACTGCGGGTCTGTATGTATCACTTGGCTAGACTGAACGGTCATTGGTTCTGGGTTGATGAGCCTCTGCTTAGCACATTCGTTGAGAGGTGGCGTCCTGAGACGCATACCTTCCACATTCCATTTGGAAAATGCATCATCACTCTGCAAGATGTGGCGTATCAGCTGAGTTTGCCCATTGATGGGGAGGTCGTTAGTGGGTGCCTCACTGACCTTGTGCAGTTCATGGACAATGGAAGACCAGCGTGGGAGTGGTTTTAGGAATTATTCGGTGAGCTACCGCCACCAAATAAAGTCAAGTAGATGACGGTTCACTTCACATGGTTCCATAAGAGGTTTTAGGTGCTCCCATCAGATGCGAATGAGGAGACAATGCGTATATACGCGCGTGCTTACATTATGATGTTGTTGTCGACTCAGCTGTTTAGGGACAAGAACGCGAACTGGTTCACCTTCGATAGTTGCCATGTGGCATCGATGGACGACTTGAGAAAATACAGCTGAGGCTCAGCTGCACTGGCCTGGTTGTATAGATGTATGTGTCGGGTGGCAAACAGAAATGTCGTTAATTTGGTCGGGCCACTTCAGCTACTGCAGTCCTGGATTTTCTGGAGGTTTCCCACGCTGAGACCTAATGGTTTTGACATGTTTGGATTTCCGCTAGCCTCCAGGTATGGATTAATGTTTTGTGAAACATAAATGCCTATTTTGATATACTATCATTTTCTATGCAATGCTTACAACGAATATTGTAGGTGGGCAACATATCTACCGACCTCCGATGTCAGGGAGCAAAGAGTGGTGTCAACTCGTCTTTCTTTGGATAGATTGCGTGATCGAGACGTAAGTTGTTTAGTTGTTGCTTTTGTTGAATCCGTAGTTCATATCATGCATCCTTTTATGGTGTTATCTAAACATAGCTTGTCCTTTACAATTTTTATGGGAGTCTTATTCTGTTCCTGAGGTGGCAGCTGTTGTCCATCCGGAGATACTGGTTAAGGAGCACAGCAGGCTGTGGAGGGCGGTCACGAGCTTGATATATTTTGCCGCGATAAAGTGGCATCAACTTGATAGAGTGGTACCGCAGCTCGGCGGCGTACAACATCTCCCTCAGCCGGCTCTGAACATAGACTAGCTCTATACGAAGGATGGTAGGGGTGGAGATCGATGGTTCCCCACTTATTATCAGACATGGCATCTGCACTGGAGCAATAGGGTGGATTCAGTCATCCAGGTCTATCGAGTTGCTGATCCAGGTCCATCGGTTAAGTACTTAGACTGGTGGCATCGTGTGGCCCACATAGTGGGTACCGTCAATGCTCACGAGGGGTTTGCAATGTCGAAAGGCCTCGATGCAAGGTGGAAATGTCCAGAAAAGATGATAAAAGTAGACTGTAGATTCATCGACCTAATCCCCAACCCTAATTGGTTTAGTCTTCAACACTGCAACCGTACCGGCTATGGTGGACTGGACCCCAAGCATCTAACGTGGCAACTCAGCATACAAGTCTTCTCAATCTCCATATATCTGTGCTATTGCCTTCTGCTTTGCCATCCAAACCTTCCTGTAACTAGGCCTGAATCCATAATTTGCTTCCGTTGCTTCCTGCAACACCTTTATCGTAACCGTTGCATCCGCTCTAACCAATGGATAGATCCTCGCACAGATAACGTGGTAATCAAGCTGCCAGTGCTCGCTCAAAATCGAGGTAGCCAAGCAAGTGTGCGGATCGTTATACCTTCTGACCTCCCAAGTGCCCTTTCGTGCACGAAGCGAGATGCGAATCAACCAAGTGCATCCTTTGCCGAACTCCTTGCATTTTCCATGATACTTCAGATGATCTGACTCTAAGACCATGTACTCAACACCTCGATGAATGCTATAATCCTTCACACTCAAAACAGCTTCCTCTTTATTCCAGAATGATTGCCCAATCTAAAATTCTGTAAAAGAACCCCAACGACAGCATCTTCGTCTGGGTGTTGCCCCATAGCCTCCAAGTTTAGAGTTGAAAAGTGCAAAAGGTACTGCTGTGTGCCAGAACTTGATGGGTCATGCTGTGTATGTGGATTGGCACTTATATCATCATCACTGACCCTAATTATATCAACAGGCTCCTGGTCTGAATCATCCTCCCGCATTGCAGTATTAACTCGATTAGGTTTCCCTAACCTTACAATATTAGGAATAATGCCAGGACCACTAGCCACCTCAACTGTCTGCTGCCGGACCGAATGGTACAGAACCAACTGCATCCGTACGGTCTAAATCAACTGCAAAGGAAGGAGATGCAACGGACGGACGAGCTGGTGCAACTGCAGCCATCAAACTAGAAGCACTGCCCATAGCAATCGATTGAGGATTTGGAGCTGATGCCAAAGAACTGTCGACATCGACCTCCAATTTTGCATACAACTCGTGTACTCTAATCTCTGAAAAACTTCTACGACAATGAAACAGAACCCAAAGATCTTCATCGGACGCTATCACAAACGTATCATACTTCACACCGGTTTGCACAACTGTGATTGGGATCTTATAAAATAACTTCTTCACCTATTTGCTCCCAAATACTCCAAACTTCTGCAATATGCTGTTCTTTAGATCTGACAGCATATTCGATGAACTGATAAATACACTCAAGTGTTCTCTGTAGGTGAACTTCATACCTCTCTTGCTTCTATGAATTTTTCCAGTGCAATGCACTAGCACTAGGAAACTCTCTTCCTCACTTGCCATTGTAAAAATGATACTCTTCTATACAATTGATTTCACCGAGTATATATAGAGTTTTTACTCCTTATAAACCGTAGAAGGGGTAGAACGAATTATGTATGCATGCTTACTATTCATAAACCGTGGAAAGGTTACCACAATTTATGTGTTTTCTACATTGTTCATAAACCATAGAAGGGGTACTATGATTTACATAGAATAAAAATAGGACAAGTAAGTAATCCGTTTTCAATTGTTGCATTTGGGTAAATATTTGGTCCATTTGTTTTATTTAGGTAAATTGCCCTTTTTGGTTTTATCTTCTTATAATCCTTCTTATTTTGCCCTTTTAATTAGAACAAAAACAAGAAAAAAAAAGAAGAAATCAAATAAAGAAGAAGAAAAAATAAAAAATGTTGCGTTAATACCGAAGGAGGAGAAGAAATAAAATAAAAAAAGGATAAATAGATCATTGACCTTTTGGCCTACGAACATTTAAGTCCTCAAAGACTTGAAAATACATTTAAATTCCTAACATTCTCAAAATCTGGACACATTGATCCGTATTGCTCACTTGAGTTTGTCAAACCCAATGGAAAAATCAAACGTGACTTCCATAGTACTAATCTGGCCGATATGGATGTCCACGTGAAAGAGTTTTTAAAATGGGACAAATTAGAATCAGAGATCGGTGTGTTCCAATTTTGAGAATGTCAGGGACTTAAATGTATTTTCAAATCCTTAAAGACTTAAATGTTCGCAAATCAAAAAGTCAGGGATCAATTTGTCCTTAATATGCATCAATAACAGCAGCAATAAAAGAACAATGATAAAAAAAAAAACGCATAAAAAAAGAATGTGAAAAAGAAGGTTTGTGATTCAATAATATTGTATAAGATTTTCTTTTTTATTTTCTTATTTTAGTGTACTTAAACCTAAGTGATTTTAGGTTGTTTGTTGTTGTTGTTGTTGTTGTTATGGGTCATCGGAGATTAATGGGCTGAACTCGTTGGATTGGCCCAATCGTCTAAGGGAGGAAGCCTTCGAGCAGGTTTGTGTTTGGGAGCCTCCGTCCGACTTGTGTGTGAGAAAGAATGGGGGGTGGTACCTGCAAAGACACTCCGATGCCTAAGTCAGCAAGAGTCTAAGCAAGTTTAAGGAATATTGGAACTTAATGATACCTGAGGAGTGTCAGTGTATTTATAGTGATGAACCAATAACCACTGTTGGAGTAGTTCCACCTCTTAAGGAGGATAACCGTCCCTTTATCTTAGGAAAGTTGGGATATGGCTCCTGGAAGTGGGTTGAGAGATTTTAGGGACAGTTACTTATTTGAATGGGTGTTATCTGCCAGCTAATCTCTACTCCCGACTTTCTTAGAGCAAATCGTGGTTAGATCCGACTTCTTGAGAGAAGGTCGGTGTCGAATGAGGGCTAATCTTTGGATTGGGCCTTTCATTTGGACCTGGGCCCTAGTGTTAGGCCAAGGTATGAACAGCGCCCCTACTCGAGTATAATCTCTTTTCTTTAAGAGTTGGACTTGAGTATTTTAACTCGGGCTTGTAGCCGACATGGTGAGGAACCGACGTGATTTTTCGAAACTGACGTGATTCAAAATTTCTCAACAGTCGCATCTAATCAAACGTTGTGTCCATTAGGGGTTTCGTATTTACACGTGGGGAGCAGTTACATTGGTAACGGCGCATCTCTTTAATGACCATTTTGATTTTACCGTTATGCCCCTGGCGTATTTATAAATATTTTTCCCTCTCTTTCTTTGTTTTCTTTCTGAAAAACTTTTTGCCTTCACCCTCTGTTCGAAAGAAACTTCTTCTGCTCGAAAGAAACTTCTTCCTTCTCCGAGTCACTGCCGCCTCTGCCCTTCTTCGCAAGCAAAGGTCAGTTTTCTCTCTTCTCCTCTTTTATTAATGAATGCTTTTTTTTTTTGCATGTTTTGTTTAGAGGAGTGTTCGTAGCAAGTCTGGCTGTAGGCCTAGTGCTTCTGTTTTACTGAGGATCTTACCTTGGCCCTGTAGAGATCCTATTTTTGACTCTTTCCCTTTTTCTTTGTAGGTTTCGTCACCCTTTTACTAGGAAAAGATGCCTTCTCTAGAGTCTCTTTCACAGTGGGTGGATGTCACCATTCTTGGGGAGAGCCCCTTAGTAGACACTGACTACATTACTGATCTTTGTACTCATCATAGAATATGTGTTCTTGATGAGGATGAGCCAAAATATGAATTGACTGCCCAGGGTCTGGAAGACCGGGTTTGTTTTGGGAGGACTTCTGATGTGGACCCTCATTTCTTTTTTATGTATGAAAGCCTTTTTACCCGCCTGGGAGTTTTTCTACCTTTTTCTGATTTTGAGATCTCTGTTCTGTCTCACTGCCGCGTCGCTCCTACTCAGCTTCACCCCAACTCTTGGGGTTTCCTAAAGATTTACCAACTTGTTAGCCAAGCGCTGGAATTTTCGACCTCTTTGAAAATCTTCTTTTATCTTTTTCATATGACCAAGCCCTTTAGTGGGCAAAACAATAAGCAACAGTGGGTGTCTTTCCGAGCTATTCAAGGCCGGAGAGTTTTCAACCTTTTTGATAAGTCCTTCCATGATTTTAAAAATTTCTTCTTTAAAGTAAAAGCTGTAAAGGGTCACCATCCCTTTTTTCTGGATGAAAATTCTTTTTCCCACTTTCCTTTGTACTGCCTGGAGGCTTCTCCTGTGGAGAAGTATGGTTTGGATGACTTAGATGAGGTTGAGGAGGCTGTTGTGGGGTTCCTCCGAGAAGTTTGGGGGAGGGCCCCCTATCTGGATACGAAGAAGTTCCTTCAAGGGACTCCGAGCTTTGTTCGGCCCAGATAGGTAGTTTTGTTGTTGTTTCATGTTCTCCGACTTGATGTTGCTACTTCCGACTTTGAAATCTTTTTGAACTATTATTTTTGACTTGCAGACTGATTCTTTTATTTTTCTTTTTATAGAAATGGTGAAGAAGAATTCCAGTTCCTCCTACCAGAAAGTACAAGATGCAAAAAAGAGGTCTTGGGCCCGAGTGGATGCCGCTAGGGCTGCTGGCACTCTTCCTCCTCCTCCTCCTCCTCCCCCTCCTCCTCCTCGCAACTTGGGGACCTCTTCTCGCCCTATATTGGTATCTTCTGCCTCTTCTCTTTCTCCCCCCGTCCAACCCCCTCCTGAACCCGAGAAGAAAAAGCGCAAGACTTCAGAGTCTGGCTCTTCTTTTTCTAGGGAAGCTAAATGGTTCCAAGTTTGTTTGGAACCACATCTATCCTCATACCTGAATTAATATGGATGATGGTTCCATTTGAAACCATCTTAATATCTTAGTTCAGGGGAGTGTTCGGGTGGCTGGGGTATGCACGAAGCTCCTTGATATTTTGGAAAAACTCCCCTTAGCTCTTTGGACTCAACCCAGAAGGTTGAGGAATTGGAGAGGATGATTTTCCTTTATCAGGAGGAAGAGAAGAGGCTTAAATATGAGGTTGTCGAGCTGAAGGAGAAAAGGGACCGTCTCCAGGAGAGGGAGAAGAGGTTGATGGGGCAGTGCGCTATGGCGGAGGGCCTTAAGGAGAAGGCGGAGCAGAACTATATCATGATTTATGGGGAGAATCTTGACTTGAAGAAGGAGCTGTCAGGATGTCGGGAGGCTTTCCAGGATTTGGAGGATTCAGTGGCTGAGGGTGCAGAAGAGGCCTGTAGGGTTTTTAAGGAGCAAGTCGGGGTCATTGACCCTGACTTGGATCTTTCTCCTCTTGACCCTGACAAGATTGTAGTTGATGGGGTCATTGTTTACCCTCCCCGACCTGAAACTGACTCCGACTTGAAGACTCGCGGACAGAGGATAACAGAATCTCCTCCTCGTGAGGAGCGCCAAGATGGTTACCTGCCGAGTTCTTCAGAGGGTCCTGCTCAAGCTCCTGAAAGATCTGCTCCGTCCTCCCCTGTTGTTGATCTGACTTGTCTCCCTGTTGCTGACCCAGCTTCTGGTGATTCTTGAATTTTATTTTTATTTGAATCAAGCTATGTGTGGGCCCAGCTTGTGGGTTCCTTTGTTGAATACTTTTATTTGTTTCTGTGGTGGTTGGTTCTTGACATTTTCTTTCCGAGTTATGTGTTTGACCTCGGTTTCAGCAAATCGTCCCAGGTGCTCCAAGGTCTTGTCTAAGTATCTTTTCATATTGGGGTCTTTAGCCTGATACTCTCCATTTATTTGAGAGGTTACCACCTGAGAGTCGCTGAACACGACTACCTTCGTTGCACCGACTTCTTCTGCCAGCTTTAATCCTGCAATCAAGGCTTCATATTCTGCCTGATTGTTGGAAGCTGGGAAATCGAATTTGAGGGAGACTTCTGTTTGCGTTCCCTTTGGTTGACTAGTATTATGCCTGCACCGCTTTCGACTTTATTTGAGGATCCATCTACATATATCTCCCATGTAGTGGATGCTTCTTCTTCGTCTCCTGCATATTCTGCCACGAAGTCGGTGAGACATTGGGCTTTTATTGCCGTCCGAGTTTTATACTTGAGGTCAAACTCGGATAGCTCTATAGCCCATTGAACCATTCTTCCCGCAATATCCGTTTCCTGAAGGATTTGCTTCATGGGCTGGTTCGTTCGAACTCTTATTGTATGAGCTTGAAAATAAGGTCGTAGTCTCTGAGAGGCTACTATTAAGGCATATGCAAACTTCTCAAGTTTTTTATACCTTAATTCAGGGCCTTGTAGGACTTTGTTGGTGAAGTATACAGGATGCTGCCCGACCTCATCCTCCCGTATTAGAGCTGATGCTACAGTTTTATCTGCTACAGACAAATACAGGACGAGTTCCTCCTCAACTTTAGATCGGGTCAGAATGGGAAGTTGGCTTAAAAACCTTTTGAATTCTTGGAATGCTTCTTTGTACTCAGGAGTCCATTCGAACTGGCATCCTTTTCTTAGTAGAGAGAAGAGTGGCAGTAATCTTAATGCTGATCCTGCCAAGAATCTGGAGAGGGCGGCAATTTGGCCATTCAGCTGCTGGACCTCTTTTAAGCAAGTCGGGCTTTTCATTTCTAGGACTGCTTTACATTTGTCGGGATTGGCTTCGATTTTCCTTTGTGTAAGCATGAATCCTAGAAATTTTTCTGCCTCAACCGCAAAGGTGCATTTTGCATGATTTAATCTAATCTCATGCATCCTTATGGTGCTGAAAACTTGCAAAAGGTCAGCGAGGAGGTCGGCCTCATCCTTGGTTTTTACTAGCATGTCGTCCACATAGACTTCCATTAAATTCCCAAGGTGAGGAGCAAACACTTTATTCATCAGCCTTTGATATATGGCTCCCGCATTTTTCAGTCCAAAAGGCATGATCACATAGCAATAATTTGTCCTAGGCGTGATGAATGATGTTTTTTCTTGATCCAGCTTGTACATCGAGATTTGGTTGTATCCCGAGTATGCGTCCATAAATGACAAGTATTGATACCCCGAGCTGGAGTCTACTAAGGTATCAATGTTTGGAAGTGGATATGGGTCTTTGGGGCATGCCTTGTTCAGGTCAGTGTAATCGACACACATCCTCCACTTACCGTTTTACTTTTTAACCAGCACTACATTCGCCAGCCATGCCGGATACTTGACCTCTTTAACGAAGCCGGCTTCTAGGAGGGCTTGTACTTGTTCTTCCACCACTTGATCCCGTTCGGGTCCGAGCTTCCGTCTTCTTTGCTGAACAGGTCGTGATCCGGGGTACACTGAAAGCTTATGTGACATGAGTTTGGGATCTATCCCTGACATGTCAGAGGCTTTCCAGGCAAAGAGGTCGGAATTCTCTTGTAGGAGCTTTACAAGCTTCTGCTTCAAGTCTTATTTTAGGTTGGATCCTATGTTGGTGTTTTTTCCTTCCTCTTTTCCAACCTGTACCTCTTCAGTCTTTCCCTCCAGTTGTGGTCGCAGCTCCTCCTTGGCTCTAACTCCACCGAGCTCTATGGTGTGAACTTCCTTGCCCTTTCCTCTCAGGTTCAGGCTTTCGTTGTAGCACTTCCTTGCCAGTTTCTGATCTCCCCTGATGGTTGCTATCCCCACTGGCGTTGGGAATTTTATGCACAGGTGGGAGGGGGGGTAGACACCACTGCTCCGAGACGATTTAGGGTGATCCTGCCTATTAGAGCATTGTAGGCTGATCCCACATCAACGACTATGAAGTCGATGCTCAGAGTTTTGGATTTCTCCCATTTTCTGAAAGTCGTGTGCAGGGGTATGAATCCTAGTGTCTTTATTGGGGTGTACCCTAGCCCATACAAAGTATCGGGGTAAGCTCTCAACTCCTTTTCGTCCAATCCCAGCTTATCAAATGTTGGTTTGAACAGGATGTCGACTGAGCTTCCCTGATCCACCAGGGTTCTATGAAGATGGGCATTGGCAAGGATCATAGTTATCACAACTAGATCATCATGTCCATGAATGATTCCTTGCCCTTCTTCTTTAGTGAAAGAGATAGTAGGGAGGTTGGGAGCTTCAACCCCGACTTGGTAGACCTCTTTTAGATGTCTCTTGCGATATGACTTTATTTGGCCGCCTCTACCGAATCCCCCCGAGATCATGTGTATATGTCTTTCTGGGGTTTGTGGCGGTGGACCTCTCCGATCCTCGTCATCTCGCTTCCTTTTCCCCTGATACTCCGACCTTTCCACGAGATATCTATCAAGCCGACCTTCTATGGCCAGCTTTTCTATCACATTTTTAAGGTCGTAACAATCATTCGTTGAGTGACCATATATCTTATGGTACTTACAGTAGTCGCCATGACTCCCCCTTTTTTATTTTTGATGGGCCTAGGGGGTGGTAGCCTTTCAGTATGGCAAATTTCCCTATAGACATCAACTAGGGAAACTCGTAGAGGAGTATAGGAGTGATATGTTCTAAGGGCCGACTTCCTCTTTTCTCTTGGGCTCTCTTTCCTTCTCTTTTGATGAGTGAGAGTGCCCAGGTCGCCAGCTCGACTCTCGAAGTCTGGAATTTTCCTCCATGTTGATATACTTCTCAGCTCTCTCCTATACATCACTTAGGGAGGTCGGGTGCCTTTTCGATATGGACTGGGAGAAGGGGCCTTCTCGAAGTCCATTTACTAGACCCGTAATTACTGCTTCTGTGTGCAGGTCTTGGATCTCCAAGCACTCTTTATTGAACCTTTCCATGTAGTCCCTCAAAGGTTCTCTGACCTCTTGTTTTACTCCCAGGAGGTTTGGTGTGTGCTTTACTTTGTCCTTCTGGATGGAGAATCACATCAGAAAATTTCGCGAGAGGTCGTCGAAATTGGTGACTGACCTCGGGGGAAGACTATCGAACCACTTCATCGCTGCTTTTGTCAAGGTTGTCGGGAAAGCCTTGCAGCGATTAGCATCAGAAGCGTCGGCTAGATACATCCGACTTTTAAAGTTGTTTAAATGATGCTTTGGATTAAAGGTTCTGTCGTAGAGGTCCATATCAGGGTTTTTAAAGTTCCTTGGAACTTTTGCCCTCATAATGTCTTCGCTGAATAGATTTTGTCCCCACAAGGGAGAGTCTTCTCAGTCGCTGCGAGAACTTCGACTTTTAAGAGCAGATTCCAGCCTTAAGAGCTTTTCTTCTAGCTCTTTTCGTCGTTCAATCTCGTTTCTCAAATTTCTCTCCGCCTCTCGCTGTCGCTCCAGTTCTTGTTCCAACTGCTCCAGGTGCCCTTGGTGGCCGTGGAACAATCCCATGAAATCGGCTGCATGGGGTTGTCCCTCCTTTCCTGATTCGCGCCCTTCAAAAGAGTTTGCCTTTGGGTCTTTCAACCCAGAGGTGCCTTCTCTATGCTGGTTGGTCACCCCTTGATGGGTGATTATATTCGTGTCGTTGTTCCCAAGGTCCTGATTTTCTTGCTTAAAATCAGACGCTGTGTGGCCATCTTCGGGTGAATTGTCCGCCATTACTAGTTGATCTCTCGGGTCCCCGGCAACGGCGCCAATGTTACGATGGGTAACCGGAGATTAATGGGCTGAACTCATTGGATTGGCCCAATCGTCTGAGGGAGGAAGCCTTCGAGCAGGTTTGCGTTTGGGAGCCTCCGTCCGACTTGTGTGTGAGAAAGAATGGGGGGTGGTACCTGCAAAGACACTCTGATGCCTAAGTCAGCAAGAGTCTAAGCAAGTTTAGGGAATATTAGAACTTAGTGATACCTGAGGGGTGTCAGTGTATTTATAGTGGTGAACCAATAACCACCGTTGGAGTAGTTCCACCTTTTAAGGAGAATAACCGTCCCTTTATCTTAGGAAAGTTGGGATATGACTCCTGGAAGTGGGTTGAGAGATTTTAGTGGCAGTTACTTATTTGAATGGGTGTTATCTGCCAGCTAATCTCTACTCCCGACTTCCTTATAGCAAGTCGTGGTTAGATTCGACTTCTTAAGAGAAGGTCGGTGTCGAATGAGGGCCAATATTTGGATTGGGCCTTTTGTTTGGACCTGGGTCTTAGTGTTGGCTCAGGGTATGAACAATTACTATTATTATTGTTATTATTATTATTATTATTATAAAATACAATTTACTTTATATAATGAAAATTTCATAAATGAATTAAAAGTTAAGAAAGTAATTATTGTTAGGATGTAAATACAGTCACGTTTTGTTTTTGTTATTCACGAACTTTCTTTCTCAAAAGATAAATTAAGAAAATAATTAAAATTTCTAAAGATATAAAAATATTTTATAAAATTATTTTTATAGTTTTTTTAAATAATCTCTTTAAATATTTTTTTTATTTTTTAGTTTTTTTTTATTGTTTTATTATTACCTTTTTTATTTCACTTATTATAATCACCTTGTTGAGTAGGACATAATTGATGAGGTGGACAAATGATCTCTCTTAAAATTTTATAAGTGAACAATTAATAATTATTTAAAAGCAAAAGAAGGATTAACAATATCATTTTCCCATCACAAAGGCTTTGGGAATAATTAAGAACATGATCGCGATTAAGATTCATCACACCGTATAAAGTGATCCTAGCCATCAAAATTAAGTGATCAAAATCTTCATATATAAGTTTTGATCCATATAAGAGAATTGATCCAACATTCCTTATGTTTACTGCTTTATTCTCCGAATCAATGTAAATCCCTCCTTCCCTTAATTTTTAATCAAATTATGGCATAAAACCTAACAATCAATAAGTAAATAAACCATTCCCCTTTTTCTTCCTTTAATCTTATTCCTTTCTATCATCACAAAATTCCTCACCGTTCGTTTCATGTCCCTAGTTTTGGAAAACTCTAGTTAATTTTGTTAGGTTTAATTATTTGGTTGATTTTTATAGTTTGATTAAATTTATAATTAAATTTTTATATATTTTTTTAATTGAGTTTTTATACTATTTTTAATTTTATAATTAAAATTTTTGTTAGTGTAAAATTGTTATAGTTAACAGAATATTTTTTTGTAAATTAAAAAGATCTAAAATTAAAATTTAATTATATCTTTGATTACATATTTTTTTAGAGGAATATTATGTTAATTTTAATATTTTTTATATAAAACAGACCTAATTATAAAATTAAAAGTAGTGTAGAAATCCAATTAAAAAAAAGTATAAAAATTTAATTAAAAATTTGATAAAATTTTAGAGATTAACAAAATAATTAACCATTTTATTATTATTAAATAGAGAAAAAAATATTACATAACATATATATGTGAAAAATATTAATTCTGTTACACATCTAAGTGTTTTTATCAATCAAGTTCAATCAAGATAGATCAAACACAATAAAAACTACTTACACAAAGTGTCCGCGTGAATCACGCACTTCTTCTTTGTATTTATTCTTGTTCTTTGCGTGTTTCCTCTTTATTATTGTTCTTTTATTTCTATTGTTGTTGCTGCATTTTTTTTATTTCTTCTTCTTTTTTTTTTCATCTGATGGCTATTACAGTATTTTTTATTTCTTTTTTTTTCTCTTTTTTTTTTGTTTTTATTCTTGTTAAGAGAATAAAATAAGAAGAGTTATGATAAGGAGAAACAAAAAGGAAAAGATGAAGAAGAAAAAGAAGAAGAATATGATTATGGAGAAAAGGAGAAGGAGGAGGAGGGAGGATTTTGAATTGTGCAAAATTTATCAAAAAAATAGCACCAAATTTTTTTAACTATGATACAAATATTAATTTTGACACTGAAATTTATTAACCGTAACACAAGTTCTTATTAAGAGAGTGAAATAAGAAGAATTATGAGAATGTTAAGGAGGAGGAGGAGGAGGTGGAGGTGGTGGTGAAAGACAAAGCGAGTTTTGAATGTGTAGAATTTATTAAAAGAATAGTACCGAATTTTTTAAATTATGACATAGGAAGTTTCTTAATTTTAACACCGAATTTTCTTAACTGTAACATAGAAAATTTCTTAAGAAATTTTTTATTATCACTGAACTAATTGAGTAGTATTGAACTCATATATAAGAGGTCTAGCAATTTTTTTCTTATCAACTAACAAAATACATTTGAATTATTTTGTTGGTTAAGTGAGTTAAGATTTTGAATTTGTAGTTCTTTAAAGATTTTTTGTGTCATTTATCAAAAATTATGGTGTCATTTTTAACTAATTTCTTGTGTTATCAACAAAAAATTCATGTGTTACTTTTGCTATCATTAAACTAATTGTGTGATATTAAACTAAAAAGAAGATTATGATAATAATGATGATGATGATAATGATAATGAAGGAGGAGAAAGAGGAAAAAGAAAGAGAAGAATAATTTAAAGAAGAAATCAAAGAAGAAGATGGAAGAAATCCAGGAAAAGAAAGGAGAAAAAGTAAGAAGTTGAAGAGGAAGAGATGGTGACGATGTTAATGATAATCAAGATGGAAAAAGATAATAATGATAATGATGATGATGATGATGATGATGATGATAATGAAGGAGGAGAAAGAGAAAAAAGAAAGAGAAGAATAATTTAAAGAAGAAATCAAAGAAGAAGATGAAAGAGAACGAGGAAGAGGAAAGAGAAAAAGTAAGAGGTTGAAGAGGAAGAGATGACGACGATGTTAATGATAATCAAGATGGAAAAAGAGGAGGAGGAGAAAGAAGAAGAAGAAGAAGAAGAAGAAGTAGAACAAAAATGTAAAAAATGCGTGTATGTAAATTTAACTTTTAATTTGACAAGTCAAGAACTAATCCGTTGCGATTATGATCTCCATTTAAGGATTTGCTGTTGGCTAATGAGTTGCTGGCTTGCTGCATGCACAACGCAAGATTTAAATTTTAGACATTTATTTAAATAAATTAGTGAGCTAATTATTAGACCAATCTAATGTGATTATAAATTTATCTTCTGTTGAACTTGGTCAAAGAAAAAGTTGAGTTGTTTAGCATTTCTAAAAAAAATATTGCATATAATTTTCTATATTAACAATCTTTAGTAGTGAAGTTATTGTTCACGTAAGTCACCAACCTTTTAGGAAATTAATAATAATAATTAACGAAAAAAGTTACTACTAAATCTCCTAATTATAAAAGAATTAAATATTATTATTTCCTATTTCCTAACAATCTTTAATTACCTTATAAAACTCTCGTGCTTCAATTTATACTTTATCACATTACAAAATGTCCAATAAATTGTTCTGCATTTTAATCGTATTTCAAGTTTTCAACTCAATTGTTTTTTCATTACAAAGAATTCTTGAAAGATAATAATATTTCACATCAAAGTTATATTTTTTGTTTCTTACATACAAGTTCTTTGACAAATTGGAGATTAAATTAACATTTACATATACAATATAATTTTATTAATTAACATTAACATTTATAAGAAATTACTGAACTAACAATCGATTTTTTTTGAAAATCGGTTGCTAAATCCTTAGCGACCGATTCTTAAAATATGAACCACATTTTAATCAATATTACACATTATTAAGATGAACATTAACCATAACCATATGCAACTATAATCAGGGTCAACATTTGTATCTTCATCTGATAGTGTTCTTGACTCAACTGCATAGATTCTCGAAATGTATTAATAAAAAACATAATAATAAAAATCTAATAATCACATCAAAATCAAGATCCAAATAGAGAAATTGACGTACCTAAAATCTGAATGAAAAGTCCTGCAAAGCAGCAAGGTAAAGAGGGGTCACTCTACTTCCACCCTAATTTATGATAACAAATTATTTTTTCTCCTCATTATCTCAGCAAAATGCACATTCCCAACTGCTGCAGCAAAGCAAAAGGACATTGGAATCGATGCTCGATTTCTCAAGGAGAAATTGAGGTACCTAAAATCTGACCTAATATGTACATGAATTAGAAACAAAAACTAAAAATGAAAAACTACATAATGTAAATGATTTGAAAAGAGCACCAAAAACGAATAACAACGAAAATAGTACAAAATCAAAAATTATATACCTGTCAGCTTCACTAGAGATTCGGACAATGAGCAACGGCGGATCTGGACGGCGATGCAACGCTTTGCGACAAAGCTAATAATTTGAAATTAAAGCACATAATAGGCAAAAAAACAGAGAAATAGATAAGCAACAACAAATTAGAGAAGCTTAATTAATATCCTAATAGATAAAATCAAATCAAAATCAAAATAAAAATAGTAAAAATTCTCTTGAATTATAGTGACACAAAATTTAGAGATACGAAGATAAAGTACCTTGACTAAAGAAAAAAATCTGCTTAACCGAAAGACTGCTGTTGTTACCAAAGAAGAAGTTATTGTAGGAGGCAGCGCTGAGAAAAGAATGATGCGATGCGAGCAACGACAGATCGGGACGACGATCTGCGACAATAGCTGAACAAGCAGAGGAAGAACGCAGCGAGGGGGCAGACGATGATGAAGACTCGAGGAGGCGAGATGGCACCGACGAGAATGGCGTCGACAAGAACGGCGCCGACCAGGACTTGCCAGAGAGTAAGGGAGGCAGCGAGAGGGACACTGTGTGAGGAGAGAGCTCAGTGTAAATTAGGGTTCAAAAGTTATGTTTTCGTTTAATTTATTTTGAAATTTAATTTGTTTAATATATTGATTAATCAACAAAAAAAAACAGTGACCGATTTAGCAACCAATTAATTTATAACTTATTTTTTAGCGGTCGCAAATTCGGTCGCTAAGAATTACAATAACGACTGATTTAGGGGCCAATTGCTCTAACCCCATATTTTATAGTTGGTCACTAAAATCGGTTGCTATATTATCCCTTAGTAACCGATTTAGCGACCAACTATTTTCTCGGCCTATTTTTATATCAGCTGCTAATTCGGTAGCTAAATTATAAAATAGCAACCGATTTTACGACCAAATATTTTAAAAGCAACATTTTAAAGTTGGTCGCTAAATTAGTTGCTATTTTAACACTTAACAACCGATTTAGTGACTAATTTCTTAGCGACCAACAATTATTAAGCTTGTTTTTATATTAGTCACAAAATCAGTCGCTAAATTAAATATAGCGATCGATTTAGTCACCAACGGGCCTGAAAAGCCTTTGTTTGTTTTGGTTGCTAATTCGGTCGCTAAATTAAAAAATAATGACCAATTTTAGTGACCACGACCAATTTTAGCGACCAAGAATGGGTAGTCACTAAATTGTTCGCTAATTAAAATTTAGCGACCGATTTAGCAACTAATTTTTTTTCCATCGATGATGAATTGATTTCTTATCGATGTCTCTCTATTTTTGTTCATCTATAAAGATTGATAAATCCACAAATCTCAATTATGTTTTTTAAGTGGTATTTTTTTTTTCTTCTCCTATTCGATTGTATTTTCTTTTCACTTTTTTATCATTAGATTTAGTCGTGAATTCCATTTTTTTGTTATACTACAACAGAAGAAAAAAGAAATGAAATTCCATCCCTTAAACTCGGCTTCTGCAGTTTTTTTGTGTCTTTCTATATCTTATTTAAAAAAAAAATAAACTCTATCAACTACGAAAGATTTTTTTTTTCATCAAATAGAAAGTATCTATTACTACTATTTTTTTTGTTAATCGCTAAAATTAGTCGCTATTTTTTTAGAGATAAATGCCACCGTTTTTTTTTTACAATTTTTTCTTTGATATCGTCGTTGATTAAACTTGACATATTTGTATAAGAAAACACTAAATAAGTAATACTGAATTTACAAGTAATTCTAAAATGTTAATCATTATCATTAATTATACCAACACTTGTCAATGAGTTATAACTCAAATGACATAATCTCTTCATACTCAATTAAGAAGTTGCAAGTTTGAGTCTCCTATTTTTGATAAAAAAAAAAATTATACCAACACTTATTTGTACAATATTTACTAAAAAAAATTATAAATAGATATAGAATAATGTGTGATAGATATCGAATTTTGAGTTTCAAAGTTTATTTTTAATGGATATCGATCGAATAATGTGTAATAAATTCGCCGTGAGCAACTTAAAAATAGCAAAGTATATAACTATAATCGGTAATCAAGATTTGTGGTATCCAGTAGTAGTTGCCTCACTAAGCTAAGCATCGCGCCAAAGAGATAAGGGTAAGGTATCACATGGCTATTATATTATAGGTTCCTCCAGCTATAGCTAATTATTAGCAGTATTATATTGCAGTTATGCCTGTCTTACTTTCTTGATAAATATTGTTAAAATAATAGTTAATGCTATATTACTAGTATCATTTTATCCCCACTCACAACATCTTCCAAATAAGAATTGAAGGGTCTATATGAATATTACTCTCATTTCATTTATATTTAATTATTTTATTAATCTTATAGTTTTATTAAAATTTTAATTAAATATTTATATTTTTTTAATTAAATTTTTAAATTATTTTTAATTTTATAATTATATTATTTTTATATAAAAATATTAAAATTAAAGAAATATTTTTTTTAAATACATACGGTAAAAAATTAAATTAAATTTTTAATTATAAATATTTTTAATGTACAAAAAAATATTTTATTAATTTTAATATTTTTTATATTAAAAAATCTAATTATAAAACTAAAAAAAAATTAAACATCTAATTAAAAGAACATAAAAGTATAAAATCCTAATTTCAAACTTAATAAAATTATAGAAATAATTAATAGGAGAATTAGACTTTTAATTTATACAACAAAAAGTTGAAGTTACTTCTTATACAATTGAAAGCCAGCTTTAATATAGTCTTTCTGGATTTTGCATTGTGAAATAAGGAGTGCTAAGGGGTCAGCAAATTTTGTAAATTGTGATTTGTAACTATCAATTAGTAATATGAAATTACTCATTTTTCTTTTAATGATTAAGTATTGACCAAATTTTAATAAAAGAGTCCGATGATTAAGTACTGATGATTAAGTACTAACTGGTCTCTTAGACTTTCTGTGTGAAATTATCAATGCTTGTATTACTGGTAGTTTATATGTAGCGCCTGATCTAAATATCAATTTTTATTTTTTTTCATAAAAAATCTAACCGATCACAAAATTAGCTGCTATGAGAGATTGATTTGTTATATGTAGCGACTGATTTAACAATTAATTTATATTTTTTTCAAAAAAAAAGTCGAACCGATCACAAAATTAGCTGCTGTGAGGGATCGATTTAGTTACTCGCTAAATTGGTTCGCTATTTCAAACTGTGTTTTTTTACACGTAGATATACATGCTTGGAAAACATATATATATCCCATTTCCAAAATTTAAAAGATGCTGAATAATACGTGCAAATATATATAGTATCATACTTTTAATTTGTTCATCTCATGTCATTATAGTACATACTTTCATTTTGGCTTTTATGCTGGGGACAGTCACATGGACTAGGTCTCTATTGTCTATGAGGGAAAAATCTTTCAATCTATTGTTGAGCCAAGTCGGCAAGTCCCTTGTGATGATTCCCTAAGTCACATGGGATTAAACAAGTAACCATGCACGCATGCTTGCTTTCAAATTTGCCCCATCCATCCATAGTTTTCAGAGCGAGGTAGAGACCCGAATAACTTTTTTGTATGTAAAAGAATTGTGGCCAAAAAGCAATTCCAAAAGTTGATGTGTGCCTTGCCTCCCCAACTTGAATGCAAATTTCTCCAAATGGATATATTGGGAATTAAATTTGTCATCAAAGACTTGTTTTTGTGTCACCTTATCATCATATGCCCTATGTCATGGTGACCATATATATATATAAAAGGCTGCGTTTTGGTTATGAGAATATGATAAGATAAAATATTAAAAACAAAATATATAGAAATACAAAAATTAGTATTTTTATATTTTGTTTAATGATAAATTAAAATAAATTATAAAAGTCTAATGTACTCCTATTTTATTTTTATAAAAAAGTTTTAAAAAAAAAATATAATGATAAAAAAATATATTTACGAAAATTTGATAAAAATAATAAAAAAAAATAAAAAATAAGTTATATTTTTATTAATGTTTTTATATTTTTCGTGTTAAAAATGACACAAAATATACTAATTTAATATCTCTCCATATAATATCTCTATTCATATTTTATCTATAAAATATAATTTTGTATATCTATGTGTTCCTGTTATCACGAAACAAACGCTGCCTAAGTTGCTAAGTAGTGCTAACATTTAATAAGTTATAATTTTCTTTAAATATGTGTAGTATTCCTTGAGTATAGACCATAATAATCTGAAGTTCTTACAAATGCATCATTATTGAACTACACACAGTTAATAAACTGCAATTAAAAAATGAAGTACTAAAGTTTGTGGTAAAATTTATCATAAAACCATTTGTTCTACAAATTTTTATGACATGGTATTAGATTTTTGCAATTTAAAAGTCTAGAATTTAATTTTTATTAATTCTACAAAAAAAAAATTAACATAATGCAAATACAAGGAGAAAATAAGCCTATTCAAAGTTTACATATACAAATTCAACAAACAATTTATTAAAAAAGATGTGTTAATAAAGATATAATAACTATTTATATAATTTTTTTTATCTGTTCAATAAACTTCTGGCACAAGTTTTACGATAGAATTTATTGTGAAACAAGTAAGAAGTCATTATTGGTGGATCTAATAAGGATAGAAATTGAGAGTGAGAGGTGGTCCTTATGGAAAAGATAGAGAAGGGCATAGGACAGATAATATGGGCATGAAAAGGAAATAAGGAATTTTGGTGTGTAAATGTCTGCATCACAAGACTGAGTAGCACGAGAGGATATAGCAAACTGAAGCAAAGTCACGAGCATTGGTGTTGGTTTATAAAGCAGTGTGTGCCCTAAAGGGTCTAAAATAAACCCTTCATGCTCTACTTTTATTTAATTTAATTTGGTTTGGTTGGATATGGGGTAGAATTAATTGGAACTTTGAATCTATATGTTGCTTTCTACTACTTTTATTCCCTTACAAGTTGTGTTATATATGTGCACAATGCATTATTTATTACCAAAATTTTATAGAAAAATCTTCTCTATTGGAGCCAAGCATCTCCCAACCAATCTCAATATACGTACATAATTAATGCATGGTTGAAATAATTCACATATTAGCAGTGCTAGAGGCAACATATTTTATGATTTTTGGTGATCAATTAACTATTATTGGTACTTTTTGTATATTAATTAAAAAAAATTTAATATATCTAATAGTATGTGATTACAGTTACACTTTTTTTTGTTAGCTAAATATTGACTAAATTTTAATTAAAGTGCTAATTTATTATCTATTCATATAAAATTTGTATTGTCTAACTTATTTTAGTGTAATTCTTTCCAAAGTAACTATATCTTTTTGTGAGTAGACAATACAAAACACAATTTTTGATATGCCTTCTGTGAGATATTTTTAAAATATGTGAAAAACTATTTTGAAGAGTTACATCTTTTCATAGAGTTGTGACTTATTAAAAAGTTACGTCTATTAAAAGGTTGTAACTATTTAAAAAGTTATGTCTATTGAAAGGTTGTAACTATTTGAAAAGTTATGTCTGTTGAGTACGTAGCTGCATGTTGCATGTATTCCGTATCTATAAATTTTCCTCATTTTATTATTGCTGTAGAATCCATCTCCACACTTTCTTTATGCGCAAAAGAAAGAATAGAGAATATTATTCTGTAAATTATCATTTAGTGTAAGGCTTGACTGTGTGAGTGCATAAACAAGTCTACTGTTCTTCATTGTATCCTATAGGAAATTCGCCGGTAACTCATTTTGCACACCATTGTACATTGGTGGGGCAAATTAAGCCTAAAGGAAAGTGTGTGTAACACACGCCTTGAAGAATTGCGCTATTTGATTCACTATCCCCTTTTCTCATAACTCACAATCTTTAGGCTTAATTATTCACCAATAAAATAAAAATGGCCACTGCATCAATTAAGGAGATGACGTCGAATTTTGTCAAGTTAGAAAGATTTGATGGTGGAAATTTCATACGATGGCAAAAGAAGATCCACTTCCTTCTCACAACACTAAAAGTGGCATATGTTTTTACCATACCAATAGGCATGGCAAAAATACCTAGCGGGGCGGGTACCGCGGGGATTTACCCGTCGGGGAGCAGGTATGGGGGTAATTTCTACCCGCGGAGACGGGAGACGGAGCCTCGTATAATAAACGGGGCGGGGGCGGGGGTAGAGGTCCTCGCCCCGTGGAGACCCGTTAAATCCCCGTTTGTGTGAAAAGACAATTTGAACATAACCTAACCCTAGCCGTCACATTCCCCTGCTTCAAAGAGACAGAGAGCGAGAACTGAACTGAGACTCTCCACTCCTCCTCAAACCCTCAGCCCCTTCTGTCTCCTTCCCGCTGACTAGGGATGGCAACACCACCCGAACCCGCAGGTACTCACCCCGCCCCTACCCGCTCGGGGCGGGTAATTACCCGCCCCGCACCGGGGCGGGTTTTTAGCAGGGTGGGTTCTTGGGAGGGGCGGGACGGGGTCGGGTTTAGGTAATACCCGCCCCTACCCGCCCCGCTATATATATAATATATGTAAAATAATTAGTAAATGATTAATAATATTGTATCATATTTAAATTTTTACTTTAAATTATGTTATGTATGTGATGATAGTTATATAAATTTTGAAATTTAATTTAATTTATTGGATTTTAATAATTATAGGGGCGGGTAGGGGCGGGGCGGGTACCCGCAGGGGCGGGTTAGGGTTCAACGTTTTACTACCCGCGGGTAGAAGCGGGGCAGGTTCTATGCGGGTTGTTGTACGGCGGGGCGGGGTCGGGTAGAGCAAAAACCCGTCCCTACCCGCCCCGTTGCCACCCCTACCGCTGACTGCCGATCGTCGCCCGCCGCCTTCCACCCTCTGGTCCCTCAGCGCCGCCTCCCACCCCAGACCCCCTGAGTGGCTCGGTCGCTCACTGAAGGTGTTGAGGCAGTTGAGCTCACCGTCGCAGGCTCCGGCAACGTCGTCTTCTTCTCCTAGTCGCAGGACTCGCAGCAGACTCGGCAACGTTATCGTCTTCTCCTGGTCGCGGCAGACTTGTCGCCGGTCTTCATCTTCTCCTCCTCGCATCGCTGGTCTTCACTGGTCTTCCTTCCCCTTTTCTCCGTCAGGTTCAGGTAAGTAACCCTGGTCTTCGCTGGTCTTCCATCCCCTTTTCTGAATTTAGATTTCTGAATTAGGGTAAGAAATTTCTGTGTTCTGAATTAATGAGATTCCGATTGATCTGAATTTCTGTGTTTTGAATTTCTGGATTTCTGAGTTTTGAATTTCTGAATTTCTGATTAGGGTTAATGAATTTCTGATTAGTTTAATGAATTTCTGAATTTCTGATTAGGTTAATAAATTTTCGACTATGAATTTTTGGTTGTGTAATTTATATTTCTGAGTTAGGTTGATATGAATTTGATTTCTGATTCTGATTAATATTTCTGTGTTAATATTGAGTTAATCTGAAGTTAGGTTAATCTGATTTCGATTATGAATTTCTAATTTTGTAATTTATATTTCTGAATTAGGTTGATATGATTTTGATTTCTGATTCTGATTTATATTTAGGGTTGATTTGATTCTGAAGTTTTGAATTAGGGTCATTAGGTTCTGAGTTTTGAATTTTCTGATTCTGATTTCTATTTAGGGTTGATTTGATTCTGAATTTTTGAATTAGGGTAATTAGGTTCTGAGTTTTGAATTTTCTGATTCTGATTTCTAATTAGGGTTGATTTGATTCTAAATTTCTGATCTAGGGTAATTAGGTTCTGAGTTCTGAATTTTTTATTTTTAATTTATAATGTAATTTTGATTCATGATTTATAGAATGTCTTCTTCGGATGCATTGAGTAATACTCTTAAGAAGAGTACTCCATCGGAAGAACCTATAGGCACTAATATTCAAACTACACAAGAGGCTCATCAATCTCAACCTCAAGAATCCCAACGGATACCACAACTACTAATGAAGGAACGACAAACTCTACAAGTGGTGTTCGAAAGAGGAAGTTAACCTCCGAAGTGTGGAATCACTTCAAGATTGTGAAAATCAAGGGAAAATTAAAGGCTGAATGCAATTATTGCAAATCGAAGCTACTTAATGACCCAAAACAAGGCACTTCGCACTTACGTGATCACTTCAAAAGCTGCAAGCTCCGCACCACTAGAGATATAAAACAATGTATGATGAAGACAACTCCAACAACTAGTGGAAAAACCGTTGTGGTTGGTGCATATACCTTCGACCAAGAAAATGCAAGAAAAGAGTTATCAGTTATGGTTTGTCTTCACGAGTATCCGCTATCTATTGTGGATCACATTGGGTTTCGACGATTTCGCAATGCTTTGCAACCTCTCTTCAAGGTGATTACTCACAACACTTTAAAGAGTAACATCTTGAAACTCTACAATGATGAGAGATCGAAGACAATGAATGTCTTTGAGCATAATAAAAGTCGAGTTGCAATTACGACTGATATGTGGACAGCAAGTAACCAAAACAAATGTTATATGGCTATCACGACTCATTACATTGATGATTCTTGGAAATTGCAAAGGTTTCTTGTGAGGTAATAATATTATCATTATAGGTACTTCCGAATATTTATATAATTGCAAAGTTGTCTTGTTTATAAAATTGCGATATGTTCTTGTGTACAATTGCAAAGCTGTCTTGTTTATAATTGTACTAAATTATCATTACAGGTTTATATATGTGCCGGCTCCCTACACGGATGAGGTACTTTCACAGGTTCTTGTGGATTGTTTGATGGATTGGAATCTTGATAGGAAGGTATCCACTTTGACTCTTGATAATTGCAGTACTAATAACGTTATGATTGAGAATATTTTGACTAAAATGTCACATAGAAACTTTATCTTGGGTGGTAAATTATTTTACATGCGATGTTGTGCGTATATATTAAATTTGATTGTCAAGGATGGGTTACAACTTATTTCACATGCTATTGAAAGGATGAGGGATAGTGTTCATTATTGGACTGCAACACCTAAAAGAGAAGAAAAATTTAAGAAAACATGTGCGCAACTTAAAATACCCTACACAAAAAATCTTTGTCTTGATTGTAAAACTAGGTGGAATTCAATATTTTTTATGCTTGAAATTGCAATTATGTATAGAGATGTATTTGAAAGATTGTCATTGCGTGAGAGTCAATATAAATCTTTGCCTAGTGAGAAGGATTGGGATATGGCGGATGAAATTTTTCAAAGATTGAGGGTATTTTTTTATGTGACTAAATTATTTTCTGGAACAACTTATCCTACATCAAATCTTTATTTTCCTAAGATTTGTATGATTAAGTTGGCTTTGATGGAGTGAAAAAATTATGAAAATGAGATAATTAAAATGATGGCTACTAGTATGATAACTAAGTTTAAAAAGTATTGGGGTGTGATTAATACAGTTATGGCTATTGGGACTCTTTTGGATCTTAGGTACAAGATGTATTTATTGAATTTCTTTTTCGTAAAATATATGGTGAGACAGAGGCATGTGTTGTAATTAGTCAAGTGAAAAAGGTAGTGCAAGATTTAGTTTTAGAATATGCAATAAAGGAAAGAGAGAGAGACCAAGCTGCTCAATTAGATATGCCACCACCACCATCAATTCCTTCAAGTTCAAAGGGGAGGAAGTTTAGTCATGAAGATTGGCAAGCTGATTTTGCTGCACATGTAAGTGAGGAATCCGCATTTATTGATACAAAGAGAGTGAGTTGGATTATTATCTTAAAGAGAGATCGGTACCACAAACTGAACATGATTTTGATATCTTAAATTGGTGGAAGTCAAATGGAGCGAAGTTTCCTACTTTGCAAGCTATTGCTAGAGATTTTTTGGCGATTCCTATCTCTACCGTTGCCTCTGAATCTTCATTTAGTACGGGTGGTCGATTTGTTACACCACATTGTAGTAGGTTGCGTCCGAACACATTAGAGGCTCTAATGTGTAATCAAGATTGGCTTTGGAATGAACTTGGCACCACAACTAACATATGATTTGAGTGCTACACAATTCATAACATTGAAGGGGATGTTGACGTAAGTAAACTATTAAATTACATTATAACACACTATGTTTTTATATTATTGACTTATTGAGTTATTATATGATTTTAACTTTAAATTGTTTTCTTGTCAATGTAGGATTCAAGTAAGTCGGAATCTACCATCACTACCATTACGGGATGAAAGGAAGATTGAGATGGTAGAATTATGTTTTTATGATGTCATGAACTTTATTTGGTTGTTTATGAATATGGTTGGTTGTTTATGTAATATTTGGTTGTTTATGGATATGTTTGGATGTTTATGTTTGTTGTTATTGCTATTTAAGTCTTTAAAGACTATGGATATTATGTTTGTAATGACAATTGAGGATTATCTTTGATTTTTTCTAATTTTTTTATTTTTTTTAATTTTTATTAATTTTTACAAAAATCCGCGGATATCCGCAAAGACCCAGGTCCCCGACGGATACGGGGTCTCCGTTACCCGTCATGGGGATGGAGCGGGGACGGAGACAGATATTGGGATGGGGCGGGGGCAGGGGGCATGTCCCCACCCCATGGGGACCCATTGTCATCCCTACATACCAAGACCACCAGAAGTTGAAGGGGAGGCCATTGCAGAAACACGAGTCAGGTAAAAATGGGACAACGATGACTATATATGCATCGAACACATACTCAATGGCATGTCTGATGCACTGTTTGATGTCTACCAAAATGTTAGGAGCGCAAAAGAACTATGGGACAAATTAGAGGCAAAATATATGGCCGATGACGCAACAAGTAAGAAATTTCTTGTCACTCACTTTAATAATTATAAGATAGTTGATGATAGATCTGTCCTGGAACAACTGCATGGAATTGAGCGTATTTTAAATAATTTTAAGCAACATAATATGCACATGGATGATACCATTATTGTATCTTCAATTATTGACAAACTCCTTCCATCATGAAAAGAATTCAAAAGAACTATAAAACATCGAAAAGATGGTGTTTCTCTTGAGCAATTAAGTAATCACCTTCGTCTTGAAGAGGAGTATCGTAAACAAGACGATACTAAAGAGCAAAGTGCGCATGCTAATCTTCACGTAATGGAAGATGAAAAATTCAACAAGCCCAACAAGAAGAGATACCGAGATTTTAATAAATCTCAAGGTAACAATGGTAATATCAGAAAGAATAAAAAGAAAGGAAATTGCTTTCATTGTGGAAAACTAGGACATTTTAAGAAAGAATGTCGTTTCTTAAAAAAAAGAAAGAAAAGAATGACACAGCAATAAAAGATAATCTTATTGCTGTTATTTTTGAGATCAACATTATTGAAGACATTGGATTATGGTGGATAGATTCTGGTTCAACTCAACATGTATGCAAGAATAGAGATTTTTTCAAGACATTTAAAGAAGAGAATGGGATTATTCTGTACATGAAAAATGCATCAACTGTTCAAATAATGGGCAAAGACACGGTGGAACTTAAATTCACTTCTGAAAGAATACTAACTCTTACTGATGTATATTATGTACCCGAAGTTAGAAAAAATTTAGTTTTTATCCCTCTACTTAATAAGTATAGGTTTAAGTTTGTATTTAAAGGAGACAAATTTATTCTGTCTAAGGATGGAGTGTTTGTGGGTAAAGAATATCTATGTGAGAATATGTTTAAATTGAATAATAATAATAATAATAATAATAATAATAATAATAATAATAATAATAATAATAATAATAATAATAATAATAATAATAATAATGTTTCTGTTTATATTGCTGAGTCATTTGATTTATGGCATAATCGTTTAGGATATGTTAATTTTCATAAATTAAATGATATGATAAAATATGATCTTATTCCAAAATCAATTAAAAATTCAGATGTATGCACAACTTGTATGTTAACCAAAATAACAAGACTTCCTTTTCAAAGAGTACAAAGAAATTCAAAATTATTAGAATTAGTACATTCTGATGTATGTGATTTACATGGTTGCCCTACTATAGGTGGAAAGAAATATTTTGTAACTTTTATTGATGATTTTAGTAGATATTGTTATATATATTTGATGCATTCTAAAGATGAAGTCTTGGATAAATTTAAGATTTTTAAAATCGAAGTTGAATTACAACATGAAACCTTTATTAAGTGCTTAAGGTCTGATCGTGGAGGAGAATATTATAATCCTAGTTATTTTGAGTCCATTGGTATTATTCATCAAACCACTGCACCATATTCTCCACAACGGAATGATATTGCTGAAAGAAAAAATAGAGTGTTAAAAGAAATGGTTAATGCTATACTATCTTATTCTGGTCTAGCAAAAGGTTATTGGGGTGAGGCTATATTAACTGCTTGTTATATTTTAAATAGAATTTCTAATAAAAGGAATAAAATAACTCCATATGAACTTTGGAAGAATAAAAAGTCTAATCTTAAATATCTTAAAGTTTAGGGCTGTAGAGCAATAGTAAAAGTTCCTGAACCTAAAAAAAAGAAATTAGGAGAAAGAGGTATAGAATGTATTTTCTTAGGATATACTGAGAACAGTAAAACTTATAGGTTTGTAGTTATTGAATCTAATAAATCATAATCTACTAATACAATTATTGAATCAAGAGATGCAATTTTTTTAGAAGATAGATTTAATTCAACTCCAAGACCTAAAAGTAAAATTCACTTAGAAATAGAATAAAATGTAGAAAATAAACCCGTTGAAAATATTAAACCTAGAAAAAGTAAAAGAATAAGAAAAGCAAAGACTTATCGACCAGATTTCTTTATGTTCCTTGTGGAAGGGATAGGAAAGTCAATAGATAGCATTGTACTTATATGCCTTCTTATGGAAGGTGATTCTGAGACCTATGAAGAGGCTATAAGGTCTCGAGATTCATATTTTTGGAAAGAAGTAATACAAGATGAAATGGACTCAATAATGAGAAATAACACTTGAAAATTAGTGGATCTTCCTCGTGGGTCAAAAGCCATTAGTTCTAAATGAATTTTCAAAAAGAAAATGAAAGTAAATGGAACTGTTGATAAGTTCAAAGCACGTTTAGTTGCTAAGGAGTTTGCACAAAAAGAAAGAATTAATTACTTTGATACATATGCACTAGTAGCAAGAATTGCTACAATTAGAGTACTTATAGCACTTGCTTCAATTTTTAATTTTGTCATTCATCGAATGGATGTTAAAACAATTTTTTTAAATGGTGAACTAGACGAAGAGGCGTATATGAAGCAACCCGAAGGATTTATAGTTGCTGGTCAATAAAATAAAATGTGCAAATTAGTTAAGTCTTTATATGGACTGAAACAAGCCCCTAAGCAATGGTATAAAAAATTTGATGAAACTGTTCGTACTAATGGATATAAAATAAATGAATCTGATAAATGTGTGTATAGTAAAGTTAAAAATGGTAAAGGTGTTATTATTTGTTTATATGTTGATGATATGCTTATTTTTTGTACTGATTTAAAAAAGGTAGAAAAAACTAAACTTTTTTGTCTAGTAATTTGATATGAAAGATATAGAAATTGCAGATATAATTTTAGGAATTAAAATTGTTAGAGATAGTTATCATTTAGGATTATCTCAATCTCATTATATAGAAAAATATTAAAAAGGTTTGATGAGCTTGAAGGATATTCGGTGAGTACTCCTTTTGATCCAAGTATTAAATTAGTACCCAATACAGGTTCGTCTGTTTCACAAATTGAGTATGCAAAAATAATTGGATGCTTAATGTATGCTATGACCTGTGCTAGACCAGATATAGCATATGCTGTAGGTCGCTTAAGTCGGTATACAAGCAATTCAAGTAAAGACTATTGGCATGCTGTCCGAAAAATATTAAAATATTTAAAAGGAACAATAAACTATACTTTGTTGTATAGTGGTGAACCTTCTGTTTTAGAAGGATATACAGATGCCAGTTGAATAAACAAGTGGTTGGATCTTTATCCTTGGTGGATGTGTTGTTTCTTGGGGATCCAAGAAACAAACTTGCATAATGAATTCTACCATGGCTGCAGAATTTGTTGCTTTGGCAGCAGCAAGCAAAGAAACTGAATGGTTTAGAGATTTATTACATGAAATTTCAATTTGGCCAAAACTAATGGCACCAATTTCTATACATTGTGATAGCCAAGCAACATTATCAAAGGCTTGTAGCCAAGTTTATAATGAAAAATCTAGGCACATTGGAGTAAGATATAGCTATGTTAAAAACCTTATTGGCAATGGAGTTATATTTATAAATTTTATAAGGTCAGAACAAAATCTTGCAGATCCTTTGACGAAAGGATTGACAAGGGATTTGGTGTTTAAAACATCAAAAGGGATGGGACTAAAATCTGTATTTTAAATAATTACCAAGGGTGGAAACCCAACTCACACTTGAGTAGCATCAAGTCTTGAGTTCAATGCGGTAAAGTACACTATTAGAGTAATTGCAAGTACTCATAATTATTTTTTTCATCCCAAGGTAAAAAGTACTTGGAACCATAATGGTATAAAGAAACAGGATGAGCTTTGCTCTTAACGGACCTATAGCAAGTATATTATTGCTGAAGTATTTAATTATGAGATACTTTTGATAGAGTCTACCTATATGAGTGTGAATTGAGGCCGGTTCTTAGAGTTAAGATTTTATTCTTAAAGCACTCATGAAAGGATACAAGACACAAGGCCATGTAGTATACTAAATGTGTCATATTTTATATAACATTTAAATGATTCTGAAATTTTATGTGTCATCAGTGCACACTTGTTCATATGAGTTAAATGGTTCAAAACTTGTCTACCATTTTAAATTCGGATGAGTGAATACCACTGGTTACTAGGTAAAGGTTCAAATCGCAAGATACCTCTACTGAAAGCATAAAACTTCCAGAATGATAGGATTGAAAAGGAATTTTGAAAATGGTGGGGGATTGTGAGATATATTTTCAAAATATGTGAAAAGCTATTTTGAAGAGTTACGTCTCTTCATAGAATTGTGACTTGTTCAAAAGTTATGTCTGTTAAAAGGTTGCAACTATTTAAAAAGTTATGTCTGTTGAAAGGTTGTAAGTTGTAACTATTTGAAAAGTTGTGTCTGTTGAGTACGTAGCTGCATGTTGCATGTACTCTATATTTATAAATTTTCCTCATTTCATTATTGCTGTAGAATTCATCTCAACACTTTTTTTATGCGTAAAAGAAAGAATAGAGAATATTATTCTATAAATTATCATTTAGTGTAAGGTTTGACTGTGTGAGTGCATAAACAAGTCAAGTGTTCTTCATTGTATCCTATAGAAAATTCGCCAATAATTCATTGTACACACCATTATACATTGGTGGGGACGAATTAAGACTAAAAAAAAGTGTATGTAACATACGCCTTAAAAAACTGCGCTATTTAACTCATTATCCCTTCTCTCGTAACTCACACCTTCCTTCTCTTGATTAGAATATAAGCACATAATCAATATGCATGGTTGAGTTGAGTTTTATGCATGGAAAATTAGATAGATATTTAGTTTACCAACATCCTTTGCACGAGTGAAAATTTTGGTGTAAATACAAGTTTCACACATTATTTTTTATCACAGTTACACAAAAATAAGTAGAATTTATATAAACATAGCGGTTGAATTTTAAAGAAAACTAACATGACTAAACTCTATCGTAAATATATCTAAACATAATGCTTAAAATTGTAATTGTTGCCATTCATGAAAGAACCTCTTAATAATTTAAGATAGAGATATGTATCACTTAAATATGAGCTATCTATACCTAACCTACTATAGATATAGCCGGAAAGAAAGTTGCAGAAGGATATTGTTACAAGATTGTTCTAATTTTTTCTATATACATTTTTTATGGTACCACAAAAAATTGTATTCTTTCTTACTTTTTATTATTTACCTTTAATATAAAAAAAGTAAAAATATATGTAAAGGTGATGCATATATTATTTTTTCATTGAAAAAGTGTAAGTAGACAACGAAAATACTAAACAATGGAACAATAGATATATCAGATATTCAATTTATTAGGTGTGCGAATGATTATTCTAATATTAAGATTTAGATGAATAATTTGAGGTGTAGTATGTTTTTACTTTATTAAGTCAATTTTAGAACCCATTATTTATAAAAATTATTGTCTACGTACCAAAGTCTTTTTCCATTATTAATGTTCATACGTAGTCAATATTTCGAAAACATAGGAACTTGGTTTGAAGGTGACAAAAAGTAGTGAATTCTTATTCTGTTACCCTCCAATGGTTCCCAACGCAAATTATATAGTAATATAAATTGAAAGGTGGGCATTGAATTGTCAAAACTAGTTAGGCAAAGAAATAACCTTTTTTTACCGAAAGTATAAATTAGTATGCATAGTTAGGCAACAAAAACTAATAAGAAATGCTTGAAAAGTCACCCCTCCATTCCGTGTACGTGTGCCTTAATGCAAATAATCAACAATGCTATTTCCATACCCAACAACCAAAATTAATTAATTGAAAGCAATTCCTCTCATTTTGGGTCCCTATCCCCACTGCTGCTCTGCACCTTCCCCTCACAATTCACATGAGCATCTTTCTTCATAAACTAAATTACACGCACTGACTTCTCTCTTCATACTTTATAATATATACTATAATTCGATCAATTTTTTTATTTCAATTTTACACGATTCTTCTTTAGTGTTATGTTTATAAAAAAATAGTATTATATATCACAAAATATCGAAAAAAATAAGAAAATATATATAATATTATTTAGGATTAAGTATAATTTTGATTCTTAAGGTAGATGCTGAAAATTTTTTTCGTTCCCAATATTTTTTTTACAAAATCGTTCATAAGATTTAATTTATTTTTAAAACCGTCTTTCGAACCAAAATACCTTTCTCTTTTTTCGCCAAAATACTCAACTTCTATTCTTTTTTTTTTTGTTCTTCTCCATCAACAACAACAATAAAATCACCAGCAACAACAACAATAAAATCAACAACAATGAATCAAAAGAAAAAACAATAAAGCACAAAAACAATGAATCAAAAAAACAAAAACAATGAGGTCATTTCTTCTTTTTTTTCTTATTCAGCAACAACAATGAAGCAGAAGCATAAGCAGAATTGAAAATAAAAGTTAAAGCAAAATTGGAAATAGAAATAGAAGTAGAAACAGAAGTAACAGAAGCATCAAAATTAAAAGAACAAAGAATCAGATGCAGAATTAGAAACAGAAACAAAATCAAAAGCATCAAAATTAGAAACAGTAGCAGAATCAGATGTGAAAGTAATAGAAGTAGAAGAACAAAGAATCAAAATTGGAAACAATGTGATTAACAAAATCAGAACCAGAATTAAAATTAGTGGATTAACAAAATCAGAATAAAAAAAGATGTGATTAACAATCTGATTAACAAAACTAGAAACAGAAGCAAAATTGTCCCAAGCAAAATTGGAAATTGCCGGTGGTGATGATGGAAAAGACCTGGCGGAGGATACTGTCGTTGCGGTGACTGCAGCAAGGAGGGCGAGAGTGCGGTCAAGGGTGACTTCAGCGACGATGCGATGCTTGTTGAGGGACTGGGCAGTGGCGACGCAGATGACGCTTGTTGAGGTTGACGCGGGCTGGACAGACGATGCGACTCTTGTGAGGAAGAGGAGCGGCGAGATTTGGTGGCGAAGACCGAACGACTAGGTGTGTGTTTGGATTACAGTTTGCAAATGTGAGTTTGCATAAAATTGATTTTACAAACTTGATTTTGATCGAAAGTAGGTTTGTGTTAAAGTGATTTATGTTTGGTAATTTTTGTATCAAAATGGATTATAGTAAAATAAATGTTGTTTGGTTTATACCATTCAAAATCACTTTTAGATAAAAAATTACTAAAATGGACATCAACTTAGATTTTTTTATATTATCCTACTGTTTTAATTTAGATATTTAAATAGATTTTATTAGTTAATTTTATAATAAAATTAATATTTACTTACTAAAATAAAAATAACATAAAAATAGATAAAATATATTTTTAAATAAAAATAAAAAATATAAATTTTAGATATATATATATATAAAAGAATATTTAAAATATGTTACATTTTTTAAGTATTAAATGTTACTTTAGTATTTTTTTACATCGTACTCTTATTTTAGTACTCTCAATAATCTTATTCTTAATATTAATTTGAAATCCAACGTTTATGATTTTATTATTATATATGATTAATTTTTTATTTAATTTATCTTTTTTAATGGAATCCTAATTTATATTATAAAAAATTACACTAAAACATAGTATAGAAAAATTACCATTATAAAAGATAGTACTGAAAATAATAAAAAAAATTAAATATTTACTTTATAGTGATTGAAACAAATTTGAAAGTTCTTAATGATCCTTTTATATAATATATTTTTAGTATTTTTAGTACTCTTTTTTTAGTATGTTATAATTTTTAATATTATTATTATTTACAATTAATTTTTTTATTTAATTTACTTTACCTAATAGAATTAATAAATCATATTATAAAAAGATAATAACAAACATAATACACAAAAATCACGATTATAAAAGTGTATAATGTCAAACAAATAGTTAAAAAAATAAAAATAATAAATAATAGAAAAATAGAGCTCATATAAATAGAAATAACAAGAATTTTATAAATAATACAATAATATATACAAAGGGTAAAGTTGGTAAAAGGTAAATAAAAGGTTAGTATCTATGGCTAAAAGCCCGTTAAGAAAACGCAGAAGCTAAAAATAGTTGCTTCTTGTAAACGCTGGTTTTGGCAGCAGAATCACTTCTGCGTTCATGATAAAAAAATTTGCCAAACCAAAAGTTGAAACTTTCAAGAAATTTAAACGTGCTTCTTCCCTTCCAACGGGTTTCCCAAACACACCCTAGAAGCAGTGGCGGCGACGAAGAGCAGCGGCAGCCGATTCCCTTCCCCTTCTCTTCCCCACCTTCCCTTCTCCCTCTCCTTTCCTAACCCCTGCATGATTTTCTTTCCCTTGTCCCGTTTTTCTTTTTATTTTATTTATATTTTTTTAGTTAGGGGTAATTTAGTAATAAAAATTAAAATTTTAGTAAAAAAAAAAAACAATTTTAAAATTAAGTTAAACTTTAGGAATGATTTTATAAATAAAAAAGGGTTAAAAATGAAAAACATTTTTAGTTCCTAACTTAGAAACTAAAATCGTACTTAATCCTATCATTTAATATGATAATAAGTTAGTGATATATTTGCCATTGAAGATTTTTGGTATATGAATAAATTTATTAGGTGCGTCTAAAATAAACCCAACAATTTTATGCACATTAAAAACGGCATTTTTTATGAACTATTAGATTTTATTAGATTTTTTATGAACTAGTATTGATAAACTTTATAAATATAAAACAAATTAATGCATACATATATAAATATATTTTAATATATAATATTTTAAAATAACAAGTGTAATATTTTGTTTGAAAATTAATAAATATAAAATACATATATAATGCATACATATATAAAATACATACAAAAATATTTTTTATTTGTTAAGATTAATTATTATGTAATATTATTTTTAATTATAAAATATAAAGTAATTAAATTATTTTATATTACTTGAAAATAATTAGATTATACATTAAAAAACTAAAAAATATTGTAATAGTTAATTTTTAAAAATATATTATTTTATAATATAATTTTTTATCTAAATATTTATACACATATATTTTATTTAAAATATTATATATAATACATAAAATATTAATTTTTTATTTTTTACACTTTTAAACAAATATTTTAAAATTTTTTATTTATACTCTTAAAAAATAGAAATAGAAAATAAACAGCATTACTTTTTTACTTTTCTAATATAAATAAAAATTTATTTTTACAAAAATTAAAAACTATGTATTTTTTATTTTTTATAAATTTTTTTTACTTTACATAAAATTGATGTTTCAGCTATTATTACAAAGTAAAATTTAAAAAAAGTAAAACTAAGAGAAAATTTTACTTCCCTCAGAGATGTTAAAATGACACTCTCATTTTTTATATTTGTAAAATGTACATTTTCCTTCCTTATAACTTTAAAAATTTTTTTTTTAATTTATTTTAAATTTTTTGTGTTAACTTTATCTATTTTTCAAGAAACAAATTTATCTTTTACAAAAAAAATTTTTTGTCATTAAATTTTGATTGTCTAAATTCCCTTTAATAAATTATTTTTTATTAATTAAATTATATTTTTACCAAAATATTTTTTTTAAAAATTTAATAATTTTATTTTTTTCTAAAATACCCTTCAATAATTTTTTAATTATTAAATTGTGATTTTACTAAATTTTTTGTTAACAATTGTTTTTATATTTTACTATTAATTTTTCGATATCAATATATATTATTTTAACATTAAATAAAAAAATCTTGGTAAAATTATTTTTCAATATCAATATATATTAATTGTTATACATATTAACAGTGGTAAGATTTTTTTATTAATGTTAAAATAATATATATTGATATCAGAAAATTAATAGTAAAATATAAAAATAATTATTAGCAAAAATTTTGGTAAATTCACAATTTAATAATTAAAAAATTATTGAAGAGTATCTTAAAAAAATAATTTAATTATTAATTTAAAAAAAAATATTTTGGAAAAATACAATTTAATTAATAAAAATAATTTATTAAAAGGTATTTTGATAAGAAAATTTAATGACAAAAAATAAAATTTTTACTAAAGGATATTTTTATAAAAAATAATTTTTCTTTTAAAAAATTAGTAAAGTTAACATTACTTAACACTAAAATTTTAAAATGGACTTAAGAGAAACTTTTTTAAAAATTACAAGAGGGGAGAATATATATTTTACAAATAGAAGAAATGAAAATATCATTTTAATATCTCTCAAAAAAGGAGAAGTGAAATTTTCTCTAAAACTAATTATCTAGCTACAATTTAATAAATAATTGACAACTTTAGTAAAAAAATAAAATATATTCACCTAATTCTTTTTTTCTTTTATTTATTGTAAATACTACTCATCGTGACTGATGTGAGAGATTCCAGAAAGACAGAGCATTGATACATCTACATAGACTCATGAAAGTCACAAACTAATGTGTATACATATGTAAAGATTTTGAATCGTGACTGCATTTATATATGTGATCTTTAAACGTGAATTTTTATCTATATTTAAAAAAATCAAAATAATGTGAATTATTTATTTTTATTTTTTAAAAATATAAATAAAGAAATTAAAAAATGTTTGTTTAACAGTATAAAAATAAAAAAAATTAATATTTTTATGTATTATATATAATATTTTAAAATATACATTAATATCAAAGGATAACTTTATGCACATTAAAAAATATATTATTATATAATAGTTAATTTTATTAAATAATATTATATATAATATTTTTAATAAAATTCATGTTTACAAATAGTTAGATAAAAAAATATTTTTTATAATATATATTTTTAATAAAATTAACTATTACAAAGTTTTTATTTTTTTAAATGAATAATCTAATTATTTTTAAGTAATATAAAATAATTTAATTATTTTATATTTTTAATTAAAAATAATACTGCATATTAAGATATGTAAAAATATATTTGTATTTATTTATATATTTTATTAATTATTATTTTAAAGCAAAAGAGTATATTTATCAATTTTAAATATTATATATTAAATTATATTTATGTACATATGCACTTAGGGCAAATGACCCATATAAATCAATGGCACAATAAAATTTTACAATTTAGCCAAAAAGAAAAACGCTACATAAATCAATCAAATACACGTTTTTATATATAGTTCGAATTAGTGCAATTCGAATTACACATTCATAGTAATTCGAATCACACTTATTCGAATTCTACACACACGCACACAAGGACGTCCCTCACTCATACCGATGGTGGAAATACGGCTGCCAAGTAAGCCGTGAATAGGCACAGCATGCCAAGGCGTAAGGACAAGGAAAATGAAAGGCCTGAAAATATCCGCAGTCATAAGTCTGGGACCTGAGTGACAGTACCAAGTGAGAATGACGCAGTAGGAGTGGTCTTCGAGACAGTGAACTCCGAATTATCTCTATCGTACAAAGTCACCGTGAAGCACCTCGTCGTTTTTAGATTGGCCTCTATACATTTCACCAGATGTTGACTGAATTGCTGTCCAGTTCTTAGCTCTGCCAACCTCCCATAAGTGACCTTCACCAGCGAGCACACCGGAAGATTTCTGACTCCCTTCAGGATGGAATTTACACACTCGGAGATGTTTGTCGTCATGTGTCCGAATCTCCTACCCTCATCCCGATGCTGAGTCCACAACGAATAGTCAATCCTATTCACCCAGTCACACATGATAGGATTTTCAGACCGCAGAATATCAAACCAGTAATCGAATTCAACCTCAGTCTTGGCATAAGCTGCGTTCACAAGAAGTCTCCTTGCGTCCTTGCCCTTGAATGTGAGGGCGAAATTTGTGGCCACATGTCGAATACAGAATGCACGGTTTGCAGCAGGAGGCAGCCATCCTTCATCGGGAGCCTCAAGTGTAGCCTTGATCCCGTTGTGCCTATCAGATATTACCAGGAGACCCAGTTGCAGGGTCACGTGCTGGCGGAGATGGGATAGAAAAAACGACCAGGACTCTGCATTCTCACCCTCCACGAGTGCAAATGCAATAGGCAGGATGTTGGAGTTCCCGTCCTGTGCAATCGCGATGAGCAACGTACCCCTATATTTACCGTACAAGTGGGTCCCGTTGATACTCACCAACGGCTGGCAATGCCGGAATGCCTCAATACATGGTGGGAACGTCCAGAAAAGCCTATGAAAATAGGCTTGTGAGCCGTCGACCTGCCCCCCCCCCCCCCCCACTCAAACAGGACTCGTCCTCAAGACTACAATACTACTGGGCATCGTCATTTGAACTCCCAAGACCCACCGCGGCAGCTCGTTGTATGACTCATCCCAATCACCGTAAATATAGGCGACGGCCTTCTACTTCGCCAACCAGACCCTCCTATAAGTCGGCCTGAAACCAAAATGTGCCTCCGTCGCATTCGGCAGTACCTTGATGCAGATGGATGCATTAGCTCTAACCATTGGCATGATGAAGCCCGAGATCACATGATATCCAGACTCCTATGGTCGCTCGAGATTGACGTTGCGAGACATGTATGAGGTCCATTGTACCGTTTTACCTCCCAAATACCCTTGCGCTGTTGGAGGCTTAGCCTAATCAACCATGTGCATCCATTCCCAAACTCAGAACACTTCCCTACATACCGGCGATAGTCAGACTCTACCACCTTGTACTATACCCCACGTCTAATGCTATAAGTCTTCACACTTAACACAGCATCTTCTTTATCCTGAAACTACTGACCAACCTGAAACTCTGTAAGACCACCAGTCCCCAGGGCATCTCTAGCACCAAATCCAGTAGGCTCCCCAGGAACCCCCTCCTGTCTCATAGCATCCAAGTCCAAAGATGAAAAGTGCGGAGGGTACTGCTGTGTCCCAGAGCTAGAACCACCGCCAGCCCCAGCTGGATTACTCGCTGCAATGTCATCTTCATTGTCATAAGCAATAAGATCCGGCTCCACATCATCATCGTCATCATCATCCAACAGTGCATCATCCATACTAGCCAGTGCCCCACATTTTAAAGAAGTCGGCACCCTATCCACAATACCAACCTCTCCGCCTCCACTACAGTTGAGATCAACAGCGAACGACGGGGAGGCGACAGGTTCGTCTGGAGGTTCATTCACAGGGACGGACGAAGACGCACCAACAGGTCTCGAGCTAGAACCGGCTACCGTGCCTATAGTGTGGGTGTTCCGGTTCGAACCCTCCGAGCTAGATACCACATCAACCAACTTTGCCAACAGTTCAGGTGTCATGACCTCGGGAAACTGCCGACAACAATGGAAGAGGACCTGCAAATTCTCATCACTCCCTATGGTGAAATCGTACTTCACGTCTTCTCGCAGCACTGAGATCGGAATGCGATAGAATAACTTCTAAACCCGTTTCGCGCCTTCCAGCCTAAGTTTCTGTAGTATAGAATTCACAAAGTCATCATATCTCGTCGTAGGTCTCATAAAAACACTGAGAAGATCCTTATCAGTGAGCTTCACACCAGATCGTGTTTTTCTCTTAATTGATCCTCTGTAATGCACCAACACTACAAAACTCTCATCACTAGCCATTTTGTCACTCTAATGAAAGGAATTCATGTTCACACCATATTTATACACGTCTGGCCCTTTATACTTCGAAACATCATATTTCGAATTAGTCTCAGTAGCTGTGTGTGTAATTCGAATCAGTGTGATTCGAATTACATAGATATGTCCTCTTGGTGGAACCTTCTTGTAACGATTATCTCTTTGGTGGAATCATGTGAATTTCTCCAAACCATGGTTTATATGAGTCATTTGCCCTATGTACTTATATTTTATATTTATAAAATCTATTAATATTTTTTTATAATATTTTTTATTTTTATTTAATAAAATCTAATAATTCATAAAAAATGACACATTTAATATGCATAAAATTGTTGGACTCATTTTAGAGGCACTCAAATTTATTCCACATTAACTTGATTTGCTAAACAAATTAAAGTACAGTTAACTAATAGCACGGTATAAACTGTAAACCTTTATCACATATGAGTAGGTATATAAATAATTATATTTTTAATATATTTTTTTAAGTAATTTTTTTTGGATTTGATTAAATATTTTGTATAATTTTTTTATTTATTTTATGTTTTTTTTAGAAATGAACAAAAATTAAACATTAAACTTTTCACTGATAAAAATTTTGATATTATATTATAATAGACTAATAAAAAAGATACGTAAAAATAATTTTATTTTTAATAATTCTAAGCAAAGAAATGATATCTAAATATATAAACTTATAAAGTAACTTGGTGAGAAGTTAAAAGATATATACAAAATATATAGTGCATGTGAATTAATTTAATGCATGTGAGAACGAAAGAAGATACGGTGACTCTCCATACTAGTGTTTTCCTCACATAAAATACAATGTGCATGTCAATTTTGTTACATGCCTGTATATATGCTTATTCATCTAATTAACTAAGTTGAATATTATTAATGATATATATGCTTTCAATTAAAATTGTCGCAGAATAAAGCTATTCTCAGCCAAACAAAACAAAGATTCCGGCAGTGTGGGGTTGCAATGATAATAATATTTGGGACTATATTCGCAACTGGCCATGGGCAAAAGAGAATCAACATTCTCCTCCCAATCCTATTATTACGATGGGGTGAAGGAAAAAAAAAAACACTGATCTAATTTAAGTCGATAAAAAAATATATAAATAATTATATTGAAAATATTATATGTATAATTAATTATTAAATTAAAATTATTATATATTTATATATAACTATATATAGTTTAATTTATTTATAGTGTGTATTTTATATTTTAATATATATTTTATATAAGTTATTGATTTAATAGTTAAATTTTTTTATATATTAAATTTATATAAAATTTACATAGAATTTTTTTATTATTTTAAACTAATTTTAAATATTATCTAAAGAAGAACGTTAAAAGACTAATAGAATTTTTTTTAGCTAGCAGTTAATTAATAATATTTAAAAATATGAATTAAAAATATATTATTTAATTATTAAACTAAAAAAATTAAATTAATAACTAAAAGTACTAACAAAAAGCAATAAATAAATTCTGCTAGTTAGTGCTTAAATTTTTCTATTATCTAAAACCATCTCTAGAAAAAATTTAAATAAATTGACAAAAATTTAACAATTCTTAATTATTAATTTGGCATCAAATTAACGCAGCTGAATTTTCACCTATAAATGATGAGAAGGAGAGGAATGGAAAAATTTAGGGGGCAGTAACTTTGTTAAATTCTGACCAGTATATAATAAAAAAAAAAGTGAGTCATTGAATAAAATTTCACTTCAATTTCACACTATTAAAATCATTATTAATAGCTATTTGATAGCTACAAATCACAAAAATTAATGGCCCTAGCATTTCTCATACAGGAATAGTAAAAAAATTGGAATAGGACCCCTCCCCTCTATCTATGTGTGTCCCCACCACATTGAATTAGCTGTATTCCCATCCAAACATCATCACGCAGAAAAGTACACTACAAATATATATACCTTCAATTCAATTCCTCCCCTCCAAAATTTATATTCAGCGTTCATATCATGGAGATTCCATATAATATAATAATAAAAATAAGTGAATACAAAAGAATAAGTCCCCTAACGAATAGTCTATAAATAGACGCACACACTGTGATGAGAAATTAAAGTTGGGTGGCATTGTAGAAAGAAAAGAAGAAGAAGATGTCGGGGGTATGGGTATTCAAGAACGGGGTGGTGAGGTTGGTGGAGAACCCAGGCGGGGATTCAGTGCAAGGTGGAGGAGGGAATGGGAGGAACAAGAAGGTGCTGGTTCACAGCACAAGCAATGAGGTGATTACTTCCTATTCTGTGTTGGAGAGGAAGCTCAACAGTCTCGGCTGGGAGCGCTACTACGATGATCCAGACCTTCTTCAGTTCCACAAGCGCTCCACCGTGCACCTCATCTCCCTCCCCAAAGACTTCAACAAGTTTAAGTCCATGCACATGTACGACATCGTCGTCAAGAACAAGAACTCCTTCGAAGTTAGAGACATGTAATTTAATTTGTCTATCTTTCCATTCATCACGTGCTCGTGTTTCTTGTCTTAGATTAGGGGGCCGGGGGTTCAGAATTAATGAATGTTTAATTTGTTTATGTATGTAGGTCTTAATGATGATGATGTTAATTATTTGTGTGTGAATGTGTATGCATGTAAATTTATTTGTATGCAATTAACTACTCAGCTTCCTTCTCCATATACTTGTTCCGTTGTTCGCTAAGTGATCTCATCCATTTCTTCTCTTTTATATGATCACTAACATATATATTCACCAAAACACCGTATGTAAGCATTATATGCTGTTGTTGTAAATGAATAAGTTGGTTTCTGCAACTAGCGACAATATTCGAGAGTTCTTCTAAAACGACATCCGCTTCCGAATAGAGTTAAGGAGAAATAATATCTGTATTAGATGAAATGTTTTTTTTTTTTCATTTTTTATATATTAAAATTAATTATTTTTAATATTAAAAGTAAAAGATATACAAATTAAAATAGATATACACAAAAATAATCCATATAATAATTTCTCAAAAATAAATACATATTGAAACAAAAATTACTCATTTTCTAAATTAGTTTTTAAAGATTTTTTAATTAAATTTATTTTTCAAAAATTTTAAGTTAGTCACATTAGTCATTATATTACTTTTGTTGTTAGCAGCATCAAAATTTGTTGATATAGCACATTAAATGACATCACATTGACCACAACACACACTTAATAGTCTTAATTAGTTGTTACATGATAATAAATTTATGCAATTCGATCAAATCAACTCCAAATTGATGAGGACCTTAAGACATTAAAATCTTTGGAGAACATGTGATCTTTCAAGGATAAATCACTACAAGAAAACGTTGAGAACCGTTGGATTTAGTGGCGACAATTACAGTTGGATTTAGCGACGGGTTTGATGAGGAATTCATTATGTCAAATGGTTACTGGAGGATAGTCACTTCCGATGGTAAATCTACCGATAACGTTTGGCAGGAAACCACAACAAATTGGCGCCAAAATTTTGCATCGGAGTTACCATCGGATTTATCCAACGGCAGAGACGTTTAATGGAACATGTTTTGGAGATCTGCACTGCATTATCGTCGGAAATATCCACCGATAAATCCAACAGTAAACGTGCCCTAAATTGGAACCGCGAACCCTTCCTCCTTTGTTTTGAACTCTCTCTCTCTCCCTCCCTCCCTCCCTCCCTCCCTTCCTCCCTCTCACATTCTCATCTATCCTCTCCGTCAACCTCCTCTTCCGCCGCCGTTGCATCCTCCTCCGCCGCCGCCGCCATTGTTGCTGAAGACGTTGCTGCTGTTGCTGGACATCCTTGCCGCCGCTGCTGCAACGCCCCTGCCGCTTTTGCTTTTGCCGCCACTGCACTTCCACCCCGCTTCAAGGTTTTTTTGTTTGAACTCTAATTATTTCAAATTTTGTTATATCAAGTTAATTAATTAGTTAGCAGAGATTAGTTAGTTTAGTTTTCTATTTTGGTAGATTTAGGTGGTAAGAATAGGTTAGAATAGGTTAGATTAGACTTTGAGATTGTTGAAAAATATTGGATTATTGAGCTGTTTGCTAATTTCTGCGGTTAAAATTTTTAGAAAAATTCTTGACTGTATTAATAATGATTGAACTATTTGTATGTTACCTTAATTACGGTTGAGAAGGCTTGATGGATATTTGGTTTGGAATGAATCCTTGAAGGGTGGAGAAATCTGAATGTTAGGAGGGATTCTGTCGATATTTTTATAAGATTTTCAATAAAATTAAAAAATTAAAATTATGTTTCAAAATTGTTATAATTAATTGTTGGGTTGCTGTATTTTTGTGCAATTATTTATTTGAATAATTATTTAAATCTTAGTTTATGTTTTTGATTATTCATTCTAATTTAATTATTTTGAAACTAAAACACTATGTAATTTTTCTTTTTTTTTTTTAATTTACTAAACTAAAACACTTTTAGAATTATTTGTTATTTCTTGAGTTTTTCCTTATGTTATTATTTATTGGTATTTGTCATGTTATTAATATGTTACTAATATATTCGCTATACAGACATGACAACAGGTAGCAGAGGTAGGTCGAGTGGGTCACGTGGTCGTGATAGAGGGCAGGCTTCCACCGAATTCCTCAGGGCTGCCCAATCATCGCCCTCTACCCTGACTACCCCGGTGACGTCATAGGCGGGTCCATCGGACCAGTAATTCATTATGGTCCCAAATTCGAACTGGGTGCCTCCTTCTGTTATGTCGTATGCAGATACAGTGACAACGTTGGCAGAGCTTGCGGTGGGTGATTCTTCCAATGCTCCCAAGCAGGATACCCCTCCACCACCGCTCGTCATCCGGTTGGGAATTTAGCCTGATGGCATGCAGTCACGAGTTCAATTTTTTAATATTAAGTTTGTTTATCTTATGTTTGTTTATCTTATGTGTTTGTTAATGTGAGATTATTTTTCTCTAACAAGTTTGCACCAAACCCTAGCGCTTGTACACAGGAGATATCTGAGGTCATTAAGTCTATGTACGACCACTCATGGCCAACCTACACGAAGATCACGGCTGATGTGAGAGTGTGTTCGTTTCAGAAGTGGGCGGTAACCAATTTCATTTGAAATACTTAACTGTATAGAAACTGTATTTTATTCCAACTAACTTATCGTGGTGAATCACTTTGTGTAGGTGAAATTTATATGGGGTGCAGAACACAATGTCATGATCAGGAAGATCTATGACCACCGGGTAGCCACACATTTTCAGCAGATGATGAGTAACGTTTGTTAGGAAAAAGAACACCTGAAATCGTGGATCTGTTCAAACGTCAAGCGTGAATTGGATGCCTATTTTAGAGATAACGAGGAGCTCAAACGTCGCTGTCTGACGAACGTCGCTAACAGGACTTCACCCATGTTGTCGAGGTATACGGGTGGGTCGGCGACCTTCATGAAGACGAAGACCTGAATGGTAAGAATTTTGGCATTGTTTAATGTTTTAGTAGTTACTTGAATTAGTTTTTTATTTTTCTTTTTTATTATCAAGTTAATAAATTAGTTAGTAGAGTAAATGTTAGTTTAATTTTCTGTTTTAGTAGATTTAGGTAGTTAGGATAGGTCAGAATATGTTAGATTTTTCTCTAAGATTGCTAGAAAATGTTGGATGGAACTCTTTAAGGGTGGCTAAATCCAAATTTGAGGGGAGACTCTGTTAAAATTTTTATAAGATTTTCAGTAAAATTGAAAAAAATTAAAATTGCATTTTCAAAATTAGAATTAAGATTTTCTGTATTTTGGTTCATACTTATATTTGTCTCTCATTGTTTAATTTGTTGTTTATTTTATTGCTTGGTTGATATATTAATTTGTAGTCTTAGTCGGTGAATTGTGAGGCGACACTGGCGGAGACCTTCAAGTATACTCATACTTTGAAGGCAAACAAGGAGAGATTTGCTGATGAGCGATATGCGGCCCATTATGTGAGTTTAAATTAATCATAAGTTTCAACTTTATTTGGTTTAAAGTCAATTAATTAACTATTATCCTAATCACAACTAACGTATGTGATGTAGGAGGAATACACGCAGAGGTTGGAGACCGCGACCTAGCAATCTCAGCCGCCTAATGGGACGGACGAAGCCAGCTCCTAGACCTCAGTGGTGGATCCCGATAGGATTTGACGCGAGACCGCCTCTGAAACCCCACAAGAATCGCCACTTCGGGTTGGGGTCGTTCTTCGCCAGTGGCCTCCGTTCCTCCGCATTGGCGACTTCCTCTGCTTCTGCCTACTACCACCAGCCCTGCTGATCTCTAGGAAGTTGTCGACCTGAGGAAGGAGGTGCATAGGCTAACATAGGAGCTCACCAGCAGGCGAAGCAGTCTGAGCTGAGGTATCGAGAGATTCTTGCACGCGTTGCCGTCAACTCGGACCTGACGGAGAAGCTGGAGTAGCTCGATAGGTTGCGACAGCAGATGGAAGAGTACAGCCAGCAAATATACACTGGAGGCAGCGACGCAACGGCAGCACCTCTTCTGCCGCCTCAGCAGGGGGACCAGAAGGCCGACGACGATGACAAAGATTACCGGGATCTTTAGAGTTTAGGATTTTACGCATTTTTGTTTGTCTATTTCATTGTATTCTACATTTGTGATATTTTATTTTATTTAGGCCATTTATTTTTTAATAAAATAATTTCTTGATTTCTTGCAACATTAAATTTATGCTAACAATTTCGTTAACAAGAGGCTACTAATTGTGGCTTAACTGTGCCAAAAAATTTTAAAAATAAAATTAAAATTATCGTAGGATTTACCGTCAGACTTAAACACGTGAAACGGCGCTATCTGACGATAACCATCAACACAATCTCGCCAAATTCATTGAAAAGACCGATAAAAATTCCGCCGACAATTAGCATCGGACAAAATAAATCTGCCAGTAAGCAATTTCCGGCGATGTTTGTACCGTCAACCCAAGGACGACAGTAAATCTGACAGTAATCTATTTAGCGGCGAATTTATTTGATTAATTCGACAGTAAATCTAACTATACTCAATATTTTTCTTGTAGTAAATTTGACCATTTACTCAAATATTGTGCTTGCATATATACAATAATAAGTTAGATATATAATCATTCATGCATTTACCTTCTTCTATTAGTTTAATTTTAAAAAAAAAATAATTTTATGATGTAGTATTTGAACTTTTATGACCTAAAAATTTAGAACCCCTTCTTTGTTGGCTCTAAAAATAATTAATTTTAGTATAAGACAAATAAAAATATCTACTATAAATTCACGCAAAAAAAAAAAAGTAGTTTCATGACATAAAAAAATAATAATTATAAAGTAATTAATTAAAAAATAATATATTAATTTAAGAATAATTAATTTTTTACTTCCTCATTTAAATTAATTTTTTTTATTTTTAAAGAACTTGATCCATTTAATAAATTGATGTTCAGTTTATATGCCTCTTAATTAAATCTAAGAATAGAGAGGACAGAAATAAAAGTGTATAAATTAAAGAACCCATTTAAATAATAATAATAATAATAATAATAATAATAATAATAATAATAATAATAATAATAATAATAATAATAAGTAATTAATATTTTTATATTTATCTTATATTTTAATATTAATTAATTTTGTATTTTTTATTAAAAATATTAACTACTTAGTATTCTTCACTAGCAAATTGAATGTACAAAAATAAAATATTTGTTAATGCCTTAAAATGTTGTCTTCCCTAATTAACGAGTTGAAGGAGGAATTTCTGCGCTTTTTAATTTTAATATGGAGAATAGATTTATATAGGACAACGATATAGAGAACATGCGTACTTTACCGGCGTGTGGTGTCAGTGAGCGACTAATCGGACGGTCCGATTTTATGGGACAAAACGGACGGTCCGAATTGTCCCTTCTCGCCACGTGTCGCATGGACGTTTCTCCCCACAACGGTGCCCTTAACCCCAACATTCTCCTTTACTACATGCATACCCACCCTCCGAAATCAGTTTCATCTCCATCCCACCTAGCAACCATTCTCCCTTCTTCTCCTTCATCTAATTCTTCTTCTTCTCCCCACAAGTCTTTGAAAAAAATTTAAAATGCCAAAGAAATAAAAATCTAGAGATGTTGATCATCCTGAATTTTATATTATGAAATATCTCGACCATTCTGATTATATAAGTTTATTTATTAATTTTTTTTAATATTTTAAAATTATAATTATTACTATCAAAAATTTAATTATAATTATTATTGTTAGTAGCTCAACTGAAGAACATATTAGTGACATTATTATTATTATTATTATTATTATTATTATTATTATTATTTCAGAGTTATAATTGTTATTATTAGAAATTTAATTATAATTGTTGTTGTTATTAGCCGTTCAACTTAAAAAGATATATCACTGAGAATATTATTATTATTATTATTATTATTATTATTATTATTATTATAGAATTATAATTATTGTTATTAGAAATTTAATTATAATTGTTGTTGTTAGTAGTTCAACTTAAGAACATATATCAGTGACATTATTATTATTATTATTAATTCAAAATTATAATTATTATTATTAAAATTTAATTATAGTTGTTGTTGTTAGTAGCTCAAATTAGGAACATATATCAGTGATGTTGTTGTTGTTATTGTTGTTGATTGATTGATTGAAATTTAAAAATATATGTTTAAATAATAGTTAGAAATATATATGTAAATATAGTTAGAGAATATTTTAATCAATGATAATGTTTGAGTTAGATTAATATGATAGATTAGTAAAAAGTATATGTTTAGAATTTTTTTATTTTTTGTAATAATTTTAGTAAAAAATATATGTTTAAAAATACATTTTTGGAATAATGTTGCTGATTTTGATCAATAATTAGGTTTTGTAAAGTATAATAATATAATGTATTTGTTTTTCGATAATAATTATTTGTTTACTGTTAGGTTTTTAATTGACATAAATATGTTGTTGTAAGTGAGATTTTAATATTACAGTGGAACATTAGTTAGATATGAATTGGAAGTATCTATTAGTTATTATTATTAGTGGTAAGTTAGAAATAATTTCTTGGATAAATTGGTTGTTTTAGTTAGAAAATTATTATATTTTAGTAGTAAATTAGTAATTGTTAATAGTTTGATTAATAATTTATGTTTTTGTAGAGTTCACAGATGTTGACGTGTGATTACTCTGTCCCTCCGGATCGGTACAATGATAGGGTAGAGGAGCATTTATGATTTACTGGTTTTTATCATGCATCTCAAATTGAAATAGTCCAATGTCAGAAAGCACTCGTAAATGCTCTAGTCGAAAGGTGGTATCCAGATACACATACCTTTCACCTTCCGATTGGTGAATGTGCTGTGACACTGGAAGATGTGGCTATGATTCTTGGTCTTCCGACGGACGGTCTTCCAGTCACAGAGATGACTATGAGTAGTTTTGAAGCCTTAGAGGCGAAGTGTTTGCACCAATTTGGGGATGCACCGAGAAAGTCAGATTGTAGAGGAAGCGGCATAAAACTAACGTGGCTTCGGGATCTAAAAGAACGGTTACAGTTGACTGATAAAAATAGTATACAGAGGTACGTGAAGTGTCACATTATGTTGTTGATCGGTACGATCTTGTTTGGAGACAAGTCTGGGGCATTTGTGCACTGGAAATTTCTGCCTTTACTTCGTGATTTTGGCAGTATCGGACAGTAAAATTGGGGATTAGCATGCCTCGCACACCTGTACAGGGCGTTATGCAGGGCATCTCGTTTTGACTGTAAGGAGATCGTCGGTCCACTAACACTGCTGCTCGTTTGGGCTTGGATCCGCCTGCCATATCTAGCGCCGGTTCTTAGGGAACCCATATTTTTCCACTTGCAAACAGGTAACATTATCTTACATTTACTCCGTATCTTCATATTTAGAATCCAGTTCTGTTAATGAAATAAGTCATATTACCAAGCTTCGTTACTGCGAGCCACAACTGCATTGATGGATTCGTGTCGGTCGGATATCAATCCCACACCATCCCAAGTCACAACATGTTGTCACAGGTTACTAAGAAAAAAGTGCCACGTATTAGAAGTCTCTCCCTCCACAATAGCAAATGCAATTGGGACGATATTGTTGTTACCATCCTGTGAAACTGCTACTAACAAACAACCCTTATACTTTTCATACAAGTGAGTCACATCCACCTGGACAACTTGCTTACAATGTCTGAATGCTCTAATGCTGGGGTAATAACTCCAAAAGACTCGATGCAATACCCGGATATCACTTACCAAGTCATCGCCTTGATATGCAGGCATAGTCTCAAAATGGATGATAGCTGATGGCTCCTTATGACATATGGCCTCAAACCATATCGGCAACGCTTCGTACGATGCTTCCCAACCTCCAAATATTTTTTCTATTGACTTTTGCTTAGCCAACCATGCTTTTCGATAATTGATGGTGTAGTTGAAATGCAATTGCACTTCTGCAATAACTGATTTTACCTTTAACGAGGGATCAGCCTCAACCAACGGCTTTATTGCTTCTGCAATTCTGTTCGAATCCAGCTTCGGATGATCCTGAAAAATGGTGGCTCTGGTACAAATGTGACTACCATTATACCTCCTTATAACCCAACAGTACTTTCTGCTGATCATGCTAACCCTGATAAGCCAATCACACCCCTTCCCATACTGTGTACACTTGGCATAAAATGTCAACGGCTCCGCCTCGTACACCCGGTAGTCTACACTTCTTCGGATGGCATATTCTTTCATCGCCTTAATAATAGCTTCCCTTGAACCGAATTCCATCCCCACAGCAAATTCACCATCTGCAACAAGAGAAACTTCTGCCACGACGGCAGCCATACGAAAATTTAATAACCGAAATTAAAAGTAAATCAACACTCAATACATCAATGATGATATAAATAAACTTTACATCAGGTTATTATCCCAATCTTAACAAAAAAAGAAAACATAAAAACATAAATAAATATTGATTAATAAATACTAATTAATTTTTAATTACATCAATAACTAACAAAAAATATTATTATCCTAAACTTAACTACATAAACACATAAACAAATGCTAATTGAATATATTTTCACATATCACTTAACTATTTGGTCCATCAATCAATATAAATTATTACAGAATTCTAATCCATCTTATAAATATAGGCAATTACGTACCGACGCTCATATATTCTGGAAACTTCGGAGCATGCATGGCTTCCAAATCCAACACTCACATGAAAGATGACTCCTCAAACGGCACTTCGTTTGCCAGTGCATTTGCCACGTCTATTACATTTGGAGCTATAGTGTCGTCACCTTGATCTTCATCTCCATTTGGATCAACAACTTCATAATTGCTTTCGAACTCTTCCTCACTGTCACTATTGTAATCTTCCTGTACAATATTTCGGTCGGCCTCAGATTGTTCGAATTCAATGTACAGCTCGATGAATGACATTTGGGCACAACTTTCAATATACATTGAAAACATCTCTTGCATACTCGCTTCGTCGGTTATATATTTGGTTTGAAATTGAACGAATCCACCAAATACTGGTATGAGATATCTGTATAAAATACATGATATTTTTCTTAACATCTCAGAATCTATCTTTTCACAAATCACATATTTGAGCTCTTCAAATGAGATTGTGAAGGGAATAACAACATCTAACGAATTTTCACAAATAAATTTTACTCCTTCAGATATTTGTAACAAAATTTGACCAAAATAATACACTTTTTAAAGAACTCTATCATCCATTTCTCTCACCAACCTAAACAAAAACAGAAACTTCACTATCAATTTTTTACCTCATAACAAAGAAGAGAGAAACACGAGTTGAAGAAAGCAGAAGAACAAGACGAAGAAGAAGACGGTATCTGCTAACTTGTTTATGAGTTACACACTTTTATATACATATATCTGCATTAATCGGACCCAGCGAGTTTTTCAGCTCGTTCAAAAAAAATATATAATAATCAATTCGGACCATCCGATTTGATTTTCGTATTATAAAAAAATTAACTATATATACGGACGGTCCGATTTGCTTCGTCCAAAATTCGAAATTTCCCTCCTTGCAAATCGGACCATCCGATTTGTCCATCAAATTTTCCTTTAAAAAGAAGTCGCATGGTCCGATTTGTTTATTGAACAACTCAAAAAAAGCTGTCCCACATATTTGTCTAGCACCTCCATACTCTATAACGCAGCATAACACATACCTGACTTCCGTAACAAAAAAAAAAATGAGCCGCACATATGAGTTAAAAAGGAAAAAAAAAAAAAAAAGAAGGGTGCATGGATGAGAATATGGGAAATGAAGTGATCACGTGCGAGCAGGTGAGGAGATTCGTTGGTTGACATTTTGACTTTTTTTACCAACTTTTTGCTGAATTGGACATTAGTTGTCGCCATAGAGGGAGTGTGTTAATAAAGTTTTCTTTCTTTTTCATTTTAGCACGTATATGTTTTGTTATAGCAATCCTTTTGATTTCAGATGCCATTTTGGACCACATATATGTAAATTATTGGAAGGATAACTATAACTAAACTAGTTTTACATTTTTTTTTATTTCACACAATAATCCGAATTTCTCACCCTAAGAAAATATATATCTAGTGATACTGTTTTTATTGTAAACGTAAAGTGAGTGTTAATACTCAAATTAGTCCCTCAAAGATCACGCGATCTTCATTTTTGTTCTTAAATAATTTTTTTAATCAAATTAGTGTCTAAAAAATAAAATGTAAGTCAAATTAGTCCTTCCGTCAGTTGGATAATGACGTGTCACGTGGCATGCCACGTGGCAGGTCAATGAAAAAGGTTTTTATAGTCAAAATAGTCTTTGAAAATCTAGACATAAGTCATTTTCATCCCTCAAATTTTAAAAATTAGTCAAACTAGTCTTTCTATAATTTTTTTATAATATTAAATTTTAATATTTTTTAATACTACTAATTTTAATATTATTTTTTAAATCTTAATAAACAAAATTCTCTTTACATAAAATAATAAAAATAATTAAATTTTTATAAAGTTATTTTGTCATTTGTATTTTAAAATTTTACATTTTCTAATTGTAATTTTTTATGTGAATTTTTTTTATTTAAATGAGTTTATCAAATTATTATTGATTATATATTTAAAAATTTTATATTTTAAATTTTACTAAATAATATAGTAATTATTTTAAATTTTAAATTTTTTAAAATTATAATTTTTATTATTGTTTAATTTATATAGTAAAACTCAATAATTGAAAAACTGATTTATGGAATCACTTTTTGAACTTAATATTCTAATATAATTTTTTAAATATTTCATTTAAAACAAAAGAAATTTTATTTTAATACGAAGCATATCTATTTATATAATGTACTAGTGTGGAGTAGCCTGTGTTATGCATAGGTATAATGTTTCCTATTTTATTTTATCTCATTGATTTGTGAAATTAAAAGAAAAATTATATAATCTATCTCAAACATACGAAACACACAAAAATTTATTATGATCTTTGCACGTATTACGCTTAAGAAGCAATTCGTTTATAATAATAATAATAATAATAATAATAATAATAATAATAATAATAATAATAATAATAATAATAATTAAGCAACAAATTTTTAATATTTTGTAAAGTTTGAAATTGAAGCAAAATTTGTGGATCTTCTTGAATTTTGACTCTAAGTTTCACTACCATTATATCTTATATGTAAGTAATACCGTAATGAAAAAAAAAAGATGTAGTAAAAAAAATAGTGGTATAACTTTGTTTAGGTTAACATACATAAATTTTGATTTTGAGCATATAACTTTGTTTAGGTTAATAAATACATATAGTTTAATTTTGAGTATATATATATATATATTCCAACAAAATGTAATAATGTAAGAAAAATGTTTTAGAATAGAAAAGAATAAGAGAGATTTTGAGAAGAATTAAAGGAGAGAGATAATTTTATTGAAAAAAATTTTAAGAATAAAATATATAATTACTAATGTTTTGTTTGTCAATTACATTTCTATTAAAATTAGTAGTATCAAAAAATATTTCAAATTTAATATTATGAAGAAAAAATAAAAAAATTATATAAAGACTAGTTTGACTAATTTTTAAAATTTGAGGGATGAAAATGACTTACGTCTGGACTTTCAAGGATTATTTTGACTAAAAAAAACTTTTTTACATGTCAAAATGCCACATGTCACTGACTTGCCACGTGACGTGCCATGTGTCACTGACCTACCACGTGGCGTGCCACATCATCATGCCATGTGTCACTTAACGTGATACGTCATCATCCAACTGACGGAATGACTAATTTGACTTACATTTTATCTTTCAGGACTAATTTTATTAAAAAAATTATTCTGGGACGAAAATGAAGATCGCGTGATTTTTCAGGAACGAATTTCATGGCGTGACTTTTTCAAGGACGAATTTAAATATTAACCAAAGTAAAGTAGATGAAAAAGCTTCTAGTAAAGGAAAAAGAAAGGTCTTTTGAGCATTTGAGAAAGCTAACTTAAATTTAATTTTATAAAGTTATGGTTAATTAAATAGCATTGATATGTCGTCAAAATTTGGGAAGAATTTGTTATCACGATATAGAAAGGGTATTCATTCGACTGTAATTATTTGAAATGACAGAAGGACTGTATGAATGAATTGAATGAGTGGAAGAATCTTAGCTTGGAGCGTTTATACTTAGGAAAATCTTGCATACCCCAAAATATTCTCTCCAAGATATTACATAGTAAAGTTGAAGCCCTATCCTATCTAACTAGAACCATATGAATGAATGATTCTAACTCTCCATCACTGCAGGATATACAACGTTAATAAGCGTCTATGAAAACAAAGAAATTACATTGCTACTTCACTAAAAGTGCCGGACAGGGTGGGGACTAACTTACAATTTTCATTTTAAGTACCATTTTCAGTGAAATTTTAACACGAATGTGAGATCATTTTAATTAATTATGAAAAATTTTGCTATGAAAAAAAAAAAAAGAATCAAGACTGAAATAGGCAAATAGCATATACAGTGTTCACGGCACCACAAAGTTTGCACTTGAATTTGCTCGATGTTTTCTTGTTTTGAGCATGAGTTGAACACACTTGAGATTTTTTTTTTTTTTTTTTCTAATCCTAACCACTCTTTTAATTTGAGTAAACACTCAATCATGCTCCTGTCCATTTTACCGAATAACATCACAACTCCTAGCGAAAATGAAGGAGCAAATCGATCCCTAATTCTTGTTGTGGCGAAACAACGTGGTTTTTCTGTGATATTGTTTGTCAACGACTAACAGAAATCGGTGATGTAACATGTTAACTTGTTGAGTTGGTTATTTAGTACCACGCTAGCAATGTTGGATTGAACAGAAAAGAAATCCTCCCTATTCGTTCCATGTTAGACAGAGTTAGTTCAAAAATAAATAGTCAAGAACATTCAGTTTCTTATCCAAGAATAATGACATTAGACACACTTTATTCTTTGTCTCACTTGGTCCACTTGTTCGGCCATAATTTCCTAAGCCCATCCGATCCCCCTTTTTTTTTTCTTCTAAAAGAAAATATCAAGTCCTCTTTTCTTGAAGAGAGAGGAATAAAGTCAGTTGTGTTTAGAAGGAAGAATGGAGAAACCAAGTTCGATAATATTTTTTCTTTCATGTATTAAAGATTATAAAAAAGAAAAGAAAAAAAAAATGAGATAGAAAATTACAATTTGTTTGACAAGGGCAAAAAGTCCAGTACAGATACAAGACAACCCTTCCCCACTCTTGGATTTCCAACTATATATCATATATCATTATCGACCAACAAAGAAGGTAGGAAACTTTTTCCATTCACTAACCTTTCCTTTTTCTAAGCAGATTCTTGCTAAATTGCTTTTACAACATCAATTCAAAAACTATCCGCAAACTTGCTCATTCTTTGCTAGTTTGAGCAGCTGAATCCATGGCAGACTGAAAGCCAGATAACCAGGACCAAAAACAACAATATGCCAAGAACAACCAATTTAATTTTCATATTCTGATACCACATCTTTCTACGGATTTGTGTTCCTTTCTTTCTGAAGTCTTGGGCCTGAAAATTAGGAGATAGTTGAGCACCATAAACTAGAAAAACATAAGATTCCAAATGATGGTTGTCAAATGTTCGTCAAATTACCTGTGAGTGCAATGTCTCTGTCTTATCCGCAAGAACAGTTAGATTTTCTCCTCTATCCATAGCCTGGGAGCATCAATAGCAAAAACAAACATTCCAAAGTATCACACTGTCTAGTCTATATAAGTGAAATAAATCAAGAATTCCAGCTAAGGCAACTCGGCTAGAGTGATAGTAACACATGCAAACAGGATAATGGAGAAAGTGGTAGTTGTACTACAGAAAACAGAACTGAACAGGTTGCAATTTAGTCACTTATTTAACAGTAATCATATTTGAAGTATTGTGAACTGAAACTGTGTTGTGTTCAACATTTTCCATTCCAATAAATTTATAGATAGAAGCAAAAGAGGGCAGACACCACAATAGCAATTTTCCCCCTAATTTCTGTCACACATTGCAAGTTGCAACAAAGCAGTCCACTGTTAACATAGTCCCCCTTCCCTCCATCTTTATTTCAAGAAACATGGTGTATATAAATGACAATGAATTACAGGTTAGACTTGGATGCACATTGCACAGACACAATTGCAAAACAAAATTGCCGATTATCATTAAAAAAAAAAAATCCTTGTCTTACTCCAAAACCGTAACATATATACCTTGTCAATATTCTCTAACATAATACTTTTAACTTCTGAAACTTGAGCCTTCACTTTAATTAGCTTTTCAATCTCCTCTGCATGGTCAATGATGTACTTCATGTGCTCCTTCATAACTGGTCTGCAAAGTGCACACATATTATATCAAAGCAAGCATCTAGTTATCAATAAATAAACACATCATCAAGGGTTTGGACAGAAATAGGCATACCCAAATTCCTTGTTGAGGCTTTTGGCAACAGCTGTATCCGCTCTTCCTCCACCATATCTTTTCTTAAAATCTGCCTTGACACGTTCTAGGAAAGCAATAGATATCTGCTTACTAACAGATTCCTTGGCAACAACACAGTATGCTGCAGATCACATAGAAGCCCATCCTGATTAGTCACATAGCAACTGATGGTTTTAAACATGCAGACAAAATGTTACAGTAATGTTGCCAATGCAGTTGGCATTGCAAAAACAATATTGCAGCCGCACTTAAGAATCCTGGCAACCCAATGTTTCAGTAAAACTTAGAAGTAGGTAGTTTGGTTCTAGAAACCAATGGAAGTCAAAGAGATATCTCAAGAGGTTTGACTTATTTGACTTATTAGCTAAATTAAGTAATTAACAGAAAGTTAGAGACCGACATTTAGAAGTGGTAGCTTTGGTATAACCTGGCAAGGGCACATGGCCATGCAAAGACCCCATTGACCATGTGTTACCATGGCACCCTAACCCTAACAACTCAAGAAGCACTCACAAGATCACAGCCACAAGATAAGCTCATGTATGAAGACTGTTTTATTGCATGATTAATCTAATATCACTAAATGCTGGACAAAATAATTGGGTGTCCCACTAAGATCCCTGATTACTCATGGTGGAGGGAACAGGCATACAATGAAAAGGGATGTGGTAAAAGGAAAAACAAAAATTGAATACCACCACTCACCAAAAGCAAATAATTCTCCAAATGACAACTTGGAATGGTACAGAATCTAGTCATCTACAGACATGCACCACAAATCCAGAATAAAAGGTTTCTTTTTTTTTTTTTTTGTTATTTCATCAATGAACCTTACTTGGACATGGAGAACAGCATTACCCAAACCCAAATCCAAATCCCATTTCTCCTCATTCACTTTGTCTATTGCAGCAATTATTGAAAGAAAGACTGACAAAATCAGCGAAATGAATGACTCATAAAAGGTAAAGTAAGCACACAAGGAAAATCAATTAAAGAGAAAGAAAATGAATCTTTAAGGCAATCCATGTCACATCGATTTCAAAGAATAGATCCAGCACTTAGAAACAGTCAATTCAAGTTCCGTGTGGTGGAAAAGCTTCTAAAGAGTGCACAAGCACAAGAGACAAAAGAGTTAGAGATCGGAGTAAAGCGAGGTTACCGTAACCATCTTCGACGAGAAAATTGAAGGTGTGGTGGTCACAGCTGTAGGTGAACTTGTTGTTGGAGGACGGAAGTTTCTGAAGACACTGAGCTGCAATCGCCGGGAAGTTTCCGGTGAACTCGGTGTATTCAGCTAACACCATTGTGCCGCGAGCAACAAAGCTGTATATGAACGATTCCTGACCCATCTCAACTGAGTCTCGAACTCGGAAACTCAGAGGCAGAGAGGAACAAGAAAAAGAGAAAAAAAGCTCTCAATCGTTCTTATTCAGTTCTGTTTGTTGTTCCAGTTTTACAATGAAGTTAGTAATTTTTAGGCTCCGTTTTCTTTTTTCGCTTTTTCTTTGTTCTGAAGAAAGAAATAATTTCCCTTTTTCTCCGTAATTTATTCATTGGAGAGCACCCACGGCGTTTTCTCTTTAGCATCACAAAATTAATATAATACTAATATTTATATTTATTTATGGATAAATAAATTGGTTTTTGTCTATTTTTTGAGCTGTAATCATTGACCGGGGTTTGACCTGTGTGAAGTGTGATCTATTCATCACTCATCAGTCACACTAGCTACTACTACGCGGATTTTGGTTTTTTCTTTCGGCGCTGTTTAATTACACGACAATATCTTGTAGTATTTGATAACTAAAACGAATCTAAATTCTAATCCAATTACAATGGTGCTGCCTCGCTGAGTACACCTATTTGATCATTAATAAAACTGTATGGTTAAAGCTAAAGTAGGCGCTAATTCTAGGAAGCTTTGGGGACTTTGCTTTTGTGATGCTTTGCCTCTTCTCTGCTTTCGTTTTATTGATTTCTTTGTTCCTTTCTTCAACACACGAACTTATATTTATTACTTTACTTAAATGCATGCTTCAAGTATCTTTATTTCTGTTATGCTAATTATTTTTTCTATTTCCTTTATTATTTTTGTGGAGATTTATTTTTTTTTAATAATTTTCTGCCTCTAAATAATATTAGCAACTAAGTTTAACTAAATAATTTAGAGTAACGTACATTTACACACTCATATATAAATGCTCCTAACAAATATTTCAAGTAAACGATTTTCTGTTACGTAAATGCTTCTTTTTTTTTTGCATTTTTTTTTTACAGATTTTTTTTCATATTTTTTTAATTTTTGTGTGGATTTTTCCTTATTTTCTCTATAAATTTTGATCTGCATTATTTTTCAACCAAACTTTGTGTTTCTTTTGAAATCCAGCACTGCAATCAAATTCCTATATTTTCGTGTGTTCGAGAACAATGAATGTTGAATGATTTAAGTTTAGATCAGTTGAATTAGGACAAATTGGATTATTCTTTTGAATCGAATCAAGTGGACGAGGTTTGGTTCATTCCTAATTTATATAGTTTCATTCTTCAACAATTTGAATTGAATAGAATGGAATGGAATCAAATGCAATTAAATCAAGTTATAATGAATAATTTCATTTTTCTTTGTGAAAATCAGTGTTGTTTCTGAATTTGAATTTGGATGGAATGTAATAGTTTCTAAATTTTTAGATGAATCTATTAGTGTTATATAGGACATTTTTCGGTTCATTTTTGTTTATGTTTAATGTTGTTGGTTTTTATGCTATAATTCAATTTTAAATGGAATTAATTTTTTTTTTTTAACTTTTAAGTGATTTCAACCAACAATGAGGTGATGAAATCTTTTTATTATAAGGGTAAAGTACATTTTTTGTCCCTGAAGTTTAGCAAAAATTTTAAAAATACCCTTAAGATTTATTTTGTTTTAATTTTGTCCTAGAAGTTTTCGATTTGCATCAAATATACCCTTAACGGCTAAATTTTCAAAAAAATTAAGACCAATTAACAATAATGCATGAAAACTATGCTTGATTTGCTTGTGTTGAGGGTTGTTCTTATGAAATTGTTGTTGAATTGGTCTTAAATTTTTTGAAAAATTAGCCATTCGGGGTATATTTGATGCAAATCGAAAACTTTTAGGACAAAATTGAAACAAAATAAAACTTAGGGGTATTTTTGAAACTTTTGTCAAACTTCAGGGACAAAAAATATACTTTACCCTTATTATAAATATGAAATTCTCTGCTATACATTCAGTTCATTTGTTTTTATATAATTGTGTCGTGCTTATAACATTTCGGTTCGTTTTTAGTATCTGTGTGTTGTCAATGAGCAGTTTGTCACAAAGATCGGTATAACTTTCAAGACACTTGATGAAGCTGAAAAATTCTATAAAAATGACTCTAAACTTGCTGGTTTTTCTACGAAAATAAGGAACACCATTCGAAATGAAAATAAAATTAAGAATCAATTAATTACATGTAATATAGAGAAGAAATAAAAATCAAAGATATCTCCAACTTTAAATACAAATCCCTCAGGTGGAATCAATTGTCCAACAAGGATTTATATAAATAAAATGAAGGACGTTAGTTTTTGAATCATTTCTAAATTTATTTTAAATCATTCACATACATGCTGTCCAAATAGAATAGAGTTGCTTAAACAGCACATGGAGTTAAGCATATTTGTGCGTCGTACGATCGAAAATAATGATAGAACAGGAATTAGACCAAGCAAAATATACTAATCATTTGTGGCAGCAGCGGGTGATCATCGTGAACTAAGTTTTGTAAAAAAAGATGTGAGAAATTATATTACAAGAAAAGTCTGCAACGTATCTGAACAAGATGATGCAAAAAAAAATTGGAAAATACTTATTAAGAATGAAAGAGAAGAATCAAAATTTCTTTTATGAGGTTGATGTTGAGGTTGATCACTCTATCAAAAATACTTTTTGGACTGATGCAAGAAGCAGGATGATACGTGTTTCAAATGTTCATGATATGAAGAGATCAAATATTATTTAAAAGTTATTAGTTTGATGTATTTTGATTTTTGTTTATTTAGTTACTAGATTGAACTTTATGTTTGTGGGCTTTAGGGTTTTCTTTGTTTTAACCTAATAAGAGGTTTAAATACTTCCTTAACTATTGTAGTCGTAGTATTGAGTGACTAGAGGTGCCAAAGCACGTTTTGGTTTTGTGATGAAACCATGGTGTAGACAAGTAAGGTTGAGTGAGTTCTTCTCTTGTTGCCCAGGAAATTGAGTAGAAGGTTGAGAAGTCCATTCGATGAAATTTCCAAACTATGATGTGGACAAGTTAGTTGAGCAGTCCCTTTCTTGTTGATTCAAGAAATTGGATAGAAAATATAGTAATTCTCTCTGTATTTAATTTCAACCGATCTTTTTTGTTTCTATTTCAATTTTAATTTGTGTCACTGTGTTTATCTTTTTGCGTATCATTTGATATAGAGCTTAGGTATTAGATTAATTCTTATTAATCTATATTTATTCTTTTATCATTAAAAAAAATTTAGTGTCTGTGGCATCTTTTTTTATGTTCTTGTCGTTCGTGTCTTTTGTTTGTGTTTCATTATTGTTTTATCGTTATTGTTGATTTTATTATTTTAAAAAATAAAAACAAACATACCGCACAAAAAAAAAAAGAAAATAAAAGAAAAATACACAAAAAGGGAAAGGAAAAAAAACAAAAAAATTATTTTTTTGTAATTGTCCTTTTTATATACTATTTTTTTTACCGAAGACGAATCTTTTTTGGAGAGGAGGAGAATGATACGTGTTTCAAATGTTCGTGATATGAAGAGTTCAAGTGTTATTAGAAGATATTAGTTTATATTTTTAGAATGTTTTAAGTTAATTTGATGTATTTTTATTTTGTTTATTTAATTACTAGATTGTGCCTTATGTTTATAGGGTTAAAGTTTTCTATATTTTAACCTAATAAGAGGTTATAAATACCTCATAAACTAGTATAGTCATAATTCAAAATGATTTAGAGGTTTGAAAACTTTTTTGGGTTTTGTGATGAAACCATGATGTGGACAAGTGAGGTTGAGTGAGCCCCTCTCGACAATTTCCTTCTACTCAGTACCTTGTAGACAACTTTTTGAGGAAAAAGATCTCCTACAATGGTATCAGCATTGAAATAGGTTAATATAAACAAAGTAACACAAAAATAACAGCAAAACTTTATTAATAGAATATAGTAAAAAAAGCTTTTTTTTTTAACCAGTTGAATTTAGACCCAGTGCATCTCTTATCTTGATTGGGGTTATGTCGATCTTCCCAAAGCGCGTCTCCAAGAATCCTTTATAGAGATCGAAGAAATGTGCCAATTCCCTCAAGAGGTTGTGTGGGACATTTAATGACAAGATATGTCTCAGTGCGCCAAATCCCATTTCCTCGATGATAGCTTTCTTCTGGTCACTCATTCAGCTATCATTCTCGTAGAGCATCTCCAATCGTGAGTTTTCTGCAATAATTTGAAATTATGTTGTACGGTAGCTCGAGTACCGGACGGTTCGGGGAGGTTACAGAGTTGGAAAGGTGGGGTTTCGCCTGGTTCAAGGATGTGGATGTGAGGCTGGAGCAGCCGACTTCACTTCGTATGGAGAGGGGAGTGCCACCTGCAAAGACACTTCGACGCTTTAGTCAGACAGGTGTGCAGGTGAGAAAGGGATAAGGTGATGTGTGTGACGTACCTTGGGGGAGGGGTAGGACCCTCCCCTTATATACCTTGTCAGAAAAGTGGGCCCCATAGAAAGGGGCCTCCTACCATGAAGTTTCCTTCTCTCCAGCTGTTATGCAGCTGGTAAGGAGGGTGCGTGGCCGGGTCGCCAGACAGGCGGGTGCGATGATTTACCCAACCGGGTCGGTCTCCATGCCTAGATGGGCTGGGCCGTAACAGTGCCCCCAACGCGCCAGCAATGGTCGTGAGCGCCGTAGGTGGCGCGTTATGTTTTCTCTCGTGCGTTGTCGCCAGGTCGGCCGCTCGTGGAGAGGACGTGCCTTTTGCATGCGTGTCTGTTTGTTGCTGGGGATAACCTTTCGTCGCCTCGTTCTTTGCGTCAAGCATTTAATGCTCATAATGGGTTATTTCAAAACCCTGCATGCAAAGACTATTTTACCCTTGCCCTTTCGCGCTTCTTGAGTCAGTTTTCTAATCTTTCTAATCCCTCAGTCAATTTTCGTTTTTCCCTTCCACTTCATTTCCTTGTTCGTTCTGCTTTCATCTTCTTCATCTTCGAATCCTCTACCGCAATCTTTGCATTCCTGCGCATTCGTTCCCCCTTACTTTCTTCCTAGCCATTGCAATCAATCCTGGTAAGTACTCATCCCTGGCTCTCTGTTTCATGTTCATTTTATCTTCATTGTCTATGCTTCTGTATGCATGCTGCTCTCCTGATTTGACTTGTATGTTGGATGACATTAGTGTTAGGTAGGTGCATTAGGGGGGTTACCATTCCAGGGCATTAGTTTTTAGGCTTTTACTTAGGATTTGCTTCGGCCATGCTTGGTTTCAGTTATTGAATAGGCTAAATGTAGTTTCTGGACCTTTTTCGAACTCCCGACCTCGTAGACTAACCGAGTGGTACCCCACTGTAGGTATGCCTCGTCACGTTTTGAGATCTTCCTCCTCAAGCGCGGGTTACGACCGATATGCTTGGGTGACCTCCGACGTGAAGGACTCCCCAAACCAAATGGGTGAGGAGGAGCTGACCGAGTTCTGTCAAGCCGAGTACTTGTGCGGCAGGACCGACGAGGAGTCTAACTACGATGTTTTCGTCCCCGCCCCTGACGAACGGTTATACGAACTCAACCTCCACTCCCCCCGAGTTGCTGACTGGATCTGGTTCTACAAGGAAATGTTTACCCAATTGGGGGTTCGCATTCCTTTCTCTTCTTTCCAAATGGCGCTCCTTAACCAATGCTCTGTGGCGCCGTCGCAGTTGCATCCGAAGAGTTGGGCTTCCATCCGCTGTTTCGAGATGGTGTGTGAATACTTAGAGCTGCCGGTGTCTGTCAACGTTTTTCTTTAACTTTTTAACCTTACGAATCCTTTCAAAGAAGGGAAAGCAAGGAAAGGATTCATGTCCTTCCGATCTGCCCAGGATCGGAGAATTTTTGGCTTATTTGAGGACTCTTACCACGGGTTCAAGGACAAGTACTTCAAGGTGTGCCTAGTCAAAGGTCGCCATCCCTTCTGGCTGTCGTTGGAGGGGCAGTGCCTCATCCTGACATATTGGAGTTTCGGGGCGGGGTCCAACACCTTTATTAAGGTGACATACAAAGGGATGTCCGCTGTGGACAAAAAGATTGCCGACGTGTTGTTGGCTGTTTTTGGAAAAAACTATGTGAATCCCCATCTCCTTATGGGCGACCGGGAGGTCGCTAGAAATTATATTTGTGAGTAGCTTTAACTTGCATTTCTTGCGCTACTGTTGCTTTGATTTGTTGTGCCAATTTCACGACTAACCTGTTTCACTATTTTGCTGCAGTGGGAATGTCTGCCGAAGTGACAGGCCTTGAGAATTTATATAACACCTTTCTGGCTGGCGACAGCGATGAGGAAATGGCTAACAAGAAACAGGAGGCTCCACCTGAAAATAACGAGAAACAGGCGGTGTCCCCTCCCTATGATGCCGAGATGTCAGACCAAAATGCTGATGAGGCACATGCCTCTCCCGTTCATGGTGAGGCGGTTGGTCCTGGTGAGGGCTCGACCTCCAATCCTCAATTCGAGGAGGATGATGTGAAGATTATCCACAACCCAAAGAGGAGGAAGTCTTCCTCCAGCCCTGAAGGAGCCCTCGCTGTGATGGAGAGGAATTTTAATGCCAGGAACTTTATAGACTCTCAGTTGCTTCCCGGCATGGAGGAATATTTCGATGGCTCGGATCTCCCTGGGCAAGCAAGGTGGATGTACCATTCTCTTCTCCGTGGCGCCGCCATAGCCAGGAAGGCTAAGTTTGAGCTGTCAGGAATGCAGTCGGTGCAGAGGAGGCTCGAGTCCTCTGTTAAGGCCAACAATCAATTTAAGGTGCAAGTTGAGATACTTCGGGAGCAACTATCTAAACGGAGGAGAAGCTCAAAGCTGCCGAGGAGAAGGCCACTGTTGCTAAGGAGAAATTAAACATTTCTGATGCAGCCGTTTCCTGGCTAACCGAGCGGGAGCTGACTTTGGAGAGCCAGCTTAATGCTGCACAGGGTTGGGTGGCTGCTTTGGAGAAAGAACGCGATGAGACCGTCTCGTCGGCCAAGCCGAAGCTGAAGAGTTTAAGAAGAAGTACAAAGAGATCGTGAAATAGGGAAAGAGTGCCATACTGATGACTGAAGAGGCTCTTAAAGCCCAGGTTAAGATCGTGGCCCCTGATTTCGACACGTCGGCAATCGGGGTCTTTAAAACCATCAAGGATGGCAAGATTGTCGATATGCCGAAGAAGTGATCTCTGTACTCTTGTATGAATTTTGTAATTTTTTGTTTTTGTAGATCTTGTCGTGTAGTTTGATGAACTTTGTTGTTGTGCATGCTGGATCTTGCAATTTGAACTGCTTTAGTAGTCGCCTGGTCATCTTATGATCACAGTTTTTCCCCGCTTACTCGGTAGTGCGTTTTCGTTCTATTTTGTTACCGTTTTGTTGGTATTGGCTTATCGCTTGCGTTTGTTTACCGTTGTGTTGGTAATTTGACGAAGCCAAGTTGTGGTTTCATTATTGCTGCAGCCATTTGTTATGGCGTTAACTTAGTGGGTTTTCGGGGTGATCAGTCCCGAGATACCGTATCGTTGCCTCGTTTAGCGTGTATCATAAGAAATTTGTTGTCGTGGGTTGTATAAATGGGGAAAAGTAAATTTAACAAGTGAACATTAATCGACAATTGAACAAGTCTATTGCAATGATAAGTATTTAACAGAAGTAAATTATTTGATGATAAAGCGAAACCCGGGTCTTACTGAGCTAGTCAGGTCGCCTACTTGGTGTGTTTGGACTAAGAATAAAATCTTCTTAAGTTACCCGCGTTCCACGTTCTCGAGACTTCCTTGCCGTCGAGTCTTTCCAATTTGTAGGCGCCCTTACCAATCACCTCTTTGACCCTGTAAGGGCCTTCCCAGTTAGCCGTTAGCTTACCTTCTCCCTGAGTCGGCATCCCGATGTCGTTGCACTGCAAGACCAGGTCATTTTGCTCGAATTCTCTTCTGAGTACTTTGGCGTTGTAGCAGGGCCATTCTTTGCTTCAGCGCTGCTTCCGACAAATTGGCCATCTCTCTAGCCTCGCCTACCAGGTCTTTCTCTACAGCTTCCTCTACTCCTCCCAGAAGTAACAGTGGCTTGGCTTGCCGACCTCTACAGGTATCATAGCATCCACCCCGTATGTCAGGCGGAATGGGGTTTCTCCTGTGGACGATTGCTGGGTTGTGTGGTAGGACCAGAGGACGGAGGCGAGTTCGTCAGCCCATGCTCCCTTTTTCTTATCCAGCCGCTTCTTGAGGCCTAACAAGATGACCTTGTTCGCAGCCTCAACTTGGCCGTTCGTCTGGGGGTGTTCCATAGATGAGAACTTTTGCTTTATGCCCAAACTGGCGAGGAACTCTACGAACTTCTTATCAGTGAACTGCGTCCCATTATCAGAGATAACGACCTCAGGGATGCCGAATCGAGTTACCACTTGTCTCCATAGGAACTTCCAACAATTGGATGAGGATATGCTGGCCAGTGGCTCAGCCTCTATCCACTTGGTATAGTAGTCGATAGCAACTATGAGGTACTTGACTTGCCCTGGACCGACCGGGAAGGGTCCCAGGAGGTCGATTCCCCAACGTGAGAAAGGTCGGGAGGACGTCAATAGACTTAGCTCGGTTGCCGGCGCCTTGTGAAAATTGGCGTTCTCCTAGAACTTGACGCATTTCCTTACGAATTTTTTGGAGTCTTTCATCATTGACGGCCAGTAATACCCTGCTCTGATGAGCTTTCTCGCTAAAGCTTTGCCCCCGATGTGGTGACCGCAACACCCCTCATGGACTTCTCTGAGCACATAGTCCGTTTGGTTGGGATGCAGACATTTCAACAAGGGTTGGCTGATTTCTTTTTTAAACAACTGGCCCTGTATGATTGCATACTTGGCTGCTTCCCGCCTTATCATTTTGGCCAGCTTGTCATCGCTGGGGAGCCTTGCCTTCTCCAGAAAATCAATGATCGGGTCCATCCAAGAGGGTTCTAATTGAGTCAGTTGCAGGACCACAGACGGTTCCTTTACCAAACCCTGAATGAGAGACCGGTTACCAGACCCTGATTTTGTGCTTGCTATCTTGGACAGTATGTCTGCTCGTGTGTTCCTTTCCCTCGGAACGTGTTGGATCGTGACCTCCTCGAATTGTTTGCTCAACTATTTGACCTTCTCCAGATACTTCTGTAACAGTGAATCTCTGGCTTGGTAGGTCCCACTGACCTGAGAGGTGACGACCTGCGAGTTACTACACACCTCTAACCTTGTGGCACCGACTTCCCGAGCTAAGATTAAGCCACCCAGAAGGGCCTCGTACTCTGCTTGATTGTTTGACACCGAGAACTCAAACTTGATCGATTGTTCATATATGACTCCGGCGGGGCTCTCTAGGATGATCCCGGCGCCTCCGAACGTTTGGTTAGAGGCCCCATCTACGTGGAGCTTCCACTGTATGCTCATTACCTCGGTTGGGTTCCCTGTTACTTCTACCAAGAAGTCAGCCATGGCCTGCGCCTTAATCGCATGCCTGGGTTCATATTGTAAGTCGTACTGGGACAGCTCGATAGCCCAAGTCATCATTCTTCCTGCTAAGTCGTGTTTCTGTAGTACCTGACGGATTCCCTGGTCTGTTCTCACGACCACCTTATGACCTTAGAAGTACTGTCAAAGTCTACGGGAAGAGGTCAAGAGTGCAAGTGCCAACTTCTCTAATTTGCTGTACCTCAATTCTGCTCCTTGCAGTGCTTTGCTCACAAAGTAAATTAGTTGTTGGATCTTCCCTTCTTCCCGTACCAAAACCGCTGCCATCGCTTCATCCGTTATGGCCAAGTACAGGTAGAGTGGTTCCCCGACCTTGGGCTTCCCGAGGACATGTGGTGTTGCAAGAATCTCTTTAAAATGCTTGAATGCTTCCTCACACACCGGGGTCCATTCAAATGCTATCCCCTTTCTCATCAGGTTGAAGAACGGCAGGGCTTTTGCAGCCGACACCCCGAGAAAATGACACAGTGCGGTGAGCCTTCCTGACAACCTATGAACGTCCTTGACACAGCCCGGGCTCTTCATTTGGAGTATTGCTTGACACTTTTCAGGGTTAGCCTCCACCTCTCTCTGGGTTATCATAAACCCCAAGAACTTTCCTGCTTCCATGGCAAAGGCACACTTAAGCGGGTTGAGCCTCATGCCGTGTTGCCGGAGGGAAGCGAACACGTTTTTTAGGACACATAAGAGGTCCTCAGGTCGGGTGGTCTTTGCAAGGATATCATCCATGTATACTTCCACCGTTTTGCCTATAAGGTCGCTGAATATTTTATTCATTAACCTTTGGTAGGTGGCCCTAGCGTTCTTCAGGCCGAACGACATTACCTTGTAATAGTATATTCCCCCCGGCGTTATGAACGCCGTTTTCTCTTCGTCTGGCCGGTGCATCGGTATCTGATTGTAGCAAGAATAAGCATCCATAAAACTCAGATACCGATATCCCGCCGCGGCGTCGACAAGCACGTCAATGTTGGGTAGGGGGTAGCAGTCATTGGGACATGCTTTGTTAAGGTCGGAGTAATCCACACACATCCTCCATTTTCTATTGTGCTTTCCTACTAGAACTACGTTCGACAACCAGGTCGAGTAGTCGAGTTTCCGGATAAATCCCGCTTTGAGGAAGCTAGTCGTCTGCCTGGCCACCTCCTCTGCTCTCTCTCTTGTGACATTTTTCTTCTCCTCTGAGCCACCGGTTTGGCCTCCACCTTGACAGCCAAGTGCGACATGAGCTGGGGGACTATCCCCAGCATGTCGGCTGGCGTCCAAGCAAATAGGTCGCCGTTGGCCCTGATCATTTCCATTAGGGGTTCCTTCAATTCATGTGGGAGGTTTCTGTTCATGAAGATGAATTTCTCCTCTGTGTCACTAACCCTGAACCTTTCTAAGTTCCCTTCTGGTTCGGGTCTGGGCTTGTCGCTGACTCTAACGTCCAGGTCGGCGAGGAACACTCCCGATGCTTCTTTAGATTTCTTCCTTAAGGAGAGACTGGCATTGTCGCAAGCGACTGCCGTTTCCAAGTCTCCCTTTATGGACCCCACGGATCTGTCATCAGCGATGAACCTCATTACTAACATCTTTGTACTGATCACAGCCCCGAGATCGTTGATGGTCTTTCTTCCTAGGATGACGTTGTAGGCCGTGGAATCTCGCAGAACTACGAACTCAGCCATTACCGATCTCCTTCCCTGTCCTAGTCCTACAGATACTGGTAGGGAGATTATCCCGTCGGGCTTGATGAAGTGGTCGCCCAAACCTACTACACCGTGCTAGTGAGTCCTTAAGTCGGCATCCCGGAGGCCCAAGGCATCAAACACATTATGGAACATGATATTCGAGTCATCCCCGGTGTCTACGAGGATTCGCTTGATAAGGTCGGTTCCCACTCTGGCCGTGATGACCATGGGAGGGTTTTCCATGACCTCGTCGAACCATTGGTCCTTCGGACCGAACGAGATGGGCAAAACCCTTTTGGAGCTTCGCACAAAAGAGGAGGAGACCGCCAGGACTTTGGCGTCCTTTTTGTGTGCGACCTTGACCTTGGAGCCGCGTCTCTTGCTGTTACCACGTTTACTATGGTAAGGCCGTGATCGTTGTCCTCTAGCTTCTGATGTCGCTTCACTGTGCGGGTCTTGTCTACTCCCTCGTGATCGCGATCTCGTCTCCTCGGCTCCCCGATGAGGTGGGAGAATTCAGCCATCTTTCCATCCCGAATTGCTTGTTCTAGCGCATCCTTCAGGTCGAAACAGTCCTGTATCTTGTGTCCATAGCCCTTATGATAATCACAATAGAGGCTCTTGTTCTCCCGGTTCTGTCCTTGAGAGGTCGGGGCTTCGATAGAATTCCTTTCTCAGCTATCTCCTAATAAACTTCTACGATGGGAACGGTGGGGGGTGTAGTTGGTGAATTTTCTGACTCGGGGAAACGGCCTGGATGTCTTGCTCGGCCCGCCATCTCTCGCATGCTCCTTCGACCTTTCCCCACCACCGTGCTGCCGGGGTTGGTTGTAGGCGGGTTGCCGTTTGTTGGCTGCCACGACTTGATTGACTTGTTCATCGTTGATATATTCCCTGGCCATGCTTTGGATATCTTGCATCGTCCATACCGGTTTCGTGGTGAGGTGCTTCCTGAAATCCTCATTCAGGAGTCCATTCGTCATACATAGACTGGCCACCGAATCAGTTAGCCCGTCGATCTCAAAACATTCATCGTTGAACCGGTCTAAGTATTTTCTGGTCGGCTCGCCGGGCCTTTGTGTCACCCCAAGTAAGTTGATCGGGTGTTTCGCCTTCGCGATTCGGGTAGTGAATTGTGCCAAGAAAGCACGGCTAATGTCCGAAAACATGGCGATGGAGCCTTGCGGGAGGCTGTTAAACTACCGTATTGCAGGTCCTGCCAGAGTGACCGGGAAGGCGCGACACCTTACTTTATCGCCCACTCCCTCCAAGTTCATTCTGGCCTCGAAGGTCGTAAGATGCTCCTGGGGGTCTTGGGTTCTGTCGTACCTCATGTCCGTCGGCTTATCAAAGTGCTTTGGTAGCCGAACCTCGAGGATAGAACGATGAAATGGGGTTGTGCCCATTATAACGGGTCGTCGTGTTCTCGTTGGCCTTTCTCCGCCGTCTTCCCGTTCGTGCCCTGTGGCGCATCTCCTTTCAGGCCGGGTGTATAGCACAGGATCCCGATGTCTTCTTGGGCGTTCCTGTTCCTCCCAGGCGCTTTCAGATTCAGATCATGGGCTAGGCGTGCGCCGGGAGTGACTTCTTTGAGGAGTTCTTCCACGCGCCTCGGTAAACCGGGAAGGGCTTGGTTCGGGAGTTTTTTGACGATGTTCCTGATCAGCCAGCTGGCGTTCTAGGTTCTGCATCCTATGACGTAATTCCTACATTATTCTGGCACTATTGCTGCCTGTTCCCCCAAAGGGGCGTCTCTCTTGGGATCGTGAAGACGGCTCGGGTCGTCGTGGAGGGGACCTCGTGCGCTCCCGGGAGGAGGCAACGGAGGCTGCCCCTCTGGGCTCTACCCCGCGAACAGGTTCTTCAGGACCCTGTATAACGTCCATTTAGGTGTTCCCCACAGACGGCGCCAATGTATGGTAGCTCGAGTACCGGACGGTTCGGGGAGGTTGTAGAGTTGGAAAGGTGGGGTTTCGCCTGGTTCAAGGATGTGGGTGTGAGGCTGGAGCAGCCGACTTCACGAGCTCTTCGTATGGAGAGGGGGGTGCCACCTGCAAAGACACTCCGACGCTCTAGTCAGACAGGTATGCAGGTGAGAAAGGGATAAAGTGATGTGTGTGACGTACCTTGGGGGAGGAGTAGGACCCTCCCCTTATATACCTTGTTAGACCCCTCCCCTTATATATCTTGTTAGAAAAGTGGGCCCCATAGAAGGGGGCCTCCTTCCATGAAGTTTCCTTCTCCCCAGCTGTTATGCAGCTGGCAAGGAGGGTGCGTGGCCGGGTCGCCAGATAGGCGGGTGCGATGATCCGCCCAACCGGGTCGGTAGGTCTTCGGGCCGGGTCGGTCTCCATGCCTAGCTGGGCTGGGCCGTAACAATGTTATACGATATATTTATAGAGTAAAACCCCTCCCCGGTCCCTAACCATTTACGAAATTGACCTGGCGCCCCCTCACCATTGGAAATTAACAACGCGGCCCTTAACCATTCTCTCCGTGTGACCAAAAGGACCCTATTATCAGTTTACAGGTAAAAAATAACCGGAAGATCCTACCTGTACCGGTAGCTGTTATACGTGGACTGAGTGTTATTGATAGGATAGAATTCATGTACACAGTCATCAAAAACGCTGCAGTTTTGATTCCAGTTCTTAATAAGAGTAATCCCAAATATTAATGTGAACCCTAGATATCAAATCTTACCTTGCCTTCAGTGATGAACACGGAAGAACATTCATCAGATTCAATCCGTCGCTCATGGAAAGAGAAGTCGATCGGAGCTTCAAACAACAACTCTGGCAATGTTGGCATGGTAAAGAAGAAGTTCACACATCCAAGCTGTTATTGTGGAGCTCATGCGATTCTCTTTGAATCCACCACATCAAATAATCCAAATAGGTTATTCTTTGGTTACAGTTATTTCAAGGTACATTAGGGTTTATTCCATCTTACAATCTTTTTTGTAATTAGGTTGATTAAATTTTTTTCATAATTGTAGACTCCTTCAACGCATTACAAATATTTTAAGTGGCTGGATGAGCTGATAACTAAGTCTGGCTATACAGTGGTAGAAGTCCAAAAAACGGAAGTTCATGGGAGATTGAAGAAGTTAGAGGACAAAGTTAAAGAGATGGAGATTAAGCTATATGATGGAGTTCATGGAAGAAGATACACTAGACAGAATAGATGTATTATCATGGAATTTTTCATTGTTGTTGTTGGTGGAATTTTTGTTACTGCACTTCAGCCTAATAGGATGTAAAAAAATTGTAACTTATTTTGGATGTTGATGTTATTAACTAGATGCACATTAAGGATGATGACTGTGATGTTAAATTGTTGAATTTCAATGATAGAAATGTTGTTGTGATTTAAATTGTAAGTAACCTTGTGACAATTTCTGAGTGTTTAATCATTTGAAGTATATTTTCATACAATCTCATTGAATGAAGAATAAACCAAATCTAGTGTGCAACCAAAATCTTTAGACTGAAACACAATATCATAATATATAAAAAGTTGCAGAACACCTACATGGCATTACACTTACATGGCATTACATGTTATGCCTGGGTAAGTATATAAAACACATAATCTAAAGTGTTCATGTACTAGAAGTTCCAAAATACTAGACCAATGTTAGGCAGAGTTTCCAATCAGATATAAGTCACAAAATACTATCCAAAATACTAGCCATAACTATCTAATCTTCATTTTTTCCGTGGAGCTTTAAAAGGGGGTGCAGTGGAGCCAAATTCTTTAATGCTTAGTGGTGCTCCGAAGCTTGGTGCCTTGATTCCTTGTTTGAGTCCTGGTGTTGGGATGAATTGGAACAATCTAGCTGCCGTGCCAGCACTAGTTGCTGCTTGTGTCTCGAGAGAAATGCCAATAGATGTAGTTGATCTTGTAGCCATCCTTGATTGGGTTGGTGGGGCTTGGTTTATGGGCATAGTGGGTGGAAGTAACGGCCCATGAACCTGAGATGTCAATGGCTTACGAATTGGCTGTTTCTTCCAGAAGGGTGCAGGAATTTGTGGACCATTCACCATATTTTGCAAGACATGGTTGGTTGCAGTTGCGGTTGGGCCTGGGGCAGTTGAACTAGGTACAGCTGAGTTTGGTGCAAGTGATCCATCACCATTTTCACCAGTTTGTCCATTGATGTCTTGAGCCTGCTTTTTTGACCAACAATAATGAAAATTAGATTTCTTTTTGGTACACTAAAATTTCAGCCACAATGTTATATTGATCACTACTATTACCTCATTCGTAGGAGCAGATTGTGACACTGGAATTTCTACTCCTGCCTGTTGAAGGGTCAATAGAGTAATATTTCTTGGTATCTTCTTCTTATGATTTCTTGCTTTAGCCTATAATTTGTGTACAAGTTAAGGGTTATCCTATTTTATGCCACACCATAAACAAGATAACACATATTAGTCATCAACTTACGATAGGATCTATGACCGCAGAGGGGCAGCACCAGATTTAGGTATAACAATAGCTTGGTTATCACCCTGTAATCAATTGTAAGAAATTTAGGACACATAAACCCCTCATTAAACCATTTATAAGACACATAAACCCCTCATTAAACCATTTTCTAGACACATAAACCCCTTCGATACTCACATTAACAGACATTTAAATCCCTATAACTCCTAATACTACCCTACGTATTGTACCTTTGTATTTCTTGCCTTCTTCTTCTTTAGCTGCCAATTGGGATCCCTTGGAGCTCCCTTACATGTCTTGTAATAGTGACCCTTTTCCTCGCACTTGCTGCATGTCACCTCGAAGGCCTTTTTTACCTTGTTCCCTGTTAGTTGGCTCTCAGACACAGGATCCGTAGTTCTTCTCTTCCTAGGACGACCAGGAGGTCTCTTGATGGCAGGTGCCACTGGCTTAAGAGCATCTGATGTCTCCCAAAATTCCTCACTGTTGACAGGTTGAATTGTAATACCATAAGTGGCACGCATGGCATCCATGGTAAGCCACTCATGCACAAAATCTTCAGGCTTCAAGTTAAGCGTCCGTAACCTTGAGATTGCAGCAACTGCATGTTTACATGGCATGCCTGCAACAAATTACATTATTACATGTCTACTTAATAGAAACAACTAAGTGGAGTTTACTAGAGAATTACCAGTAAGTTGCCATTGATTACAAGTGCAGGTCTTTTCCCTTAGATTAACCCCAAGCTTACTTTGGCGTCTTTGAACCTCAAAGATAACTCGTTCATCATCTCCAGTTCACTCAGCTGTCCACTTACAGCTTTCAGGCTTAATGAATTCGTCCAACCTTTGCTGTTGAACAGGAGCCAGTTTTCCATGATAGTTACTTAACCTCTTCTTATGTCCAGCCATTTTCCTCATTATGTAACACCTCAAATCCTCACACATTGTCAATATCGGCTTGCTCCTATACTCCACAATCTTTGCATTCCAAACCTCACACATATTGTTGGTGATGTTATCAACCTTCGGATAGTGAGAGAATTGACTCTTAGTCCATGCGGATTCACGAAATTTGGAGAGATACTCCCAAGCAGGCGGGTTCACTAATTTCAACTTGTCCATTTTTGCACGAAATTCTGGAGTTGTTGTACTCCTTGCACATTGCCATACCAAACCCTTCGATTGTTTGTCTTTCCATTGCTTAACAAAGTTTTTCCAAATGTGGAGGACGCAGTTCCTGTGGTGCGCCCGTGGCATAACTTCTTGAAGAGCAACCTCCAGTCCCTTCCACACAATAGGCACACAATCATTTGATTACTAATTCAGATGGGCATCAATTCACTAATCAACAAAAAATCAACTACCAGCACAAAAGTAATTATCAACACACCATTAATTAACACATTAATAATTAACATACCTTCTGCTGATCCGAAATAAAATTCCATCCATATTTAGTGCAAGAGCCTAGGTCCTCCTGGAGAAGAGTTAGGAACCACCTCCATGTGTCAGTACATTCACTATCAACCACAGCGTAAGCAATGACGAAAAAGTGGTTGTTAGTGTCTTGAGCAACGGCTGAAAGGAGATGTCCACCAAAATAACCCTTTAGGTGACAGCCATCTAGCCCGATTAAAGGACGACATCCTGACTTGAACCCACGCTTGCATGCATCCAATGATATGTATAGCTTGTCAAACACAGGTGGTGACTCAGGTTGGGGGATCACATCTACTATAGCTGTTGACCCTGGATTACTCCTATGAAGCTCAAACAAGTAATCTCTAACCTTCCCAAATTGCTCCTTTTCATTTCCTATAACCTCCTCTCTGGATGCCTTCAAAGCTCTCAGTATCATTTTATAGTGGATATGCACATTATAGTCCTCTTTCATGTGCTCTAAAGCCTCCTTAGGTGATAGCTGCGGCTGTGTGAGCAACCTCTTCACTAGCTTGCTTGTAACCCATGATCTACTTGCCATGTTGCTTGTCAAATTTCTCCCACAAGTGTGCTCCTTAACATATGTTTTGACTTGAAAACACAGTTCCTGACTGTTCCAGGAAGTTAGGATTAGCCAAAGACAGCCCTCTTCCGCACACTTTGCTCTCACTCTATGCTTTTCATTTTTTAAATACTCTAACTCTTTTCCTTCAAAAACAAACATGTCCTTCAATGCTTGCTTGAATTGTACCATGGTGTCAAACATTTCTCCAATCTCAAAATCCACATCACCATAACCAGTATCATCATCAAATTCATGAAATTTAGGCTTTCTACCCTCATCATCAGAAGAAATTAGAGAGTTGAATGCTTCTGATTCATACTGATATGGCTTGTCAATGTCAGAATCTAGCTCTTCCACAATGGGCTCATCATTGTCACCTGCTCCATGCACCACATTTGGGCTTTCATCCTCTCCAGCATGTTGCCCTTGCCTTGGCCCATTAAGACCCTCATCCCTATCCAGTATATGCCTTCTTGTCCTCCCCACATATCTCTTATTCTTTTTCTTCTTCGTTTTAGGAGATAGGCCATCATCATCATTAACTTTTTCCTTCACAGGTGTCACAGTTTTCTTCTTAGGTGTTGCTCTCTTCTTCTTAGGTGTCATTTTCTTCTTTTTGGGTGTGTCCTTCTTACTATTTTTCCTTGACCTTAACTCCTCACTACTACTGCTGCTTAGTGTCTCATAACCAAGTGGGGGAGGCTTATAAACTTCATCTTCAGCGCTCTCATAGCCATCATCAGTGGAGGAATCATTCAAGTCTACAGGAGCAGCCCCTGCTTCATCCACATCTGGCTGCCTCATATGATGCTCAAAATACACATGCAACTCATCAGTTTCTAAATTTGCCATCTTGTTATCACACATCTGGTTAATTTCTTTGTCACCTTTTAAAATGTGGAGGCCAGCCTCTAGGTAAGGGGCACTGGGGTCTTGCCAATACATAGCCTTGTACTCTGTATATCCTAACCCTTTGAACATCTCCTCAAAATCCTTAAAATTAACAAAGTCAATGTCCAACTTGGGGAATTTCTCCACCTTACCACCAAGGTAGCTGAGCATAAAATTATCGTCTTTCTCAAACCACCCCCCATGGTGAAATACTGGTATAATCTCAACAGCTATCTGCAATATATAAACTTCACTCAGTAACCCATAAATAAATTATTATTAACAGACATTAATATACTCAAAACAAACAAAAAAACTTTACTCCAAGTGATGACCCAACCCTAGTGAAAGTGACTGTTCTTCACAAATGTAAAAAAGTACACATATCATACTTTATGGTGGTCCGTGATAACAATACTTCCTTCGGATAAACAAATGAAGGACCACAGTGATGTCGTTAACAAACGGTAGTACAAACTCACCTCTAAAAACGGAAGTGCAGCTCCGTCAGTAGCATGTCACCACCTCCGTCAGCAAACGCCACGTTACTGCACAGTTACGTCGTCCTCGCCGGCTCTCTTTCGTCGTCGTTTCTGACGGGAAGACTAACAGTCTCTAGGGTTTACGGTAATTCTTTGTGTGGATGAGGGCAAAAAGTGAGAGCGTGTGATACTTCAGGGAAAGAATGAGGAATGTATGTTAGAATCTGAATCCATTGTGCATCAAAACGGCAACGTTTTTTATGACTGTGTAAGGACTTAATTGTCTCATCAAATCGTTTGAATCCACGTCAGATAGTTACCGTTACACGTAGGATTTCTCGGTTACATTTCACGGAGAGGGTCCTTTTGGTCACACGGAGAGAATGGTTAAGGGCCGCGTTGTTAATTTTCAATGGTGAGGGGGCGCCAGGTCAATTTCGTAAATGGTTAGGGACCGGGGAGGGGTTTTACTCATATTTATAATACAAAAGTAGAGTTGATTTAATGTGTATATGCTTACATCGTAAACTGGCTTCTCCTTCTTTGAGACGGTCTTCTTGGCAACTTTCTTCTTTCTCATTTTGACGGTAAGAAATTAAAAATTTGGTCAATACTTAACAATATTATCAACTGAACATCAGTTAATTCATAAATGAACCAAAATTAGTTCACTATTTGAACAAGCAAACATAAAGACTCAATCATCAACAAAAACATTCCATGACCTAAGCACAATAAATCCAAGTGAACGAGACCAAATGAACCTCAATTAAACTGAGTAATGAACCGAAATTACTTAATGATCCCACCACAAAAAATCATTTTAGAACAAGCAAACGAAAAGACTCAATAATTAACAAAAACACATCTAAATCATTTTTGGATAAGAAAAAGTAGTCTAAATGACACCAGAAGTAGTATGAAGTCTATTATATGCCCTAACTATACGAAATCCAAGAGAACGAGATTCAATCATCAACCAAAACATATGCAAATCAATTTTATATCCAGAAAAGCATCAATGTGAGTTAGATAACACCGAATGAGTATAGTTATCACAAAATGTATACTATAAAGAGAACTATTGTTTCTATTTTCTTGTTTTTAACTATATCTGCTATTTCGCAAGAGAGAAGACAAAAGAAAAAGCTGCGTACCTTTAATGATCTTTCTTCCTTTTTTCGCTTGAGTTCTCGCTGAGTTTTGATTGTTTGTTGCGAGATTTTGAGAGAGGTTTTAAATTTGAAAGAAAAATAGTAAGAGTTTATGTTGCATAGCTCTTTGAAATAAAAGTGATTTTTTTAGATTTGGACTAATTTAATTAAATTTAAACAACAAAAAAATTTAAATGTATAACATATTATTTTTTTATTTATACACAATACCGTATAAATTTTAATTTTGATATGTTATAAATAATTATTTATAGTATTTACAAACTTTAGGTGTACATTTAACATATTGATGCTTAACATGCTTTAAGATGTTTTTGTTGTAATATGATTTTAGTTTTGCTTAATCTTTAATGTAATTAAAGAAAAAAGTCATCCACATGATTTTGTTAATATAATACCATCGTTTTATATGCTAGTGTTAAAATGGGTTGAAAATATATAATATACCTATTTTTGAATAATCAATCAATTGTATTAATAAAAGATGAAAATACTATTTTCTACTGACGTCGTCTTCTCTTGAATCTTGACTTGTTAAAATTGATGAATGATATTAACTTTATTATCATTTAGTTATCAAGTTAGTAACATTATTAATTAAATTTGTAAGTTATAAGTTTAAAATTAAGCCGAACTTTATAGTATAACTAATTAACAATAATATTGAGACTTATATAGTACAATAAAATACTAAATTAATTAATACAAAATTGCAACAAATTAACACTAACAAAATTTATTGCTTAAATGGGTGACCCTAATACATCACCATTTTCAAATACTAACTAGTAACTATTAATTCTAGTGGTAGAAGTGTGAAGCTCCCTCGTATATTAGATGTGTTTCAAAGTATTTAATTATTTTTTTGTGGATTTATTTTTACATTAGCATTGCTCCTGCAAAAAGTTATTTTGATTAAGCTATTTATTATGTTTAGATATTGTATAGCAATTAAAATAAATTCTATATAGCAATTAAATAATTTAGGAAGAAAAAACAATTAATTACATAAAGATCCAATTTAAAATGAATTATGTACTCTACACGTACTCTTCTACAATAATTTAATTAAAAATTTTGGATCACAAACCAATAAAATAATCCAAACTTTTGTGATTGTCATTACCCTAATCAAAATAAAGAAACATTTCGTAATAGAAATTTAAAAAACTCATTTAATATTTAGATAAGAATACACATAAAAAAATATAAGGTAAAAATAGAAAAAAATAAAAAAAATAAAAGAACATATCTAAGTTATTAAATAGGATAAAAAATCTGCATTCAATTATAATAGCAATAAATTATTTGATCCACATTATTTATATATGATTTAGAAAAATATAAATCAACCTAATATAGTAATATTATAAAAACACAAGCCAAGCTAAAATTAATATAAATAAGCCAATGAGTTATAGTTCAAATGTTATAATCTTTCTATACTCATCTGAAAAGTCTTTAATAAAAAAACTATAAATATAAAATATATCAAATCAAATAACCAATTTAAATAACACAAACCGGAAAAAATATATAATTTAATTAACCTAAATTATAACAAAGGTGATAATTTGATTAACCTAAAATATAGAACAAATAAAATAATTTTAATCAAGGTTAACAGAAATAATTAAAAATAAAAATAAAAAATTATTTTAATTAAATATTTAAATAAATTAAATTACTAATAAAATAATATAATTATAGAATAATAAAAATAAATAAAATTAAACCAAATTCATTATTTCATAATTAATATCATTATAGTAATCAGTGGAAGAGCAATTGTTTAGGAATGTATTTAGTTTTTCCATTTAGCAAATAGTATGCTATTATTGCTATATACCCGTATTTGAATTGGATTCATCCATGTAATAGTTGTCCTTGCAAATAGATATTATTTTTTAGTTAACTTGATTTGCCCTTATGAGAGAAGTAAAGGAGAAAAACCTTTCTCTAATTTCGTATTTTACTGAGGGCATACTTGACCTCACATTCTTTCTTATTTTTGTTATTTACAATAAGAAGCTGTGAGGCAGTGATCCACACTATGCTCTAAATGTGAGCCGCATACAATGATCCATGAATGGGAGTTAAAGTTATAAAGGATGGATGGTTCTGATTCCATATATACGACGTCGTATCTATTTCAGCATGCACCGACAATTTTGGGTCAAATAACTCTTCTCCATACCAAAATCATCGCTGCCAAACCCCCACTATTTTCCATTATTTATTTATTTATTCATTTTGTTTTTACAGTTTCTCTTCCTCTTCCACTTCCACTTCCACCCCCTTTCTCTCTAAACCCCAAAAACAATGGCATCCTCCACATACATGATTCAAACTATGTTGGTGTGCTTGGTCATCTGCTTAAATGATGCAGTTGCAGATGTGGAACCTAACTCTGAAGGAGGAAAAAGGTGCGACAAGAGATGGATACACATAAGGAAGATACCACCAAGATTCAACTTAGATCTACTGGCAAAATGCTCCGAATACCCGCTGTTTGACGACTTCTGCCCGTACCTTGCGAACCACGGCCTGGGTCAGAAGACGCACAACCACTCAAACAGTTGGTACCGCACCGACCCATCCACCTTGGAACTCATATTCCACCGTCGCATGCTGGAATACCCATGCCTCACCCATGACCCCTCCCTTGCTGATGCCATCTTCCTCCCATATTACGCCTCCTTAGACGCCCTCCGCTACCTTTACGGTCCAGACTATAACTCAAGCTCTGATCATGGCCTCGAACTCTTCGAATTCCTCCAGGATGACTCCCCTGAGATCTGGACCCGCAGAATGGGCCACGATCACTTCCTTGTTATGGCTCGCCCCGCTTGGGACTTCACGCAGCCCTTACATAATGACCCGCCTCTTTGGGGAACCTCCTTTCTTGAGCTTCCCGAGTTCTACAACGTCACCGCTCTCACGCTTGAGTCTCGCGCGTGGCCCTGGCAGGAACACGCTGTTCCTTACCCAACGTCATTTCATCCCCCGAATCTGGGTTTGTTAGAGTCCTGGGTGCAGCGCGTGCGCCGCTCCAAGCGTTCCAACCTGGCCATGTTTGCGGGCGGTGGTGGATCCTCCACTGGTGGGCCCAATGTCCGTCGGAGTATCAGGATGGAGTGCGAGTACGCCACGGCTAATTCCACCGGTGTTGACGGGTACGAGAGTCTGTGCGAATTCGTGGATTGCTCGAACGGTGTTTGTGAGCATGACCCTTTGAGGTTCATGAGGCCAATGTTGAAATCGAGCTTCTGCTTGCAGCCGCCGGGGGACACGCCGACGCGGAGGTCGACGTTCGATGGGATCGTGGCGGGTTGCATACCAGTGTTCTTTGAAGATCTATCGGCAAAGGCGCAATACGGGTGGCACTTATCGGAGAACGAATTTGAGAGTTTCTCAGTATTTATTCCAAAGGAGGATGTGGTGTTCAAGGGTTTGAAGATCTTGGATGTTTTGAAGCGGATACCCAGGGCTAGGGTTCGGCGAATGAGGGAGAAGGTTCTTGAATTGATTCCCAGAGTTGTTTATCGCAAGCATAACAGTTCTCCAGGTTTAAGGATGAAGAAGGATGCTTTTGATATTACTGTTGATGGTACTTTGGAGAAGATTCAATCTCGTCTTCAAGAACTTAGCTTGATTCATTCACATCCTCTCATTCTGTAACTATGATTTTGTCTTTTTCTAGTTAGTTAAGTAATTGGTTATAATTTACTTATTAATAGATTTTGTTGAGTATTGATTAAAGAGTAACTAGTTTTTTGAGCCAACATTTCTGCAAAATAGTGAGACTTGTAATTCATTTCGTTTATTTTAGTTTTTTAGCATGTTTAGATTAAAGTTTGTAAATAGAAATTTGTATTAAATTGATTTTATAAATTTAATTTTGATAAAAAGTGAGTTGGTGTTAATATAATTTATATTTAATAATTTTTTATTAAAATAAATTATAATAAAATATATGTTATTTGGATGATATTATTTAAAATTATATTTACCTAAAAAATATTTAAAAACATGTAATTATATCCTTAGAAATCATATTTTTTTTAACACTTCCTCTTTATATTTTCTTTAGCACTTTTTCACTATAATTTTTTTTAAAAGAATTTAAATTTTTGTATTGAAATTTAGTACTTTTTATCATAATTTTTTAGTATTATTCTTGAGTACTCTGAATAAATTACATACTAATTCAGTAACACATAATAAAAATTATACAAAGTTAAACCAAAAATAATAAAATTTTATTAAAAAAATGATGTATTAATAAAAATTATTAAAATAATTATGAACAATTAGTTCTAAAAAATATATTAAAAAAATACAATAATATGCATTAGAAAATATCAAAGAAAAAGTTTTTAATAAAACATCCATACTATAAACAAGAAAAATAAATAAAAAATTGAGAAACAATTATAATTTAAAAAAAAAACTAGAAATGATAGTACGAAAACATATTTATTTATGAAGCATGATCATACAAAAATAGAATAATTCTTATGTTTTCTGCTATTTTTGTTACAAATGAGATTAAACGATAAAATTAACAGAAAAAAATAAATTTTTTCAATTATTTCTTAATCTAACAATTAAAGGCAAACTTAAAAATTATGAACTGATAAAATAGGAGTTAAAACACAGAATCTTATTTGCATTTAAAAGAAAAAAAAAATAATGGCCAATGAGCTTTCTGGTGCGGATCATCATTCTGGTCAACATTGTGTAAACATTATAATACCTACTCTGATGCTAATTTCTTTAGGCATGACAATCCATCATTATAATTGGTAGTATTAAGAGGGTGCAAGCTAAGAGACAAACACTCCACATCCACATGACTTTTGGCTCAACCAAATATCTAATCCACATACATCAATTATTGCAAGCGAACTATTTAAAAAATTAAAATTAGGCATTCAAATAACTATTCATCCTTATGAACGATGATGGGTTAGATGATTGATAATAATTTTCTATGAAATATAGATTCGACTATTTTTTTTTGGTATTATAGATTAGGCTACTTATTTAGACAGAAAGGAACTTAGGTAAGAATTGGGTAGTTTCGGCCCAGTAATAGGCTTGTGCTCCGAGGAGAGACTAATCCCATGGCCCAAATTTATTATCCATTATTATTGGTCATGTTAGTATTGAACTTGGTCAACATATATGACATTTTATTATTATTATTATTATTATTATTATTATTATTATTATTATTATTATTATTATTCAGGGGTGTACGCAGATCGGATCACATCGGATTGAGTTGGATATGGCCGAAAATTCGATCCGATCCGCACAATTTCCATCGGATCGGATATGATATCCCCTATTTTAGTGTCGGATCGGATATCGGATATATCCGCATAATTGAATCTTTGTTGTGATAAAAACAAATTGAATGCCCATTTATGAGATTGGACGGCTGAAGTTTTCAAGAGAAAAATTTGAAGACCAACCTTTAATAAAGGTTGAATTTGTATAGCTATAAATAAGGCTTCATAGCCTTACGTACAATAGACAACAAGAGCAATAAAACATTTCCTTCTCTCTCTATAATATTCGTCACTTTATACCGTGCTAATAAACTCTCTTTCTTTTATCTCTATGTGCTTTTAAGCTACAATATTTATAATATTAACAAATTGATAAACTACTTATATTATAGTGAGATAAGAGCATATTTGTATTTCTCTATTTTATATTTACGTCTTCCTTATTTATTTATTTATTTCACAACACGTTATCAGCACGAAACTCTAACGAAATTTTAGGAAGACTCCAAGTAACAAATTTTCATTATGTTGAAACTCTCTCATCTTGAATATAATGCTTTTGATATATCTGAAAATAATTATTTATCATGGATACTAGATGTTAAAATCCATCTTAATTCAATAGATCTTGGAGATACTATTAAGGCTAAAAATAATACCTCCCAAAAGGATAAAGCTAAAGCTATGATTTTCCTTCATCGTCATCTTGACGTATGATTGAAAAATGAATATCCCACATTAAAAGATCCTGCAGATCTGTGGAAAGACCTTGAAGAAAGGTACAATCATCAAAAGACAGTGATACCTCCTCAAGCCTGATATGCTAGAGAAAACTTTCTCGACCTTTCCGTGCCTCGAATGTGCTCTTGCAGTAGCAATCGAGAAAAAAAAGATTTAAAAATATTCTGAGCTAATTTCTTGCTTTCTTGTTGCTGAACGCAACAATGAGTTGCTCTTAAGAAATTATGAAGCGCGCTCAGCTGGCGCCGCTCCATTTTCTGAAGCAAATGCGGCAACTTATAATCCCAGAAGAGGTAAATGGCAAGATTTTGATAACAAGAAAAATTATGGAAGGAAAAGAAATTATGTTCACAAGAAAGGATCTCATCAGAAGTGGGATAAAGAAAGAAACAATGGGCAAAGTAAATCAATTGAGGATAAATACTTCTGTTGTGGTGGAAATGGCCATTGGTCACGTACCTGTCGTACCCCAAGGCACCTAGTTGATCTTTGTCAAGCATCCTTGAAAAGGGATGACAAAGAAAAGGAAACAAATTTTATTTCAAATAATGAAAATTCCACCACTCATTATGATGTATCTAATTTCTTTAAGGATTCTGAAGGAAATATTGGCTATTTGATCAATGATGGAATAGTTTGATATGTGTTTGTGTTTGTTAAGTATTCATGTGATAAATTTTACTGTGCATGTACTTCTACTCATTTTATTATTATCATTTGTCTTTGAAGAAAAATGGCAGTACATATTCTGAAGATATTTGCCTTGCGAATAGTGCAAGTTCGCACACTATTCTTAAAAGTGATATATATTTTACCCATCTTGTGCCAAAAGAAGAATATGTTAATGCTATTATTGGCTCAGGCAATGTGATAGAAGGCTTCGGAAGAGCTATAATTTTGTTTCCTGGAGGAACAAAATTCATAATAAATGATGCACTATTGTCTACCAAGTCTCGAAGAAACTTATTGAGCTTTAAAAATATTCGCCGAAATGGATATCATATTGAGACTATGAATGAGAAAAATTATGAGTACCTATGTATCACAACTCATGATTCAAATAAGAAAGTTATATCAGAAAAATTACCCTCACTTTCATCTAGGTTATATTATACCAAGATTAGTGCAATTGAATCACATGCCATTGTAAACCAGAAGTTTACTAGTCCAAATGATTTCATAACTTGGCACGACCGATTGAGTCATCCGGGAACAACCATGATGAGAAGAATTATTGAAAACTCACATAGACATTCACTAAAGAATCAGAATATTCTTAAAACTAGTGAATTTTTGTTGTGCTGCATGTTCTCAGAAAAAATTAATTTTAAGGCCATCACCAGTAAAGATTGGATTTGAGTCCCCTGAATTCCTAGAAAGGATTCAAGGTGATATATGTGGACCTATTCATCCACCATGTGGATCTTTTAGATATGTTATGGTCCTAATAGACGCATCTTCGAGATGGTCACATGTGTGCTTATTATCTTCTCGCAACCTGGCATTTACGAGATTACTTGCTCAAATTATTCGATTAAAAGCACAATTTACAGAAAATTCAATCAAAGCAATTCGTCTTGATAATACTGGTGAATTTACTTCCCAAGCTTTTGATGCTTATTGTATGACTAACGGAATAAGTGTTGAACATCCAGTAGCTTATGTTCACACACAAAATGGGTTAGCAGAATCACTTATTAAACGCCTCCAATTGATTGCTAGACCTTTGATTATGAGAACAAATCTCCCAACCTCGGTTTGGGGGCATGCTGTTTTACATGCCGCAGCACTTATTCGTTTGAGGCCAACGAGTTACCATCAGTTCTCTCCTATGCAACTAGCTTTTGGCCAGCAGCCAAATATTTCTCATTTAAGAATATTCGGGTGTGCGATATATGTTCCCATTGCACCACCTAATCGCACCAAAATGGGACTCCAAAGAAAATTGGGGATATATGTTGGATATGATTCTCCCTCTATAGTAAGGTATCTTGAGATACAAAGGGGAGATGTATTTAAAGCCCGGTTTGCGGATTTTCATTTTGATGAATCAAATTTTCCAATATTATGGGGAGAGAATAAGCTCCTGAAAAGGAACTTAATTGGAATGCATCATCGTTGATGCATTTAGATCCTCGATCAGGGCAATGTGAACTAGAAGTTCAAAAGATTATACATTTGCAAAGAATAGCAAATGAATTGCCTGATGCATTTTTCGATACAAAGAGGATAACCAAATCTTATATACCAGCGGAAAATGCCCCAATTCGAATTGATGTCCCAATAGGACAAATAGCCACTGAAGCAAATACACGTCAGAAGCGTGGCAGGCTTGTCGATTCCAAAGATAAAAATCCTCGAAAGAGAAAAGAGGTAAATACTATTCCTGTTGAAAAAGACACACTAAAGACACCTGCAGTTGTCCAAAATTCTGATACAATTTTAACGCCAGAAGACGTTCAGGTAGCTGAAAATTGTGAAAATGACGAGATCTCAAGAAATTATATTTTTACAAGAGAGAAATGGGATCGAAATAAGACAATTGTCAATGAAATATTTGAATATAATGTGGCATTAAATATCATGCATGAAAGTAAGGATCTTGAGCCAAGATCAATCGAAGAGTGTCGACAAAGAAATGATTGGCCAAAATGGAAAGAAGTCATGAAGGCTGAATTAGACTCACTTGCAAAACGTGAAGTCTTTGGACCTGTAGTCCGTACACCTGCAGATGTAAAACATGTTAGATACCGATGGGTATTTGTGAGAAAACGAAATGAGAAAAATGAAGTTGTGCGCTACAAAGGCCGACTTGTAGCACAAGGTTTTTCACAAAGGCCCGGTATAGATTATGAAGAAACGTATTCCCCTGTAGTGGATGTGATAACATTGCGTTATTTGGTCAGTTTATCTGCATATCATAAACTGCATATGCATTTAATGGATGTGGTAACAACCTACTTATATGGCTCATTAGATCGGGATATCTATATGAAAGTCTCTGAAGGACTAAAGATATCTAAAACATCCAATGAATATTCGCAAGGGTTATACTCAGTCAAATTGCAAAGATCTTTATATGGTCTAAAGCAATCAGGACGAATGTGGTATAATCGTCTTACTAAGTATCTGGCAAAAAAGGGATTCAAGAATGATGATATCTTCCCATGTATTTTTATAAAGAAATCTGCATCTGAGTTCATTATAATTGCTGTGTACGTTGATGATTTAAATATCATTGGAACTCCTGAAGAGATTCCAACAATTATAAAAACTCTAAAAGAAGAGTTTGAGATGAAAGATTTTGGAAAGACTAAATTTTGTCTCAGCCTGCAGATCGAACATACAAAAAAGGGATCTTTATTCATCAAACAACATACACAGAAAAGATCTTGAAAAGATTTTACATGGATAAATCACATTCATTAAGTACCCCAATGATTGTAAGATCTTTAGCTGTGGAAAAGAATCAATTCTGTCCTAAAGAAGAGAATGAAGATATCCTTGGTCCTGAAGTACCATATCTTAGTGCCATTGGAGCGCTAATGTGTCTTGCTAATAATACGTGACCTGACATATCATTCGCGGTAAATTTACTAGCAAGATATAGTTCCTTTCCAACCAGAAGACATTGGAGTGGAATCAAACAAATTTTTCGATATCTTCATGGAACGGTTGATATGGGATTATTTTATCCCTATGGATCAAAGTCACAACTAGTTGGCTATGCAGATGCCGGATACTTGTCTGATCCACATAAAGGGAGATCTCAAACAGGATACCTGTTCATGTATGGTGGTACAGCTATATCATGGAGGTCCACGAAACAGACGATAGCAGCAACCTCCTCTAATCATGCTGAAATACTGGCGATTCATGAAGCTAGTCGCGAGTATTTTGGCTGAGGAGTCTAATTCAATATATTCTGTCATCATGTGGACTGATTGATCATAAGATAGCTCCAACTGTCCTATTTGAAGATAATACAGCATGCATTGCTCAACTTAAGGGTGGATACATCAAAGGTGATAGAACAAAGCATATTTTTCCCAAATTCTTCTTCACTTGTGATCTTCAAAATCAAGGGATTATTGATGTCCAACAGATCTGTTCAAGTGACAATCTGGCAGATTTATTCACAAAGTCACTCCCAAAATCCTCCTTTGAAAGATTGGTACATGAGATTGTGATGCGCCGATTTCGAGACATTAAATGATGTCGGCAAGAGGGGGAGACTGTACTCTTTTTTTCTTGGTCCGGTTTTTTCCATTGGGTTTTTCTTGACAAGATTTTTAATGAGGCAGTCCCCAAGGATATTGTACTCTTTTTCCTTCACTAAGATTTTTTTTTCACTGGATTTTTCTTTAGTAAGGTTGTAACGAGGCAATAATCCTAAATGGACATCCAAGGGGGAGTGTTGTGATAAAAATAAATTGAATGTCCATTTATGAGATTGGACGGCTGAAATTTTCAAGAGAAAAATTTGAAGACCAACCTTTAATAAAGGTTGAATTTGTACAGCTATAAATAAGGCTTCATAGCCTTAAGTACAATAGACAACAAGAGCAATAAAACATTTTCTTCTCTCTCTATAATATTCTTCACTTTATACAGTGCTAATAAACTCTCTTTCTTTTATCTCTATGTACTTTTAAGCTACAATATTTATAATATTAGCAAATTGATAAACTACTTATATTATAGTGAGATAAGAGCATATTTGTATTTCTCTATTTTATATTTACGTCTTCCTTATTTATTTATTTATTTCACAATAATCTTCTCTTTTTAATCATATTTCTATGTAAAAAATTCAATAAAAATATTTCTTTCACACTTTTAAGTTTTAAACTTATTTATTCCTAAAATATTTTTAAGAGTAAAGTATCGTTTTTCTTCCCAAAGTTCGAGGTAAGTCCTAAAGTTGTCCCTAACATTTCAATCGTCCTATTTAAGTCCTAAACGTTTCAAAACTGACTCAATGTTGTCATGCCGTTAGGAATCCGTTAACAGAATTGATGGCGGGACAAAATTGAGACAATTTTAAAACGTTAGGGATTTAAATAGGACGAAAACGTTGGGGACAAAAATGATACATAAAAATAAATTTTAATTTTATCTTTCAATAATATCAATTTTTTACTATACATAGTATTCAATTATTTTTTAATCACATCTAACTAAATTACACTTAATCATTTTACTTTCATTTTCAATAAATTAATTTTTTTTTATAATTTTACTCTTAAAGATTTTTAGTTATCATGAAATGTTTGTAGAATGACTAGTATATAAACTTGCAGAAAAGAAAAAAAATATATATACAATAAAATATAAATTATACCTTTTGTCTCTAATGTATCAAAATTCTTTAAAATTATAAAAAATAAATTTATTTAAAATGAAAGTAATGTGATTAAGTGTAATTTATTTAGATGTAATTAAAAAATAATTAAATACTATGTACAGTAAAAAATTAATATTATTGAAAGATAAAATTAAATTAAAATTTATTTTCATATATTGTTTTTGTCCCTAACATTTTCGTCCTATTTAAGTCCCTAACGTTTCAAAATCGTCTCAATTTTATCCCGCCGTCAATTTTGTTAACGGATCCCTAACGGCAGGACAACATTGAGTCAATCTTGAAACGTTAGGGACTTAAATAAGACTAATGAAGCGTTAGGGACAACTTTGGGACTTACCCCAAACGTTCGGGACAAAAACGATACTTTACTCTATTTTTAATCAAACTTTTTCTAAATAATAAAAATAAAATAATACAATATATGAATAATAATTACTAACTAAAACATACAAACAAATAAATATAATACCAAACATATATATATTTATTTTATTTTTAATTATTATTGTGCGGATATGCGGATGTAGAGCAGATATCCGTGATCCGATCCGTAAAAGGTGCGGATTGGATCCTATCAAATCCGTCGGATCGTATCCGCAATTTTCGGATCAGATGCGGATATTTACTACGAATTTGCGGATATGATTCGATCCATGAACACCCATAATAATAATAATAATAATAATAATAATAATAATAATAATAATAATTATTATTATTATTATTATTATTATTATTATTAAAAGGTAATGTTATATTTTAAGATTTAATTTTAATGCAGATATAATGTCATTTTAGAAAAGATTTACATTAAACAACTATTCATATATTCTTATATCACTATTTAAAAGTGGCTAATTTTCATACACATTATCTTTTAAAAAAAATTAGATGTGTGTAAAATTTTTATAAAGTTAATATACTAAAATTAAATTCTTACTTTTATATGTATACTTTTTTATATATTTTTATTTTTGATATTAAAAATAGTTGACAAAAATTAAAAAAATTATCTTTTAAAAAATAAAAAAACATAAAAAAATATGTGGATAAAGAATGGCACAAATATAATGTCAAAAGATAAAATATGCCTGTATGCATTGCAGGTACTAATTATTTTTTATATGATCCAATATATAGTGTAATTTTCATATATTGGCCAATAGGTGTATAATACACATATATTGGGTGAAAAATTGGTCAGTTTATAAATCACAATTAAAGAAAAATATTGTGTAGAATTTTATTGTGGAGAACTTTGTCCTATTTAAATTCGTGGGTCGCAATTTTTATTTTTGTCTTATACAAAATCGCGAGTCACTTTTTTCTTTTTAGCCTAACTACCTCCAATATTAACATATTTAATAAAAGGGAGACACTCGTAAAGATGCTTAAAACGTCTTTTTTTAATTAACTAAAATTTAATATATATAATTAATTAAACTATATTATTTTTGTCAAAATTAGATCAGATAAATTGACTTGATCAAAAAATCAATAAACCAAACCTTGAATCGATTTAAATTAATATTCTTTTTTTTTTATAGAAAATAACTACAATAACCTTATTATAGAAAATGACTAAAATATTTTTATTATATATTTTTTTAATTTTAAAAATCTTAAATTCTAACCCTGTAACAACACAAAGAAAAGAAAAAGGTTAAAATTTAAGATTATATATATATATATATATAAAAGAATATTTTAGTCATTTTTTATAATAGAAATATTATAATTATTTTTTATAAAAAATATTAATTTAAACCGGTTCAAAATATAATTTATCAATTTTTTGGCCAAATTAATTTATTTGATCTAATTTTGATAAAAATAACATAGTTTAATTAATTATATATATATATATATATATATATATATATATATATATATATATATATATATTAATTTTTAATTACTTAAAAACATCTTTAAAAAAGACGTTTTAAGCGTCTTTATCTAAGTAGTTTCTTTAATAAAAATAACTTAATATTAAGTTAAAATAAGTCTCAATATTATAAGATTTAGAATTTAAAGTTTAACGAAATTTTTTACTTTATATCCAATATTAAAAAAAAAAAAAAAGAGAAAAGCTCTACATCCATGTAAAACTTACATAGATGGTATCCATGTAACTTTCACTCCACGCCCCACACCCCCGCTTGTTTTACACGCGCCTTTTATAACCTAGATAACGAATCCTTATTTTGCGTTATCAACGTTTCTCAACGTAAACTTTTTCATACAACGTAAACCTCTTTCGCGTTCTTCTTCTTCTTCAACCTAATTAAATTCGTTGTTCTCCTCTTTCGCGTTTTTCTTCTCTGCATTATGGATCTGGATTGATTCAACGTAATTATCTTCGTCGTTCATCTTCTTCTTCATTTTCTTCTTCGATTTGCACTTTTGAATTGAAACAATGAATGAATCAACTTCAAATCAGTTGAATAAGTGCGATTTTGATGATTCTTCTCAAATGCATCAATTTGATGAGGTTTGGATTATTGAATTTTGAATCGAATTTAATGGAATGAAATTTCTAATTTTATTTGAAGTGAATTGAATGGACCGAAGTGATTTACATCTGAATTGAATTCAATTGAATTGATAATATGTAACTGTGAGTAATTGTGAGTAACTCTGAGTAAATGTGAGTAACTTTTCGACTCGGTAAGTACTAAAGAGGTGGTTCACCACTTTCATGTTTTCGGTTCGGGTCCGCAGAAAGGAGTCTAACAAAAATTAGACCAATATGTTATGTTTTCTTCCCTAAGCACAATATAATTGTTTCACCGTAATTAAGATTTCGGTTCACCATAACTAAGATTTCGGTTTACCATGAGTACTGTGTTCGGTTCACCATGAGTACTGTGTTTGGTTCACCATGAGTACTGTGTTCGGTTCATTCTGCACTATTCAAAACTCTTCTTACTCACCTTCTACTGCTTCTTCACCAGAGAGAGAAGGAGGAAAAGACAAAAAAATACAGCAGCAACAACAACAAAAGAATGACGATAGGGTTTCAGGGTTTAGGATTTTAGGGTTTAGGGTTTATGGGTTTAAGGTTTAGTGTACAGGGGTTCAGTGTGTTTCAAACTTTCGGTTCGCCCTGTGTATTAATTTCGGTCCACCGTGTTCATGGTTGAGGATTTAGGGTTTAGGGTTCAGGGTTCAGGGTTTAGGGTTTAGGGCTTAGGGTTTAGCATTTAGGGTTCAGAGTTCAGTGTTCAGGGTTCGGGTTCAGGGTTTAGGGTTTAGCGTTTAGGGTTCAGAGTTCAGAGTTCAGGGTTTGGGTTCAGGGTTTAGGGTTTAGATTTTAGGGTGTAGGATTTAGGGTTTAGGTTTTAGGATTTTAGGGATTTAGGGTTTATGAGTTCAGGGTTCAGTGTTCAGGATTCTGGTTTTAGTGTTTAGGGTTTAGGGTTTAGGGTTCAGTATTTAGGGGTTCATAATTTTTTGGTAAACAGGAGAGCGATTTGGATTATTCAATTTTGAATCGAATTGAATGGAATGCAATTGCTAATTTGAATTGAATTAAATGGACAGAGGTGTACTGAATTGAATTGAATTGAACTGATAATATGTAAATTGTAGGCAAAGTTATTTGAATTTGATTTTATATAATGGATTATGTTTCGTTCATTCAGTACTATACAATTGTATTGTTTTCGGTTCACCATGAGTACTGTGTTCGGTTCATTCTGCAGAAAACTGTTTGAATTTGATTTTATATAATGGATTATGTTTCGTTCACTCAGTACTATACAATTGTATTGTTTTCGGTTCACTATGAATACTGTGTTTGATTCATTCTGCACTATTCAAAACTCTTCTTCCTCACCTTCTACTGCTTCTTCACCAAAGAGAAGGAGAAAATGACAAAAAAATAAAGCAGTAACAACAACAAAAGAATGACGATAAGGAGAAAACACGTGAAGAAGAAGGAACGCGAAAAATGAGGAGAAGGAGGAGAAGGAGGAACGCGAAGAAGAAGAAGACACTCCGTGCGTAAACGAGCGTGAAAAGCGCGGGAGAAGAAGAAGAAGCGTGGGGGAGAAGAAGCGTTGGGCGATTTCGTATGTATTGGATGCGTGTATTTCACGTTTCATTTAATAGTATTAGATTTTTTTGGTGTTGGACCAACTTGGTTACATAGTTACATGGATGTGTAACATCCTAAAAAAAAAAAAGCCCATTGCAGGATCATATAAATTTGGTGAGAATGAAGACACCAAACAAAAAAATCTATAAATTTCTTTTAGCAGAAAATTAAGAATTTCAAATGCCAAAATATTTCATATCAAAGTTTAACGTGACTTGTAAGTGACGTTTATGCAGGTGTCATTAATATACATACACCGATACACCATAGCTCGCAGATGCTCACATTAATTAATACTACATTATGCGATCATGACCGGTGACGTGAATCTCTTCATCATTTAATGATTTACATAATTATCAAGTTTGCCATAACCTTCATTTTTCAATTCTAACACTTTTCTGGGGCACGTTTGGTTTCTCACTTGCTCACTTTATTCACTTTACCTACCAACGTACCATATCATAAGACCAAAAATTTCTGCTTTTTAAAAGGAGGTTAGAAGTGAATAAGACTTGTGCATAAATTTGAACGTAAAACATTCAATATTTAATGGTAGTAACATTTGGCTTTCACTCTATTTGAAAACACGTAAGAATGCTGCTTTTGTATATGGTGCAATCTCAAATTTTTTCTTCGTGGCAAGTAAAATCTCTGTAGCCATTTCTGACCTGTACTTGAACTACTTTGGAATAATGTTTTGATTAGCATGTGAGATTTTGTGGACCCATAAAATCCAGCAATCACAAGTCACAACCTCAATAATAGAATTCTTTCAAGAGAAAATAAGTATTGAATTGTCACTCAAATAAAACCAGTTTAACAAAGTAGAGATAGTATTGACTATTGACTCTTACCCAAAATGTGGTTAAAGTGTTTCTTAAGAAATTCAAGCCATTAATTAAGAAATAGCCTAAGCCTAGAGACTACTAGAGACTAAAGAGGCTGGCTATATATGCTTTTGATGAATGGAATTCGCAGGTGAAAAAGTACATGACAAGGCGATGATGATGATGATGATAGAAGGAAGAGAAAGCATTTGCTGAAGTTGGTCATGTTTTGATCAAGTTGAGAATGGATGTTTTGAGGTCTTTAGATTTTGGTGCAGCCACCTGCGTCTAAAGTGGGTAATTGCTCTATAGAGCATATCAAGATGAGGGTAGTCCTTTGTTTCTCTAATGGGGACTAAATTGACCGAGGTTTGGTGAAAAATTCAAGTGTTTTTTGGTCCAAATTGGAAGCATTTAAGGCACCCTTTTTGTCCTGCTCAATGGTGATGTAGCGTAGGCCTCATTAATCTGCACCTTACGCTTTCCCCATAACATAACACAGCTAGCTTTGGCGCTTTTTACCTTGTCCTATATTATTTTCTTGCTTCTCTTTAGCCTTTTGCCACCTCCTAGACAAAAGAAAAACGCTTCTTTTCTTCATTTGTTATATCACATCTTCACATATAAAACAACCCCATAATCATGCTAATAATATAGAAAAGCTTTTAAGTATACCGATTCATTAGTATTTCAGTAAATTTTAATCATTAATCTTAATTATATATATTATATATATTTTTTATAATTAAGATTAATGATTAAAAACGACTGAAACATTAATGTATGTGTATTGATATACTTAAAAGTTTTTTAATAATATAAAAATAGGTTAAAAATTAGGCCAATTTTATGATATTTTTTATTTGGGGTCTAACTTTTGTCTAAATTACTTTTTATAGTAACTTTAAAATATTTAAAGTTTTTTAATTTTTATATTTTTAAATTTAAAATTAATTATTTTATCTATTTTAGTAATTAGACAATACTTTTTAGGTACCATAGCAAACACCTAAGATTATTAGCTAGTATTTCCATGCAAGGACTTTACTTTGGTACGTGTTTTTCTCAAGGCAAATTGGAAAAATACTAAAATGTTCATCCAACTTATTAAACAAAAGGACCCAAGTTACTCAAATTTACACTGAAGAATCTTTTACCTAGAAGAACAATAAAAAAAAAATTCTTTTGTAGAAATCATTCACATGAAACAAAAGCTTAATACATGTACAAGGGACAAAAAGATAAGATAGGATAAATAAAGAGATATAGTGCATGTTCATAAAATAAGGCAAGGGAAGGGGGCCTCCTATTTCATCTTGGTTTTCCTAGAAACCCAACATCAAATATTAAGCAAATAAAAATAAAAATTAGGAATTACCTTATTTAAACAAATGTTAAGAAAATAAATAAATAAATAAATAAGCAAATAAAAATAGAGAAAAAGAATGATGTAAAGGGGTGGGAGAAGGAGAAGCAGAAGAAGCAGTGGTGGTGTTCTTGTGTCAGTGTCACATTATGCTTTGATAGCCATTTTTCTTTGCCTTCCCTTCCTTTCTTTTGTTCGCTAACCTGCTACATTTTTGGCATTTTTCCAACCCTTTCTTTCTTTTGTTTTTTTTCTATCGTCTCTCTGCTTTCACTTCTCCTCTGTTTTTTCAAGTTTCTAATCCCTTCTTCAACCTTCTCACTCTTTCCCCATAATGGAAGCAAAGACTCCTCGTGCTGCCTCAGAACCATTGAAGTATCAGGTAACTAACTTAGTTACACTATGATGATAACTCTCAGCTTTTTGCTATTTGCTTTCTTAAGCACTTAAGCTTGTCTCTTCTCTGTTTCTCAGACATGGTTCTTGAAGGTTTCCATACACTGTGAAGGTTGCAGAAGGAAAGTAAAGAAAGTTCTACGCAACATTGATGGTACTATTCAGTATTTACCAAGCTTAAACAAAAATTAAAAAACAATTTTTTTGTTGCTCTGCATATATGAACAGTATTTTGACTTGAAATTTCAACACTTTCTACTGTTCCCTGTTTTTCATAGGGTCTAGTTCTTGTTTTCCACACATGCATGAACTGTATAACAACAACATTGCTAAGATTTCACATTTTAACTAAGTCAACTCAAAGTTAGTTCTTTCTTTTTTAGAAAAAAAAAATTCTTCTTTTTTTTACAGAACTTGTGCACGTTTTCGGTTTCTTGTTAATGACACAGAATTTTGGGTATTTCCCAACGTTTTTATTTTTGTTTTCTTTTGCAGGTGTTTTCACTACAACAATTGATCCCCAACAGCAGAAGGTTACAGTGACGGGAAGTGTTGGTGTTGAGACTCTCATAAGGAAACTGATCAAAGCTGGGAAGCACGCTGAGATTTGGCCGGAAAATGGCGCCGGAAAGGACGGGAAACCGAAGAAGAGGAACGAACAACAAAGAGAAGCAGAAGGCGTGGAGAACCACCATCGTTCCCCTGCAAATGCTGAATCAAACTCTGTCTCTGCCAAAAACAGGGGAATTGAAAATGCAGACAACTCAAGCAACAACAACAAGAAGACCAGCGAGTCCAAAACCGGCGGCAAAAAGTCGCCGGAGAAGTCTTCGGGAGGTGGTGCCTCACCACCAGAGCAAGAGAAGAAGGGTAAGAAGGGTGGTGGTGTTGAAGGTGAAGGTGAAGGTGAAGGTGAAGGGGATTCAGTGAAGAAGAATAAGAAGAAGAAAAAGAAGGTTCAGAGTAGTGGAATTGAAAAGAATGGGTCGAGTTCAGCATCATCAAGCGGTGCAGGTGCACACAGTGGATCAGGAGAGGGAATGGGGCAGATGAATCTGAGCCCTACACGTCAGCAAGAATGGGCATATGCGTATCCAGAATCAGAATCTTACTACTACCCAGGAGCAGGACCTTTGGTGTACCTAGCAACATATAACAGATTTTGTCCCATGGCCATGCATGGCAAAATGGGTGGTGGTCCTTCTTACTATGTTTCACCATTGCCCTACATCTCTGCAGGTCTTGACCATGACCCTTACCACTTTCAATCTCCACCGTTGGTTCCCTTTGAGATCTTCAGTGATGACAATGCTAATGCCTGTTCTCTTATGTGAACTTGATTGCACCTTCTGTTTTGTTATAGTCTTACATAGTTTAGTCTAGTTTAGTTTTGGTATGGTGATATCATATATGGTTTATTTTGTATTAGAGCTCATAGCTTTTTAGCTTCCTTTGATTTGATTTTGGACCAACGTGTATAAATGATGTTCTAATATGGAACCTTTAATGTTTTGTTTTGGATGGAAAATGGAGGGCATGTGTATATATATATATAATCATCCTATTTTGGCCTTATCCATCTCAAACTTTGACTGCATTGGGGTTGGGCTGAGACAAAGATTGAAGTCTTTGTCATTTGCAAAAGGGTAAAGCAAAGCAAAGAAATATTCTTAGGAGAGATACCATCCTCCATGTTGAAAAGGAAAATACAGTTTCAGCAATGAAATGAATCAAGTTACATGAAGCTTGACCTGTGTTTAGACTGCATTTGCTCCTCAGGCAAATGTTTCATTTTTCCAATAGTAGTTATTCTTAATATTTCAAAATATTAAGACTATTTTTTTTTTAATTTTATAAATGTAAACATAGCATAACCAATTAACCATCCTTCTATTTGCAACTGATGAATTATCTACTTACTTGACAACTAAATTTGGTATTGGTATTGGCATCTCATACCAAATTAAAGGGACTTATGCTTGGTTGACATTCTGCAATTTGTGTATTTGGGTCAAAAACACATCTTTGAAAGCATATATTATTATTGTTTCTCATCTCATCAACTTTCTGCTTGAATAAATATAAAAGAAAAAGCAGCCAAGTGAATCAGTGAGTGAAGCTATTAAAGTAATGATTATAACATCCATCCATCACTACAAAGAATAGAGAAGAGAAGATCAGTTTCTAGTTGCCAAGTCTCATTTTAAGGCCATCCGTTTCGGCATCGCATGCATATTCTCAAAGCCATCAGCATCACAAGTCTGTACTGAGAGGATGCTTAATAGTTAATATAGTTTAAAACAGATTAATTTAATTAAATTTATATAAGTATATTCTGTGAGCATACCATACATGGAGTTCTATATATGTTTTTCTACTTACTTTTAAGTTTCAGACTCATATGCAAAGTTTGTACTGTATTGTTAGTAAATTAACCTTTTCAGCGATTCAAATAGAGAAGAAAGAAATAATGGTTCCATGATGAGGGATTGAGGAGTGAGGATGCAATTAATGCCCCCTGCAATGGTTGTGCACGTTGAAGAGAGCCATGTGAGTGATTGAGGTTGTGGACCTAAGAATAATTGTGAGCATCAATGAAATAAAGTGCAAAAAGTGTTAAAGGGAGAGTTGCATGTGACAAGTGTAGTCCATTATCACAAGCTTGAAGCCCGAGAAGATAAAAAGTGGTGATGCTATTATGTGAATCAAGCAGTCATGCATTCAAGTGAAGTGAGTGAATTGAAACACAGATAATACAGCTTGATAGGACACTGATACTACAGTATTCAATTTCAATTTATGACTCACTGGAGTAACCTTCTATTAAAAGTTGTATTCTATATTTCTATTTATCAACATTTATTCCCAATGGCCTTTTTGTTGGTATCATGATATTAATGTTAACATGATCTTACAAATAATAATATATAATGATGCTATTTTTCCTGAAAATTGTGTGCTACTGGAAGATAAGACATGCTATAATCTGAAATATAACTTAGTATTTTATATGTTGATTACCTTGAATTTATAGGAAGGGAAATTGAGAACACATGCATGTAAATGAACACTGAAGTCCAAGGCAAAAAAAACAAACGCATTCAAACAAAGCGGTAAGACTATCAAATTTTTCACATTTCAAAGGGTCAACTAATAATTAATTCTACTGTTCTAAAATGACATATATACACTTTCAATTTCAAATCACAACTTCAACCTATATAATGCTGTAATGGACCAAGAATGTCCATGAAAAAAAGCTACTCAGAAGCCAAGTTTTGATTTGGGCAGTCTTAGATGCAAGTTGATGCCTTGGAAGTCCTCTGATTCATCCCAAGCATGATCACCATTACAGTCACATCATCATGGTACTTCCTTCTTCTTCCAGCAGGAATATTCATCAACTCTTCCATGGTCAAACCTGCATCAATATTGATCAGCTAAACAGATATACAAAAAGTTTGTAAGTGTTCTTGATATTGAAATCAAATTTAGTAAAAGATGGAGAAAAATTGACCTGCAGAATGAGCTGCTCTAGCTACAAGCTCTTCTATGAGAAACTTTGCTGGATCGCCCAAAGGGTTGCTCAAGATATAAGACTCAACAAGCTTTACTGCCTCAACGTTGCTGAAGAAGTCGAATAAACCATCACTCCCTACCACAACAAATTGATCAGAATTCGAGATTTTATGGACATTCAGTGATGGTTGAGTGGAAATATATGGAGGGCTTGTTAGATCACGCACTCGAAGGATTCCCATCAAAGCATCATTGAGATTTCTCTGCAATCAAAATGAAATAATTAGAAAATCAAATCCACCATTGCATCCATTCAAACACAATGCAAAATCCAGGAATACCAACTTTTTTCAAGTAGCCGACTCCAAAGGCGCGAGTAACCTTGAGCTTCCCTTTCACCTTTCCTGCTACAACAACCTTGGGATCATCAAGATGATTGGCTACAAGTGTAGCTCTTTCGGCTTCATTGTCGACGGTATGGCTATCAGTAAGCTGGATAGCCTTGAGTCTTCCATCGCCATGACTGCATGTTGCCAATACTGCTCTGCTGTCACCTAGATTAAGTGTATACAAATCATTACCATGAAGAAGCACAACTAAAACACAAGATCCAATTGAAACTAAATCTGGACGATCCTCCATTTCCTGCTCAACCATGTACAAGAAATCATTCTCAGCTTGAGTAAGAGCACATTGGAGGCTATCAAGTACCCTGTGTGAAAGGGATCGGTCTGCATCACAAATAAGGCTGTGGTTCTGCTCTAAGTTATATTGAGGGGATCCACCCAAACTTATCAAATTTTCAGATTCTACCATGGAAACTGGCTCAAATTCCCAAAATAACTTGTTCAAGTGAGATATGATGGTATCATAGAGTGTACCAGCCAGAAAGTCAGCTGCATCTCTACCATTAAAGCCATCATAAATTGCACAAAAGAGCCATCCGTTCTCTTCAGAACATACCGCTTGAACTCTATCTTCACCAGCAGCTCCTCCCGCCACTTGTAGTTCGGTAGCATTAAGAAAACCTTCAGTTCTGGTAGGATCGCTCATGGACTTGAATGTGCAGGGGTCATATTCTAGTATATCACTTGAGGTGGAAGGACTACAACTTAGGTAAGATAAACTACTTGGCAGAGAAGATGATAGCCTTTCCAGCTTTGAAAGACTTGGTGAAGAGGGCACCTTGCGAAATGAATTAGGAGAGTCCCAACTTGGAAGAATTTCACCTCCTATCTTACCATTGCAGAGGTTTGTGTTGGCGAGTGTAGCGTTTGCGCTTAAGGCCGCACCTGACAAGCATGAGAAACTGCTTGTCCTACGGACTTCAGGAAGGATGTTGTGGCGATTTGCCACCTCACAAGGGATGCCACCTCTTTCAATATTGTTGCACTGATAGCCAAAACTTATTTTTATTTCTCCTTCAGGAGTAAGCATGTTTCTCGTCTGTTTTAACAGAGATCAATTATCAGCACTATCAGTATAATTGGTCAACACATAGCTAGAAATACATTGAAACCATATCAAAACAATTTTCAGTGTACATAACAAAGTTTATAAAGAAACTGTAGAATATAAAATATACATGGAACAAGATGTCCTTGGCGTCATGAATTTCACCCTATTTTGAAACCACTAGGTATCTTATAAGTTGGGTCTATTTTTACAATTCATGAGACTCATCCACATTCTAACAAAAGAGATACATTCTCTGCACAAGCTAACAGTTACTTGATTGCTTCTATAAGTTTCGAATTTGCATCCTCAGATCATGTCCACCCCAATTAAGCCCTTGCCGGTATCCGTGGTCGGACCCTGTTCCTAGGTCTGCATGGTGTCCCTACTGTCCCATGTAACCAAACATAAATAAATAAAAATTCCAGTTGTAAGGGTAGGGATCAGCACTGCAATGCGTGAGATTGGCCATTAAAGGCACTCCCTTTGTAAACCTATCAGCAAAACAACCAAATAAAACAGTAGCTGAAAGCTAAACAATCTCTATTTGAGAATTCTAGCATTTCTAAACAATCTCTGGGAATTTATTTAGCTAAAAAAGTGCCCTTTGCTTGCTACCAATCTCCGAAAACTAAAACCTAAGAAACGCAGTCAGTCCTAGTAATACTCAAAACAACAAGAAGAAAAACAATCCTACCGAAATAGAGGCAAGACAACAAAATGCCATTAGAGAATAGAAGACAAGATTAAAAGGAGAGGAAAAAGGGGACTTACTGTGGATGGTGATTCCCGAAGAGTGAAGAAGAGAAGAATAAGAAAGGATAGGAAATATAGGAGTGTATATATAGAGAGAGATGAGAGAGTGGGAGTGTGAGTTAACAAATCACAAAGAAGAAGAAGAAGAAGAAGAGGAAATAAAATTGGTAGCGTGGGGGTGTGTATGAGTGAGTGAGCGAGTTAGTGGAGAATCTGAGTGATATTGAGAATGGATGGTACACAACACATCTACTATGGTTTCCAACTTTCCATAAACATTCATTCATTTCATCTTGTCCTCTCTTGTTACTATTTTACCGCTAACGCTAACAACCACTTTCACTTTCACTTTCACTTTCACACGCACACGCCTCATCACTCATGACGGCTGCCTCTTCTTTCCAAATTAATTACCTCTAACAAAAGAAATTGCATCTTTTAAATCTTTATTTGAGGGAATAAGATATAATTTTTTATTTTTGAATATTTTTTTATATTTTTTAAATTTATTTATAAAATAAATAATAAAAAATTATATTTTACTTTTTGTTTTGAGGGTTATCTGAAACGTTGATTTGAGTTTGAATGGGAGGTTCAGGTCTCTTTGAGTAGCAGCGTCCGACTTGTGATGCCGAGGTGCCGTCTGTCTGAGTTTCTCGTGTGAGGAGGTGGGGTGGTACCTGTAAAAGACTCAAATACTTAAGATAGCAAGGGTTTTAAGCAGGTTTTTAGTAGATTAGAACGTGAATATACCTGAGGGGTGTTATTTATAGTAGAGTAGACAACTATTTTTGTTGGAGTAGTTCCATCTTTATTTATAGATAGTTTCCTTTATCTTGCGAGTTTGTTAGGATATGTCTTTTAGAAAAGATAGAGATAGTTTGAGAGATTTGGAGATACAGTTACTTACTTAGATAAGTGAACTTTTTAGTATAAGCTATCCATTTTCATCGTGTGTGGTAGAGGTCACCCTCTTAAGTGAACTTTCATCCTTATTGGACCTACTTTTGTATTTTAGACCAAAGTATAAACACTTTTTAAAATAAAATTTAAGATTTAAAAAATCTAAAATTCTAAATTCTTAATAAAATATAAATTTATTTATTTTATATTCTAAAAATATATGATAAAATTACAAATTAATTTTTTTATAAAAAATATAAAAAAATTTAAATTTTTAATATATTTATTTTATATTTGTTAAATAAAAAAATTTAAAATCTTTGACTAATGGTACATATTAACTAAACGACTAAACCCATAAAATATTAATTACACCTGTCACCTTCCTTCTGCACCCATTCAAATTCCACTTTCCTTAATCAAATTAACACTCAAAACCCTTTTTTCTTTTGGGTCCTACTTAAAATGGATCCCTCCACTTCCACCAATTCAATAGAATATAGCTTTGTCTATTTTTCTTTTTGTTTTTTAATTAGCCATAGAGTTACTAATCAATTAATTTTAGTTGCTAAGTGTGCTATTTTATAAGATTTTATTGTTATAATTTATATTTTTTTAGTCAATATTAATTATTTTTTTATTATAAATTAATTTTTTACTGTAATTTTTTAAAAACTTTAGAATTTTGAATTAGAATTTAAAATTTAAAATTTAAGATTTGAAATTTAAGATTTAAGATTGACTAATACTAGCCAAAAAAAATGCTCCTTAGTTGATATCGAATATTGGATCTTTTTCCCTTGTTGGATAATTATAAGCTTTTACTTGGTTGAAATGTGTTAAAACAAGCAAGCCTTAAAAAGTGCATTGTGTTATTGTGTATGCATCTTACTAAAGTGAAGAGCAAATATATCTCTAGTTATAAGGAGGGAGGGGGGAGCATAGCATTACTTACATGAACCATCATGTTAAGTTATGCCGTGGAATAGGATGCTTAGTGTGCTGTATTATTGCCTAACATGGATAGATGCTGCCGCTGAATTCAATGGATGGTTCAACTTTGGGTTCCCACTGTTTTATGAGGATGATTGTTGTACCTGCTAGTCTCTCTAAAAGAGGTTTCTTGAGTAAATTAAAGCTCACCAACCAAAAATCCAAAACTTCAAATTAGTGCATAAAATCTTGAGATTGGTTGCTATCATGCTTTTGACCAAGTAATGATGCCTCACACTCTCACGGATTATTATTTATGGTCCATATTGGTGAGGGATGCTACTTGACCAATAAAAGAATGACGGCTGATAGAAACTCAAAAAAGTTGCCCCCAACTAATACCTTCCATGTAGATTTCCATGGACCACATTATAATCCCAAGCTATGCACCCGATATTTTTGGTTCAAACAGCTACAAAAAGGTTTGGACAAGGTGCCAAACTCATCACTACCACCCTTTTAATTTAAGGAGACACTATTCCAAATTCTGATCAAAATCAGAAGCCATGGGATAAATGACTACGATCAAAATCATTATATGATCCGCATACATGAAATATTTTAACCATTTTCATTGGATTTAGATTAGGAGGATGTGAACATAATACCAATATGCGTATGTTTGAAGCAATTAATAAGGGTGATTGTTGAGATTGACTAAGAACAACGTCCGGTTTGCGGAAAAAGAAAAGAAATTTGAAATCCTATACCAGAATATGTAAAGAAAGTACTTCTATTTTACAAATATCAAACCTAACAATATTATTATTGTCATCATGCTAATGACTTCTGGCATGCTATGCTGTATTTATGTGTCACTATAAGGACCACACCCCAAATCTAATGCATAATTGTTCTTTCCACACACACAGTATTCATACAAAGTTTTGTAGTTTATTATTCAACAGCCATGGTATGAAAACCATAATTTGTCAGTAGAATTTATACATTACTGACTCTATATCTTGAGACTTGATACAACATTATATGAGACTTTTGTCAGTCCTTTCTTTGAGCGAATTTGGGAAACCTGATTAAAAGAAGAACATACAATAGAAAAGGATTACCGGGCAATCAAAACAAACCGGACAAAATTAAGAATATCCAAGTCTACAAGGTTCTGATTCCATCTGGCTCCAATAACATGACTTCATTACAATGACAAGAACTTACAAAAAATTAGATAAGATAACCATACCATGTTGATCAGTGTAAGCAAATAGATTTCATACCTTAACTTGTATGATGTCTGAAATATCAGTAACATGTGTACCACCACAGGGGCACCCAGGATTCTCTCCTATCCTTACAATTCGAGGTGCGCTTTCCTGTTAGACTTTGTGCATTAGTATTATCAATGCATACTCTGGTGCAAGAGAAGAGAAATAAACCTGAAGTAGAAAAACTAGCCTAGAGATGAAATTCTAATTGTTTTCCATTCTTTCAAGGATTTGTAAGTGTGTTATGTACATTAATCATAACATACAGAATACTGCTCTCTGTCAGCTAATTCGAAATAATTCCTCCATTTCAATTAATATTATGAACTCATCCCAAAAACAGTGCAGAGAAAACAATGTGCGTCCATTCACCAAAACTGATATTTGTATTACAATAAAACATTGTTTAGATTACAATGACTGGAAAGAAATGTTTTCATCTTCAACAAACCATATTTTGAAGTTAGGAGAGAGTGGTTAGGATACTACAAGTATGCGTTATTCTTTCCCATGAAGAATTTCGAGATTGGAGGCCAATGGGAGCAATGAGACAAGCTGGAATATTCCTGACACGGTATAAGGGATGATATGTATACTTATATAGTAACATAATGCTGTCAAGCGCCCCTTAACATCAAATTGAATTGAGTGTTATTGGTTTATCCATTTAGAGAACAAACTGAAACAATTTTAAAGCAGAAACTGAAAAGGGGGCTTAACGATATCTAAGCGAGGTGACAGCCATACGGGTTATAAGTCATAACAAAGTCAACAACCAGTTTAGGACAAACAGCAAAGAGGAATCAGGAAGACAACATGATATATCTTCTATAGACTGACCTTGGGAACATAATCAGGAAGACAACCACCACAAAGCTTAGCAGCTTCATCATATGGTAATATATCAGCATGAACCTAAACAGAAAAGTGAAGGTTTTCAGAACCAGATGCCACTTATGAGTTTGCAAATTATGAACACTGTTAACTTACTTTTGCTCCCACGGAAATTAAATTATTAGCTTCCAACTCTAAATCCTTTTGCTTATTCTGCAATTCATTTTGTGGAACTGTACCTTTGTATTCAACCCAAGGCCTGGGAAGAATATAATAGGAAGATAATAGTCAAGGTTACCAAAGTTTAGAAGTTTGCAATAACAAAACACTCAAAAGAAGGCAAAGTGCATACCCATCAGCAAAATGGTAAGCTTTGCCAGGCTCTAAATGACCTAATCCTATTCTTGGAAGACAAACATCAAGCAAATGCCCTGCTGAATGCAACCTACACAAAGAAATAACAATGGCATTGAAAGTACCACACCTCAGAAAAATTAAAAATGGAGCATAAATTAAGCATAGAAGGTAAATCTTTTTGAGTTGCTCTTCAATTCCAATAATTTAATCATCAGTGGTTGTAACAAGGCAAGGCAGAATGTTTCAACTTAGAACTCAATCAAGAAACAGCACCTGGAATTGAGCTTGCGCCTGGACTCATCAACAAATAGTGAGACTTCCTTCCCTTTGTGAAGTTGGGATTCTGCTTCCCCAACTATGTTCTCAAAGAAACCGTAGTGAAAAACCTACATACACAACAATGAGAAATTCTTACATGCTCTGACCGTAAAGGATCAATTAATTATATTCTATATCAGTATTGTAGATTTACTAGTATTTTTAATTTAAATTCTAAAAATACTAATAACATAAAACTCTAAACATTAAATGTTAAAATCCTATACCATAAACCCTAAAAGAACACAATGAACGATAAGCAAAACAAGCAATTCATTAGCCTAGAGAGAGAAGGTAAGTTTGACTAGTGAAAAGTGAAAACTGACAACGCCATCTTTGGATCGGACATCAGTAACCACAAACTTGATGGCTGAGCCTGAATCGGAAGAGTCAACGCCATTGCCAATGCGGACGAATCCATGGTCAGCAGGTTGACCACCTCCTTGCGGATAGAATATAGTACGATCCAATATCAATACATCTCTTCCATCTTCTCCCTGCAGTTCAACTATTCTCAGTTATAACCACAATCAATGAAATCAATTTTTAAATTTCGAGAGGCTTCGTTCTTCACAAACCTTGAAATGCGAAAGGAGTGTGGCAGTGGATTGAAGCTTCCACATGTCATCGTAGTAATCCAGCTTCGTCGGAATCTCACTCTTTTCATCCATCATCAAGCATCCACCGATGATTCCTTTGATTTCTGTCTCGCAATTAATATGAAACGCCGGTCACCGGCGGCGCCACCTTAACAGAGACCAAAAGTAAAGCAAACACCTACTCCCACTAAATTTTGACACGTGGCATTAATATTTACCTTTGATTTTGACTTGGTCAAACCGCCAATTTATGGAAATTGGATACATTACGGATTTGAGTGGATCAATTTAGGTATCATAATCATAATATTAAATAAGCGGATTCGAAAAATATAAATGATTATTAATTATATTTCAGTACAAAATATTTATATACGACTAGATTATAATTAGTTAGTTAAAAACGGCTTCTTTAAAGATCAGAATAAATTAGTTAGATCTATGACAGATCCTTGTAAAAGTAGAAAGAAAACGTGGTGGGTATTTCTCACATGTTTCTGTTTCCTATAAAAACAGAGAACGCTCTTATCTCTTTCTTGAATTCTTGACTCACACAAGAACAAGAAGGTTTGGTTTCTCCTTCAATGGCTGATTTGGGTGTCATCAATAACAAGAAGCAGATGAAGAAGAAGAAGAAGAAGCAAGTAGGTCAGGATCATGTGTTCCCTTCTTCTTGTTCTTTCTCTTCTGGCATAAAATTCCTTCCGAATGAGTTGTTGGTGGAGATTTTCGGGAAGGTGGCATCACAATCCATTGTTGATCTGTGCAAGGTGAAACTGAGTTGCAAGGAATTTCTCCAGGCGGCGGAGAACGATCACGTGTATCAGCGTGCATCCATGGAGAACTTTTCCCTCGTGCCACTTCCATGGTTCACCGAGCAGAAAGAATGTTGGTTCTTGAAGCGGTGTAGAGAAAGTGGGAATTTGGAGATTGCATATCGCGAAGGAATGGTGGAATATTTCAGTTCCGGCGACGTTGATCGGGGTCTTGAGAAATTGAAGAAGGCTGCAATGAACGGCCACGATGAAGGAAAGTATGTTTATTCAATGATTCTGATGTGCAGCGATAAAGAGAGAAAACAGGGACTTGAACTGTTTCTTACGTTGAATGCGTCCACGTGCATAAGAAGGTGTAGAAAGAGGGTTAAGTATTTTGTTAGGAGCATGTGGCTCAATAACATTCCTATGCTTAATCATCATTCTTTCTTGTGTTCTTCCACCACATGCCAAACCAGTGGCAAAATGATGCTCAATTATAATCTTAATCTTTCAACAAAATGGTGGTCTTCCTCCGATCAAGATCAATGGCTTCGTACTATTTCCTGTCACTACTGCCTTGCAGATTATGAACTACTTTTATTTTCCCAAATCTTCCAACCACATTATTAGGAAATTGTGAAAAACATTCCAATATAATTATAAATTATATAATTAGGAAATTGTGTATTAGTTTCAAAATTTCATAGTGCTGATTATGTTAAGTTTTGCTCCCCTATGTACACTATTTTCAATTCAAGGTAATTAATGGCAAAAGATACATGTCTTAACTATTTTCCAGGTTGAAGTAGTCACTCTTCTAAGAGATTTTTTTGCTTGCATGAATATCGATCTAGTTGTTTTTTTCGTAGAATAATGGCATATATTATTTTATGATTTTTTACACATGAATTATATATTATAATTAGAATCTCTCTCTTTTAAACTTTATAATTAGTTTGATAGCGACGATTTCCTTCTTATTTGGAGTAGTTTGGTGGCTGTGTAATCATGACAGGTTCATTGTTGCCGAACATATATATACCTTTCTTTTATGGAGTGTAGTTATAGCGGTTACGTACATAAAAGGGATCTTCTTTAGTTTTTTCGTATACGCATCTACACACATTTATGGTATACCAGAATAAAAAAGAAAGTGTTCTCAAAGATTTCTGTAATATATATATAAAATTAGAAATTCAGGTGCAGTTTTGATAATAATCGTTAAATAATAATTTAATTAAATTTTTTAAAGAAAAAGTATAGGTAATTAACAATATTAATGTATAAACAATATAAATTAATAGAATTAAAAGAGTAAATTAATTTTAAATTTAATGAGAGCAATAATGAGTGGAAGACGCGTATTCACTGTTAATTCGGGTGAGTTTTGTGGAAAAAATAGATTAAATGAAAAATAATGGTTAAGATGAAAGATTCAGGATAAGTATACTTACGAGGAAAACACTTTTATTAATGGCGAATAAGCTATACAAGAACTAATGATGAGAAATAGAGGTGGAGAATAAGTGTTGAGACCTCCACTAATATCACAAGAGGATGAATAAGCTTTGTTTAAAGTGGACAGGGGTTGGTTAATTGTTGTTGAGTATTCTGGTTGAACACTCGAATGCTAGTTTTTACTCGTGAAGGTGATGAATGAAATGAAGAACAATGAGAGAAATTTTGGGAGAGGAAAAGATGAGGTTTCTAACTTCTCAGCTTCAAGAATAAGAAAGGTCTAGAAAAAGGTGAAGGTGAAGGTGAAGGTTCTCAGAAAAGAAGCTCTCAGAAGATGATGGAGGTGAAGATGAAAGCAAAGGATGCTTTACAGAGGTAGCTTGAGGTCCTTTTTATAGTGTAAAACCATGATGAAGAGGAAATCTATTGTCCAATGATTTTAGTCTGATATTTGGTTTACTCTTTTTTATCTCAAATATCTTTTGGTATTCCCGTGACTTTAAGTCTTTTCAACTGTTCAAAGAAGGAAGTTGATCCCACACATTAAACTAAAGCTCCTAACATGTGACATTAGTGAGGGGACATCTAGTTTGGTTTTCTTTCAACTAGATGACGCTCTTTACACTTCAAATCCAACCAATCCACTTCCACCAATTTAGTTCCCATTGAAGAGAAATTCAACTCCTCAAGATGTTCTTTTGGGTTCCATCCTTTTACCCAATACCTTTAAGAGGAACTTGACTCTTGTTTGACCATGTTTGTAGGTCATTTTTAAAATTATTTATGTACAAAAAAAGTTTATATTTTTAGTACACAATCAACTGTTAATGAAAAGAAGTTTATGTTAGCACAGCATGTGATCCCAAGTAATCGCGGTAGAAAATGTGCTCTCCCTCTCCCTGTTTTTTTGCATCCATCCTCTTGTCTTATTAGCTGTATGGGTGAATTCTAACCAAACAAAATAAAATTGTTTTTAATTAATTTCATTGTATTCTATATTATTTATTATCGTCCTTTTCTATGAGGCTACACTAAGCCACATCTTTTCGCTGCCACAAAGTTTTATTTGTATGTGTTGTTATACTCTTAAGCTATTAATTCATTAATTAATATAACAAACAAGCTTTCATGAAGAGTAACAAACAAGCTTTCATGAAGAAGTACTCTCATGTGTTGTTGAATGCTGACCCATGAATACGTACACTACTACTTATCATAGAAGGCCTAATTTAGACAAGAATTACCCTTATATTATTTTCCTCTTGTAACTCTATTATTTTTGTAGTAGCAAATCATTCATAAATTTTATTATTTATACTTTATTGTTATGTATGATCAATTTTTTATTTACTTTGTTTTTTTTAATAAAATTAATAATTCATATTATAATAAAATTATAATAAAAATTTTAATAAAAAATCAAAATATAAAAGAAAGTATTAAAAATAATAAAAAAAATTAAAATATTTGAAATGACTTGAAACAAATGTGAAAATTCTTATAATATGAAAGAAGGGAGCCATTTAGATAAAGATGTCAAAAACGTCTTTTTTTAAAAATTAAAATTTAACACATATAATAATTAATTAAATTGTATTATTTTTTAATTAAAATTAGATTGGACAAATCAGTTTAGCAAAAAAATTAATAAATAAAATTTTGAACCGGTATAAATTAATAATTTTTTATAAAAAATTACTACAATATCCTTATTTTTTATATATATATATAAATTTTGAAAACTTTAAATTCTAACCCTATAACGACAGAGAAGAAAAGAACTAGAATTTAGGATTCTCAAAATTAATATATATAATAAGAGTATTTTAGTCATTTTATATAATAGGGGTATTGTAGTCATTTTTATAAAAAATATTAATTTAGATTGATTCAAAATTTGATTTACTATTTTTCGATTGAATTAATTTATTTGACCTAATTTTGACAAAAATAACACAATTTAAGTGATTATATGTGTTAAATTTTAATTATTAAAAAATATCTTTAAAAAAAGACATTTTATGCACCTTTATGGGAGCATCCTGTGAAAGAAAGTACTAAAAATGATACGCATGTTAAGAGAAAGCAGAAGCTACAACTTCTTGCTTCAAGTAAACGTGCTTTCAGGATGCAAAATCACATTTGCGTTTAGAGCAAAAACAATTTAAACATATTTTTATCCTCTTAAACGTATTTTTATCCTCTTCAATACATTTGTCAAACACACTTTTAATTAAATACTCCATAAAATACAATAAGAGCAAAATAATGATTGAAAGACATATTTACTGTTAACGAAAAGAAGTTTGTATTGACACATCTGAAGAAGTGTACACCAACACACGTGATCCCAAGTAATCGTGGCATAAAATATGCTCTACCTCTCACTGTCTTATGCATCTATCCTCTTGTCTTGCTAGACGTGAATTCTAACCAAACAAAATAAAGTTATTTTTAATGAATTTCATTGTATTCTATGTTAGTCCCTTTCTACAGAGACTACATTAAGCTACCTCTCTTCGCTGCCATGAAGTTTTATTTATATGTGTTGTTATACTTTTAAGCTATTAATGAAAAGAAGTTTATGTTAGCATAGCTGAAGCATACGTTTCACCAACACATATCTTCTGCGTCCACCTTCTGGTTTTGCTAGCTGTATGCGATGAATTCTAACCAAACAACATAAAATTGTTTTTAATTAATTGCATTGTATTTTATGTTATTTACGATATGGGGCTACACTAAACTATCTCTCTTTGCTGCTACAAAATTTTACTTATATGTATTTTTATACTCTTAAACTATTAATTTATTAATTAATATAACAAACAAATTTTCATAAAGAGTATTCTCATATGTTGCTGAATGTTAACCTATAAATACACACACTATTACTTATTATAAAAGGTTTAATTTACGCAAAAATTACTCTTATATTTTTTTTTGTAACTCTATTATTTTTATAGTAGCGGAATCATTCATAACTTAGATGAACCACGACCATGTTAAACTTGAGTTTGGCGTCAAATTAGATCAATTCATTTAACTGTACTCATAATTAATTAAGTGTTTTTTTGTCGTGATAATTAATTAAGTGTTTAAAATTGTGTCTTGATAATTATTAATTTAGGTGAACCTTCTTCCAGTGTTGAGAATAAATGGACGCTGGAAAGGTCGACTATTTTTTTTTAAATGGTATATACTATATAGTTTCTAATGCATAAATTGGGTTTAGATTAATATTATTGGTAGATAGCAACAAACCAAGCCAAGAACAATAATGACAATTAGAAAGGTTAGGTATGAAAAGAATAAAGCATAGTTTAGCTTTCATCGTGGCACTTGCACAGTTGCACTACTGCACACACATCATATGTTGACATCTATTATAGATTTCGTATTTCAATATTTTTAAGAAATTTTTTCTTTTTTTTTTTCTTAATTAAGAAGAAAGAAGAAGAGAATAACACCTGAATTTGTTTCAAGTATCAATTAGTCGCTCAAATCATTAGACAAATTCTTGACTCAATACATCTGTCTATTGAGAATATTGCAATCCATTTTGAATATAGAAAATAAAGAATTCAATTCTTCCATCTCACCAGATTAACTGGAACAGCTCCAATTAACCTAAAAATAATTAAAACCGAAAAAAACTGCATCTGAAGTTCTGAACTTCTAATATATATATGTCCCCTCACGTCAAAATTTTAAGTCTCTTAGTTAGTTAGTGTTATTCAAGAATCAAAATAATTTACTAATCACTAACGTACGTATTTCTGCAAAACTATATATCGATACATAATCCATGTCTGATCTGTCAGCGAGATTGAAAATTTAATGTGCTAAGTACCATTCAACGACACAAAAATATTTTGCTGACAATAAAAATAGTCCAAATCATTCCAAAATGATTTTATTTTATATTTATTAATTAAGTTTAAAATAATTATATCATATTAAATACAATAAATAAATAATTTCAAATATTATATATATAAAATTATAGGTATTAAATAAAATAAAATAATTTTAAATTATTATCTTTTAAACATCATTTGTTTATGGTAGAGGCACATTATTCCACCCACTTTAGCTCCTCTTAGATCCAACTTCCGTCGGCCAAACTTGTAAAACAAATTAAATTATTGGTGAATTTTATTGTATTTTTTTTAAAATAACATGTAATTTTTTTTTATAAAATATCACTTAATTAGATATTATTTTAATCTGATAACTAATTATATTTATAATTTGAGTAGTTATTTTAACTTAATTAGAGTTAATATTTTAATCATAATATATAAGATTAATTTATAATTAAAAAAAAAGATCGATCCCTAACAATATTTTACGCATTCTGTAATTTTATGAAAACAAACTTTTAAGACTGACAAGTGAATTCTGAAAAGAATGACAAAAAAAAAAAAAAAAACTTCGTCATTTTTTTCTAAAGATTCACTCTTGCTATGTTCTTGAATTGCATAAAATGAAGTGTCTCACAGTACTTTATTGGCAGAAATTTTTAAGGTTGCACTTACTTTAGCCATTACAATTTTAACAAAGGAATACAGTAAGAGTTAATATCCCATAATGGATCAATTCATACAATTTCTTATTCAGATACCTCAAAAGCACCGACCATAGGAGTTCCTTACCCAAGTTTTTTTGGGTCAATTTTTTTTCGCATTTTTAACTTTGTCAAATTTGAGTTAGGGCTATTTTGTTAATTATAAAAATAATCAATATATATATTATATTATATTATATAATTATTCAGTTTAAATAATATTTTAATTACAAAATAGTTTTATTATGGTTAAGATATTAATTCTCATTAAGTTAAAGTAACTCAAATTATAAATATAGTTAGTTATCTGAGTAAGATAACATTTAATTAGAAAGTATCACATTATAGAAGGTAAATTATATGTTACTTTAGGGAGGGTATGATAGAATTTACCTAAATTATTACATGCAAACTTAGAAGGAAAAAAAATGTATGGTTTAATTATTCTATTAGTTTTATAGTTTTACTAAATTTTTAATTAGGTCTCGATACATTTTTTCTTTTTAATTGAATCCCTATATCATATCATATTTTTTAACAAAATCTCTACCGTGATAAAAATATTGAAATTCACAGAATATTCTGTTAAATTAGACAGAATATTCAGTTAAATGTTAGGCATATTCGTTTTGTTTAATGAATATTCGTTAATTCTAACGTTTTTATCACAGCAGGAACTTAATTACAAAATCTAATATGGTATAAGGACTCAATCGAAAAGAAAAAAAAGTATAAAGACCTAATTAAAAATTTAGTAAAACTATAGGAACCGATCGAGTAATTAAACCAAAATATAAATAAAACTAAATGAAATCTAAAAATATAATAATATAACATTACTTAATTAATATTTGTGCATTCCAGCAAAGTAGCTAATAAAATAAAGAAAAATGATATTTTTATTGAGTTTAATTTTGATGCACCGATAGTGTAAAGCATTTTATATAGTGTTCAATCATATTTATTCTTTTATATGACTATTTACGCATTAAATGTGAAAGGTAATTATTTTGACTGATATGATGTTATATAATTGAATACAAATATAAAATTATTTTATAATTTATACTGACAACACATTAAAATTAAATTTTTTTAATTAAAAAATATTCTATAACCGACAAAAGTTAGTCTAGGAAAGAAGAAAAATTTTCTTTCAAGAAAGGGAATATTAGAAAAATTATATTGCAATTTTTGCACACACTAAATAAAGTATGAAAAAGGGGCTTGAGTGATGCGATCGTGTTATTGCCAATAATAAAATGGGTGATTTCATAGTTTTTGGTTTGTGAAGATATCTTATTAAGTACTTAGTTTTTTTTTTTTTTTTTTCACTAGAATCGAACCTAAACCTATGCTTAAAAAATAATTATTCATATACTGATAAGAAATGTACGAATACTCGAAAAGAAAGGAGTTATGATAATTTCCGTACTACTGAGATCCTATGAGTAAATAGAAAATTATATCTATATGATCTCACCTGAATTGTTTTATCTATTCTCTTGAGGAAAAGTTTAATTTCAAACTTGGTTCAAACAGGAAAAAATTATTCTGAAGTGTCTTGGATAATCCACACCTTGAGGTCAGACACCAACGAACATATTGAAATTTCTATGTAATTGACATCCTTCACAGCACAACGATGCAATTATAAGGGTCTCACATTAATGTAAGGACTACTATATATGCCAAAAACGAGAGAAATTATAATCCTTTCTTTCTTTTCCTCCTGCATGTGTTTGTGTATGAAAAATGATTACGAGTTTTAGCTCTTTTTTTTTAATTATCTATTTATTTTCTAAGTAAAGATATATCTTTTTACTCTTTTTTTATGTTTCAAAAATATAACATTTATGTTTGAATTTAACTTATTTAAGTATTAAAAGTATAACTAAGAAGATGAATTAGAACTCTCAAACATTTATATGTAATTTTATATACTATCCAATGGAATAATCCTAAATTAAATTGATTAACCAATTAAGTTTTCCATAAACAGAAAAAATTAACCATCAATCAAATATTATTATATTTTGTATTTATATTTTGGATATGTTCTTATAAGGATACTCTGTCCGATCTTTACGTTGGCTTTTTGTCAATCTCGCTATGCTTAGTAGCTTTTGGCCTTTTGCTGAGTTGATGAGCGTGGTACCTGCAAAAGGGACTCCGATGCCAAGTCAGAAAGGAAATAAAATAAATAGTATATACGATTAGGGATATAACTTTGAAGTATGTTATTTTTTGGGTGAAGTATTTTTTGTGTTGGGTGTTTCTATTGGTGCCTCCACCCGTTATATAACTTGGTTTGTAGCTTAATGGTCGGTTTCTTCCGAGATTTTGGCGAGTGAACTGGTTCCGAAATTTTGGTGAGTGAACTGTTGGAATGGAGCCGTTACGCCGAGGTATGACTCGGTCACGTCCGAGATTTCAAGGGTACAGTACACAGCCCCCAAGCTTGACTTGATGTGGTTGCAGCAAGTTGAGCTTTTTTTGTTGAGATTATACCTCGGCGTTTTGAGGTAAAATACTAGAGCCCCCAAGCTCAACGCACGGTTCAAGCTTGGGCTAAAAAACAAATGGGTTTTACAAATAAAAATTAAATTAAATATGTTTTTCGAGAAAAGGTTTTTGCTTTGTAAACTGAGCTGCAATAAATGCCATGCTTAGCTATGATGGAGCCGGACCGTTTTGCATTTGGGCGCATAATTTTTGCTTTTTCAACTTTCCACTAAAATAGTGGGTTGCAATAAAGCTTGTGTCGTTTACGGAACACAACTTCAGTTTGCAAAAAAGAGTTTGATAAGTTTGAGGAGACATGTCTTCCAGAAGTTAGTCTTCTGTCTTTTCGTCTCTCCGGTTTTTCTTTCATTTCTTCCCCTCTGTTATTACCTGGAAAAAATGGTTAAAGAAAAAGAGAAAGAAAAGGTGAATTGTTGAAGAAAATAAGGAGAACATTATCATTGGGTTCACGATGACGTGAAAACTCGTGCCTCGTCATTTTGCGATCAGGAGTCGCTTCGTGTTCTAGAGGCTCCAAGGTTTGTTAGGGGTGGTTCTGATGTTCGTATTGAGCTTCTTCCCTATTCTAGTGAGGAGAGGGTTTGCGAGAAGAGGGGGACTGGGATTATTTTTACATGTATGTTCCTTATTTGACTGAGCTGCATGTAAGGTTTCCGTTTTCAGAATTTGAGTGTAAGGTTTTAACTCAGTTGAACTGTGCTCCGTCACAGTTACACCCAAATTCTTGGGCATTTTTGTGTGATTTTAAGGTTCTGATGGGTTTTCTGAAATCTCCCCCTTCGCTGAACATTTTCTTTTCTTTGTTTTAGTCTAAGGGGGTTCGTAAAGGGCTTTGGGTTTTTCTAAGTAGCTTTCTTGGCCGTTCCCTCTTTTTATTGTATAAATCTTCTTTTAAAAGTTTTAAGTCAATGTTTGTGAAGGTTCGGTCTTTGGAGTCTGTATATCCCTTTTATCTAGATGACGAGATGATAGAAAAATTTTCATTGTACTGGTGTTCGGAACCTTTGCAAATCCTTGAAGCTAATGAGAGAAGTGAGGAAGAGGACTGTTTGTTAGAGTTTCTAATTGAAAAATTTACTGTTGGAAAATGTTTGTCTATTCCCGATTTATTGAAATATGAAGCGGAAAATGAAATTGAAGGGCTGGAATTGTATATAGGTAATTTTGTTTTTTCGTGTCTTGATCTTGTTTAGCTTCGTATTTGTTAACTTTCTATTTTTTGTTATGGTAGGTAGTAGGTTGCCGAATCTGAATGTTGCTAAGTTTCAAGCGTATTTGAAGAAGAAGGGTACGAAAGGTGTTAGTGTTTCTGGGGTTGTGAAGGATACAGATGGGGATGCCACTTTTTCTGCTGCGCAAGCTCCTCCTTCTCCAAAAAGGAGGAAGACTGAGTCGGAGAAGTCTTTGGAGGTGATTTCTAAAGGTGACCAGAGTGCTGCTGTGAAGTCTGTGGTTGAAAGGCAGCGACGTCTGCATGGTTTTGTTCCTGGGGCGAACTTACATTCTTTGTTGAGTGACCAATTTCCAATTGCCGAGCTTGCAGATTGCATTCCCCAGTATCCTGGGGATATGGCCCTCACACGTCGAACTGGACTTGAGGGGATGGGCAAATTTATTCAGGTAGGTTTTTTGTATTTATTTGTTTCTTTTTTCATATTTGCAAATTGCTTTGGTCGGTTATGTTGTTGTCTTCTGCAGATTGTTGCGTCTCGGCTATTATGTGTTGGTCGGACTACCGAGTTATTAAGTTCGGAGCAGCAGATGGTAGTTGAGAAAATATCATCTCTTGAACGTATGTTGAAGGAAAAGGAAGAAGTTGTTGTTGACGTGACTGTGAAGATGAAGGAGAAAGAGGATGAAGTAGGCCGCCTTCAGGAACAAGTCAGATTGCTGCAAGCTGAAGTCAAGGAGAGTGACAAGACTAAGGGTGAAATGACTGCTCGTCTTAACGAGCTTGAGGAAGAGAAGATGGATATGTTTATAGCTGGGTTTGATCGTGCTGTTAGCCAAGTTTCATTATTTTCCCGAACTTTGATGTAGGGAGACTCAATGTGGCGAAGATTGTTGTTAATGGTGAACTTGCTGATGATGAAGTTGGAGGGGATAAGGCTGAGAGCATTCCTCCTCCCCCTTGAAAAGATGTTTGTATTTTTGTTTCATGACTTTTCTGATGTTTTCGGAATATTTTGAACTTTGTATTTAATGACTGTTTTGGTGTTGGTGTTGACTTGTGACAATGCTTTTATCAAAAGCTCGTGTGTGGATATTAACTTAGCCTTTGCGTGATAGTTAGATGATAGATATTGATTTTGATAGTAGTTTTTGATATTTGAATTTTGATGGTACTATTCTTTCCGACTTGTGTGGTCGGTTCGATGATCCTAATTTCCAATCGCTGACTAGTCAGTTTGATTGATAGGCATTCGGAAATATTCGAAGTATTCATAGTCGAGCTGAAAGTAATATTTATTGATATGAATGAGATGTTTAAGGTATGAAGTAGTCGGCCTCGTTAAAACCTGTCCGAGTAAAACCCTCCTTAGGGATAAAACCTCGTGATCAGGAAAAAGAGTACCTGGCCAGTTCATACTTACATAAAAGTTCAACTGTAATAGATTCTCAAAGATGAGATGTTCCATGTGTTAGGGAGAGGTGTTCCTTCTAATGTTTCGAGGGAGTATGCTCATTTTCTGATGACTTTAGAGAGGCGGAAAGGGCCTTCCCAGTTAGCTGCAAGCTTCCCGTGTCCTGGCGGTTTTCGGACTTCCTCCATTTGTCGCAGGACTAAGTCTCCCTCTTGTAATGTTCGCGGCCTTACGTTTTTGTTGTACTGCTTTCGTATTGTTGCTTGCATGGCTTGCTGCCTTAGTCTGGTGAGGCTTCTTTCTTCATTTATTAGGTCGAGCTCTGTTCACCTGGCTTCCGAATTGTCTTGCTCATCAAAGTATTCGGTTCGAGTGGACCCTTGGCTAATCTCTATGGGTATCATGCAATCTGTGCTGTACACTAGTCGGAATGGGCTTTCATTCGTTGTTGTGTGGGGTGTCGTGTTATAACTCCACAATATTTCTGGTATGAGCTCGGCCCATCGTCCCTTAGCATCTGTTAATTTCTTTTTTAAGGCTTGCAAGATAACTTTGTTAGCTGCGTCCGCGAGCCCATTAGTTTGTGGGTGTTCGACGAGGAGAAATGGTGCTTAATATGCAAGTCTGTTAGATATGATGCGATCTTTTTATCCGTAAATTTTCTACATTATCAGATATGATTTCTCTTGGTAAACCGAATCTACATATAATCGACTTCCAAATGAAATTTTGTACCTTTTCGGCTGTAATTTTTGCAAGAGGGTGTGCTTCTATCCATTTGGTGAAATAATCAACAGCTACTAGAAGGAATTTTACCTGTCCTATTGAGATTGGGAATGGTCCGAGTATATCCATCCCTCATTTGTGGAATGGCCAGCTGACGTCTGAGGTATGTAAGAGCTCGGCTGGGTTGTGAATGAGCGGTGCGCATCTTTGACATGCATCACAGCTTTGTACCTTATTCCTGCAGTCCTTCCTTAATGTCGGCCAGAAGTATCCTGCTCGGAGTATTCTTGTAGCTAAGCTCCTGCTTCCAGTATGGTGTCCGCAAATTCCTTCATGTAGTTCGTTCACGATGGTTTCTGCTTCTGCTTGGCCGAGACATTTCAGAAGAGGTCAGGAAATACCTTGCTTGTATAGGTCGACTCCTAATAAGGTATATTGGTTTGCTTTGTATCTGAATGTCCTTGGGTTTTCATCTTTTGGTATCTCTCCGCTTTTTAAGTAGTGAATGAATGTGCTTCGCCAATCTTCTTCCTGTGAGACACTTAAAACAGATTTTACATCTAAACTTGATTTAATTAGTGTAATGTGATGTAGTTTATCTGTTTGATCGGTTACCCTATGTGTAGCTAGTTTGGATAAGATGTCGGCCCTACCGTTTTATTCTCTAGGTATATGTTGTATTTCAAAATTTTGAAAAGACTTCATTAGCGTTTTGACCGAGTTCAGATATTTTTCTAAGAGCGAATCTCGTACCTGAAATTGGCCGTTTACCTGTTGTATTACAAGGAGTGAGTCGCAGTGTACTTTTAAGTTAGAGATCTCCACGTCCTTGGCTAACCTCAAGCCTGCTTGTAGGGCTTCGTATTCGACCTGGTTGTTAGTTGTTTCAAAGAGGAACTTGATTGACTGTTCGGCTTGGATTCCATTGTCGTCTTTCAGGAGAATTCCTGCTCCACATCCATTTTCGTTTGACGCTCTATCCACGTATAGTTCCCATGTTTTGATGTGTTATTCTTTGTCCGTAAATTTTGAGACGAAGTCGGCTAATGCTAGGGCTTTAGACGACCCACGCGATTGATATGATATGTCAAATTCAGAGAGCTCGATTGCCCATTTTGTCATTCGCCCTGCTAAGTCTGGTTTTGATAGTATTTGTCGTAGAGGATGGCTTGTCCGAACTATAATTGGGTGTGTTTGAAAATAATGCCCCAGGCCCCGAGCAGTGATTACTAGACCGAATGCCAGCTTTTCTATCATTGGGTACCTTGTCTCGGCGTTCTGTAAGACTTTGCTTACGAAATACACCAGGTGTTTCTCCTTTTCTGTTTCTGTTACGAGTACAGAGCTAATAGTGTTAGTGGAAATTGAAAGAAATAGAAAGAGTGGTTTACCTTGCTCCGGTTTCTTGAGTATAGGTGGTGATCTCAAGATATGCTAGAATTCGGAAAATGATTTTTCGCATTCTTCCGTCCAAATGAATTTATCCGACTTCTTCATGGTCTTGAAGAAATGATAGGATTTTGTTCCTGCGGCTGGTAAGAATCTGGATAGGGCTGCTAGGCAACATGTGAGTCGCTATACGTCTTTGATCATCTTTGGTGATTGCATGTTTAGGATTGCCTGACACTTGTCAGGATTGGCTTCTATACCTCGGTTTGTTAACAAGAATCCGAGGAATTTGCCCTTTTGTACGCCAAATGCGTACTTTTCCGGGTTTAGTCTCATATTGTATGCTCGGAGTTGTTGGAAAACCTCCTGAAGGTTGGCTTCATGTTGTTTTTCTAAGCTAGACTTGACGACCATAACATCGACGTATATTTTGATATTCCGTCCGATTTGATTTTTAAATATTTTGTCCATTAGTCTTTGATAAGTGGCCCCTGCATTTTTTAGTCCGAAAGGCATCACTTTATAACAAAAGTTACCTTGGTCAGTTACAAATGCCGTCTTATCCTCGTCATCTGGGTGCATTTGTATCTGGTTGTATCCAGAGTAGGCGTCCATGAAGCTTAGCACTTGGTAACCTGAGATGTCGTCTATGAGTCTGTTAATGTTAGACAGCGGGTACGAGTCCTTCGGTGTTTAGATCTGTGAAATCTACACACATCTGCCATTTTCCTGAGCTTTTCCTGACCATAACCACGTTTGCTATCCATGAGGAGAAACAAATTTCTCAGATGAAACCTGTATCTAGTAGTTTCTGTGTTTCTATTGCTACTGCATTTCTTCTTTCATTGCCCAGGTTACGCTTCTTTTGTCTTATAGGTCGGGCATTGAAGTTAACTGCTAGTTTGTGGCATATGAAATTTGGGTCGATCCCTGGCATGTCAGCAGGGGTCCAGGCGAACAGGTCGGCGTTGGCCTTTAATATGCCTTCCAAGTTCTGTTTTGTTCCTGCGGAGAAATCCGAACCGATGTTAGTATAGTGATTTGTTTTATCTAATTGTACCTTTTCTAAGTCGTTCGTTGGGGAGGGGCGACTGTTGTTGTCCCTGGGGTCCATTTCGGCCAGGGTGGGGATGCTTTCCGAGTTGTATACTGAATGGATTCTCGGAATGGCCTCCTTTGTGATTTTCTTCAGACTTGCGTTGTAGTATTGTCTAGCTTCCTTATGCTCAGTGTGAACTGTCACTATTGTATTATCCTGCAAAGGAAACTTGACACATAGATGAATGGTAGAAACAATAGCTCCAAAGGAGTTAAGGGAGGGGCGTCCTAAGATGATATTGTAAGGACTAACACAATCGACTACCAAGAACTGGATGTCTAATGTTTTGGAATTTGGGAATTCTCCCAGTGTTGTCCTCAACCATACATAACCTAATATATGGACTCTTTCTCCTGAGAACCCTGCTAATTCTCCTCCTGATGGTTGTAATGCCTTGTCGCTTAGCTGCATCTTTTTGAATGTGGAATAGAATAGGACATCGGCACTGCTTCCCAGATCGAGCAGAACTTTCTTTACGGTCAGCTCTCCCATTTGCACCGAGATTACTACTGGATCGTCCAAGTTTGGTGTCTGCGATTTGAAATCGTCAGTATTGAAACTGATGTTGGCTGCTAAGGTCGGAACTGTTGGGCTTTGGTGCAACCCTTTCATTGTCATCATAGTCCGGTAGAATCTTTTCCTGGCTGTGTTGATGAGTCCTTCTCCTGCGAAGCCGCCTGATATGTAATTTATGACTCCTTTGGAGGTAGGGGTTTCGATTGGGCCACGCCATGTTCCTTTTTCTTTGTGATCCGAGTCATATCTCGGCTTGTCGATGTCCTTGGTTGCCTCCTTCCTACTTCTGGAACTGATATATTTGTCCAATAATCCCTGTCTGGCCAATATCTCCAGTAGGTCTTTTGCTACTACACATTCATCAGTGGTGTGGCCGAACTTTTGGTAGAATGCGCAATGTTTGCTTTTGTCTACGTATTTTTTGTCTTGGTATGTTTCTGCCTTTACTGGTGGCTTTATAAGTCTGTTGTGCAGTATTTCCTTGATGATGTCCTCTCTCCTGGTATTAAACCTGGTATATGAATCAAATTTTGGAGTTACTTTAAAAGGTTTTTTGGAATCTCTGTTATTTGACCTGTTTGGTCTATCGTCTTCCTTCCATGATGATGGTCGTTCGTTTCTTCATGTCTCACGCAATTCCTCTATTTCAATTTGTCCGGTGGCTTTGTCTCGGAACTCCTCCAATGTCTTCGGTTTTGCCACAACTATAGCTTCCTGGAATTTCCCAGGACGAAGGCCACTTTTTATGGCGTGCAGCTGGACTTCTGGGTTAAGGTCGGGGATTTCCATGGCCACCATTGTGAAACGCGTCATGTAATCCTTCAGATTTTCGTGCTGCCCTTGTTTGATCGTGCTGAGATAATCTGAATCTCTCACATATATTTTAGATGCTGCAAAATGGCTGATGAACATCTTGGCGAACTCGTCAAAGCTGGTTATGGACCCTGCAGGCAAATTAGAAAACCATAGTAAGGCAGCTCCATCTAAAAATGTAGGAAAAGATCGACATAAAATGGGATCGGAGTCACTATTGAGGAACATCATAGACTCAAATTTCGTGACATGAACTTTAGGATCCCCGATCCCCTTATATGGCGTTAGGGTCATTGGGAGCGTAAAGTTCTTGGGCATTTTGAAATTCATTATCTCCTCAGAAAATGGGTTGGTTCGCCGTCTTTCGGTTTTTGGGGGTGTCTCCCCTATCTTTGCGTTGGATTCTGACTGATGTTCTTCATGTTGATCAGCGTTTGTCTTCTTGCTATCGACCTTCCGATCTCCGTTATTTTGCATTGCTACTAATAATTCAGCCATCCGCTGGTTTTTCACTTGGAGAGCGGCATTGGCAGTAAGGAGATCGGCGTTAGTTTGATGGGGTTGCTGGGTCTCTGAGTAATCAGTCATGTTCCCTTTTCTGCAAAGAAAAAGAGGTATAAAGCAAATTTGAGTTATAAAAATTATAATTTCGGGGTGGGGTGAAGTTAATTTCTGGCCCCACGGTGGTCGCCAAATATTCTTGCAAGGATACTCTGTCTGATCTTTACGTCGGCTCTCTGTCAACCTCGCTATGCCTAGTAGCTTTTGCTGAGTTGATGATATCCTTGTGAATTGAGACCCAAGCGTGGTACCTGCAAAAGGGACTCCGACACCCAAGTCCGTAAGGGAATAAAATAAATAGTGTATACGATTGGGGATATAGCTTTGAAGTATGTTGTTTTGGGGGCGAAGTATTTTTGTCTTGTGTGTTTCCATTGGTGCCTCCACCCGTTACATAACTTGGTTTGTAGCTTAATGGTCGGTTTCTTTCGAGATTTTGGCAAGTGAACCGGTTCCGAGATTTTGGCGAGTGAACTAGTTCCGAGATTTTGGTGAGTGAACTGTTGGGATGGAGCCGTTACGCCGAGGTATGACTCAGTCTCGTCCGAGATTTCAAGGGTACAGTATATGATATAAATGTAAATATAATTTGATTATATTAAAATTTGATAATAAATATAAATATGAGCTCATTCTATTTTTTGGATCTATATATCATGATTATTTATCAGTGCTATCTTATATAAAAAAATCAACCATAAATCAATCACTACTTATAAAAATACGTATTTTTTTCAATGTGTCAGATAACATTTTCCGTTCTGACGTTACGATTTTAAATTTGGATATTTTTGTCAAATTTTAAAATTCTTTAAGAGGTTTTTTTGTCTTTCGCGTCTTTTAAAATTATTTTTGTCGCCACTAGAAATTTTTGAGTATCATTTTAGTGTGTGTTTGGATTACCGTTTGTTAAACTAGAGTTTGAATAAAAGTGATTTTGTAGAATTAATTTTGGGTAGAAGTGGTTTGTACCAACATAATTTATGTTTGATAATTTTATACAAAAATTGATTTTGATAAAATGAATATTATTTGGATAATATTAGTTAAAATCACTTTTAGAAATAATTAATTAATTACTAAAAAAACATAATATTAAATTATAATGTTATTTTTTTAAGTATATTTAATCTTTTTTATACTTCTTTTAGTATATTTTTTATATAGTATTTTTGATAGTACTCTATTTTAATATGTTATAATTTTTTTCTATTATAATAAAAATTAATATTTATTTATTAAATTAAAAATAACATAAAAAAATTAATAATTTTTTAAGTATTCTTTTTATAATAAAAATTAATATTTATTTATTAAATTAAAAATAACATATAAAATAATATATTTTACTACTCTTTTTAAATACTCTTAATAATCTTGTTTCTATTATTGTTTTGGATTCTAACTTTTTACTAATTATACTTTTATTATTATTTATGGTTAATTTTTTATTTAATTTATCATTTTTAATAGGAATAATAACACATATTATAAAAAAGAGTAAAGTATCATTTTTGTCCCAAACGTTTGGGGTAAATCCTATTTGTGTCCCTAACGTTTAAATCATCCTATTTCTATCCCTAACGTTTGTAAAAGTGATTCAATGTTATCCTGCCGTCAATTACACATCATGAACGCTTTAGTTTGAGTTTTAAAAATCTCTTCTTGAAGTTAGAATAATAAATTTTAAAATAATAAATTTTACAATGTCAAACAAAAAAATATTCTATCATTTTTTAGTACTCTCACTATTCTTTTATTTAATATTATTTTGGATAGTAAAATTTTATTACTTTTACTCTATTGTTATGTATGATCAATTTTTTATTTACTTTGTCCTCTCTAATAAGATCAATAATTCATATTATAACAAAATTACAATAAAAAATTTAATAAAAAAATCTAAATATGAAAGAAAGTATTAAAAATGATAAAAAAATTAAAATATTTGAAATGACTTAAAACAAATCTGAAAATTTAAAGAAAACTAAAAATTGTATGCATGTTAAGAGAACACAGAAGTTACAACTTCTTACTTCAAGTGAATGTTCTTTTAGGATGTAAAATCACATTTGCGTTTAGAGCAAAAAAAATTACAAAATACCAAAAAAATAGTGTTTAAAGAACTTAAACATACTTTTTTATCCTCATAAACGTATTTTTATCTTCTCCAACACGTTTGCCAAACACACCTTTAATTGTATATTCTATAAAATATAATAAGAGCAATAATGAGTGGAAGATGCGTATTCACTATTAATGAAAAGAAGTTTGTGTTAGCACAGCTAAGAAGTGCACAAGTTTCACTAACACATGTGATCCCAAGAAATCGCGGCAGAAAATGTGCTTTCCCTCTCTCCCTGTCTTCTGCATCCATCCTCTTGTCTTACTAGCTGCATGTGTAAATTCTAACTAAACAAAATAAAATTAGTTTTAATTAATTTCATTGTATTATATATTATTTACTATCATCCCTTTCTATGGGGCTACACTAAGCTACCTCTCTTCCCTGCCACGAAGTTTCACTCATATGTGTTGTTATACTCCTAAGCTATTAATTCATTAATTAATATAACAAACAAGCTTTAATGAAGAATAACAAATAAGCTTTCATGAAGAAGTACTCTCATGTGTTGCCGAATGCTGACCTATGAATACACACTACTACCTATTATAAAAGGCCTAATTTATGCAAGAATTACCCTTACATTATTTCTCTCTTATAACTCTATTATTTTTGTAGTAGCGAATCATTCAAAAATTTTATTATTTATACTCTATTGTTATGTATGATCAATTTTTTATTTACTTTGTCTTTTTTAATAAAACCAATAATTTATATTATAATAAAATTATAATAAAAAATTTAATAAAAAATCAAAATATGAAAAAAATATTAAAAATAATAAAAAAAATATTTGAAATGACTTGAAACAAATATGAAAATTCTTATAATACGAAAGAAAGTACTAAAAATAATAGTTAAGAGAAAGCTTATTTCAAGTAAACGTGCTTTTAGGATGCAAAATTACAATTGCGTTTAGAGCAAAAATAATTCACCAAATACCAACAAATAGGGTTCAAAAAATTTAAACATATTTTTATCATCTCTAACGTATTTGTGAAACACACCTTTATATACTTCATAAAATACAATAAGAGCAAAATAATGAGTGGAAGACACGTATTCACTGTTAACAAAAAGAAGTTTGTGTTATCACAGCTGAGAAGTGCACACGTTTCATCAACACATGTGATCCCAAGTAATCGTGGCAGAAAATATGTTCTCTCTCCCTGTCTTATGCATCTATCCTCTTGACTTGTTAGCTACATGCATGAATTCTAACCAAACAAAATAGAGTTATTTTTAATTAATTTCGTTGTGTGCTATGTTGTTTACTATGGTCCCTTTTTATGGAGGCTACACTAAGCTACCTCTCTTTGCTGCCACGAAGTTTTATTTATATGTGTTGTTATACTCTTAAGCTATTAATGAAAAGAAGTTTGTGTTAGCACAGCTGAAGAAGTGCACACGTTTCACCATGTGATCTCAAGTAATTATGGCGGAAAATGTGCTCTTCCTGTCTTCGGCATCCATCTTCTGGTCTTGCTAGCTGCATGTGTGAATTCTAACCAAACAAAATAAAATTATTTTTAATTAATTTTATTATATTCTATATTATTTACTATCATCCCTTTCTATGGGGCTACACTAAGCTACCTCTCTTCGCTGCCACGAAGTTTCACTCATATGTGTTGTTATACTCCTAAGCTATTAATTCATTAATTAATATATCAAACAAGCTTTCATAAAGAGTAACAAACAAGCTTTCATGAAGAAGTACTCTCATGTGTTGCCGAATGCTGACCTATGAATACGCACACTACTACTTATTATAGAAGACCTAATATACGCAAGAATTACCCTTACATTATTTTCCTCTTGTAACTTTATTATTTTTGTAGTCGCGAATCATTCATAAATTTTGTTATTTATACTCTATTGTTATGTATGATCAATTTTTTATATACTTTGTCTTTTTTAATAAAATCAATAATTCATATTATAATAAAATTATAATAAAAAAATTAATAAAAAATCAAAACACAAAAAAAATATTAAAAATAATAGAAAATAAGATATTTGAAATGACTTGAAACAAATATGAAAATTCTTATAATATAAAAGAAAGTACTAAAAATAATACGCATGTTAAGAGAAAGCAGAAATTACAATTTTTTACTTCAAGTAAACGTGCTTTTAGGATGCAAAATTACAATTGCATTTAGAGCAAAAATAATTTACCAAATACCAACAAATAGGGTTAAAAAAATTTAAACATATTTTTATCCTCTCCAATGCATTTGTCAAACACACCTTTAGTTATATACTTCATAAAATACAATAAGAGCAAAATAATGAGTGGAAGACACGTATTCAGTGTTAACGAAAAGAAATTTGTGTTAGCACAGTAGAGAAGTGGACACGTTGTTGGAATAAATTAATTTCAATAACCCAGATCATCCATATTGAATCACCAAAAATATATCATAATGCGGAAGCGTACCTTTACTCGTAGAAATTAGAAATTGATGGAAAGACTCAGTCTTGTGGTTCTTTCGATCTTCCTTAATCAAAGCCTTCTGTATTCCTAGGTGGCTGAATTACAACTCTTTTGATGGGGAAAGAGTAACAAAGGTGGCTTTGGTATATTGGGGACCGAAACACTGAAGGCTTATTTATATTTGATCATGACACCCATTAAACCCTAAAACCCAAATAAAATAGTATCTAAAGTCCAAAAGATAATATATCTAAAATCTAAAATATAATTATCTAAGGAACAAAAGATAATATCCGATTTTATTCTCATTTAATTCCAAATCAAAAGTAATAATGACTTATTCAATTTAGCATTTATAACAATAAATGAGATCACCTTTATATAAGTCATTTAATTTGAAATAGCATAATTTGTGATTATAATTAATATATATATTTCCCACAAACAAATTAGGAAATTAAAATAATTTCCTAACAATCTCCCACTTGGGCTATACATATATTCTTTCTTGACATAATCACATCTTATAAACTTTATGCGCGAATCTGAATGCTATTTCTCTCATTACTTTAACAATCTGGTCCGTCTCATACATTAGATATGGAACTACCGCAGCTTTTATCACATTAATGTCGTGACTAAACCACGGCAATCACCATTCTAATATACTTAACGACATAGATCAAATTTGGATGAGCAATATGGAAATTATATGCCAAGTGATTTCATGCATGTCTATTTCCAACTGGTCAAACTTTAAAACTTTATTGAGATCAAACGCAAAACAAGTTCTGCAAAATGAACATTTCACAAAATATGAAATAAACCATCAACTTAATTCTGCAGAAAAATAACTCAATATCTGTCATAGGACATATAGCATAAATTCCCACTAAACCAAGACATCACAAATATTGACACTCATCCGAGCAGTGTGCTCATGAAAGACTTTAGGGATCAATCCCTTGGTTAATAGGTCTGCTAGCATATACTCTGTTCCTATATGTTCTATGGAAATCTGTTTTTCTTGAATTTTCTCATTGACAACTAAGAACTTGATGTCTATATGCTTTGATTTTGTCAAGCTCTTATTATTGTTGGAGTATAATACTGCTGACTTATTGTCACAGAATATCTTTAACGGCCTTTCAATGTCATCTACTATATGAAACTCAGTGACAGAGTTTCGCAACCATATGCCATGAAATCGAAATCAGAGTACCTAATGATCTCCAAATTTTCTTATCTCCGATAAGTAAGCATGTAATCCTTTGTTCTCTTTAAATAACACGTTACGCGTTAAACAGCTATCCAATGATTCATGCCTGGATTGCTCAAGTATTTATCCAACACTCCCACTATAAATGATATATCGGGACGTATATAGACTTGAGTATACATTAAGCTCCCTAGTGTTGATGCATAAGGTTTATCATGCATTGCTGTCCTCTCAAGATCATTTTTAGGGCATTGTTTTGAGACTGAACTTGTCTCTTTTAGCTACGGGTGTGTCCATTGGTCTACAACTTCCATGCCATATCTACTTAAAATCTTGTCGATATAGTTCTTTTGTGATAATCCAAGAATACCTTGAGAGCGATCTCTTAGTATCTCGATTCCTAATACAAAAGATGCATCACCAAGATCTTTTATTTCGAATTTGTTCGATAGAAATTTCTTAGTTTCATGCAACAAGCCTATATCGCTACTGGCAAGTAGAATGTCATCAACATATAAGACCAAAGAAAGTATTTACTCCCACTGAACTTGCGGTATAATGGTACTTCTTGAGTTATTGAGCTTGCTGTATAGATTGAGGTTGAGGAGGATTCTCATTATTTTCCTGTGCTGTAGCAGTATCTTAAGCAACAACAATATTCTCATTGTTCTCTTGTACTGTAACTGGATCTATAATAGGATTCTTATTGTGCTCTTGTACTATAACTGTATCTTGAACAATAATAGGTACAAAGACCTTATTATTATTATCAGTTACAGAATCCTCATCAAAAGCAACATTCCTAATATTTCCTTCCCCTCAAACTCAACATCCTCAAGAAATCTTGCATTTCCCGTTTCAAAAATAGACCTTGATGTAGGATTGTAAAACTTGTACCCCCATGAACGCTCAGCATAACCAACAAAGTAGCAACTAATCGTCCTTGAGTCCAATTTTTATTCATGCGGCCTATAAGGTCGCGCCTCAGCTGGACATCTCCAAATATGCAAATACTTTATACTGGGCCTTTCCCAGTCCAAATTTCATATGGGGTTTTGTTAACTGTTTTGCTTGGCACCCTATTAAGGATGTACACTGCGGTCGTTAAGCCTTCTCCCCAGAGTGATTCAGGCAAGGAAGAATGACTAATCATACTTCTCACCATGTCTTTAAGAGTTCGGTTCCTTCACTCTGCAACACCATTCATGCTAGGTTTGCCTGGCATGGTGTATTACGGAACAATACCACACTTCTCTAGGAAAAGAGAAAAAGGCCCAGAACGTTGCTCACCTGAACCATCATATCTTCCGTAGTATTCACCACCACGATAAGATTTGACAGCTTTAATTTTCTTTCCAAGTTGAAGTTCAACTTCAGCTTTGAAACACTTGAAAATATCCAAGGCTTGGGACTTTTCATGAATTAAATATAGATACACGTAACGAGAGTAATCATCTATGAATGTAATAAAGTACCGTTGTCCATTCCAAGAGACAGTAGGAAATGGGCCACATATATCGGTATGTATCAGTTCTAAGACGTCTTTAGCTCTCTTGGCACCTAATTTCCTTTCGTTTGTCCTTTCCCCTTTATGCACTCAATGCAGACTTCAAAGTTTGCCAAATTTAGGGGTCCAAGAATTTCATCCGATACGAGCCTCTGAAATCTCTGTTTAGAGATGTGACCTAGGCATTTGTGACATAGTGATGCTGAATTCTCATTTAGTTTTCGTTTTGTACCCGTTTGCAGTATTTCATTATTATAGGAATTTAAGTCAAGCCTATATAGATTATCTACCAAATGACCAGAGCAAATATTATTTGAATTATAGAAGAGACTGACTTTATTGTCTCCGAACGAACAAAAATAACCTGATTTATCCAAACGAGAAACATAAACCAAATTCCGTCTAAATGACGGTACATAAAATGTCTCTAATAAATCCAAGTAAAATCCACTCGTGGAACATAATCTAAAGGTTCCTATAGCTTCGACTACAACTATATTGCTATCTGCCACACAAATGTATCTTTCAGCATCACTTGGTGGTCGGCTCCACAGGCAACCCTGCATAGTAACACTTACATGAGTAGTAGCAGCAGAATCTACCCACCAAGTATCAACAGGTGCATAACTTAAACTATTCTCAGAACAAACAAAAGTAAGAATTATACCCTTATTTACACGCCAGGTGGCATATTTGATACAATCCTTCTTCATGTATCCCACCTTCTTACAGAAGAAACAAGTTGAAAATTAATCCTGTTTCTTAGCCTTTTTCTGCTGAGAAGGCACATCCGCAGTAGTATCACGCTTTCTTTTATACTAAGAAGATGAAGCCATGTGAGCACTTTCAATCTTATCTTGCTGTAGCCTATCTTCTTCTTGCACACAGTGAGATATAAGCTCATTTAAGGATCAAGTGTCCTTCAGAGTGTTATAACTCACTTTGAATTGCCCAAAGTGTGCAGGAAAGGAAATCAAAATGAAATGTACAATTAAATCTTTAGATAACTATAACTTTATTGCTTTCAATTTTGAAGCAAGATGAGACATTTCTATAATGTACTCTCTTATGTTCCCTTTACCTTTATACCTCATGGAGACAAGTTTGCTCAAAAGACTACTTGTCTCCGCCTTTTCATTCTTAGTAAAGAATTTTTCAACATCCTTTAGGAACTATTTGGCATCTTTATCCTCAGTAATTGAGCCTCGAAACGCCTCAGGAATTGAGCGTTTCATGATCATAATGCTCATTCGATTGGATCTCTCCCACTTCTCTATTTTAACCTCATTGAGGTTTTCCAGAGTGGAAGTGGGTTTCTCCTCTCGAAGAGCTATGTCTAAATCCATACAATCGAGGACAATCTCCACGGTATCCTTTCAAACTTTAAAGTTTAAACCATTCAGCATAGGAATACTACTAATTTGTGCAGAAACATTGGTAGCTAAAGCCATAGTTTCTGGATTAGAACAAATAAACATACAATAAATATTAGTTAAATAATGGGAAAAAAATTCATATTGAGATATCTAGAATAATATTAATTTTTAATCTTTGGATAGAAAAATTAACTGTAAGTGATACTCTCATTGCAGTAATCAAATATTGTCAAAATTCTTGTCACACATGAAGCCTTTCTTTGGACTGACTTAATACGCACATGGAGACTTAAACTTCGCAACCTATTTATTACCGCATATATTTTCTATTAATTGGCCAAACAATAACCTTCCTTTGGGCCGATTGTTGACTGCATAATTAATAGAAAATAAACAAAAGTATTTAATGCTTATTATTTGGCCAAACAATAAACTTCCTTTGGGCCGATTATTGTCCACATAAATAATAAGCATTACTTTATTCTTAATTTGTTACCCAAACATGTATTTACTATTAATATGTGTATATAATTCGGCCAAATATAGACCTTCCTTTGGGCCGACCAATATTCGCATGAATTACATAACACCATATTCCTAATGTTTTAAATAAATCAATTTTCACAAAAGAGACTACTTTGGCAGCATAATGTTCAATGAATTTATTCCAAAACTAAATCTTTATAAAATAGATGGGTATAATAATCCAAATTGTTACTATTTTTTTATGTAACAATTAATTTTTTTTATTGATATGTACACATAACTTGGCCGAATATAAATCTCCTTTTGGATCAATTAATATTTACATAAATGACATATACATATTAATCCTTATATCTTGAAAAGATAATTAATCAATTTTATACCAAATTAATGGTACATATAATTAAATATGAGAAAATTATAATTTAATAATGTTCTATTAATGCTTTAGAATAAAACATTTGTTTATTATGTAAGCTAAATGCCAAATCAGTCTCATATAAAGTGTATATATATACCTTAATATAAAACCAAATAATGATAATATATATATATATATATATATATATATATATATATATATATATATATATATATATATATAAAATTGCAATTACGGCATTAGCACAAAAGAATATTGACCTGTGCGTTTGTGCAACAGAAACAATTACATACGACGCACACACAAAACATATATATTAAAATTAAATGTATTATGTGTGTGACAGTAATAAAGAATTACAGAAGACATGATTTATAATTCTGTTGTACAGTAACCATGAACATAGACGATGCATACATACGCATATACTGATCCAAAATAAAAATAAAATATTTTCGATGATTAAATTATGGATGGCTCTGATACTATTTGTTGGAATAAATTAATTTCAATAATCCAGATCATCCATATTGAATCACCAAAAATATATCATAATGCGGAAGCGTACCTTTACTCGTAGAAATTAGAAATTGATGGAAAGACTCAGTCTTGTGGTTCTTTCGATCTTCCTCAACCAAGGCCTTCTATATTCCTAGGCGGATGAATTGCAACTCTTTTGATGGGGAAAGAGTAACAAAGGCGGCTTTGGTATATTGGGGACCAAAACCCTGAAAACCTATTTATATTTGAGCATGGCACCCATTAAACCCTAAAACCCAAATAAAATAGTATCTAAAGTCCAAAAGATAATATATCTAAAATCCAAAAGATAATTATCTAAGGAACCATCTTATTCACATTTAATTCCAAATCAAAAGTAATAATGACTTATTCAATTTAGCATTTATAACAATAAATGAGATTACCTTTATATAAGTCATTTAATTTGAAATAGCATAATTTGTGATTATAATTAATATATGTATTGCCTACAAACAAATTAGAAAATTAAAATAATTTCCTAACACACGTTTCACCAACACATGTGATCTCAAGTAATCGTGGCAGAAAATGTGCTCTCCCTCTCCCTGTCTTCTGCATCCATCCTCTTGTTTTGTTAGCTACATGAGTGAATTCTAACCAAACAAAATAGAGTTATTTTTAATTAATTTCATTGTGTGCTATGTTATTTTCTATGGTCCCTTTTTATGGAAGCTACACTAAGCTACCTCTCTTCGCTGTCACGAAGTTTTACTTATATGTGTTGTTACTCTTAAACTATTAATGAAAAGAAGTTTATGTTAGCGCAGTTGAAGAAGTGCACACGTTTCACCAACACATGTGATTTCAAGTAATTATGGCAGAAAATGTGCTCTTCCTGTGTTCTGCATCCATCTTCTGGTCTTGCTAGCTGCATGCGTGAATTCTAACTAAACAAAATATTTTTTTTTTAATTAATTTCATTGTGTTATATATTATTTACTATTATCCCTTTTTTATCAGGCTACACTAAGCTACCTCTCTTCGCTGCCACGAGTTTCACTTATATGTGTCGTTATACTCCTAAGCTATTAATTCATTAATTAATATATCAAACAAGCTTTCATGAACAGTAACAAATAAGCTTTCATGAAGAAGTACTCTCATGTGTTGCTGAATGCTGACCTATAAATATGCACACTACTACTTATTATAGAAGGCTAAATTTACGCAAGAATTACCCTTACATTATTTCCGTCTTGTAACTTTATTATTTTTGTAGTAGCGAATCATTCATAAATTTTATTATTTATACTCCATTGTTATGTATGATCAATTTTTTAATTACTTTTTTTTAATAAAATCAATAGTTTATATTATAATAAAATTATAATAAAAAAATTTAATAAAAAATCAAAATATAAAAAAAATATTAGAAACAATAAAAAAAAGATATTTGAAATGACTTGAAACAAATATGAAAATTCTTATAGTATGACAGAAAATACTAAAAATAATACGCATGTTAAGAGAAAGCAGAAGTTACAACTTCTTACTTCAAGTAAACGTTCTTTTAGGATGCAAAATTACATTTAAGTTTAGAGCAAAAATAATTTACCAAATACCAACAAATAGGGTTCAAAAAATTTAAACATATTTTTATTCTCTCCAACGCATTTGTTAAACACGCCTTTAGTTATATACTTCATAAAATACAATAAGAGCAAAATAATGAGTGGAAGACAAAAGAAGTTTGTGTTAGCACAGCCGAGAACTGCACACGTTTTACCAACACATGTGATCCCAAGAGAAAATGTGCTCTCCCTCTCGCTGTCTTCTGCATCCATCCTCTTGTCTTGTTAGCTGTTAGAATATAATTAGGATCAATTAGTATATCGGAATATTTATTATAGAATATTACGTTTTTATTATTACGATTCTCTTAGCATATATAAATACCCTTTATATTGTATCATTCTAGACAAGTTGAATAGACAACTTAGACACAACTCAATAATATACCATCATTTTTTCAGTTTAGTCTTTTGTTTCTAACATGGTATCCGAGCCATGGTATCCTCCTTGAAGAGGATAGATTGTTTTTTTTGCGGTGAAATTACAGTAGTTTTTGCATTTTATTTTCTATACCATTCTTCTTTCCCTTTTGTTACTTCTTTGATGCTTTTTTACCTCGCCGATTAGCCTATTTTCTCTGTCTTATATTTTTTCAAGTCGAATGATCAAACACCATTGTCATCCGCTACTTACCTATTCTCATGAAGAAATCATATAGTTTTCGCTCTCTTTCGGCAGTTCCATCTGCGTTCTCTTGTGGCAGTTTCGTCTGCGTTCCCTCGTGGCAGTTCCATCTGTGTTCTCTCGTGGCAGTTTCATTTGTGTTCTCTTGTGGCAGTTCTGTCTGCGTTTTTCTCGTGGCAGTTCCGTCTGCGTTTCGTCTATATTTCCTTGTGGCAGTTCCGTCTGCCTTTCTTTCCGGCAATTCTGTCTGCACTTCCTTCAGATAGCGGCAGTTCCGTCTGCGCTTCCTTCAGACAAGCGACAACTCTATTTGCGCTTACTAGTGGCAGTTCCGTCTGCGCTTCCTTCAGATAAGCGGCAGTTTCATCTGCACTTTCTTCCGGCAGTTCTGTCTGCACTCGTTTTAGCGAGTTTATGTAGTGTTTTTTTCTCTTTATTTTTGTTTTAAATAAGTTTCAAACTCAAGTTGTCACTTGAGTTTGAGGGGGATGTTAGAATATAACTAGGATCAATTAGTATATTGGAATATTTATTATAGAATATTATGTTTTTACTGTTACGATTCTCTTAGCATATATAAATACCCTTCTATATTGTATCATTCCATACAACTCAATAATACACTTTTCAGATTACTCTCTCCGTCTCTTGTTTCTAACATTACCTACATGCATGAATTTTAAGCAAATAAAATAGAGTTGTTTTTAATTAATTTCATTGTGTGCTTTGTTATTTACTATGGTCCCTTTTTATGGAGGCTACACTAAGCTACCTCTCTTCGCTGCCATGAAGTTTTAATTATATGTGTTGTTATACTCTTAAGTTATTAATGAAAAAAAGTTTGTGTTAGCACAGCTGAAGAAATGCACACGTTTCACCAACACATGTGATCTCAAGTAATTATGGCGGAAAATGTGCTCTTCCTGTCTTCTGTGTCCATCTTCTGATCTCGCTAGCTGCATGCGTAAATTCTAACCAAACAAAATAAACTTGTTTTTAATTAATTTCATTGTGTTCTATATTATTTACTATCATCCCTTTCTATGGGGATACACTAAGCTAACTCTCTTTGCTGCCACGATGTTTCACTCATATGTATTCTTATACTCCTTGAGCTATTAATTCATTAATTAATATATCAAACAAGCTTTCATGAAGAAGTACTCTCATGTGTTGCCGAATGCTGACCTATGAATACACACACTACTACTTATCATAAAAGGCCTAATTTACGCAAGAATTACCTTTACATTATTTTCCTCTTGTAACTCTATCATTTTTGTAGTAGCGAATCACTTATAAATTTTATTATTTATACTCTATTATTACGTATGATCGATTTTTTATTTATTTTGTCTTTTTTAATAAAATTAATAATTTATATTATAATAAAATTATAATAAAAAATTTAATAAAAATCAAAATACGAAAAAAATATTAAAAATAATAAAAATAAGATATTTGAAATGACGTGAAACAAATATGAAAATTCTTATAATATGAAAGAAAGTACTAAAAATAATACGCATGTTAAGAGAAAGCAGAAGTTACAACTTATTTCAAGTAAACGTGCTTTTAGGATGCAAAATTACATTTGCGATTAGGGCAAAAATAATTTACCAAATACCAACAAATAGGGTTCAAAAAATTTAATCATATTTTTATCCTCTCCAACGCATTTGTCAAACACACCTTTAGTTATATACTTCATAAAATACGATAAGAGCAAAATAATGAGTGGAAGACACGTATTCACTATTAACGAAAAGAAGTTTATGTTAGCATAGGTGCACACGTTTCACCAGCACATGTGATCCTAAGTAATCGTGGAAGAAAATGTGCTCTCCCTCTCCCTGTCTTTTGCATCCATCCTCTTGTCTTGTTAGCTACATGGGTGAATTCTAACTAAACAAAATAGAGTTATTTTTAATTAATTTCATTGTGTGCTATGTTATTTACTATGGTCCCTTTTTATGGAGGCTACACTAAGCTACCTCTCTTCGCTGCTACGAAATTTTACTTATATGTGTTGTTATACCCTTAAGCTATTAATGAAAAGAAGTTTGTGTTAGCACAGCTGAAGAAGTGCACACGTTTCACCAACACATGTGATCTCAAGTAACTATGGCGGAAAATATACTCTTCCTGTCTTCTGTGTCCATATTTTTGTCTTGCTAGCTGTATGCTTGAATTCTAACCAAACAAAATAAAATTGTTTTTAATTAATTTTATTGTGTTCTATATTATTTACTATCATCCCTTTCTATGGGGCTACACTAAGCTACCTCTCTTCGCTGCCACGAAGTTTCACTTATATGTGTTGTTATACTCCTAAGCTATTACTTCTTTAATAATATATCAAACAAGCTTTCATGAAGAAGTACTCTCATGTGTTGTTGAATGCTGACATATGAATACGCACAATACTACTTATTATAGAAGGCCTAATTTACGCAAGAATTACCCTTACATTATTTTCCTCTTGTAACTATTATTTTTGTAGTAGCAAATCATTCAAAAAAATTATTATTTATACTCTATTATTTTGTATGATCAATTTTTATTTACTTTGTCTTTTTTAATAAAATCAATAATTCATATTATAATAATATTATAATAAAAAATTTAATAAAAAATCAAAATATGAAAAAAAAATATTTGGAATGACTTGAAACAAATATGAAAATTCTTATACTATGAAAGAAAGTAATAAAAATAATACGCATGTTAAGAAAAAGCAGAAGTTACAACTTCTTACTTCAAATAAATGTGCTTTTAGGATGCAAAATTATATTTGCGTTTAAAGCAAAAATAATTTACCAAATACCAAGAAATAGTATTCAAAAAATTTAAACATATTTTATCCTCTCCAACGCATTTGTTAAACACACCTTTGGTTATATACTTCATAAAATACAATAAGAGCAAAATAATGAGTTGAAGACACGTAGTCACTGTTAACAAAAAGAAATTTGTGTTAGCGCTGAGAAGTGCACACGTTTCACCAACACATGTTATCCCAAGTAATCGTGACAGAAAATGTGCTCTTCCTCTCCCTGTCTTCTGCATCCATCCTTTTGTCTTGATAGCTACATGCGTGAATTCTAACCAAACAAAATAGAGTTGTTTTTAATTAATTTCATTATGTGCTTTGTTAATTATTATGGTCCCTTTTTATGGAGGCTACACTAAACTATCTCTCTTCGCTGGCACGAAGTTTTACTTCTATGTATTGTTATACTCTTAAACTATTAATAAAAAAAAGTTTGTGTTAGCACAGTTGAAGAAGTGCACACGTTTCATCAACACATGTGATCTCAAGTAATTATGGCGGAAAATGTACTCTTCCTATCTTCTGCATCCATCTTCTAGTCTTGTTAGTTGCATGCGTGAATTCTAACCAAACAAAATAAAATTGTTTTTAATTAATTTCATTGTGTTCCATATTATTTACTATCATCCCTTTCTCTGGGGCTACACTAAACTACCTCTCTTCGCTGCCACGAAGTTTTACTTATATGTGTTGTTATACTCCTAAGCTATTAATTCATTAATTAATATATCAAACAAGCTTTCATGAAGAGTAACAAACAAGCTTTCATGAAGATGTACTCTCATGTGTTGCCGAATGCTGACCTATGAATACGCACATTACTACTTATTATAGAAGGCCTAATTTACGCAAGAATTATCCTTACATTATTTCTCTCTTGTAACTCTATTATATTTGTAGTATCGAATCATTCATAAATTTTATTATTTATACTAGCGGCTCAACACGCACTAACGTGCCTGTTCAGCCGCTTTTCTATTGTTCCGAAGAAATTAATTTTATTTTTAAAATATATTATTCATTCTTTAAATTTATTAGATGATCTTTTTTTAATTTTATTATTGACGTGATCTTATTTATATCATATTTTAATGTTGGTGTTAATATATCATTTACCCTTTAAATTTGTCAGATAAGTATTTTTTTCATCATTTTAAAATTAACGTAGCATTATTTATATGATATTTTGTTCAGAGTAAAATTATTATAAAAAAAATCTTTATTAAAATGCTAAATTATAAAAGCACACAATAAAGATATATGTATATATTATCAGAAAAAGGTATAGTTCAAGAAATAACGGCAAAAATGTTATCCTAATTTAAAAATAGTATATCTATAAACCCAAATGCATGTTAGTTATTTACAAAAGATTATTTTTGCCTAAATATCATAGATATTCATGTTTGTCTTTTTCTTTTTTAAGTGGTAGGCCAAAATATGATTCTGAATCTGAAGAGGCCTTCAGTTTCCTACAAATAGTGGAAGGATAGAAGAAATGAATATGCTTATAAATTTTGTTTTTAAATATCAAACTATAAGAGTATTAATGAAAAAATTAGGAGAATATAAAGATTGTGTACCTGGAAAAAATCCTTCGTAATTCATCATACATCTCCTTGTCAATAACTTCTTGCATCTTGAAAAACTGTCAGATTTTGTTTACCATAAAAAAACATATAAACGCTTCAGGTTTATTCAATTAAATTGATTGCCTATTATAGAGAAGAATTCAATTAAAACCTGTAGAATTGTGATATCTTGTTTTGCATTGAACTTTCTGAAAGGACAAAAGAAATGACATTAATCTTTGTTTATCATTGACAAAATATAAATTAAATGATATTACATCTTTTTTTGTTAGGAATTTTTTTAATAACAATTACCTGCAATGATATTGTTCTGTATCGAAATGAGTTAGTTGTGTTCTTCTAAGTTCATGGCTGAAAAAAAAGAGTTAAAGGTTTAACATAATTGGTTTATAGGACGAAATAGACAGAAATATTTATTATGTAATAAAAGTTTATTGCATTACCTTTTATTTTTTTGATCTAATATTTCTCTTTTTACCATCTTTCATTATTGAGTTTTGTCTGCTTTAACTATACCTTCCCAACCAATAGAATAAATTTTGATTGGATGAACCTGAGTCAATTTCACGTTTGATCAATAACACTAAAACAAAAATATGTATCATCAATGCAGTTGTCCCTGTCATTAATGCTGTAATCCTTACTTTATTGTCGATTGGTCTCATTGATGCAATTGATTGTTCATCCTTCCATGTACTCCATAATAATTGGAATCCTGTTTCTTGTAATTTATTACATATATGCATCACAATATATTTCAGTAGTGTTTTATATATAACTTTGGAATTAAGTAATGATACATCCCAAATAAGACATACCTCTACTTTTTATTGGTTTTAAAATTTTAATTTTTATAATTTTATTGCTAAAATTATAAAATTAATAGCAACATTTAAAGAAATCAAATTTTGGAATTTTTTTCAAAGTAAATATAAACATTGCAAACTATAATTTTTTAAAAAACCAATAATGATATATTTTAAGGATCTATGTTTATTAATTTTTATAATTTATGTAAATCGTAGTTGGTGCATACCTGTTCGGTAAAGTAGAGGTTCCAGTTCCTTTCGCTTATCTCTTTGAATATATTGATGAGCTCTCTTGATATCAATTTATCTGTTAAAAATCTTAGTCGTTAGTTGTTGAAATTAGTGAACAAAACTATCTATTCTAATGTTGATATTGTAATGATAAAATTACATAATACACGGATTATACTTGTAAAAAGGCTCACATATTTGCCAAGCACATAAATTACCTAAGGTGCAGGTAACAAAATTTTTTTGAACACCACATTCTTTGTGAATTGTCCCCTTTTCCCATCTACTGTTCCTTCTTTGACTAAGATTTTTGTGGTTGACTGAGAAACACTTCGAGATAGAGCAACGTATAATTGACCATGGCTGAACACATGTTTAGGGAGATAGATCCCTACCTTAGGGATAGTTTGCCCTTGTGATTTATTTATCGTTAAGGCAAAACTCAATCTTACAGGAAATTGCTTTCTAATAAGCACAAAGGGTAATCCTGAGTTTTCAGTTGTTTTGTGTTTTATCCGAGGCAGAAAAGCTCTTTTTCCAGAGTGATGGCCCGTTAAGATTTCCACGTCTAACATGTTTTGAAAAGTTCCTCGACACAGTAGCCTTGTGCCATTGCATAAGCCTGCCTTAGGATCTATGTTTCTTAGTAACATCAGAGGAGCACCTTTTTTTACCTTCAACATATGAGGTGGCAATCCACCTGTGGAGATCGAGTTAAGATATTCTTGTTGATACAGATTATTTGTATCTCCTTCTACTTCATCAAAGGATGCTAAAATTCGTTCGTCTCCCCGAAAATGGTTGATGACTATATCATTAAGCTGTTGCACATCATGATTCTTGGGTGTAAATATCGCTCTCTCCACCATATAAGATGCATCCCACCCATGAGATTGCAAATTTGGAAAAGTTTCTTCTATTAATTTGTGTAATGATGCCTCACCTTCCCATGGTATTGCCATGTGTGCTTCTATTTGTACCAAGTCTTCACATATGGTAGGCTCAATCCCATCCCCTATGCGCATAAGATACTTCGCAAAATCATGATCATTAAGAGATCGCATATTTTGTCACAAGTGGAGAATTTTGGTGAATGCCCATAAATGTGATTTAACAATAGAAGCTGAAATCATTTGCGACTTACTTCCTTTCGGCACAACAGCTAGTACTTGGCGAAAATCCCCTCCCATAACCATCACCTTCCCTCCAAAAGGATTACTGTTTTCTAAGATGTCTCGCAATGTGCGGTCCAATGATTCCATTGTCTCTTTATTAGCCATTGGCGCTTCATCCCAAATTATCGCTGTCGTCTGCCTAATCAGTTTTGCGAGATCAGATTGTTTACTTATATTGAACGTGGATGATTGCTCTGCGTTGATTGGAATCTTAAATCTAGAATGACCTGTTCGACCACCAGGCAGTAAAGTTGCAGCTATTCCTGAGGACGCAGTTACCAAGACAATATGCCCTTTACTTCTTAAGTCTGCAATTATAGCTCTGTAAAGAAATGTCTTACCTGCTCCTCCTGGTCCATCAACGAAGAACACTCCACTTTCTCTTCGATCAACTGTATTCATAATGCACCTGAAAGCTGCAGACTGGTCATGATTCAATCTTTCTATAGAACACAGGTCTTCTTGAGGAACTTCGATGGACATTTCTTCTTGAATAATTCTAGGCATGAAGTTGTCATTATCGTTGTCCGCGGTTAGAGCTGGTAAATCGTATTGTGCAATATGTTTTCCATGCTGTAGGAGGATGTCATTTAAATCCCTTAGCAAATGATTTGTTAACCCATTGCAGGTTGTAGTGCTTGTTGATGCGTAATCATCCACCATACATGAAAGAAACTCGTCCCACAGACTTCTTACATCTGTTGGCTCACAAAAAATTAAAATGGTGGCAAACAACCTTCTTAAAGCACATGGCATTCTTAAAATGGATGCCTCAACCAAACATGATCTTATACTACTATCACTCTCCAACAGTCCTCGATGCTGAGCGGATTGCTTAAAGGACGAATATTGGACACCATCGACTGTTAGCAAATCATCCCAACCAATTGGGCCTCTTACATTTGACAACAGAATACGCAAATAGAATTTTTTACCTTCTGTTGGCGAAACGGTATAGATCTGATCGATAGCTCTCTTTTGTGACTGCGTCGACGCTATTCCTTTTCCTTGCTGTGCCAACTGTAATATTTTGGGATTTTCCTGTACAAAAGATGCCTAGATTGTTGGTCATCGGCCCGATTAAGTGCAAAGAATTCAGTGAGCATTGTTCTTGAGAAATAGTCATTATTAACTATTTTAGAAATAGTTTGGTGCTCATAAAAGCTCACTTGATGTTGATTTGGCAAATGAACTTGCAACCTTTCAACTGATGGGTACATTCGGTAAAGGTTGAATCGAAATATCCTCCAGCATGCCTCTGGAGTGGCAATCCATCTTGCATCAATAAACTGTTGCACCTCATCATAATGAGAACTTCTATGAACCTCCATTGCCACACGGTCTGGTCCCTTATAGCAATACTTGTATAGATATTTTATGCTCTTGATACTGCTACATATCTCTATATTGATATGGCAATCATACTTCAGTAGTAGCCAAGGGTTGTACGGAACCACCCATCTATTGTCAATTGTGACATTTTGGTTGATAGGGATTGGAGTATCAAATCGCCTCCTATATTGAGGATATGAGTCATCACCTCGTCGTGTCTCTGGTACGAACTCTTTTGGGTAGTTGCGTTTACATTGGCCATTCTTCATGCACAGTGAAGATTGATTTAGTGTTCCGCAAGGACCATGGACCATATGCCTTAGCACTGCCTCATGTAAGTGTGGTTCTATTTCTTTACATGGTATTTCCGCTCGGACCAAACTATCATATTGGTCAGGATCACTCAACTTGTTATTGTTTTATAAGATTAGCAACATATGTACGTGTGGTAATCCTCTTTTCTGAAACTCGGTGATATAAATATAACTTTTCACCTTTCCTAATACACCTTTGGTAATAACATCCTGCTTTAATTGTTCGAACTTGGCTCTGAAAATCCTAGTTGTTAGATCCAGACGATCCTGTGGAGTTTGAGTAGGACTGAGTTCCGAAGCTATTTCTGACCATGATGGATTGCATGTCATAGTTAGAAAGATATCCGGTTTTCCTTCTTTAAGAATAATAGCCATTCCATCCTCGTACCGTTGAGTCATGTCTCGACGACTACCCATGAACGACGATGGTAATATCGTTCTTCTGCCAACATTTTCTAAAATAAATTTTAGAGAAAAGTATTATTAGTTTTAAAGTTTAAATTCGGGAACACATAATGATCAATCGTGTGGCCATTAAATTGAATAATTACCTGCATTATTCTCTCCTGTGTGCAAAGCATCTTGTAAGCCTTGATACAGTTCAGCTCGAAGTTCCTTTTGTCTTTGTCGAACTCATCTTAACTTTCTTGTTTCCATTTTCACATAGTTGTCAACAACATATTGTTGAAGAAGTCGCCCTGCTTGCAAAACTGTTGAGTGATCATTGGGGCGGATCTACAAATATCGAGGATTATAGAATATTGTTATAAATTGTGAAATGATGTATTGGTACAAACTATCATCTACAGAAGTCTATAAATGATGTAGCAAATATAGGAGCTTGTACCTGGAGCATATAGCTATAATATGTCCGGCATGATACTTTGTTTTCACGTTGTGTTCGAGTATTTATATCCCATCCATGGGTTCCAAATGGAAAAAGAAGAGGATATTATAGTGGATCGTAATACCCAACAAACTCCTGAATCCTTCTGAGGTTACCAGCATGAGTTTGAACCTTAATATCTCGTCCGCGCACCATTGTTTCAATGTCATCACTGATTATTATGGCTGCTACTTGTGAAGCAGTTGGGAGACTGTATTGTGGTTGATTAGCAGGTTGCTCTCTGATCACCAAACTACACTCTTGCACATCTAGTCATTGTGCAAGCTGGCGGAATACATGGATAAAAGGATTATATCGGTGCAACAAGTGTTGTAGCTTCAAAATCAAACTTTCATGCAGTTGTGTGTTCTCCAGCATTCTATTTTGTAACTCGTGCTCAATATCGTATATATACAGTTGCAAGAAGCGTGGCCGTGCCCCTTGATCCGGATGAAATCCTCATATACTGTGGTACATTAATCATTGAGCACGGAATGTATATATACCATGACTTGCTGTAGCTAATTGTTCGTCTATGTGTACACCGCACGAAGTGAATGAAAAAACATGATTGTAACCACGAATGTGTTTCCTTTTATTAGGGAATGTGTAACCATGATTGTTCGTCTATTATTATTATTATTATTATTATTATTATTATTATTATTAGGGTTAAGTACTGAAATCGTCCCTAAGGTTTGGGGTGAAAATCAAAATCGTCCCCGACCTTTTTTTGTTATTAAAATCATCCTCAACGTTACAAAACGTTATAAAATCGTCCTTTTCTATTTTTTGGACCAAATTACCCTTAACTATTAATAAAAATAATATTAAAAAAAATAAAACCCCACCCCCACCCACCCAGATCTCTTCGTCTCTCCCTCCACCCCAAACCCCCTCCCTCACTCCCTCACCCCCTCACCCCAAACCTCCCTCACTCCCTCACTCTCTTCATCAGATCCCACTCCCTCACTCCTTCACCTCCTCACCCCCTCACTCCACTGTCGCCGCCCCTGCGTCCAACCCGCCGTCGCCGCCCCTGCGTCCAACCCGCCGCCGCCCTTCGTTCTTCCTATTTTTGTTTTTTGTTTTTTTAATTTTTGAAGAACATATACATGATTGATGATTATTGAACTTCTGCTTCTTCCTCTGCTCTGCTTGAACTTCTGCTTCTGAAATTGTAACTTGATGATTATTGAACTTTTGGATCTGAAAACTAAAATGGTAGTTGATGATTATTGAATTATTGTTTATTGAAATTGATGTGATTATTGAAATTGTTATGCTTCTTCTGCTTCTGATTTGCTGTTAATTTATTTTGTGGGGTGATTGGGTAGATGGGGTGATGGGTGAGGGATGAGGGATGAGGGATGGGGGTGAGGGGTGGGCTGAAGGATTACGGGAGGGTGAGGGAGGGGGAGGCGGGAGGGGTGAGGGTTGAGGGAGTGGGCTGAGGGGGTTACTGGAGGGTGAGGGAGGGGGAAGGCGGGAGGGGTGAGGGGTGAAGGTTGAGGGGTAGGGGTGAGGGGGTGAGGGAGGGGGGAGGGTTGAGGGGTGGGGGTGAGGGGGTGGGCTGAAGGGTTACGGGAGGGTGAGGGAGGGGGGAGGCGGGAGGGGTGAGGGTTGAGGGGTGGGGGGTGAGGGAGTGGGCTGAGGGAATTACTGGAGGGTGAGGGAGGAGGGAGGGGGGAGGCAGGAGGGAGTGAGGGAGGGGGAGGGTGGAGGGGGGGAGGGTTGAGGGGTGGGAGGGGGGGGGTGGGGGGTTGTTTTAATTTTTTAATATTATTTTTGATTATTTTTATTAATAATGAAGGGAAATATGGTAAAAAAATAAAATTGAAGTGGAAAAGGACGATTTTATAACGTTTTGTAACGTTGAGGATTATTTTAATAACAAAAAAAGGTCGGGGACGATTTTGATTTTCACCCCAGACCTTAGGGACGATTTCAGTACTTAACCCTTATTATTATTATTATTATTATTATTATTATTATTATTATTAAAAATATTTTCGATTGGTAATTGATAAGTAGTTTAATAATGCATTAAATATTGATTTTATATAACTATAATAAAGATATTTTCCTAAATTAGTATAATTATGCATTATTACGTAAATGCTAATTATAGTATAATTATAATAAAGACATTTTTATAAAATAAACTTAAAAGAGAAAATAGTGTATTTATTTTGGCGGAAAAATGGATTCATGAGGAATCGACACCTCACTTCCATTAGTTAGGAGAAAACCCAGTTTTAGTATATTAAGTAGAAGTAGATATAGAAAATAAGCATAAATTAAACTCATAAGAGAATAATTAGTTATCATAATATTAGTCAACTTTGATTGCGTGAAATAAAATATCGGTAACTTTAATTATTTTAGAATTGATCTATATTTCTTTATTATAATACAAATAGTTTTTTCTATATTTCTCTTATAGTATTTTATAGTATTTTTTTTCAAAGGTTTGAATCTCGTCCATTAATGTTTGAGATATTTTAATTTATTTTTTTAATTTATTTTTTTTGTGTTTACGTTAATAATAAAAGGAATTAATCTTTATAATAAAAGGAATTAATCTTTATTTATGCAGTACTTTTTTAATCACGGGGGATAAAAAATAATAGCTCTTGTAATTTTTTTAACCATTATGTATAGTTCATTATATTATATATTGGTACAGATTTGATTAATGAGTACACTTTTATATGTAGCTTTTAAAAAAAATAAATATTGGACATAAAAAATATGTAAATTATGTGTTGTAGATTTAATTATTCCAATGACTTTAGTTAATGATTTATTTTTCTTTATAATTTAAATACTATTGTCCCATTGAAATAACTGTTAATAAAATAATTATATTTTATATACTATTAGTTATTCTACTATAATGATATATTGATCAGTTATATACTATTGTATTATGAGCTATTATGTATGAAAAATACTAATAAAAATAATAAATAATTAATATTTTGTTGACGTAATTTTATTTACATCATTATTATGATTATAGTATAACGTTATTTATATTAATTATTTATATTTTAATAATTTTTAAAAAATATCATAAAAAATCAAAGATAAAAATATAATTAATAAATTTAATTTCAAAATATCATGTATTCGGAGTACGTAGTGTTAGTTTTCTTTATTAGAAGTGGTTCAGTTTCTAAATTCTTTCGTGCGAAACCCATTTTTTAATAAAAAAGAAATAGGAACAAAAGAGAAAAAAAGAATGGGATAATAAACATGTGTATTCCTATTATATATTGGTATAGATAGTTCTTGTAATTTTTTAACAGTTATATTTGTATGTAAGTAAAATATATCCTAATTTTATTTTTAATTTTTTAGAAATATATATTATTACCAAAGCTCTAAATATGAGAACATAAAGAATTTAAAAAAATTAAATTAACATGTTGTTAAAAAATTTAATGTTATATTAATTCATTACTTTAATATATAAATTTTATTATTGATTATGAAATTATTATCATAAACTTTAATATAAGAGTACTTTTTGTTTTTGTTGTTAGTCTTACATGACATTATTTTTTTATTCTTTTTTAATATAAATATAAATATATAAATATTATATATTACGTTATATATTATATTGTAAGATGAAAATGAAATATATTAAAAAAATATTATTATTATTATTTTGACCATTAATTTTTTTTTAAATTATTTTTAAAGATGAATGATGTTTGAAAAAGTTGGATACCAAATTTTTAATATTAACTTTATAACTTGATATATGATTGATGTGTTGTTTGATTAAGAAAGACACTGCAGTATATGTATAATTTCGTGATATATATTTTGGATACTAAACCATGTATAGTAATATTAATTTGTTTAATTTTGTGTATGTTATTTTGATTTCTGTTATCTGTGGCAGTTCTATTGTCATGTGCTTCCATTTCTGTATTTTTGAAAAGTAAAATATAATTATTAAGAACTAATTCAATTTATAACAAAGAAATTTAAATTTAGTTATCGTGTTACCTGTAGCAAATTGATGATAGGTGGTAGCTCTGGCCATTTGTTTAATTGTAGTCAATCTGGCTATCCCTATGTTTGTAGTTAATCGGTACCTCCACCAGTGTTTAGAATTGGAGTTGTATCAGTTGGTATGGTAATTTGTTTTCCATATCGAATCATCTCCTGATAACTTGCACGTCTTCTAGCTAGGTATTGTTGTCTTTGTTCTTCGGTCATGTTCTATCTTCTTTGCCTAGCATAATCTGTTCAAGTGGGTCGACGTTTGACGTGACTGTTGATTTCGTGAAGTTTCTATTTCTATTTGTCAAAAAGATAACAATAATATGCAGAGAAGAAAAATTTTTGTGAGATCAAGATTGAAAGGGAATGAGTAATTTAATTCTATTAAGTATGATTGAAGGTGGAACAGTTTTTATTGAAAGTGAGTTAGTTTTTAAAATCAGTTTGATACTCTGTCGTGTGATAAATTCTTTCCTTGATTAAAAAGATAATAAACATGGAGGACCGTAGTAAAACGTTTGTTATATTGAATCCAATGTTTAACAAAAAAAAACAGGGGTAAAATAGTAAGAAAAATTTGGATACCAAAATTTCTTATTCCCATTATACATTGGTATAGTCCATTATATATTGGTATAGTCCATTATATATTGGTATAGTATAAATTTGATTAATGAGTATACTTTTACATGTAATTTTTTTAAAAAATAAATATTGGACATAAAAAATATGTAAACTATATGTTGTAGATTTAATTATTCCAATGACTTTAGTTAATAATGATTTAGGAGACTATAAGGCTAACGGGTGGTGTTTCATTTCTGATATGCAGAAGGTTAGACACTTTATATTGTGGACTTAAATATTTCTTAATCTATTTACATTGTTGTAAATGAATGACTAGATGTTGTAAGAAAATGTGTATCTGTTTATTGTATAAACTGTTTGGTTCTATGTCTTAATTGGTATGGATAATTGCAAGTTGCTGATTTCATGAGATTAGGATAGATGGCTTGGTTATTTAGGTTGTTTGGTAATTTAGGCAGTCTGGATACAGGTACTTTGGTTATTTAAGTAGTTTTATTATTTAGGTAGTTTGATTATTTAGGGTGATTGGTTATGTAGGTAGTTTGATTATTGATGTTGTTTGGTTATTCTAGGTGTTTGGTGTCTGCTATATCTTTTTATCAAATGCAGGGGCTGATTTCGGCTGTGGAGGAGGTCATGCCACAGGTCCACCATCGTTTCTGTGTATGGCACCTGTGGCAAAATTTTAACAAACAGTGGAAGGATCTTGAGCTACGGAGACTACTTTGGGATGCTGCAAGGTCAACCACCTTCCAAGATTTTATTGGCAACATGGACAAGATCAAAAGAGTCAGTGAGGAAGTATGGACATACCTTAACAAGTGGCCTAGGCATTCATGGACGAAGTCTCAATTTAGCCACAAGCCAAAGCTGGATAATATATGCAACAACGCATGTGAGGTCTTCAACACAAGGATCAAAGAGGCTAGGAGCAAGCCAATCATCACACTGCTTAAAGAGGTAAGGATGTTCGTTATGAGGTCTATTGCAAAGAACAAGATAAAGTTGAAGAACCACGTTGGAAAACTTCCTCCAGTTATTCAGAGCCAGTTAGAAAAGGTAAGGAAAGAGTCAAAGAACTGGGTTCCTATATGGACTCGGGATGAAGCCTATGAAAAGTTTGAGGTCCATGGACACCTAACAAACATGGTTGTCGATCTAGGCAAAAGACTTTGCACCTGCCAGTTTTGGATGTTAACAGGTAATTTTTGTTACATTTACATTATATTTATTTTCATTTTAGGTTGTTTTTACTTGAATTGTTAACTGACATGGTATGGACTTGAACTGCCTTTTGTTTGGTGTGCTGTAGGCATTCCCTGTGTTCATGCCTGTGCTGCTTTTGCACGGGTGAACAAGAGACCAGAGGATTTCTGTCACCCTTTGGTCACAATGGATTCATACAGGAAGACCTATGAACATTACATCAATCCTCTCCCGGGCCAATCCATGTGGGAAAAATCAGCATATAGTTAGCCCCAGGCTCCAAACATCAAACGAAAACCAGGAAAACTCACAACCAAAAGAAGAAAGGATGCTGATAAGGGTCCTAGTGTAAACAAGAAATCTAAGCAGACTGTTACCCTAAAGAGACAGCTCAAGCCATTCACATGCACGTATTGTGGTGTAAAGGGCCACACCAAGAGGGGATGCAAACAGAAGAGAGCTGATGAGCTTGCTGCTGCTCTTGCAATTGCAGCAGCAGCTGTGGCAGCTTCCAAGGCCAAAGCTACTCCTACTGGGAGTACACTTGCAGCTGAAGCAAGCAACACTGCCACTCCGGGACCACAAGCAGTTGACATTCCACCACCAGTGTCTGCACCGCAAGCTGAAGAGGTTGAATTATCCCAACCAAGCTATGGTGGAACACAAGATGAGGTATAAAATGTCTCAAAACATTTGTTGTTTACTTCCTAGATTTAACCCCCCCTTTTCACACTAACTCATACAGATTATCACACTTTACTCAGGCACCACCACTAACAACAACAAGACCACCTAAATTACCAACCAAACGGAGGACCTCACCACAACCAGTGACTACTTCTGTCGATCCCATGCAAAGAGCAAGTGCAGCCACATCTTCAAGGTTGGCAAGATTCATGAAGTTTGTTCCAACACCACAGTTCAAGGCACCAAGGAAGAAAAACCCTTGATTTTCAATGTTCTAGCTGCTGATTTCAGAAAATATATATATATATGGGATTTGAATTTTGGTTGATTTTTTGGGTTTTTTGTTATTTCTCTAAAAGAAAAGCTCTTAGCCAGCCTGTATGGTTTATTTTGATTTTCTGGTAGTAAATACTTTAACAGAGTTTAAACTCGAAGGTCTTCTTATTTCCGAATTGGTAGCTGTATCAGTTTGTTTATTCTTATGTGGTCAACTGATACTGTATTACAATGAGAATGTCTTGTTTATAATCTACAACTACTATTATCAATTTACCTCTTCTGTTCATTCAGTTTGGATTCTATTTTTGTAAAATCTATCTACAAATAACACACCAATAAGCTAAACAGTTCCCATACATTCATTAACAGATGCTTTCAAACACAGTTCTTACATTTTTACCATCACAACTAAAACAACAACTAATAGGGAAAAAAACAGCAATCCTAACATTTGTATCATATATTTCTGGGTCCTTCACTTAGCCTCCAAATTGCCAATCTTCAAAGCAAAACTGACGCTCACTTCTTTATTGTTGTATGCCGCAGTATCTTCCAAATTTTCTTTATCATCTTCTACAATGTTTGCCCATCGAAAGAACTCATACCATCTTCTTCCACTACTCTGTGAACATGAAATTTAACAGTTACTATCAAAATAGTCAACAACAAATCTTCAGAAAACACTCACTTTGTAATTCGGGCATCCAAAGAAGGGCTTATTTGGGTGGGTTTCCGTTCTAGACCATCGGAGTACAGGACATTTTCCACACCCACACCGCTCTGGTACTCGCGTGCCTCTGCTCTGACTTGGCCTCCTTGTGGTTGATCGCATAAAACTTCCCTCTCCTTCATCTGCATGTCCAACCATCATCCAACCAGCAAAGCAATGGGTACGAGAATGAGTAGGGAAGAAGAAGAAGAAGACAAAGATAATGAAGACGAAGAAGTGCTGCGCTACTTCTGAGTTAGGGTTTAAAAAGGGATCAGGGGCCAAATTGGGGTTTAAACTTTCATTTGCCACATCAACCAACCGTTAGACACTCCAGCGTGGCACTCATTCACCACGTCACTCCCGCCGGCAAGGAATATGACCGAAAAATATGAGGGGGACCACCTTGATGCATTTTTCCCAACCTGGAGGACTTAATTAGTATAATTGGGAAGTCAGAGACTAAATCGGTGCATTTTGTGAATCTTAGGGACCACTTTGGGATTTAACTCGATCAATTTTTTATTTACTTTATCTTTTTTAATAAAATCAATAATTCATATTATAATAAAATTATAATAAAAACTTTAATAAAAAATCAAAATATGAAAAAAAATATTAAAAATAATATAAAAAATAAGATATTTGGAATGACTTGAAATAAATATGAAAATTCTTATAATATGAAAGAAAATACTAAAAATAATACGCATGTTAAGAGAAAGCAAAAGTTACAACTTCTTACTCCAAGTAAACGTGCTTTTAGAATGCAAAATTATATTTGCGTTTAGAGCAAAAATAATTTACCAAATACCAACAATTAGAGTTCAAAAAATTTAAACATATTTTTATCCTCTCCAACACATTTGTTAAACACACCTTTAATTATATACTTCATAAAATACAATAAGAGCAAAATAATGAGTGGAAGACACGTATTCACTGTTAACGAAAAGAAGTTTGTGTTAGCACAGCTGAGAAGTACACACGTTTCACCAACACATGTGATCCCAAGTAATCGTGGCAGAAAATGTGCTCTACCTCTCCCTGTCTTCTACATCCATCCTCTTATCTTGTTAGCTATATGCGTGAATTCTAACCAAACAAAATAGAGTTATTTTTTAATTAATTTCATGGTGTGCTATGTTATTTACTATGGACCTTTTTTATGGAGGCTACACTAAGCTACCTCTCTTCGCTGCCACGAAGTTTTACTTATATGTGTTGTTATACTCTTAAGCTATTAATGAAAAGAAGTTTGTGTTAGCACAGCTGAAAAGGTGCACACGTTTCACCAACACATGTGATCTCAAGTAATTATGGCGGAAAATGTGCTCTTCCTATCTTCTGCGTCCATCTTCTGGTCTTGCTAGCTGCATGCGTGAATTCTAACCAAACAAAATAAAATTGTTTTTAATTAATTTCATTGTGTTCCATATTATTTATTATCATCCCTTTCTATGGGGCTACATTAAGCTACCTCTCTTCGCTGCCACGAAGTTTCACTTATATGTGTTGTTATACTCCTAAGCTATTAATTCATTAATTAATATATCAAACAAGCTTTCATGAAGAGTAACAAACAAGCTTTCATGAAGAAGTACTCTCATGTGTTGCTGAATGCTGACCTATGAATACGCACACTACTACTTATTATAGAAGGCCTAATTTACGCAAGAATTACCCTTACATTATTTTCCTCTTATAACTCTATTATTTTTGTAGTAGCGAATCATTCATAAATTTTATTATTTATACTCTATTGTTATGTATGATCAATTTTTTATTTACTTTGTATTTTTTAATAAAATAAATAATTTGTATTATAATAAAAAATTTAATTAAAAATTAAAATATGAAAAAATATTAAAAATAATAAAAAAATTAAAATATTTGAAATGGTTTAAAACAAATATGAAAATTCTTATAATATGAAAGAAAGTACTAAAAATAATATGTATGTTAAGAGAAAGCAGAAGCTACAACTTCTTACTTCAAGTAAACTTGCTTTTAGGATGCAAAATCATATTTGCGTTTAAAGCAAAAACAATTTACCAAATACCAACAAATAGGGTTCAAAAAATTTAAATATATTTTTATCCTCTACAACGCATTTGTCAAACACACCTTTAGTTATATACTCTATAAAATACAATAAGAGCAAAATAATGAGTGGAAGACACGTATTCACTGTTAACAAAAATAAATTTGTGTTGGCACAGTTGAAGAAGTATACACGTCTCACCAACACACGTGATCCCAAGTAATCGTGGGAGAAAATGTGCTCTCCCTCTCCGTGTCTGCATGCGTGAATTCTAACCAAACAAAATAAAATTATTTTTAAGGGTAAATAACGCTATTAAACCGAATCGGAAAGAACGTATCGCAATTCACCCGAAATAAAAATCCTCACGTGAATCAGCCAGGCAGGATTTCTATACAAATCGAAACAGCATTGTTAGATTTAGGTTCCTATGTAAATCGAAAGAGGTTTGGTCGAATTATTCATTATCAAAATAAATCTAATAGGGGTCTTTCGATTTATGTGGTCGTACACAAAGTTTCCATATAAATCTACAGCATCTATTTTGATTTATATATATATATATAGCACCTATCCTAGTAAATCTCATGGAGCCAATTCGATTTATGTACAAAAGGTGTGATGGTGTAATTCGAATGGGAGTGATTAGATTTAATAGGATGAAAACGCCTATAAATATAAAACCAAGGTCAGCTGAGAATGAGAGTAAACACTAAAATGGCTAATGAGGAGAGCTTTGTAGTATTAGTGCAATATAGATGGTCGATTAAGAAAAAAATACGGTCAGGAATTAAGTTCACTGATAAGGATCCCCTTAGTATTTTTCTGAAACCTTCAACTAGTTTCAATGAGTTCTTGAATTCTATAATCCAAAAGTTGGGGTTACAAGGCATGAAACGGGTTGAGAAGTTATTTTATAGAATCCCGATCTCAGTTTTGCGGGATGACGTGAAGTACGATTCGTTAGTAATAGGTAGTGATGAGGATTTGGAAGTTCTATTTCATTGTCGCCGGCAGTTTCCCGAGGTGAGGACGCCTGAGTTATTGGCCAAGCTTGTGGATGTGATTTCCAGCTCAAGCGGTTCGAACCGGAACTCCCAAGCCGTTGCAACGGCCGCATGTTCTACTTCGAGGCCAAGTGGTGCCTCATCATCGATGCCTGTGATTGCGCCTGAGGCAATGTTGGTTGTATCCCCATCTTTTGCAGTGGATCTAAACCGCAGTGGTAACGGAGCAGTTGGTATTGTTGATACGGCACCGGTTTCGTTGCATTGGTTCGCACCTGATGGTGTAGATGATGTATTACGGGATGATGATGAGGATGACGATGTGGAGCCGGACATGATTGCTGATGAGAGTGGTGAAGATATAGTAGGAAAAAATCCAGTTGGGGGTGCTGGAGGGTCTAGTTCAGGGACACAGCAGTACCCCTTCACTTTTCTACCTTGGACTTGGATGCCATGAGACAGCAGGTGGATCCCTCCGATCATGTTGGATTCGGTGCTAGAGGCACACAGGAAGGCGGGGGGAGGGGGAACAGAGTTTTAGGTCGGTCAACAGTTTCAGGACAAAGAGAAGGCCGTGTTAAGTGTGAAGACCTACAGCATCCGACGCGGGGTTCAGTACAAGGTGGTTGAGTCCGATTATCGCAAGTATTATGGGAAGTGTAAGGAGTTCGGCAATGGGTGCGCATGGTGTATTCGGATAAGTCTTCAGTAGCGCAAAGGGTGAGAATGCTGAGTCATGGTCGTTTTTTCTCTCCCACCTCCGCCAGCACGTCACTCCGCAGCCAGACATCTTAGTGATATCAGATCGGCACAATAGCATTAAGGCTGCATTGGAGGCGCCTGAGGGCAATTGGCTACCACCCGCTGCCTACCGTGCCTTCTGTATTCGACACGTGGTTGCCAACTTTGCCCTGACCTTTAAGGGCAAGGATGCACGGAGGCTTCTGGTGAACGCAGCTTATGCCAAGACCGAGGTGGAGTTCGATTATTGGTTTGATATCCTCCGTTCTGAAGACCCGGCAATGTGTGATTGGGCTAACAGGATTGACTATACACTATGGACACAGCATCGAGATGAGGGAAGGAGATTCGGGCATATGACGACAAATATCTCTGAGTGTGTGAACTCGATTCTTAAGGGGGTTAGGAACCTTCCAGTGTGCTCTCTGGTGAAGTCCACGTACGGAAGGTTGGCGGAGCTTTTTGTGCATAAGGGAAGAGAGGCAGAGGCACAGCTGGGTACCGGACATCAATTTAGCCAGCAACTGGTTAAGGCTATAGAGGCCAATCTAAAGGCGTCTCGGTGTTTTACAGTGACTTTGTATGACAAGGAGAACTCCGAGTTCACAGTGGCGGAGACCACCCCTACTGGATCATTTTCACTTGGTAGTTATAGAGTGTCACTACAGGCGCAAACATGTGATTGCGGTTATTTCCAGACACTTCATTATCCATGTCCTCATGCCTTGGCCTGTTGTGCGTATTCACGTCTGACCTGGCACTCCTATGTACATGAGGTATATAACCTGAGATCGGTATTCAGTGTGTATCGAATGCGATTTACCCCACCGATACCAGAGGGTTTTTGGCCACCATATGATGGACCGACAGTCATCCCGGACCCCTCCAAGAGGCGTGCCACTGAAGGACGCCCCCGAAGCACTAGGATCCGGACTAGCATGGATGAGGCTGACCCAAACAGACCGAAGAGATGCGGGTTGTGCCGAGAAGCAGGACACACACGTAGGCAATGTCCACAAGGTGGGTTCGGATCGGCACCCAGAGACTCAGCCTAGGCCTTAGTCAGTTGTTTAGCATAAGAGTATGTCAGTATTTAGGTTATGTGTTGTCATGTTCGGTGTTATTGAGTTTATGTACCGCCAACTCTTAGTTGTATCCTTTTATGTATGGTCAGTGTAATTGGGTGATGTCGTCATCGTTATAAATAGTATCTATGTTGGAAACTATTGTATTAACGTCAGATGTGTTGCTTAAGTTACTTTTTATCCATGTTGAACGCTCGATTTGTTGTCCTTCAACAACGGATACATCGGTTATGCATAAACATATCACAAGTTAAACATAAGAAACAGTACAAAAAAGAGGTAATACGTAAATACGCCATAAGTAATGCATAAATCAAACGGTTCCCGTAAACTACAAGCATCTACTCATACCCTAATCGCTAGTAAAACATAAGTAACACATGCAACAATAAATCTAGGAGCTCATGCTCTCATGCAGCACATACATGTAACAATAACTCATCCGAATAGATGTGACCCTGTGAAGCAGCATCATGCCCGTCGGACTCTACGAGGTCTATCGGCCAGTGGCATCTCATCCTCATCCGCACCGTCGCCACCTGCCTCTTCCTCCTGTACAACCAGTGTGGGTGGTCTGGAGGATCCAACCTCAGTTTATGTTGGTGGCCCGGAAGGCCTAGTCACAATCTGCGGGCCTACTAGGTGAGCTAAAGGAGGAGTACCACCCAAGGCAAAAGGCTCATGCGGCATGCCAGAAGGAGGAGCATTCAGATCTACGGCGAGGTGTGACTGGGTCCGGTGGCGGAATGTCTTTGACGTGCTGCCTCGTCCTCTTGCATGATAACACTAATCTCCTCCATAAATATGAGCCTCCGAACTCCGCATCAAGCCCATCACTAGTAAGCATGTCCGACAACAAACGACCAGGGCTAACCCATGTCTGGCTCTCATGGACAGGCTGGTCATCACTGGGGACACCAACAAAGTAATCGCCGAATGCCCTCCGGCGCCACCGCTACCACCCTCGCCGGCATCCTCACCCGCACCTGAGCCATACTAGTCCCCACCTAGTGGGCCGCTACCTCTACTGTCGTGCTCATGTCCACCAACTCCACCGAGCATGCCACCTGCTCCTCCTCCATCGGTACTCACATGATCTCCCCTGCCATCCCCTCCTCCATGATCACTACCGTCGTCGTCATCCTGTCCACCTCTCCCTCTACCTGTAGGCCTACGTCGTCCACCCCTACCACGTCGTGCACATACACGTCCCCTCCCCTCGCCTGCCTCCATAGCCTGGTCGAGCCACTGCCACTCACGGCCACTCCAACGTGTACCAACACGAGCTCTCCGCTCTACTCTACGTCTATCTGGAACATTATCCACCCTATCCATGTCCGAAACTCGTCCTGGGCCACGCTGAAGCACCTCGGCAGGTATAGGAACTGCCCTGGGGTCACCAAGGAATAGCTCAGGTGACAAGAATCTTCGACCATGTTGGGCCCACCAATCAAGAAACTCATGTGACGGGCCTGGGTTCGGGACAACATCAAATCAAAGGACATGATCCGCGCGGCTGTCCCAATGGAGGTGCCATAACTGCAAGGTATACGGGAACCAACGGTCACCATCCCTGCCATCCTTCGCCATCAAGAAATCGATGTTCAGTGCTGACCATGGGAGAGGCTGAACTCCACCAAACTGAGGTAGCACCCGATCTACCTGGTGCCACTCTATGATAGCAAAATAAATCAGCGATGTCACGCTCCTCCACAGTGCCATATGACGAGGCTCAAGTATCTCCGGGTGGAGAACCTGGACTACTTCTGGAGTGCTATATGGCATTCAAGTAAACTGTGCAAAGTAATATACGTAGCACCTATTAGTTAACAGTACATTGTTAAGAAGCTGACATTATATGTTAACTACTTAGATTTAGAAAAAAGTTCACATCACCAGCCTAAAGGAGATCTATCTTGAGCCTCCAATGAGCAACCCGAGGTCCCCTCTCGCTCGCGGTCGGGTTGTAACCGGACCACCTGAAAGCACATGCAACGGTATTAATAGAAAATTACCACAAAATTTAAAACATAAACATAGAACATGAATATAACATCACCTCGACGCCAATGGCCAGTGGACGGTATCATATCCGGTTGGTCTGAAGCCAGAAAATCGCCAGAAGATCTATGACTGAAGCAGCTGCAACAGACCGACTAACTTGACAACGTTTATGTTTGCCACGCGGCACATGCACCTGTATAACCATGACAATGCAACTGATCCCCAACTGTACCCCCTATGTCCTCAAGCCTGGCTACAAACGGGAGCCATCGGATGTGTAGGCGAGTCCCAGACTTGTCCCCAAATAGCTGAGTCCCCAAAAGCATCATGATATAGGCTCTAGCATACCGCTGGATAGTGGCATCGTCGGCCCCGTCAGGTATCTCACCGAAGGTCTCCTGCATCCAGCTGCATCTCACTGTAAACTTGTCGATGCAGTCTGCAGGAGGCAATACACCTAGTAGCTCCTGGAACCAAACCCAAACTGGGCGACCACCCTGGATGTACCGCTCGAACTCTGTCAAACATCCACTAACGTACTGTCCATCTATCGGCAACCCTAACTGGTGCACCACGTCTTGCAGCGTAATCGTGCACTTCCCGAATGGCATATGAAACGTGTGCGTCTCCAGACGCCACCTCTCCATGAATGCACTAATCAACGGCTCATCCAATCTAAATCAGGTCTCGTTCAGCCTCGCAAGATGGTATAAACCGGCCATCTGCAAGTACGAAACGATCCTGTTATCCAATCGCATACCCTGCTGTCGCCTCATGCTACCGATACATCGATGAGGCTACATAAATAACATAACAATTTCTCCGTCAGCACCAAATGAAAAAATATCTACATAACAATAAATTAATCTTAATAATCTCATGAACGGAGTCAAATCAGGCAACGGATACCCACACAAAATTATATCATTAATTCATGATATTGGGCATAATAAAGATAATTCATATACTTATAAAAAACAGATTTAACCAGCGAGCCCAACTCATGCTTTTGATATTCAATCACTAATCTTAATAATATCTAAATGCCGGCCCACATCTACCTCAAAGTCTACTTTAATACTATTTTCTTTAAAAAAATGCGGTCAACTTCTTTATAGTCTACATCACTCAGATTGTTCCTTCTTATTCTACCACTATTTTAAATTTAACTTTCTCTACTACACCTCTTTACATTATTAAGCCACTAATATACCCATTCTATCTAGTTTAATGCTATTTGTTAAAAAATAAATTAACCCAGTTCTTTCATAATCTTCACTACTAATATTTTTCTTACCTATTCGTACCAACTACATCTTCTATAATACTACTTTTGAAAAAATAAACGTCAACCGTTTAACACTAATTTAAAAAAAAAAGCTAGCACATACTAACCTCTTCATTGACGACACCAGCAATGTGGGCAACTCCGTCTAGGCGATAAAGTCGGTCCGGATTATCTCTCATCACATTAATTTTTTTGAAGTGTTGAGCGTTTTTTGGAAGGGATTCGGTGGAGAAGGGTGGTGGGGCATATGGTTCGAAAGTGACCTTTTCGAACTATATTTATAGTGAAACTGGTAGTAAATCTATAGGGAGTGTTTCAAATTACAGTGGGTGCAAAACATGTATAAATTGAATCAGTAGGCAGAGATTTACTAGGTGCCCCGCTTACATATAAATCGAATCGGTCCCACTAGATTTACTAAGATAGGTGCTATTATTATATAAATTAAAACGGTTGCTATAGATTTACATTCAACGTTGTGCATCTCCACATAAATCGAAACAGTCCTCTTAGCTTAGATTTACCTTGGTCACGCTTAATTCAACCAAGGGTGTTTCAATTTATGAAGGAACATAAATCTGCCCAGGCTGTTTCGATTTATATAGAATTGCTTTCCTGGGTGATTCACGTGTGGATTTCTGCTTTGGGTGAATTGCGTTACTACTTTTCTTCTTTGGTTTAATAAAATTAATTACCCTATTTTTAATTAATTTCATTGTGTTCTATGTTATTTACTATCGTCCCTTTTCATGGAGGCTACACTGAGCTACCTCTCTTCGCTGTCACGAAGTTTTACTTATATGTGTTGTTATATTCTTAAGCTATTAATAAAAAAAAAGTTTGTATTAGCACAGCTGAAGAAGTGCACCCGTTTCACCAACACACGTGATCCCAAGTAATCGTGGGAGAAAATGTGCTCTCCCTATCTTCTGCGTCCATCTTCTGGTCTTGTTAGCTGCATGCGTGAATTCTAGCCAAACAAAATAAAGTTGTTTTTAATTAATTGCATTGTGTTTTATGTTATTTACTATAGTCCCTTTCTACGGGGCTACACTAAACTACCTCTCTTTGCTGCTACCAAGTTTTACTTATATGTATTTTTATACTCTTAAGCTATTAATTCATTAATTAATATAACAAACAAGCTTTCATGAAGAGTACTCTCATGTGTTGCTGAATGCTGACCTATAAATGTACACACTACTACTTATCATAGAAGGCCTAATTTACGCAAGAATTACCCTTACATTATTTTCCTCTTGTAACTATTATTTTTGTAGTAACGGAATCATTCATAACTTAGATGAACCACGACCATGTTAAACTTGGGCACTGAATTTGATGGTCCAAGAACGTTTAGAAATTCAATTGATTGGATACACAAACCAATCGATTGAAATTCAGGCTTCCTAAACTTCAATCAATTAGAATTGATACACAATCGATTGAATTTTGCATGGCATGTGGGATTTTTTATTCAATCAATTGAAATCATCAAAGCAATTTGAGAAATACATAGATACACTGGAATAAACCATATTTAACAAGAATTTTTTCATTATTAATTAAAAAAACCATTATTATACTCCTATATACTCTGGAGACGATGATAATGGTTGTCATTGTCTATTGTGAAGCTTAATCATTTGAGTTAGCCATTTTTTTTAGAATTTGAAGTGAAATTCGCCTTGCTCTGCATAAAAAAAAAATTCATATTTGAGAAACTAAAGTTGAAAATTTGAGTTTTGAAAAATAATATTTTTTTTATTTTATTTCAAAAAAAATTCATTACTAAAAGATAAAAAAATATTTTTTCATTACACAATCAATTTCATGAATAAAGAATCGTAATAAAGAATTGCAAAATTAGAGATTGTATTCACTAATCTCGATTTTGTAATCAAAACAATGGATTGTTTTCTAAACACTACAGTAAAAAAATTGATTGGATCTCTATCGGCAACTGTAATTATATTGGATATTAAAGAGATGTATAAACAATGAAGAAAAATTTGATATTAAGTAGATGGATAAACAATGAACAAAAACAATGAAAAAATTGATAATCAATCAGATTGATAAACGATTTTAATTGTAGGGATTGAGTAATTGTTGATAGATTATTCACTAATTTATAATCTTAACATTAAAGAAAAGATAAGATTAGAGTATCTAAATCAAAATAAAAACTTAAAAATTGAAGATAGAATTTTAAAGATAAGATAGATGAATAATAAAATAATAATTTATAATCACGAATAGAAAAATTTAGAGAAGTGTAACATACAACGCATTGCACAATTCAATCGATTGGATTGTGAAAATCTATATTGGTTTGAAGACTTAAATCGATTGGTTAACATGACCAATCGATTGAATAAGAAAAATCCCACATGTGCGCCTTGCAAAATTCAATCGATTGTGTATAAATTCCAATCGATTGAAGTTTCCATTAATTTGTGCATCCAATCGATTGAATTTCTAACAAACACGATTTTTCAAGTCCAATACGTATATAACAGATCAACAATAAAATTATGATTGATTAAGATTGCAAAATATTTATTACGATTAATAGAAGATCTAATTTATTATTGTTTTAATTTTTTATTATTAATAAACATAATAGATAAATAATAAAAAAATAATTTATAAAATAAAAAATAAATTTTATAATTAAATAATATATAAAAAATTAATTTATAATTAAAATTAAATAAAGACTATTTAACAATTATTAAAAAACATATTTTATTATAAAACTATTTAATGGTCCAAACGTTTTGCGACTATCAAATCTTTTGCCTTAAACTTGAGTTTGGCTTCAAATTAGATCAATTCATTAAACTGTACTCATAATTAATTAAGTGTTTTTTGTCGTGATAATTAATTGGAAAAGTATGAGGAAACAATAGACTTATTGTACAATGCATACAATGGGGTTTAAATGAAATTTAAATTAAATAATGGGTTATTAATTAATTTTGTATTATTTCTAATTTGAAATTTAAAACCATTTAGTATTACTATTAATTATAGATTCTAATCAACTAATTAGGTTAAAACGCTGCATCATCTCATCAACGATCACACGGCTGCCCCATGCAGGATCTTTCCAACGCAGCCGCCCTCTCATCTACGATCGACAGCGCCGTCCTCTCATCTGCACACAACGCAGCACGGCTGCCCCATGCAGGAGCTTTCCAACGCAGCCGCCCTCTTATCTACGATCGACAGCGCCGCCCTCTCATCTGCACACAACGCAGCCAGTGTTCACTCCTTCAGAATGGCAGAATCGCAAGAAGAACATGTTGCAAGCGAGGGTCCTCCTTTATGCACATCACCTAGCCGAAATTCATTAATGGAGGTTGATATAGTTGAACCGTTAGTTTGTGTTGCCTCTGAAGTTTCTGAAAATTTATCAAACGAACAAGAAAACTTAGCCGCCGATGTCGCAGAGCACGGTCACAAGTCGAACAAGGTGAGCAATTAGGATCCTCAAATTCTGCCATGGATGTTTATTTCGCGTTTAATTCTGCCATAAATGAGTTCTTTGATTGTATGCTTATTGAAACATGCAATTGTAATCGATGAGTTGAGATGCAATTAAAGTTATGTTTGTTTTATTTTTAATAGTATGATTATATGCATTGAGGATTAGCTGAAATTAAGTAATCATTTTATGGTTATATGATTATATCCAGGAAGTATATTTTCTTACGTGTTTTTGTATGTGAATTTATGCTGTCATCATGTTAAATGGCATCTTTATTTGCTAATCATCCTATTATGGACTTATGTGCCTATATGCATGATGGGATAGCATAATCTAATTTTTTGGTATGCTTATATTAATTTATTTTTATCTACAGTGTGTGTATATTATCTCTACATGATGATCATGCAAGTATGTAAAATAGATAACTATAGTGTGATGCAGTGGCTGAACTTGTTTACTGAATTGAAGGAATTGCTATTTGTATTTGCAACATGCTAACCATGATATGCTTATATGAGTGTTTTAATCATGTAATGATATGCTTATATGCTCACTGCATATTTTTAACGTTATATGCTCATATGCTTCCTGCATATTATTTTAATATTTTTTATGCTTATAGGAATAAATAATGTTAAGATTTTAATATTTTTCTTCCTGCACCTGAAGAAAAGAGTGTGTGTATCTGAATATACAGGAAAAGAATTTTTTTCATGGAGTGAAAAAAGAAGCCACTAAAGATAGATTAAGGCCCTTAAATAATAGCCAAAATAAAAGAAATAATTTTACATAATTTTCATTGAATGAAAAAAAAAAACAACTAAAGGGTTGAATTTAATTAAATAATACATGAAATGAAAAAAAATAATTCTCATGGTTTGATTTGTAGCTGTTGATGTGTTTTCGGTGATTGTTTTAGAGATAAAGATGTGTAAAGTTTGATAAAGATGTGCAAGACTGGGTTTTGTTCAAGAATTCAAGACGGAGAAAACAAAAGAATTCACCCCTGGTATATGTTTAGCTTAATCTCAACTTTTTATGTTTATTTGGTATAGTACTATCATAGAACATAACTATTGGACTTTTTCTTTTCTTTTTTTTTTGGCAGGTGGTTCGTCCGCACACATTTCAAGATATAAACCATTGTGCTGTTTCTGGCCTGAATGTTTCCGAACAAGCCGGTGGTTTCATGTCTTTGTTAAGCTCCTTCAACAAAAAGTAGGATTAGTTGGACGAGGTTGTGATAGTGTATATTTTCTCATCTCTGTGTTTATAGGATTCATGTTAGTTTAAAGATTCTAAGGCAGTTGTTGCAAAGGTCCATATGTTATTAATTGCAAGAACTCTTTTTCCATTAGATAGAACGAACCCTTTTACTTTTTTTTATTTCGTGTACACTTAAAACATAACGAGTATATTGGGTGGTTATTCTGTAATCCACGAGATAGTTTAATAAAGTTGTACCCGATTTCTACATGCCTCACTGTATAGTTTTTCGGTACGTAGTTGTTCATTATAGACACTGTTTACACGTATTTATAATGAACTAATGTGGATGTTCATTTCCATAGGTAATCAGATGTTCATTTTTACTCTAAGCATGGATGGTTACCTGTTAATACTCGTGTGTGCTGCACTTGGTTGTTATGTTTTGATTTTGATATTATAAAAATTTTGATAATTTTTCTTCTGAGATAGATTAATTCTTTCGTTCTTTTTAACAAAATTTTTAATATATGCGTTGAAAAATAAGTCCTTAATAAATTAAAAAAATATAAACTAATATTTTTCATCCAATAATCAGTTAATAATTTTCTCTTTATTTTATAATCCCAACTCAAATCTTTATTCTCTATTTACTTATCATTTTGTTAGCTAACTATTGTCTAAAATATAAATTGGATGTTCATTACAGTAAGGTATTGGATGTTCAGTTTAGCTATATTAGTGGATGGTTAGTGGTCACATATCTCAACATGCACAAGTATGGCAACTTTACCAAGCAACCTTGATAAATCTGGGATTCTAACATATAAAAAAACATAGATAATTTTTAGGTAAAATAACCAATAAATCATTGTACTGTAGAAAAAAAAAAGATGTCCTGGAATCAAGTCTTTCTAATGTGACAAACAAATCCCTAATCATCTCAGCAGTAGGTAAACTCAGTATAATGTGGTAGTTCAATTCATTGCAACTAATACTAAGTAAGCAACTTCTTCTTGCCTTTGCGCATTGCCCCCTTCGGTAATCCCTCCGCACGTTCAATCAATGACCGTGTGCTAGGTGCAGTGTATGGTGAACTAACGTCATTCTTCTTGTTCCGTGGTGCATTGCGACGAACAGGTTTAACCGTTTCACTCAATAACGAAACAAGCTGATGAACCAATGCATTGTGTGGGCCACAAATTATGTCTAGCATCAACTCCATCCGGTATGAACTGAGTGAATCCTGTGCGTAGATTTATCAGGGAACTTAGTGTTAAGAATCATTACTGTGGTATTTTTGTACAGCACGAATAATTAGAATTATGAAAGTCTTTATTTTACGAAAGTTCCACAATTAATAGAATTCCATTAGAAAAAAATTCTACCAAAGTCGCCATGTAATAAGGATAACCGAATTAGGAACATGGTATATAAGGAGTGAGCTAATAAATGTGAAGTCCTGATACAGAGATAACTAAATTCCAAGCAAACTGAAGTGGTAGACATTCTCTAAATGTTTGGTCTAGTGGCATATATGGATAAAACTGGTTAAATTTATGCATGGACTGATCATTAATTATATCAAGCACACCAACATACTTATAGGTTCTTGGATAAAAAACTTAATTTCAGGTAGCCACAAAAGAAATACATATATAATTTTTTGTATTGCAGAAAAGAAGACAATTTTGTTTATAATGCAAGCCGTGTAATTTAATATACCAGCATCTAGCAGTGTTCTGTCATGCTAAATTCACACTGTAGAAAAAATTCTACCAAATTTGCCATGTAATAAGATCACACAATGATTATTCATCCAAAGTGAGTAATAAGGTTAGCCAAATTAATTTTATCTAATACCCAGGTCCAATGAATATGAAAAGATAAATAAACAAATAGATAGATAAATAAGACCACTAGCAGACAAAATGATCATAGAAATAAGTTTAGGTAATATGAAAGAGCAACTATACACTAAACATATACACTACACATGATCAAATAATGACTCTCAAGAAGTAGTAGTACTGGTATATAGTGCCGCCTATGAATCATGAGCAACAAAAATCAATGGGCTGATATATCATTCCATAACTCCACACGCACATATATATATATATACACAAAATCCACAACAAACTCCCATCACATTATGTCAGTTTGGCAGTGCTTGATTAGACTTCATTTAACCACAACTATTCACATCACAAAGCACTTACAATTCACAAAACATTAAAAAAAGAAAAGCAAAATCTCCAAAACACTAATGAATAATTCTATATTGCTGGATTCTCTAGATACAAGGCTAGTATATGGCACACCATTTTATTGATTATGAAACTAGAGAGAAAATGATAGAGATCAGCGACATAAAGAACAAAGAGGGCACAATAATCAAAGTGGGTTAATCACGCATTTCATCAACAAAATCCATCTACAATCTAACATGCAACCGCGATTACTAATCAGAAACTGAACAACCTCACCCACTTACCTTGGATGGTTAGGATCCTTCCGGTCAAGATGTTGGATGTCTTTCCAGTGACCTGTTCAGTAGCAGGAGGCTATTTCTCGAAGGTGGGCTGCTTCTGTGCTCAGAGAGAACGGGTCCCGGTCACGGAATACTCGGAAGATGTTTAGTTCGGCGGTGAGATCTCCGACGCGGCTGTTCTGATCAACGGCTTCTAGCCCGGCAGCTGGGTTGCTTGCTTCTCGCCCGGCAGCTGTTCTGATCTTCGACGCGAATGCCGGATGTTCAGTGACGGCGCCGTGCTGGAGGGAAGCGAACAGGTCGCTTGCTTGCAAGGTTGCGGCGCTCAGGTTTCTAGCGCCGTCACGGCTCTCTGCTACCAATTGGAAGGGTTTGAGTGGGTGAAGAGAAAGGGCGAAACAAAAGGGATTGGGGTTTGGGGAAAAATTAGAAATAACAAAAGTATGGTGGTGTGCTAAAGTAAACAGCTATATTAGGATTAGGGTTAATTTTCTATTTTAAATTCAATTGGGCCCAATTAAAAAACCCATTGTAGCCATTGTATAGATATTTCATTGTCTTCCTAGCGGGATCCAAGTGTTTAAAATTGTGTCTTGATAATTATTAATTTGGGTGAACCTTCTTCCAGTGTTGACAATAAATAGACGCTGGAAAGGTCTACTATTTTTTTTTAAATGGTATATACTATATAGTTTCTAATGCATAAATTGGGTTTAGATTAATATTATTGGTAGATAGCAACAAACCAAGCCAAGAACAATAATGACAATTAGAAAGGTTAGGTATGAAAAGAATAAAGCATAGTTTAGCTTTCATCGTGGCACTTGCACAGTTGCACTACTGCGGCTAATTTTTTTTATATTGGGTTATTATTGGTGTTTTTGGTTAATATTATGATGATTTGGTGTAATGCAGTGATATGGGATAAAAAGAAATCGTTAGTAACGATTTTAAATAAGACAAAAAAATAGAAAAAGTTAACAGAAATCGTGAATTACGATTTCAAATAAGACAAAAAAAAAATAGGAAATCGTGAGTTACGATTTTAATTTTTTAATTTAAAAAAAATATAATTTATGAAATCGTGAGTAACGATTTCTTTTGTTTTACAAATCGTAACTAACGATTTGTATTATGTATCACACTTTACGCTTTTAATTTTTTAATTTAAAAAAAATATAATTTATGAAATCGTGAGTAACGATTTCTTTTGTTTTACAAATCGTAACTAACGATTTGTATTATGTATCACACTTGTGAAATACACCCATTTCGACTCATATCAACGTAATACACCATTTCATCCATCATATAAAAAATAATTATTTTCACTACTGCACACACATCATATGTTGACATCTATTATAGATTTCGTATTTCAATATTTTTAAGAAATTTTTTCTTTTTTTTTTTCTTAAAAAGAAAGGAGAAGAGAATAACACCTGAATTTGTTTCAATTATCAATTAGTCGCTCAAATCATTAGACAAATTCTTGACTCAATACATCTGTCTATTGAGAACATTGCAATCCATTTTGAATATAGAAAATAAAGAATTCAATTCTTCCATCTCACGAGATTAACTGGAACAGCTCCAATTAGCCTAAAAATAATTAAAACCGAAAAAAAAATTAAAAGAAAGAAATCAATGTCACTCATGGGCTGGCTTCCAACTGTCTTAGTCGCAATACACGTTCTCTAAACAAAAAAAAGAATACACATCAATAATATTATTATGTTTTTTCTATTTTATTTTTTAAAATTATGTTGTGGTACTAGATTTAATGGTTAATTAAAGTCAAAAAGGATGATTAAAGTGTGCGTGGGAAGCAATTACCATTAGTGGCAGTCACGTTAAAGTCAAGTGGCAGCACTGGTAAATAAGTGGAAAAGTAATGGCATATTGTGAGAAAGCATCGCTTATAATGTAAGTCGCAGAGGCTCTTGTTCTTCTGCTCAAAACACAGTCACAAACAAAAACGATAACATGGCGAGCTCAAGAACCACTAGAACCTTCTACGCTTTCTTTCTCCTCTGCGCGATCCTCTCCGTCCACGTGTCACTCTCCTCATGCTCCGCCGTCGGTGACCTGGACCACCAGCTCGGCGCTTTCTTCCTGCCGGTAAAGTCCGAGTGCCGCGGATCCATCGCGGAGTGCAGCCTTCTCGCCGGAGACGAGGACGAGACGGAGTTCCTGATGGACTCGGAGAGCAACCGGCGCATCTTAGCAGGGAAAAGGTACATAAGCTACGGTGCGCTTAGGAGGAACACTATCCCTTGCTCGCGACGTGGCGCTTCCTATTACAATTGTAGACCTGGCGCTCAGGCGAACCCTTACCGCCGCGGATGCAGTGCCATCACACGTTGCAGGCGTTGAGAGAGTGGTGTCCTGTTCAGTATTATTCACACTTCCTCTTTCTTTTTCTTTTTTTTTTTTAAATATATTTTTGTAATTGATGAGGATTATTTTATTACTGTTATTATTAATTGTTACTATTATGGTTCTATATGTATACGAGTAGCGAGAGAGAGAGAGAGCGAGAGAGCGTAGAGCTGAATAAAATATTAAAATCAAAAGATAATAATTACTGTTTGCATCTATGCGTATTGTAATTAATTATTTTTTTCTTGGTAATATTTATTGGCTGGATCCGCCTTTATTTTCTGTTTTGCCAAGTTGAGAATGAAATGAGGGAGCGGTGAGTGGGGGAGGGAGGGAATGTCATTGTTTTCTGAGCAAAGCCATGTTTGGTTTTGGAAGGTAATGTGAAGTGATGAAATTGGGGCTGTGGCTTTTGGTTTTCGATGCAAAGCAAAGGAATAGGAACTGAGAATGGGCCTCCTTTGGGATTTTGCCTTTTGGGATGTGTGGCTTCAAAGAGAAGCTGGGTTGTGTGGCAGTATCTGTTTGGTGCCTTGTCCCTCCTTGTTCCCTTCTCTTTTTCGCTTTTTCCTAACACTTTCAATTCAAATTCTTGAATTACCAATATGCCCCTCCTTCATTCATTCATAATCATATTCCGTAAATTTCTCCCTCTTAGTCACTCTGCTCGTCTCATGTCAATTCTTGATCACCTTTTTAGGTTATTGCAAATTTATTCAGATGTTCCCCTAAAAAATAGATGGACATATAAGGTCATAGTGCATCAAACGATATTGCAATAAAAATGGCAGCATTAAGCCATTAACAAAAACGTGAGTTGGGTACAAATTAAATTTATAACGTTGAGGTATTTATCAAGCTTAAATGGGATCAGAGTAGGCACTTTGGTTGGAAAATAGACTTTGGAATCATTGCTTTCTTTTGCGTTGCTTTAATTTAAAGGAGGAAATGATATTCTTATGTTAGATTAAAGCCAGCCTCACATGCATTATTATCCGCATCAATCAAAATCAACGAACGCGCTACTATGATTAATATGATGGCATCTAGCATCTTTACTTTCGTGTGTGACAACTAAATACACCTCACAAACCCTTTGTCCCATTATCTTCTGTCCAACTATAATTTTGTCCCGGACCACAAACTTGAATAGAGTAGCTACCTAGCTTAACCTCTTCTACTCTAATTTCTACACATTCATATAAATACACTATCTCCCTAGAGGAATTTATCTGTGCACATCTGAATTTGATTTTGCTCACATTCATTTACACCAAATATTATACTCAACACCCTGCCAAGCTGTCAAATAGCACATATATAGGGAATGAATTCTCTCAATTTTTTTTAACAATTGAAAGGATCCATTTTCATATATATATATATATATATATATATATATATATATATATATATATATATATATATATATATATATATATATATATATATATATATCAGATGCCAAACACCAAACATCACACTTGATGCACCCACAATTTAAGTGATTACATCTCATGAGAGATCTAGCATTCTAGACTCTAGCTAGTTCTAGAACAATGTTAACAAAAATTTTTAACAATATACCTAACACTTTTATAAGAAAAGTTGAACTCTTTAATCTCCTAATTTATTAAATTAGAGCTTAAAAACCTAGCCTTTTTTTATGATGTGTTAAGCATATTAATTTATTAGAAATAAAATGATATATCATTTTTGCTATGTGTAATTCGTCGTTCATTTTAATACAACACAAAGACACTCTTGTCAATGAATTGAACCAGTGCGTTAAAAAGAAGACAAAGAGTCATTGAAGATTAAATTTTACTTTTTTTTTTGGTGACTAAATTTTACTTTAGAGTTTAGACTAGTATTCAGCAATTTATTGATATATTACTCGAATAAAGGAAGAGCTTTTAAATAGTAATTAATGATTACGAAAGTCAACTTATTATTACAGTACTATTATATCACTATAAGATAGGGTAAAATGTATGTTTTCTACTGCTAGTTAAGGTATATATGTTAGTAATGATTATTAACTACTCCAAATTAATATCAACTAACTATATTAACTATAATCTAATGATGGTACCAGTATTGATTATCGAAGATAGTACGCAAAATTTTCTAGGTTAATGTTAAATTGGTAATGTTTGAGAGATAAAAAAAAAGTCAAAACTTATTATATTTAGCACTTATTAATTGTTATAACAAGTAAATAACAATAATTAATAAATGTTAAATAAAATAAGTTATAACTATTTTTGATTAATTTTTTTTTGTTATCAAACATTTTTTATATTAAATATATACCCAAAATTGGTAGGAGGAAATTTTTTTTTTCACTTTTTTTTAATTAACACACATTTTATTTAATTTTTTAGTATTTATGCAAAAATATAAATAAATAAATAATTCCATTTGAAGTCACCAAAAAAAATAATTCCATTTGAAGAAATAAAACAAAATATATGTCTCTGACAAAATATTACTTTTAAGTGTATTCCTAACTTGAGTCATACAAAAAATTTAATTTGATGTATAAATAAACATGAAGGGGAAAATTTAGTGATTTCATGTGGCCAATTTAATATGATAATAGTTTTAAGAGTAAAAGTCATTTTCAATTCCTAACCATTTATTCGATAGATATTGTGCTCTCTAATAATTATAAAATTACAAATTGGTCCCATTCACTTTTGTATTTATTCAATTCAATCTCTGTAATCAGTTGTTAGCTGGTTATACGCTGACGTGACGTGTCAGGTAACATATCTACGTGGCTTTGTCTCCTTCGTAATAGGGGCAAATCATCCCATAGAACCTCTCAACCATTGGTGTGATCTCTCCTCCGCTTCTCCCGCTTCTCCCGCTCTCTCTCCGAGTCTCCGTCACCGCCTCCTCTCTCTTGTTCCGAAATTCTCTCTCCCTCCCTCTTTGCCACTGACTCCCTCATCTCTAAAACCTAACCCCCGACCTACCTCATCTCCTCTCCAGAATCATCATCAAAATCATTTTCGGAGGAAGAGGGAGGAGGTAGCGACGGAGAAAGAGCGAGAGAAGCGGAGGAAGAATCACGCTGGACGATTGAAAGATTTAGGAGGCGATTTATCTCTATTATAAAAGAGACAAAACTACGTAGACACATTATTAATACATCACTGTGTGATATGCTGTTAATCGATTACAGAAATTAGATTGAACAAATACAAAAATAGATAGAGATCGATTTATATTTTTATAATTATTAAAAAACACAATATCCATAAAATAAATAGTTATAAAGACGGGAAAGGAATTTTATTCTAATTTTAATCTTTAATCACATAGCAACATAAGATACAAAAATAGCATGCATTTCATATTTTTCTGAAAAGATTGTAGGCCACGTGCTCCTCACATGGTCAGGTTGGCCTGCTTCGTTACTTTGCTACTCTGATATGATTTTGGGCTTAAATTGGATCAAATTTTAGATGTTACACTAATGAATGATTATAGGATCCATTTGATCAGCTCTGTCACAAGTTGTAGGATCATGCCTTGTGTCTTCCATTATCATGATAGAGACATTTTTCAGGTTATGCATTTTTTTGAGAGGCTTGGAATTGACAAGTTTAATCTTGAGCATAATAAGCTTCTTATAAATATAGCAACAAATCACATGACCATCCCTATCCGTCATAGATAAACGGCCTCTAAGCAATGGCATGTGGCTTCATATAATAATATTGGTCCACCCTTTTGGTGATTGTCTCTTCATTGGGATATACAATTTTGAGTTTGGACTACTTTGCCACCTTTCTTAAACGATATTTCTTGACAGTATACACACTACCTCAATTGTTTTATTTTTATTTCTTTACAACACCAAATTAATATACGCATGTGTATATACTAAAATCAATTATTAAAATAAATTATTAGGATAATTTATTTAAATAAAATAATTGGGATAAATCTTTACTCAAATATAATAATTGTAATTCTTTTATTTATGTGTCTTGATTTATTATTATGTAAATCGTGGCAAATAAACACGGTTTATAAAATGACCAAGATGAACATAAATCGCAAAAAATAATGCATGAATAACGTGAAAACGGTGCTAAGTTTCCACGGTTTATGAGTAGTTCGTGTAATCATAAAACTCCCTAAGTTACCACGATTTATGCGTGGAGTAATATAAATACAAAATTCACCTATCACATTTTTTTTTGTGACTGAAATAAATTAAACAAAAAAAAACAAAAGAAACAAAATAAGGAAACTGCTTAAATAGAGGGACAGTCCCGTTTAAGACTACTCTTAAACTCCTCCCAAGGTGAAAGAAGCTCCACATGCGAAAGTTGTAACTTCATCGCCATCTTTGCCATAGTATCTGCCACTGTGTTTGCATCTCTCATAATCAAACGAAAGTCAACACGCCAATTCCAATGCATGATATCTCTTATTTTGAGCACCAGTGGATCAATAAACCCAAAACCATCTTGAGTAACAAGATTAAATGCTTCCACACAATCCGTCTCACAAATAACATCTCGTTGACCCACATCCCAAACTAAGAGATATCCTCTCCAAATAGCAAACAATTCTCCTTGAAGAATACTATTACTCTCAATCATTCCCAAACACCCCCTTTGCCAGCTCCCATTACAATCTCTAATAACACAAGCAAAACCAACACTATCACCCGAACCAAAATAACTAGCATCACAATTAATCTTAAAAGTACCAATGGATGGGGATTCCAAAAACCATTTAGAGTAGAGGGAAGGGACATACGTTGTAATTCAAAAATATTTCTAAGCTCCTTTTCTGAAGTTAATGCCAGACAAATGACTTTTTCCGGAGGCCAAGTTTCATGGGGATTAAAGATGCCGTTATTCCTTGTTCGCCATATCCACCAAAGTCCCGAAAAGAACTTGAACGGGTGCTCTCTGCTATGATACAAGAACCAGTTCTTCAAATCCAAAGGATGACAAGGAATATCCAACCTTTGCCAGACAAGCTGAGCTTTTGAACAATCCCGAATACAATGTATAACCGATTCCTAGCTAGAAAGACATCTTGGACACCTATCCGATGACGACATCCCTCTTCTAAAGCGAAAACTTGCAGTAGGAAGAGCCTCCTTAAGACACAACCAAGCAAAAAACTTATGCTTTTCTGGAACAAGCTGACGCCAAAGCCAAAGCCAATTCTCCCTCTCCTCCCAACCAAACAGCTGCTTACACAACCACAAGTAACCATTGCGTGAGTCATAGACTTTGGCAGCAGACCCACTCCAATACCAACCCACTTCCGGACCTGCTTGTTCATCTGGATTGTAAGAGAGAATATTATCTTTCAGATTTTGAGATAAAGGAGAATAAAGAGTATCCAAATGCCACCTACCAACCGACCAAATATCCTGTATCCGGAGATTCGAATTAGAAATGTGGACATAATCCATCTCATTAGATAACCGTCCTTCTCTCCTCCAGCTAGAAAACCAAAAATTCTGGTTCAAATCTCCAATACACCAAGCAAACCCATCCTTCAACACTTTCCAAGCCTTGCAAAGACACCTCCAAATGGGAGAGTCCTTGTTCTTAGGATAACTAAAACAGTCATATAGAGATGATCGGTATTTGGTATTTGGCATCCAATTCACCTATCACATTGACTAAACTTATTTATTTACGTAAAATTTGTTTATGGACTCAGCAAACTTGTTTACATTTTAATACGATTTGAATTGTATTAGTATATTTTTATAAATTTTAATCAATTTAATTTTATTTAAATAATTAGATTTTTAAATTATAAAATTTGTATTAGTTTGTAATTTAAAATTTAAATAGATATAATTTAAATTAATGATTTATAATTGTATGTATTCGTATTATTGTACTCATATGATTAATTATATTTATTCGATTTTTATAAAATAACAGTGGTTAATTTTTTTTATTTAAATACATTCATATTATTTTCAAATTAAAAGAATATACTTATTTAAAATAATATGAATACGTTTATTTAAATTTAAAAAAATTTAAAATAATAAGAGTGTGTTTATTTAAAATATTAAAATTTTAAATTTCAAATAAACTTACTTATATTAATTTTAAATTTTATTTAAAATAATACAAATATGTTTATTTAAATTAAAAAATTAAAATAATAAGAGTACATTTATTTAAAAAATTTTAATTTAAAAATAATATAAGTGTATTTATTTGTTAGTTAAAAATTAACGACTGTTATTTTTTTTAAAATCGAATAAATATAATTAATCATATGAATACAATAATACGAATACATACAATTTTATAAATTATTAATTTAAAAATCTAATTATTTAAATAAAATTAAATAGATTAAAAATAAAAATATACTAATACAATTTAAATTGTATTAAAACATAAACAAGTTTGCTGAGTCTATAAACAAATTTTACGTAAATAAATAAGTTTAGTTAATGTGATAGGTGAATTTTGTGCAAACTTTATGAAAACACAGTAAAAAAAATTAGATCCTAAAAAATAACATGATTTTTTTTATTTTTTATAATAAAAATAAAAAATCTGATTAACATTGAGCTGGTCCAATATTCTAGATAACTCTGGTTTAATAGTGTGATTTGTCCTTATTATTTAAAAAATTTCTTCCTCGTGTTTGCCATTATAAAATATTTCTCTTCAACATCTTGAATCTCACTCATATATATATAGAATTTTTCTTTTTATAAACGGTGGCAAGTAACAAAGGTTTTTGCATTTACATATCCCTTCATAAACTGTGGAAAGTAACAAGGTTTTATGATCAAAGTTCTCTCTTTATAAACCGTGTTTAGTTACTATGATTTATGCTCATCTTGGTCACTTCATAAACCGTGCTTATCTGTCACGGTTTATGTATAAAAAATAAAACGTGGTAACTTACCACGGTTTACATAATAATGAATCAGGACACATAAGTAAAGAAATTACAATTGTTGCAATTGAGTAAAGATTTCTCCCAACCATTTTATTTAGATAAATTATCCTATAAAATATATGTTAAAATATAAATATATATTAAAAATAAATTAAATCATATATATTTATACATAAATAGCATGTATAAATAGCATGTATAAATTTAGCTTAATAAATATAACATGTATAAATATCTAATGTCATGTATAAATAGCATTTTTTATCACTATAACGTGATAAATTTATTGTGAAATTATTCAACTAGTATCTAGCTTAATAAAGAGCCTAAGTCATAAAAATTTAACTTTGGTCCAAATACAATTGGACCAACACAAAGACAACCCCTTCTAAGATATGACCTATCCATAATCGATCTGATCATATTTATTAATGATTCTTAATTTAACATCAAGATAATATAGTGTTTACTAATTTCTTTATAAATATCTACAATTATGATTGATTTCAATCATTTAACATCTGGCTTACTCTTTTATTAATTGAAGTATCAGAGTCTTAGTCAATCGTAAAACATTTAATCATGTATAAAATTTCCAACCTTTCATCAAAATCCATATCTCAACGTATAGTTGCATTCCTCGTAACTAATATTTTCTTCTAATAAGTGTGCTAAGTGCTAATCCATGTTCCATGTTAATAGATCAATATTGAATATTGTAATTGTAGAAAATGATACAAATACAATGATATTTTCTTTCTTTTTGAATAGTTTTTTCCATCAATTTATTTAGATTTAGATTTGGATAATGTTGGTTTGGGCCACATCCAGATGTGAGAAAGTATTTGTCCATGGACCATGGGCTAAGTGGGCTGACAATGGGGGATCAACTATGAAATGCAATGGCGCCTCTTGGTTTTTGTTAATATCATATCATGTTACCTCCATTTCAAGCGGCAATGTAAAAATTAGTAATTATAAAAGAAAGAGAAAACAATGTAAGAAGAAATAATAATAAAATGAGAAGGAATTGAAATAGGAGAAGAACATTCCAAGTTGATTCCTCCAACTGAGTGCTACTAAACTCTCAAGTCTCAACTTGAGTTGTGATCTGAATTTGTGGATCTCTCTCTCTATAACCCACCACTGCACCTCTACCCAGCAGAAACACCCTAATTTCTCATTTATTTACCATCCTGCCACTCAATTCAAAAACAGACAAATACACACGCAAAGACACAAAACCGTTTGTCTGTGTCGGTGTCGGTGTCGGCGGTTCCGTCCGAGTTCCGACTCAACACAACTCAGAAAAGACAATGCTGGAGCGCTGCCTGGGGCTTCGCCGCCTCCGCCAGATCCAGCGTGCCTGCCGCCGCGGCAGCCTCACATTCCTCTGCCTCTTCCTCACCGTCGTCGTCCTCCGCGGCACAATCGGTGCCGGCAAGTTCGGCACACCCGAGCAGGACCTCAACGAGATCCGCCATCTCTACGCCTACCGCTCCCGCCGCGTCGAGCCCCACCGCGTGCTCGAGGAAGCTCAACCCGAAACCACCACAAACGACGCAAACAACTACGCCACCTTCGACATCTCCAAGATCCTCGTCGACGAGGCCGCCTCCGCCGACGAACCAAAGCGCGATCCAAACGCCCCTTACACTCTCGGTCCTAAGATCTCCGATTGGGACGAGCAACGTGGCCAGTGGCTCAAAAACAACCCCGATTACCCGAACTTCATTGGTCCCAATAAGCCCCGGGTTCTTCTGGTAACCGGGTCTTCCCCCAAACCGTGTGAAAACCCGGTTGGGGACCATTACCTTTTGAAGTCCATTAAGAACAAGATCGATTATTGCAGGCTCCATGGGATCGAGATTTTCTATAACATGGCTCTTCTTGATGCCGAAATGGCTGGGTTTTGGGCTAAGTTGCCTTTGATTCGGAAGCTTCTGTTGTCACACCCTGAAGTTGAGTTTCTATGGTGGATGGACAGTGATGCCATGTTCACTGATATGGCCTTTGAGGTGCCTTGGGAGAGGTACAAAGATTCCAACTTTGTGATGCACGGTTGGAACGAGATGGTGTATGATGAGAAGAACTGGATTGGTTTGAACACTGGTAGCTTCCTTCTCAGGAATTGTCAGTGGTCTCTTGATATTCTTGATGCTTGGGCTCCAATGGGGCCTAAGGGGAAAGTCAGGGACGAAGCTGGCAAGATCCTCACCAGGGAGCTGAAGAACAGGCCGGTTTTCGAAGCCGATGATCAATCTGCAATGGTGTACTTGTTGGCCACTGGGAAGGAGCAATGGGGTGATAAGGTGTACCTTGAGAATCATTATTATCTCCATGGATATTGGGGGATTTTGGTTGATAGGTATGAGGAGATGATTGAGAACTATCACCCTGGACTTGGTGACCATAGGTGGCCACTAGTGACTCACTTTGTGGGGTGCAAGCCTTGTGGCAAGTTTGGTGACTACCCTGTTGAAAGGTGCTTGAAGCAAATGGACCGTGCTTACAATTTCGGTGACAACCAGATCTTGCAGATGTATGGCTTCACACACAAGTCACTCGCTAGCCGCAGGGTCAAGAGGGTCAGGAATGAGACCAGCAACCCTCTTGATGTCAAAGATGAGCTTGGATTGCTTCATCCAGCTTTCAAGGCTATCAAGTTGCCAACTTCATCTTGATTATATATATACCACCTTTAACAAAAATTTCATCTTGTATCCCCACTAGTTGCCACTCATTTGGGCCTCCATAGTCTCTGCTCACTTCTGCAGTTATCTATTTATTTAGAATATGTGTGGATCCTGTAATTGTTATCATTCATCATCTCTTTATTTAGCAACAAAAGTTGTAATCTTTCTTTTTGCTTTTACAGATATCATTGCTTTAGTATCTTGAGTTATATTGAATTTTGAGAAGAACAAAATTCCTTCATCTTAGTTGTGCCTATTCCTTCATTTGATTTAGTTTAGTTTAACAATATTGTCATGGTACTTGTTGAGTTGTACTGAGTTTGGAGAATAACAAAGCACCCTTGTCTCATTTGTGCTTGTGTCTAGATTCACACAATTCAGATTAATGCTGTAATTACCCGTTTGCTTTTGGTTATCTCTTACCACTTCAACAGAGGCGGGTCTAAAGAAAATTTGTTTGCTTTATGAGGACGCCAAGTGCTTCATGATTTGCATATTATGATAGGAGGAATCCGCAATTCTGCATTGTCCAGTCTATTTGTCAGTCAGATTTCAATATAAATATGGTTCTTTAGATAGATACAGCATTTCTTGTTATGGAAAGTATGGATGAATTAGGCAATGATTTTGTAGGGATTCTGGTGGAATTGTATGCGCAGTGATGGCTGATACTTTTTGTCGTAGATAATTCTCTACTGGTACTGATATTTACAGACAGATAAATATAATTGTACATAGATTGATATGGGTTCAGAGAAAAGCTTGGGAGGGAGGGATTGTATCAGAATCTGTTTTTACTCTCTTTTGGGTTTACTTGGTAGCCAAATGAAAAGAGTCACTTCTTTTTCTCTTTTTGTCTCCTATGCATCACCGTGGCAACTGGCAAAACAATTGAAATTTCTCTTATATTAGTTTATTTGGATTAGAGTGGCAAAAAAGGGTAGTAATCGGAGGAACTATTGTTGATTATTGGATAGAGTGGTAACCAAGAAAAGGGCCTCTTGATAGTCTGCCTTTTGGTTCACTGTGTTTCACATGACATGGTTGCGTTTGTTTACAGAACTAAACGCAGCCTAATGATGGGTGAAAGTGGAGTGACAATAAAGCTTCTGATGGAAAAATTTATATGCTATTGCTTAAAAGTATCATGTTGAATTAAAATCAATTTGTAGTAATGACTATTAAAGTTTGTTCTCGTGAGTAATCCAATTTTATACTCTTTCAGATTATAAAAATGATGTTATCTTATGACATACTATATTATTAATTTATTACTACAGCTGAACTCCTTTTGTCAGCGTTGCAGCAGACACAAGAAAGTTAAGTATGATTATGCTACACATTGTTCTCTATCTTGGCTGCTTATGCTACAAATCCTGTACTGATTGCACAAATTTAATGAATCTGTATGTGAGACAGAAATGCTACCTTGCAAAACTTTACTTAGCTAATTGATCTCAAATTTACCATAACTGTATTAAATACGATGCAGAGGATATTCACTGCTCTGGTATCATGCAATCTAAGTGGAAATTTAACCTTCATTATCTATGCTTCCAAAAGCTACAAAGCTACCATAAATATTCATGCAAAGAAGACACTTAAGATCATGGTTCCAACCATGACTACATCGAAACATTGGCATTATAAACAGCTTAGACAAGGATTGATATATTATCATCTCTCTCCCAAACTAAGATGCCAATCATATAATCTTCGCCCGTGTTCAACAACACCTGCCACTACAATTGCTCTTCTTCTTGATGTATCTGAATCACTTTCAACACTACTTCTATTGAGGAGTTCAACAAACGTTCATGATAATGCAAAACATTGCTTTTTAATGAACCTGGTGAGACTAGCTCGCATTCTAAACCGCTTGAAAAGCAGCAGCTACTCAATTCCAACTGGATTTGAATTTTAGGTGAGCATGAGACTGCAATAGAGAAGAAAAGACATGGCTGAGCTGCGGGGTGTCATCCTGGAAGAAAAATTGCTTCCAACGATCAAAAGGAGTTGGAGGCAGTGTCACAGGACACACTTGAGATAGAATTTTTAGAGAGGCACACAAAGTTAATAATTGGCTTCTCCATCTTAGTCCATTCGGAAGCACATATTCTCCACCTAATGGATGGTTCTCAACAAGAGACACCGGACAAATGAAACTCGGACTCAGTTGACACAGATCACCTACTGACTGTGCAATTGATTGCTGAACAAGATAGGATTTTTGCGCCACAGATAACTCATAGCGCAAAGGGGATCCTGATGGTCCATCAAGCGGAGAAGCAGCAGCATGAGTCAGGGTAAGAATACTACGTTGCCATATTGACGGACCAAGAGAACTTGTGATTGACTTTAACATTGGTAAGTCGTTCAGATCTCGGGACTGAGCATCTACCCGATCGATGTAGAGAATGACATCTGGAGGAAACTTTTTCATATGCCTCTTGATAGATGACAATATTTTTCTGTTGAAAGCTTGCTCCTTCATAGAGGACCTCAGACCAGGTGTGTCAAGCATTCTGATCTTGATTCCATCTATGGTTCCAGAAACCTCTTCTACAGAGGTCGTAGCAGGTTGAAATGCATTTGTCACAACCTTCACATCATCAAAAATAGAATTTATGGTTGCACTTTTTCCCACCCCACTTTTCCCAAGAACTAGAATGTTTAAACATAAGTCTAAATCATCTCTACAATCTTCTTCAAGCTTCTTTGCTGATAATTTTGCTGACTCAATGACAAATTCTTGATTTGAGCGCCTTCCAATATCTGCAACTAACCTGCATAGCACCTTTGAGACAAAGGAATCTTCCACAGATAAATATAATCGCTGGACAATCCTCAAGAATTTCACGCATTTGTTCTGTACCCTCCGTATTTTTTCCTTATCTTTGTTGCTTAAGTTGTGTTCAAATTCATCTTGAGCTCCACAGCATAGTAAGAAATCGAGACTACCTGGATCTTTGAGTAAGATAGCACTGGATTCATCAGCATTGGTCTTGCCATTCCATTCACCACCACAAGTAACATTAACAAATTGCCCTTGTGCGTCATCCCTTGATAACATTATATTTTCATGTGAACTCCTGACAAGTTCCTCTTGTTGACAGTTCTTTAAAGAACCTTTTGACCCCAAAAGATAAGAGAGGGCAGAAATTTGTTCCTTGAACTGTTCAAGGCCTTCTAGGCTTACTGTGGTCAAGCTTTCCGTATCTCCATCTGAAGCAGAACCATGTCTCTTTGATTCTTCAGCTATCGTATTTAATGCAACACTGGCTTCTTCTTTAACTGTGACTCCAAATTTAAGATCTGTTTCCACGTGGTTGCAAAGTAGGTTGTCTTGATTATCATCTAAATTGGCCTCAGACAAATCATTTTCCAAATATCCATTCTCCTGAAGCAGTGTTGGGTCCAACCATCGAGAAGACTCAACACAGTGAGTTTGTTTACCTTCACAATCATCACTACATTCAAAACCCGATGACGAATCATGTAAATTAGCGTTTGAGTTTATCATGGATTTAGGTATGCTTACCAGCTTCTTGCACTCACCTTCCTGGTTGGTTGCAAGACCTTGGCTTCCATTAGCTACACTTCTTTGAGTTGCACTATCATCAATGGTGTCAGCAAAGACTTGTTCAACCGACATGATAAAATCAGTTTCTGGCTGGGAATACTGTTCTTGCGGATCATGAATGCTACTACTATTCTGTTTTGGCATTCTGCTATTGCCATAATCCTCAATGTTGATGCCATTGACCATGTTAATAGCCTCTCTGGTGTCAACTTCCAACTTCGCTAGCATTGTGGAATCATTCTCAATCATCTCTAGGGGGCTTCCCTCATTTCTGTTTATGTCATAAAATTCTCCCTTCTCAAACTCATCTAACACTATTCTCACCTTCCCAACTTGTCCATTGCTCAAATTATCTTGTGAATACCGTGACATAACATCAGAGAAATCATCATCATCATCATCATAATCATCATCATAATCTACTCTACCATTAAGATCAAGCTCTTCTTCATCAAGACCTATCCCAACACTATCAATGTCATCTTGAGCTTCAGCAACAGAATTATCCGAAGAGACATCGTTGAAAGAAAACTCATCTGAAAGTAATGAATGACTAACCGGTAATGAATTCGCAGAAGTATCATCATTTTGTTCTTCAACTTCAACATCATCAAACACCCTAATTCTGGGGGGAGGAGGCACCCTCACAACACCTAAAATCTCATCATCGGTTTGTTCTTCACCTTCAGTGTCTTCATCATCTCCATCAACATAGGTAGACAAATTGGCAAAGGGCCTAACAGGTAAAGTAGCACCATGGATAGGAGGAGATATTCCGTTTTCAGAGGCATAACTTCCCTCTTCATCTTCTTCATCTTCTTCCGAGTCATGGTTGGTAAGAGGAGCTCGGATAGGAAGGGAAGCTGAAAGAGACGGCATTTGAGGGGTGGAAGAGACGAAAGACTTTGAATGAAAAGGCATTTTGTGGTGGTTGTTACGGTGTCACCCACTGCGGCAGCCGCAGAAGGGGGAAGGCGAAACTTCAAACTTTCAAGATTAGGATTTTGAGGTTGGCGAGAACAACCTACCTACCTATTTATATATGGATTTCAAAATATCACATATAATCTCTGTCTTATGTAGCTGCATCACTATTGCCTTTTTTATTTTAGTATTAACCAAAACCGGATACTTTATTTATTTTAATTTTTTTTTTACTAAATTGAAGTAATTTGTATCTTCTTTGCTTTAATTATTTATTTTTGTTAGAATTGTATCTTCTTTGCTAATATGGTATATATGTTCGGTTAAATGGGTTAAATGTTTGTTTAGATACGATTAAGTTGATAGAAATTTTCAATGAAAAAAGATTTTGTTTTTATTTTTTAACATGTTTGATAAATTTTTAATAATAAAAATAAAAATATTAAAATAATTAAAAAATATTTTTTTTAAAAAATTATAATTTATATTTTTTTAAAAAAATATTTTTATATAATAAATAAATAAATATTTTTATATTATTATATCTAAATATAATTAATAAATAAAAAAATTATATAAAATATTTAAATATAAAATTATTTTTATTTTTTATAAATTTTTTTTAAATAATTCAAAAAATATTTTTTTTTTAAAGTTCACCCAAACTAACCTAATAATAATTTATTGATTTGTAGCTAGTAGAAAGAATACTGACGAAATGACGAGAAAAAACAAAGTCTTAAAAAAAAATAAAAAAAAAAACACCACTTTTTCGGTGAATGATTCGGTGGTCCTCACTTGTTTTTTCACCAATTGTGGTGAAAACTTAAATCAATGGTTAGATCATTATTAAATTTGATCCAATGGTGGGTTATATTTTGTTAATTATAATCAATTTTTTTTTTTGCAATTAATGGTATATGAACTACGGCCCAATAGAATTTGTTATTTTCATAAAAAATTTTGCTGAATCCTAAATTTCACCCACACAAAATTAAATTTCATAATTTTCAACTAGTTAAACACACAATTGTCTCCCTTCGTCAACATCAACATCAACATCATTATCTTCTTCTTCACCACTTTAATATTAATTCTGTTGATGTTCAACTATACATCTCCTAAGTTTCATATTTTACACCCTTACAAGCTTATTTCTTTATCAAATTTACGGCGTATATCTTATCTCTCAATCTCTGCGAGGAAGCAATCTGAATCTCAATGTCTAATGAGGTAGGTTTTTCATCAATCTGAAACCCTAAGTCACACTCTTAGAATTAATTTTGATAGATTTCTTGCATCATGCCATCAAATACCTAGTCTAAATTAATTTGTTCATGTAGGATTATGTAGATGAAACCAATAATGTTGACGGGTTTCACGGAAATTTGGAGAATCCCTTGAGAAACGGTGATGAGCTCCTGGACGACGATATCTTCATGGATGCTAACTTGGCAAATGCAGAAGTTGGTGCTTCTGAACCCAATGAAGGTGCCCATTTTGATCAATTGGATGAATCTTATAAGATTGATGGGTGGGAGGACATAGGAAAGACTGAGTTCTTGAATATTGTAGATGTTGATATAAAAAGATATCATTTCAGTGATCGAGGAGTGGCTTTTGATTTCTACAATGCATTTGCCAAGTCAAGGGGATTTAGTGGTCGAAAAAGTAAGACGCGAAAGCACAATGGGATAATCAATCGACAGAATTTTGTTTGTTGTCGCGAGGGCTTCCGACAAAAAAAGCCAGATAATATGCATACCAGAAAACAAGAGCCTAGAGCTGAAACTAGATGTGGCTGTAAGGCAAAGGTTCAGGTGTCATTTGACGCTGTTAGTGGTCGCTGGATTGTTTCAAAATTTTCTGATTTGCATAATCACGACCTTCTTCCTCCAATTTTTACTGCAATGCTTCCTGGTCACAGGAAAATACCTGCTGCAGACATTGAGCAAATAAATATAATGAGGAAGGGTGGATTAGGCACTGCACATATTTTTGCAGCACTCTCAAGCCAATCTGGTGGTCACCACAATGTTCCCTTTTTTTCCAGGGACTTGTACAATCAAGTCGCACAACAACGTCGACGGTTGAAGGGTGATGCTAGTGCGGCTCTTCAATTTTTGAGGAAGATGAAGTCCATTGATCCTGTCATGGTTATAAGATATGAGGTTGATAGGTTTCACTCGATAAAGAATTTATTTTGGTGTGATGGAATAAGCCAAATGGATTATCAATTGTTTGGTGATGTATTGGCTTTTGACGCTACTTACAAGAAGAACAAATATCATTGTCCGCTTGTCGTTTTTTCGGGTGTTAATAACCATAACCGCACAGTTGTCTTTGCAGCCGCTCTTGTGTGTGATGAGTCGGAGCAAACATATATTTGGTTGTTAAAAAGTTTGCTGGAAGCAATGAAGGGGAAGGCCCCCCAATTTCAGTTATCACAGATGGTGCCCTTTCAATGAAAAATGCAATCGAAAAAGTTTTTCCTAATGCACATCATCGCCTATGTGCTTGGCACCTTATTCGCAATGCCACGAGTAATGTAGGTAATCCTAGGTTCACATCGCAGTTTAAGAAGTGCATGCTGGGTGATTACGAGGTTGGTGTATTCCGTAGTAAGTGGGATCGGATGGTTGAAGAGTTTGATGTGCAAGACAAGCAATGGATAATTGATATGTATGATAACCGTCATAGTTGGGCAACAGCACATATCCGTGGGAAGTTCTTTGCGGGTTTAGGACCACTTCTCGATGTGAGGGGTTGCACTCAGTTATTGCAAAGTATGTCAAGTCCAGGTATAATTTAAGAGATTTTGTAGAGCACTTTGATAGATGTGTTGCCTACATTCGTTTCAAAGATAGTCTAGCAGACTTTGAATGTGCACATGGAGTACCTGTGATGCAAACTCATTTATTGTCATTGGAGAAGTCTGCAGCTAATTTATATACAAGAGAGGTATTTTTTCTATTTCGCCCTATTATTATAAGGTCTGGTTCAATGAAAGTGTTAGATTGCATTGGTGTTGGTTCTTATATGTTATACACGGTGGTTAAGTATGGTAGTCCTAACGATACATGGCAAGTATCTTTCTGTGATTTACCAATGGAGTTTACTTGCTCCTGTATGAGGATGGAGTCATTTGGCATTCCTTGCGAACACATTCTATCTGTTTTAGTTACACTTGACATTTGTGAATTGCCAAAATGTTTAGTTCTAGATAGGTGGACCAAAAATGTGAAACAACAAATACAAGATACAAGGGGGTTCACTTGGGATTGCTTAAAGTCTACCCAATACTGGTGTTTGATGGACTGGTTTAGATTGGTGGCTACACTATCAGCAGGTAAAGATGATAGGTTCAGGAGCATGAGGGATTGGGCAATAAACACAGTGGATAAAATGAAAGCTGATGATATTGCTAGTGCAGTTGCTTCTAGTAGTGCAATTCCTGCCACTCATACAGATCCTCGTGACCCCCCAATTCGTAGAAGAGCTAAGGATCGTGCCGGACAACGGTGTAGTATATGCCGGGAGCTCGGACATAACAAAACTACATGTCCAGATCGGAGTAAGTATGATAGGGATTCACATGAACGGCATAGTCTACCTACAGATGATGATGCATATGAGGCTATGTGGGATGAGGAAGAAGACTTCATTTACGAGGAAGATGAAGGTGAATGTGCGGTAAATTCTAGTTCTGAATCTAGCAGAGATCAAGTGAGACATTTCTCAACTTTGATATTTTATTTACTGGCTACTTTGGGATTTTTCATGTGTTGCTCATAAATTTTGTGTTATTTCAGGATATGGAGATAGATGACTCTAATTATGAATTTGGAAATGAGGACGATGGAGTCAATGAAATTAATTAGTCCTATATTATTTTTGTTTCATTTAATTTGTAATGTGTATTACGTATTATTTACTTGTTCCAGCTCAAATTACCTTTGATTTAACCTTTAGTTTTTTTGTCTTTTTGAAATATGGATATCTTCTATTTAAATACAACACAAATGTGGAAAACTAATCCTATCTAATTTGGTGTATATTGGGTTTAAGTTCTAACTTTTAATTATGTCTAATTGATTTTTTGTAGTTACTGATTACCAATTTTAGGCTACATTGATGAAAGATGAAAGATGAAAGCTGGGAATAAATATGGTGTTTATGTTAAAATTTGAGGGATTTTTTCATCTTGTCTTTTGTTTTGGGTAATAGTGTTTCATAAGTCTGAATGCTTGGATCTTATATTACTCTTCATATAATAACAAGGATATTCAAATTCATGCACTAGTAATGTTATGTAATTTAGTTGGTGGTAGATCATACAATGGCAAAACTCAATCCTTTTAACTTCAATTCATTCATTAGTTATGCTATGCAAGTTAGTTAGTGATAGATCATACAAAGACAACAATAGACTCTTTTAAATCCATTATTCTAAGTTGTCTACTATTTTGTGATTATATTTCTATTTTAAAGTGCTACTTTTTCACTAGTGTGAGACACAAGAGACTTACAAAAATACATCCTATTAGTAAAAAATAGTCACTCAATTTTTTTAATTCATCTTAATTTTTGAGAAATTGGGATGAGTTAATTATTTTATCACACATTGAAGTCTCTAAAAATAGAAGAAAATAATGTAAAATAGTCCTTTGTTATCCTCTATCATCATCTTTGTGACTATTTCTATGACAGGTTTCTTTTTATGTTAATAACATAGTGCTTTAAACTATGTGCTCTCATTTCATTGTTCTTTAATGATGAGAAGATTTTTAGTTATTAGTTCAATTCTAATATTTTTTGCACCTTGGAGCAAGATTGCTATGTGCATCAGTTTAATTCAATGTGAAAATGAGTAAAAAATAATTTAAATATGATTAAAATAGTTTAAATCATAAGCATGGATAATTATCTTATCCATAAGCAAAATAAACATTTTGGAACTTAAATTCAAATATCCAAGTTAATAACCATATGATAGAAATATTTTTGCACTCAAATTCAAATATCTAGTTAATTTTTTGCCACAACCGCATTCCACCATCGATCTGTGCTTATTTGAACGTCTCGCTTCCTTTCGTTGCTCTCAGATAATACAAGCTTCAAGGTGCTACTCATGCGGACCTTCTCATCCTTGAGCTACATGTTCACCAAATTGGCACTTTAATAATACAATGATTATAAGTAGAGCTAAGACAACTCAAGGTGTGTACCCTTACCACTCCAAGGACAGATGGGGTGAAGTGAGATTCCATATTCAGCCATTGCATAACCCAACAAGCAGAATTTTCACTGTGTCAGATTGTTAAAAGTTTGATTAAAACCTCAATGGAAGGATGTGCATTGACAAGAGAAGCGAAAACATACTAATAAATGGTCTACCTTGATTCCAGTTGTGGTAATCCATATCCTCTAAGTATATCCCATTTTTCAAAATGGTCCTTACCTGGCATTCCATGTTTGACATAATCTTCCGATAATATTATTTGAACAAGCACTTGTTCCTGTAACCATGGCTTTATGAGATACAATGGATCTTATTTTAGCATATCATGTTACTTGCTATATTGAGATACTTACTATTACTTTCATGTTCTGGAGCCTTTGTTCCTCGCCATGTTTTGGTGATAACACATCGAAATAATAGGTTACCTTGTCTACGATGCTAAAGACTATAAGATACCAATGACCAACCTTCTCCTTAACTGGTATATATACCTAAAATTTGAAAATTTTTTGATTTAAATATCATGTACACAACAAATGATATATATACCTAAATTAGTTTTGTCCTCTAATTTTAAATACTTAAATTAGTTAAGGTCAGTGGATATACCCACTTAATATTCTTGTTGGGTTGCATAAAATCTTTCCCATAGTCTCTGAGCAAGTCATCCAGTGTTTTATCTCTAAAGATGTCCTCCTGAAATTTGATAAATAATGTATAGCATAACACACAAAATATGAGACTAGTCAATTCAAATTGTATTAAATCCAGTTAATCATTTACACAATTGTACAAGTTTCTCGACATAACACTCATATTAGACTTACTATATGCTACATTGTTACACATATTTAGAATTGTTATACTTAATAATTGAGATTACCGCAAACAATGGTGGTAAGCTCCATAGTATCCTTTTGTTACTCTGTTCATGTGTTGTTCTAATAGCCATCAGCGTAAACACCTGCAGTTTTAAGGTAATTTATATTATTGTTTCGATGTGTAAATCACTGAAGAATTAATGAGTTAGTGTTGTTAATTTTATGGAATTTTAATTCTTAAATGCAAACCTCTTCTGAAATCTCATGCCCCGGACACATGCATGTTAGCTGCGCTCTAGAGATTCTGCAGTCCCCATGCTTAATGATCTCCTCTCTGCAATAGAGTTCAGTGAATTGGATAAACAAATTTTAGTTCAATGTCATCTTCATGTAAGGTTTTGATTGGAGACACTTAAAAAGCAGCAACTTACTCCCCATCAAGTGATGAACAAAAGATATATGCTCCGATTTTCTCATGTTCTTTTCTTAAATTCATCTCAGGGACTGGTTTGAAAGTGAATGATAACTCCACTAACGATGCAACATCGTGATTGACTTTTTTTCCTGATAGGATTTTCCCTCTTGGTGCAGCAGCTTGGAGATGGAGTTGAGTACTTAGTGTTTCAACGAGGGTACTGCGATGGTTATTCTTTGGTGGGACAGTGCTTGAGGCATTTCCATTTGACAGCATATGCTACGTTTTCCCCATCCATCAACATTAGTAACAGAACCATATCACAAGATAAAAAATGATAATACAAATCGGAAAATTCATAAGATGCAAAGTGTTACCGGTGTTCGAAATCTTGCCGTGCTACCTATTGCCACTAAATTTCCCTTAGAATTGGTGCCAGTGGGAGCTTTCTGGGTTGGCTTAATCCTATGCGGTGGATGAGACATGGTTGTAATCACGTGACTCCTTGGAGTTACCACCCTGTTAATGGATTTTGGAGGTGGCATATCAACTGTATTGACTTCAAAAACTTCCTTTGGGTCCTCATCGACATCAGTAAGCAAGGTAATCAGGTCCGTTTCTTTATCCGTGAGCTTAAAATTTTTTTCCTGTGCTTTGAGTTTGGTAGTAGATGCTGATTTTAGTTGTTGTTGGACCCTCTCAGTGGCACCTTCACTGAACACACCTGGATGAGGTGACCTCATTCTCTGTTTCTTCCTCCGCCCTCCTTTGATCCCACTACTTGAGTCACCGTTGGCAAGAAGGATAGACTCGACGTGAGCCAGGGCGTTTATCTGCGTATCAATTTTTTTTTCAATGTCGTCAACCTTTTCCCGGAGTAGTCGTATCTCAGACAGCAGAATATCCATCAATGTGTTATTCCCCTCCATATTGAAAATGGCTGAATCGATTATCCTTGCATTCTATTGCGTACGCATTCTTTTGTGGGGGTGATTTGCTACTGAGGAGTGTATGTGTCTTTTCGACTTCAGCCACCTTATTTGCTTACACATGGCTACACAAATTCGCCAAATTAGAAAAGCACATGTGTAGACACTAATGTCCTACTACTGCTGCCAGTGAGTGTGACATAATTTTGTCTCTTTTGTGAGCCTTAGCAAATAGTACTGCATGCTCTCTCTTTTTTGAGTGTGTTTGTTGAGGTTGTACTTGTATACCAGTCGCCCAGGCTGTATTGGCAAAGTTGTGGACATATATGTGGTCTGGTTTGTCCTTGACATAAGCTTTTGGGTGGTGATGATATGAATTTTTGATTAAAAATCATGCCTTTTCTTAGAAATTTATTCTAATAACTGTGGGTGGTAGTGAAATTAAAGAATTTAAATGACCTAAAAAAGCTTATGTGGAAGTGTATAGACTAAGGTGTCGTTAGCTTAATTAATAGTAAGTTTAGACATTAGATAAAATTACATTAAAAATAAGACATAATAAAATTAGATTAATTAACAGTTAACAATTTGGCAAGAGGTGAACCCTTTCAAAAATACTAAATGACAATCAAAATTTACCATTTTAAATAAATATTTAACCAATTATAAATCTTAAATACTAAATTTTAAATTATAAACTTATAAAATAAATTCTTGTATGATATTATTTTATTAGTAAGAAAAATTTAGCAAACTCTTTCTATATTACTTTATTTGATCTTCATTTAATACTCCCTCAATTAAAGACAGGATCAGATGTGTGGGATACTGGTATCACATAGGCTGTATAGTAATCCGATAGTAAGTAACTATTATAATCAAACAATAGGCTATTATCATTATGTAATCATATACTATGACAACCATAACTCATGCGACCATCTCTCGCATTTGTCCTCCCAACTGCATTGCTCAATATTCGTACATGATCGTGCCTTGTCCAGAAATTTTCTGCACAACCATATTTTGGCGCCAATATGAGTCCATACAACTTCCTATATCCCATATTATTCCCTATATAACATATGTTTCACAATTCACTATTACACATAGAAGGAAAACCAGTCACAGAAAAAACTCTTCAATGGAATTCCTGAACTTGGAGGCATTTAACATCACTGGCTCTGTTTCACAAGTTTACGACAGGTAACAACATTAAGATTGTAACTTCAGTGTGTATTTTAATAAAAGTTTTTATTTGTTGGGTCCAGGTATACTAACTTATCTAACTATATTGTTCACCATATGCTTGTAGTGATGCTTTTGCCAAGGTTGAAAGCAACCATGACCATGTTGTCCCAGAAAAAATGGTGGAAGTTGGACAAGTTGACAACACCAATGGAACAGAGTCTCTGCATGGAGAGTCTAAAGAAGGGACACATGCAAACTTCAATTCTAATGGAGTTTCGATTGAGACCCCGCATGATGCACAACAATTGAATGAAGTAGTTGGAGGTGGACAAAACATGCTCTTCGTAGGCTCGCAACAGCTGGATCCTTCCCAACACGGCTTTCATATGTTTAAGGAGAGTTTGGCCACTGGGACGTGCCAACAACTGGACATGGAGACAAGGCAATTCATGCGGCAGCTGATAAGACTCTTTGAGGTAAAAAATTCAAAATAAAATTATTATTATTATTATTATTATTATTATTATTATTGTTATTATTATTATTATTATTATTTAATGGCCTGTCATTCACAATGCTCTCTGAAGTTTTTTAAACATTTATATCAAGCCAAATGCTTCATTGTCTTGTAGGAGCAACAAGTTCAAATTAAAGAGCTGAAGGGCTCAGTTGAGAAATTACAGGCAGAGAAAGAACCAAAAAATGATCTTACTGAGAAGCCTGCAGAAGATTTAATATATATTGATTCTGATGACAATTTGGTTTACACAAACAAGGAAGAGAAAACCCCAACTAACTTGGTTCCTTCTGGAATTCATAACATCTCTCCTATAGCTCCGATACTGAAGAGAATTTAGTGCAAGCTCCAGCCTACACCAATATCATAAGGAATAGGTTGTTCAGGACCCCTTTTACTAGAAAACCAAAAAAGGAGAAGGGAACAGGTTTACCTACAGTTAACAGTGCAGGTAATCAGGGGCCAACCAGGCAAAGCCCTCCGTTGAAGAGTCGTTGTGTAGGCCAAGGATCTCGTCGGACCAATGCTACCACAAAGGTACCTTGTTTAATTTTGTGCTAAACTCAATCACAGTCAATAATATAGTTGCATTACTTTGTCTCTATAACTTGTATTAAATATATTTTTTGTGCAGAGCGGGAGAAACAAGTTCAAGGTAACACCTGCAATGGACTTCAATGATGTGCAAGCCAGGATATTTGCATACATCTTCAACAGCGGAGTGTATCAAGAGTAAAAATCGGAACTTTATGTGTTTGCAATATCATAAAAAAAGACAATAACCACATAGTCAAATTATAATTATTGATTAATCCATGTGTTCTTGTTGACTCTACAAAGGGAGTATCTGGTGAAGATGGGCGAAATGACAGCTACAAGAAAAATCATGCATAGCCTTCTTCCTGAAAATGATATAGATGAATTGGTCGTGCAAATGCTATGCAAAAACGTGACACTTGCTCAATTTGCTTACCCTGACCCCTACATTTGGTGTCTTCCTCCCACTTTTGCGGTTAGTTAGTCCAATTGCATGAAATATTATGAATATTGTGATCATAACATAGCATATTTTAATAGAGTTTATCAACTATAATCCAATAATTTATTTAACATAAATTTTGATTGATAGGAGGATGTGCATGAGAAAAAGAGTCAAGCACTCATGCAGATGGAGTATATGGACACTTGGATCAAAGCATCAACACAACTGCAATATGTAAGATGACCCTCTCCTTTAAATTCTACAAAATCTTTAATTTGGATACAGTATTGTTTATTGTTACCTTTAAGTTTAAAGGTCCTGTGTATTAGGAGTAATTATGATATGTGAATATCCTATATGCTATCTAATTAATCCAAATTTCAAGATCTATGTGCCAATTGAGGATCTCGGTGCCAATTGGTTTGCGATGGTAATTGGAATGCACCAAGAGGCTTTATATTACCTTGACTCTAATCCACAACTGTACTTGGTTAGAGATAGAAAGGCTCGGATGCGCGATATTGTAAGGCTTCTTTTCATAAGATCAAAAATTACAAATCAGGTGCTTGCTATCAAATAATTTAACCACTCAAAAATTCTTGGTAATTTGTAGGCCAGAATGTTGTTCAAAATAACAAGTGAATGCTTTGACACGAATGAGAAATTTCTACCCCATGGCTTACCGGATTGGCCAATTATAGATGGAAAGGGCATACCAAATTGTCGCAGCGGGTAGTTGTTAAGCCACAAAAAAATATTTAGCTGATAGTATAATTAAATAACATTGTATAGTAATTGTTTGTTGTTACTGCAACACCAATTCTGCTAGCTGGGTTATTTCATGGATCAACATGGAAAATCAGTTTGATTATGATCTCCCAGGCATGGTGAGCTACCTGGCTTTGATTACTAATTCTTATCACTATATTAATCAAGGCAATTTCTTTTATTATTTTATTTGAAAAGATAATTGAGTTTCTCGTATAAAGAAAAACATTATTCATTGGATTGCAATGGGGAGGACATTAAGAATGTTAGAAATTATCCTATCATTTATCCCATCAAATATATATACTAATAGATAACCAAACTCTAACAAAATATAAATTTCATGAAACAGTTGGAACACAACTTGCTTCGTGCTAAGTTAGCGGTGGACTTGGTTACTAGTCCCTTCAATCAGTTGAAGAATGAGATTCTTAAAGATGCAATTGAGTGGGAGAAGCACCAGGTGGGAGCATGAAAGACCAATACCTAAGCATTTTCTTTGTGGCATATGTAGCCCGTATTATGTAGTTTGCTTTAATTATAAACTAGTTTTATTTTCAAGCTTTAATTATCATCTAATTTTATTTTAGTTGTGCTAGTTTGGATATTATGGGTGTACTTACAAAGGCTTTAACTTTAATTATTATCTATATTATGGATGAATCACTTATTTATCTTTCTCTTTTATTTTATGGCAATTAAAATATTGGCTAGTCAACATTCATTATTCTTAGGAGTTCTTTCATAAAAATGTTATTAAATGCATGCTTTTAATTTTGTAGTTTTATTATATGAAATTTCTCCAAATTTATATCTATTTACTGACTGAAAGACTTGTATGTGAAGTCATGATACTATTTATTTTTAGAGTTCATGAACATATTTTTACAAAACTAAACATGTATTGATTGCCAACTATTTATGTTACTCAGTGACACAATCATATAATTATGAAAGCATTAAATATTAATTTATGCACAATAGTATATAACATGACATTACATCACAATCCAAGAGTATTAGCAACATGAAATTGTGGCCTTAACTTGGACATAAAGTGAAAGATACTAATTATTGAGTCTTAATTGGCTGCATAACAATGTCAGTTACACAGAATTATGAAATTAAATTAAATAGCATAAATCAAGCTCTAATTAATGGTCCTTTGTTTTGAGACTCATAACTAGTAAAAGAAATGGATATTATCTATATTAGTGATCCAAAATTCCAAACTGTGCAACCTGGAAAAGAAGATAAAGAAAAATATTTTAGAAACATAAATCTAAGTCACAAAGAACAATGTAACAGTTTCAAATCAGATGTTATATAACTTCAGTGTTGGTAATCTATATTATAGCATTAAGAAAAATATAATATTTATTTAAATTGATTTATTTATATTAAAAGGAAGCTCATTTAAGCTTTACATATTATGCAATTCAGAAGAATTATACCAAAGCCCTTCAATTTGTCTTTAATACAATGAATGATAAGTATTATGAGCGAAATTTACTTCATCAACTCACTAAAAACTCAGAATCATTTACCTTCAAAGAAGAATGCATTAATTAATGTAAACTACTTCAGCAAAGCTGATAATTATATACACAAGGAGATTTGAAGCCAACCCCTCCTCAAGATTTGTATAAGTTCAAAAACAATTGAAGATATATATGAATGCATAATGTATTCTTAGTTAGGTTTTCCGATAAAGTGGAACTAATTTTCAATTTGCAGCATAATAAGCAACACATAATCTTTATTCTTTTCAACACATTATTGCAGGAAGTTAAGTTGTAGTAGTTACTTTAAAATCAAAACCAGTTTCAGTTGAAGTCACAATTACAAATAGAATAATCAATAAAAATCATAAGTTAAACATGAAGTGACAAAATGAAAAATACAAAGAACAGGGTTAGTGTTATCTCATAGAGGTGAAGCTTTTTTTGGTCTACTGCTAAGTCATGGAGATAGAGGAGTTTGCTAGATTTGGTCCACCACTGTAATGTAGAAAAACTATCTTCTCGTCCACCACAACAAAAACTACAAAATTAGAAAATTTTATGTCAAAACCGAACAGGGGACAATTCAGATAATGGGAACAGGTAGTGCAAAAGAGAGCATTTCTAGAACAATCGATGAGTCAACAATACTCGTCGCCACTATCGTCCCCATATAGGTGACTGTCTTCCACCGATGCTATGCACCCAACAAGAATACAATTTCGACAGTTTTCTCCTTATCTAAAGTCGTTAATAATTTAACATTGCTTGTAGTTGATAAATAATAATCTAATTACATAAGTAAATAATGCTAGAAATAACCTAATTTTAGGCTAGGTATTTGATGGCATGATGCAAGAAATCTATCAAAATTAATCCTAAGAGTGTGACTTAGGGTTTCAGATTAATGAAAAACCTACCTCATTAGACATTGAGATTCAGATTGCTTCCTCACAGATATTGAGAGATAAGATATACGCAGTAAATTTGATAAAGAAATAAGCTTGTAAAGGTATAAAATATGAAACTTAGGAGATGTATAGTTGAACATCAACAGAATTAATATTAGAGTGAAGAAGAAGATAATGATGTTGATGTTGATGTTGACGAAGGGAGACAATTGTGTGTTTAACTAGTTGAAAATTATGAAATTCAATTTTGTGTGTGGGTGAAATTTAGGATTCAGCAAAATTTTTTATGGAAATAACAAATTCTATTGGGCCGTAGTTTATATACCATTAATTGCAAAAAAAAAAATTGATTATAATTAACAAAATATAACCCACCGTTGGATCAAATTTAATAATGATCTAACCGTTGATTTAAGTTTTCACCACAATTGGTGAAAAAACAAGTGAGGACCACCGAATCATTCACCCACTTTTCCTTTATAAAAAAGAAAAGAAAGCTTTCACTTTTGTGCTTTTTTATTTGACCATACTCTTCCTATTTTAAACTCAAAGCAATTCGTCTCCAAAAAAAAAAAGTACTCAAAGCAATTCATAACTTAAAAAAAAAAACTTCTAAGACATATTTTTCAAATTAAATTTGTATAATATTTTTTTATACCATCTCTCACCTTCGCATGTGAAAAACAAATTTCTGTAAATTTAGTTTTATTTAAGAGTTTATTATTTATCTATAAATTATTATACTAAATACTAATTCAAACCTCAAATATTTTTTACTATATACACAAGACAGAAGAATTTAAACCACGGATACTTGATTAATTGATTTTTTTTTTTGGATAATGAGTTAACTACTAAATTAATATAAGTAGTTGATATGGTTTTTTAAGAAGTATGAGTGCCCAATCATAGCATGATTAAATTGGACCTAATGGGCCTAATAATAGGGCTAAAATAACCGTAAGCCCATAGAAATAACACCGACGAAAAAGACAAGACCACCATAGCAGAGAATGCAAGCAAGCTTCAGCTGCTACTCTTTCTCCTTCTGCAGCATGGAAGGAAACGATTCAAAGCCGAAATCTTGAAGCAACCAAACCACTGACACTCTCTCCCATGACGCGTGCCCATTCCACTTTCTTCTCCCTCGTTGCACCTTCCACCTGCTCCACACGAACCCCGCCCGTTGTTCTAGCTTTGTCAATTGTATCTTCACGCCCTTCAAAAATCACTCGCAGGAAAAATCATTTGCGACCCAAAATTCTGAAAATCCTAAACCCTAAACCCGTCGTTCCCCTTCCTCCCCAAGAACCTTCACCACCACTAGAACCCGCTGCTCCTATTCCCTGCCCTCAGTCCACTGAAGAAAACGAGCTCCTCTCCGTTGAGGCTCCATCCGAGGAGACTCATGGCGAAGTTGATGCCGCTGACGCCACCGAAGAAGCTGAAGATTTGGAAGACTTGCAAGTCTCCGAGGCCACCATTGAACCCAAGGATGTTTCTGGTAAAGTTTCTGCTTCGGATATCTTCAAATTTGGCGGTGTGTGTTTCCTTGGGGCTATTGTGTATCAGGCGATTTTGTCGGTTTTGTTTATTATGAATTACGATTCGAGAACTAAAGATGGGAACTTTGAGGTAAATGGAAGCGAAAAGAGAGATCTTTTGCTCAATGGAAATGGGAATAGTGAGCCAGTTACTGGTAGCAATGTGCTTCGTGTGATGGGTCAAGTTGTGAGGGAAAAGAAAATTGAGGAGATTAAGTTAATGGCAAGGAAAGCTCGGATAATTGAGAGAATGGAGAAGAAGAAGAAGAATGAAGAAGAAGATGATGATGATGAAGATGTGGATTATGAAAGTGATGACGATTTAAGTTATGCTTCTAGTCCTAAACCTGGTATTGAGAGAGAGATTGGTGCACGCTTAATGAAGCTGCAGAATAGGATCAATGGTAATAAGGATACTTCAGCTGGTGGAGTGTCTAAGAATGACAATAAGAATGCTCATGAAGGAAATGAGCAATTAATGTTCAAGAAAAAGCTTAAATATAAGTACTCTTCGACTAAGGCAACAAAAACTCCCAAGGGATTTCCCGGGACTCGAGATCATAAAGCACCTGATGCCAAAGATAGAAATTCAGAAGTTAGAAGGGAGGTTGTTAGTTCTGTGAGTGATGATATTCATCATGCACAAATATCACATGAAGATAAGCCAGTGACTGAACAAGATGACGAGATACGGGCAAGTACACCGAGTGTTCCACTGAAAGAAAGAGGAGAGTCTGTTGCTCAAGAGTCCGAGGCAATTCTAAGTAATGGGAAGAATTTGGAAAGAAATCTGGAGACGCCAAAAGCTGGAGTTAAAACAACAAAAGCAAACAACAGTAATGTGTTATGAACTTGTCATCCATGAGTTTGTTTATTCATACATCTTTCATTTTCCATGAGTTTGAATTTGAATTCGAATGAATACAATTACAACAATGAATATGTAACATATTATTATCCTTCTTGAATATATTTCGGTGGTGTCTTCTCCCGAGTTATGAGAAGCAACCAGTGAGTCAGTGACAAATAGGTTGGCTTATAATAAACTTAGCATGATTTTGTGTATTTTGTTAATATGTTTAGGTGGTGTCCGGAAGACTAGCTTTGGGTTGTCTGGAGTTGAATTAAAACAATCGAGAGAACCGAGGAAACAAAATTCTGAGAGTTTTGTGGAAGAAAAGCAGGACACTGACCCTAGTTTTGAAAAGGATGTTCTGCAGAACATAAATGGCAGTTCAAGAAATGGATTAGCTAGGAAAAAGACCGAGACTGATACGTGGTGGCTCAACCTCCGTTATGTTCTAGTATGTGCAGCAAAACTCTTTTTCAGTAGCTTAAGCATGGAAGTGATCTAGCATACCTACCCATTGATAGTGATACACACCACTTTCTTATATAGTTATGGAAACCTTTGCAATTTCTTCTGTTCTATCATCAACTATTATCAAGTTTGGTTTAACCATCTTGACACAAGTTGCTTTACTTTTGAAGGTAATTCTCATGCAAGGAGGCGTCAACGGAGGAACAAAAGGGATCTATAGCGTAAAGATCGGTTCTAAGGGGCAGGACCAAGGTGAAGATTCCTATATTGTTGCTTTTGAGGATCATGCTGATGCCAACAACTTTTGTTTTCTATTAGAGTCCTCTTTCAAGGAGTTGGGTGATTTCAGTGCAGATGCTGTTCCGATGTCAATACAAGTAAGAATCTCAAACGACTTGTGAAAGATACCCTATATGGTGAGTGCCCTGCCCAATCATTTTTTAATTTTGATGTTCGACAGGAACTCAAAGAAGAAATATTGTCACGTGCCAAGAAAGTAGTAGTTGTGAAAAAGAGGCAGCTTCAACTCTTTGCTGGGCAACCACTTGGTGATGCTGAGAAGGCCTTGTGCTCTTTAATTGAACATGATCAAAATGACAAAATGTGATCACATCCAGATGACCATTATAGAAACAGCAATTGCTGTTGTGTACAGCGTCAAGAGAGTGCTTGTTATTTTGATCTTGGTAGAATTCTTTGATCATGGGAATAGGAAAAATCACAATGTTATATATGGAATATCGCTCAGAGTTTTTGTTCCAATTGTATAAATGGAATGAACTCAATGGAAGTAGTCGAAAATTTTTGGAGTAGAAATCGAATTGGAAATCTTTGTATCTCGTTAATGATCAATCTGCTAGTTTCTTTAACATGGCTTTTTTTCATTACGAGAGACAAGCTGTAAAAAGAAAAACAAATTTTTATTTCAACATTCAACAAAACTCCTCCTACTCATGCAGCATCATGAGCCTTAGGAACTTCGCATACAGAACTAAATTTCGGATATCTGCTATATGACTATAAAACTACGTACTAATACACCCAATACCCAATATTGCTTCAAGTACCAACTATCTTAAACATTGAAATAGCGTGAATTGGTGTCAACTTGGATTGGCAGAAGCTCTGCCACACCTCCAGCTTCTGTTCCTTGTCCTTGGTGAGTGCCTCATACATTGAAGTGGCGATACTCCGAGCCGCATCTCTCGCCTCAGGCAATCTATCGTTCAGTAAATCAGCTGCCACTTTAATCAGTTCTGCCAACCAAGATTCATCCATTTCTCCAAGCCCCTCCTGCATCAAATCAAACTCACACCCCTTAGGAACAAGGCAAAAACACCACTGAAAATAAGCAGCACAAGGAAGCAGCAACTTATACCATCTTGGAGACGCATTTGGAGAGTGATATGGCAGCCTTGGCCCTGACTCGGAGGTTTGCATGGCTAACATATGCTCGGAGTTTCTGAAAGAGAGGAAGAGGGGTCATGGAGTCCACCATTGAGCCGAGTGCCTTGTCTGCTTCTTCACACACAAACCGTTTATCCTGCGATGCTTTCAGCAGCAGCTGCAGTAGCTGTTGGAATTCGAACAATGAGATAAAATTCAATCTCTTAATCAACTGAGTGAAACCAAAACCATGAAACAAGAAAACATGATCAAGAATGAAAGAAAGAGGAAGTGAGTCCACACACACCATGCCATCAAATGCCTCAGAGGTAGAAGGGTCAAGCAACTTGTCGCCAAAGGCGTTGAAGACATCGGAAGCAGCCATAATAGAAGTTTTACACAGAGCACTGCGAGGATTTTTCATGGTCTTGGCCACCACCAACACAACTTTTCCCCTGTTCACAACTTCATGTTAGACATTCCTCGCTCGAATCACAAACAAATTTGAAAAGAGAGGAACCAAAGAGAAGAGATTCCTTACAATATAGGAAATAGAAGAGACGAATGGAACAACGCAAATCGCCTAACATCATTAAGTGATTCACACACGTTAGTCCAATTCTTAGACTCTAATTCTTCAACCAAGCTCTGCATTTTCAAATAATCAACAGATTAATGCCGCAACCCATGGGTGCAGATAACAAAAAGGAGCGAGCTTGAATGAGAAACAGAAACGAGGGCTTACCTTAATCTTGTCTTCAGGGTCCGAAATGGGCACAAGGTTTTCAGAGGAGATATAATCAATGGTGGCATCCCCAGAAGAGGGCAAGGGAACCTTGTTTGGGTCATTCTCGGATAGACATTGTTGGTTCTTGATGGGAACAGAGATTTTGGGTTGTTTTTTGGGTCTGTGTTGTGGTGATGTTGTTGGAAGAGCGTTGTCAATGGGTCTGAGCGGCATGGTCGCGATGATGCAGAGAGAGAAAGAAGAAGAAGTAGTTACAAGCAAAGTGCTACAAAATTTAAAAAATGAACACTTCAAAATTTAAATATGCTGTAGCTTTTGTGTAACGGTCACATTTAATATGATTATCACTTTCCATCTTATTAAGTTCTAGCTTTTGGGTAACGGTCACCTTTCTTATGATTACTCTCTTCTTTTTTTAAAATTCCTGTCATTACTCTTAATTGTATTATTAATGTCAACGATGGAAAGGATGTATATTTTTTATTTTTGTATTATGAGTTTAATATTAATGTAAATTTTTTACATAATTATCTAATTATATTCGTTGTTTTGGATTATTATTCACGTGATCAATGTGAAAATAGTTACTTTTTGTTGACGTGCTGTTATATAATTAGATACACATATAAAACTATTTTAAATTAATGGTATATCAAAATTAAATTCTATAAATATTATTCTAAACTAACTTTTTTTTTTACATTAATCGCATAAATAATCATTCAAACTAATAGATATAATTGAATTATTGTAAACGGCAATTGACTTGATTAAAATAAAAGAGAGAAAGCTTTACTGAAATCCAACAATTGCAACTTCCTTACATGCATATCCTGATTTAATTTATATGTAAACCGTGGTGGGTAACCACGGTTTTAAATTTATATATAAATCGTTCTAAGTTGGCACGGTTTATGTGCATGAAACAATGAACATAAATCGCGGTAGGCTACCACAGATTACGCTTGAAAAATGGTGCTAGAAACCGTTGTTGGTCACCACGGTTTATGAAGGAACTTTGTGAGCATAAAACCCTGTTGGCTACTAGGGTTTATGCGTGAAGTACTATATATACATTATCTGCTGTAAGTCATCACGGATCACATATGAGGCAAAGCAAATTTTTTGAAGCTGGGTGGTTGAGAGAGAATCTGGGGAGGCTTTGAGGTTTAGGGTGAGGCTTTGAGGTTTTGAACCAGTTAGGTGGTGGAGCTATGGGTGACGAAGCTCGCATGTACCGATTAAATGGCGTTGCGCATGTGGCTGGATACGTCGAGATTAGTTATACAACCTTATTATTATTATTATTATTATTATTATTATTATTATTATTATTATTATTACTACTATGAGTTGTTATTATTATTATTATTATTATTATTATTATTATTATTATTATTATTATTGGGAGTTGTTAGTATTATTATTCCTGTTGGTATTGTTAATATTGTTATTGTTGTTATTATTAGTATTATTGTTATTATTATTCATAGTAATGTTAGTCTTATCCTTCTTAGTAACTATTGTTATTGTCGTTATTATTATTGTCATTGTTTTCTTATTTTTATCACTATTATTAGAGAAAATAGAAAACCAACGTGGGTGTATAATAATTTTTTTAAATTATATTTGTTGTTATTAGTATTGGTCGTATGTTGAAGATTTCTTTATCCACATTTTGCAGCCTACTAGGGTTATTAGCGGTGTTAGGAGACAACAGAATATGCCTTTACACGACCAGATTATACCGTATTTGGAGACCGCGGGCATGTATCACTTGGCTAGGCTGAACAGTCAGTGGTTCTGGGTTGATGAGCCTCTACTTAGTGCATTCGTTGAGAGGTGTCGTCCTGAGACCCACACCTTTCACATGCTGTTTGGGGAGTGCACTATCACTTTGCAAGATGTGACTTATCAGCTGGGTTTGCCCATCGATGGGGAGGCCGTTAGTGGGTGCCTGACTGACTTTGAGAATCTGATGGAGAACGGAAGACCCGCATGGGTGTGGTTTCGCGAGTTGTTTGGGGAGTTACCGCCGCAGAATAAAGTCAAGCAGATGACAGTATGCTACACATGGTTCTATGAGAGGTTTTGGGTTCTCCCAGCAGATGCTAATGAAGATACCGTGCGTATATACGCGCATGCCTATATTCTGATGTTGTTGTCCTCTCAGCTGTTTGCAGACAAGAACGCAAACCGGGTTCACCTTCGATGGTTGCCTTATTTGGCATCGATGGACGACTTGAACCGATATAGCTGGGACAAACAAAAACGTTGTTAACTTGGCCGGGCCACTACAGCTTCTACAGTATTGGATTTTCTGAAGGTTTCCCAGTCTCAAACCCAGTGGTTTTGAGATGTTCGGATTTTTGCTGGCCTCCAGGTATGGTTTATTCTTTTCGGTCCATAACTTGTTCAATTTCATGTGGTGTCGTTCCCTATTACATGCTTTCAATGAAACTTGTAAGTGGGCAGCATATCTACCGAAAAACGATGCAGGGGGTCAAAGATTGGTGTCTGCACGCCTTTCTTTGGATAGACTGCGTGTTCGCGATGTGAGTCGTTTAGTTATTATTCTTACAAGTAGTCGTTCATGTTTACTCTTAAGGTCTTACCTAACATTACCTTCTTCGATACAGTTTGTTTGAGAGCCTTATTCTTCTCCCGATGTTGCTGCTGTTGTTCATCCGGAGATACTTGTTGACAAGCACCGTAGGCTATGGACGGCGGTCACTAGCCTAATATATTTTGCTGCGATTGAGTGGCATCAGGTGGATAGGGTGGTACCACAGTTCGACAGTGTTTAGCATCTCCCTCAGTTGGCTCTGAACATAGATTGGCTCCATGCGAAGGATGGAAGGGGTGGAGATCGATGGTTCCCCAGATATTATCAGGAATGAAATTTGCATTGGGAGAACAGGGTTAATTCAGTCATACCGGTCGATCGAGTAGCTAATCCGGGTCCATCAGCTGAGTACTTGGACTGGTGGTGCCATGTGGCCCACAGATTCCTGTCTCCAGATGTTGCATTTCATGATCCTAGACCGATTGTGTTGACCGAGGAGGCTCGTCACAGAGGATCGTCGCAGGCACCTCCCAGGGTGCAGGTTATCGACAGACTGGACAACAGACGAGTGGATCGGCGTTGGCGTATAGGCAGACGTGCCACCGATCGAGAGTGGCGATGGCTCGACGACGCGATGGATGATGACCTAGGTGGTGCTGAGGATGGAGATGTTGTGGATGATCGTGTTCCTCGACGTAGAGGACCTTCCGCTGGGGATGATGGTGCTCAGCACGCTGATGGTGAGGATGTTGATGGTTTGGGGATGGATCAGCCCACCTACGATGTAGGGGGTAGTTCTCAGATGTTCGATAGTGTGGGGCCACAGGGATTCGCTGACTTTACTACTGCGGCCATTGGCATGGACATCGAGGATCCTGTTAGTCAGTCAGAGTTCTTTAGGGACATAGCAGACATGCTGAGGGACGACGATGCAACCCATTATAGGCCACAGATGTCTGAGGTTCATTCCCAGTTTGCCGAGTACCAGCCACCGAGTCAGGATGTTCAGCCTTAGTTGCCGGTTGATCTGAATGAGCCTGCAGCTTCTCCATCTGACCCATGGTTTGCAGTAGGAGGGACCTCAGCATCAGCATTCAGCGCCGTTCCTGTCAGAGATAACAAGGATACCTTCCTGCGGTATCACATGCGATTGTAGGTTGGACAAGAAGAATGACCATGACTCCGCATTTTCTCCCTCCACAAGGGCGAATGCTATCGGGAGAATGTTCGAGTTCCCATCCTGCGCTATCGCCAACAGTAACGTGCCTCCACACTTGCCATACAAGTGGGTACCGTCAATACTCACGAGGGGCTTGCAATGCCGGAAGGCCTCGATGCAGGGTGAAAATGTCCAGAAAAGACGATGAAAGTACACCGTTGACTCATCGACCTGATTCCCAAGTCGAACAGGAGAGGTCTTCAACACAGTGACTGTCCCAGCCATGGTAGACTGTACCCCTAGCATCCAACGTGGCAACTCGGCTTACGACTCTTTCCAATCTCCGTATATTTGTGCTACTGCCTTCTGTTTTGCCATCCAAACCTTCCTGTAACTAGACCTGAACCCGTAATCGGCTTCTGTTGCTTGTTGCAAGACCTTTACCATAACCGCAGCATCCGCCCTAACCAACGGAAAAATCCTTACACAGATAACGTGGTAATCAAGCTGACGGTGATCACTGGAAATAGAGGTGGCCAAGCAAGTGTGCGGACCATTGTACCTCCTAACCTCCCAAGTGCCCTTTCGTGCACAAAGCGATATGCGAATCAACCAACTACAACCCTTGCCAAACTCCTTGCATTTTCCATGATACTTCAGATGATCCGATTCCAAGACTTTGTACTCAACACCTCGACGGATGCTATAGTCCTTCACACTCAGAACAGCTTCATCTTTATTCTGGAATGATTGTCTAATCTGAAATTTTGTAGAAGAACCCCCAATTGTAGCACCTCCGTCCGCCTGTTGACCCAGAGCCTCCAAGTTTAGAGTGGAGAAGTGTGGAGGGTACTGCTGTGTTCCAGAACTTGAAGGCCCGTGCTGCATATGTGGATTGGCACTATGTTATCATCGCTGTCCCCAATGATATCTACAGGCTCATGGTCAGAGTCATCGTCCCGCATTGCATTCTCTACTCGATCAGGTTCCCCGAAGCCTTGAACATCATGAATCATGCCACCACCGGTATCCACCTCAAATGCCTGCTGCCAGACCCCAGGATTCTCCAACGGTACAGAACCAACTGCCTCCGTTCGATCTAAATTAGCCGCGAAGGAAGGGGATGCGACCTGCAGAACAGATGGTCCGGCCGCAGGCATCGAACTAGACGCACCGCCCGCGGCAGTCGAGCTATGACTGGAGCTGATGCCCCAGAACTATCGACACCAACCTCCAACTTCGCATACAGCTCGTGTATTTTGACCTCCGGAAAACTCCTAACACAATGAAACAGAACCCTAATATCTTCATCAGCCGCTAACACAAACGTATTATACTTAACACCGGTCGAGACAATTGCGATGAGAATCTTGTAGAATAGCTTCTTCACCCATTTGCTCCCAAATACCCCAAGCTTCTGCAAGATGCTGTTCTTTACATCTGACAAAGTGCTTGATGAACTGATGAATACACTCAATGGTTCTTTGTTAGTGAACTTCACACCATATTTTTTTCTTCTTTTAATTTTTCCAGAGCAATGCACTAAGACAAGAAAACTCTCTTCCTCACTTGCCATTGTGATATCTTCTCCTCATAAACCGTGGCGACTAATAAGGTTTTCTGCCTTTACAAGAAGCTTCATAAACCGTGGCAGGTTAGAGGGTTTTATAAGCAAATTTCTGCCTTCATAAACCGTGGTTACCTACCACGGTTTATGTTCATTCTAACTCACTCATAAACCGTGCCAGTTTAGGACGGTTTATATATAAATTTGAAACCGTGATTACCCACCACGGTTTACATATAAATTAAATCAGGACATGCACGTAAGGAAGTTGCAATTGTTGTATTTCAGTAAAATTTTCTCTTTTTTATTTTATTCAGGTCATTTGTCCTATTATTAATGCATTAAAATTAAACTCATATTTATAAGAGATAAAAACATTTATTTTAATGTATATAATTTTGTAATTTTGTGAAAAATTGTTTACCAATATTAATATTGTACTAAAATTAAATTATTTATTTGTTTATTCATTTTATTCATAATTTTTTCGAAGCACCAACTGACCAACTTTTGCAATACAGATATGACTTGCCGTGTTTGGATTAGTATTTGGAAATGGATGTTAGTACTGGACTATACTGGTGTGCATTTGTAAAATGGTTTTGATCAAAATTTGACTAATATCAATGTGATTAATAGTAATCTTAATTTTTTCAGCTCAGTAATATATTTTTACTTTTTAGTTAATATTTTAAATATTATTAATTGATTGTTAGTAAAAAAGAATAAATTATGCTAGTTCTTTACTCTCTAGTATTATTTTTTATAATATTCAATCAATATATTGTTCATGACATCCTACCGACGTTTCGGCTGAAACTCCGAAATGGGTAAGGGTGAACTATTTGTGTTCTGATTAGTATGAATTATCACCTATTTAAACAAAATTGGATTATGATCCATGGACACAAAGCACTCTCAAGTCTCAATTGCATACCAGTGCCCTCAATGCAATCTTAGTTAAAGAGCCCAAGAGCCAACAATTATCATGAAGAGCACTCTTTTATCTATTCACTATTATAAATACTCAACCATTTTCGGCAAAATTCAATATCAAATTCCATATTTCCCAATTTTTCTGACGATTGTTCCCTCGCATCATTTATTTCCGAATGTTTTTATAAGAAATTAAAATCTAGTTCAAAAGATAAAAATGGTTTCATATTTATAAAAATTATTAAATTTTTATTTTAGATTATGTAAAATTTTATACATTCTTTTTGCTAGAGCGTAAAATTTAAAAACGACTTAAATTTCTGTGTGGAGTAAGAATGACCCAATAATAATTTTTAAGCAGACTTTAATACTATAGAGTTAATACTCAAAATGGTCCCTGAAATTTAATCTTCCAACTCAAAAATTTTTAATTGACTCAAGTTATTCCTTCCGTCTATTTCCATCACCGAAAAAATGGCATAACACGTTTAGTTGCCACCTAGTTCAATCTCTGGTAATTTTAAAAAACATCCCACACCCCAATTTCTCTCACTCTCAGTTTCTCACAAATAGGGGTGGCAATGGGTAGGGTAGGGTTTGGAGTCAACCCTAATCCTACCCGCAGGTTGAGATTTTTATATAAACTCAACCCTACTCTACCCGCGGGTTAAGAATATCTCAACCCTAACCCTACCGCTCTTAACCCGCGGGTACCCGACCCTACCCGGAGGTTACAAAAAAAATGCAACGTTATTATATAACCTGATGACAATTTAAAATAGAACTGACTTTTATGTAAAAAAAAGTTTATTAAATTATCAATTAATGATATTCTTTTAATGACTAAGGATCTTTTGTATTTAGTGAGAAGTCTTTAGTTCAACATCTACTTAAAATATATTTTTATATAAGTATATAACATATACATATATAGGGTGCGGGTTGGTCGGGTAGGGTTGAGGCTCAACCCGCACCCTACCCGACCCGCACGAAAATCCTACTCGCACCCTACCCTACTCGCTGCAGATCGGGTTGGCAACCCTACCCGACCGGATGGGGTCGGGTTGGGTACCCGCGGGTAGGGTACATATTGCCACCCCTACTCACAAATCACAAATAGCTGGGAGCTCACAGCCCACCCAAGACACCATTACATCATCTGAGCTTACCTCAGCGGCTGGGGCCACTTTCATTCACCGCCAATGCACGCTTACTACTGTTGCCGCTGTGCCTCTTGCTGAATCCTATTTGAGAGAGAGAGAGAGAGAGAGAGAGAGAGAGAGAGAGAGAAGATTAACGGTGCGGCAATGGGAAGGAGACAGTAGATAACAATAGCTCAGTGGTGGGTTCATAATGAAGGAAGAAGGGACTACGAAAAAGAAGGTGAAAAGGGAGAATGAAAAAAAGGAAAAAAGGGAAGGTGGTGGTGTGAGGCTGAATGCCAATGGTGAGAAAAATGGCGGTGTAATGATGGTGATGAGAAAGCTGATGATTGTGTTGAGAAAAGGTGGTTGCGTGGTAGTGTGAAGGAGAAGAGAATGTTGCTGTTAGTATTTTGTTTGAGAAAGAGATGGAAAAAACTAGGGCTCACATATGGCGTCGTTTTACAATATTTTAGATGCTAACAACTACACAGCGTCGTTTATATAGTGTTAAGTGTCAACTAAAATTGTCATGTCATCTCTATGGTGATGGAAATAGATGAAAATGTCAACTTGAGTCACACGACTCAAAGTTTTAGAGTATAAATTGGATCAATTGTAAATTTAAAAGCTAAATTAAATTAGGGTCAAATTTCAGAAGTCATTTTAAATAATAATTTGATACTATATAAGAAATTAAGTGAGTCTAACTCATTCTAAAACTAATCGAAAAAATAAAAATTAATTTATACTTATAAAGACAAGCAAATTTGAAATTTTAAATAAAGTGAGACTTAATAATTTTTTTTCTTTTTTTATTTTTAAATTGATGAGATGAAAAACTCAAGTACAATCATGCATATTGCTAATTAAGTAAGAACCAAAGTATTTAAATGGTATTTAAAATTGACTTTGAAATTTAAAATTTATTTAATTAATAAAAAATATAATACTCATTAATTAGTAAACAGTGTTTACACATTATAAGTAATAATGTTCCAAATAGTAATATAATAAAAAAAATATTAAAAATATTAAAAATTATTATTTTTGTCTATTAATTATTTATTAATATTTAAAAATATAAAATAAAATATGTTGTTGAATTATTAAACTAAATTAAATTAAAAAAATTGAGTTAATAATTAAATGGTAGTTAAAAATAATAAATTTTATAATTATGCTACGTGTATACTAAAATCAGGCACCAAAATTAGCCATTAGTATAAAATACATATTAGAATATAAATACACATTAAAAATAAATTAAACCATATATATATTTATACACAAATATATTAGTGGCTGATTTTAGTAGTTAATTTTAACGTACAAATAATATTTTTGATAATTCTAATATTATAATGAAACTTTTAAGAAACAATCTCATTTTATCAATGGACTTTTCTTCTCTATTTCTGCCTAGGGGTGGCAACATGCACTCTATCCGTGAATATCCAATCCGATCCATTATATCCTTAGCCATTAAGAGAAGATCATCCATTGATAATTTAATACTTTTTTTATATATAAAAATCAATTCTATTTTAAATTATCATCAAATTATATAATAATTTTACATCTTTTTAGTAACCCACGTGTAGGGTCGAATACCCACGAGTTAAAAACGAGTAGAGTTAGAGTTGGGATATTCTCAACCCACAAGTAGGGTAAGGTTAGAGTTGGATTCAAACCCTACTCGTTGCCACCCCTATTTCTGCCATTATTTTTGCTTTTCCATTATAAAACTTGAAGGTAATTCTTTAGGAGTTTAATTTTGATACACTGGCAGTGTAAAGTGTTAGAATTGAAATCACATCCATTCTTTTGAATGACCATTTATGCGGTAAATATGAAAGATAGTTATTTTTACTGATGTATCATTACGTAATTGGTTACACGTATAAAATTACTTTACAGTGACAGTGTATCAAAATTAAATTCATTCTTTAGATGATAAGAAGCACTACTAGGCATTTAATTATTGGAGTGTTGTAAAATAAGTAAATAAGGAAGAAAAAATAAATATAAAATAAAGAAGTAAAAATAGAATACTCTGGTATTAATATTTATTAATATTATTATCTCAATATAACTGAAATAATTTATATATATTTACTAATATTATATGAGTGTTGTATAATGCATCTATGTAGAAAGAGAAAGAAATGTTTTATATTGATCTTGTGTGTATATTTTGTCTTAGACTAGCTCCCTGTTTATACACATACCAAGTTCACTTTTTCAAACTTCATTAAACTCAATATCTTTTCATAATATGAGCCTCCCAATCTTAAAAAATTCAGCTGTCCATGGACATCCATATCACAACACTCTTTTTTAGATGTCTGTTTAGGATTATGCCTCATTAAAACCTTACTAAAGAAAAATTCAATGGAGAAAAAATTGTAATGAAGGAAATAAAGTACAATATCCTTTGTGATGGGGACTAGCTCGTTAAAAACATCGTCAAGAAAAATTTAATAGGGAGAAAAATCTGACAAATGAAAAAAGAGTACAACCTCCCTATTTTGTCGATATTATTTAATATCTCGAAATTGGTACATTCCAATCTGATGTACCAATCTTTCAAAGGAGAATTTTGGAAGCGACTTTGTAAATAAATCTGCCAAATTATCGCTTGAGTGGATCTGTTGGATATCAATTATTCCTTGATTTTGAAGGTCATGAGTGAAGAAGAATTTGGGAGAAATATATTTTGGTCTATCATCAAGATGTATCCACCCTTATGTTGAGCAATGCATGTTGTATTATCTTCAAACAAAATAATTGGAGCTATTTTTCTATTAGTCAGTCTACATGTTGATAGAATATATTGGATTAAACTCTTAAGCAAAAAATACTCGTGACTTGCTTCATATATCGCTACTATTTCAACATGATTAAAGGATGTTACTGCTACCGTCTGTTTCGTGGACCTCCATGATATAGTTGTATCACCATATATGAATAGGTATCCTATTTGAGATCTTCTTTTATGTGGATCAGACAAGTATCTTGTATCTACATAGCCAACTAATTATGACTTGGATTCATATGAATAAAAGAATTTCATATGTTCCATGAAGATATCAAAAGATGTTTGATTCCATTCCAATATCTTCTAGTTGGAGAGTAACTATATCTTGCTAGTAAATTCACAGCAAATAATATATTTGGTCGTGTATTATTAGCAAGATATAGTAGTGCTATAATAACACTTAGATATGATACTTCAAAACCAATGGTATCTTCGTTTTCTTCTTTAGGACGGAATTAATCATTTTCCACATCCAAAAACCTTACGATTATTGGGGTACTTAATGGATGTGACTTATCCATATAAAATCTCTTCAAGATCTTTCCTGTGTATGTTGTTTGATGAATAAAGATCCTATTTTTGTATGATCGATTTACAGGCTGAGACAACATTTAATATTTTCAAGATCTTTCATCTCAAACTCTTCTTTTAGAGCTTTTATAATTGTTGGATTCTCTTTGTTAGAATATAATTAGGATCAATTAGGATCAATTAGAATCAATTAGAATTATTTAGTATATTTGAATATTTATTATAGAATATTACGTCTTAATTATTACGATTCTCTTAGCCCCTATAAATACCCTTCTATATTGTATCATTCCAGACAACTTGAATAGACAACTTGATTACACTCAATAATACACAAATCTTTCCTCCAGTTTAGTCTCTTGTTTCTAACATAGTATCAGAGCCATGGTATCCTCCTTGAAGAGAATATGTTGTTTTCTTTGCAGTGAAATCACCGTAGTTTTTACATTATGCCATTCTTCTTTTCTTTTTGTCACTCCTTTGATGTTTTTTTCACCTCACCGACTAGCCTATTTTCTCTGTTTTGTATTTTTTCGAGTCGAATGATCAAACACCATTGTCATCCACTGCTTATCTATTATCATGAAGAAATCATATAGTTCTTGCTCTCTTTCGACAGTTCCGTCTGCGTTCTCTCGTGGCAGTTTCGTCTGCATTCTCTCGTGGCAGTTCCATCTGTGTTCTCTCGTGACAGTTCTGTTTGTGTTCTCTCGTGGCAGTTCCATCTGTGTTTTCTCGTGACAGTTCCGTCTGTGTTTCTTTGTGGCAGTTCTGTCTGCGTTTCTTTCCGGTAGTTCCATCTGCACTTCCTTCAGATAGCGGCAGTTCCGTCTGCGCTTCATTCAGACAAGCGGCAGTTCTGTCTGCGCTTCCTTCAGACTAGCGGTAGTTCTATCTGTGCTTCCTTTCGGCAGTTCTGTCTGCACCCGTTTTATCAATTTATGCAGTTTTTTTTCTATTTGTTTCGTTGTTTTAAATATGTTTCAAACTCAAGTTGTCACTTGAGTTTGAGGGGGGATGTTAGAATATAATTATGATCAATTAGGATCAACTAGAATTATTTAGTATATCTGAATATTTATTATAGAATATTACGTCTTGATTATTACGATTCTCTTAACCCCTATAAATACCCTTCTATATTGTATCATTATAGACAACTTGATTACACTCAATAATACACAAATCCTTTCTCCAGTTTAGTCTCTTGTTTCTAACACTCTTCAAGGATTCTAATGATATTTAAATCATCAACGTACACAGTAATTATAATGAATCCAAATGCAGATTTCTTTATGAAAACATATGGACAGATTTCATCATTATTGAATCCGTTTTTGGTCAGATACTCAGTAAGATGATTATACCATATTCGTCTATGTTGCTTTAGACCATATAAAGATTTTTGCAATTTGACTGAGTATAACCCCTGCAAATATTCATTGGATGATTTAGATATCTTTAGTCCTTCAAGGATTTTCATATAGATATCACGATCTAACGATCGTATAAATAAGTTGTCACCATATTTATTAGATGCATATGTAGTTTATGATATGTGGATAAACTGATCAAATAACGCAATGTTATTGCATCTACTACAGGGGAATATATTTTTTCATAATCTATACCCGATTTTTGTAAAAAATTTTGTGCCACAAGTTGAGCTTTGTAGCGTACAACATTTTTCTCATTTTGTTTTCTCACAAATACACCTGTATCCAACAAGTTTTGCATCTTCTGATATACAGACTACATGTTCAAAGAATTCACGTTTTGCAAGTGAGTTTAACTCAACCTTCATAACTTCTTCCCATTTTGGCCAAACATTTCTTTATCGACATTCTTTGACTGTTCATTGCTCAAAATCTTTAATTTCATGCATGATGTGTAATGCTACATTATATGCAAATATTTCATTGATAATTATTTTATTTCAATTTTATTTTTCTCCTGTAAAGACATAATTTATCGAGATCTCATCATTTTCACAATTTTCAAAATTTTTAGATACCTGAAGGTCTTTTAACGTCAAAATTATATCAAAATTTTGGACAATTATTGGTGTCTTTTCTATGTCTTTATCCTTTTCAACAAGAGTACCATTTGTCTTGGTAATATCAAATGCCTCTCTTCTTTTCTAAGGATTTTTATTTTTAGAACTAATTAGTTTACCATACTTCTTGTACTCATTTTAGTAGCTATTTGTTCAACTATAACATCAATTTTAATTGGGGCATTTTTCAATTAGTATATAGGATTTAGTTATCCTTTTTGTATCAGAAAAGACATCAGGCAATTCATTTGCTATTCTTTATAAATGTATAATCTTTTGAACTTCTAGTTCACATTGCCTTAATAGAGAATTTAGATGCATCAAGGATGATACATTCGAATTAAGTTTCTTTTCAAGAAACTTATTTTCTCTCCCTAATGTTGAAAATTTTGATTTATCAAAATGACAATTTACAAATCGAACTTTAAATACATCTCCAGTTTATATCTCAAGATACCTCACTATAGAGGGAGAATCATATCTAACATATATCCCAATTTTTTTTGGGGTCCCATTTTGGTGCAAAAAGATGGAAAAATTGGAATATATATCGCTCATTGAAATATTCTCAATGAAAAATATTTGGCTACTAGCCAAAAGCTAATTGTAGATGAGATAATTGATGGTAACTTATTGGCCTCAAACGAATAAGTGCTTCAACATGTAAAATCGCATGTCCTTAAACATAAATAGAGAGATTTGTTCTCATAAGTAAGAGTCTAGCAATTAATTGGAGGTGTTTGATAAGTAATTATGCTAATCCATTTTGTGTGTGAATATGAGCTACTGGATATACAACACTTATTCCGTTAGTCATACAATAAACGTCAAAGACTTGGAAAGTGAATTCACTAGCATTATCAAAGAGAATTGATTTGATTGAATTTTCTAAAAAATGTATTTTTAATTGAATAATTTGAACAAGTAATCTTGCAAACACCAGACTGCGAGAAGACAATAAACACATATGTGACCATGTCGAAGCTGCATCTAATAGGACCATAAAATATCCAAAAGATCCACATAGTGGATGAATAGGTTCACATATATCGTCTTGAATCCTTTTTAGGAACTTAGAAGACTCAAATCCAATATTCACTGGTGATGGGCTTAAAATTAATTTTTTCTGAGAACATACAGCACAACAAAGTTTATTTATTATAAATTTTGTTCTTCCAGAAAACAAAGTTTTAACTCTTTCGGAGCCTTCTATCACATTACCTGAGCCAATAATAGTATTAACGCATTCTTCTTTTAATATAAAATGAGTAAAATATATATTACTTTTGAGAATGACATGTAAACTTGAACTATTCGCAAAGCAAACATTTTCGTTATATGTCCTAGTCATTTTTTTCAAAAACAAATAATAATAATAATAATAATAAAAGTAAAGGACAAATAGGTCCCTGACCTTTTTTTTCCGCGGACATTTTCGTCCCCAAGGATTGGAAAATACATTCATGTCCCTGACCCTTCCAAATCGCGAACAAATTTACCCCTCTCTTGAAGTCACCCAGTTGGACCCGACGGAAAACGCTGACGTAGCTCCCGTGGCGCTGACATGGCTGTTACGGGATGACACGTGGACTGTATCTTCTGAAAAGAGGACGTATTAGTCTCCACCACCAAAACGATGCCGTTTCTTCCCCACCCCTCCAAACACACTTTAATCCCCTTCTGCATTTCCAACCAATATTCCAGATTCAAGCCAAATCAGATTTAGATTTTTAACCAATCAACAATACTTCACCAAATCCAGAAGCAGCAAATTCAACACTTCCAGTTCTGCAATTCCAAAATCATCAGCAGTGCATCCAAAACACACAAACAAAGAATCAACAGAGCAACAAATCGCAGCTACATCAGCGAAATTTCAAGAAAAACGAGAGGCATGAGTCTAAGCAAATTCAGATTTAACAAGCAATTCAGCAACATATTCACCAAAATTAGACCACAAATTCAATTTCACAGGCTCAGTTCACAATTCAACCAGTCCAGATTGTGCAATTTATGGAGAACATGTAAGAACTCCTCATAATTCTAGAAAAATTGCTACACTCTCAAATAGAATCAGCAACTTACCAGAAATTGCATATGGAGGAAACGGCTCTGGCCGAGGAGGAAGTTGCCATCCAGGGCGGCGGAGCAGCAGCGGAGGGGTTGAATATCCCACCGACAGCAAGCGGCGCTGGCGAAGTTGCAGTTCTACATCGAGGCAGTGGTGCCGAGGTCGGCGCCGTCGCAAAGGAGGAAGGAAAGGACACCGTGCATGATGGAGGCGGCTGGATCCTGAGCGGCGAGGACGGCATCGCGAGTGATTCCACGGGTGTGCTTCGCGGCGGTGTTGTTGCGACACGAGGAGCACCAAATGGTCATGTGGAGGCAGCGCTGAGTTCCGACGGCGATCCTTGCAGAGGTTGGTTCTGTTGTGCTTCTTCGATTGTGGCCAAGCCACCACTACTGCAGGCGGCGGTCTTCCCCTGGGAGCGCGAGGATGAGGTTAGAACAGAACAATGGGACACGGTGGTTGTGGAGGGTGCGCATGGAAAGGGGAGTAAAGTGTGTTAGGGTAAACGAGGGAGTGGAGAGGGAGAGGAATGAGGCAAGGAGAGGAGGGGCAGCGTAGGTGGTGGTGGAAGAGGGAGTCAGGGGGCAAGAGGTGGTTGGGGTTGGAGGTGGCTAAGGACAGTGACCCACTTCACTGTTTCTGTGGAAGGATTAGGGTTCATAAATGTGAAAGATTGGGGGTCTGGGTTAAACGACGTCATTTTAGGGTGAGGGACTAATATGTCTTGTTTGGAAAAGCTACACATTTTGGTGTGAGAGGACTAATATGTCTTGTTTTAAAAAGTTACATGCCACGTGTGCTCCCGTAACGGCCAGGTCAGCGCCACGGGAGCCACATCAGCATTTTCTGTTGGGTCCAACGGAGTCACTTCAACGGAAGGGTAAATTTGTCCGCGTTTTGGACGGGTCAGGGACATAAATGTATTTTCCAATCTTTGGGGATTAAAATGTCCACAAAAAAAAAAAAAAGGTAAGGGACCTATTTGTTCTTTACTCTAATAATAATAAAATGAATAAAAATACATGTAAAGTGCAATTAAATTCCTGATTGAAATTATTTTCTAAGAGACACTGTATATAGTATCATATACTAAAAATTTTACTATTATTATTATAGAACTTAACACATCTAGTGATTTTAAAATTTTTAAATATAATCATTAATATTTTTATTAAACATGATTTATATATATCATACTTGAGTTCAAATACATAGGAAATATAATTTAACAAAAAGTTTTTTACATTAATTATTTACATAAGTTCTTAAATGAACTTAAATATTAAACATTTCTATCATTGATTAAATGATCAATATTTCTTTCAGCTCCTAAAAAAAAACCAGATACTTCATAATGAGTGGTATAATTTTCAACAACACCTTTTGCAATAAAATTTATCTTCTTTTCTTTGTCATCTTTTTTTAAGGATGCTTGATAAAGATCAACTAAGTGCATCCGGGTACGACAGATACATGACCAATAACCTTTTTCACCACAACAAAAAATATTTATTCTTTGTTAGATTTATTTTGTCCATATTATTTCTTTCTTTATCCCACTTCTATTGAGATCCTTTTTTATAAACATAATTTTTCTTCCTTCCATAATTTTTTTTCTTATCAAAGCCTTGTCATTTACCTTTTTTGGAGTTATAATTTGCCGCATTTGCTTCAGAAAATGGGGTGCTGCCAATTAGTTGCGTTTCATGATTTTTTAAAAGTAATTTATTGTTTCGTTTAGCAACAAGAAGGCAAGAAATTAATTCAAAATATTTTTTAAATTCTTTTTCTCGATACTGCTACTGTAGGAGCACATTCGAGGCATAAAAAATCGAAAAAATTTTCTCTAACATGTTATTTATCAGTTATATTTTTTTCACATAATTTTATTCGTGAGGTAATTTGGAATATTGCTGAATTATATTCATTTATGAATTTAAAATCCTGTAAACTCAAATGTATCCACTCATATCGAGTTTGAGAAAGTATCACTATTTTTTTTATGATTATACCTTTCTTCGAGGTTTTTCCAGAAATGTAGGACTTTTAGTGTGAGATATTCATTTTTCAATTTTTTGTCAAAATGACGATGAAGGAAGGTCATAACTTTGACTTTATCCTTTTGAGATGCTTTTATTTTCGGCCTTAATGATATCTTCTATATCCATTAAATCAAGATAAATTTTGACATCTAATATTTATAATAAGTAGTTGTTTTTAGATATATTAAGAATATTAAATTTAAAATAAAAAACTTTAACATAATAAAATTTTATTACCCAAATCTTTTTAAATGTTGATTAGAGTCTCGTGTTATAAAATAAATAAATAAATAAATAATAAATAAATAATAAATAAATAATTTTAATATTAATATTTACTAATATTATTATTTCAATATAACTGACATGATTTATATATATTTGCTAATATTATATGAGTGTTATAGCGTATATCTATATTAAAGAAAAACGTCTTATATTAATTTTATGTATATATTTTATCTGAGACTTATTCCCTATTTATACACCTATTGAGTTTACTCTCTTAAATTCCATAAAATTTAAGGGGCCTGCTACACATACAAGCAAAGAGGCCCTACAAGTTTTACAAGTTTCCAGCTCACACTTCATTTACACGCGCACTCATCTCTCTTTGAATGGAACATAAACTACACGCGCCCCACTCAACGGTTGCTCTTCGCAAAATAGCGCTCCTTAATGGCGCACTCTTTCACTTTTCCAAGCCCTTCGAAGAAAACACAAACCGTCCGTTTTCGAGCAACATTCCAAACTGCAGAGATAGGACTCGTCGCGAAGATTAGAACTCTCCATCAACACAACATAGAACTCTCGATCAACAATCTCCAGAAAAAACGAAGTTATAATACTCAAGGTACGTTACGTTACTATTTTACTCATATTGTATATTTTTCACATTTCGAAAACGAAGAACTAGGTTTTACTATTCTTCTACGTTCTTCTAGGTTTTACTGTTCTTCTTGTTCTAGGTCTCATTTTACAGTTTTTAATGTTCTACTTGTTCTAGGTTTTATTGTTATTCTTGCTTCTAGGTTATTCTGTTCTTCTTAGTTGTTCTAGGTGTTACTGTTCTTGTTGTTCTAGTTCTTCTGGTAACTGATTTTTGGGAGTATATTGCGTGATTTGGTGGGTGTATATTGAGTATTTTGTTGGGTGTATATAGCATAATTTGTTGGGTGTATATTTCTGAACTGATATACTGTAATATAGTCAACAGTTGCAACTGTTCTAATATTTGCTTGTCCATGGGTGTATATTGTTTGACCTTGTAATGTTGCTTGACCTTGTATATTAATCCATGTTTGAGTGATATCTGACTGATATCTATGGGTGTATCTGACTCATATCTATGGGTGTATCTTACTGATATCTATGGGTGTATTTTTCATTTCAGAAAAAATAGCAGGCAGAAACCAAGCTGAAAAAAATGTAAGAACAAATATATGTCTTAGATGAAATCAGTTTTATATAATAGAAATATATCTGACTATAATTTTGCTTTGTTTACAGCAAATCAAAGACCTTAAGTGTGCAACACATTTGTTAAGTGAGAAATTCAAAAACATGAGCGAGGAGAAAAAAACAATTGTTAGGGATTTGGGATTTGGTGGCCTGATGCACATTTGTTAAGTTGAATATACACCAAAAAATCTATCCCCTGATGCTTTATCCCTAAAACCCTGAACCCTAAACACTTAAAACCTAAACCTTAACCCCTAACTTGTAAACCCTAAAACCTAAACCGTAAACCCTAAAACCCTAAACCCTAATACCTAAAACCCTTAAACCGTTGTAAAAAAAAAAACAAACAGTATTTTATAACATAAAAACAAGATTCTGAAGTATATATATGTATATATATGTAAAATGTGAAATACAAGAAAATTCAGAAATACACCCCAAAAAAACACTGCTTTTACATCCAAAAGAATGCATGCTCTTGCTCCTTTGTGTGCTTCTCATCCCTGCCCAGAAGTGGTGATCCAGATAGATTGGAATCCATATATGACGGTCTTCATAGAGATCTGCAGAATACACCCAAACACAGACTCTAAATACACCCGAAAAAAATTAAATTTACACCTCTGCTGCAGATTTTAAACAAACATTACCTGAAAGCCACTTGTTGTCCATAAGACCAAAATTCAGCAGAAAATTATTCCAATTCCTATCAAATAAGTCTTTAAGCACACCCACGCTTCTCGCACTTCTCTCGTAATGTAATTCCTCACATCCTTTTCAATAAAATTTAACAAACTGGTCATCAACAGAGAGAGGCTGCAGAATACACCATGTCAAAAACAAAAAATACACCCAATCATGTTTGATCTAATACACCCGAACGACAACAACTCAACTAAAATAACAAAAAAAGCCATAAACTGTAAATACACCCACACTTCCCCCAAAAATACACCCAAAAAAGTCTGATCTAATACACCCGAGCGTCTGCTATAAATTGCAAATAATTAATCAAAACTAATACATTAGATTCAATCCACAGATTTATGTTCACGCGTTAGTTTCACAGTCAATGTTCACGAATTATTCAGCTACACAATGCTATACAAATAACTGCAACAAAATTCAGAGTAATCATATGTAAATCGCTCTCGCTCCTTTGTGTGCTTCTCATCCCTGCCCAGAAGTGGTGATCCAGATAGATTGGAATCCATATATGACGGTCTTTATAGAGATCTGCAGAATACACCCAAACACAGACTATAAATACACCCGAAAAAAAATTAAATTTACACCTCTACTGCAGATTTTAAACAAACATTACCTGAAAGCCACTTGTTGTCCACAAGACAAAAATTCAGCAGAAAATCATTCCAATTCCTAGCAAATAAGTCTTTAAGCACACCCACGCTTCTCGCACTTCTCTCGTAATGTAATCCCTCACATCCTGAGGTTGAATCATCCATTATCTTCAAAACGAGTTCAAACTTTGATTTCAGAAACCAGAAAATCGAAAAGAAAACGAAGCTGGAGTTACAGAGAGAGGAACTAACGTCAATGACGAAGAACAAACCAGTGAGGAAGGAGGAGAAAAGAACGATCGAAAAAGCAGAGGAAGACGCGCGAGAAGAAGAACGAGCAAATTTAGAAAGAAGGAGATATATAGCGCGTGTAAGGGACGTAGCACTTGCAGCGTGTTTTGGGGGGTTAGGGATTAATTGACTTGTAATGCTTACAAGCCCTAATCGCTTGTATGTAGAGCTTTTCCGAAAATTTAATCTCTCCTGATAACAAGAGTCTCCCCATTTTTAAAAAATTCAGCCGCCCATAAACATCTATATCACAACATGGAGGTCCCAATTTACAAACACATTATGTTTTACTGTTTTAGGAACTATTTTTCGCTGTTAATCCATTTGAAAGAGGTTGTATTTTTCTGGTAGTGCCGCGAAAGGCCGAAGCAAAGTGGAAGAAAATGAGAATCACAAAATCGCCAACTCCTCAATTCATTCATATAAAGCCCAAATTCGCTTTTTTGATTCATTTCCCTCTCACTTTAATCTCTAATTATTACCCTTCGCCAACGTGATTCTTCAAAATAATTGCGTTTTGAGTTCATTCGGCTGCGTTTCATCTGCTTTAAGTTCTCTCGCCGAATCCCCAAATTCACATTGCTGAACATGCTTCTTCTTCGGCGAATTCATCGTTTCTGAGCTCTGCTGCATCAATGGGTCTCATTAGTAGTAGCAACAACAAACGGCACCAACAGTGCATGAATTTGAATCGCATGTATCCGTCTCCGAATTCCTCAGATTCCCGCACATTAAAAAGAGCTAAGTTCCAATCAACGAGCATGAACTCAACTCCTTTAAGATCATCTCCCACTAGTACTGGTTCAAGAGTTTCCCGGTACCCAAATGCAGTGCTACCGTTGCATAGGGAGGTTCACGCTCCTTGCAGATCCAAAAAGTTCGGTCTTTTGAATATTTCAGGAACTCAGAAGGAGATTGGTAAGGGTAGGGGCAATGATGCGTTGCATAACAAGTACCGCGTGTACCAGCAGGCGAAGGATTCTGCACTTGCTTGCATTCGATTATTTGAAAAGCGCAAGGAGGCGGCGCAAGTCGACACTGCTGGTCGCAACAAGGAGGTTTATGTCATAGAAGATGATGACGAAGAAGGACCATCCATTGTGACAGAACAGAGTTTGAAAGGGGATGATATGGCTTTGACTGGGATGCATGATTTTGATGCTAAGGATGTTGTAGGATTTTTGCAGCAATCAACTCCTTTGGTTTCTGAGTCCATAAATAGTAATTTGAATGTGGTTTATGCTGAGAGGACGCTGGACACTCTATCCTTGAGCCCCGAGCATCCGAAGAAGGAACCACTTGTAGAGGTGAATTTCATTCATTCTTCCATCTTTGTAGATGTTGTTATTTAGGCTATAGTGCTTTTCCTAATTCTGTTAAATTAGAATGAAGTATATCAATGTGTTGACTTTGTTATCAAGGAATAAGATGGGGTTTAAAGTGTTTGTGCAATTTACAAAGTGTTGCTATGGATTTCAGCTGGTGTCACTGAAACCTTTTGTTCCTCTTACAAAGGAGGAAGAAGATGAGGTTGCACGTGCCTTTTCTGCTGACAGGTATGCTTTTACAATTTTGTTTGTATGTCAGCAAAATGGTTTTAGCTGGTTCATCTCTCATTGAGGGCTTGCTTATGCAGGAAGAAGGTTTTGGTCACCCATTATAAATCCAACATTGAGATCACAGGCGGAACGTTTCAGTGCCTCAGGCGGGGTGGATGGTTAAATGACAAGGTGATATTATTTGCTTATTGTTTATTCTGAAGAAGAGAAGAATTTGGTATTAAAAAAATATCCTGATTTCAAATCGTTACTCCTCCAATTTAATGATTCTGTACTTTCTTTTGCAGGTGATAGATTTGTACCTGGTACTTCTGAAAGAGAGGGAGAGAAGGAAGGCAAAGAATTCTCTCCAATGTCATTTTTTCAGTACCTTTTTCTACACAAAGGTAACATGTTTTTAATTATAATGTAACCTAGGTAGTGTTTGCATGCACAAACTCATTCACTTGATGGCTTGTTTTCCAACGATGACAAAACACCTGATTTGAATTATCTTATATTGAAAGGCTAAATCGCTGAAGGAAAAGTGTAAATCCTAATTATGGATACCCCATTATTCTAAATTTCCTTCTTGTTGTTTGTTCCTGCCCACCCCATTTGGGGGTGAGACAATAGTGCTTCTGATTGGCTACAAGCTCATTTTGTTCCTTCTTGATTGGTGTATAGTATACTAATATTATGGGAAAACACATCCTATCTAGGCCGTAATGAGGGAAACATAAACATCATTCATTTATATTTATATGGTTTACACTCTGTCTATAATTGCTATGCAATTTAGCCGTATTGGTATGTTGTTAATGCTCTTCATTTTGAATGTCAAGTGGCAGTTGATAAGTGGGAAGAATGGTTATGATTTCAACTCTGTAAGGAGATGGACCAGTCAAAAGAAACTGGGATACATCCCCCATGAATGCGATAAAGTAAATTGTGTTGATCATTTTTTTTTTCTTTCTCAAAATCAATTGAATTGCTTTTCATGCTGCTCTTTTACTTTTTTGTTGATGTTCCTAGATATTTGTACCTATTCATCGAACGTCTCATTGGTGTTTGGCTGTCATCAATCAAAAAGAGAAAAAATTCCAGTATCTTGACTCTCTGAGAGGAACAGATACCCAAGTGCTGGAAGTGCTGGTAAAATTTTTGGTCTGTCAATTAAATAGGATGTTGCAGATAGATGTATATGCCTTTACCTTACATTAGTGCAAAGTTTTTCGAATGTTTATCATTGATGCCCTCCAGGCTAGGTATTTTGTAGATGAAGTAAAGGACAAGACTGGAAAAGACACCGATGTAAGTTCTTGGGAGAAAGAATTTGTCAAAGACCATCCTAAACAATTGAATTGGTGTGTATTATAATCTTTTACTACAGGGATCATAATTTAGTTTGGCGCTTTTTTCTCCTGCTCTTTGAATAATCAGGAAAATTTTTTCCAATAAACAAAAGCAGTACTAACATATATCCTCTGAATAAAGTATGGCACACAAGAATTTCTTTAATGTTGTAACAGTAAAAGTATAAGAATAAACGCAATGAATGTTTTTTATCACCAGTAATTACAAACCTTGTATTTCATTCTTTCATTATCCCTCTAATCTTTGCACACCACGTGCTTTTAAGGGTTTTATTGTAGCTTACGGTATTTACAGCAGTTTTGTTTTTGGGTGAATTATTTTCTGAATTCAATTGTTTTTTTGGACAGCTATGATTGTGGGATGTTTATGATCAAATATGCTGATTTCTACAGTAGAAATATGAGATTGTGTTTTGGCCAGGTAAGAAGCAGAGCAATCTATTCTAGCTTGAAAGTTATGCTTCTGATTTGCATTTATTTTGGATTGTTAAAATTAATTTCTCCCCCCCCCCCCCCAAAAAAAAAAATCAAATCAATAATCACAGGTGAGCTGTTAATCTGTGGCTGATCAGAAATGCACTCGTAGTGCCAATTCAGACAGTGTTGCTACCAATAATTTTTCATTGCAAAATGTTTCAAGTCTTGTTATTTGCTTGAAATTTCTTCTTTTTTTTTTTAAAAAAAAACAAGTGTGGTTTCTGCAGGTTGTGTATGGTGTGAGGAATAACTGATATAATATCAATGATTCCTTGATGGATGCATATTTTAAATAATGTCATCATATGCTTTTATATGGTGTGACTCAGAATTTGGATCCCTCTTGGTCATTTGTAGGGAGACATGCCTTACTTCCGGCTTAGAACAGCTAAGGAAATCTTGAGACTAGAAGCTGACTAAGCTAAGGAGTGATCAATGACCATACTTTTGGGTGCATTTGTGATTTTGGGATATGATTGATGAGATTAATAGCGTCTGCTTAGGAGGACTCACTTTTTGTCAACAGTTTCAGATTGAGGATTGGACTGACCAAGTGACTATCAGGATTCTGGATTCCAACCAGGTATATCCACAATGGTAGTGTATAATCCAGTAAAAATTTGTATTTGTACATACCACGAGAACCGAATCATTAGAATAGGAGTCTTGTCTTTTTTCTTAAGAGTTATTTTTGTAAGATCCAATCATCCAATCAGACTGATCCTGTCTTCCTAGGCAACTAGTTTGTTTACCATTACCAATTACCATCATTCACTTCTAGGTTTTGACCTTGTCTGTATCCTGTGAAACGATTTCTCAGTTGGGTCAGATTCTCATTCTCACGTCCATCGAATAGAAAGCACTCCTAGCGAGTTAAATCACAAAGTGGTCTTTGAAATTTGCCACTTGCATTGAAAAAGTCTTCAAGATTCTAATTGCACCACAAAGGTCTTCGAAATTGAAAAGTTGCACGTTAGTCCTACCCCTTTTCTATCATTACTTGTCAACCTATGAGTGACTTGGCACATATTCTTTTAGGTTGGACTAGATAAAATGATGTTGCTTTAGTTTTGATGCTAAATATTTGATGAAACAATGTCATTTATTCTTTAACATTGTCGGCGACAATTGCAAACGATTATCATTGTTTCTAAGAGTACACAAGAACAAACCGTATTTAAAAATGGATTATATTTTTGTACTTTTACATTAGTTTTTTTAATAATACGTACTTATAAAAAACTCATAGAAAAAAATAAAATTATTCAAATGATTATTTGTTCAATTACGAATAACACATGCATACAGGTAGGGGTGCACAGACCCGGCCCGGCCCGAAGGCCCGGCCCGGTCCCGAACACTTTTGGGGCTAATTTGATGTGATTTCATCGGGTTTAGGGCCGGGTAAGGGTCTCAAAAATAGACCCGGTCATTATTTCGGGTCGGGTCCGAGCCATAGCTCGGGTCACCCGAAGTTGGCCCGGTGGCCCGGTCATCATACACAATTAATATTTTGTGTTATTAGTGATGGAACATGACTATTCTTATGTGGAATTTAAGTATTGTAAATCTTAATATTTTGTGTTATTAGTCATTATAAGACTATAAGTTAATGTTTTATGTTTAGAATGCATAATATTGTGTTATTTGTATGTATTTAAATATTTGGTATTATTAGACAATATTAGTATTGATTGTGGTTATACTTTAGTATTGATTGTGGTTATGCTTTAATTTTGAAGAAGGGTTGGTTCTTGTTATATTTTTCTAAGTGAATTTTATCATGTTAAATAATGGTTGGAGTCTTGGAACTTTGGATATTTTTACATGCTAGCTTACAAGAAGGTATCAATGTAATGTAATGTTAACGGCCCGGTTTTCACCCGGTTTTCACCCGGTTTTTACCCGGTATAATTGTGGCCCGAAAGTGTATTGGTTTCATCGGGTCTAGGGCCGGGTTCGGGTCTAATAAATAGACCCGGTGTATATTTCGGGCCGGGTCTGGGTCACATCAAACCCGGCTTCACCCGGCCCATGTGCACCCCTACATACAGGGATCCAACACGAAGAAAGAAGCGGTTGTGAAGCTTAAGAATTTGAAGTTCAATAAGGGGATGGTGGAACTTATTCCCACAAAAAAAATTGTATTCTGGCATATAATCCAAGAATAATTTTTCTATGGAAATAAAGTTTTTTTTTATTCCAAAAAAAATCCCTTAAAGACCTTATGACAAAGATGCTTCTTAGACCTTTTAAGTTTGGTTTGGTAAAATATTTTAAAAATATAAATAAAAAAAATTATGTGCTTGTACTTATACCTTTTAAAAGATATGGATGCTTTTGAAAGTTCTTAAGGTAAAATTTTTTAAAGATGACTTGTGTTTATCAAAATTAGACCGTCTAATATAATTTCATACATTAATTAATATTCAAATTTAATTCTTACATTAATGTTTATTATAGTATTTTTAAATTTTACAAGCTATTTTATCAAATGCATTTGTTGTTTGTGTTTATTAAAAGTTATTTTTTATTTAATTTATCAAAGATAGATGTTATAACTTTTAATAAATTATCTTTTAAAAGTTAGTTTTTACAAACTATTTTAAAAAAGTAAAAATTTTACCAAACTAAGTCTTATATTATTAATTTATAATAAAATCTTAAAAAAATCTTATTCATTAAAATAAAGAGATGTTTCTATTTATCTAAAGTACATTTTGTTTCTATTTTGGTTTCTTTAAGGCTTAAGCGGATTATTATATTAATTAATTTAATACAATAATTTTGGCTAGTATTAATCTGACTCCGGTTATATGATTTGCTAAATAACATTACTAATGTTTAAGAATTTCTTTTTCTAAAAATATAGTGTTTAACTAATAAGGGTTCATGTCAACTGTCAAGGCTATTAATTAAATTTTTTATAAAAAAATACAAAATTTAAATTTTTAATATAGTAAAATATTTAAATATTTTGACTAATAATAATCTTAAATATGGGATACATGTTATCTGAAACCAGAAAATTATGAAATTAACGGTCATTAAGGAGAGAGAGATTCATTTTTATTCAATTAATAACATGGTAGTCAATTACAAAAATTGATTTCATGGTTAATTCAATTAGGAAAAATATAGGTAGATAATAAAAATATTAAATAATGTGAATAATAAATATATCGAATGTTTAATTTATTAGTTGTATGAATGTTTATCCTAATATTAAGATTTAGATGAATAATTTAGGAGTGTAATTTATTTTTATTTTATTGAACTAATTTTAGAGCTTATTATTCACGTTGTTCACAACAATTATTGGCTACCTATCAAATTCCATTCAATTAAGATGTAAGGGATATTTTCCTCCAACAAAAGGAGCTATGTACATATATTGCTAATCTATTTTTCTTTTATTACCAAAGATATGAAGACTCAAACTCGTAATTTCTTAGATGAATATGAGGAGATTATGACATTTGAGCTATTACTCATTGACATATATTGTTACTTACCCGATGTAAGAGCTTCTTCTTTCGTGTCTCTCTAATCCCGCACCTTTTTTCTCTGCCTATTTAATACTAAGGCGTAACTGATAGAAATCAGAAATGACTATGTTCGGTTAAGTCATTTGATTAAGCAGCTTTAAACACGTCTTTAAGGTGAAAGGATCAGGAAAGAAATAAGCAAGTGCTTAAGCGCGATGAAAAAGCTCACTTATTGGCTCACGAACTCCAACTACAAACTCAGAACTACAACTCCCTTCTCTATTTCACTCTCAGGCCGAATTGAATTCATTCAGGAATGCATTTTCTTTTCTTTTAGCTAGAGTATTGTTCTTCATCAGTTATTCCTCACTTTTTTTTTGGACATTAATCTAATCCTCACTTTTAATTAAGGTTTTAGGGCAAGAAAGTCCAAACGTGGAGAATCTGCCTTGTTCTCAAAACTCTCAACCTTGTGTATAAATAAGTTTTGCTGCCACCTATATAGGGTTGATGGAGCTGTAGCTTACTCGTTAACTTTAAACATATGTTGGAGAGTTTGAATTTTATTTTATTTATGCAATAATCTATTACACAGTGACAAATTCGTAAATGAAATTCAAATTTTTGACGAATTAGTTATTAGTTTGTCAGGCAGGATGATATCGTGAAAAAAATTTTGTTGCGTCAACTTCAACTCTTTCACTCTCTGCTTCGCTCCATCCATGGCGCACGCCCCTTTTCCATCTTCTGCTCTGTAAATATGTTGGTTTACCAGGACCTCATCACAGGCACCTTCATGCTCTCTTCTTTTCCCCCACGTCGCTTCTCAATTCATACCAATTTGCTTTGTTTCTCGCACCTTATTTTTGCACTAACGGTTGGATCTTAATTAGTCAATGACCAAGCTCAGAAGGTTGTTGACACATTCAGTTTCTCGATGAACACAAACAAGCTCTCTTCAAAAACAAGTAATTGACCTACACGTTTTTCAGTCAACTTGGAAAAATTTTGAGTGCCTCATTGCACACTGAACTACAATTTTGTTGGACAAGTCTTCAAGTTCATTGTCAATTGAAATATTTAATTGCTCTACTTTTTTCATGTTTCCCCACTATCCTATATGATTCCTATCCTACATGTGCTAGATTTTAGTCTCTGCTGAATTTATGACACCTATTTTGTTGTAAAAGCTAGTAGGGGTGGATGTGAATTGATTACTTTAAAGACCACGTAGGTAGCCGCAATCATATAGACTTTAAGTTGTGAGCATTGGTTACGCACTCAGGCTAAGTATCTTTCAGTTACTAGTTTATGTCCTGAAAGAAAAATCTTATCTATACTACTTATTCATTCATACACAGTTAGCTTGGAGGCAGCTTTTGACAACTGCAATTATGAATTCAACATGACATTTTACATCGTAATTAATTAGTACTTGACAACACATGTTAGCCATGTTATTGCCACGCCATTCATTTTAAAACGAAACTTAAAAAGAGATTAATATTCATGAGAATTTCATGTGAATTGCAATATATATTAGCTATTTTTCCATTTTTGCCAAGTCGTTTTATTTCTATTAGCTGACAATATACAAAAAATGTTAAGTTTGTTCGCACTAATGTGAAGTCGCTTATTTCTCCTCATGGTTAAACAATGCCCGAAAGGAAAAGAGGAAAAAAAAAAAAGTAAAAATGTTGTCAAAATAAATAGTCCCAATACCACATTATTATTATTATTATTATTATTATTATTATTATTATTATTAATTTATTATATATAGTCAAAAACTCATATGCAGATGACTTCATATGAAATTGTGAATTGAGAATATAACAATTTAGTCAAATATATCAAATTATTTAACGGTTTTTAATTAACAAATGTATGAATTTCTTTACCATTAATCCATTAAATATTAACTAAAGACACCGTTTCAAAGATTGTATATTGCTGTCAAAATAAATAATCTCAAATTATTATATATTATTGTATACCTTGACATGCATAGAGAAATGATGAAAAGAAATTTGTGTATGAATCTCTCTGCAGTCTGCTCATTGGTTGAGTTTGGGTAGCCATGGGGCATGAAAAACGCATTGTTTGGACTTTGGACGTATGTTTATTGTTTAGACAAGACGGGAGAGCTAATTAATTTGGTGGAAATATGTATGAGAGAGAGAGAGAGAGAGAGAGAGAGAGAGAGAGAGAGAGAGAGAGAGAGAGAGAGAGAGAGAGAGAGAGAGTTGATGAAACTTTAATCCAAATTAATTATCCTAATTAATCGTTGGATCTACATGTCCTCTCACGCTTCAAGCAAAAGCAATGAGTTATGTTCAAAAAGAAGTGAACCCTAAGGTATGACATGATTGACATAATTTGATAGGTCTATTTTTTTTTCCTTTCTATTTTATAATTAATGATATAATCATATGATTATTGTGAAAAATTAAGTGAATTAGTACTAATTAGACTATGAAATTAAGGAAAACTTAAACCTACATTATTGTAGGATATGTTTCAAATTTTTAACACTTGTGCCCTTTTCGTTTTTGTACTATACTGATTATTTGATTTTGTTGCTCCCTTGAAATAAACACGCTTCGCTGTCCACCGCATGGGATGACAGAAACAAAACACCCTTTTTCACACTTATTTTTAAATTGTTTTAAATTTTTAATGGAAAAAACAGGCTAATAAAAATCCACGAGCGTTTTATCAACAAAATATTTCATGGTTTTATGAGCATGGTAATTAATTGGTTCCTTAGCTTATTATTGCGTGGCGTTGGCCTCTCCCAATGAGTAAAAGCCTATAAGGATGATGAGAGTAATTTAAGTCTACAACTCTAAAGTTTAATTTAATAAAGTTTTTTTAGAAGTATTTTATTAAACTTAACCTTTCAAACATAATTTACTAAAAGTTGTAATAGTTATTTTTGAACGTTTAAAATATCTTTAAAAGACATAAATATAATGAAAGACAAGAATAAATATAAGTATTCATTAATATATAATATTTCCAACTTTTTAAAACTAAAAATACGAATATATAAAAAAAATTATTTATCAAACACAAAAAAAGTGTTTATAATATTTTTCAAAAGTTCAAAACTATATATTTTTCTAAAAATATTTTAACTATATTAGATGTATATTAAAATTAATTATTAATATAAAATATTTATTAAAATAAAAAATATATTAAAAAGATAAATAATATTTATATAGATTATGTTACGTATACACTAAAATCAGCTATTAAAATCAGTATAAGATATATGTTAGAATACAAATACACATTGAAAATAAATTAAACTACACATGTATTTAGCTAATGAGTTATAGCTCAAATAGCATAGTCTCTCCATACTCAATTAAGAGGTTGCGGATTCGAGTCTCCTATCTTTAGTAAAAAAAAAAAAATACACATGTATTTATACACTAATACATTGGTGACTGAATTTAGTGTCTGATTTTAGTGTACAAATAACATTTTTCTATTTATATTTATATACAAACATACAGTGACTAATTTAATTTACATGTCATTTTTACCATTGAACCAAAAGCAAAGGAATAACCCGTGAAAGTTTTTCAGCATTCATTAATTCCACCCACCCATTCCCACGAACTGTGCAAATTTAGTATATATAATCATCTTTATATAATTTTGACAATTATCAATGTTATAATTGCAGATTGTCATAAGTTTAATAATAATGCCTGATCAATTTGACAGTGCTTTGTTATAATCATAGCATTTGAGATGCCATATACATGGGACCATGTCCATATCACACAATCTGTTAAAATGTCCGATTGGTTATTTAGGGCAACTACAAAGTAGGCAAGTACCACCAAGTGCTCCGTATAAAATCAAATGGTTAAATGCTTGTCGTTAATTGTGTAATTCTAGGTTTGACATTTTTTTACTGGCCAAAAAATTAAACTCCTTAGTGTTCATGGTCCTAGTACCATAATTTCATACATCTAGCTAGCGCAAAACTCTTGGATAGTGATTGGGTAAGAAACTCAGAATGAACCGATCCCCAATGCCGGCCCTTTCCGTTAAAATCCATTATCTAATAGAAAAGAATAGTTAATTGGTGGTGACTGGTGAGTATAATTAGAGTTAGAGGAACGCTCGTGGTTGCATGATTTTCCGTAGAGATATTGAGTTGTAGTAGTACAACTAGCAAACAAAGAAGAGAAATTCGAATCTATGAATATTTGGAGCTTGCGTCTGCCAAGCCTGCTTTGAGTCTGTGACTGATATTAATAATAGAACTCAACAATTGCGCATGGACTTCACATGCACCTTCATCCTTCACACTCATCTACCCCATCTAACCGAGCATCCAATGCCTCCTCTATTGTCTTGTTTATGCAAAAGAAAGCTTGCTAAAGAATACTCATATGATATATGTAACTAAAATATTTGTTGGCGGGTACGTCAACGAAAGGGAAGAGGTGAAGGTACGTTAACCTGTTACCCACTTCAAAGCTTAGACATCAAATTGAAATGGCGTCCGGTACAAGCTATATATTGGGAAGAGGAACCTTAATCTCTCATGATTAAATCCTTTTACCAAAATAATATCACATATGAATTAAAAGGAGAGACGGGTGAGGGCATAATGGTCTTTACAGAAAGAGACTTGAAATTCATCAGAGCCGTTTTAATTTAATTTAATAATTTTGTATTTGACAGATACATTTGTCGTTCAGAAGGTATATCTCCATCATTCATATCATCAACCCTTTTATCCTTCTCTCTCTCTCTCTCTCTTCGCCGAACCCATTCGCTTCTTCACTCTCAGACCTAAATTGGAAGCGCCACTTTTCTCACTTTCCGTTCCTCTTGTGATTTTCGATCACTTTCAGATCTCAATTGCAATCCAGGCCTTGCCGATCATCATTTCGCACTGCAGATCTCGATTTTCCTCTGCGCGATCCCTCTCCATTTCACTTTAATTCCGAATTTTGCTGATCTTGGATTCCTTCCCTCCACTCCTCATTTTCATGTTCTTCTTCGGATCGCAATTCTCCCCTCATAGTGAGTGCTGCTTCTTGTTTATTGATTCTCTTCGGTAGTAATCATTTGGTGCTGTTTCCTTAATTCTCATCGAACGTTAGTATTTACTGCTGTTACTGTTACTGTTACTGTTACTGTTATTGTTCCTCTTCCTCTTCTTCTTCTTGCTGTTGTTGTTACTGTGATGATGATTGTGATGGTTTTGTTGTTTGTGCGAAGCGTGTGTAAACAGATCTTGAAAATTGGCGCCCCAAAGACGGTCGCAGCGCCACATGGGTGGCCAGATGCAGCAGAACAATGCTGCAGCCACCGCTCTGTACGACCACGCCGCCGGTGGTTCCCTGCACAATGCGGCAGGACCTGCCACCGATGCAGGCGATGCCGTTATGGCAAGGTGGCTGCAGTCCGCCGGCCTGCAGCATCTGGCCTCTCCCTTGGCCTCCACAACCGCTATCGACCAACGCCTCCTCCCCAACCTCCTCATGCAGGTTTGTCTTAGTATAGGTTAATTTGAAGGTGCTAATTTTTGTGTATGGTAGTAGCATCTGATATGACTTGAATGAACTTGATGTTTTCATAGGGTTATGGGGCACAATCCGCAGAAGAGAAGCAGAGGCTTTTCAAGTTGATGAGAAACCTCAATTTTAATGGGGAGTCTGGTTCAGAGCCATATACACCCACTGCACAAAGCTTTGGTGGAGTGGCTGCATCGGAAGGGTTTTATTCTCCCGAGTTCCGGGGGGATTTTGGAGCTGGGCTTTTGGATCTTCATGCTATGGATGATACAGAGCTTCTGTCCGAGGTACGTTTCTTTGCATGATAGATACTCGTTCCTTCAAGTCAACTATAGTCTACGGTATAATTTACTTGTAATATCCTATATGGCGGTTGGTTGTAGAAGATATTACCCCGTTATTATTAAGCTGTTGTCGTTAAAAAGTTTACAAGTTTCTTGTACCATCTTATGCAACTGTTTGTTTTGGTGGCAGTGAAAAATCTGGTTATATTCCAAGGCTTGAAAAGCTATCTTGAGTTTGAACAGCTAAACTTTTAACGTATAACACTTATGTTTTTATTATCACTTTTTTGTTGCTCATGTTTGTTCTCAATTGTTCCCTTAGGTTGCTTAATTTACCATGATTTTCTTGATTAGTAGTACAGGTATCTTTGCTAGCATATATTGTATTGGCTCTGATATTCTGATTATGTTCCGCTTATCAGCATGTTATTTCAGAACCCTTTGAGCCATCTCCCTTCATGGCTGGAGGTACCAGAGTATTTGAAGATGAGTTAAATCCAATTACCAGCAATCAGGAACGTGGAGAGGCAGATGCTGATGCATCAAGTTTTCTACCTGTAAATGAAAAGGAGAATAGTACAAGAGAAAATAATGTTGCTAAGATCAAAGTTGTGGTATGTATTTTATGGGCACAAGTAATGTATAAATACTTGATGCTTGAGATGGCTTCATACTTTTTCATTAGTGCATGTATATATATGTTCCTCCTTGGGTCCTGGTAGTTTTCTGATTGAATTATTTTTTATTTACTTTTTATATTTTTATATTATAACAAGCAACCACCACCACTATGCTGCTTACCATCATTTCCCCTCAAATAGAAGAGGGATTATAGTAAAATGTGTATCATTTTTAAAGAAACTGATGAGTAGTAATTGTAAATGCATCTTTTATCGATAGTTGCTACTTGCTGCGTGTTAATTTAAAGAAGCATTATTCTTCTTCAGGATCATCAAAATGTAATTTTGGATTTTAAACAGTTGAGGGGATTATGCAAAACATTTGGGCCACAGTTTTAACTTACTAGAATACCCTTACTCATATCAATCATCTATGCTATTTTTATTACTATTATTATTAGTTTTGCTTTAACATAGTTTGCTTTTAATTGTGTGTATTAGGTACGCAAAAGACCTTTGAATAAGAAGGAGCTTGCTAAGAAGGAGGATGATATTGTAACTGTATATGACAATGCATATTTGACAGTCCATGAACCCAAGTTGAAGGTTTGTTTATGTTTGATTGAAGCGCTATATTTACCATTTAGAACTATTTGTGTTCAAAAGTCGTATTATAGCTGACTCAATATCAAGTTCTTATTTATTTATTCTTGTGATATTATTTTAATTTTTTATGTTCAAAGATCTGATTATGTGTTCTACTCATGAAAGGTTGATTTGACAGCTTATGTGGAGAAGCATGAGTTTTGTTTTGATGCTGTTCTTGATGAGAATGTTAGCAATGATGAAGTAAGGCACCTATTTATCAAAGACTAATTTTTATTTTATTTTTTTCCTCTTTCTTTAACTTCATCTGTATTTGATTTAATCATTGGGTAATATGATCATTGTTTGCCTGTCTCTGACTTGCGTTGCTAAAAGCAAGGTTGTTTTGTGACAACAGGTATATCGAGTTACAGTTGAGCCAATTATTCCTACAATTTTTCGGAGGACCAAAGCTACCTGCTTTGCATATGGTCAGACAGGTGAGAAGCTATTATTACTGGTTTATAATACTTGTACCAGTTTTTTCATTCCAAAATACTTTCCATTTTTTCTCAACATTATCTATTCTTTTTATTGGCTTTACTTGTCTAGTTTGTTAATTGATCTAAGTGGTTATAGATGGTTCTTGATATTGTCAATAGCTAAGCATATTAACCAGACCCCTTTAAAAAGATAGACATCCGTTCTTTTCAATCTTTATTTTGGTCCCCCTTTTTAATTGGAAATCCTAACATTTTTCCTGGATGGTAAATGAAATATGGCCCAATTTATTTTAAAGTTCAAAAATATATCATAACATGCCAATAATGTGCTGAGAGTTGGAGGTTAGTGATGGCCTTGGCCTTGACTGAGATAATAACAGTACTTGTGCTGGATGTACTTACACAACTAATGTGTGTCAAACTCCCTTTTTATGGACGCATTGACAGTTATCATGAAGCATAAGTTTAATTGGTGTTACCATTACTTTCTTCATTCACATTTCATAGCTGCTGCTTGATAATCATATAGCCTCCTCATCAGTTACTTTCTTTTGTTAGCATGATGCTAGTAGTGTTGTACTTTCAGGTAGTGGCAAAACATACACAATGCAACCTTTACCACTCCGAGCTGCCGAAGACCTTGTTAGACAGTTGCATCAACCAGTTTACCGAAATCAGAAATTTAAATTGTGGCTTAGCTACTTTGAAATATATGGTGGAAAGCTTTTTGATCTTCTGAGTGACAGAAAGTGAGTTTCTCTTATCTCCTCTGATCTTTCATATGAACAAACTGGGTGTATTAGTCTAAATGTAGATGATGCTGCCGTTGTAGTGCTATTTGTCCTCAATGCATTATTTGTGCCTCTGATATGAATACTTTTCAATTTGTGATATGGACCCTAATTAGATGATTGTGTTTTTACTATTTGCATCAAGCAGCACTAACTTTTCTGCATTAATGGTTTATTGTTTGCATTAATTTTACCTTTCAGCTATATATGAATGTAAACACTATTTGTCCAAACTTATATACATTAAAAGATTTATTGCACTCTCTCTATGTGCATCAATTGCATGTTATGCTACTGGATGCACATGTTATTAATGGATTTCTGAGTGCGTATGCTTGTTACTCTGCATAGGAAACTCTGCATGAGAGAAGATGGACGTCAGCAAGTTTGTATTGTAGGACTGCAAGAATTTGAAGTTTCTGATGTACAGATTGTCAAAGAATTCATTGAAAGGGGGAATGCCGCAAGAAGTACCGGATCAACAGGTGCTAATGAGGAGTCCTCCAGATCACATGCTATCTTACAACTTGTTGTAAAGAGGCATAATGAGGTAAAAGAAAGCAGGCGGAACAATAACAATGATGGGAATGAGATGAAAAGTGGGAAGGTTGTAGGGAAGATTTCTTTCATCGATCTTGCTGGAAGTGAAAGAGGTGCTGACACTACAGATAATGACCGTCAGACACGGTATGCTTGTATTTAAATCATTGCCTCCTGGATACCGAATGCTTGCATGGGGTCTTCATTCTACTGATTTTTTTTTTAGTTTCTCTACCGATGACATTTATGGTTGAACGTGAACTTAATAGATCTTCTTTGTAGCTAATGTTTTTATGTCTGATACCATTGCAAACCTAAAACAAAAATGAAAAAAAGAATCATCTTATGTTTCTTGAGTAATTGTGCTGCTCTTTCTCGATGGTGAAACATGATGTGGGACGACAATTTGGGACGACTCTATTGTTGTTATTGCTTCAATGAGTTCCTTCTTCCTTGCCTGTTCAGCTCAATAACTTTCTCATATAATAAAAATATTGCTTCACTTCTGCCACTTCATGTATCATTGATGTAGGATTGAAGGAGCAGAAATCAATAAGAGCCTTTTAGCTTTGAAGGAATGCATTCGTGCTTTGGACAATGACCAGATCCATATTCCTTTTCGTGGAAGCAAACTGACAGAAGTGCTCCGCGACTCATTTGTTGGCAATTCAAAGACTGTTATGATCTCCTGTATATCACCAAATGCTGGGTCATGTGAACACACACTTAATACATTAAGATATGCAGATCGGTATGTGTTTACCTTTTGTGATTCATATCATGGTGTCCCCTTCTCTTATGCGTGTTCATGCTTGCGGATACTAACCAACCTTTTCATAATAATGTGAACAGTGTGAAAAGTCTATCTAAAAGTGGAAATCCTAGGAAAGACCAAGCCCCAAGTCCAGTTCCACAAACAACTAAGGAGGTCTCATCCACATCATCCTTTCCAGCTAGTGTTGCTGCAGAGGAAGTTAATGATCAACGTCAAGAGGTGAAGACAGTTGATACGGGCAGGAGAGTGGTTGAAAAGGAAAACTCATTTTACAGCTCTGCTGCCGCTGATGTTGACAGGCAACCATCAAGTTTTTCTTCAAGTAACTTGTTCAATGGGCGAGAGGACAAAAGCTTGGCTTCTGTCTCAACAGACAGGGAGAGGGTTGAAATGAAGAGTTCTTCTTACAGTGATTCTACCAGTCAAAAGATGAACTCTAATTCCCAAAATGACGTGAATCAGAAAGTGCAAAAGGTGTCACCCCCACGCAGGAAAGGGACAAAGGATGAGAAATCTGAAAGGGCTGTAAACTGGATGAAAAGGGATGCCAATGGTTCTGATCAGTCGACCACAAGCTCCAAGCAGCAGAATTCCGGGAATTATAATACAGTTACAACTGCACCCAGGCAGTCTGAAACAGAAGCCTCTCCTGATGGAAATATCAATGCAATACTTGAGGTTTGCCAGACATTTTGGAGCTATTGGCTTTACCGATTTTTGGTTGAATGTAAAACTTGTTTATGCCATCTTTTTTCTTACCACCATTTTTTGCTTTTGTAGGAAGAAGAAGCACTGCTTGCTGCTCATAGGAAAGAAATCGAGGATACAATGGAGATAGTACGCGAAGTGAGTTATTACATTCTTTTTTAAGCTTAATATTGAAACTGTAAAGTTTAAATGGGAAACAGCATCACGATATTAGGTCGGATAGGCAGTTAAAGGATACCTTTCCCTATTTAAAATAAGAGAAATGCTAGAGGGTCATTATTTTTAGCTAATCAACCTAATTCTTTTAGTTTAGTAATCCAACAATATATGTTAGCCTATACTTTTAAACATTGATGGCCAAAAATAATAAATTATGAATAGTCTTCTAGCATTTCTCTTAAAATAAACTAAAATATCTTGGTTGTCAATAAAAAATAAATAAAAGTAAAAATAAAAATAAATGCTTTCAACTTATGATCTGTTGAGTTGGTGATCATCTTAATTTTTGGTTTCTTAGGAGATGAAATTATTGGCAGAAGTGGATCAGCCAGGAAGCCTTATTGACAACTATGTAACCCAGCTGAGTTTTGTTCTCTCTCGCAAAGCAGCTAGTCTCGTCAGTCTTCAAGCCCGGCTCGCAAGATTCCAACATCGACTAAAAGAACAGGAGATACTAAGTAGAAAAAGAGTACCTCGTTGAGAGACCTGGTTTTATTCAATGATGATCATGTGTATGTTCTTGATGTAATTTGTTAGCAAATATATAGTTTAAAGGTTTTTGTTCATTTGATATCAGCGGATCTTTCGTTGGATATTCAAATTTAATTCACTTAAATGTATATTTGTCTCCTTGTGTGATGTTACTTCGACCTCATGCCTTGCAAGTTGAATTCGTGTAAAAAAAAAAAAAAACTTAATATGATTCTCTCCTGTCAAATTACTGAAGTAGTATAACATATCTATTATAAAATTTTAGTGCTATCTAACTACATAAAACATAATCTAGTATCAAAATTGTTCTCATTTGACATAGATAAAGTTTAAACCTACTTGGCAATTTGGTATTCTGTTGGTTTCACGAATTAGGTTTTCTGTATCCTGGGTTCTAGAAGCAAGCTAGGGTGACACCGTTGATGTGTTGGGATCTAATTAACGTTAGGAGAATGATATTTGGAGGGATAAGCATCACTTATGTAAACACATGTATTGCCTGGTATATAATTTTGTGTGAAAGCTTAGGGAGGGGAACAGGTAGCGTCTCAAAAGATGGATGCATTTGAGTTAGTACTTAGTAGTAAGCAATTAAGCATTTTGTGCACATGATGCGATGAGAAGGGGACGCTTGTCAGATGGCAGGCAGACACAGGCACAGCGTCTTTAGTGGATCTTTGTGTGGAGCAAGATTCACTTTGTCCTTTAAGTCCATTGGTATCTTTGATCACCCTCATGTGGATCTTGATCCTGTCGTCTGATCTCTTTTATGCCAGCCATTACACAAACAACAAAGCGATCCATCTCAAAAGAATAGATCAGAGGATCCAATGCTGCTTCACATAAACACAATTTAAATGCTGAGAAGAAACATGGTTATAATTTCGTTGGTTGGTTACTATCCCATACCATATAATAAGGGATCCACCAGGCACACGTAACAACCGTTTACGCGTCCACAAAACTGTACAAACTTCAAACTACTCCGAAGCACCCCGCACCGCACATTACACAGGTCAGTCAGCGCAACCGCATAAAACGTCAACAACACGAAAAACCGCCACCCACCACCGACAAAAAAAACACCAACATAATAGAATTGATTTGAATTTCCAAGTTGGACCGTCGGTCAAAGAAAAACAATAAGATTGCAAATAATAATAATAATAATAATAATGAGTTGATTCTAACTTGTTTGTTGAGATTGGAAGGTAAGAAATGAAATAAAGGAACAACTCGGACGATTATTACTACAAAAGCTGAGCATTGGTCCCTGGAATTATCTGAATTTCCCCGCATACATCTATCTAATCTAAAATCACAAAAAGAATTAAGAAATAATGGTACATACAAAAAACGAACAAGGTTGACTACTTGGAGCAGCTAGATCCAGAAAGTGAGTTGAGTTCAGTCGTCGGAATCGTCGCCGCCGAAGATGGAGACGCGGTTGTACAAGAGGAAGAGGATGAGGACGAGGAAGAGTGCGACGCCGGCGGGGGAGCCGGTGGCGCGGTGGATGGTATCAGGCTCGCCAGTGAAGATGGAAGAGATGAAGGAGCCGCGATCGGAGGAGAGGAACTGGATAGTGAGTAGGAGAATGATCGGTAGGAGTAGGAGGCCGAGGGGACTGAGAAGCTCTGAGATGGCTTCTGTGATGGCTTCACCCTGGTCTCCAATGAAGAATGGCACCACCACCACAATTGCCACCACAATTGCTAGAAGCATTCCATGGGGTGCACCCCTTTCTTCTATCATCTTTTCCTTTTCCTTTTTCCTTTTACTTTTGCTACCAATGGCCAAATCAAAATCGTATGTAACTACTACTTCATCACACTGCTTTCTGTGAATTATGTGTCCTTAAAATAAGTGCTTCTTCGGGTTGCGGGGACGCGTCTAACTTTCAAAAATAATTGCTCTTTTTTTTTTTTCTTTTAGAATTATGGAAAGAGTGAGTCAACTTGCATGTGCCTCCATGAAGGAAGTTTCATGCGCAATTGATTTTTTTTTTTTTGGGTCAGGTATGTTGTTTTGTTTATGTTGTGTGTCACACACTGCTTTGAAATTTTGGGCCTTCCTGATGGCAATTAATTAGGCTGCAATATCTAAGCCCATTTTCTCGGATATACCTATTTTTGTACTCTCTTCTGTGTCCATAGCCTTCAACTGCGGCCCAATGAAACCTAAAACACCTCAGCCGAGATTAATTAAATAAAAAAAAGAACGATAACCAATTAAATGATTCTTATAATTTTTTTTGTTTGTCCAAGATATCCCCTAATTTAATAGGTCAAAAATTAATCTATTACAAATCTGAATTCTATTTAAGAATTTATTATTGGCCAATCAATTATTGTACGCACAAAGTATAATTTAAACTCTAATACTTATTTAAGGAGATGAATAAATTAACTATTCGACCAATCCAAATTAATGAAAGAAATTTTTTACTTAAACAAGTATTAAAGATATAAATTTTACTTTTGTGTATATAATAACCCATTATTCGGCGATAAATAAGTGTTTGGAAGGTACTTATGTAGTTATGTTTGCATTTAGATTTTAAGATGTAAGGCTGGCCCACACATGGTGCCAATCTTGTGGTTACACAGAAAATAGTTGGTCATGTTGGCTGTTTTGTTAAAATGAAAAGGTGAAATATAAGGTACATATCAAAGTTTAAAGATATGCTACGTGGCAAAATATAAACCATACATTTTAAAGTCACACTTTTCATTTAAAATTGTAACACTTTACAAAGAAAAGCGTCACCTAATGGAAAAAAGTAAATTAGAAGATTTAAGAGAAGAAATAATTAAATTATCAAAATTAATAGATAAAAAATTAATGATTTTAACCAATGTTAATTGTAATGACACCGAATTCTTAAAATCAATACAAAACGATTTTTCTCAAAATCTTTATTTTACTATAAGTTTTATTGAAGGACTTCAAAAACCCGAAAAAACTTATTTTTCACACGGAACTTCTAAAAAATGCTACCATGGAAATGATTCCCCACATCTTTATCATACTTTTAACCCACAATTAAATTCTATAGTAGATATGCTTGAAGAAATATTAATATCCATAAAATTTCAAAGAAATAAGGAAAAAGAGAATCCCAAAGAAGAAAAATTCTAAAATATAATCAACATAACAGACTTAAAAGTAAAACCACCATTGAAATTATGAATATTGAAGAAAAATTAGAAGAAGTTACAATGCTTTTTAAACAATTAAAAATGGCTCAAGAAAATAATATTATGGAACATGGTTTTCAAATAGAAGAAGAATTAGTAAATTCTGAAAATATAGAAAATGAAGAACACATTCTAAATTATTCAAGTGACGAAGAACCAGCAATTCCAATACAAGTAAAAAATGAAGCTGGAACATCTAAGGATAATCAATCTCAATTTAAATGGGAAACAGGTTTTGATAATTATGCTTTTAAAAAAGGGTTTACAAATAAAGATTCAAAATATACAAAAATACCATCAAAATATGTTCCTAAAATTCAGGAAATGGAAGGAGAAAGAATGCTCGATTTAGACTGTAAAAAGAACGAAAAAGAAATTTTCGAAAATTGGTTGAATTCCTTTTTATTAGAAGCCTTTACTAATCCAAAACTTAGTGAATTGTCTGGAAGAGATATTTGGAATTACATAGGGTTTCATACTAAAGGAACTATAAGAGATTATATGACATCAATAGAAAACCAAATAATAGAAGAATTAGCAACAAAAACTACAGCTTATGATAAGATATTATATATAATGATGATTCTATATAAAGAATTTTTTGGAAAAAATATTATAGATCATAGACAAGAAGTTTATAATAAAGAATATCAAGAAGCAAAAAACCATTTAGCTAATATTCAGATATATGATCTATGTAATGTAGAGTCTTATATATGTGAATATAGAATACATTATTACAAATTAAAAGAAGAAGATAAAAATCATTATCTTAGTATGTATATAACAAAACTTCCATATCCTGCTAATGAATTTATAATGGGAAGATTTATAAGAGAAATAAATAGAGGAACAATTGAAAATAACTTTGGTGGAGCAACCTCTGCAATAAGAGAGGAAATAAAAGAACGTTGTATGCAAGAAGCAACTCAAAAAAGATTTGCAAATATAATTAGAATTTGCTGTCAAGATAATGAAGAGATACCTCAAAAATATGGTCTTAATAAAAATTTTCAAAGAAAAAGAAAATATCAATTTAGAAAAAGAAAATACTATCCAAACTGAAGAAAAAAGAGATATTTTAAAAAGGAAAATAATAATAAAAACAAAAGACAAAGAAATAACTATTGCCCGAATAAAAAAGAAAATTGTAAATGTTGGTATTGCCAAGAAGAAGGACACTATGCAAATGAATGTCCGAAAAAGAAGGATAAAAAGGATCTTACTAAACAAATAGAAATTGCTAAGTCTTGTTTCATGGAATCTTTAGAGGAATCTGATGATAACTTAGACTATATTTTTGAGTATGTCTCGGAAACAGACTCAGAGACTGAGTAACAATGCTACATTTATTACTATAAAAATAACAGAAAAGTTTATAAATGTTTTCATAGATTCTGGAGCAACACAATGCTTTGCTAGTTCAAATATAAAACTTGATTGGAAAAAATTAAAGAAACCATTAAGAGTTAGAATAGCTGACAAATCAATACATAAAATTGACCAAAAAGCAGAGATGGTTGAAATTTTTATTCAAAATTATAGGTTCATTGTTCCATCTATATATATGTTAGATTCTGGAATGGATTTTATCATAGGAAATAATTTTTTAAAGCTATATCATCCATTCATTCAAGAATTAACATATATAGTTTTAAAAGCTCCACACGATTCTTCAATAAATCAAAAATCAAAACGTATAAAAATACCGACTACTACTATAGATAAGATCTTAAAATTTAAAATATTTTCTATATTAGAGACATGTTATTTAAATTTATACTTTCAGATAAATATCCCAAAAAATAATTTTGAAATAAAGATAGAAGAACTTTTGGATGAAATTTGTGCTGAAAATCCTTTAGATATTAAAAATACAAATAACGAATTAGTAAGTATTAAATTAAAAGATTCTACAAAAGAGATAAATGTTCCAAATAAAATTCCTTATTCCGCAAGAGATAGAGAAGAGTTTTCACTAGAATGTAGGGATCTTTTGGAAAAAGGAATTATAAGATTAAGTAAAAGTCCCCATGCGGCTCCAGCCTTTTATGTCGAAAACAATAATGAAATTAAAAGGGGAAAACGAAGAATGGTTATTAACTATAAGAAGATGAATGAAGCAACTATTGGTGATGCTCATAAACTTCCAAGAAAAGATTCTATTTTAGAAAAAATCAAAGGAGCAACTTGGTTTTCATCTCTTGATGCAAAATCAGGATATTGGCAACTTCGTTTAGACGAAGAAACAAAGAAATTAACTGCTTTTACTTGCCCAACAAAAGAATCAACAAGTGTGTTGCTCTATGAATGGAATGTATTACCATTCGGATTAAAACAAGCCCCAGGTATTTATCAAAGATTTAGGGAGGAAAATCTAAAAGAGTTAAATGAATTTGTTTTAGTATACATTGATGATATACTAATTTTTACAAAACAGGATAGAGAAGATCATCTTCAAAAATTATTAATAGTTTTAGAAAGATGTAAAGAAAAATGATTAGTTCTTAGCAAAAAGAAAGCAAGAATAGCAAAACAAGAAATAGAGTTTCTTGGATTAATTCTATCCACTCAAGGAAAGCTAAAACTTCAGCCAAATGTCCTAGAAAAGGTAAATTTATTTCCTAATAAAATAGAAGATAGAAAATAATTACAAAGATTTTTAGGTTGTATAAATTATATTTCTGATCAAGGATTTTTAAAGAATATAACAGAATACACTAAAAGCTTATTTCCAAAAATAAGTACTAAAAAAGAATGGAAATGGGATGAAAAAGATAGTATGCAAATTCAAAGGATTAAAGAATTATGTAAAAAACTTCCAGAACTTTATATTCCAGAGGAAAATGACTACTTAATAGTAAAAACAGATGCTTCAGACATAACCTGGTCAGGATGTCTAAAAGCTAAGAAAGCTATAAAAAGTTTGAAACAAGAAAAAGAATCACTAGATTCTAAATATTCCCCAAAAGAATTACTTTGCAGGTATATTTCAGGGACTTTTACTCCAACAGAGCAGAGATATACCACTCATGAAAAGGAAACTCTAGCAGCAATTAAATCTCTTAAGAAATGGAAAATTGATTTACTACCCAAAGAATTTACATTAAGGACAGATTCAAGTTACCTAACAGGTTTCATACGATATAATTTAAAAGTTGATTATAATCATGGACGATTGGTAAGATGGCAATTATTTTTGTTATAATATCCAATAAAAATTGAATATATTAAGGGTGACAAAAATGTTATTGCAGATACATTAACAAGAGAATGGAGTTCGTCTACAACGCATTAGATCAAGAAATTCAAAAATACGAGCAAGAACTCGAAAAATGCAAGCATTGTCAGTAAATAAGGACAAAGATCCAATCTCTCAAGAAGGCCATCGAAGCAATGAAATCAACACAATAAGAAAAACCATCAGAGTTCAGCCAGCTAAGCGTGGTGGACAAATCAGGTGAAGAAAAAATTTCAGAAAACAAAACAATTGCTGAAATCATTAAAAAATCCACCCAAGATAAAAAATATTATGTAATTTATAATGGCCCCATGAAAGGAGTATATGATGCCTGGGAAAAAGCAGCACCATTCACACATCAATCAAGGATAATTCATAAAGGAGGGTTTCTAACACTGGAAGAGGCAAAGGAATCCTTCAGGGAATATGAAGCTCTCCATCCGGAGCAAACCTTAAAAAGAGCAGATAAAGCTCCAATTCAAACCCAGAGAACAGGGATAATAAGAAACATTCCTACAAGGGCTGAAATCAAAGAAAAGAAAAGGGTCTGTAGATCAAATCTCAGAGAAACCCTTAACATAGTCCTGAATTGGACTGAAGAAAAAAGGGCAATTTTGGGATATTATCCTATTGCCAAAGAATAGCTAACAAAGCTGGTTATATTCCCAGATGCTTCCCCATCTGACACCTATCAGTTTTTCCAATATGGATTAATTGATACAATTTTAATTTTTAATGATCTAAAAATTATTAGTGAGTTTCCTGCAGGATTCGTTGATGCAGTAAAGAGATTTAAAAATATGATTGACAATGTAAATCCAAGGGATATATCTCTAAAATTTACAAACAGTCAACTTATTTTTAATGAAGAAGAAGAATGCTTGGTTCCAGCACACCAAGTAATATTCATGTCCGTCTTCCCAGAAAATTTTCAACCAATTGATCAGATTCAAGACTTAACAATTTACAGTCATGAAGGAAGGCTAGCCAGCACATTAGCAAGGGTCTTTGAAAGAACTTAAAAAATAACGAAGGAATCTCACACAAGGATTAATTATAAAAGTAGAAATACTTTGCTTGTGTCCAGCAAAAAAAATGAAATTGAAGAAAGAGAGATGAGACTCTTGGTGGAATTTGAATCAGCATTCTACAACTTATCCGGACTTTTAGAAAAGCTCCCTGAAGGGATAAAGAGGAATCTCTGCTATTTGATAAAAGACAGAGAAGACCACAAGTGCCAGCTATGTGCCTCAGAGTTATCTGAAGAAAGCAATAATGAAACGGAATCAACTCACATGATGAAAGAAGAGGACAATGCATCTGAGGGTCACATGATAAAAGAGGAGGACAACACATCTGAAGCATCTCTCAATATTATTGCATAGTGACGTAAGCACTTAGGTCATAAAGCACCAACGATGTAGCTGGTGCAAGATAAGCAAACAATGACGTAAGCAATGACGTCATAAGAAGGGTAAGGATGGGAATTGTCCATCAAACCCAACTATTATAAATAGGTTGCTAGGCAATTGTAGAATCATCAGAAAATAGAAAACAGGAGGCAAAGAGTACTCACATGCTAGGAGAGCAAGGAGGAAGCTGCCGAGGCGATTCTATGGTCTGAGGAAGAATTCCTTTAGGAAAAATAGTTCTAAACTCCCCTCTAGAGTTAGTATTTACAATCTCCCCTCTGGAGATAAAAACACCTTATGTAAAATATACTAAATAAAGGAAGTTTTTCTCCAAAAAGGTACATCTTCATCCTAGTCTTTCAATTATGAATTATTTAGAAAGTTTAGAATTAACAGAAGAATCTGATTATTATAGATTAACCGCTTTATTAGATAATGAAAAACAGGCTGTTCTAAAAACAGAGTTAAATCTCAAATCAAATGAAAATTTTAATAAACAAACCTTTTAAAAGAAGTTTTTAATAGAAAAAATATAATATACTATGGAAAAATTCAACTTGAAGCCCCTATAAAGATAAAATCTGCCAATGGAGAACTTGAAATAGTTTTGATAAATGATGAAGAATTAAGTAAACAGATTGAAAAAATTAAGGATCAACAAAAAAGATCTAAAATTGGATGGATTCATATTAGTACCATACAAGTCTTAATCAAATCTACATATATGAAAGGAATTAATTCACCAATAAACTTAGCAATCTGTGACAAAAGAATTACTGATGACCCAATAGATCAAATAATTGGAATTGTTCATGGAAACTTGGCAAACGTAAATGTTAAATTCAATGCCCATCTTGGATATGCTATACCTCTATCAACTGAAAATCTTGGAAGATCTATAAATTTGGCTTATAAATTTCATAGAAAGAATCTAATGGAACAAGATGATGAACCATTTTCAATTACATATGCAATAAATTATGCTTTAACAAATAGCCATCATAGTATAATATTTAAAAATAGAGAAAGAATTTATGTCGATGAATTATTCAGAAAATTGTAAAAACAGAAATACTAAAATATAAAGCTATTGAAAACCCAGTTCTATTATTAAAAGAACCATCAGGAAAATTATTTTCATCGAATTTTCAAATAAGAGAATCTAAAATTAATAGCCCTTTAAGTTTATCTAAGTTAAAGATTAAAGAAGAAAATTCTGAAATAAAAGAATTAACAAAAAAGGTCAAAAAATTAAATGAAACCCTAAACACTAAATTATGACAATAAATAAAGAAGAAATATATGTAACTTATCAAGACAAGAAACAAGAGCTCTTTGAAAGAGAAAATCATTTGAATTATTTACAGTTTTCTGAAATAAATCAAAGAGCATTTGAAGCTCTAAAAATAATCTATGACCAGTTAAAAAGAGAAGAGCTAGAAAAATTAATAGAATCTCTAGAAAATAGTGATGAATCGATGATAGAGTTTGCAGAAATTTTAATAAATAATGAAGCATAAAAAGATTGAATAACCAGAAAATAAAATAAAAAGAAAAAGGGCGGAAAAATTAAAAAGTAAAATAAAAGAGTATAAAAGGGAATTAAATAACCTTCAGATCGAAATTGATGACCTTATAATAAAAAGGATAGAAATAAGAATAAATATAAACAAGTTGGAATTAAATTTAAAAAATTTATAAATGCCTGGAAAACCATATTATGACTTAAAAGAATTAAAACTGTTGAAAGAAAAAATGGAGAATGAAGTCGAAAAATTAAGAAGGTATTTAGAAACAACAGAAAGTGTAGAAATAAAAGAAGTTTTTGAGGATTTGAAAAATTATATTAAAGAAAAAGACAAACAGATAAAAGATTTTATATACAATAATCCATGCAAAAAAGAATATTATAAACTAAAACAAGATTGAAAATTATAAAAATGAAATCACAATATACATCGAGAAATGGTAAAATTTGGTATCATATAGTAGAAATGGTAAAAATTGGTATCAGAGTCAAGTTAACGATTAAGGATAACACTTTCTCTTTAAGCAACACTTTTTAGTGACACGCTTTTTTGCCACAAAAGACAAAAGTATGTAAAAATGCATCTTTACAGTAGAGGGCACCAAATGAAAATGTTATCCAAATCCTAATGGGAGGCTCTATCCTCTGCTCTCTTGACACTACTTAGCTCTCAGGCCCACTGTGTTGACTTGTTTGATTAATTGACAACAACCTTGATATAAAAAAAGGTCTCAATTCAATGAATGCAAAAGAAATATCTTAATCCAATATGAACTAAAGAAAGGGTAGTAACGCGTGTCGTGGGGTAAGAGGAGGTTGGTTTATGTGTTGGCACCCAAATGGCGACACATGGTTCCGCTCCGCCACCCCGACCCTAGCTTAAACTACACTTTCTCTTGTATTGTGGTTATAAAAGGAACCACACAGGCAGTATTAGAATCCAGAGGGAACAGAGCCACCCCATCAGCCGTGGTTGCTGCTGCGGAACTCCGCCGTTACATCCATCAGAAACGATCTTCCGCAGCAGCAAACTAACAATATCCTTGTCATATAACATAATAATAATAATAATAATAATAAGCATGGCTCGCTCTCTCTCACAAGTAAACCGCCTTGGTGCTCTTGTTGCTGAAGCTTCCTCCTCCTTAATCCCTCTTCGTCGGTGAGTTTTCTTTTCTTCTTTCCTCTTCCTCCTTATGATTGATATTTTATTTTTGGTGATTTGTAGTTTGTTGCATGGTAGGCGGGGTTATGCGGCAGTGCGTGATGCTTCAAATTCCATTGTAGAAGGAAAGGGGGGAGGAGGTGTGTGCAGAGATTGGGCCCCAGATCCAGTAAGCGGTTACTACAGGCCCATCAATCACACTCCACAAATTGACCCGGTGGAGCTCCGACACATGTTCCTCAACCGCAAACTCACATCAGACCACACCCCGGGCCCACACTCATAATCATATTATCATATCAAAACCAAAAGGCTTTTTATGCTTCCTATGATCGTATCCGAAAGCAATAGCAATGATATACTCGTTTTTGTTTGCGTGTCCTTAGTTTCTATCCATCTATATTTGCTAAATTAGTAATGGACTTATCCTTCATACTTTTTCTTTCTTGTTCTTTTGTTAATCTAATAACACATTAATCGTGCTATCCCTCCATTTATATGAGACCGGATTAATAAGAATCAAAATACTTAGCTGAACGGAACAGAAAAAGGTCATAATAATTTTATATAAAATTAATAGTTAATAACTATGATGTACCGATATAGATACAACACAGGATTATATACGAATTTTAAAATTTTATAAGATAGAAAATACGTATATATATAAAATATAAATTATTTTTAAATAAATTATAATAATATTTTGTAATTTTATTATATTAAAATATAAATTGATTTTTTAATTATTTTTAATATTTTATTTTAATTATATAAAATATTTAAAATATTTTTGTTTTAATAAATAATAATATATGTTATTTTTAAATGTATTTTAAAAACATATATTAAGAATACACTGACACATAATAATATACGATGGTATTTAAGTATGTCTAAACATATTTAGAGTAATTTTTTATTTTTTATTAAGACATGGTTGAACATAGACATGCATGTCGGATAAGTGTTGTGTCTAAAATATGTCTAACATACGGATACGACGACTCGATGAAATGTCTATGCTCTATAGATTAATAATATTAAAATGATAGTTTAGTAGGTATATTAAATTATTTAATTATTTTTAATTATTAATTTATTATAAAAATAATTATATATAAATTTTTATTTAAATTTTGATTTAGTTTATTAAATTCATTAAATGATATTAGTTTAATATTTATTTTAAAATAAAGATTTATATATAGTTATCTTTATATAAAATTAATAATTAAATTTTTTTAAATAATTTAATTAATTTAATTAAATTATTACTTAATAATTTTTAATTATCAATTTAGTAAAAATAACTGTCTAATTCATTAGTGGTTAGTGAGACAACGTTACGTGTCATCAAGTGGGAATAGATTTCTATTTGATATAACAAAATGTGATCTTTTGGAAAAATAGGTCTCGAATATGAAATGTAAGTCTTACGATATTACATGTTAAGCTGGGATAAATAAATTTTTACTTGACGTGGTAAAAATACAATGATTTGGATTTATGAAATTAGAATGTGAAATTCCTTTTTAAACAGATTAATTTGTTTTGTAATTGAAATTTTGTTTTATGATAAAATTCGTAATGATTTATTTGTTCAGTTGGTAAAGTTCATAATTTTACTTCATTTTTTGTTGTAATTCGAACAAATAAAAAGCTAAAAAGAAAAAAAAATAATTGGACAAGTTAATTTAGTAACATATTATTCTTTAATTAGATATTATATTAATATTTTGACATGTTATTCTTCTTCAAGTTTGATTAAAAGTAAAATCATCTATTTATAATAATAAAATATATATTACTAAAAATTTATTTCAGATCGTATAAAAATTATGAATATCATTAAACTATTTTAAACAGAATGTCACGTGTTACGGTGTTAGGGTGTCAATAGGCCGCGAAAGCGTGACCACGATCGCCACCATAACTGCAGCCACGGTAGAACTGAGCGTGATAATTATGTCTCGTTTGATTCTTTTTAACAAGCTTTTGTGAGTTTGTCGTTCTCATCTTGTTTTGTGGTGGAAAAGCTTTTTGTTGTTTTGTGCTGCTTCTTTTTCTTCGGCAAGTAATTTTGTGCATGGGAATTGGAAAGAGATGGAACTGTTGTCTCTTGGACCTACAACCTGAACAACCTGAGACGCCACGTTCCATTGCTCAGCCCAAATTTCTAAAATTAGTGGACCCATGACTCCTCCTCAATAATTATGATTATTTTTATCATCATGATCCCCATGCCCATCACAAGCCCGTTGCCCCGTAGGCCCATCTCATCTCACTCGCATTGCTCTACTAATCACAAGCTAATCCAAGTTTAACCAAGACATCATGTATAATTAGCATTGGGACCATTAAGATTGATTTGAGTATGTAACAAGGAGTTTAGATAATATGATCATACTTGAATTAATAAAGCGGGTGTAACCAATAGAGAAAATTGCCGAAAAAGGTCGGTAGACCCACATTAGCGTGTATAGGGATGCAAGGAAGAAAGGAAATATGTTCGTTTGTCCTTAACTGATTATTCCTCTTTATTCCATGGAAAAAAATTCTGTATTTACTTGCTTGAGTGCATTGTATGTCTAAAACCCTACATACCTAATTACCTATATCCGCAAGCTATAGCTCTTTGGAAAGTAATCACAATTCATAATACCCTAAACAAAATATATTGTTATTGGCCTACAGTTAACCAACAATCTTTAAAAATACGAACTAAAAATATATTTATTATTTTATTATATATTTTTAATTTTATAATCAAAATGTGTCATATGTCACTTCTTTATTGTAATTGAAATTAAATTTTTTTCTCTAAAATTAAAGAATTTTTTCCTCCTCTATATTAATTTTACAATCAAAATGTACCATATGTCACTCCCTCATTACAATTGAAATCAAATCTTTCCCTCCAAAATTAAAAAGATCTTCCCTCCTTCCTCTTTCTTTTTTTTTTTATTTTTTATTCTCTATCTCTCTCATTCCTTCAACTACTCTATCTATTTTATATATAATTATTAATATTAATATGACTGACTAATTACTAATTTGACAATCAAAATATGTAACATGACATTCTTTAATTGTATTAAAATTAAAATTGAAATTAAAATATACCTATATTATGTATCATATATTACTATCTAATTTAATAATTAAATGTGTCACATAACACTCTCTTATTAAAATTGAGAGAAAATATTTTTTTCCAAAATTAATAAACTCCCTCCTAAATTCTCTCATCTACCTCTCTCTATTTATTTTTATTTCTTTCTACCATTTTTACTATATACATAATTTATATTCTATATTAGTAATTTGACATATTATATGTCATCCGATATTTTTTTATTACAATTAAAATAAAATTTGTTCTTCCAAAATCAACAAACTCTCACTCTCGCTCTTATTCTTCATCTTTATCTTTCTCTCTCTTTTCTCTCATTCTCTATTTTTTCTACCTTTCTCTTCTACAGAAAACAAAATTAACAAAATAATATAATTTAAATAAAAATAAAAAAAAAAATAATAATAATAATAATAATAATAATATTATTATTATTATTATTATTATTATTATTTTAGTTTTTTATTTAGTTTTAAATTTTTACCGCGTATCTTTCTAATCTATATTTTCATTTCTCTTCCTTCAAATATTTATTACATATAATTTGGAGAGAATACTAATGTTATAATTAAAAGTTAGAATCAAGATTTAATTGTTTTAAAAAAATTAATTTTGAGTAAATTTTATAATTATCATTATAAATTTTTTATGCTAATATCTAATTATATTTTTATATACATAGAGAAAAAAATATTATTTTTAAATAACAAGTATAAAAATTAATTATTTCTATTTGCGCAACAGACTTAACACCTAATTAAATGTAAAAATATACACGTTAAATTGTTTCAAATTTTAGATAACTAATGTTAAAATTAATTATGAATAAAAAATTAGACTTTTTCATATAAAAATAATAACTAAAAATCTTATTATTTGATTTTTTATAGATACCTTGGTCTTCTTAGTCAGAGACTTTTGTCAACTTACGACTTTTTTTTGTAAAAATAGTTTGATTTTATAATTCTTTTATGTCATGTATAATCTATATTGTCAGAATAAAGTAGACTGTAATTTTAAAAAATGTATATTTTCGTAATATTATTACTGATAAAAATACAGAATTTTGTTTTTGATATTGAAGTAGCAATGGTGTTTTTTCAAAATGTGGGTTGATGGGGTGTTATTCTCAAATGTGGGATCGTTTAATTAGATAAATAAAAATCGGATCGAGGAATTTGTGATAGTACAGAAATTGGATCGAGGGATTTCTGTTTAAAAAAATTTTAAAAATTTGAAGTATAGAAATCGGACCCTCCGATTTGTGTATCTTCCACACTTTTGAAAAATATCAAAAATTACAATATTAAGGTATATCACTACTTTTACTTCCGTATAAAAAAAAAAAGCCTAAAAATACTAGTTGTTAGACAAAAAAATTAGGTTAATGATTAAAAATGCTGATAAAAAATAAAAAATTATGCTTGTCTTTAAACTTTTTTATATCCTATTTAACAATGAATTAGAAGAGTTAACTAGCCACATCGACATCCAGAAAGAAAGAAATTCTCAACAATAATTACTCCTGCCTCGCCCCTAATATGAATTTGTACTCAAATATTTGGTTCTAGCTAAAGGGTTAGAAAAACAATAATAGTCGATGGATTAGACGGTCAAGAACTAATTTAGATCAGTGGAATAGTTGTTAACTCACTCGTCCATTGAAAAAGTGTGGGAATTTGAATTTTTTTTTGTTCTTGTAGGAACATATTAATTAGCAAAAAACCTTTAAATCAAATTCAAATATGCGACAAATTAATTTTTGTCCAGTCGAGTTAGAAAATCCGTTAGCAACCAAAGAAAGATTAGGCAGTGGCGTAATTAAGAAACATAGATTTGAGATGGTAACAGAATGTGAATTACCGTGAGTTGCAACGAAAGATAGAAAAGAAAATGGGAAGTAGAGGGGGTGTGGGTTAAAAGTACAGGTTAGTTGGTCCACATCTTAATGATGCGCATCCACCAATATGAGGTTAACAGTGTCCCTTTAGCAGCTTTCCTGATGTGTCTCCTCTCTCCTTGGCCCTTGTGTACTTTCCCATCACCCCTTAGAGAATAGAGAGAGAGAAAGAGTCCCCATCATATGTCCATGTTTCCACCCTTCTATCTTTCTTCCCTTCCCTATAATAACACCAGTCACCATCACTCTTCTTTTCTTTCCTTTCATTTCACCTTCAACTCCTTTTCGTCCCTTCTTCAACTAAACAATTTTACAATTCCAATAAAAAAAATATACCATGTGGTGTTGTTTAATGTTTATCCTTCTTTGCTTGGACGTTTTACCGACGGTATATATTTGAGTGTTGGTTGGTTAGCGTAAACGACAAGAAATTAAAATTACTTGCTGATGGCAACAATAATATTAATTAGCGAGTGTGGTGCTTGGTGTACTTGGATAGGCACATGACAATGATGAATTATATTTGATATGTTGACCAAAAACCAGGACTGTGTATACAGCTGTATGTGAATGAGTGACATGGAATACCATACGATACAAGAGAAGTAACAGCAGGTGTAGATGGAGTGCGAGAACATGGAATAAATGCCATGCCACAGCCTACAAGATCTAGTCCCATTCAATGTCAAACTACGGGACCACTTTCTTCACTAGCTGTATATTTGACTACATAAGGAACCTTTTGCACATGATGTATTCTATATAACTCATCACAATTAGTATTTAGTAGTAACAATTTTTATTGAAATTGCACACAAGCTCTACAACGGTGATTCCAAAACATGTGTATGCATGTGAAAAGTAATTGTCCTCAAAAATAAAAATTACATGTCTTGGGCATACTAATTACTAAAGTAAGAAAATTATCCAACAGGGAGAAGTACAACAGTCATAATAACATAAATTAAGACGAACCACGTGATGTGATGACAGAGATATTCTTCTCCAATTTCACTTTGCCACCGGAGAGATCATAGTACTACGCCTCCATTACAAGCAGCTGCAACTATTCATGAACACCAAATTTATAAGAGAAAAGTAGTATCAGATTACTAATTAAGTAATGAAGGAAACCAAAATGAATAGTAGTAATTAACATGGGATTTCTTTCTTCATCAGCTTCTGACAGTGAGCAATGAAGGTATAGCAGACAAGTTTGGCGTGGCATTCTTCTTATTATGATTATCATTGTGATTTGCATCTCTAATAATATCCCTCCGATTCTGATTCTCTTTGGAAGAAGAGGGTTTGGCGCTGAAAGCTCTCATAGGACTCGCAAACGCCCAACCCCAACTCCTGACTCTGCCATGGGAGTGTGAGAGTGATGTTGCAACAGCAGCAGTAGAAGAAGAGGACGCTTTATTATTCCCATTATTATTGTTATTGTTATCGTCAGCAGAGGATGAGACCCAGTAAGAGGAAGAAGACGACGAAGATGAAGATGACGTCATCATGAACCCGCTGAATAGGCCTCCGCACCTCACTCTTTCCTTCATGCAATGGTGGTGGTGGTTGTTCATGGCAGCGCCGCCGCCGCCAGCGGAAGAAGAAGACGACCCCTGCTTGTGCTTGCCTTCACGGTGAGACTCCACTCGGCGGAGAGTGCAGTCACCAAAACCGGTGGAGATTCTCTCGAAGAAGTCGCCGGAGAAGCTCCTGCTACCACAGCCAACAGATCTGGATCTGGAAACCTTGCGCTCAAAGGAAGCGGTGGAGTGGCTACTGTTGGGAGTGTTATCTTCTTCCACAACAACAATGTCGGTCCTTCTGGCCATGAGAGAAGAACCGGAGCAGCACTTGCTATTTTCCTTTGGCTTGGAAGTTTCCGATATGGTGTCCCTGAAGCTCTTGGAGGACTTGGAAGAATGGTAGAGAAAGGACCAGAAGCCGTGATTCCTCTTCCTGGGAGTGAAATCGTGGATGAGTAAGTCATCAGGGTCGAGGAGAGAGCGTGGTCTTCTCGGTGTGGCGGTGGACTTGCTGCGCTTGAGAATGGCGGCGTCAGAGGGTGCAGCGGAGGAGCTGGGAGAGGGCTTCTTCTTCTTCTTCTTGACCAAGAGAAAAGGAAGGCGTGGCCTTCTAGAATGAGTAGTGTTAGCGGAGGAAGTAGGATAGAGAGAGAGTGAGGGAGGAGGTACGGCGGAGGCGGAGGTAGAGGTGGAGGTGGAGGGAGGAATGTTGTCGGAAGGGGAGGAGGTAGAGGAAGAGGAAGAAGGGCGGATGGGGAGAGGGAAAGAAGAGGAGAGAAGCTTGCCGAGCTTGTCTTGGAGGCAGAAGGCACAGATTCCGCCGGGATTCGTTCTGTAAGGGTGGTCCGTGCATTGCATACCGTCAGCCATGTCGTCGTCGGCGCCTCCTTTGATTTCAGCCATCTACACAACAAGCTAAGAAGGGTTCGAGACTTCTCAGAACCACGTGGATCACTCCCTCACTCTCTATTCTATTCTATTCTATTCTATTCAACTCAAACTCAAACACTCCACCACACCCCCCTATTATGTCCCATCACTTATAACCCATTAATACTTTCTAAATTACTATTACTAAATAACAACTACTTTTTAAAACAAAAAACAAAATTCAGAGATCATTTTTTAACTTTTTTTATAATTTAAAAATGTAATTTCATATCTATCTTTTGTATTTATTCAGTTTTTGTTTAATTAAAAATGGCTACTTTTGATTTCATTTGAAAATTTAAAAATTTTACAATTTAGTAAATAATTATCGAAAAAAATGAGATAAAAACAATATTAAGAAGAAAATATAAATGGTGGTTGTTCAAATATAAAATTATAAATTATGCGTGTAATGTTGCACTAGCTAGTAACCAATAGTAAGTAGGCCCAAATAGAAGAATCTATGAAAGATAGACATCTCTTTGTTTCAGAATCTGTAGAGGCTATTTCTTTCGTTTTATTTTTTTAATTTCAAGAGCAAAAATCTCTATTTATCTAGATTCTTCTTGCAATCCTAAAACATTTCCCTCTCTCTTATGAAATTTTTACTGAATTACCGCCACTTTTGTTATTACATAGCTCAAAAATTATGAAAAGTGTAGAAATGTTTGTCACAATTTGTTTCTAAATTGATCTACGCTATAATATCTTTAGGGAGATGAGAAATGTTATATGACCATATTGAGATTTTCTAAAATTGGAATCATTTTAAATATTTGTCTTGCTTACCACATTCATAAATGTGTGAAGTAAAAACGGTTAGTTTTGCATTTGCATGTAGCTCCAATTTTGGGATTTTTTTCATAATAAATTATAAAAAATATTTAGTTTCACTAAAGCTAGTTTTGAGCTTTATTTATCGAAAAGTACTTTTTTTTTTTTTTTTGTAATTAGGGCAAGTTCGTCGTACTCCTGGCGAACTCTATACTAAGTTCGGCGCACTATATATTTAGAATGGGATCATTATCTTTTGTCCTTTTCTTTCTAAATCTTCTTCTAAATTTTATTCTGTTACTCCTTTTTGTATTCCGGCGTTCGAGAAGTCCGTTATTCACGGCATCAGTAATTTGAGGTTAGTAATTAATATGTTAGTTGGAGTAATTTTTTTTAGATTAGTTAGAGTTACCTATTATTTCTTAGTTAGTGGTTGCATGCTAATTATAATTAGAGTTATTGTTTACTGATTTCATGTTATTCAGTAGTTATTGATTGTTTTTAACATGTGAATTGGTTAGTCTATTCTTAGTTAGTTTAGTCAGAAAAATTGGTTTAAGTTGTTAGCCAAATCTTAATAAAATTAAGTTAGAATATAGGGTTAAGTGAGTTATTGGTTAGGGCTGCCTAGGGTACCTTAGTGAAAGTAAGGTAGATAACTAGTATTTTCAAATACGTTTGTTTACAAATTCTGTTCATGCGAAACAAATATTGATAAGTATATGTTATTTTGTTTAAATTGAGTGTGGTTAGATGGAGCAACAGTTATTGGGATACGAGGATACCCTCTACAGATTAGATCAGGTCGAGCACATTGCTGGCAGACTTGATCGTGTGGTACGATAATATCGTTGTCGTTTATCTCTCTCTAATTAATAAAGAGTGAACTTGTGCTATTTAGAGATAACGTTTTTTTTATTATTTATCTTTCCGTTTGGTAGGCGCCTCGGATCTTGCGCACCAGACGGAATTTGATGACGATGCCACCGGAGGCGATTAGGCCATATCTCAGACGAGTCGGGTTTGAGTATGTGGCCTATATGGTTGAGTTCGAGCATGACTGGCCACTTGTCTCAGCGTTGATAGAGAGGTGGAGGCCTGAGTCCCACACCTTTCATCTAGCATGCGGGGAGATGACCGTCACACTGCAGGACGTGGCGTATCAGCTAAGACTCAGGATCGATGGTGATCCTATGAGCGGGTGCATGGGTAGTTGGGAGCAGCACCATCAGGGACGGAGCATCGAGGACTTTTGTCAGCAGTTACTGGGTGTTATGCCCGGCGCGGATGACAGACAGTCACAGACAAAGTGAACTGTCAAGCTCATGTGGTTCCTTAACACTGTCTTCGGAGAGCTGGAGCAGGACGCCATTGAGGAGCACCTCCTGAGGTACACGAGAGGGTACATCATGCAGCTGATATGGGGTATTCTGTTCCCATATGCATCTGACTCTCGGGTGCACATCAGGTGGCTCCCCCTGCTGGAGGACCTTGATGCATGTGGTAGGTTGTCGTGGGGATCGGCTGTATTGGCATGGATGTACCGCCAGATGTGTCGTGCCACGGAGCATGGTGCGCGCAACCTGAATGGTTGCGTCAGCCTGCTATTGTCTTGGGCCTACCACTGTATTCCCCTGTTAGGACCTGATGGATTTGATACTCGTCGATTTTCGCTGGTTGAGAGGTATTTTTTTATTTTCTGCAATAATCCTTTGTTAATTTATTATATTAATTGTTTAATATAACTTAGCTGTGATGTAACTTTTACCGCGGAATTGTAGGTGGGTTCAGTACCGCTCTGACAACGCCAGAGGCGAGGGCCGCCTTAGGCGTTACAGGCGTATTCTGAACGGGATTGGGATGCTCTACGTAAGTCATAAATATTTAAGTTTAAATTGTTTACTTTATATTATGTGTTTTGCATATGAAAATTAAATATTAACACCAACTTGCGTCTTGGAAACAGGTTGAGTGGACGCCGTATGCCGACCCACAACTGGAGGGTATAGTTCCTGATGCGATTGCTGAGGCTGACCACACGGTGGCGGTTGTATGCCCATTGCTTTGCTTTGCCATTGTTGAGTAGCATCAGGTGGACCGAGTGGTGCGGCAGTTCGGTGGCCTACAGAACATCCCGAACAGGCCATTGGACATCGACAACATGCACAGGATGGACGGTCGTGTTGGAAGGGGCGAGTGGTTTTTGCACTTGCTTGAGGGGTGGCATGAGCTATGGGATCAGCGGGCCGACCATCGTCTGCACATCCATCATCATATAGACCTGCGTCCTTCACTACTATATATGACTTGGTACTTACAGTGGGCACACACGGAATTGTTTGGTCAGGGTGACCAGCACCTAGTGCCGGCGAGGGTGGTGCCAGAGGACCTACCTATATACCATCCACCTGCTCCAGAGTTACGATCAGCCGTTGGGAGAGGGAGAGGTAGGGGACGGGGGAGAGGCAGAGGCAGACGTGGTGGAGGCCGAGAGAGGCAGGGGATGACGAGCTTCACCTAGACAGAGACCCAGTCAGCCCCCCAGGTCATGGGCCAGAGGGAGTTGGTGACCAGACAGTTAGGACTCTGTCGGGACCCTTGCCCAGAGGATACTTGTCCCTCATACCCCCTGGGTCACATCACTCTACGCTGGTTCCAGCCACCAGGGTGAGGGACCGGATGTCGGGACTAGCCAGCAGGAGCAGCGGGCACTACATGTTGACATCGATACCCAAATCCATCTGCCGTTCAACCCAGATGATCTCGGATAGCATACGGACTACTAGCCCATCTTGGACACGCAGGACATGTTTGATGTGACGATACTGGTCCCTGACTGGATGACGGGGGGTAATGGCGGGTTGCCAGATATCGGGACACAGTCATAGCAGGCACAACCATTCTCCCAGATGCACACGTCTCCTCCTCAGTCAGCATACCATCCACAACATGTTGATGATCCCTCCAGCGGGTCGTCCTCCATTGCAGAGTATGCCGCACTGAGGGACCAGATGAGCACTCCACTGCCTGACCCAGATCCTCAGCTCGGGCGAGTCTATCGCGATATTCGACCACCTGCTTGTGGCACAGGTGGGTGCCTAGAATAATGCCTCATTCTCGCCCCTCAGATGCCCGAAATAATGAGCGAACTCCCGCTGCGACTTCGAATATGCTGCATTAATCGGAACCTTCTTCAAATCCTTATTCTTGAAGTGAGTCATGAAGTTGGCAGCAATGTGTCTCGTACAAAATGCCTGGAAAGCATGAGGTGGTTTTCATAAACTATCATCGGCATTCAATGCACCATCAATTGATTTGTGTCTGTCTGAAATCACTAAGACACCGGGTTGTGGAGTCACATGATGATGCAGATACGACAAAAAGAACGACCATGCCTCCTTTGTCTCTCCCTCAACCACGGCAAGCGCAATAGGCAAAATGTTTGCGTTTCCATCCTAAGCTATGGCCATGAGCAGCGTCCCACCGTATTTACCATATAAGTGTATTCCATCAATGGAAATTAGTGGCTTGCAATGCTTGAAAGCCTCAATGCATGGTGGAAACTTCCAAAACACCCGATGAAACATGATGGTATCGGCGGAACCAGGCCAAGGCTGAGTGACAAGTTGCACCCAAGTACCTACAAACCAATTCTCAATAAGCATTGCATATGGTATACCGTTCTTGTCTTAATAACATATAACCACAACAGAGTAATCCTTACCAGGCAAGTACATTTGCATAGCGAACAACCAACGAGAAAGCTCGTTATATGACTCCTCCCAATCCCTATATATGCTAGCAATCACTCTCTGTTTTACGAACCAAACTTTTCTGTAGGATGCCTTATAACCGAAGTGATTCTCTACACCTCCTTACAGAACCCTGATGCTTATTGTTGGATCCGCTTTAATAATTGTGAAAATGTGTTGAGAAATCACTTTCGAATCCAACCGACGATGGTCTTGCCCCATGGAAGTTTGCATGCATTTGTGAGGACCAGTGCATCTCCCCCCCCCCCCCACTTTTCTACCTTACGACGATATGATATGTGTATGCTCCAATTACAACCGGGTCCGAACTGGATATACTGTGCATTATACCGCCACTGGTCACTGTATATTATTTTGTACTCCACAGCCCTCCTAATGCTATACGTCTTAACAGCCAACATGACTTCTTCCTTGTTCCGAAAATGTTGTCCAACCTTGAACTCATTCCTTGGATCATCTTCAGGGCTTCCCTGGGTAAAGGACCAATCGGACGTCATTGCATCGAGATTCAACCTAGAGAAATGGTCCGGGCGGTCATACGGTTGCGAAATTGCGGGCTATGTCAGAGCAATTTGTGTGTCACCGTAATAGTTCATCTCTTCTTCCTCATCACCATCATCAGGAATTTCGGTTGGTTCTTCTTCGGCATCGTCTCCATCATCGGGGTTAACTTCATACTGATCCATCATCGGGGTTAACTTCATACTGATCCATCATCGGATCCCTAACAGCGGAACCCTCATGACTTTCAACGCCGTCATCCAACTTAGCATTGCCGACTTCAACATTAGACCCTTCTTGACTACCTTCAGGAGCCATATTCAGATCCACCATCGTTTGTCTGATATTTTGTCTAATAGGCTCACTCAACGGACTATCATCGACAAGATCCGCAGACGATCCTCGGCCACCCAAATCGACAAGGAACGCAAATAACTCCAACAGATGAACATTTGTCCACCGGTTGTGCCAAGAACGTATAAGACATACGTCCTCGTCGTCACGCAGACGATACCTGATTCAAAAAACCATAAAATTTTTCTCACAAGCGTGTTCAAATAAATATACCATCAGCAGAGACAACACACCTGTGACATACCTTTTATAAATTAATCTACCATTTATTTTGGTTGGATATCTGTAGTAGATTTTTTTCACTTTCTTTGTCTTTTGCATCTCCACGGAAAGTAATATCAGATTCTTTAACAACTTTAAACTGTTGATTTTCGCTGTCAGATGGGTAAATATTGGTTGGTTTGATCTAAAAATGATAGAACCTTTTTCATCATACACTATTTCTCCATTGTAATGAATAGAAAACAGTGGATTTCTTGCCATTGTAAAAAAAAAAAAAGAAATGACCAAAAACCAAAATGATTGTGGAGAACAAAGTCGGGAACTCAGCTTTATGGCAGAAACTTAGCATAGAGTTCGTCGTAGCCGGGGGTACGACAAACTCCATAATTTATATAGAGTTCACCGGAAAATACGACAAATTTATCCTAATTACCAAAAAAAAAGTGTATTTCGGTAAATAAAGCTTAAAACTAGCTTTGGAGAAAATAAATATTTTTTATAATTTATTATGGAAAAAAATCCTCCAATTTTGAGATGAATATCAAATGTCATCCATTATTAAGTGTGGAATAGTGACTATTTTCAATTTTGAGGTAGAGTGATATAGTGACTATTTTCAATTTTAAAGTAGAGTGACATCTCAAAGCCTTTTGTAGTAAAGTTCTTCTTATATTTCATATTTGATTATCTAATTTGTATTTATAACAACAAATAAAAATTTATCTCGTAATTTGAAACACTTAAAATAAACTGTTAGATAAATGCTAATGAAATTTTTAAATTATATAGAACATATTATAAAATATCGGTAGTTCACCTTTAAATAAATTTTATAATATACTAACAAAAATAAATGTTATATTTTATCATACTTGAAATTAAATATAAAAACTTTTAATTAATCATATACTATACAACTATATTAAGCGGAGTGCAACAGGAGTTAACATAATTAACTTTATTAGATACAATTAGTGTCACTGATGAATGATTAGCATATAAGCTTTATGAAATATACAAATAACACCCAAATACGACGGATAATAATAAATACACAATGATATTAAATTATACATGACTGAATTATGAAAAATAGATTATATTACATTATATGAAAAAATTTTCACCAACTTTAAAAGTTCACCAAAAAAAAATATATTTCCAACTCAAGTTAGCATAACAAAGAAGCAATGCTATATGATTAATAAAATTTATTATTTTTAATTAATATTTAACTAATATTCTGTATCTTAAGTGCAAAAATTTAAATTTTAAACATTAAATTTAACTTCTAACAGTATAAAAAAAATATTGGCAAAAAATATTAATTAATATTGATAAAAAATATTGTTACTAACATTTATTCACAGAAAGTATATGCAAATAATTTGTATGATTCAAATCTATTAATTATTTGGATTTAATTTATATAAATATCAGTATAAAATTAATTTTTACAGACATCCAATTAACATATCAATACATCAACAAATAATTTTCACTTAATCACCCACATGAATATTATAAATATATGCGATTAGACAAAAATAGAAAGTTATTTAATGGTATTAACACATAAAAATTAAAATAATCTAAATTAAGGTAATTAAGGACCTAAAATGACAATAACCTTATCAACATGTGTAGATATTTGAGTACATATTTGTTTTGACAGAGTAATAACAAAAAGTTGGCAAAAGAAATAGAAAAAGGGACAATAATACATCAACACAAAACTGTTCCTTCACAAAAGAAACAAATGTTGTTATCATATATATGCTCAACTACTTTTAAGAGAATAAGAAGTCCAACAAAATTTCTAAATTTAACAACTTTATTGTCTATAAAACGATATTTGATCTCATGCAATAACATGCAATTTACAACTAGTTGATCAAGTGAGCTAGCAATAATGGTGGTTGATATATCCGTGTCAATTAAAGCAGGAAGCTCTGATTATTTGGAGAAGCATCCAGAGCGTAAAATATCTTTTTTTCGAAATTCTTACGTTGTTGGAATTACTTTTGCAGCTGGTATTGGTGGCCTTCTATTCGGTTATGATACTGGTATAAATATATGCATACTTTGTACCTTTTCATTGGTTAAAAAGAAAAAACAAAATGATATAGCTCATAGTTTGTTTTCATTTGCAGGTGTGATATCTGGTGCTCTCTTGTACATAAAAGATGATTTTGAAATTGTAAAGAATAGTAGTTTTCTTCAAGTAAGAGTGGGAGAAACTTGATTTTTTTCTCATTTTCTTTAATTTTTTAGCTTATAATTATGAATATGGTTACATGAAACGCAATTCATTTCGGTACAGAAATCATTATATGTTATACAGTACATCATATTAAAAATATTTGATGTGAAAAATGTACATATAGCGTTTCATTACACAAATAAATTGTGAATTGATATGCCGTATTATCTAAATGGTAAATTCACGTAATTATAACTAAGATACAAAAATTTTATTTGCAGGAACTAATTGTTGCCATGGCCTTAATTGGTGCAATTTTTGGCGCCGCCATTGGTGGTTACATTAATGATTTCTTAGGACGTAAGGCTGCCACTATTATCGCAGATATTTGTTTTGTATTAGGATCACTCCTTATCGCCGTTGCACCAAATCCAACTCTTATCATAGTGGGCCGATTTTTTGTTGGCCTAGGTGTAGGTTTTGCCTCTGTTACTGCTCCTATGTATATAGCAGAAGTATCGCCATCTGAAATAAGAGGTGGATTAGTTAGTATCAATTGTCTTATGATTACAACCGGGCAATTTCTTTCCTTTGTCATCAATTATGGTTTGACTAGAGTAAGTATACCCAACACTTTAACCAACAATACCAATACTAATACTTTTGTCTTCATCTACATTCTTGATTTTCTAACGTCAAAATTATGTATGTAGGTTCCTGGGACATGGCGTTGGATGCTTGGAATTGCAGGTACACCAGCTGTCATTCAATTGGTTCTTATGGCCTTTCTCCCTGAATCCCCAAGATGGCTCTATTTGAAGGTAAACGATGATATAAGATTAGTGATCATTCACGTAAAATTGTCTCTATGCTAAGATAATAAGTGATAACTGTTAGATAATTTAACATGTTCAACTAAATAGTAATGCTAGAAAACTAATTTTTTTTAGCCAACATGAACCAATTTTTTTAAAATTATTTTATTTATCTTAAATTTTAAAACCTGAATCTTAAATTATAAACATAAACTTTAAAGTTAACTAACTAAATTATCATTTAATAATGTTTAACTGTCATCTTCACATGAAAAGAACTTTATGTTAGTAGCCACATATAAAATCTAGGTAAAATAAATCCTTATGTTGATTTCCTTTTGGTACAATAACTAAAAGCTTAGTTCTTTTTTAACTTACAGAATAGAAAAGAGGAAGCCACCAATGTTCTTTCTAAGATCTACTCATCACCTCGATTGGAGGATGAAATAGAAATTCTTGAAACTCACATGAAGCAAGAACAAAGGGATAAGGTCAAAGTTAAATACAGTGATGTATTCAAGTTGAAAGAAATCAGAGTTGCATTCATATGTGGGGCTGGACTTCAAGCATTTCAACAACTTACTGGAATTAGTGTTATAATGTACTATAGCCCAACAATCATCCAATTAGCAGGCTTTAAATCAAACGAAATGGCTTTGTTCTTATCCCTCATTGTTTCTGCAATTAATGCCGGTGGCACAATTCTTGGAATTTACCTTATTGACATTGTAGGTCGAAAGAAGCTAACTCTCAGTAGTTTAACAGGTGTAGTTGGAGCCTTGATCCTACTCTCTGCTTCATGTTATGTTAGAGAACATGGCAACCAGAGTTTAGTTTATGGGTGGCTTGCTGTTGTGGGCTTGGCTTTGTACATTATATTCTTTGCACCTGGAATGGGTCCTGTTCCTTGGGCTGTGAACACAGAGATATACACTGAAGAATATAGAGGAATATGTGGTGGCATGTCTGCAACAATTAATTGGGTTGGTAGTGTCATCATGTCCATTAGCTTCCTTTCAATTGTGGATATCATTGGGCTTGGTAAGAGTTTTATGATTCTTTTGGCAATTGCTTGTGTTGCGATAGTTTTTGTGATTCTCTATATGCCGGAGACAAAAGGGTTGACTTTTGAAGAAGTTTCAAATATTTGGAAAGAGAAAGCCTATGAAAAAAATAAAAACACAGAAGGCATGGTTGAGCAAGCAAGTACATGATCAATAACTTTTATGATACGTTTAAGACCTGTAAAAGCATGAAAAGGCATAAAATTTTAGGGTTTGAACATGAAATGAAAAAGAACAAAAACTAAAAAGAGAAGAAATGAAAGATGTAATATGTGTGTGCGCACACGTATTTGTGTGCTTACCGGCAGCTTTGGCTAAAGAATTCTAAAACACCATCCCCATGGTTGGCTATATAGTTGATTAAGATAAAGTCTTCTTCTATGGTCCATGACCTTTCTCACTTTCGGATCTTGTGACATGTTAAGAGAGTGAGAGAGGGGGAGGGGCAGGGGGAAATGTTAAGGGAGAAGACTCTAGTGACATGTGTGACAAGCAATGCAAAATTAGTTAGATGAAGTTAGAATTTATTATAGGATCAATTAAGTGTTAGTTATTGATGTGTTGTTATTCTTTGTTTTTATTGTGTATATAACTGAGGTAACTTCAGGTGTAAATTAATACATTCCAATATCAATTCAGTTTCATATTCTCACCTCATTCTCGTAACTTTTTCTCTAGTTTCTTCTCTTTCAATAACTTTACTTGGTATCAAAGCTGGTCATGATCAATGATGACCTTAACTCTTGCATCATCATCATCTTCTGCGAAAAACACATTGGTTCCTCTCACTAATAAGCTTGAAAAAACCAATTTCTCAACTTGGCAACACATCGTTCTTCTTATAATCCAAATTCTTGAGCTTGATAATCACTTTAATCTAGCAAATGCACCATCACAATATGCATTTGTCATGGTTCTTGATATAAAGAAGAGTTGGATTCATCATCAAAATCATCAACTTCAACCGAGTGGTTCACTGCTAAAAACAAAGTGGTTCATTGCTCAACTTTTGCAGAAATGTGGAAGAAGATTATTCATATCTTTACCACATCATCAAGAGCTCGAATCCAAAGTCTCAGCTTCGAACTTGCAAGGAAACCTCATCAGCAATTGAATATCTTTCTAGCATTCAAAAGCTTATGTATTTTTCTCATTACTATTGGCTATCCAATGCAAGGAGATTGCATCCAAGCAATCTTGTTGGATGGCTAAACTCTTATATTAAATTTAAAAAAAATTAAACTGTTTTTGTTTAAAATATATATTATAATTCAAATATTTTGATAATTTTTTAAATAGACAATATAACACTAATAAAGTTATTGTAAAAAATTTAACCTGTTTTTCTATTAGTCATGAACACATATATATACAACCTTTGATATGAAACTATATCAAATATTTTCTATCTTAAAAAGCATAATTTACGATCCTAACAAATTAGAATGCATAATTTTCTATCCTAGTAAAGATACACATGAGAGTACTCTTTGAGTACCGTATTTATACTTAAATTATAGAAATATTATTAATATAATATTTCTATGTATATCTAAATTATCCATTAATACCCCCCTCAAGTTGGAACATGCAAGTCTTGAATGCCCAACTTGACCAATATTGCCTCAAACTTTTTGGCACCAAGAGCTTTAGTAAAAAAGGTTGGCCAACTGAGTTTGAGTGAGAACATAAGATGGAAGGAGGCGTTGGTGCACGATCTCATCCCGAACAAGATGACAATCTACTTCAATGTGCTTTGTGCGTTCATGCAAAGCCAGATTTTTAGCAATGTGAAGAGTTGCTTGACTGTCGTAATAGAGACGAATGGAGGCATGATGAGGCACGTATAGAGAGAAGAGTATATCTTTAATCCACTTCAATTCTTTTGTTATCTGAGCCATTGAACGATATTCAGCCTCAACAGAGGAGGCAGACACTGTCTGTTGTTTCTGAGTCTTCCAAGATATTGGTGAGTTACCAAGCTGGAAGAACCAGCCTGTGATTGACTTGCGAGTGAGTGGACAACTAGCCCAATCGGAGTCACACCATCCATAGAGCCATAAATCAGTCTCTCGTGGGAGAAGAATTCCTTGTCCAAGATGTCCCTTTAAATAACGTACAACACGCAAAGCAGCTTGCCAGTGTTCGATGCGTGGATTTTGCATGAACTGGGACAATATGTGAACACTGTAGGCCATATCAGGCTGAGTAAAACACAAATAAATCAGTCTTCCAACAAGTTGACGATATATGCTAGGATCGGATAAAAGAGAACCTGTAGCTGACCCCAATCGATGATTCTCTTCGCACGGTATTGCTACAGGCTTAGCACCTAGAAGTCCTGTTTCAGTGATTATGTCCAAAGCATATTTTCTTTGGCACAGAAAGATTTCAGTCGGAGATCTGGCAACCTCAACTCCCAAGAAGTATTTCAGCCGGCCAAAATCTTTCATGTGAAAACATGTGTGTAAATACTCTTTGAAACGTTGAATTGCAGCACCATTATTTCCTGAAATTACAAGGTCATTAACATATAGCAAAACTACCAATTGCACGCTATTGTAGTGAAGGCTAAACAAGGAATGGTCCTTTGGGGATTGCTTGAAAGCATATCGAATGAGAGTAAATGAAAGTTTTGCAAACTAGCATCGTGGAGCTTATCGTAGTCCGTAGAGAGATTTCTGAAGTTTACAAACCATTCCTTGTTGAGACACTTGAAAACCAGGGAGAAGCTTCATATAAACGTCCTCATCAAGTTCTCATGAAGAAATGCATTGTGGATATCCATTTGGTGGAGTTTCCAATCCTGGGCTGTTGCCATTGTGAGTGTTGTACAAATTGTTACCATCTTTACCACTAGAGAAAACGTTTCATTGTAATCCAAGCCTTTCACTTGATTATTTTTCAAAATTACCAGTCTTGCTTTGAACCTCTCTATTGTTCCGTCAGAGTTGTATTTAATTTTATAAATCCACTTACACCCATGTGCTTTCTTTCCTGGAGGAAGGGTTGTGAGCTTCCAAGTGTCATTGAGTTGAAGTGCACAAATTTCTTGGGACATCACTTCACGCCAACGCTCATCTCTAACTGCTTGAGAGAAAAATAAAGGCTCTCATTCTGTCTGGAGAAAGGAAAGAAAACTGCGGTGTTGTTTGGAAAAGGAATTATAATTCACAAAATTTTGTATAGGATAGGACACACCTGAGGATTTTGATAGAGAGGGAGGTTGGTCGGTAAGGCCTATTAGTATCGTAGCAGCAAAGACAAAATCGCACAACCTGACTGAGGGTGTCTTCATGTGGTGACCTCGACCAAGTGGAACGTCCATCGTGACTAGTGATAGATAAGAAATCGGCGTTGTTTCTACTACACTTGGTTCCGATGCATCGTCAGCGATGTACTCTTCAATCTCTTTATTGAGCTTATGTCCCCCTTATTGGTCAATAGGTTCTTCAATAGGGGAGTCCTCAGCACAGTCATTCAAGTGTGGAGTACTGGTCTCGATGTATGTGTCTTCTTCAATAATTATTTCTGTCACAAGAGGTCCAATATCTTCAATCCTTGGTTCCAAAAACTAATCCGCTTTAAAGGAAAACACATCTTCAACAAAATGAACGTCACGAGAAACAAAGAAAACTTCTTTTTCCAAGTCAAATAGTTTCCATCCTTTTTGCCCAAAAGGATACCCGACAAATACACATTTTCGACTATGGCTGGCAAATTTGTCTCGTTGCCTATTCTGATTTTGAGCATAACACAAAGAGCCAAAAACCCGCAAGTGTTCATAACTTAGAATTGTTCCATGGAAAACCTCATACGGAGTCTTGCCCTTCAGTACTGAGGATGGCGTACGATTAATTAAATAGCCAGCAGTTAAGACACATTCTCCCCAAAAGTGGATTGGAAGATTTCCTTGAAAACGTAATGATCTAGCAACATTGAGAGTATGTCAATGTTTGCGCTCCACTCGTTCATTTTGTTGCGGTGTATTAACACATGATGATTGGTGAACAATGCCTTGTTGTAGGAAGTATTGTTTTAAACACATGAATTCCGTTCCATTATCAGATCGCACCATTTTAACATATTTTTTATATTGGCGTTCAACAAAAGTGAAAATTTTTTTCAATGTGATTGATACCTCAGCCTTTTTTTTCAACAAATATATCCAAACTGCTGGTGAACAATCATCCACAATAGTTAAGAAATACGAAGCACCACACGAGGAGGGAGTTCTATAGGGTCCCCACAAGTCACAATGGATTAAATAAAAAATATTGGAAGCTTGATAGTCACTCAAAGAAAACTTATCTCTTGTTTGCTTAGATTTTTCACAAATTTCACAAATCTCATTGGCTGTATATTTTCCACTTACATTACGAAGCATTTGTACAATTTGAAATGATGGATGCCCTAGTCTCTTATGCCAAAGTGCTAGTTGATTCTATGTTCTGGTATGACAAGCTTGAATCTTGTATGCCCACGATACCAATAGAGCCCATCCTTCCGCTCACCCGCTCCAATCAGCGTCCTCGAAGTGCGGTCCTGTATGACACAAAATTTATCAGTAAATTGTACTAGACAGTATTCTTCATCTGTTAATTGAGAAACTGAGAGTAAGTTGCATTTTAAATGAGGTACATAGAGAACATTTTTCAATTCAAGTCCTCCTTCAAGTATCACTGTTCCTTGCTTGCACTATCACCTGCTCTTCATCCGGTAAACCTACTAGACACCCGCATATAGTTTTCTTTTCACATAAATTTTTCAGGGTTCCAGTCATGTGGTTGGAAGCTCCACTATCAATGATCCATAAATAAAAAGTTCTCTTGCCAGTCATTTTCTCGGAGTCATTTGGTGTTTGCTTATTTATCATATCTACCAATACTTGCCATTGTTCATTGGTCAATCCTGACATCTCATGTCTCGTGTCTTCCATGTTGGTAGCATGCCTACCACTTCCATCAGTGTGTGCCACATTTGCACACACTGGAATTCCTCGAGTACACATGCCCTGTCATCCGTAGCCTTTGCCACTGTCTCTTCCTTCATTCCTTGGTCCATCGCCCCACCATTTTGGATATCCTACAATCTGAAAGCATCCTTTAACATCATGCCCACTTTTGCCACAGTGAGAGCATATTGTTGATTTTTAGCTAGGATCTCCTCGTCCTTTCATCCTATTCCCTGCCTGTATTGTGAGTCCCATAACCAATCCTCTCTCTTCTGATGCTTTAGCCATCGTCTTCACTCTCTCGTCTTGGACTAGCATTGCATACACACGATTCAGTGATGGCAAATGATCGGTTGCCAGAATATTTGACCGCACTATTTCATAAATCACATCATCTAGGCCCATCAAAAATTGGTTGACCCTCTCTTCTTCCCTTCGCTTCTCAAGTTGAGATCCAATCCCGCACTTACATCCACCACACGTGTATTTTGGAATTTGCTCGCACTATGCTAATTCATCCCACAGTACTTTCAATTTCCCATAATACGCCGTCATGGTCATTCCTTCCTACTTACATCTCATCAAATCTGACTTCAGTTGTTGTATTCATGGTCCGTTCACAGCGGAAAACCGCTCTTTGATATCTTCCCATAGTGTCCGTGCGTTCTCTACATACGCAACGGTCGACCGTAGGCTTGGTTCGATCGTGTTCAAGATCCATGATACAATCATGGATTGGACTGTCCACCAATCCTCAAGATTAGATGTACCTTGTTCTGGTTCCATAAGAGTTCTATCGATGAATCCCGATTTTCTCCGAGCCCGAAGTGATATTTTCACAGCTCTAGCCCATTCCTCATAATTTTCTCCACGTAGCTACACTTGCGTGATTACATTTCTTGGGTTGTCACTCGCATTGAGGTCATATGGCGAGTAAGTTTTCTTAGTTCCTTTTTCTGAAGTCTCTGGTACATTTATTTAGTTCTTTCTTGATTCTGCTGCCATGGTTATGCAGCCTAGGTTCCTTTTGTGTTTGTCGGTATTAGAGTAAGCTTTGATACCATGTAGAAAATTCAACCTGTTTTTCTATTAGTCATGAACACATATATATACAACTTTTGATATGAAACTATATCAAATATTTCCTATCTTAAAAAGCATAATTTACGATCATAACAAATTAGAATGCATAATTTTCTATCCTAGTAAAGATATACATGAGAGTATTCTTGGAGTACCGTATTTATACTTAAATTATAATATTTCTATGTATATCTAAATTATCCATTAATAGTTATAATATCTTTTATTTTGTTGAACACTTCATGTTTGTTAGTTATTAAATGAGAAAATCACTACAAGAAACATTGTTAAAATTGACGGCCAAATCGACGGCTAAGCCGTCGATAATATTAAAATTCGATGGCAAAATAGACGGCAGAGGTGGTCGCTATTAAGCTTGTCGATTTTTTAAAATTCTAATAAAATCGACAGCTTGCCTAACCGTCGATAATAATTTAATAAAATCGACAGCGTTTCTGTCTATAATGAGTTTGAGAATTTTACCTTCTTATTAAAATCGACAACATTGCTGTCGATATTATTATATAAAATCGACGCCATTTTCGTCGATTCAATAAAATTGACAATATTTATGTCTATAATATGCTTAATAAAATCGACAACGTTGCCGTCGATATTTGATTCAATAAAATTGACACATTTGCCGTCGATTTAATTATTTAGATACCGACAAATTCTGTGTCTATATTTTGGCTTTTTTGTCTATTTTAAACTTAAAAAGCGACAACTCTACCGTCGATTTTAATAGTTATATATTTTAATTATTTTTTTCTATTTAAAAAATAGTAAACAATTAACGGAAATAAACTTTTAAATATAATCATAACTAATAATTATCATATATGTAAAAATTTGAAATCAATTTCAATTTTGGAAAAAGATGCAGCAAGCCAGTCTCTCAAGAACCGTATGATTGGACAACAATATTTAAATTCCTGTAACTAATTAGCTACATGATGATAATAATCAAAAGAAAACTTTCCTGTTTGAATGTTTCTAATGTAATAGCATATCTAAAACTATTTGGCAACTGAAATAAATAATTATAAATTCTTTGAGGAAAGATCAAATGGCTACTTTTGTGAACATGGCGACAAAAAATCCACTAGTTTGCGATGTTAAGGGTCAAATCTCCATGCTTTTTGGTATCCCGCCACTTTTACAAGCCCAATTTCTGGCACCATCTATCTCTGCCAACTCTGGATAGTAAACAATCATTTGTCAAACAACAGAAAAAAAAAAGAGAAAAACCTCAACAATATCATATTAGATTATTAGTAATATATGGTTGATACAATGATACTACACAGTATGAAAACTTCTTTAGGGAATGTAGATGATAACGGTGTAAACGGTTAGAAACAGGCTCTGTAAAAACCTCCAAATCTTCAAAGTTGTCACATATATTCCCAGATTATTCATATGATCAACTAGCATAAGGATAATCAAAATGCCACCACTGACTTACCTGAACTTCTCAATCAAACAAAGTTGAGTGAAACCGAAACAGCAAGTAGAGAATTGCTTCTGTCCGAAATTGATTTTACAAAAGAGTGCAACAATGGCAAATTGAGAAACTCCTGAACTTATACAATAAAGAGATACAGATTTGGCACTTGCCATGTAATTGTGTGATGCCATTCTGGTTGAAAGCAAAAAGCAAATTGCATAATCCTCACACCTAAAGATAACAAAATTATAAGAAACATTAGTAGGAACAGTGCAAACAAGGAGACAAACCAAATGCTCTAAATTAACAATTTTTCAATTGATGATAGGGACTTTAAGCATTCGAGAGCTAGGAATAGCTATAACATGAACAAATACTATTCACAGAATCTTATTATTCTTCAATCAATTAACTCAATTCAAGTGTTTTTATACCTTTTTGTCCATATCTTCTTTGATCATTCTTGATTCTTCTTGTTCCATCTTCAGCTCCTCAATAGCTCTGCAGAACTCGGTGTTTAATGTCTCTGATGCCTTTAGCCTTTTCTCCATTGCTAACAGTTCTACTTCTTTCTTCTTAACCAGATTTTCTGAGTTTTCAATTTGATGACTTCAATAGAAACTTGTGTCTTTGGCTTCATGCAACTCTTTGTCCATTCTCTCAATCGACTTGTTCAGATAAACATTCTCTGCTTCTGTCAACTCGAACCTTTTCCTCAACTTGTCAAGCTCCTGCTTAAGATCACAATTCATACTGCTAACATTGCCGAGGCATGATATATTAAAAAGACAAAAAATAGAAACAAAATATATAACAGAGGGGTAAATTGAGAGTGAATAAAGCAAGAAAAGAATTGTTGGCTCCACATAGATGCTTAACAAATAACTAAGATGCAGGAATGAATGAATATATAGAATAAATACCTGCATAACTCTCCCCTGCTATGTAAAAAGTCCTTGTTCTATATGATGGGAACTTGAGGAACCAGTTGTGGAGAAAAGTGTAAGCATCATTAGCTGTTACAAACAAGTTACAAATCAAAGATATGCATGCATGTGTTTGCATGTAACAAATCAAATAGTATTAATTATGTTAAGTTTAAAGTAATGGACCTGTCATTTGATCACCCAATTGATCATAATTACTAGTTGTGTTTGAGTAGGAAAAGCCAACTCCAACAGGAGATTCCAGGAATAAGATGTTGGCTTCTTGGTTCCAAGACAAGTTATTAAATTTGAGTCCCTGCCCATCAGAGTCCACTAAAAATGGACCAATCTCTTGTGTTGCTCCATATCCCACAAAAGAACATCCAGGTCCTGCATGCAACAAATTCAATTAATTAAACACATCATCATGATTTTAATTATATTATGATTATGATTAATTACCTCCATTAAGCCATAGGACCAAAGGCTTATCATCTGGGTTGGTAATGGCCTCAAAGAACCAGTAAAAGAGTGCTCTTCCATTGGTTTCATTCACAGTAACATAGCCAGCATAGTGCTCAAAATCCACAGCAGGCTGGCCAGTTAAGCCTCTCACAACATCACCATTATTATTATTATTATTATCATCTTACAAATGCCTTAACAAATAACAATCACTTGAAAATGGATATATCAGAAAAAATAGAAAGTATAGTAGACTACCTGTGTTCGTTAAGCCCATGAATGATTACCAGAATGCCCCTGAAAGGAATAGAGTAGAAAATAATTAATTCAAATGTGAAACAATGCAATACAACTGCAGGTTGCAGAATACCCCTCTGTTTCAATGATCAAAATTTTCTTTCATATATCTTTGTCTATTACTATAATCCACAGAAGGTTAAATGGTTAAGAATACTTTTCCCAAATGATTATTATCTCGTAAAGCAAGCAAATCAACAAGAAATGAAGAAGTTGAATGGTTAAGAATACTTTTCCCAATCGCAAAATGAAAATCTCCAGCAACCTTATTAATTTGAAGAGATCCATGAATATTGCATCCTTCACCTTCTTCATCCTTTACCCTCTGAACATACCCTTCTCTTTGACACTGATCAAACAAGTCCAAGTTCTCCGGCAACGCCCATTCCTTTTTGTTATACGCTTCTTGAACTTCTTCACAAGAATTATAACAATTGCCATCAGCACCATAACAAGAACCGCAATACTCTTCGTCGTACGCTAATCTGCCACCATGTATTTGTAAAGGCATATGGATTTTTATAAAAATAAACAATGATTTATTTGATTTGTAATAGAAATAATAACTATTTTCTTTGATAAACAAATTCAAGATTTTATTATTATGATTTTGGTCGGAAAACAAATTCAAGATTATCACAAGAACCGCAATACTCTTTCTTTTAAATTTTATTTTATCTAATCACATTGTAAAATTGTGACAAACTAGTTAAGCTGAAGTAATGTGATGAATTGATTATGCTAATTAGGTTTAACAAACGCAAATTCAGAATTTCATGATAAAAATAGTAGATACAAAAATTGCAAAAATAAATATAACAATCAAAGAAAGACAGGGAGGAACTTACAACAAGCTGCAATGGCGACATGCTCTAGCATCGGGCTCACAGGGACGACGATCGGCAAAGACATTGCAACGACGAGTCTGTGGAAGAAGAAGAACTTACATGCAAATTCACAAATCACAATGCGTGATAGAGAGAGAGAGAGAGAGAGAGAGAGAGAGAGAGAGAGAGAGGAACTCACATGAAAAGGAGCGACAGCGGGTTCGGCGGAGGAGAAGAAGAAGCAGCTCTGCTCTCAGGCAGAGGAGAAGAAGAAGAAGACGACGCTCTGCACTCAGGTGGAGGCCGGCGGGTTTTCTCAGGCGTCGAAGAAGAAGAAGCTCTGCTCTCTACCTCTCTACGTGACTATGATTCCATCTCTGATCTCTATTCTTAGGCGATGAAGGAGAAGAAGAAGCTCTGCTCTCTGCCTCTCTACGTGACTATGATTCCATCTCTGATCTCTATTCTTAGGCGATGAAGGAGAAGAAGAAGCCTCACTCTGAAGTCTGAACTATGATTCTATGAAGGTTTGGGGTTAAATTTTGGGGAAATGAGTGAAACGAAGGACGCGGGAAGCCAAAGGCGGGAGTGATATTTTTTTATGATAAAAATCGACAGCTCGACGACTCTTTCCGTCGATTTTAGTTAAAATAAAAATCAACATCTAGTCGTCTATTTTATATAATAAATCTATACTGTTTATCCAAGTTAGAAAAGAGATCTCTATCGTCTAAATTTATAGACAGTAATAAATGTCGATATTTTAATTATTAAAATAGACAATTAGTCCGTCGATTTTAAAGAAAAAAAATTTTAACCACTCTTTTGTCGATAATGTGACGATAGAATTTAAAGGTTAGAAAGTTACCAAAATAATAGACGACATCGTCGTCGATTTTAATATTTTATTTCTGGTCATCTATTTTTCATTTTATCAACGGCAAGCCATCGAAAAATATCGACAAAAAACTTAACCGTCGATTTTTGGCGTCGATAATTACGCTGTTTCTTGTAGTGAATAATGTTTGTACATTTTGTTTAAATTTTTCTGTATATTTTTTTATAATATAAAATATAAATATTTTCATTATTTATCAATTACTTTTAAATGTAAAAATAAAAGATGAAAAAAAGGTATACCAAAATGATGCATATAAAGCTTTTTGTTAAATTATACTTTGATAAATTTAATTAAAGAAAATTATATGTATAGAGCTTAATTAGTTATATGTATATGTATTCCATTATGTGTGTGTAATTGTTGATTGATTGGCTTGTAAAATTTTGAACTTAAATAAGTATGATGCATGTCAATACCAATGGGTTTCTAAAAGGGAGAGCCAGCAGTGATCTACTTGGTCTGGTGGCAACGTTCAAAAGGCCAAGTCATAAAGGAGAGAACTCAATCTAAAGAAGTGAAAAGGGGAACACCAGATTTTTGGATAAAGGGAGTGGATTGACGATGTCGCAGTTTATAGACAATCAATTCACAAAAAGTACTTGCTCTTACTCTCGGCTGATTTTTTTATATATGAAAAAATTATTGATATTTTTGTTAAAAATTGGATTATTTGATGTAATTATAAGTAAGTGAATTTTGTAAGTGGAGAGTTAACACGTGGGAACGTGTTGCAATACGCGATAGGCGTGTTGAACACGTGACAATATCTTGACCAACACGTAGAGTATGTTGAAACATATGGAGAGCGTGTTGAATAATTTTTACAATATTGTAATATACTGCAAATGTCAATATTCAATTAAAATACTATCTCCATTTCTATATTAAAAATAATTTTCGCTTACTCTCCTACATATTATTATTTTTTTTCTTTTTTTAATAATGAATGTTCTACGTATTATTATTATTATTATTTTTCTTTTTTTAATAATGAATGTCCTGATGTATTTGCTAATGAGTTATAGTTCAAATAACATAGTTTTTTGATACTCATCTAAAAGTTTACAAGTTTAAATCTCCTTATCTTTGATAAAAAAAAATATATATCCTTACTACTATTTTAGTACCGTTTTAATTTGTGTATAAGTGTTTTCCTTTACAAAAACTTGCTCTTACTCTCTTACATATTATTAGTGGTTTTTTTTTTTAAATAATAAATGTCTTTATGTATTGTATGTACCGTTTCAATCTGTATATAAATATTTTTAAAAAAAAAATAAAACATTAAAAATTTATATATAATTATTTTTATATAAAATTAATAATTAAAATTTATTAAATAATAAATTAATTAAATATATTAAATTATTTAATAATTCTTAATTAATAATTTCCCATAAGACAATAACATTTGGATTTTCACTTTTCAATTACATTCCCTACAAATATTGTTCATGAGATTATTAGTTGGATAGCCATTGAGAATCGATCAAACATTTTTTTGGCCTCTTGGAGATTGGACTTGTACTCTTGTATTTGAATAATTCGTGCAGAGAATTTATTTTTGAATCAAAAGCATGTTTAAACAAGAGGTAAATATTAACTCAATATCTAAAAGATTTTGACATTAATAAAATAGTATCTAATTTTTGTTATCGATGAAATAGTTTTTAAAAAATTTTAAAAATTAACAAGCGTATTTCTAAATTTGCTGGAGCACATTTTCAACATAAGATGCTAAAATGGCTACCGTATTTTGATGATATAACTTATTTCTTTAGATAATTACTAAATTATCCTTTATAATTAGTTAAAAAATAAAAAATTCCTAATCTTTTGTCCTAGGTTTTACTAAGTTGGAAATTGTGCCTCCACTCCTTCTCTCAATGTTGTTCGCCATCTTCCTCCCTTTTTACTGCCAAACTCCCCCCCCCCCCAACACTATTTCTCCTTCTTACTCTCAAGGTCACCGCAGAATTCTTGTCGCATGCCTGAAACCCAACCTGAGGAGAACGTCGTCATCGCACGCCTAATCCATCTTGAGGAGAAAGTCATCTTCGCGCGTCTGACCCCTCCAAGGAGAATGTCGTCTTTATGCGCCTGAGGAGAACCGTCAAAGGCAGAATTGTCACGTCCTAGGTAGAAGCATTGCCTTTTTTATCGCATCAGAGGAGAATTGTCTTCATTGTCGTCGAGAAAGATCACATTTCAAGAAATGCACCGAATACCGTTGGAATTACTGGCGGATTCAGCAGATAATCCGTCAGTAATTAGTTTATCGTCAGATTGAATTTTTCGGTATAAACGACACCGAGAAATTTTTACCGATGGATTATTCCATCCGACGCTAATTACTGACGAATTTTTTGTCAAGTTTTTCAATTAATATGACGAAAATAAGTTGATGATTATCGTCAGATTAGTTCGACGGTAACTTTGGCGCCATATTATGTTTTGTAGCGTCCAATTACCGTCGGATTTTTTCACCGATAAATCCTACGGTAGTTGTGTTTTTTCACAATTAGCCCACAATTAATAATAAAATTAAAATTTTTGTTTACAAAATTAGGACAGAAATTCAAAATTATTAGAAATTAACTAATAATTTTATTAAATATCAATGGTTTGAATATAATAAAAAGTCAAACTAAATAGAATACAATTAAATATATATGAAATAAATTAAAGCCCTAAGCCGTACGGATCTTGGTAATCATCGCCGTCGTCGTCTTCGCCATGCTGAGGCAGAGGAGTAGGTAGTGCTGATGTCAGTTTTCCACCAGTAGCATTGCCGCTGGTACCAGTAGCGCTGCTGCCTCCAGCGTGCATCGACTCGTTGTTCACCTCCATCTACTCTCGCAAATGCTCTACCCGCTCCAGCTTCTCCGTCAGGTCTACGCTGATGGTAATGACTCCTCCCACATGTGCAAGAAGGTCGTTGTACCTCTGCTCAGATTACTAAGCTTGTTGGTGAAGCTCTTGTATGAGCTTCTGCACCTGCTCCCTCAAGTCGACAATTTCCTTGAGATCAGCAAGGCTGGTGGCAGAGGCAGATGAAGTCATCAATGTGGAGGTGTAGTGGCCGCTGGCAAAAAATAACCCCAATCTGAAGATATGATTCTTGTAGGGCTTATAGGTGGTCTCGTGCCAAACTCTATCAGGATCTACCACTGAGGCATCGGAGTTGGCGGGGTCATCCTTACTAGGCGGCTGAGATTGCTGGGTCACGGCCTCCAATCTCTGCATGTAGTCCTCCTGTGTAACACACGTTGTGGTTATGATGCCAGTTAATCGACTTTAAACTGAATAAATTTCAAAGTTAGAATTAATTGAAACTCACGTAATGAGTCGCAGACCACTCATCAGCAAATCTCTCTTTGTTGGCCTTCAATGTACGGGTATACTTGAAGGTCTCTGTCAATGTCGCCTCACGATCCAGCAACTTAGACTACACATATTGAACCAAATAATAAAATAAATCCAGTAACAATTAATTCAAATAATAATTAACAAAAATTAGTAAATAAACTAGATACAAGCTTGCTCTTTGTCTTCATGAAAGTCGCCAATCCACCAGTATACTTTAACGACATCGGCGAAGCCCTGTTAGCTCTGTTTGTCAGAAGGGGATACTTGAACCCCTCATCAGTACTAAAATGGACGCTCAACTCCTTCTTAAGATCTGGATGGAGACAAATAGTGAGGTTGTCGCGCCCCTAATGAACGTCTTGCATCATCTACTAAAGTCGCTTAGCTATCTGGTGGTCGTAAATCTTCTTGATCAAGATATCATGTTCCTTATTCCAGATAAATTTTTCCTACACAAAGTAATTCAACAACATTAGTTAGTCAAAAAAAAAAACAGTTGAAGTACAGTTAATTCAACAACATTGAGTTCTTACCGTCCACTTCTGAAACCATTGCTCTCTGGTCTTAGCAGGGATCTTCGTGTAGCTTGGTCAAGTAGTGTCGTACATGGACTTAATCACGTTGAAGATCTCCTATGTACATACTTTGTTGTTTGGTGCAAACCTATCAATGAAAAATTTAAGAATAGCAAAGGTTAAATTACATAGTTGGTTCCTATACTTTTAGTGAAATTACAAATTGGTCCCTACACTTTAAAAGTTTATAATTGGGTCCCTAAAAAGAATTAAGATTTGCATTTTAGTCCCCGTCGTTCAAAAAGTGTTTGATTTAGCAGAATATTCTTAGCATATTCTCTATTTTAAACATGTGAGTTGCACATGTTTGACAATAGCGATCAATTTGTAATTTTAGTGAAAGTAAGGGGACCAACCGTGTAATTTAACCATTTGAAAATGACAAAAAACTCTCTAGGCTATCTGAACCCACCCCGCCCCTCCCCAGCTCTCACTCTCACTTTCTCATTTTCCAAAATGGCACTCTAACTCCAGCGCTCTCTGTCTCTCACCCAGCCTTTGGGGATCCGGTGAAAACCCTCCCTCTACCATGACTGCAAGACCCACTCGTTCTACCTCTACTACTTGTCGTCATGTTTGCAAAAAGAATATATTATTAACACTAGTAAGCATATATACCACACAAATCTTTCAACATTTATATTATTTTAAAAAAAAATTGACATAACTTTCCTTAAAATTGGACATATATCAACCTTTACAGTTTCAACAAATCCAACCAATCTCAATCTACAACATCAGTCAAAACTCAATTAAATTCACAATATTTTCAGCAAAATATATTAACTTATTTATACATTGAAAATGCAACATTTTTATTTGAGTTATGCTCAAAAATATAGATTAACATATTGAATCTAAATTAGAACTAATCTTTTACATTCTCATTAATTTATAGAAGTTATTTCAGCAAATAATTTTTATACATTTTTCTCTTGTGTATGTACTATCACACTTAGCTTGCCCTTTGAAAAATTCAAAGGTCACTACAAGCTAAACAACTTTAGGAAAGTGCATACTTTTTATATTTAATTTTTTGTTTGAAAGCTATGTGAAAAAACTTCATACCTCCATCACCATCTATCTTTTTGTTCCAAGTTCACTTTATTTTCATATTTGAATTCATATTATATATATATATAATGTTTTACATATAGCACGCACTTTTACTTAGCATATACATATATCTATTTCTATTTGGAACCATAGTGATAAATTTGAAGCAATTTATGCTCATGTAAATTTACTTGAAAGAACATCTTAATTATTGATATCAAATTTAACTTAATCCTAAATCCTAAATTAGCATATGATAACCAAATCCTAAATCCTAAAACAATATATAACTAAATCTTAAATTCTAAGTTAACTTAACCCTAAATCTTAAATTAGCGTATAATAATCAAATCCTAAATCCTAAATTAACTTAAACAAAGAAAAAAAGTGACCATATAACCTGAGGAGCGAACAAGAAAAGAACTCAGGAGAAGAAGAACACAGGGGAGAGAGAGAGAGAGAGAGAGAGAGAGAGAGAGAGAGAGAGAGAGAGAGAGAGAGAGAGAGAGAATGAACGAGCTGACAGAGGGGAGAGGATGAACGAGCTGGTTTCGGTGAGGGAGAGAGGAGGCGGTGACAGGAGGGTCGACGGCAGCAGGGCTGACAGAACGGTAGGGAGAGGAAAGGGTTAGAGAGAGTGGGAGAAGAGAGGTTACATAGAGAGAGAGAGAGAGAGATAGGAGATTTTGAACTGAAGGGGGGAGTGGTTTCGCACTTTGAATTTTTGGACTCGTTGCCATCGGATTTACCGGCGGATAAATCCGATGGTAACGCATTGTGGCCACCAAAACGCAGTGTTTCACTAAATGGGTTTACCAGCGGAAAAATCTGTCGGTAAATTCCACGCTACATTTTGTACCTATTTTTTCCCCTTTTTCCTCCAGTTATTATCGACGAATTTACCGTCGGAAACAAAAATTCGCCGGTAATGATTTGACCTGACAAATTCCACACCAAAATCGTCAATAAAGCCAATGCTAATGTGCGATGCTAAATCCAACGATAACTCCGACGGTAATCAACACATTTCTTGTAGTGTCATCAAAGGTAGAACCGTATTCATTGCAGTCCGGTCTCTGTCGCCACCTCCAACAAGATCGTTCTTCATTGTCGTCGTCAGTATCTTCGTTGTTGGTCGTTCTTCTTTCTGGTAAGTCAGCCTCTTCGCATTTCATCTTTTGAATGTGAACAAAATTAAAACTAACTTGTGTTAAATTTTTATTTATGAGCTTGTTGAATGCTGATGAACAGAATTTGTATTCCTGGAGTTGTTGTTGAACTAATTTTTTTATTGTTCTTCAATTTTTATTTTTAGTTTTTCTTTTTAAACTTTTGTGTTTTGTTATTTAGTTTATCAGATTGTATAATAAAAACACAGTCATTGAAAGGATCATATATTGAAAAAGATATAACTCTAATTTTCACATCGGTGGTGGTAGTGGTGCTGCTTGAAACAACAATAAAGAAGTAAGGAGGAACCATGGAAGGAGCAAGGCAAACCCTTTTGTAGAGGTTGACATGGAGAAAGTTAGCTTAGGGTAAAAGAATTGGATTTTTTTTCAGCTTGTAATTATTTAATTAATTATAAAAGATAATTCAGTAATTAGTTAAAGAAACATATAATATCATCAAATTAAAATTTAATTGGTGGGCACACAACATCCTTTTCGTCGAAAATGTGTTTTGGCGAGTTTAGGGATACGTTTGTCAACTTTTAAAATCTTTTAAAAATTATTTTATTAATAACAAAAGTCAAGTACCATTTTGTTAAGATTTTATCTTTCAAAAACTAAATTGATATTTGAAAAAGTCTAGAAAGCCAGCACTTTTATTAAAATTTGACCAGCACTTAATTAGCAAAAGAAAAGTAAGTAATTCCACATCATTAGATATAATCTCACACCATTAAAAATACTAATAATGACTAATTAATGACTATAAATCACAAATCACAAAACATACTAACTCCCTAACACTTCTCTTGATATTTACCTCTTTAAACAAAGTACCAATTTTTTTCCTCTTGTTTACTATCGTTGAAATTTTAAGTATTCATTTTAATTCCTAAAAAAATATTCTTGCTCACTTAAAAAAATAATAATAAATATTTTCTAAAAATCATTATAGAATTATTATTTTTTATATATAAAAGATTAAGACTTGTATCTATTATTTTGGGTTAAAAATTTTAAATATATTTCAAATTAATTAATCTCATATTTTTTATACTTAAACACATTGAGTTAAAAAATAATAATTTGAAAAATATGAAATTAATGTGAAAAAATAAATAAGTTATTTAATAATTAAATAAGAGTTATATAATTATTTCAAAGATTGATTTGTTTTATTTAAATTTTAAAATATTAATTAAAAATAATATCAAATAAACATGATATGTCCTTTTTAATAATTATTATGTTTCGGTTTAACTCCTAAATTGAGTATAAAGTTGTGGCAACATTCTTTTTGAATATATCAACTCATAAGACATAATTTAGAATATAGAGTAAGTGATAATCAGGTCTTTAAAAATTTTGACTTCAAGCTAATTAGTTCATAAAGAAAAAAAAGTATCAATGTAGTTCTGAAAGATAGTAAATAATGGACACATGATATCTTTTTATCAATTTATCAACTAAAACTTAACGATAATGTTTATATGTACTGTTAATTACTCTGATATGTCTATTTATGAAATATAGTCATGTAGATAACAATTTTTGGAATGAAACATTAGTTGTTTTAGTAGAATTTGTGATAAATAGAGAACAACTGATAAAAGGTATATAAAAACTCAAAAGATAATAAATGCTTCACTATCTAAAATTACATCATTTTTCTGCTCATCTGACAATAACAAGACATTCACCACTATAAATAATAAAATACATAAATAATTTGGTTTCGTTTTACACTATTCATTGATAAAAAGACATACATATCCATAATTTACTATTTTAGAGGACTTAATTATTTCTTTTTTCAAAAAATAATTAGTCCAAGATCAATACTTTCAAAAATCTAATTATTACTTTCCTCTAGAATATATAACATGCATATATCACGCACAATTTTATCTGCGATCTCTCCAAATTTACCTTTCAAACAATATAAATAAAGAATTTAACGCATGTCCACGCGAATTCTTATAGTCAACACAAGTTTAAGCCAAATTATTACAAAAAGTTAAGTTGAAAAGTTTGGAGTATCTTCCATTCTCCTTTCTTTGATTCTAATGTTATGTTTCCCAAATCCTACTCTCATTCACATCTCATAGTGTCCCCATCCAAGCTCTATCTGAGTCAGTCCCCACCACCTTTCTGTTCTCATCCCACTTCCATATATATTTTCTTTTTGAAAAGAAATAACATCATCATGCTACCTTATCCGATCCTACCATCTTAATATAAGTTCTTAACTCCCTACCATCCTTACTCCATAATCCAATTCTTCATCCGTTAATAGTTTTAGGAAAAGTATGAGGAGCCAATGGAATATTTATACAATGTGTACAATAGAGGTTTAGGGAGTATTAGAGATATAATCATTAGTGTTACCTTTTTTCATTAGTTGAAATTTTTGGGATGAGTGGTATCATGACATGGTACTAGAGTGCTAGCTCCGAAAGGTCAAGAGTTTGATCCTTGGTGAATTCCAAAATCAGTTTAAACTTTTGAGAAGATGTTTATTATCGCTAGTACTCGGATGGTTATTCTAAATAGTATGGAGAATGTTCATTTTGTAACTCAATAGTCTATTGTACACATTGTATAAATAGTCCATTATCTTCCTAGCGGGATCCATAATTTTATCATTGAAAACTTTGATCAATACACTTATTTAAACAGTAACTAGGAAAAGTAGTCTATACTAATTAATAAATATATGGGTCAACATATTCTATTGATTGAATAGATAGGTCATACGAACTTATTGAAATAAAGGGTGAAGGTTTTGGTTTCCTCTACAATGCAAACAATAATTAAGGTACTTTGAAAGTTACTAATATGTGATTTATTTAACAAAGGGAGTTGTATAATGTATACTATTGTTCTATAGTGATTTTGATAATTGTTGCGGACAATCAACAAGTGCAAAAGAACGAACTATGGCCTATGGGAACATCATTGTGAATCAGATCACTTACTTTCAACCACAAAACGTTTCTGCGGCAATACTTAGTACACGTCCAAAACACCAAAACCAATTATTGCTCCGTATTAATTACTTAAGAGTAAATATAAACATTAACTTTTAATTAATAATATTAATCAATTTTTTATTATAAAATTATTTTTTAACCCATACTTTTTGGATAGTTTAATTGAGAGAGCGACGCGTTATTATTATTATTATTATTATTATTATTATTATTATTATTATTATTATTATTAGGGAGTCACTCCGATAAAGACGTCTAAAACGTCTTTTTTTAAAGATTTTTTTAATAATTAAAATTTAACATATATAATCGATTAAATCGTGTTATTTTTGTCAAAATTAAGCCAGACAAATTAATTTGACCGAAAAATGGTGAATCCAATTTTGAATCGGTCGAAATTAATATTATTTTTTTATAAAAAATGACTACAATACCCCTATTATAGAAAATGACTAAAATAATCTTATTATATATATTAATTATGAGAACTCTAACTCTTTTCTTCTCTGTCGTCGTAGAGTTAGGATTTAGAGTTTTATATATATATATATATATATATATATATATATATATATATATATATAGTATTTTAGTCATTTTCTATGATAGGAATATTGTAGTCATTTTTTATAAAAAATAATATTAATTTAGACCGAATCAAAATTTGATTCACCATTTTTTGGTCAAATTAATTTGTCTGGTCTAATTTTGACAAAAATAACACGATTTAATCGATTATATGTATTAAATTTTAATTATTAAAAAATATATAATTTTAATTATTAAAAAATATTTTTTTTAAAAAGACGTTTTTTATGTCTTTATTGGAGTGGCTCCCTTATTATTATTACATAGGAAAATACTAAAGAACTAATATTCTAGTAAAAAAAAATAGTTAATGTTAAGTTGTTAACTCATGTGCAAGATTAATAAAATAAAATAAAAATGTTGACTACTTAACTTTTCTCTCGGCAATATATACATACAAACAAAATAGGAACATGCATGCAGTGAGTACTTCACTCCCGTCTTTGGGTATTAAATTGATGAGTCCCAAAGTCGGAAATATAATGAAGTTGAGTATAGTAGTGAATAGTGATGCCAAGAGCGTAAGTATCGGAAGCAGTTGTGGCTTTAGGGGGCAGAGGCATTATTGTATTAAAAGGTTCTACCTGTAAATGCATCAATTCAGCTAATAAGATGCATTTTATTTAGATATGTTTGTTGGCCTCATCGAGTTTACATGCGCCACACCTAACACAACGTGAGCAGTACCTTTCCAACATACCCTTTTCTTCTTTTCATTTTCTCCTATATATCTAATCCCTTTTTTGGCAGTTAACTATGCTTGCACATGTTTAAATTACGAAACAACTAACCAACCCTCTAGCTGGTGCCCTGGAGGCAATGCTGTTCATTTGATATGATGATTTTATGAGAAATGTGTTCTTTTAGTATCAATTTTCTCTCGCAAATACTTTGTGATACTTTAACCGATTATGTATTAGTGTTTTCTTAATGTGAAATGAATTGAAGAGCTCTCAATCTTAGGTAATCCATACCGTTGAGCTTAATTTGATTTTGGGCAAACAAATTGTATCTTACCGATATCCTCGGCTAACAACCTCACAACCGAGAACAAGTCAAACTCGTCACACGCGTCAAGAATCTCGTACTTAACCAAATATACTGATCTTCGATAACAAACCCTAAAAACCGGAACACTACTCTAACGTTCACTACGATACAGTCTATTTAAACAGACGACATAACCTCGTCTGGGGAAAGTGAAAAAGAGAGATAACAAGCTACTGAGAAAACAATGTCAATAGCTCACTCTTATTTTCCTTTATTGAAATTTATATCACCAAGCACTAACTTGGGCATCGGAGTCCTTTTTGTAAGTCTCGCGCCGAGGTCTTCAAGTTCCAAGGAGAAGTACTTCCGAGCCTCTGACGGAGCTGGTAGCCGATCATACTTCGGAAGCTTCATCTCGCCAGGAACATTTGGCGCCTACCGTGGGGCCGGATTTAATTAACCCCCTCCTTTTCTATTTCCAGTAATAGCATTCTCTCACACAGTCCGTGCTTTGTTTTTCTTTTCAGAAACCGAAGCATGACAGATCAGTCGGATACCCAGCCACATTCTCGGTCCAATACTGATCTGATGGCGGCCAACGCCGCTTTGCTAGCAGAAAATCAACGCATGGCCGAGCTATTAGCTACATTACAAAATGGAGGCGAAAAGAAGAATGTCAACAAAGAAACGAACACCGAACAGCGCGAGGAGCACCAGTCAGAATCCAATGAAAAAACGGGGGAACCCCCCCCTGAAAACAGGGAGACGACGTGCTAACCCTTTTTCTGAAGAAATTATGAGCTTTAAAATGCCTCAAAACTTCACACTCCCTATGACTCTGGCACCATATAAAGGGATCGGAGATCCTAAAGTCCACGTAACAAAATTTGAATCTATGATGTTCCTGAACAGTGATTCCGATCCTATTCTGTGCCGGTCTTTTCCAACTTTTTTAGATGGTGCCGCGTTATTATGGTTCTCTAACTTACCTGCAGGATCGATAACCAGTTTTGACGACTTCTCTAAGCTGTTCATTAACCCGTTTGCAGCCTCAAAGATCTATGTAAGGGACTCGGACTGCCTCAGCACAATAAGACAAGGACAACATGAAAGCCTGAAAGACTATATGATGCGCTTCACTACGGCCGCCATGGAAATCCCTGACCTCAACCCCGAAGTACAGCTCCACACCCTGAAGAGCGGCCTCCGACCGGGGAAATTCCAAGAGGCCATAGCCATCGCAAAACCAAAAATATTGGAAGAGTTCTGAGACAAAGCAACAGGACAAATCGAAATTGAGGAGCTGCGTGAAACTCAGAGAAACGAGAAACAACCATCACGAAGAGAAGACGACAAATTTCAAACAAAGGAACCCAAGAGGCCTTTCAAATTAACCCCGAAATTTGACTCATATACAAGATTTAACACGAGAAGGGAGGACATCCTAAAGGAAATACTACACAATAAGCTCATCAAATCGCCAAGCAGAGCCGGCTCATATCAAGACCAGAAGTTCGTCGACAAATCAAAACACTGCGCCTTTCACCAGAAGTTCGGGCATACCACTGATGAATGCGTCATTACCAAAGACCTCCTCGAAAGATTAGCGAGATAGGGACAACTGGACAAATATATAAGCAAAACCAGACCAGTTTCAGAGGACCACCATGACAGACGCCCAGAGCGGAGGCCGAACACACCAGACAAACCCAGAACACAACCTCCGCCACCAAGAGGAGTTATAAATTGCATATCAGGGGGATTCGCAAGCAGCGGCCAGACCAGCTCGGCACGCAAACGTCGGTTCTGAGAGATGTTAACAATGCAACAAACAAGTGAGTTAATAGCCCACAAACCTCGGACGCCGAACATATCTTTCAAACAATCTGACTATCAAGCAAGGTCAGACAACCTGGACGACCCAGTAGTAATCTCAGTCCAAGCGGGAGATCTTCTCGTAAAGAAAGTCCTACTCGATCCCGGCAGCAGCGCGGACGTGTTGTTCTATTCCACCTTCAAAAAATGAAGCTCAGTGAGCAAGCCTTGCTACCATCCTTCGGAGAGCTAGTCGGATTCTTGGGAGAACGTGTATCCATACTCGGCAGCGTATGGTTACAGATAACAATTGGAGACCATCCCCTGAGTAAAACCAAGGACATACAATTCTTAGTTGTTAACTGCAGCAGTCCGTACAATATTATATTAGGCAGGCCTTTTTTAAATTCTTTCGGAGCTATTGTTTCAACCATCCATCTTTGTGTTAAATTTCAGGCACAGGGGGACCAAATAGCTATGTACACTCCGACCACATTGAAGCTTGGAAATGCTACAACAACAGTCTGAGGATGAAATCGGAAAACAATCAAAACGGCAATACCAGCAAGGAAACATATGACGTCGCCAACATCGTCGGCGTCGCTGACCTCGATCCTAGAGAAGATCTTCAAGACAGGCCCGCACCAACAGACGACCTCGAAAAGGTACAATTGGATAACAATGACAACCACTTTACTTATATAAGTTGTTCTCTTCTTTCAGGAACCAAACAACGAATCATCAACATACTTCGGGCTAATGCCGACCTATTTGCCTGGTCGCCCGTGGACATGCCCGGAATTGACCCCGGCCTTATACGCCACAAGCTACAAATTGATCCAAAAGCTCGGCCAATAGCACAAAAGAAGCGAAACATGGGTGATGAGAAACGAGCAGCATGCCTGGAAGAAACCCAGAAACTCTTATGAGCAGGTTTCATAGAAGAGCTGCGGTTTACAACATGGCTCTCGAATGTCGTAATGGTAAGAAAAGCATCAGGTAAGTGGCGAATGTGTGTAGATTTCACTAACTTAAACAAAGCATGTCCTAAGGACGCCTATCCACTCCCATGCATAGACAAACTGGTAGATAATGCATCAGGATATAATATTTTGAGTTTCCTAGATGCATACTCAGGATACAACCAGATTCTAATGCACCCAAAAGATAAGGACAAAACAGCTTTCATAACTGAACTAGGAAACTATTGTTATAAAGTTATGCCCTTTGGACTTAAGAATGCAGGTGCTACTTATCAATGACTGATGGATAAGGTTTTCAGCAAACAAATAGGAAGAAACTTGGAAGTATATGTCGATGACATGGTCGTCAAGTCTCAACAAGACCACATTCATGACACTGACCTAGAAGAGGTATTCAATCAGGTAAGAAAGCACAGCATGAGACTCAATACGGAAAAATGTGCTTTTGGAGTCAACACTGACCTCGGCTTTATGCTAACAGCAAGAGGAATTGAAGCAAATCTCGAGAAATGTGATGCGATAATCAACATGAGGAGTCCTCGATCAATAAAGGAAATTCAACAACTAAACGGGAGACTAGCCGCACTATCCCGCTTCATACCAGCAATATCTACACATTCCCAACACTTCTTCCATGCACTTAAGAAGCAAACACAATTTAACTGGAACACAGATTGCGAAACAGCTTTTCAAAAACTAAAGACAATGTTATCCTCTCCCCCAATCCTGCAGAAACCAAGCCCAGGTAAACCCCTACTCTTATATCTAGCAGTTAATTCAAACGCTGTTAGCTTGGTACTCGTGACAGAAGCCAAGGGCAACCAAGAGCCAATGTACTTTGTCAGTAAGTCACTGCAAAATGCGGAACTAAGATGTCCACCAACAGAAAAGCTAGCCTACGCACTGATACTAACAGCGAGAAGGTTAAAGCATTATTTCCAAAGCAACCAAATAATTGTCAAAATAAACCAACCACTGTGACAAATCCTCACAAGACCCGAGGTCTCAGGTAGACTCACCAAATGGTCCATAGAACTCTCAGAATTCGACATCATCTATGAACCGAGGCCAGCTGTCAAAGCTCAGTTCTTAGCCGACTTTCTAGCAGAATTGACGGACCAAACAAACCAAGACTATATCTGGAATTGTATGTAGACAGCGCCTCAAATGCAGAAGGATCAGGAGCAGGAGTATACCTAACCAACAAACACGAGCTCCAAACCGAGCAGTTAATCAGATTCACATTCCAAACAAGCAATAATCAAGCCGAATATGAGGCATTGCTCGCAGGACTACAACTAGCACAATCGCTGAACATAACTCATCTCCAAGTCTATTGTGACTCACAGCTCGTCGTCCAACAAGTAACAGGACATTTTCAGGTAAAAGATAACCTATTAGAAAAATATCATACAATGGTAACAGACCTCATGCCATAATTCCATTCAATAAAAATTACACATATAGCTCGGGAACAAAACACCCGAGCATGTGCATTATCAAAATTAGCAACAACAAGGAAAAACATGCACGAATCTATTATATCTCAACGAACCCTCGCTGAACCAAGTTTCAGCAGCAAAAAAGTATTATCTATCTCGCAGGATCAGGACTGGAGGACACCATATAAAAGCTATATACAAACGGGAAGCATGCCAGCAACAATTAAGGACCCCAGAACATTTAAAAGAAGGGCAGCATCTTTCACGCTAATCGGAACCGACCTATACAAAAGGGATTTCTCACAACCACTATTACGATGCCTAAGCACGGAAAAAGCAAAAGTCACCATTAACGAAACTCATGAAGGGGTATGTGGTAACCATACTGGAGGAATGAGCTTAGCATCAAAGATAGCACGAGCCGGATACTATTGGCCGACGATGAGAAAGGATTGTATCAACAAAGTACGAAGATGTGATAGCTGCCAAAAGCACGCACCACTAATACACAACCCGGCCAAGCTGCTGCACACCTCGGAGGTAAGCTGGCCATTCGATAAATGGGGGCTCGATATACTCGGTCCGCTCCCCAAATCCCCCGGCCAGGTAAAATATTTAATTGTAGCAATCGACTACTTCTCAAAATGGATCGAAGCCATGCCATTGGAAAAAATAGGGGCCAATACGATCTTTTATATGAAAAAATATTATCTGTCGTTTCGGCATACCTCAAGCCATTATAACTGACAATGGTCGGCAGTTTACCGACCAAAACCTGGCAGATTTCTTACAGGGTTTTCAGGTTAAACATGATTTTTCATAAGTAGAACACCCACAAACAAACGGACTCGCCGAGGCTGCAAACAAAGTAATTCTAACCGCACTCAAAAAGAAGCTCGGCGAGGCAAAAGGAGAATGGGCCGATCTAATGCCGGAAATTCTATGGAGCTACAACACAGCCAAGCAATCCACAACACAAGAGACACCTTACCGACTTGTCTACGGAGCGGACGCAGTAATCCCGGTCGAAATTGCCGTCACATCAAGAAGGACGGCAAATGCACAAGCAACCGACAATGCCAACACCAGACAGATAGAGCTGGACACTATCGAGGAAGACAAAACTAAAGCTGAACTAAGGCACAAAGCTATGCAACAAATAACACAATGAAAGTACAACAGATTGGTCAAGCCCAGAACGTTCGCCGAGCATGATCTAGTCCTACGACGAACAGAAGAAGCGAGAAAGCCACAATCCCACGGAAAACTTGCCGCAACATGGGAAGGGCCTTACCGAGTTATAAAAATACTCGACAAAGGAGCATACAAACTCCAAACCCTACAAGGAACCAATGTCCCTGGAATATGGAATGTATCGTCATTAAAGTCTTATTATCTTAAACATTATATGGGCAAGGAGAGACACTCTTTTTCCTACTCACAAGGTTTTTCCCACACTGGGTTTTTCTTGGAGAGGTTTTAATGAGGTCCCCCACCCCATATCATACCTATGTATATCAATCAAAATACAATAAACAAATATCTTACAATATATATGCGCATACCAATATGAAACCCTCTATGGGCAAACTATCCATACAAGTCAAACAAAATACAAAATAAACAATCTACACCCCTCTTATTGGGTACAAACTATTAAGCAAATAAAGTTCCACACAGCAACAGTCACACAGAATATAAACAAGTCCTCTAATCTCCACCTTTCTCAACCGACACACTCTCGTCCTGATTCCTGGCCGAGATCCCATCATCAACCAAACGACCATCACTTACAATATTTGTCACAACCAACAAATTAACATCAACTTCGGGAGCAACCACACCAAGTTGGGCAATAGCACGATCAAAACCCATTGTGAACGCAACTAACACCTCTTCCTGAAGCTCAACAACTCTTGCCTTCAACCCCTCATTCTCGGCAAGAGTCGCCTCCATATCTACTTTCACCTTCTTAACCTCGGCATCAGATACCTTCGCCTTCTCCCTAGAGCTCTTCAACTCGGCCTTCAGTTTCTCTAACTTCAAATCTCTATCCTGCAAAGATTCTTTCATTTTCTTCATAGCAACAAGATTGTCAGCATCCAATATGGCATCAAGCTCGGACGTTCGCCCAATAGACAGCAGTCGAGTACCAATAACCTACCAAAAAGAAAAGACAAACAAAACACATTAAAATACAAAACAAAATGCAAACAAACACAACTACCAACTAACCTGCAGATAGCGAGCAACCCCTATCTTCCCAGCCTCGTGAATAGTCTTCACATCAGCATCAACTTGAGCAACCTCATCAGCCAATGCCATAAAAGGATACGAGGCCGACCATATAGAATTCTTCGGACCATCCTTATAGCCGTGCAGAACAAGTTGACTGTCATACGCCGATTTAATCTCATCAGCCGAAAACAAAACTTCGTCCTCTTGTTGGTCGGTCAAATCCACAATCTTCGTAGGACCTCCACCCCTTTTCCTCTTCAGGGGAATCTTCTGCTCAACCGACCCAACTTTCTCCTTCACCACGCTAGTTGCGGAACCCTCTTTCTCCTTTTTCTTAGCCTTATTGACGAAGGCCTTAAGGTTAGCAGTCGTCAAAGTCGATGCCTTCTCACCTAAGGTCATAACAAAACAAAGGTAAAAAACGTCGAATGATAAGAAATCAGAAAAACACAAAAACATAAAATATACCTAAATACTCATCTAAAGCCTCCCTATCCCCTTCAAGCCTCAACAGCGCAGGAATCGAAAGTAGTTCAGCAGAAGACATCGCCGAAATAAAAAAATCAATAATATAATCCTCATTCCTAACCCTCTCCTCGCACTCCAATACTTGCCTAGGCTCAGCCGACCAAAACACGGGAAACCTCTCCTCTATCAGAAAATCAAGATAGAACGGATAACAATCCTCACAAACCTGAACCTTAACAAACATTTCCTTAAAGTCCTTAAACGAGGACTTGTACAAACTGAAGATAGCCCGCCCCGGATGACTACTTAAATTAACCCAACCCCCCTTTTGCCTGGAACAACGAAAAGAATACCCCCAACGAAGGATAACACCCCAAATACTCCATCAGGCACTCAAAGGCACGAACGAAGGCCCATGAATTAGGATGCAGCTGCGTAGGGGCGCAGTTCAACAGTGACAGTACACCACACTCGAAATCAGTGAAAGGGAAACGAACCCCAAGCTCAGTCAAAATGCATGTATAAACATATAAGTAAGACCAATCATCCCTCTTCTCACAGACCTTATCATCTCTACCACAAGGCAAAAACCTCACTTTTAAGCTATCCCCACCCCTGACCCACCTAGCACTATTTAATTGCGAAAGCATTTTCACAGTATCAAACATAGACACCCGCGACTTAACATCACTATCAACCCAACTATAAGGGTCATTAACATTTACCACAACCCCTTTCTTTCCCATAGAGAGAGAAGAAGACAAACAACAGAAAAGTACAGGGAGCAAAAGAACTTACCTTTTTTGCTCATTCTGCCACTCAAAAGCCAAACTCCAAAGAAGCCAAACGGACAGGGGACAGTGAGTTACTCTGACACACTATCCCACAAAACTCCCCCCACTCCCTATTAACTACACCACTCATGCGACCCCACTTTCGAAAAAAAAAAACACAACAAAATAACAAAAAACCACCACACAGAACAACAAGCATTTGCGAAAGCCCAGCACCAAAAGCCCATACCACGCAAGCCCAGCCAAAGAAAAACATTGAGCTTGGGGGCTACCCAGGAACTAAACCCATCCAAACAAGAAGGCTGAGGATATAGAAAGCTCAACATGTTTCCCATGCCGAGCTTGGGGGCTGTGTACCTTACCGATATCCTCGGCTAACAACCTCACAACCGAGAACAAGTCAAACTCGTCACAAGCACCAAGAATCTCGTACTTAACCAAATATACTGATCCTCGATAACAAACCCTAAAAATTGGAACACTACTCAAACGTTCACTACGATACAGTCTATTTAAACAGACGAGATAACCTCGTCTGGGGCAAGTGAAAAAGAGAGATATCAAGCTACTGAGAAAACAACGTCGATAGCTCACTCTTATTTTCCTTTATTGAAATTTATATCACCAAGCACTAACTTGGGCGTCGGAGTCCTTTTTGCAGGTCCCGCGCCGAGGTCTTCAAGTTCCAAGGAGAAGTACTTCCGAGCCTCTGACGGAGTTGGTAGCCGATCACACTTCGGAAGCTTCATCTCGCCAGGAACACAAATGATGACAAATATTGGTTGGGTTAAAAGCCTAATAGTGTTTAATGTGTGTTTTATTGTTATGGGCCCATTACTAATTTTCACAGCCAAACAATGTAACTGGTTTATTCAATTCCCTTGGTGCTTCAAGTGAATGCACAAGTCCAATGCACTCTAACATAGCACAGTTCAACAAAAATAAAAGGCTATGCATTTGATAAAAGAAAAAGGGCAGCTGTCTACATCATGATCAAAGCAGAACAGCTAGAAGAAAAAGGAATAAACAACACACCAAGGACAGTTGGGACACTACCACCGCTCCAAGGACATCAGTAAAGCTGAATTCAGATAGTGGGAGAGCAAAACACAAAAATTACAAGAATGCAGAAGCAGAGGTAGTGGTAAGCTTCTCGAACAGCAAGGGAAATGGAGCAAAATGAAAAAGGAGTGCATGCTAAGGAAGAAAGCAAAGCAAAGGACAACAGAGATGGTGGACAGGTTCCTCAACTAGCAAAAAAAGTGGAGCAAAATGGAACAAGGACTACATGCCAGCTGAGACAGCTCCAACGGGCAGTTGGGACAAGAAAATGGAAGAGGCAAAATTGAAGGCAAGTTGAAGATATATAACCAACCTCATTCCAACATTTGAAGACAAGAAAAAGAAAGCATAAACTCAGAGCATCATCTCAACTATTGAGCTAAAATCTTTTTCTTCTACTCAAGCTTAATTTCTGATTTTCATTGTTATGGCTGTCTTGTGTCATTTTCTGTTTTGAGAAAAAGGCTAATCATGTGAGTTGTAAAAGCCAAGAGAGAAAAGACAAGAGTGATGCAAAAGAGCCACTATATTCTTGTGTAATTTGAAGATTGAACTAAGAATAGTTCTCCTTGACAAGTTGGGTTAGCACTTGGTAAGTTTGAATCTGTTAGGATTCCCCTTCCATATTGGGACAGCACTTTGGGAGCTAAGCTTTGGGGAAGAAAGCTTAGGGATAGATACTAGTTGAATTAAGTTGTAATTCAATAATATTGATGTTTGTAATCAATGGATTATAGTGAAAATTCCACCATGATTTGTGGTGGAGACTGGACGTAGGATTCATGGCACATAAAATCCGAACCAGGATTACAATTCGACAATCCAATCATAATTTTCCAAAAGACAATTATAATTTTTTATTAATTTAAAATTCTTATTGATTTATGGTTCGACCGATTCGAACCGATTTTCAGAACCTTAGTTCTGATGCAGTTTGATAGAGGCTAACAAATCTCTTATTTGCTTGTATTAGTGCTTTTTTTTTTTTTTAATCAGAGTGAGAGATTAGGGATTTTGTATTAGTGCTTTAACTTACTCTTTGATCGGTTCCTTGGTGAGATTATCCTGTGATAATTTTTGGTCTTGTAAGGTTTTATGGGCCGATCCAAATGGACGTAAAACTTTAAATGGGTGGCTCACATTGTGTTGGGCGGGGCCTTGGCCTTTCAATCTTTTTTCAAAACACTAGTTTTTGTAAATTTTAAGATAGAACAGAAATTTCAGTCCAGAAAAAGGAAAAGAAAATAAAAAGAATATATAACGTTGTTTATTTTCTCCTGGTTGAAGAAAAAGTTGTAGTTAACTAGTTATATTATATCACTACATATTGAAAAATATTAGGTGATTTTCTATTTTCATTTTATATTTAAATTAATATTAGTTAATTTTTTTACTTTTTTTCTGCTTAAAATATTGACTCCTTAATATTTTCCAAAAATATTAGGTCTTATAGTGAAAGTATGTCAAATAAAGGATTTTGATCATCATCATACACATATATATTATCCCTAATGGGAAATAAAAAAAAAAAAATCAACCATAATACGTATAGACTAAAATTCAACATAAAATAATCATTTATATAAAATATATATTAAAAATATGTAAAATAACACACAAATTTGTCGATAAGATGTTAATCGAGTATAGCTATACATATTTGTCTTGTCTGAAATGAAGTCAAAGCTACGTTATAGGATGAAGGTGCGTGTATGTGGGAGGGGGACAGAGACAGGAGTTGCACCATGCATGAATTATTAAATGCGGATCTTGGAATCTATTATTGTTGGGTACCATGAATGATATCGGATTAGTGAGCCCACTATGATCAGCTCTGTCTATATAGATTTGGTGACAACCTGTTTGCCTTATCACGTGCTCGATGAAGACATGAAGTGATGAAAGGCTCTAATATGATGGTGTAAATAATTAAATAAATGTAGAGTGATCATTAGCGCTTGCAATTTAAAATCTGTGAGAACACCATCATGATATTCTTTGTTTATTGCATTATCCATATTATTCTATAAAAATTTATTCTAAGATTAAGCATCAAGAGGTATAGTTGACTGAAAAAAAAAAAAAAACATGAATTGAAGTAGCATATATACGAGGAATATTAGAGCACCAGTATTTGTCCGTAATTATTATTCATTAATATTTAAAAATATGAATTAAATATATATTATTGAATTATTAGACTATTAAAAACCTTGAATTAATAGTTAAAAATAATGATAAAATATAATAAATTTTGATGGTTCTTGAGCATTTTTTATGAAAAATTTTTGAGTGTCAGTCATTTTTAGTATTTTTTGTTATTATTTAACCAATACAAACATTAAATTATCTTTAACAAGTAAATTTTACTAATTCATATGTATAAATTCTAAAAAATGTAGATACAAATTGTATTATTGATTTATGTGTATAAAATTCTTGTAAATATAAATGTAAACTATATATATTTTGTGTGTGTAAATTTACTGCAAATAGTACAAATTATTGCTAATAAAAATAATGATATTTGCTGATTATATAATATTATTTTATATATATTAAAAGTAGTCTTATTACATCATATTAAAAATATTATGTAATAACAAAAATGTTATGTATATATAAAAAATTAACTATTAAATTAAGAGTAAGGTATAATTTTTGCACCTAAAGTTTGTTAAAAGTTTAAAAAATATCCCTAAATTTTATTTTGTTTCAATTTTGTTCTAAAAGTTTTCGATTTGCATCAAATATACTCTCGATGGCTAAATTTTCAAAAAATTTAAGACCAATTTAACAATAATGCATAAAAATTATGCTTGATTTGCTTGTGTTGAGGGTTGTTTGTATGAAATTGTTGTTGAATTGGCCTTAAATTTTTTGAAAAATTAGCCGTCAGAGGTATATTTGATTAAAATTGAAAATTTTTTAGACAAAATTGAAATAAAATAAAACTTAGGAGTATTTTTGAAAATTTTGTCAAATTTTAGGGACAAAAAATATACTTTATCCATTAAATTAATTATTATATATTATATATTTTGTGTATAAATATATATAGTTTAATTTAATTTTAGTGTGCATTTTAATTAAGTAAAGAATTTTAATTATATGACTATCGGTAAGCTTTTTATTATGAGAAAAGATATATAGAGAGATATTATTACCATGGCAGCAAGAGGTGATCCATACATAAGAATGTTGAAGGCTGCACCCATGAAACCCACGGCGTTAATACGAGTGACGCCTTCCAATGCTAATTGAGTTACAGCTACAACTGCACGCACCTGCACCCAACATCACCACATCCAGAATCGCAGTCTTCCCCTGATGTATGCATGTCACCATCTAAATATCTCAGCTTCAAATTAGAATGAATCAGTAGTATATTAATTAGTACGTGTACCCTTTTGCGTCTGGGAGCATATATGAGAGGAACATGAGAACTGAGATCATGTTACCTACACACGCGCACACAAATGACTAGTTATTATGTATATATACGACCAATTTGTTGGTAAAACAACAGATTATTATATGTTTAGAAGAGTGCGTGGTTTAATTACCTATATATGAAAAGGAACTCAGTTCTGCCATCTTACTTTGCGGCCAAGAAACCACAGATCTTATATATATGCCGCTGGTTCTTTTACTTTGTGATTGAGAGACAGATGAAAGAGGGGGAGGGCGGGTTCTTTAATCTTTTACACAAATTGAAACTCCAAATCCAACTTATATGACTCATAGTTTCATACATACAGTTTATTAAACTGCATGCAAATATTTGTTGTAATAGAATTGTTTAGGAAACAATAAAAACCAACTTAATTAAGTCTAAAGTTGTTTTATTTTATATTTATTAATAATTTTTAAAATAAATATATAATATTAGATGTAAGAAATATATAATTTTAAATATTATATAAAATTATCGACTATACTATGTGTATACTAAAATTAATTACCAATATAAAATACATATTAAAATATAAATATATATTAAAAATAAATTAAACTACACATATATTATTTATACATAAATATATTAATAATTAATTTTAATATATAAATAATATTTTTAATTTATAAATATTAAATTAAATAAAATAATTTTAAATTATTATCTCTCTAACTTACCACCTGTAGCGATATTATATATGTATATTATCAATATGACAATAATCAAATTGCTATCTATGTATAAAGGGATCGGATATTAAATTTTAGTATCTCTAAAATGGAAGTGCAAATCTCCCTAAGCACGTAACAATATTTGGATTTGTGTTGGAGGACAGAGAAACCCATTTGAGTTTCTTGAATGTTTTATCTTTATATTTGGCAACATTTTATCTTGTAAACATAAAAGTGATTTCTGTCTTCAATCCACGTTTACCAAAAGTTAAAAATTTTAGCTTTTTTATTGATCTTTTCATGTTGGATTGAACTTTATATTCTATGTACCAATTATGTTCTTTATATTCATATATTTATTGTTCTTTTTATAATATTTTTTTAATACTTTTTTATATATATTATTATTTTTTTATTATTGTTATTTTTTTTTATGGAATATTTTTTTTACTTTGTATTATGATTCTATTAATCCTATTAGAGTACTAAAGAATACTGAGAATACTAAAAAATTATTAAAATTTATTTAAATATTTAAAATAAAATTATAAGATAACATAAAATAATTATTTAAATTCATGTTCTTTTTTGTAATTTTTCATCTAAAAGTAATTTTGAATAATGTAATTCAAACAATATTTAGTTTACTATAATCCATTTTGAATAAAAATTCCCAAACATAAGCTACATTAATACCAACTCAATTTTGATCAAAATCAATTTTACAAAATTAATTTTATACGAACCTCCATTTACAAACAGTAATCCAAACACACACAAAATAGTGAACATCAAAACTTGTGCAGGCTGGAGGGTATATATTATTATTATTATTATTATTATTATTTTTTTTTTTTTTTTTGGTGACTTAAAAGAAAAATAAACAAAAACTAAGAAAGAAAAAAAACAAGAAACTGCTTAAGAAAGGCAGTCCCGCTGAATACTACTCTCAAACTCTTTCCAAGGCAATGGAAGCTCCACTTGGGGAGAAATAGTCCTCATTGCAGTCTTTGCCATGATGTCTGCTACTGTATTTGCATCTCTCAAGATCAACCGAAGATCAGCACGCCATTTCCAAGACATGATATCTCGGATTTTTAACACCAAAGGATCAGTAAACCCAGAGCAATCTTGTAAATTATTGACAATAGTAAAAGCCTCCACACAGTCTGTCTCACATATAATGTCTCTTTGTCCCGAGTCCCATGCTAAAAGAAAGCCTCTCCAAATAGCAAACAACTCTCCTTGCAAAATGCTACGACTCTCAATTGTTCCCAGACAGCCTCGTTGCCACCTTCCCTTCCAATCTCTGCTAACACAAGCAAAACCAACTCGAGCACCACTGCCAGGATAGCTAGCATCACAATTAATCTTAAAGGTACCCACTGAGGGGGGAATCCAAGAGCCACTAATGGTTGAGGGGATAGATAGTCGTTGCAACTCAAAAATATTTCGGAGCTCCTTTTCTAAGGACAAAGCCATACCAATCACCTTGTCTGTGGTCCAATGCTCGTGAGGATGAAAGATCTCGTTGTTTCTCGAACACCAAATCCACCAGAGACCAGAAAAGAATCTAAAGGGGCGCTGTTTGCTATTATGTAAGAACCAACTCATCAAATCCACTGGTTGATCGGAGATCCCTAAAGCTTGCCAAACAAGTTGGACTTTTGGACAATCCCGAATACAATGTAAAACCGACTCCTGACTTGAGAAACATCGTGGACAGCTATCCGTGTGCGAAATGCCCCTTCTAAAACGAAATGCAGCAGTAGGAAGAGCCTCCCGAAGACATAGCCAGGCCAAAAATTTGTGCTTTTCCGGAACATGTTGACGCCAAAGCCAAAGCCAATTACCCCTATCCTCCCAACTAAACATCTTCTTACTGAGCCATAAATAACCACTATGAGCATCATAAACCTTTGAGGCCGCACCAGTCCAACACCAACCGACCTCTGAACCAGCTTGAACATCTGGGTTGTAAGAATTAATGTTGCTCTGCAGAGACTGATTCAGAGGAGAATAGATATTCTCAAGGTTCCACTGTCCAGATGACCAAAGGTCCAAGATCCTGAGATCCGAATCAGAAATGTGAACATAATCCATCTCCTGACACAGTTGCCCCTCTCTTCTCCATTTAGAAAACCAAAAGTTCTGTTCCAAATCCCCAATGCACCAACTAAAACCTTCCTTTAGGAAATCCCAAGCTCGACATATACTCTTCCAAACATAAGATCCACTTCCTCGAGACCGACTAAAACAATCATCCTTAGAAGAATGGTATTTCTCCGTCAACAGTTGTATTATTATTATTATTATTTAACACATTACACTTTGTATGAATATTTATCTATCTAATCTGCAACCATTAATATTTATACCTCAAATAAAATAAAGTTCAAATAATATACAGAGAGCGTGTACTCACTTCTTTTGCCACACGCTCTTCTTCTTCTCCAAAATTTCACACACTCTCTCCTTTACACTCTTGGTCGCTATCTTTTTTGCTCTCTCAGCGCTGGAACACGCTCAATACGAATCAGTATTCTTGAATTCGCTGTCCATCTCCAGTAGCGTCTCCAATAGCAGTGGCGTTACTCTCTACAACAACATCTCTTAGTTTTCTATCCATTCTCCTTCGTTTCTAGTGATGCGTTATGCTTCTGCAAGGTTAATGTGAAGGTTAATGAGTTTTGATTTTTGTTCATTTATTGCTTTCGTAACCAAATGGCATATCGTAACGATTGATTTTATAAGTAGTATCAAACAAAACTACATCACCGAAGTACTCATATGCTGCTCTACTTCGAGCATCAACCCAAAATATAGTTTTGAGACGCTTGTTTTGATCAAGTTCAACATCAAAATAAAAATCAGAGTTCATATCCTTCATTCGTGTAAAATACTTCAATATCTCCCTAGCATCCATTTCTTATGTAACATTGCGTACCTTTCTGCTGAGATAGTTCTTAACATCTTTTTCCATTAAGTTTATCTTAGAGAAACCCCTGCTTCACTCACCAACACTTGATATGTTTTGCTTAGTCTCACACCTGCTTCGTCATTTCTCTCAATGACTCGACACATGTGCATACTCATCTCTCTATTACGTGTCAACAGTTTTGCCATCTCTGAATCACAAGGATGTGAATGATCCAAACACACCTTCAACCTAATAGAAATCATTGCAGGGCAATTGTAGTTGATTCTAGGGTTGGTCATTTCTATTAGTGAAACTCTAGACTTGCGTTTTCCCTCCCTATTGCAAGTGATCATTTGATTCTTAGGAACCTTATTTTTACCAACTCTTCGGGTAAACCTTATCTTAGTAACAAAACCGCTTGGCATAGTTATGATAAAATTGATTTGCATCATCAATGGTTCCAAAACACATGCCAACTTTGGGCACATCTTGTAAAAAAGTTAGCATACATCAAATAGTAAAACAAAATCTCATTAAAGTAGGTGCAAACTATGTTAAGTCATGTGTGCAAAATCTCATTAATCTGAGTGCAAACTGTGACGAGTAAGGTGTGCAAAATCTCATTAAAATAGGTACAAACTGTCTGATTCATGTGTGCAAAAAATCATTACATTGGATGCAAACTGTGCTGAGTAAAATGTGCAAAATCTGATTAAAGTAGGTGCAAAATGTCTTATTTATGTGTGCAAAATTTCATTCAGATGGATGCAAAGTATCCTGAGTAAAGTGTGCAAAATCTCATTAAAGTGAGTGCAAAATGTATTGAATGAATAAATCAACAAAACCCTTTTGCATAAATAAGAATCCTTAACAAACTTCTAATAAATTGTTGCTAATTGGCTGGGACATAAAATTAACTACTGTTTTTTATTGTTGCTAATTGGAGTTTCTTTGATGTCTTCAAAGATTAGCCTTTTGTTAATTAAGAATTGAAATAATCTACTGGAGATCTTTACCATTTTTTAGAGTTCAAATCAATCCAAGAAAGATACTCCACATTAAAGCAAGTTAATTAAGTTGAATACAGTTCACACAACTATAAAATTACAAAGATAGTTCCCTGTTTAATGTTCATACAATATTATAACATTCTCTAACTGCTAAGGGTGTGTTTGTGAAACACGTTGAAGAGGATAAAAGTGCGTTTCAATGCTTTGAACGCTATTTTTTAATGTTTGGCAATTTTTCTTCTCTGAACACGCCAACGTGATTCTGCATCCAAAATGCTGATTTACTAGAAGCAAGAAATTATAACTTCTGCGTTTACGCAACTTAGGTTTAGGTTTGTTGCTAGTTATTATTGGTTTTTTCATAATTTTTTCTAAATAAATACTGAGAATATTAAAACAATTATTCTAATTTTTGTGCACTGTTTACTATTTTAATTTTTTATAATATGTGTTATTGTTCTTATTAGAAATGATAAATAAAATAAAAAATTAATTATAAATAATAATAAAAATATAACTTTTAAAAAATTAGAACCTAAAATAATAATAAAAATAAGATTATTAAGAGTACTTAAAAAGAATACTAAAATATGTTATTTTATATATTTTTAATTAATAAATAAATATTAATTTTTACTATAAAAAATATTTAAAAAATTATTAATTTTATATGTTATTTTTTATTTTATAAATAAATATTAATTTTTATTATATTAATAAAAAATTATAATATACTAAAATAGAATACTATAAAAAAATACTATATAAAAAATACTAAAAAAATATAAAAAAATAATATTATAATTTAATATTATATTTTTATAATAATTAATTAATTATTTATCTAGAAGTGATTTTAACTAATATTATTCAAATAATATTTATTTTATCAAAATTAATTTTAGTAAAAATTGCCAAACATAAATTATGTTAGCACAAACTCACTTCTACTCAAAATCAATTTTACAAAATAACTTCTATTCAAATTTTAGTTTGTCCAACCTAAATCCAAACACACACTAACTAGTTTATAAAGTTAGAATACAATTTTTTGTCAAAAAAAAAACATACTTTTTTGAATCCCATAACTACTCATCATGAGTCATAAGATCATAAGAAACATGTCATACTACTAAATACTAAATATTAATCTCTTTCATTCTCTCTCTATATATCTCTCCAAATATTTGTTTGTTCATCTCTCTATTGATGGTATTTTTTTACTTTAGTTACTTTTAGGCTTTTATGGAACTAATTGTACAAAAAAAAAAATACAAAATAGGACCCTACAACAACAGACTGTATTTGAATGCATCACAAACCCAACCAAAACAAAACAACTACATAAAACACACCACTACCTATTAACTAGCTTAGCCTCACTTTTCGAACCCTTGGAAATTATGTAGCTCCAACCCCAAGAAAATCATAGAACATGTTCATTGTTATAGAATAATTACAAATTTGATGCTTCTACTTCTACTTCGGATTCTTAGCAGTTAAGGTTAGATCAGTTTCATTGAGCATGCATCTTGTCTTATTATCTATTTTCTTTTCTTATTTATTTCTATACTTATTACATATAAATTAATAAATTATTATTTTGTTAGGAGGCCAAACTAGGTGAAATATAAAAAGACAACAACAGTACATAACTTAAATTACACTGAAAAATCAAAACAACAAACAAGAAACACTAATATTTTTTATATTTTCTGTCTTAGTCATTTCATCAAACAGTTGGTTTGCGTTAATTGTGCATTGTTGCATTATGAAAATCAAAATCGAATAAGGTATAATTTGGATTCTGTACATTCAATTTAAACTCTATTATGAAAAATAAAAATAGCATGCTTTGTAAGCTCAGAAATTCATAATCATAATCATCATTGTGTTCATTGATGTACTATGAAAATCATTACAAAAATCATGAAATTAGAAGAGGGAGAAACTGCTTACTTCAATATTCTATTCTTCTAACACTGATTCCATCATTGACATGGAGCGAGAGAGTGAAATTCTGCGTTGTTCTGCAGCTGAGAAGGAATGAGTGACAGAAAAGAAAATTTTTATCCAAGAGTAAAAGGTGAAGCCTCAAGTTTTATCAACGAAACTACGATCATCGAAGAGCATATCCGACTAGTTCTTTGGAGAGGAGCGTGAGAGAAAGTCGTTTGTAATAGCGCGTGAGACAGTCCTGGTATAAAAACACATGCTGGTTGAATGATGGTTAGATCTTATTATATTTGCTGGTCCCTAAGAGTTTCCGATTTTTTAATACTTAAAATCTTAAATCAAATCCAATGAACTCCGTAAATCTATTAAAATTATTAAAGCTTTGGCACACATGATCAAGGTGTCCAATTTTTCCCAAACCACCCCCACCACTCCCACAAAAAAAAAAAAAGATCTTCTAAGTTCTAAAGCAAATAATTTTCCAACAAAAAAAAATAGTTAGGTTTAGTTTGGTAAAGTTTTTTAAAGAAATGCTTGTATTTTTAAAAGCACAAACTCTTTATTTCGTGTTTGGTAAATAAAAAAGATTATGTGTTTGTGCTTGCAACTTTTAAAAGATCAAAATACTTTTAAAAGTAACTAAGGTAAAACTTTTCAAAATTTAAAAGTCTAATATAACCTCATATATTAACTAATTTTTAAATTTAATGTTTAAATTTATGTCTTTTATAATATTTTTAAATTTTAAAAACTATTTTATTAAATGTAATTGTTGCTACTTGTGTTTATTAAAAATTATTTTTAATTTGATTTAGCAAAGCTAAACTTTCCTTAAAGAGGAGTGCAAGAAATTGGTAACAGAAAATTAGCTAATAAATAAATAATTCAAGAAAAAATATAGGTAACCAACAATATTTTTGAACAATGTGAATTAATAGGGTTAAAAGACTAAATTAATCTTAAATTTAATTAGTAGCATTAAATTAGGATCTAGTGTATTTTTATTTGATTGGTGGTTGTTCATGTTGTTCAAGATGGTCATTGTTTACCTAACACTCTCCATAATTCAGTAATGCTCTATTGCTCTACATGTAAAAACTGCATCTAAGTTATTCAAGTAATATTGGCCAGACCTGCTCCCTTCTTCTCCTCACTCGTTTATTATACACGCGCTACATATAACGTGCTGCAACCTAAAGCTTTGCTTGACGTAAATCTTCTGCTGCAACGTAAACCTTCTTCTTCTTCTTTGCTCGTGTTCTTCCTTATTGATCTGCATTGTCTTTGTCGTTCTCCTCTGGTCGCGTTCATCTTCTCGTTTTCTTCTTTCGATCTGGTTACGTTGCATTTATCTTCTTCCTATTCTTCTTCGTTTTCTTCTTCGATATGCACTTCTGGATCGAAACAATGAATGACTCAACTCCAAATTAGTTGAATGAGAGCGATTTGAATTATTCTTCTGAAACGAATCAAACTGACGAAGTTTGGATTGTTCAATTTTGAATCGAATTGAATGGAATGCAATTGCTAATTTGAATTGAATTGAATGAACGAAAGTGTACTGAATTGAATTGAATTGAATTGATAATCTATAAATTGTAGGCAGAGCTGTTTAAATTTGATTTTATATAATGGATTATGTTTCGTTCACTTAGTACTATACAATTGTTTCACCATGAGTACGTGTTTGGTTCATTATGCAGAAAGATGTTCGAATTTGAATTTATATAATGGATAATATTCTATTCATTTAGTACTATACAATTGTTTCACCATAATAACATGTTCGATTCATTTTTATTCTGCACAATTCAAAATTCTTCCTCCTCACCTTCTACTTCTTCTTCACAAGAGAGAGAAGGAGGAAGAGACCAAAAAATACAGCAGCAACAACAATAAAAGAATGACGATAAGGAGAAAACATGCGAAGAAGAAGAAACCCGAAAAAGAAGGAGGAGAAGGAGGAGGAACGTAAAGAAGAAGGCGAAGACACTCCATGCGTAAATGAGAAGAAGACGAAGAAAAAGCGCGGGAGAAGAAATAGAAGAAGAAGCGCGCGAGAAAAGAGAAGAAGAACGCGAAAAAGAAGGAGGAGAAGGAGGAGGAACGCGAAGAAGAAGACACTTCGTGCATAAACGAGAAGAAGAAGAAAAAGTGCGGGAGAAGAAATAGAAGAAGAAGCGCGGAAGAGAAGAGAAGAAGAAGAAGAGAAGCGTTGGGCAAGAGCGATTTCGTATGTGTTGGACGCATATATTTTACTTTTCATTTAATGGTATTGGATTTTTTTTTGTGTTTGGCCAACTTTAATGAACTTGGATATAAAATTACATAGATGTGTAGTATGACGGTGAATAATTATAATATGCTATTTTTTAAGACTTGCTAAGAAAAATACCTTATGCATATATACAAACAACTAATTAAAAGAACAATAATATTTGAAAGACAACAAAAAAATTAGTTCAAATAGCCTAAAATTATTTTATTTAACATTAATTAATTATTATTAAAATAATTATATAATTTTAAATATAATAAATATATAATTAGAGATATTATGTATATAAAATTATAGATATTAGATAACTTTAAATATTATCTTTCTAACAATAATTTAAAAGAAATTCAGTGTTTTGTCACGGAAGTCGGAAACGCACTTGTTAGCTTGCTTCAAGAAGTAGAAAACAGATGCGTAATTAAATTGATTTGGGGAAGTCAAAATACTTCTTAGGTGGATTAATGCGCAGTTCTCCCACGCTTAAGCCAAGTAACGACCATTATAATAATCATGAAATTAGAAATAATGCATTCATTGTTTTTTTTTTATCTGGTGCAATCAAAGATTAATTAGAATAAACTAACGAGAGCAAAACGAAAGAATAATCAAATATAACTATATAAGTCCAATGGTGGATTGCGGTGACCATGACAGTGCAAAATATCAGTCGATGTAATTCGCCCAACAAATTGTAAAAAAAAAAAAAAAAAAAAAAAAAAAAAAAAAAAAAAAAAAAAAAAACTCAAGGTGCCTCGAATGCATGTCAATCTTTGCCATACACGTTACGGTTAAGTAGTATTCTCTACACCTTAAGTATTGGATTATCAGTTGAACAATATTGTTGACATGGATCAGCATTATTGAACCGCTAAACTAAAAGGCATATGTAATTATAAAAAGAAAAAGAATTAGCCATTCAAACATACTCCGAAAAATTATAGTGCTAACAAAATTTATAGCAATAACTAAACCCACAAGTGTAGCTGAAGTACTGAACCACAAAGTACAAATGAATACTTGGATCAAACAATTCTGCTGTCCTCAAATGTTTTATTTTCTCATCGTACATTATTTCTCAATCATATTCCTATTTTTTGAAGTAGAAATCAACGAAGAAATTCAATCTAAAACATGCAATAAGCTGTTTGCATCTTATAACCGTGACATGGCTTGGTCCTTGGGGGCACTCTGCAATAAAACAGTTGGAATTCAGTAAGTGTGATACTAATGGCAAAAAACTCTTGATAATGTAATTGACTAAATAACTTGGAAATGAATACAAATTGCTAAGTTTCTGACCAGAGGAATATCTTTAGCAGCTCTAGCAGCCAAATAATTGCAAGGCTTGAAGAATCCTCCATACAAGTCAGACCACTTCTCCAGTCTTGAGTGTATGTATTTGGATCCAAGAGAATCAGCCCAGAACATGAGACCTCCCCTGTTTAGATTATCCAAAAGTTTAAAGAAGTGTGACATAGCTATAATGTCATATGATTAATCATCAAGAGTTCAAGACAAACAAACCTGTAAGGTGGGAAACCCATGCCCATGACAGCTGAAATATCAAGATCTGCTGCCTTGACTGCGATGCCTTCGTCGAGGACCCGACAAGCCTCATTCACCACTGGAAAGAATATCATCTCTATGATGTCCTTTTCTGATAGCTTGACAAGCTGTCCAGGTTAAGACCACAACATCAGATCAAGTTCTGTTTTATATCTAAAACTTGAACTCAAACCTTGTTTCGTGGATTTGAATGGGTTAAAAATTACCTTAGGATCGACAGATACGCCAGAAATGCTCCTAGCCTTCTCAATATAGTTCTTCAATTCAGGATCAGGGCTAGCCTTGCGTTTCCCATCATACAAATAAAACCCCTTGCGGGTTGTTTCACCTGTTAGAAGCAGATATTAATCAGAGGTTTTCAGTAAATTACTTAGTATTTGACGGATATCTCCTCAAATGATGCTACCATGCAGTCTATCTTTACCTGCTCTCTTTTCTTCCTGTAGAAGAGGAATGAGCATAGATTTATAGGTCCGCTCGGGGAAGTTCTGAATGAATTGCGTGCCGGTTGCAACGGCCACTCCAAAACCGACGAGATCAGCCAATCTGCATTAGAAGATGTAGGATTATTATGTGATCATAGCACGCAGTAGAAGTAATAAAGTGATCGTGGATGCCATTGATTAGATCCTTCACAAAGTGATTTTGGATGTCATTCATATATCCAAGCAGTAATACCTGAAAGGCCCCATTGGCATTCCAAATTTGGTTATCACCCTATCAATTTTATAAAGGTCAGCACCACGTTCAACAAGTAAGAGACCTGCTTGTGTATATGGGAAGAACATCCTATTAACGGCGAATCCAGTGCAGTTTCCAACCACCACTGGAGTTTTCTTGATCTTCTTTGAAATATCTAGCACATCAACTATTATTTGGGGTGATGTATGATTGGTTCGTACAATTTCCAGAAGGGGCATAATATGTGCAGGACTGCAAAAGCACAAGTCAAGATTCAATCAGAAATGTACTGCAAGGAAATGTAGAATTCTGAAATGCAGGACACCACCTGAAAAAATGTGCTCCCACAATTCTATCTTGAGACTTTGTCTTCTGTCCAATCAAGTTCAAGTCTATTGTCGAAGTGTTGCTTGCAAGAATACAGTGAGGTGGACAATACTTTTCAAGATCAGCAAAAATCTGTTGCTTCAAAGAGATATTCTCTATAACAGCCTGTACAAACATCAAACAACAAAAATTTATAACATGAACAGGTTTTTGAACAATGTGAAGCCATGATATTAATGACAGCCAATGAGCAAACTTATATCAAAGCACATTAAACCCACCTCTATCACCATGTCCACATCTTTGAAGGATTCATAATCAAGAGAACCTTTGAGAAGAGACATGGTCTTCTCAAATTTGTCCTGGCTCATTTTCCCTTTCTTGACACGGCTCTGTAAGTTTGCTGCAAACATGGGGGGGAAAACATGAAAACATCATCAATTTTTTTCTTTTTGGGTATAAATTTTTATTTTCTTTGATAAGGAATTTTGAGAAGTCAGAAACAATGTCTGTTCTTTACCTTTAACCCTATTTACTCCAGCGTCCAAGAATTTCTCATTTACTTCTTTCAAGATGACAGGGTAGTTACTAAGAATTAAAGCAGTTGCTATTCCAGAGCCCATTAATCCTCCTCCAATGATTGCAACCTTCTTAACTTTCCTTGGAGCCAGACCACGATCAGTGATCCCAGGTACCTTTCCAAGCCAAGACATGTTTAAGCAGAAGATGCAATCAGTGAAAACAAAGAAGGCACTAGCACCTTTGGAATTGGATATTCGTATATAATAGCATTTATATGGAAATCTAGTATGAGCATCAGGGTAGCTAATCTTGGTTCAAAACATTATTCATCACCATATTACCTTCTTAGGGTAATGAGAAATACAAAGCCTCCAAACTACTGATTAAGACATGTATTGTAGAACAGAAATTCTAAGATGTGTTTCTAAAATATCATATGAACACTTATTTTAGTAAGTTGCATAGCCTTGCAAACATGACTCTCAGTCCTCACTCAAAAAGGAAAAAATAAAGATGAAGTCAACACACAATTTCAACCAACCTTGGTTGTTCCTCTTTGAGCAAAGAATATATGAACTAGGCTTTTGCATGTATCTGACACTACCAGTCCATCAAATGCTTCAGCTTCCTGCAAAGGTCAAATACAATGTAGTTAACATTTCTGCAACATCAATGTAAAGGGGAAAACAATTGTAGTGGAGACAAATGACAACCTTCATGAGTCCTATACGGGGACCAGAAGCTATTCCTTGCTCAATAACATCAATGCAAACCAAAGGATGATTGAGATTAGGAGCCTGTTTCCTAGCCTGAGCACGTGCAAATTTCAATATCTCTCTTGCCTCCCCAAGTGGTTCTATTTTGTCAGTCTTGTAAAGACTAGCAACCCATGGTCGTCGGTGCTCCAAAATATCCAGAGCCCACTTGCGAGCAGTGGTTACCAATGCATCAGCTGACACCAAACCATCTACAAGCCCCAGACTATGAGCTTCCTGCCCTTTAACTGGCTTTGAAGTCTTAATTCATAAAGAAAAACAAATTCAGGAAGTGTCAAAGAGATTAATTGAAATCACTGGACAAGGTTAAGTAAAACAAGAAGCATAAAATGTAGCATACCAGCATCATCTCAAGGGCCTTCGTCAGACCAACAAGACGAGGGAGTCGCTGTGTTCCTAAGAAAATTCATAACTCTGGGTTAACAATAAATAAAGAAAACAGAAACCTAAAAGGTAGATCAACTATAACCTTGTTCTTATCTTCTTTTGACACCACAATATAACCTTGTTCAACTAAATAGATCAACTATATGGATCAAACGATATCATAGAGCTCTATGTGTATCATATTCATGTTTGAACCATTTATATTGAAATCCTTTTTAATAATTCCCTTAATAGCTTCTTTATTTTTTGGTCTCGCTCTACCTCTAGCTATAGGAGTAACTTCCATCCAATCCACTTTCCTTGACGGGATCACTAAGTCCTTTTCCATTCTCCAAACATATCAATACCACCTGAAAGGAGATTCTATTTCTACCATCTTTTCTATAATTAACACCACCTCAACTCTCTTTCTTGTATTCATTCCGTCATTCCTACGATCTCTTTCTTCATGTTCTTGATGAACTAAATTTCAATACATACACCAAGTATTGTGCTGGTAGAAGTGTAACAAGTAAACCTAAATATAGAGGTATTAATTCAACTGAAATTAAAGCAGCCATACCTCCAAAGCCAGGAATGATTCCAAGTTGAAGTTCTGGCAAACCCAGTTGAGCAGTTGGGGTAGATAACCGGGCATTACATGCCTACAGGAGAAAGACTTTTAACATTTTAAACAAATTGCAATTTTTTTTTCCTAATTCTCTTATGTAAACAGTTAGTAATGCATACCATTGCAACCTCTAAGCCCCCACCCAAGGCCAGGCCATCAATGGCAGCAACAGAGGGTTTCCTTGAAGCTGAAAGAGGAAGTTGGTGAATTCAACATAACAGAAACTGTCAAATGAATGGTGAATAAGAAATTTGACAATAATTATGTACCTTCTACAGTATCAGTGATGATTTCTATTGATACCCATCCAGGTTTTGGACGCTCTGTATGGAGGAGACAGAGTCAGAAAATGAGTATAAACATAATAATAGAAAGACCCATGAAAAATAAAAGAAAAAAGAAACTAAAGTTAGTACCTTTTGCTGCTTGAATTCCACCAAATGCACTAATATCAAAGCCACCAGAAAATTTTCCCTTTGCACCTGGTATAGTAAACATAAGATCAGCGAGCAGGCAAGAATTATCTCTGGTGAATCTCAAGACTAGCCTACTGATTGATTTTGTTTTCTCTTCTTATCATAGATCATCTTTTGTTCTACACAGTTTATTACTCTAGTGTTTATCAAATGTGACAATGACAACCAATCTGTGAACACAATGAATCTGTAAGAATAGAATGACTTGATCATAGGTCATTTGGCTATGGAGAGTGGGGATTTGAGTAAAATGTCATAGGCCCAATCTGTGAGGTATGGCATTCTTCTTTTCATATTTCAGTTGTTCCATATTTAAACTAACAAGGGGATATCCTGTCATAAGGACCAAGATTATCTTATAAAATTGAAAAATAAAATAAAATAAAAGTGCCATTCCATCCAAGATAAAAGCTGCTCAACTCAGAAGCATGTTGCAATACCTGTGACAACAATAGCCTTAACATCATCCCTCCGTGAAGCCTCATCAAAACTCTCCTTCAAACTGTGCAATACTGGAGAAAGAGAGGAGGTGGAGCAGATATAATACAGGTTAGCCACACAATGTAAAACAGAGAATCATAGAAAAGAATCTGCATAGTGAAAGGAAGAGGTTCCAAAGAATACTGTTGCATTATCCTTAATTTTGACAACAGAGCAGCCCAAGCATAAAAAGCATGTGATAATTCAATAATGCATTAAACTCCAAATCCTCTGGTGTGGACCATTCTCGATCAGAGTCAACACAATTCAGTTGCTATGGGCAATAAAAAGAACGCACGCACACTGTTGGAATTAACAGCATCACTGATCAATTTATTAATTCATTTGACTTGTTGAAGTACTTTATATTTAATCATTAAGCATTAGAGGCGGAACAAGATCTGATTAATTTTAATCAACAGTAATATAATAAAGGCAAAAAGAATAAAAGTGCACGAAAGAGAAGATAGCTAGTAACGGAATTGGCACAAGAAAACAAGAATGAAGAAAATAGCATTTGTTAATTGTTATACCATCAAAGGAGAGAGAATTAACAGGTGGGTTGACGATGGTGATGATGGCAACCCCATCATCTCCAACCTCCAAGACGGTGCGTCCTTTACTCATTTCCCGTTGCTAATGGAGGAGAAGAGATTGGAGTGTAAAGTAGCTAGCTATGAGGGAAAGGAGCTTTGATTGTGATGCGAATGTTTTGGAGCTCAATGAAGAAGAAAGAGTTGGAGGTGTCGTAAACCAGTGACTTTGTAAACGTAATAATAATAAGTAGCTCCCAACGTGGATCTCTTATATTCTCCTCCTTCTACTAATCCTATGATTATGCATTAAATTGACCATCATTAAGGTGCACAAAATCAGATTATTTATTACAGTATGGGTATACCCATTGTGATAATATTCATACTTTTTGTCTTTTGTGTATATCCTGTAGCTACTCTCCATACTCACGCGCACACCTCAACTCTTTTTTCTTGCCTTTTAAGGTTATATTTAGTGATTGAGATAAGATAATTTGGAAAAAATAGAATATAAAAAGAAAAGTATAAAATTTATTTTTATTTTCATATTTATTTCATGTTACAACTACCAAATTATCTTCTCGTTTAGCGTTATCTTGCTTACGTGCAAGATTGATGTTCCCAATGTTCACGTTTCTCGATGTTGCTATTTTTCTTGAACTGGACGCTACTGGGATTTTTGGCAAGGATGGGCCTAGTTGTTTGGATGACGCATAAAGCCCAACCCAAGTATGGAGTTCAAAAACAAAAAATGATTGGAAGATATGAAAGGAAGAAAGAAACAAGAGTGTCCGTGTTTTTCTGAGACAGTACGTAGAGAGTAAAAGCAGGGAGAGGAGAGAGTAGAATGAATCATTGAAAAAGGAAGCAGAAACGACGAGACTTGAGTGCAGTCTGCAGTGTGTGTGTGATGAGCGGCGAGGACACCAGAAAGAGCATCGGAGGAGGAACTCTGATGGCGAGGCCCAATTCCGACGAACATGCTCCAAAGCCATCGTCAGCAACAGCAACGCCCCCTCCCACCAAGAAGATCATCATCAAGAGTGCCGATATGCCCCCCGACTTGCAAAGGGAGGCCGTTGATATCGCCGTCTCCGTTAGTTCTCTCTCTCTCTCTCTCTCTCTCTCTCTCTCTCTCTCTCTTGGCTGTTGACTTCTCAAAATGGAATCAAATCATTCAGGCATTTGAGAAGTGCAATGTCGAGAAAGACGTTGCGGAGCACATCAAGAAGGTCTTCGACAAGAGGCATGGTCCCACTTGGCATTGCATCGTTGGTCGCAATTTTGGTAGTCTCATCTCTCACCTTTCCCTTCGTTGGCATAGATCTAACGACCTCAATTTACTCTTTGTTTCATTCAAATTATTGATTTCTTCTGCAAATGCGGTTTCTTTAATCAAGCAATGCATTGTTTTGTTGCATTCCTCGAATTACACTTTTGACCTAGTTGGTTCTTCTTGGAGAAAGAATTCAGCTCAAGGTTGACTATTGAACAAAGGACATGTTCCTGCTGACTTTTGTCACTCTTCGACTTGATGTTTTGCCCTTATACTTATGATACACTGATAGTTTGTAAATATTGAAGTCATCATTCTTTGGTTTTCTCCCTTGGCAAATACACAACATTTGCTAAGTTACTTTCCAATTGGATTAGTGTGCTCTGCTGGGACTTGAATTTGTCTTTTATTTGGGGAAGAACATGAAGAGGTTAATGTGTTATCATTTACCAGATTGAGTAGTTTCTTGGGGTAACCGTACTCAATCAGTTTGCTGTCTACCACCACATTCACATTGTGCATTTGCTGCATCCCTGACATCCAAACATTTTTCATTCTCACAAGTATTCAAACCTCATGGTTAATTGGTACATGTAGATATGGTAAATATTTAAGTTTGAGTTAGCCTGTAGCTTCCTTCTGAGATTTAGCTGTTCAGGATCTTAGAGACAGTTGTTCAACATCTGGTTATTTTTAACTGTGTGTTGTAGATTACTGAAAAGTTTTCTTTTCAGCAATGCTAGTTGCTAATTTTTTATGCTCACACCTCTCTTTTTCCATTTCTTTTCATGAAAACCAATACAGGCATAGTATATCGATCAAAATTGTTTTCTCAATATTGCAGACATAGACAAATATACATGATGGTTTGTTGTATCTTTAATTATACATGTAAGGGAGTAAGATTTGGATTATTTAACATGCGAAATATTTCTGAGGTTGTACTTTGTGGAGTTTAAGTATTTAACCAATGTGATGGTCACATTCTTACATGTATTCATGATTCTAAATAGTTTACCCTTCAGAGTAAGGGAATATCAGGCTCCTTATTCATATAAATACCTTAATTTTTTATGATATTACAGACAGACCCTTATTCAAAAATGTATATAAAACATCACAAATGTAGGTGCTGGGACAATTTAATGCTCGATCACCAACTTTGTTTTTCTTCTGTTCATTATTCCAACAAATCATATTTTCTTCCAGTTTTCTACTTGAATGGATGTTCTCTGTTCATGTACATGATATTCTGTCCATGTTCCATATTTTTTATTTGATTTGTCAAAATGTGATTTGTTTTATGTTGAAGCTTACATTTGCAGCAACATAAAAACTTCTTTTTCATACATTCCATGTTTCATGATTCTGTTTTGTCAAGTTATAACTTGTCTATTGCTGGGACTTTACTTATATTTGGAGCAAACTTGTCTATTGCTGGGACTTTACTTATATTTGGAGCAACACAGAAACGTCTTTTTCATATGTTCTTATCTTTGGGGGTAAGAATTAAATAAATTGACAGTATTTCCCAGGTTATTCATTTTGTTATCAGCACCAATTTATGTTAGAATGACATGAGATTTCCGAGTGAGTTTTGCCAATCAATGCTCATGTATTGTATTGTTTACATTGGTAAGGCTAGTCTACAAATCAAGTGTTTTCATAGACTTCCTCTCCTCCCTCTTTTCGCAGGTTCTTATGTGACTCATGAAACAAACCACTTTGTTTATTTCTATTTGGATCAGAAAGCAGTTCTGCTTTTTAAGTCTGGCTAGCAACATGCTGAAGGTGACAAAAGTGTTGAAGAGTCTTGTGATTATGCTGTTATATTAACTCTTGTATGTATTGAATCCTTGGTAGGGCAAACTCTTTGATATTCTTGTCCTTGTATATCTAACTTCATGCATCTTGATCTTTCTGCTTTACTTTGTATTTTATTCGATTCGGGAGTCTTGGGAACACATAATGTCTCATTAACATTTCAAATATTTGTGACTTGTCAGACCTTAAAGGCTGTGTATGTAACTTGTGACAACTTCACATGGACAAGGTTAGCCGGTTAGGTTCCAAAGAATGGGTTTGCCTTAGTGATGTCAACATTTCACTTGCATTCCTTAGGTGGAAATTTACATTTGACATGGTGAATATTACATTTGAGAATCCTGTCAATGGTGGAATGTTGAGGATCCCATCCCCCTTGTCGTGTTTCGATACTAATTATAGAACCACTATGCCTAATAGCCAGAAAGAAAACAAAAGTACTAGTTACTATAGTAATGTTGTTTGCACATGATGTTTTTCAGACTTTTTTTCTGTTTTATTTTTTGGTGGTCGGATCTTATTATTATGAAATATATTAATCTGGGTTGAGAAATTATAGCTTTCTCTTTGAAATGGGACGAGTTCGTTTACTACTGAATCAGTCCAGTCAGTAGTAATAAGTACAGTAAAAACACATGATTTGTGGCGTCATGGATCACTGTAATCTTTTCAGCTTTGTGAAGACAACAATGAGAAGGTAAAGTGAGTGTTTGACATCGTGTGACAATTAATAAAGCAGATCAAAAGAGAAAAATATCTTTTGCTTTGACATTATCATCTTATAATTTTTTCTTGAGAATTGTATTTAAACAAAATTCACACTTGGTACTTTTTAGCTACGAAGATTACTTACAAATAATTGGTAACCCTTCAACTATAGTTGATTTTGTATTATAAAAAAATACGATTTGACGGGTATAAAGAATTTGAGAAGAGTAAGACGCTAGTATATGTAGAGATGATTAAAGAATTTGTCATCTAAACTAACTTCAGCACTTCACATTGATTATCAAACATTTTAACAATAATATAATAAGCAAATGAAAAATGTTATTTAAATTCTAAAATCAGTCATTAAAATTAGTTATTATATAATAAAAAAAATATATTTTTTATTTATTTTTAATTTATATTTTATATTTTACTTTGTATTTTATAAAGTCATTGATTTTAGTATACATCTAGTATAATTGTTGCTCATATTCTAACCCATAACTTAGTTAAACCAAAAATAAATAAAGGCTAGTATAATTGTTGCTCATATTCTAACCCATAACTTAGTTAAACCAAAAATAAATAAAGGCCAATCGACACTTTACAAATATCAGTATTCATATCTTTGTTATTACTTACCCGATCTTATAAGAGGTCAGATACGACGACATAGGTTTAGCCTTAATTATCTAAATAAGTAATTAACTCCTTCAATATTTTTTATTAATCTAGAAGAGAGATCTCAATAATTTTCCTATTAAAATATGGTTATTAACTCTATATCTACACTTATAAATATCCTAACATTCTTAGGTATTATTCGAATTATAATTTACAAAAAACTGCCTAAAACCCTTAATTTAAGCATCAGAGTTCTTTGCAAGTATCACCTTTTACCTCCTTACGAGAAACTCGGACAACGACAATAAAAGACGTCAGACGCTACCCCAAAAATGAGTCTGAACCTCAGGTTCAGACCCAAATTCATCTGTTTCAAGTAACTCTCAAAAAGTTGTAAACAAATAAATAAAATAATTAGTATCTATTATTATTATTATTATTATTATTATTATTATTATTATTATTATTATTATTATTATTATTATTATTATGGTCAACTGTCGTTATTAACTCTACCGAATGATACATGTCCAAAACCCAGAGCGTTAGTTGCATGAGATAAGTGGTAAAGAATAACTGAATGGTGCACATATAGTAATGCAAGCTTTAAAGCTTTTTTGGTGCATCTTGCCTGTTCTTAAAAGTTAAAACAATATGTTGAATTCTAATCTTGCCTCTAGAATCGAATCAGAATAACCAAAGTTTGCAGACTCTAAATTCATATAATTTTGTTATGGGAATGGGTAGGAGTATAGAGTGGATTTCGTCATCCTGCAAATATGCATCAAAGTATGCCACTTTCTTTGTCATTAGTTTATTAATGAAGTTTGAATTTTGAAATAGTTGGCATTCAAGAAAATAATTATAAATGGAAAAAAGTTCAGACACTTTTTTTGCAGGTTCATTAATTTGTGAAGAACCTTTCAAAATAAAGGCAGACAAAAGAGTTGAGGATAGTGGTTGTGGAATTATATTGAATCATACAAATTATTCACATATATAGAATATGTATAATTTATTTCAGAGAGAAAGAGAAGGAAGAAAAAAAAAAAGGAAAAATAGAAAAGTAAAATCAAGGGATCCTACAGAGAATAAAGATAAAAGATTGAGTATTTACCCATTTCTGAGGTTATTTATTCTTTTATGTTTTTGTTCTGAACCCCATTTATTGTGATTACAATGCTTAATTGTCTCTCTGGTTGGTTCCCAGCTGTATATATCTTTCAATAACCGATATTGGTCCATTAGCCCATGGTTTGGTTTCAATTTTCATCGTACATGGCTCTGCCAATTTTAATTTTATGCATAGAAGTTTGAATCTTAAAATGGAATATTTGCATGTGCATCATGCATAAAACTCACAAGAGACCTCATAAAACGTCACATTGCATTATTACATATATAATAAGATCTCTTTGAAGGATCTTTTCCTCTTCCACTACTACTATATAGCCTTAGCCATCTCTTTTTCAAACAGTATGTGTACGTAGCATTATTGCTCAACAAATGTACCACTACATATATATTTTTGTGTCATTGGATTTCTTACTTTCTTTAATTAAGGACATAGCTATGTTAAGAGTTGAGTTTGCATATAGGGGAAGAAAAAAAAAAACAGTTGTAAACTAAAAGAACGGTCCATGCAGTATTAATAATTTAGACAAAATGCCAGCTTTCTGGTACCTGATTAATAATGCATGAAAGAAGACAACAAAACTATATTCTCTCTTTTCTTTTCAGCAAAGCTAATAACAAGAGCTCTGATCTTACCTCTTAGTCTCTTACCTTTCAAGTTTGATGAACAGTAGTCCGGTGCTCTTTGTGCAAGTGACATTTCACCCGAAACCCATGTTCTTCATTATTTGTCGTTTCTTTATTAATTATAAGAGGAGTGCTAGGGCCAGCAACTTTTATGATTTATAGCCATCAAATAGCCATCAATGATGATTTTAATAGTATGAGATTAGTGTGAGATTTCATCCAATAGCTCACTTTTCTTTGCTGGTTACATGCTGGCCAAAATTTGAAAAAGTTGCTGGCCCTAGACTTTTCCTTATTATTATTACTCATTTGATAATTTTTTGAAGTGATATACATGATGTATATAATTTTGACATCAATTAATCAATTAAAATACTAGTAAACAACAACCAACTATTAATTAGATTGTAAACAAGCAAAAAAAATAACTAAAATCAAATAAAAAAATCCAAAAAATCTAAAACCAAATAAAAAAATATCTAAAATTATTATAAAAAAGTATTTAAAATTTAACAAAAAAAATCTAAAATCATTATAAAAGAACATCTAAAATTTAATAAAAGAAAATTCAAAATCTGAGCAATAAAAACCCTTTTAATTATGATATAAAAACACATCACGTTTAGATATTTTTTTATACTTAGATTTCATAGGTTTAAATTTTAGATATTTGGGATATTTTTTTGGGATTGTACAATAAAAAAATAAAAACAAACTATTAAAAAAGAAGGCATTATTTTCAATGTCTCTTATACCTAAATTTTGAATATTTAAATTTTAGAGTTTTTGAATTTTTTCAGTAATGTACAATTGAAAATAAATGAAAGTAAACTATTAAAAACAAAAGTATCATTTTGGATGTTTTTTATACCTAAAGTTTAAATGTTTAAATTTTAGAGGTTTCAAATAGTTTTTATGGAAATGTACGTTAAAAAGTAAATGAAAATAAATAATATATCCGGATTTCGTATGTTTAAATTTTAAAGGTTCTGAATATTCTCTCTATGATTTTGGATGCTTTTCATTTTTTGTGTTGTAGTTAGGTGGTGTTTCTCAACAATGTAAAAATGTGGTGTATTTTTATTTTATATGGATACTATCAATTTGAGAGTCAGATTTGTAGTTTTTATTTATTTATTTTTAAAATTTACAAATCTGAAGATCAAATTTGTATTTTAGCATTGAAAAATTTTTTAAACATACAAATCGGACCTCTAATTTGTTTTACATCGTAAAAATTTTTATTTCATCACAAAGCGGACCATTCGATTTGTGCACTAAGAAAATCTGAGGGTCCAATTTCTTATTTAAAATATAAAAATTCATATCAAAGAAAAATACATCAATTAACCATAATACTAGAATGCACAATTTTTTCATTACTAAAAAAATTAGCCTAATTTTAGATGTTTCATTTTATTAGGTTTTGGATGTTCTTTTTAACAATTTTATTTGGATGCTTTATACTACAAGAAAAATGCTGAGTACTGTCGGAAACAATCGGACGGTATAAACCTTGCCGGTAAATATTTATCGTCGGATTTATTCCGTCCGACGGTAATTACCATTGGATTCTCCGGCGAATTACCTGCTCAAAAACTTAATTGGTTACCGGCAAATTTTTTCTACGGTAATATTGGCATCAAAAAATGTTGTTCCATGCCATATTAATGTCGGATTATTCCAACCGTAATGTCAATATTCTTTTAAAAAATTGAAATAAATTGTCAATTTTAATTTTAAATTTAAATTTTTTCACACAATTAGTGGTCAATTAATAAATAATGAAGAATTTTTATTTAAAATAAATAATACAATGTCCAAATAAATTAAAAGTCAACTATATCAAATAAATACAATGAAACAATAAAACAAAAAACTAATATCTACAGATCTAGATAGTCGTTCTCGTCAGTCCTGTGGCCTTGAGTTGGCGGCGCAGAAGGGGTGACGATGTCCGTCTACCACCAATAGGACTGTTGCCACCTGCAGCAGGACCGCTGCCACCAGTAGGGTCGATGTCAGCAGCGCGCATCTGGGCCTGGTACACCTCCATCTGAGCCTCCATACGCTGCATCCTCTCCAGTGACTCCCTAAACTCCAACCTGAGCTCATCTGTAGACGTCACGCAGGTGAGAATCTCCTGATACATCTCTCGATAATTGTTAAGCTCCTAAGCCTGCTGGTGAAGGCTACGCTAGAGCTCCTGCACCTACAGCCTCAAATCCACACCTTCCTCGAGCTGGATAGCTTGACTAGTAGCAGAGCCTGACGACAGCCTCAACGTCGAGGTGCGGAGGCTGCTGGCAAAGAATGACCCCATCCCGTATATGCGGTTCTTATACGGGGCTGAAGCGGTCTCGCGCCAAACCGCATCGGGGTCGACGACTAAAGCTACAGAGCCATTGGCGGCGTCCTCCCCACTTTGCTGAGACTGTTGAGTCGCGGCCTCTAGTCTTTGTGTATAGGACTCATGTGCAATTAACATAAGTTACTGTGATTAGTAAGACATATATATAGTTAATTTATAATAATTTCATAGCAGAAGATAATTAGATGTATGTTTAGTCACATAATGGTCCTGAGAACACTGATCAGTAAATCTCGCTTTGTTCTCCTTCAACGTGAGGGTGTACTTGAAACGTCTCCGGCAATATGGTCTCACGGTCCAACGACTTTGACTACACAAATTGCATTCAAATACAAAATTATTAGAATGCCTAGTAATGATATGCAAAACAAATAAAATAACGAAGTTATTAAGAAAATTAAAGAAACTACATACCAGTCTGGCCTTGGTCTTCATGAAGGTCGCTGAGCCATCGGTGTACTTGGACGACCTGGCCGATACCCTATTAGCTCTATTGGTGAGATGCCGATGCCTAAACCCCGCATCGGTCTCCCAATGAGCTAACAGGCCCTTCTTTACCTCCAATCGAAGCCATATATTCCGCTGGTCCCGCCCATGACGAACATCATCCAGCATCTGCTGGAGCCGGCGATCTATTCTATGGTCAAATATCTTCCGGATGGCCAAGTCGTACTCAGCATCCCAAATAAAGTCAGCTGCAACAAAGAAGCTTTAAAATTAGTTAAGCAAGATAGATAATATAAACTAGCTAAAAAGGTTTGAAACAGAAACAATGAAAGTAATTACCGTACATTTCTCAAACCAGCGCTTCCTGGTCTCATGGAGATCTTCGTGTAGTTGGGTCAGGGCTGGTCGTACATCAGCTTAATGATGATCTCTTGAGTACACGCGTTTGGGTTCAGCAAAAACCTAACAATAACCCACAAACAAGAATTAACCCTAATCATTAAATCTAGAAAACAAGAATCATAATTATTAAAACTAGAAAACAAATACCAGCAATCCAAATCAACCTAAATCCACTAAATAGAAATCAATTTTCAGGAATTTTCAGCAATAACAGGAATCATAATAAATAAAACTAGAAAATAATGACCAGTAATCCAAATCAACCTAAATCCACTAAACAGGAATCAATTTTAGGAACTTTCAATAATAACAAGAATCATAATCATTAAAACTAAAAAACAATAACCAGCAAGTAACACTTAAATCAACTAAACTAGAAACAATTCAGGCACTTTCAGCGATAACCATACATAGAAAATACACGAGCATTCAATGAGTTACTTACCCTGTACCGCCATCAAACCAAATGGGCAACCGTGTGGTGGGAGGTGGTGGAGGGACATCAGCTGCTACCTCACTTCCGTGTTGGATTTCGGGGCCGCGACATTCGTCATTGGAGTCAACGTCGCCGTGGATGCGCACTGCTGAGCGGTAGGAGGTGGCGTCGCTGCCGTGGACAGAGGCACGTAGTTGGAATTAGGGACCATGATGAATAAATGGTCTGCTAAACCTGCAACGTGTGGCATGATCGTGGTGGTCGGAGTAGAGGGAGAGGATCCAAAAGTCCGGGGGTACTGGAAGAAACCCTCTCTTTACCCCGACCACAGCTACGACCACGACCAGCAGCACCTCTTCCTGTCATTATGTCTGCATATATCAAACTATCAAATACAATGAGACAATTCCAAACACTTCAAGCATTCGAAATCTAATGTATTGAATCAAACATAACTTAATTAGCCTAAATCCACTAAGATTAGAAAACTAAACTGAACTAACTTCAAAACTTATTCAAAATTAAAATTCTAATTCTACTCAAACCTAAATTAAATTAAACTGAAATAAAAAAATTATCAAACAATCTCAGCAATAATTTTTCAGTAAAACAGTCATCAACGCAGCAATTAACACAATTAGACAATTCCAAATACTTCAAGCATTTGAAATCTAATGTATTGAATCAAACATAACTTACTCAACCTAAATACAGTAAGATTAGAAAACTAAACTGAACCAATTTTGAAACTGGTTTAAAATTAAAATTCTAATTCTACTCAAACCTAAACTAAATTAAACTAAAATTAAACAATTATTAAATAATCTCAACAATAATTTTTCAGCAAAATAGTCATCAACGCAGTAATTAACATGATTAAATAATTTCAAACACTTCAACTATTCAAAACCTAATGTATTGAATCTAACCTAACTTAATCAACCTAAATACACTAAAATTAAAAAACTAAGCTGTACTAACTTTAAAACCGATTCAAAATTAAAATTAAAGTCCTACTCAAACCTAAACTACATTAAACTAAAATTAAATGAATTGGAAAAGAGTTGTTCATTGAACCTGTAATGAAGAACAATAAAAATAAGAGAAGACATGGATGTTGAAGTGGTGGTCATCAAAGTTGCTGTGGTGACAGATGGTGGTAATGGCAGGTGGTGGTGACGACGAAGGAGAGAGAGAGAGAGGCGGGAGAAGAAGGAGAAGAAAGAGGGGGTGGCGACGACGGAGAGGAAGTGATGACGGCGGTGCTCTTGGTGGCAACGGAAGGGGCAGGGAACGAAGGTGGTGGTGGTGATGAGAGAGAGGGTGGAGATGAAGATAGAGAGTGTGAAATTCGAAATGGGGGAGACGACGTTCACGCTTTCATTTGGGGCACTGTTATTGTCAGAGTAATCCGATGGTAACGTTTTTCGTGTGCCAAAACGCAGTGTTTCACTAAACATTGTTACCATCGGATCTTTTCGTCGGTAAATTCGATGGTAGTGGGCGCGCCAAAAAAATTTTTTCCCCTTCAAATATTACCGTTGATGTTATCGTCGGAAATGTTATTCCGACGGTAATATTTTAGGTTTACAAATTTCCTACCTAATCCGATGGTAAATTCGATGAAAATCTTGCTACTAACGTTCGACGCTAAATCCGACGGTACTCAACATTTTTCTTGTAGTCTTTTTTATAGGTTTTGGATGTTTCTTCTATGATTTTGAATGTTCTCTTTTAAGATTTTAAATATTTTTTGGTAACGTTTTATAATAAAATTGGCTAAGTTTTTAAAATGTTGACTGAAGAAGAGGTTGGCTATCTAGATTTTTTGTTTTGACATATACTACCTAGTTTCATTCTATAATACTGTGTTTGGTTTTGAGGATAGGACAAGACAACACACTAAGAACAAGATACAACGGACAGAGATACAAAAATTTGTATTTTTGTATTTTATTTGGTGATAAACTAAAATAAATTATGAAAGTCTTATTTCTTCTTATTTTTTCATTTAAAAAAATTAAAAAATATAATTATGAAAAATTAACAAGACACTACGGAAAAAAATACTGAGTACCGTCAGATTTACCGTTGTCCTGGAGTTGACAGTATAAAGGTGCCGAAAACTGTTTACCAGCGAATTATTTTCGTCTGACGCTAATTAACGGCAGATTTTATGTTAATCCAATGGTAACTTGGGCACCATTTCACGTGTTTAGGTGCCAAGTTACCATAAAAAATTCAACAAGTCCGTCGGTAGGTATTTTTTTGGCACAGTTAAGCCACAATTAGTAGTCAAATTAAAACTCTTGCTAACAAAATTGTTTGTAGAAATCTAAAATTATCCAAAATGAACATATTATTTTATTAAAAATAAATGGTCTGAATATAATAAAATGTCACAGAAGTAGAATACAATGAAATAGACAAAAAAAATAAATTCCTAAACCCTACAGATCCTTGTAATCGTCGTCGTCGTCGGGGTCCCCCTGCTTAGGCGGTGGAGTAAGTACTGACGTCGGTGCCTCATCAGCGGTGTTGCCACTGGAACCATCAGCATCGCTGCCTCCAGCATACATCTGCTTGTTGTACACCTCCATCTATTCTCGCAAACGATCTAGCTGCTCCTGCTTCTCTGTAAGGTCCGAGCTTATGGCAACGGCTACTCCCTCACATGCAAGAAGGTTGTTGTACCTCTATTCAGACTGCTCCGCTTGTTGGCGAAGCTCCTGTGTTAGCTTTTGTACCTCTTCCTGAAGTCGAGAACTTCCTGGAGATCGATAGAGCTGGTGGCAAAGGCAGAGACAGAGAAAGCCACCAACGCGAAGGAATGGAGGCCGCTGAAGCGGCGATTCTTGTGACGTTCAGAGGCAGTCTTGCACCAAACCCTATCAGGATCTACCACTGAGGTCTCGGAGCCAGAAATGCCGTTCCCTCTAGGTGGCTGAGACTATTGGGTCGCGACCTCCAACCTCTGCGTGTAATCCTCTTGTGGCACACACGTTGTGATTAGGATAATAGTTAATTGACTTTAAACCAAATAAGTTTGAAACTTAGGATTAATTTAAACTATGTAATGGCCGTAGACTGGTCGTCAGCAAATCTCTCCTTGTTGGCCTTCAAAGTATGGATATACTTGAAGGTCTTTACCAGCGTCTTTTTTTCATCTTCATAAAGGTCGCCGATGCACCTGTATACTTTGATGATTGGTGCGGAATTTAAAGTCCACAAACTAACCGGCAAGTGTACCGGGTCGTACCAAGTAATACCTCAGGTGAGTGAGGGTCGATCCCACGAGCATTGAAGGACTAAGCAACAATGGTTAAATGATTTACTTAGTTAGGCAAACAGAAAATAGTGTTTGAGAGTTCAAAGACATTAAACAATATAAAGAATATTAAAGAAAGGCAAGTAAATAAGTTGGGAATATGTATAGAGAAACAGTTAAGGCTTCAGAGTTATCTAATTTCTGGATTGACTTTTCTTATTAACTATTTTAGTCATGCAAGATTTAATTCATAGCAAACTATATATGACTAGACCCTAATTTCTTAGACCTTCCTAGTCTCATCTAAAATTCATCAATTGCCAATTCCTTGGTCACTTAATTCCAATTAGGGGATGAAGCTTAATTCTAGTTTATATGCCACAGAAATCCTAATTACCAAAATATAAAAGGATTATATGTCACGTATCCCATTAAATCCAGATAATTAAAATTTAGGAGAATTTGTTTTCAAGCTGTTGTTCAAGTAAAGAGCTTTTCCAAGTTATACAAGAACTCAATTAGAAAGAGAGTCATACTTCCGTTCCACCCAAATTCATAAGAATAAGACGAAAACAATTCTTGAAATAGAAATCAATATATGAATTAAAATAGAAAAATAATAAAATCAATCCATACAATAGACAGAGCTCCTAACCTTAACAGTGGAGGTTTAGTTGCTCATGGCAAGGAGAGAAAATAAGGATTCTGATAAAATGTATTTTGGTAGATGTGGAATGGGATCCCCCTGTGGAATAATCCCACTCCCCTTTTATATCTAATCCTAATTAATTTAAAATCTATCTTCTAAAACTAAAATAATATCTTTTCCTATTTTAAATTAATGAAAGATGCTCATGCATCAACGACTTGGGTGAAGCCTTGTGAGCGATGTTCGTCAGACAGCGACGCTTTAACCCTCATCATTTCAAAATGGGCCTCTAGTTCCTTCTTGATGGATGGATGGATCCATCTCGCTAGGTGGTCGCGCCCCTAACGAACGTCACTCATCATCTGCTGAATCCGTTTTGCTGTCCGGTGATCAGATCTTCCTGATCATGAGATTATGTTCTGTATCCTATATGAATTTTAACTGCACAAAGTAATTCAACAACATTATTTAGTCGAGATAAAATACAATTAATTAATTCAACATTATTGGATTCTTACCGCCCACTTCTGAAACCACCGCTCTTTGGTCTTAGTCGGGATCGTCGTGTACCTCGGCTACGGGTGGTCATACATTGACTTAATGACCTCGAAGACCATCTTCTGTGTGCAAGTATTATTGTTTGGTGCAAACCTATCAGAGAAAAAACCTAACATTAACAAACACATATAAACACATAAACTAAAGATTAACAAATGTAAGATTAAAACATTGTATGTACTCATGCCTGCATGCCATTGGCCAAATCCTCAGCTGGATGTCGGCGGTGGTAGAGGGACATCCTGCTGGGGGGCACTAGAGGGCTTACCCACCGCAGTATCTCTCGCTAGATCTACAGGAGACATAGCAGAGGGAGGCACGTAGTTCGAGTTTGGGACCATGATAAACTGTTGGTCCGCTAGACCCGCCTATAACGTCACAGGGGTCGACGGGGTTGTCGGGGTAGAGGATGATGATTGAAAAGTCCTCAAGGATTCGGTGGAAGCCATCCCTACCATGACCACGAGATCCACTCAATTTATCTCTACTACTTGTCATCATGCATGTCTGCAAAGAGAATATACTATTAACACTAATCAATATATATACTACAAAAATCATTTAACATTTGGATTATTTCAAAAAAAAATTGACATAACCTCCCCTAAAATTTGACATATATCCACATATATGGTTCCCACAAATCCAACCAACCTCGGCCTCAATCCATAGCATCATCAGTCAAAACACAATCAAATTCATAACATTTCTAGCAGATTATAATAACTTATTTTCATAGGTAGGTAAATTCACAAGCTTTAGAGTTAACTATTGCTACTATTAAATATTACATAATATAGGTAAGTATATTATATAAACTTAAGGCTTGTAACATTTTTTTAATACATTTCCTACTTCAATATCAAGCATCTTGCACTTCTTCCTAAATCCTAAATCAACATACAACTAATTCATAATTCCTAAATTAATTTCATCCTAAATCCTAAATTAGCATATGATAACCAAGTCTTAAATCCTAAAGTAACATATAACTAATTCCTAAATCTTGAATTAACTTCATCCTAAATCCTAAATTAGCATATGATAACCAAATCCTAAATTCTAAATTAACTTAACACTAAATCCTAAATTAGCATATAATAATCAAACCTTAAATCCTAAATTATCATATAACTAAATGCTAAATTAACATATAACTAAATCTTAATTAAATTAACTTAAACAAGGAAAAAGAGGGACCATAGAACCTAAGGAAAGAACAGAAGAAGAAGAACAGAGAAAAAGTGGGAGTCGCGTTGATGCTGAATGGCGACGGCGTCGGTGCTGGACGACGGCAACGGTGTTAGATGGCGACGGTAGCAAACAAACAGAGAGAAAGAGAGAGTCGCGGCTAATGGAGGAAAAAGGAGGAACAGGCTGACGGAGGGACAAGCGGCAGTGGAACTGAGGATGGACTACAGGGAGAGGCGACGGTTAGAGAAAAAAAGGAAAAAGAGAGGTTAGAGAAAGAGATGAAATTTCGAAATGAAGGAGGAGAAGGTTTGGTCTTTAAATTTTAAGACTCGTTACTCTTAGATTTATTGGTGGATAAATTTAATGATAACTCATTATGAGTCACCAAAATATATCATTTCACTAAAATGAATTTACCGACGAATTATTTTAACAATATTCAATATTTTCTTGTAGTAAAAATAATAAAAAAATAAAAATAAATTATATTTTTTGTTAATAATATTTTTATATTAAAATAAATACAAAATATGTTAATTTAATATTTTTAAATATAATATTTTTATTCATATTTTATCTGATAAATATAATTTTATATTTCTATATTTTTGTTTCAGTATATCATATCCATAAACAAACACAGCCTAAATATCTTATATGCATGGCTCATCATCAAGATATAGATATAGATAAGCAAGATACTTATTATACATGTAGCCACGTTAGACATTTAATAATTTTATAGATAATCAATTAATCATACAAGGAGCCACGTTAGACATTTAATACTTAATTTTATTGATAATAATATCGTGCAGTGTTAATCCCCTACTATTTATTATAGGGTGGATATCTAGCTAAGTTTATTTCAATAGTTATCCACAATCGCCCGTTTAAGATAAAAAGCCCTTTTCCTTTTCCCCTTCCACGCATTTCCATCGACCAACCCCTGGATGGATAAGAATCTCCACTTATAAAGGTGTACTAATTATTTTTACCAATAATTAGACATCATTAGTTTCTGGTAGATAGTCACATAAAAAATAGTTAAAATAGATATTTGCATGAAGATTACTTTAATCATTTTCTAGAAATAGTTACTTTATTTTAAAAAAATAATTATAATTACTAATAAAAACACATATCAACTGAAATTACAAACAAAACTATATATATAAATATATATATTTTTAGTTTTGGTGAAAATAATAACTTTTTATATTAATATGTTTGACATAAAATGAAATCAAACATTTAGTATACCTATAAAATTATTATAAAATCCAAACTAAAAAATATAAATGTTTGCATGGTTTTAAAATTTTTTATTTATTTTGTTCTTTTTTTTATTTTTAAATAAAATAATAAAAATTAAAATTTATATTAAATTATTTAATATAATATATTTTAATATTTTAAGTATTATTTTTACATAAAAATATGTTAATACGAGTAAATACTAAAATTAAAGTAAGAAAAATGAGAGAAAATAAAAACAACAAAGAATGGTAGCGATGTTTGATTCCATTACTATGTTATGTGATTGATGTCTGTCCTCAAGGTGGGCACCCCAACATGTGGTCCTCATCAAGAAAAATATGTTTTGATTAGTTATCAATTTAATTTTTTTTACTATTAATAAGTTATAATTCAAATAATAATGAATTATAATTTAAATATATAATAGAATTTTTTATACTCACTTAAAAGATTATGAATTTGAGTCTTTTTATTTTTAATAAAAAAAATTTTAATTAAATAATTTAATAATATATTTTATTCTATATTTTTAAATATTAATTATTAATTAATAAAAATAAATAAATTCTAATGAGTTTTTAATATTCTTGGTACATTAATACAATACAATATATATGTGCTTACCGCTTAATGCTTTCATATTTTGATGCAATATTTTTACGCAATTCGTGCCCTTCGATGCAAGGTCATTTTTTGCCATCTATTATATATTACTTTTTTGTCAACATATTTATCAGAGTCCAATATTTAAGCTCTATTAGCATAAAATTAGGATAAAGTATTAAATTAATTTTTTATTTTTAGGCGTAATTTTATTTTAATTTTTAAAATTTAAAATATTTTATTTAAATTCAAAAAAAATTATTTAATTTTAATATAATTTTACTATGAAATCAAAATTAAATAATTAATAAAATATCTTATATAACAACTATATAAAAACAAAGTCAATAATTAAAAAATAAGTACAAACTCTAAAAATATAAAATTAACCGTAAATGTATCAATATATTATTTATCATATAAGGCATTGTCTTTAGTAAAGCCCTATATTAAACTATTATAGATTAGTTTAGATTTAGTTAGCTTTTTAATTTAATTAGTTACACTGACTAAAAAACTATGTATATACACCTATCCAGTTATTTAATTAGTTCATCATATATAGTATGTAATTTGATTCGTTTCAATATTTTTAATTAAATAATTAATTAACATTGAAAGAATTTTATTCTATATAATAATAAGTGAATCTAGTTTGAGCCAGAGTTGTTAATGTCTGATCAAGTTTTATATATTATATAATTAGTTTAAGTTCAAGAAGGTTATTGCATGGAGATCAGACTCTCTCGTGCAAATTGCATGACCAGATTAGATATAAATTTTTATAATTAATTTATCCATCAGCTTTATAACATGAACTCAATGATGATGAGGATGTCCATATATACATGATCAAGCCATATATACAATATAGATGCCCTGCTCATCCTAACTTGGAGATAATATTCAATTAATTCTCAAATTGAACTTAAAATTTTAATTAGTTGGAGACTTGGAGTTGAATCAAAATGTTCTATGTACACACATGTACCTTAGCAAGGGTTATAATTATATACTTATAATGGAAATTAAAAGTACCTTAGGAAGCTAATGGACAGACCGACCATGGCATTGCCAACTTGCTATTCGGGGTTAAGCATTGAAATTTGAAGCCAACAAATGAAATACACATATGCACCAATGTAATTTCAAATTTTAATTTCCACTTGGTCTTATTTTATAACTAGTGTGCATAAGAAGTTAATTATATGTGGAAATAAATCTTTTCAATTTTTTTAATAATTGAGAGAGTAAAAAATAATCTCTAATTTTTTGGTATTTTTTTAATATATTTTTTTGTTTTACTTATAAAATTAATAATAAAAAAAATCATATTTTACTCTTTTAATTATTAAAAAAAATTAAGATGATCTATTTTCTGCTATCCAATTAACATACTAGATTAGATCGTCATTAAATACTGAAACAATATGCATAAACTTCACATAGACAGTGTGCTATATGCTATGGCCCTGCCAAATGATGTGAATGAAGTATATTGATGAATGTGGTTATGCATTGTCATTTTGCTTAAAAACAAACACCGCCATTTGTTTGCCACAATCCCCAAGGCCATGCCACAGCTTCCAATCAACCACCATATACTATATTCTAAGTACCAATGTATCACCGTCCAATACCCACATACCTCTTAAGTAGTAACATTGGTGGTATGCAATAAATTATTAATTACTGTAACTATAACTAAACCACATTAAACAAATTAAATAAGCAAGCATAAGATACCATAAATAATTAACCTTAATTCCATCTATCACAAAAAAAAAAAACCCTCAAGTTCGGTTTCGGGTTCTGGGGAAGAAATTAAAGGGAAGCACTACTAGACGAGGCACAATAGAGAATGTGATATCTCCGTCTCACCTTTCACAGTTGTAATAATAATAAGTTGGATGCAAAAAAAAAAAGAAAAAGAAAAAAGAGTTGAAAGGACATTTTGGCCTCATACTAGGAAGCAAAAGGACAAGGGCCATGAAGTCATTAACCAAGGCAGAGCAAGGGCAAAACTGGCACAAAATAGAAAAAAGAAAAAATGACCCATTGTTCATTGTTGTTGCTTGTTTTCTCTCTAGTCTCTAATATTATTATTACTATTACTATTATTCCTTTGTTTTTTTCACCACGATCGTCATCTCAGTATGCAAAAGCGCCACCAGCACCATGCCGAGGAGGTTTGTTTGTGGTGGTTGCTCTGCGGTGATGATTATGAGGAGAGGTTGACGAAGAAGAAGAAGAGGAACAGTTGGATTTGGTAACAGCCTCTTCCTCGTCGATGAAAATCTGCTTGCACCTGCAATCTACGCTACAGAAAGCCCTGTCACCTCTGCATAAATATATTATTCATTCGTTAATAAACATTAAACAATATAATAAGCTTCAACCTTGTTTAATAATTAAAGATCTGAATATTTTTGTGAGAACAAGGAAAGAAGATAAAATCATACAAAGCACTATTTACAAGATCTAGGTTTGTACGGAATAGAAAGCAGAAACAGAAGAAAATAAAGATGAGAACGAAGTAACTAACTAACTCACTTGTACATGTAGATGTCATTGCCAGGCAAGAGCCTCTTCCTGCACAGAAAGCATTGTTCTAGAAAAGTAGTGGCTGTGGGTCCCTGAAACGCAAAAGAGTTCTGAGAAGAAGAAGAAGACGGAGAAAGGGAAGAAGAAGGAGTGTCGTTGTTTGTGGTGGTGGTGGTGGTGAGCATCATGGTGGTTTTATTAATGACTTGAGGAATCTGCTTCTTGGTGGTGCTACTACTACCAACACTTTTCTGCGCTTCCAACACTACACTCAGACCCACCATTTTTCATTCTATGTGTGAGAGAGAGTGTTGGTGGTAGTGGTGGTGAGTGGAAGATCCTATAGTAGGAGACCAAATTAGTTGAATAAATAGCAGAGAGGAATTGAGAAGAGGAAGAAGAAGAAGGAAGGGAATAGTACCATGAGAGGAGTGAGAGTGGGTCCCCTACAGCTATGGAGCAGTAACAAAGATTTTACTGTTTTTCCCATCCAACTGCCACGTACCCCCTACTTTTTAGCTTCCCTTTCATTATCCATTTTTTACTTTTTCATTTTCAGCCAAAAAATGAGCAAGCTTTTGTCCTTTTGTGTTTTATCCCTCCCAATTGAATTACTCTCTCGACTAATTAGTTCCAACTTAATTAAAGTGTAATAAATATGGTAGGGGTCTTCAACCCTCCTTTGACTCCAATATTCCAATTTCTTTTTTTTTTTAAGCTTAATATTTATCATTTTAACTAAATTGATATATGCATAAATTTGTGTTTGTCTTGTTGTGTAAATGTGTCAGCTGGTGGTAGCAACATTTTTGGCGGGGCTTGAGTGGTTCGTGTCCAGCCATCATGGATGCAATATACGAATGTTTATATGATGGTTGAGAGTTGAGAAGGGGGTGTGAATGGCATTTAACTTTTGTGAGAGCTTTTAGGTGAAGCACTGCATGGGTTGTATGACTGTGAACGTTTCAAGGGACACACTTTAGGGTTTGTCTTTTTCCCCACAATCACACTTTTCTACATACTCCCAAATCAGACCTAATCCTTTTCGTACTACCATATCGGACATGGTAAAACTATGACTACCCCATATATTATTACTTTCATACATACAATGCATCAATCTTTTCCTCCTCTAATTTCATGTCCACATGTATTGTAAAATTTACTGATTGATAGTACGGAAGCGAAGTAAGGCTATGCGTTCATGAAAAAGGCTTGGAATAATGGGTTGGTTTAAATTTGTATTTTGTTATTTATATTACTAGTCTAGCAAAATTTACAATTAATAAGAAAAAAGAAGGGGTTAGGTTTTTGTAATTTTATTTGTATATATATTGAGGTCAAATGCTGTGATTAATTAAGGCATACCAACAAATCAAATTGATAGACCAACTCCTCATATATTTTCACTCATCCCACCAACCATGGGTGATATGCTTATACTATTTTATTACTATTATCATCTTCGCTTCGTATTTGAAAAATGTGTGGGTTTTTTTCGTAAAAAAATATAATAAAATGTGTGCTTGTGCAGTAGTATAAATATAATAATGACAAAATAATTTTTATGTACGCATAATATAATTGTACAAGTATCATTAAACTAATTTTAAATATATATTTTATATTTTAATATATATCTTATATTAATGACTGATTTGATAATTAATTTTTAATACATGTAACATCTTATTATCCTAAATTTTATCTCTAACAGTAAAGTTAAAGATAACAAAATACTACGACAGTTCTAAAATTCATACCATATATATATATATATATATATATATATATATATATATATATATATATATAAAAAGAAGTAGTAATATTAGAAGCCCTATAAAGGAATAAAAGCTCAAAATTGTATAAAGCAAAATTATAAAGTGCAAAGCGTTCATACACGATAACTAAACGTGTAGGCAAAATAAGAACAGCACATATAAATGTACAATCTTGCAATAAAACTCCAAGATATAAGGTAGTAGCTAATAGATAAACAAAGTAAATATATATGATATACAAAAGGAACTAGTCACGCTCGCAGAGTTTAGGCTGACTAGACAAGAAATACAACAAAATTTTATAAAAAGGCTTACTTCCTATCTCTCAAAGTTTAAAAGCAAAAGCCTCTAAAACATAAAGAATTAAACAAAAGATGAGAGAATAACTACCACAAAAGTAAAGCAGAATAAAACAAAAAAGAAGTTATCCTCAGCTCTGTCACCATGTCCGCAAATTCACTGAAGTGAGTTGCGACTTGCATCTGAAAAACAACAACATATGGTATGAGAACCGGAGGTTCTCAGTATAGTAACAGTGCTCAATAGATAAGATATAAGGTTTCAGGACGCCAAAGACAATCCCAAAACTTCACTTCGATACAGATATTCAAGCTTAAAATAAATAAATAACTTAAACCATAATCAGGGTAATTTAACTTAAGGGATTTCTAACTAAAACTATTCACTGTTGTCCCACAATTTTTACAAACATGTCCTCCATGCGATCCCATCGCCACCGCCTACCTAACCTCCTCAACACCAGATAATCACAGATAATGCAAGCAAGTAAAACACAAGTAATATACATGTACATCAAGTAATAAAACAACTAGCAAGTAGGCATGTGATATATTTAGGCATACTGAAGATAAGCAAAGCAAACAAACACATAGAAGATGCATATGATGAATGTCTGTCTTATTGGCTCGTGATATCACTTGTTGGTCCATAAATGATAACCTGACACATGTTTTCAGATGTAACTTTTCTGCCATGTCAGGGATATAGTACCCTGCACACTATTATGCACCCAGGGATATAGTGCCATGCACACTGTAGACCCATGGATATAGTGCCCGACACACTTGCATGCTTAACCCAAAGATATAGTGCCTGACACAGTCTTGCAGCAGAAAAAGTTATCAACCATAATTCAACCCACGGATATAGTGCCTTGTGAAACACCCTACCACACAGAGTATTATACCTAGGATGTAATATAGAGGTGGTGAGGTGCTACGACCTCTAAAATAAAATGTGTACGTATAATAGCAGAAAGAATATAATAAACTAGGAGTATTGAAAAAAGGGTAAAACAAAAAATCATGAAATAAAAACGCAACGCTCTAGAAACGGAGTGACTTGCGTGTGAAGAAAACTGTAATTATCAATCATAAAATAATAAAAGTAGGAATAGAGAGCCAAAGATACAAAATAACAAGCTCCTAACTCAGTCTGCGAAGTCAAGGTTGGCCGGAGAATATTTACATATATATGTACATATCCAAAATCCAAATGTACATAAGCAAAACCCTGCCTCTCCATAAACCTCTAAGAGGATAAAAAAGATTAGGTTATACGGAGAGAAAGCTAAGTACATACATATACATCATTGTGCAACAAATTAACCCGGTAACCACTTCGCTTCAGGAGCTCAGATGCCTAATAAGATGCCTCTCGACCTGCATCTGAAAAACAACAACATAGTATGGAATGAGAACCGGAGGTTCTCAGTATGGTAAAGGTGCCACACACATAATATATAAGACCCTGGGAATGCCAGAGACAATCCTAGAACGCCGACACTCAGATTATAGAGCTTAAAGTATTAAACAGGAGCCATAAAAGGTGGTTTTCTAAGAGTATCTAAACCTAACTTAACTTAATCTTAAATCTAAGTCCCGTACTACCATTCCTCCATATCTCCATCTCCGTCAGCATTTCCGTCTCAAATAATTTCAATCATAAAATAATTATCAATCATAAAATAATTTCATAGACAAATAAACAGATAAAGGCAAACACAAGAAGGTTACAAATACTGCAAGTAACAAATACACATTTAGCATGGCAAGTACACTTAGGCACACCCAGTTAATGCACAACAGGTATTCAAATAGAATGCATATGATGCATGTCTGTCCTATGGCTGATGAGGCTCATCTGTCGGTTATCCAGCCAACCCGACAAGTCTGAATTGTAATTAGACTGTCCCTCGACGTGCATCCCCAAGAGTCTATGCATAGCTTTTCTCAAATAATCAATATTGCTCAATGGGGGTAACATTCCCGGAAAATTATATAGTGCCCAATCACACTTACGTCGTAAGGTCAACAGAGTATCGAGTCTTCAACCTGGTACACGTGGTGGTAAGCAACAGCACTTAATCCAGAGAACCTCGTATCTCAGATCATTAAATTATTCAAGCAAAATTTCATACATAATCTTTCATCAGAATATCCAGTCAAGCATCATATATGACTTATCCATAACATCTCATAATCAATTCATTACTTTTCAACTTTACTTCACCTTCAAGTTATCCTCATTTCCTAGCTTCATCTGATTATCAAGTTTAACACTATCATTTATGACCAATGGAATGAAGAATAGAGGTTTAGTAGTTTGAAATACGTTTTAAAAACCTTAAAATCATGTTTGCTGGAAAAGGTGCCACGCACGCGTGGGATTGCAAAAACACAGCTCGCACGCGCGTCCCTCGTCATGCGTACGGTAGGTGAAATCTTCATGTCACGTGTATGCGTGGGTCACGCGTACGCGTGGGCATGCTTGTTTACCCCTTACGCGCACGCATGAACTCTCCGCGTACGCATCGCCAAAAATCCACTCCACGCGTACGCGTGGGTTACGCGTACGCGTGGGCATACATCCTTTTAAAAAAAAAGGCAAATGCATAGCAATGCAGCAATAGCAGAATTAAAAAAAAAAAGCAAAGCTGCAGAATTTGTTTCAAACACATTTTATAAACTCAATCTTCCAAAGGGCATAACTCATTCATTTTAAATCGTTTTTCTTCCATTCTTCGAACGGCATAAACTTCACGAGTCTAATTTTCATTTAAAACAAGTTGTAATCAATTTGGGCCGCGAGGTTCTAAAAGCCAAGTTATAGCCCACCAAAATTCAACCCAAAACCAAAATTTTCAAACCCTTTAAACCTCATTCTCATCCACAATTTTTATTCCATTCACTTTCAACATATCAATTCCAACACAACACCCAGCAACAACGCTCAACCAAATATATTCATCAACAACAACATCCAACACATTTAATCATGATTCTTTCCAACTCGACATATCAACCACCATCCACAATCAATTACTAATTGTCCACAAACACCAACCAAATATACTCAATAACAAATTACTAAACATTAATCATCATACTTCTGCATTCCAACTTATCCTATGGTCATCTAGCCTAAGTTTTCACAGAACATTATATATTAAATGCAAGAAATCCAAACTATACCTTGGCCGATTTTCACGTAACGACCAAAGCTATTTATTCAAAATCAAGACAGCCCCTCAGAACCTCAACTAATCAGCTTCCTCCAAGTTCCAGTATTCACAATTTCAAGCTCCAATTATTTATTCACAACCTAATACACATTCATAACACATATATATCCAATTTAATACTCAAGACTCAAATTCGATAAAATTAAAATAGAATTATCGTATCCTCACCTTACCCAAGCTTCACATAAGCAAGAGTGAACATTTTTCTCAAGCTAATTGGATCCTAAAATATAAGAAATCAAAGAAATTCAACATCTCTTCCAATTATTTGAAAATTGGGGGAAAAAAGTGGCTATAAGTGATTAATGTCTTACCAAAGAAATTGTTCCAGTAGAAACGTAGAACTCAACGCGGTGAATGCGTGGCCACAAACGGTGTGGCGATCGGAGCTCGGACGGAAAAATTACGGGAGCGGGAGCTCACCGTAAGGGTTTCGGGAATGTTTTCCCTTCTTTTCCTCCCCTGGAGCGCTGCTGCCTCTGTTGCGTTCTATGAAGGAAATGGGCTTCGGGCTCATTTAAAAGGGCTGATCCGGTTGGACCGACAGCCCGGTTATGGTTCGGTTCAATCGGTTCGGCTTGTCCGGTCTAATTTTGGACCGATTTCTTCGAAATTAATATCAACATTCTCGTTTTGATGAGCTCTATCCTAATTTAATATTATTTTTTGCATTTATAATCTTCCTTGTTAAAAACTAATTTATTGACTAATTATCTACTAATTTAACCGGGGTTTACACCTTGCACACTATCATTTTAAGGATATAGTGTCTGGCACACTTTCATTCTATATCCAACAAATTCACCATCTCCTCATCTCCATCCATTCTCAACTCTCAAGTCTCAGCATCCCAGGGACATGATGCCCTACACATTATCGTTCCAAGGATATAGTGCCTGACGCACTTCTTTCAATAGCCAACAAGCTCATCATTCCTTTCCAAGATCCAACCTCATCATAAACATCATTACTTCTCAATTTCTCAAATGCATCACAAGCATTCTCATTTTCTCAAATTCTCCTCAATTTAATATTTTATAACTCAACATTTTTCATCAACCTCACTCACAACCTTTTAAAACCTAAGTCACCGTCTTTTAAACTCATAACAGAAAATATATAATCTTATCTCATTTAACTCATCCTCAATAGCCTCACGACCAAAACACTGTTTATAAGTCTTAAACATAAGTTAAAGAAGTTTGGAAAGTTAGAGGAACCTTTAAGTGAAGAAAAATAAGTTTTCAGCAAAACAGGATTCTCGCGTATGCGAACTTTTGTCCCGCGTATGCACAAGGTGAAAAAAAATGGTGGTCGCATACGCGACACCTCCCTCACATACGCGTGAATCCCAACCCGAGGAGAATACATGCTCGCGTACGCATGCCAACAAAATACATGCTCGCATACGCATGCTAGTGCCAGCGTACGCGAGACCCCCAGACAGTGGAAAATGTCCATGTCGCGTGCATAGATCCGCGTACGCATGCTATATCAGACTTAGAAAAATTTTAAAGTTGCAGAATTTAAGATTTTTGCACCGAACTTCAAACGCGTATAACTTTTTCGTTTTAAAATATTTTCAATCCGTTCTTCAAACGTCTTAAAGCTCTCGAACCCAATTTCATTAAAATTAAGTTTCACAAAAAATGAAGGTCCGAAGGTCAAGTTATGCCTCGTCAAAATTCATCAAAAATAAGGTTTTACAAAGATTAGCAAATTAAAATTCTCTAGTTTCTAAAACTTCAAACCAAACCAACTTAAACATACATCAGAACAATCCAAAACCCATAATGTGCACTCTCCAATCATTTCTCAATTAATCAACCATCTATACCATTTAACAACTCCAAATTCAACCTAAATCACCCCAAAACTTATAAATTTTCATCATTATTCAACTATACAACATCTAACCTTTAATATCCCAATTTATCAACTCCTTCAACACTTATCAATCTAAGTATCAATTTATCATTATCAAAACTCATAATCCTCCTTATTTATTAACAATATCAATTCTCACCATCAATCATCAACAATATCAATTCTCACCATCCATCATCAACAATATCAATATTCATCATTAATTATCAATCAAAATCAATAATCATCACCAACATTAACAAATATCACAACTTATCATCAATACCAACTTCATGTCATCACAACAACTCCATATCAAAAGAACAATTCATACAACTTATACAATTTCTTCAATCTCCATCAACATGTATATACCACAAACACAATTCAAACAGCCATATATCCAATTCAATCCTATTCTATGGTCAACTAGCCTAAGTTTCACGAAACATTACATATTACCTAAAGGAAACCGAAACCATACTTTGGCCGATTCCCAATATGCTCAAATCGACCAAATAACCTCCAACCAAGCTTCCAGGCACCAACAAGCCACCCAACTTGATCCAAAAGCTCCAACTCAACTCCAATAATTACCACATTCAAACTATACACAATTAATTCATCATAATTAATACATAGGGTTCACTAAAACCACAAATTCATATGGGTTAGGGCATTCCTACCTTACCCATAGCCAAATGGGGATGAAATCCGACAATTATTACCCACTACTAGAGTTCATCTAAATCACCAAAATCATAAACCCATTGAAAAACCAAACGTAAAATCATGGATTTGTTAAGGTTGAAAACTGGAGCATGAATTTCGAAATCTTACCAACTTTGTTTAGCTAGAATTGAAGAGCTCGTCGAAAGTTTCGCATGACCACAAATGACTCGTCAATTGGAGCTCCGTAACTCAAGATAGGAGCAAAAGAAGAAGAAGATGAATAGTGTTTGTTGGGGTTTCTCTCTTCTCTCTATACCAGCGCCCCTTTCTTTGTTTTGGAGTAAAAGGATGCTGAAATGCTTATTTAATGAGCCCATATATGTTAGGCCTTGGGCCCGGTCCAATTCGTTAGTTTTTGGTTTGTTTGGCCCAATTTTGGACAAAACCTTTAGAATTAGTGCCCGATTTTTAACTTTAAATATTTTCCTAAGTTTTTCTACAGTTTTTATCATTCTCATGTAGTACCGGATATACTTAAGCTGGTATTGCCGGCTAGTTTACTGGTACGCATTTGTACGCAATTTTTTGTAGAAAATTATATTTTCACACTCAAAAAAATCTATTGAGTCTAAATATCATATTTAAAATTTCAAATGAATATTTCTAAATTTCGAATCTATTTTAAACAATTTAATTATTATTTTATTTTAATTAACTTGTTAATTAAAATCCGCCAATCCGATTCTTACGATATGCACATAATATAGTTATGATAAAAAATATTAGATAACAAATATTTTTGTCTTATATTTAAATTAATATTAATTTAATTCTCTGTTTTATTCTTTTTGGTCTTTAAATTTTTTATAATAATGACTTTATTAAAAAATATTATAGGTATATTAAAATTAATAGCAATGCGCAATAATATAATTTTTTTTAGTATTTGGTTAAAAAATAATTTACAGTTAAAATTTTGCATATGTAAATTAATATTGTTTATACTCATATTTTTTATAATTTATACACATAAATTAATAAAATTTATTTGTTAAAATAATTTAGTATTTGTGCTAATTAAAGAACGATTAAAAATTTTAAAAATTGCTGACTCCAAAAAATTTTCTAAAATTAATCATGAAATCAATTATTATTATGCATCCATGTATGGGCGTATATGTTATTTTATATATTTTTAATATATATTATATTTTAATATATATTTTATACAAATAATTTTTTTTTAATAGGTGTTAATAGGGATGTCAATGGGGTAGGCGGGGCGGGGGATGCCTCCCTGCTCCCTATCCTCGCCTTCAGATTTGCTCTCCATCCCTGTTCCTATTTTCCGTTGTGGAAAAATATTGCTTCTCATCCCCATTTTCTACGGAGTCCCATTCCCTGCGGTGACTCCATTCTCCATCTACATAATAGTTCTAATTAATTATTAATTTTCATATAAATAGAACTGCAAGTATCTATCTTATACAAAAACTGCAAGATTTTATACAAAAAGTCTAAATGACACGATTATGACTTCTTTCGAAATAACGCAATGAGGAGACGCAACGACGAGCCAAAGGACAAAGCAATAGACGAGGTGGGAGACGCGGCAACAGCGAGGAGAATGGACACGACGGCAAAGTTACAAAAAGGAACGCCAGAAATAGAATTACGACGCGGTAAATGGTGATGGCACGGTGAGGTGTGACGATGCGGTGAGAAGGGTGGCGAGGGGGTGGCTGCAGAGAGGTTGGACGGAGTATGAACAGCGTTAGGAATATCTGAATTGAAGAAGGGTTATGCAAATAAAGATTAGGAGTTTTGGGTTTCTATATATATGTGTGTGTGTGAGAGAAATGACTAAAAAACATATATGAGAAATAAATTATTAAGGATAATTCAAGAAATTCATAAATTTCGGGGAATAGCGGGGATCCCCGCGCCTGCTTCGGTAGAATTTTATCCTCCATCCCCATCTCCGCTGAAAAAATTCCCCACAATTGGATCTCTATTCGAGACAGTCCCACAGAGATCTCCGCGTCTCGGGGAGTTTTGCCATCCCTAAGGTAGCGTTTGGTGGAGAGACAGAGACGGAAAGACTGAGACTGAGAGACTGAGACTAAGAGACAGGGATTGAAATAAATCTCAATATTCTGTTTGGTGCAAAATGGGAGACAGGAATTGAAACAAGAATGAAACCCTAATTTAATTTGCACAAAGGGTAAAATTAGAATTAATTAATTGAAATGAAAGTATTTTAGGTATAAAATGTTATTAAAGTTTCAGTCTTCATCTCTAAAAATTTCAGTTTCCTGTATCCCTACTTTTTGGAAGTACTAAAATACTGAAATTTTAGAGACAAAGACAAAAATTTTAGTACCAATCTCTGAACTAACAAACACAATACTGAATCTCAGTCTCTCAGTCTCTGTCTCAGTACTCAAACAAACGCTACCTAAGTGTTATTTTGCATGAGCTTTACCATCAGGATGGATCCATGGTGTATTTTGTGGGCGTAAGTGTCTCATTAGCATTTTAAAAACATATAAAAAAAGTATATATATATTAAAAAATTATATTTATTTTTACATTAAAAAATATCTATTTTTTATGTCAAAATATTTATTATATATATATTTTAAATTTTAAAATTAAATTTTGATACACTATTAGTGTAAAGTAATTTTATATATGTATTTAATTACGTAACACTATATCATTAAAAATTTTTTTTTTATATTGATTGCATTCATGTAAATAATCATCTAAAAAAATAGACATAATTGAATAATTATGTAAAACATTTTATACTGTCAATGCATCAAAATTAAATTTTAATATATATATATATATATATATATATATATATATATATATATATATATATATATCTTATGAGAATAGTCATTGAATTGATTCAATAATTAAAATTAAATGTACCTAATAAATAATATACAAGTAATACATTTATTATAATCATTAAATTCATGTGTGAATGCATTTATAGTCATTACTTTTAATTTTTATTAAAATATAACTAATAAATAAATTAAAATAATTAAATTTTTTTATCCAAATAAAATTAAAGTATTTTTGATAATTAAAATTATTTTTTAAAAATATGAAATAAAACTTCTTAAAAAATATATTTAAAAAAAATATAAACTAATCCAAATTTACTTTATATAGCGTTATTGATAATTCTTAAAATAATTTAATAATCTAAAATTTACCTGGGAGGAGTAAAGTTTTTTTTTAATAATTATTTTAAAAATATAATATAAAAAATTTTATATATATAAGAATTTTTTTAGTTTCACTCTCAAGTTGAATCCATAGTTTGATGACTTTATCATTTTATCTCGTATACTTCGCTCTTGCATTACCATCATTCTAGAATGTATCATATGAAAATAATATTCTTATATAAAAATGTGATAATATATTTATAGTCTTTAAATTAATTTTAATGGTTAAAATTAAACATATCTAATAAATAATACTATAAAGTATAAATTTACTTATTAAATTCATGTCAATACATTTAAAATCATTGTATTTATGGTTATTATTTTTAATTTCTATTTAAATATTATCTAATAAAAATTTTAAAAAATATATACAAACAATACTTTTAAAAAAAATAGAAGCATATAATAATTAAAAAGATTCCATTATCTTCTTGGTTGTATATTATTAGACTCGTATTTATTAGTTAATTATTTTTTTATTATCTTTAAATTTAATTAATGTCTTTTTTCTATTCGTTACTATTAGAATCTTTATACGCCTTGCTTCTTGTCTGAGTTTATGATTGATGAAGCATACAAACTATATATGTATATTAATTTGAGTAAAGTATCGTTTTTGTTCCTAACGATTGGGGTAAGTTCTATTTATGTCTCTAACATTTAAATCGTCTTATTTGTATTCTTAATGTTTATAAAAGTAATTTAATGTTATCCTACTATCAATTATACTAACAAATCAGATTATATTTTTCAATTATTCTCACTTGGATGTATTCATTCTCAATTAGGTCTCACTTGGATGTATTCGATTTTAATATACCCACTATTTGTGTTTAGATTCAATTATGTCCCCTAGAAAAGTGAATTATGTAAATGTTGTAGGAATTAGTTTCAACATTTGATGAGCTATTTTTCGGAGTACATCATCGATTCTATCCTAGACATTTGTATTCTAACTTCAAGAAGATATTTTTAAAACTCAAACTAAAGCGCTCATGATGTATAATTGACGGCAGGATAACATTGAATTACTTTTACAAACGTTAGAGATACAAATAGGACGTTTTAAACGTTAGGGACACAAATAGCATTTATTTCAAACGTTGAGGATAAAAACGATACTTTACTCATATTAATTTTTTCAAAACTTGGCATATTAGTAGGGATGTCAATGGAAAGGAGCAGGGCGGGAGCGAAAAATACCTCTTTGCTCTCCGTCTTCGCCTTTAGAATTAATTTTTGTCCCCATCCTGATTTTTGTTATGGAGATATAATTGTTTTCATTCCTGTTCTTCGCATTTTTCATGTTTCTTGCGGGATCTCATTTTTCATTTTTCTATGTTGAACATTTATATGAAAATTATAATAAAAAATAAAAAAAATACCACAAAACATTATTACAAACACACAAACATATCTTATTTAAGATTATAAGTCCAGAAATACAATATAGCAAATCATAGTCTATAAAACAAAATCTTAAAATATAACTTCTATTCTAAATAAAAAAAAAAGTCATAAAATAAACTCTTCAACATCAAATATTTTTTCATTGTGAACATACAACTTCCAACAACACAACTCCATGTTCTCTGTTAAAACAACACAAACATATGTTTACATACATCATAAACAAGAATATTATATATTAAATAAAAATTTGACATAATAAAAAAAATTACCTAAACTCCTAAATCTCCCATATCCATCTCATAGTCCTAAGGAATTGAAATTTTTTACCCTGATTTACCTATCTAATACTAAACTATTAATAGAGAGTTGTCAGGTAGTGAAAATTCAACGTATCTTATAGGAGAGAGCTTGAGAGTTGGATTCATTATAGTGATCCTTATGCGATGTATCATTTGTGGTCTCTCATTCCATCATTCTTCTGCATCAATATTTGAGATTTTGGGTTATGTATGAAGTAATATTAGCTTCAATGTCTTTAATGTCTTCTAACAACTCTCCCTTCAACTTTTCCGATCTCTTTAATGTCCATCTGTTTTTTCATTCATTCTTTGCTACATACATTTATTTCCCTCTGACAACTCTTCCTCTTCAACTCCTTTCTTTAATATCAAGTTAGAAGAACGAAAAATTTCAAATTTAAATTTTGAATCTAAAAAACAAGCATATTTATAACCCCTTCTTCCATTATTCACTATATTCTTCTGGTTGCTTTGTCCATTTTTTATTTTTTCAATCTATCATCGTGATCACGATGGTGGCGATGGAGAGCATGGTGACAGTTGTGATTGCTACAATTGCAGTGGGATGGGTCACATGACTTGGGATTGTAACTAAGGAGGCATGTATGGTAGTGATGGTAGACGCAAATCTGCTACAACTATGAAGATTCTAAATATTTTGCAATGGACTGCCCAACAAACTCTTTGAAAATAAGGTTTGATCACTTTCAATTTTCAGAAATTTTCAATTTCAAAGTTTTTCGTTTGATGTTTTTCAAATTTTTGTTTAGATATACTATATTTTGAATTTTTTCATTTTTTAAATCGTTTTTTTTTGTTTGCTTTATCAAATTCTACACTTTCAGTAAGGTGTTCAATTACGAGATCCATTCCGAGTAGTGATTCAAAGTATCTTGATAAAGAGAACTTGAGAATTGGATATTTTATAGTGTTTTCTATACAATTAATTCATTTGTAGTCTCCCATTCAATTATTTATTTTTTTCAAGTGAACTTTGTTTTTTATTTTCCATGACTTCTGACCATTTCTTCCTTCAATTATTTCTCTTTCATCATTGATTATTTTTCATCAATTCTCTGCTTCAATATTTATTTTCTCTTCACCTAACAAGTAACAAAAACTTAAAAATTTAAAATTTGAAATTTGAATAGAAAGAAAAAAAAAAGGTATATTTATAACCCCAACATTCATTGTTTAGTAGATTTGTATAGTTGTTTCTTCGCTTATTTTTTTTGAATCCATCATCGTGGCGGCGGTGGCATTGCAATGAACATTGAGATAGGAGTTACAGCGGTGGATGAGGTGGCGACCGCTATGGTGGTGTTGCAGAATATGGAGGTGATTGTTATCAATGTGGTGGTGGTGGACTCAAAGGAGAAGACAGTTGAATAGAATAGATCGTGGCAAAAACTGAGCAGCGATAATTTAGAGCACATGCAGGAAGACTAGGAAAGCATAGAGCACATTAGCAAAGGAGTAAAATAAAGGTATGTGATTCACAATCATTGTTTGGAACTTATTTATGCAGCAACATTGTTCATGAGCAATCCAACTTTTAAACTTTTTAGATAATACCAGGGTCTATTGAACATCCTTCTGAGATCCAAAGTGAAACTACGATGGATCTGGTTGCACAGACGACAGGTGCAGATAATGAAATATTCTTATAGTAAGAATTCTCAAATTAATATTTCTATTACTTTTGCTATATACTTTTGTATCGTCACAGGCTTAAAGGTTAATTTTAGTTTTTTAATTTGTCCAATCCTAAAAAATCTTCAAAGATCCTTTTGGAGGTAGTGACAATATGTTGGTAAGAGCTGTTATGTGTCTTATATCTTTAAGAAATGTGATGGCAATGTCATGTTGACTGAATTTGTATTATTATGTTTGTGATTCTGCTTGATTGTGTGTGCTATTTTTTTTAATTTAAATTTGCTTCATTTTTAGAATTGAGCAATGCTACGTAGCCAACAAATATTATTATTTTTGGCTAGTAATAATTTACACCTATATTTGTAGGTGTTTTACACACAAAAAATATATAATTTGCACGTATGTTTATCAAGAGTAGTTTTATTATTCTAAGCATTTTATATGTTTAATTTTGCACATTTCTTTCCATACTTAATTTTGCACCTTCATTTTGATACTGATAAGATATAAACATATGTGATTGGTCCTCTAATTACTAACGGAATCGTTTTATATGAGTCTTAAGTTCTTCTAATTGCAATGAAAATGTTCACTTAGAACCACCTAATAGGAATAATACACAAAAATTCCTATAGAAGTTCCTCCTCGTCAAGTTCCTAAGTTCCCAGTTCACATCTTGGGATGTTGATGACTTAATAGAACTATTAGTTATTGAATCATCATCTAAAAAATTAAAATACCCTTTCTCTCATATTATCTTTTGTTTACTACTACTAATAATAATTATAATAAATATGATTATGAGCAAATATTAAATAAATATTTATATTATTTGTATAAAATATATTTTAAGCATTCTGACTACTTTCTATTTAGTGAGTTTTATGTATATGTTTTGTATTAAGACTTTTCTTTTAATTCCCTGTCTTGCTATTTTTTGTAGGTGCAGTTGCATTATTTTTTCATCTATTAGGTTATGCAATTTATAAATGAATTATAATATATTAAGCATTTTTTTGTTTCTTTTTCTCCTATTAGATAATTCAATCATAGATGAAGTATTATATAATAATTTTAAAAGAGAGTCACACTCTATTAACTACATAAATGATTAAAAATTTCAATAACTTTCATTACTTTTAGTATTTTCTTATCATTATCTTTTAGTTTATTGTTTCTAATGATTAAATTTTGAGAAATTGTAGTTCTAAATGTAAGAACATAGAAAACAATGTCTAAATACATAAGAATAGTGAAAAATGATTACAACAATCACTTTTACAAAAGGTAATAATATAAGTGAGTAAAAACTTTCAAAGTGTGTTTTAAGGGAGTCATATATTTTTTTTTTCATCCTGAATTATTTTAATTCCTCACTATTACGTGATATTCTTTAAGAAATTTTAATTAGTTTAAATATCAAATAGCCAGTTATAATAATCTATTTTATCAACTAATTTCTTTTAAAAAATAAAAGTGTGGTCTATCAACTTTAATATATAAAATATTTAGCCACTGACAAAATATATATATAATGTTTGATATAATGCTATAATGTATAATTAAAACTAATTTATTAATTAGATTCAACTTGACTTACTTTTTTTAGTATAGTCTGGGCCATTGAATCATAAAGGAGATCATCAAAGAGAAGGAGACTATTTAATTTTATTAGATCTATTAAATAGTAAGATTTTAGACATATAATATTTTAGTTATTTTTTTGTAAATTATGCATGGTCTAAATTTATAACATGCTACACCTATATATATATATATATATATATATATATATATATATATATATATATATTGATTTTTTTTATTTGTAATATGAATGCACTTTGTTTTTATTTAGGTACATCACCTTTCATTACATGATTATATTATGTATTATATCATGTATTTTTTATGTACATTTTAGTCACCCAATTTTTATCAGATTTTTTTTACCAAAGATAGAAGACTCGAACCCGCAACCTCTTAAATGAGTATGGAAAGACTATACCATTTGAGGTATAACTCATTGGCCCCAATTTTTATCACATGATTATGATATGTATTTAATATGTATTTTTTTGTTACTTTTCACAATTATACAATATTGTTCTGTTCTCATTACATGCAAAGCTTACTCAAATGCAATTTTACCCTTTGTTCTACTGCGATCTGGACCTTTCCCCTTCAATTTTCACTATAACAGTTGTAGTGTAGCTGATAAGATTTGTTGTCTTGCTTTTGCATTCATATTTTTATAAATAATAAACTAATGTGCTTGCTTAGACTATATGCTACACTCATTAATTATCTATAGTTTCGACAAATAATAACTATAATGTTGTTTTGCTTTCATGTCCATTGCTTCTTTATTTGTTCCTCATATCATGTCTGAGGACCTTCTTTTTTTCTAATTTAAAGGTAACCTGATCTGCTTGCCATAAATTTTTTATTTTCTATTTGTTCTTATCTTTAATAATAGGTTCTCTTATGTTATTACCTGTAACCAGTTTCTGTAAATATTACTGATTCCATCTCTAAATAATTAATATTGTACATGCTTGAGTTATTGTTTAGTTCTCTTCTCACCAAATCATTTCTAAAGTCATTATCTCATACTGATTGAATTACTGAACCAATGGCTTTCTCATTCAATCTTCTCAAGAAATTTGATGCATTCACTGAGCATCATGTATGGTGCATACAAGTTATCTAATATATTATATGTTCGATGTTCATGGATATTGTGTTCTTAATTTTTATTATAAACTATCTAGGTTTGATAGTTACTTTTTTATTTTCGATTTCTTCTCCTTTCCATACATATTGTTCATTATTGCTCCAGTCCCAATGCCTTTACATATTAAAACTGATAATATTATGTTCAACATGAACACCGTCGTGTATATTTTTAGCAGCAGTTATTTTTATTTTATTCTTTTATTGAATTAATTGCTAATTATACCATGTGCATGGTTTCATAAGCATAGTTGATGCAATTTTGTTCAATGTGACAATAGCATTCACATCTCCATTTAAGACATTGATATCCGAAGATGTTTTCACTAGACCCATCAAAGCATTAAGTTAATGTGTTAATGTCATTCTTCATGCTTATATTTTGTAAAATAACTTATACAGAAAGCATTGAGTGTTATAATTATTTTGGGTTGTTATACAGAGTCGTTAGTATCATGGTCTTATGTGCTTCGTCTACGCGTAGCACGGGTCCCTTTACTACAATGTGATATACCTTAAGCATCTTAATCCATGTTGTTTATCATCTTATTTCCACTATTCCTCTCTTGGATTTTATGTTTTGCTTTGAAATTTAAAATTTCTCTTCATGTTATTGTTGGTGTATTTAGTATTTGTCTAGTTTTTTTTTTTTTTATAATTTAGCTGAACCATACATGTGATGTCACATTTTGTCAAGACACATTTTATTCATAACAATCTATAGAAGTCAAAATTGTGCACTATCTATTTCTTTGGATACCAGGTTTACTCACATTGAAGATTCAAATCATTCTTGGTTGGTATTAAATTATTAGTTTCTTTAAAAGAAAATATTTGTACTGTGTAATATTCAGCATTTGAATACACTTACTTTTTAATGTGTAACTTTAGTGAAGACAGTAAAATTAAAATTCATACAATTTCATTTTCTTTCAATTTTCAAAAGTAAAGTCATACAACTTTTCACTATGAAATCAAAGGAGAGTGGCTGTTTCTAAGGGATGCTTCTGGGTTCCAGTGAGTACCAAAGATTATTACAAGAACACTTCTCTGCACTCTAGAAAAATGTAATATTTTGAGAAACTTACAGGGACTAATTTAACATTATGTTCTGTAATGTAGGTAGATATTCAGTTAGAATTTGAAACGAAGCTATTCAAACTCATTTAGATTTTGTATTATAGGTGGGTTTAGTTATATTAGAATATCCAATGTGAAGACTCTCCAGTCTCCAATGAGAAAAGTGGATGATGTGGACAATAGTTTATTCATTATACATATGTGAGAGTTGATACGCGAAAATTTATAAATTATTAGCGCGCAACCGGCAAGTATACCGGGTCATATCAAGTAATAAAACTCACTAAGAGTGAGGTCGATCCCACGGAGATGGGTGGATTAAGCAACTTTAGTTAAATGGTATATTTAGTTAAGCAAACATGGTTTTGATTTCATGAGATTTGTAATTTTTGAACATAATTGCAAAAATTTAAATGGCAAGGAATTTAAAGAACTAGAATAGAGAAAGAAAATGAAAGTGAATAACTGAAACTTAAATTTCAAGAAACTTAAATGACATGGAAAATAAATTGCAAGAAAGTAAAGATTGCAGAATTTTAAAGAGCAGAAGAGTAAATTGCAAGAAATAGAGAAACAGAATGTAAATGGCAAGAATGATAAATTGCAAGAATGTAGAAAGGAATTGGTTAGTGGGCATTCAAAGAACTAAAGAACAAAAGAGATGAGAATTAATGATGGAGAGATCATTAGGGATCAGAGATGTAAATTGTCATGAATTGATGTTACTCAATTCCTTCTCAATCATGGGTATAGATCCATGGCGGATTGTGAATAATTGAATCCCAATCTCTTGGCAATTCAATTTCTCTTCAACACAATCAATTGCCACTCTCGTGATCTAATTGGTCATGAGAAGATGTGAAGTTCAATTTCCAATCCAAGGCCACACAACTTCCAGGATCTCAACTAAGGGAGGTTACATCTCACATATCAACCCAAAGTGTATTGATCAAAGAAATCATGAAAGGATGAACTCTAAACTGAGTTACATGGCTCCTTTCTCAAGTTCACCATATAATTCATGTAGATTCAACCCTTCTCTCAAATGTAGTTGAATCTTTGAAGAACAAGAGTTTCCTCTTGGATGAACCACTTGAATTGAGAAAGAAAAGAAGAATCATCAACCCATTCAAATAAACAGAGCTCCTCCCCTAATGAAGGTGCGGTTTAGTGAATCATAGCTCCAAATTCAACAATAAAGGCAAAGATCAAAATTCAACTAAGTAGAGAAGAATGAAGAAGAAGAAGAAGAAGAAGTATTCCTTTCAAACTGAAATTCCAAGTTGCAAGAAAAACAAAATAGAAGACGGGTGAGATGTAGAAAAAAAGTAAAAATGCTAGTGTAATAGTAAAAGTGTCTAAAAAGTAAAAGTAAAAAAAATCCTCCTTAAAGTACAAAACTCCTTCTCTATTTATACTAGTCCTAAGACTCATTTGGAGATCTTCAATTGGATTAGCAATGTGGGCTTTTCCTTTGTTAAGTTTCCGGTCCAATGAATGGAAGTATTTCCCTTTTGAAGAGAGCAAAGAGAGCAGAGCAAGTCTTCATCAATTCTGGCCCAATTGGGCGTTACTGGCAAACACGCCAGTTCACAGCACATTGGCAACGTGCTATTGAATTTCCTGGACACCAGGCTTGGGCGTTGTTGGCCTAAGTTATTGCCAAACACTTGACTCAGTTTTGATGCCCAAAGTTGCCTCTGGTTTGAGCTTTAATTTTGTGCTTCATTATAGCCTATTATACATGGTTGGAAAGCTCTGAATGTCAGCTTTTCAACGCAACTGGAAGCACCTCAATTGGATCTCTGTAGCTCAAGTTATATTCCATTGAAGAAGACATGGTCAGGCTGCCTGGGCATTTTTGGTGAACATGCCAGTGACAACGCCCTTAGTCTCTGAGGCTCTAAATAAAGCCAGCTTTTGAGTCTTCAAATGAACTCCAATCTCATACTATGATATATGGTTGGAAAGCTCTTGATGTCTACTTTCCAATGCCACTGAAATCACCTCATTTGGAGTTTTCTAGCTCAAGATATGCTCCTTTGAAAAGGGCAAGGTCAGGCTGCCTGGCGTTGTTGCCCAAGTTGTTGGCAAAATACGCCAGCAACAACGCCCATCCTTCTTTTCTGGTGGCTGCCTGGCGTTGTTGCCCAAGTTGTTGGCAAAACACGCCAGTAACAACGCCCATCCTTCTTCTTTGGTGGCTTCCTGGCGTTGTTGCCCAAGTTATTGGCAAAACACACCAGGAACAACGTGCATGCCTCTTCTTTGGTGGCTTCCTGGCGTTGTTGCCCAAGTTGTTGGCAAAACACGCCAGCAACAACACCCATCCTTCTTCTTTGGTGGCTTCCTAGCGTTGTTGCCCAAGTTATTGGCAAAACACGCCAGGAACAACGTGCCTCCCTCTTCTTTGGTGATTTCCTGGCGTTGTTGCCCAAGTTATTGGCAAAACACACCAGGAACAACTCTCAAGCCTTCTTCTCCCTGGCAGCTTGATTTGTTGGGTGTTGTTACTGGAGTTGTTGCTGAACACGCAGCCAACAATGCCCCTTCTTCCTCCTTGCTCCATCACCTACCATAAACCAAAGAATTTTCCTCAAAGTTTTGCCATCTTATGCAATAATTTTCAAGGAAATCATTCACATCAACTTATATATAAACTCCTTGAGTCATTTGCATGAATTATGCCAAATTTCACTTAGTTCTTGGTTCATGGATGCATGGATGAAAAACTCACAAAATTGCTCATTTATTTCAAAGAAAGTGAATAAAATTAAGCTAAAACTAACTAAACTAACTAGTTAAAATGGTAAATATGTGAATGCATCACAACACCAAACTTAAAATGTTGCTTGTCCTCAAGCAAGAGAGAAAAAGATTTGATAACAGACTTTAAGATGCAAAAATATCTTAACAGAAAGGAACTTCTTCCAAGAACTCTATCATCTTTAATTGTGTAGTCATTTGTTCAATGCAAATGATCAAAGCTAATTCACTTCTTTATCAAAATGCTTGCTTTAGTATTAGACTAGCTAGCTTTATTAGACTCCTTTTTTTCACACCTTTTCACATTCTCCATCTTTTTTTCAGTTTTCTTTGCTTCAATTGAGCTAAAAATCTTGTCTTAAGGCGGCTCTTTAGCATAAGCTTTCAATCAACAATCCCAAACCAGTTGGTTTAAGTTGTTAAGTGTTGAAACACTCTTAAAGATTTACTAGCTCAAGCCTCTCTCCTTAACACATTCAATCACAGGCATATAACTTTGAGATTTTATTTGGATAGTGGTGTCCAGCACCTCTTTGGGTTGTTAAATGTTCTGTTATGGAGCTACTCTTGAACGGGGGTTTTCAATCGATAATCCCGAGTTAGTTAACTCAAGTTATCGGGTGATGAAGCACCCCTCGGATTTACTAGCCCAAGTATATCCCCTAACATCAATCACCACAGACACATATCCAAATTTGGTCATTGATGCCTAGCTTTTCATTTTCTCTTTTTTTTTTTTATTTGGAGTCTTGTAACCCTCGACCAACTAGTCTTGTATAAGCAAGCATTTCTTGATTTCTTGAGCCTTGATTTATTTACAAAGAAGGCATGTATACTAGCACTTTTTATAGGATAACTTTATTCTTTCTAGGCTAGATTTCTCTCTGTTCTTGTTCAAATCTCATCTTTTATTCAATTATCAAACAAAAGGACTTAGGACAAACATACATTTCAAACATGATGTATGTATGAAAATGCATAAAAGAGAAATCTTAGAAGGTATGTCATGTTTCAGACATACATCTTCTTTATTTATTGAAATACTGAAAGAAACTTCACCACCTTTAAGCTTTGGGTTCCTTTCCTTTGCTTGATTCTCCTTGCTTTCCTTTGCCTTTTGGATCTTGCCTTTTCTTACTTCTTATTTCTCCTTGTTGTTTTGTTGTTGATTCCTCCTCTATTTTCTTCCATATCCCTGAACTTACCATCCTCTCCTTTAGCCTTTGAACATTAAATTTCACCCTTGCAATTTCCTACTCTTCTAATACCTTTTGTGCTTCATTGAATGTTTGGAGTTTTGGGTTGAGCACTGGGAGTGTTCCACAAAGGTAGCTGAGTTTTTCTTGGGTGCACATATCATAATCAATTCTGTCTCTGTGTCTAGCCTCTTTGAGCATTCTATTTTCATTGAATTCTCTGTAAAGCTTGTCTGTTCTGTCATCCATTCTTTGAAGAAGTTCCCTTTGTTGAGCTTGCTCTTTCCTCAACTGAAACTGTTCTTGTATTACTTTATTCATGGATCTTTCATATTCAGCAGTTGAGTTGTTGATGGCTTCATACATCTTAGTATATTGCTCTTGTTGTAGTTCCATCATGTGCATTTGATATTCCCTCTGCTGATCCATCCATTGAGCTTGGGTTCCTCTTTGTTGATCCATCAATTGCCAGAGCTCCCTTTGTTGTTGAGCTTGTTCATCTTGGCTTCTTTGAATTTGTGAGTATTGCCCAGAGATTCCTTCTAATGTGTCTTGGAGTTGGTTCATGCTCAATGCACTTGGTTCTTCTCTATCTTCTTGTTGTTCCCTTTCTTCTTGCTCCTCCCCTTGTCTTGCTTCTTTCCTCCTCTTTCTTCTTGCTAAAGGCTGCCTCTCTAATTGGACCGTGGTGACATGCTCCATCAATCTTTTGGTGATAGGCTTCCCAGGGGAGATTATTTCTGTGCCATCAAATTCTTTAAGTGGTACTCCAGCCTCCTCACACAAACGCAAGATAGTGCTAGGATAACCTAGCCAGCTGTCTTTTTGAACACCTTCAGCTATGTTCAAAATGTTCTTGGCTATGGTTTCACCCACATCTATCTCCCCTCCTTTCATTATGCAGTGGATCATTATAGCTCTGTTTAATGTCACCTCCGAGTTGTTTGAAGTGCAGATTAATGATCTTCTCACTATGTCATGCCATCCTTTTGCTTGAGGTATGAGATCACCCCTTCTGAGTTTGAGTGGTTGTTTGTGTGAGTCCAACACCCAGTCCGTGCCCACTTTGCATAGATCACTTAGAACGTCTACACATTTTGGGTCATATTTAACCCTCTCTTCATAGCTAGGTTGCTTAAACCGTTTTGGCTTGGTTTTTAGCACTCTATTGATGGTGTCTGGGCCAAAGGGGACTACCACCCCTCGTACATAACTCAAGTATGGTTCTTCCTCATCATCTTTCTTTATGACATTGGCATAAAACTCATGGATGAGGAGCACACTTATAACTTGGGGTTGATCACAGAGAAGCTCCCATCCCCTTTTTCTAATCACTTTTTGTATGTCAGGATATTCTTCATCTTCTAGCTTAAAAGGCACCTCCAGGACAATGTCTCTGCCTCTGCTTGTCATCATATTAAAGATTTGTTCATGGTTTTTGGATTTGAACCTTCTTTCATCAAATGTGGGTTGCTCTTGCATGGGTTGCTTATCTTTCTTCCTCCTAGCTCGTGATGATGAGGCCATTGAATTGTGATGGCTGAATCTTCCCAACACCAAACTTGAAGCAATGCTTGTCCTCAAGCATACAAGAAGTGTAGCTGAGTGAGGCTTAGAATGATAGATTTTAAGGCAAGAAATGAAGGCTTGAAAATGATTGAAAAGAAGTTGTGGAATGAAGATGATACGGGTGGCTTAAAGGCCATGGTTTGTGAAACAAGGATGAAGCACAAGAAGAGTGTTTTCGGATGAAAGGATTGGTGAAGTATGGTGATGGTATATATAGATGTGAATGCAAAGTGAAGTGTGTTTGTAGTTGTGGGGGGGGGGGTTCAACGTTACTTTGAATGGTGGAAGCATTGTCTTAATGGTTTGGTTGTGTCATGGGGACATGAATCTTCTAGCTAATGCATGTTGAGTTGCTCTTTCCCATGCACAAAATCCAAGGCTCATGTGACTTCCTTTTCCTTGTGTGTATCTGTGAACTCCTCTCCCAAGATTCCCCATCACTTCTTTCTTTCATTTTCCTGCAACAAAATTCCAAAACCTTGAGATTCTTGAAGTATCTTTACTTATGCTAACAAATTATGATGCTATCTTAATACAGAATTGACTATAATAACCAAAATTGAAATCTAAGGATTGCTTTCATATGCTAAAAAAAACTACACTTTCTCTCTTTTTTTTAGCATTTTTTATGTATGTGAGGACACCAAACTTAGTTTGTGACTAAGTGTTGTAACAAAATTAAAATTTACCATTTGCTTCAAAGTTGGCCACACCAAACTTAGTGTCTTGCATACACTACATGCTAATTCAACCCCCTTCTTTTTTTCAGATGTATATGATGCAATCTCTCATTATTGACTACTAAAGCATAAAAATAAAAGAAAACTCCTGTGCATGGGTTGCCTCCCATGAAGCGCTTGTTTATTGTCCTTAGCTTGACAATGCAGCTTCCTTGCTCATGCTAAAAGTTGCACACTCTCTTCCTTGCTCCAGGGGCCACCAAGATAAGGTTTCACCCTATGTCCATTGACTGTGAAGGTCTCTTTTGAAGTTTCATCAAGTAATTCCACATAGCCATGAGGGGATACTTTGGTGATGGTGCATAGACCAGTCCATCTAGATCTCAGCTTCCCAGAAAAAATCTTTAGTCTTGATTTGAATAGCAACATCTTTTGGCCTGGTTCGAATGTTCTTGGGGAGATCCTCTTGTCATGCCACCTCTTTGCTCTTTCCTTGTATATTCTGGCATTTTCATATGCCTCCAGTCTGAACTCCTCCAATTCATTGAGTTGTAGTAACCTCTTTTTTCCTGCTGCTTGAGCATCTAAATTCAAGAGTTTAGTGGCCCAAAAGGCCTTGTGTTCAAGCTCCACAGGGAGATGGCATGCTTTCCCATACACTAGCTGAAATGGAGATTTTCCTATGGGCATTTTGAATGCTGTCCTGTATGCCCAAAGTGCATTATCAAGCTTCTTAACCCAATCCTTTCTTGTTGCTCCCACAGTTTTCTTCAAAATCCTCTTTAGCTCTCTTTTAGCAAGTTCAGCTTGCCCATTTGTCTGGGGGTGATAAGGTGTGACTACTTTGTGAGTAACTCCATATTTATGGAGAAGAGAATTTAATTGCTTGTTGCAGAAGTGGCTTCCCCCATCACTTATAAGTCCCTTTGGCACTCCAAATCTAGTGAAGATGTTTCTCTTTAGGAATTGCAAAACCACGTTGGTATCACATGTAGTGGTGGCTATTGCTTCTACCCATTTTGAAACGTACTCCACTGCCACCAAAATGTATTTGAATGTGTAGGATGGAGGGAAGGGTCCCATGAAGTCTATACCCCATAAATCAAATAGTTCCACCTCCAAAATGAACTTCTGGGGTATTTCATTCTTCTTTGTTAACCCGCCTGCTCTTTGGCATTCATTACAATGGCTCACAAAGTCTCTAGCATCCTTGAAGATAGAGGGCTAGTAGAAACCACTTTGAAGCACCTTTGCAGCAGTTCTTTCAGCTCCAAAATGGCCACCATAGCTAGAATTATGACAATGCCACAAGATGTCCTTCATCTCAACCTCTGGCACACATCTTCTAATCATTCCATCTGGGCATCTTTTGAATAGGAAGGGTTCATCCCAAAAGAATAACTTAGCCTCATGTAACAGCTTTTTAACTTGTTGCTTTGTATACTCTTGTGGAATGCTTCTTCCTGCTTTATAGTTGGCCATGTCTGCGAACCAAGGAGTGTGTTGAATTTGCAAGAGGTGCTCATCTGGAAATTCTTCATTTACTGATTGAAAAGTGTCTTGACATGCATCTTGTGGCAGCCTTGATAGATGGTCGGCAACTTGATTTTCACTACCCTTTCTGTCCTTTATCTCAATGTCAAACTCTTGTAGGAGTAGTACCCATCTGATTAGCCTTGGTTTGGCATCCTATTTTGACATAAGATACTTAAGAGCAGCATGGTCAGTGTAGACTAAAGTTTTAGATCCAATCAAATGTTGCCTAAACTTATCAAAAGCATATACCACGGCTAGTAACTCCTTCTCTGTTGTGGTGTAATTTCTTTGAGCTTCATTCAATACCTTACTTGCATAGTAGATAACATGAAGCTTCTTTTCCTTCCTCTGCCCCAACACAACACCAATTGCAAGGTCACTTGCATCACACATGAGTTCAAAAGGCAATCCCCAGCTTGGAGGTGTGATGATTGGTGCTGTGGTGAGCCTAGCTTTTAGAGTCTCAAAGGCATGTTTACATTCATCATCAAAGAAAAAAAGGTTGCTCACCACCAACAGATTGCTTAGTGGCTTTGCTATTTTGGAAAAATCTTTAATGAATCTTTGATAGAATCCAGCATGCCCTAAGAAGCTTCTAACAGCTTTCACATTAGTTGGTAAAGGAAGTTTTTCTATAATTTCTATTTTTGCCTTGTCAACCTCTATACCCTCTCTTGAAATTTTGTGACCAAGAACAATGCCTTCGGGTACCATGAAATGGCATTTCTCCCAGTTTAAAACCAAATTGGTTTCTTGGTACCTTTTCAAGACTAGGGTAAGATAGTGCAAGCAAGCATTGAAAGAATCACCAAAAATAGAGAAGTCGTCCATAAAAACTTCAATAAATTTTTCTACCATGTCCGAGAAGATTGATAGCATGTATCTCTGAAAGGTAGCTGGGGCATTACACAGTCCGAATGGCATTCTCCTGTATGCGAAGACTCCAAAGGGGCAGTGAAGGAGGTCTTCTCTTGATCCATGGGGTCAACCACTATTTGATTATACCCAGAATATCCATCAAGAAAACAGTAATAAGCATGACCAGCCAACCTTTCAAGCATCTGGTCAATGAAAGGGAGGGGGAAGTGATCCTTTCGTGTGACATCATTCAGCCTCCTATAATCAATGCACATCATCCACCCTGTCACTGTTCGTGTTGGAATAAGCTCATTCTTCTCATTGACAATGACAGTCATCCCCCCTTTCTTGGGTACTACTTGCACTGGACTAACCTATGGACTGTCGGAGATAGGATAAATAATCTCAGCTTTACATAACTTCAGGACTTCCTTTTGAACAACCTCCTTCATTGTGGGATTTAATCTTCTTTGAGGTTGTACCACTGGTTTGGAATTTTCCTCCAAGAGTATTTTGTGCATGCATATGGCAGGACTTATGCCTTTCAAGTCATCAATGGTCCACCCCAATGCATCCTTGTGAGCTCTCAATACTACAAGGAGTTTTTCTTCTTCCTCTGCACTCAGTGTAGAGTTGATGATTACGGGAAGCTGTCCTTTTCACCAAAGAATGTATATTTAAGATGAGGAGGTAATGGTTTCAACTATTGTTGTGGTGCCTCTTCTTTCTTGGCTTCACTTGGTTCCTTTGGTGCTTCCAATTTGTTCTCTTCTTGTTCTTGGATATCCTGGACTTCCTCCTGTTTCACTTGATGGTTTGTTTCAAATACTTCTTCAACCAAAGAATCCACCATATCAACCCTCATGCAACTCTCTTTCTCAGTGGGGTATCGCATTGCCTTGAAGACATTTATGGTCATTTTCTCATCATGTACTATGAAGATCATCTCTCCCTTTTCCACATCAATGATTATTCTAGCTGTAGCCAAAAAGGGTCTACTAAGGATAACTGAGTTGCTCCCCTCTTCATCCATGTCTAGGACCACAAAATCGGCTGGGAATATAAAATTTTCTACTTTCACCAAGAGGTTCTCAACTACACCATTTGGTATTTTGATAGATCTGTCAGCAAGTTGGAGTGACATCCTTGTGGGTTTCAGCTCTTCTATCATCATTTTCTTCATCATAGTAAGAGGCATTAAGTTAATGCTTGCTCCCAAGTCACAGAGTGATTTATCAATGGCTATACTCCCAATTGTGCATGGTATGAAGAAGCTGCCTGGATCCTTGAGTTTTGGTGGCAGTCCCTTTTGAATAATGGCACTACACTCTTGAGTGAGAATCACTGTTTCTTTCTCTTGCCAGCTTCTCTTCTTGGTGATTAATTCTTTAAGAAACTTTGCATATAATGGCATTTGTTCTAAAGCTTCTGCCAATGGAATGTTGATTTCAAGTTTCTTAAAGATTTCCAAGAACCTTGGAAATTGTTGATCCTTCGTTCCTTTGTGTATCCTGGTTGGGTATGGAAGCTTGGGCACATAGGCTTTCACCCCTTCATTCTTGTTCTCCTGCTGTGGCTTCACATTCTCCTTGTTGTTGGGGTGGCTGTTTTGAGTGGGTGTCTTGCTTTGTGGCTTTTCATCTCCTTTGCTTTCTTGAGGCGTTGATGCCTTTTCTTCATCTTGCTCATCCACCGTGTCTTGCTCTTTGAGTTTTGTTGCTTCCTTGTTAGAACTTTCTCCGAGTACTTTGCCACTTCTCAACTGAAGAGCTTTACATTCTTCTCTTGGGTTGGGTACTGTATCACTTGGGAGGACGTTGGTTGGCCGTTCAGCTTGTTTGGCCAATTGTCCCACTTGCCGTTCAAGGCTCTTCATGGTAGCTTCATATCTCTCTTGCCCTTTGAGCAAGTTTTGAGTGGACTGAGCAATTTTTTGTAGGGCTGCCTCAAGACTTGAAATCCTATTTTCATGATGGTCAATTGGTGGTATGATGGGGGTAGATTGTTGTTGCTGGAAGTTGTTTGCAGGGCTGGTGTGGTAATTTTGTGGGTTGGATGTTGGTGCGGGAAAGTTATTTTGATGAGTTTGTGGATTGTTGTGAGGTGGTTGATATGTGTTTTGTGGTTTCTTGTATTGGTTAGTGTTGTTAGATGAGTGATTTTGGCTGTGTGTGTTGCGGGAATGGTTGGAGTTGTTGTTCTTCTGCCAATGGTTTTGACTATCACCCCACCTCAGGTTGGGGTGATTCCTCTAGGATGAGTTGTATGTGTCACCATGGAAGTCATTTTGAGATGAACTTGAGGTATTTTGCATGTATTGAACTTGTTCTTGTTGCTGCTCAATATTGCCTGCTTCATTTTGACCCCATTCAATTGAAGCTTGATTTGTTATGCTCACTGAAGCTAGTTGGAGGCCATCTATTCTCTTAGCCATCATTTCCATTTGTTGTTGGATTTGTTGGTGCATCAACTTGTTCTGTGCCAAGATTGTGTCCACTCCTTCTAGTTCCAACACACCCTTCTTTTGAACGGGTTGGCGTTGCCTCTGATGAGCATAAAAGTATTGGTTATTTGCCACCATGTCTATGAGATTTTGGGCTTCCTCAGCTGTCTTCATCAATTGTAGCGAGCCTCCTGCAGAGTAATCCAAGGACTCTTGAGATTTCAAAGTTAACCCCTCATAGAAATTTTGGAGTTTATCCCATTCACTGAACATCTCAGGTGGACATTTCCTAATCAGAGCTTTGTATCGTTCCCATGCCTCATACAATGACTCCCCATCTAATTGAGTGAATGTTTGCACCTCCGTTTTCAACCTGATGATCCTCTGAGGTGGATAGAACTTAGATAGAAATTTATTCATCAAATCATCCCAAGTGTTGATGCTTTCTTTGGGGAATGTCTCCAGCCATTGAGATGCCTTGTCTCTCAAAGAAAATGGGAACAACAGCAGCTTATAAATATCTGGATGCACCCCATTTGTCTTGACAGTTTCACATATTCTTAGGAAAATAGACAGGTGTTGATTTGGATCCTCAAGGGGACCTCCTCCATAGGAACAATTATTTTGCACCAAAGTGATAAGCTGAGGCTTCAATTCAAAGTTGTGTGCATGAACATTGGGAGTGAGTATACTACTCCCACAGTGTCTTGGATTGAGGAAAGTGTAAGAAGCTAGAACTCTCCTTTGAGGTGGGTTGTTATTGTTGGCAACTCCCTCAGGGGGGTTATGCGAATTGCCCTCCATGACTTGGTCTTCTCCTTCTAAATCCTCCTCACCAACGACCCTTTTTCCTGTTGCTTCTCTTCTTAACCTTCGGAGGGTTCTCTCGTCTTCAAGATCAAAACTCCTTGCCTCTGACATACACAAACACACACAAATCAACAACACAAATGAAACACTCTATTGCTAGAGTAAAGTTATAGTTAGCAAAATAAAATATCAAACAGTTAGTGGGCTTTAACAAAGAAAAGAAAAATGCTTAATCTAAACTACCATTCACGTAATCATTGTCAATCTTTTCCAATCCCTGGCAACGGCGCCAAAAATTTGATACGCGAAAATTTATAAATTATTAGCGCGCAACCGGCAAGTATACCGGGTCGTATCAAGTAATAAAACTCACTAAGAGTGAGGTCGATCCCACGGAAATTGGTGGATTAAGCAACGTTAGTTAAATGGTATATTTAGTCAAGAAAACATGGTTTTGATTTCATGAGATTTGTGATTTTTGAACATAATTGCAAAAATTTAAATGGCAAGGAATTTAAAGAACTAGAATAGAGAAAGAAAATGAAAGTGAATAACTGAAACTTAAATTTCAAGAAACTTAAATGACATGGAAAATAAATTGCAAGAAAGTAAAGATTGCAGAATTTTAAAGAGCAGAAGAGTAAATTGCAAGAAATAGAGAAACAGAATGTAAATGGCAAGAATGATAAATTGCAAGAATGTAGAAGGAAATTGGGTAGTGGGCATTCAAAGAACTAAAGAACAAAAGAGATGAGAATTAATGATGGAGAGATCATTAGGGATCAGAGATGTAAATTGTCATGAATTGATGTTACTCAATTCCTTCTCAATCATGGGTATAGATCCATGGCGGATTGTGAATAATTGAATCCCAATCTCTTGGCAATTCAATTTCTCTTCAACACAATCAATTGCCACTCTCGTGATCTAATTGGTCATGAGAAGATGTGAAGTTCAATTTCTAATCCAAGGCCACACAACTTCCAGAATCTCAACTAAGGGAGGTTACATCTCACATATCAACCCAAAGTGTATTGATCAAAGAAATCATGAAAGGATGAACTCTAAACTGAGTTACATGGCTCCTTTCTCAAGTTCACCATATAATTCATGTAGATTCAACCCTTCTCTCGAATGTAGTTGAATCTTTGAAGAACAAGAGTTTCCTCTTGGATGAACCACTTGAATTGATAAACAAAAGAAGAATCATCAACCCATTCAAATAAACAGAGCTCCTCCCCCTAATGAAGGTGCGGTTTAGTGAATCATAGCTCTAAATTCAACAATAAAGGCAAAGATCAAAATTCAACTAAGTATAGAGAAGAATGAAGAAGAAGAAGAAGAAGTATTCCTTTCAAACTGAAATTCCAAGTTGCAAGAAAAACAAAATAGAAGACAGGTGAGATGTAGAAAAAAAGTAAAAATGCTAGTGTAATAGTAAAAGTGTCTAAAAAGTAAAAGTAAAAAAATCCTCCTTAAAGTACAAAACTCCTTCTCTATTTATACTAGTCCTAAGACTTATTTGGAGATCTTCAATTGGATTAGCAATGTGAGCTTTTCCTTTATTAAGTTCCTGGTCCAATGAATGGAAGTATTTCCCTTTTGAAGAGAGCAAAGAGAGCAGAGCAAGTCTTCATCAATTCTGGCCCAATTGGGCGTTACTGGCAAATATGCCAGTTCACAGCACATTGGCAATGTGCTATTGAATTTCCTGGACACCAGACTTGGGCGTTGTTGGCCTAAGTTATTGCCAAACACTTGACTCAGTTTTGATGCCCAAAGTTGCCTCTGGTTTGAGCTTCAATTTTGTGCTTCATTATAGACTATTATATATGGTTGGAAATATCTGAATGTCAGCTTTTCAACGCAACTGGAAGCACCTCAATTGTATCTCTGTAGCTCAAGTTATGTTCCATTGAAGAAGACATGGTCAGGCTGCCTGGGCGTTTTTGGTGAACACGCCAGTGACAACGCCCTTAGTCTCTGAGGCTCTAAATAAAGCCAGCTTTTGAGTCTTCAAATGAACTCCAATCTCATACTATGATATATGGTTGGAAAGCTCTTGATGTCTACTTTCCAATGCCACTGAAATCACCTCATTTGGAGTTTTCTAGCTCAAGATATGCTCTTTTGAAGAGGGCAAGGTCAAGCTGCCTGGCGTTGTTGCCCAAGTTGTTGGCAAAACACGCCAGCAACAACGCCCATCCTTCTTTTCTGGTGGCTGCCTGGCGTTGTTGCCCAAGTTGTTGGCAAAACACGCCAGCAACAATGCCCATCCTTCTTCTTTGGTGGCTTCCTGGCGTTGTTGCCCAAGTTATTGGCAAAACACGCCAGGAACAACGTGCATGCCTCTTCTTTGGTGGCTTCCTGGCGTTGTTGCCCAAGTTATTGGCAAAACACGCCAGGAACAACGTGCATCCTTCTTTTCTGGTGGCTGCCTAGCGTTGTTGCCCAAGTTGTTGGCAAAACACGCCAGCAACAACACCCATCCTTCTGCTTTGGTGGCTTCCTGGCATTGTTGCCCAAGTTATTGGCAAAACACGCCAGGAACAACGTGCCTCCCTCTTCTTTGGTGATTTTCTGGCGTTGTTGCCCAAGTTATTGGCAAAACACGTCAGGAACAACTCTCAAGCCTTCTTCTCCCTGGCAGCTTGATTTGTTGGGCGTTGTTGCTGGAGTTGTTGCTGAACACGCAGCCAACAACGCCCCTTCTTCCTCCTTGCTCCATCACCTACCATAAACCAAAGAATTTTCCTCAAAGTTTTGCCATCTTATGCAATAATTTTTAAGGGAATCATTCACATCAACTTATATATAAACTCCTTGAGTCATTTACATGAATTATGCCAAATTTCACTTAGTTCTTGGTTTGTTGGATGCATGGATAAAAAACTCACAAAATTGTTCATTTATTTTAAAGAAAGTGAATGAAATTAAGCTAAAACTAACTAAACTAACTAGTTAAAATGGTAAATATGCGAATGCATCAAGAGTCCAAGAAAAGCTATAGAAGAAACAAGTAAAGTGATAGCTTTTAATAGTCATGTTTACAACCATGGTTTATTTGAAACATTTAATCATCTAATATGTGAAAGCTTTGTTGTTATTTTTTCTTTCATACTTTATTTTATTTTATTGGATGTGGGTCATTTGGGGATTGGACATTTATCTCTTTTTTCCTTTTATGTTGGAGTTTTTTATTGTGTTGTTGTTGAGATGAAAATTTATTGCAATGAGTTGATGAGTATTCAAGTTAAGCACATACATGAAGTTCTTGCTTTACCGTATTCAATGAAGAGGTTCTTCGATCTGTCGATGGTTCCTGGCTTGACAATAAAGAGGAAGAGTTGAACTTTGGCCTTTTGGAGAGAGAAAAGAAAATGGAACTGTATGAGTCAAAATATAAATAGAAAGGAAAAGGAAAAGAGAATCAAGATGTGGGTCCATCATATGTCTCAAAAACTAAGGAGGTTAATCCCAGCAATATAATAAAACTCATGTAAGAATTTGTCAATACATTGTTAAATAATTAGGGTGCTGAAACTCCTCATGACAGGTTAATTAATATAAAACTTACTCATTTAACATATCTAATAGCAACATAATTTTTTCTCCTTATAGTATGTAAGATTTTTTTTACTATATTTTTTACAATCTATATTATGATGTTAAAGTGAGTTGTCTCTTAAATGCAGCTTAAAGAAGGAGATGTAGATATGTTTTGCATTGACACCATTAGCAGAAAACAAAAGATACCTATTCTAATAAATTGTTAATTATGATTATGATGTAAAATTCTTTGTTTTATATTCTGCTACTACTACTTGATTTATCAAGCCCATGAAAATGCAACAATGTAGACGACTCTAAAGCGCTCGCGCTTGATCTCGACAGTTAGTTATTCTCATTTTGATTAAAGTGTTATAAGATTTTTCATTTTTGCTAGATACACTTAATGTTTTCTATGTTCCAAGTGTTTATATAGATGTAAGATTAAGCAAGATAAATTAAATATCTCCCGTGATTCGCACGGACAATGCACTTGGAACACATAAATTTGGAACACATCAATGTAAGAATTCATGTAATTATATAAATTAACATTAAATTTAATATTATGTAATTATATAATATTTATAGCATTTTGAGAAAAATGAGATGTAAGCGTTCAAAATTTATTGGTGCTTTTAATGTTTGTGGTTTATATAAGTGTTTTTTTCTATTATTATCTATAGGTGTTAAACATGTATAATTTTTGAACTCATAAAATTATTCAAATACAAATAAATTATGTAATATCTTTTTTACCTATTCATTTTTTTTATTTTTTAACTCATTGTGTTATTCAACCATATTAATGTAGCATTGTGTATTAGACATTCCAAACGTAGCATGGGTTATTCTTTAGAAAATATATATAATGTTTAATAAATTATTTTTTTGTATAAAAAATATAATATTTGCTATAATGTATAATTAAAACTAAATAATTAATTACATTCAACTTGACTTATAAATTTTTTTTAGTATAATCTGCTCATTGAATCATAAAGGAGGTTGTCAAAAAAAAGGAAGACTATTTAGTTTTGTTAGATTTATTAAGTAGTAAGATTTTAGACATATAATACTTTAGTTTTTTTTTTTGTAAAATATGTATTGTGTAAATTTATAATATGCTATACTAACGGTGTTATATATATATGAATGCAATTTATTTTTATTTAAGCACCTCACCTTTCATTACATGATCATATTATGTATTATATCATGTATTTTTTTTTACCTAATTTTTATCAGATGGTTATGATATGATATTAACTATGTGATCATTCAAGGTTTTTTAATAGTTGTTAATAGATATTTAACAAGTTGGAGATGTTTGTATATTCAAAGTTATATTAACACATCCATTTAAGTTGAAGGTGGACATATTTAATATGTGTGAGTTTAGATGTTTTTTACTTATGTATTTTTTTTTACCTAATTTTTTTCCTATACAATGAACATGAGAAATTCTTTTTTGTTATGTAATATGACATAAAAAAAAAACTTCTTAACATTAGTAATTAACATGTAAAAAATAATTTCAATTTTTCATTCAATGAAAAAATCTGTGTATGTTAATTTAATTTGATTAATGGTTGACATTATGTTATATGCATACATAATATATCTTTTATTCTTGTACTGAATATTTTCTGTACGATTAATATATTTTTTGACCGTACTGAACATTCTCCGTGTATCGCACGGGTCATTCATTAGTATTATATCAATCAACAAGTCACGAGAGTTAAATTTGACATGAGATTGAACTTTAATACCAGATAAAAACTTGAGTTATTAGTACTTTTATCTGAGGAGTGTATCTAATACTAAGTGCAAATTAACGCCTCAACAAGTTCATAATGCAATTTATTGCGATGTAGATGAAAAATTCGACAACCAGTACTAAAAGCGGACTCTGAGGCAACAGTAGAAATGGGAATGGCTAAAAATCTCTTGCAATCTTTTGTAAGATTGGATATTTCACTCCAATATTTTTTCAATAGTCCAAAATGTCAAATTTTTTTAGATTTGTTTTATCTACCTAACACTCTCTTCCAAATAGAAATCAAACTTAGTTTTCGCAACACAGTCTTCAGATGTATCTTCTACAAATTGCAAGTAGATAGAACTAAATTTTCTCTTTGAAAATCCTTCATCATCTCCAACATTTAAAGTAAAAACTGAACTATCATCATTTGGAGCTCTTCTTTTAACTCTAGTCTTAAGTTGATATTCACATACTAATTCTTCCATTATTTTCTTGACCTTGCTCAATTGAAACTCATTTTGATATCCATATATTTTAGGGAAAAAAAAAAACTTCAACAACTTCATCTTATATCTAGAGTTTAAGATAGCTCCCATAGCCATAACTTCATTAATTTGATCCCAATACTTTTCAAACTTATTAATCATACTTGTTGCCATTTTATGAATCATGTCATTGGAACTAAGCATCCATTCATTCAATGTCAATCCCATTTCATACACCTTAAAAAATATAAATTTGTAGTTAGATATAAAGTACTAGAGAACAATTCAGTCACACTATAAAAGACTTTTAATTTATCAACAAGTTCATTTGCCATTTATCACTCTTCATCAAATAGTACATATTTATACAGAGATTCACGATGTTTTAAACGCTAAAAAAACTTATCTATATGATAATACAAAAGCAAGCATTAGATAAGTTAAATTTCATTTAGTTTTACAATCAAATGCAAGCTTTCTCCTATAATTAATATTCAATTATCTACAAGTCTCTTCAAATTTTTCTTCCCTCTTTCGTGTTATAACCCAAAAAGAAATATTTTCTCTGATTTTTTCAATAGAAATATATATTGCATTCATGCCATCTTTCACAATCAAATTAACAATGTGAGCACAACAACGTATGTGAAAAAATTTTCCTCCCTTAATAAAGTTAGATGGTAAAATCTTATCAAGCACAAGATGAATCATGGCATCATTTGTACTACAATTATCAACCGTTAAAGTTGACAATTTTCTATCTATGTTCTAATCATACAAGGAATTTACCAAAACATCGCTAAAAACCTCAGTAGTATGGGGTGCAGACACATATGCAAACTTAAAGTAATGTAAATATAATAAACAATCATGATATTAAAAATTCAAATATATAAAAGATACTAAAAGCACAAATAAATTAGAATAATACCTCACAAGTCGACATTGCAAGTTCCAATCATCATCAATAAAGTGAGCTGTAATTGATATATAACCTTTGTTTTGACAATCAGCACTCCTAATATTAGTAGTTATAGAAATGTGACTTAAATTTTTTCCCAACAATTTCAAACACTTTGCCTTTTCAGCTTCATACATCTTCTCAACATCACTTCTCAGTGTATTTCTTGTATAAAATTTGAATAAAGGTTGAATCTCAGCCATAAACTCATGAAAATCCTCTTGCTCAATAAATGACGACATAGGGTGCTCATTCCTAATAATCCATCTTGTAAGTGCTCGTCGTGCTGCTTCTTGACTAAATGTAAAGTTTATAACCAAAAGTGAATCCGTTGGCCTTCCTGTTCCTGTCGAACCTTGTGATTGTTGCACTGTTTTCAATATTGATTACTTTAGTCCCCTAATGGTACGAATTGGGCAAATTCTTAGTTTCTTGCTTTGTGTCACCTCCAATCTTTCTTTTGCAATATTTACATATTACTTTCCACTTTTCATCTATTTGCTCACTCCTTAAATGTTTCCAAACCTCAGAAGTTAGTTCTTTTTTGTTAGAATTACTCTGCATGTGTTGGCTAACTTCTTGTCCTCCCTCTTGTATTTCTTCTTGTCCTTTCTCTTATGTTTTTTGGAGATGTGCTTCAATTGCTTGACCCTCATCACCTTGAGTTGGTTCTATCTCATTATTATTTTCAATAGGAGTCGAGCTAAGACTATCCATAATATACAGTGAAATTTAATACAGAAAGACTAAATTAAGATTCAATACAAAAAACACTAAATTAGATTCTCAACTTTAGATACAAAGAAAAATTCAAAAATAAAAAAAATTAAATACAAAAAAATACATAATAAATCAGTAAAAAAAGAGAGGGGTAAACTATAAATTGCAATAAATAAACAAAAAAAACAAATAATAGAAAACATTATACAAGAACATATAACAGAGATTATACAAATTAAAATTTTAAAATGCAATAAATCAGTAAAAAGGGCAAAAAATACAGAGAAAGATAATTATAAATTGCAATAAATCAACAAAAGAACACATAATAGAGCATATTCAATATTCAGAATTTAGAAAACACATAACTGATTATACAAAGGAGGAATATCAAATCCTAACTATTTTATAATTATAAACCCTATATGTTTAATTGCTTCAGATACATAGAAGGAGAGAGAATCAAACATGAAATCAAGTGGATGGGAAGGAGGAAGAGGACTGGAAGAGGGGCAACCGGTGGCTACTGCAGCGTCAGCAGCAATGCTCTTCAGTAGACGACAAGCAGTGAAGAGAGGACGGAGCAATAGGATGCGACGGCGGAGAGGGGAGAATGGATGCGGCAACAGTGACGAGAATGGACGTAATCACGCAGACGCATAAGTGGAGAGGGGAAGAACGCCGAGCTTGAAGAGAGAGACCGACGTGGTGAAGCTGTGAGGGTGACGACGCGATAAAACGGTAAGCACTAAGCAGGAGGAGTGGCCGGTGGCGACTGGCGAGGGGGTATGGTGCTATGGCTGTGACTGTGGACACAAATTTGGGGGATTGGGAGTTTTGAACTTTTCTGGAGAGTTGGGGTTTGGGAACAGTGCTAAGTGGAGTAGTAGGAGAGAAAGAAAGACATTCAATAAGGTAGGGTTAGGATTTTCAATAGGTGAAATTACAAAAAAGCTCCTATATTAAAAATAAATTAAGGGTATTTAAGTAAACTCAAGAATTCGGAGAATTATCGAGGGCGAAGCGGAAATCCTCGCTTAAATTTCCGCGCCTGTCTTGGGGGGGGAGAGGATTTTAGTATCCATTCCCATTCCCACGGAAAAAAGGCCTCGCTTTCAGATCCCATTTGAGGCAGTTTTCGTAGAAATTGATGCACTTCGGAAAATTTTGACACCCTTACATATTAAGTATATATTTGGATGTGATTATCTATTTTTTTTTTAAAATAAGTTATATTTCTTTAAAAAGATTAAATGAAGTGACAATAGACAAAGTGATTAACTAAAATATTAATCATCAGGGACATTTTAGTAATAATAATGATATTAAAAATAATAATATATTGATTAACTAACGAGTAATTAAAATTTAAAAATATATTGATTAATTTAAACAAAAATAAAACTAAAAAGAATTAATATAAATAGAGAGAAGTTAATTTTATACCTATATTTTGTTTTAGGTCATGACAATAATGTACTGTGAAGGTCACATAATTTTATAATTAACGTCTTCAAAGATAATGGAATATTTTTAATTACTAACAATTATTTCAAAAATAAAGTTGTAATATATAAATAATGCATTTAATATAGTAATTGAATTCATAAGAGAGAATATATTTAAAACTATTATATTTATAGCTATTATCTTTGATTTTCTTAAAATATACCTAATAAATAAATTAAAATGATTAAAATTTACATAACTATAAAAATAACATCATTTAAAAAATGTATACAAGCAATATTTTTTAAAAAAAATTGTGTGTGCTAAATAATTCTGATTCGTTTCTATAAGTGTATCTGCCACCTTTTATTCTTCATTTTTTTTAATAATTAAGCAATATAGACCAGAGGACAAATTAAACATACACTATTATAATTAATTATTATTGTTAGTTGTTTGTTTTGATAAGGAACAAACATACATTAATAACCATATCGAACAAAATCTTTAACAAAAAGTATAGGTAGGCAATGAAAATATTAAACAATATGAATAATGAATATATCAGATGTTTAATTTATTAGGTGCATCAATGGTTATTCTAATATTAAGATCTAGGTGAGTAATTTGAGGGTTTAGTGTGTTTTACTTAAATTTAGCTAATTTTAAAACTCATTGTTTATGTTATCCAAAAAAGTCATTGATTACCTAGCATACCTCAATGTTTAATTTAAAATTGGGATAGTAAGAATTTCGCTAGGGAACCAATGAAGAATCTTGACAATATGTACAATAAGTTAGTTATTTAACTCGATAGAAATAAATAATAAATTCAAAAACTCTCATTCAGTTATTTTATATCAAATTTCAAATTTTAAATTTTCCAATTTCAAATTTTAAATTTTTAAAAAATCCAGTTCATTATTTCAAAAAAATAATCATCTGAAATCCTAATTTACTAAAATATTTTACTCCAATACTCTCTTTTTTTCAACCGGCGGCCACCCCACCTTCATCAATAATCATCCCATTTTACCGTCGCTATTTGACTTGCCACACACCACTCACCCTTAGTAAAGATAACCATCCACTTAAGGATAAAAATAATCATCCGCATACCTAATGAATTGAACAACTAATATATTTTAATTATATATAACTAAAACCAATCCAATCAAAATAATCATCTATATAAAAATTAAAATAACCATCCACAAACCTACTAAAATGACCATCCTAAATTGACCATTAAAATAGAAGAATAAGATGAATAAACCGGAGAAACAGCTATTGTGGTGAAACATAGTTTTGAAGGACTAGGCGGCACTGTTGTGAAGCATAGGACTCAAATCTAAAAGAAGCTAACCATGCTTGGATTTAAAGAAGAAGAACAGCATGGTGGTATCATCGGTGAGAAGAGGCTTGAAGGAATCGGAGAAAGCGAAGCGGAAGAGAGGCGCGCGAAAAAGCAGCAGCAACATTAGACTGAGCGTCGGAGGGCAAGGATCGTCGGCCTGACCGGCGGATGTGAAGATAGTGTCGGTGAGAGGATGCGGCGGAATCGGTATGTCCGACGAAGAATTTAGTGACGCGAGGTGAAGACCGAAGAAGATGACGGTGATCAGTTTTAAACATGTATTAGAGGTTATGGTAAGATTAGAAATAATCATACGTAACGTGAATGAGTTTAAAATTTAAATACTAATTTTAATTTTTTAAATTTTAAAATTTAAAATTAAATAATTAATTAATAATATAATTTTTAATTATAATTTTATCTTTTTTTTAATTCATTGTATATATTGTACACAATTTATATTGGTTTCCAATACTTTCTCAGGTAGTAACCCTCACCGCCGTTTTCTATTTATTATTTATTTAAATATTTGTGTGACATACGTTGCACTGCTACTTATTTTTATTTATATAGAATAAATCACTAAAAGATACTATTAAATTATTTAATTATTAAAAAATATATTTAATAATTTTATATCCATTTATAACACTAAATAAACAAAAAATATAATAATTGAGTATAATATTTTTTAACATACAATTTTTCATAATATAATTTTTTTAGAATATTATTTTAATATGATAGAGAGATAGTAAATCAATTTGATAATATAATTTTTTAATATAATATTATTTAAAAATATTTTTTTAAGATGATTATAATAAATTATTTATATAATAATAGTAATATATTTTTTATGTAAATAATATTATGTGAATAATAATAATTATTTGTATAATAAATAATTTATAGAAAAATAATAATTATAATAGTATATGTTTAATTTGACCTCTGGTCTATATTGCTTAGTTATTAAAAAAAATAAAAAATGAAAGATAGCGGATACGTTTATATATAAAACAGGATCAGAATTATTTAACACACATTTTTATATATATATATATATATATATATATATATATATATATATATATATATATATATATATTGCTTGTATACGTTTTTAAAATTATGATATTTTATAGTTATATGAATTTTAATTATCTTAATTTATTTATTAGGTATATTTTAAGAAAATAAAAGATAATAGCTATAAATATAATAGTTATTAAATTTTTTTTTTCATGAATTCAATTACTAGCTATATTAAATGCATTAGTTGTATATATTATTTATTATGTATGTTTAACCTCATCCATTGAATCTAATGCAATAAGTATAAATACATTTTCACATTTTTATATAAGAATGTCATTCTTATATGTTATATCCCCTATATATATATATATGTATTAGACATGTATTTTGATAATTAGTTGTTAAATGGATTAAAAATTATTTAAAAATTAATTAAAATAATAACATATTTTTTACTTTTATCTATTTAAGTAACAAATTTTATTATATTATTATTATTTAAAATTAACTTTTAGTCTTTTTTATTAAATAATTAAATAATTATTACGTAATTTATAAAATATATAATGAGAATATGAGAGATTTGGTGTATAATTTTATTTTTTAAAATGTTATTTATCATATATAATTCATAAAAAATACGTTTTATTTTTATTATTGATTAGAAAATAATTTATTTATCATTTTAATTAATCTTATTTATTATTATATTTAATTTATAAAAAAATAAATTAATAATTATATTATTATTTATTAATATATCAATATTTATAATGAATAAATAAAAATGATTTAATATTTAAAATTTGTATATTATTTATTTTTATATACGTTGATATATTTTTAAATTTTTTTTATTATTTTTATATATTACATGTTTACTTCCACGGTTTAAAATTTTTAAATCCGTCACTGTTTATCATCATTCAGTTAAATAGTTCCTCTCATTCAATCAAATAGTTAATTCATAAACTGTACCGTCTGTACATTTGCAGAAATTAATGAAAAGGAAGAAAGGAAAAAAGGCAAATACTGAATACAGCATGCATATAATACCAAGTGAAGGTTTAGATTTAGTTCGGTAAAATTTTTATTTTTTAAAAATTGTAATATTTGTGTTTAATAAATTAAATTAAAAATAATTTTTAATAAATATATTTAATAAATTAATTTTTAAAATTTAAAAATATTATAATAGATATTAATATAAGAATTAAATTTAAATATTAATTAATATATGAGATTATATTAGATTTTTTAATTTTGATAAATATAAGTTAATTTAAAAAAAAAATTAAATGTTTTTAAAAGTATTCTAAATTTTAAAAGTTATAAATACAAACACATAATTTTCTAACTTACCAAACACAAAAGAAAAATACTTATACTTCTTTAAAAAATTTTATCAAACCAAACTTTAATCTTCTCACCTCTCAATGTATATATATATGATTATATATATTCTTGCAAATTATAAAAGGGAAAGCACCTACGGACTCTGCTTCAACGCACACGCACTCACATCACAAATTCACAACCAAAATGACACAACAATCACAATAAATAAAAAGAAAAGAGAGACGCAAATGCTGCACGCATGCTTGTTTAGAGACTGCGCCGCCGTATAAGAATAATTTGCCTGTATTATATTATTAAAAAAAAAAACACTTTATGGAAGAAAAAATGAAAATAAAAAAACTATTAAAACATGACTCAAGTCGCGAAATTCTTGAGTGATGCAAGATCTATGTAAGCATATATGGTATTTGTATGATATTTAAATACACATGGCATTATTTGACAAATTAACATGCCCAATGGTATTTGATATATATTATTCTCATGCTTGTCACTAATCTCTTTACGTACGCTATCCAAATTGTATTATACATCTGCCGCCAACCTAGCTCGCTAGCTAGTAGTCCATTCCAACAAGAAAACGATATATGAATAAATGCTTCTCTTCTTATCTACACGTACAGGTTAAGGACCATAGTCCATCCATATAATAGTAGTAGCCTAATCGCCGTTAGTTCCTGATGAATCAACCCAAGTGTACTAGCCATATAACATTTATATTAGAAGAATGGTAAAATATTAGCAAATTTTTTTTTTTTTTTGCCCGTACTTAGTAAATATTGTTTAAAAATATGAGTTAAAAGTATATATGCTAAATTTTTAGACTAAAAAAATTAGAGTAATGACTAAAAATACTAGTAAAAAATAATAAATTGTGTCGGTTCTTGAGGTTTTCTCTATTAATTGATGGAGGTTTTTAGCGTTGTGGTTGAACTAATCCTATTGGTATTTACGTATGTGTGTGTACTAATAACACTTGTATGTAGCACCTGGTGAGGATCGTTGCCATAATAATAAAGAGAGATATATATGCAGGTCTCGATTATCCTCGTATAGTGTACTAGGCTTGAATTGGAGAAGACATTATTTATATTTGTTCGGTACACCACGGGTTTATTTTCAATTCACAATTAAACCTGCTTCCACCTAACCAAAATAGAATAGCCTAAGGCCCTAAGGGTATTTCCCTTTACTCTGTTGGAACTACGGCAACTGAGTTTGATTATAATAAGAGTCTCGAGAGAATATCTCTTTTCATTTCCAGAAGACCAGACCTATAAAACTGAAACTTCTAATTAAAAGACCAAGTATCTTCAGACTTGTTTTGAATTGTTCGTTGAATCCAAACTTCTTGTAACATGAAAAATAAATAAATAAAAATTGGTTTGAGTAATTTTTATATAAAAATAATAATTGAGATGCAGACACATTATATGAAATCATTTAACTTTTTACTATTATTTTATTTTCACATATTTTTTATTGTGGTCAGGGGGATGAAGTGTTTTCAGTACCACTGCTTTTTTTTTTTTTTTTGGTAAATCAGTACCACTGCTTTTCCTCCTTTTTAAGTTGTAATAGGCTTCTTCTTGTGGGTCTATGGAGCATTTTGAATTTTATTGTTAGTCGTCACCCCAAAACAAAAACGGTGGTTCCTAATTTCCTATGTTCACTGCCAAGGCTAACAATTCCTTTTACAACTGTGTCTACAAGTGCAGACCGGTTTTGGGTCATAACCGCCGGTGAAATATTTTCCAAATCGAATCAACAAAACGAGTGCCTACAAAGGAAAGGCCCAATTATAATGTTTGGCCCATATAGCTACTCCCTCTATGGATATGTTATTATATGGTTAAAATATATTTTTTGTTGTTAAAATTTTTAAAAAATTTTAAACATATCCATAATATTTAATTTGTTTTAAATGTTGTTAATATTTTTTATAAGTTTGAATTTTATATCTACTGTTAGAATCAGAATTGGTACTGGAAAAAATAATTTTCTACTACTATTTTATTAGAGTAAATCCCCGTAATAATTCCCAAGATTGACGCCGTGCACTAAAATTGTCCCTAAGATTTTAATTGCACCAATTATATCCCTGAAATTGGAAAAATTGTACCATAATAGTCCTTGACCCGTTTTCTGTTAATGGCGCGCTGCATGGCTTAATGACGTGGACCTTTAGTGACACGTGTCACCTCATGGTTTGGCCACGTGTAACTGTATGATGACGTGTCGGTCAACGACATGTGGCATGCTAACATAGATGGGTATGCCACGTGTCACAATGCTATTTTATCACGTGTCAGATTATGCCATGTGTCGCAATGCTATTTGTCCACATGTCATCCACTATGTCATCGTTACATATGCACCAAATTAGTCCCTTATTTTGCATCAAATGACTCATTTTAGTCCTTGAAATTGAATGTCGTGCACCAAATTAGTCCCTTCATCAATTTTTTTCTCATTTTTTATAAATTTAAAATTCTCAATATTTTTTATACACTAATTTTAATTATATTTTTTATTATACATATTTTATAATAATTTTTTTAATTAATAATGTTAACTTGTATCATTAGGGTACATGTTAACTAAAACCAAAACTTTATTATTGCCTCTTGTGTTTATTTGTATCTGTTTTAATACTGTTCAAGTCATGATTACAATAAGTACTTATATTGATTAATAGTGTAATACATGAAAAAGCCGCCTAACTAAGTTATAGATAAAATGAATTATTATAATCGACAGTATAAATCTATCTTATTAATTTTATGAGAAGTTAATTATATGAAAAATCAGACATTCTTAAAATGGATGGGAATAATAAATTTATATTAGTTAATAAGTGGCTTATCAAGTATTTCTAAAATATTTATTAAAGTGTTAAATATTAAAAAAATTGTATTACGGAACATTATTATACTCTTAACTTACACTATTTATTAAATCAATATCAATATGTCACATAATTCTTTTAATAAAATATTGTAGAAAAAAATTGTATAATTAAAACTAATATTTTACAAATATTTTATAAAAACACTTGTATTTAATTAAATAACTTGTGAAAAGATAAAATTAAAATTAGTGTATTCAAATATATAATGAGAATTTTAAATTTATAAAAAAAAATGAGAAAAAACTAATGAAATGACTAATTTAGTGCATGTCATTCAATTTTAGGGACTAAAATGAGTCATTTGATGCAAAGTAAGGAACCAATTTAGTGCACATGTAACGATGACATAGCGAATGACACGTGGACAAATAGCATTGCGACACGTGGCATACCCATCCACGTCAGCATGCCACGTGTCGTTGACCGACACGTCATCATACCGTTACACGTGGCCAAATCATGAGGTGACACGTGTCACCAAAGGTCTACGTCATCAAGTCACGTCAGTGTGTCGTTAACGAAAAACGGGTCAGGGACTACTATGGTACAATTTTCCAATCTTAGAGACGTAATTGGTGCAATTAAAATCTCAGTAACGATTTTGGTGCACGGCATCAATCTCGGTGACCACTATGGAGATTTACTCACTTTATTAGCTTGGATGTGAAATATATATATACACATACACATATAGATGCCAACTCTTCTCAACAAACCATTAACAAAATTTAACAAAAAAATTCCTCTCTAAATAAGGCTAACCAACTAACTACAATAAATAAATAATAATCATAACAAACAAAGTAAGATAACAGCTAATACTCCCCCTCAAGTTAGAGAAAAGATGTGAATGATTCCCAACTTGCTGATCAAGTTCTTAAACAAGGTAGGCTGCACATCCTTTGTTAAAATGTCGGCAAGCTGATGTCTTGACTACACATGCACCAACTTCACGGTACCGTCTTGTACACGTTCTCGAGCAAAGTGGCAATCCATTGCAATATGCTTGGTACGCTATGGAAGGTGGGATTCTCAACAATGTGGATTGCAGCTTTGCTGTCACAGAAGATGAAAGTCGGATCAACTTGTATCTCAAAATCTTGAAGCAGCCTCATAATTCACACAACTTCAACAGTAGCATTGTGAGTGCTCGATATTCTTCTTCAGCCGTCGACCTCGAAAATGGTGTCTTATTTCTTCGACTTCCATGAGATTAGAGAATCGCCAAAGAAGACGCAATAGCCGGTAGTGGATCGTCTGGTTTCGGCACAGCTCCCCCAATCAGCATCCCCATATGCCTTGACCGATAAAAGGAAAGAAAGTCCTACCCAGGTGCAGCCTTCAAATATCTCAAAACATGATAGATAGCATCCAAATAGGTAGTGTGAGGAGAAGACATGTATTGGCTTAGCTTATTCACAACAAAGTAAATATCGGGTCTTGAAATAGTGAAGTAAAGCAACCTGCCAATCAACCTCCTATATTGTCTTGCATCCTCGAGCAAATCTCCATCAGTGACAATAAGTTTTATGTTTGGATCCAAGAGTATAGAGGCAGGTTTACAATCCAAAAAATCAGTGTTTTCAAGCAAAGAAAGGGCATAATTTCATTGAGACAAATAAATGCCTTCCTAAGATTTTGCTATCTCCAATCCAAGAAAATACTTCAAGAGGCCAAGCACCTTGAGTTTGAAAACACCTTGCAAAGTTTGCTGAGTTTGGGTGACTACATCATCAAGTTTACTAGCAACAATGATGTCGTCGACATATACAAGCACCATGACAAGTGAATCACTTGTTCCTCTATGAATAGAGAATAATCCGATTTTGACTAAGTGAAACTAGCACTAAGCAAAGCAGTGGAGAACTTAGTAAAGCATTACCTCGAAGCCTGTTTCAAGCAATAAATTGACCTGTTTAGTTTGCATGCAAGCTTCTCCCCCTGCTCCCCCTTGCTGGGATATCCTTGAGGTAATTGCATATACACTTCTTTATCAAGATCACCATTCAAGAAGGCATTATTAATGTCCGGCTGTAACAATTTTCAATTCTTCACAGCAACAACAGCAAGGAGTAATCAAACAGTAGTGAGTTTGGTAACGGGTGAAAAAGTATTCTTATAGTCTACACTAGCTTATTGAGTGTTTTCTCTAGCAACCAAATGAGCTTTGCATCTGTCAACTGATGCATCTTGCTTGCGCTTCACCTTTAAATCCATCGACAACTAATGCAATGTTTCTCGATCAGAAGTGGAACCACCTCCCATGTACGGTTATTCTCCATAGCTTGTAATTCCTTAGCCATACCATGTTCCATTGAGGATACTTGGCAGCTTGGTGATAAAATTGGGGTTCATAGAAATCAGAAACTTGTATACAATAATTCTTGTATGTTAGACTCAATCTCTCATAAGAACAAAAATGTAACATTAGAAAGGATTCACCACATTGTTGTAATGGTAGTCTGCAAGATAAGTAGGCGCCCTATGGAGTCTCTGGCTTCGTCTCAACGGCTGTGGAGTCTCAACTAGTGGTTGTGTCACAATAAGAACGAGTGTAACAAGAGCAAAGGGTTGAGGTGTGTTAAGAGAAACTTCAAGTGGCTTACGAAGGATATGATCATCAAAAGGATCAGGTAAGGAAGAATCAGTGCTACCAAGCTTGAAGGAAAAATTCAATTTGCGAAAAATCACATCTCTTGAAATAAAGAACTTTCTATTCTTGAGATCATATTTGTACCCTTTGTAACCTCTCGGGTAGCCAAGAAAAACTGCTGGAATGGCTCTTGGTGAGAACTTGTTTCTAGAATAAGGCAAAGTCAAAGCATAGACAAGGTATCCGAACACCTTCAAGTCTTCATATGTGGGTGTCTTATTGTAAAGTAATTGGTAAGGAAACTTCCATCTAAGAATAGAGGAGCGGGATCTATTGATAAAAAAAGTACACATTCACTCCAAAAATAAATTGAAATACCTGATTGATAATACAAGCACATTGCCATATTCAAAAGGAGTTGATACTTCCGTTCCACCATCGAGTTTTGTTGTGGTCGCTCAACACAACTGAATTGGTGGAGAGAACCTCTTGATTTTAGAAAATCAGTAAGAGACAACTCAGGTGCATTGTCGGACCGAATCTTCTTAATCACATAGCCAAGCTGAGTGAGAGCCATTGCAAAAAAATTTTCAATGATGGTAGCAGCATCAGATTTGGCTTTCAACAAATAAATTCAGGTATATCGGCTATGATCATCTACCAAAGTAAGAAAATACCACTCCCCCAAATGTGTAGCAACATGGTAAGGACCCCAAGTATCGCAATATATCAATGAAAAGCATTTGGACTCCTGATTATTGTTGGAAACAAATGGCAATTGTTTTTGCTTGGACAAAGGGCATATGTCACACAATGAATTTTCATTAGAATTTGAAGAATTACAATTCAAAGGCAAATGCTGTAAAACATGAAAAGCAAGGTGGCCTAATCTATGATGCCACAATTTTGCACTTATTGCATTACAAGAATCAGAAATGGCTAACGTATTATCACAATTGGCATTATTACATGATGGTTCATTAACATTGACACCTTTAGTCATAGAAACTGGTGTATTTGTGTGTGTAAACATACAATCCGTAATTCAATTATCTTTCTTAATCATCTTGGAGTTTAGGAGGTCCTGAATCACAAAATCAACATCAGAAAGAAGAACATAAAAATGCTGCTTTAGCAATAAGGAACTCATTGAAATCATATTCATACAATACTTCGATGAGCGTGAGAGTTTGAGATAAGAAAATAGAACCAGAAGTAAGTATAGGTATGCGAGTATAATTAGGGAGAACCACAAACTTATTTGCAATTCAAATTAAAGGTTTGGAATTGTCCAAATTATAGGTCACATGGCAAGTAGCAATCAGAATCTAAGATCCAAGATTTAACTCTAAGTGTGGAAATTAAAGCGACAGAGAAGAGTTTACCTTCCCCTACACTTGAAGCTTCAACAGTGATAATAGTGGGCATTTTGGATGGAACTTGTGCAGAGAAGAGTGACATTAATTGTTGATATTGTTGAAAAGTAAGCTGAAGAGGAATGTCCTGACTTGTGTCCACATGGTTAACCCGAATTATGGCTGGACTTTGCTTTTTCTAATTAAGTGGATAACCATGCAACTTGTAGCATTTGCCCTTGGTGTGGTCGAGTAAACTGTAGTGAGCACATATCAGCTTATCTTTCTTCCCTTGCCAGATCTTATAGTTGCATTATGTGTTCTTCACAGCAAAAGCCAGTTGCGTCTCATTACTTGTTGGAGGAGCAAGAGTTTGTCCTCGTTGCTGCTCTTCTTAAACGATTAACAAGAAAACTTCAAAGATGCTAGGCAAAGGCTTCATTAACAGAATTTGGCTCTGAACTTGATGGTACACATCATTCAATCCCATGAAGAATAAGAGAACATATTCCTCATCAGTATGAGCTAAAAATTCACGAGCACTGCCACAATTACAGCATACTGAAGGTCAAAAATGGCATAATTCCTCCCACACACATTTTAGCTTAGTAAAAAATTGAGAGACAGAGAGAGAATCTTGTTTCAGATTGATTAACTCTTTTCGAAGTTCATGGATTCGAGGACCGTTCTTTTGCTGAAGTCGGTGACCTAGATCTATCCAAATCTCATGAGCAAAACCAGCAAAGATCAAGCTCGATACGATCTCCTTGAAAACAGAATTGAGAATCCAGGTGCTGACGATGTCGTTCAGACGACGCTAGCGGAGCTTGGAAGAATGAGATGCACCGTCCTCAGGTGGCGAAATCGTGCTGCCAACGAATCCAAGCTTGTTTTTTTCATTGAGCGTCATTTTCATCGATCTCTTTCATGAAGGATAATTGTCATCGGTGAGCACTTGCATGACCAAGGCAAGGTTTGGTTGATCGGAAGAATGGAGCAGAAAAGGATCGGCTTCATCGATCGCCGCCATTGCAGAAAAAAATTTTGAGGTTGGAGAGAAGGGAGAAAAGAAGAAATAGAAGAAGAGGAAAGGAAGGTTCGAGAAAGAGAGAAGAGAATCAGAAAAGAATGTAGAGAGTATGAGAAATTCTTCTGATACCATGTTAGAACCAGAATTGGTATTGAAAAAAATGATTTTCTGCAACTGCTTTATTAGCTTGGATATGAAATATATATACACATACCGACTCATCTCAACAAACCACTAACAAAACCTAATAGAAAAGATTCCTCTCTAAATAAGGCTAACTAACTAACCGCAGTAAATAAATAACAATCATAACAAGCAAAGCAAGATATCAGCTAAACCTACATTAATTTTTTAGAATCAACCTATAATAACGTTTTTCTTTTTAATTTTATCCTTCTTTCATGTACTACTTTCTTCCCATATTTTTTCATCATCATACACTCATTTTCTCCATCCTTCTAACATAGCTTAAATCCACCCCACAACTTTGGTCGAGTGTTGCACCACCGTACCATCCCACTGCACCACCTTCACTCTCATTATTACTACTCGACCATTCTACCTTTCCACCACCACATTTCACCACTTTACGCTCTCCCTCAATGTAGCATCCCTTCATTATCGTCATCAACATTAATATTAACAAAATCACACCTTTTTAACCTACCACGATCCTTCATTGTCACCGTTATATCGTCACGCCACCTTCACTCTCCCTCTTCCAAATCTTACCTTTTCTTGATTTTAATTTTAATTTTTTATTGATTTCTCATTGTTCTCTGTTGTATATTATTTTGTTGTTGTTAATAATAATTTTGTGTGGAATTAAGGCTGAATTTATGATGGGGGAGCACAAGGTTTTGAGTTATGACGGTGAGAGAGAAAATGGCAAAGGCTTCAATGAGAGAGAGAGAGAGAGAGAGAGAGAGAGGGGGCGTCGTGGTTATAGGTGATATGGTGGGTGTATTCTAGGGTGAGGGGGAGGGGTGGGCTAATGCAGTGCTAGTGGTGTAGTGAGTGGTGGGTGCTGAAAAGCTCGTGGCGAGGATGAGATGACAATAGTGACTGGTGGGTACAATGGAAAGAAATATGTATGTGTAATGATGTTGGTGTTGGTGATAATATGATGATGGTTGTTGTAGAGATAGGGATAAAATTGGATAGAAAAATGTTGACTAAAAAAATTAACAGTAAGAGTAAAAGAAGGTTTAGGGAACAAACTCTATATACAGCTAAACAATTAACTTCTCAAAAAATTATTATTTTAAAATTTTAAAAACTAGTTTTGCACTAAAAAAACACGCATCCTCCGATCCCCATCACCACTATTCTCCTTTTTCTCTGCCTCTCTTCTTCTTTTTTTCTGTGCCTCGCCCTCCATATTTTTCCTCCTCCTCCTCTTCTAGATCACCTTTAAAAGTTCTTGTACAACAATGATTTTAGGTGTTTCTTTTATTATATTTTGGATATTTTTTTGTTAAATTTTAAATTTTTTTTACAATAATTTTAGATTTTTTTTAATTTAATTTTAGATGTTTCTTTTTTTTGTTTTGGATGTTTTTTTAATCAAGAAACATAAGAAAAAACCATACATAACAATCATCAACATCTAAAAATTCTGAAAAAATAACATCCAAAATCATAAACAAAATAATATCCAAAACCGATGAAGTGATGGTGTCGTATTCCTTTGAAACAGCGTGCTCAAGAGCACGACAAAAAGGTTAACCACGTCAGAAAAAGATACATAAAAGAGAAAAAATGCGCGGTGGAAGAAAGCAAAAACACAGCAGAAAGAACTGAACGTATGACAGAAAGAAGTAAGAGTGCAGTGGAGAAAAATACATACACAGTAAAAGGAGGCTTATTTTTTTGGAAAGAGAGAGGGAAAAAAGATGTAAGAGAGACTTTTTTTTTTTTTTGAGGAGCGGGAGGGAAGAAAGATGTGGGAGAAGGAAGTGAAGTGATTAGAATTTTAGATGGTTTTTGTTTTTTTACTGTAATAGTAAAATTAATTTTTTGAAATAACATACTATTTTTGGTGTTTTCTAGATTTTTTTAACAACCTACTTAATAATTGGCTGATATTCTATTTAAGTATCTAGCACGATTGAATAAGAGTAAAATTAAAACTTATAAAAAATATTAAAGATAATATTAAAATTAATTAAGCGTTAAGAATATTTTTAAAATTTTTTAAAAATTTTAAAAATAAAAAATATACTTTATTTTTATTATATTATTTTGATGGACTCATTTCGTTATTATTTTTTTTTAATTCTTTTTTCAACATAATTTCATTAATTAGAAATACAGACCGAATCCAATACATACATGATACATGTCAAACCTACAAATTTAGCTAATAAAAATTATATAAAAATAAAGCATAGGGTCTAGAATGATTCATAACCAAACAATATTATTGTATTAGATAAATTCTAATAATATATTAGAATTAAAATTAAATAAATTTAATTTAATTTTAAAAATTAATTCATAAAATAAAAGATATTTTATACTTGTAAAATATTTAAAAATTTAATAAAAACATTCATTTGTTATCAAAATACGCAAGAAATTCTCATTAATCACGATACTAAATATTAAAATATTTTACACAAAGCATTAAGAAATTTAGTAAAAATGATATCGTTAAAGAAAATTATAAATAGACAATAAAAATATTAAATAATGTGAGTAATAGATATATTAAATGTTCATTTTACTAAATATATATTGATAGTTATTTTAATATTAAAATTTAAATAAATAATTTAAAAATATAATATATTTTTATTTAATTAGTAGTTATTTATATTGTTCAAAAAAATCATTTATTAGATAAGATAATCCTATCGTTAAATATAGTATGAAAACACACCGGCAGACCGGCTCCTTCCCTCTTTCTATATGGAAACATAATTTTGAAAAAAAAAATATATATATATATATATAGAATAAAAAAATCTAAAAATGCAATTTCAAAACTTAATGCACACACTTCTCATTCAGGGTTAGTTATTTGAGAAAAACCGTTACATGTCGCTTTCCTATCGATACTTTTTGTGCCAAACTTGTTCGCATATGACTAAATATCTAATCTGATCTATTCAAATGGAAGTGAAAGCTGGGAAGTGGGAAGGGACGTGCCACTAAAGAGATTACTTGTTCAAAGTATATATAAAAAGAAAATCTCAAGATATATATTGAGATCATTATTGATTATAACTTGCATATAATTGTCATGAAAGACACTTCTTATGTTTAGATTTTTCATATCATAAATGAAAGTACCATAATGACATTCCTTTTACCATGTGTTTCGGCACATGCATGCTTTCCAAACACATGCTTCCACATGTTTTTGTGAATGTCAATTCTATCATACTTATAAGTTGATATTTAATTTTTGTTTAATTTATTTTTATAATAAATTTTAAATAATTAAAAATGATTTATTTTTATTATTTTAAAATTAAATATTAATTTTTAATTTTTATAACAAGCTAGATACTAACTTTTAAATATTATAACGATCATCTAATATGAATAAGATCGATAATAATAATAAAAAGAAACTCAAAAAGTATATATATACATCCTACTTGTTTCCAACGAGCTACGAGGTTAAAAACAAAATAATATAACGGAATTATCCGCTGTTGGGACATCATTATTTTTAATATTATTCCATCTAAAATATTAGAAAAATATATATATTGGGTAGTATTTTTATATTTTAACACGAAATATTTTCATCAAATTAAAAGTATTATTCATCACCAACGCAACAGTGATCATTAACTTAATCTTCTTCTTTTGATGATGAGATTACCCATAATGTGGCCTACTCATTATTTATACACTAAAGATTTATCATAAAAGAATGATATTTGAACTCAAACCTTTACATTATTTACGGTATAGATATCACAATCTTATTCATTGATTTTATATAAGGATTAAATTTATTTATATACCCATATTGCAAATTAAAATTGAATTTGACTGAGATTGCAGTGTCTTTATGTACTTTAAACTCACCATTTTGGATTCTAAGTTTAGTTGTTGTGTATTGTTTAATCACAAATAATTGTGTTTAATTAATTCGTAACCCGCACGTATTTAATTCAACAGGTTTTCATTGTCATTGCATTTATAAAGCCCGAGAGAGCTTCATTGGATGTATATAATAAAAGTGGGTTATGCTACCTATATACTAAAATTAGCCACCAAAATCAGTTATCAGTATAAAATACACATTGAAAATAAATTAAACCACATATGTATTTATACACAAATATATTAGTAGCTGATTTTAGTGGCTGATTTTGGTGTACAAATAATATTTTTCAATTAAACCAAATGATGTGTAAAAAGAAAAAAATGATCATCAATTTCTTAGGGTTAACCAATACGATTGAGGAGATAAAAAACCCTACTATTACAATTATGTAAAATCATGTGGTGAACGAACCATCTAAATATCTAGCTAGCTAGAGTTACCAAACCTTGCATGGATCCGGAGAAGCATCAAGGTGAAAAAGAAAGCGACAATAAGATGGTTGTAATTTATCATTAAAAAAAAATAGAAAATCATTAAAATTTATTATTTTTAATTATCAACATAATTTTTTTAATTTAATAATCCAACCACATATTTTAATTTATACTTTTAAATATTAACGATTAATTAATAATAAAAAATAATAAATTCTTGTACTCTTCTAACCTTCTTCTCATGAAAAAAATATATGCACAAACTATCATAACGAACAAAAAAAAAAAAACAATAATATGAAGTCATCACTTACCCTCTGAAGCTTTTAATAATTATAAGAAAGCATAGCATGCATGCTTTTCGATGGGTACACGTATGAATGTATATATTGTTGCAATTGCAGGTTATTGGGGGTTGAGAAAGACAACACCTTCTTCACATTTGAGTGTTTGATCCTCTTCTTCTTCTGCACGTGATGATAACAAGCTGTGACTCTTTCCGACCAAGATTTTGGCTTTCAAAGACTCACTCTCCCAATCTGTTTTATAAACCACAACAAGAATCGAAACCACACACGCCATTTGCGCTGCTAGAAGCCCATAACACAAACCCACCATTCCCATTCCCAATACGAACGCCAATACTATCGCCACCGGTGCTCCCACCATGTAAAACGAGCAGAAGTTTATGGCTGCTCCCACACCCGGTCTTGCACTCCCTCTCAATATTCCGCAACAAGTCGTTTGCGGACAGTTTGCCAGCTCACACACTCCGATTATCGGCAACACAACCATTGTTAGCTCCACAACCTCCCTATCATCCGTGAACACTCTGCTCCATCTCTCTCTCCCTACTGTGGTCCAGAGCAACCCCAAGATCGAGCTTGTCAGTGATAGCCCTATGGCTACCACTGTCGACAAGCTCGCCCTTTCGGGTTGCCCTGCTCCGAGTTTGTTGCCAACCCTCGTGGATGCAGACGCGCTGAGCGCCGTCGGCAGAGTGTACAAAAGAGATGTCGTTTGTATCACTATGCCGGCGGTGGCGAGCGATGCACGAGGGTTGTAAAGGTAGCCTGCCATGATTGTCATGAATTCGTACCACCACCATTCCAAGCACACAGCGAGACAACTCTGTATGGAGAACTTGAGTAGCATGGCCCATTCCTTGATGAAGTTAAGCGTGGCGTCTCCAACATGGTGTGCTCCCTTAATCAGTGGCAGGGCTAGAGATAATTCTTGGGAGACAGAGGTGTAGTACATGTAGAGAAGGAGGAAGAAGAGAGTGTTGAAGTTGGCAAGGAAGGATGATATGGCGATTCCGGCGACGCCAAGGTGAAGCTTGAAGGTCAAAAGAATGATGATGGGAACGTGGAGGAGAATAGCAAGTAAGGTGCACCACATTAATGGCCATGTTGTCCCTTTGCTACGGAGGTAAATGCGAAGAGGGTGGAGGAGGCTGTTGGCAAGGAGGTCAGGGATGGCGAAGCGGCAATATATGCTTGCGACACGTGTTATGTTGGGGTTCTGGTGAAGGCAGAGCATGAAGGGTTCGAGGTTGAGCCACAAGAGAGAGATGGGGAGAGAGAAGAGCAAGAGCATAAGGATTGTCCTTTGTAAAGTGATAGACAGTAATGAGAAGTTTCTAGAACCAAAGGCTTGGGTGCAGAGCGGTTCCATGCCCATGGCTAGACCGGAGAGAACCGAGTAACCGGTTATGTTGGTGAACCCAATTGCCAAAGCTCCAGCGGCTAACTCCAGGCTTCCCAATTTTCCCATGCAAACCACTAAGCTCATGTTCTTCAGGTAACCAACCAGGCTCATGGCTAATATTGGGAACCCTATGTCGGTTATTCTCTTTATTTCCTCCAATACCTAATAATAATAATAATAAATAAATAAATTAGTTAAGAAAAATATTATTATTATTATTATTATTATTATTATTATTATGTGTACGCTAAAATTGTTGGATAATAATGTACCTCGGAAATTGTCGGGTATGATGATGTGTTCTGAAGAGGGTTCTGCTCTCGATTAACCATGTTAAGGAAGGGAAGGGTAAAATGGGGATTTGAATTGGTTTCTGGACGAATTGCACACGAAGTGAGGAGCGGGGACCAGGATGGAATGATGAGAGAAGAGAGTGGGGGTGTGTGTGTGAGAAGTGAGCGAAGGGACCTTTTTATAAGATTTTGAGGTGCTTCGTTACGTATGTATGTACCATTCTTAGCATCATATATTAAATAAAGTCTATTGTACATATCATCTCCGTTATTTTTCTTATCTTTTACCTTTTGTTACATCTTAATATTCTCTAGATCCTCACTTTTATGTACATGTGTAACAAACAAAAATAATAGACAACATATAATATCATCTCAAAAGACTATGAATATATAAAAAATTATTAGAGTCTACACACATACATCTATATATATAGGACTGTTGTGGCCACTTTTATAGGACATGCTTGGACTTATGAATTATGTATACCAAAAGTTTATTCAGAATCATTATAACAAAAAGAAAAGTCACATTTATTATAATAACAAGGCACAAAAATAATTTGTTGCTAGATATTTATTGCCACTACTACACACACATATATGGAGGACTAATGTGAATTGAGACTAAAATTCAAGACATTTTTCTATATACCAGTGATTATTGTATTAGTAAGATTATCGATGTTATATTTATTTAAATATTTTTTTTCCATAAAAAAGATTAAAAAAAAAAAAAGAGAAAAGGGGGTTGGATACTACATGGCGAATAATTAAGGTAGTCCAAAGTGTGATATAGGGAATACTAATAATACCGTAACAATAATAAACACAAAGACTTTGTTTAAACCGTGTGAGATATATATACACATTGATTAAATTGATACCCCACATCTCACTTCTTTTGGATCGGACTTTGTCATTTTTTTAAATATGTAGAAGCATAGGCACCATCTCTACCCGATTGATAAAAATAAAAAAGCTGCATATATATATATATGCTGCATGCTTTATACCAGAAATTTGATTTTATCATCAAAGAGATCAAAAAGCTACTAGCTCTATACTTATTAGTGAGCATGTGTGTGAAATGAGACTTAGCTTTGGCCATTGTATAGCGTTACTCAGATCATGTTTGGTGTATTTTGGGTTCTCATGCATTGCAATTACAAATAACGACACGTATTCTCCCTACTTTGCCTAAATGTTTCTACTTCCAATACCAATAGCAACATACATATGCTTCGTTACGTTTTACCGCTCACCGTTCTTATAATTTAGGTTTAGTTTTTATAATTTTATTAAATTTTTAATTAAATTTTTATATTTTTTAAATTGAGTTTTTTTATATTATTTTTAATTTTATAATTAGATCATTTTCATATAAAAATTATTAAAACTAACGGAATATTTCTCTCAAAATATATGCGTACAAAAATTTAGTTAAATTTTTAATTATGAATATCTTTAATTTATTAAAAAATATTCAGTTAACTATAATATTTTTTATATTAAAAAATACTTAATTATAAAATTAAAAATAGTGTAGAAATTTAATTAAAAAATAAAAAATAAAAAATAAAAATTTAATTAAAAATTTGATAAAATTATAAAGATCAACAGAATAATTAAACTCATAATTTATTACTATATATTTTATTTCTTTTTGAATTTTGAGATATAAAATCTTTTGATTTAAAGGTTCTTGGTATTTTATTTTAGAGGATGATTGTTTAAAGTATGAAAGAATGTAAAGAAGAACTTTGGGGTGAAATGTAGTTTGGGATCGAGAATATTGCTATTAATTGCCTTTTGATAATTAGCTACTAGTATAAGGTCAATTCAACAAGTTATCATTGGTAGGGCCTTTGAAACTAACAGAATTAGGGTTTTGGGGCCTTGTGTCTACATCGCAAAACAGAGTCGAAAATTAGATTGTATTGTAAGCAAAAATTGCTTTTAATCACATGTTAGCACCAATTGTTATTTTTTTTTTTCTTGATAGATCCAAAATCCAAAAACTGTTCCAACCTCACAAACCTTTCTAATTGGAGCACACGAGGCTTGTTTACAAAAGCTTCTATACCTAACTTGCAATTCCTACATGCAAATGTGTCCCCCCCTCACTCTTGGTTTTGTCACAAAGCCACAAACCACAACCTTTAACGTGGCAGTGTACCAAATTTCTAAATTAAAGCGACAACCATTGTCGTTAAATATGTATTTTTCTTATAATTTCTACATTTTGCCGTAACCACAATTTAATAATTAAAAAAACATGTAAAGTTAACCAATTTAATAATTAAAAAAACATGTAAAGTTAATCAATTAAAGATGTTAGGCCTCTGTGTGTGTGTTTTATTCTCTAAATACACACACCTACTAGCTATAAAGACATATATTGTATCGTATTATGAATATGACAGAGAAACTAATTTAGTTAAAGTGATTTACACAAAAAATTAGTAAAATCACTTATGATTATTATCATTATAGTAAAAACGTAGTGGTAGATAGTGAAATAGAAATAGAATTGACAAATAACAAAATTAAAATATGCATGCCAATGTGTATAACTACACGCCAATTTATGCATCTTTTGAATTTGTTGACCATGTTCATCATCATCATCCTCCAACTTGCTTCAAATTAGGTTTACATGCATGCATATGTACTTTCAAATTTCATAATAATAACGAAAAATCCATATAGTATTAATTATTGATTATCCTTTATGTTAATCAACACTACTTTAGTAATTGATTCAAAATGTAATACCTTGAATAATCACTGTTATATATGGTCCAATAATGTTTTTAACTGTATTTTTGACATAATTGAACTATAAAATATATCATATTTTTTCAAAAGATATATTATATATTAATACTTATATTAGATATATATTAGAAAATTTAATTTGATTTAAGTGTGTGTATATATATATATATATATATATATATATATATATATATATATATATATATATATATATATATATATATATATATATATATATATATATATAAGAAGTTATTAGAGCTAAAAGTTATTAATTATTCTATAATTGTGTTAAGGAAAGGAGATAGAGCACAAACCTAACAGGTATGACATGTTAATTTTACATATTAACCGTTATGTGTAAGTTGTTGTCGCGCTTATGCGGAACCGTGCATGTGCAGTGTGGTTACACTACACCAAATGGCCGGGAAGATATCCTCATCAACACACTGCAACTGAAATATTCGTTGAATATATAGCTAAATATGTTATCTTTAATATATTGTATCTAAATTTGAATTTTGATAATAATCAAATAATAGTAGATAAAATCTTTATGTGTAGTGTATATGAGTATGTAATGTTATGTCTAAAATTGAGAATTATTTAATTTATCTGAAAAAAAAATTGTGATCCTCCACTCTAAATAAATAAATAATCTTGTGTTATTTAATTTGAATCATATTTTGGAGAGAATGAAATCCAAGATCTATATATATTTGGCACCAGAGCTCGGTCCAAATAATAATGATGTGAATTAGCATTATTATATCATGTTCTGCCAAGGAAGAAATGGATAGATCGTGTTATATAGCATGTCCAAGTGCCACCCCCTTCCCCAAATGGAATTTGAATAATAAATATAATAATAATATAGTTCCCCATATCCTCGAGTCTAATCATATATCTTAACTATTGGAAACAAATTCAATACAATTGATGAAAAAAGAAAATATTATAATTTAGAACAACCGACAAGAGCAATGAATATCACTTAACACTTGAATCCAATCGCTCATCACTTATTAAAGATAGATATATATATCTCAACGGTAATCAGTTACAATATTACAGATGCACCTATCAGATTATTTTTTTTCATCTAAAGAGAAATTAATTGACTAACGACTGTCTAGTAGTTAGAGATCCATATATTATTAAAGGGGATTTAAAGATTGTGATAGCTTTCCTCCTTTCCATATATATGGGTGGCGTCTTGCTTAGCTTCGTGAGTTCCCTTTTTTTATATTTGAGAAACTTTTTTTTTATTCATTCTTTTTATGCGTATGTATTTGTTATTTTATCGAATAGCATAATATGAACTGTGATAATAAGTATATATATTTAGCATAATATGAACTGTGATAATAAGTATATGTATTTAGGTCAATTCTATGATGCTTATGAGTTGCTGGCTAAATTTTGTATAGAAGAATGCTAGGATCAGTAACTTTTGTGATTTGTAACCATCAAATAGCTATCAATGATGGTTTTAATGGTGTAAGATTGGTGTGAGATTTTATCCAAAGACTTACTTTTCTTTGCTGGTTATATGTTGGCCAGAATTTAACAAAGTTATTGACCCTGGACTTTTTCTTTTGCCTAACTTACCTTTTGTAGTAAGTTTTGATTTTTTAAAAATTATTTATTGTTATATCTTTTAAATTAAATATTATTTTTTAATTTTTTTTAATAAATAGGCACCACCTTTTAAGCACCATAGCATTCACTATATATTTATCGATTATATGTTACGTGAATATAAAAATTTATTACTAAAATTAATTATTAATATAAAATATATATTAAAATATAAAATAATTAAATAACATATATTTATACATAAATATATAATAACTGATTTTAATAGTTAATTTTATTGTAAAAATATTTTTTTTGTATATTTATATATATTGTTATTGTTACGCTTATTAGCTTTACGAGATATAACTTGTCTTTTCAATTAAACAAAATTTATTCTTACTTCCACGAATGAAGTATATAGAAGAGTACATGAATGTGGTAATTACAAAAGACATTTCGACGTATAAATTAGTTAAATAGAATATATATTAATAAAGTATAATATCAAGAAAATGTTTCATTATCTTTTATTATTCAAAATCTGAGTTTCAATAGGTTTTTTACTGGCTAAATTACCAATTTGTTAATCTTTAGTTATTGAGTTAGAGATAAACAATCATAATGATGATGATATCTTTACTGAATTATATAACATATAAATGTTTATTTAAAAATATTCATTAATTATACCTGAATTATAATGACCTGATCAATTATAAAAATGTTGCACGATTTTCCCTTATTTATTTTGACAAAGCAATTAGTTGGTACTAAGAATAACATGAACTTGGCGTCCAACCAGATTGGAGCAAGAGATGATAAGTAAATCCCTCTAACCAACCGAAAAAGGTGCCATGTTTGTACAAGTGTGTTTGAGTGATTTTAATGGAGTGAGTGAAATAAATGAGCTATATATGGAGCTAGGGACACCCTTTCCTTAAAGAGGAATGGCATAAAACTATTGTTTTAGATGATGATGATTGTTATTATTAATGTTTTTTTTTTTAAAAAAAACAATAATGATCTAAATACTATCATATTTATGACATTAATTATAAATATAACTTCTTATTTTCTTGGTTGAAACATACTTGATGGCTTCACTATAGACAATATAGTCATCCCAAACGCAGATAATTCAGAAGGCATTCAAAATAAACTATAAAGATTTTTGTGGAACTTGTGTGTGGCAATAAAATCATTAGTGTGTCTTTTTTATCCATTTAATTTTTTTAAAAAAATAATTTTATAATATATTATATAAAAAAATGTTTTTAACAAGAAAATTTATCCATACATAAATAATTATTATTAAAATAAATTAGCACATTAAAAATTACTATATCTAGCAGATTATTTCTTAAAATATTTTTAACAAAATATTTTTTTGTTCATAGAACATATATGTAAAATGAAGTGATGTCTAGGTAGACAAAAAAAAAACAGCCAGAACTTGCCTTATTTAGTATTAATTAATTGTCGCAACCATTAATGAATGCTAAATAAGGCAAGTTATGACTGTTTTTTGCTGATTTTCTTTGGTTACCAAACATTTCCGGTAGGAAAAGTATGAGAAGCCAATGGAATACTTGTACAATGTGTACAATAGAGGTTTATAGAGTATTAGAGATATAACCATTAGTGTTACCTTTTCCCATCAGCTGAAGCTTTTGGGATGAATGGTATCATGATATGGTATTAGAGCGCTAGATCCGAAAGGTCAAAAGCTTTATTTGTTATTATTATTCCTAAACTCTATAACCAATTACTATCCGCCTAACTGAGATTTGCAAGATGACCATAACTTGTTTCATACCAACAATCTCCGTGGAATCGACCCTTACTCACGTAAGGTATTACTTGGACGACCTAGTGCACTTGCTGGTTAGTTTTGCGAATTTGTGAGAAATAGTAATATTGACATTGACATACACAAATTCGTGCACAAAGTTTTTGACGCCATTGCCAGGGGGAGTACGAGCAACAAATTTTACATTTGAATAACAATTTCGCCACACCAAGTTTTTGGAGTTAGTAACTATTGATTAAGAAATAATACATATAATAATTTTATAAATATAGAGTACTAGAAGTAAGAATATAAAAATATAAAATATGAAATGTAACTTGTAGAATTGATAGATCTTTTTTGTTGAAAAATAAAAAAATATTAAATTGATGAATAACATTGATGATATAAGTGTTTGGTTATTAAGTTACAATAATAAACATACAATTAAATTATAACTCATGATGAACAATCAAATCGAGTTAAAACTCATCATGGATCAAGATGCATGTTTCATGTGATAATCACACGCACATTATCTCTGATATATGCCCAATAATCTTAAAGTCTAAACGATATTGTTTGTGCCTTTATTATTCCCTTCAAGGCAGCACCTAAACCAATTGTTCTAGCTACGACTTTTTCTTCATGTAGTGATGATGACCCCATCCACACCTCTTTTAAGAATTCATTGTAAGAGAATGAGAAGAACTCCTATATATATATATATATATATATATATATATATATATATATATATATAGTGTAATTACCTTAGGAAGAAACTAAGAGAAAGCATAATAATTTTGATTGAAAAGACAAGGGTGCACGCACGTATGTTACATTCTCCTCCTTCCTTTTTGGCTTTTCATGATACGAAATAATCTTTCAACTTTTACTTTAGTGGTTGAACTCACAATTTCATTAATACTAAATATGATGAACAAAAAGGTCAAGAGCTGAGGGATAATTAAAGCCTATTATAACAATGTATTTAGTAATTACAAAAGCAAACAGAGTCACAAAAAATTTCATGTCTAAAAATGGAAGTTGGAATCAAATAGAAAAAGGAGATGATATCATTTATAGAAAGTAGGCAGCTAATGAAACGACGGATTGCCTCCTAATCCTACTGAGGAGGGTGCAATAGCATGTGAACGACTTGACATAAACCTGAAGTTTCCACCATGCATATCATTAAATGATGAACTACAATATTTGAAAATCGACAACAAAATATGACATAGCAATTAAAGAAGATGAGGATTTTGTATCAGCGCTGAGTTGTGAGCATTTGCATATCCAAATCTATTTGTTAATTTAAAGGTAGAGAGTAAAAAATAATACTTGCAGTTATTTTCATGTGAAGTTGATAATTGAAAATAATTAGAGACAAAATTTAAACCTATAATATTTGATTAAGTCTAATAAACTAACTATTAAACTAATTTAAGATGATTTGAACTACGGTATATATAACTTTGTTTTAGTCTTTGATTTGCATATCCTGGGTGCAGCTACTTGCGAGGCAGCAGATCCTGCCACTAGCCCAAGCCTCGGCTGCGGTTTTATTACTTTTGGTCTTGGTATATATGGCACTTTTGTTCCTAGGATTCAACAAGCCCAATATGTGGAATCTGGGTTGCTATTTCAAGCCTCAGGGTCCAAGGATTCAACAGCGATGTCGATGAATGAAATAGAGAATAATATGGGCCATGTCATTTTCTCAGATAATGGGTTTATGGAGCCCAAAAGTACACTCCAAGCTTGACCTATTATATATCTCATTGAATTGCCTTAATGGTGGTTAGTGGTGAAGGAGACTTCTACTATGCCTTATGGTTTATGGTGTGTATGTTTGAAAGGAGTGTCATATGGGTCATATGCGATCTTGGAGAAAAGGGACGAGGAAGATGATTATAGAAGTGGATCCAAAAGGGGCGATTGGTTTGATTGGATCAGAACTATGATGACGAGGGATCAAAAGTGGATTATTTTTGTGGAAATGAATCTTTATATAAATTAAAAAGAAGATAGGATAATAAAAAAGTAAATAGTTAAATTGGTTCCTAAAAAATCACGTGATCTCTAATTTAATTTTCGAAAGATTTTTTTAATTAAATTCGTCCCCCAAAAATTTTAGTTTATTCACATTAGTTCTTCTATTAATTTTATTGTGGATGGTGTTAACAAAAGCTGACCTGGCACGTTAAGTTCCAGGTCAGCATTAAAACAACAACGTTTTTGCAGGGTGAGTCTGTGAGAGGCGGTGAATGAAACGACGCTGTTGTAGACCCTGCTTCTCTCACAATACTCTCCTTCTCACTTTTGTTTTAACGTCGCAAAGGAGAAGAAGAAAAAACTTTCATCATCGTTGCAAAGGCAATGATCAACTTTGAGGTACCAAAAATGTGTAGTCGACAAGAACGAAACCCTAATCCCAAAAATAGTTTTCAGTTCCAGCAAAAATCACTAAAGAGATAGAAACCGATTTTATCAATAATGACACAATCTTAACAAGAATTTTAGTAACAGGGAAACAAACTTTAACTTTAAAAGAACCGAATTCCATGAAGAAAATACAAAAACCATAACCAAACACCAGAACAAAAATTAAACATAAACAATGAACAAAAATCTTGATAAAAAGTAGACTCCTTTAATAATAATAATAAAAAAAACAGAGTCCTTGATGAACTTATATGTACTGATTTATAATAAATCAACAAAAAACAAAATCCTGAGCCAAAAGTAGTTTCCTTTGTTACTGCTGGTGAAAGTTCTCATGGAACTTGCAAATGCTCAACTACTCCAACATCTAACCCTTCCATGATTGGAGGAAACCCAATAAGAAGAAGTGTTTGCAGAGAAGAAGAATGAACCGTCGCCATGCACTTTTTTCTGGTGGCAATAGGTTTGGTGATCATCAACCTCGAACCGGATGAAGTGTTTGCAGAGACCTTTGGAGTGCTATCATTGTTGTTGACGTCAAGCTTTTTGGAAGAAGATGAAGAAGAAGAGAGGTAGAGGAAGGACCGGAAGCCGTTTCTCTTTCTGGGAGTGAAGTCTTGAATGAGTATGTCATCGTTATTGAAGAAATTGGAGAAGGAATTAGGGATTAGGTTTGTGGGTTTTGAGGACTAATTTGACATAGTTATCTTATATATGTTAAGATAACGTGACAGCTCAGCAAACATTAATGCTGTTAACGGTAGAATAGACGGAAGGACTAACGTGATTAATTTTAAATCTTTCAAGGACAATTTTGATTAAAAAAATCTTTCGGGGATCAAATTAGAGATCGTGTAATATTTTAGGAACCAATTTGACCATTTACTCATAACAAAAATGACAAAGAAAAGACACAAATTCGATTCTTTCAATGTCAGAGTTGATATATCACCATGAAAGATGGATCTTTTAGTTGGTTGAAGAATGGTCAATTGTGAGAGGAATTGTGAATGCTATGACAAACGAACACCTCATTCAAACATAGACCCTATATTGGGTGATAGCATTTAGTTGATGGCTTCATGCAACTACTCTTTTTCTTTTTCACCAAAATACCCCGTTCTTCTTCTCTATCATAGCAACATCTCTTCTTCTTTTTCTTTTTCTTTATCATCAGTAGCGTAATAAGAAGGAATCAGAAGAACACAAGAAATTAAAGAGTAATAAAATCAGAAGCGCAATAACAATGAATTCAAAAAAATAGAATCAGAATTAGAAGCACAACAACAATGAAAATAGAATCAAAATCACAAGTAGGAGAAACAGAAGCCATCAACCCAACCTCCGGCAGCCGCCACCCTCATTGCGCCGGCTCTGCCCTCCTTCTTCCACCCTTCTTTTATTCTTCCTCTTCCTCCCAATCGCCGCCTCTCCCTTCCAGAACTCGTCAGAGCTCTGCCACATCTCTCTCTATATCACCCGTCGCCAAGGTAACCTCCATCTCCGCGGTTCCACCTCTCTCTTCCCCTCTCCGCGAACCCAAAACCTCTGAACTCTAGCACCACTGTCGAAACCCAGGCCGTCGTGACGTCTCCCTCCTTGGTCCCTCCTCAACCTAGCCGTTCACCCGTGCTCGCCATCAGTTCTCTCACTAAATAAAGACCACAAAAACCGGCCTCTTTTCTCCACAATTTTGCTGTCGTCGCCGATCTGCCACCGCCGGCCCCATTGTCCCAACCACTGGTGAGCTACCCATTCTTCTTCTTCTTCCCCTCTCTCCTCTCCTCCACCGTGACAAATGTCACAACCACCACAGCCACTGCCTTGTCCCTGTACCGCTGCTTCCCTCACCACCATTTTCCCTTTCCCATGGTTCTACTTCTCTCTCAACTCTAGAACTCTCTCTCTCTCTCTCCCTCCCTCCCTCCCTCCCTCTCTCTCTCTCTCTCTCTCCCTCTCTCTCTCTCTTTCTTTTTTTTATTTTATAATTTTTTTGTTAGGAGTAATTTGGTAATAAATTTAAAATTTAAGTTAAAAAGACGATTTTAAATCAAGTTAAACTTTAGGGACGATTTTGTACACAAAAAAAGGTTGAGGACGATAAAAATTTTTGGCCTATACCTTAGAGACCAAAATCGTACTTCACCAGTTCACCCTATATTTTAAGAAATAAAAAATATTTCTTTTTTCCAATAAAAATTTTGTAAAAAAAAGTTAAAGAGTTTAATTATAGATTTTAAGTCAATATTAATAACATTTTGAAATTGCTAGTTTACATTCATTATTAAACCGTAAATTTTAAATTATAAACCCTAAAATTTAACCATAAATTCTCTAAAAAATAAGAGTTAAAAAAATTAGTTAATCATGATTAATTAAAATTTTATTATTTATACTTATTCACTAAAAACTAGGGCAAATGCAACATAATACTTAGGATTAGCTAACGCGAAAATAATGAATTTATATCTTCTTAAATAAATTTCAAAAATTTAAATTTCGTCTTACACATATAATAATTTATTAATTAATAATATATCTTTAAATAAAACTTAAATTTATAATAAATTAATTTTTAATTTGTTGCATCAAAAAATAATGTGTAACAAAAAAATACTTTATTATAAAATAAATACTAAAATATTATTAGAATTTATTATTTTTAATTATTAATTACTTATTAATATTTAAAAATATAAAATAAAATATATTATTTAATTATTATACTAAAAAATAAATTAATGACTAAAAATAATAAATTTTAATAATGCAGAAATTATTTTTTTTTTTATGAAAACTACATTGGTATATTGGCTCAATATTAGGAAGGGAGGTATTTTGCTGCGTTATGGGTGTCAGTTTCAACACGCCGGGAGAATGGTGACAGGGCATTAGAGGCGTGGCAGGCACTGGAAACATGCATGGGAGCGTGGTGAGGTGGCTTGCAGTGACGGTGGCACAATCCTGACAACATGTAGGGGGCGTGTTGTCTCTGAATCCTGGCAGTTAGGGATGGCAAAATTCCCCGAGACGCGGGGATCCCTGCGGGGACTGCCCTGAATGGGGATCCGATTGTGGGGAATTTTCCCTGCGGGGATGGGGATGGGGGACAAAATTCCCCCGAAACAGGCACGGGGACCCGAGCGGGGATCCCCGTCCCGTCCCCACTATTCCCCGAAATTTATGAATTCTTTGAATTATCCTTAATAGTTTATTTCTCATATATGTTTTGTAGTCATTTCTCACACACATATATATAGAAACAAAAAACTCCTAATCTTTATTTGCATAACCTCTCTTCAATTCAGAGATCCCTAAGGCTGTCCATACTCCATCCAACCTCTCTGCAGCCACCTCCTCGTCACCCTTCTCACCGCATCGTCACACCTCACCGTGCCATCACCCTTACTGCGTCGTAATTTCTATTTGCGGCGTTCCTTTTCGTAACTCTGCCGTTGTGTCCATTCTCCTCTCTGTTGTCGCGTCTCCCACCTCGTCCACTGCTTTTTTCTTTGGCTCGTCGTTGCGTCTCCCCATTGCGTTATTTCGAAAGAAGTCACCATCATGTTATTTAGACTTTTTCTATAAAATCTTGCAGTTTTTGTATAAAATAGATACTTGTAGCTCTATTCATATGGAAATTAATAATTAGTTAGAACTATTATGTAGATGGGGAATGGGATCCCCGCGGGGAATGGGGCTCCGTGGGGAATGGGGATGGGGAGCAATTTTCTTCCACGGCGGGGAATGGGGCGGGGATGGGGAGTAAATATGAGGGCGGGAATGGGGAGCAGGGAGGCATCCCCCGCCCCCGCCCTGCCCCATTGACATCCCTACTGGCAGTGTAACGTTCTGAAGAGCCAACATGGGGGGAGGGGTGTTGCAGGTGGTCTGCATGCAGGGGACAACCCCCCGGTAACCAGCAACGTTCAAAGAAGCTCTATAAATTGAGCTTCTGGGGACCATTTTCATGCATAAGTGTTGTTGTTGAATGTTTCATAATTTATCGTGAAAGGTGTAGTTGAGAGGCCGAAGAAGAGAGTTAGGAGTTAGGGTTGTTTGAAGGAAAAAAATTATATAAAAATACGCCCTAATGCATGGATTGAAACTCCAAAATACGCAGTGAAGTATTCTGACACCGTCCGCCTTCTCAGTCCCGTTGTACAGGGTACGTATTTTTATTTGGACAATTGAGTCAGGCATCTTTTGAGTCATGACCGAGAGCCACCATGGTAAAGTTTGGTAAGAATTCTGCCAATCACCGAAAATTTTGGCTATGGACTTCTATTTTGCTAACCAAGCCTTTCGGTAATTGATGGTATAGTTGAACCTTGACTGGACTTCCGCAATTATAGATTTGACCTTGATGGATGGGTCACTCTCAACCAATAGCCTTATAGCCTCAGCAACTGTGTCCGGGACTTAATTAGAATGATCCTGTGAAATCGTTCCCATGGTGCACGTGTGCATACTGTTGTATCTCCGTATCTCCCAACAACCTTTTTTCCGTATCAAGCTGGCTTGGATAAGCCAGTCGCACCCACGCCCATACGTCTTGCATTTTGCATAGAACGTCAATGGTTCGTACTCATAAACATTGTAGTCAACTTCTCTAGAGATAGTGTAACTTCTGATTGCTGCGACGACAGACTTTCTAGAACTATACTCCATTCCGATCCTTAACTCTCCGTCCTTAGGATCAGCAACACCTACAGAAAAAAATCATCATTCATTGATCTATCCGAAATATAATTTTACAAAAACGTATTATTCACTCATCACATACCTATGTTTGTATATTCTGGGAATTCCGGTGCATTCATGGCGTCAAGATCCAAATTATGCATAAAAGGTGGGACGTTCATCGGTTGACTAACTGCGGGTGAACCACTACATTCTCCGCTGCTGCCTCGACTCCCACATTACCATCCTCGTCTTCATCGCCAGCTTCATAAGTGGCTTCGAAGTCCTCTTCAATGTCACTGTTCATTTCTTCGTACACTGCAACTCTATCATCCTCTATATCTAAATTATTTTGAATCTTATCTAACTCTACGTTTTCAAACTCAACATACAGTTCAATCTGTGGCTGTCGCATCTGAGTCTTCCGATGAATTTGGAACATATTCTGCGTACTCTCTTCGTCAATGATCGACATGATATCAAACTGTATTAGACCACCAAAAACTATAACCGGATTCCGATACAATATATTGCTCACTCTTCTCAATATATTGTTCTCCATGCTTTGACAGAAACTGTTTTGAAGCTCGATGAATGTCATGGTGCATAGAACCACAAACGAAAACAGATTCTGACACACAAACCTCACTCCCTCATGAGTATTTCGTATAATCTCACCGTTGCGATACACTACCAAATTTGTGGTACCCTCCATTACACTAGCAATACACTCAAAGAACACTCTTCCTCGCAATGAAAATGGTACCGAACTTTGCCTTATATAGACGAAGCACTCAGCACGCCCCTTCTCCCCCGTGTTGCCTCACCAACCAACCAACCTTCGACACGTGTAACATGCCTCTCTGTGCTGCCTCAACACGCCCCCCATGTGTTGCAATCCCGTGCAGCCAAACTTCGCCACGTGGCATTCACGCCCACCCATGTGCTGACTCAGCACGCCCCCCACGTGTTGCAGTCCCATGCAACCAGACTTCGCCATAACGTGCTGCATACAACACGTCTCCCCGCGTGTTGAAAGTGCCTTCTGACATCTCCACCAATTTACAAATGCAGACACTACACCTATTTCTAACTAAAACACCAAATTTAAACCCGTAATCAGACACTGGATTCAATGGTCCCAGAATGTTTGGACCATTAAATGGTCCCATAACAAAACATGTTTTTTAAGTTTTTCAATAACTGCTAAATAGTCTATTTTTAATTTTAATTACAAATTAACCCATATATTTTATTTAATCATAAAAACTATTTTTTATTTTATAAATTATTATTTTATTATTCATCTATCTGTTTATTAATAATAAAAAATTAAAACAATAACAAATTAGATTTTCTATTAATCGTAATAAATATTTTGCAATCTTAATCGATCATAATTTTATCATTGATCCATTACATACGTATTGGATTGGAAAAATTGTGTTTGTTAGAAATTCAATCGATTGGAATTGATACACAATCGTTTGAATTTTGCAAGGCATGTGGGGTTTTTCTTATTCAATCGATTGGTCATATTACCCAATCGATTTAAGTCTTCAAAGCAACATAAATCTTCACAATTCAATCGATTGGTTGTGTTACCCAATCGATTGAATTGTGCAATGCGTTATATGTTACGCTTCTCTAATCTTGATTTAGATACTCTAATCTTATCTTTTCTTTAATATTAAGATTATAAATTGGTGAATAATCTATCAACAATTACTCAGTCCTACCATTAGAATCATTTATCAATCTGATTGATTATCAATTTTTCATTGTTTTTGTTCATTGTTTATCCATCTATTTAATATCCAATTTTTCTTTATTGTTTATCCATCTCTTTAATATCTAATATTTGTTCATCATTAATTGATAATCACAGTTGGCGAAAAAGATCCAATCGATTTTTTCACGGTAGTGTTTAGAAAACAATCCATTGTTTTGATTACAAAATCAAGATTAGTATCTAATTTTGTAATTTTTTGTTTCGATTCTTTATTCATGCAATTGATTGTATAATGAAAAAATATTTTTTTTATCTTTTAGTAATGGATTTTTTTCTAAAATAAAATAAAAAAATTATTATTTTCCAAAACCAATTTTTCAACTTTAATTTTTCAAATACGAATTTTTTTTATATAGAGCAGGGCGAACTTCGCTTCAAATTCTAAAAAAATAGCTAACTCAAATTATTAATCTTCACAATAGACAATGACAACCATTATAGGAGTACACAAGAGTATACATGAATAAGTCTTATTTTTATTGGAAAAATAATTTTTTTAATTTATAATAAAAAAATTCTTGTTAAATACGGTTTATTCCCGTGTATCTATGTATTTCTCAAGTTGTTTTGAATAAACAAACCCCACATGCTGTGGAAAAACCAATCAATTGAATAAAGAAACCCCACAATCAGTTGTATATCAATTCCAATCTATTGAAGTTTAAGAAACATGAATTTCAATCAATTGGTTTGTGCATCCAATCAATTGAATTTTTAACAAATACGATTTTTTCAATCCAATATGTATGTCACAGATCAATGATAAAATTACGATCGATTAAGATTGCAAAATATTTATTACGATTAATGGAAGATCTAATTTATTATTGTTTTAGTTTTTTATTATTAATAAACATGATAGATGAATGATAAAATAATAATTTGTAAAATAAAAAATAGATTTTATAATTAAATAATATATAAAAGATTAATTTGTAATTAAAATTAAATAAGAACTATTTAGCAATTATTAAAAAACTTAAAAAACATGTTTTATTATGGGACCATTTAATGGTCCAAATGTTCTGGAACTATCAATCCGATGCCCCGTAACCAAATTATTTAGCCTTAATAATGCATCCACAATTTTCTCAAGTTATAATGGTCCTGTAGGATTTTTTATTTTTATAAATTAAATAAATATAATAATTATCGAAATAAATAATTTAAAAAATATTTACCGAAATAAATATCTATCTCTTATCTCGTTTATAATGTAAACGAGATAAGACAGGTGGATGCGATACATATATATCTCGTTTATACGTGTCACGTCCACCTCTACGAGATAAGAGAGAAGTATTTATTTCGATAAATATTTTTTAAATTATTTATTTCGTAATTATTATAATTATTTTATTTATTAAAATACAAAAGCATATCCATGTGAATGCACCAATCAGTCAGCAACCTGTCAACTTGTAACAAAGCATGCTTTCATGGGGATGTCTTAGGTGGGGAAAGCATTTTCTGGTGCTTGAAGCACCAAGAAAAAAGATTCTTGATGGAGGGTTCAGATTGCTCCAAGTAAGAAATTGTTAATATCGTTAAGTTTGACCCATGATTTAATGTATTTGCGAACCGGTATAGCAGATGGTTTAGTTAGACCCATGATTTTATGTCTTTTTTTCTTTTGGGAATTAATTTTTTTTCAGATCTGGCCACATGACCCGTACCCACACAACCCACCAAAAAAATACTACAATACAAACTCGAACCCCTCTAAAAACAGCCCGAATGACCATGGACAACCCATCAAAAAATCAAAATGCATATTTTCAAGACCAAACATTATTTCATATGACCAAAAAAAAAAAAAAAAAAACATTATTCCATATGTGTATGATCATCTTCTACAATGACATGAAATATTTCTGAAAAAGCTTGAAGGAAAAAGAAAAAATTTTATAATAAATCCCAAGTGATTTTAAGAGTTAAATTAATTTGGAGCTTGATGTATGTAATAATAATAATAATAAGCCAATGAGTTATAGCTCAAATGACATAATCTTCCCATACTCAATTAAGAGGTTGCGGATTCGAGTCTCCTATCTTTGGTATAATAATAATAATAATAATAATAATAATAATAATAATAATAATAAAAATTATTATTACATTTAGAAAAAAACCTTATTTTTATATTATTATTATTATTTTAATGAAAAATAAGTAATTTTCTGTGTCAAGTTGCTAGTAAGTTAATATGTTTCAATAATATTAGTACTTAAGAATACTAATAATAGCATTTACTAGCTCTGAAAATTATCATTTTTATTTTATTAAATTTTTTTTTATTTTTAATATTGGTCATCTAATTCAACACTCAACAGTCTCCACTGCCAAAACAGCTATCAGAGCATTCGGAAATCTATCTTCAAAACCAAATGGTCCTTTCTTTCTGGTCCATCTTTTTACACTTTTCTTAAAAGAATGGGTGATTATATAATGAGTCATTAAAGTCTGTGGTACATACAAAATTTAGATCTCTAATTTGATTAATTGTCGATCCCAACAAGTTAGATACATATCCCTTTTGATAAATGGCCATCTCCATCGAGGATAACTCTATTTAGTGTAGTAGTAATGTGTACAAGGTGAACTCAAAAACATTGATTCTCCCTGACCTATCCTAATCTCTAACCAATCTAACGGAACTAAACTAAGATTTTCACCACATTGCACTCTAATTTCCGGCCTACCATTGTTTTGATTAGCTCTTCAGTATTAGGAATCCTTTTTACAAAATAATGCACACCACAAACCTCTTCTAGCAGTTGCCCTGCCACCAAAATCCATCCAATATGAAACAGCAAACCATGTTCACATCAACACTACCTGAAATAACAATGCAATCACAAATTTAGCCATCATTCCATCTGCAGAAAATTGAAGCATTGCAGCGAAAAGGAGATACAAAGAGAATCAAAAGCACACACCTCGTCCATGAATTGAAGCTGCACACTCAAAAGAAGCCGTGAAGCAAATCATTTTCTTCGGCAGAACACCACACATTGGCCATTATTCAGAATCACTCCTTGAGGAACTCGTTGAATCTGAATCTGCAAAGAGTAAAATAAGAGTAAATTTTAAGTTCCCCTGCAAACAGATTGTCTCAAGAACAAACCAAATAACATCACCTTTTGATATTTCACAAGATTTTTAGGGATTGATCTTATCTACGTCCAACAACTACCTCTTAGGTTACGTTGCCTTGTCATACAATATTCTAAAATTTAAGAAATTTTGAAAGAATCTAAACATTTATAGTCGAGGGAAAACAAATTCAAGTTCCTATTTTTTTCAATGGTACAAGTTCCTATTTTTTGACACACAACATAAGCAAATTGAACTAAGTTTTTCTCACTGCTAAGTAAATAGAACTCAAAACTTAATTTTTTCCTAATTTTAATTACTTTAGAATCCCTAAAATGAAAAAAAAAAAAAAAAAAACAAGTCCCTCATAAAAATACATGCAATGGAATTAGTGAGTAGGACCATAACAGAGACACACTTTTCACAAATGATTTCAAAAGCAGCACAAACAAACGATGTCACATACCATCACATCAGCGTTGGTCCTCCAATCCGTCACGGTGTCTTTAGTTGGCGATTTTCTGGTACCAAGTGTGGTGTCTTTAGGATTTTGTGTAATTGTTTATGTGAATGGAGGTGATGCATGGAAAATCCTCTTCATATGAGGATGCTAGAGTAGAATGCACCATTTTTTGAGCAAGCAAAATGTATGCGTTTTGCTAATTGTTCAGTGAGGTATCTATCATAAACAAAACAAATTAAGCAGTTAACATTACAATTAGGAATGTACCATTATCAGTTAACAAAAAAATTAGAATGTTTAACGGAATAAATAGAGAGAAGTCATAGCAATTTTAGAAAGATAAAACTTTCTATTAGTCATAGCAAATTCATATATATATACACACACCTAAGAAAGATTAACAAATAATTCTCCCTAAGTCAAAGACATAGGCTGCTATTAATGGTAATAGGAAATAGAAGCTAAGTAGCTACACTTTCATGCCGACCAGCTAGAACAGCATCGTTCATAATTATTCCTATCAACAAGTGGTGGCTTACTTGATAACAAGAGGCTAAATATAACAATATAGCTATGATAATATTAGAGTTAAATACTATCTGCTCTCAGTATTTTGATATGAAATAATTGTTAGTATTAAAAATGCAAATACAACATTACTATATTCTTGTTCAAAAAGTAGCCCAAAACAATATATCATAAGAATAGAGTGTTCATCTAAATAAAGTTGTTCCCTTTTTTGTATTTCTAAAAATATACTAAGTTCAAGAACAAACCAAATAACAGCTAGGAGCAAATTTAGTACCACTAGACGACGAGGAATCACTACTTGAACTGCTGGAACTACTAGAACTACTATTAGCATGGCTGCCGGCAACTTCTTTATCTTTCTCAATCTCCACAGGGGGGAAGGTACTCATCGGCATCTCATCCCCAATGTCAACATCCTCATCCCAGCATCCATTTTCTTTGGTTTCTTCACCTCAGCCAGAGCCGCCTCAACCTTCTCACAGTAGCCAGTTCCTGTCAATTTGATCACAGTAACAAATTAGTATATATGGCAAGAAAATGATTACAATGCTATATAAAATAAGCCTAACCCATTCAACAGATAAATGCACAAAAAAAGAAAGGAGTTTTACCCCATTGGATTTATTAGATGCGGCATTGTTATTGTTCAAGTTGCCAAGTAGTGCCTGCTGCTTAATTTTGCTCATTATCTTCTTCAATTGGTCACCAATCGATCAAGTTCCCAAAGGATCTCAATGTCAACAGCCTCAATATGAAGCTCAATCTCATCCCCGTCCTGCTTCAGATTCCCATTCCTCTTCCTTATGATCTGTACCACCTGCTCCATTTTCGCAAGAGGCAAACTCTGCAACCCAATACACAACTTGTGTTTCTCCTCAAGGCTCATCTCCCTCTTACTGGGGTCCTTCGCCTTAGGCTTTGGCTGCTTCAAAGGCTTCACCGGCGGGGCTCTCATAGGGGAAGGGGTGCGCACAGGCGACTGCACCATTGGAGGGTTCGAAGAGCTCGCAGGGACCTACACTGGCTCGGGTTGAAACCTTGCCTGAGGGATCACATTCTCCTTCTTGAAGATCCACCCAACCTTTTGCTTCATGATCTTCTGTAGAACCTGCGAGCAGCACTTCATCAAATTTCCAATATCTGAATTCGATCGTTTCAAATCGTTGGTGATGGAATTCACCGGAAATGGCCGTTTGTTGCCGGAGATCTTCTTGGTCGGCGATTTTTTGGGAGGGCCATTGAAGATCTGCCTGGGTTAAAATTCTCCATTCTCGATTCGACTCTTGAGCCTTCGAATCTGCTCGAGCTCCAAGATCAAGCGATTATTGAGCTTGAACCCCCACTTGAAACCAATTTCGGGAGCATACCTCCACCATGGTTCCAGAGACAATATAGGACTTTAAATAAGGACATCGACACCACGTACCTGCGTCGACGGTTGCCCTATGTCGTCCATTGCCTCCCGTCTGGTGTACCTCAACTCGGCCAGGGCCCGATCTACGCCTCTACTTCGACGGCGTTCTACCACTCCCTCTGCTCCGTCGTGCAGTGCCGTCTGCTACTAAGTCGTCCAACCCACGCTTCGCCCTCACCCAAACCTAATTTAACCGTACATTCAAATTTGCCCCACATGTTAATCGAACTTTATTTGTAAACTTTTTATTATTTGTGAACCCGCCTCATATTCTTTATTAATTACCTTTGTTACTTGGTCCTTCAAGGACCAGAAGATACTTTTCCCCACTGAAGAAAGCTCCTTCTTTCATTGCGGGTCCTTTATCCATGTGAATACACCAATCAGTCAGCAACCTGTCAGCTTGTAATAAAGCACCATGCTTTTGTGATGAATGAATCTATCATCATATCATCGGATAGGCTTATGTACATCCATTTGTATCGATTTTATACATTTCCCTTATCCAAACGTCTCTCTTTTGTTCTCCAAAAGCACTTCAATTACACACCACTTTTCAACAACCAAAGTACAAGTCGTTTACACGTAAGACCCTCTTTTGATGATGCTCACCCGCATATCTCACAGGAAGCTTTGGACCTCCGCCCGCCGGGTTCTCCTCCCAGTTCTCTGCTCCGCTGCCCTCACCTCTCTCACTCTCACACCTTCTCTTCTTCTGCCTTTGCTCTTCGTTCTACAGCTTATGCTTATTTTGATGTAAGTTTCACCATTCTACTTCACTTGGTCTTGGGGTTATTTCAATCGTCATGCCAACTTGTTTATTCTCTTCTTTCGCAGATGCTCAGTTGCTTCACCTTTTATTTGATCAAGAATCACATTGATTTTTGTTATGTTTATGCTATTTGTTAATTCTTACTGCCATTACTAGCTAGCTAGGTTGATCAATTGTTTCTCTTTCTATTTTCGCACAAAATAGTCACACCAATTTCGTTCTTAGACTTTGATACAGTTAATTTATGAGGTGCTGTTGTGATGTTGCCTATTACTTATAGTTATAATTGGTGGCTGCATAATAATTAAAAGTAATGAAAGTTTGATATGTTTTTGGAAGCCTTTCTATGTGAATTGGAGTGTGTTTGAGTGTTTATTTCACCATATTCGTTGAATTTCCATGTTGTAGTTCAATTTTCTGCATTGGAAGAGGCACTGCTTTTCTACTCAACCTGCACTAGAACTTTCTGCCGGTAAGATCGTGGATATGCCGTTGGCACAAACTGGTGAAGGTATTGCATAATGTGAACTTCTCAGATGGCATGTCCAAGAGGTGAGTGAATTCCTACATTGCTCTATTTGTCAAATAATGAGACTGCATTCCCTTCTGCGACTGTTCGTGATTCAGAAACTACAAAGTCACTTGATTCTGATCAATTATTAGTTAATGTATCTGCATCGGCTACAGCGGCTCTTGGTAATTCAAATAATGCAGAGCTACTAGATTCTGATCTTGAAAAAGGGAAGCGTGCTGCGGGTTATCAACACCTACTGTAAGGAGTTTTGCAAAGCAGCATGGTATAGACATAAATGAAGTATGTGGAACTGGAAAAGATGGAAGGGTATTGAAAGAAGATGTGCTCAATTTTGCTGCTAAGAAGGGAATAATTAGAAATGCATATGCTGCTTTGCATGCTGATAATGTAGAGCAGCCTCAAGGAGCTGAAGGATGTAGTGTGACACCTGAGTATAAATCACCATGAGAGGATAGGATACTTCCCTTAAGGTAAAAGCATCCATATGAATATGAACCCCTTTTCTTTTGTGTCTTTCTTACGAGACAATGATACATGTCAACCTAGAAAGAAAACTGTGACGACCTTGAATGTTGCAATAGCTTGGAAGTTAATTATTTTCTTCTCTATTCTCTTTTAGAGGATACCGAAGAGCAATGTAAAATCAATGTCTCTGGCTGCCAAGGTCCCACATTTCCATTATGTAGATGAGATAAACTGCAATGCTCTAGTGGAGCTTAAAACATCTTTTCAGAAAAAAAATCCTTATCCAGATGTCAAGCACACTTTTCTGCCAATACGAGTCAAATCACTGTCAATGGCCCTCACCAAGTACCGTCTTTGAATAGTTGCTTCAAAGAGGATTCAATGGAGATCATATTCAAAGGTCTGTATCTTAAACATTACAGGCTGAGCTCTCGACATGTCTTGCTAGCCTTCTTTGAAGGTTGAATGTGTTTGAATTTTGGTGGATTCAACGTTTTTCTGGTTAGAGTTGGTTGATATGTGGTGTCTGTTAACTCAATGGTTATTTGAGGCATTAGCCGTTAATTTGGATCTGACAAGATGGGTTTACTTGCTATAGGTTCACACAACATTGGAGTTGCCATGGCTACTCCAAATGGTCTAGGTGTACCAAACATAAAGAATGTCCAGTCTCTTTCAATCTTGGAGGTTAGTTTTCAATCTTATGATTCTTTATGCACACATTGTTATTTCGATGAAAGTGCATGTCCGTCATTACTGATTAGTTAGAGAGGTCTGGAAGATAAATATGATTAATAATTTAAACTGCTTGAACAACATATACTTTAGTTCTTAACTTACCAATTTTCTCTTTCGCTGGACTAGTGGTATTGGACTCAGCTCTGGAATGGAGACTTGGGAGCAAGAAAATAATTTATGAAAATGTTAACCTAATTCTCTAAAATATATTAATTATGTGCTTAATTTGAAACTTTTTATTAAAAAGAAATGATTTGAACCTTCTAATATATATATGAGAAAGTTTTATTTTTCTAAAAAAATTGTATTCTCTTTTTGTATGATCACTTTTTAATCTAATAGTAAAAATAAATAGAATAAATAAGAGGTTGAATTCTTTATATATTTGTAATTTTTGTGTGAAATACAAAAATATCTGACTATTTTAATATTTTGTATTGTTATGGTGGCAGTATTCGTCACTAGAAAAAAAGGGTTAATTATGTAACAACAATGTTTTGTGAATTTTTTTTATGAAAAAGCAGAACATACTATGATGTTAATACACAATTTAGATTATTTTTGAAGAATCCATTCAAAAAAAAAAAAGCTAAATGTGTAGAGAAAACAAAAATAAAAGTATTCATACAACGTGCCTCTTTTCTTATTTAATGTGTTGGCTACAAATCTCCATACATGGGAAAAGAGAACTAACAGCTTCATCATATCATATCATTTTATTTAATTACGAGTACTTACTTTCTCTTCGTCTGTCTTTGGATTGGTGCAATCGCAAAGGTTGAACCCTTTCTGAAGCAACTTTTCAACCTCTTCAAACTGAAGCCCTTTGGTCTCTGGTACCAATAGATAGATAGCAACGAGCCCAATTGTGGAAAACCCAGCAAAGAGGAGGAATGTTCCTGCAGCCCCAAGTGCATGGATGAGTGACAAGAATGTCAAACTCACTATGAGATTAGCAAACCAGTTTGAAACTGCTGCTATGCCTCCACAAATCCCCCTGAATCTTAATGGGTAAATCTCTGAGTTCAAGACCCAAGGCACTGTTCCCATTCCAGGAGAGTACGCTAGGATATATAGTCCCAACACTATAACTGCAAGCACTCCAATTTTGCTTGGGCATCCATCATAAAACCACACACGCATTTGCTCACCGCACACCGCTCTGACTTCTTTTGTTTCCGCCAGGCACGCTCCCGGAAGATGTTGCATCATGTTCATTGACTACGTTAGATTATATTAGACTAATACATAGATATAAGTTGAAACAGATGGAAGTGATGAACTTACATTGCCCCAGTGCTGGCACAAAAGGCACATTCAGCTTTCAAATATTTAATGCAGTTCCATGAAGAGACATTGGGGGCATCAAGATAAGCCTGGCATGTAGCGTTAGCACCGAAACTGAGGGTGTCAATGTTGTTAATTGGAGGAGCGGTGGTAGCTGCCTGAAAGAAAACTCCGATGAGAGTGAGAACGCAAATGATGATTGCAATAAGGGATAGGAGCATGAGCTTTCTCCTTCCATATTTATGGATGCACAGCATGCTGAGAATAGATTCAACGACGTTGAGACCAGATGTGACGAGGGAGAGTGCAAGTGCGGTAGATTTTGATGCAATGCCGACAAACTGAACAATGGTTGGGCTGTAATACATGACGGTGTTGATGCCAACAAATTGTTGAGCCACTTGAGCAGTCACGCCTGCATACAATCCTCTTCGAACAGCAACGTTGCTGAAAGCAGCCTTCATTTTCTCTCTAAGAGTTTGACCGATCAACCCTTCCTCTTGCTTCTCTTGTTCTACGGCTTCTCTCATCGCTTTTATCTCCCCTTCAATCTCGTTCGCTTTGTAAATCTTTTATAGGATTTTCCTTGACTCCTTTTCTTTCCCCTGGTTGTACAACCACCTCGGTGACTTATGTAAGGTCAACATTAAAACGAACTGAACCACTGCCGGAAGTCCGGCCATCCCAAGCATCCAACGCCACGTTCTAGGAGTCTGCACAAGTTAATCAAGATAGATAAGATGTGGACACATATTATTTCAAACAGTTTAGTCAAATACTTTAAATTATTTAATAGATCTTAGTTATTATCTAAGTAGATATACCTTGGTGAATTGATAAGGTAGGCAAGGAATTGGCCAAAGGTGATGAGGAGACCATTGGTACAAACGAGAGCTCCTCTAATGGGTAATGGCAGTTGGGGAGGCTTTTGAGATGTAGAGATGGTAAGTCATGGAAGCTATACCAACTCCAAAACCAACTAAAATTCTTCCAACGATGAGGACCTAAGGAGCAGGGCCAATAGCCATGACTATTGCGTCAAGAAGGAAAACAATATCAACCCCCCAAGATAGAGGTCTTACGGCCCAGCCTGTCGTTCATCCATCCACCGAGTGCAGCACCAATAATGGCTCCCGCTACAGCCATACTTACAATGACTTCCTGCAACCATAATTTCTTATCAACTTTTACAAAGTCCTCGCGAATGTAAAGCAAGGCTCCTGAGATAACATTGGTGTCGTAGCCGAAGAGGAGACGTCCAATTCCGGCCGATAGAGTAAGGCGCATGATGTAGGGCGAACTGGTTGCTCTTTTCTAGAATTCTGTAAACTCTTGCTTACTTACTGCCTCCGGCCCTCCTTCCATTCTTATCACCTTAGCTGAAAATATTATTATTCCATCAATCATTGTAATGCATGCAATTAATCTCATGCATTTCATAACATCATGCAGACACTTCCAATTATAAAGTGAAATTTGATTTCAACGACTAATTAATCAATAATATCTACTCTTTTTTATCTAGATTTTAACACTTTACCAAAAAGGTCATTATTGTGTTCCTAATTAATCATGTAAAGTTGCAATTATGAACTCAGAAATACTTGGAAATATATCTTATCATTTCATTATTATTTATTTATATATAAAGAAAAAGTATAATCTAAAAAAAATTAAGATATATTAAACAGATGAAATATGTTACATACTTGTACTACAGAGAGAAAATGAGCTTTGTTATGGAAATCACAGCACTCTGATGTTAAAAGGAGTCGCAGAAGGTCTCTCAGTTGTGTGGTGAGAATATATGTATATAAAAATTATTGGTTACATACATCTATATATAGGACTGTTGTGGCTGTTACAAGACATGTTTGGGCTTATGAATTATGTTTCTCAATTCACATTAGTAGTGGCAAACATGTCCTGTAACAGTCACCACAACAGTCCTATATATAGAGATGTATGTAACCAATAATTTTTATATACATATATTCTCACCACACAACTGAGAGACCTTCTGCGACTCCTTTTAACATCAGAGTGCTGTGGTTTCCATAACAAAGCTCATTTTCTCTCTGTAGTACAAGTATGTAATATATTTCATCTGTTTAATTTATTTTAATTTTTTTAGTTCATACTTTTCCTTTATATATAAATAAATAATAATGATATGATAGGATATATTCCCAAGTATTTCTGAGTTCGTAATTGCAACTTTACATGGTTAATTAGGAACACAATAATAACCTTTTTGGTAAGGTGTTAAAATCTAGATAAGAAAGAGTAGATATTATTGATTAATTAGTCGTTGAAATAAAATTTCACTTTATAATTGGAAGTGTCTGCATGATGTTATGAAATGCATGAGATTAATTGCATGCATAAATAAACAATGATTGATGGAATAATAATATTTTCAGCTAAGGTGATAAGAATGGAAGGAGGGCCGGAGGCAGTAAGTAAGCAAGAGTTTACAGAATTCTAGAAAAGAGCAACCAGTTCGCCCTACATCATGCGCCTTACTCTATCGGCCGGAATTGGACGTCTCCTCTTCGGCTACGACACCAGTGTTATCTCAGGAGCCTTGCTTTACATTCGCGAGGACTTTGTAAAAGTTGATAAGAAATTATGGTTGTAGGAAGTCATTGTAAGTATGGCTGTAGCGGGAGCCATTATTGGTGCTGCACTCGGTAGATGGATGAACGACAGGCTGGGCTGTAAGACCTCTATCTTGGGGGCTGATATTGTTTTCCTTCTTGACGCAATAGTCATGGCTATTGGCCCTGCTCCTTAGGTCCTCATGGTTGGAAGAATTTTGGTTGGTTTTGGAGTTGGTATAGCTTCCATGACTTACCATCTCTACATCTCAGAAGCCTCCCCAACTGCCATTACCCATTAGAGGAGCTCTCGTTTGTATCAATGGTCTCCTCATCACCTTTGGCCAATTCCTTGCCTACCTTATCAACCTCGCGTTTACCAAGGTATATCTACTTAGATAATAACTAAGATCTATTAAATAATTTAAAGTATTTGACTAAACTGTTTGAAATAATATGTGTCCACATCTTATCTATCTTGATTAACTTTGCAGACTCCTAGAACGTGGCGTTGGATGCTTGGGGTAGCCGGACTTCCGGCATCGGTTTGGATCGTTTTAATGTTGACCTTACATGAGTCACCGAGGTGGTTGTACAACCAGGGGAAAGAAAAGGAGTCAAGGAAAATCCTAGAAAAGATTTACAAAGCAGACGAGATTGAAGGGGAGATAAAAGCGATGAGAGAAGCTGTAGAACAAGAGAAGCAAGAGGAAGGGTTGATCGGTCAAACTCTTAGAGAGAAAATGAAGGCTGCTTTCAGCAACGTTGCTGTTCGAAGAGGATTGTATGCAGGCGTGACTGCTCAAGTGGCTCAACAATTTGTTGGCATCAACACCGTCATGTATTACAACCCAACCATTGTTCAATTTGCCGGCATTGCATCAAAATCTACCGCACTTGCACTCTCCCTCGTCACATCTGGTCTCAACGTCGTTGAATCTATTCTCAGCATGCTGTGCATCCATAAATATGGAAGGAGAAAGCTCATGCTCCTATCCCTTATTGCAATCATCATTTGCGTTCTCACTCTCATCGGAGTTTTCTTTCAGGCAGCTACCACCGCTCCTCCAATTAACAACATTGACACCCTCAGTTTCGGTGCTAATGCTACATGCCAGGCTTATCTTGATGCCTCCAATGTCTCTTCATGGAACTGCATTAAATATTTGAAAGCTGAATGTGCCTTCTGTGCCAGCACTGGGGGCAATGTAAGTTCATCACTTCCATTTGTTTCAACTTATATCTATGTATTAGTCTAATATAATCTAACGTAATCAATGAACATGATGCAACATCTTCCGGGAGCGTGTCTGGCGGAAACAAAAGAAGTCAGAGCGGTGTGCGGTGAGCAAATGCGTGTGTGGTTTTATGATGGATGCCCAAGCAAAATTGGAGTGCTTGCAGTTATAGTGTTGGGACTATATATCCTAGCGTACTCTCCTAGAATGGGAACAGTGCCTTGGGTCTTGAACTCAGAGATTTATCCATTAAGATTCAGGGGGATTTGTGGAGGCATAGCAGCAGTTTCAAACTGGTTTGCTAATCTCATAGTGAGTTTGACATTCTTGTCACTCATCCATGCACTTGGGGCTGCAGGAACATTCCTCCTCTTTGCTGGGTTTTCCACAATTGGGCTCGTTGCCATCTATCTATTGGTACCAGAGACCTCAGTTTGAAGAGGTTGAAAAGTTGCTTCAGAAAGGGTTCAACCTTTGCGATTGCACCAATCCAAAGACAGATGAAGAGAAAGCAAGTACTCGTAATTAAATAAAACGATATGATATGATGAAGCTGTTAGTTCTCTTTCTCCATGTATGGAGAGTTGTATCCAACACATTAAATAAGAAAAGAGCACGTTGTATGAATACATTTATTTTTGTTTTCTCTACACATTTAGCTTTTTTTTTGAATGGATTCCTCAAAAATAATCTAAATTGTGTATTAACATCACTGTATGTTCTGTTTTTTCATTAAAAAAATTCACAAAACATTGTTGTTACATAATTAACCCTTTTTTCTAGTGACGAATACTACCACCATAACAATACAAAATATTAAAATAGTCAAATATTTTTGTATTTCACACAAAAATTACGAATATATAAAGAATTCAACCTCTTATTTATTCTATTTATTTTTACTATTAGATTAAAAAGTGATCATACAAAAAGAGAATACAATTTTTTTTAGGAAAATAAAACTTTCTCATATATACATTAGAAGGTTCAAATCATTTTTTTTTAATAAAAAGTTTCAAATTAAGGAGATAGTTAATATATTCTAGAGAATTAGGTTAATATTTTCATAAATTATTTTCTTGCTCCCAAGTCTCCATTCCAGAGCTGAGTCTAATACCACCAGTCCAGCGAAAGAGAAAATTTGTAAGTCAAGAACTAAAGTATATGTTGTTCAAGCAGTTCAAATTATTAATCATATTTATCTTCCGAACCTCTCTATACCACGGATATCCCTGAAGATCGGCTGAACTGATGTCTCGAGAAGTCCCTAACGAAATCGTGGATTAACCGTCTGAGAGATGTAAATTCATAGCTGTTGGCTCGTGTTTTTCTTCCAAGTACTCACACGAACCCAAGTAAACGCGGGTGTTTGTCAGGCACGTTCGTCTTAGTGTGATGAACAGAGCCAATTTGTCAGATCGTCTTGTTCATCACGATGAAGATCGGAATATACATCTTAGAGATAGATCAAACACGGATCGAAGAAGAAGAAATAGTACTTTTATTAATTCATAGGACTCAGCAGGGCTCCTCCCCTCAACCTAGGAGGTTTAGAACCTCATACTGAGGTAGAAGACAATGTAAAACGTGTATAAAACTAAAAAGTGATGTAAGATACATAGATTTAATCCTTTAAATACTAAACAGGTGACTAGTAAGGGTGAAACAGTCTATTTAGTGCTAAAATTCACTTTTTGGGTCAACTTGGTGAGTGTTTGGACTGAGTTTTGATGAGATCCACGTGCTATGAGGCTCCTTGGGCGTGGAACGCCAGCTAAGGGGTCCTCTCTGGGCCTTTGGACGCTGGGCTCTGCTCTTTGGGCGCTGGACGCCTGAAAAGGGGGCAGGAAGCTGGCGTTGGACGCTAGTTTTGGGCCTTCTAATCTGAAGCAAAGTATAAACTATTATATATTGCTGGAAAGCTCTGGAAGTCAGCTTTCCATAGCCGTCGAGAGCGCTCCATTTGAACTTCTATAACTCCAGAAAAGCTCTTCCGAATGCAGGCAGGTCAGATCTGGACAGCATCTGCAATGCTTTGTTTGTCTCTGAATCAGACTTCTGTTCCAGTTCCCCAATTTCAGCCAGAAAATACTTGAAATTGTACAAAAACATAAAAACTCATAGTAGAATCTAAAAATGTGAATTTAACACCAAAACCTATAAAAACTTAATAAAAACTAAATAAAAACTACTAAAAACTATATGAAAGTGATGCCGAAAAGCGTATAAAATATCCAAAGTGAGAATAATACATATAATAATTTTATAAATATAGAGTACTAGAAGTAAGAATATAGAAATATGAAATATGAAATGTAATTTTTAGAATTGATAAATCTTTTTTGTTGAAAAATAAAAAATATTATATATATATATATATATTAAATTGATGAATTACATTAATGTTATAAGTATTTGGTTATTAAGTTACAGTAATAAACATACAATTAAATTATAACTCATGATGAACAATCAAATCGAGTTAAAACTCATCATGGATCAAGATGCATGTTTCATGTGATAATCACACGCACATTATCTCTGATATATGCCCAATAATCTTAAAGTCTAAACGATATTGTTTGTGCCTTTATTATTCCCTTCAAGGCAGCAACTAAACCAATTGTTCTAGCTACGACTTTTTCTTCATGTAGTGATGACCCCATCCACACCACTTTTAAGAATTCATTGTAAGAGAATGAGAAGAAACTAAGAAAGCATAATAATTTGGAATTGAAAAAGACAAGGGTGCCCGCACGTATGTTACATTCTCCTCCTTCCTTTTTGGCTTTTCATGATACGAAATAATCTTGCAACTTTTACTTTAGTGGTTGAACTTGCAATTTCATTAATACTAAATATGATGAACAAAAATATCAAGAGCTGAGGGATAATCAAGGCCTATTATAACAATGTATTTAGTAATTACAAAAGCAAACAGAGTCACAAAAAATTTCATGTCTAAAAATGGAAGTTGGAATCAAATAGAAAAAGGAGATGATATCATTTATAGAAAGTAGGCAGCTAATGAAACGACGGATTGCCTCCTAATCCTACTGAGGAGGGTGCAATAGCATGTGAACGACTTGACATAAACCTGAAGTTTCCACCATGCATATCATTAAATGATGAACTACAATATTTGAAAATCGACAACAAAATATTACATAGCAATTAAAGAAGATGAGAATTTTGTATCAGCGCCTGAGTTGTGAGCATTTGCATATCCAAATCTATTTGTTAATTTAAAGGTAGAGAGTAGAGAATAATACATTATTTTGATGTGAAATTGATAATTAAAAATAATTAGAGACGAAATTTAAATTTATAACATTTGATTAATCAGACTAATAAACTAACTACTAAATCAATTTAAGATGATTTGAACTACATGATTTATAACTATTTGTTTTAGTCTTTGGGATATATATAGTTTTTGTTAAATTATGCTAAGTGTACATTAAAATTAATTATTAGTATAAAATATATGTTAAAATTTAAAATATATATAAATTAAAAATAAATTAAATATACGTATTCATAAATACTGAATGCGTAATTTTAATAATTGATTTTGATATTAAAATTACTCATTCAGTATTTATGAATACGTATATATACATAACATTTTTATTGTTCTCCTTTGTTGGGGTTTAGGGATGGTCTGGTGGCAAGGATAGCTGAGGAAGAATCTATAGGCTTGGAGGCGATGCCGTCGACGGAGGAAATTAGAGAGGCAGTGTGGGATTGTGAGTCTTCCAAGGCGCCAAGCAGTGATGGGTACAACATAAACTTTATTAAGAGGTGCTGGGATGAGATAGGGGCTGAATTTACGGCAGCAGTGATCGGGTTCTTTCAAACTTCCAGGTTACCATCAGACTCCAATATCACGTGGGTGGTGTTGGCCCCTAAGTTTATTGGTGCGAAGGAGATTAAAGATCTCAAACCCATCAGTATAGTTGGCTGTGTGTACAAGGTTATTTCAAAGGTCTTAGTTAGAAGGATGAGAGAAGTGATGCCAGGGTTGGTAGGGGAGACTCAAAGCGCTTTTGTGAAGAGTAGAAAAATTCATGATGGGGCTCTCATAGCGTGTGAAACAGTGCACTGGCTAAAAAGGAGAAATAAGAAGGCAGCCATACTCAAGTTAGATTTTCAAAAAGTTTATGACAGAGTCAAGTGGAACTTTGTTGATATTGTGCTGGATAAGATGGGGTTTGGGTGCAGGTGGAGGGCGTGAATCATGGAGTGTGTGACCACAGCTTCTATGTCGGTCTTGATTAATGGCTCGCCATCTAAACCGTTTAAGATGGAGAGGGGCTTGAGACAAGGTGACCCACTTTCTCCCTTTTTATTTGTACTGGTTGTGGATGTCTTACATAGAATGATTAGTGAAGCAGTTAGGAACGGACGTATCTCTCCGTTGGTGGTTGGACGGGACAGTGTGGAGCTATCACACCTTCAGTTTGTGGATGATACTATTCTGTTTTGTCCACCAGAAGAGGGGACTATGAAGAATTACATGCGGCTGCTGCGGTGGTTTGAGTTGATGTCAGGGCTCAGTATCAATTTCGAAAAGTCTAGCTTGATTCCTATCAACTGTGAAGAGCAGTGGGTACAGAGTATGTGTAGGCTGTGGGGTTATCAGGAGGGTACTCTCCCTACTAAATATCTTGGAGTCCCCTTAGGAGCTAATCCGATGCTTGTTAAGACCTGGAAGCCGATCATCGATAAAGTGGAAGAGAAGCTAAGCCTTTGGAAAGCTAAGGTGCTAAGCAAAGCGGGTAAATTGGTACTCATCAAGTCGGTCTTGAATAGCTTACCAGTATATTATTTGAGCCTGTATAAGATGCCTAAAGCAGTTGCGGAGAAGTTGATTTCCTTACAGAGACGATTTTTATGGAGCAAGGAGGATGGTAGGAACGGTATGGCGTTGGTGAGATGGGAGATGGTGCAGGCTCCTAAGAAGATGGGTGGACTGGGCGTTGGAGATGCTATGATTCATAACACTGCACTATTGTTTAAGTGGTGGTGGCGATTTGCTAAGGAAGAGTGCCCGTTATGGAAGAGGGTGGTTTGCTCCTGTAATAATCTGAACCCGAATGAGTTACTGTCCACTCAAGTACTGCCTACTAAAGGGGGCCCATGGAAGGACATTTGCCTTCTACAAATTAAGGAGCAACATCTAAGGGAGAAGGTTATTACTGGTCTGGCTATGGAGATTGGTGATGGGCGTCGGACTCGGTTTTGGGAGGATGTCTGGTTACATTGTGGGTCCTTAAAAGAACGGTTTTCCTGGCTCTTCTCTGTTTCAAATCAATGTGGCTCGGTCATTGGGATTGTGGTTTTTGGGATGGGTTAGAGTGGGTTTGAAACTTCCAATGGAGGAGAGAGCTCTTTCAGTGGGAGTTAGACCTTCTGAGTCAGCTACATGAGGCTTTGAGACCTGTCAGGCTAGTGACCACTAGAGAGGATAGAGTTGTGTGAAAATTTGATAGACTTGGTATCTTTTCTACTAACTCCTTTGTGCAGGTGCTACAAAAAGGAATGCTTTCAGAGGAGGTAACCAACTACAGTTTCACGAAGAGCGTCTAGAAAGGTTTGGTTCCACCAAGAGTGGAGCTATTTGCTTGGTTTGTCCTGGTAGGCAGGGTGAATACCAAAGACCGGCTAAGTTGATTTGGGATTATTAGCCAAGATGATAAGAGCTGTGTGTTCTGTACCAACGAGGTTGAACAGGTCCATCACTTGTTTCTTGGCTGTAAATTTGCTTGGCAGGTGTGAAGTGCGTGGTTATCTGTATTTAGCCGGGTCTGGTCTGTTCCGGTTTTGATGAAGGATCATTTCTTAAGTTGGATAGATGAGCCGTGTAGAAAAGAGGACCGCAAGCAACGTTTGAGGTGTTTCTGTGCGATCATCTGGCACATTTAGATGGAGAGGAATAGGAGGATTTTTCAGAATAAAAGCAAAGGCGTTGAAGAAATCTTCCACATGACCATGTTTAGTTGCGACGAGTGGAGAGGTGTCCCTCCCCAATGTTGTTGATGGCTATGCCGGAGATGACATGCGGGTTTCTATTCCTTGGTGGTTGGTACTTTGGGATGTTGTCTAGTTGTTTGTTTTATTCGATGTACTATGCTCCACTTTAGTGTGTTGAGCTCTTTTGCTTTCAAAAAAAAAAAAACATAACATTTTTATTTTTTGGTTTTATTACTTTTGGTCTTGGTATATATGGCACTTTTGTTCCTAGGATTCAACAAGCCCAATATGTGGAATCTAGGTTGCTATTTCAACCCTCAGGGTCCAAGGATTCAACAGCGATGTCGATGAATGAAATAGAGAATGATATGGGCCACATCATTTTCTTAGATAATGGGTTTAGTAGAGATTGAAGTAGCGTGGAAACCCCCTGCAGAAGGCTGGATAAAATTCAACTCTGATGGAGCATCCAACGGAAAAAGTTCAGGATGTGGTGGGCTAGCTAGGGATCATTGGGGGAGATGGGTAGCCAGCTTTATGGTTAATTTAGGGTCCTGCTCTGCCTTTCAAGCTGAATTGTGGGGAGTTTGCTATGCTTTGAAGACTGCCTGGGATTTGGGGTTTAAAAGAGTAGAACTTGAAGTGGACTCAAAGGCTGTATATGAAGCAATTACGAAAGGAAGGAAACTTAATCAGCACCCAAACAACTTAATCAGGAGTATGAATGTTTGGTTGAAAAAACAATGGAGTGTTGAAATTAGACATACCTTTAGGGAGGGTAACCAGGCTGCAGACTGGTTGGCGAAAAAAGTGGGTACTGCTTTATTGACTCCCCTTTTGTGGATTTAAGATCCATCTTAGATGCTGATATGAGAGGGGCTTCCTTACCCCGTTGTGTTATTGATTTATAACTTTTTGTCTTTCTTTTGGGGCTCTCAGCCCCCTTTGACTACCAAAAAAAAATATCTCATTGAATTGCCTTAATGGTAGTTAGGGGTGGAAAAAGGCCAGGCGGCCTGTCAGGGGCCTGCAGCCTGGCCTGTGTTTGGCCTGGCCTGTTATAAAATAGGTACAGGCCCAGGCTCTTTTAAAAGCCTTAATACATTAATAAGCCAGGCTCAGGCTCACTAATTAGCCTTATAGGTCTGTCAGGCCTGCCTGGGCCTGTTAAAATATAATTAAATATATAAATAATTATTTATTATTAATAAAATTATGAGATATTTTAAATTTATTATATTTTATTATAAATATTTTTTTATAAATATTTTTTTATATTTTAAATATGTTAAAAGTTTAAAATTTTTTACAAATATTAAATATATGACATATTACATATAACTATTTTTATTAAAAAATAATTTTTTTAAATAATAATTTTATTTTTGTAAAAAAAAATTAGCAGGCCTTTTAACAGGCTTCAGGCCAGGCCAGGCTGAATAACAGGCCAGGCCTAGTACTTTATAAATAGCCTATAACAGGCTGCAGGCCAGGCTCAGGCCAATCAACTGTATGACAGGCCAGGCCTGTTAAGAGCAAAGCCTGACCTGGCCTGTCCTGTTTCCACCCTTAATGGTAGTTAGTGGTAAAGGAGACTTCTACTATGCCTTATGATTTATGGTGTGTATGTTTGAAAGGAGTGTCATATGGGTCATATGCGATCCTGGAGAAAAGGGATGAGGAAGATGATTATAGAAGTGTATTCAAAAGGGGCAATTGGTTTGATTGGATCAGAACTATGATGACGAGGGATCAAAAGTGGTTTCATTTTTGTGAAAATGACTCTTTATATAAATTAAAAGGAAGATAGGATAACAAAAAAGAGTAAATAGTCAAATTGGTCTCTAAGAGATCACGCGATCTCTAATTTAATCTTTGAAAAAAAATTTCAATCAAATTCGTCCCCCAAAAATTTTAGTTTAGTCACGTTAGTCCTTCTGTTAATTTTATTGTGGATGGTGTTAACAAAAGCTGACCTAGCACATTAAGTTCCAGGTCAGCGTTAAAACGATGACGTTTTTGCAGGGTGAGTCTGTGAGAAGTAGTGAATAAAACGACGCCGTTGTAGTCCCTGCTTCTCTCACAACACTCTCCTTCTCACTTCCGTTTCAACGTCGCAGAGGAGAAGAAGAAGAAGAAACCTTCATCATCATTGCAAAGCCAATGATCAACTTTGAGGTACCAAAAATGTGTAGTCGACAAGAACGAAATCCTAATCCCAAAAATAATTTTCAGTTCCATAGACTCCTTTAATAATAAAAAAATAGAGTCTTTGATGAACTTTTATGTACCGATTTGTAATAAATCAACAAAAAACAAAATCCTGAGCCAAAAACAGTTTCCTTTGTTACTGTTAGTGAAAGCTCTCATAGGACTTGCAAATGCCTAACTACTCCAACATCTAACCCTTTTATGATTGGAGGAAACCCAATAAGAAAAAGTGTTTGCAGAGAAGAAGAATGAACCGCCCGCCGCCATGCACTTTTTCCTAGTGGCAATAGACTTGGTGATCATCAACCCCGAACCGGACGAAGTGTTTGCAGAGACCTTTGGAGTGCCACCATTGTTGTTGACATCAAGCTTTTTGGAAGAAGATGAAGAAGAAGAGAGGTAGAGGAAGGACCGGAAGCCGTTTCTCTTTCTCGGAGTGAAGTCTTGAATGAGTATGTCATCGTTATTAAAGAAATTGGAGAAGGAATTAGGGATTAGGTTTGTGGGTTTTGGGGACTAATTTGACATAGTTATCTTATATATATTAAGATAATGTGACAGCTCAGCAAACATTAACACTGTTAACGGTAGAATAGACGGAAGGACTAACATAATTAATTTTAAATTTTGTAAGGACAATTTTGATTAAAAAAATCTTTCGGAGATCAAATTAGAGATCGCGTAATCTTTCATAGACCAATTTGATTATTTACCCGTAACAAAAATGACAAAGAAAAGACACAAATTCGATTCTTTTAATGTTAGAGTTGATATATCACCATGAAAGACGGATCTTTTAGTTAGTTGAAGAATGGTCAATTGTGAGAGGAATTGTGATGCTATGACAAACGAACACCTCATTCAAACATAGATCCCATATTGGGTGAGTGTGTGTTTGGATTACCATTTGTAAATAGAGATTTGTATAAAATTGATTTTGTAAAATTGATTTTGATCAAAAGTGAGTTAATATTAATGTGGTTTATGTTTGGTAATTTTTATTGAAAATGGATTATAGTAAACTAAATATTGTTTAGATTACATTATTTAAAATCACTTTTAGATAAAAAATTATAGAAAAGAATATGAATTTAAATATTATTTTATGTTATCTTATAATTTTATTTTAAATATTTAAATAAATTTTAATATTTTTTTAATACTCTCAATATTCTTTAGTATTCTAATAGGATTAATAGAATCATAATACAAAATAAAAAAAATATTCTATACAAAAAAAAAAAATAAAAAAACATAAGTTTTATAAAACATAATAATATACATAAGAGAGTATTAGAAAAAAGTATTATAAAAAAAACAATAAACATATGAATAATGAAGGACATAATTGGTAAATAGAACATAAAATTCAATCCAACGTGAAAAGCTAAACGGAAAAGTTAGAATTTTTAGTTTTTGGTAAATGTGGGTTGAAGACAGAAATCACTTCTGCGTTTACAGCATAAAAATGTTGTCAACCATAAAGATGAAGCGTTCAAGGAAGTCAAATAGGCTTCTATCTTCTCCAACGCAAATCCAAACACACCCTTAGTTGATGGCTTCATCCAACTACCCTTTTTCTTTTTCACCAAAATACCCCGTTCTTCTTCTCTATCATAGCAACATCTCTTCTTTTTCTTTTTCTTTATCATCAGTAGTGCAATAAGAAGAAATCAGAAGAACACAAGAAATTAAAGAATAATAAAATCAGAAGCGCAATAACAATGAATTCAAAAAAATAGAATCAGAATCAGAAGCACAACAACAATGAAAATAGAATCAAAATCACAAGTAGGAGAAACAGAAGCCATCAACTCAACCTCCGGCAGCCGCCGCCCTCATTGCGCCGGCTCTACCTCCTTCTTCCACCCTTCTTTTATTCTTCCTCTTCCTCCCAACCGCCACCCACCGTCGCCGTCTGTCGAAAGCCAGCAGCCACCACAAGCGCCGCCTCTCCCTTCCAGAACTCGTCAGAGCGATGCCACATCTCTCTCTATATCACCCGTCGCCAAGGTAACCTCCATCTCCGCGGTTCCACCTCTCTCTTCCTCTCTCCGCGAACCCAAAACCTCTGAATTCTAGTACCACAGTCGAAACCCAGGCCGTCGCGATGTCTCCTTCCTTGGTCCCTCCTCAACCTAACCGTTCACCCGTGCTCGCCATCTGTTCTCTCACTGAATAAAGACCACCAAAACCGGCCTCTTTTCTCCACAAGTTCGTTGCCGTCGCCGATCTACCACCGCCGGCCCCATTGTCCCAACCACCAGCGAGCTACCCATTCTTCTTCTTCTTCCTCTCTGTCCTCTCTTCCACCATGACAAATGTCACGACCACCACAGCCACTGCCTTGTCCCTGCCGCTACTTCCCTCACCACCATTTTCCCTTTCCCGTGGTTCTGCTTCTCTCTCTCAACTCTAGAACTCTCTCTCCCTCTCCCTCTTCCTCTCTCTCTCTTTCTTTTTTTTTATTTTATAATTTTTTTGTTAGGAGTAATTTAGTAATAAATTTAAAATTTAAGTAAAAAATATGATTTTAAAACCAAGTTTAATTTTAGAGACGATTTTGTATGCAAAAAAAGGTTGAAGACAATAAAAATTTTTGGCCTATACCTTAGAAATCAAAATCGTACTTTACCAGTTTATCCTATATTTTAAAAATTAAAAAAATATTTCTTTCTTCCAATAAAAATTTTGTAAAAAAAAGTTAAAGAGTTTAATTTAAATTTTAAGTCAATATTAATAACATTTTGAAATTGCTAGTTTATATTAATTATTAAACCGTAAATTTTAAATTATAAACCATAAACTTTAACCATAAATTTTCTAAAAAATAAGAGTTAAAAAAAACCAATTAATCATGATTAATTAAAATTTGATTATTTATACTTATTCACTTAAAACTAGGGCAATGCAACATAATACGTAGGATAGCTAACGCGAAAATAATTAATTTATATCTCCTTAAATAAATATAAAAAATTTAAGTTTCGTCCTATACATATAATAATTTATTAATTAATAATATATCTCTAAATAAAATTTAAATTTATAACAAATTAATTTTTAATTTGTTGCATCGAAAAACAATGTGTAACAAAAAAAATACTTTATTATAAAATAAATAATAAAATATTATTAGAATTTATTATTTTTAATTATTAATTACTTATTAATATTTAAAAATATAAACTAAAATATATTATTCAATTATTATACTAAAAAAATAAATTAATGACTAAAAATAATAAATTTTAATAATGCATAAATTTTTTTTTATGGAAACTACATTGGTGTATTAGCTCAATATTGAGAAGGGAGATGTTTTGCCGCGTTGTGGGGTGTCAGTTTCAACACGCCGTGAGAATGGTGACAGGGCATCAAAGGCGTGGCAGGCACTGAAAACATGCATGGGAGCGTGGTAAGGTGGCTTGCAGTGACGGGTGGCACAGCCCTGGCAATACGTAGGGGGCGTGTTGCCTCTGAATCCTAGCAGTGTAACGTTTCTGAAGAGCCAACATGGGGAGGGGTGTTGCAGGTGGTCTGCATGCAGGGAACAACCCCCACCCTGGTAACCAGCGACGCTCAAAGAAGCTCTATAAATTGAGCTTTTGGGGACCATTTTCATGCATAAGTGTTGTTGAATGTTTCACAATTTTATCGTGAAAGGAGTAGTTGACAGGTTGAAGAAGAGAGTTAGGAGTTAGGGTTGTTTGAAGGGAAAAATTATATAAAAATACGCCTTAATGCATGGATTAAAACTCCAAAATACGCGGTGAAGTATTCTGACACCGTTCGCCTCCTCAGTCCCGTTGTACAGGGGTTGTATTTTTATTGGGACAATTGAGTCAAGCATCTTTTGAGTCATGACCGAGAGCCACCATGGCAAAGTTTGGTAAGAATCCTCCCAACCACCGAAAACTTTGGCTATGGACTTCTGCTTTGCCAACCAAGCCTTTCGGTAATTGATGGTGTAGTTGAACCTTGACTGGACTTCCGCAATTATAGATTTAACCTTGATAGACGGGTCACTCTCAACCAATAGCCTTATAGCCTCAGCAACTGTGTCCAGACTTAACTTGGAATGATCCTGTGAAATCGTTCCCATGGTGCACGTGTGCCTACTGTTGCATCTCCGCATCTCTCAACAACCTTTTTTCTGTATCAAGCTGGCTTGAATAAGCCAGTCGCACCCACGCCCATACGTCTTGCATTTTGCATAGAACATCAGTGGTTCAGACTCATAAACATTGTAGTCGACTCCTCTAAAGATAGTGTAACTTCTAATTGCTGCGACAACAGACTTTCTAGAACTATACTCCATTCTGATCCTGAACTCTCCATCCTTAGGATCAGCAACACCTACAGAAAGAAAAAATCATCATTCATTGATCCATCCGAAATATAATTTTACAAAAACGTATTATTCACTCATCACGTACCTATGTTTGCATATTTTGGGAATTCCAGTGATTCATGGAATCAAGATCCAAATTACGCATAAAATGTGGGACGTTCATCGGTTGACTAACTGTGGGTGAACCACTACATTCTCCGCTGCTGCCTCGACTCCCACATTGCCATCATCGTCTTCATCGCCAGCTTCATAAGTGGCTTCGAAGTCCTCTTCAATGTCACTATTCATTCCTTCGTACACTGCAGCTCTATCATCCTCTATATCTAAATCATTTTGAATCTCATCTGACTCTACGTTTTCAAACTCAACATACAGCTCAATCTGTGGCTGTCGCATCTGAGTCTGCCGATGAATTTGGAACATATTATGCATACTCTCTTTGTCAATGATCGGCATGATATCAAACTGTATTAGACCGCTAAAAACTATAACCGGATTCTGGTATAATATATTGCTCACTTTTCTCAATATATTGTTCTCCGTGTTTTGACAGAAACCGTTCTGAAGCTCGATGAATGTCACGGTGCATAGAACCACAAACGAAAATAGATTCTGACACACAAACCTCACTCCCTCATGAGTATTTCGTATAATCTCACCGTTGCGATACACTACCAAATTTGCGGTACCCTCCATTACACTAGCAACACACTCAAAGAACACTCTTCCTCGCAATGAAAATGGTACCGAGCTTTGCCTTATATAGGCGAAGCACTCAGCACGCCCCTCCCCCGTGTTGCCTCACCAACCAACCAGCCTTCGACACGTGTAACATGTCTCCCCGTGCTGACTCAGCACGCTCCCCATGTGTTGCAGTCCCGTGCAATTAAACTTCGCCACGTGGCATTCACGCGCACCCATATGCTGACTCAGCACGCCCCACGTGTTGCAGTCCCATGCAACCAGACTTCGCCATGTGTCATTCACGTACCAACGTGCTGCATACAACACGTCTAGGGGTGGCAAACGGGTCTAAACCCGCCGGGCCGGCTCGCCTAACCCGCATCGCTTAAACTGTGGGCTTTGGCGGGGCGGGCTTCCCCGCCGGGCTAAGGTTTTTTTTAGTGAGGGGGTATTTTTGTAATTTTTTGGCCAAAATCTAACTTCTCCGAACCTAACTTAAAAGAGTATGAAGATAAAAATTGAGTGTTTTGGATTATGTTTATGTTACTTTGGAGACAATATTTATAATTATGTTTTGTATTTATTTTGCTTCGGAGAGAATATTTATACTTATGTGTTTGGATGAAAATTGGTTTATAATTATATTTATTAGATATTTATAATTACAAAAACTTTAATGTTTGTGAATATAAAAAATATAATTTTTTATGCCATTAGAAATTATAAATTTATTAATATGGTTGTGAAATTATATATATTATTTAGTAGTTACTAGTAAAAAAAAAAAGAGGAGCTTTGGCGGGTTTAGCCCGTCAGCCCGCAGTTAGGCGGGACGGGGCGGACTTCCTCGCTTGCCACCCCTAAACACGTCCCTCCGCGTGTTGAAAGTGCCTTTTGACATCTCCACCAATTTATAAATATAGACACTACACCCATTTCTAACTAAAACACCAAATTTAAATCCGTAACCAAATTATTTAGCCTTAATAATGCATCCACAATTTTTCCAAGTTATAACGGGTTCGATAGGATTTTTTATTTTTATAAATTAAATAAATATAATAATTACCGAAATAAATAATTTAAAAATATTTATTAAAATAAATACTCCTCTATTATTTTGTTTATACTGTAAACGATATAATTTTGCATGTATCTCATTTACAGTGTAAACGAGATAAGAGATATTGACGTGACACGTGTATCTCATTTACATATCTCGTTTTTTAAAAAACGAAATTTACACGTGTCGCATCCATCTGTCTTATCTCGTTTATACTTGCAAAATTATCTCGTTTACAATATAAATGAAATAAAGGAGAAGTATTTATTTTGATAAATATTTTTTAAATTATTTATTTTGATAATTATTATAATTGTTTTATTTATTAAAATAAAAAAATCGGTCCTGTATCCATGTGAATACACCAATCAGTCAGCAAGCTGTCAGCTTGTAACAAAGCAACATGCTTTCGTGATGAATGAATCTACATCATATCATGGGATATACTTATTGGAAGGTTTTTACATGGATGATGGATCACAGTACATTTTTGGTACACCGATATTTTATTCTTTTTAACCATTAAGATATACTAGTGTAAACCCGCGCTAAGCGCGGATCAAATATTAATCCAATATCAAAATTAGTTAGTAGGTATTGATTTAAAATTCATTTATACAATAGAATAGTACATATTGATTGATACTAATAGTTATTATTTTTACTTTAAAAAAATATTTTATGCATAAAAACTCATTGTATAAGATAAAATACTATTTTATCTTATATGTAAAAAAACTATTATGTATGTGTATTTAAATAAAATTTATAACACTGTATTACAAATAATACATAAAAAAATATAAAATACTTAATACAAATAATTGTTATAAGCAAATGCTTAATATATGTTATCGAATCTCTCGCAGTTTGTACATAAGTTTTCACCATGATAATTACATTACTATATAACTAATATAAAATTGTTTGTCCAATTTTTTAAACAACGTATATTTCATCATTAAATATCTCTTATACACGATACCTGTCCAAATGTGTCAGAGAGTGTCCAGTATAGTGAATTAATTAGAACTCATTTACTTAGTTCAGCCGATTACAGAGAATTCAAGTGTACACAATGGAGGGATGAGATTTATTTAAGATCCTATGAAACTTTTTCAAATATTTTACGTACGAAATGAAATGGTCAAACTTGCTAATTGCATTATTTTTTTATGGGATTCCCATTCTTTTAAACTCTTTACTTCCAGACAAATTACTTAATTAAAAGAGAGATCAGATGATTACACTTATCAAAGCAAAACAATCCTATTTCAATATTTTGCACTATTTTCTTCCCCTTTATATGTGATGGTGCTGCAATGCATGCCCTCTTATATACTTCATGTCCTGCGTACTTTCTAATTCTTGTTATTATTCAATTTCTTCCATGTATTATCCTTTAACAACATTAATGTATATAGTACATTCAGTAGGTAAGAAGTTTTCGAATAATGTTCCTCAGAATTACCTGAAATCTATCAAATTCAAACAAAGTAAAAATACTTTTCCAAATAATAAGCACTGAATAGCTGAATGCATAGCCTTTTAAACAATTCACAAAGATGGAGAAAATATTAAAAAAGAGGAATGAACCAATTGAGACTAACACAAATAAATTTATAGCAGTGAAACTTTTCAATTGCAGAAACTTACACAAAATAGTTTGCCTTTTTATTTGGGATGATTTTGAGAGTGAAAATAAAACAAATAAATAGGAAAAAAAAGAGAGCACAATCTAAAAACAAATCTAAATCAAGCATTGGCCAAAGATCAACAATAGAGAAGGATCACAGTATCATACTCTCACATTATCTCAACACAAAACTCACAAAAATCCATTTACATCAAGATGTAGCAGTTTGCAGCAAAGACAAAGAAATATTTTAATTTTATTATAAAAAATGTTGGAAAAAAAAAACAGTAAGAAATTGGTCTTACAAACAACTATAGATTAGATATTTGTTCATGATAAAAAAATGACAGATAGAAATATTTTAATTTTAAACTTTGATATATCTTTAAATCCAAGTGCATCCTTAACCCTTGATTCAAGGATCATTGGCAATTGAACATGAAATCTATGTTTCAATCTTTGATCCATTTTTATTTCATTTTTCCAATTCCATCACCATTTGCTCCAAATCTCACATCTTTTCAAACAACAAATATAACTAATGTTAAAAAGATATATACAAATGTTTTTTTAATGCCACATAAGTGTTCCAAATTGAATTTGAGAACTTATGCTTTAAATATTACTATCTCAACACATACTTTAAGCATTGATAACAGTTAAAAAGACAAATATCAACAATAAATGAAACCTTATATGATTGAATTCATTTGCTTAATTTAAGATTTTAGAATACTGGATTACAGAATCATTCAAACAACAGTTGTTGCTAGTATTCAAATTTAATTTATATGAATAAAAATAAATCAATATAGCAATTAAAAGGTAGTAGAAATACTTACATCAAATGCCTTGGACTCCAATTGTTTTTGTTTTGCATTTCTCACCGATTCACCAAAGAGTATTTGCCTACTCATCATAATTTTCAAAGATATATTGAAGATTATACCAAAATTTACTACCACACCTTAATTAACAACATATCTCCTTTAAGATGAATGTTGAATAAAATACAACTGCTGAATAAGATAATTCGAAGAGATAGTTTTTCACACAACAATAACAAAAGAAAAAGGTGTTTATCCCATTACTGACATAGTTGATTTGTCCTTCACACAATTAATGCAGGAAAAAACTTGTTATCATTTATTTGCACAACAATAATATTACTAAAACATAACTAACCGCTAATTCGTTCATTTATTTGTTTGCTGCAAAATAGATTTTAATGAAAGGCATTATTACATCTGGAAACAAACCCAGAATAAAAACAACTATATTGCAAGACATTATGAAACTACTTATGATCTTATTTGTGAAAATTTAATAACTCATTATTGTGAAGTATCATTGAAACATGCACACCTGTAAAAATACTACTCAACTGGACATTCTAGATTTCAAGATTATAGTAAATGCGAATTCAGAATTTTCCAGTGAAAAAAAAGCTAAAATACTTACATCGTACAAAGATGATGGCACCAAAGTTTCATACGGTTCATTAAGAGTGATTACACATTTGACACCAAGCTTCTTCAAGTCGAGAATATTTTTGGAGATGGGACTGCACCCAACAACAAAATCGGTAAACAACAATAAACACACTAAATCGCTTGCTCAAACAAAGATAAAGCTTTTTTCTAAATCATGAAGAAGTTCCCACACAACCCTACCATGTATAAATCTGAAAAAGAAAGCTATTAAATTAAAATTGTAGATTGAACAACAGCAACTTCTATGTGTTTCCTTTGGTCAAACTTTTCAATAATAATTTTAGAGTTACAAACAGATAGAACAAAGCATGGAATGCTTATTAAAACAAATCATTAAAGAACCTTAAGAAACACCAATATTATTGTCTATTGGAATGCTTTACTTACAGTGATAACTTTGTAAAAACTTATTAATAGCTGATTCTTTGAAAATTCCATAATATAAAAAAATTGTGTATATTTTCTTTAAATATAATTAATTAAATGATGCATATTCAAATACAAAAGAATAATTAATTTATTGTATATGCATACTTGTAGAAAGGAAAAAAAAGAACTACTTAATTTAAAAGAATTCCATATTTACATTAATAAACTGGAGTAGTGCAGAGGAAATAAAAAAAATTACTTCTAAGATAAGTGTCTCTCTTGGATGCTTTCTTTTTGAGAGTAGAGAGTACCACTTGGTGATTCTCACTTTGAAGAGTACATTGTAGTGCAATTATCTTTATCAATGTAGGTGTCTAGGTGATAATGAGTCTCAATATAATCCTTTAAACATTCATAGTTCAAAAGAAAACTTGAATAGTACCTCTAAAAATAAACTTGCCATTTGCTTTCATTCCTTTCTATATATCACCAATATATTCTGGATAAAGAAATGGAGAAACTTAAAAAATGCTAGATCTTTCAAAGAAACACTTTTCACGAATTGAGCATTTGTAATAAAATTGTGAAAGAATAAGAAAATAAAAGAATGGTGAAAAAGAAAAGATGAAATTTTATTGATTGTTGATTGAATGAATTGTAAATTATGAAGGTAAAACTAAGTATATATAGAGTATTGGCCTATAAAAGATAAAAGTAGATAAAGATAATATAAAGATAAAGATAAAGATAACTATAAGATAAGATAAAGACTAAATTATAATTTAATTTGTGTATTATGTTGGGCTGAATTTGTGGGCCGTGAGACGTTTTTATTGTTGTCATGGGCTAAGGTGAAAGAGTGGTTTAATACGCCCCCGTAAGCTGGAGGATGAAAGATGTCAAGAATGATAAGCTTATTCAGATTAAGATGGAAGGGTTGAGGAGACAAAGGCTTGGTGAAAATGTCAGCTAGTTGCCCAGAAGAGGGAATTGGGAGAAGTTTCATCACTCCAGCTTGAGCTTTTTGTTGAACCAAGTGACAATCAACCTCTAAATGTTTGGTCCGTTCATGAAAAACCGGGTTAGCAGCAATATGAAGAGCACTTTGATTATCACAATATAAAACTGGTGGGCGAATAGGAGAGATGCATAAAAATTGTAACACATTTAGTATCCATTGAAGTTCACAAGTTGTGTTGGCAAGTGCACGATATTCTGCTTCCGTGGAAGAGCGGGCAACGGTGGTTTGTTTCTTGGTCTTCCAAGAGACTAAAGAACTGCCTAAGAAGAAACAATAACCTGTTAAAGATCGCCGAGTGTCAGGACATCCGCCCCAATCAGAGTCACTGAAGCCGAGAAGCTGAATTTATGATTCCCTTGGAAAGAAAAGTCCTTTGCCGGGACTAGTTTCCAGATATCGTAACACATGCTTGGCAGCTTGAAGATGAGATTCAATAGGAGATGCCATGAATTGACTTAATTGTTGAGTGGCATACATGATGTCCGGTCGAGTAGTGGTGAGATAGATAAGACGGCCAACCAAACGACGATATACAAAAGGGTCGGATAGCAGGGGACTTTTGTCTTGATATAGTCTTGTGATACTATCCATTGGAACAGAGGCAGGTTTAGCACCTAATAAACCAGAATCCTCCAAAAGATCAAGACAATATTTTCTCTGAGATAAGCAAATTCTCTTCTCTTATTGAGCAACTTCAATACCCAAAAAATATTTTAATGGGCCCAAGTCTTTAATTCGGAAGTGTTGGTGCAAAATAGACTTAATGGCAGTAAGTTCAGAAATGAAATTACCGGTGAGAACAATGTCGTCAACATAGACTAAAAAGATAGAAATTTGATCACCAATGAATTTGACAAATAAACTATAATCAGATGAGGTCTGCTGATATCCATGAGATAGCAAAAGATGAGAAAGTTTGTCATACCACATACGACTAGATTGTCGTAAACCATACAGTGACTTTAGTAGCTTACAGTGTTGATTCGATTGAAGAGATATAAATCCGGGTGGCAGAGTCATATAAACATTCTCAGAAAGATCCTCATGTAAGAAAGCATTATTGACATCCAACTGATGTATAGGCCAATGCTTCATAGAGGCCAATGCCAAAACTAATCTGATAGTGGCAGGCTTGACAACAGGGGAGAAAGTTTCCAAGAAATCAACACCTTCAGTTTGAGTGAACCCTTTAGCCACAAGGCGTGCTTTATATCGATCAACTGAACCATCAGGCTTACGTTTGATGCGATAGACCCATTTACAGCCAACCGGCTTAACCCCTATAGGGCAATCAACAAGACGCCAAGTTTTATTCAGCTCAAGAGCATCCAACTCATCTTTCATAGCACTACGCCAATTAGAGTGTTGATTGGCGTCCTTAAAAGACTTTGGCTCAATGTCAGAATGTAGAGATAAAAGAAATTTTTTATGAGAAGATGAAAGAGAAGAAAAAGACATGACTGAAGACAAATGATACTTGCACTTTGAGGGAGATTGATTTGTAGAGATGAGAGAGGAATTACACAAGTAATCAGAGAGATATGCTGGAGGTCGGTGAGGCCGGTCGGAATGACGAGGATGGGGTTGCTCAAGTGATGAAGAAGGTGACGGGGGATGAGAAGGTGATGGTGGACTGGTGTCTAGTGTTGAAAGTGATTCAGTCGTCATGGGTTCAACTTGGTTAGGAAACGATAGTGAGGAAGAAGGAGTGGTTGTTGGAGAAAATAAAGAACTAGGTGGAGTTGGGTCAATGGGTATAGGTGAGGGTTCAATTGGAAGACTAACTGAATCTTGTTTTTGAGAAAGTGTGTTTGGCAATGTTGGGCTGAGTGTTTGGAATTGGACATTTTTTGTGACTAAAAGCAAGATCTTTTCATAAAAAATCATGCTTCTAGAAATCTCAATTTTTTTATCTTCTAAAACATAAACAATATACCCTTTAAAACCATATTGAAAGCCAATAAATACAGTCTTTTTGGCTCTTGGATCAAATTTTGATCTGTTTGCCATTTGGGTAGAAACAAAACATAAGCATCCAAAAACTTTAATGTCATGATAATTTGGTGGATGATTGAATAAAATCTCAAATGGTGTTTTAAAATTAATTGCGGATGATGGAACTCTATTAAGTAAATAAACAGCATGTCTAACAGCATAAGACCAAAAAGATTATGGTAAATTAGATTGAAACATAAGAACACGAGCTATATTCAAAATATGTTGATGCTTGCGTTCTACCCTTCTATTTTGTTGAGGAGTTTCAACACAACTACGTTGATGAATAATGCCTTTTGAAGCATAAAAATCAGGTAAAATAAATTCTGGTCCATTATCGGAACGAATAGTTTTGACTTTGGAGTTGAATTGTGTTTCAATTAAAGTAATAAAATTTTTTATTTGATTTTGTACTTCTCCTTTTGATTTTAATAAAGTAACCCATGTAAAGCGGCTAAAATCATCAACAATAGTAAAAAAATATTTTTTATTATGAATAGAATTTTGTCAAAACAGACCCCAAATATCAAAGTGTAATAAATCAAAACTTGCATTGGCTTTGTTAAAACTTTGAGAAAATGAAAGTTTCTTTTGTTTAGAAAGATAACAAATGTCACAAGCCTCGTCATGATGCATAGAGATAAAAGGAAATTGTTTATGTAAATGATTAAGTCTTTGCCCAGAAAGGTGTCCTAAACAAAAATGCCATATATTGGAAGGTGTAATGGGTGGAGATTGGATGGAATTTATAGAGTGTGTAGTAGATGAAGTTTTACCGATGAGAGACTACATGTACTTAGCTCTCCATGCTTCACCGTAAGTTGTGCAGCTCTAATGTGTCTAAAAATAATACAGAAAATGAAAATCAGGTACACAAACACACTAAAACTATAGTAACTAAGGAAGATAGTTCTCTATATCACCAGCCACTAAAATATTTTTGCTCCAAAAAACACAATTGAAATTCAGAAAAAAAAAACTTATTTTCACAGCTAACCATTCACGGAGAAGATATTAACACTAAAAGCCATATTTAATTCCAATTAGCGTTTCCAACAAAACAAATTGTGTGTGAGCGAGAGAACTAACCATCCTGAGGATGGCTATAATTAACGTAACCGAGCGATCGGCGAGTGGTCAACTCGCATTCGTAGGACCCACCGCCGCCGCCGGCAAAGGAGCGGCTGCAACGCCGTTTTGCGATGGAAGCTGTTATGTGGATCCAACAGCGGCATGGCCTTCGTCATCATTCTACTTCGTTGTCTTTCTCTCTCTCCCTTAACCCTCTCTTCTCTATGACGTCGCTGGAGAAGTCTTCCCTTACAGGCGCCATTTCTGTAAAATTAGTAAAGCTAATTTTAGAAAATATATAAATAAATAATAACTAAATAAAATGAGAGGTAATAAACAATCTTAGTTTATAACCTTAGAATTTTAGTGGTTGAAAAAGAGAAGAATTATATACCTCTAATTGACGGATGGTTCATATTGAAGAGACTCACCTATAAATTGAGTTTTTCTTTAATTCATTTCAATCAAGTCATCCAGATAGAATAACATAATATTTCTTTGAGTAGTTTTCTCCTATATATATAGAGAGAAGTGTGTTCTCCTTTTGTCAAGAGAGAGTGTTATTGTAGTCTCCTTGTGATAGAGAGAAGTTGTAATTCTCAAAGAAAGTTATTCAATTGTTTCCATATTTTATACAAATTTCTAATTTTTCATCTCTATATTTTATTGTGTCATTTGTCTGGTACCTAACAGTGGTATCAGAGCCAAAGGTTGCTGATTAATATATTTTTTTTCCGCTGCGAGTTACCGTCTAAAAAAATGGCAGCAAAGTATGAAATTCTGAAATTCAGTGGGAGTAATTTTTCCATATGGAAATTGAAGATAAAAGCCATTATGAGAAAAGACAATTGCGTGATAGCAATTGAAGGTAGACCCACTGGAATTACAGATGAAAAATGGAAGGAGATGGACAACAATGTTGTTGCAAACTTACACTTGGCACTAGCTGATTCAGTTTTATCAAGTGTAGCAGAGAAAAAGACAGCAAAGGAAATTTGGGATGCTCTCACCAAATTATATGAAGTCAAGTCACTTCACAACAAGATATTCTTGAAGAGAAGACTTTATACTCTTCGAATGAGTGAATCCACATCGGCAACGGATCACATCAACAATCTAAATACGCTATTTTTCCAACTCTCATCGTTGGAATATACCATAGCGGAAAACGAACGTGCAGAGCTCTTACTTCAAAGTCTACCAAATTCATATGATCAGCTTATCATTAACTTAACTAATAATGTTTTGACTGATTATCTTTCTTTTGATGACATGGCTGCTGCGGTTCTTGAAGAAGAATCTAGGCGCAAGAATAAGGAAGATAGATTAGAAAGCTCAAAACAAGCAGAGGCTTTGTTGATGACAAGAGGGAGATCAATGGAGCGTGGTTTCAGTGGGAGTCAAAGTAGACCAAAGTCACAAAGTAAGAAGCAGGTCAAATGCTACAATTGTGGTAAGAGAGGGCACTTCAAGAAAGATTGTTGGAATAAGAAGAGTATAGAGAAGGTTCCAGAAGGATCAAGTTCTCAAGGATGTGTTGCAAGCACCTCTGATGATGGAGAAATCCTGTATGGCGAAGCAACAATTGGTTCTAAAGGCAGCAAGCAGCTCACTGATGTTTGGATTGTTGATTCAGGAGCAACATGGCACATGACTCCTCATCGTGATTGGTTTTGTACATATGAACCTGTCTCGGAAGGATCGGTGTTTATGGGAAACGATCATGCCTTAGAAATTGTTGGAATGGGTACTGTCAAAATAAAAATGTTTGACGGTTCTATTCGTTCACTTCAAGGGGTAAGACACGTGAAAGGCTTGAAGAAGAATTTGATGTCGATTGGGCAATTGGATGAACTTGGATGCAAGACCCATATTGAAGGTGGGATCTTGAAAGTTGTTAAAGGAGCTCTTGTGGTAATAAAAACAGAAAAGATTGCAGCAAATCTATACATGCTTGTGGGAGATATTTTGCAAGAGGCAGAAGCATCAGTTGCTTCATCAAGCCAAGAAGAAATGACGATGATATGGCATTGCAAACTGGGCCACATGTCAGAACGAGGCTTGAAGATTCTTGTAGATCGTAATCTCATTCCCGGGCTCAAATCGGTAAACTTACCATTTTGTAAGCACTGCGTTACAAGCAAACAACATAGATTGACGTTTGGTAGATCAACTGCTCGGAGCAAGCATATATTGGAGTTGATTCATTCTGATGTGTGGGAATCACCGGAGATGTCCCTAGGAGGAGCAAAATATCTTGTATCATTTATTGATGATTACTCTAGGAGGCTATGAGTGTACCCGATCAAGAAAAAGTCAGACGTGTTTGCGATGTTCAAAGAGTTCAAAGAAAAGTTAGAACTTGAATCTGGAAAGAAGATCAAGTGTTTAAGGACAGATAATGGAGGAGAATATGTTGATGGTGATTTTCTAACATTTTGCAAGCAAGCAGGTATTCAACGACAATTCACAGTTGCATATACGCCTCAGCAAAATGGTGTAGCAGAGCGAATGAATAGGATTCTCCTAGAAAGAGCACGAGCTATGTTGCAAACTGCAGGTTTAGCCAAGTCTTTTTGGGCAGAAGCTATTAAAATCGCCTGTTATGTGATAAATCGGTCACCATCAACTGCAATTGGGTTAAAGACACCAATAGAGATGTGGCAAGGTAAGCCACCTAATTATTCTTCTTTACATATATTTGGTTGTCCTGTGTACGTGATGTACAATTCCCAAGAAAGAACAAAGCTAGACCCAAAGTCTAGAAAATGTATATTCTTGGGTTATGCTGACGGTGTTAAGGGGTATCGCCTGTGGGATCCCACTGCCCGCAAGGTAGTTATCAGTAGAGATGTGATATTTGCAGAAGATGAATTGCAAAAAGAACAAGAAAATGACAGCACTATTAAAGAGATAACCACTGTTCAAATAGATGAAAAATACAGAGAAGGTGATCTTTCTGAAGCAGAACCACATCACGAAGAACAAGAAGCAGAGGCTAATGACATAGAAGTTCGTCGATCCACTCGACAAAGAAGAACACCATCATGGCACTCAAATTATGTTTTGACAAACTATGATGCATATTGTCTTTTGACAGAAGATGGAGAGCCAACAACTTTTATGGAGGCTATGCGCAATCCAGACGCTTCTATGTGGATGACAGCAATGCAAGAAGAAATTGAGGCATTACATAGGAACCATACCTGGAAACTTGTTGAACTTCCAGCAGGTCAGAAAGCCATTGGTAACAAATGGGTTTACAAGATCAAACGGGATAATAATAATCAGGTGGAACGATATCGTGCAAGATTGGTTGTCAAGGGATATGCTCAGAAAGAAGGTATTGACTTCAATGAAATATTTTCTCCGGTGGTGAGACTAACTACTATTAGAGTAGTTTTGGCTATGTGTGCTGCATTTGATTTACATCTAGAGCAATTAGATGTAAAGACTGCTTTTCTTCATGGAAAATTTGAAGAAGAGATATATATGCTCCAACCAGAAGGTTTTGAAGAACAAGGAAAAGAAAACTTGGTTTGCAGGTTAACTAAATCTCTGTACGGTCTAAAGCAGGCGCCAAGGTGTTGGTACAAGAGATTTGATTCTTTCATTATTAGCCTTGGATACAACAGACTTAGTTCAGATCATTGTACTTATTACAAGAGGTCTGGTGATAATGATTTCATCATTCTGCTGTTGTATGTGGATGACATGTTGGTGGTAGGTCCCAACAAAGATCAAATCCAAGAATTGAAGGCACAGTTGGCTAGGGAGTTTGATATGAAAGACTTGGGACCAGCAAACAAGATTTTAGGGATGCAAATTCACCGAGATAAAAAGGATAGGAAGATTTGGCTATCGCAAAAGAATTATTTGAAGAAGATCTTGTAACGCTTCAACATGCAAGAATGCAAGCCAATTTCAACCCCACTTCCTATTAATTTTAAATTATCCTCAAGTATGTGCCCTAGTAGTGAAGCAGAGAGGATGGAAATGTCTCGAGTACCGTATGCATCAGCAGTGGGAAGCCTTATGTATGCCATGATCTGTACAAGACCAGATATCGCTCAAACAGTTGCGGTGGTAAGTCGATTCATGGCAGATCCGGGTAAAGAGTATTGGAATGTTGTTAAGAGGATCTTGAGATACATCAAAGGGACCTCGAATGTTGCATTATGTTTTGGAGGATCGGAATTCATTGTCAATGGATATGTCGACTCAGATTTTGCAGGTGATCTTGATAAACGAAAATCTACTACATGATATGTATTTACACTTGCAGGAGGAGCTGTGAGCTGGCTATCTAAATTACAGACTGTTGTAGCTTTATCTACTACAGAAGGTGAATATATGGCAGCTACACAAGCATGCAAGGAAGCTATTTGGATCCAAAGGTTGATAGAAGAACTCGGGCACAAACAACAGAAGATTTCTGTGTATTGTGACAGTCAGAGTGCCTTGCACATTGCAAGGAATCATGCCTTTCATTCAAGAACAAAACACATTGGAGTACAATATCACTTTGTTTGGGAAGTAGTAGAAGAAGGAAGTGTTGATATGCAGAAGATTCACACTAAAGATAACCTAGCAGATGCCATGACAAAACCAATCAACACAGAAAAGTTTGAATGGTGTAGATCCTCATACGGCCTATGGAATACATGAGCAACATAAATTTTGAAAATTTATCAAAAATTAGCTTTAAGTGGGAGATTGTAAAATTAGTAAAGCTAATTTTAGAAATATATAAATAAATAATAACTAAATAAAATGAGAGGTAATAAACAATCTTAGTTTATAACGTTAGAATTTTAGTGGTTGAAAAAGAGAAGAATTATATACCTCTAATTGACGGATGGTTCATATTGAAGAGACTCACCTATAAATTGAGTTTTTCTTTAATTCATTTCAATCAAGTCATCCAGATAGAATAACATAATATTTCTTTGAGTAGTTTTCTCCTATATATAGAGAGAGAAGTGTGTTCTCCTTTTGTCAAGAGAGAGTGTTATTGTAGTCTCCTTGTGATAGAGAGAAGTTGTAATTCTCAAAGAAAGTTATTCAATTGTTTTCATATTTTATACAAATTTCTAATTTTTCATCTCTATATTTTGTTGTGTCATTTGTCTGGTACCTAACAATTTCTACCAAAAATTGCATCTCTCTCATCTTCTCTTCTCGTTTTCTAAATTTTTGCTTTCTCAGTTTTTTAAATTTGGGCATGAAACGTGAACATACAAACACATATGAGAATATAAGAGAAAATTAATAAAGGTTTTGAATTTAAATTCAATTAAAATTCTCGCCCAACACTTTTTTCACATAAGTTTTTTGTATTTGTATTATTTTATTTTATATTTTATAGATTTTTAGTGATGTGCCACATGTCTATCACAGGAAGCTCTACTTGTCAATTATACAAACTGCCACTTGTCAAGCAACTAACATACTACTACTCTCTTATTATATATTAACAAGTGTATTAACCCGTGCCATATATGTGATAAAATTGAAATTATGATTTTAAATTATTTTGTTAAGATTAATTTAAATTATAATAATTTGATTAATAAAAATATAAAATGTTATGTATTATTTATTTTTTCTTAATTTAGTATTAAATATATTAACTCTAAAATAGTTATTAATTGGTTTTAGTAATCTACTTTTTTTAATAAATCAAACATATATACTCAATGTGATCATAAATAACTTAATAATACTTAGACCTACCAACAAATTTTTATATGTTGTTTTACTGTCAAGTAAGAACATATCAAAATTAGTTCAAAATAAATAATAAATTATTAGAGAATTTTAATGCACAAAATTTTTTAATAAACAATAAATAATTTAAATCTACTAAAAAATAACTCAACACTTTTCTTTGATGCCTGCAAAACATATACCTGAAATAATATTATATCAATGTTAGTATACAGTTTTACAATCATCGACCGTATTTACTATACATGACTCATTCTTAAAAGTTATTCTACACACGTGTGCAGTCGGAAGATAAATTATTGGATTTTATTTTATTTTTTTAAATTATTATAATTATGCATTATTCATTAAATGCTAATTGTAATATTGTAATATAATTATTAATAAAGATATTTTTCTAAAATAAATTTAGAAGAGAGAATAGTGCTTTCATTTTGGAAGAAAAATAAATTCACGAGAAATTGATACCTCACTTTTATTAGTTGATAATGTATTAAATATTGATTTTATATAATTATAATAAAAATATTTCTCTAAATTATTATAATCATGCATTATTCATTAAATGTTAATTGTAATATAATTATAATAAATATATTTTTCTAAAATAAATTTAGAAAAAAATAGTGATTTCATTTTAGAGAAAAAAATGAATTCACGAGGAATTAACACCTCACTTTTATTAGTTGGAGAAAAAATTCAATTTTAGTATATTTTGTCATTATTATACATTTTTCTCTAATCATATATCCACTATTTTCTTTTCTTTGTTTCAGCATTTTGAACCTGGGTTTAACTTCTCGTAGTTCTCACTTCTCAGTCATTCTATTAGATGTAGTTGATAACTATTGAAATTCTTCGATTAATATAGGAGAAAAATATATTATTATATGATAGAATTAATATGAGTATATTTTATTATTAAATAAACAAAGTTAATATAAAATAAAATTATACATAAAAAAGCAAAGAAAATAAAATTAAAATAGCAAAAGTGACAAAAATATTTTTATAATTTTGTTTTATCATTTTTATGTATAGAAGATTAGAAAATATTAAATTTTTAACTAAATTAATTTATATTTATTATATTCAATTTAAATAAGTAATAAATTATCTTATTTTAATTTATTCCTTAAATTTATATATCATAAAAATTAAATCAAATAATTAATATACATAATTTTAAATTGTGTGATACTTAAATATCTATTCAAATCAATTAGTTGATATAATTAATTCATCATAATGAATTTTCTTTAATGAGTTAAACAAAATAAAGCAGAAGCATGCTACGTTGATTCTATCATTAAAGGTAAAAATTCGATTTTTATATAATAGAATAGATAGAATAGATAATATAATAGACGGCGAGAAAGAGAAAGATAAACATTTTAGATCTTAAGTTGTTTCATTTGGATGTTGCAATGTGGGTATCACATTATTTTACTTATTCTACCCTATGGACCCTTTTGTAACTTTATTTCAGTATCAATGGAATTTCACTACTTTTAAGTACTAAATTAAAATTCAAAATGAAATAAAAAAAAAGTAAAGAGTATAAAATTATTGATTGAAAAACACTCTAAATAATAAAAAGCCAAATTAACTTTAATATTAAATTCATTAATACGATTTTAATTTTATATAATAGTTAGATAATAGATTAGTAAAAGCAAAGGGAAGAATGGCTTTAATTAGTATTTGATAAAATATTCATTTAAAATAATTAAAAAATATAAAATTATGATATTATTAAAAATAATACATTTTTATGTTAAAAAATTATATTTAAATAAAATATTTATGAAATATAAAATTCAGAGTAACATAGCTTCATGAACATTAATCATTAATCAATTATGAACTAACATAAAATTATAATATAATTTATTTATGAAAAACTAATCAATAATTAATATTAATAAATATAAAAATCATCCAAACACTTTGATTAAAAGTATGAGTGGTTAATTATTATTCATTATTAATAATATTTTGTTCATAATAAAAACTGAAAATATAATTATTCAGATTTAGATTTTAGAAAAATAAATGTATAAATAACAAATGATCTATTTTATCATATATATTATAAATTAATGAATTAAACTAACTGATATAATGAATTATAATTAATTAATTGGTATAAATTATAATAAATTATATGATATTTAAAAAGAAAATAAAATAAATAAAAAATAAAAAAATAAAAGAATAGAAGACTACAATAAAATAAATTGAATGTGAGTTTTTTTTTTTTTACAAATTTTATATCACATCTGCTTCAATAATAATAAATAAAAATACATCAACTTAATATCTAAGAGAAAATGATGAGATAAAATCATAAAATAATTCTAAAATAAAAGCTTAAATTAAACCATAATATCATTGCACAACACAAATTGAAAGTAATTTCATACTACGATATACCACACAAATAGGTAAATGACTTAAGCTTAATTACGGATTTTTTTTATTTATACATACATGATAATACCATGGTCTATAAATGCTTAATGGATAATATATCATATATTGCTCTGAATGATGAGCACGTGAGTTGAAGAGTGTGTGCTGATTTGTGTGCATGATAGTTGCCTTCTTATGACGACGCCTCGTAGGAAGAAAAAGAATTGTTGTAAAAGCTACTCAATGAAAGAGTAATTGGTAAATGAATGATATTTTCTTCTAGCATATATGATCTTTTATAGTGGTAAAATAAAAATGAAAGGAATAAAATTTTGTATTTTTATATTAGAAATAGAATTTGATATTTATCCTAATAAAATTAAATAACTAATTAGTTATATTTAAATAAATAAAATAAATTAAATAAAAATATTTTTAAGAATTAATCAAATCAATTAGTCAATACAAATAATTAGTATAATTAATTTTATTTGATTTATTGAATTCAAAAAATAAATTAAAAAATAATTGATTGAATTAATTAGTTGATATAATTAATTTATTATAATTGATTGGATTTAATGAATTAAAAAAATAAATAGAAAAACATAGGGGACAATAATTTTTTTAACTAAATTAATATGTATTTATTGTATTTAATCAGTATAAGTAACAAACCATCTATGTAATTATGTACCTTATAAATTAATGAATTAAAATAATTGATATAATAAATTATAATTATTTAATTGATATAAATTATAATAAATCGTGTGATATTTAAATACCTAATCAAATCAATTAGTTGATATAATTAATTTACTATAATAAATTGCATTCAATGAGTTATAAAAAATAAATTAAGAAACACGCTAAGAAGTATGCCACGCCCATCATGAAGTGCATAAATTTAATTTTTATACAATAAAAATATACATTCTTATATATGTTATAAAAATATGATTTGATTCCATTAACTTGCTTATTTTTTTTAACTTTCCACCTATATTCAGCATGGAATTTTAATTTTTCTAAAATAAATTTAGAAGAGAGAATAGTACTTTTATTTTGGAGAGAAAATAAATTCATGAAGAATTGACACCTCCCTTTCATTAGTTGATAATGCATTAAATATTAATTTTATATAATTATAATAAATATATTTTCCTAAATTAGTATAATCATACATTATTTATTAAATGTTAATTGTAATATAAATATAATAAAGATATTTTTCTAAAATAAATTTAGAAGAGAGAATAGTGCTTTCATTTTAGAAGAAAAATGAATTTATGAAAAATTGACACCTCACTTCAATTAGTTAGGGAAAAATACAATTTTAGTATATTAAGTAGAAGTATATTATTATTATTATTATTATTATTATTATTATTATTATTAAAAATATTTTTGATTGATAATTGATAAGTAGTTTAATAATGTATTAAATATGAATTTTATATAATTATAATAAAGATATTTTCCTAAATTAGTATAATTATGCATTATTCATTAAATGCATTCATTTTGGAGGAAAAATGAATTCATGAGGAATTTACACCCCACTCTCATTAGTTGAGAAAAAACCAAATTTTAATATATTAAGTAAATTATATAAATAGAAATACTTGCTAAGTATATATAAAAGAGGAGATATATAATTATATATAATATAATTGCTATATATGTAACGGATATAAATTGTTATAATTATAGAGAATTATTATAATTATATTAAATTTAATTATGAATGTAAATAAATAAAAGTGATAATAATTAATATTATTTTTTTCTTTTTAACATTTAATATTACTGTAAATATAAAAAATATTGAGAAAAAAAGTAGATACTGACTTTATTTTATTTTATTTTACGTCATGAATTTCTTTACTAAAATTAATGGAGAAAAAAATATTTATGATTATATCAATCTCAATCACAATAAATAAGATGAATCGGTTGAGCAACTAACAAATTTAACGAGTAAATGTTATTTTCCATTTATGAAAAAAATGAGGTAACATGCATGTGTATATTAATATAGGAAGAATATATACTCACAACTTTAAAATCTTCAAGAATATTTGATTGTATCATCCTTTATTTTTATTAAATATTTATATTAATTCAATTAAATGAGTGTTTTAATAAAAGAAAAGATTATTATTATTATTATTATTATTATTATTATTATTATTATTATTATTATTATTGAATAATAACGATAATTATCGTTATTAATATTAAATTGGTTATTAATATATATATTGAATTATCATTAATATTAAATTAGTTTTATATATATATATTTATTTATTTATTTATTTATTTATTTATTTATTTATTTATTTATTTATTTATTTTGTTGCTTCTACAATCGTGCAATAATATTTCCTTTTATTTGTTAACTAATTTGTTAACTAATTAAACTTGGTTATTTATATTAAATATATTTAATGATTACTAAAAATTAATCATATAATTATCATTATTAGTAACCAATTATTAATAACCAATTTATATTTCTCTAAAATATAATTTTCTATCTTTTTATTATTATTATTATTATTATTATTATTATTATTATTATTATTATTATTATTATTATTATTATTATTATATAGGTCACCATTAAGATAATAACTTGTCACTAATAAAATTTTAGGATAATGAATAAAAAATAAAATTATATCAATATAATTAAAATTAATATAATTAAAATAGTTAAAAATATTTTTGATTGATAATTAGGTTAATAATGCATTAATTATTGATTTTATATAATTATAATAGAGATATTTTTTTAAATTAGTATAATTATGAATTATTCATTAAATGCTAAGTATAATATTATATAATTATAATTAAGATAATTTTCTGAAATAAATTTAAAAGAGATTATCTTAAATTAGTATAATTATGTATCATTCATGAAATATTAATTATAATATAATTATATCAATTAAAGATAATTTTTAAAAATAAATTAAAAAGAAAGAAATAGTGCAATCATTTTGGAGAAAAAATGGATTCACGAGAAAATGACACCTCACCATCATAAGTTGGGGGAAAACCCAGTTTAGTATATTAAGTAGATTTGTATAAATTATAATAAATTATATAACATTTAAAAAAAATAAAATGAATAAGAAGAAAATAAAAATAAATAGAATAGATAAAAGACTACAATAAAATAAATTGAATGTGAGAGTTTTTTTTTTGGTACATTTCATATCACATCCGTTTCAATAATAATAAAAATAAAAATACGTCAACTTGATATCTAAGAAAAAATGATGAGATAAAATCATAATACAGTTATAAAGTAAAAGCTTAAATTAGAACACTATCATTACACAACACATATTGAAAGTAATTTCACACTACAATATACCACAAACATGTAAATGACTTAAATTTAAATATGAAACATTTTTTATTTATGCATACATGATAACATCATGGTCTATAAATAATTCATAGATAACATATCTTATATAGCTCCGAATGATGAGCACGAAAATTAGAGAGTGTGGTAGTTTGTGTCCACGATAGTTGCCTTCTTGCAACGACGCCTTACAGGAAGAAAAAGAATTGTTGTAAAAGTTATCAAATGAAAGAGTAATTGGTAAACGAATGATATTTTCTTCTAGCATACATGGTCTTTATAGTGGTAAAATAAAAATGGAAGGAATTAAATTTTATATTTTTATATTAGGAATAGAATTTGATATTTATCCTAATAAAATTATTATTATTATCAATATAAATGGGTTAACAACTTGTCACTAATAAAATCATTGGATAATGAATAAGAATTAGAAAGATATCAATATAATTAAAATGAATATAATTAAAATGTTTAAAAATATTTTCGATTGATAATTAATTTAATAATGCATTAAATATTGATTTTATATCATTATAATAAAGATATTTTCCTAAATTAGTATAATTATGTATTATTCATTAAAATAATTAAAAATATTTTTTATTAATAATTGATAAGTAGTTTAATAATGCATTAAATATTGATTTTATAATTATAATAAAGATATTTTCCTAAATTAGTATAATTATGCATTATTCATTAAATGCATTCATTTTGGAGGAAAAATGAGTTCATGAGGAAGTGACACCTCACTTTCATTAGTTGGAGAAAACCCAATTTTAGTATATTAAGTAGATAGATAATAAAATAATTAAAAAGATAAAATTGAATAAAAATATATTGAGTGGTTTTACTTTTTTAGAAAATACCATAAAAAAAGAGACAAGTTATTCCCTTAGGCTAGGCTACAGAAAAAATGAGGAAATTACAATCTTGTACTTCTGTGTTGTGTTGTTTTATTTGTTACACTTTTACTTTTTTTTTTTTTTCCTTCTAACTATTAACCAATTTTAATTGATCATTTTATCTCTCTTTGTTATTGTTTTTTTTTTCTTCCTTTTTATTTCTCCAAAACAGATGACTTCCTTCCTTTGACACGATGTAATACTTTATTTGCTATTTATTTTACAGGGATATTATTAATAATTTATTATTAATTTATTATTATATAAGATAAAACTATTTTGTAATTTAGTTTTGTTTTTCTTGTATATATATAGTACTTATTTATTAATCTAATTTTTTTCAATATATTAGAAACATGTTATTTTACTAAATGTATATTATTTTTCAAAATTTTAAATATTAATTATTTTAAATATTAATATATTTTTATTAAGTTATTTAAAAAAGAGATAAAATTAAAAAAGAATGAAAAAAGGTAAAAAAAATTATTTTCAACCATAATAGATCTATTTAATATGCATGACCATTTTCTTTCTTTTATTTTTGTTTGCTTTTTCATATTTAAAATAATTTAGAGAGAGACAAATTTTAATAATAGATTATAAAAATATTTTAAACATGATATATTATGTTATATTTAAGTACTATAATATAAGAAAGAAATTAAATCAGATCAAATATAGTGTAAGTATGATTTCTTTTAGTTTATTTATAACTACAAAAAATAATATTAACATTAACGATAAAAAATTAATAAAAAAATTTGAGAGTCTAATTATTTTTGAATAAAAATAGTGAGATTCACACATGATAAAAATTATATATTTAATGGTAATTAATTTTTTACTTTTGTCATTTTACAATTCTCTTCATTTTAAAAGATCAGTTAATACATTGAATAACTTAAAAAAAAATAAGTGTTTGGTTGGATTTATTTTCAAAGAAAAAATATATTTTTTTTAAATTATAAAGTACATACTTTTATTAAATTTAAACATCTTTAAATACATCTTTTAAAAAAATATTTTTATTAAAAATTAATTATTTTTTTTAAAAACCAACCATACTTTACTTTTGAAACCATTAGAAGTAAAAAGAAAGAGTTTTAATTTTTTTTATCAAAATAATAAAAAATAAAATAATTTAAATTAAATAATTTTGTTTCAACAGTAAGAAAGTGAATTGTAGTAATATATTATTGTCATGTTTGCAATATTAGATTTTAAGTTTTTATAAATTTAAGAATAAATCATCTATCTAAATGAATCTCGTTTAATATTATCCGTTTATTTTTAATTCTTTTGTTATTAATATGTCTTATACAAATCTTTTTGAGTTAGAATGATTTAGTAATAGATATTAGTAAATTGTCTTAGACTATAATAAAAGATAGAGATATAGATAAATTATTTTAACTAAGTACGATTTAGTAGATAATACAATTATATATAGTTCAGTTGAAGCCAATTTATTAAAAGATGAGAATTTATATAAATCGGTTTTAGCCATTTTAATTTACTAAAAGAGAAAAATATATAAACATTAAAAATAATAAATAATTAAAAAATTTGAGAATTAACTAAAATCAAAGCTACTCATGCATTATATCTGTATTGTTTTTCTAAAATGTTATAAAAATTAGAAAGTTAAATAAATTTATATTAGTATTTTTAAAATTAAAAACAATTAGGATTAAAAGCTTTTTTAATAATTACTGAAATAACACACTACTATTATTTCTTATATTTGTATATTTGTTTCTTCTCCTTAAAAAATCAAAACATGTAGGTATTCTTTTGTTCTTTATAAAAAAAAAAAATAGAAGTTGCTAGGTGTATCGTGTTTATTATATTTTATTGATAATCAAATATATAAGTTTTCAATAAAATAACTTTAATAAGTATTTATCTAAACAATAGTATTTACCCATTAATAATAGAATTAAATGATATGATTGTATTAAAATTTAGAATTAATCATTTATAAAACTAATCGCAATGAAATATATTTAAAATAAAAGGATTAATTATCTTTTTTATAAGTGTAATTTTTTTTATGCTTCTATAAGTATAATTTTTATTTGACTATTTATCTATTATTATATAGAGAAAAGGACTATTGTCACACCTCAATTAATAAAATTTTATTTAATCATCTTAAATTATCTTTTTTTCTATTTTATACCTAAATTAATATTACCCAAATTTATTATCGCTAATACTATAAAATTAAATTAATGTTTTTTTAATCATATAATAATAGTCATGTGCATATATAATACATGGCATATAGTATATAGTATATGATAATTAAAAAAAATTTACAGATGAATTATTAAGGTACAACATATATATTCTGAATTTTTATCTAACATTATTTTATTGTGTCTATGCAATTTAAACTAATAGCGAGTAAATTAAAATTATAAAAAATGTTCATGTCAATTTTACAAATTTTATATAAATTTACTTATTTTATTTGATAATTATATAATTCTTTAGAAAAGAATTTTATTCTAGTATTTGAATAAAATAAAAATTATTTTTAAATAAAAAAAGAATTATGTTAACATTGATTTTTAATTAAATTTAGAAATTATTATTATTAATAAAAAAATTATTTGACTCGAATTTTTATGTTTAAAAGAAATTTATTTAATTTTTTATTTGATTCTTTTAACCATTTCATGGCTCAGTCAATTTCAAAAACTTCTATTCATAGCATCCGTCCTAACATAGCTGCTAGATCACTATTCTTTTCTTCTATTTAGTGTTTATTCTAGGAATTTTTTTGACATTCAATACATACTAATGGACAAAAATTTAACTTGTAACTGAACATTTGAAAATTTTCCATACTTATTAATTTACATCTTATGTACATACATTTGTATCGATTTTATCCATTTATCCAATAGGAAACATTTTAAGTGCACCGGAAGTACCGGTGCACCAGTTGTTTTAACAGTTGATCTGAATTATAAAAAATATATATAATATATATTAATTGAAATCAACTGTTAAAACAATTGGTGCACCAGTACTCCCCGGTGCACTTGAAATGTTTCCTATCCAATAATCCAATTCCAAACGTCTCTCTTTTGTTCTCCAAAAAGCACTTCAATTACACTCTTCACTTTTCAACAACCAAAGTACAAGTCGTTTACACGTAAGACCCTCTTTTGACGATGCTTACCCGCAAATCTCACAGGAAGCTTTAGACCTCCGCCCGCCGGGTTCTCCTCCCAGCTCTCTGCTCCGCTGCCCTCACCTCTCTCACTCTCACACCTTCTCTTCTTCTGCCTTTGCTCTTCGTTCTACAGCTTATGCTTATTTTGACGTGAGTTTCACCATTCTACTTCACTTGGTCTTGGGGTTATTTCAATCGTCATGCCAACTTGTTTATTCTCTTCTTTCGCAGATGCTCAGTTGCTTCACCTTTTATTTGATCAAGAATCACATTGATTTTTTGCTATGTTTATGCTATTTGTTAATTCTTACTGCCATTACTAGCTAGCTAGGTTGATCAATTGTTTCCCCTTCTATTTTCGCACTAAATAGTCACACCAATTTCGCTCTTAGACTTTGATACAGTTAATTTATGAGGTGCTGTTGTGATGTTGCCCATTACGTATAGTTATAATTGGTGGCTGCATAATAATTAAAAGTAATGAAAGTTTGATATGTTTTTGGAAGCCTTTCTATGTGAATTGGAGTGAGTTTGAGTGTTTATTTCACCATATTCGTTGAATTTCCGTGTTCTAGTTCAATTTTCTGCATTGGAAGAGGCACTGCTTTTCTACTCAACCTGCACTACAACTTTCGGCCTGTAAGATCGTGGATGTGCCGTTGGCACAAACTGGTGAAGGTATTGCAGAATGTGAGCTTCTCAAATGGCATGTCCAAGAGGTGAGTGAATTCCTATATTGCTCTATTTGTCAATTAATGAGATTGTATTCCCTTCTGCGACTGTTGGTGATTCAGAAACTACAAAGTCACTTGATTCTGATCAAATATTAGTTAATGAGTCCGCATCGGCTACAGCGGCTCTTGGTAATTCAAATAATGTAGAGCTACTAGATTCTGATCTTGAAAAAGGAAAACGTGCTGCGGTGTTATCAACACCTGCTGTAAGGAGTCTTGCAAAGCAACATGGTATAGACATAAATGAAGTATGTGGAACTGGAAAAGATGGAAGGGTATTGAAAGAAGATGTGCTCAATTTTGCTGCTAAGAAGGGAATAATTAGAAATGCATCTGCTGCTTTACATGCTGATAATGTAGAGCAGCCTCAAGGATCAGAAGGATATAGTGTGACACCTGAGTATAAATCACCATCAGAGGACAGGATACTTCCCCTAAGGTAAAAGCATCCATATGAATCTGAACCCCTTTTCTTCTGTGTCTTTCTTACGAGACAATGATACATGTCAACCTGGAAAGAAAACTGTGACGACCTTGAATGTTGCAATAGCTTGGAAGTTAATTATTTTCTTCTCTAATCTCTTTTAGGGGATACCAAAGAGCAATGTAAAATCAATGTCTCTGGCTGCCAAGGTGCCACATTTCCATTATGTGGATGAGATAAACTGCAATGCTCTAGTGGAGCTTAAAACATCTTTTCAGAAAAACAATCCTTATCCAGATGTCAAGCACACTTTTCTGCCAATATTAGTCAAATCACTGTCAATGGCCCTCACCAAGTACCCCTCTTTGAATAGTTGCTTCAAAGAGGATTCAATGGAGGTCATATTCAAAGGTCTGTCTCTTAAACATTACAGGCTGAACTCTCGATATGTCTTGCTAGCCTTCTTTGAAGGTTGAATGTGTTTGAATTTTGGTAGATTCAATGTTTTTCTGGTTATAGTTGGTTGATATGTGATGTCTGTTAATTCAATAGTTTATTTGAGGCATTAGCCGTCAATTTGGATCTGACAAGATGGGTTTACTTGCTATAGGTTCACACAACATTGGAGTTGCTATGGCTACTCCAAATGGTCTAGTTGTACCAAACATAAAGAATGTCCAGTCTCTTTCAATCTTGCAGGTCAGTTTTCAATCTTATGATTGCTTTATGCACACATTGTTATTTCGATGAAAGTGCATGTCATCAGTTAGAGGGGTCTGGAAGATAAATATGATTCATAATTTGAACTGCTTGAACAACATATATTTTAGTTCTTGACTTACCATTTTTCTCTTTAGCTGGACTGGTGGTATTGGACTCAGCTCTGGAATGGAGACTTGGGAGAAAGAAAATAGTTTATGAAAATTTTAACCTAATTCTCTAAAATATATTAATTATGTGCTTAATTTGAAACTTTTAATTAAAAATAAATGATTTCAACATTCTAATGTATATATGAGAAAATTTTATTTTATCTAAAAGAATTGTATTCTCTTTTTGTATTATCACTTTTTAATCTAATAGTAAAAATAAATAGAATAAATAAAAGGTTGAATTGTTTATATATTCGTAATTTTTTTTAAATTCAAAAATATTTGACTATTTTAATATTTTGCATTGTTATTGTGGCAATATAATTCGTCACTGACATATTGTAAAAAAAAAAGTAAGTAAATTATGTAAAGAAAATGTTTTGTGATTTTTTTTAATAATGAAAAAGCGGAACATATAATGATGCTAATACACAATTTAGATTATTTTCGGGGAATCCATCCCTGAAAAGAGAAAACAAAAATAAAAGTATGCATACAACATGCCTCTTTTCTTATTTAATGTGTTGGATACAAATCGACATACATGGAGAAAGAGAACTAACAGCTTCATCATATGATATTATTTATTTACTAGAACTTGCTTTCTCTTCGTCTGTCTTTGGATTGGTGCAATCGCAAGGGTTGAAACCTTTCTGAAGCAACTTCTCAACCTCTTCAAACTGAAGCCCTTTGGTCTCTGGTACCAATAGATAGATGGCAACGAGTCCAATTGTGGAAAACCCAGCAAAGAGGAGGAATGTTCCTGCAGCCCCAAGTGCATGGATGAGTGACAAGAATGTCAAACTCACTATGAGATTAGCACACCAGTTTGAAACTGCTGCTATGCCTCCACAAATTCCCCTGAATCTCAATGGGTAAATCTCTGAGTTCAAAACCCAAGGCACTGATCCCATTCCAGGAGAGTAGGCTAGGATATATAGTCCCAACACTATAACTGCAAGCACTCCAATTTTGCTTGGGCATCCATCAGAAAACCACACGCGCTTTTGCTCACCGCACACCACTCTGACTTCCTTTGTTTCCGCCAGGCATGCTCCTGGAAGATGCTGCATCATGTTCATTGATTATGTTAAGATTAGATTAGACTAATACATAGATATATATAAGTTGAAAGAGATGGAAGTGATGAACTTACATTGCCTCCGGTGCTGGCACAGAAGGCACATTCAGCTTTCAAACATTTCATGCAGTTCCATGAAGAGACATTAGGGGCATCAAGATAAGCCTGGCATGTAGCGTTAGCACCAAAGCTGAGGGTGTCAACGTTGTCAATTGGAGGAGCGGTGGTAGCTGCCTGATAGAAAACTCCGGTTAGAGTGAGGAGGCAAACGATGATTGCAATAAGGGATAGGAGCATGAGCTTTCTCCTTCCATATTTATCGATGCAAAGCATGCTGAGGATAGATCCAACGGCGTTGAGACCAGATGTGACGAGAGAGAGTGCAAGTGCGGTAGATTTTGATGCAATGCCGGCAAACTGAACAATGGTTGGGCTGTAATACATGACGGTGTTGATGCCAACGAATTGTTGAGCGACTTGAGCAGTCACGCCTGCATACAATCCTCTTCGAACAGCAACGTTGCTGAAAGCAGCCTTCATTTTCTCTCCAAGAGTTTGACCGATCAACCCTTCCTCTTGCTTCTCTTGTTCCACAGCTTCTCTCATTGCTTTTATCTCCCCTTCAATCTCGTCTGCTCTGTAAATCTTTTCCAGGATTTTCCTTGATTCATTTTCTTTTCCCTGGTTGTACAACCACCTCGGTGACTCAGGAAGGGTCAGCATTAAAACGAACTGAACCACCGCCGGAAGTCCGGCCACCCCAAGCATCCAACGCCATGTTCCAGGAGTCTGTATATTATGTTAAATAGTTTAGTCAACTATGTTAAATTACCTAATCTTTTTAAGTTATTATCCGAGTAGATATATATACCTTGGTGAATGCGAGGTTGATAAGGTAGGAGAGAAACTGGCCAAAGGTAATGAGGAGACCATTTATACAAACGAGAGCTCCTCTAATGGCAGCTGGAGAGGCTTCTGAGATATAGAGAGGGGAAGTCATGGAAGCTATGCCAACTCCAAAACCAACCAAAATTCTTCCAACGATGAGGACCCAAGGAGCAGGGGCAATAGCCATGACTATTGCGCCAAGAAAGAAAACAATATCAGCCCCCAAGATAGAGGTCTTACGGCCGAGCATGTCGTTCATCCATCCACCAAGTGCAGCACCAATGATGGCTCCCGCTACAGCCATACTTACAATGACTTCCTGCAACCATAATTTCTTATCAACTTCTACAAAGTCTTCGCGAATGTAAAGCAAGGCTCCTGAGATAACACCGGTATCGTAGCCGAAGAGGAGACCTCCAATTCCGGCCGATAGAGCAAGGCGCATGATGTATGGCGAACTGGTTGCTCTTTTCCAGAATTCCGTGAACTCTTGCTTACTCGCTGCCTCCGGCCCTCCTTCCATTCTTACTGATCACCTTATTAATTTAATGTCAACCCTATTGATGATTTCTAGCTTTCCTCTACCACTTGCACCCCCTCCACGCTGAAAATATTATTATTTCATCCATCATTGTTTATTTATGCATGCAATTAATCTCATGCGTTTCATAACATCATGCAGACTTTCAATTATTAAGTAAAATTTGATCTCAACGATAATTAATCAATAATATCTATTCTTTCTTATTCCGATCTTAACACCTTCTCAAAAAGGTAATTATTATTGTTCCTAATTAACTATGTAGAGTTGTGATCAGCAACACAAAAACAATTAGGAATATATTCTATCATATCATTATTATTTATTTATATATAAAGAAGTACAATCCAAAAAAGAATTGAGATAAATTAAACAGATAAGATATGTTACGTACTTGTACGACAGAAAAAACAGAGAGAAAATGAACTATCTTTAGAAAACGATGACACTTTGATGTTAAACTTTCGCAGAAGGTCTCTCAGACCAGTTGTGTGGTATTACGCTCCTTTTTTCCTCGAAGGTTCGAAGTTATTGTCGTTGGTTTAAATTCTGTCTTTTCTCTCCTTTATATATAAATCTTCTCCGTTAGTGGCAGCTAATATATTCATATCTTTAACAAACAAGAAGGCACCAAAATCTGTCTATAGTAAATAATAAGCAAACATTGTCATATTATATTCAACCGTCTTAACCGTATATTAGTTTTTTTAATCCTATCTAATTTCTTGTTTTTTTTTCGTAAAAATTGATCTGTTTTTTCATGTATCTTATCTATAACTAAAGCTAAGTTCTCTAACAAAATAGTAAAATACACGAATTAGAGAGATACAACAAAAGTTTAATATCAGAGTGTTGTGGTTTCCATAACAAAGCTTATTTTCTCTGCTTTTTTTAGTACTAAGTATATAACATGCTTCGTCTGATTAGTTTGTCTTAATTCTTTTTTGGATTGTATTTTTTCTTTATATATAAATAAATAATGATGTTATGATAGGATATATTTTTAAGTATTTCTAAGTTCATGATCGCAACTTTATTATATTCAATCATGTCTTAACCGTATATTAGTTTTCTTATTCTTATCCAATTCTGATTTTGTTTTGTTTTGTTTTTTTTTTTTTTTTGTTAAAATTGATCTGTTTTTTCACGTATCTTATTTATTTATAATCTAAATAAAGCTAAGTTCTCTAACAAAATAATAAACTAAAATAAAAAACAAGAATAAAATAGCTGCTTTTTTTTTTATTTTAACCAATATATAAAAGTCAAACCCTTCAAGTTATGTAATTTTATTATTACTTTATTTGAAAAGACAAATAAAGTCGCACTGGTGATACGCTTCTAAGGAGACCAATATTACTTTAATAATTTGAAAATTTTCAACATTTTAATATATTCAAAATGTATTCTCCATTCTATAACCAAGAACAAAAGTTAATTAATCAATTCGAAACATGTTTCGAAGTGAATATTTATTTGTTGAGGTGTTCAAAAAAAAATAGTTTGTACTAAATTATAATTTAGCCTCTAATATTTTTTAATATAAATTATTAGTTTTTAATAAAAGAAATTGATAGAGGATAACAATATATGTATATCAGAAATTGTCGATATGATGATGTGTTTTAAAGAGGTTATGCTCCAAGTAACCATGATGTTATAAGGAGAGAACATGGAAGAGAAGAGAAGGGTAAAATGCTATTCCAATTAGCATCATAGTAAATATATCACTCCCTTATGTTTTTATCTTTTACCTTCATTTGTTACATGTCAATATTTTCTACATCCTCATTTTTATGTATATATGTAACAAACAAAAATATGTATAGATGTATACCGAAAGTCACCACAAAAGTCCCATATATAGATGTATGTACCAATAATTTCTTATATAGTCATAGTTTTTTGAGGTCATATTATATATTCTCACCACAAAACTGATTTGAGAGACCTTCTGTGATTCATTCCACCGACGACAAACCATTGCAGGTCATCAAACACATCGTTTCACTAAATTGAGTTATATTGGATTAAACCCGATAGTAAATGATGCACCAATTTAATATATTTTTCCTTAAAAAATTACCGGCAGATTTATCGTCGAAAAACAAAATCTACCAATAATTAAAAAATCTTACGAATTCGACGTGGTTACCGTCGACAAATCCGACGGTACTCAACATTTTTCTTGTAGTATTTTTTGCCTTTTGCGCTTGTTTCACAAATCTATATAATTTTTTGTTTTCTTAATCAATGCGCAAAGGAGCGTATGTATGATTGGTTATATAATTAAGTTTAATTAATCATATAAATAAATGCTAATATATTTTCCTATTAATTATTTTAATGATTCCAAAATTCTAAAAACTTATTTTGACGTAAATATTTTTTCAAACAGACAAAATGTTAAAATTTATAATTATTATTGAAAAGAAATATATATTTTAAAATATTATTAATATAAATATGCAAATTTACTTTTAAATATGAAAAAATATCCAATTAATTTTTTTCATCTTTACCATATTTGAGTCGGTGCAAAATTCAGTTGATTTATTTATTGCTAAATACTCGTTTATCATTACTGTAATTAGAATTGTAAAATATAATTAATTAAAATTGTTTTTCCTCGCTTCTTTTATTAATAGTTATGAATGGTAGATAAAAAAAAGAAAGAAATTCTGGTTAGAGCATCTTTATCACTTCAATTTTTTTAGTGTATTAAATTACTAATTATTAATTATTTATATCTATGCATGATCTTTGTTGAAACATGCACATATTTTGTATTTTAATTATATTAAGCACAAACAATTTAACCATAATGGCCCATTATTTGAATTAATCATCTAATAACTCAATTTCCTAACTAAATTATTGAACATATTATTATATAAGTATATAACTATAATCAATCTAAATTTTTAAGTACAAGAACAAATATAAAAATATATTATATTACAAGGATAGGTATGATCATTTACGCTATGGTTTGAAAAATTAGACAGAATTTTTTTTAGCATAAAGATTTCAAAAAGCCTTCTCTCCTTTGAGAGGTTCTTTGGTGAAAAATAAAATTAGGTGAACCAAGAAATTTTTTATTAAATTTAGACTAAAAAGATGCACTGCACATGATATTTTTTTTGTGAATTTTTTTAGTGGATGTTTAGGTGTCATTATTTTGATAAAAAATATTTTTTTCAATGACAAAAGATCTTTTTATTTTTTAGTGAATTTGGCAAATTTTTAGTAGTAAAAGTAAAAATACTAGGAAAAAAACATCTTTTTTGAGAAGTTACAATTTACATCTTTTTTTAAAAGATTTTTTTTTCTTAAAAAAAGATATTTTGTAATCATTGATAGACAAAAATATCCTTACTAAAATTTTAAAAAGACACCTTTTACCCACTTTCTTTCATGAATGAATATAGGGCTGCATATGGATCGGATAATATCCGCATATCCGCGGTAATTATCCGCATCCGATCCGAATTTTACGGATATTATCCGATCCGCAGAGTCATCGGATCCGTACTATGGTCGGATCGGATTGCGGATTTGGCAGTGATATCCGCGGATTCGATCCGCAAATCCGCATATCCGCACATCACATATAAATAGCATAGTTTAAGAAAATAAATCCTAATGTGATATGAATTTTAGTGTGTTATTTATGAATTTTATGATATTTTGTTTTTAATTTTTTATGTTGTACTTCAACTTAGAATAATTAAACTTAAATCTTGTGTTATTATTTTGTTTTTGTTATTCAAAAGAACTATTATTGATAATATTTTAGGAGTAAATAGGCTTAAACAGATAAAAAAATGAATTTTTTGGATTTTTTTGTAAAAATAGTCAAATAGAATCTTAAAATAGTTTTTTTTTTTAATTATGCGGATATACCCGATATCCGATCCGCAAGTATGCGGATCGGATCGGATCGGATCCGGCCTAAAAAAATGCGGATATCGTATCCGATCCGATCCGATGAGTGCAGTGCGGATCGGATAGAATTTTAGGCTATATCCGATCCGATCCGATCCGTGTGCAGCCCTAAATGAATATACTATATATTCAATATCTACTTCATGCCTTGAACCTCAGAACCAAGGTTCCAACTCAAACCGCAGCTCCCTGGTAATCTCTGGTTCTCTTCATGCTATCTTTTTTTTTTTTTTTTTTTTATCTATTTTGTGTTTTCAATACATATATGAAAAGTCAATTAATTAATTCATATAAAACCAACGCAACTTTATTTTCTTTTGCTATAATCATATGTGATATCTTTTATTTTTGTTTTTATTTTCATAGATAGATTTATATTTTCTACAATGTTGATCTTGGTTTGATGTTTGAGATTCAATCACATTGAATCATTAATTTCTAGTGTTACGATTTTTAAGAATCTGTATTTGATATTTTGGGAGCATTATTATATAATATTTTGTCAAATTCACTATTGCAAGAATCATGTAATATTTTGAGATAAAATCTTTAACAATTTGATATAAAATATAATCATATATAAATATAAAAAAATATACTAGTATCAAAATATAAAAAAGTAAAAAATCTGAAATGATTCACAAATAAAAATATAACATATTCATTTAGCTTTTGTTCTTCTATACACTCAACAACAAATCATCAGATTCTTTTCTTTTACCCTTTCTTCTTCGTATTATTATAAACTTCATATTACTGTACGTTATTATTATTTGCTTTCTTTTACCATTTTTTCTTCATATTGTTATTATTATTTGCTTTCTTTTCATATTGTCTCTGTCTTCATATTACTTTACGTTATTATTATTTATTATTTATTTTTTTAATCATTTTATCATTATTATTATTAATTTATTTGTGATTTTTATTTGTTTTTTATTATCATAGTATTTTATTTTTATTTAGTATGTTATTATATTCACGATTATTATTTATATTACAATTTATTTTATTAACATTATACATTATAAAATTTGATATAATTTATATAGTATGGCTCCAAAACTAAATCCAAGAAGAGGTTCTAGTCAAGTAAATATTGAAAACGAAGATGCAACAAACGAAGGAGAAGTAAAAACTGTAAAAACAAAATGGGATGATTGGAATACTGAAATATTTTTGACTATCTGTGTGGAAGAAATATGAGATAGTAATAGACCTAATAAATATTTCAATAAAATTGGTTGAAAAAATCTACAAAAAAAAATTTAGAGAGAGAACAGGACTCCCATATGTGCATAGACAACTAAGAAATAGATGGGATGCTATTAAATCTTATTTTCAATTATGGGCTAAATTAATTGGATAAGAGACTGGTCTTGGTTGGGATCATGAGAAAAAAACAGTGTTAACTTCTGAATCTTGGTGGACTGATAAAATTAAGGTATGTTAATTTTACATTATAAAATAATACAATAAGTTAATTTTATTTTTAAAATTTATTAGATATCTTTTATATTTATTCTTTTGCATATTTTAAACAGATTAATCCAGAATTCGCTAAGTTTAAGAATGAAGGTCCTAAATCTTTAGATAGGCTTGAACAATGTTTCAAGGACATCGTAGCTACTGGTTATAGTGCTTGGGCATCATCGGAAGATCCAAATCCTGAAGAATTTAATCAGAACAATGAGGATTTTGAGAGTAGAGGTGACATGAATTATACAAATGAATATATTGAAGAATACATTGCTAATTATACAGTTGTTCAAAGCCCTACTAGAGAGAAAAGAAGGAAGACTTCTAACAAAAAAGTTGAGAAACGAGCTGGAATAGTATCTAGATTACAGGACTCACTTGATCGTATTTTGGTTGGTGTAGAGTCAAAAGCTGCAACTAAGGGAGATGATCCTTGCTCAATAGAAAATTGCATCAAGTTGCTATGCAAATTACCTGACCTAGAACCATATAGTCCACAGTTCTAGTTGGGAATTAGATTAATGGCTAAGCCACAATATAGAAAAACTTTCATTGCATTGAGTGATGATCCTAATCAACAACTTGGATAGCTAGAATCTTTTAAATTGGATGACATGAACCGTCTCTAAACTTTATTTTTAATTTTTTTTTGCATGAATTCTTATTATCGTTATTGTTGAACTTTAATTTAGTGACAATGTTATAATTTATGTTTTGATTTTATATTTTGGAACTTTATTTAATAATGACATTGTGAATAGTATTTTTTGCTTTGTTATCTTATTTTTCATGTTAATTTAAATTATACAGGATGAGTGATTATGAAACAAATAATAATACTGAATATGAAGAGCATGAAAAAGGTTACAAATCAGCCGCTATTAGCTATTTGTGGAGTTGCCAATTATTACTTGCGATATGTCCTCAAACAAGAGAAAAGGACTTCAAAACTATCAGGATATCAATGGCTATTAGAATTAAAGGAGGAGAATGAAATGCGATTTTTTGAACAATTTAGAATGAGAAAATCAGTGTTTAATCGTTTATGCAATGATTTAGTTCTCAATTATGGCTTGAAATCCACACGAGGTGTTAGTAGAGAAGAAATGGTAGCAACATTTTTATACATGCTTGGGCAAGGAGCTTCTTATATAATGTTAGAGAAGCAATTTCAGCATTCAGGTGAAACTATATTTCGTCAATTTCATCATGTTCTATCATGTGTGAAGAAATTGGCAAAAAATATTATTAGACCTATTGATCCTAGTTTTGGAGACACACCTAAATATATTATGGATAATGATAGATATTGGCCATATTTCAAAGATTGTATTAGAGCTATAGATGGTACGCATATAGCCATTCATGTTCACCGAGATGAGTAAGTACGATTTATTAGTAGAAAAGAAAATACTACAACAAATATAATGGCTGTGTGTGATTTTAATATGTATTTTACATTTATATAGGCTGGTTGGGAAGGTTCTGCACATGATACAAGAATTTTTATGGAGGCTCTTTGAACAAAAAAGTTAAATTTTCCACATCCACTAGAAAGTTAGTTATGTCATTTAAGTTTATTTTGAGGTTACATTCATTTTTACGATAATATGTGACTTGATTTTTGTATATTTTTTAATGTATTTCAGGTAAATATTACTTAGTTGATGCTGGTTATCCAACTTTTAAGGGATTCTTAGGACCTTATCGTCATACAAGGTATCATATTCCACAATTTAAACTAGCATCAAATTTTAGATCAAACAATGAAAAGTTCAACTATTGTCATTCAAGTTTAAGGACAGTAATTGAAAGGACTTTTGGAGTATGCAAAGCAAGATGGAAGATACTACAAAACATGCCATTAAGAGCAAAATTTGAAACCCAATGTGATATCATTGTTGCGTGTTTCACCCTTCATAATTTTATAAGAATGATGGATTCTGATGACATAATTATTTTGCAAAAGTTTGAAGATATTATTTCGTTACAAGCCAATGAAAATGACGGTACTACTGTAAGAAATTGATCAACAAATTGTGAAATTAATGAATGGGAAGATCCAACACAAGAAGATGTTCGGGCAATGGAAGAAATAAGAGACAATATAAGAGATCAATTATCGGATCAAATAAATTAGTATAAATAATTATTTTTCTTTTATTATTATTAATGAACTCTTTTATGATTGAATGTCCTTTTAAGTAATTTTATTATTATAAAAGTATTTTGTATTTTTGTATCCAAACAATAACATCTTTTAAATAAGTACTTTTAACTAAAGTATGCAAACATAAAATCACTTTTACTTTTGCAAAAGATCTTTTAAAAAAATATCATTTAAAAAAGATCTTTTTCGAGAATGGCGCCCAAACAAGACCTTAGTTAAATAATAAATTTCATTTTCCACAAAAATTTTTCTCTTTATCATAGTATTATTTTCGGTTCAAATCATTTAAGAAAGATCTTTCTGCCTTCCATTTATTTTCAAAGGAAGAAAGAAAAGAATACTAATCCCCCATTAATACCTTTGACTAGTGTTGGTTTAAATTGGAAAGATTTGGTTTGATATTGACTACTAGCCATTATTAAATTATTACAAGAAAAATGGTCTGTCGCCACACTTTTTTTTGCTACGCTTTAAAAGTGTGGTTGTATGTCCACTTTTCGGCACATTTTGAAAGCGTGGCTATAGGGTTATACATACGGCCAAGCTTAAAAACATGACAATAAATAAAAACGTGGCAAAAAAGCGTGCCAATAGATCGAAAAAAGCGTGGCGATAGAATAATCGACACACTTTCAGATATGACCCTTTCAAAAGCGTGCTGGTAGCTCAAAAAACGTAGCAAAAAGCTATCATTATGCTTTTTTCAAATTTTCATCACGCTTTAAAAGTGTAGCAAAATTGTAGTTTTCTTGTAGTGAATTCATGAGATGCTTTAAACTTTTTAATTTGTAGCTCAATGTATTCTTAAGTGAGCCTATACCACTCATTCTTTTGAACATTTTTTCAAGTTTAAACTTAAACTCTCTTATTATGATTCCCAAAATAAGCCTAACCCACTCATGCTACTTACTTTCTATTTATATATCTCTCTGTTGTAATCAACTCCTAAAGTCAAGGTGCTCTTATCACTCATTTAGTTATTTTGATTTTCTCTGCTCCTAAATGTGCATTTGAAAGGGGCATTTTCTCCATCGCCTAAATTTCTTGGCTGCTAGGGCGTGTCAAGATTGTGGCATTATCTTAGAATGTGAAGGTGAAGGTGAAGATACAACACCTGAAACAGATTTTTGAGTCTAGTAAATAATAATAACATTTTTGGTAATGACAAACATGATTTTAGTTGGGTTGAAAGCCCAAAAGTGTTTTGATGATTCAATGTTGCAGACCCAAATATTATTGAACAGCCCAAACAGAGGAAACCAAGTATCTAAGCTGTAGCTACTTGGACCAAGCCTCTAGTCCAGCCCATTGTCATTCTTGAAAGGAAGAACATCTTCCTGCTAATGGTGCTATGTTGCTTTGGGTAAAGCACAAAGGAGAAATAAGGTTTTACTTTTTCACTAAACATCAAAGAAGAAAAAGGTGTTTTACTTTTTCATCAAGCACCAAATCAGAAGAAAGAAAAGCGAATCAAGGAAGCTATGTCAAATCAAAATTAACATGCACAAATTAGGTATTATCATAAGAGAAAAGGTAAATTATTTCTATTAACATACAAGTCAATTACTTTCTGATTTCTCTTTTCCTATGCACAACTATTTCGAGTAATATGAAGAAAGTGATGGCTACTTTACTCTACTGTGAATTAATAATATTGAAACTTAGGGTCAAAGCACAAGGTTAATGATTTTGATTTATCAAACCCATTGAGGATCTGTTATCAATGAAGCTGCCTTGCCTAACTCTAATTCTAAATTCCTGATTTTTTAGTCTGATGGAAGAAAAAGAAAGGAACCTTAGCTAGCTCAAGATTCAAGAAGCTGACTTTGTAAAGAAGCCCTAGGTGGGAAAATAGAACTCAATACAAAAAGAAAAATCATCTTTAGTTTTGCTCAAGGAGAGAGAACCCAAAATCAGAGAAGAGAGAAACCTCACAAATCAAAGTTTGAAGTCTTGGAAGCATTGTACTTACATAAAAGGGATCATTATGTCAAGATGAATAGCTACATTTGAGCGTTCAAAATATGGGTTAAGCTTATAGGGTTTGAGTTGTTCAACATTATCTCCTTCATGGTTTATTATTGAAAATTCTGGATGTTTGTTGTATCCTTTTTTGTTTGTATTCAGTGGTAAAAGGCATAAAAGTGAGATATTGAGAAAAAGCTATTTAGAGAAAAGGTAAAGAGAGGTATTTGGAGAGAAAAACAAAGATTTATGTCATGTATCTTTTGATTATATTTTTGTTTTGTATCATGTACCTGAGAGGTATTCCTTGCTAAGTTGGGTGAACACTTAGTGGTTGAAAATCTAGGGAGTAAACCTAGTCAAATCTAGCTTGGGTAAAAACTGGGTTTGTCCCAAATAGGATTGGGTTGAATCTTAGAAAAATTTGTGTATGTAATACTTGAAAAGATAGTGAAAATTCCACCATTGTTGTGGTGGAGACTGGATGTAGGTTGCATTGCACAAAGCAGCTGAACCAGGATACATAACTGTGTCATCTTCTTCTTCCCTGTTATAATTGTGTGTTTCAAGAATTTTGAGACAAAATAAAATTGTCTCCTGCATAATTAATCTCGCAGTCTAAACAGAAGCAAAGTTTCATTTTCTAGTTTGAATATTTATTAATCAAGATTAAAAGAATGCCATAGATTCCACCCCCCTTCTCTAGGCCATCAAGAGCCTTCAATTGGTATCAGAACTTAGTACTCAAGGATCAAGCTTAACAGCTTGGAGGAAAGGTCCAATGGCTAATAACTTGGGTGCAAACTCTGTGGCCTACACTCTTACTGACGGTCAATCAAACAACAGGCTTCCTTTCTTCAATAGAAAGAACTACACCTACTGGAAGGAAAGAATGCAGATCTTTGTTCAATCCATTGACTACAGTATATGGAAAATATTGTGAATGATCCTTAAGTACCTACCAAGACAAGTGCTGAAGGACTGATGATTCCTAAAGAAGAAGCTGAATGGAATGATGAAGACAAGAAGAATATGGAGTTAAATGCCAAAGCCATCAAAAGATGTACTGTGCTATCAGTTTCGAGGAATATTGATTCAGCGACTAATGAAAAGTATAAGGTGATAAAGCAGTTGGTCACTAAAATCGATCGCTAATTTTAACATTAACGACCGATTTTCGCAAACAACATAAAAAATAAACTGAAAATTGTTAGTCTCTAAATTAGTGGCTAATGATAAAATTAGCAATTGATTCAACAACTAACAAATATATAAGGTCATAAAGTAGTTAGTCGCTAAAATCAATCACTAAATTTGTCATTAGTGACTAATTTAGCGACCAACATAAAAATTAAACTCAATGATATAAATACTCTCAGTTCCAAAATTCGGGTTTCAGTTTCAGAAAAAACACAAGACACACTATCTCTCTCTCCCACTCTCGTTCAACCACTCTCACTCTCTTTCTCGCCACTGCACGCCAATCGCTCGCCGCTCTCTAGCTGATTGCTCGTCGTCGCCGCTCATCGCTCGTCTCCTCCATTCGCTCCTCTCTAATCGCTGCCCGCTCCTCTCCGCTCGCCACTCGCTCGTTGTCGCTCCTCTCTCCTCGTCGCTGCTCTCTCCTCTCCGATCGTCGTTGATGCACGAGCATCTTTTCTATATTTTCTTATTATTTTAGATATGAATTATTGAGTTTTATTTAGATACTAGCGTTTGAAGCCTATTTGGATGCTATTTTAAGGCGCATTATGGTTTTATTTATTTCAGAAAAAATCCAGACGAGTTTGGCAGAATTCGTGCAGAAGAAAAAGGAAAAAATTGATGCTGCAAAGCTAGCGCCAAACGTCGCTACCTAGCGTTTGGCGCCAAGTGCCTTGTAACGCTGCAAGCCCTCTATGAAGTTGACGCCAAACGCCACGACCTGGCGTTTCGCGCCAGATGCTTTGTAAATTGTGCCAAAGCCATACGCTAGTGGCGCTAAACGCCGAGCTGAACGTTAAGTATCAGGAAGACAGTAAACCTACAATCCTTCTCTGCCCCAGCGGTGTTAAACGCCGAGCATGGTGTTTAGCGGCAGTAGCGCGTATATATATATATATATATATTTCATGCCTATAAGACACATTTGGCTTGCTTTTTTTCTTTCTTTACTATGTATATATAATGGCCTTCGGCAACTTTTTTTATCTTTTTTTTGAATAATAATAATAATAATAATAATAATAATAATAATAATAATAATAATAATAATAATAATAATAATAATAATAATAATTAAAATTCTTTTATTTTTTCGAAATATTCTATTATAATAAAAATTATTTAGAAAGTCTAATCGATTTTAAATTCAAAGTATCATAAAATTTAATTTAATTACTTTTAGGAAAAATGATTTTCTTTAAATAAAATTCTCAATAAATATAATAAATTGTAAATCACTTATTATTTAATTTTCAAAAAGTTGGGTTGTTATAGTATAATTCGTCACTGACTTATTGTAAAAAAATTAATTATATAAAGATGATGTTTTCTGATTTTTTTGTAATTATGAAAAAGCCAAATGCGTAAAGAAAACAAAAATAAAAGTAGAGGAGTACTAGAGGACCAACAAGTTTTGTAATTTGTAGTCATCAATTAGCTATTATTAATATTTTTAATCGTGTAAAATTACATCTAACAGTGTAGAATTACTCATTTTTTGTTGTTGGCCAGATTTTAATAAAACTACTGGCTCTTTAGACTTTTTCATAAAAGTATTCATACAAATCTAACATACATGGAGAAATTCTCTATCGCTCTGTCAGCATAGATTTTGAAGAAGAGAACGCACACATTGAAACAACAAATATATTTATCTCCTCCTTTAATTTCTATTCCTCTAAGAGAGAATTGTCCAATTCTCGATGTATATGAAAAGATAACTAACTGCAACTTCATCATATCATATTATTTATTTACTAGTACTTGCTTTCTCTTCGTCTGTCTTTGGATTTGTACAATCGCAAGGGTTGAAACCTTTCTGAAGCAACTTCTCAACCTCTTCAAACTGAAGCCCTTTGGTCTCTGGTACCAATAGATAGATGGCAACGAGTCCAATTGTGGAAAACCCAGCAAAGAGGAGGAATGTTCCTACAGCCCCAAGTGCATGGATGAGTGACAAGAATGTCAAACTCACTATGAGATTAGCACACCAGTTTGAAACTGCTGCTATGCCTCCACAAATTCCCCTGAATCTCAATGGGTAAATCTCTGAATTCAAAACCCAAGGCACTGATCCCATTCCAGGAGAGTAGGCTAGGATATATAGTCCCAACACTATAACTGCAAGCACTCCAATTTTGCTTGGGCATCCATCAGAAAACCACACGCGCTTTTGCTCACCGCACACCACTCTGACTTCCTTTGTTTCCGCCAGGCATGCTCTTGGAAGATGCTGCATCATGTTCATTGATTATGTTAAGATTAGATTAGACTAATACATAGATATATATAAGTTGAAAGAGATGGAAGTGATGAACTTACATTGCCCCCAGTGCTGGCACAGAAGGCACATTCAGCTTTCAAACATTTCATGCAGTTCCATGAAGAGACATTAGGGGCATCAAGATAAGCCTGGCATGTAGCGTTAGCACCGAAGCTGAGGGTGTCAACGTTGTCAATTGGAGGAGCGGTGGTAGCTGCCTGATAGAAAACTCCGGTTAGAGTGAGGAGGCAAACGATGATTGCAATAAGGGATAGGAGCATGAGCTTTCTCCTTCCATATTTATCGATGCAAAGCATGCTGAGGATAGATCCAACGGCGTTGAGACCAGATGTGACGAGGGAGAGTGCAAGTGCGGTAGATTTTGATGCAATGCCGGCAAACTGAACAATGGTTGGGCTGTAATACATGACGGTGTTGATGCCAACGAATTGTTGAGCGACTTGAGCAGTCACGCCTGCATACAATCCTCTTCGAACAGCAACGTTGCTGAAAGCAGCCTTCATTTTCTCTCCAAGAGTTTGACCGATCAACCCTTCCTCTTGCTTCTCTTGTTCCACAGCTTCTCTCATCGCTTTTATCTCCCCTTCAATCTCGTCTGCTCTATAAATCTTTTCCAGGATTTTCCTTGACTCATTTTCTTTCCCTTGGTTGTACAACCACCTCGGTGACTCAGGAAGGGTCAGCATTAAAACGAACTGAACCACCGCCGGAAGTCCGGCCACCCCAAGCATCCAACGCCACGTTCCAGGAGTCTGTATATTATGTTAAATAGTTTAGTCAGATATGTTAAATTACGTAATCTTTTTTAGTTATTATCCGAGTAGATATATACCGTGGTGAATGCGAGGTTGATAAGGTAAGAGAGGAATTGGCCAAAGGTGATGAGGAGACCATTGATACAAACGAGAGCTCCTCTAATGGTAGCTGGAGAGGCTTCTAAGATATAGAGAGGGGAAGTCATGGAAGCTATGCCAACTCCAAAACCAACCAAAATTCTTCCAATGACGAGGACCCAAGGAGCTGGGGCAATAGCCATGACTATTGCGCCAAGAAAGAAAACAATATCAGCCCCCAAGATAGAGGTCTTACGGCCGAGCATGTCGTTCATCCATCCACCAAGTGCAGCACCAATAATGGCTCCCGCTACAGCCATACTTACAATGACTTCCTGCAACCATAATTTCTTATCAACTTCTACAAAGTCTTCGCGAATGTAAAGCAAGGCTCCGGAGATAACACCGGTATCGTAGCCAAAGAGGAGACCTCCAATTCCGGCTGATAGAGCAAGGCGCATGATGTAAGGCGAACTGGTTGCTCTTTTCCAGAATTCCATGAACTCTTGCTTACTCGCTGCCTCCGGCCCTCCTTCCATTCTTACTGATTACCTTATTAATTTAATGTGAACCCTGTTGATGATTTCTAGCTTTCCTCTACCACTTGCACTCCACGCTGAAATATTATTATTCCATCCATCATTGTTTATTTATGCATGCAATTAATCTCATACGTTTCATAACATCATGCAGACTTTCAATTATAAAGTAAAATTTGATCTCAACGATAATTATTCAATTATATCTATTCTTTCTTATTCCGATCTTAACACCTTCTCAAAAAGATAATTATTATTGTTCCTAATTAACTATGTAGAGTTGTGATCAGCAACACAAAAACAATTAGGAATATATTCTATCATATCATTATTATTTATTTATATACAAAGGGAAAGTACGATCCAAAAAAGAATTGAAATAAATTAAACAGATAAGATATGCTACTTACTTGTATACAGAAAAAACAGCTAGAAAATGAAATTTGTTAAGAAAACCACAACACTTTGATGTTAAACTTTCGCAGAAGGTCTCTCAGACCAGCTGTGTGGTATTACGCTCCCTTTTTTCTCAAAAGTTCGAAGTTACTGTGGTTGGTTTAAATTATGCCTTTTCTCTCCTTTACATATCTTCCCCGTTAGTGGCAGCTAATATATTCATATCTTTAACAAACAACAATGCACCAAAATTTGTCTATAGTAAATAATAAGCAGAGATTGCCATGTTATATATAACCGTGTTAACCGTATATTAGTTTTTTTAATCCTATCCCATTTTTTGTTTTTTTCGTAAAAATTGATCTGTTTTTTCATGTATCTTATCTATAACTAAAGCTAAAGCTAAGTTCTCTAACAAAATAGTAAAATACACGAATTAGAGAGATACAACGATAATTTAACATCAGTGTGTTGTGGTTTCCATGACAAAGTTCGTTTTCTCACTGCTTTTTTTTAGTACAAGTATATAATATGTTTTGTCTGTTTAATTTGTCTTAATTCTTTTTTGGATTGTATTTTTTTTTATATATAAATAAATAATAATGATATGATAGGATATATTTCTAAGTATTTCTAAGTTCATGATCGCAACTTTATTATATTCAATCCTGTCTTAACCGTATATTAGTTTTCTTATTCCTATCCAATTCTTATTTTGTTTTGTTTGCTTTTTTTGGTTTTTTGTTAAAATTGATCTGTTTTTTCATGTATCTTATCTTTTTATAATCTAAATAAAGCTAAGTTCTCTAACAAAATAATAAAATAAAATAAAAAATAAGAATAAAATAGCTACTTATTTTTTTTTATTTTAACCAATATATAAAAGTTAAACCCTTCAAGTTATGTAATTTTATTATTACTTTTTTTGAAAAGACAAATAAACTTGTACTGGTGATACGCTTTTAAGGACCAATATCACTTTAATAATTTGAAAATTTTCAACATTTTATTATATTCAAAATGTATTCTCCCGTCTATAACCAACAGCAAAAGTTAATTAATCAATTCGAAGTGAATATTTATTTGTTGAGGTGTTCAAAAAAATAGTTTGTACTAAATTATAATTTAGTCTCTAATATTTTCTAAGATAAATTATTAGTTTTTAATAAAAGAAATTGATAAAGGGTAATAATATATGTATCTCAGAAATTGTCGATATGATGATGTGTTTTAAAGAGGTTATGCTCCAAGTAACCATGATGTTAAGGAGAGAATATGGAAGAGAAGTGAAGGGTAAAATACTATTTCAATTAGCATCATAATAAATATATCACTCCCTTATATTTTTATCTTGTACCTTCATTTGTTACATCTCAATATTTTCTAGATCCTCATTTTTATGTATATATGTAACAAACAAAAATATGTATAAATGTATACCGAAAGTCACCACAACAGTCCTATATATAGATGTCTGTACCAATAATTTCTTATATAGTCATAGTTTTTTGAGGTCATATTATATATTCTCACCACAAAACTGATTTGAGAGACCTTATGCGATTCATTCCACCACGACAAATCATTGCAGGTCACCAAACACATTGTTTCACTAAATTGAGTTACTATTGGATTAAACCCGATAGTAAATGATGCACCAATTTAATATATTTTTTCTCCAAAAATTACCGGCAGATTTATTATCGAAAAACAAAATCTACCAATAATTAAAAAATCTTACGAATTCGACGTGGTTACTGTCGACAAATGCGACAGTACTCAACATTTTTCTTGTAGTATTTTCTGCCTTTTGCGCTTGTTTCACAAATCTATATTATTTTTTGTTTTCTTAATCAATGCGCAAAGAAGCGTATATATGATTGGTTATATAATTAAGTTCAATTAATCATATAAATAAATGCTAATATATTTTTCTATTAATTATTTTAATGATTCCAAAATTCTAAAAACTTATTTTGACGTAAATATTTTTTCAAACAGACAAAATGTCAAAATTTATAATTATTATTGAAAATAAATCTATATTTTAAAATATTATTAATATAAATATACAAATTTACTTTTAAATATGAAAAAATATCCAATTAATTTTTTTCATCTTTACCATATTTGAGTCGGTGCAAAATTCAGTTGATTTATTTATTGCTAAATACACGTTTATCATTACTGTAATTAGAATTGTAAAATATAATTAATTAAAATTATTTTTCCTCGCTTCTTTTATTAATAGTTAAGAATGGTAGATAAAAAAAAGAAAGAAATTTTGGTTAGAGCATCTTTATCACTTCAATTTTTTTAGTGTATTAAATTACTAATTACTAATTATTTATATCTATGCATTATCTTTGTTGAAGCATGCACATATTTTGTATTTTAATTATATTAAGCACAAACAATTTAACCATAATGGCCCATTATTTGAATTAATTATCTAATAACTCAATTTTTTAACTAAATTATTGACCATATTATTATATAAGTATATAACTATAATCAATCTAAATTTTTAAGTACAAGAACAAATATAAAAATATATTATATTACAAGGATAGGTATGATCATTTACGCTATAGTTTGAAAAATTAGACAAAAATTTTTTTAGCATAAAGATTTCAAATAGCATAAAGATTTCAAAAAGTCTTCTCTCCTTTGAGAGGTTCTTTGATGAAAAATAAAATTAAGTGAACCAAGAAATTTTTTATTAAATTTAGACTAAAAAGATGCATTGCACATGATATTTTTTGTGAATTTTTTTAGTGTATGTTTGAGGATCATTATTTTGATAAAAAAAAAATCTTTTTTTAATAAAAAATATCTTTTTTTATTTTTTAGTGGGTTTGATAAATTTTTAGTAGTAAAAATAAAAGTACTAGAAAAATAAAAAAACATCTTTTTTGAGAAGTTACAATTTATATCTTTTTTTAAAAAAAAAATTTCTTAAAAAAAATGTTTTATAATCATTGATAGACAAAAATATCCTTACTAAAATTTAAAAAAACACCTTTTACCCCTTTCTTTCACGAATGAATATACTATAGGAAGATGTTCACATATGTCACTCTATTTGTTTGGAATATGGTATTTCAATTTTTACAACCATTGAGATATATATTATATAATATATGTGGTCAAGATTTAGTGAATATAAATATTGTGCATATCAATCACAAAAGGTCTACAAAAAACCTACAACGGATTTTTCCTTTTTTCAATATGGAATGGATGAAAATGTCCAACCTACCCCACTTGGTCTGTTTCCGGAAATTATTTTTGATATTGGGGTGGAAATGGAATTTTTTAGGATTATGGATGGATAAGGGTGTTATTCTTAAATGTAGAACTTTTTTGTTTAAAATGTGAAAATCGGACCCTCCGATTTGTTTGGGAATAAAAATCGGACCATTCGATTTATTAGGAATAAAAATCGGACCCTCCAATTTTTGATTTTTTTTATAAAAAAAAATTACAACAAACAAATCAAACTCTCCGATTTAATATTAACAAAATTTTAAAAACTAACTTACAAAGTAATCGGACAGTCCGATTACTGAATCCCATATCAAAATAAAAATACATGTACCACCAACAGAATTGCATTACACACATTCATCTTCCATAATAAAATTTTTTAGCCGTCTGTTTCATCGTAATATACAATGAATCCATCTTGTCAATGATTTATATGAATTTTGTCAAGCCATTTTTTTTAAGCCCTTTTTAACAATAAAATTTTATTTCTTATTTTTTAAATTAACTCTTAAATACATATGTTATCATAAATTTTATAGAATTAAAAGTTTATTAAAAAATTGATGGAAAATAATGTTAGAATATTTAATTTTGCTCATTTTTTTATTTTTCTAAAAAATTTTTAATTTGTGAAAAATCTTAAAATTTATTATTTTATATATCATTTTCATATTTTACTAACAAAATAACAAAATATATATTAAAAATTTTAGTCATATTTTACAATTTTATATATGAAAAATATGTAAAAATATTTTACTTAAATATTTCACTTCTATATAAGTGAAATATACACAAACGGAACCAAAGAAAAAAAATATTTTGAATCCTACTATAGAAAATTGTATTTTACGTTAAATGTATTTTTTATTTTTTATTTTTATCTGAATTATTTTTCAAACGTTACATTAAATAGCTTAAATTTGTTGTTTTTTGCACTTTAAATTAAAATAATTGAGTTATTCTTTTTACTAGGGGTGTGCATGGCCCGGCTGGGCCCGAAGACTCGGCCCGGTCTCGAATATTTTAGGGACTATTTTAGTGTGATTTCACCGGATCTAGATCCGGTCATTATTTCGGGTCGGGTCCGAGCTATGGCTTGGGTCACTCAAAGTCGGTCCGGTGGCTCGGTCATCTTACACAATTAATATTTTGTATTATTAGTGATGGATGATGGCTATTCTTATGTGGAATTTAAGTATTGTAAATCTTAATATTTTGTGTTATTAGTTATTATAATACTATAAGTTAATGTTTTATGTTTAAAATGCATAAGATTTTAGACTAATGCATAATATTTTGTTATTTATATTGATTTAAATATTTGGTGTTATTAGACAATATTAGTATTGATTATGGTTATGCTTTAATTTTAGAGAAGAGTTGGTTCTTGTTATATTTTTCTAAGTGAATTTTACTATGTCAAATAATGGTTGGAGTCTTGGAAATTTGGATATTTTCACATGTTAGCTTATAAGAAGGTATCAAGGTAATATAGTGTTAACGGCCCGGTTTTCACCCGGTATAATTGTGGCCCGAAAGTGTATAGGTTTCATCGGGTCTAGGGCCAGGTTCGGGTCTAATAAATAGGCCCAGTATATATTTCGGACCGAGTCTGAATTACATCAAACCTGATTTCACCCGACCCATGCACACCCCTACTTTTTACCTTGTAAATCTCAACTCTTTCTTACAATTTTTATTAATTATTAAGATTTTTTTACAAGTTTAAAACTATTTTCAATATATATCGTGTAATATATGTTTTTTTATTTTTGTTTTTAGCATATAAGTTTGTTCACTATAAATAAAGAGTCTATCTTAATTAAAATATATATTTAATATTAATAATTAAATAATATTCTTTTCATATATCATTTTGTTAATCTTTAATCTTTTGAGACCAAATTGGTAATTTTTTTTTTGTAAATTTTGATTTGATATATTCATAATTTGCTTTTACGGATTTTATTTTTAAAAAGTAAAATTGTTAAATTCTCGAGTTAACTTTTAAATTCTTACAAGTTTACGAATTTAGATTAATAAAAGAAATAAATTTAATAATTACTAATTTAGATTTGAATAAGCTAGGATGAATTTGAGTAAATTTCATAAATTCACATAAATAGGTATAAATTGGATAACCTTCGAATATACTATATATTTTAAACCTATTTTGGCCTCTTAAGTATTAAAAGTTGTAATTTCATAAAAAAATTACCTTTAAATTAAAATTTTAAAATAAAAAAACATGATATCTAACTATATCTAATAAATTTTAGTTTTTAATGTCGCACGATTTATGATGATTTGTTCAAAGATAGATAATCAGGAGAGAGAAAAAATATTTAATAAAATAAAATAAAATTTTATATATTGAGTTTTGATTGCTTGATTGATGTGAAAAAAATAAATTATAAAAGGCTTGAAATTTTTTATAGCAAAATATCTATTATCTATTATATATTTCTAATTTTACAATTAAAATATGTCACATATCACTCTCTTATTGCAATTAGAATCAAATTTTTTCTTCCAAAATTAAGAAATTTTCATCTTCTCCTTACTAATTTTACAACCAATTCATCTCATTGCAATTGAATTCAAATATTTTCCTCTAAAATTAAAGAATTCTCCTATCCTCCCTCTTCCTTCCTCTATTTCTCTCGTTCCTTTAACCACTCTATCTATTTTATATATCATTATCAATATCAATGACTAATTACTTATTTGACAATTAAAATATGCAACATGACATTCTTTAATTGTATTAAAATTAAAATTAAAATTAAAATATACCTATATTATGTATTATATATTACTATCTAATTTAGCAATCAAATGTGTCACATGACACTCTCTTATTAAAATTGAGAGAAAACATTTGTTTCAAAATTAACAAACTTCCTTCCTAAATTCTCTCATCTACCTCTCTCCATTTTTCTATTTCTCTCTACTATTTTTATTCTATATATAATTTATGTTTTATATTAGTAATTTGACAAATCAAAATATGTCATTCGATATTTTTTTATAATTAAAATAAATATTTTTTCTTCCAAAATTAACAAACTATCACTTTTACTCTCGTTTTTCATCTTTATCTTTCTCTCTCTTTTCTCTCATTCGCTATTTTTTCTATTTTTCTCTTCTACAGAAAACAAAATGAACAAAATAATATAATTTAAATAAAAATATTATTATTAGTGTTATTATATGCATATATAATTTTTTAGTTTTTTATTTAGTTTTAAATTTTCACCGCTTATCTTTTTAATTTATATTTTCATTTCTCTTCTTTCAAATATTTATTACATATAATTTGGAGAGAATACTAATGTTATAATTAAAAGTTAGAATCGAGATTCAATTGTTTTAAAAAATTAATTTTGAGTTAATTTTATAACTATCAGTATAATTTTTTTATGCTAATATCTAATTATATTTTTATATACATAGAGAGAAAAAATATTATTTTGGGCAATTTACCTATATAAAATAAATGCTTGAAACCTTTACCTGATTACAACAATTGAAAACTTGTTTCGTGAATGTCTTGTTTCACTTTCTATATAATCCGTGGGAGCCAACCACGGTTTCCAGATTACACATAAACCGTGGCTGGCAGCAAAGATTTACATGCAAAAAGAGCTCAACGTAAATCGTGGGAGGCAGCCACGGTTTACACTTGGTGAATGCAAGATAGAAACCATTGGAAGCAGCCACGGTTTATGAAGACAAATGTGCATAAAACGTGGCTAGCAGCAACAGTTTATGAAGGGGTTCGAATGGGCATAAACCATTGTGAGCTCCCACGGTTTATGAGGAGAGAAAATCTATATATATGTGAGTGAGATTCAAGCTACTGAGGAGAGATCATTATCACAATGTCAAGTGAGGAAAAGAGTTTTCTTGTCTTAGTGCATTGCTTTGGAAAAATCAAAAGAAGCAAAAAAAATGGTGTGAAGTTCACTGACAGAGAACCATTGAGTGTTTTCATCAGTTCATCAAACACTTTGTCAGATGTGAAGAACAGCATCTTGCAGAAGCTTGGGGTATTTGGAAGCAAGTGGGTGAAGAAGTTATTCTACAAGATTTCCATCGCAGTGATCTCGACCGGTGTTAAGTATGATACCTTTGTGCTAGCGGCTGATGAAGATATTAGGGTTCTGTTTCATTGTGTTAGGAGTTTTCCGGAGGTCAGAATACACGAGTTGTTCGCGAAGTTGGAGGTTGGTGTCGATAGTTCTGGGGCATCAGCTCTAGTTCATAGCTCGACTGTCGCGGGCGGTGCGTCTAGTTCGACGCCTACGGCCCGGCCATCTGTTCTGCAGATTGCATCCCCTTCCTTCGCGGCTGATTTAAAACGAATGGAGGCAGTTGGATCTGTACTGTTGGAGAATCCTGGGGTCTGGCAACAGGCATTTGAGGCGGATACAGGTGGTGCCATAATTCATGAAGATCAAGGCTTTGGGGAACCTGATCGAGTAGAGAATGCAATGCGGGACAATGACTCTGACCAGAAACCTGTAGATATCATTGGGGACAGTGATGATGACACAGGTGCTAATCCACATGCACAACACGGGCCTTCAAGTTCTGGCGCACAGCAGTACCCTCCACACTTCTCCACTCTAAACTTGGAGGCTTTGGGTCAACAGGCGGACGGAGGTGCTACAATTGAGTGTTCTTCTACAGAATTTTAGGTTGGGCAATCGTTCCAGAACTAAATATGAAGCTGTTCTGAATGTGAAGGACTATAGCATCCGTCGTGGTGTTGAGTACCGAGTCTTGGAATCGGATCATCTGAAGTATCATGAAAAATGCAAGGAGTTTGGCAAGGGTTGTACTTGGTTGATTCGCATATCGCTTCATGCACGAAAGGGCACTTGGGAGGTTAGGAGGTACAACGGTCCCCACACTTGCTTGGCCACCTCTATTTCCAGTGATCACCGTCAGCTTGATTACCACGTCATCTATGTGAGGATTTTTCCGTTGGTTAGGGCGGATGCTGCGGTTACGATAAAGGTCTTGCAACAAGCAACAGAAGCTGATTATAGGTTCAGGCCTAGTTACAGGAAGGTTTGGATGGCAAAACAGAAGGCAGTCGCATAAATATATGGAGACTGGGAAGAGTCGTATGCCGAGTTGCCACGTTGGATGCTAGGGGTACAGTTGACCATGGCCGGGACAGTGACTGTGTTGAAGATCTCTCCTGTTCGAGTTGGGGATCAGGTCGATGAGTCTACGGTGTACTTTCATTGTCTTTTCTGGACATTTTCACCCTGCATCGAGGCCTTCTGGCATTGCAAGCCGCTTGTGAGTATTGATGGTACCCACTTGTATGGCAAGTATGAAGGCATGTTACTGTTGGCAATTGCGCAGGATGGGAACTCGAACATCTTCCCGATTGCCTTTGCCCTTGTGGAGGGAGAAAATGCGGAGTCATGGTCATTCTTCTTGTCCAACCTACGAACGCATGTGACACCACAGGAGGGTATCCTTGTTATCTCTGACAGGCATAATGGCATCAAGGCTGCTCTTGAGGATCCCGAGAATGGTTGGCTGCCTCCACGGGCTTTTCGAGCGTACTGTATCCGTCATGTGGCAACGAATTTTAGCCTTAGCTTCAAAGGTAAAGATGCAAGGAGGATGCTGGTGAATGCGACCTATGCAAAAACTGAAGCAGAGGCTCATCAGTAGCATCTGCTGGGAGAACCCGAAACCGCTCATAGAACCATGTGTAGCACACTGTCATCTGCTTGACTTTATTCTGCGGAGATAACTCCCCAAACAACTCGCGGAACCACACCCATGCCGGTCTTCCGTTTTTCATCAGATTCTCAAAGTCAGTCAGGCACCCACTCACGGGCTCCCCATCGATCGGCAAACCCAGCTGATAGGCCACGTCTTGTAAAGTGATAGTGCACTCCTCAAAGGGCATATGAAAGGTGTGGGTCTCAGGACGCCACCTCTCAATGAATGCGCTAAGTAGAGGCTCATCAACCCAGAACCACTGACTGTTCAGCCTAGCCAAGTGATACAAGTCCGCGGTCTCCAGATACGGTATAATTCGATCGTGTAAAGACATATTCTGTTGTCTCCTGACACCGCTAATAATCCTAGTAGACTGCAAAAATATGCATAAGAAAATCCTCAACATACGACCAATATTAACAACATCTAATATAATTTTAAAAAATTATTATACACCAACATTGATTTTCTATGTACTCTAATGATGACAATAGTTCTAATAACGACAACAATAACAAAGCTAACAATACCAACAGGAATCACAAAAGTAACAACAACAACACTAATAATACTAACAACTCGCAATAATAACAATAATAATAATAACAACCATAATAATAATAATAACCATAATAACAATAATGATAATAATAATAACGATAATACTAACAAGTCACATTACTAGTAATAGTAATAATAATAATTATAAAAATAATCAAAATTAAAAGGTCACAATTAAAATAATAATAATATTTATAATAATATTAATAATGATAATAACAATACTAGTATTAATAATAATAATAATTATGAGAATAATAATAATAAAGTTATTTAACTAACCTCTTGGTCGATATATCCAACCACATGCGCAACGCCATTAATCGGTACATACGAGATTCGTCTTCCATCGGTCCACCGCTCAACTGATTCAAAACCTCAATCCGGCCCCATAAACCACAAAGCTCTCCGGATTCTCTCACACCACCAACTTCACAAAATTTTCAATGCTCAAATGTGATCCGCCCTCACCAGCAACGGCTTCTATATTTATACTTGCTCATGCATAAACCGTGGCTGCTTCCAAGGTTTTATGCACACACCATCTTCTTCATAAACCGTGGCTGCCACCCACGGTTTATGTGTTGCATTCACCAAGAGTAAACCGTGACTGCCTCTCATGGTTTACGTTGAGCTCTTCTTGCATGTAAACCTTTGCTGCCAGCCACGGTTTATGTGTAACCTGGAAGCCGTGGTTGGCTCCCACGGATTATATAGAAAGTGAAACAAGACATTCACGAAACAAGTTTTCAATTGTTGTAGTCAGGTAAAGGTTTCAAACATTTATTTTATATAGGTAAATTGCCCTATTATTTTTAAATAGCAAATATAAAAATTAATTATTTTTATTTGTGCAACAAACTTAACGGTTAACACCTAATTAAATGTAAAAGTATACACGTTAAATTATTTTAAATTTTAGATAACGAATGTTAAAATTAATTATTAATAAAAAATTAGACTTTTCATATAAAAATAATAACTAAAAATCTTATTATTTGATTTTTTATCTACAGATACTTTTTTTCGTAAAAGTAGTTTGATTTTATAAATCTTTTGTGTCGTGTATAATCTGTACTATCAGAACAAAGTATACCGTAATTTTAAAAAATTTATATTCTCATAATGTTATTACGAGTAAAAATACTAGTTAATATATAAGCAAAAGAATTTGCATGTTTTAACTTTCAAGTAATCTTTAAAATAAATTCAAATTCCATTTAGATAATTTATTTGATCAAATCAAACTTTATAATTTAATTATCAAAATAATAATTAAATAATAATTTAAAATATATTAAAGTACTTATAAATTTTAAACACAAAAAATCAAACTAAATTTGCCAATTAAAATTACTATTTAACAAAAATTCTCAAAGACATGATAACATGAAGTAATTATCATAATAGTTGGACGCCAAAAAAAATTTCAATATTATTTTGTTATTATATTTTATTATTAACAAATATTAATAATTATAACCATAAATAATGATCATATTGTGAGTCAATTTAATAATCATATTTATATGTGTATAATTTAATAAATAAGGTACATTAATTTTTTTAATGAAAATTATTATTATTATTAACTATCTAAATTATTAATATTTTTTAATAAATTCTAAAATGTTTATTTCTCACCTTATTATCCATATCATTATGATAAAATCTACGTGAAATAATTACATAAATTGTTAAAATATGTTTAATAGCAATATATAATTTATATATATGAAAATATATGAAAAATACGTATGTATTTAGCATTTTTTTTTGCCACGCTACACTTTTTTTATCATCTAACACATTTTACGTTCATTAAGAGGGTTAATTTTGTCCTTCAAATTTCACTACACAACAAATTTGTCTAAAGCTACTTGTTAGTACAAAGGAATATCATATTTCACTATTTCGAGTGCCATTCGAGATAATTTTCCTATACTATATATTCAATGTCTACTTCATGCCTTGAACCTCAGAACCATGTTCCAACTCAAACCGCAGCTCCCTGGTAATCTTTGGTTTTCTTCGTGCTATCTTTTTTTTTTTTTTTTTTTTTATCTATTTTGTGTTTTCAATACATATATGAAAAGTCAATTAACTAATTCATACAAAACCAACGCAACTTTATTTTCTTTTACTATAATCATACGTGATATCTTTTATTTTTGTTTTTATTTTTATAGATGGATTTATATTTTATACAATATTGACTTTGGCTTGATGATTGAGATTCAATCACATTGAATCATTAATTTTTAGTGTTACGATTTTTTAGGAATTTGTATATGATAGTTTAGGAGCATTATTATGTAATATTTTGTCGAATTCACTATTGCAAGATGTAAGACCCAAAACTTTTGAAAAGTCTTATTATGATCAAGTCTCAAATTATATAGTTATTTATAGCCTTAATTTCGGAAATTATTTTTATTAAAGATAATTAAGGCAAGTTGTGATTTATTGAATTTGGGACAAGTTATGATTTATTATCCAATTTGATAATTATTGGATTATTTTCTATAATTATATTATAAAGTTGGTAGTTGTGAACTAATAAGAATTTTTATATGATTCGGATTAAATAATTAATATTTTAAATATTAATACTGTTACTTTGGAAAATAAAGGGTTTAATTATATTATTTCTAATTATTTTGATTTGGGCATTTTATGGAAAATAATTTGTAAGATTGATGAGCAAATAGTACTTTTCTATATAAAATTAGTGCTGGATTTAATTTGGGTTTCAATTACTACATTATTCCCAATTTCATCTGAAATTACTAAAATGTCCCTAACCCTAATTTTTGAAAATGAAACCCTAACCTTGTAAACCATAACCCGACCCGGTTTCCCCCAACTGCTGCAGCCCCTCTCTTCTAACAGCAGCAACAACACTTTCCCTTTCCTCAAACCAATACACTCAGCAACAACAGCAAATCTTCCCCCCTTCCCCCAACAGATCGCAGCACACCCGGCTTTCCATTTCCACGAAAGAAAGGAACTGAGGCAGAGAAGGAGAGGGAGATTGAGTTACGGCTGAGGAGAGGCGGAAGAAAGCTCACCGTGTTGCCGTCACCTCGCCGCCGCGCCAACGCGTCCTACCGTCGCCGCCGTTGATAGCCGAAGGGAGAAGAAGGATCTGTTCGCGCCGTCACCACGTGGTTGCTGAGCCGTGTCGTCGCTGCCATTGCCAACTGGTCCTTGGAGCCTGAGCCGCGCCTCTGTCACCGAACCAGAGGAGATCATCCTTGCTGAGTCGCCGCCATCTTGCCTCTGTCGGCGAGCACGAAGAGAGAGGGATGTAAGAGTTTGCATAGCAGAGAGAGGCAGAGCGCGACAGGCGAGACCATCACTGCCTAGGTCATCGTCTAAACTCGTCATCGCCAGTCGCGTCGTCGCCGTCTCTGTCCAGCGCGGCCGCAGATGATGGGTCGCCGGGAACCGCCACTGAAGTCGTGTGGTCGTCATCCTTGCCAACAGCGAGAGAGGAGCAAGATGAATCCTTCTGTCTCCGTTGTTCTGGTCTGCTGAGAAAGGGAAGATGATGCCTTTGTACTTCACGCGTCGCCAACGAGCACGGAGAAGAGAAGCTGTGTCCGCATCAGTGCCGTTTGAGGGGCTGTGCTTGGCCGCCGTTGTACCGCCCTGCTTCACCATGGTTGAGCTCTGTCACTCCCTGCTCTTTGGGCTTGTGATGTTGCGGGAATCACTACAGGAAGAGGAGCAGGCTGAGTCACCGTGATTTGGGCTGTCGGGAGTGATTATGTGACTTTCGGGATCACCGCCGGAGCTCCGGGCTGAGCTTCTGGCACTTGAGACCCTGCTGCCACCGTGTTCCACCGCCGGTAAGATTTTTGAGTTTGGTTTCTGTTCTGTTGGAATTTCGGAAAGGTTAACGCCGCGTGGTTGTTACAGTTACCGTCACCGGTGTTTTTGCTCGCGATTGTCACTTGGGGTTACTGACGGAGCCACTGCCGGATTGATAGGGAGCTGCGGCTGCTTCATTTTGTTATTTCAGTGAGTATTTTGATTTTCGAAAGCCCTACGTTAGTGTCCCGTACGTGTATTAAAGCCTTTACGGTATTAATGATCTTAGAGTTTAGTAACTAAGGTTGCTTGTTGTAATTTAGAGCTGTTTATGCTGCTGCGAAAATGTGTGGGGCTGTGCTTTGAAGCTGCCTTTGATTTCGAGTTGAGGCGAAAAGAACTTATGAGGCGTTTGGATTATGGATTTGCGTTTTGAGGTAGGGGCGCTTTCCAAAAATTATGTTTTAAGTATTGAAATTATTACATATGGATACTGTTGTGAGATATTGTGTATTTGGTGATTGTATCTGCCTTATGTGTTATTTGATTGACTCGAGTGATTATGGATGTTGGTTTGGTTGAATTGTTGTGTGGCTTTGTGAAATGTAATGTTTTGAAGTGATTCTTTAAAGATTTGAAATCTGAGTTTAATCCGTTGAGAATTTATTTGATTTGAGTCAATTATTTGATGATGTGAAAAGTCGAATGCACTTTTGAATTCAGCCTAGTTTACTTTAATTGACTTGATCTTGGACAAATGATTTGTTACTGAACCGTTTCTTTAAAGCTTTGGAAACGAGTTAAATCGGTTGATATTGAGTTGATTTTGAAATGGTTTTCTTGAGATAAGCCACTGAGGCGACTGTTGGATTTAGCTTGCTTTGAATTGATTTCTGGTTTTGAGCTGTTGAAAAGGAATGAGAAACGGTTTAGTTGGGACCCGAACCGGGTGGCAAAAGTCCAAGTTTTAGGGTAGGTGCTGCCAAAATTTCTACAAAATCCTAGTCTTGTTTGAAAAGTTATTTAAAAAGGATTGGATTTGAGAAGTTGTATTATTTGATTTATTAAGAGAATAATTATATTTTCAAGCTTAATTTATTTAGTGAACTTTATGCCTCGAGTTTGACTTATTTAGAAATGAACTATTTTTACCATTTGAATCACTGAAGGAAGAATGGTACTCTAATATTGATTTCAATATAAAAAGGAGCTTTTAGTGATTTCAAAGGAATCTAGACTTTTGATTGAGTAATTAAGTTTGAGGCATTTTGGAAGAGTTAGAAAAATGGGTTCCAAAAAGAAACCTGAAAGTGGTTTGATTCAAATGAACCAGTTCCTTTTCAAATGAGTTGATTTTTGGACCGGGTTGGAACTTGTTATTTTGTATGGTCGGTTTCATAATAAATTCAGTTTTATTTACTTGAACCGAGAATCCATGATTTTAAGAGTTTCAATGAATTTTAAGGAATTGATATAGGTTGACCTTCCCTAAAGACTTGGGACTCTGCCGAGAAACTTTGTTATAAAATCCCATTGTTGGATGGATGATTTTGAATGTTTCAAAATGAATCTTTAACTTTCCATGGTTTTGGAAGTTTTGGAAAGAGAATGCCGAGAACGACTTTGTTTTAAAAAGGGAACTCACTTTGAGTAAAATTGGCTTATGAGCCTGAGATGATTTGAGAAATGAGATCTTTAAAGCCAAGGCTGAAAAGAGTTGAAATTTGATTTCAAAGTGAAATGAATTGAGAAAATGATTTATGGCTTAAATGCCGATTTCATGAATTTGATGATTTTGAATGTGGAAGTGCTGTTTTGTTGTGAGCCAGAATGGCTGTGTATGATTATGAATATTGGCTGGTTTTGGATTGAACCGTGAGCCGGATGGCTGAGATGGATGTTGATCCATGATTGAGAATGAAAGCATTTATGCTGAGATATTGATAAGTTGTGATGTTGCACTTCCACTATCGGAGATAAGAGTTTTCCTGGGAGGAAGCAGTGGCTAGCCACCACGTGCTCCAGGTTGAGACTCGAAGCTCTTTTTACCCTATGTCGTCAGTGTGGCCGGGCACTGTGAAAGCCCCGGATGAGCTCACCCCCATAAATATTCACCAGTGAGGGTGATGGATATGGATCATGATTATGATCAAACTTATATTGAGTATAACTCGAGTTGGAGAGACACGACATATGGACAGTCCAATGGTTAGCTACCAGGACTTGTCGGATTGGCTCTATAACCGACAGATGATATCATCAGCCACTAGGGACAGGCATGCATCATATGCATTTATGTGACATTGGTTGGGTGTGCATATTATACTTGGTTTGCCTATGTGATTAATTGCTAACTGTTCTACTTGTAATAACTGTTTGTTTGTGCTTGAACTTCCTATCTGTGTTTGCATCTGGGACTCTGTTGGATTGTGGTGATTGGTTGTTGGTTGGATTGTTTGGGCCTAGGGCCGTGGTTGAATTGAGATGGACCAATGATTGGTTTCGGTTTTGTATTTTTGGTTTGGAAAAGTATGAAATGCTAATTTGGTTCAACATGGTTAAACCTTTTTGAAAGGCTTTTGAGTCTTTGAGAATTGAATGGTTCCTCTTTTAGAAAAGATTTCCGACTTTACTTTCATTGTAAACCGTTGTTTTTGAAAAGAGGCATGAGACGATTATTAATCACTGGTGCGGTTATCTCCATGTATCCTATTACAGTAATTCCCAAAAATCCTCTACTGAGAACCCTTTCGAGGATGATGTTCTCACCCCCCTATATTTTTTCCCTTTCAGGATATGGGCGCAGAAGTCACAAAGAATTTATTTAGTTGTTGTTGAAATGCTCTGTATTGCTTTAGATTATTATTTATACCCTCGCCTTTATCTTGAGATATTCTGTAAGAGGGATAGGAATTGTATTGTCTAATTCTTGTAATATTATATATATATATATATATATATATATATGTGTGTGTGTGTGTGTGTGTGTGTGTGTGTGTATATATGGATGTACTCTTTATGAGCTTTTGTAAGTTGTATGGTATTCTGTGAATGTACGTTATCGAACGAAACTATTCTTTTTGGATCGGTATTGCGGTTTAAAGTTTTAACAGGCTCATATTTTAGTATTAAATAGTATAAGTGTCGTCGTAATGTCCGAGCTATCAGAGTCGCGCAGCCGGAAGCGTGAGCTTTGGTAGTTAGGGTGTTACACAAGAATCATGTACGTTATTATAAACTTCATATTACTGTACGTTATTATTATTATTTGCTTTCTTTTACCATTTTTTCTTCATATTGTTATTATTATTTGCTTTCTTTTCATATTGTCTCTGTCTTCATATTACTTTACGTTATTATTATTTATTTTTTATTTTTTATTCATTTTGTCATTATTATTATTAATTAATTTGTGATTTTTATTTGATTTTTTATCATAGTATTTTATTTTTATTTAGTGTGTTATTATATTCACGATTATTATTTATATTACAATTTATTTTATTAACATTATACATTATAAAATTTGATATAATTTATAATTTATATAGTATGGCTCCAAAACTAAATCCAAGAAGAGGTTCTAGTCAAGTAAATATTGAAAACGAAGATGCAACAAACGAAGGAGAAGTAGAAACTGTAAAAACAAAATGGGATGATTGGAATACTGAAATATTTTTGACTATCTGTGTGGAAGAGATACAAGATGGTAATAGACCTAATAAACATTTCAGCAAAATTGGTTGAAAAAATCTACAAAAAAAAAATTTAGAGAGAAAACAGGATTCCCATATGTGCATAGACAACTAAGAAATAGATGGGATGCTCTTAAATCTTATTTTCAATTATGGGCTAAATTAGTTGGACAAGAGACTGGTCTTGGTTGGGATCATGAGAAAAAAACAGTGTTAGCTTCTGAATCTTGGTGGACTGATAAAATTAAGGTATGTTAATTTTACATTATAAAATAATACAATAAGTTAATTTTATTTTTAAAATTTATTAGATATCTTTTATATTTATTCTTTTGCATATTTTAAACAGATTAATCCAGAATTCACTAAGTTTAAAAATGAAGGTCCTAAATCTTTAGATAGGCTTGAACAATGTTTCAAGGACATCGTAGCTACTGGTTATAGTGCTTGGGCACCATCAGAAGATCCAAATCCTGAAGAATTTAATCAGAACAATGAGGATTTCGAGAGTGGAGGTGACATGAATTATACAAATGAATTTATTGAAGAATACATTGCTAATTATATAGTTGTTCAAAGCCCTACTAGAGAGAAAAGAAGGAAGACTTCTAACAAAAAAGTTGAGAAACGAGCTGGAATAGTATCCAGATTACAGGACTCACTTGATCATATTTTGGTTGGTGTGGAGTCAAAAGTTGCAACTAAGGAAGATGATCCTTGCTCAATAGAAAATTGCATCAAGTTGCTATGCAAATTACCTGGCCTAGAACCATATAGTCCACAGTTCTATTTGGGAATTAGATTAATGGCTAAGCCACAATATAGAAAAACTTTCATGCATTGAGTGATGATCCTAATCAACAACTTGGATAGCTAGAATCTTTTAAATTGGATGACATGAACCGTCTCTAAACTTTATTTTTAATTTTTTTCTGCATGAATTCTTATTATCGTTATTATTGAACTTTAATTTAGTGACAATGTTATAATTTGTGTTCTGATTTTATATTTTGGAACTTTATTTAATAATGACATTGTGAATAGTATTTTTTGCTTTGTTATCTTATTTTTCATGTTAATTTAAATTATACAAGATGAGTGATTATGAAACATATAATAATACTGAATATGAAAAACATGAAAATGATTACAAATCAGCTGCTATATTAGCTATTTGTGGAGTTGCCAATTATTATTTGCGATATGTCCTCAAACAAGAGAAAAGGACTTCAAAACTATCAGGATATCAATGCCTATTAGAATTAAAGGAGGAGAATGAAATGCAATTTTTTGAACAATTTAGAATGAGAAAATCAGTGTTTAACCGTTTATGCAATGATTTGGTTCTCAATTATGGCATGAAATCCACACGAGGTGTTAGTGGAGAAGAAATGGGTGCAACATTTTTATACATGCTTGGGCAAGGAGCTTCTTATAGAATGTTAGAGGAGCAATTTCAGCATTCAAGTGAAACTTTATTTCATCAATTTCATCATGTTCTATCATGTGTGAAGAAATTGGCAAAAAATATTATTAGACCTATTGATCCTAGTTTTGGAGACACACCTAAATATAATATGGAAATTATAGATATTGGCCATATTTCAAAGATTGTATTAGAGCTATAGATGGTACGCATATAGCCATTCATGTTCACCGAGATGAGTAAGTGCGATTTATTGGTAGAAACGAAAATACTACAACAAACGTAATGGCTGTGTGTGATTTTAATATGTGTTTTACATTTATATGAGCTGGTTGGGAAGGTTCTGCACATGATACAAGAATTTTTATGGAGGCTCTTCGAACAAAAAAACTAAATTTTCCACATCCACCAGAAAGTTAGTTATGTCATTTAAGTTTATTTTGAGGTTACATTCATTTTTATGATAATATGTGACTTGATTTTTGTATATTTTTAATGTATTTTAGGTAAATATTACTTAGTTGATGCTGGTTATCCAACTTTTAAGGGATTCTTAGGACCTTATCGTCATACAAGGTATCATATTCCACAATTTAAACTAGCACCAAATTTTAGATCAAACAATGAAAAGTTCAACTATTGTCATTCAAGTTTAAGGACAGTAATTGAAAGGACTTTTGGAGTATGCAAAGCAATATGGAAGATACTACAAAACATGCCATTAAGAGTAAAATTTGAAACCTAACGTGATATCATTGTTGCGTGTTTCACCCTTCATAATTTTATAAGAATGATGGATTCTGATGACATAAGTATTTTGCAAAAGTTTGAAGATATTGTTTCGTTACAAGCCAATGAAGATGACGGTACTACTGTAAGAAATTGATCAACAAATTGTGAAATTAATGAATGGGAAGAACCAACACAAGATGTTCGGGCAATGGAAGAAATAAGAGACAATATAAGAGATCAATTATCGGATCAAATAAATTAGTATAAATAATTATTTTTCTTTTATTATTATTAATGAACTCTTTTATGATTGAATGTCCTTTTAAGTAATTTTATTATTATAAAAGTACTTTTGTATTTTTGTATCCAAACAATAACATCTTTTAAATAAGTACTTTTAACTAAAGTATCCAAACATAAAATCACTTTTACTTTTGTAAAAGATCTTTTAAAAAAAGATCATTTAAAAAAGATCTTTTTCGAGAATGGCGCCTAAACAAGACCTTAGTTAAATAATAAATTTCATTTTCCACCAAAATTTTTCTCTTTATCATAGTATTATTTTCGGTTCAAATCATTTAAGAAAGATCTTTTTGCCTTCCATTTATTTACAAAGGAAGAAAGAAAATAATACTAATCCCCCACTAATACCTTTGACTAATGTTGGTTTAAATTGGAAAGATTTGGTTTGATATTGACTACTAGCTATTATTAAATCATTACAAGAAAAATGGTCTGTTTTTTTGCTACGCTTCAAAAGTGTGGTTGTATGTCCACTTTTCGTCACATTTTAAAAGCGTGGCTATAGGGTTATACATACGGCCACACTTAAAAATATGACAATAAATAAAAGCGTGGCAAAAAAGCGTGCCAATAGATCGAGAAAAGCGTGGCAAAAGAATAATCGACACACTTTCAGATATGACCCTTTCAAAAGCGTGCTTGTAGCTTAAAAAACTTAGCAAGAAGCTATCATTATGCTTTTTTCAAATTTTCATCACGCTTTAAAAGTGTAGCAAAATCGTAGTTTTCTTGTAGTGAATTCATGAGATGCTTTAAACTTTTTAATTTGTAGCTCAATGTATTCTTGAGTGAGCCTATACCACTTATTCTTTTGAACATTTTTTCGAGTTTAAACTTAAACTCTCTTATTATGATTCCCAAAATAAGCCTAACCCACTCATGCTACTTACTTTCTATTTATATATCTCTTTGTTGTAATCAATTCCTAAAGTCAAGGTGCTCTCACTACAATATTTTGGGTCTATGGCCACGGTTTTTTTGGTCACGGTAAAAAACCGTGACCATAGACTCTCTATGGTCACGGTTTTTTAGGGTGACCAAAAAAAAAGGCTATGGTCACGGTTTTTTTAGAAAGGGTGACCATAGAGTACCTATGGTCACGGTTTTCTAAAAAAAGGTGGCCTAAAAGGGTCTATGGTCACGGTTTTGAGGGGTGGCCTAAATGGGTCTATGGTCACGGTTTTTTACGGTGACCAAAAAGGGTCTATGGTCACGGTTTTTCAAAAAAGGGTGACCTAAAAGGGTCTATGGTCACGGTTTTGGGGGGTGGCCTAAAAGGGTCTATGGTCACGGTTTTGGGGGTAGCCTAAAAGGGTCTATGGTCACGGTTTTGGGGGTGACCTAAAGGGGTCTATGGTCACGGTTTTTTACAGTGACCAAAAAAGAGCTATGGTCACGGTTTTTCAAAAAGGGTGACCTAAAAGGGTCTATGGTCACGGTTTTGGGGGTGACCTAAAGGGGTCTATGGTCACAGTTTAGAATGTGATTATCATCATTCTTAGATTTATTTTGTGATTATCATCATTTTGGAATGTGATTATGCTTTAAAAAAATTCATAAAATAAAACAGGTTACCATAGATAAGTTATGGCCACGGTTTAAGGAGGGGTGACCATAGATAAAATATGGCCACGGTGAAAACAGTGACTATAGATAAGGTTATGGTCACGGTAAAAAACCGTGACCATAGATAAGGCTATGGTCACGGTTTCAAGAAGGGTGACCATAGGGGCTATGGTCACGGCCAAAACTGTGACCATAGATAAGGCTATGGTCACGATTTTCAGGTGGGGTGACCATAGAGGCTATGGTCACGGCCAAAACTGTGACCATAGATAAGGCTATGGTCATGGTTTTGGGAAGGGGTAACCATAGAGGCTATGGTCACGGTTAAAATAGTGACCATAGATATGGCTATGGTCACGGCCAAAACCGTGACCATAGATAAGGCTATGGTCACGGTTTTGGGAAGGGGTGACCATAGAGGCTATGGTCACAGTTTTAGGTGGAGTGACCATAGACAAGGCTATGATCACTGTTTTAGGAAGGGGTGACCATAGAGGCTATGGTCACGGTCAAAACCGTGACCATAGATATGGCTATGGTCACGGTTTTGGGTGGAGTGACCATAGAGGCTATGGTCACGGCCAAAACCGTGACCATAGCTTTATCTATGGTCACGGTTTTATCGCGTGACCATAGATTAACCTATGGTCACGGTAAAAAAACGTGGCCTAAAGTGCCAGAATTTGAACATTACAACCGTGACCATAGAAACCGTGACCATAGATAAAAAAACCGTGACCATAGGTCTATGGCCACGAGAGAATAGGCCACGGCGGAAAAACCGTGACCATAGGTCAAAAACCGTGACCTTAGACCTATGGTCACCCTTTTCACTAGCTATGGTCACGGTTTTTCACCGTGACCATAGATCTTTTTTTTTGTAGTGTCTTATCGCTCATTTAGTTATTTTGATTTTCTCTTCTCCTAAATGTGCATTTGAAAGGGGCATTTTCTCCATCGCCTAAATTTCTTGGCTGCTAGGGCGTGTCAAGATTGTGGCATTGTCTTAGAAGGTGAAAGTGAAAGTGAAGATACAACACCTGAAACATATTTTTGAGTCTAGTAAATAATAATAACATTTTTGGTAATGATAAACATGATTTTAGTTGGATTGAAAGCCCAAAAATGTTTTGATGATTTAGTGTTGCAGACCCAAATATCATTGAACAGCCCAAACAGAGGAAACCAAGTATCTAAGCCGTAGCTACTTGGACCAAGCCTCTAGTCTAGCCCATTGCCATTTTTGAAAGGAAGAACATCTTCCTGCTAATGGTGCTATGTTGCTTCGAGTAAAGCACAAAGGAGAAATAAGGTTTCACTTTTTCACTAAGCATCAAAGAAGAAAAAGGTGTTTTACTTTTTCTTCAAGCACCAAATCAGAAGAAAGAAAAGGGAATCAAGGAAGCTATGTCAAATCAAAATTAACATGCACAAATTAGGTATTATCATAAGAGAAAATGTAAATTGTTTTTATTAACATGCAAGTCAATTACTTTCTAATTTCTCCTTCCCTCTGCACAACTATTTTGAGTAATATGAAAAAAGTGGTGGCTACTTTACTGTGAATTAAAGACTAATATTGAAACTTAGGGTCAAAGCACAAGGTTAATGGTTTTAATTTATCAAACCCATTAAGGACTTGTTATCAATGAAGCTGCTTTGCCTAACTCTGATTCTAAATTCCTGATTTTTTGGTCTGATGGAAGAAAAAGAAAGGAACCTTAGCTAGCTCAAGATTCAAGAAGCTGACTTTGTAAAGAAGCCCTAGGTGGGAAAATAGAACTCAATACAAAAAGAAAAATCATCTTCAGTTTTGCTCAAGGAGAGAGAACCCAAAAGCAGAGAAGAGAGAAACCTCACAAATCAAAGTTTGAAGTCTTGAAAGCATTGCACTTACATAAAAGGGATCATTATGTCAAGATGAATAGCTATATTTGAGAGTTCAAAATCTAGGTTAAGCTTATAGGGTTTGAGTTATTCAACATCATCTCCTTCATGGTTTATTATTGAAAATTCTGGATGTTTGTTGTATCTTTCTTTGTTTGTATTCAGTGGTAAAAGACATAAAAGTGAGACATTGAGAAAAAGCTATTTAGAGAAAAGGAAAAGAGAGGTATTTGGAGAGAAAAACCAAGATTTATGTCATGTATCTTTTGATTATATTTTTGTTTTGTATCATGTACCTGAGAGGTATTCCTTACTAAGTTTGGTGAGCACTTAGTGGCTGAAAATCTAGGGAGTAAACCTAGTCAAATCTAGCTTGGGTAAAAACTGGGTTTGTCCCAAATAGGATTGGGCTGAATCCTAGAAAAATTTGTGTATTTAATACTTGAAAAGATAGTGAAAATTCCACCATTGTTGTGGTGGAGACTGGATGTAGGTTGCATTGCACAAAGCAGCTGAACCAGGATACATAACTGTGTCATCTTCTTCTTCCCTATTCTAATTCTGTGTTTCACGAGTTATGAGACAAAATAAAATTGTCTCCTGCATAATTAATCTTGCAGTCTAAACAGAAGCAAAGTTTTGTTTTCTGGTTTGAAGATTTATTAGTCAAGATTAAAAGAATGCCATAGATTCAACTCCCTTCTCTAGGCCATCAAAAACCTTCAATTGGTATCAGAGCTTAGTACTCAATGATCAAGCTTCACAGCTTGGAGTAAAGGTCCAATGGCTAATAACTTGGGTGCAAACTCTGTGGCCTACACTCTTACTGAGTGTCAATCAAACAACAGGCTTCATTTCTTCAATGCGAAGAACTACACCTACTGGAAGGAAAGAATGCGGATCTTTGTTCAATCCACTGACTACAGTATATGGAAAATTATTGTGAATGATCCTTAAGTACCTACCAAGACAAGTGCTGAAGAACTGATGACTCCTAAAGAAGAAGCTGAATGGAATGATGAAGACAAGAAGAATGTGGAGTTAAATGTCAAAGCCATCGACAAGATGTACTGTGCTATCAGTTTCGAGAAATATTGATTCAGTGACCAACAAAAATATAAGGTGATAAAGCAGTTGGTCACAAAAATCGATCACTAATTTTAATATTAACGACCGATTTTTGCAAACAACATAAAAAAATAAACTGAAAAATTGTTAGTCTCTAAATTAGTGGCTAATGATAAAATTAGCAACCGATTCAGCAACTAACAAAAATATTAGGTCATAAAGTAGTTAGTCGCTAAAATCAATCACTAAATTTGTCATTAGTGACTAATTTAGTGACCAACATAAAAATTAAACTCAATGATATAAATACTCTCAGTTCCAAAATTCGGGTTTCAATTTCAGAAAAAACACAAGACACACACTATCTCTCTCTCCCGCTCTCGTTCAACCACTCTCACTCTCTTTCTCGCCGCCGCACGCCAATCGCTCGCCGCTCTCTAGCTGATTGCTCGTCGTCGCCGCTCATCGCTCGTCTCCTCCATTCGCTCCTCTCTAATCGCTGCCCGCTCGCCGCTCGCTCGTTGTCGCTCCTCTCTCCTCGTCACTGCTCTCTCCTCTCCGATCGTCGTTGATGCGCGAGCATCTTTTTTATATTTCTTATTATTTTAGATATGAATTATTGAGTTTTATTTAGATGCTAGCGTTTGAAGCCTATTTGGATGCTACTTTAAGGCGCATTGTTGTTTTATTAATTTCAGAAAAAATCCAGACGAGTTTGGCAGAATTCGTGCAGCAAAAAAAGAAAAAAATTGATGCTGCAAAGCTAGCGCCAAACGCTGCTACCTAGCGTTTGGCGTCAAGTGCCTTGTAACGCATGCAACCCCTCTATGAAGTTGACGCCAAACGCCACGACCTGGCGTTTAGCGCCAGATGCTTCATAAATTGTGCCAGAGCCACACGCTAGTGGCGTTAAACGCCGAGCTGAACGTTAAGTGTCAGGAAGACAGTAAACCTACAATCCTTCTCTGCCCCAACGGCGTTAAACGCCGAGTCTGGTGTTTAGCGCCAGTAGCGCGTATATATATATATAATGGCCTTCGGCAACTTTTTTTTTTCTTTTTTTTTGAATAATAATAATAATAACAATGATAATAATAATAATAACAATAATAATAGTAGTAATAATAATAATAATAAAAATTCTTTTATTCTTTTCGAGATATTCCATTATAATAAAAATTATTTAGAAAGTCTAATAGATTTTAAATTCAAAGTATCATAAAATTTAATTTAATTACTTTTAGGAAAAATGATTGTCTTTAAATAAAATTCTTAATAAATATAATAAATTGTAAATCACTTATTATTTAATTTTCAAAAAGTTGGGTTGTTATAGTATAATTCGTCACTGACTTATTGTAAAAAAAATTAATTATATAAAGATGATGTTTTCAGAGTTTTTTTGTAATTATGAAAAAGCCAAATGCGTAAAGAAAACAAAAATAAAAGTAAAGGAGTGCTAGAGGACTAACAAGTTTTGTAATTTGTAGTCATCAATTAGCTATTATTAATGTTTTTAATTGTATAAAATTACATCTAATAGTGTAGAATTACTCATTTTTTTGTTGTTGACTTGATTTTAATAAAACTGGTAGCTCCTTAGACTTTTTCATAAAAGTATTCATACAACGTGCGTCTTTTCTAATTTAATGAGTTGGATACAAATATGACATACATGGAGAAATTCTCTATCGCTCTGTCAGCATAGATTTTGAAGAAGAGAACGCACACATTGAAACAGCAAATATATTTATCTCCTCCTTTAATTTCTATTCCTCTAAGAGAGAATCGTCCAATTCTCGATGTATATGAAAAGATAACTAACTGCAGCTTCATCATATCATATTATTTATTTACTAGTACTTGCTTTCTCTTCGTCTGTCTTTGGATTGGTACAATCGCAAGGGTTGAAACCTTTCTGAAGCAACTTCTCAACCTCTTCAAACTGAAGCCCTTTGGTCTCTGGTACTAATAGATAGATGGCAACGAGCCCAATTGTGGAAAACCCAGCAAAGAGAAGGAATGTTCCTGCAGCCCCAAGTGCATGGATAAGTGACAAGAATGTCAAACTCACTATGAGATTAGCACACCAGTTTGAAACTGCTGCTATGCCTCCACACATTCCCCTGAATCTCAATGGGTAAATCTCTGAGTTCAAAACCCAAGGCACTGATCCCATTCCAGGGGAGTAGGCTAGGATATATAGTCCCAACACTATAACTGCAAGCACTCCAATTTTGCTTGGGCATCCATCAGAAAACCACACGCGCTTTTGCTCACCGCACACCGCTCTGACTTCCTTTGTTTCTGCCAGGCATGCTCCCGGAAGATGCTGCATCATGTTCATTGATTATGTTAAGATTAGATTAGACTAATACATATATATATATATATATATATATATATATATATATATATATATATAAGTTGAAAGAGATGGAAGTGATGAACTTACATTGCCCCCAGTGCTGGCACAGAAGGCACATTCAGCTTTCAAACATTTCATGCAGTTCCATGAAGAGACATTAGGGGAATCAAGATAAGCCTGGCATGTAGCGTTAGCACCGAAGCTGAGGGTGTCAACGTTGTCAATTGGAGGAGCGGTGGTAGCTGCCTGATAGAAAACTCCGGTTAGAGTGAGGAGGCAAACGATGATTGCAATAAGGGATAGGAGCATGAGCTTTCTCCTTCCAAATTTATCGATGCAAAGCATGCTGAGGATAGATCCAACGGCGTTGAGACCAGATGTGACGAGGGAGAGTGCAAGTGCGGTAGATTTTGATGCAATGCCGGCAAACTGAACAATGGTTGGGCTGTAATACATGACGGTGTTGATGCCAACGAATTGTTGAGCGACTTGAGCAGTCACGCCTGCATACAATCCTCTTCGAACAGCAACATTGCTGAAAGCAGCCTTCATTTTCTCTCTAAGAGTTTGACCGATCAACCCTTCCTCTTGCTTCTCTTGTTCTACGGCTTCTCTCATCGCTTTTATCTCCCCTTCAATCTCGTCTGCTCTATAAATCTTTTCCAGGATTTTCCTTGACTCATTTTCTTTCCCTTGGTTGTACAACCACCTCGGTGACTCAGGAAGGGTCAGCATTAAAACGAACTGAACCACCGCCGGAAGCCCGGCCACCCCAAGCATCCAACGCCACGTTCCAGGAGTCTGTATATTATGTTAAATAGTTTAGTCAGATATGTTAAATTACGTAATCTTTTTTAGTTATTATCCGAGTAGATATATACCGTGGTGAATGCGAGGTTGATAAGGTAGGAGAGGAATTGGCCAAAGGTGATGAGGAGACCATTGATACAAACGAGAGCTCCTCTAATGGCAGCTGGAGAGGCTTCTGAGATATAGAGAGGGGAAGTCATGGAAGCTATGCCAACTCCAAAACCAACCAAAATTCTTCCAACGACGAGGACCCAAGGAGTAGGGGCAATAGCCATGACTATTGCGCCAAGAAAGAAAACAATATCAGCCCCCAAGATAGAGGTCTTACGGCCGAGCATGTCGTTCATCCATCCACCAAGTGCAGCACCAATAATGGCTCCCGCTACAGCCATACTTACAATGACTTCCTGCAACCATAATTTCTTATCAACTTCTACAAAGTCTTCGCGAATGTAAAGCAAGGCTCCAGAGATAACACCGGTATCGTAGCCAAAGAGGAGACCTCCAATTCCGGCTGATAGAGCAAGGCGCATGATGTAAGGCGAACTGGTTGCTCTTTTCCAGAATTCCATGAACTCTTGTTTACTCGCTGCCTCCGGCCCTCCTTCCATTCTTACTGATTACCTTATTAATTTAATGTGAACCCTGTTGATGATTTTTAGCTTTCCTCTACCACTTGCACTCCACGCTGAAATATTATTATTCCGTCCATCATTGTTTATTTATGTATGCAATTAATCTCATGCGTTTCATAACATCATGCAGACTTTCAATTATAAAGTAAAATTTGATCTCAACGATAATTAATCAATAATATCTATTCTTTCTTATTCCGATCTTAACACCTTCTCAAAAAGGTAATTATTACTGTTCCTAATTAACCATGTAGAGTTGTGATCAGCAACACAAAAACAATTAGGAATATATTCTATCATATCATTATTATTTATTTATATACAAAGGAAAAGTACAATCCAAAAAAAATTTGAGATAAATTAAACAAATAAGATATGTTATGTACCTGTACTATAGAAGAAACAGAGAGAAAATGAACTTTGTTAAGAAAACCACAATACTTTGATGTTAAACTTTTGCAAAAGGTCTCTTAGACCAGTTGTGTGGTATTACGCTCCCTTTTTTCTTGAAAGTTCGAATTTACTATTGTTGGTTTAAATTCTGTCTTTTTTCTCCTTTATATATAAATCTTCCCCTTAGTGGCAGCTAATATATTCATATCTTTAACAAATAACAAGGCAACAAAATCTGTCTATAGTAAATAATAAGCAAAGATTGCCATATTAAATTCAACCGTCTTAACCGTATATTAGTTTTTTTTAATCTTATCCAATTTCTTGTTTTTTCTGTAAAAATTTATCTGTTTTTTCATGTATCTTATCTATAACTAAAGCTAAGATCTCTAACAAAATAGTAAAATACACGAATTAGAGAGATACAACAAAAGTTTAACATCAGAGTGGTGTGATTTCCATAACAAAGCTCATTTTCTCTCTGCTTTTTTTAAGTACAAGTATATAACATGCTTCGTTTGTTTAATTTGTCTTGATTCTTTTTTGGATTGTATTTTTTTTATATATAAATAAATAATAATGATATGATAGGATATATTTCTTAGTATTTCTAAGTTCATAATCGCAACTTTATTATATTCAATTCTGTCTTAACCGTATATTAGTTTTCTTATTCCTATCCAATTCTTGTTTTGTTTTTTTTTTTTGTTAAAATTGATTTGTTTTTTCATGTATCTTATCTATTTATAATCTAAATAAAGCTAAGTTATTTTTTATTTTAATCAATATATAAAAGTCAAACCCTTCAAGTTATATAATTTTATTATTATTTTATTCGAAAAGACAAATAAAATTGGACTGGTAATACACTTTTAAGGAGATCAATATCACTTTGATAATTTGAAAGTTTTCAACATTTTATTATATTTAAAATGTATTATCCCGTCTTTAACCAACAATAAGAGTTAGTTAATCAATTCGAAACATGTTCGGAGTAAATATTTATTTGTTGAGGTGTTAAAAAAAATAGTTTGTACTAAATTTTAATTTAGTTTCTAATATTTTCTAAGATAAATTATTAGTTTGTAATAAAAAAAATTGATAAAGGGTAATAATATATGTATCTCAGAAATTGTCAGATATGATAATGTGTTCTAAAGAGGTTATGCTCCGAGTAACCATGTTAAGGAGAGAATATGGAAGAGAAGAGAAGGGTAAAATGCTAATCAAATTAGCATCATATTAAATATATCACTCCCTTATGTATGTTTTTATCTTTTACCTTCATTTGTTACATCTCAATATTTTCTAGATCCTCATTTTTATGTATATATGTAACAAACAAAAATATGTATAGATGTATAACGAAAGTCACCACAAAAGTCCCATATATAGATGTATGTACCAATAATTTCTTATATATTCATAGTTTTTTTAGGTCATATTATATATTCTCACCACACAACTGATCTGAGAAATTTTCTGCTACTCCTTCCACCGAAGACAAATCATTGCAGGTCACTAAATACATCGTTTCACTTAATTGAGTTACCATCGGATTAAACCCAATAATAAATTTAATTTATTATTGGGTTTAATTTATTTTCCCTCAAAAAATTACTGGCAAATTTATCATCGAAAAACAGAATCTGCCAATAATTAAAAAATCTTATGAATTCGACGTGGTTACCACCGACAAATCTGACGATACTCATTGTTTTTTCTTGTAGTATTTTTTGCCTTTTGTGCTTGTTTCACAAATCTATATTATTTTTCGTTTTCTTAATCAATGCGCAAAGAGCGTATATATGATTGGGTTATATAATTAACTTCAATTAATTATATAAATAAATGCTAATATATTTTTCTATTAATTATTTAAATGATTCCGAAATTCTAAAAAGTTATTTTGACGTAAATATTTTTTCAAAACAGTCAAAATGTCAAAATTTATAATTACTATTGTTGAAAAAAACTCTATATTTTAAAATATTAATATAAATATAAAAATTTACTTTTAAATATGAAAAAGATATCCAATTAATTTTTTTCATCTTTACCATATTTGAGTCGGTGCAAAATTTAGTTGATTTATTTATTGCTAAATACTCGTTTATTATTACTGCAATTAGAATTGTAAAATATAATTAATTAAAATTATTTTTCCTCGCTTCCTTTATTAATAGTTAAGAATGGTAGATAAAAAAAAAGAAATTCTGGTTAGAGCATCTTTATCACTTCAATTTTTTTTTAGTGTATTAAATTACTAATTATTAATTAATTATATCTCTGTATTATCTTTGTTGAAGCATGCACATATTTTATATTTTAGTTAGATTAAGCACAAACAATTTAATCATAATGTCTCATTATTTAAATTAATCATCTAATAACTCAATTTTCTGACTAAATTGTTGATCATATATATATATATATCCAAATTTTTAAGTACAGGAACAAATATAAAAATATATTATATTACAAGAATAGGCATGATCATTTACGCTATGGTTTGAAAAATTAGATAGAATTTTTTTTAGCGTAAAAATTTTATATAGCATAAAGATTTCAAAAAGCCTTCTCTCCTTTGAGAGGTTTTTTGGTGAAAAATAACATTAGATGAACCAAGAAATTTTTTATTAAATTTAGACTAAAAATATGCATTGCACATGATATTTTTTTGTGAATTTTTTCAGTTAAATAATAAATTTTTTTTTCATCAAAATTTTTCTCTTCATTATAGTATTATTTTCGGTTCAAATCGTTTAAGAGAGATCTTTTTGCCTCCCATTTATTTACAAAGGAAGAAAAAAAAGAATACTAATCCCCCACCAAAACCTTTGGCTGGTGTTGGTTTAAATGGGAAAGATTTGGTTTAGTATTGACCACTAGCTATTATTAAATCATTATGAGAAAAATGGTCTGTCGTCACACTTTTTTTTGCTACGCTTCAAAACCGTGGTTGTATGTCCACTTTTCGGCACATTTTAAAAGCGTGGCTATAGGATTATACATACAGCCACGCTTAAAAATATGACAATAGATAAAAGCGTGGCAAAAAAGTGTGCCAATAGATCGAGAAATGCATCGCGATAGAATAATCGACACACTTGCAGATATGACCCTTTCAAAAGCGTGCTGGTAGCTCAAAAAACGTAGCAAAAAGCTATCACTATGTTTTTTCAACTTTTCGTCATGCTTTAAAAGTGTAGCAAAATCGTAGTTTTCTTGTAGTGAATTCAGGAGATGCTTTAAACTTTTTAATTTGTAGCTCAGTGTATTCTTGAGTGAGCCTATACCACTTATTCTTTTGAACATTTTTTCAAGTTTGAACTTAAACTCTCTTATTATGATCCCCAAAATATGCCTAGCCCATTCATGCTACTTACTTTCTATTTATATATCTCGCTCTTGTAATCAATTCCTAAAGTCAAGGTGCTCTTATCACTCATTTAGTTATTTTGATTTTCTCTGCTCCTATATGAGCATTTGAAAGGGGCATTTTCTCCGTCGCCTAAATTTCTTAGCTGCTAGGGTGTGTCAAGATTGTGGCATTGTCTTAGAAGGTAAAGGTGAAGGTGAAGATATAACACCTGAAACAGATTTTTGAGTCTAGTAAATAATAATAACATTTTTGGTAATGACAAACATGATTTTAGTTGGGTTGAAAGCCCAAAAGTGTTTTGATGGTTTAGTGTTGCAAGCCCAAATATGATTGAACAGCTCAAACAGAGGAAACCAAGTATCTGAGCCATAGCTACTTGGACCAAGCCTCTAGTTCAGCCCATTGCCATTCTTGAAAGGAAGAACATCTTCCTGCTAGTGGTGCTGTGTTACTTCGGGTAAACCACAAAGGAGAAATAAGGTTTCACTTTTTGACTAAGCATCAAAGAAGAAAAAAGTGTTTTACTTTTTCATCAAGCACCACATCAGAAGAAAAAAAAGCAAATCAAGGAAGCTATGTCAAATCAAAATTAACATGCACAAATTAGGTATAATCATAAGAGAAAAGGTAAATTGTTTCTATTAACATGCAAGTCAATTACTTTCTGATTTCTCCTTCCCTCTGCACAACTATTTCGAGTAATATGAAAAAAGTGGTGGCTACTTTACTTTACCTTGAATTAACGACTAATATTGAAACTTAGGGTCAAAGCACAAGGTTAATGGTTTTGATTTATCAAACCCATTAAGGACTTGTTAACAATGAAGCTGCTTTGCCTAACTCTGATTCTAAATTCCTGATTTTTTGGTCTGATGGAAGAAAAAGAAAGGAACCTTATCTAGCTCAAGATTCAAGAAGCTGACTTTGTAAAGAAGCCCTAGGTGGGAAAACAGAACTCAATACAAAAAGAAAAATCATCTTCATTTTTTCTCAAGGAGAGAGAACCCAAAATCAAAGAAGAGAGAAACCTCACAAATCAAAGTTTGAAGTCTTGAAAGCATTGTACTTACATAAAAGGGATCATTATGTCAAGATGAATAGCTACATTTGAGAGTTCAAAATCTTGGTTAAGCTTATAGGGTTTGAGTTATTCAACATCATCTCCTTCATGGTTTATTATTGAAAATTCTGGATGTTTGTTGTATCTTTCTTTGTTTGTATTCAGTGGTAAAAGGCATAAAAGTGAGACATTGAGAAAAAGCTATTTAGAGAAAAGGCAAAGAGAGGTATTTGGAGAGAAAAACCAAGATTTATGTCATGTATCTTTTGATTATATTTTTGTTTTGTATATGTACCTGAGAGGTATTCGTTACTAAGTTTGGTGAGCACTTAGTGGCTGAAAATCTAGGGAGTAAACCTAGTCAAATCTAGCTTGGGTAAAAACTGGGTTTGTCCCAAATAGGATTGGGCTGAATCCTAGAAAAATTTGTGTATGTAATACTTGAAAAGATAGTGAAAATTCTACCATTGTTGTGGTGGAGACTGGATGTAGTTTGCATTGCACAAAGCAGCTGAACCAGGATACATAACTGTGTCATCTTCTTCTTCCCTATTCTAATTCTGTGTTTCACGAGTTATGAGACAAAATAAAATTGTCTCCTGCATAATTAATCTTGCAGTCTAAATAGAAGCAAAGTTTCATTTTCTGGTTTGAAGATTTATTAATCAAGATTAAAAGAATGCCATAGATTCAACCCCCCTTCTCTAGGCCATCAAGAACCTTCAATTGGTATCAGAGCTTAGTACTCAATGATCAAGCTTCACAGCTTGGAGTAAAGGTCCAATGGCTAATAACTTGGGTGCAAACTATGTGGCCTACACTCTTACTGAGGGTCAATCAAACAACATGCTTCCTTTCTTCAATGGGAAGAACTACACCTACTGGAAGGAAAGAATGCGGATCTTTGTTCAATCCACTGATTACAGTATATGGAAAATTATTGTGAATGATCCTCAAGTACCTACCAAGACAAGTGCTGAAGGACTGATGACTCCTAAAGAAGAAACTGAATGGAATGATAAAGACAAAAAGAATGTGGAGTTAAATGCCAAAGCCATCGACAAGATGTACTGTGCTATCAGTTTTGAGGAATATTGATTCAGCGACCAACAAAAATATAAGGTGATAAAACAGTTGGTCGCTAAAATGCTAATTTTAACATTAGCGACTGATTTTCGCAAACAACATAAAAAATAAACTAAAAAATTGTTAGTCTCTAAGTTAGTGGCTAATGATAAAAAAATTAGCGACCGATTCAGCGACTAACGAAAATATAAGGTCATAAAGTAGTTAGTCGCTAAAATCAGGTATTAAATTTGTCATTAGTGACTAATTTAGCGACCGACATAAAAATTAAACTCAATGATATAAATACTCTCACATCCAAAATTGGGGTTTCAGTTTCAGAAAAACACAAGACACACACTCTTCCTCTCCCTCTCTCGTTTAACCACTCTCACTCTCTTTCTCACCGCTGCTCACCAATCACTCACCGCTCTCTAGCTGATTGCTCGTCGTTGCTGCTCATCGCTTGTCACCTCCACTCGCTCCTCTCTATTCGCCGCCCGCTCCTCTCCGCTCGCCGCTCGCTCGTTGTTGCTCCTCTCTCCTCACCATTGCTCTCTCTTCTCCGATTGTCGTTGATGCGTGAGCATCTTTTCTATATTTTTTTATTATTTTAGATATGAATTATTGAGTTTTATTTAGATGCTAGCTTTTGAAGCCTATTTGGATGCTACTTTGAGGCGCATTGTGGTTTTATTTATTTCAAAAAAATCTAGGCGAGTTTGGCAGAGTTCGTGCAAAAGAAAAAGGAAAAAAAATTGATGCTGCAAAGCTAGCGCCAAACGCCTTGTAACGTGTGCAAGCCCTCTGTGAAGTTGGCGCCAAACACACGACCTGGCATTTAGTGCCAGATTCTTCGTAAATTGTGCCAGAGCCACACGCTAGTGGCGCTAAATGCTGAGCTGGAAGTTTAGTGCCAGGAAGACAGTAAACCCACAATCCTTCTCTGCCCCAACAGCGCTAAACGCCAAGCCTGGTGTTTAGCGCATATATATATAAGGGCTTTCTTTCTTTCATGCGTATAACCCATATTTGGCTTGCTTTCTTTCTTTCTTTACTATCTATCTATATATAAGGGCTTTCAGCCACTTTTTTTTCTTTTTTTTGAATAATAATAATAATAACAATAATAATAGTAATAATAATAATTAAATTTTTTATCTTTTTTGACATATTTTATTATAATAAAATTTTTTTAAAAAGTCTAATGGATTTTAAATTCAAAGTATCATAAAATTTAATTTAATTACTTTTAAAAAAATAATTTTTTTTAAATAAAATTATCAATAAATATAATAAATTGTAAATCACTTATTATTTAATTTTCAAAAAGTCGGGTTGTTATAGTATAATTCGTCACTGACTTATTGTAAAATAAAATTAATTATTTAAAGATGATGTTCTGTGATTTTTTACCAACAAGTTTTTTTATTTGTAGTAATCAATTAGCTATTATTAATATTTTTAATGGTGTAAAATTACATCTAATAGTGTAGAATTATTCATTTTTTGTTGTTGGTCAGATTTTAATAAAACTGCTGGCTCTTTAGACTTTTTCATAAAGGAAAAGTCTAGGGACTAGCAACTTTATTAAATTCTGGCCAGCATGTAACCAGCAAAGAAAAGTGAGTCATTGGATAAAATCTCACACTAATCTCACACCATTAAATTTATTATTGATGGCTATTTGATGGCTACAAATCACAAAAGTTGCTGGCCCTTAACACTCCTCTTTCATAAAAGTATTCATACAAAATGCATCTTTTCTAATTTAATGTGTTGGATACAAATCTGACACACATGGAGAAATTCTTTATGGCTCTGTCAGCATGGATTTTGAAAAAGAGATCGGACGCACTGAAACAACAATTATATTTGTCTCCTCCTTTAATTTCTATTCCTCAAAGAGAAAATCGTCCAATTCTCGATCTATATGAAAAGATAACCAACTTCAGCTTCATCATATCATATTATTTATTTACTAGTACTTGCTTTTTCTTCGTCTGTCTTTGAATTGGTGCAATCGCAAGGGTTGAAACCTTTCTGAAGCAACTTCTCAACCTCTTCAAACTGAAGCCCTTTGGTCTCTGGTACCAATAGATAGATGGCAACGAGCTCAATTGTGAAAAACCCAACAAAGAGGAGGAATGTTCCTGCAGCCCCAAGTGCATGGATGAGTGACAAGAATGTCAAACTCACTATGAGATTAGCACACCAGTTTGAAACTGCTGCTATGCCTCCACAAATTCCCCTGAATCTCAATGGTAAATCTCTGAGTTCAAAACCCAAGGCACTGATCCCATTCCAGGAGAGTAGGCTAGGATATATAGTCCCAACACTATAACTGCAAGCACTCCAATTTTGCTTGGGCATCCATCAGAAAACCACACGTGCTTTTGCTCACCGCACACCGCTTTGATTTCCTTTGCTTCCGCCAGGCATGCTCCCGGAGATGCTGCATCATGTTCATTGATTATGTTAGATTAGATTAGACTAATACATAGATATATATTAGTTGAAAGAGATGGAAGTGATGAACTTACATTGCCCCCAGTGCTGGCACAGAAGGCATATTCAGCTTTCAAACATTTCATGCAGTTCCATGAAGAGACATTAGGGGCATCAAGATAAGCCTGGCATGTAGCGTTAGCACCGAAGCTGAGGGTGTCAACGTTGTCAATTGGAGGAGCGGTGGTAGCTGCTTGATAGAAAACTCCGATTAGAGTGAGGAGGCAAACGATGATTGCAATAAGGGATAGGAGCATGAGCTTTCTCCTTCCATATTTATCGATGCAAAGCATGCTGAGGATAGATCCAACGGCGTTGAGACCAGATGTGACGAGGGAGAGTGCAAGTGCGGTAGATTTTGATGCAATGCCGGCAAACTGAACAATGGTTGGGCTGTAATACATGACGGTGTTGATGCCAACGAATTGTTGAGCGACTTGAGCAGTCACGCCTGCATACAATCCTCTTTGAACAACAATGTTGCTAAAAGAAGCCTTCATTTTCTCTCCAAGAGTTCGACCAATCAACCCTTCCTCTTGCTTCTCTTGTTCTACAGCTTCTCTCATCGCTTTTATCTCCCCTTCAATCTCGTCTGCTCTATAAATCTTTTCCAGGATTTTCCTTGACTCATTTTCTTTCCCTTGGTTGTACAACCACCTCGGTGACTCAGGAAGGGTCAGCATTAAAACGAACTGAACCACCGCCAGAAGTCCGGCCACCTCAAGCATCCAACGCCACGTTCCAGGAGTCTGTATCTTATGTTAAATAGTTTAGTCAGATATGTTAAATTAACTAATCTTTTTTAGTTATTATCCGAGTAGATATATATACCTTGGTGAATGCGAGGTTGATAAGGTAGGAGAGGAACTAGCTGATGAGCGGATAATTTATACGCTTTTTGGCATTGTTTTTACATAATTTTTAGTATAATTTAGTTAGTTTTTAGTATATTTTCATTAGTTTTTAAATAAAAATCACATTTCTGGACTTTACTATGAGTTTGTGTATTTTTCTGTGATTTTATGTATTTTCTGGCTGAAATTGAGGGACTTGAGCAAAAATCAGATTCAGAGGTTGAAGAAGGACTGCAGATGCTGTTGGATTCTGACCTCCCTGCACTCAAAGTAGAATTTCTGGATCTACAATAGTCCAAATGACGCGATCTCAATTGCATTGGAAAGTAGACATCCAGGGCTTTCTAGCAATATATAATAGTCCATACTTTGCCCGAGTTTAGACGATACAAACTGGTGTTTAACGCCAGTTCTCTGCTCTATTCTGGAGTTAAATGCTAGAAACAGGTTGCAAAGCAGAGTTAAATGCCAGAAACAGGTTACAAATAGGTGTTTAACTCCAAGAAAGACCTCTACACGTGAAAGCTTCAATGCTCCGCCCAAGCACACACCAAGTGGGCCCCGGAAGTGGATTTCTGCATCATTTACTTAATTCTGTAAACCCTAGTAACTAGTTTAGTATAAATAGGACTTTTTACTATGATCTTTGGATGATCTAGGGATCATCTTTGGAACATTTTTCCTTAGACTTGGGGGCTGGCCATTTGGCCATGCCTGGACCTTATTCTTATGTATTTTCAATTGTAGAGTTTCTAAACACCATATATTAAGGTGTGGAGCTCTGCTGTTCCTCATGAATTAATGCAAAGTACTATTGTTTCTCTATTCAACTCAAGCCTATTTCTTCTCTAAGATATACACTCGTTCTTCAACCTGACGAATATGATGATCCGTGACACTCATCATCATTCTCACCTATGAACGCGTGCCTGACAACCACTTCCGTTCTACTTGCAATAGCTTGAGTGCGTATCTCTTAGCCTTCTGGTTCATGACGCATGGTTGCCTCGCCTGACAACCGAGCCTTCCATTCTATGAGATCAGAGTCTTCGTGGTATAGGCTAGTATTATTGGCGGCCATTCTTGAGATCCGGAAAGTCTAAACCTTGTCTGTGGTATTCCGAGTAGGATCTGGGAAGGGATGGCTGTGACGAGCTTCAAACTGGCGAGTGCTGGGCATAGTGACAGATGCAAAAGGATTACTGAATCCTATTCCAGTATGATCGAGAACCGATAGATGATTAGCTGTGCGGTGACAGCGCATTTTGGACCATTTTCACTGAGAGGACGGGATGTAGCCATTGACAACGGTGATGCCCAACATAAGCTTACCATAGAAAGGAGTATGAATGATTGGATGAAGGCAGTAGGAAAGCAGAGATTCAGAAGGAATAAAGCATTTCCATACGCTTATTTGAAATTCTCACCAATGAATTACATAAGTATCTCTATCCTATTTTACGTTTTATTTATCTTTTAATTATTAAAACTCTATAACCATTTGAATCTGCCTGACTGAGATTTACAAGGTGACCATAGCTTGCTTCAAACTGACAATCTCCATGGGATCGACCCTTACTCACATAAGGTTTGTTACTTGGACGACCCAGTGCACTTGCTGGTTAGTTGTGCGAGATCGTGAAGAAGAACTAAGATCATGAACGTGCGTATTAAGTTTTCAGCGCCGTTACCAAGGAATGAACGATCACGATTTCTGTGCACCAAGTTTTTGACGCCGTTGCCGGGGAATGAACGATCACGATTTCTGCGCACCAAGTTTTTGGCGCCGTTGCCGGGGATTGTTCGAGTTTGGACAACTGACGGTTCATCTTGTTGCTCAGATTAGGTAATTTTATTTTAATTTTAATCTTTTTATTTTTATTATTCTTATTTTCGAAAAAAAACTTTTCAAAAATAAATTATTCTATGTTCTTCAAAATTTTTAAGAATGAATTCTAGAGTTTCATGAGATATGTTGAATCCTGGCTAGCTGTGAAGCCATGTCTAGTCCTTTGGACCGAGGTTTCAACTATCATTAGAGAAGAGCTTCTTTGTCTTTCTCAGCAATTTAGCTTTTGTATGTAATGATCTGCTAAAGCTTGGCTGGCTATTGGCCATGTCTAGTGTTTTGGACCGGAGCTTTCACTAAAAGCTTGGCTGGCTAGTAAGCCATGTCTAATTCCTGGACCAGAGTTTTAGACTAACATTGCATGATTCCTGGAATTCTTATTAAAAATTTTGAAATCCTTATTTTTCTTTTTCCAATTAATTTTCGAAAAATTACAAAAATTTTAATAAAATCATAAAAACAAAAAAATTTGATGTTTCTTGTTTGAGTCTTGTGTCAATTTTTAAGTTTAGTGTCAATTGCATGTGTTTTAACTTCCCTTTAATTTTCGAAAATTCATCATGTGTTCTTCATGATCTTCAAGTTGTTCTTGATGAATTTCCTTGTTTGATCTTTGCATTTTCATGTTTTGCATCTTTTCTTGTTTTTCATATGCATTCTTGCATTCATAGTGTCTAAAAATTAAAAATTTCTAAGTTTGGTGTCTTGCATTTTTTCTTTTCCTGAAAATTTTTCAAAAATAAGTTCTTGATGTTCATCATGATCTTCAAAGTGTTCTTGGTGTTCATCTTGACATTCATAGTGTTCTTGCATGCATCATTTGTTTTGATCCAAAATTTTCATGCATTGAGTCTTTTTGATGTTTTTCTCTTTCTTCATTAAAAATTCAAAAATAAAAAATATCTTTCTTTTATTTCACTCATAAATTTTCGAAAATTTGAGTTGACTTTTTTAAAACTTTTTAAAATTTAGTTGTTTCTTATGAGTCAAATCAAATTTTCAACTTAAAAATTCTATCTTTTTCAAATCTTTTTCAAAAATAAAATCTTTTTCATTTTTTCTTTCATTATTTCAAAATTTTCAAAATTAATGCTAACAATTAATGTGATTGATTCAAAAATTTTAAGTTTATTACTTGCCTAGTAAGAAAGGTTCAATCTTTAAATTTTAAATCATATCTTTTTAGTTTCTTATTAGTCAAGTAATCAACTTTGATTTCAAAAATCAAATCTTTTTAAATTTCTTTTTCAAATCTTTTTCAAAATAAATTTCAATCACATCTTTTTCAAAATCAATTTCAAAATCTTTTCTAACTTCTTATCATTTCAAAAAATAATTTTCAAATCTTTTTCAATTAACTACTTGACTTTTTGTTTGATTCTTATCTTTTTCAAAACTACCTAACTAATTTCCTCTCTTCAATTTTTGAAAATCACCTTCCTCTTTTTCAAAATTCTTTTAATTAACTAATTGTTTCATATTTTAATTTTAATTTTATTTCTTCTCTCTATTTTCAAATTTTAACTTTAATTTAAAAATAAAAACAAAACTATTCTTCTTTTCTTTTCAATTATTTTTGAAAATTCTTCTCTCTCACCTCCTTCTAATTATTTATTTATCTACTAACACTTCTCTTCTTCTTAAAAATTCGAACCCTCTCCCTCTTTCTGTGTTCGAATTTCTTTTCTTCTTCTACTCACATAAAGGAATCTCTATACTGTGACATAGAGGATTCCTCTTCTTTTCTGTTTTCTTCTTTTTCTCATGAGCAGGAACAAGGATAAGAACATTCTTGTTGAAGCTGATCCTGAACCTGAAAGGACTCTGAAGAGAAAGCTTAGAGAAGCTAAAGCACAACTCTCTGGAGAAAATCTGACAGAAATTTTCGAAAAAGAAGGAGACATGGCCGAAAATAATAACAATGCAAAGAAGATGCTTGGTGACTTTACTGCACCAAACTCCAACTTTCATGGAAGAAGCATCTCAATCCCTGCCATTGGAGCAAATAATTTTGAGCTAAAGCCTCAATTAGTTTCTCTGATGCAACAGAACTGCAAGTTTCATGGACTTCCATCAGAATATCCTTTTCCGTTCTTAACTGAATTCTTGCAGATCTGTGATACTGTTAAGACCAATGGGGTTGATCCCGAGGTCTATAGGCTTATGCTTTTCCCGTTTGCTGTAAGAGACAGAGCTAAAATATGGTTGGATTCTCAACCTAAAGATAGCCTGAACTCTTGGGATAAGCTGGTCACGACTTTCTTAGCCAAGTTCTTTCCTCCTCAAAAGCTTAGTAAGCTTAGAGTGGATGTTCAAACCTTCAGACAGAAAGAAGGTGAATCCCTCTATGAAGCTTGGGAGAGATACACGCAACTGACCAAAAAGTGTCCTTCTGACATGCTTTCAGAATGGACCATCCTGGATATATTCTATGATGGTCTGTCTGAATTATCTAAGATGTCATTGTACCATTCTGTAGGTGGATCCATTCACCTAAAGAAATCGCCTGCAGAAGCTCAGGAACTCATTGACATGGTTGCAAATAACTAGTTCATGTACACTTCTGAAAGGAATCCTGTGAGTAATGGGACGCCTCTGAGGAAGGGAGTTCTTGAAATTGATGCTCTGATTGCCATATTGGCTCAGAATAAAATATTGACTCAGCAAGTCAATATGATCTTTCAGAGTCTGAATGGATTGAAGGAATCATCCAACAGTACTATAGAGGCATCTTCTGAAGAAGAAGCTTATGATCCTGAGAACCCTGCAATAGCAGAGGTGAATTACATGGGTGAATCCTATGGAAACACCTATAATCTCTCATGGAGAAATCATCCAAATTTCTCATGGAAGGATCAACAATAGCCTCAACAAGGCTTTAATAATGGTGGAAGAAATAGGTTTAGCAATAGCAAGCCTTTTTCATCATCCACTCAGCAACAGACAGAGAATTCTGAGCAGAATCCATCTAGCTTAGCAAATATAGTCTCTGATCTATCTAAGGCCACTCTAAGTTTCATGAATAAAACAAGGTCCTCTATTAGAAATTTGGAGGCATAAGTGGGCCAGCTGAGTAAAAGGGTCACTGAAACTCCTCCTAGTACTCTCCCAAGCAATACAGAAGAAAATCCAAAGAGAGAGTGCAAGGCCATTGATTTGACCATCATGGCCGAACCTACAAGGGAGGAGGAGGACGTGAATCCTAGTGAGGAAGACCTCCTGGGACGTTCAGTGACCAATAAGGAGTTTTTCTTTGAGGAACCAAAGGAATCTGAGGCTCAACTAGAGACCATAGAGATTCCATTGAACCTCCTTCTGCCCTTCATGAGCTCTGATGAGTATTCTTCCTCTGAAGAAGATAAAGACGTTACTAAGTACCTTGGTGCAATCATGAAGCTGAATGCCAAATTATTTGGTAATGAGACTTGGGAAGATGAACCTCCCTTGCTCACCAATGAACTAAATGCATTGGATAGGCAGAAATTACCTCAAAAGAAACAGGATCATGGTAAATTCCTAATTCCCTATAACATAGGCACCATGACCTTTGAGAAGGCTCTGTGTGACCTGGGGTCAGGAATAAACTTAATGCCACTCTCTGTAATGGAGAAACTTGGGATCTTTGAGTACAAGCTGCCAGAATCTCATTAGAGATGGCAGATAACTCAAGAAAATAGGCTTATGGACTGGTATAGGACGTGTTAGTAAAGGTCAAAGGCCTTTACATCCCTGCTGATTTCATAATCCTAGACACTGGGAAGAATGAGGATGAATCCATCATCCTAGGAAGACCCTTCCTAGCCACAGCAAAAGCTGTGATTGATGTGGACAGAGGAGAGTTAGTCCTTCAACTGAATGAGGACAACCTTGTGTTTAAAACTCAAGGTTCTCCTTCTGTAACCATGGAGAGGAAGCATGAAAAGCTTCTCTCACTGCAGAGTCAACCAAAGCCCCCACAGTCAAACTCTAAGTTTGGTGTTGGGAGGCCACAACCAAACTCTAAGTTTGGTGTTGGGAGGTCCCAACAATGCTCTGAACATCTATGAGGCTCCATGAGAGCTCACTGTCAAGCTATTGATATTAAAAAAATGCTTGTTGGGAGGCAACCCAATGTTATTTAATTTTATTTTTATTGTTATTTCGTGTTTTATTAGGTTGATGATCATGTGGAGTCACAAAAACTACTAAAAAATCAAAAACAGAATGAAAAATAGCACACCCTGGAGGAGGAGCATTCTGGCGTTTAAACGCCAGAAACAAGCATCTGTCTGGCGTTTAACGCCAGAAAGAAGCATCAAGCTGGCGTTAAACGCCAGAAACAAGCACCATTCTTGCGTTTAACACCAGAACAGAGCATGGAGTTGGCGTTAAACGCCAGAAACAAGCAGCAAGCTGGCGTTTAACGCCAGAAATGCATGCTAAGGGCGTTTTACACGCCTAATTGGAGCAAGAATGTTAAGTCCTTGACCCCACTGGATCTGTGGACCCCACAAGATCTCCACCTACCTTCTTCTCTCCTCTTCACACCTTTTCATAACTCTCTTACACAAATACCTTTTACCAATCACCTCAATCACTTTTCCCCATCACCTCTTCACTACTCACATTCATCATCTCTTCCCCAAAAACCCCACCTACCTCTAAAATTCAAACTCTTTTCCCTCCCAAACCCACCCACACATGGCCGAACTACTCACCTCCCTCCATCTCCTCCATTTTCTTCTTCTTCTACTACTTTCTTTCTTCTTTTGCTCGAGGACGAGCAAACCTTTTAAGTTTGGTGTGGTAAATTTTGTTTTTTCATAACCATTTATGGCACCTAAGGCCGGAGAAACCTCTAGAAATAGGAAAGGGAAGGCAATTGCTTCCACCTCTGAGCCATGGGAGATGGAGAGATTCATCTCAAAGGTCCATCAAGACCACTTCTATGAAGTTGTGGCCAAGAAGAAAGTGATCCCTGAGGTTCCTTTCAAGCTAAAAAAGAATGAGTATCTGGAGATCCGACTTGAGATCCAAAGAAGAGGTTGGGAAGTTCTCACCAACCCCATTCAACAAGTCGGGATCTTAATGGTTCAAGAGTTCTATGTAAATGCATGGATCACTAGGAACCATGATCAAAGTGTGAACCCAAATCCAAAGCATTGGCTTACCATGGTTCGGGAGAAATACTTAGATTTCAGTCCGAAAAATGTAAGGCTGGCGTTCAACTTGCCAATGATGCAAGAAAATGCACGCCCCTACACTAGAAGGGTCAACTTTGGTCAAAGGTTGGACCAAGTCCTTATGGACATATGTGTAGAAGGAGCTCAATGGAAAGTTGACTCAAGAGGCAAGCCGATTCAATTGAGAAGACCGGACCTTAAGCCTGTAGCTAGAGGATGGTTGGAGTTTATTCAACGCTCAATTATTCCTACTAGCAACCGGTCTGAAGTTACTATAGACCAGGTCATCATGATCCACAGTATCATGATTTGAGATTATACCTCAAGAACTCTACAAGGTGGCTGACAAGTCCTCTACTTTGGCAAGGTTAGCCTTTCCTCACCTCATTTATCACCTCTGCAATTCGGCTGGAATTGACATAGAGGGAGACATCCTCATTGAAGAGGACAGGCCCATCACTAAGAAGAGGATGGAGCAAACAAGAGATCATGGATCTCAACAAGAGCATGAGAAAATTCCTCACCATGAAATCCATGAGATGCCTCAAGGGATGCACTTCCCTCCACAAAACTATTGGGAGCAAATCAACACTTCCCTGTGAGAATTAAGTTCTAACATGGGACAACTAAGGATGGAGCACCAAGAGCACTCCATCATCCTCCATGAGATTAGAGAAGATCAAAGAGCTATGAGGGAGGAACAACAAAGACAAGGAAGAGACATAGAGGAGCTCAAGAGCACCATTGGTTCTTCAAGAAGAGGAAGACGCCACCCTCACTAAGGTGGACCCGTTCCTTAATCTCCTTGTTATTATTTTTCTATTTTTCGTTTACTATGCTTTATGTTTTGTCTATGTTTGTGTCTTCATTACATGATCATTAGTGTTTAAGTGTCCATGTCTTAAGGCTATGAATGTCCTATCAATCCATCACCTCTCTTAAATGAAAAATATTTTAATTACAAAAGAACAAGAAGTACATGAATTTCGAATTCATCCTTGAAATTAGTTTAATTATTTTGATGTGGTGACAATACTTTTTATTTTCTGAATGAATGCTTGAACAGTGCATATGTCTTTTGATATTGTTGTTTATGAATGTTAAATATGTTGGCTCTTGAAGAATGATGAAAAAGGAGAAATGTTATTTGATAATCTGAAAAATCATAAAATTGATTCTTGAAGCAAGAAAAAGCAGTGAATACAAAAGCTTGCGAAAAAAAAGAAAAGAAAAAATGGCGAAAAAAAAAGAGAAAGAAAAAGAGAAAGCAAGCAGAAAAAGCCAAAAGCTCTTTAAACCAAAAGGCAAGAGCAAAAAGCCAATAGCCCTTAAAACCAAAAGGCAAGGGTAATAAAAAGGATCCAAGGCTTTGAGCATCAGTGGATAGGAGGGCCTAAAGGAATAAAATCCTGGCCTAAGCGGCTAAACCAAGCTGTCCCTAACCATGTGCTTGTGGCGTGAAGGTGTCAAGTGAAAACTTGAGACTGAGCGGTTAAAGTCAAGTTCCAAAGCAAAAAAAAAAAAAAAAGAAGAGTGTGCTTAAGAACCCTGGACACCTCTAATTGGGGACTTTAGCAAAGCTGAGTCACAATCTGAAAAGGTTCACCCAGTTATGTGTCTGTGGCATTTATGTATCCGGTGGTAATACTGGAAAACAAAGTGCTTAGGGCCACAGCCAAGACTTATAAAGTAACTGTGTTCAAGAATCAACATATTGAACTAGGAGAATCAATAACACTATCTGAATTCTGAGTTCCTATAGATGCCAATCATTCTGAACTTCAATGGATAAAGTGAGATGCCAAAACTATTCAAGAGGCAAAAAGCTACTAGTCCCGCTCATCTAGTTGGAGCTAAGTTTCATTGATATTTTGGAATTTATAGTATATTCTCTTATTTTTATCCTATTTTATTTTTATTTGCTTGGGGACAAGCAACAATTTAAGTTTGGTGTTGTGATGAGCGGATAATTTATACGCTTTTTGGCATTGTTTTTACATAGTTTTTAGTATGATTTAGTTAGTTTTTAGTATATTTTCATTAGTTTTTAAATAAAAATCACATTTCTGGACTTTACTATGAGTTTGTGTGTTTTTCTGTGATTTCAGGTATTTTCTGGCTGAAATTGAAGGACTTGAGCAAAAATCAGATTCAGAGGTTGAAGAAGGACTGCAGATGCTGTTGGATTCTGACCTCCCTGCACTAAAAGTAGATTTTCAGGAGCTACAGAAGTCCAAATGGTGCGCTCTCAATTGCATTGGAAAGTAGACATCCAGGGATTTCCATAAATATATAATAGTCCATACTTTGTTCGAGTTTAGATGATGCAAACTGGCGTTCAACGCCAGCTCTCTGCCCTATTCTAGAGTTAAACGCCAGAAATAGGTTACAAACTGGCGTTTAACTCCAAGAAAGACCTCTACACGTGAAAGCTTCAATGCTCAGCCCAATCACACACAAAGTGGGCCCTGGAAGTGCATTTTTGCATCATTTACTTAATTCTGTAAATCCTAGTAACTAGTTTAGTATAAATAGGACTTTTTACTATGATCTTTGGATGATCTAGGGATCATCTTTGGAACGTTTTTCCTTAAACTTGGGGCCTGGCCATTCGGCCATGCCTGGACCTTATTCTTATGTATTTTCAATGGTAGAGTTTCTACACACCATAGATTAAGGTGTGGAACTCTGCTGTTCCTCTTGAATTAATGCAAAGTACTATTGTTTTTCTATTCAACTCAAGCCTATTTCTTCTCTAAGATATACACTCGTTCTTCAACCTGACGAATATGATGATCTGTGACACTCATCATCATTCTCACCTATGAACGCGTGCCTGACAACCACTTCTGTTCTACTTGCAATAGCTTGAGTGCGTATCTCTTAGCCTTTTGGTTCATGACGCATGGTTGCCTCGCCTGACAACCGAGCCTTCCATTCCATGAGATCAGAGTCTTCGTGGTATAGGCTAGAATTATTGGCGCCCATTCTTGAGATCCAGAAAGTCTAAACCTTGTCTGTGGTATTCCGAGTAGGATCTGGTGGGAAGGGATGGCTGTGACGAGCTTCAAACTCGCGAGTGCTGGGAGTAGTGACAAACGCAAAAGGATTACTGAATCCTATTTCAGTATGATCGAGAACCGACAGATGATTAGCCGTGCGGTGACAGTGCATTTTGAACCATTTTCACTGAGAGGACAGGATGTAGCCATTGACAACGGTGATGCCCAACATAAGCTTGCCATAGAAAGGAGTATGAATGATTGGATGAAGGCAGTAGGAAAGCAGAGATTCAGAAGGAACAAAGCATCTCCATACGCTTATCTGAAATTCTCACCAATGAATTACATAAGTATCTCTATCCTATTTTACGTTTTATTTATCTTTTAATTATTAAAACTCTATAACCATTTGAATCCGCCTGACTGAGATTTACAAGGTGACCATAGCTTGCTTCAAGCTGACAATCTCCGTGGGATCGACCCTTACTCACGTAAGGTTTATTACTTGGACGACCCAGTGCACTTGCTGGTTAGTTGTGCGAGATCGTGAAGAAGAACTAAGATTATGAACGTGCGTATTAAGTTTTCAGCGCCATTACCAAGGAATGAACAATCACGATTTCTGCGCACCACTAGCCAAAGGTGATGAGGAGACCAGTGATACAAACGAGAGCTCCTCTAATAGCAGCTGGAGAGGCTTCTGAGATATAGAGAGGGGAAGTCATGGAAACTATGCCAACTCCAAAAGCAACCAAAATTCTTCCAACGACGAGGACCCAAGGAGCAGGGGCAATAGCCATGACTTACAATGACTTCCTGCAACCATAATTTCTTACCAACTTCTACAAAGTCTTTGCGAATGTAAAGCAAGGCTCCTGATATAACACCGGTATCGTAGCCGAAGAGGAGACCTCCAATTCCGGCCGATAGAGGAAGCGCATGATATAAGGGGAACTGGTTGCTCTTTTCTAAAATTCCGTGAACTCTTGCTTACTCGCTGCCTCCGGCCCTCCTTCCATTCTTACGGATCACCTTATTTATTTAATGTCAATCCTGATGATGATTTCTAGCTTTCCTCTACCACTTGCACTCCACGCTAAAAATATTATTATTCCATCCATCATTATTTATTTATGCATGCATGTAATCTCATGCATTTTATAAAGTGAAATTATAAAGTGAAATTTAATCACGACAACAATTAATCAATAATATTTATTCTTTCATATCCCGATCTTAACATCTTATCAGAAAGGTAATTATTATTGTTTTTAATTAACTATATAGAGTTGTGATCAGCACAATACAAAAACAATTAGGAATATATCCTATTGTATCATTATTATTTATTTATATATAAAAAAATACACTCCAAAAAAATTGAGTTAAATTAAACAGATAAAATATGTTACGTACTTATACTAAAAAACTGAGAGAAAATGAACTTTGTTATGGAACTACAATACTCTGATGTTATGCTTTTACAGGAGGTCTTTTAGATCAGTTGTGTGGTATTATACTCCCTTTTATCTCAAAAGTCCAACATTATTGTCTTGTATTTGGGTTCAAACTCTATGTTTTTTCTCCTTTATATATAAATCTTTCACATTAATGGCAGCTAATATATTCATATCTTTAACAAACAAGACACTAAAATTTGCCTTTGTTATATCCAACTGTCTTAACCATAAACTAGTTTTCTTAATCCTATCCAATTTCATGTTTTTTTTCTTTTTTTTTTCTTTGTTAAAATTGATCTGTCTTTTTATGTATCTTATCTATTTATAATTTGAGTAAAGCTAAGTTCTCTAAAAAAATAATAAAATAAAATAAAAAATAAGAATAAATAGCTGCTTATTTTTTATTTTAACCAATATATAAAAGTAAAACCCGTAAGTTTTGTGATTTTACTATTATTTTATTCGAAAAGACAAATAAAATTGTGCTGGTGGTACACTTTTAAGGGACCATATCACTTTAATATTTTAATTTAAAAATTTTTAACTTTTTATTATATTTTTTTTTTGGATTTGGCTCTAGACCAGGCAACCAACCCGGCCCAAAGCAACAGAAGCTATTAGTTCCCCACCCAACCCATTCTGTAGCCCGCCCCGGAAGTGACCCGCCCCGGTTCACCTCAGTTTGATCTTCTTCCTCCTTCACGCAGAGATCTTCACGTCTATGCTCTTCATCCTCAGCTATGGTGCATGTCCCTAGATCCAAGCTCCTTCTTTCCCCGATGCCATTGCCATCCCTAATCCTGAGGAATTCCTCTCGATTTTGGCCTTTGCTGCGCCTCTCTGCTGATTTTCCTTCCGGACCTGCCTCACCAATCCTCCCGCCATACACCTTTGCATGCACCACTTCACATTCGTTGGGCTTCCATCGGAACTGCCATGAATCCCCTGGCGCATCCCTATTCTGCCGATAGCTACCCCATCCTTGTTCTAACGCAATCTGCGACACTGCCCGATCGGCTGAGCCTCCTCCTCGGTCCCTGTCTCCTATAACAATGGCTTCGTTGTGGTTGATAATGGCTAGTTGGTGAACTTCTGTGGGTTGATTCTGCTCCTTATCTTTCGCTGGTGGCTTATCTCGGGTTTCTGTTTTCGCCCTCCCATGTAATCTCTCCTCCCTTCACAGTTCTTGGTGGGTTGTTGTGTCGAGAACCATGTTAACTTGAATCTGCATACCTTGATGCTGTATACCTTAAACATGCTGAATTGTTGCGAAACTTGCTTCTATTCTGATAGTATTCCTAACTAGAGCAGGCGGATTCATTGTCCACTGTCTCCCTAGGTCATTCCCCGCTGCCATCGCTGTCAGTTGGTGAGCTAGCTTATTGCCATCCCTTGGAGTCCAAGTAGCTCCTACATCTGGAGTCTCTTCCAGCAATTAGATAATGTCACGGAAGATTGCATCCACTTCCGCTATAGGCATTTTTGACTTGATTACCTGAACCAGAGGTAAGCAGTCTGTTTTAATTATGCACTTGGGTATTTGTAGATTCTTTATGAGTATGAGTGCCTCCCTGTATGCCTGAGCTTCAGCTGTTAATGCTGATATTGTCTTGAATGTTGCTGTAGTCCCAGTGATGACTTTTCCTTGCATTCCCTGACTACCATTGCTAGAGCAGTCGTACCTGTATCCTTGTGAAAAGCTGCGTCTGTGTTCACCTTCAACCTATTCCTTGGCGGAGGTCTCCAGGTAATTCTCTTTCTCTCAACTCTCTTTACTGTTTCTGATTTGTTTTCTGTACTAGATTCCTGTGTTGCTTTCTAAAATTCTGCTGTTAGACACTCTGATTGGATTATTACCTTTAGTGGGCTGATTTTTTATTGTTGGAATATATGCTGATTCCTTGCTTTCCAAATGCACCAACACACACATCCGAGATTGCATAATATATTCGCTTGTTCATTCCCTGTTTCACTCCTTATTCTTCTAATTTTATCTATCATCCACTCTCCAAAAGATCTGACATTAGAGGCCGTAGGCACCATTTGAATGCTGGATCCGAACCACACTGCTCTAGTCCACGGACACAATAAAAGCGCATGTTCAATTGTTTCTTCCTCTCTCTGGCATATGCTGCATGTGGGTGTCTTTGTAATTTTTTGCTGATATAGGTTCGTATTTACTGGCAGAATTTTGTGCACTGCTTTCCATAAAAACATTCTAATCTTTTGAGGCACCGGTAGTTTCCAAATAGCCTCCCAAACCTCCCTCCAATCCTGACTAGTCGAAGCTTTGCAGATTCTTCCCTCTTCCCTTGAGTCTTTCTCTTCCTTCGCTGCATGATAACCGGTTTTAACAGAGTACTGCTCATCATTTTTGTACGGCCAAACAAAGAAGTCCTTTTGATTGATCAGGCTTATGGGGGGTTTTAGTTATTAGATCGGCTACATCTCCTGGAAATATGTCCATGATTTTGTTTCTGTCCCAACCCTCCCCTTTTCTTATCAGCTCACTCACTCTTCTAATACCGCCTACTCCGCCTCTCCTTAATTTTCTTGTCCCAGCCACCCAATTATCTTCGCAAATGTCTACCTCCGCTCCATTCCCTATACTCCATCTTCCCTTCCTTCTAAGAAATTCCCTTCCTTCTAGCAGGCTTTTCCATATCCACGATGTGTTTCTTCCTACTCCCGCCTCCCATAGGCTGCAATTCGGGTAATAAATGGCCTTTAGTGTTCGAACCCATATAGCATCCTCCTCCTTTAACAACCTCCATGCTTGTTTAGCCAAGTGTGCTATGTTTTGGCATTCTAAATCCTTGAACCCCAATCCTCCATTTATTTTGCTCCTTGTCATTTTTGTCCAACTCTTCCAGTGAATGCTTGTTTCCTTTCCATTGTTTTTCCACCAGAATCTGGCTATTGCTGCTTCAATTCTCTTACAAAAGGATTTAGGGAATTTAATGATATTCATGGCATAGACAGGAATTGCCTGTATTACTGCTTTTATCAAAACCTCCTTTCAGGCTTGATTTAATAGTTTCTCTTTCCATCCTTGCATCTTGTCAAGCATTTTCTCCTGTATCCACTCCAATGCCTTATTCTTGGATCTTCCCCATCTCGCTGGGAGTCCTAGGTATCTTCTCGGATCCTCCCATGAATTCATTCCAGTGATCTCCTCAATGTTCACCCTCCTTTGTATTGGTACCTGCCTTCCAAAAATCAGCCCGGACTTGTCCGTGTTAATTCTCTGTCCTAATGCCTCTGTATATTTGTTTATAATCTAGATAAGTTGATAAATCTCATCTTCTTGCGCCCCTGCAAAAATAATACAATCGTCAACGAATAAGAGGTGAATAATAACCGGTGCTGATAGAGTAAGCCTAATTCCGGAAATGAGATTTTCCCTCCTCGCCTTTTCCATGAGGATAGTAAAACTCTCAGCAGCCAAAATAAATAAATAGAGCGATAGGGGATCTCCCTGCCTGAGCCCTCTTTGTGGATAAATCTTGGTTGATAACTTACCATTTATTTTGAATCTATAACTAGCACTTTTCACACAGCTCATCTCAATCTGACCCACTCTTTGCTAAAACCAAATTCTTCCATTACCCTTTGTATAAAATTCCATTCCAGCCTATCATATGCCTTGTTCATATCCAACTTGATGGCCATGTCATTGCTTCCATGATTTCCTTTTCTGTTTAATTTATGAAAAGCTTCCTGTACTATTACTATATTATCTTGTATGAGTCTACCTTTTACAAAGACACTTTGAACCGGAGAAATAATAGTATCTAATACTTTCCTTAACCTCCCCACCAAGACCCTCGTAACAATATTGTACATGAAACTGCAACAGCTTATAGGTCTAAGTTGATTCAGGCTTTCCGGCTAACTCGTTTTAGGTATCAACACAACCGCTATTTCTCCCAAGTCCCCCGGTAAGCTGCCTTCTCTAAAAATTTGTTTGACTACCCCACACACTTCTTTACTCAAAATATCCCAGTGTTGTTGAAAAAATATTCCATTTAATCCATCTGGGCCTGGAGCTTTTAAACCCCCCATGCTAAACACCGTTTCTTTAATTTCCTCATCCGTGATGTTTGCCATTAACTCCTCATTCATCTCTCTTGTAACTCTCTTAGGATTTTCTGTTACGCACTCTTCCAGGTTCCTATCTCCGTCTGAAGTAAAGAGCTTAGTGAAATGTCTTTCTACCAATCTCATAATATTTGCTTCCCCCTGTATCCACTTTCCAGTCTCATCTCTCAGTTTGTCAATTCTATTCCTAATTCTTCTCTGAATAGTTGTTGCATGAAAGAAGGCTGTATTTTTATCACCCCACTTTAACTATTTCAGCCTTGATCTTTACCCCCAATATTTCTCTTCTTGTTTCCAAAGCTCTGATATTTGGTTTTTCAAATCTCTTTCCCTTTTCTGCTCCTATTCCGTCATACCTTCCTCTTGAATTAGGTGTAGCTCTCTTTTCTTCCTTTCTATTTCTTTATCTACTCTCTTGAACTTCCTGCTACTCCATTCCATCAGCTCTCTTTTGCATCTGATCCTCTTTTTTGTGAATTGATTCCAACAATTTCCATTTCCTTCATCTATTTGCCATCTCCTCTTGATCACTTCTTTGCACTCCTCATGTTCTGCCCAATAGGCCTCAAATCTGAACTCCTTTTTCATCCGAACCCGCCACTGTGTATCTAAAATTAAGGCATAATGATCTGAACTCACAGCCGGAGAGGCTCTTAATGTGACATCCTGGTATATTTGCAGCCACTTCTAATTCACTAACACTCTATCTAGTCTTTTCCTAGTGATAACGTTATTTCTAGGATTACTAAACCATGTATATTTACTGCCTTTAAGATCAACATCTATTAAACCATTATCATCTATAAACCTTCTGAAAGTTTCTAAATAAATTCTTGGTTGTGGATGAATGCCTACCTTCTCATCTTGACTTAAAATATCATTGAAGTCTCCCAAATAAGCTTGAGGTACATCCTTACACATGTTGCTTACCGTAAGCTCCTGCCACAGTTTCCTTCGCTTTTGGAAAACTGGATTCTCGTACATGAAAACTCCCTGCCAATTTGAATCGTTGTTAATATTAATATTTGCTTTAATGTAATTATCACACCACTCGTAAACCTGGATATTAGTATTAGATTTCCATAACAAACATAGACCACCGGACAAGCCCCGGGGTTCCACGTAAAACATATAGTCAAAATTAAGCTTTCTTCTTACCCTATTCATTTTTTCCTTACTAGCCATAGTTTCCATTAAGTACACTATTAGCGGCTTTGCTTTTTTACATAGTTCGTATAACTCAGAAATTATCGGGGCAGCCGCTATTCCCCGACAATTCTAGCTGATAATACTCATGACTGAGGTAGGGGCATGTTAAGGCCCGCCTCCTCAGCCATTTGTAATCCCCTACTCTGACTAGACACTTGCACGGCTAACTCATACTCCCCTGTATTCAACGCTGTATTACCATTCCTCAATTTCTTGTGCTCATTGTCCTCTAGTTCCTCCTTTCTGTCTTTGTATATAAGCATTGGCACGTTCTAGTTCTCACGTTTCCTTTTCAGGCTCAACTTTAGTTCCAATTTCTTGGCTAGCTGTGTTTCCCAGTCTGCATGTACCTCGGTTGTATTGTCCTCATCTTCATCACTTGCTAGTTCCACATAGTAGATGTTTTCACCCAAGTTAGTCTGCTGACCGACTAATTCAAGCTCCCTATTCTGTGCCTCCTTGGATGGCTTGTTCAGTTCCTCATCTTCCTTTCCTCTTTCCACCACTTCCTGGTTAATCTTGCACTCCATTCTGCCTTCACCCACCTGTTTATCCTTCTTCCTTGCTAACATGAGCCTTTTTAATTCCTGGCCTATAGTTTCTTTTTCTCTCCTATCCTCCTGGCCCAACTTCCAGTCTTCAAGTTTATAGCTGTTAACCTCCATTTCTTCTCTTGGATATTTACTCAGCCCACATCCTTCAATGTCCCTTCCTTGCGCAGAATCTTCACCTAAGTTGGGCCCAATATTTTTCCTTAGTCCATTTCCATTTAAATTTTGAGCCTCTTTCCCCTTAACCCCCTTCTGGGCCTTTGTGTTGTTGGCCCATTCCATATTCCTTTCTCTTATCTCCTTAATAAATTTTTTTAATTTAAAGGCTACACCTAGGTCAAATTGCATATCCCTGTCAATGAAAAACACAAACTTTGCATTGGTCATGCAACACACTTTTCATAACACCATCCCCACAACAAATCAATCATTTTATATTCATCTTTGTGGAAATGACTTTTCATAAATTAAAATGTAAATTAAAATGATAATAGGACAACTAAAATGACAAAAAATATAGAAATTTAATATTCGATTCTTTCAAAAATGTCAGAATTGACATGTCAGCATGAAAGATGAACCTTTTAGTTGGTTGAAGAATGGTCAATTGTGAGAGCAATTGTGAATTCTACGATAAATGAACACCTCATTATAGATCCCCATAGTGGTTGATAGTGTTTTGTCGATTTTTAGCAAATCAATGGTGGTTCGATTCTAATGGTCTGGGAGCGAAACCTACTCCTATTTTGCAGGTACCAATTTTTCTATAAGTGCATCAAATGTCCTCGAATTAGATGAGCATTTAGAAAAGTAAAAGGTTCAAAAGGTGTAAAATAAGATTTTTGAAAGATAAACTGGCTGAAATCGAAAATAAAAAGGTTTGCAATGAATTTAAACAAAGCGATAAAAATGCCTTCGATTGAATCAAAGGACTTTTGACATGAAGATTAAAGATACTGGAACATAAATTGAGCAAAGAAATTAAACATTACTTGAAAGGTGAATTCGACAAGAAAAGTAAAGTTTGCTAACATTGTAAATTGAAAACATAAAGACATGGAAGGAATCCTACATAAATCGAACTCGAATGCAAACTCAAGAATTCGCTGGGATATGAGTGTGCTTGAGTGTATTTCTGAAGAAAAGTTCCAACTCTGATTTCCTAAGACTTTCTAATATTTATAACCCATTTCCATAACCGATCATTAATGACATGATGCCCCTTGTGAGCAAAATTTTGGGTAACCGTTCCCTCTCTTTTTTCCAAAAGCGTTACTAACAAATTCTTACCTCAAAGAAGGCCTTCGATCTTCTTTATTTGAGTAACTGCTCGATTCTTCACTCGAGTAACTGCTCGATTTATCGTTTCCATCAACTTCGTGCCAAACAATTTTTACTTAATGCTTGCACGTGTATCTCTTTTGGTCTCTGCTTCCATTTGGACACTTTATCAACATTTCGAATCGACTTAACTTTCAAAAGTAATTATTTTGACTAACAAATTGCCCCTAGGATTAATGTGTTTGCTTTCGAAGTCACTCCTCGGAAGACGAAACACTTAATCCTAATCCAGTCTTTAATTACTTTAACTGGTTATAATTGCTATTTACCTTCTCCATCAATTTTGACCCGTTTGACACGTCTCCCACAATCCACAGTCTCTCTCTCCACCACTTCGCCTTCCTCACAAAGTTATCTCTTTTCTCTTTGAATTTTCTTCACAACAACGGTCAGGGAACAAACTTTATTTAAATTGAACTTCTCACCATTATCTTTTTCCTTTCTTGAATTCTCGAATATTTGCTCCTTAAACCCTTGCATTTTGTTCCATTCTCCAACTGCTATTTTTATCTCTCGCTTTCCTCCTTGTTCATCAATGGCGTCCTCATCTTCTCACACTGCTCAAGATAAGGGCAAAGGTCTAGCCACCCAATAATTGGCCCCTCCGTCTTTACACATATTGAACCAAATCAATGACGAAATCATTGAAGACCCCCAGATGACTCCAAAATCCTTATTTCATTCATTGTAGATGATGAAACTCACTGTTTTGTTGGCCCTATTGACAACTTAGAAATGGCTAATAAACAACTTCATCTTTTTCCAATTGCTCAAGGAGAAGATTTATTGATCAATCAGGACCTCGACATCTCTTTCTTCACCACCCCTAAAACCTCTTTCAGAAATAATCCTAAAATCACCCCTGAGGGACTGACTTTATGGCTTGGCACAAACGTCTCACGCCAGAGAAAAGCATTGCCTGTGGTGCTCTTGGAATTCAAGATCTCCTCGTCTCTCCCATTTTGCCCCTTCTACACATCCTTGGATGATTGGGGCTGTGACTCACTTCTGAAACAGAACTACCAACAACTTTCACTTTCTTTGTGGGATGATCGGTATGTCACTCCTTGACGTAGCTGCCATCACAGGGCTTCCAATAAACACCCCTGAGTTCACCTATGAAATGACTCTTGAGCGGTGATACACAATAGGTTCTATGACCTCCTATAGTGAATTTATTGCCCATCATATGGGTGCAGACAATGAGCCTGTAACAGATGATGAACATTTGGTATTTTTGTTTTATTGGCTAAATGCCATAGTCTTCTGTTCTCGAAATGTTCAGATGCATAAGCTTTTTCATCCCCTTACTGCCCTTTTGCATGAGGGAAAAAACTTCAACTTGGCGAAGTTGCTTCTAGGGCACATTTTCGAAGAAGTTGTCCAATTTGTCAATTGTCTTCGAAATAACTTCTTGATTAGCACAGGAGGTCCTCTCTGGCTTCTCCAACTCTAGCTAAATGCCGTCTTCGAGAAATACATGATAAAACCTGGAAGTGGTGCATCTGACAAGCAACACATTGAGGGCTTTCGATTGGCTGCCTTCAAGCCACACTTTCTAGAGGCTCAATCGGACGAAGATCGATTTTAGGTCATTTTCTCTCTTTTCCACTCTTGTAAAAACTTCAATAATGATGACCTCAATTTCGCTCCCTTTTTACGTAGAAATTGTGGTCCTGCTTGGCTTGAACGACTCCTTTTTCCAAATGATAATCAAGAGGATGAAATTGCCAAAAGGACTTGGGCAAACTTATTGGCTGTTTAAGTGATCCGAACAGGGCTACCACAATATAAAAAGGAATGTTTCAAGGCCACCCTTTACACACCTCATTATGCAGCCAGGCAACTAGGCTTTTCTCAGGCTATTCCAACTCCATTTCCCAAAAACAACAAGCCTCTCTCCCATATTAACCTGGTTTCAAAGGAAGCTTTTGACGCTTTCTTCTTTCGAATCAACAGCACAAAATGGGATATCATCATCTAACTTATAATTGTAGTTCGTTTATTACCAAATCTTGCTTTGATTGGTGGACTTCATACTTTTCAAAGTATAGTCGCACCCTTGAAGAAATAAAAAATTCTGCCACTCGAACTGCATCCGCTGCTGAAGGCTCTCCAAAAAAAGCCTTCGAAAAGAAAAATCGAAACCAATGTGTCTTCTAGGCAACCTCAAAGAAAAAGTCGACGAACCCCCACAAGAGCTTCCAGAAAGGTATATCAATTTCAATTGAGTTTCTCGAAATCACCTTTATTTGAACTTGTCCTAACCTTAATTCTTTTCTCAGTCACAGATACAATCGTCGAGCGAAAGCTCTTCTGAAGATAATGAACCCTCAATCCAAAATCTTCCTGCTGCCCCTCTGGACTCGGATGATGGTGATGAAGCTGACCCAGCTTTTCAATTGATTCGAAAAAAGAGACAACCCATTCTGGTGGATTTTTTTTTGAATATATTCAATCTATCAGACTTACACTCAACAATCTTATGCTGCTTATTTTAGACCGAGACTGTTGCTCAATCAATTTTTCCTGCTCTTGTCTCTGATCAACCCATACAACAAAATCAACCATGGCTAGAACAACATGAATCTCACTCACCAGTCTGGACCATTACACTTGCTGAACCCACTCGGGTACTTCCTCCAATTTTAACTGAAACCCAAGTGATTGATTTATCAAAGGAACAACATTCACCATCTCAAACTGTAGCCATTGACCGCACTCCTTCACCAGTTCAAGCTAGAGCCCTTAGTGGATCTCAAGGGGCCCCTGACTCTGACTCTCCTTCCCGAATTCCAGAATCTAATTCTAACTCACCTTCTCGAGTGCCAGAAACCATTGCTCCCGAATTTGATTCATCTACTCGAATTCAAGAAACCATTATTTCACCACAAAAGTCTTTCAGTTCACCCAGAGATGCTGGATTTTCAACTTCTCATGTCTTGGAACAACCTTCCGGAATTTCTGGGATGATTCCCCAACTAAATGACGATGATCTAATTGGATTGGTTAATATTTTGAATCACCTTATTCAACAAGACAAGGTACCCATTTCTACACCAACACCTGAAGGTACTACAACATCCGGTCTCCCTCTTAAACTGAATGAAAATGCTCGAAAACAGTTGATAACTTTCCTTAAACTCCTATCTCATTCTCCTTTTGAATGGACTAACCCATCAGGCTTGCAACAGATCTTTTTTGAAGTTGTAAACTCTCCTATTGAGTTTCAAGTTCCAGCTCAGCATTCTGCCATGGTCAAGAAATTCATGCAGATCGCCAATGACTATATTGCTGCCCAAAACAGGTTGCAAGAGATTAGGGAGAAAGCATCCACACTCAATTCTGAAACAGAGGAATCTAATGCAGCTCTTCAACCAATGAAGGCTTCTTGCAAAGAATTTAATCTAAGGATCTCTCAAGCCTTGACTGCTCGAGCCCATTATGTCAAAGAAAAAGAAGAACTCGAAGCAGAATTAATTTAGATCAACTAGAGGCTTGCTATGGTTCAAGAAAAAAAATAGTTGTTTTAGACCTTCCTTTGACCACTGCTCAGCACAAACAACAACAACTTTTCAAGGAGATGCGTACTATTGAAAACAAACAAGAGGAACATGTGAGGCAATTCGAGAAAATTCAACATGAAGAATATGAGCAAACCGAAATACTTTCGGCCTTGGACGGTGAGAGAATTCAACTGTATTCTGACTTAGGAAAGATCCTAGCACCTTTTCTTTCTTCGTCTTAGAATATCAATTATTTGTAATTACATTCTTTTATTTCCAGACTTATGCATCTTAATTTTGGTTTGACAAACAATAATATTGCTTCAAATACTTTCCATTTACCGAATTAACTATATTCCCAGACTCGATATCTTTGATTCGATACACATTTTCGGAATATAATTCGATAATTTGAAAAGGTCCCTCCTAAATATGGGACCATATTCCAAGAAATCTTGACTTCTTTTCCATTTGCAAAATAACCTTCAAAACCAACTCCCCAATACTAAAGTAGTTCTCCCTTACTCGACGATTATAACTTCGAGCAACGCTTTCTTTTTGTCGGATCATATTTTCAAGCGCTAATATACTCTTTGAGTCCAAATCATTTAACTCATCGAATTGCGTTTTAATAATCGTTAACAGGAAAATCATCTTGCTTTCAATACTCTCAAAGTATTAAGATTAATCTCTAATGGCAAAACGGCATCATGCCCATATACCAGTTTATAAGGAGAAGTACCTGTTGATCCTCTTGGAGAATTTTGATAGCCCAAAGTACTTGGCTCAAAGTCTCATGCCAAGTTTTAGGTCTACTTCCGATTTGCTCTTTAATCAAATTAATCAAAATTTTATTTGCCGCCTCAACCTGTCCATTGGCCTGTGCATAATAGGGGGTTGAAGTAACCATATTAATGTTTCTTGAAGCTGCAAAATTCTTTATTTGCTGACCAGTAAACATAGTTTCTTGGTCAGTGCTCAATGTTTGAGGAATCCCAAATCGATGAATTATATATTCCCTCGATAAAATCTATTATTTCATAGAGTCCAACCTCTATCAGAGAAACCGCTTCAACCCACTTCGTGAAATAATCTATTGCCACCAAAATACATTTGTGGTTTTTCGATGAGGGGGGATGTATCAATCCAATTAAGTCTAAAGCCCAACCTCGAAATGGCCAAGGCTTGATAATTGATTGCAACTCAAATGCTGGAATCTGTTGCACCACTCCATGGCATTGACACTCTTGACAAGCCTTCGCATAATCAATACAGTCTTTAATCATAGAGGGCCAATAAACATGATTTTGATATAAAGCCCATTTCATTTTCATCCCAGCCTGATGAGCACCACATATACCTTTATGAACTTCTTCTAAAGTAATGTCTTTATCATCTTGACTTATACATCTCGAAAGACTCCCATCGATCCCTTTCTTATATAACTCATCAGCCATTAAAACAAAATTCATTACTTTTAATTTTATCCTTCTATCAACTCTAATATTGGGATTCCTTAAATACTCAGCAATAGGTTTTTTCCAATCATTATTTTCCCATTCATCCAAGCATAAAGCTTCTCTTTCATCTATAGGCACTAAAATTTGGCAAATTTCTGCCAATTTTTTCAATGTTTTGGGGCCTATGTTATATCTCGAAGCAATTTAGGCCAACTCATTGGCAATTTCATTTTGGATCTTTGGGATGTGAACCAATGAAACTTTTCAAAATGAGGTTAACAACTCCCAAGCTGTTGCCAAATATTTCTGCAATTTCTCGTTATTACACTTAAACTCTTTCGATGGCTGCTTCAACACTAATTGGGAATCCACTAAAATCTGAACTTCCGAAGCACCTTTCCCAATCAAAATCTCAAGGCCTAAAATCAAAGCTTCATATTCTGCCATATTATTCGAGCAAGGATATTTTAGCTCGAACAGAAATTCTGATGGTATTTCCTTCTGGTGAAATAATAAGAATTTCTACCCCTGCACCATCTTTGTGCTTCGATCCATCGAAATATAACTTCCAATAATCGACCTTAACGTCGAGCACATTTGCCCCCAAGTCATTCAGGTTTTTTGAATTATCAACTAAAAAATCTGCAATGACCTGGCCTTTTACAGCCTTTGCTGGAACGTATTGTAAATCAAATTATGTCAAAGCTAGCATCCATTTTCCCAAATGACCTCGTAACATTGGAGAACTCAACATATATTTGACAAGGTCAGTTTGTGCAATGACTTTCACAGGCTTAGACACCATATAACATTTTAATTTCATACACGCATGATATAAAGACAAACACAATCTTTCTATTGGCGAATACCTTGTCTCAATATCTGTCAATACTCGACTAAGGTAATAAATGACCTGTTCATGACCATTCTCATCATCTTGGGCTAACATACACCCAATCGTATTTGTAGATGTAGCAATGTACAGTTTTCAGGGATCATGTGGGCGAACATTTGCCATTATTGGAGCTTTGGACAAATAAGCCTTTATTAATGCCTTTTGATGCTCATCTGTCCATTCGAACTGCGAATCATTCTTTAATTTTACTAAAGGCGCAAACACTTGAGTTTGGCCAGAAAGATTCGATATGAACCTTCGAAGGTAATTCACCTTCCCCAGGAACGACTGTAATTCTTGTTTTGACTTAGGGGAAGACAATGCTAAAATCGCATCAGCCTTATTCTTATCGATTGCAATCCCCTTTTTATGAATAATAAAACCGAGGAAGTTTCCTGCCGACACTCCAAAGGCACATTTTAAAGGATTCATTTTTAACATTTTCCTTCGCGTAGTAACAGACGCCTTTCTCAGATGATCAATGTGCTGACTCACCGAATTCGACTTAACCATGACATCATCAATATATACCTCCATAAATTTTTCAATATACTCATGGAATATGGCATTCATTACCCATTGGTAAGTTGCGCCAGCATTTTTCAAATTGATGGCATAACCACCCATTCATAAGTGCCTATAGTCCCGGGGCAACGAAAAGCAGTTTTGGACACATCATCCTCCGCGGTGAAGATTTGGTTATATCCTAAATAACCGTCCATAAAACTTAGAATTTCATTCCTTTTTGCAGAATCGATTAACATGTCTACTATGGGCATAAAATATTCATCCTTCGGGGTAGCATTGTTCATATCTCTGAAATCAATACACACCATTAACTTCCCATTCTTCTTCATCACATGAATAATATTCGAAACCCATTCCAACATAGCGTGCGGTTTGAATAAATTTTGCTTTAATTAACCGTTCTGTTTCTTCCTTAATCTTTTGATTAATTTCTGGAGGAAAGCACCGAGGGGTTTGCTTCACAGGTCGAGCATTTGAATTTAATGTTAATCAGTGTTCTACAAGAGAACGATCGAGATCAGGCATCTCATGATAATCCCAACCAAAACAATCCTTAAACTCATGTAAAAGATGGAATAATTCAGTTCGAAAAGAATCCGCGACCCTTACAAATGTAGGTAATTCAAACATCACTAGCAGATCCCAAATTAATTTCCTCTAGGGGATCTTAGGACTCAAAGCCTTTTACAAAGTCATCATCTTTTACTGAATGTTTCTCAAAACCCAAAGGTTCCAAATCATAGATGCAATCAAAAGAGAAATCAACAGATTCATTAAGAACGAAATGAACTTGATCATTTGCTGGATTAAAAATAGCTTCATTTTCAATACAATGAAATTCTGCTATTTCATCAGCAGTTTGACTGATAACGTCATTCGTATTACAAGAAGAAAAAGAACTTAAACCATGACTAAATTCGATTAAAGACATCGAATTTTTACTATGAAAAGAAGAAGAAATTACATTCGAAAATGATTCAACTTCATCAAAAGAATCATTTTTATTTTCTACTAAAAGAAAATTACTTATATATTCATTTAAAGTTACCAGGTAATCTGAGACCTCTTGTGCATGTTCCATCGAGCAATGTCTCAAATCCTTTCTAAGACGAACAGTCCCAACCAGTTGGGGTACAATAAGATGTGGATGACGCAACTTCACCGTGAAACCTTCTGAAGACAAATAGCAGCCCTCACAGTTGAAAGAATTTAATACCCTGTCAACATTTAAAGGCTTCAGTTTTGGACTATATACTCAGAAATCAACATGTAGCTGTTCTACATACAAATTCGAATCAATCTTAACAATTTCAGGTTTTCCATTTTCTGTCCAAAGAAGGACACTCTGATGCATAGTAGATGGTACAGCTCCAACCCTGTGAATCCAGTCCCGGCCTAATAAGGCATTATAACTTGCTTTCGAAGGCACCACTACGAAAATAGTGTTTTGATCAAAAGATCCCACTCGTACCCCTAAAGTAACCAAACCTTTAGTAGGAGTAGAAGTACCACTAAAGTCTGTTACAGCAATGTTGGTGGGAACCAAATCATCAGGATACTTGCCAACCTTTATCAGCATCCTCTCCGGCAAAAGGCTTATTACTACTCCGTCATCGATTAAAACCTTGTTTATCTTAATCCCACTCATGGTTGTAGTAATATGAAGTGGGCAAAGATGAAATTTTTGTTTTTCAGAAGGCCTCAGAAAATACCCTGGTTCATCTTCATATCGGATGAATGAAAAGACCTTTTCATTGTCTATATCATAATCATCTTCAAGGTCACCTTCATACTCACCTAAATATTCAGTTGGGATAATTGAAATAGTCAAAACCATTTCATCATCAACCTCTTCAAAATACTCTTCTTCTAAATCAACATCCTTGTCTTTATCAACACCTGAAGTGCTAACTACTGCTTTGCCTTTATCCAACTTCGTAGGAGAAGGAATACCCTTTGGACAAGTTTCTCCATCAGATGGAAAAACAATTCGAGAATGCACTGAAGGCGTTTCCCTTTTGCCTCTATTATTTTGAGACTTATTTGTTTGCTGCTGATTCCTTCTTCCTCTACCCCTTAGGTATCTCGTAGCTCGGCCACGATAATAGGGATACTGGCCTCGAGGAGGTCTTCGATGTCCCCACTGTGGGTTTCGCCTGTATTGAGTATCTCGATTATGGAATTCTTGACAATTCCGAATCCATTGAACTCCTATAGCTTGAGAACGGCTTATTGGTGCGATCATATTGTGTTGAGGAGGTCCTTCCGCTCGTCGAATTGGTTGCTTTTGACGAGCCTGCTCCTCTCTATGAGCCAATTCCTTTTTCATCCTTTCTTTTTCGAAGATCGCTGCAACCTCAACATCAAACACAGTATTACATCGAGGACACAGAGATACGTCGTGATCTTTGAGTTTTTGCTGCACCAAGAAATCCAACAAACCATCCCCCACACGAGGGTATACAGATCGGACTTGCGATTCAAAATCACCCAAAACCACATCAAAATTGTAAGATATTCCAACCATATTCACACCAAAACATGGTTCAGCGAAACTGGCTTCAGCATCAAAAGGATCAGAATCAACCTTCATCTCCTTTTTTCCCATCATCAAACTTCAAATGCCCTTCCATAATAGCCTCCTGTATAAGGTCCCTGAAACGAACACAATTGTTAGTCGAATGACTAGTTGCTTGGTGAAACTTACAATAAGATTTCCCTTTCAAATCTTTTACTGAAAGTAAAGTTCTGCCCTCAGGCAAAATTAACTATTTATCTTTAAGCAACACATTAAAAATCTTATCAGATTTTGAAATATCAAAACTGTATCTCTTTCCACTTTTCAGTTTTGAATCATTCAACTTTTCATTACCAAGGAGCTTCTTAAGCAAAGAACAAATATAAGGAGGACCCTTCTTAAGTTTGGCCAAATCAACCTCTGCTTCTAAGTCAAATTCCTCTTCTAAGAATTCCATGGCCACAAAGCAACTTTTTTCTTTTGAGTAAAAGGTCTACTCTTTAACCTTTTTTCATTCTCATATTTCTCTTTTTCCTTCTTCAAAAGTTCAACCTGACGAACCTTTTCAGCCAAATGGGCTAAATCGGAAATATGCACATTTAGCAGTTTTTGACGTATATAAAATCCTAACCCCATAATTGTTATTTTCACCACTTCACTCTCAGATAATGATACATAACATCTACTTCTAGCATTTTTGAAACGTATCATATAATCATCGATGGTTTCACCATCTTCTCGTTTCAAAGCCACTAGATCAGTAACTGCTACGTCCAATTCTCCTCGATAAAATTGGGCATGAAAAGCAGTTTCCAACTGAGTCCAAGTTGTTATCGAATTTGGTCTAAGATTTGAAAACCAAGTAAATTCATTCTTTGTTAATGAAGAAGGAAAAAACTTCATCTTCAAGTTCTCATCATTGGCTAGATTTCCAATCTCGACCAAATATCGAGCAACATATTCAGTGGTCAATTCTCCAACTTTTCCCGCAAATTTTGTAATTATTTTTGGATTTTTCACACCTCTTGACACTTTGGCCGTTTGAACAACTTGAGGGAAAGCAGATAGAAAATGGGGTCTATTCATGAACCCAACATTCAAACCGACTCTATTAAGCTCATCTTCCACAATTCTCGTAACTTGATAACGTTCACCACCCTGATTAACGCGTAATCGGGCCAGGACGTCATCCGCATTTTGACCTCGGGGAATTAACTGAGGATTATCTTTATTTCTTAAAACATTGCTTTCATTTTGAAATATATTTTTGAAACCCTCATTATTCCCCCTGGCATCATGCCTTTCTCCTTATCATAATCAATGATTCGAGCAATTCGTTCGATTTGCCTTGCAAGACGTTTGAATTTTGATTCATGATCAGCCATCATAGAATTTAAAATTGTGGTCATTTGCTAAGTCAATAAGTTGACCAAATCATGATGACTTTCCTCGACCTATTATCGAAATACTGCCATCAAATTAGAGGCGTTCGACGTAGAGACCACGTTATAATCACGAGAATACTCGGAGTGTTATTGTGGGGTTTGAGAATTATTCACTCCAATCATACTTCCAACATGAATAAGATGAACAAAACCACTCACTGGTGGAGTATAACCAGGAGGAAGGCCATAAGGAGGCCAACCAGTAGTTACTGGAGGCTGTATTGGTGGTAAATTACCACGTGGACGAATATTGCGTCCATTATTTCCAATCTGAACACTAGTAACTACTATGCTTTCACTTACAATCATGCCTTCTGAACGTGAAGTAACGTCTGAAGGATGTACAGTTACTGGTATACTATCATTGGTGGACGAACCACCATTCACATTCGATATTTCATCTACCATGTGAATAATTCTTCCACTTCTTAATTGCATACACCAAATGACACTAAAATTATTTGACACACTTCAATTTCAAATTGTCCCACTGGGTGTGCCAATTTATTTTGTCGATTTTTAGCAAATTGATGGTAGTTCGATTCTAATGGTCTGGGGGCGAAACTTACTCCTCTTTTGCAGGTACCAGTTTTTCTATAAGTGCATCAAAGGTCCTCGAATTAGATGAGCATTTAGAAAAGTAAAAGGTTCAAAAGGTGTAAAATAAGATTTTCGGAAGATAAACTGGCTAAAATAAAAAATAAAAAGGTTTGCAATGAATTTAAACAAAGCGATAAAAATGCTTTTGATTGAATCAAAGGACTTTTGACATGAAGATTAAAGATACTGCAACATAAATTGAGCAAAGAAATTAAACACTACTTGAAAGGTGAATTCGACAAGAAAAGTAAAGTTTGCTGAAATTGTAAATTGAAAACATAAAGACATGGAAGAAACCCTACAGAAATCGAACTCGAATGCAGACTCAGGAATTCGCTGGGATATGAATGTGCTTGAGTGTATTTCTGAAGAAAAGTTCCAACCCCGATTTCCTAAGACTTTCTAATATTTATAACTCATTTCCATAACCAATCATTAATGACATGATGCCCCATTGTGTGCGAAATTTTGGGTAACTGTTTCACTCTTTTGCCCAAAAGCGTTACTAACAAATCCTTACCTCAAAGAAGGCTTTCGATCTTCTTTATTCGAGTAACTGCTCAATTCTTCATTCGAGTAACTGCTTGATTTATCGTTTCCATCGAATCCGTACCAAACAATTTTCACTTAATGCTTGCACGTGTATCTCTTTTGGTCTTTACTTCCATTTCGACACTTTATCAACGTTTCGAATCGACTTAATTTTTGAAAGTAATTATTTTGACTAACAGATAGAATTTAGGCGATTATTACCCATTTTGGGCTCCTAATAATTTTTTCGAAGGATTTTTAGGCTCTCGACAAAAAAAAAATCATTTTCGGCTTTTGATATTTAATTTTATGAGACTAATTAGTCTCTTTGTTAATGATCTCTCTCAATGATCTCTCTTCAGAACATATTTATGTGATATGTTAATTACTAATATGTCCTCTATTTAATGTTTATAAGTAAAAACAATTTAAAACTCACTAATATTTCTTAGTTTTACACGGTAAATTTAACTAATGTATTTTAAAAAAATAAAAAAAAATAATTTGACTCTTAATAGATAAATTGACAATTTAATATATTATGTAGATTTATTTCGTTAATACAAAAAAAATATTAATTAAAAGATTAATCAATCTCATAAAAATAAATATATAAAAATTTTGTTATTTTTTAAAATAATTATTAAGGGCCATTTAATATTTTTCTCTAGAATTTATTTCTTTTAATAGTTGTGACAGAAGTTCGTTGATGGCTTGATGCAACTACACTTGTACATTTTTATATGTCTTTGTTTGATAATTAGGCTAAGGGTCCGAATAAGACCGAACAAAACCGACGAATGAATTAAAAAGATTGATTTTGATTCCGACAACAAAAACTTAAATCAAATCGAATTAATAAGTAACTGAGTATAGTATAAAATTTTAAAAATATCTTTAAATTTAATACTAATATCCTGGTTGAAATCTAACTCTAATTGCATGGTTACTCTCTCACACATTCCGACACAAACTCAAAGTTTCCATTCTCCTCTTTTCATATAGGGCTGATAATTAATATGTATTTTATGGAACAACTCGGATAAAGTGGCCTAAAACGTCTTTTTTTAAAGATATTTTAATAATTAAAATTTAACATATATAATCGATTAAATCATGTTATTTTTGTCAAAATTAGATTAGACAAATTGATTTAACCAAAAAAATAGTGAATCAAATCTTGAATTGGTCTAAATTAATATTATTTTTTTATAAAAATGACTACAATACCCTTATTATAAAAAATGATTAAAGTACTCTTATTATATATATATATTAATTTTAAAAATTCTAAATACTAACCCTACGATAGAAAAATAAAGGACTAAAATTTAAGATTCTCAAAATTAATATATATAATAGAAGTATTTTAGTCATTTTCTATAATAGGGTATTGTAGTTATTTTCTATAAAAAATAATATTAATTTAGACCAATTCAAGATTTGATTTACCAATTTTCGGTCAAATCAATTTGTCTAGCCTAATTTTGACAAAAATAATATGATTTAATCGATTATATATGTTAAATTTTAATTATTAAAAAACATCTTTATAAAAAGACGTTTTCAGCGTCTTTATCTAAGTGACTCTCGTATTTTATTTGTCAGTATCTAATTCGTTTTAATTTGGTCGGATAGATTTAATTAACTTGACGAGTAAGATTGTCTATTCAACCTACTACAGAAAAGATAAAATATAATACGAATTTGTTTACGGATAGAATTAGGTGCAAATTTAAGGTATATTTTATCTTATTCTATTCACACTCTTAATATATTATATAATATATATTTAAAAATTATATTGGTAGTGAAAAAAGTGAATATTATGGACAATACTACCGTAATGAAGAAGATATTTTTCTTTAATTGTTGAAGAAACGTGAAAAAGCAGGCTACCGAACACATGTTATGTTGTTCCCCGAAAGATAGCATGTTCTAACTGCTGGAAGTAGAAGTTGTAGAACTGTGACGCATGAAAGGAAATTAATTGAGTAAGTATAATTTTGTGTTAATGATTATGATTATATTTTTTGAATTTTTTTATTTTGGCCTAGTAATGTTTTTTGTTATATTGTGGTGTGGGTTATTTTATTGTTTTATTGTGTTATTGGGTATTTGGTATTTAATTTTTATTTATTGGACATAGTATGAATTATTTTTTGTTGTAGAAGCAAAAAAAAAAGAGAAAAAAGAATAGCTGTGGTGCATTTGATTAGTTTATCTTATTGAATAGATTACCTAATAAAAATAAAAATGGTTTTGAAATTTTAAATATTTTCTTACAAGTAAAACTTAATTTATTTTAGCTTTTTAATAAATAAATTGGTCAGAGTTTCATTTTTCACAACTATATTTTTTCTTAATTATTTAATAATGTGGTTAGATTTTTTTATCCGTATTTTTTTATTTTGTTAATCATGTTATTCTTGATTTGTTGGTTTTTATTCTGTTCTCGTTTAGAATATATAAAACAACTCAAATATTTATTTTTTGTATTTACATACTTTTATTTTATGTTGTTATCTTATACATTGAAGTAGGATGGATATACGAGATAGAAACAATAACAAAAGTTATAAGACAAAGTGAATAAATAAAATATAATAATAAGAGTTTAAGATTTAAGATGATATGTATTTGTTTTTTCTTTTAAATAAAGTTGGTTTATAAATTTAAATTTTTTTAATATTAATTAAAAATTGACAAAATTTTATTATAAATTAAATAATTTGAAAATAAAAATTATAAAAAATTATTATTATTATTATTATTATTATTATTATTATTATTATTATTAAATGGGGCCTAACCCCGAAGAGAGAGAAAGAGGGGAGTTATAAGACTATAATTTTATGAGGTACAAACACCCAATTTTAATCATCAACAAAAAGAGACCCTAAATCAACAGGTGGTATGTCTAAGATTAAAAATTCTGTGTCTAGCTTTAAGCTGTCCTTGCTAACTTATTTTTATCTAGCCCAATTCATCTATGTGACAAAAAAAGGGCCAAGGCAATTGCAAAAAACATTATTGGTCTAGAAATAAAAACCTCAAAAATATAATCATAATCATTAACATAAAATTATACTTACCTGATTAATTTTTCCTTCATGCGTCACGTAGTTTACAACTTCTACTTTCAGTCAGAATCTGTCGTTCTTCGAGAAACAACATGACACTTGTTTAGTAGTTTTCTTCTCTACGTTTTTTCAGCAGCTAAAGAAAAGTATTTCCTTTATCACCGTAGCATTGGCCTAAATGCACAATCTCTTCTTTATAAGAAAAAAAATTAATTAACTACTAAACTAATCATTTAATTTATTAATTTAGTACACTTATTTTTTTATAAAATTAGCCTAAAATAAAAATAAAATTTAAAAATATCACAATTTCACAAACCATCAAATAAATTCAGAAATCTTAAGTTAATTTATCTTTTTTCATGTTATTTTAAGGTTAAGTACGATTTTAGTTTTTAAGATATAGGCCAAAAAATTTTTATTTTCAATTTTGTTTTGCATACAAAATCGTCCTTTTTACTTAAATATTAAAATTTTGGACTAAATTACCTATAATAAAAAAAATAAAAATATTAAAAATTAAGAAAAAGATATTGTTTCTGCTGCTCCTGCGAAGGAGAAATGGAAGAAGAAGGGGGTAGAGAAGAAGAAGAAGAAGGGAGAAGGGAAGAGAAGAAGAAGTTTTTCACGATCTACCTCTGTATTTGTTTTCGCCGTCATCTCCATACGATTTTGGTTTCTAAGGTAAGGACGATTTTAAAACCAAGTTAAATCTTAAGGACGATTTTATATAAAAAAAAAGGGGGGACAATTTACCTAATTAAATAAATGATGTGAATTGTTTACCTGTATACACAAAACAAAAATTTCTTACGTGCAATTTCATTTTTATGTAAACCGTGGGAACCTACCACGGTTTTTAGTTTCAACGTAAACCGTTGGAGGTTAGGAGGGTTTATGGTTGGAAGAGATTGGGTGTAATCTGTGGCTACCTACCACGGATTAGGAAGAAAAAATTTAGGCATAAACCGTGGTTGCTTCCCACGGTTTATGAAGAGGAGGTCTTAAACGTAAACCATTATTCTAACTCTCATTTTTGTTTATCACTTTGATCCATAACTACTGTTGTGTTAATTTTTGAGTTATTAAAAATTTGCTAAAGAAAATTTTTTTTCTTCTTTAATTTAGATATTTAGATGTATACCTATTATATAGATCCTTATTATTTTTCAGACTTACTTGTTAAGTCATATTTTATTGCTTTCAGACAAAATTTAAGATATCAAATATTCAGATTTTTTGTTAATCAAATTATAAAATTTGCCAACACTACTATTAAAAGAGTAATATTATATGGACACTACTATTTTAACTACTATTAACATATACAATTGAATATAAAAATATTATATTATCTTCCCTATTCTTAACACTTATGTGTAATAATTCTTAATATTTCTCTAGATCTAATATGTCAACTTCTATGTCTCTAACTAATAAAATTATTAAGATTTTCTTAAAATTTCATTTAATTTCAAAACAAAATTGTAATTTTTTATTTTTTATTTTTTTCTAATATTTTTAGGAAATTAATTTTTATGTTTTTTAAATTATAAATTTGAGATAAAAATAAAAATTTTAATAAATAATAAATTATTAATAAATAAAAATTTTATACGTTATTTATTTTTTAATGTATAGAATAATAAAATTTAAATTAATTTAAGTATGATACTAAAATTATTATGTTATTATTATATGTAACAATTAAGATAAAAATTTATAAAAATTTATAAATTTATTTATTTTTTAATCTTATTTAATTTGAAGCAGATATAAAAATTTAAATTTAAAGAACTATTTTTTTTGTATAATTTTAATTACTAATTTTTTTAATTTTATATTTAATATGTTAAATAATATTTTGTTCCGTTATTTTTTAAAAAATTTTTATTTTTATTTTCATTATTTTTTACTATTCTCCATATACATATTTATCATTATTTTTTTAATTAAGTAGAATAAAAATAAGTAGAGAGTACTACATGTACTCCATAGAACAGAGAAAAAGACAATATGAGTAGAAGTTATGTGTAGAATAAAAAAGTAACTTTACAAAGAACAAAAAAAATTAACTAATAATTACATTTTTGACCAAATTTGAAGACGACAATTATATTAAACACTATTTATCAATAAGATTAAGATGAAAAAATGGAAATTGGACACCAAACTCTCCTATTCACTTTATATATTGTTATAGATTGTTATTGTTAGTAGAATTATTACTGTTGGTATTGTTGTTATTTCTATTATTACAATAATCTCTTCACCAGCTTGAATCTCACTCACATATATATAGAATTTCTCTTTTCATAAACCGTTGCAGCTAACAAAGGTTTATGCCTACTCAAACTCCTTCATAAACCGTTGCTGCTTTCCATATTTTATGTGCATTTGCCTCCCTTAGTAAACCGTGATAGCTTGCCACGGTTTATGATACATTCCATTCACAAGTAAATCCTGCCTAGTAGCTACGGTTTATGTATTAAATTGAAATCGTAGTTGGCTCCCACGGTTTACATAAACATAAAAATGCACATGCACGTAAGAAGTTTCTGTTTTGTGTATATAGGTAAAGAATTCACTCAATTTATTTAATTAGGTAGATTACCCTAAAAAAAGTTAAGGAATGAAAAAAATTTCACCTACACCTTAAAAACTAAAATTGTACTTAAGCCTTATTTTAATTTTATTAAGAACCTGATAATTATGCTATTTATAATTTTGTGTTAGATTTCTTTAAAATTTTATTATTTTTAATGTTAATTTAAATTTAACTTTTTATTTTTTATTTTATTAACATGTATAAAATATATAATTATTAAATATTATATTTATTTAAAAAAAATTAATTTTTTCACGAGTAGGATAAAATTAAAAATTTTAGAATACAAATAAGATAGAATTAAATTAAAAAAAAACTCAACCCACCAATAGAATCTAAGTTCTATCTACCCTGACTATTTCCAGTCCTATAATTCCACACACTAGAGACCAGACCTCCCCCTTCCACACTTCTTCAGCGACAGAACTCACTGTATTACGTCAACCATCCAGCCGTAGAGCCTCAACTATTCAGTATTTCAGTCCGATCACAGCCGCACAGTAACACTAATCTCTGGCGTCGCACTCTCTGTACTTTCTATCGTGGCATCGTTTCTGTCGTCTCACTCCCCTGATCTGCACTGTCTCACTCCCTACTCTCTACGCCGTGTTAGTTTCAATTTTTTTTGGCATATTGTATCATTTCATAACCGAATATTGGGGAAACAAAAAGTAGAATTGAGTGTGCAGGTCATGCTTCGAACTAGTTAAAAAAAAGTTTAAATTTGATTTTTTTTTCTAAAATGAAATAAATCAATCTAATTAAATTTGGTTTGATTGGTTCCAAAAAAAATTGAACCACACCCAAACTGATTAATTTCTTTGTAATTGGATAGAATAATTTTTCTTTTCTAAAAATCTGAATTAAATTGCACTGCAAACACTTTTTATAATTAGACATTTAGACGTCTCTAAGAAAAAATAATAATAATAAATTAGAATATTATGCTAACCATTTATGAAAACTACTAAGGGCAATTATGATGAAATACGTAAAGAGAAGACTCACATAAAGAGGTTCATTAATTTAGATATGCTTCATCTATGTGTATAACGCATGGATATGGATTAAGGGGTGCTTTACAGGGGGTGTGGGGCAGCTTTTGGATGTACTATGGAGAAAGAAATTGGAGGGAGGGAGTTGTGTGCAAAAAAAAATTGAGACACCAAATCGAAGGGTCCGAAATGAGAGGGAGGAAAAATTTCGAATTTCACGGTAAATTAATCGGATCCTCCGATTAGTTCTTTTTTTTTAATTAGAAAAACGGACCGTCCGAGTTTTGCATAAAAAATTATTTTTTTTGAATATAGTAACGCTAATTGATGGGTCCGAGTTGAGTATAATAAATTTTTTCCGTTATATAAGCGTGGGTAGCTTGTATTGTAATGATACGAGTGTTTCCTCAGTTCATCTTCCCGAAGCACCTTCATCTACATTTCTTTTTTCTTTCAAACGTAGAAAAATATTGAAAGTGTGAAGTTTATTCATATGAGTGAGAAAAATGGATGATAGAGTCTTACTGAAAGTATATTATTTCGGGCAGATTTTGTTAGAAACAGTTGAAGGAGTGAGATTTGTTTGTGAAAATCCATTAGATATTATTATTTCATTTACAATCTCATTCGAGGAACTAAAAGGTGTGATTTGTGAGAAGATAGAATCTGGGTTATCTAGAAGAATATCATGTATTTTATACAAGTATCCCATACCTTTATTTGGTGGATTCGTGCAATTTCAGATGAAATATGTAACAGATGAAGCGAGCATGCAAGAGATATTTTCAATATACATTGAAAGTCGTGGTCAGATATCGTTCATTGAGGTGTATATGGAATTCGAACCGTCTGAAGCTGATTGAAATATTGAACGGGAAGATTACAACAGCGACAGTGAGGAAGCGTTTGAAAGCAATTACGAAGTTGTTGGTCCTGATGGAGACGAAGACGAAGGTGACGGCAATGTGGCACCAAATGTAGCTGACGTGGCAAATGCACTCGCAAACAAACATCCATTTGAGGAGTCGTCTTTCATGCGAGCTTTGGACTTGGAAGCCATGCATGCTCCGGAGTTTCCGGAGTATATGAATGCAGGTACGTAGTTGCCTATAGGTATACACGAAGGATTAGAATTTTATAATAATTTATATTGATCAATGTGAACAAATAGTTATGTGATATGTGATAATATACGTAATTGGCATTTGTTAGTGTGTTTGCTTAGTTAATAATAGGGTAAAGTATACTTTTTGTCCCTAAAGTTTGGCAAAAGTTTTAAAAATACCCCTAAGTTTTATTTTGTTTTAATTTTGTCCCAGAAGTTTTCGATTTGCATCAAATATATCCTCGACTGCTAAATTTTCAAAAAAATAAGACCAATCTATCAATAATGCATGAAAATTATGCTTGATTTGCTTGTATTGAGAGTTGTTCTTATGAAATTGTTTTTGAATTGGTCTTAAATTTTTTGAAAAATTAGCCGTTTGAAGTATATTTGATGCAAATCGAAAACTTTTGGGACAAAATTGAAACAAAATAAAACTTAGGGGTATTTTTGAAACTTTTATCAAACTTCAAGGACAAAAAATATACTTTACCCTTAATAATATTATTTGTAGTTAGTTATTAATGAAGTTAAATGATAATTAGTGTTTATTCATCAGTAATTATTTATGTGCTCATAATTTTAATTAGTGTTTATTAATTATTTTAAGATTGATGTAGGTAGAGATTGATTTACTTTTGTTGGACTTATTAAATATTTGTGTATTAACTATTTATGATACGGTTGTTGTCGTGGCATAAATTCCTTTTGTCGCAGATGGTGAATTTGCCGTGGGTATGGAATTCAGTTCTAGGGAAGCTGTTATTAGGGCGATGAAGATTATACTATTCGAAGAGGTGTAGACTACCGGGTGTACGAGTCGGAGCCGCTGACATTTTATGCCAAGTGTACGCAGTATGGGTCAGGTTGTGATTGGCTTATTAGGGTTAGCTTGGTGAGCAGGAAGTACTGTTGGGTTATAAGGAGGTATAATGGTAGTCACACTTGCACCAGAGCAACCATTTCTCAGGATCATTCAAAGCTTGATTCGAACACAATTGCAGAAGTAATAAAGCCGTTGGTTGAGGCTGATCCCTCGATAAAGGTGAAATCAGTTATTGTGGAAGTGTAGTCCAAGTTCAATTACACTGTCAGCTATCGAAAAGCATGGTTGGCTAAGCAAAAGTCAGTGGAAAAAATATTTGGAGGTTGGGAAGCATCGTACGAAGCTTTGCCTATATGGTTTGAGGCCATGTGTCATAAGGAGCCATCAACAGTTGTTCATTTTGAGACTATGCCTGCCTATCAAGGCGATGACTTAGTTACGGATATCCGGGTGTTACATCGAGTCTTTTGGAGTTATTACCCCTGTATTAGAGCATTTAGACATTGTAAACCGGTTGTCCAAGTAGATGGGACTCACTTGTATGGAAAATACAAGGGTCGTCTGTTGGTTGCAGTTTCACAAGATGGAAACAACAATATCGTCCCAATTGCATTTGCTATTGTGGAGGGAGAGACTTCTGATGCGTGGCATTTTTTTCTGAGTAACCTGCGACAGCATGTAGTGACTCGGAATGGTGTGGGACTAATCTCTGACCGACACGAATCCATCAATACAGCTGTGGCCCGCAGTAACGGAGCTTGGTCATCTCCCAGAGTTTTTCACATGTTTTGCATCAGACATATAGAGTCGAATTTTTTGAGGAAGTTCAAGGCACCGTACCTACAAAAACTTGTCGTCAATATAGGTAACCTTATTGTAATTTAAGGGTCATTATTAATAAGTAGGTACTGTTAATTTTTTTTTTTGTAATTTGTGCTTTCTTGTTGCGTAGGATATTCGAGGACGGTCCGCGAGTACGAGTTGCATTACCAACGTTTACGAGAGCGGGGCGAGGCTTATACAGCCTGGCTAAACCGAATACCCTGGGAACAGTATGCATTGGCATTCGACGGTGGTTACCGATGGGGTCACATGAATACGAACCTCGTGGAATGCATCAACTCAGTATTGAAGGGTGTGCACAATCTCCCCATCACCGCACTTGTGAAAGCAACTTTCTACAGACTCAACGAGTTGTTCTCTCGAAAAAGAGTCGAGGCGGATGCTCGGATTACTGCCGTCTGCCGGCCATGTTTTTCTGAGATTGTGACCTCCAAGTTGCATGCAAATCAACTTGCATCAGGAAACATCCAGGTGAATTGCTTCGACAGGCAGAATAAGGTCTTTGAAGTGCGTGAAATGCCAAGTGGAGTGGAGTATGTCGTCGACCTCCGTCGACAATGATGTGACTGCGGTGAGTTCTAGGTGGACCGAATTCCTTGTAGGCATGTGTTTGCATGTTGTGAAAATCAACGATTAGATTGGCAGGTTTATGTTTATGAGGTGTATAAGATGGACCAAGTAGCCAGGTTTAGGCTACTGGAGAATCCTACTACATGGCCTGCTTACAACGGGTCTCGGTTCGTACCAAATCCGTACCTAAGACGAGTTACCAAAGGTCATCCAAGGATGACGCGCTTCTTGAACGAGATGGACACACGAATGTTACGTTGTCCTAGGATATGTAGGAAATGTGGGGCTGAGGAACACAACCGTAGTAGATGCCGTCAGGCAAGTGGTGCAAATGCCGACAATGATGCTCAGTAGATTTATGTATTTCGTGTTAAATCCAAGTATGCTATGATATTTTCTACCCTGTATAACTTATCTTTGCCACAAAGTATGCTACTTGAAACATTGTAACTGATATCAAACTACTGTATGCCATGTTCGATAGACAAGTATTACATAATTTGCATTGTAACAATCCATAGAACATTTAAACAATACATGGAAAAGTGTTCGATGAAGTACACTGTAATAATACTAAATACACAAAATCTACTTTCTCCTTGCCCACTTTATTTTGTCCACAAGATCCTTGCATTTTTTGGAGATCCTTTTGAACATGGATGGAGTGTATCGATTAGCGTTACGACGTGGCAGATCAACCCTAAGATTGTAGCATTTTCCTGCTCCAGTTGGAGTACGTACCTCACCTGTGTACAACTTAATTAGTTGAGTGAACAAGTTTCTAATATAATCAAACCAACACAAATGACTTAGCATGTATACAATATGAGCAAATCATCATAAATGCATATAATAATCAATTGTCCCAGCAAGTTCAAAGTATAAGCAATTCAACCATATATAAATACAACATAATCAAACGAAGCAGCAAGTGTGTAAAAAAAGCAAATCAACCACACATGAATTTAATATAATCATATGACCCAGCATGTATATAATATAAGCAAATCAACTGTAAATGAATATAATATAATGAATTGGCTAAAGATTAAAGCAATAATAAGACCTAAACCATCACCATCACTGGAATCATCATTATTCGATATGATGTGGTAAACTGTGTTTGCGGTACATATGGGTTTGAGCATTGCGGTTGTTCTTGTGTAGGTGGAAGTGGAGGCGGAGGTGGAGGTAGTGGTGGAGGTGGCAGTAACTGTGGCTCCTGTTCTCCATTGTTATCATCCATGAATTGATTACCCTCCTCATTCTCTTGACCCACACGATCTGACAGATTCAAGTGGTTGCCATATCTTGCACGGTACCAGTACATGTAAATATCCAACGGATGCTGTGGAGGCATGGGAAGCTCAGTAAGAATATAGTTATACCTGTTTGTCCACTGCATCACCCAAAACGAATGAGTCGTGGCCGTTGCCCAGTCAAGATTCTTAGGACCAGTCAAGACCATTCCGTGTGCCTTGTCAAGATTCCGTTCCTGATGAGGAACTCCCTGAACGAAACCAAACTGTCTCCTAAATATATCGGTTGCATGCCATTCAATGATTTCAAAAGACACTAGAGGCACCGTAGCGCTCCACACAACCGAGTGCATGTAGATATCTGCAGAAATTATATCTGGATCAATGCGCTTCACAGCATAAGCAAGCCACACAAACTGCGATAAATAAGGGAAACAGATTATTACAACCCAGATAACATTAACACTAAACCCGAATCAGTTACTTCTTTAATAACCACACACCTGGCCTTCCTGGAGATCATCCAAGTTTTTTCTAAAATGCTCTAGTGTAAGGTACCTAAAGCGTCGGTCTCTGATGAACGTGATTTTGACGGTTTAGAATTCATAATAATGAAGTCTCATTGTAAAGTATAATTTCTAAACCAACAAATAACCCTTTCATACAAAAAAATTTTTGTCACTAAAATAAACCCCTAAATTTATAAACCGAAGTATTGGAACCTCGAGTCGTTCTCCCTAGGAATTGTAATAAAGTGTCTTGTTATTGGCTATGGAGTATGTTTGGGGTTTTTGAGATTTTAGACGAGAAATATAAATTGCAAAGGAAATAAACTAACAACTATGAAAGCTCTTGGCAAGTTATGAGAATTAGAAGTCCTATCCTAGTTATCCTCCTCAATTGTGATGAGAATTATCCATTACTACCACTTAGTTAACCTCTAACCATGGAGGAAAGTCAAGTGGATGAATCAACTTGATTCCACAAGTCCTAGCCAACTCCCAAGGGAAAGACTAGCTTTAGTGGTATCCAAATCAATTAGCAACTTTTAATTATCAATCATCAAGGGAATTAGATAACTCAAGCATCACTAATTACTCCGCCTAGGCCAAGAGGAACAAAATCTATACTAAAATCCAACCAAGCATTTTGTTAAATACTTGGAAGGCATAAAAGGAAGGTAAAGTAAATTGGCAACAACAATGAAATCTAACAACAATTATTGTAAGGAATTTATAACAACAATCAAAAGAAACACAATTATCATGAATTACCTCAAATTGAATTGAAGGAAAATAGAATGAACAAAAGTAGATCTACAACAAAGCATACAAACAAAGTAGAAGAAATTATAACAAACAATAGAAGAATGATGAATGTAACAACAAAGAATTCAAGAGCAGAGATAGATGAAAGCATGAATTAAAACCTAGATCAAAGACTAAACCTAATCCTAATCCTAATCCTAGAGAGAAGTGAGAGCTTCTCTCTCTAAAACTAACTAAATCTAGACCTAATGTGTGTGTATCAATGTCTCCATGCCTTCCCCTTCATTCTTTGGTCTATTTAGCCTTTTCCCGCCAAAAACTCAGCTCCAAATGGGGCCAGAAACCCTCCAAAATCGCCAGGCACAAGTTCCTCTTTAAAAATCACGTGCGACCTTTGGCGCGTACGCATACAGTGCGTGTACGCGTCCATGGAGCATTTTCACAATGCGCGCGTAGGCGCATAGTGCGCGCACGGGCCCATGAGCTTTTCCAAATCTTTGGCTTTTCATGATTTCTCCACTTTGTATGCTTTCCTTTCACTCCTTTGATCCTTTCCTAGCCCTTTTCAATCTGAAATCACTAGCAAACACATCAAGGCATCTAGTGGAATCAAAAGAAGATTAAAACTATCAAATTAAAGGTCTAAAAAGTATATTTTCACATCTTAGCACAAATATGGAGACAATCACAAAATCATGCTGTTTCATTGAATAAATGTGAGAAAATGTTACCAAAATTCTCTAAATTCAACACAAGATAAACCCAACAAATGGGGTTTATCAACCTCCCCACACTTAAACCAAGCATGTCCTCATGCTTGAACCAAGAATGAAGCAAAGGGTATGACATTTATTCAATGCAACTAAATTATCTAAATGGAAACTATCTAAATGCAACTAACTATATGAATGCATATGTTTGGTCAAAATAAATCAACTTCCAAGAGAATATATGTAAGCACAAGGGCTCAAACAATGGAAACCAAATCCAACCCACAATTGTATTAGATTATCAAAAGGATTTACAAACTTGCATGAATATAGATGATAGTGATGAACACATTTAATTGAGCAATCGAACCCTCACCGGATGTGTATTCGCTCTATTCACTCAAGTGTTTAGGGGTTGATTCACTCAATTCTCCCCTAATCATGCTTTCCAAAATTTGTTCTTCATCTAACAATCAACAATCATTCAATGCATGCATACAAATATCATGAGGTCTTTTCTATGAGGTTGTAATGGGACTAGGGTTAATGTAGGATCATATATGGAAAAGTGGACTAGAATTTGAATCTTTGATTAGTCTAGACCTTCCCACCTAACCTATATAACCTATACAATTAAGTTCTAATCTAACTACCCATTCTTCTCACTTTTTACATACTCATGCATTTTCTTTTTTCATTATAACACATATGCATTGATCTTTATTGAGCTCCACTTTGGGGCATTTTGTCCCCTTTTTATTTCTTTCTTTCTTTTTCTATTATTATTTTTTTTCTTTTTTGTATTTATTTTATTTTTCTTTTTTTCTTTTTCTTTTGTTTTTCTCATTCATTTTTTTTCTTTCAAACTATATACAAGAGCATCAATGCATAAGGTCTATACACTTAATCAATACATGAGTGTACACCTAATTCCCAAATATATAAATACAAAACACCCTTTTATCCCAACCAATGTTCCCAATCTCCCCAAATTTGAATAGTAAGCACTCTCACTAGCCTAAGCTAATCAAAGATCCAAACAAGGGACTTTATTGTTTTCCGCTTTAGGCTTGTAATGTGCTAAAATAAAGAACAATTGAGTTAAACGTAGGCTCAAAATTGGTTAACAATGGAGAGTAAAAGGTAGACTATTTGGGTAAGTGAGCTAATAAAATAATGGCCTCAATCATATAAATGCATGAATACAAGGAATAATTGGACATATAGAATTAAACAAATCAAGGATCACAATCATAGAAAGAGAACAACTTCACACAAGAAGGAAAAATAAGTGATTATAAGATGTAACCACACCAATAGGCTCAAAACTCACAAGCTTGTGTTCTTAGCTCAAAAACATGATCCACAAAAGTATGAATTCAAGCAAGTTCCACAAAAAAATTTCTAATCAATTGGAGTGGTGCCCTATAGATAAATTCTTTGAAAAATTCATTGTTTTGACTAAGCTTATTCTAAATGCAATGTTGTGATTAAGAATTTCTAAAATTCCTTAGTTTACCCTCTTTTCTAATCAAAACAATTTCTTTTATGCACAAAGGGTTTAACTAAGTTTTCAACAATTCAAAACATTTTTCAAATCACAACCACAAGGCTAAAATGCAATATATACAATAAAAGCGTGCAACAACTAAAATAAAAGTATCCATACTAGCAAATATATAAAAAAATCCCAAAATAGTGTAAAATGAAACAAAGTAAGATGAACTAAGGGATAATGTCCGAAAAAAGTTCACCAAACCCACCGACGGTGACGGCGGTAACCTCCCCACACTTAAGATGAAGCATCGTCCTCGATGCTACTGATCGGGCTCATGATGAGGGTCAATAGTCGCATCGGCCTCCTGCTGGATCTCAGACTGGGGCACTGGCTCCTCGGCATGCTGCGGAGTATCCTGGGTAGCCTGTGTCTCCGGAGGTACCTCCTGCTGAGTCGGCTCCTCAACATGCTCCTCCGCGTGCTCTGCCTCATGCTCTGCCTCGTGATCCTCCTCATCGGAAGCGGGAGAGTCAGGGAGAAGGGGTAGCTCAATGCCCTGTGATACAAACACCTGGTCTATGCGGTCGAGACGTCGCATGATACGATGCTCGCTGTGCTCCATGAAACAAAACAGGCGCTGAACTAGCAGGTAGGTCGGCTCGGGTGCTGGTGATAGTGGTAAAGATGCTGCTGCTAGTGCTGAAGAAGAAGATAGTCCTGCCGCTGCTGTGGAAGATGAAGGTCTAGCTGCCTCTATTGCTGCTCTAGCTCGAGAACAGCGCCTGGATGGGGGCTTCTCGTGCACCCACGTACCCCCACGGGATAGTAACCTCCTTCTCGTCGTCGTGTGAGGGTGGTGGTGTCACATCATCGTCCATCCACGGGGCATCGGCTAACTCAATCATCCTAGTGACCATGGTGGGAAATGGTAGAAGGCCACAGATGTGTGCTCGCCACATGCCTCACCTGATCAATCGGGGGAAGTATACCTCCTTCCCCTCCATGACACAGCCGATCAGAAGAAGCATATCCATCGGAATCTCGGAAAAATGGGTAGTAGGAAGGACATAGTGGGCGAATATCTGCTGCCAAGTCCGAGCCTCTCTAGACAAATAAGCGAATAACATCCTCTTGGGCTTCTTGTTGTTAGAGTCCATCACCCAAGGGGAGTCTGGTGTGGCAATAACACACTTCAGCGCCTCATAGTCAAAGGTCATAGCATTCATAGCTATCTTTGCCTGCTGGTATGCACATGTGTCACTGGTCTGGGGTAGACAATGCAAAACACCCTCAATAGCAGCCTCAGTCTCTAGAACCTGTCTGCCCCGTAGGTGGACTGACTCAAGAGTTGTACGGAAGAGGTTGCAGTAGAACTCCTTGAGCCATGAGATGTTTATCCTTCCCAAATCCCTATCAACAAACCCTAAGCCTAATTCCTGAATGCGGGTATTTATGGAGCGCCTCAGGTCATTAGGAAGGGCCAATTTCTTCTCAACGTTCAGCTTTGTCTTCCGATAGGTAGGAAAACAAAGCTCACAATAGAGATTGGGGAACTTGTATGTGTCAGTGGGCGGTGGCAGCTGATTTTGCTTATCCACTTCATTAAGTGGATTCTTTGCATAGTTGGCATAAGGAGAGAGGGTGGAGGCTTGAGATTTCTTCCTCTTTCTTGAGGTAGTAGCATTTTTCTTTCCTTTATCGGCCATTCTGAAAGCAAATATGACATGATATAAACAAGTAGCCAAGTAGAGAGATAGCAAGCAAGTAATGCCATATTAACATGAAGTGAGTTAAGAAAAGAGAATTCTTGGAATGCAAGTAATTACAAGGTAGCAAAGAAAAGAAGGTCACAAACCAAGAATGCAAACAATAATCACATCATGCTTGTTCGTTAAGCGCAATGAGCATCATACCCCAAAAAGAATGGTTAAAGAGTTAGTTGAATGCATAAAAAGAAAAATCAGCAGGTTAGGCAAGGCAAAAGTTAGAAAAACTGGTTCAAAGGTTAGGAGCATGATGGTCAATTGCTTAATCATGAAGAATGAAGAAAATGAAGGATAACAAGCACACTCACAATTATGAGGAAGAAGCAGTCATTGATGATGAAATATGAAATTGCAAAAATAGCAATTAATTGAAGGCAAGTCATCAATCAATGTCGCGGTCATGGATAATGCAATAATTGGTGTTGACAAAATGAAAGTGCATTTGTGTAACATAAACCAAGTGAGAAACTATTTTGAGTGAAGGAGATTTACACAAGTTGAAATAACTAATTGTTGGAAATGTATGAACCATATTCAACAAATTGCAAGTTAAATCAAAAGATGAGTGAAGCACAATTCAAAGGCATTTGATTAACTTGAAAAGTGAAAGCATGTGAAGGTTCAAGGCAAACCACGAGAAACATAATAAACATGGAAAAATCAGCCCAAAGTTACCTAAGAATTGATCTTCGTGTAATCATATGAATACTCAATTCCAAATGCACGAAGTTCAGTCATAGGTAACATGTTTAAAATCAGAAACAATTTCTAAAAAATTGGGCAGCATTCCGGCAGTAAATCGAAGGCTCTGTGGTAACGGTGTGGCTGGATGTGACGGCGGCCTCCCTCCAGCGGTGGCGATGGGCACGAACGGCGATGGCGGCGAGGCTGGCTCCACGACGCTGCAACTTAGGGACGCGCGAGGTGGTGATAGCTCGTGAGGATGATGTCGACAGGGCTCCTTGTGACAGTCGCGGTCCTCCTTCCCTCGGTGGCGTCAACGGCGACGGTGGGTTCAGTGCCGCCGGCGCAGCTCCCCCTCTCTTCTTCTCCTTTTCTCCCTTTTTTCCCCCTTTCTCCTCTTCGCTCCCTCTGTTTCTTTCTTTCTTTCTTTCTTTTTTCTTTTCGTTTGTTTTCAGAAGCAGCTGAGTATTGGGTTTTTGGAAAGGGATGGCGGTGGTGAATGACAGTAAGACGGTGGGGTAAAAGGGTTAGAGTTTGTGTATAGAATTAGGGATTTTGGGTTTAATTTAAGTAAAATATTTTTAATAAAATTGGAGTATAAAGTATTAATATTTAAAAAACTAACTTAATCTCTAAACTTTAAAATATTATTTGTGATATAAAAATACTTATTGATTCTCAATAAATTACTCTAATTGAAAATACATGGTAATATAATTAATTTTCTTTATCTTTAAAAAAAATATTATTTAATCATAAATTTATAAATTAATTTTAATAAAATATTCTAATTAAAGTATTAGAGATAATATAATTAATTTTCTTTGTTTATAAGAATTAAAGTATTAAATTCTAAATTCTAAATTATTTAAACCAAATCATATAAAGTTCTTATTATTTTACATTTGCTAAATTTTATAATTTAAATATAAAAAATAATTCAATAATTATAAAATCAGATAAAATCTTAAATTATTTTAAATAATTAGAATTTGTTTTAATTATCTTTAATAGAATAATTTCAGGGATTAAAATACTTAATGATAAACAAATTTAAATTAGCTTTTAATAAGATCTTCTAAAATTTTTAGGTCTTACACACTATATAAAAAATTTTAATTTTTGAAATAAAATAAAATTATTTTGAAAAAAATATATACACAATTTTTTTTACTCTTAAAGTGTTTAATATTTTGAAAAAAAATTGTTATAAAATATACTTATATTTTGGGACAAATAATTAACTTGTTACAAACAATATTGAATTTTGTGACAAATTAATTTTTTGTTACAAAACAACTGGAGTTTTTGAAACAGAAACTTATTTTGTTACAAAACAATTGGAATTTTTGAAACAAAAAAATATTTTGTTACAAAATATTTTGAATTTTTGCAACTTATTTTTTTTGTTACAAAATATTACAATATTTTGTAACAAAACACCATCTCGTTACAAAAATTAACATAATTTGTAACAAAATAAAACAGGTTGTTACAAAATATTACCATGTTTTGTAACAACTTGTAATGTTGTTACAAAACATTATCCTTTTGTAACAATCACTAATTATTATTACAAAATACTATTTTTTGTAACAATTTTAAATTTGATACAAATTTTTTGTTACAAATGTTCTATTTTCTTGTAGTGATTTCAAAAAGTCATAAAATGAAATAGAACTCTGAATTGATTTTATTAGAGTAACTTATCATTTTATCCTTAAAAAGAATTTTTTTGATAAAATAAATTTTTAAAAATAATATTTTGACTCTTTAAAAATTATTTTTGACAAAATATTTATAAAAAAATCATGTTTTGATGTGTTTTTTTTTTCAAGTTTACTTAGTAAAATAAAATATTTCTATCATTTGAGTTTGATGATTTCGTACGCAACTGACAAGAAATGCACAAGAAAAAAAAAATTGAAAAGTCGTGTATTTTGTCCCATTAAATTTATTTTTTAAGAAATAAAAATATTTCTTTCTTCCAATAATAATTTGGTAAAAAATTAAAAGAGTTTAATTATGGATTTTAAGTCAATATTAGTAACTTTTTTGAAATTACTATTTTACCTTAAATGTTAATCATAAATATTTTTTTTAAATTGGTTAATTTTGATTAGTTAAAATTTCATTATTTATACTTGTTCTACTTAAAATTAGATCAAATGACCATCAAAAAGTATGTATTTTGTATTTTTTTTATGTCTATGTATTTTGTATATTGAACTTATTTTAAGTGTATATATATATATATATATATATATATATATATATATATATATATATTTTCTATGTATAAATTTGTCAAAAGTTAAGTCCTTTAAAACTAAAATGATAGCTTACTGATCTTATAAATTAACCCTTCAATGAACTATACAGTTGATGATGATTAAAAATATATTTTTAGGCATCATAAACACGAAAATTATTTTTAATATAAAAAGCTACATGGTGCTGTTGCTTAATATTAGTATTTAGGATATTTTGCAGTATTATGAATATACAGAAAATTTTTAACACCATATTCAGGGGCGTGTTGCTGCCATAGTGTCAGAGATTTGTCGCAGTGCTGGACACGTGTCGTCTCCACAGCAATACGTGGAGGACGTGTTGATTACTTTTGCAGAGCCGCAGAGATTCCCTGCAGTTTTTTGCCACATATCGACGCCCCAGCAACACGCAGAGGGTGTGTTGGTTACTTTCGCCGGAGATTCTTCACAAGACTGCAGAGATTCCCTGCATCTTTTTGCCACGTGGCGGACATCGACTACAGCTATAACTCTGTCGACTGCAGAGACGACATATCCGAGGACCATGCATTTTGTATGAATCCATTTCATTTCACCTTCATGGATAGGTCAGTTCCAACCAATGGCCTTATAGTTTAGCCTCAACAACCGTGTCTGAGTCCAACTTGGAATGATCTTGTGAAATTGTACCCATGGTGCATGTGTGCCTCCCGTTGTATCTCTGTATTTTTCAACAACCTTTCTTTCGTATCAAGCTGGCTTGAATAAGCCAATCGCATCTAGGACCATACGTCTTGCAGTTTGCATAAATGTATGTGGCTTGGACTCAAAAATAGTGTAGTCGACTCCTCTAAATAGTGTAACTCCTAATTATCGCCATGATCGACTTTCTAAAACTCTATTCCATTCCGATTCTGAACTTCCCGTCCTCACTCATCGATCCATCCAAAATATACATTAAGGAAAATGTATTACTCACTCCTCACGTGCCTATGTTCGCATATTCAGAAAATTTCGGTGCATGCATGGCGTTAAGATCCAAGCATAAAAGGTAAAACGTCCATTAGTTGACTGACTGTGGGTGGAACTACTATAATTTCCATGACTGCTTCACCTCCGTCGTCATCATCATCGGCTTCGAAGGTAGCTTCGAAGTCCTCTTCGCTATCATATCTTCGTACACTTTAGTTCTATTATTTTCCATTTCTGAGTCATGTTGAATCTTATCCGCAACTATATATTGAAACTCAACATACAACTCAATCTTTGGATATTGCACCTGAGTCTGCTAGTAAATATAGAACATACGCTGCATACTTGCTTCGTCAGTGATCGGCATAATATCAAACGGTATTTGGCCTCCAAAATCAATAATGAAATTCCGGTATAGAATATTGCTCACTCTCTTTAAGATATCGTCTCTATACTTTGACAGAGACCGTATTATAGTTCCGCAAATATCATTGTGCATGGAACCAAAAACAAAAATAAATTCTCACACACAAAGTTCATCCCCACATGAGTATTTCGCATAATCTCACCGTTGTGATACACCACTATATTTGCGTTGCCTTTCATCTCACTACCAACACACTCAAACAACTCCTCTTCGCAATAAAATGGTAATGAGTTTCGCTTTATATAAGCAAAGAATCCTACACGTGACACGTGCCCAACATGCTCCCTGTGTGTTGGCCAGAATGTTGCCACGTGAGCAACACATCCCCAACGTGTTGTATATGATTTCACCGTCTCAACACAGCTCCTGTAACAATCCATATTTTTGAATTCTACTATAGATTATTTACAATTTATTTTATTAACATGAACTTATTATCTTTAGAGGACTATTTCATTAAAAGTAATTATATTAATTTTATGATTATTGAAGTTTAAATTAATCATGATTTATTCTATTAGTTTGAACTATTTATTAGAAACTATTTTAATAGACAAAATTAAATTAATTTTTATAATTATTACTATTTGAGTTTGGATTAATTAAGATTATTATATAATTTTGCTATAATAAGATATTTTAAATAATTGAAATTATAATTTTAGTAATCTATTAATAATGAATATTTTATAATTTAATTTGGATAATTAATATTTCAAGTTCAAAATCTACCGGTATGGGTAAATATCGGTACTCTTCGATGAGCTTAGCTTTGTTAATGCTTCATCATATCCTTCTATTCTTATAATCATTATGTTACTAATGTTATTTATATTAGTAACTGATAAACCACTATTTTATGGTTTATCTTGTGCTGATTTGAGTGATTTTTATCAATTCTTTACTCACTTATTCATATAATTTGCATGGTTTTACAATTCATTCCTAATTCTGTGATATAGTTGAAAACATGTTTTCTAGGCCTTTAAACTGTTAATTTTGAATATCCTTTATTACCATTCGATACCGTGATCTATGTGTTAAATATTTTCAGACTTTATAGGGTAGGAATGGCTTAGAGGATGGAAAGGAAACATGCAAAAGTAGAAGGAAAGCGAAAAATGAAGTTTTGAGAAACTGGTAGCGATGCGCACGCATGGACGACGCGTACGCGTGCCTAGCGAAGAAGACGAGCGACGCGTACGCACGACTGATGCGTACGCGTGACAAGGAAATTTGCCAAATGACGCGCACGCGTGACCTACGCGTACGCGTGACATGCGCCACGTGCAGAAAGTTGCAGAAAGCACTGGGGGCGATTTCTGGGCTCCTTTTTGGCCCAATTCCAAGCACGAGAACACAGAATAGAGGCTGGAGAATGGGAGAATCACACATCAATCATTCATCCATTCATCAATTCACAACAATTTAGGTTTTAGATGTAGTTTCTAGAGAGAGAGGCTCTCTCCTCTCTCTAGGCTTTAGGATTTTCCTTAATTTTAGGTTTATTTCTTCCCAATTCCAGGTTCAATGTTCCTTTAATTTAATTCTCTTCTACTCTTATTTGTTCTAGCCCTTTAGTTTATCTATTCCTCTTGTTGGTTTATTTATTTTTCCAATTTGGTTTGTGAATTCCATGTTAGATTGAATTTCTTATTTAATGTAATTTGAGGTATTTCAGATTTATGATTGTTTCTATGTTATTGATGCTTGCAAATTGGTTGTTTAGATTTAATATTCCCTGTTAGTTTTCTATATTTTTATGTTATTCCTTCCAAGTGTTTGACAAAATGTTTGGGAGGGTTTTAAATTAGCTTTTTATGATTCTTAGCTTCGGTTGAGTATTTAGAGACTCTTGAGTTATCAAACTCCCTTGTTGAGTGATAATTGAAGGTTGCTGGTTGATTTGGATATCTATAAAGCTAGTCTTTCCATAGGAGTTAACTAGGACTTGAGGAATCAAATTGATTAGTCCACTTGACTTTCATTTATTTAGTAAGGGTTAACTAAGTGGGAGCAATGAACAATTCTCATCACAATTGATAAGGATAACTAGGATAGGATGTCTGATGAGCGGATATTTTATACGCTTTTTGGGTTAATTTCATGTAGTTTTTAGGATGTTTTAGTTAAGTTTTTAGTATATTTTCATTAGTTTCTAGGAAAATTCATATTTCTGGACTTTACTATGAGCTTGTGTGATTTTCTGTAATTTCAGGTATTTTCTGGCTGAAATTGAGGGAGCTGAGCAAAAATCTTATCCGGGCTGAAAAAGGACTGCTAATGTTGTTGGATCCTGACCTCTCTGCACTCGGAATGGATTTTCTGGAGCTACAGGAGTCCAATTGGCGCGCTTTCAATTGCGTTGGAAAGTAGACATCCAGGGCTTTCCAGAAATATATAATAGTCCATACTTTGCTCAAGGATAGATGACGTAAACTGGCATTTAACGCCAATTTCATGTTGCAGTCTGGCGTCCAGCGCCAGAAACAGGTTACAAGTTGGAGTTCAACGCCAGAAACAGGTTACAACCTGGCGTTGAATGCCCAAAACAGCCTAGGCACGTGAGAAGCTTAAGTCTCAGCCCCAGCACACACCAAGTGGCCCCAGAAGTGGATTTTCGCACTATCTATCATAGTTTACTCATTTTCTGTAAACCTAGGTTACTAGTTTAGTATTTAAACAACTTTTAGAGATTTATTTTGTATCTCATGATATTTTAGATCTGAAATTTGTACCTTTTGGCAGCATGAGTCTCTAAACCCCATTGTTGGGGGTGAGGAGCTCTGCAGCGTCTCGATGAATTAATGCAAGTACTTCTATTTTCCATTCAAACATGCGTGTTTCTATCTAAGATATTCATTCGCGCTTAATTATGGAGAAGGTGATGATCCGTGACACTCATCACCTTCCTCAACCCATGAACGTGTGCATGACAACCACCTCCGTTCTATATTAGATTGAATGAGTATCTCTTATATTCCATAATCAGAATCTTCGTGGTATAAGCTAGAATTGATGGCGTCATTCAGGAGAATCCGGAAAGTCTAAACCTTATCTGGGTATTCCGAGTAGGATTCTGGGATTGGATGATTGTGACGGGCTTCAAACTCGCGAGTGCTGGGCGTAGTGACAGATGCAAAAGGATAGTAAATCCTATTCCAGCATGATCGAGAACCTCTAGATGATTAGCCGTGCTGTGACAGAGCATTTGGACTATTTTCACTGAGGAGATGGAAAGTAGCCATTGACAACGGTGACACCTTACATAAAGCTTACCATGGAAGGAACTTTGCACTTTTGCATGCATGAGGGAAGAGGAATACAAGAGAAAAGCTGAAATTCAGAAGACAAAGCATCTCCAAAACCCCAACATATTCTCCATTACTGCATAATAAGTATTTATTTCATACTCTCTTATTTTTCGTAATTCAATTTGATAAGTGAATTGTTTTCCTGACTAAGAGTTACAAGATAACCACAGATTGCTTCAAGCCAACAATCTCCGTGGGATTCGACCCTTACTCACGTAAGGTATTACTTGGACGACCCAGTGCACTTGCTGGTTAGTTGTGCGGAATTACATAGTGTGAAGTAAATTTTGTGCACCAAGTTTTTGGCGCCGTTGTCGGGGATTGTTTGAGTTTGAACAACTGATGGTGAATCCTGTTGCTTAGATTAGGAAATTTTTTTGTCTTTTGGGTCAGAGTCTTTTATTTTCTTTTCAAAAAAATTTTCAAAAATAATTTTTCTTTGAACAAATCTTGTGCCAAACTTTAAGTTTGGTGTTTTCTTGTTGATTTCTCTTTGGTTTTCGAAAATTTTATTTTGGTTTTCTAAAAATTTTAAGTTTGGTGTTCTATCTTCATGTTCTTGTTGTTCTTGTGATTCTTCAAAGTGTTCTTGAGTCTTCCTTGTGTTTTGATCTCAAAATTTTTAAGTTTGGTGTTCCTTGGTATTTTCCCTCCAAAATTTTCGAAAATAAGGAGTACTAGATCTAAAAAATTTTAAGTTGTGTGTCTTTTGTGTGTATTTTTCTCTTTTATCAAAAATTTCAAAAATAAAAAAAATATATATATATATATATCTTTTCTAACTATTTTTAAGTAAATATTTCGAAACTTTTCATAAAAATTCATATTTCAATTTCAAAATTTTATCCTATCATATCTTTTTCAAAACTCCCTAACCACTTTTTCTCACTCTTCATTTTTCGAAAATCTTCATAAAATATTTTCAACTCTTCTCTATTTTATTTTTATTGTAGTTTTTATTTATTTTATTTTATTATTTCGAATTTTTTTTATAAAATAAATAAAATAAAGCCACATCATCTCCCTTTCTCCATCATGGATCTAAGTGGAAATGAACAGTCCAGAAGGACTCTGGGGTCTTATGCTAACCCCACTACTGCTTCATACGGGAGTAGTATCCGTATACCCTCCATTGGAGTCAGTAGCTTTGAGTTGAATCCTCGGCTCATTATCATGGTGCAGCAAAGTTGCCAGTATTCCGGTCTTCCACAGGAAGAACCTACAGAGTTTCTGGCATAGTTTTTACAAATTGCTGACACAGTCCATGATAAGGAAGTAGATCAGGATGTCTACAGACTATTACTGTTTCCATTTGCTGTAAAAGACCAAGCTAAGAGGTGGTTAAATAACCAACCTAAGGCTAGCATAAGGACATGGAAACAGTTGTCAGAAAATTTCCTGAATCAATATTTCCCTCCAAAACGGATGACACAGCTAAGGCTGGACATCCAAGGCTTTAAACAAGGAGATAATGAATCTCTTTATGATGCCTGGGAGAGATACAGAGAGATGCTAAGAAAATGCCCCTCTGAAATGTTTTCAGAGTGGGTTCAGCTAGACATCTTCTATTATGGGCTTACAGAAAGAGCTCAGATGTCTCTAGACTACTCAGCTGGTGGATCTATCCACATGAGGAAGACAATTGAAGAAGCTCAAGAGCTCATTGATACAGTTGCCAAAAATCAGCATCTGTACTTAAGCAGCGCACCTTCCATGAAAGAAGAGGCTAAAACAGTGACTACTGAACTCAGTCCTGCTGAACAAGCTACTGAATTCAATCAGCAATTGGATTTTCTAACAAAACAGTTAGCCGAATTCAAGGAGAGACTACAAGAGACAAGGACGGCTAATATAAATATGGAAGAACAATTAAAGCAAACAAAGCAGCAGCTGTCAAAACAAATAACAGAATAATGCCAAGCAGTTCAATTAAGAAGTGGGAAAACATTAAATACCCCACCTCAAGGCAGCAGGAAGCCAAGAAATGAGCAAACTACCCAAATTTCATCTGAGGACAGTAAAAGCCCGGGGAAAAATAATTCTAGCGCTGAAACGCCAGAAATTGGGTGGAAGGCTGGCGCTGAATGCCCAAACCATGCTCAGGACTGGCGTTCAACGCCAGAAACAAGCAAGGAACTGGCGTTGAACGCCCAAAGGAAGCACAGTTCTGGCGTTCAGACGCCAGGAACAGATGAGGAGTTGGCGTCCAACGCCACTCCAGCTTCCAACCCTGGCACTCAATTGCCAGTGAGGGATCAGACACACACAAGTATTGATGACAACCTCTCTAAAAAGGCTTCTTCAACCACTTCTGTAGGAAATAAACCTGCAGCAACCAAAGTTGAGGAATATAAAGCCAAGATACCTTATCCTCAAAAACTCCGCCAAGAGGAGCAGGATAAGCAATTTGCTCGCTTTGCAGATTATCTCAGGACTCTTGAAATAAAGATTCCGTTTGCAGAGGCACTTGAGCAAATACCTTCTTACGCAAAGTTCATGAAAGAGATATTGAGTCATAAGAAGGATTGGAGAGAAACTGAAAGAGTTCTCCTCACTGAAGAATGCAGTGCAGTCATTCTGAAAAACTTCCCAAAAAAGCTTAAAGATCCCGGAAGCTTTCTGATACCATGCACATTAGAGGGTAATTGCACTAGGACAGCTCTATGCGATCTTGGGGCAAGCATCAACCTAATACCTGCATCCACCATCAGAAAGCTTGGTTTAACAGAAGAAGTTAAACCGACCCGGATATGTCTCCAACTTGCTGATGGCTCCATTAAATACCCATCAGGCGTGATTGAGGACATGATTGTTAGGGTTGGGCCATTCGCCTTTCCCACTGACTTTGTAGTGCTGGAAATGGAGGAGCACAAGAGTGCTACTCTCATTCTAGGAAGACCTTTCCTAGCAACTGGACGAACTCTCATTGACGTCCAAACAGGGGAAAATAACCCTGAGAGTCAATGAGGATGAGTTTAAGTTGAATGCTGTCAATGCCATGCAACATCCAGACACACCAAAAGACTGCATGAAAGTTGATCTTATTGACTCTCTGGTGGAGGAGATCAACATGGCTGAGAGTCTCGAATCAGAGCTGGAAAACATTTTTAAAGATGTTCCGCCTAATCTAGAGGATTCAGAGGAATTGAAAGAGCCTCTGAAATTTCCTCAGGGAGAGGAAAAACCTCCTAAACCCGAGCTCAAACCATTACCACCATCCCTGAAATATGCATTTCTGGGAGAAGGTGATACTTTTCCAGTGATCATAAGCTCTGCTTTAAATCCACAGGAAGAGGAAGCACTAATTCAAGTGCTAAGGACACACAAGACAGCTCTTGGGTGGTCCATAAGTGACCTTAAGGGCATAAGCCCAGCTAGATGCATGCACAAGATCTTATTGGAGGATAATGCTAAGCCAGTGGTTCAACCACAAAGGCGGCTAAATCCAGCCATGAAGGAAGTGGTGCAGAAAGAGGTCACCAAATTACTAGAGGCTGGGATTATTTATCCTATTTCTGATAGCCCCTGGGTGAGCCCTGTCCAAGTTGTCCCCAAAAAGGGAGGCATGACAGTGGTTCATAATGAAAAAAATGAACTGGTTCCTACAAGAACAGTTACAGGGTGGCGCATGTGTATTGACTACAGAAGGCTCAATACAGCCACCAGAAAGGATCATTTTCCTTTACCATTCATAGACCAGATGCTAGAAAGACTAGCAGGTCATGATTATTACTGCTTTTTGGATGGCTATTCAGGCTACAACCAAATTGCAGTAGATCCCCAAGATCAAGAGAAAACAGCATTTACATGTCCATCTGGAGTGTTTGCTTACAGAAGGATGCCATTTGGGCTGTGTAATGCGCCTGCAACCTTTCAGAGATGCATGCTCTCTATTTTTTCTGATATGGTGGAAAAATTTCTGGAAGTCTTCATGGATGACTTCTCAGTATATGGAAACTCATTCAGCTCCTGTCTTGATCACCTGACACTGGTTTTGAAAAGATGCCAAGAGACCAACCTGGTTTTAAACTGGGAAAAATGTCACTTTATGGTGACTGAAGGGATTGTCCTTGGGCATAAAATTTCAAACAAGGGAATAGAGGTGGATCAAGCTAAAATAGAGGTAATTGAAAAATTACCACCACCTGCCAATGTTAAGGCAATCAGAAGCTTTCTGGGGCATGCAGAATTCTATAGGAGGTTTATAAAGGATTTTTCAAAAATTGCAAAACCTCTAAGCAACCTGCTAGCTGCTGACATGCCATTTTTGTTTGACACAGAGTGCCTGCAGGCGTTTGAAACTCTGAAAGCTAAGCTGGTCACAGCACCAGTTATCTCTGCACCAGACTGGACATTACCATTCGAATTGATGTGTGATGCCAGTGATCACGCCATTGGTGCAGTACTGAGGCAGAGGCATGACAAACTTCTTCATGTCATTTATTATGCTAGCCGTATTTTAAATGATGCCCAGAAAATTACACAACCACAGAAAAGGAATTACTTGCAGTGGTCTATGCCATTGACAAGTTTAGATCATACTTAGTAGGATCAAAAGTGATTGTGTACACTGACCATGCTGCTCTTAAATATCTACTTACAAAGCAGGATTCAAAACCCAGGCTTATAAGATGGGTATTGCTTCTGCAAGAGTTTGATATAGAAATAAGAGATAGAAAAGGGACAGAGAACTAAGTGGCTGATCATCTGTCCCGAATAGAGCCAGTAGAAGGGGCGCCCTCTCCCTCTATTGAGATATCTGAAACCTTTCCGGATGAGCATTTGTTCGCCATTCAGGAAACACCGTGGTTTGCAGACATTGCAGACATTGCAAACTATAAAGCTGCAAGGTTCATACCCAAGGCGTACAGCAGGCAACAAAAGAAAAAATTAATTTCTGATGTAAAGTACTACTTGTGGGATGAACCCTATCTCTTTAAGAGATGTGCAGACGGAATAATCCGTAGGTGTGTGCCTAGAGAAGAAGCACAGAGCATCTTATGACATTGCCATGGGTCACAATATGGAGGTCATTTCGGAGGTGAGCGAACAGCCACCAAGGTCCTTGATAAACCACTATTTTATGGTTTATCTTGTACTCAATTGAGTGGTTTTTATTAACTCTTTACCCACTTATTCATACTATTTGCATGGTTTTATATTTCCTTCCTAATTATGTACTATGATTGATTACATGCTTCTTTGATCTTATATTTGCTTATTATTAATCCTCTCTTATTACCATTAGATGCCTTGATATGTGTGTTAAGTACTTTCAGAGATTATAGGGCAGGAATGGCTTGGAGGATGGGAAGAAAGCATGCAAAAGTGGAAGGAATGCAAGAAGTTGGAGAAATTGCTAAGCTGTCCAGCCTGACCTCTCTGCACTCAAACGGCTATAACTTTAGCTACAGAGGTCCAAATGACGCGGTTCCAATTGCGTTGGAAAGCTAACGTCCGGGGTTTCGATTTGATATATAATATGCTATAGTTCCCCTGACGCTAGGCGACGCGACCGCGTGATCCATGCGGCCGCATCGCAGTGACGGAAATCCAGCGTGGCAAAATTCAAAACCAGCGAATTCTGGACTGTTTTTGACCCAGTTTGCAGCCCAGAAAATACAGATTAAAGGCTATAAAGTAGGGGAATACATCCATTCAGAGAGAGAGGCTCTCATAATTCACTTTTCATGTTTTAGATGTAGTTTTAGAGAGAGAGGTTCTCTCCTCTCTCTTAGGATTAGGATTTAGGATTTCTCTTAGTTTTAGGAGTAACTCTCGATCCAGGTTCAATATTCCTTTTTCTTCATATTTCTCTTTTACTTTCAGATACTCTAATGCTTTTATTTGTATTTGACTTATGTTGCCCAATTGGCTTATGAACTTTTACATGTTAGATTTTACTGCTTGGAATGTATTTTATCTGAGGTATTCCAGATATTTGTGATTTTAATTTAGCTTTCTACATTCTTGGCTTTGGTTAAGAAATTAATAACTCAGGAGTTATCCAACTTAACAGCATAATTGTTAATTGTTATCTTTGCTAATTGAACTGAGCTTTAATAATCCCAATCTTTTCTTAGGAATTAACTAGGATTTGAAGATCAAACTAATTAGTCACTTGACCTTCCTCTGCTTTAAGTAAGAGTTAACTAAGTGAAATTAAGATTCAATTTTCATTATCATTGATAAAGATAACTTGGTCTGGACTTTCAATTTCTTATACCTTGCCAAGAGATTTTATTATTATTATTTTATTTTACTTGTCATATAACATATTCCCACCTTACTTCCAAAACCCCCAATTTACAATCTTCATAACCAATAATAAGAACATACTTCCCTGCAATTCCTTGAGAAGACGACCCGAGGTTTAAATACTCAGTTATCAATTTTAAAAAGGGGTTTGTTACTTGTGACAACCAAAACGTTTGTACGAAGGGATTTTTGTCGGTTTAGAGACTATATCTACAACGCGACTGTTTTTATGACATTCTTTACTGGCAAAAATCCTAACGTCAGTCCTCCAATGTGGTTTCTACTGGCCTACACTCTACAGAGATTCCCGAGAGTTTGTACGTAACTGCGACAGTTGCCAGAGAGCTGGTAATTTGCCTCATAGTTATGCCATGCCTCAACAAGGAATCTTGGAGATTGAGTTATTTGATGTATGGGAAATTGATTTCATGGGGCCTTTCCCACCATCATACTCAAGCACTTATATTCTGGTGGCAGTTGACTATGTATCAAAATGGGTAGAGGCCATTGCCACACCCACCAATGATACTAAAACAGTGCTGAAGTTCCTCCAGAAACATATCTTCAGCAGGTTTGGTGTCCCTAGGGTACTAATCAGTGATGGGGGCACTCACTTCTGCAACAAACAGCTTTACTCTGCCATGGTCCGGTATGGGATTCACCACAAGGTGGCGACTCTATATCATCCACAGACAAATGGGCAAGCTGAAGTTTCTAACAGAGAACTAAAAAGAATCCTGGAATGGACTGTAAGTACCCGTAGAAAGGATTGGGCACGAAGCTTGGATGATGCTCTGTGGGCTTACAGAACAACATTCAAGACTCCTATAGGGACCTCTCCGTACCAACTTGTATATGGTAAGGCTTGTCACCTGCCCGTAGAACTGGAACATAAGGCCTACTGGGCAACCAGATTCCTAAACTTTGATGCCAAGTTAGCTGGAGAAAAAAGATTGCTCCAGCTGAATGAGCTAGAGGAATTCAGATTCACTGCTTTCGAAAATACCAAGCTTTATAAAGAGAAATAAAAAAGATGGCATGACAGAAAGCTGTCATCTAGAATCTTTGAACCAGGACAAAATGTTCTGTTGTTTAACTCTAGGCTCAGGCTATTCCCCGGGAAACTGAAATCCCGGTGGAGGGGACCATATGTGATTACAAGTGTATCACCATACGGTTATGTGGAGCTTCAAGACATTGACTCTGATAGGAAGTTCATTGTTAATGGACAGAGAATCAAGCACTATCTTGAAGGTAATGTTGAGCAAGAGTGCTCAAGGCTGAGGCTAGATTAAAAAGCTCAGCAAGGTCCAGCTAAAGACAATAAAGAAGTGCTTGCCGGGAGGCAACCCAGCCATTGGCATCACTTTCTATGGCATTTTGCCCTATTCTTGATTTTATTTGTTTATATAAAGTTCATTGTTAATAAGGTAAAGAGTCCATTGCATAAGTTCACAGGGTTACAGAAGGATTCAGCACACAAAACAGGGAGAAAAAGCTCACTGGCAAGAAAACGCCAGTAAGAGGCACAATTGGGCGTTCAACGCCCAAAAGAAGCATCCACTGGGCGTTAAACGCCAGAAGGAAGCTCCTTCTGGGCGTTTAACGCCAGATTTACAGCGTCCTGGGCATTCAGAAAAACGCCCAGTGACAAAGGAGTTCCTGGCGTTCAACGCCAGAAAGAAGCAACAGCTGGGCGTTGAACACCCAGGAGAAGCAGCAATTGGGCGTTAAACGCCCAAAACATGTAGCATTTGGGCGTTTAATGCCAGGATGGTGGGGAAGAGGTAAATTCGTTTTTTCTTCATACTTTTCATTTTAATTTTAATTTTCATGTTTCAATTCATGATTTCTTGCATAAACATGTTACAAACCCTGATTTCTAAGAACCCTAATTTCTAAAAACCCTACTTTAAAAATATCAAATGTATCTTAATCCATAAACACAAATTCTTTTTCAATCCAATCCAACTCTTTTTCAAATTTTCCAAAACAAATCTATCTCTTTTCCTTCTAAAATCTTTTCAACTCATCAATATCTTTTTCAAATCTCCACATTATCTTTTTCAAATCTCCACATTATCTTTTTCAAAATCCAAATTTATCTTTTTCAAATATCTTTCATATCTTTTAAATTTTAAATCACATCTTCTCATATCATACTTATTTTTTTTATAAATCATATCTTCTATCTTATCTTTTTTAAAAAAAATTTCGAAAACCCACCCCCCTCCCTTTTAAATCCACTTTTGGCCTCCCTCCTCTCATCCACCATTCGACACTAGCTCTCCTTCTATCCCTCTCCTTTCTTTTCTTTTGCTTGAGGACAAGCAAACCTCTAAGTTTGGTGTGTTTATCCGTGATCACTGAACTATACCCACTAAGATCATGGCTCCTAAAGGAAAACAACCCACTCCAAGAGGCAAGAAAGAGAGTATTCCAAAACCACTTTGGAATCAAGGGAAGTTCTTAACCAAAGAACATTCAGACCATTACTACAAAGTAATGGGTCTAAGATCAGTGATCCCAGAAGTCAACTTCGATCTGAAAGAAGATGAATATCCGGAGATCCAAGAGCAGATTCGAAGCAGGAACTGGGAAGTCCTAGCTAATCCTGAAACAAAAGTGGGAAGGAATATGGTTCAGGAGTTCTACGCTAATCTATGGCAAACAGATAGGTAGAGAATATCTGGAATTGCCCTCTATGACTATCAGACTATGGTCAGAGAAAAGATTGTTCACATCCACCCTGACAAAATCAGGGAGATCTTTAAGCTACCTCAGCTAAAAGATGACCCAGATTCCTTCAATAGGAGACTGATGAGAACAAACAAGGGCCTGGATAAGATTCTATAGGATATATGCATCCCTGGAGCCAGGTGGACCACCAGCAGCAAGGGTGTCCCAAATCAACTCAAGAGAGAAGATCTCAAACCAGTCGCCAGAGGATGGCTAGACTTCATTAGGCGTTCTATATTGCCCACTAGCAACCGTTCTGAAGTCACCGTTAAAAGAGCAGTGATGATCCATTGCATTATGTTGGGAAAAGAAGTGGAAGTTCATCAACTGATTCCATCTGAATTTTACATACTTGCAAACAAGAACTCTAAAGATGCCAGGTTGGCTTATCCAAGCCTAATCTCTATGCTCTGCAGAGATGCTGGAGTGAGGATGGGAATAACGGAGTACATCTCAGTGGAGCAACCAATCACTAAAACCACAATGGAAAAACAACAAATGCAGGATGACCCCATCAAGAGGAGGGCGCAAGAATTCCTCCCGGAAGTCCCTCAATTTGAATATTGGGAACAGCTTGAAGCATCTATCACCAAGTTGCAAGAATCTATGGACCAAATAAAGGAAAAACAGCAAAATCAAAACAGTATACTCTGTAAACTGCTCAGGGAACAAGAAGAGCAAGGGCGTGACTTAAAAGAACTGAAGCATCAGAAGTTATCTCTTGAAGGACCAAGCACTCCACAGACTAGAGGAACATCCACATCCCAAAATCAAAGTTGTTGAGCTCTAATCTTAACCTTAAGTCTGTGATGATAGTTCTTATTTGAGTTTTACCTTAGTAGTTATAGTAGTAATTAGTAGTTATTTTATCTCCAATTAAGCTATAATTTATTTTTCTCATTATCATTAAACATGAATAAAATAGAAGATTTTCTTTAGGATATGGAGGCAATATTTTTCGAGTTTTTAATACAAGAAATTCTAATTAATTACATGTGGTGGCAATGCTTTCTGCCTTCTGAATGAATGCCTGAACAGAGCATATGCCTTTGGAATTTGATGTTCTTGAATGTTAAATATGTTGGCTCTTGAAAGAATAATGAACATGAGACATGTTATTGATAATCTGAAAAATCATAAAAATGATTCTTGAAGCAAGAAAAAGCAGTGAATACAAAGCTTGCAAAAAAAAAAGCAAGCAGAAAAAGCCAATAGCCCTTAAAACCAAAAGGCAAGGGTAATAAAAAGGATCCAAGGCTTTGAGCATCAGTGGATAGGAGGGCCTAAAGGAATCAAATCCTGGCCTAAGCGGCTAAACCAAGCTGTCCCTAACCATGTGCTTGTGGCGTGAAGGTGTCAAGTGAAAACTTGAGACTGAGCGGTTAAAGTCAAGGTCCAAAGCAAAAAGAAGAGTGTGCTTAAGAACCCTGGACACCTCTAATTGGGGACTGTAGCAAAGCTGAGTCACAATCTGAAAAGGTTCACCCAATTATGTGTCTGTGGCATTTATGTATCCGGTGGTAATACTGGAAAACAAAGTGCTTAGGGCCACGGCCAAGACTCATAAAAGTAGCTGTGTTCAAGAATCAACATACTGAACTAGGAGAATCAATAACACTATCTGAATTCTAAGTTCCTATAGATGCCAATCATTCTGAGCTTCAATGGATAAAGTGAGATGCCAAAATTGTTCGGAAGCAAAAAGCTACTAGTCCCGCTCATTTAATTAGAATCTGAGCTTCACTCAAAAACTCTGAGATATTATTGCTTCATGACTTATTTGTATTCTATTTTATTTGTCTAGTTGCTTGGGGACAAGCAACAGTTTAAGTTTGGTGTTGTGATGAGCGGATATTTTATACGCTTTTTGGGTTAATTTCATGTAGTTTTTAGGATGTTTTAGTTAAGTTTTTAGTATATTTTCATTAGTTTCAAGGAAAATTTATATTTCTGGACTTTACTATGAGCTTGTGTGCTTTTCTATAATTTCAGGTATTTTCTGGCTGAAATTGAGGGAGCTGAGCAAAAATCTGATTCGGGCTGAAAAAGGACTGCTAATGTTGTTGGATCCTGACCTCTCTGCACTCGGAATGGATTTTCTGGAGCTACAGGAGTTCAATAAGAGCGCTTCCAATTGCGTTAAAAAGTAGACATCCAGGGATTTCCAGCAATATATAATAGTCCATACTTTGCTCAAGGATAGATGACGTAAACTGGCGTTCAACGCCAGTTCCATGTTGCAGTCTGGCGTCCAGCGCCAGAAATAGGTTACAAGTTGGAGTTCAACGCCAGAAACAGGTTACAACCTGGCGTTGAACGCCCAAAACAGCCCAGGCATGTGAGAAGCTTAAGTCTCAGCCCCAGCACACACCAAGTGGGCCCCAGAAGTGGATTTCCGCACTATCTATCATAGTTTACTCATTTTTTGTAAACCTAGGTTACTAGTTTAGTATTTAAACAACTTTTAGAGATTTATTTTGTATCTCATGACATTTTAGATCTGAAATTTGTACCTTTTGGCAGCATGAGTCTCTAAACCCCATTGTTGGGGGTGAGGAGCTCTGCAGCGTCTCGATGAATTAATGCAAGTACTTCTATTTTCCATTCAAACATGCGTGTTCCTATCTAAGATATTCATTCGCGCTTAATTATGGAGAAGGTGATGATCCGTGACACTCATCACCTTCCTCAACCCATGAACGTGTGCATGACAACCACCTCTGTTCTATATTAGATTGAATGAGTATCTCTTAGATTCCATAATCAGAATCTTCGTGGTATAAGCTAGAATTGATGGCGTCATTCAGGAGAATCCGGAAAGTCTAAACCTTGTCTGTGGTATTCCAAGTAGGATTCTGGGATTGGATGATTGTGACGGGCTTCAAACTTGCGAGTGCTGGGCGTAGTTACATATGCAAAAGGATAGTAAATCCTATTCCAGCATGATCGAGAACCTCTAGATGATTAGCCATGCTGTGACAGAGCATTTGGACCATTTTCACTGAGGAGATGGGAAGTAGCCATTGACAACAGTGACACCTTACATAGAGCTTGCCATGGAAGGAACTTTGCACTTTTGCATGCATGAGGGAAGAGGAATACAAGAGAAAAGCTGAAATTCAGAAGACAAAGTATCTCCAAAACCCCAACATATTCTCCATTACTGCATAATAAGTATTTATTTCATACTCTCTTATTTTTCGTAATTCAATTTGATAAGTGAATTGTTTTCCTGACTAAGAGTTACAAGATAACCATAGATTGCTTCAAGCCAACAATCTCCGTGGGATTCGACCCTTACTCACGTAAGATATTACTTGGACGACCCAGTGCACTTGCTGGTTAGTTGTGCGGAATTACATAGTGTGAAGTAAATTTCGTGCACCAACGTCTAATTCTCATACCTTGCCAAGAGTTCACTTAATTATTAGTTTATTTTCTTATCATTTACATTCCTTGTTCAACCTTTCAAAAACCCAAAAATATACTTTTCCATAACCAATAATAAATCATACCTCCCTGCAATTTCTTGAGAGACGACCCGAGGTTTAAATACTTCGGTTTATTTTTATTGGGTTTGCTTTAGTGACAAACAAGTTTTTGTACGAAAGGATTCTTTGTTGGTTTAGAAACTATACTTGCAACGAGGTTTCATTTGTGAAATTCTTTACCGACAGAAAATCTGATTGTTAGTAACTCATATATTTACCTCCATATATATTATTACTTGTATTTTAATACATCTAGCTTTTGTAATTATCCGTTTAAGATATTTATAACTTGAATAATTGACTCAGAGAGAGAGAGAGAGAGAGGGAGGGAGGGAGGGAGACTCCAATTAAATTGTTCGTATCTTCTTCCTCTTTATAATGGTACCACTTTCCATCGGGAGGAGTGTAAACCGCGTAAAATTAGTGAATAATTAATCAATAAATTAATTTTAATAAAAGAAATTAGAAATATAAATTTTATAGTAAAATAAGATAGAGCTAATTAAAACAAGAATTTTGACACTAATTTCAAAGAATTTGGCCCAAGATTGGATCAAACGGACCAAACCGGTCAAATCGGGTCCGTATTGGGCCCAAGGCCCAACCCAACTTCACTAAGCCACATGAGCATCAGCTCATTTGTTCCCAAATCACATGAAACCCGTTCATGGAGGGGAGAGCAAGGGAAGAGAGCTTCCAACCCTAACATCCAATTCAATCTCATATAACTTTCCGCTCCGAGCTCTGATCGCCACACCGATTGTGGCCATGCGACTGCAGCATCGAGCTCTACAAAGCTCAGTTAATAATTAGGTAAGAAAACTACTTCTGTGTTCCAATTTATTCCTTCTCAATTTCGAAATTTTTTGAGCAATTATGTTGAAAATTGTTTAATTCCGGTGTTTTGGCTCGAATTAGCTTGAGAACGTTCAATCTTGCTTTTTGGTGCTTGTGTAAGGTGAGAATCCTAGAACCTTAGACAATTCATTGATTAAGTATTTTGGGTATTGAATTTTAGGAATATATTTGTGATAAATATGTTAAATGTATGTATATATGTGATATGAGACAATTGGATACGTTAGAAGCTTAATTGGAAGCTTGGAGTGAGATTTAGTTGCTGAATTTTGGTGGTTGAGGCTTGCAATTTTGCCTTGTGGGTTGTCTTTGGATTATACGAGGAAATCGGCCAAGGTATGATTTAGGTTTCTCGTATTTAATATATAATGTCCTGTGAAAACTTAGGCTAGATGACCATAGGATAGGTTGGAATGCATGAAAATGTTTAATGCTTAGCACCCTTGATGATGATTATGATATGAATTGAGTATTTGTTGGATGATTATTGTATATGATGATAATAGGATGTTAAGTGATGAGTTGGTGATGAATGACATGATGATGTGAATATATATATTGAGTAGGTGGATGATAATCTTGTTGATTTAAAATGAGAAATTTAGGTTTGAAATTGTGTAATACTGAAGTATGATTGAATGTGGTATGATGTGGTGAATTTGGTGATGTGTTGGTGTGCTATGAAATGTTGTTGAGCTGAATATAAGTATAGAAGTTTGGATTTGAGTTTAGTTTTTATTGAAAATTGAGGTTTGAGGTTTTTTGTAAAAAAAATTATTTTTAGCCGAACTTGGCTTCCGGACCCCCAATTAGTTTCAAACTTGTTTTATATGAAAATTAGATCTGTGAAGTTTACGCCGTTCGAAGAACAAATGAAAAATATTTAAAACGAAAAAGTTATGCTCGTCGGAAGTTCGGAAGGCAAAATTGAAATTCTGCAGACTTAGCCATTTCTGGTCAATCTGCAGCTTATGTGTATGCATACCCTTCATTCGCAAAGGGTCATTTCTGTCTAGCGTACATGCATATGCGGACAAGGATATGCGTACGTGAAATGGGTCAAAATGCACGCCCACACGTATGCATGGCCCATGCATACGCGTGACTTTTCAATAATGCACTCCCACGCATACGCGTGACCCCTATTTTCAGCAAACTTATTTTATGTTTTAAAAATTTAATTTCAAATCTTTAAACCTCTATTTTTACTCTTCTAACCCTAGATCTTAGTAGTATGCCTAGTAGTGAGATGGAGCTAGGAATAGGTGGTAACTTAGAAATGAAGAAAGTTTGAGAAGTGATGATTTAGGTATGAGGAGGAAGGGTGCATATGTATATATATATATATTACTTGAATTATGAAACTGGATAAAGAAAGGAATAAATGTTACATATGGGTACTCTTTCTCGAAAGTGCGACCCCAGGAGATGGGGAAAAGTGAGGATCCCCTTCCTTATTCCTCCTGGTATTGTAAAATCGCCCCCAACGAGATGGTGGGAGGTTAGGATCCCCTCCTTTGTTCCTCCTGTACATATGAGAACGTACCTCCTGGGTAGATGCAAGGGTTGTGATCTCGCCCCACTTGCTCCAAGTTGGTTAGTATAGAGGCTTCCCGGATAGACGCAAGAGTTGTGGTTTCACCCCACTTGCTCTGGATTATGATGAGTTATGCGAAAAAAGTGCAATTATATGATGTACAAGTGATGTTATGGACATATGAATGATTATGAAATGTTAATGAATGAATGTGAAATGATTATCTGAGATACGAGTTTCCCTAGGTAAAGTACCGTGGCTTGCCACCACGTGTTCCAGGTTGAGACTCGATACTCTGTTGACCTTACGTCATAAGAGGTGATCAGGCACTTATAAATTCCCGGGAAGGTTAACCCCATTGAGCAATTATATATATATATATATATATATAAAATTATGAATGAGAAGAGAAAAAGCTATGCATAGACTCATGAGGATGTGTGACGGGGGACAGTTCAGGGTTTAATAGCCAGACTTGTTGGGTTGGCTTGATAACCGACAGATGAGACTCATCAGCCGTAGGACAGGCATGCATCATATGCATATTGTTTGAATTGCTTGATTGTGCATTAATTGGGATTGCCTAAATGATTACAACATGCTATTTGTTATATTTTCTATCTGTATTACAGGTATTCTACCTGTGTTTGTCATTGTCTGCTTGTTTGTCTCTGTAATTTCACCAGACATGGAGGAACGAAGGAAAGGTAGAGAGAGTTAGGGTTCTAGTTAAGTTTTAGTTAGATTTAAAGAATTGTTTAGGTTTAGAAAACCTTAGAAAACTACCCCAATTTATGGTTTCTGTTTTAGTCCTTTAAGTTTTATAATCTGAGTATCGGCGTTCTAGGATTGCCTCTGGCATTCACAGGACCTTATATCTTATATACGTGGCACATTTACCATGCTGAGAACCCCCGGTTCTTATTCCATATGGATATTTGTGGTTTTCAGATGCAAGACAGGCGACACCCCGCTGAGGCATACTGGAGGCTTCTGGTAGCGGAGATCCTTGTCTTTTGGGTTTTTTTTATATATGTATATATGTAGATACTTTTATATCCACTGCTTATGTATTTGATGTACTAACTTCTTCTTAGTGGTTATTTTGGAGAAATAGGTTCTGTAACTTTGTACTTTTGGCTTATTTTGGGTTCTCTTATATATATGTGTATATACTTATGTGCTCAGGCCGATTTATCTTCACGAGCCAAGTCTCGAGATTTGATATTTGTACCTTGGAACTCTCTTGGTTATATCTATGTTAGTTCCTCTTATCTTTTTCGTTTATCGTGTATGTGTCGTGAGTGTTGCGCTTTTCTACTTAACACTTTGCTTTAAACTTTCTTTCAAAGGCTCCTAGATAAACCTTCTCTTCAACTATATTATGTATATTTATATTTTATTTAGAAGTTGTAGTGCCTCGCCACCTCTGTTTTACATCCTAGGTGTAAATCTCTGTGTGGTAGGGTGTTACAAGGAGCAACACCTGGAGCTGCTGTCCCTTTATGCAAGGTTTGGCCAAGTGAGCCCGAAAGGTGGAGTAGCCAATTTTGACGTTTTCTTCTTCGATTTCTTGTTCAAAAAGGTTCCTTGGTGTTTCAGTTTGGTAGCTGTCGTACGAAGGTAGGGTTTGGTAATTTTGTAATAATTAAATGTGTTATTGATATGTGATTGATAAATTGATATTTGAGGTTTGATTTTAAATGATTTTGTGCTTGAATTTTGGTAAAATTTTGTTGATTTATTGACTTGTGGTTTGGCTTCAAGAGAACAGCAAGAACCAAACTATTTCGATTGATTTAAGGGCTATTTATAAGCTTGATTTTGACAAGGTTCTGAAAACCGAATCGGTCATCGAACCGCTCTAGTTACTGGTTTAATGGTTCATAGGTTCAATCGGTTCGACCGTAATTAAATCGAAAAAACCATTTTATAATAAAATAATAAATAAAATATAAATAAACACATTAAAACATAATTATAGTTTAATATAAACTTTAAAATATCATCCAAATTAAAAGTACTATATAAACCAAAATATTATGATCTCATTCAAATACAAACTCAAGTCAAATAAAAAAAACAACCAACAAAACATAAAATGCCAACATCCAAGTTTGTCATCAATCATATTTATTCATATTCACAATTTTATCACAAAAATTGAATTCAGTGAAACCATTTATCCACTTAAGATGAAAATGGCAAATAAAATACCTGCTCTGAGAACATCAGCAACAGCATCCTCTACTGATTTTGCATACTTCTGATATTCATAAACAGTGGCCACTACATGTTATGATTTAATATTAGGAAGGGTACTAGTTATGTCCATTAGAATTACTTAGTTTTTTTAAGAATAAGATAAGAGACTTTTATCAATGTATTAAAGGAATTAATGAATTGATATTGAACTTGGTTCAATTTAGAGTTTCTCTCCCTAACTCAAAGAGGGAGTTCTAACATTGGTGCTCTCATTTAGAGGTTTCTTCCATTTTTTTAATTTGTAGAAAAACAAATAACTCAACAATCTGAAGATAAATTTCCAATATTCGATGGAAAAGATGGTTATGGATGGACACCTGAGGAGTAGAGATTCATAGAGGTGGAAAGAGGTTTGAAAGGGAAAGCTCTAAGATGGTTTCAATTATGGAAGGCGCTCAATCTATTTGCCAATTTGGAAACATTCGAAATTGCGTTCTATCGTCACTACCAATCGGATATGCGTCCAAGCTTGCCAAAAATTTGCTGGAATGAAGTTGCATAATGAAAAATTGAGTGGGAAGAGATTAAAGCTAGACTAAGGCAACAATAGCAACAAGCAATTTAGCAACAAATCGATCAACAGCAACCACCACAAATCGATCAAGAAGCAACCAAATCTCAGCTATCAACAAAACAAGACTCGCATTAGCATCAACAGAAATTCAAGAAAAAAGAGAGGCCAAAATCGATGAAAATTCAGATTCAACAAGCAACTTAGCAACAAATTCAACAACAGATCACAAATTCAATTTCACAAGATCAGTTCACAAATCAACAAGTCCAGAATATGAAATTGACAAAGAAGAAGAATCAGATTTCAATTTTGGATTTCAACCACAACAACAGTAAGAAGAATCAAACAGAAATTGCAGATCAAGCACGAATTCAAAATTCAAATCTAGAAATTCAATAAAAAATAACTCTAAATCCTCTAAATCCTCTAAGTGATTAAGCATAAAAAAACTGAACAAGATCTTGAATGAATAAACTAAATCATACTAATCTAACCAAGCAAAGGAGGAAAGGAACATCTCTGAATCTGAAAAACAAATGAACAAAAAAAGGCAAGAAAATAACCATCACTTTCAGTATGAGACTCTGAGAAGTGAGTAATGAGCAGAGTATGAGGGAGAAGGAGCAAGAACGCTGGTGATGAGAAGGTGAGAGCGATGGTCGACTAGGCAATGAGCACGACGACCCACGACATGCGACAGATGACGGGCTACCAGGAGAATATACAGGCAAACGCACCGATTATTTAACGCTGATTCGAGCCTTGCGGCGGTAGGGGAGACTATAACCTAGGGTTGAGAGTTGATAGAGGAAGGACTGAGGATTGGGGGAATGGCTTGGGGGAGAGTGGCTGAAGATGACAGTTGCGACGGCAGGGTGGCACGGCGGTGGCTGGACGGAGCAAGTGACAAAGTCATGGAAGGCCTCGAAGGCCAGATGTTGCTGTGGGTAGTGTGAGTGAGTGAGTGCTCAAGGCGGGAGAAGAGGATTAGGTTTTGGTGGAAATCTGAAAACCGGCCGGGTCCCGATTCTGTTCAATTGGCCGGTTCCCGACCGATTCGGCGGTTTGATAACGGTTTTTAAAAAGGGCAGTTATGACTTCTGTCCGAATCAAAAACTTCATCGGTTCACGGTTCGACCGGTCGGTTCGAACCAATTTTTAGAACCTTGAATTTTGATGATAAATTGATAAGATTTGTTGGTTAGAAAGTTAAGGTGAACTCTGTGAAATATTAGTAACTGAAAAGTTTGAAAATTGATTAAAAATTAAACAGAAAACTTGAAAAAAAATTAAAGAGATGTTTGATTTTGTTGGTAGAGGTGTGATCACCAACACAAAGTTTATTTCTAAGGATAAAATTGTAATTTGATAAAAGATCGAGGTTAAAAATTGTAATTATGTAAGTTTAGGGGTATTTTAGGTAATAAGTAGAAGTTTAAGGGTAAAATTGGTGTTTTATAAAAGTTCAAGGATATTTTTAAAAATATTAAAATATGTAGGATTATTTTAGTAATTTATAAAAATGTTAGGTTAAAAGTAAAAATATTTAAATATTTAAGGTTAAAATATAATTCTTAAAATCTAATTCTTAAAATCTAAGCATAAGACTTTAGTTAACAAGTTTTAAATAATAGTAAAACAATAATGATATTATTCTTTTATTATTAATATTAGTTTTCTTATATTAATATAATATATTAGTATTCTAATTAAAAATATTATTTTATATATTTATAATATTACAAGAGGATAAAACAGCTATACTCCTTAAAAGTTTTAGAAAGATAAAGTTAAGTTAAGAATCTTTGATTCTCTTTTTATAAGATACTTAGAAAAATGCAAGGAAATAGTGCAAAGATAATTTATATTGCGGAAATATAAGAAAATAAAAGAGAATGATAAGAAAGAAAAGAAAAGAAAAGAAAGAAAAGAAAAAGATTAAAAGGATCTCTGCCACAGCAAAGTAAAGAACAAAGACTAAAAGAATCTAAAGAATTTCTGTCATAGAAGAGTAAGAAACAGAAAAAAATATATATTAATCAAAGGGATGTCTGCCACACGAGAGAAGATCTCTGCTATAGGAGAATAGAGGCTAAAGATAAAAAGACTCTAAAAGACTGTTTGTCACATGAGAGCAAATGAAGCATGAGTATTGTTTGGGGATTAATGTCAAATGTATAGTGGGGATGCCCACATATTGTGAACTGTTTTCCAGATGTAAGCATATTACAACACATTTAGAAGTCACATTGTATGCGGCCTGGCTGTAAGATTATATGCATACTGTATGCATTTGAAAAGCCATATCTGGGACTTGTGTCCGGGTAATGTCTGGAGCGGGTAGGCAACCGACACATGAGCTCATGGCCTGTGTAGGGCTAGACATGCATCATACTTGTTTGCACATATTTCTATATTATGTGTTTTCTGTGTATATGTGTGAGTGTTTTATATGTACTTTATGATTGTTTGACTTCTGTGTTCCTTATTTGTTAAGTTGAATGTATTATATTGCTTGTTGCTGTTGGCTAATAATAGTAAAATGAAAATAACTTCTAATTTCGATCCCACTAAGAACTTCCCAGTTCTTTCTCCATCTTTCTAACCCTTTCAACTACAGGTGTGAAGGCTTATATTAAAACTGTGGAAGCATAGAAGAGTTTGTTTGCGAGTTAAATTATTCCTAGAATTTATTTTTCCCTCGTCTTATTAGTTGAAGCTTTTATTTCAGAGAGGTAGGCTTGTATATGTTGATCATTGATTAACTATAATGTATTACTTGTAATTATGTGACTATTATTGTTTGGAAGTCTCTGTTGAACGGTTATTAATAAATAAAAACAAAATTTATTAGCTTTCTTCCGATAAAACTGAGAATGTGTTAATGTCGTAAAGACTTAATATTAAATAGATAACAAAGGAAAACAGGTTAGTAACACTTTACTTTTAGTACGATCATAATGTACTAGAAGTTGGGTAATTACATCTCATACGTGTTGAGCCTGCCCCACCTACAAAATTCATCTATCTATAATTACACTAGATAATTTCATTTCCAACAAAAGCATCTATATTTTTTCTATATAGAAAAAAAATCAGCCTCATAAACATGATATAGAAAATGAAATCACTTTAGACCCTCTCAAATGGCAAAAAAAAAAAATTAAAGATCCAATTTCAACTTTTTTTTTTTTACAAAAGGTGAGGACCAACCGTTGGAGATCTTTGGAGGAGAGTCTTTACACATGGATCGAGAAGAGAAAGTTCCTGTTTAGACCAGGGACTTGGAGTAACTAATAACAACTTGATACATGGCAAGTTATTTAAATAGATAATTAATTATATTAACTCATAATTAATTAAATTTATCCGCATAAAAAGATAAATTTAATTTTTACACATTATAAAATAATTTTTGACTAAGTTGTTTATTTTTACATGTAAAATTTAAACTACTAACAAATTTAACTATGAATGAATAAAATTAGTTTCATATTTATTTAAAAAAATATTTGTGTGTGTGATAAGCATATTCAAATATTAATTTTAATAATATTATTGTAAAAAAAATTAATTTAATAACTATTCATATCCGGGTCCATTACTTAGCCAAGTCCAAAATAAACAAGGCCCAATCAACAAACATTAGCTGGACTGACACCTACTTGACATCATAGAGGTCGGGCACGACGATGTTATACAAGCCCTACTTGTCCGAATTAGTAACTAATTTCTACAATCTCTCCTACTCATCTAGAAATGAGATCTCAACAACTTTTCTAACAAAAGAGAACGGTTATCTACCCTTAAAGTTGGAACTACTCTAAAGGTGGTTATTAACTCTACATCTACCACTATAAATACACTAACACCCCAGGGTATACTTGGAATACAATCTACTAAAAACTTGTCTAAAATCCTTACTAACTTAAGCATCGGAGTCCCTTGTAGGTACCACTCCCACCTCCTCACGAGAAACTCATATGGCGGCTACCAGTAGACGTCGAACGCTACCCCCAAAAGGAATTTGGACCTCACATTCAGGCCCAAAGCAACCCAGTTTCAGGTAACTCTTGGAACATTGGCGCCGTTGTCGGGGACCAGCAAGTCTACACCCAATCATGGCGGATGATCATCCAGAAGACGGACATACAGCATCTGAATCCGAGGTAGAATATCACAATGACGATTGTGCACTTGTACTACCCCCCACGACAAAATAGAGCGGATGACCACAATGGGGAGGAGACTTCATAAAACCCCCAACCCAGAAGAATACATTCAGAAATCCTTCCACCTAAGAACATGGTAAACCAAAACCAAGTAGAGCTTATGGGTCTAGTGCATGGACACCAGGGACGACTGGAGCAGCTTAAGCAGGAGCTAGAGCGACAACGAGAATCAGAAAGAGACCTCAGAAGAAAAGTACGACGATGAAGGAAATTAGAAGAAAACCTTTTAAAACTGGAAGTCGACCTAAAGGTCAAAGCAACCATGTAGATCGGGAAGACACCCCCTTTAGAGGAGAAGATCCATTCATCAAAGAGATCATGCGGGCTAGAGTTTCCAAAAACTTTAAAAGTCCCGACATGGACCTCTATGATGGATGGAATGACCGACCGACCCGAGACATCATCTAAGCAACTTTAAAAGCTGAATGTACTTGGCCGACGCGTCGGATGCAACTCATTGCAAAGCTTTTCTGACAAGTTAACCAAGGCGACAATAAAATAGTTTGATAGTTGATAAACCATAATTTTATGGTAAATTTTGGATTGAATTGAGTGGATTTTATCTACTTATCTCACATTTATTCATTAAAAGAGCAAGGTTTTGTGAATTTCTCCTAATTGTGCTTAATGATTAAAAATATACTTTTTAGACCTTTAATTTGCTAAATTTAATTTACTTTAATTCCATTCGATACATTGATGTGTTTGTTGAGTGATTTCAGGCTTAGAAGGCAAAGATTGGATTGAATAAGTGAAGAAAAAGCATGAAAAGTGAAGAATTCATGAAGAAATGAGGATTTGGAGTAATTCACGGTCACGCGTAGGCGCGCTTTGGGGATTTCACCATGTCACGCGTACGCATGCCTCATGCGTACGCGCGACATGAAGCACGTGACTCACTTAAGAAAAATGTGGCTGGCGATTTCCGGACCTTCTTGATAAACCCCAATTTTGTGGTTTATTTTGTGTTGAATTTAGGGGATTTTATCAACTTATCTCACATTTATTCAATGAAATAGCATGGTTTTGTGAATTTCTCCTAATTTGTACTTAAAAGTGAAAACATGCTTTTTAGGCCTTAAAATGGATAATTTTAATTCACTTTAATTTCATTCGATGCCTTGATATGTTTGTTAAGTGATTTCAGATTTAGAAGGCAAAGTTTGGGTTGAAGGAATGAAGAAAAAAGCAGGCAAAAATGGAGAATTCATGAAGAAATGAGGATTTGCTGAACTGAAGGACACGCGCACGCGTCACCCACGCGCACGCGTGAGAAGAAGATTTGCCAACGACGCGTATGCGTCACCCCACGCATATGCGTGACCAGAAAAATCGCCAGCGACGCGTACGCGTGACCCATGGGTACGCGTGACAAGCAGCACGCGACCAACTTAAAGGCAATACGCTGGGGGCAATTTCTGAGCTCAAGGAGGCCCAAATCCAACTCATTTCTGATGCTTTTGAATCAAGGATTGCAAGGGAATGGGGGGACAAGTCATAGTGTAGTTTTCACCATGTTGTAGGGTAGAATTCTAGAGAGAGAAACTCTCCCTTCTCTCTAGAATTTATGGTAGTTTAGGTTAAAATTTCTTAGATCTAACTTTTAATTCTTATTTTGATTTAGTTTTCCCTTTTAATTTCCGGTTATTACATCTTTGATCTTCTAGCTTTATTTGTCATTTCTCTTATTTTGCTTTCTTTTATGTTTATGAACCCTTGTTGGAATTCTATTTTATTTCAATGCAATTTTATGTTTCCATGTCTTTTTATGTTTATCTTAGTTGCTATTGTTGATTTCTTGCTTTTGTTAATTATGGGTTTCGTTAATTCTTGCATTTTGTGATGTTTACTTTTATTGCACTCTAGGTATTTGATAAAATGTTTTTACTAGTTTTTGAGTAGTTTCCTTTGCTCTTGGCCTAGGCTAAGGGAATTGAGTGACCATGAGTCATTGGGTCTCATTGATTTGGTGATTTGAGAACCCTTAGTGGTCAATTTGATAACCATTGACGCTAGCCTACTACTAAGTCAATTAGTAGGTAGATTAGGACTTATGGATTGATGTTGATCAAGCCTATTTGACGTACTTCAAGCTTAGGAGTAGACATTGTACGTACTTAAAGCTTAGAAGTAGACTTAATAGGTTGGTCCCTCATAATTGTCAATATATGGTTTGTAGACAAGGATGGTGATCTCAATTCCTAAGTCTTAGCCAAGAGTTCTTTTTCTTTATTTTATTAGTTAATTGTCATTTACTTTCTTGTTATTTACCTTTCTTGTCAATCATCAAATCAAACCCCTTATTTCTTCATAGCCAATAATTGACCACTTCATTGCAATTCCTTGTGAGACGACCTGAAGTTTGAATACTTCAGTTACTTTTCATTGGGGTTCGTACCTGTGACAACCAATCTTTTAAAATTTGATTTGAGGATTATTTGTTGGTTGGAAACTATACTATCAACGGGAATTATTTTGTGTGAAACTTCTAACCGACAAAAATCCTTGTATCACTTCTCAAGCCCAAATCCAACTCATTTCTGAAGTATTTGAAGCCAAATTTGAGAAGGAACAAGGGGGGAGAGCAATTAGGTTTAGCTTAGAAATATATTTTAGGATAGAATTCTAGAGAGAGAACCTCTCTCTTCTCTCTAGAATTTAGGATTCTTAGTTTAATTTCTTCTTAGATTTAGGTTTCAATACTTGTTTTGATTTAGTTTTCTTTACTATTTCTTGTTCTAGCATCTTTGTTCTCTTAGTTTTACATGTTATTTCTTTTATTTGGTCACTTTTATACTTATGAACCCTTGTTGGATTTTCATCCTTTAATGCAATTGATGCATTTTTATGTTTCTTGTTTAATTGAGTTGTTATTGTTACTTTCTTGTGATTGGTAGTTATAGATTTTACTAATTCATGTAATTTAATATGCCTTCCTTTTATCCATTCTAGGTGTTTGATAAAATGTCTCACCTAGTTTTAGCTTAGATTTTTAGCACTCTTGGCTTGAGTTCGAGGAATTAGGTTCCTTAATGTCATTGATATCCAGTGTGATTGGTAATTTAGTGTTGTTAGTTAATTTTAGGATCGACTATATCCACTTGATTTTTTCCTCCGATGTTAGAGGACGACAAAGTGCAATTAACTCTTTGTAATTACCATGTTGTGGTCAATGATCTATGATATGAAACCTTGACTCTTAATCCTTGCCAGGAGTGTCTTTTAGCATTTATATTATCCTTAGTTGTTAGCTTTACTTTCTTACAATTTACATTTCCCATTCAGCATTCCATAACCCCAAAAATATCTCATAAACAATAATATGCACACTTCCCTGTAATTTCTTTGAGAGATGAATCGAGATCTAATACTCTCGGTATTTTTATTGGATTGACTTAAGTGACAAATAAATTAAACTTTGATTGAGGGTTATTTGTCGGTTTAGAACTATACTATAAATGGAATTTTATTGAGAAATTCCAAACTGACGATTTTCCTCCATCAATAGCCTACAACCCCGGTCTATAACTTGTTTCAACGATCTTGCAAGGAATTTCTTTACCCGATTCTCCATCCAGAAAGACAAAGTCAAACACGCTCCAAGTTTTCTCGGGATCAAGCAAGAAATCGGAGAAACTCTTGAAGCTTACATGGAAATATTCAACAAAGCCTGCCTAAAAATCCAAAACTTACCTACAGAAGCGGTCATAATGGGGTTAGTTAATAGCCTCAAAAAAGGACCATTCTCCAGTCCATATAAAAAAGGCACCCGACTTCCTTGTACAAGGTACAAGAACGAGCGAAAAAATACATCAACATCGAAAAAATTCCCAACTAAGAGAACCTATCCCGAGGTAAAACTCTCACTACCAGGATCGAGATAAGGAGAAAGAAACAAAGAAAAAAGACGAATATAACTCGGACAAGCCTCGAAGATATCACAACTACACCCCCACTATGAGTTTTTCTTGTTGATATCTACAGGGAGATCCTCGGCCCATAAAAAACAAAAAAGGTGAAAGTCGGATAGAATATTATGAATACCACAAGATATACGGATATTCCACTAATAATTGTTATGACTTGAAATTGTGATAGAAAAACTGGCTAAGAAAGGTCGGTTGGAGAGATACTTGGCAGAAAGATCAGATGATCAAGAAAAAAGGAAAAGAGATGAAGAAGGCAAGAGTCAATGAGATCAGCTACCCCAAACTCCAGATAGACACGTTTACATGATAGCCGGAGGATTTGCAGGCGGTGGCATAATCAAATCCTCCCAAAAGAGACATTTAAATAAAGTATACCAAGTCGCGAAAGAAGCTCCAATTCCCGACTTGCCTACCATTGTCTTCACAAAAGAATATGCGCAAGGGATAACACCTAGACACGATGATCCTATCGTAATTACGATGATACTCACAAATGCAAACCTCCACAAAAATACTGGTGGACCAAGGAAGCTCGGCCGACATCCTATTTAAATCTGCTTTCAACAAATTGGGGGTTGGAAGAAAAGAAACTTAGGGCATACCCCGACACTCTTTTCGAGTTGGGAGATATGCCAATCTGACCTCTTGGCTTCATTCTATTATACACTACTTTTGGTAAAGGTACAAAGTCGAGAACCATGAGTATAGACTATATAGTGTTTGACATAACATCAGCCTACAATTCCCTGATAGGTCAGACAATGTTAAACTGAATTGCTACATTTGTCTCTACTCCTCATCTTTGTATGAAGTTTTCAACCTCTGAAGGAATAGCCACCGTAAGAGGAGATCAGAAATCGGCAAGAAGATGCTATAATGAAAGTCTAAACCTACGCAGATGCGCAAAAAGGAAATAGGTCACCACATCAAACTCGGCGGTGTCCGAACACGAGAGGAACTGAGGCCACAACCTGATGGAAAGACTGAAGAGGTTGAAATTGGAGATCAAGTCAAAAAAAGAACAAGTGTAGGGGCTAACCTGAAGAAACAGTTAAAAGCATATCTCGTCAAGCTTCTACGAGAAAATTTTGACCTCTTTGCGTGGAAGGCCTCTGATATACCCAGAATACACCCTGACCTCATGAGTTACAAGCTTGCCATCTACCCAGGCTCACGACACGTCCAACAAATACGACGAAAGCTCAACCCTGAAAGAGCACAAGTCGTTGAAAAATAGGTCCAAGCCTTGTTAGAAGCCAGGTTCAAAAGGGAAGTAAAGTACCCCTTGTGGCTGGCCAATGTAGTGCTCGTGAGGAAACAAAATGGGAAGTGGAGAATGTATGTCGACTACACTAAACTCAATAAAGCTTGTCTCGCGGATCCTTAACCTCTCCCCAACATAGACGCTCTGGTAGATTCAGCTTCAGGCTACAAATACTTATCCATTATGGAAGCATATTCGAGATACAAACAAATTCCGATGTACAAGCTAGATCAAGAAAAAACTTCTTTTATCACTCCTAGAGCAAATTATCGTTACGTGATAATGCCTTTCGGATTAAAGAATGTTGGGACCACGTATCAACGATTAATGAACAAGGTGTTTTCACCACACCTCGGGAAGTTGATGGAGATCTATGTGGATGACATGCTCATCAAGACCAAAGAAGAAGCCAGTCTCTTAGCAGAAGTGTTTAACACAATAAGGAAGCACAGGATGAGACTAAATCCCTCAAAGTGAACCTTTACAGTGGAAGCCAGAAAGTTCCTAGGATTTATACTTACCCAAAGGGGCATTGAATCCAACTTGGACAAATACAAAGCAATACTTGAGATGAAAAGCCCAACTTGCCTGAAGGAAGTCCATCAACTAAACGGAAGGCAAACAGCCTTATCCAGATTCTTTGCAGGGTCGACTCTAAAATCTTTACCCCTATTCTCAATACTTAAGAAGGGATGTCAATTCGAGTGGACTCAGGAATGTGAACAAACTTCTTAAGATTTCAAAAATTTATTGAGTCAGCTATTGATCCTTACCCAACCTGAAGAAAGAGAGGAGCTCATATTATACTTGGCAATAGCAAGGAGGGCCATAGCTTCTGCTCTCGTCCAAGAAGACAAAAATGGACAACAACTTGTCTACTTTACAGCAAGGCTCTAAAGGGGCAGAAATAAACTATCAAAAAATAGAGAAGTTTGCATATGCCCTCGTCCTTGCCTCCAGAAGACTTCGACCTTATTTTCAAGCCTATACAATAAAAATCCAAACTAACCAACCCATGAAGCACATCCTCCAAAAGACAAACATAGCAGGTCAAATGTTTTAATAAGTCGTGGAGTTGTTTGAGTTGGGTCTAAAATACAAAACTCGTACAGCGATGAAATCACAATACCTAGCTGACTTATTGGCCGAGTATATAGGAGCCCAAAGAGATCTTACAGTCTGGTATTTGTATGTAGATAGATCATCAAACAAAGTCGGAAGTGAAGCAGGAATCATTCTTGAGAATGAAGAAGGAACTCAAATAGAGCTTTCACTAAAATTCGAGTATCCAGCCTCCAACAACCAAGTGGAATATGAGACCATGTTTGCTGGCTTGAGGCTAGCCAAAGAAGTCGAAGCAGTAAAGTTAATAGTGTTTAGTGACTCTCAAGAAACACTAAAAGTACATAAAAGAAACACTAGAACAATTAGCTCAATTCTAGGAAGCAGAAGTCAACCACATAACTCGGGAGTTAAACAACCAAACTAATGCCCTCTCCAAATTGGCTAGCACCAAGCCAGGGGGCAACAATAAAAGCCCAATTCAGAAAAATTTCCACACCCCATCAGTGATCAAATAAGTCAACAAGTCGGACGCACTGACAGTCACGAACCTAAATTTGGGTTGGATGACTCCTATCATCGAATACCTCAAATTTGATATCCCTCAAAGAAAAAAAAAGAGGCAAGGAGACTCATAAGGGACGCATAGAACTATACTTTAGTTCACAATGTACTCTATAGAAGAGGAATCTCCACACCCTTACTAAAGTGTGTCCCAACATCATCGATAGAAGAAGTCTTAGAAAAATTCGATAGTGGCATTTGTGGAAATCACTTGGGGGCTAGATTGTTAGCTAAGAAAGTCTTGCAAGCAAGATTCTACTGGCCGACCTTACAAAAGGAGGCAGCCAATTTTGTTAGAAGATGCCAGCTCTGCCAAAAACATGCTAATTTCCATGTGGCACCACCAGAAGAGCTTATCAGCATCACCTTACCCTGGTCATTCACAAAATGGGGACTGTATCTACTCGGACTATTTCCTCAAGCACCTAGACAGGCAAAATACCTCATATTCAGAATTGATTATTTTATTAAATGGATTGAGGTAGAACCTCTGGCGACTATTACGGCCCAAAGAAGTCGGAAATTCCTCTACAAGAATATTATTATCCGGTTTGGAGTCCCATACTCTATTACCACAGAGAATGGTACCCAGTTTACTGACTCAACATTCAGAAGTTTGGTGGCTGGCCTCAAGATTAAGCATCAGTTTACGTTAGTAAAACACCCTCAGGCCAATGGATAATCAGAAGCTACAAACAAAATCATACTAGCCGGACCATCAAGCGACGACTACAAGATGCAAAGGGTGCATGGGTTGAGGAGCTTTCCCAAGTCTTATGGACATATCGGATAACTCTCTATTCAACAACTAGGGAATCCCATTCCATCTTACATACATCATAGAAGCCATGATTCCCATAGAGGTCAACGAAGAAAGTCCAAGGGTTAGATTCTACAATCAAGTGAAAAACGACCGAGCTCAAATGGAAGAACTCGATCTCCTTCTAGAAGAGGGAAGGTCTTCATTCATCCGAGTCGGGAAGCTCTAAGATGTTTCTTCAGTTCGGATGCTCAACGTCTTTGGGTCTCCAAAAGGACTGTCATCATCCATGGGGTCGGTGATCTTCCCATTGACTACGACCTTATCAGGGTCGATAGGAGAGAGGTCCATGGTGCGGTATTTGTAACCCACTAACTTACTGGCAAGTGCACCGGGTCGTACCAAGTAATACCTTACGTGAGTAAGGGTCGATCCCACGAGGATTGATGGATTAAGTAACAATAGTGTTTGATAGGATTAGTTAGACAAACAGAAAATAGTGTTTGGAAGTTCAAAAGCATTAAAAAATAAAGAAGAGTTTGAAGACAGGCAGGTGAATAGGTGAGGAATAAAATATGAAGAAATAGTTAAGGTTTCAAAGTTATCTATTTTCCGGATTGACTTTTCTTATTATTTTATTTTAATCATATAAGATCTAATTTATGGCAACTATATGTGACTAGACCCTAATTCCTTAGACCTTTCTAGTCTCCTCTAAAATTCATCAACAGCCAATTCCTTAGTCAATTAATTCCAATTAGGGGGTGAAGTTCAATTCTAGTTATATGCCACAGAAATCCTAATTACCCAAACATAAAAGGATTATATGTCACGTATCCTATTAAATCCAGATAAATTAGAAATTTAGGAGAATATGTTTTCAAGCTGTTGTTCAAGTAAAGAGCTTTTCCAAGTTATACAAGAACGCATTTAGAAAGAGGGTCGTACTTCCGTTCCACCCAAATTCATAAAATAAAGAACGAAAACAATTCTTAAATATAAATCCATACATAAATTAAAATAAAAAAATAATAAAATCAATCCATACAAATAGAAAGAGCTCCTAACCTTAATAATGGAGGTTTAGTTGCTCATGGTAAAGAGAAAATAAGTATTCAGGTAAAATGTACTCCCTTCCTATCTAATGGATCTGAATCCCCTTTTTATAACTAATCCTAATGAATTTAAAATCTAATTTCTAAAATTAAAATTAAAATAATATCTTTTTCTGTTTAAAAATCAAATTTGAATTTAAATTCGAATTAATTAACAAGTCTTCAGCTGATGGGTGGGGACCACTTGATTTGTCCATTCTGCAGCTTCTAATCTGTGTTTTTTGGGCTAGAAACTGGGTCAAAACAGCCCAGAAATCGCCCCCAGCGTCTTTCTGCGTTTTTTTTCACGTTGCGCATGTCACGCGTACGCATCGGTCACGCGCACACGTCGATGGTCTTTTTCGCGAGTCATGCGAATGCATCGCTTTGCAAATCTTTAAATCACGCGTACGCGTCAGTCACGCGTACGCGTTGCTCCTCGCTGCCATCTCCTTTGATTCTTGTGCTGCAGAAACTCCATCAAATCCAGTCGAATGCTACCTAAAATAAACAGTATTGCACAAAACTCAAAATAGCATCCATAGTGGCTAAAATATAATTAATTCTTTATTAAATTCAACAATTTAGATGCAAATTCACTAGGAAAAGATAGGAAAGATGCTCATGCATCACAACACCAAACTTGAACTGTTGCTTGTCCTCAAGCAACCAAAACTAATATAAGCTTAGGATGTGAATTTGCATGAGAATGAGAGTTCGGTTATGCCCATGTCTCTTCTTATAGTGGGATTTACAACTGCAATCCTGAACAGTTTTGGCATCTCACTTTATCCTTTGAAGTTCAAAATGATTGGCATCCATAGGAACTCAGAATTCAGATAGTGTTATTGATTTTCCTAGTTCAGTATGTTGATTCCTGAACACAGCTAATTTATGAGTCTTGGCCGTGACCCTAAGCATTTTGTTTTCCAGTATTACCACCGGATACATAAATGCCACAGACACATAACTGGGTGAACCTTTTCAGATTGTGACTCAGCTTTGCTAGAGTCCCCAGTTAGAGGTGCCCAAAGTTCTTAAGCACACTCTTTTTTGCTTTGGATCACGATTTTAACCGTTCAGTCTCAAGCTTTTCACTTGACACCTTCACGCCACAAGCACATGGTTAGGGACAGCTTGATTTAGCCGCTTAGGCCAGGATTTTATTCCTTTGGGCCCTCCTATCCATTAATGCTCAAAGCCTTGGATCCTTTTTACCCTTTGCATTTTAGTTTAAAGGGTTATTGGCTTTTTCTGCTTGCTTTTTCTTTTTTTTTCTCTTTTTTTTCGCAAGCTTTGCGTTTTTCACTGCTTTTTCTTGCTTCAAGAATCAATTTTATGATTTTTCAGATTATCAATAACATTTCTCTTTTTTTCATCATTCTTTCAGGAGCCAACAATTTTAACATTCATAAACTTCACTATCAAAAATATGCACTGTTCATGTCATGCATTCAAAATCACAGAAAATACCATCACATTTAAGTAAATAAGACTATTCTTCAATATAGACCCACTTTCTCATGCAATATATCACTCCTGGATTTCTGCGTTTTTTTTGCACGTTGCACATGTCACGCGTACGCATCGGTCACGCGCACGCGTCGATGGTCTTTTTCGCAAGTCACGCGAACGCGTCGCTTTGCAAATCTTCAAATCACGCGTACGCGTCAGTCACACGTACGCGTCGCTCCTCGCTGTCATCTCCTTTGATTCTTGTGCTGCAGAAACTCCATCAAATCCAGCCGAATGCTACCTAAAATAAACAGTATTGCACAAAACTCAAAATAGCATCCATAGTGGCTAAAATATAATTAATTCTTTATTAAATTCAACAATTTAGATGCAAATTCACTAGGAAAAGATAGGAAAGATGCTCACGCATCAGTCCACTTCAGGAGCCAGAACACGGAACTGCGCTTTTAGGTTGTCAGTAATTTTATTCATACCTCAGGCGGCTGACTCTTCAAGATTTACATACTCCTCCTTTAATCTTTTGACCTCATCCTTTAAATCTAGCTTCTCCCCGAAGACACAAGTATAACTTTTCTCAGCCTTTTCCTTCAGATCCTCCGCCATGACACATGCAGCTTCATCGTGCTTTGCCTTATCCCGAAACTTTTAAAGGTCGGAAACAAAAGTCTCCTTTTCCTTCTCCCATTCCTGCTTGGTCTCCCGTAAAGATACCATTTCAACTTTCAGGTTAGTCAAAGTTTACTGGGTGGCACTAAGGAGAGTCTCCTCAAGCTATTTTAGTAAAGTAGAATAAACCCCAGCCATTCTGATACCACCTCGGGCTAACACTTGGAGGTAATTTTTTATAGAAACGTTATCCATACTTATAAAGCTATGAGGGAGAATGTGTTTTTCGCAAAAGGCCATAGCATTAAAACCTTGGTCATACACACTGTCGGACTCAGAAGTTTTACGCTTTTTTTGAAGTCAGCTCGTGAAAAGGGAAAACAGGAGGAGTAGTTTGAACACCAGACCCAGCAGGGAAAGTAAGAGAAGGAGGAGAAGGACCAAAAAGAGTCTTAACTGATTGAGAAGGACTCGAGCCCGACTTGGAGGAGGAGGAGGAGGAGAGGTCACCCGAGTTGTCAGCCTCTTTCAATTGGATAGCTCGGACAGCGACGTTCTTTTTGGCCTGACACAAACCCTTCAAAGTGTGCGACCCGCTAGTCATCCTTGCTACAAAACCAAACATAACATCATGTTATACAAGTATAATAAACACCAACAAGAAGATATATACAAATTGCAAAGAAGTACTACCTAACTCGGTACGGACATAGCTCGGATTTCCTAGTAAGAATTTCTTTGTGTCAAGGTTAGGACCTCTGTCCCAACACTCTTGGAATATGACTACTACACACTTCTCTACCTTGTCTAAATCTTCAAGATTGCATTTAATAATAGTGGGGAACTCCTCCCAGTATAGACTAAAAACATGATCATCTTTTTCGTCAAGAAAGAAAGGTCGGGCACCCTCCAAAGATCGGATTTTGAAAAAATAATTTTTGAAATCATGAAAAGAGTCATTAAAAATGGAGAAAACTTTCCTTCCCTGAATAGCTCAGAAAAAAATTCAACCTTTTTTTGGAGCTAAAAGGCTTGGTAAGTTGAAAAAGATAAAAGAAGACTTTTGAGGATAATGAAAGATCAAGCTCTCGGCTTATTAATTGATAAATTTTCATAAAACCCCAAGAATTGGGGTGGAGTTGAGATAGGACAACTTTGCAGAGATGAAGAATTTCATATTCAAAATCAGAAAAAGGAAGACCCACTCCCAACTTAGTAAAAAAGCACTTATACACATACATGAAATGAGGCTTCAACTTATCAAGTCGGGAAAAACAAATTCTCTCCTCTCGATCAGCAACCACAATCTCATACTTATGTTCATCCCCGATCTTTACATAGCCTATGTTGTTTACGAAAATTTTTGACATACTCATTATCGATTACGGGGACAGTAGAAAGAACGGTAATATCTACCTAATCTAAGTCGAATGAGACCTTAAACGACATGTTGAGTATTATTGAGCGAGTCAGAGAAAGCTATACCTACAAAATAACAAAAAAAAATCATCACTACAAGTCAGACTAGGCAATATACACATTTAGACAAGTCTGCAAGAGATCGAGTAATCTTCAACAAAAGAAATTCATAGTTCTAAAACCCTCTTGCAAACACAACAATCAAACCACATTACTAAAGCAAGAAATGGCACCATTTTCAAAAGTAACAATGGCACCATTTGGGACACAAAGTAAAGTCTCACATTCAACATACAAATCCATAGCAGATGAATAATTTTCAAAGAAAGAAAAGAACACAGAAGATGCATTTTCAATGGAACATTGATAACTACCACTAAGAAACTATTTTTTTCACACAAACATCAACAACGATAACATCAAAAACACATTATCCAGCAAAAAAAAACAGGAGTCCAAAAATCAAAACAAGAAAGGCGAGACCAACCTTGATGAAGGCAAAAATGAAGGAATGCACGTAACGGCAAAATACGAACGTTCCGGAAGCCTTCGAGCAAACACAAACGAAAATTCAAAGTAGAAATATAAAATAGAAAAAATCTTGAATAGAAACTGGGAATGGGGTTACATTGAAATGAAAAGCTTTGAGAAAGAATGAAGAAAGAAGTTTCGTAAGAAGAAGCAAAAAGAAGAAAGAGAAAATGGGTTGAGTATTTATAAGACTTTAGAGGCAGAATGGTAAATTTATCCATCCCCATTGATGATGTTCACGGTTACCAAAGTAATCGTAAAACACATGCGAAGGATTATGAAAAGACGCAATGTTTTAGATTCGCGAACACGTCGAGAACCCGACCTAATTCCTCGAAAGACGGTTTACCCGACATGATAACCGACACCGCAATAAGGCAACCCGACTTGGTAATGCTTGAGTCCGATCTAATGGAGTTTGGTCTCAAGCAGGGGCACTATTCATACCCGGACTTACTACTTCGCCAAGCCCAAAATAAACAAAGCTCAATCAACAGGCATCAGCTGGATCAACACCTACCCGACCTCATAGAAGTTGAACGCGATGATGTTATACAAGCCCTACTTGCCCGAATCGTTAACTAACTCCTACAATCTCTCCTACTCATCTAGAATGGAGATCTCAACAACTTTCCTAACAAAAGAGAATGGTTATCCACCATTAAAGGTGGAGCTACTCTAAAAAGTGGTTATCAACTCTATATCTATCACTATAAATACACTGACACCCACAGGTATACTTGGAATCCAATCTACTAAAAACCTGCTTAAAACTTTTGCTAACTTAAGCATCGAAATTCTTTATAAGTATCACCCCCACCTCCTCACGAGGACCTCAAATGGCGACACATCGATACCAGTAGACGTCAGACGCTGTCTCAAGAAATTTGTACCTCACGTTCAGGCCCAAAATAATCCAATTTTAGATAACTCTTAAAACAATAACTATATTAATTTATTTTTATTTTATTTAATTAAATCGGTAAAATTACGATAGAAATTAAAGTGAATTCTTTTTATTGAAAAAAAATCTTTATTTATTATTTATAACATAGAAATTAATGTAAAATTATTTTTTATAAGAAGCAAACCATAAACAATAGAGTTCTCTACTAGAATTGCTCTTATTATAATGAGTCCTGATCCATGTGAATACACCAATCAGTCAGCAACCTGTCACTCTGTCAGCTTGTAACAAAGCACCATGCTTTGGCGATCTATCATCATGTCATAGGATATACTTATTATTAATTTACATCTGTATCGATTTTATCCATTTGTCAAATAATCCAATTCCAAACGTCTCTCTTTTCTCCAAAAGCAATTTAATCAACAACCAAACAAGGCACACGTCATTTACACGTAAGACCCTCTTTTGACGATGCTCACCCGGATATCTCACAGGAAGCTTTGGACCTCCGCCCGCCGGGTTCTCCGCCCATCTCTCTGCCGGACCTCCTCTGCTCGGCTGCCCTCACCTCTCTCTCACTCTCACACCTTCTCTTCTTCTGCATTTGCTCTTCGTTCTACAACTTATGCTTATTTTGATGTGAGTTCCACCATTCTATTTATCAATGAGCTTCATCACTTGACCTTGGGCTTATTTAAATCGTCATGCCAACTTGTTTTATTTCATAAAGTTCTCTGCTTTCGTAGATGCTCACTTGCTTCAACTTTTATTTGATCAAGAATCACATTAATTTTTGTTAATTCTTACTGCCATTACTTTTACTAGCTAGGTTGATCAGTTGTTTCCCCTTCTATTTCGCACTTTATAGTCACACCGATTTCATTCTTAGACTTTGATACAGTTAATTTATGAGGTGCTGTTGTGATGTTTCCCATTACTTATAGTTATAATTGGTGGCTGCATAATGATTAAAAGTAATGACAAGTTTGATATATTTTTGGAAGCCTTTCTATGTGGATCGGAGTGAGTTTGAGTGTTTATTTCACCATATTCATTGAATTTCCATGTTGTAGTTCAATTTTCTGCATTGGAAGAGGCATTGCTTTTCTACTCAACCTGCACTAGAACTTCCTGCCGGCAAGATCGTGGATGTGCCGTTGGCACAAACTGGTGAAGGTATTGCAGAATGTGAACTTCTCAAATGGCATGTCCAAGAGGTGAGTGAATTCCTAGCATTGCTCTATTGTCAATTGAAAACTGGCTCTATGGTCCATAAATCTGATAAACATTCAAAGTTTTGCTTTGCCAAATGTAATTTTTTGTTCAAAATTTGGTTGTGGGTTGCCATTCTGTGTTAAATTTGACATAACCATTATTTTCAAATAGAATTTTTAAACAATTCATTATGTCATCTTTGCAGGGGGACTATATTGAAGACTTTCAACCACTTTGTGAAGTTCAAAGTGATAAAGCTACTATAGAAATCACAAGTCGTTACAAAGGAAAAGTTGCACATGTTCTCCATGTTCCTGGAGATATTGTAAAGGTGAGATTTGAAATCTCAAAAATCTTATATTATTTTGTTTTGTTAGAACTAATTACAACTATATTTAAGCTTTTGTTGGGTACAATTGTAGGTTGGAGAAACTCTTTTGAAGATATTAGTTGATGAGACTGCATTCCCTTCCGCGACTGTCGGTGATTCAGAAATTACAAAGTCACTTCATTCTGATCAAGTATTAGTCAATGAGTCTGCATCTGCTATAGCGGCTCTTGGTAATTCAAATAATGCAGAATTACTAGATTCTGATCTTGAAAAAAGGAAACGTGCTGCAGTATTATCAACACCTGCTGTAAGGAGTCTGGCAAAGCAACATGGTATAGACATAAATGAAGTATGTGGAACTGGAAAAGATGGAAGGGTACTGAAAGAAGATGTGCTCAATTTTGCTGCTAAGAAGGGAATCATTGTAAGTGTATCTGCTGTTTTGGATGCTGATAATGTAGAGAAGCCTCGAGGAGCAGAAGGATATACTGTGACACCTGAGTATAAATCACCATCAGAGGATAGGATACTTCCCCTAAGGTAAAAGCATCCATAACCCCTTTTCTCCTGTGTCTTTTTTATGAGACAATGATGTATGTCAACCTGGAAAGAAAACTGTGACGAACTTGAATGTTGCAATAGTCTGGAAGTTAATTATTTTCTTCTCTATTCTCTTTTAGGGGATACCAAAGAGCAATGGTAAAATCAATGTCTCTGGCTGCCAAGGTCCCACATTTCCATTATGTAGACGAGATAAACTGCAATGCTCTAGTGGAGCTTAAAACAGCGTTTCAGAAAAACAATCCTTATCCAGATGTCAAGCACACTTTTCTGCCAATATTAGTCAAATCACTGTCAATGGCCCTCACCAAGTACCCCGCTTTGAATAGTTGCTTCAAAGAGGATTCAATGGAGGTCATACTCAAAGGTCTGTCTCTTAAACATTACAGGCTGAACTCTCGATATGTCTTGCTAGCCTTATTTGAAGGTTGAATGTGTTTGAATTTCGGTAGATTGAATGCTTTTCTGGTTAGAGTTGGTTAATATGTGGTGTCTGTTAATTCAATGGTTTATTTGAGGCATTAGCCATCGATTTGGATCTGACAAGATAGGTTTACTTGCTATAGGTTCACACAACATTGGAGTTGCCATGGCTACTCCAAATGGTCTAGTTGTACCAAACATAAAGAATGTTCAGTCTCTTTCAATATTGGAGGTCAGTTTTCAATATTATGATTGTTTTATGCACACATTGTTATTTTTTATCAAAGTGCATATCCGTTACTACTGATCAGTTAGAGAGGTCTGGAAGATAAATATGTGTCATAATTTGAACTGCTTGAACATCATATACTTCAGTTCTTGACTTAACTTTTTTTGCTTTTTCTTGGTCAAATGTAACTGCCTGACATGAGGCTATAATGTGGTTGGGTTCAGTTGCCATCAAGTATAGTGCAAACCTTTGCGTGCCTATTAGACATTCTTGTGCCTTCTCATGCTAATCTTATTTTCTTTATTTACTAAGATAACCAAAGAACTGGCAAGGCTGCAACAATTGGCTTCAGAGAACAAGTTAACTTCTGAGGATATATCTGGTGGGACGATTACTTTAAGCAACATTGGAGCAATTGGTGGAAAGTTTGGTTCCCCTCTTCTCAACCTGCCTGAAGTCTCCATTATTGCCATTGGTCGAATTCAGAAAATTCCACAGTTTGATGGCAATGGAAATGTGTATCCAGTATCACTCATGACGGTAAGTCTTCCATATCTAAGGTGGCAAATTATATGGACGTTTTCGGAATAAAAACAAAAAAAAAGTAGATACATGGTTAGAAAGGAAAGGAAAGATTGTGATTAATGAATCCCTTAATTTTGTAGTTAGTGCTTTGGAGTTTTCTAGTTTCATGGTTAGTTGTTAGAAATATGTCCTTTTATAGAGAACTTGGTCCTTTATTCCATCCCTTGGAAGATAGTTCTTCGATTTAGAGAATATATTTTATGGTCCAGCAATAGCTAGACTTGGATAACTTAGATGTAATAACCAACAATAATATTTACTTCTTCTTTTTGTTGTTTTGGCTTTAAAATATAAGCACAATTGAACTATGACTACAATATTTCTCAACTATCCTATATTTTCAATCAAATGTTGTTACTCTTTATGCACTCTGATGTGTTTTTTTGCTTCCAGGTTAATGTTGGTGCAGATCATAGAGTCTTGGATGGAGCAACCGTTTCAAGATTTTGCAATGAGTGGAAACAATTAATTGAAAATCCAGAGCTCCTAATGTTGCATTTGAAATGAAATATTTTTTTACTTTAGAGGAACAAAAGCTGGAATTGTTGTATACAATGTTGATCTTTATATTAATCATAATAATAAGGTGGATACTACAATGAAGATGGCAAAAATATCTTCTCATGAAGATGCTCTTGTTAAAAGTGTGGTTTATTTATTTAGCCACACTTTAAACAAAAACAACACTTTTATAAATATCAAAATCTAACCATACAATCCATCATCCAAGGATCAAAAAGAAATATATTTACATGAAGACAATTATAAAATCTTCATGGTAGTATCCACCAGTAATAATAAATACATGAATGAGAACATTTAAAATTTGAGTATAGAGGTTATGGAAATGCTCCATTGAGTAACTTTTCCATATATCGAAAATACAAATGAGGAATGCATTGAGCTTTATATATTTAGAAAAAGCAAATAATTCGCACTCTACTTAGGATGTAATATTTGCATGTTCTTTTTCTTTGGGGATATGGAGGCTTCTGATATTTTCTTAAAAATTTAAGTGGTGCGGTTAAATAAAAATATACGAATTATTTCAGAGAAATAATATATTTATTATTTAGTTTTGATATTAAAAATAATTGATAAAAAATAAAAATAACATATCTGTCTTTTTTTTTCATCATAAAAAGATACAAAAGAAATATATATATATATATATATATATATATATATATATATATATATATATATTCTTTATTTTAGATTAATATATTAATAGGTATTAACATGTTTATTAATTTGTTTCTTATAAATTAAATATTTATAATAATATCAAATATAAGTTAGTCAAAATAATAAATATCTAGTATTCTAACGAAGAGATTTATTATTATATATAATATTATTATATATAATAAAGTATAGTTCTAAAGAAAAAGTAATACACTAAAATTGTCTTATATTCTTCTGTCAATTAAATTATATATATATATTAAAATACAAAAATACATATTAAAAATAAATTAACTAAAATATACATTATACATAAATATATAATAATAAATTTAGTCGTTAAGTTTTAGCATTTTTTTTATAACACTTTGTTTGGATGCAAAATGGAAAATGTGAGGAAAGAAAATAGAAAGAAAAAAATGAGAGGAAAAAAATAAAAAGAAAAGTTGATTTTTTTTTATATTGTTTAGATGAAAAGAAAATGGATGGAAAGAAAGTAAGAAGAAATTTTTTTTTTTTTTTGTCTAAATAGAAAGAAAAGTAGGAAGAAAGAAAATTATAACCAAGTAAAATTACATTAATATCCTTATTTATATTATATATAAATTATAATATATTAATTATTTAAATTATTTTTTAATAAAAAAAGTGTTCTTAATTGTATTTTAGAATTTTAATGTATTATCATTATAAACAATAATATTTTTTTAAATTTATTCTTTTTTATTTTCTATTAAATATTATAAATTTTGCTTAATTTCAATAATGGACATATTAGTAATTTTATCTTTATTTTGGAACTTTTAGCAGTTTTAACCCAAGTTTGGAGACTAAAACCTCAAAGTGGTCCTTGAGATTGGGCGAGTTACCCATAATCGTCCTTGACTTTCAAAATTCCCTAAAAGTATCCCTCACATTCAGCTCTGAGACCTATAGTTGCCCTTCGACCCTTTCCAACGCACAGTCAGCAAACGGAGTAATGATCTGGCACCTCCCATGCCATGCTGGAGCCAGCAACGGCTAGCTGACGTGGCAAATCTTAATTTTCTACCCAATGTGGTCCTGGTCCCATTAAAACCCTAAAAGCTAAGAGTGATTATTATATGGAGTATCTCTTCTTCCCTTCTCCTTCGTCCCATAATTGTGGTTCACTATAGTGATCTTTAACGGAGATTCTATTGATGCTCTGAAGCAATATTTAGAGGTGAAGGGCAAGCCAGTGGGAGCTCGATACGGTCAACAAGCAATGGAGGCAGGGCGAAGACCCAAAATCGAAGCAGGGCTACGCGTGTACCAGAATGGTGTGGTTGCGGCTGCCGACCTGTGCTCCGGTGGTCTAGGACAAATTCCAACCCAAATAAGCCCTTTTTTGGGTGCCCAAATTATAATGTTACCTGTAATTATTGATTTTTCCTAATTTTTATTTGTTCCCCAACTTCTAATTTGGTTATTAAAACATTCGTTGATTGCAGACAATTGGTAAAAGATGGTGTAGTTTATTTGTTTGGACAGATGTTGGGCAAGAGGCTATGCCTGCAAAATCAGAAAGTGTTAACTACAATGATGACCAGAAGATGACAGAAGGTTGGAGGCTGAAAAAATTAAAATCTGATGTTAGGAGTCAAAAGTTTATGATTAAATTATTGTTTCTACTTGTTTCTGTAATGTTGTTGTTCTTACTAGTGGTATTTTGCAAACTTTGAACTCAATGTTGAGTAATGATGCGATTGAGATCATATGTGTAATATTGGCATGAATGGAAAAAAGTTGCTCAACATCTAACTGTGTTAGCCAACCTTTTGGAGATGTTAACTGTTTTTGTACTACTAAAGGTAATCTAGATATATAGCAATAGCAAAATATATTAATCATTTTAAATCAACAAAGTCATGAGTCATAAGTTTTGACTGTCTTACAAAGCCATAAGCAAGGTGCTGCTAACAAAATAAACATAACCAAATGTCTGGTAACAAAGTAGTCATAAACACAAAGTGAACCTAACCGAACAAGCATGTTATACAAAATTACTTGCAAATTGTCTTATACAAAATAACTCCCAACACAACAAGCATGTTATACAAAAGTCTTCAAATCTTCTTTCTAGGTGCCTTGAATCTCGGTGTGGGAATAAACTTGAGGATACTGCCAAGTCTTGCAGTTGTTCTAGAGCTAGCACCTTGCATGGGATTAACGGGCGCATGGGCAAAAGTTGGCGAGTTAGATGATTTTCTCTTTGGTGGCAGCTTATCCGGTCTTGACTTAGTGATGGTACATACTTCAGCAGCCTACAAGAATTATAGCATATCAGAAGATGCGCTTATAATTACATAACACTAAATAGTTTACAAGTTATCATTAGATGAAAAATAAATTGATTACCTATTGTGACTCCTCTAGTTCAGAGTAAATTGGTTGAGAAAGCTCAACTTCAACTGGTTGGACATTAGTGTTTGTTGAGTCAGGTGGAGCATCTTTACCAACATTGGTGTCATCAGCAGCATTCGAATCAGGTTCAGCAGCATTTGGGCCATGTTCAACAACATTAGCTTCAGCTCCACCTGTATTTTTAGTAGCAGCTTTTGCTTTTGTAGCAGCAGCAGCAGCAACAACATCTGCTAATTTTTTCTCTTTACAACCCCTCTTTGTGTGGCCCTTCTCTCCACAGTAGCTGCATGTGAATGGTGCAAGATGTCTCTTTAGGTTTGTGTTGTCCTTGGTGGAAGTGGGTTTGGATTTCTTGTGGCCACCTTTAGCTTCATCTGTGTTCATCCACCTTTTTTGTTGGAACTTACCTGGCCCCCTTTTAATCTTTGGAGGTTAGGGCTTAAGAGATTCTGAAACCTCCCAGAAGGTCTGCCCAGGAATAGGATTGATATGATGCCGATATGTCTCTCTATAGGATTCCATTGTAACTAGTTTGTGGCAAAAATCCTCTGGATTTTTGTTCACTCTAGCTAGTGCAGCACAGGCATGCACACAGGGTATTCCTACATCCAAAACAGCAATGAATCAAGTTAGTACTTAGTGGATGGTAGTAACGTATGAATAAATGTTACTTTCCACATAATAAAATCAACCTGTCAGCATCCGAAATTGACACGTGCAAAGGTGCTTTCCTAGATCAACAACATGGTTGGCTAGGTAACCATGTACCTCAAATTTCTCATAACTAGTATCACTTGTCCATATTGGGTGCCAATGTTTTGACTCTTTTCTTACTTTCTCCAAACGACTGTGAATTACCGGCGGCAACTTATCCACATAATTAGCTAATTTAACCTTGTTCTTCATTATTGTTCTCATGACAAATATTCTCACACCTTCAAGTAAAGTAATGATTGGCTTGGCCCTCGCCTCTTTAATTTTTGAGTTGAATACCTCACACGCATTATTACATATGCTATCTAATTTAGGCCTGTGGTGCGCAGAAATCGTGACGGTTCCATTCCTTGGTAACGGCGCTAAAAACTTTATACGCACGTTCATAATCTTAATTCTTTGTCACAACTTCGCACAACTAACCAGCAAGTGCACTGGGTCGTCCAAGTAATAAACCTTACGTGAGTAAGGGTCGATCCCACAGAGATTGTCGACTTGAAGCAAGCTATGGTCACCTTGTAAATCTCAGTCAGGCGGATTCAAATGGATATAGAGTTTTAATAATTAAAAGATAAATAAAATATAAACTAGGATAGAGATACTTGTGTAATTCATTGGTGAGAGTTTCAGATAAGCGTGCAGAGATGCTTTCGTTCCTCTGAACCTCTGCTTTCCTGCTGTCTTCATCCAACCATTCCTACTCCTTTCCATGGCAAGCTTTATGTAGGGCATCACCGTTGTCAATGGCTACATCCCATCCTCTCTGTGAAAATGGTCCAATGCGCTGTCACTGCATGGCTAATCATCTGGCGGTTCTTGATCATACTGGAATAGGATTTACTATCATTTTGCGTCTGTCACTACGCCTAGCACTCGCGAGTTTGAAGCTCGTCACAGCCATCCCTTCCCAGATCCTACTCGGAATACCACAGACAAGGTTTAGACTTTCCGGATCTCAAGAATGGCCATCCATGGGTTCTAACTTATACCACGAAGATTCTAATATCTCAGACTCGGTCCTCTGTATTAGATATCTAAGAGATACTCATTCTAGCTTGTTTGCATGTAGAACGGAAGTGTTTGTCAGGCACACGTTCATAGGTGAGAATGATGATGAACGTCACATAATCATCACATTCATCATGTTCTTGGGTGCGAATGGATATCTTAGAGAAGGAATAAGCTTGAATTGAATAGAAAAATAGTAGTACTTTGTATTAATTCATGAGGAACAGCAGAGCTCCACACCTTAATCTATGGAGTGTAGAAACTCTACCGTTAAAAATACATAAGTGATAAGGTCCAGGCATGGCCGAATGTCCAGCCCCCCCCCCCCCATGATCTAAGAACTAAACGTCCAGAGATGTAAATACAATAGTAAAAAGTCCTATTTATGCTAAACTAGTTACTAGGGTTTACAGAAATGAGTAAATGATGCAGAAATCCACTTCCGGGGCCCACTTGGTGTGTGCTTGGGCTGAGCATTGAGCTTTACACATGTAGAGGCTTCTCTTGGAGTTGAACGCCAGTTTGTAACCTGTTTCTGGCGTTTAACTCCACTTTGCAACCTGTTTCTGCCGTTTGACTCCAGAATGCAGCATGGAAATGGCGTTCAACGCCAGTTTACGTCATCTATCCTTAATCAAAGTATGGACTATTATATATTGCTGGAAAGCCCTGGATGTCTACTTTCCAACGCAATTGGGAGTGTACCATTTGGAGTTCTATAGCTCCAGAAAATCCACTTTAAGTGCAGGGAGGTCAGAATCCAACAGCATCTGCAGTCCTTCTTCAACCTCTGAATCTGATTTTTGATCAAGTCCCTCAATTTCAGCCAGAAAAATACTTGAAATCACAGAAAAATACACAAACTCATAGTAAAGTCCAGAAATGTGATTTTTATTTAAAAACTAATAAAAATATACTAAAAACTAATTAAATTATACTGAAAACTATATAAAAACAATGCTAAAAAGCGTATAAATTATCCGCTCATCAACCTGTGACTGAACTGACTTCTGGTCCAATGTTCTCCTCCCCACTGTGATAGATATGCCCATGCATCCTGGTTGATGCGCTTGATCTTGTCCATATTGTCTCTAAACTCTTGATACGTGGTGGCTCGTGCACACTCCCACAGCAAAGATCTTAGTTGTAAATCCTTCCATTATTTGTTAAAATTCCTCCACAAGTGCCAAACACAAAAGCGGTGATGAACCCATGGCATCACCTCTTCCATTTCTGGCAACAAACCCTGGGTACAAAACCATATACCATATTAGCATAATAGTCCCTAACTCTCATTCACGCTCACCATAATAGTCCCTGACTTTTGATAATTTACACATAATAGTCCCTGATTTTGATAAACGATACTCATATAGGTCCATCATATCTATCGTTCATTATCCTAAGTATTAAAATTCAGCATAGACATGAATAACAATTCATGCAGTTCCCTGGTGAATAAACAGCATAGATGTTCAATACATGGAAGAGATAACAATGCATACAATTTTCAGCTCTACTCATGGATAACAATGCACCTTTTTCTTACATACTCATGAATAAAAAAATACATTCTGCATGTCAGATATAAAGCACCACCTATGTTGCCTATAGTCTCCAAGGTCTTGGTGTAGCAACTCAAGAAACCACTTCCAATTCTCCTTGTTTTCTACGCCAACAATTGCCCATGCTATGATGTAGATATGGTGATTAGCATCCTTCCCCACTACCGACAGAATTTGCCCACCAAATTGAGTTTTCAGGAAAGCACTGTCCAGTCCAATCAACGGTCGGCATCCGGATTTGAAACTATTCTTGCATCTATTCAAGCACACATACATTTTCTCAAACACTGGATCAGATTGAGGTTGGGGAGTGCAACAAATTTCAACTGTTGATCCAGGATTAGTCTTAAGAAGTGTAAGACTATAATCCCTCAGCATTTTGTATTGTTTCTTTTCATCCCCGAACACCACATTTCTTGCATCAAAGAGGGCCCTTGATATTGAGTTCTTGTTCAAGGACAAGTCAAACCTTGACTTGAAGTAAGTGGCAGCATCACAATGCTTGAAATTTGGGTACTTCCTAACCTTCTTGACTAGTTTGCTCGCCACCCAATTTCTGTTAGCTGCCCTGTTCTTATCCTCCCTTGGGCATGTATGATCATTAACGAAGGTCTTTATTTTCCAACAAGTATCTTCATGATCCCTTGATGCATACACCACCCATGGACATCCTTTCACTTTACAAGTAGCCATCATCCTCACATTGACATCCTTCCTGAACCTAATCCGTCTGCCCTCTTAGATTGTGAACTCCCTAACAGCCTCCTTAAAGTCCCATTTTGTGTTGAATTTCATGACAACTTCCAGTTGCAGTTCTCCAAACCTTATACCTTCTTTAAACACAGGACAAACATCTTCAGACTCCTCATCTGTCCCCTCATCCTCTGAATTCGGGGGAGTCTTCATTTCTTCAGAATGCCATGAATTTGTCCCGTCCGAGTCAGCCCCTGGATCATATGCATTATATGCATCATCCCCTGTTCCTCCCACAAAGCATAGGTCCACATCCCCATCTGAGACCTCCTCAACAAATGCATCATCCTCAACAGTAACTTGGTCTTTATCCTTAGCAAACGCAGCAGCATGAGCATGTTTAAATATAATATCTTTTTTAACAGTCTTAGCCTTACAAACATCATTATCATAAGCATCATCATCAGAAGAACTATCTTCGATCATTGGCTTATACAAACTATCTTCGTCACTATCATATGAATCAGAGGATAGTGCATCACCTCCCTCTTGTCGTGCTTGCATCACAGCCTTTCCCTTAGCAACACTCCTCGTACAAGGCCTAAAATTATGGGTGGTTGTTGGTGTTTTCTTCTTGAGGGTGGATTTGGGTGTGGAGTTGGGTGTTGCTGTTGACACACTTTTAGGAAGAATAGGCTTGGTAGGAGGCTTCAGCTTTGAAGTAGTAGGAGGTTTTGGCTTTTGATTAGTAGCAGGCTTTGGCTTTGGATTAGTGGGAGGTTTTGGCTTTTGATTATTAGGAGGCTTTGCCTGAGATTGATCATTTAGATTGGCAAGAGGCTTCTACTGAATTGGAGGTTTTGAATTCGTGAGAGATTCTGGCTTAGTTGGAGGTGTTGGATTAGTAGGAGGTATTGGATTAATAGGAGGGTTCAGAATGTCAATGGTTTTGACAGGCGTTGGCTTGTTTTGGGGATTGATTGCTGGGGTTTCTCGTTTTGTCATTAGGAGTGACTGTAGCACCTTCTTCTTCTGCAACATCCACTCCTGTATTGTCCATGCCTACCGTTTCCTCCTGATCTTGTAAATAATCTGGAGATGACACCCCATGCTCAAAATACACATCCACCAATCCATTATTCTTGTGAGCAAGGAAACACATCTCCCTAAGCTCGTTGTCACTGTTTAGATTCCTTAATCCAGTTTCTAACGTCCTCCCAGGGACTAGCCCCAACAATGAAGGATCTTATCATAGCTTAACTCCTTGTAATAATTTCTTATGAAGAAAACGTCCAATGTATCCTCATTCAGATCACCTAGGCAGGTTAAGTTATCAGGGATATACCTTAATTTTCCTTCATCATCTTTCTCAAAGTTTCCTCCATGATGAAACATTATATCCAATAACACATCCATCTGCACCAACAACTCAAAACTATTAAATCACACACAATCGTAACAGAGGACTTCAACATCATATTAAAAACCTATAAATTAATATCACAGTTACCACCATGCATTAACCCAATATTGAAAAAATCTCTGTTTCATTGCTTGAAAACAGAGCATATACATACCAAATCCTTTGCCCTAACAAAAATCCTTAAATACAATCCTTTAGGTAATGCAGCCATAAAACTCTAGGACAATTCAACACACTAACAACGCAATGATACACCTTCATCATATATTGATTTAGGAAATAAATTCGAAAATTATTTCAACCAACACATACCTTCAACGACGCAGAAGACAGAGAAACCACTTGCCTCCAAAGGAACACCAAACTCTTCAAACGAAGTGTGATGGTGGAGGAGACGGGGAAGACGAAGCTAACTCGGTGCCATCGATGAGAGAATGGGAAGACGAAGACTGAGCATGGAGGAGAGGAGACGAAGTGTGAGAGTGTTCAAACAAATATGGTGAAGGCAAACCGTTTTCAAGGGCTCCAAGGGTATGAACGACGTCGTTTATTTTTTCATTGGGCGCCAAATCGATACTGTGTCATTTCACTTAGCTCCAGCATGGCATGGGAGGTGCCAGATCATTACTCTGTTTGCTGACTGTGCACCGGAAAGGGTCGAAGGGCAACTATGGATCCCGGAGTTGAATGTGAAGGATACTGTTAGGAAATTTTAAAAGTCAAGGACGATTATGGATAACTCGCCCAATCTCAGGGACCACTTTGCGGTTTTAGTCCAAGTTTGGAAAGAAAACTTGGATGTGGGTCCCACGTCATTATTTTTCCTTTCCATCCAATTTTTATGCTGATCCAATCAAGAGAAAATTTCATTTTCCATCAATTTTCCTTTCTTACGTTTTCTTTCCTTCTAATTTCTATTGATCCAAACATAGTGTAAATATCTAGAGTTAAGCCCCACTTTGGTCCCTGAGATTGACGAGTTGCATTGATTTAGTCCTCCAGATCCCGATTGCACTAAATTAGTGCCCCAGATTCAAAAAATTGCACCACGTTAGTCCTTACCCTATTTTTCGTCACCAGAGGACTGACGCCGTTAGTGACTTGGCAAATATTGCCACGCTGGATACTAGGAAACGGCGTCGTTTCTAAATTGGCGCTAAACCCCCCCTCCCTTTGAGCGACGTCGTTTCTATGCGATGGAAAACAAAACGTTGGCCTCTCCCTCTTTTGTCTCCACTCTTCGTCTTTAACCCCTCCATGAGTGACGCAGAGGAAAAATGTCTCTCTTCCGTTACTGAAAATAGGAACGAGTAAGCAATAGGATTCCGGAGACTGCTTGATCACGAGTGAACACTGTACAGTTGTCTGAGGAGGTACTTTGCTGCAACAAGGAGCTTCTGTTCCGTCACCGAGGTTAGTGAAGATTTTAAAATTTTATTTTTTCAAATTTTAGGGAATGCGTTGATGGTTGTTGATCATAGTTTATTGCTTTGTATATTGTTTTTGCCTAAGGTTTGTAGTGGAATTTGGGCTAGGGTTTTATTTTGATGTTGTCTGCAACTGTTTTTTTGGGGTTTGTCTTCATGCTCTGTTCCGATGGTGGATAAATGTGTTTTATTTTGATATATGTTTCTGTAATGTATGAATGTAGTTGATGAAAACTATCTTAAAGGGATCATTGTGTGGAACTGGTGCTGAAAAGAAATTTTTTTGAATCATGCAGATGGATGTGCACTTAGATATTATGTTCCACCATGGGGGAAAGTTTCAGAAAGATGAAAACGGGATGACTATATATTCTCCTGATAAGAAGGCATGCATTGGTGACATTGATGTAGATACTTTAGATGTTTTTTGGGTGAGAAATTATTATAAAGAATTAGGATATGATAGGATAGGAGAATGTTGGTGGCATGTTCCCGGGAGGAGTTTAGACATTGGGTTAAGAGCTCAGAATTATGATGATGAGTTGAGAGAGATGTGTTTCATGGGTGAAAAGAATGATGGGCTAGTTGATGTTTACTTTGAGCATGCAATTTCAACACCAGAAATTCTTGAGGGAAATGAGATTGTGGAGTATGTTGAGGGTGAGCATGATGATTTGAGAGAGGTTAGTGATGAAGCTGACAATGAACCTCTACAAGAGGAAACCCTAAACCAAGCTAATATACCCACTGCCCCTGCTAATCAGACTCCATTCACCAACAACAATGAACCAATGCATAATACCTCACCACCCAAGACCACAAAACCAACAGATCCTGGTGCTAATAACCCAACACCCCAAAACAATAATCCCACTACCTCACCTAACTCTAATCCTAGCCAAGCTACTACTGCAAAGCCTGTTACCACTACTTCTCCAGTTCCCCCAAAAATGAAACCCAATATAAATGTCAACCCAAATCTAAAATCCAATACTACATCATCACATAAGGCCACTGCCAACCCGAAGAATGCCTCTAAGCCCAAGCCCAATCCCAACCGAAATTCTGTGTCCAAGCTCAAACCAAAGCCAAAGCCCAAAATTAGAACTAAAGCCTATTGCACAAGGTCTGCTTCACAAGTGAGGACAAGGCAGCAACATGAGAAGAAAAAACAAGTGCTGAGGTTGTCTTCTTCTGAAGATGAACACACCACAGAGGACAGTGCATATGATCCTAGGAGAGATGATAGCTCAAGTGATGATGATGTTGTTAAAAAATGTGAGACCAAGAGGAGAGAGCCTGGTTCGAAGCATGCACCTGTTGACGGACTAGCAAAGTCTAAGAGGAAGTTTCTTAACGATGATGATGCATTGGTGGTGGATGATGAGGAGTGTGATGTGGACTTAAGTTTCTTAGAAGTCCCTGTGACAGGAGATGAAAACCTGGATAACTCATATGATCCTGGAGCAGAGTCTGATGGTGCCAACTCTTGGCACTCGGAGGAAATGAAGACTCCTCTTCCTTCGGAAGATGAATTTTCTGAAGAAGAGCCAGATGATGTATTCCCGGTATTTGGAGATGGTATTCGGTTCGGTGATTTAAAACTTGAGGTGGGGATGAAGTTTAATACAAAGTCTGAGTTCAGAGAGGTAGTGTGAGAGTTTATAATTCAAGAAGGTAGGAGGATTTAGTTTATTAAGAACGATGTTGTGAGATGCAGGGCTGTCTGTAAGGCTGAGGAGTGCAAGTGGGTGGTATATGCCTCACGAGATCACAAGGAGACATGTTGACAGATAAAAACCTTCAATGACGACTACACATGTGCTAGAGAGGCCACCAACCGAGCTGCAAATAGGAACTGGTTGACTAGCGAATTAGTGAAGAAGGTTAGGAAATATCCTAACTTCAGACAATGTGAGGCAGCTGTCTACTTCAAGTCCAAGTGTGATCTGGTGCTAAATAGGAATTCAATTTCTAGAGCCTTGGCAGATGCTAGAGCTGTGGTGAGATGAGAAGGCCCAGTATGCAATGGTAAGGGACTATGGAGAAACCCTATTGAAGTGTATCCGGGTTCAACAGTTAGAATAGGAACCATCCCCCAACCAGATGGAGAGTTGATCTTTCAGAGGATGTATGTATGTCTTAGTGGGTGCAAGAATGGTTTTAAGGCAGGGTGCAGGCGACTGATTGGTTTAGATGGTGCGTTCCTTAAAACTCAAACTGGAGGCCAGATTCTATCCGCTGTGGGTCAGGACGCAAATCATCACATCTATGTTATAGCATGGGCAATTGTGGATGTCGAGAACACGGAGAACTGGAGGTGGTTTCTGGAGCTACTCCATGAGGACCTCGGAGACTATAAAGAAAACAAATGGTGCTTCATGAGCGACATGCAGAAGGTAAGTATAAATTGCTAGTTAATGCCCTTTCATAGTAGGTTGTATTATTAGAACAGTTCTTATGGTATAGCCTATTGCTAGTTAATGTAAGTTCTTTGAGTATTATGTGTCCACATGATGGTCTGAATAGCTGTGAACTGACTGATTATACTGTTTGTGTATAGTATGCTGGTAACATGACTTAGGGACTATTATGTATCACGTATTGTAACTCAGGGACTATTATGTGTCACGAATTGTATCTCAGGGACTATTATGTATCACGATTTGTAACTAAAGGACTATTATATATCACGTATTGTATCAGATTCACATGCAGGGCCTGCTTTCTGCAGTCCAGGAGGTAATGCCTCATGTCCACCATAGGTTCTGCATGTGACACTTATGGAGAAATTTTAACAAGCAGTGGAAGGATTTAGAGTTAATGGGTTTACTTTGGGAATGCGCACGATCAACAACTTATCAAGATTTCTCTGACAATATGAAGAAGATTAAGAAAATTAATGAAGAAGCGTGGAATTACCTGAACAAGTGGCCTATGGAGTCCTGGACAAAGTCAGCATTTAGTCATGCTCCTAAACTGGATAATATCTGCAATAACACTTGCGAGGTCTTTAATGCAAGAATTAAGGAAGCAAGGGCCAAGCCAATCATCACGCTACTTGAGGAGGTCAGAATGTTTGTCATGAGAACAATCACGAAAAACAAAGTTAAGTTAGCCAACCATGTGGGAAAGCTACCACCAGTGGTTCAAAGTAGGTTGGACAAGATCAGGAAGGAGTCTAAAAGTTGGATGCCAATCTGGACAGGGGATGATGAGTATGAGAAGTTTGAAGTTCATGGTCATCCAACTAACATGGTAGTGGACTTGGGCAAGCGACTCTGCACATGTCAATTCTGGATGCTAACAGGTAATTAAATACTTTATTAACTAAGAGACCTGTGTTAAATACTTTAATGACACATTACTTTGTTAATTCCTTCAGGAATGCCCTGTGTGCATGCGTGTGCAGCCCTCGCAAGGGTGAATAAGAGACCTGAAGATTTCTGTCATAAGTGGCTCACCATGGACGCATATAGAGACACTTATGCACATTATATAAATTCATTGTCTGGACAATCTCTTTGGAAAAAATCTTACCAGAATAGACCACAAGCTCCAAAGAAAAAGAAGAAGCCAGGACCAATAACAAAGAAAAGGAGAAAGAATGCAGATGAGGGTAATGAGGGAAGCAAGAAATCTAAGGTAACTGGGACTCTAAAGAGACAACTAAAACCGTTTACTTGCAAATACTGTCTACAAAAGGGACACACAAAGAGGGGTTGTCCAAAAAAGAGAGCAGCTGATGTTGCTCAAGCTCTTGCTGATGCAGCTACTGCTAAGACAAAGCCCACTGAACAAGCACCTACTCAAGCTTCTCCAGATGCACCTGCTCAGGCTCCTCCAGAAGCACCTTCTCAAGCTGCTCCAGAAGCCCCTGCTCAGCCACCTGCACCAGTTGAGATCGACCTCTCCCAGCCAAACTACTCCGATGCACAATAGTCCCAACATAGTCAAGAGGTAGTTGCATTTAGTTTCACAACTCATACTCAAAATTGTGGTCCATGTTCAACTGAATTTATGTCCTACTGAAACAGGATCCACCTGCGAGGCCATCCAAGTTGCAGACCAGAAGGAGGTCCTCCACACCACCATCAGGATCGATAACTGTGGATCCACTACAAGGAGCAAGCTCAGCCACATCTTCAAGACTGGACAACTTCCTGAAATTTGTCCCAACACCTGGTTTCAAGCCACCAAGGAAGAAGAAATAAAGATGTACCTAATCCTATTTTTCCCTATTTTGGATGAAACTTTGAATCTTTTTGTAAATCATGCTTTTTGTTTTGTGGGCTGAATTTATGGCAGTAGACTTTTAATATATTTAAATACAATATGACAATGATGGCACTCTGTGTCCTTTGGCTAAGGTGTATTTTGGAATTAGACCTACTCTTTACTTGTCTTAAGAGTTGTCATTAATATGGCAGGATTATTGTTACTTTTGTTAAAACTTATTGATATGGATATTATTATTGTGACAATTTCTTCTAGCTTCAATTATGCTACTTCAGATGCATTTTTTTGCAATTTCTTTCAGCAATTTCATTGAATGACAGAAAACAACTATGGCATTTGAGAAGGAGAATTTTTCTTTCTTCTAATACACTTCCACCCTGAACACAGTAACACAAAGTCATCTTCAAGCTTTAACTACCAACATAAAACCAACAACAAAAACTATAAACAAAGCCAAAACTAAAATGTACATTTTTTGGGTTCTAACTTCAGCTTCTATCTTCCCAATTCTCCAAGCCAAATCCACCCTAACTTGGTCACCATCCACAGTAGATATTACCCTTCCTCTCAGGTCTTCTTCTCCAATGTCAGCCCAGACAAAAAAATCACACCACCTCTTACCATTAATATTGTAGTTAGGACACCCAAAGAATGGCTTGTTAGGGTTAGCCTCTGTTGTGGACCATCGAAGAACAGGGCAGCACCCACACCCACACCACTGCGGAACACCCGATGCTCTACTTCGACTGGAACTCCTTGTGTTGGACCGTATGAAACTCTGGCTCCCACTTGCAATCATGCTGGTAAACTCGGAAGGGAGCAGGAGACGAAGAACCAGAGAAAAACGGGAAGAAGAAGAAGATGATGGGGTCACAGGATGAACTTAGGTTTTAAAAGGGGGATAAGGACTAAATTGGAGCAAATCAAACTTTAGGCCATGTCATATAACCATTAGTGTGTCCAGCGTGGCAATATTTGCCAAGTCACTAACGGCGTCAGTCCTCCGGTGACGGAAAATAGGGTAAAGACTAACGTGGTGCAATTTTTCGAATCTGGGGGACTAATTTAGTGTAATCAGGATCTGGAAGACTAAATCAGTGCAGCTCGTCAATCTCAGAGACCAAAGTGGGGCTTAACTCAAATATCTAGTACGTCACTTTTACATTTTTACTATGAATTCTTAGATAATACCATATTAAAGACTTTTAACCACTTACCGTGAAACGACATGCCGTGTAAGGGATAGTCATTGGCATTAACTAGTTAGAAAATAAAGCAGCCAAGAAGAAGAGTTGTTTGGCCGAAAATGGCAGCAGCCTGTGAGAAGCTTCTGCAACTGAGCACCAAGATCGTCGCCGTTGGCAGAAACTACGCTGCCCATGCTAAAGAATTAGGCAACGCCGTTCCCAAGGTCTCTTTCTCTCTCTTCTAATTTCTCTTCCCAATCAATCGCTTCAATTCCCTCCTAAATCTTAATCATCTCATCCATCTTCCACCAAATTCATTCCTAAAAGATTGCAACTTTAATCCAACCAGCTATTGGATATGTTAAATTTGCCAGTGTTTTTCAGGAGCCGGTGTTGTTTCTGAAGCCAACTTCGTCTTACTTGCCAAATGGCGGAACAATTCAAATCCCACACAATGAGGGATCTCTGCATCATGAGGTCGAGCTGGCTGTCGTCATCGCCAAAAAAGCTCGTGATGTCCCCCAATCATCTGCCATGGATTATGTTGCTGGTAAATGATCTTCTCTTAAGGTTCTGTGAAACTTATTTCGTGCTTATAGGATATATTCATGTGATGCCTGAGGTTACTCAGCTCTTAGGACAATGGATTAGTAAAGATGCTTTTTTTTCTCTATATCAGGTTATGCACTTGCACTGGATATGACTGCCAGGGATCTGCAAGCTACTGCAAAGGTAACTTTTTCCCAATCCATGTGTAACTCTCAATGATATTATGGACATCATCTTCTAGGTAGTTTCTTGACTTATGAAGTTGTATGACTTAATGGTGAACTTAGAAAGATGATGGAGGGAGTAGTTAGATAAATAGATGAAGCATAAGGATTAAGGATTTACTTACATGATATATATATTCAGGGTGGAATTTAGATAAACAGGTAAGAAATGATCTGTGTTAATACTTAATTCCCTTTGCTCTTTATATGTGTTCTCCTAAAATAATCATTCAAAACGGATATTTTCATAACCTAATAATTGTTGTGGTTTTCTTTTTCCCCACTTTTTACTGTTAGTCTGCAGGTCTTCCATGGACTTTGGCAAAAGGCCAGGACACTTTCACACCAATTAGTTCAATTGTAAGAAACTGTATCCCATTATGCTTATTTTGCTCGGAAACTAATTTTTTTAATGCAATAATAGAGAAATAAGTTAACTAGGATAGGATTATGGAATTAAGAGCTACAAATTGCAATTTTCAGTTTTTAGTCAATGATAATAAAGTTTTCATGAGTAATGGTTACCCACACATATCTTGTTTTGCTCATGCTCTTGTAATATAAGCGATATTCTTAAAGTATACTATTTTTTATTTTCAAATTTTATGCAGTTGCCAAAGAATCTGGTGCCGAACCCGGATGATCTAGAATTGTGGTTAAAGGTTTGGGATCTTCTCTCTTTAACACCTTATCATGATATTGTGGTTGTTTAATGTCAATGGCATATTGGAAATTCGGAAACCTTAGAATGATGACCGACAATGGATTTGTTTTGATGTAGGTAGATGAGGAGATTCGGCAAAAGGGCTCAACCAAGGACATGATCTTTAAGATCCCATTTATAATTAGTCACATAAGTTCTGTCATGACATTGTTTGAAGGAGATGTGATACTAACTGGTATTGCGTTAATACTTAAACAGCATATTATACTTGAGCCATATCTTGCTTGATCAGAAAATGTCTTTAATAACCTTGGGTTATCTGCTGTTGAAAATATTCTTTGTGATGCTCAAAATACATAAACATATCTTTTGGGATGGATTAAGAACTTACGATTTCTTTCTAATTCAAAACAAATGTCAACGAAAATGTTGCATGAGTTAGCTCCAGAGTTAGATGCATTGAATTGGGAATTTGTTTAGACCTTTGCTCTTGTAACATAGATTAGATGATGTGCAGGCACTCCTCCAGGTGTTGGCCCTGTGAAAGAAGGTCAAACAATAACCGCCGGCATTACAGGCCTTGTCGACGTGCAATTCAATGTTGAAAAAAGAAAAAAGCCTTCAAGCTCTTGATATGTTGTGCTTTTGATTACCCCAGGAGGTGCTTCAATTCTGCAGCAACCAGCATGGCATCCCTTGCCAACAAGGAGTAACAAAGCGGGGAACATCATAAAAAGTCTGCAAATTTGATTTTTATTTTATGACCATTCTCGGTGGCAGTGCAAGCCGTTTCAGAAATCTCACTTGAAAATGGAGATAACTCTCTTTACAGTGGAAAATAATTATCACTCTATAGACATAGCCAGGTCTTGTTTGGCCTAAATGTGTATCTTCATAAATAATGCATTATTGCATAGCATAATACTGTGGATATAACTGACAATTGGTGATTTGGTGCATAATATGAAGTCTCCGATATTATTTTTAGAAATAAAATCATTTGCTCCCTATACCCAACCATTTCAATTTCCGGAAGAAATGATTCATGATATAATGTCATATAGCTGACATGTTTGAATTTCGACATAAGATGGGATGAGTTTGTGTATTGTTAATGTCTAGGTTTCAAGTTCAAAAATAATTTGTCTCTCTCTTAAGTCTTACCCTTTATTTGATAGCTCAAGCACATAAAGATGGTAGGTATTTTGGGACCAAATATATCTGAGTAACGAAATCAAGCACGAAATACATTTGTCATCATCATATTGAATCACAGTTATTTTTATAAAACATGCGCATCCAGAGTTGTTAATGGACAATAGAGTCACATACACATTCCAGAATCCAGACTATGAGAATACACGAGAGAAGAAACGGATGATAAAGGAACACAGGTGGCAGGAACGGAAGAAGAGAAGGCAAGCGGAGGAGGAGGAGGAGGAGGAGTTGTGCAGATGATCATGAGAAGTTACGAAAAAAGTCATAGATGTGTTTGTTGATTTCATGAGGCCTTTCTTGGTGGAGGAAGTGGCCTGCACCTTCAAGAACAACCACCTCCTCCAGAAGCGGCACATCTCTTTTGAAGCCTCCTTTGTGAATGTAGTCCTTGGCGCCCGGCGCGTTGTATGTCAGGTCAACATCCCCCACCACAAACTTCACCGGAACTTTGATTTGAGCACCAGTCCACGGTGCAGTCAGCTCCCAGTTTCTACACATATAGCAATAACAAAATCAAATAAAATAGAAAAAAAGAAAGAAAGGTAGTAGTAGTAGTAGGTGATATATATATAAATTAAGGAACATACAGATCCAAACTCCTATAGTAGTTGAATCCCCCAGTGAAGCCAGTCTTTTGATATTTAGAGGCATAGTATTTGCATTCTTGTTCAGAAAGCCATGATGGCAACAGAATGGGAGATTCAGTTGGATGGCCAAAGCCTTTACCCTTAGGCAGATAAAGCGGACCAGGGTTCCTATATGTCAGGAATTCCTTCAACACTCTTTCAGTTCCAATCTCCGCAAACTCCTCCTCTATAACTCCACTCTCCTGTTTTCACCATCAAACCACATCAACTTTCAATGAATCAATAATCAGATCCAAGGAATACAATGAATTGAACAAGTACCTGAAACCTGCAGATGTAGTAGTCGTTGCCATAAACAGCTCTCAAGGTTTGAAGGGGCTTTCGCATGGGGTGTCTGGGAGTGAAGGCAACGCTCAAGTTAACAAGAGCCTTCACTCTCTCAGGCCGATACATGCAGAGGCTCCAAGCAGTCAAGGCTCCCCAGTCATGTCCAACCACAAACACCTTCTCCTCCTCTCCGGCTACTGCATCCAGCAGCCCGATGAGGTCTCCCACGATGTGGAGGCTCGTGTAGGCGCTCGGGCTGCTGGGTGCATCGCTGTCACCGAAGCCGCGGAGGTCGGGGGCCACGCAGCGGTACCCTCGGGATGCAAAGAAGGCTATCTGGTGGCGCCACGAGTACCATAGGTCTGGGAAGCCATGGATGAATAGGATGAGAGGCCCTTCACCCTTCTCAGCTATGTGCATGTTTATGCCATTCACATTCACCGTACGGTGCTCTATCCCATCCTCCATTATTGTTGACTGTCTCTTTCTTTCTTTATGATTGTATGCGTGTGGTTTTAAGCTTGTAATAAGAAGATATGTAATATACTTTGCGTCATGACTATACAGTGCAAGATACTAGATTCTTTACTTTAGAAATTAGATAAGAGATGCACGTTAGAGGAACAGAATAAAATAAATAAAGGTAAAAGGCTAAGGATGTTGATGCTTTGATCTGCTTTGTATGTCTGGTAAATATTTTTTGAGTTTGCTTGACCTTCCTTGTTATTATAACTGATTATAATATCAATTTCTAGCGTGTCGCTTCTGCTTTGTGGCTTTTTAATTTAATTTATACGTTGGATGTTATGTGATTGCGTGAAGCACGTTTCCATTTTGTTTTTTCTGCCCCTTAGCATTTGACTCGCATTGCTTTCTAGACTCAGAATTTTTTTGTGCAAATTAGTATTGTTTTGTTTTTTCTCAAAATTTTGAGTAGGCTGGAAGTTCAATGACTAATTCTTTGGGTATTGCAGAGGCAAGGTGGTGAGTATCGAACCCAAAAAGATGGTTAAGAGACACAGACCCTCATCCATCTGTGCCAACTTGCAGTGATTCTAGACTCAGATTTTTAATTATATACTTATTCACTTTCATCGCTGCTGCAATGACTATATAAATCATCACAAGAGGAAATGCAATACCAGGAGCGGCCCAGTTAAGTTAAGCCTGTAGTGCCCAGCCCAGATGCCCACCAAAATTTGTTGTTTCTGCTTGGCCCTGTGCTCGTATTGCATTGCCTCTTTTAGGAAGCCCAGCCCCAAAACATAAAAGAAAGCAAAAATGATACAATCTCCAAGGAAGGTAACAGTGTTTTGCAAGGCACATGGAGAGCCCTTTCTTGATTTCAAAAGAAAAATGACTGTTATTGTACAATCCTCTTCTAATCGCTAATCTGAATATCATCACCACTGTCTAATATTTGTCTTTTGCATGGTACTATTCATTCATCTGTAAGGTCCACTTTTTTTTAAAAAAATTACCTTACTACTGGTTGTTTTTGGAGTTCTACTACACATAAAATAAGAGTAAATCACACAAACATATTAAATAGAAATTAATATTACATAAATATCTTAAAATAAATTAGCTTATATACATATTCTAAAGTAATTCTATGTAAATCGAATTAATTAATTTCGATTAATGCTTTTTCAATGTAAATCAAATCAACTCGATTCGATATACTATTGAACAACACATATATAGTAAATAAAATGCTTTATTCGATTTATTATTGATACAGATCATGACATTTTCTACTTCTAAGTTAATGTTTACTTATTCTATATTAACTTTAAAATATAATTATCAAGTTGATTTGATTTACATGTAAGTAGCATAAATTAAATCAAATTAATTCGATTTATATAGATATGTAAATAGGACAATCGTGTAATTAAATTGTATTTAGGACATCTGCATAATTTTAAATCTCAAACGATTTATTAATGTAAAAATTACCCTAAAATTAAGGTAGATATTTACATAATAATAATTTTATATAAAAATAATATTACAAATCATTAAATAATTTGACATATTTAATTAATTCATCTAACGATTTAAAATATTATCTTTATATAAAAATATTTATATGAAAGTATCTTCATAAATTCAAAAGATTTTGAATAAACTCTTCACAATAAAAAAAGATTTATAAATTAATATTTTAATTATTTTAAAATTAAGATAATAAAATTCAAAAACAATGAATACAATAAATTCAAAAGTGATTAAAATATTACTTACCTACTTTATCAAGATTTTCACTTTTAGAAAAAAAATTTCCAAAGGTTTTGTTAAGAAATTTTGTTTCCCTCCTTGTTTCAGTTGCCAGCTTTTGTCCCCACAGGCACAGCCCACAAATATATATTGCTTTATTGCTTCACATGAATGCTATTTACCACCTTGACAGAATGACAGTGGCACTGCCCACTACCATTGTCACTTGATGCTTTATTTTTGCAGAGTTTTGACCGGTCCTTAATATTAATACTCTTCGGCTATTGCTACCATGCAGATATACTGATTATGTGCTCAACAGATTCTGATTTATTGATTATTTCTTACTAATGCAGAAATACTCCTATATTCAAACAACACAAGAAGAAATTTCTCTTATTATTGCAAAGAAAGACACCTAAACATTTCTGGCTTTAAACCGCACGCATGATCCCTTTTTCAAGTTCCCAAGAGAAAAAGGAAATAGTGATAGATAATTCAGATAACCAAAAAAAGAAAAAAAGACATTCACGACAAATTAAAAATCCAAACTTTGCCATGTTTATTCAAGTGACCAAGTAAACTGGCAAGGCAGAGGTAGACATCCTCTGCTGCTCCATGTTAAGCTCCCTGAGACCCGGATAGGGTACACCAACGTGACCCACACCCTTGGCCGTCGGCGTCAAGGTTCCGGCGCCGGCGAGTGGACCAGAACATGGACGTGCGGTGGTTCGGTAGGGGGAGGTGGTGGGTCCGGTTCTGGTGTGGGTGAAGTAGACGGGGCCAGAGATGGAGGCCCTGGAAGGTTGATGAGGTTGCTGCTGAAGGCCTTGGTGGTGACGGTGACGGTGACGGTGGGTCCACTTCCATTTGAACAAGTTCTTCCACCATGGCTTCTTCGTGGTAGAAATGGAATGGAGTTCGTTTGGAATGTCAGGCTTGTGAAGCTTGAAGCGTATGGAGTCTATGGATCTTTCTGGGTGCCTCTTGTGCTTCATGGCTTCTTCCAATACCTGCTTTTAGTAATATTAATAAATAAAAATAATAATAGAAAATGGAAACAAAAAGAATAAAGAGACCTGAAAATAGTTGAGTTGAGGGTCGAAGCCGTAGTCACTAAAGTGCTGGGGGTCTGGCATGGGAAAAATTGGGGATTTAGTGGTCATTGTGAAGGGTTTGTGGTAGGTTTGTAATTAGAGGCAGAAATTGAAGGAAAAAAGTTAGGTTGAAATCACTTGTTCTTCATTCGTGTGTAGTAGTGACTAGTGAGAAAGGGAGAAAATTGTGTTTGTTGTTTTATTTTGGGTTTCGGTTTCGATTTGGGGCTCAAGGGTGGAAAGGCAGTTGGGGTTGTTGCCTTCTTGGTCAATCCACTAAATGCGTTTCGTGTTTCATATCTTTTATATTCCCAATGTCATTGCTAACCCAAAAGAGATATTAAAATTAGTTAACAATGTAAAATATATATTAAAATATAAAAAAAGTATGGAGAGCTAATAAATATAATGTACAATGTGTATAATATGGAAAAAATTAAAATTAACATCAAATCATAATTAAGTTAATTAATTATTAATAATTTTTAATTTAAAATTCAAAACAAATAAGGATTTGCAGTTACATATACCGCAAAAACGACTTTCCTCTTCCTCATGTGATGTGATTTTTTTCTCGTCCATTCTCTTCCCTTTTCACCAGTGAAAGTTCTGACAACAAAATCTGTCACCGCGCCAGAGCATCGGACCACACCGCTCTGCGACCCGCCAACGTACGAACAGCACCGTCGCGCACTTTGCTTCACTCACTAGAAGCATCTCAACGCGCCGGCCGTGCGGCCCCCTTCCGCAGCATTCATGTTTCACCATCACTTCGTTTTTATCCGCCACAAACAAGGGATAGAAGCAGTTGGCCGTATCATACGTGGATCACTCCTCACAACCACGTTAATGGAAAATAGTACTAATTAGGATTAGTAATTAAACATTTCACTTTCTTTGCATAAAAGCTTCTATATTACAGAATAAAATTAGAAAAATATGTTTGAGTGGCTATATTATTTATAAATCACTATTAGGATTTCTATAACTTTAAATGTTTTTCAGACTCCTGAGAAGTTTAATCTTTCTCATAACTTTTAATAACTAAAATAACCATCTCACTACTTAATGAAATGAACATCCAACATTTATTAATTATATATACTTAAACTAACCATCCTCGTAAGAAACACAATAACCATCTGTCAACCTATTGAACTGAACATATATCAATGGACACGTAAAGGGAACGCATGGGTGGAAAAGGCATGGGTGCGACTAGGGGTGTGCAAAAAAACTGGTTTCACCGAACTGAATTGAAACTGAACTGAAACTGTTTTAAATAAACCAGTTTTTTAAATAAAAAACTGAACTGAAACCATAGTTTTTATGAAAACCAGTTTATTAAAAACCAGTTTTTATGGTTCAGTTTAGTTTTAAACCAAATTAAAACTGGTTTTATTTAAACTCTAAAATTAGTTTTTACATACTCTTTTTCTCTCTCTCCCTCTCTCACTTCCCTTCCTCTCTCTCTCTCTCCTCTTTCTCCCCATCCTCTCTCTCTTTTCCCTTTCTTCCTTCTCTCCCTCCTCTCTCTCTCTTCCCCTCCTCGTTGTCTCCATCCTTCTCTCTCCCCCTCCCCTCCTCTCTCTCTCTCTCTCTCTCTCTCTCTCTCCTTTCCCTCTCTCTCTCTCCCTCTCCCTTCCCGTCTCTCTTCCTCTTAATTTCTCCCTCTCATCTCTCTCTCTCTCTTCCTCCTTTCCATATCTCTTCCCCTTTCTTTTTCTCTCTCCTCTCTCCCCCTCCTATCTTTCTTCATCTTTCTCTCTCTCTATCTCCTTTCCCTCCTCTCCCTCTCTCTCTCCTCCCTTCCCTCTTCCTATCTCTTTCTCTCCCTCCTTTTCCTTACTCTCTCATTTTCTTTCTCTCTCTCTCCTTCTCCTCTTTCTTCCCATTCCCTCTCTCTCCTTTTCCTCTCACCCTCTCTCCTTCTCTTTCCTTTTTCTCCCCTCTCCCTTGCTCCCCCTCCCTTCCCCTTTCTCTCTCTCTCTCTCCCTCCCTTCCCCCTTCTCTCTCTCTCTCTTCCCTTTTGTTTCTCCCTCTCCTCTCCCTCCTCTCTCTCTCCCACCCTTCTCTCTTCCTGTTTCTCTCTCTCGTCCCTTCTTTTTCTCTCCTCTTCTCTCTTTTTCTTCTCCCTCCTCTCTCTCTTTCTCCTCTTTTTTCCCTTTCCTTCTCTCTTTTCTCTTTCTCTCTCAACCTTCTCTCACTCTATATCCCTCTTCTCTATCTCTCTCCTACTCCTTTCTCCAAAACAAGAGAGGGAAGGATGGAGAGAGAAAAGAGGAAAAAAGAGGGAGAAGGAGAGATAGAAAAAAGAGAGAGGAGGAGGAGTTGAGAGAGAAAGAGAGAGAAGGGAGGGGGAGAAAGAGCGTAAGAGAGAGAGGAAGAGAAAGTGAGAGAGACAGAGAGAAGGAGAGAGAGAGGAGGAGAAGAGGGAAGGAGAAAGAGGGAGAGAGAGATAGAGAGGAAGAGGGATAGGGGAGAGAGAATGAGAGAAAGGGAGAGAGAAAGAAAGGGGAGGGGGAGAAAGAGGGACAGAGAAGAGAGAGAGAGGAGGGGAAGAGAGAGGAAGATAAGAAGAGAAAGGGGGAGAGAGAGAGAGGAAGACAAAGAGAGGGAAAAGGGAGAAAGAGGGGAAGAGAGAAGAGGAAGAGTGAGAGGAAAAGGAGAGAGAGAAAGGGAGAGAATGAGAGAGAGAGAGAAAGGATGGAGAGAGAGAGGGAGAGAAGATGAGGAAGAGGGGAAGAAAAGAGAAAAAAGGGAGAGAAGGGAGAGAGAGAGAAAGAGAGAGAGAGAGAAGAGGGAGAGAGGTGGAGAGAAGGAGAGAGAGGGAGGAAAAGAAAGAGAATGTAAAGTCTAATTTTATATATGTTAAGAGAGAGAGAGAGCGAAAGAGAGAGCGAGAGAAAGATAGAGAGGAGGGGGAAAGGAAAGGAGAAGAGGGATAGGGGAGAGAGAGAGAGAATGAGAGAAAGGGATAGAGAGGGAGAAAAGGGAGAGAGAGAGAGAGAGAGAGAGAGAGAGAGAAAGAGAGAGGAGGGGAGAAAGAGGGGAAGGGGGAGAGAGAGAAAAGAAAAAGAGAGAGGAGAGAGAGAGAAAGCAGGGGAAAAGAGAGAGAGAAGAAGAGAGAGAAGAAGAGGGGAAGGAGAGAGAGGGAGATAGAGAGAGGAGGAAGAGAGAGAGAGTGGGAGAGAGAGAGAAAGGAGGGGGAGAGAGGGAGAGAAAAAGAGAGAGAGAGGGAGAGAAGGGAGAGAAAAAGAGAGAGAGAGGGAGAGAAGGGAGACAGAGAGAGAGCAGGGAGAGGGGGAGAGAGAGAGAGAGAGAGAGGGAGAGAAGGAGAGAGAGAATGGGAGAGAGAAAATGTAAAAACTAATTTTATATATGTTAAAAGTTAAAATAGTTTTAGCCTATAAATCAGTTTAAACTGGTTTTTTCAATTAAAACTGGTTTTATATTTATGAATTGGTTTAAACTGGTGCACTGTATTGTAAACTAGTTTAAAACCAGTTTCTTATTTGACAAAGTAGTTTAGTTCGGTTTCTAAACCATTTAAAATGGTTTAGTGCAGTTTCAGTTCAGTTTATGAAAAAACTGAACCATGAACACCCCTAAGTGCGACTGAGGGGCTGCATGGTGTCACATTGCTAAAATTTAAAATTTAAAATTGGGAGATTTAAAATTTAAAATTTGATGGTTATTTTGTCATATATTTTGGGAGATTTGGTAGTGGATAGGAAATTGTTAAAATTTGAAAGTGGGAGTAAAAGTTTTTAGTTATTAGAGTTTAGGAGGTGTTTTTTTCTTTTTTAATCCATCGTGGACCAATAAATTAGCCCATTGTACACATTGTTAAGATTTCTTATTGTCTCCCTAGTGGACTTCAAATATAAAATATATATTAAACATAAATTAAAATAAATACCAAAAAAAAAACATAAATTAAAATATGTATATATTTATATATAAATATAAATATATAAAAATTAATTTTAATAATTATTTTTAGTGTATAAATAACATTTAAAAAATTATAAATGACACATATTATTTATTCAAATTGATAATTAATGATAAAAAATAAAAGTTTCATGAAAAAAATAAGAATTGATTAAATTACTAAAAGATAATAGAAGTTGTATTAAATTTGACAAGTTAAAATTGATCAAATTACAAAAAAATATAGTCAAAATTTATGACTAAAATTTATCACAATTATATTATTATATATTGGTATCTATATTAAAGTTTCTGATTTACAATTGAATCGGTTCAACTAACTTATCTGATTTAGTTTTTAAAACCATGAGTAAAGTAAGTTGTTAACTTCTTGTGCTATAATCTTGTTGAGATATTAGATGGAGTTGTTAAAAATGACTATTAGTGATTAAGAAAATTAGTATATTCAAATTTATAAATAAATATCATATGTAATGATATCATTCAAGTGAAGTTTCTAAGTTAACATGAATTTAGATTGAGAATATTCATTTTTTTCTATTAGGAGAGTTAATAAAGAGTAGAGATATATATTATTATTGTAGTTTTATTCCTCTTTTAGTATATTATTATGTTATTTTTAAGAGAAAATTATATTAGGATTATATTATATTGTGTATGGAAGGGGTGTTGACGAACAAGAATTTTACTTTTGCGTTGTGCTGGTTGAGTTTTATCTATGGCTTGTGTCAAGTCCCTATTTGCTACATGGGTGACTTTAATGAGGTTGTGCAAGTGGAAGAAAAGAAATGAGCTAGTATGTTTACAGTATCAGCAGTAGTTTTTAAAATATGGATACAAGATATGGAGCTGGTGGTTCTAGAGCTGATTGATCGGAAGTTTACGTGGTTCTGGGGTCAATCGTGCAGTCGCTTTGATTGGGTATTGGTTAGCGTGGGATGGATTGAAGAGTTTTTCGAGACGATGCTGAAAGGCGGGCAAAGAGGTTTATCTGATCATTGTCCCTTGATTGTGGAGAATAGTAGATTGCTAGGGAGTCCGAGGTTGTTTCGGAGTTTAAATTCTTGGATCATTCATGAGGGTTTCTCAAAATGGTAAAAGAGGACTGGTAGGGGCTAGGAAATTTCTCAGGTGTTGTGGATTTTTTCAACAAATCAATTAGGAGCTACAAGAGTGGACTGAGTTTGATCTTTTAGTTGTTGACGGCATTGCTAGATATGACTATGGAGGGATGTCTGTTTATTTGATTAGCATTTATTTTTTGTTTATTTGTTTTGTTTAGTTGCTCCACCTTGTTGTGTTGAGCTCTTTCCTTCAAAAAAAAAAGTAAGAAATCCCAGGTGAATTAGATCGTGGGCGTTCATATTTTCGTTTGGTATCAGAACTTGTTTAATTCAAGCCAATTATTTTAGAATTTGTGAGTTGTGGAAGAGTTCTTTTGCGGTTATTTATTTATTGAATCAGTTCAATTTAGCATCAATTAATAAAAAGTTGGAGAATTTTGTAAGAATAGCTTTCTCACTTAAAGTGTTTGTGAAAATAAGAGTATTTTTGTTAGAGAAGTTGTCAAGTAAACGAGTTCTTTCTTGAGAGGTGATGAGAATCAAGAGTATTATATTCTCATGTTGATTTATTATAGTCATTATAATGATCTTTTCAAATCAATAGAAAATCAAAGTAATTGGATGATAATATCTATCCACTAAAAACCTTATAATTTTAAAGTCTTGTTGACATACAACTTTATGAAAAGGAGCTAATGTTGCAACTTAAAAAAATGTTCAATTGAGGCTGTATAAAAATGATAGGGGACAGAGTTCTTCACATGATGCCAATGAGATATGTAACACTCTACCATTTATTGTCTTATGCTTAAACCATAATTCAATTATAGGTTGGTACTACGACACAAGGTTAATATATAAATACGTATATATAGAAAGTAATATTATACTAGAAGCCTGTAAAAGGATTTAAAACTCGAGAAAAAAAATTTATCGATTGCTCACACTCGATAATGTATATATATAAGCGCGTCGGAAGAAAGGTAGATAATTAAAAGCTCAAAGGAAGAATACGAGTAAAGAGACATAACCTACCTCTCCAAAATATATCATAAGCTTCTAAAGGCAAGTCTTCAAAACTAGTGTATAAAGGAGAGAGTATAAAATTAAAACAGAATAAAAGGTCTTCTTCGCTGTCCTTCTAGATAAACCTCTCGCTCACTGAGAAGCGTCGGGACCAACATCTGAAAAGTAATAATTCCCGAAACGGGTGAGAACATCATCCCTTACAGGGTTCTCAGCAGGGCAATAATTTTAAATAGAGACTATGTAAAACCACATGAACCTGCTAGGTAATCCTAATCTCCAATCACACAAAGTTCAAACCTAGGGTTCTTACTAATCCGATTAAGGTAGATAAACTAAATCTCAACTATATTAGTGATCTTTAAATTTCAATTTTCTCTTATACAAGTCATCATCTTCTCTCAATATCATAGATTCCCAACTCATTTAATAATCTAATATTAAAATTTAATTTTAATATTATCAATTCATTCTCAGTTTTTTCACAAACCTCAATCACCACCTCTCATAAAAAACAACCCTCAGCGTTACTAGAACTCTCAGTTGTGCAAACACATACAAGACAATACAAAGAATATACAAATAGAGAGAACATGTAAAGTAACTAGTTCAATTAGCATATAGATACAATTATTCAAAAAGGCAAGCCAAATATAAGATGCACACCCAAACAATATACACAAATGCAAATGACGTATGCCTGTCCTATGGCCAATTAGCTCATCTGTCGGTTATACAGCCAAACTCGACATGTCCGGTAGCTAACCCTTGACAGTCTCTCGGTGTGTGTATCCCCAAGATCAAACTCATATTCATTGATCAATGTCCATGGGGAAAGCATCCGGAAAAGTATAAGTGCCCAGTCACATCTTGCGACGGAAGATCAACAAAGTCTCAATTTTGACCAGAGCAAGCGAAACAAAACTACAATCATTGCATATTACCCCCCAGAAACTCAATACTGACTAGGTACAAGCGGGATAAAATCACAATCCTTGCATCTACCCTAGAAGCTCAAATACCGACCGGGAGCAAGCGGGATAAAACCACAATTTTTGCATCTACTCTAGAAGCTCAAATACTGACTGGGAGCAAGCGGGATAAAATCACAATCCTTACATCTATCCTAGAAGCTCAAATACTAATCAAGCTCATTCTCATTATCCTCTCGAATCAACTCAATCTCATCATTCAATTATATAATCTCATTCTCATTGTCCTCTCGAATCAACTCAATCTCATCATTCAATCATTCAATCATTCAAACATATCATCTCATTCTCATTATCCTCTCGAATTAACTCAATCTCATTATTCAATCATATCATCTCATTCTCATTCTCATTATCCTCTGTACTCGTTATAGGATTTACGGAAGTTTGAAATGTTAAAAAAACAGTTTAGAGGCATAAGATTCGTTCCAAATCATAGAAAATAGTTATCGGATCTCAAATAGGAGTTACAAAAGTGAAACAGCAGATTGGATAGACAAAAATAGTTAAAAATAATTATCTTTAAAAAATAGGACAGTTGTGCGTACGCATGCCTCGTACGTACGCACAAGTCCCCCTTTGCGCGTACATGCGGAACGTGCATGAAAAGCATTCAATTATGGAAAGGCGAGTTGTGCGTACGCATGCCTCGTGTGTACACGCAACTCCATTTTTGTGCGTGCGCATGAAACTCGCATGAAAGCATTTCCCTTATGTTACCCCCTCATGCGTACACATGACCTTAGTTTTTTACAACTTCTGCAAAATTCAGTTTTGAAACCAGATTTTTAAATGTTCATAACTTTTTCATTAAAAATTATTTTTTGTCCGTTCTTCAAACGTCATAAAATAGACAAATCCAATTTTTATCTAAAATATGTTTCACAGAATTTAGAGGTCCGAGGGCCAAGCTGTGGCCCATCGAATTTCGTCAAATATCCGTTTTTACCCAAAGATTTTTGCATAATAATTTTCACCAATTCCAATTCCAATTCAGTTCAAAAACCATTCCAATATCACTTTTAAGCTCCCTCAACATACATTTATTAATTTTCTACCCTTTCTAATTGTTCAATAACCATTTAATCAATTTCTCAAGACAACCTCAACATACACACTCCTACAAACAAAATCCACAAACATACATCATCAAATATCTCATTCTCATACAATATTTCATACTACTTACCTTAACCTACCTCATAGGAAATTTTTCACTCTATCATAGTCTTCGGTCCAATTTACACACATTACAATTCATACACCCAATTCTCAATCAAAGCTTCAACATACATAGTCATTTTCATGCAACATAGCACCAACATACCTCACAATATCCAATTGCAATAATATCACATAGCACCTCTCAATTCATCAAAAACTCATTATTTTTACTCTCATTTTCATGTCAAAAACACATCAACCAACATGATACTCATACTAGCCATTATTCAAATACATCAACAATCAATTCCATTCAACTTATCCTAGGGGAAAGTAACCTAGGTTTTCACATAATCTTACATAATGCCTATTCAAAACTACCATCCATACCTTAATATCGCAATTCCAAGCTTCCAAGCTTTCTTTGCCAAAATTCTACCAATTCAAGCTTTCAATTACTCAATCTAACACCATATTATACATTTTGGCATAAAATCAAAACTAGAGTTTGTATAAATTGATGAACCAAGAGAGAAAAAGGGTTTCTTACCTTTATCCTCTAAAATTAGTGATAGATATCACCAAAAACATAAGTTAGAAAATCCCTATAACATCAAAATCACCAAAAATCCTTAATATCCATGCCAAAAATACGAATTCAGAATTCATAGAAAAATTGGGACTGGGATTTTGAGTTACTCACCAAAATATTCGAATAAAATTGAAGAGGAGAAGACAAGGCGCAAACGGTGCGACGATCAGAGCTCTGTAGCAAAAGTTATGATGGATTGAAGGTGAGGGTAGCTAGGATTTTCTCTCCTCTCTTTTCTCTTCTCTCAATTTTGAATCTCTCATAAAATGGAGAAGGAAGTGCTGAAATGTGTGTTAAGTATGGATGTATATATGAGAGCTTAGGCCCACCTGAGTCCGGTTCATTTGTTTTAGTCCGTCGGCTCAATTTTGAGCCAAAATATCTAAGATAAACATTTTGATTTGTACCCTAAATATTTTTATTTTTCCAAATTAAAAATATTGATTTTCTAATCCTTTTTCGCTCTCATTTAATTTATTCATTAGTTGTTAATTATTTGTTTAGTATTTTGTAAAATTTTACAAGGTACAATCATATTGTGACTACAATATCAGAATCTCATGTTAGAAATATAAAGATACTTTATACAGAGTTGCATGCAAAAGAAGATGGCCTAAAATTTATTGAAGAGAAAAGAAATTATTGTCAATCGCAACAATCTCATAGAGTCAAAAAAATTTGACATGATGTTGAATTAAGCCATGATTGTTGAAAAGAGATTATGGCAATATATACAATCAAATAGAATAAAAAATAAGTTTTGAAAAGATACTGTAAGAACCGAGATTTAAATAATCGTTTAATTAAAATAAAATAAAATAATAATTTAAATTTGTCCGAAATAGGTTCAAAAATTAGAAATCTTAATTTAAAAATTTAGAGGGGAGATTTGAATTCAGTAAATTTTTCCGAGTGGAAAAATATTATTTTCTGTGAAAAATTACGTAAAGACGCGTACCAATAAATTAGCCAGTAGTACCGGATTAAGTTTGTCTGGTACTATATGAGAGTAATAAAAATAGTAGAAAAACTTAAGAAAATATTTAACTTTGAAAATCGAACACTAATTCTAAAGATTTGGCCCAAAGTTGAGTCAAACGAGTCAAAAATACTAACAGGTTGGACCAGGCTAAAGTTGGACCCAAGCCCAACATATAAATACCCAAAAACAAAGCCAATTCAGCCCATAACTCGTCAAACACACTAACCTAGCAGCTGCTAAGCGAGAAGAGAGGAGAGCCACCAAATACTATTCACATCCATCTTAAACCGATCATAACTCGAGCTACAATGCTCCGATTCGCGTGCTGTTTGCGACCACGCGAAGCTCTTGCCGAGCTTGTCAGTTCTAACTAAGCTTTGCTAGTATATTTTCGAGTTTTATACTCCTTTTTCTGCCCTAAGTGAATTTCGAATTTTAGATTTGGTTTTTGAGTAAATTTTTGTGATTTGGTTGTTTAGGTGCCAACCATTAGTGAAGAATGATTGGATTTCATCTCCAATTTCTGTGGTTAAAGTAAGGTTTCTCAAAAATCCTTGTGGCTTGGTATATTGTGAATTCTAGGTATTGATGTTGGTGGTATTGGTATGTATAGCTTGATATTTGGTGACTTTTGAAAGTAGTGTTGGTAATTGAAAGCTTGTTGGATTCAAATCTTGGTGTTTTAGACATATTGGGAATTGCTCAAGGTACGATTTTGGTTTTTTTATGTAATATGTAATATTTCGTGAACCTTAGGCTAGTGGACTTTAGGATAAGTTTGAATTGTTGATGATGTATGATGATTATTGTTAATATTTGATGATAAATGTTGATGATGATATTGGGTATTCAACCTTCTGGTTGATATTGATATTAAATGGTGGTGAATGGTGAGTTTTGATGATTGATTAGATTGATGAATAAGAATAATTACGGATTTGGATTGTAGTGATGATGATTTATGATGATGAGGTTGATAGGAATTTAAGTAGATTAGTAAGAACTAACTGGTTTTGATAGTGAATAAATGAAAGATGGATTGAGAGTGCCTATTATGGATACTTGGGCGGTTTTGAATGGTTTTGGTTTGGTGTGGTTTGAAGTTTCGGAAAAACTAGAGAATTTGTCACATCTCGTAAAACTTTATTTTTGACAAAATCTGGCGAGGCATAACTTGGCCTTCGGACCCCCATTTTTTATGAAACTTAATTTACATGAGAGTTGGGTCCGAGAGCTTTAAGACGTTCGAAGAATGGATGAAAAATATTTTGCAACGAAAAAGTTATGCACGTTTAAAGTTTGGTATAAAAATCTAATTTCTGCAACTTTACAAAAATTTTCTAAGTCTGGGAGTGCTTGCGTACGCAGAGCAGTGCACGCGACGCGAATGTTGGCCTCTGCCAAGTGATCTCATGTACGCAGGCACTAGCGTGCGTATGCGAGAGCTCATTTTTAACTCTTGCGTACGTGACTTGTAACACGCGACACGGACATTCTCCACTGTCTAGGAATCTCGTGTATGCGAACAAAGTGTTGTGTATGCGGCCCCCAAATTTGACCTTGTGCATACGCGGGACAGGGGCATGCGTACACATGACCCCTGTTTTGCTGAAAAATAATTTTTTCTTTATTTTCAAGGGTTTTTTACCTTTCCAAACTTCTTTAACTTCTATTTAAGGCTCTTAGCTAGTAATTAGACTCTAAGACTAGTAAAGATGAGTTAGTGAATGATTTTCTGTTATGAGTTTAGAAGACAGAGACTTAGGCTTCTGAAATATTGAGGACGGACTAGTTGGATATTGTGACGGAGTACTATATTGAGGATGAACTTGAGGACTTGAGAACTGATAATGTTTAAGTAGAGTTTAGAACTCGGGGTTGAATGAGAAATTTATTGAGTACTGAAAGTGATCACCGAGAACTATTGATATATATACTGCTTTATACTGAGACTGTTAAGTCGCTATGCGTCTGACAAGGACGGTGGTTAATCCCGCTTGTCAAGGTCGCGGCGCCGGCGTAAGGACGGTGGTTAATCCCACTTATGCTGAGATGTGAGGTCTGTGGCAGAGTATCCCACTTATATCCTTTTGAGTCACAAGAGTAAGTCGAGCACTATATCCCTGGGAAAGTGAGCCGGATACTATATCCCTGGGGGTATCCATTTTTATTCGTGACTGAAAGACGATATTTCCATGGGAATATGTCAGGTTTGCAGTTGAACCGACAATGTGATATCACAGCCAATAGGACAGGCATTCATCATGTGCATTTTTTATGTGTTTGATTGCTTTGTTACTTGCATCCTATGCCTAACTGTATAACATGCTTAATTGCTTCTTGATTTACTTGCTATATATGAATACTACTTGTGTATTACTTGTATGCAATTACTTGTGTTTTCTATTGGGATTAAGAAAGATCGGTAAGCGGTGGCGATGGAATCGCATGGAAATTTTTGGTGAAGGCTGTGGGACAACTGTGTAAATGTTAGCTTAGAAATTCCATAAGATAGATGGTCTGTTTAAGGATTTTATTAAATTGTTTTATAAGCTTGAATCTTATGTTTGATGTGAAGTTTTAGGATTATCTTTGGCGTCCCGAAATCTTATATCTTACATTACTGGGCACTGTTAATATACCACACTGAGAACCTCTGGTTCTCATACCATATGTTGTTGTTTTTCATATGCATGTCGTAACCCACCTCGGTGAGTTGCGGGGTGGTGACAGAGCGAAGGATCTTTTGTTATCTCTTTGTATTTTGGCTATTTTGTTGTAGTTCTCTCTCTCTCTTTTGTATCTTATACTTTGTTGCCTTAAAGGCTTGTTTGAGAGACATATGTTGTTGTTTAACATTCCAAAAACTCTGTTATGTCCGTATTTAACTAGTCGGCCAAAATTCTGCGAGCTGCGGCTAGTATTCTTTTGGCTATCAAACTTATATATATCGATCTATTTTGAAATCTTGTATCATTATCATGTTATATCTTGTTCCTTTAAGCTTGTAGTTATCGTGTGAACATTTCGCGCTTTTGTGTTAATTTTGAGCTTTATTAATTTTTTCACCGGGCTTCTCATATTACTATTTTTTTCTATATATACTACTGTATGAGCGCTAGAACTGTTGTGACATTTTGTTATCCTTCGTTTTACGGCTAGAGGTAAGGCTTAGGATGATAGCAGATACTATGTAACAATAATTCAAGAGAAAAAAAAAAGAAATTGGCTACAATAAATTATAATAGAAGCAAAATAAAAAAGAGATGATGAATTTTATTATTGAAGTAGAGGATGAAGAGATTTTAAACGAAGATATTACAAGAACATTCGCAAAGAAGAACTAAAGATTGGAAGATGTTTTAATATCCAAAAGACTTTGCACATAAAAATTGAAGGATCAACATATGAGAAGAAAGAAATAATTAGTATTGTCACATTGAAAATCAAGACGAAGGAGAAAGAAGAAGTTTTTGTCAAATTTAATTTAAGAGAGTGTTAGAAATTAAACTAAACTTATTAATTGTCAATAACCAAATTGAAAGGATTCAAGTTGAATTAAAATTCTTAGAGATTGCTAGAATGTTCATGAATAACAAAGTTATTTATTCAATTTGATAACCAATGATGAAGAATCGAAATTTTATGAAAGAATGGATAAAAGTTGATCAAATTGCTAGAAGATTTTAAAAGTTTTATCAATTACGTATACACAAAAGATAATCAAAATTTGTTGTTAGAATTTATCACAATTATGTCATCATATGTTGGCATGCTTATCATGTAGTAAAATAAACTGTCAATTTGTTGTGTTAGAATCTTATACAGATATAGTTGTTGTTGTTAGGAATGACTTAGTAATTAAGATAATTAGCATATTCGAGTATATAAATAGGCATCATATATAATGATATCATTCAAGTGAAGTTTATAAATTAATATAGATTTAGATTGAGAGTCTTTATTTTTTATTTATTAGAAGAGTTAATAGAGAGTAGAGATATATATTATTATTATTGTAATTTTATTTATCTTTTTAGTATATTATTATGTTATTGTTGAGAGAAAATTATATATAAAAATTATATTGTATTATTATTAGGATGTTCATGCGAATAAACAATCTTAAATAAATTAAATTATAGATGTTCATACTTTTATAGAAAAAGTAAAGAAGAGAAAGTGAAAGAGAATAAGAAGAAAGAAGAGAAAAGTAGAAAAAGAAAAAAGAAGAAAAAAACAGTGAAAATATTTTTTTTTAGAGAAAAAAAGAAAATGATTGTCAATAATATTATTTATATATTTATTTAAAAGTAGTACTTAGTAGTTAAAAAATTTTTTTGATATAAAACTATTGCACACATTTACTGACTCATGCTGCAAAATAAAAATGAAAATTTTATGGTGTTTTTTTTTTTTTTCAGTTGAGGAGAGAGGAGATGGTTGTCATGAGCTTCTGTTGCTTGATTGAAGTATAAGGTTGGTGGTTGTAATGCTAAAACTGCAAATAAAATAAAGCTCTTGTGGACTTGTGGTGTATTTTTTTCTCCTTTGTAGTGTTTAGTTTTTTTCTTTTTTATGGGTGGTATTGTTATGGTTTGGTTATAAAAAAATACATCAAGAATAATATTTTGTTTATTAAAATATTTTTTGTTAAAAAAAGAATTTATAATTATTTAAAAAAAAGGTATCTCACAATTTTACAGTATATTTCGAATGATTTTAAAAACAAAATAGATAAAGAATTATTTCTATTTGTATATGTTAAGATTCTATGTAATCGAATTTCAGACTCATCTTTTAATTTTAAGTCAACATAAAAATTATTTGATTTTTTTTAGATTTAAATTTAATGTTTTTTTTGTCATCTGTAAGGGTGTATTTGGTTGGTGTCTATGTAAACTAAATATAAGGACATTGTGGTACATGTCTATCATTTATTTGTTAAGACACAATATTTTGATAGAAATGGGAGTATATAGAAGCACATAAAATATATGTATCTAGTATATCTCTTCAAAATTATAACACTAAGACATAACTAATGAGACGCATATTTTTTCAATTTTGTCCCTAATCACTTTAAAAAAAATTCCAGCTTTGTCCCCCATTTAACCCTATTCCTCATAAATCCCCTTTCCACCTCTCCTTCCTTCTAACCCTCCTCTTGTCCTCTTTTCTTCTAGCACATTTTTTCGTCCGCTATTGACACTGCTATTCCTCTTTCCTCCGGCGGAGGTTCCTCTCTCTCTCTCTCTCTCTCTCTCTTCCCTTTTGCTTCTCTTTCGCTTCCATGCCCACCTCTCTTCTTCTTAGCATCGTCTACCGCCGTCGTGGTTCTCATATCTCCACTGCCTTCACCTTGCTGCATGCACGTTGTCTCTCTTCTTTTCCATGTCGCTCACTGTCATTGTGTTTCTTCGACTTTCGCTAGCATAAGTTTTTCTGATATTTGTGTAATATGGTAAAAAGCAATGGTACGGTAGTGATGATAATAGTAATAGTAATGATTGATGAATTAGTAATTATAATGTAGAAGGTAAAATTAACATTTAATTTATACTAATGTGTCTTGTGCATTATTACTAAATACACTCTAATATTTGTGTATTTGTATGTTTATATTTCTTTATGTATTTGTGTCTTATGTCTATGTATCTAAAGAACATTAATTAAACACAATTAAAGAGTATGTTTGGTTTACGTTTTTTTTTTTATTTAATATTTTTTATTTTCTAAATTTTGTGAAAAAAATAAAAAAATAAAATAAAAATATAAAACAAAATTTTATCATTTTTAATATTTTTAGTATTTCTTTCACAAAATTTAGAAAATAAAAAATATTAAAAATAAAAACAGAAAATAAAAACGTAAATTAAATGCTTTTCAAAAAAATAAAATAAAATAAAGGTCTTTCATACAAAAGATAAAAGAGAAAGCAAATCGAGGTGTGGAGGTTTAAAAAATTGGGCCTTGTCTATTTTGTTGAAGTTGCGGCGCTCAAGACTGACTCAGCCCAAGAGCATATGATACTCAACATTCCATATTAATGGGATTTTACTAGTCTCTAACACATTTCTACCAGCAGTGACCAAAAACAATTCTACCAGCTTATTGACCCAAAAAATAAAAATAAAAGGTTATATCCTTAATTAAATGAAATAAAATTATGGAAAAAAATCGTTTCATTACAAATTTGATATATACATATAGTTACATATTTACATATGTTTCTGTGTGAATAAATATCTCCGAGATATAGCTCGTTCTGTTGGTGCTCGAACTTGCTTTTCTTGGAGTGGTAGTGAGGAACGTCGTCTCCTTGTGAGGACGGCGGCGTTGGGCACCTGCAAAGGGATTCCAACGCTCAAATAAGTAGGAGTATGAGTGTATTTAGAGTAGAATTGAATGAATTGCATACCTGTGACTGAGTGAGTCATTAGTATATATTATTTTTTGAAGTGGTTATTCGTATCCTTGTTGCTGGTTTTACGGAGTCTTTTGTTAGTGCTCCGATATTTGAAATTCTAGTGGTTTAGTTGGAGAGATTTTCGAGGGTTATCTCTTTTAATAGTTTTCGATTCCGAGCTTTGCTGGGTTAAGCCGGTTTTGGTGGTAACGGATCATAGCCCCCAAGCTAAACTTGTTTTGAGGAACCAAGCTATAACAGGTTGAGTTTCAGAGGTATAGCTCGGAATCGAAAATAGTCAAAGCCCCCAAGCTCAACTTGGTTATTGCGAATTTTGAAAAATAGGGGGAGGTTGATGGGTTTTTGGCGGTTAATGTGGATACGAAAAGTTTTTCAAGGAGAGAGAAAGTGTTTTGAAAAGAAACTCGTAGTTAATGCGTCTGGGAAAATGGAGCGGTTATCATCAGAGTTTGTTTGATTTGTGACGTGATTTTTTATCAACGGCTGTGTTTTGTTTGAAATTTTGTTAGTGGTTTGCTGAAGGTATGTGAAGTGGGTTAGTGGGTGGGGTTTTGTATTGTTGGTTTATCGTATCCGTGCATGTGTTCTTCGATTATTTCTGAAGATGGACAGGAAAGGTTAGTGGCTTCTTTGATTTTAGTTGTTTTACTATGCTCTGTGTTTCTGTATTTGTCGCGGTGATGGAGAAAGGAAAAGGATTGTCGAAGAAGAGTGTTAGGGGTCGAAATGTTGAAAAGGTAGATAAGGATGGTGACAAGATAGTGGAAGAGGTTTTTGTCTGGGATCCTCATGATCCCTTTTCCTGGGTTGCTGATTCGGTTAAGAAATGGGCATACGTTTTTAATGACGAACGTAGTGTGTCCCAGTTGGGTTCTCCTTCCTCGTGGGTTAGGGTAGGGTCGGGTATTAGTATTAAATTTTTGGTTTGTTCTGCTAATGATCGTGTTTATCATCGTGGGGGATAGCTTTGAGTTCTTTTTCATGTACAATTATGTATTTGTAGAATTGGGCGTTAGGTTTCCGTTTTTAGAATTTCAATGTGGAGTTTTGATGCAATTGAAATGTACTCCTTCGCAGTTGCACCTGAATTCCTGGGCATTTGGTAGGGTGTTTGAGGTGTTGATGGATTGCCTTGAAGTGGAGCCGTCACTTGAGGTGTTTTTTGCCTTGTTTAAATGTAAAGGTGTTAAAAGGGGGTGTTGGTTAAACTTGGTTAGTGTTCCTGGACGTGCTATTTTTAGCCTATATAAGTCTTCTTATAAGGGCTTTAAATCAATGTTTATAAAGATTAATATTGCTGAAAATAATTTTTCTTGGTATGTTGATGAGTGTCTATTAGAGAAGTTTCCACTATTTTGGGTTTCGAGGCCTAGGCAAATTCTAGGAATGGAAACGATGGAGTATGTGAATGAGATGGTTGTTGAGTTTTTAGTGAATCACATATCCTCCTCTGATTTGTTATCTATTGTTGAAATTCTTGATTTGGAATCTGATAAGGACGTGCTGTCAAGGTATATAGGTATTAGTTTGATGTTTACTCTTTTTATTTGTTCTGTTGTTGTAGTATTTGATTCATGGCTTTACTGTTGCAGTCGAGAAAGCTCCCAAGGTAACGTTTAACAGTATGCGAACTTTTTTCGTAGTAAGAATATTGAGAGGTAGGGTTCAAGTAGCCGTACCGTGGCAAAAAAGGGGGGGGGGAGGTTAATCAGCACTCCCCAATGAAAAAGGTTAATTATAAGTGCAAGAGTGGTGAAGGTAAGAAGGAGAAGGTTGTGAATGTTGCCGATGATAAGATTGGTTCGAAAGATATTGATTTGGAGTAAGTGAAGAAATTTATAGAGAACCAAAAGGTGCTGCATGGGTATAAGGGTGATGAGGACTTGACATCATTGTGGAGTGAACATTTTCCATTGACTATGGTGGCTGATGAGTATGGTCAGAGTCCTTCAGATATTAAGCTATTCATGATGTTGGGGATGCTAGCGTGTTCCAGTATTTGCAGGTATTTTACATTTGATGTATTTGACATTTTGTTGATAGTCTTGGCTTTGGTTTGTGTGTTTGATTTGGGTTGTTGTATGACCAGGTGATGGGAGCTCGGTTGATGTGTATTGGCCGAACTCAGGAACTGGTCATCAAACCGCTCTAGTCACTGTTTTACTGGTTTATTGGGCTAACCGGTTTAACTGGTGGTTCAACTGGAAAAATCGTTTTAGAATAAAATAATATATAAATTATAAATAAACATCCTAAAATAACTTCCAAATTTAAAACACTACACAAAAAATTATCAATCAAAAAGGATTTCAGATTAGCCAGATTAACTTTGTGATAAAGTACCAGAAATTTATTGGATTTCAAACTAATAACATATATTTTTTCATCTTTACAGATGATATTAAATTCCGTATACATATACTATATATGGGTTTATTTTTTATTTTTTGGACCGAGTATTAGAAGCATTAATTATCACACATTGCACTCTTTCCCGCTACTGTTTATTGAGCTTAGCCAATAGCACTTTCAAGTTTCAATTCATCTACCAATTAGCAGTGATTTTCTAATAACAAAGTAAGAAACCAATTAGTTGTTTTTGGTCTTTCATCATGTATGTAAGTATGTTAATTAACAGGGACAAAGCAAGGTTCTGAATAACAAAATTGTTAGCACAAAAATTAATAAAGATTAATAAAGATAAACATAAGACTGATTATAATGAACAAGTAATAGTTTCACAATTTTAACATGGCCTGAAGTGATCTTAGTGGATGATCATGAACAAACTCTGCTAAAAAACAGGATGAAAAACCAAAAAGAAAGGAAAACTTGGAAGTTGGAATGCTAGAACACTGTAATTGCTATTTAGAAAATCAATATAGTAACAATGTTATTGAGTTTGCACATATATGTTCAAGACTCATCCCAAGACTCCTTTTTAACAAAACTAATCTCAATTGATATACCAGATATATATTTCCGATAACTAACAGAACTTAATTTTACTAAGTGATTTCACTATCTTGTGTACCCTTTGTCAAGTATAAATTAACTAATTTAGTTAATACACAGCTCCAAATACAGCAAGTAATGCTTCATACACTCCTCAATAACAGTGAACTATGCTTCATAAACAACTCAAATTGTCAAAATCAGATTTCAAGAAATACATAATTTATCAAGCATGGCAAAGCTAAGTTCTCAAACAAAATTTTAATTGAACACAGAATCACAACATAACAGAGCATAAAATACAGCAGAGTATATCACAACAGCATTGAGCAAAGCTAATCAATAATCAATTAAACATTCAATAATTAATCAATAATTCAATAATCAATATAATATCTGAACAAAAAATAAAAACAAAAATAAAAACAAGCATTAGCAGTGAGTAGAGAAGCCATTGCCTTCTTCGATCTGAGCAGTCTGGGCAGAGTATGAAGAAAAGTGGTTGAGCACGATGGACGACGGTGACCAGGTGACAAGCACGATGACGGACGGCGGTAGAAGCGTGGCTGAGCAGAGGTAGACCAGACGCCGGACGCGGAGAATAAGGAAGAAGCTGTGATTGGTGAATGAGGAGAGGAGTTGGAGACTTGGATCACGACGACGACGACCAGACAAGGACAGAAGCTCCTGAGCGCGACGGACGGCGGCGGAAGCTATTGTAAGCTAGGGTTTCTTTTTGGGGGAAGATAGCTTCGTTTAAGAGAGTGAGAGTTGAGAGGAGTTGGAGTGAACAGAGGTTGGAGAGCTCAAGAACGACGATGGCGCGACGAACGGCGGCAGTGTCTCCATCCTTGCAGCAGCGGTGGAGGCTACTGCTAGGGTTTTGTTTTTTGTTTGAGAGTGAGTTTGAGAGGAGGAGAAGACTGAACGCCGAATGCTTTCCTTTGTTGTTTTTATCTGAAACCCAAAACGGCACCGTTTCAACAAAACCGGCCGGGTTCTGGTTCGGTCTGACCGGCTGATTCTCGACTGGTTCAACAGTTTTTAGGCGGTTTTTAAATTAGCGGTTTTATAAGTTAAACCAAATCGTAAGGAGTCCCAGTTTACGGTTCAACCAGTCGAACCGGTCGGTTCAGTTCAGTTTTCAGAACCTTGGCTATGAGTGCTTCATATTCTACTTGGTTATTACTTGCAAGGAAAGTAAATTTTAGGGATTGATCTAAAGCTGTCCCATGTTCATCCTTAAGCAAGATTCCTGCTCTAGATCCCTTACTGTTTAAAGCTCCATCGACGTATAGTGTCCATTTGTTATCTATGGAACTGGATTCTTCTATGGTGAGTTCTGCAATGAAGTCGGCTAGCACTTGAGATTTTATGGCTCCTCGGGATTGGTACTGAATATCATATTCAGATAGCTCGATCGACCATTTAATTAGCCTTCCTATCAGCTCAGGTTTTGTCAGAATTTGCCGTAGGGGCTGTTGACTATGGTATGGCTTTGGAAGTAGTGCCGCAACCATCTGGCCGTTGTTACCAAGCCCAAGGCGAGTTTTTCTAGTTTTAGGTATCTGATTTCAGCATTCTAGAGGGACTTGCTAACAAAGTATACGGGGTGTTGTTGTTTTCTTGTCTCTGTTACCAAGACAGAACTAATAGCATGATTAGTAACAGATAAATAGAGGTATAGTGGTTTACCTACTTCTGGTGTTTGAAGTATTGGTGGTTCTGATAGTATAGTCTTAAGCTCAGCGAAGGCTGCTTCACATTTCTCGGTCCATTCGAATTTTTCTTGTTTTCTTAGAGTCTTGAAGAAATGATGTGATCGGTGAGATATGTAGGGTAAATCTGGCCAATGCTGCTAGCCGACCAGTTAATTGTTGAACCTCTTTGATCGTTTTTGGGCTTCTCATATTTAGAATCGCTTGGCATTTTTTAGGATTGGTTTCAATACCTCGGCAGGTGAGCATGAAACCGAGGAATTTCCCCCCTTGTACTCCAAAGGCGCATTTCTCAGGGTTGAGTTTCATGTTGTACATTCGAAATTGTTGAAATATTTCCTTTAAGTCTTTGATGTGATTTGCTACATGCAGTGTCTTTGCCACCATGTCGTCAACATAGACTTCTATGTTCCGGCCAATTTGGTTTGCAAAAATTTTATCCATTAGTCTTTGATATGTTGCAGCTGCATTTTTAAATCCGAACGGCATAACCTTATAATAGAAATTTTTATTGTCAGTAATAAAAGCAGTCTTATCTTGGTCATCCGAATACATTAGTATTTGGTTGTACCCAGAATAGGCATCCATAAAACTTAAACATTGAAAACCGGAGGAACTGTCAACTAGTTTATCAATGCATGAGAGGGGGTCTGTGTCCTTCGGACAGGCCTTATTAAGGTCTGTGTAGTCCACACACATCCTCCACTTACCGTTATTCTTTCTTACCATTACCACATTGGCTAACCAAGTGGAGTATCTGAGTTCTCTGATGTAGCCAGCATTGATGAGCTTTTGGGTTTCCTCTAGGGAAGCTGCCCTTTTATCTGCGCTGAGATGTCTTTTCTTCTGGGCTATAGGTTGGATCGATGGATTGATTGTCAACTTGTGATAGATGACGTTGGGATCTATCCCTGACATATCTGTTGGAGTCCACGCAAATAGATCAACATTTTGTCTTAATAGCTCGGCCAGTTGTTCTCGTTTTTCATTTTTCAGCGCATTGTCGAGGTACGCATATTTGCCTTCCTTGGTTGCTAGTTGAACTTTCGTGAGGTCGTCTATTGGCATCGGTCATTCTTGATGGTTGGTCCGAGGATCTAAGTCAGCCAACGGAGGTAATTGTTCCGAGTTGTATACTGCTTGAACATACTGTTGCTCGGGCTGTTTTGAGTATTCGTTCTTTAGGCTGGCGTTATAGCATTGCTTGGCTTCTCTCTGGTCTCTATGAATTGTTACGACTTTGTTATCTTACGAGAGAAACTTGACACACAAATGCACAGTAGAAATGATAGCATTGAATTCATTTAAGGAAGGTCTACCAAGAATTATATTGTAAGGACTTCTGCAATCAACAACCAGATGTTGTATGTCTACAGTTTTATAGTCAAGATAGTTTCCAAGTGTTGTTTGTAACCAGATATAACCTCGGATAGGAACTTGCTCACCTGCAAAACCTACCAGTTCCCTGGATGATAGTTGGATGGCTTTGTCACTTAACTTTATTTTCTGAAATGTTGAGTAGAATAGCACGTCTACGCTACTCCCTGGATCCATCAGGACTTTCTTAACCAGTGGCTCTTCGACCTGTGCAGAGATGACTACAGGGTTGTCGAGGTTGCAGTCGGTTGCCTTATAGTCCTTGGGGAGAAACGAGATCTCCGGTTTGTCTGGGTTGATGGGTTGGGGCGAGGCTGATCCCGTCACTGTCATCATAGCTCGGTAGGATCTTTTTCTAGCCGAGTTTGTGCATCCTCCTCCTATAAAACCACCATAAATATAATTTATTACTCGACGGGGAGGATTAACATCTTCGTCTACCTTTTTCCTTTTATCTCAGGGATTATCGGTTGTTTTTTAATGTTGGCCGAGGTCTTCTGGATTCCGCTTTCTTCTTCGAGTATCAATGTATTTGTCTAGTAGGTCTTGTCGAGCCATTTTTTCAAGAAGATCTTTTACTATAACGCAGTCATCCGTCGTATGTCCATATTTCTAATGGAAGGTGCAGTATTTGGACTTGTCTACGTATTGCTGGTCTTGGTATGTGCCCGCTTTCTTCTTCGGCATAGGATTGGATCGTGTTCTTTGTTTATAAACATCATCATAGAACTTTGTGACATGGATGTTTGGATCACCTATTCCTACATAGGGTTTTAGAGTCGTCGGTAGGGTGAAGTTTTTGGGCATCTCAAAGCTCATAATCTCCTTTGTGAAAGGGTTGGTTCTTTTGATGGTTGTTTTCGAGGGATTGGGTATAGTATGCTTTGCCTCTGATGTGTGTTCATCATTGTCGTCTTTGTTTTCAGCATTCTTGTGCTCCCCTCCTTCGCTTTGACTGTTCTGCTTCTGACGTAAGAGTTCGGCCATTTTTAGATTCTCTGCCCTGAGGGCTTCATTGATGGCCAAGAGCTCGACCGAATTAGGATTTGAAGGGGCGTGGCTGTGAGCGTCTGCCATTTGTCGAGACCTGCAAGAAAAAGAAAAGAGGAGAGCACAGAAGGTATAAAGAGTTGTGTGGTTAGAAAATTCCGGCCCCACGGTGGTCGCCAAATGTTCCTGTGTGAATAAATATCTCTGAGGTATAGCTCGTTCTGTTGGTGCTCGAACTTGCTTTCCTTGGAGTGGTAGTGAGGAACGTTGTCTCCTTGTGAGGGCGGCGGCGTTGGACACCTGCAAAGGGACTCCAATACTCAAGTAAGTAAAAGTATGAGTGTATTCAGAATAGAATGGAATGAATTGCGTATCTGTGACTGAGTGAATCATTAGTATATATTATTCTGAAGTGGTTATTCGTATCCTTGTTGTTGGTTTTACAGAATCTTTTGTTAGTGCTCCGAAATTTGAAATTCGAGTGGTTTAGTTGGAAAGATTTTCGGGAGTTATCTCTTTTAATGGTTTTCGATTCCAAATTTTTTTGGATTAGGCCGATTTTGGTGGTAACGGATCAACATATAATTTATTTATGGAAATATTAACTTTTTTTTTTTCTCGATAATGAAAAAAATATGAATTCTTTTATATACTAAATTATCTAAATATATAAATTATATCTATATGTGCATTATTTTTTTTATTTTATTTAGGCTAAGAAAGTTGCCCTTGAGTTTTTATGCGTATATTTTGTTCTTTTTCTTTACACGAAAAAATAATAAATTTTTTTGTTTATTTATGTTTAATAATTTCTCAAATCAGTAAGTATGTAATTCATATAATTGTATTTAACCATATTAGGTGTATTAAAATCAACAGTAAAAATTAGCCATTCAAATAAAATACATATTAGAATATAAAATATATGTTAAAAATTAGTTAAATTATATATATACAAATATATAATAATTAATTTTGATAGTTAATTTTAGTGTGTAAATAATATTTTTATTTTAATTTTATTTACATAATACATTTTTAACCGTGTATAATAATACAGTACTATCTTCAAAAGAAAGAAGTTACTAATTTGATTGTAACTTATACGCGTCTTTAGCCATGTAAAGGACACACCTATATCCGGAAAGCATTTCAATATTTCATTACATAGCTGTTAATGCTTGTCTCTTAGCTTGTCTTCGCAAGTAATATACTCACTTAAACGATTAAGGAAAATCAAGGAAATCGTACGTCTCAAATGGAACAGTCGCCAAATTAAAGCGAAGATATTCATGTTAAGATATGATTTTAGCTAATTTTACAATAAGCGCCGAAGCCCCAACAATGCATTCAGACGTAAACGTATAGCGCGGGATAAAGGTCAAGGCGTTGGAGTTGTATTATCTTGTACTATTTAAAGACAACTAAGTGTTTAATTTATACTTAATATTTAAGAATAAAAAAATTAGTAGCTTAAATATTTTTTTTATAAATAGTTTTTATTTGTTCATCAACAATAATAGGGCATAGCTAGTATGAGAAAAGGTAGTTGTTAAAAACAAATCTTTATAATAAGCATGATTGCTACTGATCAAAATTTTAGAAGAAAAACTTCACTTCAAAAGAAACATTTGTGTGCTCCTAAAATAATATACTCAACATGTACTTTTAAAATGTTTATAATTATTTATTTTTATTTATAGTATTTGAAACATATAAATAAAATAAAATAAGTAATGCTAAATACAATATAAGAACATAGAAGTATTTCAACGCTAAGGAAACTATAGGTCTAACCGACTAACTTATTCGAAACTGCAAAACAATTTTCCCATTTGATAAACTAATATTATTGAAAAAGTATAAGAAGTTAATGGAGTACTTATATAATATGTATAATAAAGATTTTTAGAGATATTTAATTCAGTAGAATATCATATATTTATTATTTTTAGTACTTTGATAATTATTTTAAATAGTATAGATATATTGTGTTTAAAAAATTAGTAATATTTTATTCTAAATATTTATTTTTTAATTTATATTAAACTAAATAAATAATTTATTGTATACATAAATACATTCTACAAATATTCTATTAACTCCGCAAGATTCAATATTATATTTTCATAATCATGAATATCATTAGTAGTTAGTACTATGATAGAGGGCAGATATGTCATTTAACAATTCCGCGTTAACAGAGACAGATTGCATCAGTTGCACAAAAATACACAGGACTATCAAGTGAATAAAGACAGTACGTAACAGCAACAGCACCAGATGCAAAGAATAAATAGCGTAAACGTCACTGAACATGACCAATGACACTCAACACCAACAAGATTCAACGAAGAAACATTCCAACTCCCGAATTACTCTCTCTCTCCATCTCTTTTTATTTCTTTGCCAAGGCACAGTTACACAGAAAGATGGACAATGGCGGCAATGCCAATAAGAGCAGCTACGACGACATAAACGGCAAGATAATGCTGATATCAATCATCATTGTCTCCCTCGTTCTCACCATAATGATATGCTTCCACATCTACGCCCGCTTGTATCTCCGACACTCTCGCCAACTCCGCCGCAATAATCATAGCATCCGCCGGAACGCGCACCACCACCCTCACTTCGTATTCTACGTGAACCCCGCCGTCATGTTGGCCTCCCGCGGCCTCGATGCCTCCGTGATTGCCTCCCTTCCCGTCTTCACCTTCTCCCGCAAGACCCACCCTCACACCGTCGACTGTCCCGTTTGCCTCTCGGAGTTCGAGGAAGGGGAAACGGGTCGGGTCTTGCCCACGTGCAACCACACCTTCCACACTGAATGCATCGATATGTGGTTCCACTCCCACTCCACCTGCCCACTTTGCAGGGCACCCGTGGAGACTCCGAAACGACCCGATTTGGTTATAACTGTGGGCCATTCTGAACCAGGTTCGAGTTTTCAAGGTGATGGACTGAACCAAACCGGACCCGTGGTTTCTCCTAGTTTGGTCCCAAAGGATTCTTCGTCGATTGTGAATGTGAGCGTTGAGGTGCCCGCAAGAAACGAAGATTATGGTTGTCAGTCGCCGTCGTCTTCATCGTCGTTTCGGTCACCGGTGGGTCGCATGAAGAGGATTCTGAGCAGAGAGCAAAAAGCGAGCACAGTTGGGTGCAGCTCCACGGCAGAGGAAGGTGTACGATCGGAGACTCAGTAAGTTGGTGAGGTGACGTGGCGTTATTGGAATCTAGGTGGTAGATTCATATCCAAAACGATAACACGCTAGAATCGTAGATACTAGTATTATACTACCGTACTACCAATGTATTTTTTCATTTCATATATATTCTTTTTATTATTTTTACATTATTTTCTCATTGTATCATAATTCATAAGAGCGAAATTCCTATTTTCTCATTGTATCATAAGAGCAACATTAGGAATTTTGTATTGAGAAAGTTTAGGATCAATATTTTTATTAAAAGTTAGTCAATATTTAATTATAAAAAAATAAATAATTTTATATTATTATTAAATATTATTTTATATTATTAAAAATATTGATAACAATTAATTGATAATTAAATATCACAAATTCTTTTGATGTTTAGTACTCCTCTTTTGTATTTACTGACCGTTTGGTACTCCTCTTTTGTATTTACCGAGTTAGGGATAGAACAGCATATTCATTCTTTAGTTTTCTTCATTAAAAGTACATGATATTCAGCAGTATGTATACTATTTCATTTAATTTTGTTATATTAAAAATTGTCTTTGTTTTAAATTATTACTACTGGTTAGTATATTTTTTTATTTCAATCTGGTACGTGAAGAACTTATCCATTATAAATATGAATTTTATTTAAAAATTTATTGTTAACGAAATTTAAATTTTTAATACTTACTTAAATAGATTAATGAGATTAATCCAAGTATGTTTATTAGTTGATATATTGATAAATCTGTTCAATTAATTAAGCTCTCAAAATACTATGGGCTAATGTGCTACACCATAAGATTTTACATTAAAATATTATTTTATTACCTCTTTAAATAGAGATTAATAATATTATTTTAATTTTTTATAATATTATTTTTTACATATTTTTTATATTATATTTTGTATAAATTTATAAAAAAAATTGTATTATTAAAATAGGAATTGGATTATTATCTTTTCTTTAAATAATTGACCAAAATAAAACAATAAATAATATGCTTTTTATTTTTAATATTGGAATTTTAGTAGTATTTTTTAATAATGTGAAAATTTAGTGTGTTTTTTATTTGTATAGATATCACAAATTTAAGGGTCAGATTTATAGTTTTTAATTTTTGCTTTTTAAAAATACAAAATTAAAGGGTCTGATTTATATCGTAGTATTAAAAATTTTCTTAAACATACTAATCGGACCCTCTGATTTGTTTGAGAACGAAAAAAATTTATCTCATCACAAATCGAACGCTTTGATTATTTGTTCATTATGAAATTTTAGTCCTTCCATTTTTTAAATTCGAGAGTCCGATTTATTATTTAAAATTAAAAAAATTAAATCTATATAAAAAAACAAACCAATTAATCATAACACTGAATCACACATAATTTTTTTATTTTAAAAAAATTAACCTAAATAATACTCTTTATGAAAAGTAATTGTATCACAACAAGAAGTTACTTGGTTCAATAAGAGAAATATTAAAAGATTAATATTGTTCATTAATATTAGTTAATATTTTAAATTAATACTTTAATTTTATATTACTAAAAATTTAAAATTTAAAATTTAATATTTAGAATATAAATTAAATATTAATAAAAAATAATAAATTTTTTTAATCGTATAGTATTGCTCTTTCAATAATGATTATTAATGTATAAAATATTGAAAATTGGTTAAGGTCCCTAATCATATTGGATATACTTAGTTCTCACCAATAATATTTGGCTCATAATTTGAAAATCATAAATTTTTTTAGCTTTATTAATGTATTAGTTTTTATTTTGTATTTTTAATTATTACTAAAATAAATAAATAAATAATTTTTTATATAATAAAAAGGTAATTATAAATATTACATATGTAAAATTATGAATATTAAACTAAATAAAATAATTTTATGTTATTATTTTCATAAGAATACTCAGAAGTCCTAATTTGTAGATAAATTCTTTTGTCTCTGATTCGGCTCTCTATTTTTTCCATTACTGCCACTATTCTTATTTTCTTTTACTAGAAAATTAATCGTAACTAAAAGGTTTATCAATTCAATTTTCAAATCCTTAACAAAAAATCAGTTAATTGATAATTAAAGAAACAAAGTGAAATGTTATTAAATGAATCTATATAGTGCAGTTTTTTAAAACATTAATTTTAAAAGGGAAAGTACGAGGAGTCAATGGAATATTTACACAATATGTACAATGGAAGTTTAGAGAGTATTAGAGATATAATCATAGTGTTACCTTTTCTCATTAGCTGAAGCTTTTGGGATGAGTGGTATCATGCATGGTATTAAAGCGCTAGATTCGAAAAGTTAAGAGTTTGAGTCTTGGTGAACTCTAAAATCAATTTAAGTTTTTGGGAAGATGTTTATTATCGCTAGCTAGTACTCGGATGATTATTCTAGATAGTATGAGAGATGTTTATTTTGTAACTCAATAGCTCATTGTACACATTATACAAATAATCCATTGTCTCTCTAGCGAAATTCATTTCAAAAAGTTGAACCGAAAGTTTATGCTCTAATGAATGTTATTACGACTTCAATTAGATTTGACCTTTTCTCTGATTTGCTTGGCTAGGTCAAGAAAATATATAAAAACTTTGACAATCATCTTTGTCGATCTGTCTCATACTCACATGCATGCACTTGTTTCCAGAAAAATATCCAATCATCATTTTGTGCTTTATACACGGTTTCTACTATTTTAAACTTTACAACTTGCAATAGCACACAAGACATAATATCTTTAGAACTTCATGAATCATTCCACTACCAATTTAACGTAACAATAGGATAGGTCTGGACTTATGACTGTGACCCGATGGCTAGGAGTAAGAAAATGGTGGGTGATTTAATTTAATAAAATTGGACACACAGCGCATGAGGTATCTATCACGCCAATAAACCAAGAAGCACGCAGTATGTGTTATGTATAATATATACATATATCAACGTGTATATTAAAATTAGGTATTAAAATTAATTATTAAATATAAAATATATGTTAGAATATAAATATATATTAAAAATAAATTAAAATATATATATATATATATATATATATATATATAAAGTATTGGAGATCAAGAAATCATCAGCTAAGTTATAATAATTTTAATTAATAATTATTAATTTTAAAATTTTAAATTAAAATTTAAATATTTAACCGCATTAAACATATTTCAATTTAAACAATAAAGATTAGGCAAATAAGGCAACAAAAACTTCTCCTAAACGTCTCTATCTCTCTCTGATTACGAGATCTCCACATCGCAGTTTTCGAAGTGCCCCAACTCCCGTTGCACAAACCGCCCACATCGCCGCCTCTACAGTGCGCCATACTCGCACCTATGCCGCTTGCATGTGGCATCCTCGCCACTTGTATTCCCAGGCCAAGCCCGCGTTTGCGCCGCCGCAACCTCCACTCCGACGATCTTTTGGGGAGTGCCAGTGTCTTCCACAATGAATTTCTGTCACGGTAATGCGTGCTTTGTATACGCAGTTTTCTCCTCCACAAGATCACCGAAGTGCGCTCTTTCTATCTCGTTTTCACTTTTTCAATATGATCAAAGACACCTCCATTAAAAAATATATGTATAAGAAAACATATGTAGGAGACACATTCACAAAGATATTTTCATTAGACACAATCATAAAAAATACACGGGCCAATTAAAAAAACACTTCTATTAAAAGTCCGGTGCAACGTGTGTGAAGGCCAAACAGCGGCGACGGTGACCTCTGTGTGGGGCGGCAATGGTGGCGTTGAACACGACTAGGGGTGTTCGCAGTGCGGTTTGGTTCGGTTTTTTAAGGAAAAGCCATTCGATCCGATTGTTTAATTAAGCTGCGGTTCGGTTTGGTTCGGTTTTTTTTTCAAGGTCATCCGAACCAAACCAAACCAATTAAAATCGGTTTGGTTTGGTTCGGTTTGTTCGGTTTTTTCAATCAAATAAAAAAAATTTCTACCATACTATTATGCAATGTCATAAGATTGAAATCAACAAGCCAAAATATACAATAGCTAACAAAGTCTTGATCTAATGAAATATAACGACAATAGAATTCAAATACGACAATTAAAGAAGTTTAATAGCTCAACAGTCAACACAACTGAAAATAAAAATAAATTGTCATTAAACTGATAGCAATTAGCAAAGTTATGGTGTCTTCTCCAACAAAATAGCTAAAACTTCATAATGCAAACCAACCTGAAATAATAATAAAAAAAAGAATTACATAATAAGAACAACAAGAACAACAACAATAATAATTATAATAATAATAATAATAATAATATAAGGAGAACAATTCATACCATAAAACTTGACAAGATGTACTTTAATCAGACTTAACACCAGAATCTTCTTCATTGGGATCACGAGTGGGTGCAACTTCTACAAAATATATAAAACAAGAAACAATCATAACAAATAATATATATTAATAAAAACTAGATTAAAATAAAGAAAATTATAAGTAGAAACTTAACCATACCTAATTCTAACTTCTCCAATTCCTCGATGAGTTCCTCAAGGACAAGTTTTGGAGAGTTTCGGAGCCAATTTTGGGTACAAATTAATGCTTCAGCTGTCATCGGAGTTAGAGAACTCCTATAATTATTCAACACCCTTCCTCCAGTACTAAATGCCGATTCTGAAGCAACTGTGAAAACTGGCATGGCTAAGACGTCTCTTGCAATCCCCCCAAGAATTGAAAATTTAGTGGAATTCACTTTCCACCAATTTAGAATGTCAAATTGCACGCCATTCTTCTCTAATGCCTCCATAAGATATAACTCCACCTCATTCTTGTTAACACTCTCATTGAATTGCATTTCCTTCTCAAATTCCATAGCAAAAGAAGTTTCATGTGCCTCAAGCTCTTGTGTGCTAATTTCAGGAGGATCTTGCCGAGTAGACCTTTGATAGTTACCACCAAACAGCCTGTAGCTATCAAACACCTTGAAAAGCGTCTCCTTCACCTTTGAAGTTAAAAATTCAGCATCTTCTTTGTCATACAACTTTTCAAAACTCCACTTAATCAATTGAAACTTATACCTAGGATCAAGAACAACTGCAATGAAAATCATCATGTTTGTATTCTTTATATTTCTCCAATACTTATCATACTTGGACTTCATTTTCTCAGCCATGCTTGAAAGTACCGTATCTAAGCTTCCCATCCAATGCTTAAGTGTAGACAATATTTTACAAAAGTCATTAAAGTGTTGAGAAGATGTCACAAACGTTGAACCAGAAACTTTGTTAGTAACCTCATAAAATATTTTTAAAAACTTGACAAAATGCCTTGCATTCTCCCAATCCTCAGACCTAGGAATCCCACCAGCCATCATAGCAAACTCAAAATCTCTCTCCCCCAAACGTTTAAATGCCTTTTGAAACTTCAAAGCACTTTCAAGCATTAAAAAGGTAGAGTTCCACCTGGTAGGAACATCTAAATGGACAATGCCTTTTTTCAGAATTCTAGCTTCCTTAATCATAGTTTTAAACCTCTCAGTACGACCAGGTGATGCACGCACATGCCGAACCGCATTTCTAATCTTTAAAATTGACTCATGCATTTCTCTCAACCCATCATTCACAACAAGATTTAAAATATGAGCACAACATCTAACATGTAAAAACTCTCCCCTTAATGGATGTGAGTTCCAATCCTCCATTCTATTTTTCAAGTAAGAAAGTGCAACATCATTTGAACTAGCATTATCAACAGTGATAGAAAAAACCCAGGATATCCCCCAGCTCAACAAACATCTCTCAATCTTCCTACCAATTGTTTCTCCCTTGTGATTCTTGATAGCACAAAAATTCAAGATTCTTTTTTGCAACTTCCAATTAGCATCAATGTAATGAGCAGTAAGGCAAAGATAGTTTAAGTTTTGCACAGATGACCAACAATCAGTTGTCAAACAAACATTTTGATTTGGTTGAGAGAAAACAGACTTCAACTTAATTTTTTCATTCAAATAAAGCTTCCAACAATCCCTAGCAATTGTGAGCCTTCCAGGAATTGGAAACTTGGGTTGCAAACAACTCGTATAATAACGAAAACCCTCCCCCTCAACATGCGAAAAAGGCAATTCATCCACAATAATCATTCTAGCAAGTGCTTGTCTACAACGATCAACATCAAATGACACGGCAGAAAGTGAACTACCTATCCCTTTCCTATCATCTTTTACCACATCTTGAAAACAAAGAATCTTTTGGGTAGGATCTAATGCCTCCTTCGGAAATTTTTTGCATTGCGACAACAAGTGATTTTTCATGTTACTAGTGCCATTTTTATGTGTATCACATGCATAACTAGCCCCACACCAATTACATTTAGCTCTAGGATACTGTGGATTACTAGTTTCATCTTTAGTAAAGTGATTCCATGTCCAAGACCTAGGTCTAGAAGGTTTTCTCTTACCTTCGTCGGTCTCAGTTTCAGCAGAGTCATCAACGGGAGCTTCTTCAACAGCCCGCCTTTTCCCTCGGCCTCTACTAGTAAGCTTCCTTGTGTTTCGTTGAGGAGCTGGCACAGGAGGCAAAGCAGTCGAAGATCTGATGCTTGTTGATTCATTCGGAATAGGAACTGGAGGCAATCCAGTGTCGCCCATATTCTCACTTGAACTGACGTCAAACTACATAAACAAGCAATAACCATTAACCAACAATGAACAAGCAATAAACCATTATACCAACAAATTGAACTTGGCAATAAACAGCAATAAACCACACAATAAACAAGCAATGAACCAGCCCTAAACCAGCAATAAACCAAACAGAATTGACACTTGATAATGTGAACAAGCAATGAACAAATTAAACCAGCAAGGCAGCAATAAACACTAAACAGAATTTACAAATTGAACTTGGCAATGAACATATTGAACTTGATAAATTAAACACTAAACAGAACAAAACTTGATAATCTCAAATTAAACCAGCAATGAACCAAACAAGCAATGAACAAGCAATAAACCATTATACCACCAAATTGAACTTGGCAATAAACAGCAATAAATCAAACAATAAACAAGCAATGAACCAGCCCTAAACCAGCTATAAACCAAACAGAATTGGCACTTGATAATGTGAACAAGCAATGAACAAATTAAACCAGCAAGGCAGCAATAAACACTAAACAGAATTTGCAAATTGAACTTGGTAAATTAAACACTAAACAGAACAAAACTTGATAATCTCAAATTAAACCAGCAATGAACCAAACAAGCAATGAACAAGCAATAAACCTTTATACCAACAAATTGAACTTGGCAATAAACAGCTATAAACCAACCAATAAACAAGCAATGAAGCAGCCCTAAACCAGCTATAAACCAAACAGAATTGGCACTTGATAATGTGAACAAGCAATGAACAAATTAAACCAGCAAGGCAGCAATAAACACTAAACAGAATTTGCAAATTGAACTTGGCAATGAACAGATTGAACTTGGCAAATTAAACACTAAACAGAACAAAACTTGATAATCTCAAATTAAACCAGCAATGAACCAAACAAGCAATGAACAAGCAATAAACCTTTATACCAACAAATTGAACTTGGCAATAAACAGCAATAAACCAAACAATAAACAAGCAAGGAACCAGAAACTGAAAGCCTCTATTTTAGAAGCCAAATTCAAAACTTTGATCCTATAAATGGTAAACATTACTTATAAACTATTTTTCAGGTTAAATTATGTTAATGATTAATTGATTATATTAAAATTGAACTAGATCCCTAACAAGCACCAAGCAGCAATACCAAGCAGCAATACTTATAAACTATTTTTCAGGTTAAAATTAAAACTGAACATTGAACAATAACCATTAACCAGCAAGCACCAAGCAGCAATACCAACAACAAGGCAAGAATGCATCAGTAAAGTTTACCTGAATAGATGGCTCGGGCTCCATATGCACTTGAATCGGTGGCTGGGTGGGAGGCTTTCTGGGTGGAGGCGGCGAGGTCGGAGGTGGTGAGGTGACCCTGCAGAACCCAGAAACGCTGCTGGGTGGAGGCTTTTTGGGTGGAGGCGGTGACGTCGGAGGTGGTGAGGTCGGAGGTCCTGTGGGTGGGTGGGTGACTGGGTCTTCGTCTTCGTGTTCGCGGTGGGTGGGTGACTGCTACCTTCGACTTCGAGTATCAAGGACAAGGAGTGAAGAAGGTGGGTGACTGCTGGCCGTTTGGGTGCGTGGGTGCGTGGGTGGTGGCTCCGATCTGGGGTTTGGGCGGCGGGGTTAGGTTTCCATGGGGGGAGCCGGGGAGGGGAGGGACTCGCGCAGCTGTAAGTGTAACGCGTTTGAGGGTGGGTGGGGGTATGGGGGTGGGGTTGGGGTAGTTTTAATTTTAGGGTTTTTTGAAGAACCGGTTCGGTTAGGGTTTTGGTGGCAAGAATCGAAAACCGAATCGAAAACCGAACCGTAGAAAAATCGCAAAACATCACTTTTTTCGATTTTCTCGGTTTTCGGTTATTTCGGTTTTCGATTTTTTCGGTTCGGTCCATCGGTTTAGTTCGGTCCGGATCGGTTTTGAACACCCCTAAGCACGACGGTGGTTAAAAAAAGTAGAAAAAGTGGTACAATATAATTTTAAATTATGATGAATTTGAGTAATTGAGATGTGTTTTTTGTTGTTTGATAGGCTTTAAAATTCAGTCTTTTTTTGTTGTTTGATGGGCTTTAAAATTCAGTCCAACAAGAATTGACAGGAATTGACAGAATCTTTTTTGGTTACTTAGCAGAATTGTTATGTATAAATATATTAATAGTTAATTTTAATATAGTTAAGTTTAATGTACAAACAATATTTATATATATTTTTTTCTCTTATGGTAGATTCACTACAAGAAAAATACCCATTCAGCCACACTTTTTTTAAGCTACATTTGAAAAGCGTAGCCTATTCTATGAATAGGCTACGCTTTTCTCCATGTTGCCTTTTTATAAGAGAAAAGGATACACAACTGTGGCATCATTTAAAAAGTGTAGCCTTAGGTATTTTAGAAATCACTTATAAAGCGTAGCCATAGGTTGATATCTATAGGTTCACTTTTCGTATCAAAGAGGACGCTTTTAAAGGGTAGCCTATTTATTAAGTTTTGGGTGCATTTTAAAAGTGATGCCTAATGTATCTAGAGCCAAAAATTTGCCACTGAGTGAATTTTTTCCCTCTTAATTTTTTCCTGGCGTAAGGACGCACACTCAGCTCACACTTGGTGAAAATTTTCCTTCCAAGAGAAGAAAACTCTTTCACCTTTCACCTTTCACCTTTCAAAGAAGAAAACCAAGAGTGACCGGTGTTTTCACTACTTCTTCTGTTTGCAGTGGTCTCGAATGAAGGGTTATTTTCTTCTTCCTTACGTTTGCTTTCCTCAGTGAAGGGTTCAGAGAAGAAAACCCTCAGCTCAAACTCAGCTCACACTCAGAGAAGAAAACCATCAGCTCACACTCAGCTCGTCATCACCCTTTCACCTTTCAGAGAAGAAAACCCTCCAAGAGTCACCATTCACCGCGCGAAGAAAACCCTTTCAGAAAACCCTTCTGCATCCCGCGAATCGAAAACCCTCACCATCGCGAAGATCGAACCCCAGTCACCACTCACCGCCACACACCACTCACCACTAACCACTAACCGTCGCTCCTCTTCGCCCTCCTGCACTGATCGTTGCGCGCCGCCCACACCGTCGTCGATCTCTGCGCTTCTCGTCGTCCTCTCTGTGCTCACGTCGTCGATTAGGTATGTATTAATTTTCATTTGATTCTGAAATTTAGGGGGTTTAGGGTTCCGATTTTAGTAACCGGTTTCTGCTCTGTAATCACAAACACAACAACTATGGTCTTGTTTATTTCTTGTATTTCAATTAGAATGTTAAAATTTGAGAGTAACGCATGAGCCAGATACGCCATTTTTGAGCTGAAATCATATTTGGTTTGGGTGACATTTTAAGATGTTTATTTATTTTTCAGGTGACATTTGTACTGAACTGTATTTAGTTAATTAGATTCGAGTAATTTGTTTGGTGTTTTGTTCACGGCATCTGAGGCCAAGACATTCTTTTTTACCATTTGATCACGAAAATCTTCTAAACACTCGAATAGTTTTGATTCCATCCAATACCCAATTCTGTGTTTAGGGTAATCAACGGTGCTGGAGGATTGCTTCTAAACTTATGAATTTAATTAATTTGTTACAAAATTAAATGGTTTGTTGAAGAAAAAGTTTATTTGTCCCATCATGGTTTGGATTTGTGGTTGCAATTCTAGCTGCAGTAAAATTTGCAGTTGATGCTGCTGTAATTGTTGTAAAGGGCTATAAAATTGTAACATCAGTGCCCGTAATCTTGGTTGCAGAGTTTGAAAAAAAGGTTCTGTTTGCTTTACGTTCTTAATTCTTATGGCCAATTTTGACCTTTCAAGAAAGCCGGAGATGTTTGCCGGACTGCAGTTCACCAGCTCTCCGGTCACCAGGTCTCTCTCTCTATCTCTCTTGCTATTTATGTTCTCGCGTCCTGTTTGACTTCAAAAATCTGTGATTGGGGTTTCTATTTGAATTTGATTTGGGATTCAACTCTTATGATTAGAATTTATTGCTGATGATTAAGGTTCTAGTTTTAATTGATTGCCTATTCAGCTGCTGTGTTTAGGAAAGGCGAAGGGATGAGTTTACAAGAATGAGATTGCAGCTTAGAATTCCTGCAATTGAAAGGGTTTTTTTTACATGTGAAGATTCTGTACAGTATTTTGAAAATGGATTTCATATTCTTAAAGGTGAGTAGTATCTAAACATTTTCTTCTAAATTTAATGAACCTACTTTACATTTACTCCATCTTTCTCTTTATGCTGCTCATTTTTACTTAGATTTGGCAAATTAAATGTGCTGCAGTTCTTTCCAACTGCTGAGGAGTCAATGGATTACTATAATGAAAAATGATGTGTTGATGGAAAAGGACTTGTTCTGCCCAGTCAGATTGTAAGGTCAGCTTTGCTATGTGCTAGTTCGGCCGAAAATTGGGGATTCTGGAGTATTACACTCTTGCTTCTTCTTGTTTTATGTCTTACCTCTTACTTTATCTTTTGTTTAGAGGTATGTCAAATATTATATATGGAGGGACCAAATCCAGTTTCAAGTGCACAAGGAAGCACGTCAGAAAATTCAGGTTTGTTCTTATCTTCAGTTGCTGGCTCAGTTCATTAGGAATCTTTTGCATCCCAACAGAGATTAGCAGGCCATAATTTTTTTCTTGATTAATTTTTTCCTTTGATTTTTCATTCATTTTTTTCTTCTCTTCTTAATTTCCATTTCTACTGATGTTCTTATGCGTTACAACAATTTTTTGCTATTTCAATTTATTGCAATTTCTGTCCAAAAATTAAAAGAACTTTTGTTATTTGTTCTTATCATAAGTTGATCCCTTTATTGTATAATAGGACATGGTTTGCCTGTTCTAAATAAAGAAGGTAATCTGGCATCTCTAGATACTGATGAAGGAGGTTGGGTCTTCGATTCTTCATCTTCTGAGGTACAAATGTTACATCGAGTTATCCTATATTCCTTGTATCTACTGGTTTTGTGGAGTATTTAGTGGAATTGATTTTAGAAAATGATATTGAATTGGTAAATAATTCTGGTATGACAGTGTTACAATACGCTGCTTATAGTTGGGATGAGAATATTAACATCAAGATTGCAAAATGTTGTGTTTGTAATTGAGAGGGAGTGAACTTTTCAATTATGATTTCTTTTGTATATAATAGGTTCAATATCCTGGAGTTCAGCATATCATAATGATAGATATCCATAACTTGCAAGCATTTGCTTTGTACATGCAAAAGACAGATATCAAATTTGATCTATGTTCAATAACAACATAAATGGAAACATAGGTGAACTTTCTTTTCTGATTATATTGACACTTTGTTGGTTCACACCTCATATATATTCCACACTTCCACAAAATCCTACATTTTATCTTAGAATATTATAAAATTTCATTCGAGAGGTTGATTTAACTGGAAATTATCTATGGCAAGTTTATCTTTAACTTGGATACTCCTTGGTCATTCAGATTTCTTCAAGGACTTGAAACAGATTCAGCAATTGTGAAAAAAATCAGACAAGCGATTGACAACCAAACTGAAGTTACTGTACAACTCATTAATTATACAAAGACCGGTAAGCAAGTCTAATGTTTCTGCACAGAAAACTAATTTAATAGGCAAAGTTAATATAAAATGATAGGAAATGTTAGCAATTTTTTCCCTTATTAGCACTATTTAGTTCATTAAAAGGAAACAAAATACTATGAAGCTCGGTAGTGCTGCAGTTATTATTCCTATTATCTTTAACCTACAAAAAGATGTTGCTTTGTTATCACAACATTTTGTATTGTCCTGAATGGAGGAGGAGGAGCTATTTCAGTAGCTCTTGTCTTGAATCAAAATGCTGCCAAGGTAGCTGCGGCTTCGGAAACTGCTGCATTCTCCCAAAATCCTGCACTTGTTCTTGCTCCAGTTATCCCAAGGTATGCCTTTGTTGCTGTTGTACAAAGTCCTTTTGGAGAAGTATTTTCTGATGTTTCTGATGTTAGTATTTCAAATGCCATCTAAATAATACAGTGTCCAAGGCAATGAAAAGAGCTAACTTCTTTTTCATGTGATTGGTTATTTGGATATTATGGGCTTGATTGTGTAAATGTGTAACTATGATGACAGGGTGAAGTGGATGCTGTTTTTGTTCATGCTATACTAGCAGTGTGAAACTTGCAGTGTGTTTAGTGATTCTTTGATAGTGCTAGTTCAGTTGGATTTTTCATTTCTTCTTGCACTGGGATTTCCCTATAAGCCACATGGTTTACTGTTGCATTTGTCAGTTTGTTTTACACTTTGTCTACTTACTTTATATATTCTTTCCCATTTACTGGAATTTTGGTTTGTTTGATTTTCTGGATAGATGTACCGATAATTCACCCTGTTTGCATATTTGTGTTTTGCAGAGTCAACTGAAGGCTAAGTGGGAAGAGTAGAAGAAATTGCTTGAGAAGGCAAGAAATGACGCTGAGAAGAAATATGATGAAATAAATGAGCAGGTTTTCTTTTCACCCGTTTAGTTTGACTGATGCCTTATTCAGTTATCCTTCAGTGTTCTTGTTGAATTATTGTGTCCTAACTTGCTCTTATTGTCTAGTATTAAACTGTTGTCTACCCAACACATTAAAAAATTGTGGTCCATTGATGTGTATATGAGGAATTCATTATTTACAGGACTGTTAATTTATTTGGTATCTTTGGTGAGTGTTGGTTGCAGTTTGCAACCTAAGATCAATTACAGTTAGCAAGTCTAGTTAATCACTGTCAATGTGCAGTCTGTGCCACTGTCGGTGATTGAATGACCTCTTCCTCCTAACTCTGTATTTTCTCTTTATCTTCAACTCAAAATATAAAAGAAATAATGGGTCACATTGTAATGCAATTTAAACAGCATGTCCATAAACTGTATTTGATAGTAGGCAGTAACACTGTTTCTTCCTTATGGCAAGCCCACATAGTGTGAACTGTTTTTATTATTTATATTTTATTGCATTGGTTTCTTTCAAATTACTTGTGTGATTGATGTCATCAACCTCCTTCAGAATAAAATACTTCATAGCCATCTTGAAGCTTTGCATATTCGGAAAGCAAAGAAGGAGCACAATGCTGCTGGTATATCATTTGGAAGTAGTAGTGCAGATACATTTGGTGATGCTGGTCTTCAAACTGTGATGACTTGTCTCCGGAATTCAAAAGAAATTGTAAATACTTTTCATGTTCTGCAAATTTGTTTCGCTTGTATATTTGTATATTCATTTTAAGTTCTCTACTTTCACAGTCAGAAACAGAAGTGTCAGCTTTGATATTAGTAGTAGTAAATTTTAAGTGATATTATGGTTATTTTGATATTATTTAAAGAAATTATTTAGTATAATTATGTATTTATTTTTATTTTATAATATTCAACTCATTTAAATAAAAATGCAGAATTATTATACATGTAATCATATTAACTATTATGTTACATTGATAATTATTAGATAATTATATATATATATATATAGAAAAAAAAATAAGACCTAAGGCTACACTTATATACAGTAGCTATATTATACAAAAAAAAAAATCGAGACCTAAGGCTACACTTATATACAGTAGCTATAGTATATATATATAAAAAAAGAGGGACCTAAGGCTACGCTTATAAAAAGTAGCCATGGTATACAATGTGGCTATGTTTTACAAGTGATGCAGTAGCGTTAAAAAGCGTAGCCTATTCTGGAAGAATGAAAGCTGAAAAGCGTAGCCTTTGGTCCTGGACAGCATCACTTGAAAAGCGTAGCCTATTCCTAAACGCCAAAAGCGTAGCCCTTGGTGCAGAAAAGCGTAGCCTTTGAGAATAGGCAACGGCCGAATAGGAATCACCCCAAAAAGCGTAGCCATAGCCCAAAAAGCGTAGCCGTAGCCTAAGGCATCATTTTTTTTCACTTTTGGCTACACTTTTCAAGTGTACCTGAATGGGTGTTTTTCTTGTAGTGATTTTTTATATTCAATTCAATACTGTGGATGAGAGAGTTGTTCCAATAGGAGTTGGAACTTGTTTATCAATTTCATGATAGGTTAAGGCCATTGAAGCTATCAACTGGTAGAGAGGATAATCTTGTTTGAAAATTTGATAATAAAGGTTTTTTTACTAATTCTTTTGTGCAGGTGTTGCAATCGGAGACTCTTTCGAAAGAGATTACGAGCTATAGTTTCACAAGTTCGATTTGAAAAGAGTTGATCCTCCGAGAATTGAGCTTTTTAGATGGTTTGTTCTAGTCAGTAAGTTGAATATTAAAAAGAGGTTGAGTAGATTAAGCGTTATTCACCAAAGTGATAATATATGTATCCTGTGTAAAAAAGAGATGAAATTTGCTCATCATTTATTTCTGTTATGTGCGTTTACGTGGCAGGTGTGGTGCGCTTTTGGTTGAGGTATTTTTATAGAGCTTGGATTGTCCTAGGAACCATTAAAGACCTATTTGAGAGTTGGACTGGCATGCCTAATAGAAAAGAGGAGCAAAAGATGTGGTTGACTATTTTGTAGTGATTTAGAATATATGGTTGGAACACAATAATAAAGTTTTTAACAATAAAAAAAATAAGTGTTGAAATCATATAAAGAAGGATGATTTTGAGTTACAAAGAGTGGACTAATATTAATCCTATATATTGATTGTTGATGATAATGTTGGGGATGACAAAAAATTAATAACTGTTGTGTTTGAATTTATTTTTTTGTGTGTGTTTATTTGTTGCTCTATTTTAGTGTGTTGAACTTTTTTTATTTAAAAAAAAACATATATACATGTTGAAACTATATTAGATATCTAAAAATATTATAAAGATCAGATAGACAGACATAGCAAATATAAATTCTAATTGGTGTGACCAATGAGATTATTATACATTTTTTTTGAGATTATTATAGAATATGATAATGTTATCTACACTTTAGGGATGATTTCATTACCATTTTTACTATTATCATTTTCTACACGTAAGACCTGGCCTGTGTTCTTTTTTTCTTGTGGCCATTAATTTAAAAAAAAAAACAGAATGAAATTAATATTTTTTTTAACCAGTTATTTTGTTTCTCTATTTCCCTCTCTTGTTAATTAAAAAGTTAGAGTCGCTAATTATTGGAGATAAAATTAATGATAGTGATAAACAAATAGTACCACTCATAACAAGTTTAATTAATCTCCTGAAATAGTGATATAGAGGCTTAAAACGGTGGAGAGAATACGGTTGGTGGCGCCATATGCATGGAGCAAGAAAGAATATTATTGGTGATGCATACAGAGTATACGATTTATTTAATTAAACCAACTTAGGGAAAGTTATGGATGGGAGTGAGAATGATAAGGATGGGAGTTTGAAGGGGCTGTTTGGGCCGAGATTGTAAGGGACCCCAGAATCAACGATCCAAGCATCACGCTCAGTATGGTTAGAGATCTCATAGAACCTTCCAGGGTAGTATAGATCAGCCTCGAGAGAGGTGAGGACCCTAACACCAGGCCATGTGACTCTACCTTTTGTAACAGCACCAGGTCCCCTGTTGTTGTATTCAAGATACGTGCATGTGTCCCTGAACGCTGTTCCCATCCACGGCATGTACCCTTCTGGACTGAAGATATCATCAATATCAGAGTCCATTATCACAACCTTGGAGAACACTCTCCATGGCCTTCCAAGGTACGACACCTTGCGGGGCAAGCTCTTCAACTCTGGTGTGCCCGTGAAGCGGCAGTCCTGGAACACCAGGGCGGTTGGGCTATCAATCTTGGTCCTTCCACCAGCAGTGACCATGCATTGTTGGGTTTCCAGGGGCTTCCTCACAATGAAGGTGCAGTTTTGGAACACTCCCGCTGCGTCACCAAACACGAAGTCAACGGTGCCCGTCACCGTGCAGTCGCGGTAGTACTGCCTCTGTGATTGCACGTATAGCGTGTCTTGGTATCCATCCATGTGGCAGTTGTAGAACACTGCTTGATCTGCTGTCACGCGGAGTGCCACCGCTTGGTGCTTCTCCGCTCCTGCTGTGTTCTCAAACCCAACATTTACCGCCATGAAGTTAGCGGCATTTACACCTGCAAATACAAACATGAATGAATGAATGGTTATATCTCTGACATGAATAAATGATTATATCTCTAATTAATAAGTAAAAGACTCACTGAAAGTTGAGGTGTAGTAAGTCTGGAGACCATCAACATAATTCTTGCTGCCGGAGAATCTAGTCTTTGTGGGGCCATCTCCGATAATGGTGACGTGGGACATGGACTTCTGCAAGTTAACATACTCCTTATAGATGCCTGCCTTGACGTAGATGACGAAACGCTTCCTGTTGTTCTTAGGAACAGTCTGGAGGGCCTCCGTGAGAGTCTTGAAGTTTCCGCTGCCGTCCTGAGCCACAACACAATCGGGTTTCAGATGAGTGGGGTCTTCGAGTAGACTCCTTCGGCCTTGCTCGATCCACGAAGGCAAACCCTCATCCACGTCAGACAGAAGCCTCCTGCCCGCGGGGACTGGGGATGGGGCGGCGGCACTATCCCCGAAGAAGGCATCCAAGTTGAAGCTCTTGTAGATCTTGCTGGCGCCATTGATGATATCCAAGGCGTTGCTGCTTAGCTGGAGAGAGGTGTTCAAAACCTTAGCCATCTCCTTGCCAGCTTCGGTTGGAACGTTCTCGAAGGCTTCCAAGCAAGTTTGCTGGTGAGCGAGTGTACCGGCGATCCAAATCTTGAGGTCGTAAGCGTACTGACCGATCCTTCTCAGCTCGAACTTCTCCATCATGTGAACAGATCTGTGGATATCGTCAATGGCGTAACCAAGAACCTCCTTACAAATATCCAACGCCTGCTTGCTCCTGTCGTCGGTCACCAACTTTTGGACGAGGCTTGAGTCGTTGATCTGATTCTCAATTTCCTCCGCGGTGGCGTTGAAGGCAGCAATGATGAGTTGTTTCGTGTCGGTGGTGCCGTTGGCGGTGGCCTTCTCGAGGCTCTTCTCGCACGTGTCTTTGTACTCCGCTGATTCGCAAATCACATGCACGTTCTTCTGGTTCTTTACAATTGTGTTGGTGCTACTGCTGGTTTCTTCTTCTTCCATAGCGCTCTTGTCAATTCCCACTGCAACGCAAGCAACCATGGCCACGAGAAGAATGGAAGAGACGCTAATCAAGGCGATCCTCTTCTTCCTCTTCTTATCGTCCATGGTGTTGAAATGATCACCCGCCATCCTGAGTGATATATATTGAATTGAAGCTAAGGTTGTGATGCCTACACCTAGCTACGACCTAGGGATGGATATCTACGATGACGAAGATGATATAGAAGAGTAAAACTTGTTGGCCCTTTGGGCTATGGCTTTTCTTTCACAGCCCGAGGGGCTATATTCCTTTCAGGCCATGTGTGCCTTCAATTTATACATACACCATACACCTTCAAATTCGGGATGAAGTTGAATCCGTTGCTAAACTTGGCAAATCACAAACATATATAGCCATTCACTATTTTTCATCCCTCTAATTCTTTAGTAAATTTAACAGTGGTAATGTATAGGACCTCCTTCAATCGTGGACTTACACCAACATTCAAGCTGTCCATATTGCAAATTATGGATAGGTCATGGTTATATATTCGGTTACATGTAACTACTTTCTGATACCAGACTATAGCTAACTGTTAATAATTATGGCTTTTTTAATTGTATATATATAGTAACTTCTCTGTATCATAACAACTTAATCAGTAATATAATATTTAGTTGGAACTTGGAAGTTTCGATCTCAGCTTCTTCTTGTGTATACTGGCCGTTAAATAATTAATTTTTTAGGGGTGTAATTAGGAGAAAATAATTTGCGGTAGTTTGATGTACATGGAATTTAGTATATATATACTTGCTCAAACTTATACTGATGATGAAGCTCTATATCATTATCATTTATCCCATCTCATAAGATATCCTATATGAGTATGAATTTAATTAATTGAAAGTTATTTGAAATTGGAAATTATCATGTTAAGAATCTTATCTACTACACCACTTTGTAGTATATATTGATTATTTTCTTTTAAAAGTAATCATATAGTTGACACAAAATCGTTATAATTCGAAAAGAAGAATAGATCAATCTAATATATATTGTGTGTATCAGCTATTGTTTAAAGGAAAACGAAACAACACTTTATTCAAAAGCAGAAAGAAAAATTTCAGAAAAGTATATATATGTATATATACAGAATAAAATGTCATAATTATTTTTGGATCTATACTATTTCTAGTTAGCTTTTTAGTCCAATATTCTTTATTATCATCATTTTTTAAATAAACCTAGAAATCTAGCATTTAAGTATTGTTTAATTTTAAGTTATTTTATATAGTTTAGTCCTATAGAAGCTTTTTGCTAAATGAAAAATAAACAATAATAAGAAGGTATATATTCACCGTCCCTCTAATCATTAATTAGCATCTTCAATTTATCTTATTCTCAAATTTGATCAAGAGAACCTTCATCGATCTTATACGTATACGTATTAGTATTACGTAACACAAATACCCCCAAACAATTTAAGTGATAAATACGAATAGAGTTCCGTTAGGGAGACAATGGCTTATTTGTATAATGTGTACAATGGACTATATGAGTTATAAAATGAACATCATTTATATTATCTAGATTCGAGTACTAGGGATAATAAACATCTTCCTAAAAGCTTAAATTGATTTTCAGGTTCATCAAAGATCAAACTCTTGACCTTTCGAATCTAGAGCTCTAATACCATGTCATGATACCACTCATCCCAAAAATTTCAGCTGATAGAAAAATATAACACTAATGATTATATTTCTAATACTCCTTAAACCTCCATTGTACATATTATACAAATATTCCATTGGCTCCTTATACTTTTCCTGTTTTCCATACGAATATATTCTATCTAATACTATATATCCGTCAAGTCTACTGATAAACATACCATAATGAAAAACTCAACTTAATTAAGTTCGCTATAATCATTTCTAAAATTAATATTAAAAAGATAATAATTTAATATATAATATTTATAATTATATACTTATTACATCTAATATTATGCATACTACAAATAATAATAAAAAAAAAAAAAAGCAAACTATGACTACTTTTGTCCCTCGAAACTTTGGCCCCCTAAACATTTTCGTTTTATAATATGGAGAATGATAAGAGTTAACGTAATATTTGTAATGTAAGAAACAGAAAAGTCGACTAATATTAGTTTAGACATATATATATATATAAAATAAATCCCATAAATAAATTGAATGAGTTTTAATTTTATATAAATATTTTAAATTTAATAAGTTTATATACATATCTTGTTTGTATATATTTATAAAAATCGAATTAATTGAATTCGAATTAACATGAAATATAATAAATTGAATTGATTATATTCGAATTAGTAATAAAACTCATTGATGTCAAGTGTTTATATACTAAATCGAAACAATGAGATTCGATTTAGAGTCCATACTAAATTGAAATAATTAAATTTGATTTACAGCCCATAATATATCGAATCAATTGAGTTCGGTTTATAGCAAAATGAGCCTATGGTAAATCAAATGTAATAGATTCGATTTAGTTTTGGTGTACCTGTATATACAATTTGAATTCACTTGCTTCGAATTATAATTCAAAATTTTGTCCCCCTCTCAAACCCATAAAAGAAGAAAAAATTAGGCTACAACACCACAATATTCTTAACTGCGGATATGAAAAAAGACTCGAATCATATATTTATCAGTTAGACGGAATTGTTCATGTTGCTAGTAGTATCAATGAAGAGGTTGATGAGTAATATTAATTTTGTTCTAGATAGATTAAAAATGTTGGCAATGTTAATTCGCTTAGAGTATTTGATTATAAGCGTTAGTTACAAATGTTAGTTAGAGTAGGTTTTAGTAGTTTGTTAGAGTTTTAAAACTACAAATGTTACTTAGACTAGTGATTATAAATGTATGTTAGAGTAACAATTAGATGTTTTGTTAGAGTAAGTTATAATAAGTGTTAGATTGATTAGTGAGTAGAAGTTTAGGTAGATATTATTTTAAGTTAGAAGTGTCCATGATAATAGGGACGATATTAGAATTTTCATTTTGAGCAATCGCAACCAGCAATATTTTTTCATATTTTTCGTACAAGTGGGTCTCATCAATACTAATTAGTGGTTTACAATACCTGAATGCCTACGGTGAGAACGACCAAAAAAGTCGATAAAAATATGCTGATGATTCGTCAATTTGGCTTTCAAGTCCTACAAGACTCCTCTCGACGTCTTCAGTACTACAAATACTATTTGGCATCGTTATCTGCACACCTAGTATCCATCTTGACAATTTATTGTAGATCTCTTTTCAATTCCTATAAATCTTCGTAATGGCCTTCTGCTTAGCCAATCAAACTGTAACATCTCGAGTTTTTAAAAATTAAATAATGAATTATTTGTAAATTATTATACTTAATTATGATTTTATTTTTAAAAAATTATTTTACCAAAAGAAATTAAATCAATGTTACGAAACTTTGAGTTTAAAATTAATTAGAACTCATATAATTTTCATAATGATTGGACATTTTTTATTTAGAATTTAAAATTTAATAATTGAAAAATAATGAGAATTTTATATGATTTTAAATATTGAGATTTTGAATTTTATTTTTATGAATAAAAAAATTAATTTAATTAATTTTAATTTTTAATTAAAATATTTATCTAAAAATAATTGGTAAGTTGATAATTAAATAGTATTCTTAAATATAATTTTATTGGGTTAAATTTGGTTTTCAATTACTATTCTACCTAAACCCAAATCTTAACCCAAACCCTAATCCTAAATTAAAAAAACACACACGCACCCTCACATTTCACTCCCAGCCGCCACCCTCTAACCCTAGCACACCCCTCCCCAACGGTACAGAGAAGAGAGAAAAGAAACAAAAGTTGCAGAAAGAGAGATCAGCGAGGAAGAAAAAGAAGAGAAGAGAGGAGGGGGCTGTCCTGTCGTCACCTCCGCGGCCCTGGAGCCTATCGAAGTCGCAGTGATCAGGGGTCGTCGCCGAGGAACTGTGAGAGAGAGAGAGAGAGAGCGACATTGAGAGAGACGCCAGCCTAGGACCCTGACGAGCTAGAGGAGCTGCGTCTTGTTGCCGTCGTGTTTGTCGCCGCGGGCTTCAAAGAGAGAGAGAAACGTGTGGCCAGGAAGAGGAAGAGGGGTACCTCGTTCTGCCATTCTTCCCGCTGTTGCGCTGGTTGCTGCTGGAGCTCCATGCCGCCATTCTAGCCGTTGGAAACTACCACTGGAGCCCCTGTCGTCTTGGTAAGCTCTATCCATGTTTCGGATTTCCTCCTTTGTCTGTCGATATTATTATTACCGTGAGGGTTATTACTGAGGTTGTCAGCGAAAAATGGTTACCGTGAGTTACTCTGCCGTTGTTGCCGTCAGTAAAGGTCACCAGAGCTGCTACCACTCCATCCCCGTCTCTTTTTAATCATCGTAAGTATTCTTGTTCTGGAATCCTCGCCGTTATTGTTTCATTATAAGTTTGTTAAAGATTTTGAGGTATTGATAACGTAGGGCCGAGTTTTGGAAATTGCATGTTTGTAATTAAAGTTGTTGCTATGGTTGTAGAAATAATGGAGTTATAGTTACGACTGCCGCTATTGCGGGTCAATAGAAAAAGGAATTTTTGACGCGTTTAATTTGAAAGGTTTCGACTATTCGAGGTAGAGGGTTTTGTTTTAAAATTAAAAGTTTTGATTTAATAATGCCTATAAAACTTATTAAATAGTTGCAAATATGTTATAATAGTTTAGAATAATTAATTGATGAGTTTGATTTGAATTTATGACTGAAATTGTGATTGATTCTAGTGTAGTTTTGTATGGTAGTTGATTGGATGATAATTGTGATAATTTGGTTGAGAATTCTTATTTTAATTGAATTATTATAAGTTAATTATTGAGAATCCTATTATTTTGATAATTGTTGAGAATCTTGAGAATTGTTGAGATAGAGAAATTCGTAAAGGTGATTAAGTCTACTTTTAGGGGAGGTTATATCTGAATTTTTATAAAAATATACAAATTTAATTAAATTAATTGTGTAAGTAGTGCCTGATTAATGAAATTGATAGTTGAAAACGGATATTTAAATACTAAATTGATGCTGGTTATTAGTTGTTACAAGTTTGTAAAGTGAGTATTTTTTAGGGTGTTAAAGTTAAATTTTTAAAGTATTTGAGAATGGACCGAAAGAATGCTTAAGAAAGTTAAGGAAAAGTTTAAAAAAACATACTAGAGTAAAGGTTAAATTGGGTTTGAGTGATAAAAAGATAATTATGTAAAAGCTTAAGATAAGAAAGTAATTACATAAAAGTTAAGGATTAAAGTGCGCTATATATATATATATAAGAGTATAAGTAAAGAAAAGATAAAATTAAGGAAAAGGTTAAAGAAAAAAGTTGAAAAAAAAGTTAAAAAAAGGGGTAAAAATAAGGTCAAGAAAGGTTTGAAGATTTAAGGTTTAAAGAAATGAAGTTGAGGTTTGAGGAATAAAAATTGAGAAAAATATTGAATGATTTGAAAAAAAAAGACATGATATTGAGCACAATCTCGTGAGGAAGGTGATACGTAACGCTCACTGAGATATTTTGCATGAGGCTTAATGGGGACGGCGATACGTAACACCCACTTGAGACCGGAAGGAAGGTTCCCCATGAGGACAATGATACGTAACGCTCATGAAAGGGACGTTGGCTGAGGTAACAATGGCGATACGTAACGCCTATCTTAGGATCACTGTCGGGTATCGGGTAATGAACCGACACGTGAGCTTACGGCCTGTATAGGAATAAACATTCATCATATGCATCTATATGAATTGCTTGGGTGTGTCTTCTATTGTTGTGTTATGTTATCTATAAAATTTTCTGCTATTTGACTTGCGTGAATTGTTTGTATGTTTGTGTTGTGTACTTTTGTTTGTGCTTGTTGGTTTATAAATGTGACTGCGAACTGAATTGATTGAGGATGATTAAATTAATTGAAAATTATTTTAAAGTAATGTAATTTGAAAGAAACTGCTAAATCGTGTAAAATAAGACTCCGAATTTCAAAGGTTTAAAAAAAATAATTATTCTTGAAAGATAAGTGAGCTACGTGCACTTATTCCTTACTTTTATGCCATTCTCATCCTCTATTGAGAACTTGTGGTTTAGTTCTCATCCCAAAATTTTCACCCTTTTTAGTGACACAGGCTTAAAGACACAGTATAAGGCTATAGACGAATAGTGAAATTTGTTTATGAATCAAGTTGCTTTCATCAAGTCCCCTCGTTCTTGTTGCTTAAGATTTTATTTTATACAGAGAGATAGGTATTGTATCTGAGTTTTATTTACTATTATTAATATTTATGTGATTATTATTGTTTGGAGATCTTTGATGAACGATTTTATTTGAACAAAATAAAAACTATTGGCATTTTCTTATAATCGAAAATAAGTTAGCGATATAAAGACTCAGTATTAAATAGTTAATATTAGTAAAGTTCACGTAATATTCTTGATGAGTTTGGAAAACTCTAAATTAAAAATGTGATGATCAAACATTATTAATATTATTAATTTGATTAATTACAAAAATATTAATATGTTGATTAAATTAATTTTTGCAATGCAGGTTTTATTTGGGCCGAAACATAAAAGAAATATTGTAAGCCCAAATCAAAACCAACATTCAGCCTAGGTGTATGTTTCCTATAATATGTGGTTGAAGCAATTTGTGATTACTTGGGACAGAACTCAAACATTGCCATAAGCCCAATCAGTTTGGATGAATCAAAATTTTATTGGGCCAGATTAAATGTTGTTGCTACTAAGCCCAATTTTAATTTTGATGAATGTTCCTCATGCTTGATCCGAAATCAAGTGAAGAAGAAAGAAAAAATTGCTTCCAACGGATCCAAGCATTTTACCATGTGATGAATTCCAAATTTCATTAAATTGTCATTTATTGCATAGAAAATATGAGAGAGAAATTTGCTGTTGAGTTGATTGATTGTCATAGTGCTGCACACTACCAATAGCAAAGAAAGGGAAGTAAATTAATTCACTTTAGTTTATTTATTCAAAAACACTTGATTGCTTCTTTTTCTACATTTTCTATTCTCTCATCTCTCTCCTCTTTTCGGACAATACCCAGAAAACAATGGAAGCAAAACTTAGCTACCGAATTGAAGGAAGAGCACGCTACAAGACCATCTCAATGATGGCAAGAAAATATAAAAAATGTAGTGGCTGAGATTCTTATCACTTGTAGTAAGATTTTGTGATGAGATCTTAGCTTCTCCATACCAAAAATGGAGAAGGAGATTCGGCCAGCAAGGAAGAAGATCTTGGAGGAGATGGCTTGTCACTACTTTTGAGTTCACTCATCACAGAAGGTAGCTATGGTGGCAACGTGAGGAAGGAAGCAAAAGTGGAGCAGAAGAAGTCATCATCATCATGAAGCATCAAGGGCCAGAAATCCATCTTGGAGAGCAAGCCAAGGATGGAGCGCTCGGATTGATGAAGAGTGATGACCAAGGAAGGACTAGAGGTAATTGCATGTTGCATTTTACATGGATTATCTCTTCTCTCTCTCTGGCCGAACCGGTTCTGTTTCTTGGAGAAGAAGAAGTTGGCTTGGTTTCTGGCTTCAAAAGTGGAGGCTTCCCTCTTCTATAAAAAGAGAGAACAGCCACTGTTTGGAGCAAGGAGAAAGTTTGAGAGTGCAAGGCACAGTGTTCTCAGAGTTACCTGAGCTAACAGTTTTTTCTTCTCCTTCAATGTATTTTGTTTTGTATTTTTCTGTTTAATTTTGTCATGTCTTGAGTCTCATGGAAAAGGAAAACAGTGAGGTTTGTATAAAAAAGCCATAGAGCGGAAAAAGGCAGAGAGTGCAAAATTAAAAAGAAAAAGCCATAGATGTCCTTAGAGTTCCTTTGTTCATCTATGTTGTATTTCATGATTCTGTGGGAATCCCCTTGTAAGTTGGGTTAGCACTTTACAGATTGTAATCAGGAAGATTATAGTGAAATTCCATCATGTTTGTGATGGAGACTAGATGTAGGTTGCACTGCACTTAGCAGCTGAACCAGGATATATCTGGGTGTAATTTTTTCTCTTCTCTACTCCATTTCTGTATCTACTGCACAGGAGCAAAAACAAAAAATATCTCGTGTTAAGTGACGAGACAAAAAGAAAAGTCTCATGGCTAAGGACGAGACAAAAGAAAAAGTCTCGGGGCTAGTGACGAGATAAAAAGACAAGAAATTTTCAAAAGTGGTTTCAAAGGTCAGGAAATATTATCAAGCAAAAAGGGGGCTAAGATTCAACCCCCCTTCTCTTAGCCACTGATAACTATCAATTGGTATCAGAGCTTGGTCTCAAAGAGATCAAGCTTTGCAGCTTGGAGTAAAGATCCTCATGACAGAAAACAGTGGCTCAAATGTGGTGTCCTATAATCTTACCGAAGGACAATCAAGCAACAGACCTCCTCTTTTCAATGGAAAAAATTATACCTATTGGAAGGAGAGGATGAAGATATTTGTACAAGCAGTGGATTACAGACTTTGGAAGATCATTCTGGAAGGCCCTCAATATCCAACTTTTACAAGTGCCAAAGGAGTTGTCTCTCCTAAACCTGAAGCAAATTGGACAGATGAAGATAGAAAAAAAGTGGAGCTCAACGCCAAGGCCATCAATCTGCTCAACTGTGCTATCAGCTTTGAGGAGTACCGACGGGTATCACGTTGCACAACAGCAAAAGAAATCTGGGATAAACTCCTAGTTACTCATGAAGGAACAACCATTGTGAAAAAGACCAGGATTGATATGTTAAACAGAGAGTACGAAATATTTGCAATGAAGGAAGGAGAATCTATTGATGAGATGTTTGAACGCTTCAACACCATTATTGTTGGCTTGGATGCTATGGGAATCAAGTATCCTGAATCTGTGCTAGTGAGAAGAGTGTTGAGATGTCTCACAAAAGAGTGGGAAACAAAAGCTTTAATTATCTCTGAGAGTAGTGGACTCTATGACTTATGATGATTTGAGAGGAAATTTACTTGCTTTTAAAAACACCTACTTGAAAAAAGATTCAAAAAAGAAAGGAATAGTATTTTCTTCTGTCACTAACCCTTTGGATGATGAATCCAGTGATAACTCATCTGAAAATAAATTTGTGTTATTTGCAAAAAAATTCAGGAAAATGATAAAGCTCAAAGGCAAAGGCAGTAGCTCAAGGAAAATGAAGAAATACCTTAGCAAAGTAACTTGTTATAGCTGCAAGAAAATGGGGCATTTCAAATCTGATTGTCCCAAGTTAAAGAAGGAAGAGAAGCCAAAAAGAGGAAAGAAGAAGGGACTGATGGCTTCATGGGAAGATTTGGAAAATGACTCGGATGATGATGATGAAGAATTCGAGACCAAGTCACAACCTTGTCTCATGGCAGATCACATAGATTAGGTAGTCTTTCATAACTCTAACACTGAAGATCTTCATCTTATGATAGACCACCTTTCTGAAAAAATAAGATGCTTTCTGCTGGAAAATCAAGAACTTGAACAACAAATCACCATTCTTAAAGCTGAAAACAGTTTTCTTAAAGAAAAAGTGAGGGAGGCCGAAACTGCTTGTGATCTTGTTGAAGAAAATAAGTAGTTAAAAGCCCAAATTAAGAGCTGTGAAAGTGATCATTCCGTTCTTGCATATGTAGACTGTTTTAAAAGAAATGAAGAGTTGCTTAAAGAGGTTAAGAGGCTTAAGGATGACTTAGCCAAGTTCACCCAAAGTTCTGAAAATCTGAATCAAATCTTGGCTAGTCAAAAACCTCTTTATGATAAAGCTGGGTTGGGGTTTTATAAATCTGCTGAAAAATCTCATTTTGAAAACTTTGCTTCATCCTCTAATGATACAAGATTTCAAGATCCCACCTACTTTAACAAAACAGCAACTCCAAGATTTTGTAGACTATGCAATCGAAATGGACACTTTCCTATTCAATATTTTTTTGGTGAAAGAATGATTGGTGATAAAGTTTGTAAAGTTGTTTTTGATTACAATGGCTTAGGACATAAGAGATGGTTTAACGTGAAAGGATCCAAGAAAATTTGGATACCTAAGGTCACTTAAGCTTGTTTTGTAGGTGTGCATAGCATCCAAACGGAAAGAAAATATGTGGTATATGGATAGCGGATGCTCTAGACATATGACCGGAAAGACAACCTTCTTCATAAAGCTTGATGAATATGATGGAGGACTTGTCACTTTCGGTGATGATGCAAAAGGAAAAATAGTGGCTGTTGGGAAAGTTGGTAAAAATCTTTCATCTTGTATAAATGATGTTCTTCTTGTACATGGTTTGAAACATAATTTACTTAGTGTTATTCAATTGTGTGATTTAGGTTTTGAGGTTATTTTTAGGAAGTTTGTTTGTTTATTTGTTTGTGAGAAAACTGGGGATATTTTATTTGAAGCTAAAAGATGCAATAATGTGTATGGATTGACTCTTGATGACCTAAAAGAACAAAATGTGACATGCTTTACATCTCTTGAATCTGAAAAATGGCTATGGCATAGAAAGTTGGGTCATGCAAGCATGTACCAAATTTCTAAGCTTGTTAAGAAAAATCTTGTTAGAGGAATTCCAAACATCAAATTTGATAAGGATCTTACTTGTGATGCTTGCCAATTGGGCAAACAAGTAAAATCCTCCTTTAAACCTAAAGATAGAATCTCAACCAAAAGGCCATTAGAGATGTTACATATTGATCTTTTTGGACTAACAAGAACTTAAAGTTTAGGAGGTAAACACTATGGTCTTGTGGTGGTAGATGATTACTCTAGATTTGGTTGGGTACTTTTTCTTGCTCATAAAAATGATGCTTTTCATGCCTTCTCCACTCTTTGCAAGAAAATTCAAAATGAAAAGGATTTAAAAATTGCCTATTTAAGAAGTGATCACGGAAGAGAATTTGAAAACCAAGACTTTGAAAAATTCTGTGATGACTTAGGAATTTCTCATAACTTTTCATGCCCTAGAACCCCCCAACAAAATGGGGTGGTTGAAAGAAGGAATAGGAGCCTTCAAGAGATGACTAGGGCTATGCTTTGTGAGAATGAGATTCCTAAATTTTTATGGGCTGAAGCTGTGAATACAGCTTGTTACATTTTGAATAGGACAATCATTAAAAAAGGGTTGAAAAAAACCCCTTATGAGCTATGGAAAGCAACCCCTCCAAATCTTAAGTACTTTCATGTTTTTGGATGCAAATACTTTGTACTTAATAATAGAGAAAACCTTGGAAAATTTGATCCAAAATCTTATGAAGGAATGTTTGTTGGATATTCCACCACAAGCAAGGCCTATAGAGTTTATCTCAAGGAACATAGAACTATAGAGGAATCCATACATGTTACTTTTTGTGATTCTAACTTAATTCCCAGTGCTGTGATAGATAATGATTCAAATAGTGAAGAGGCTAAAACAAGTAAAGAAAATCCCAAATATTCTCAAAACGAAGAATCTGCCAGTCCAGTTTTGTCTCGTCAGATTGGAGGAGATATTTTCATTTTATCTCCTAAGCAGACACGAGAAACTGAAACAATGAGACCACCAGAAACTCATCAAAGCTCAACACCACTTCGGAAGCCTAGAGAATGGAAGTCTATGAGGGGTTATCCTCATGACTTCATAATTGGTGATCCCTCTCAAGGAGTAACAACAAGATCCTCTACCAAAAGGTAATCCGAACCAAGCAATTTTTTCCTCTTGTCTCAAATGGAGCCCGACAATGTCAAACAAGCTCTTGAAGATCCATCTTGGGTCAAAGCAATGCAAGAAGAGCTTGCTCAATTCGACAAGAATGAGGTTTGGACACTAGTACCTCATCCGGATGGTAAGAAAGTTACGGGTACTAAGTGGGTGTTTAAAAATAAACTTGGTGAGGATGGACAAGTTGTTCGTAACAAGGCTAGATTAGTGGCCCAAGGTTACGATCAAGAAGAGGGTATAGATTTTGATGAGTCTTTTGCTCCGGTAGCTAGAATGCAAGCAGTTAGGTTGCTCCTTGCCTATACTGCCCATAAAGGTTTCAAAATATTTCAAATGGATGTTAAATGTGCTTTCCTTAATGGTTTTATTGATAGAGAAGTGTATGTGGCTCAACCCCCCGGTTTTGAACATAAAGAGTTTCCAAATCATGTTTTCAAACTAACTAAGGCTCTTTATGGTCTTAGACAAGCTCCAAGAGCTTGGTATGAAAGGCTTAGTGCCTTCTTGTTGGAAAATCATTTTCAAAGGGGTACCACCGACACTACTTTATTTATTAAAGCATCTAATGATGATATACTCCTTGTTCAAGTTTATGTTGATGACATTGTATTTGGATCGGCCAATGTATCCTTGTGTGAAGAGTTTGGAAAACTTATGACTAGTGAGTTTGAAATGAGTTTAATGGGAGAGCTAACTTTCTTTCTTGGCCTCCAAATCAAACAAACTCCTAGTGGTACTTTTATTCACCAAGGAAAGTATGCAAAAGAACTTATCAAAAAGTTTGGCCTAGAAAATTCCAAACCAATGGGTACACCAATGCATCCTAACACAAAACTTGAAAAGGATGATGATGGCCAAGATGTGGATGAAACAAGGTATAGAGGAATGATAGGTTCACTAATGTACCTTACCTCCTCTAGACCAGATATTGTCCAAAGTGTGGGTGTATGCTCAAGGTTTCAATCTCACCCAAAAGAATCTCATCTTACGGCTGTTAAACGCATCATTAGATACATTAAGGGGACTTGTAATTTTGGATTATGGTATCCTAAATCTGATGACTTTTGTGCAGTAGGGTTTTGTGATGCAGATTATGCGGGAGATAGAGTGGATAGACGGAGCACATCCGGCATGTGTTGCTTCTTTGGAAGCTCACTCAATATGTGGTCAAGCAAGAAGCAAGCCACAGTGGCTTTATCCACGGCTGAAGCAGAATACATTTTCGCATCTGCATGTTGCTCTCAACTAATTTGGTTAAAAACACAATTGGAAGATTATAAATTAAAAATCAATAGTATACCCTTATTTTGTGATAATATGAGTGCTATAAACATTTCAAAAAATCATGTTCTGCACTCAAGAACCAAGCACATTGAGATAAAATATCATTTTATTAGAGAACATGTGTAAAACGGCACTATTGATATTCAATTTGTAAAATCTGAAGACCAAATTGCTGATATTTTTACAAAACCCCTCTGTGAAGACAGATTCTGCACCTTGAAAAAAAGTTTGGGAATGTTTGATTTAAGTTCTATTGATAACTTGTGAATATTTGACTCTGTTCACTTTTGTCTCGTAGGTTTGGACGAGATAAAAATGAGGGCATGATAGAAGAAGCTATAATCAAGGGGGAGGGAACGTATAATTCAATTTTAATGGGCCCTACCAAATATCTTTGACCCCACCATGGCAGTTTTGTTAGTTCCTCATTTTTTTAAAAAATAAAATCACAAAATCTCTTGGTTGTCTTATCAAATCTTGTTAGAAGAAGCATGTTGTCAAATCAAATCTTTTCTTCCAACTAATCCCTTGATTCAAGGAAACTTCTTTTCAGTTTTTTGAAACTTCCCTGGTTAATAACCGCGCCCTTAATGGTTAATAACTCCCTCCACTATCTCTCTCCAATCAGCATTTAATGTACCTCTAACCTCCCTCCACTCACCTCACCATTCGGCCACCTCTCTCTCTCCAAATTCCATCACCATTCATCTTCCTCATAATGAAAAAGAAAACAGCACCAAGGAAGAGTGAAAGAATTCGTCTCTCTCAAAAGCCTTCCACTCCTCAAACACATACACACATACACATTCACTCTACTTCTTCATCTTCTCCTTCACCTCCCACCAAGAGAATCGAATCCATGAGGCGCAAGGTTATAGCCCAGAAATCCTCTGAAAGGAGAAAAAGTGACAAGAACAAGGAACCAAGCATGGAGGAAGAGGAAGAGGAATCTCATACATCACCTCCTCCATCACCACCGAAGAAGTCCACCCCTCATGCGTCTGGGAAAAGCTCTCAGAAAACCAAAGGTTTCGTGCTTCATGAGACCCGGGAACCCGCAAACCTTGGCTCAATGGATTTCAAGAACAAATTTCATAAGCCACATTCTCACTTTGATCCTTCAAGGTTTTCTACATGTGCATTCTATGAATTTCACAAAGAGGTTTTGGAAAAGAGGCATCTGTGTCCCTCATACTTGGTGAATCTTGATTCTCTGGCTTCCAAAGGGATTGATTTACATCCTCTGTTTGACAATCTCAAATGGTCTCCATTGCTCCTCATTCACAAAATGGTTTACCCAGGGTTGGTAAGACAGTTTTATGCGAATCTGAGATTGATTGATGGTAGTCTTCACTCCTACGTGAAGCGTGTGCATATTACTCTGAATGCTGAGACCATTGGCTCTGCCCTTGGTTACACTGATGAAGGGCCGAGGGTTTATATGTCTGACAAATGGGATGCGCATGTTGGGGTCGCATACAAGCAAGTTCTTCATCAAATTTGTGAGAATCTGTCTGGACTAGATGGCACTGTTCTGACTCACAAGGCTCTTGGACCAACCAACTCCCTGCTGCACCGCATCATAACTCACATTCTCACCCCACAGAGTGGCTCTCATAACAGGGTAACCGTATCTGATTGTCTCATAATATTTGCTCTCGTTACTTCATCTTCCATTTCATTTAGTTATCTCATGATTAGACATATGTGGGAGTCTGTAAAGAGTACAAAAAAGGCTAATTTACCTTATGGAATGTTTCTCATGTGCATCTTTGAGTACTTTAAGGTAGATTTAACAAATGAGGATGTAGAGAACAAAGTCTCTATGATCAAAAGAAGCGGGACTGTTAAAAAGGAAAAGAAATCTATGGCTTCTGATGATGACTTTGAGAGCCGGCCAGAATCCTCAAAGGCAACCGATTCCCTAAGAGACATTCTCACAGAATTCTCAAACATGTCCGATCTCATGGTTCAATTTCACAAGTCTGCTCGCAAACTTGCATATGAAAATGAGTTGGCCTGGAAGAAATGCTAAGAAAGGGTCGGTCTAATGCTGGAAAGCCTTGATGATAAAGTTGGTAGTGAAGCAGGGGTTGAGGGATCTGACTTTAATCTTTCTGATGATTAACCTTATGTTTACTGTTTGATATTGGCACACTTAGGCTCAATTTGGTACTTTGTTTTGGCTTGTTTCTGTTGGAACAATAACTCTGTGATACTTTGTAGATACTTTTGGGTTATATTTTGCATATTATGCTTCCATGTTATATCTTCTTGCAAGTGCCCCTTTGATGACAAAAGGGGGAGAAAGTGCTGAAAAATTGAAATGAAAAACAGGGATGAACAAAGAAAACAGGGGATAAAATTTTTGTTTGAAAATTCATGATCACCCTTGTTAAAAGGATACATCTGATAAAGCATGTTGATATTTTTGATATTGCATTTTGATATTTTTGATATTGCATTTATTTCACTGTGATTACTGCTGCTTGAAATGCATTTGGCATTTAGTTTGTGAGGTTTGGCAATACATTTGTTTTGATTATATAAATGCTTGGTTGTTAATGAATATGCATACTCTGATTCATCTCGGTTAACATGCTTGATATCTTTTTGGCAGTTCCTTTAAATTGTGTAAAATATAACAGCTGCCAGGTTTGATGTGATCATGTGTGTTTCAAAAATATTTTCCTTACCACAATAATATTGCTCTAATATCTTGACTGAAAAATATTTAAAAATCTTTTGAACAACATTTTTTTGTACTCAATAGATATGTGTAATATTTGAGCAGAAAATCAGTTTATGATATCAAATGAGTTTTGAATATCATCCAAATCTGCTCATAAATCAAGCATTTAGCATCATGTAATGAATATGCTAAATAACATTGTTACTTGAAGCTTGATTAAAATGTTACAGGTTAGTGCTTCCCTTGGTAAAAATGGCATATATTAAGGGGGAGCCTTGTGACAATTTGAAAGGGGGAGAAATTCAAATATTCAAAGGGAGTACTCTATACTCAAATTTTTTAATTTCTTTCTATTTCAATTTTAATAATGTTTGTCATCAAGGGGGAGATTGATGAGTTTGGAAAACTCTAAATTAAAAATGTGATGACCAAACATTATTAATATTATTAATTTGATTAATTGCAAAAATATTAATATGTTGATTAAATTAATTTTTGCAATGCAGGTTTTATTTGGGCCGAAACATAAAAGAAATATTGCAAGCCCAAATCAAAACCAACATTCAACCTAGGTGTATGTTTCCTATAATATGTGGCTGAAGCAATTTGTGATTAATTGGGCCAGAACTCAAACATTGCCATAAGCCCAATCAGTTTGGATGAATCAAAATTTTATTGGGCCAGATTAAATGTTGTTGCTACTAAGCCCAATTTTAATTTTGATGAATGTTCCTCATGCTTGATCCAAAATCAAGTGAAGAAGAAAGCAAAAATTATTTCCAACGGATCCAAGCATTTTACCATGTGATGGATTCCAAATTTCATTAAATTGTCATTTATTGCATGGGAAATATGAGAGAGAAATTTGCAGTTGAGTTGATTGATTGTCATAGTGCTGCACGCTACCAATAGCAAAGAAAGGGAAGTAAATTAATTCACTTTAGTTTATTTGTTCAAAAACACTTGATTGCTTCTCTTTCTACATTTTCTATTCTCTCATCTCTCTCCTCTTTTTGGACAATACCCAGGAAACAATGGAAGCAAAACTTAGCTACCGAATTGAAGGAAGAGCACGCTACAAGACCATCTTAATGATGGCAAGAAAACATAAAAAATATAGTGACTGAGATTCTTATCACTTGTAGTAAGATTTTGTGATGAGATCTTAGCTTCTCCATACCAAAAATGGAGAAGGAGATTCAGCCAGCAAGGAAGAAGATCTTGGAGGAGATGGCTTGTCACTACTTTTGAGTTCACTCATCACAGAAGGTAGCTAGGGTGGCTACGTGAGGAAGGAAGCAAAAGTGGAGCAGAAGAAGTCATCATCATCATGAAGCATCAAGGGCCAGAAATCTATCTTGGAGAGCAAGCCAAGGATGGAGCGCTCGGATTGATGAAGAGTGATGACCAAGGAAGGACTAGAGGTAATTGCATGTTGGGTTTTACATGGATTATCTCTTCTCTCTCTCTCTCTGGCCGAACCGGTTCTGTTTCTTAGAGAAGAAGAAGTTGGCTTGGTTTCTGGCTTCAAAAGTGGAGGCTTCCCTCTTCTACAAAAAGAGAGAACAGCCACTGTTTGGAGCAAGGAAAAAGTTTGAGAGTGCAAGGCACAGTGTTCTCAGAGCTACCTGAGCTAACAGTTTTCTCTTCTCCTTCAATGTATTATGTTTTGTATTTTTCTGTTAATTTTGTCATGTCTTGAGTCTCATGGAAAAGGCAAACAGTGAGGTTTGTATGAAAAAGTCATAGAGCGGAAAAAGACAAAGAGTGCAAAATTAAAAAGAAAAAGCCATAGATGTCCTTAGAGTTCCTTTGTTCATCTATGTTGTGTTTCATGATTCTGTGGGAATCCCCTTGTAAGTTGGGTTAGCACTTTACAGATTGTAATCAGGAAGATTATAGTGAAATTCCATCATGTTTGTGATGGAGACTGGATGTAGGCTGCACTGCACTTAGCAGCTGAACCAGGATATATCTGGGTGTAATTTTCTCTATTCTCTACTCCATTTCTGTATCTACTGCACAGGAGCAAAAACCAAAAATATCTGTGTTAAGTGACGAGACAAAAAGAAAAGTCTCGTGGCTAGGGACGAGACAAAAGAAAAAGTCTCGTGGCTAGTGACGAGATAAAAAGACAAGAAGTTTTCAAAAGTGGTTTCAAAGGTCAGGAAATATTATCAAGCAAAAATGGGGCTAAGATTCAACCCCCCTTCTCTTATTCACTGATAACCATCAGTTCTTTCTAGTAGAAATATCATTACTTAAGCAATGTATTTTGCTGGAAGGGACGTTACACAAATCCTCCTGTAAGTCGGTCTGAATCCAAAATGTGCCTTCGTCGCATTCTGTAATATCTTGATGGACACAGCCGCATCAGCTCTGATCATAGGAAGGATGAAAGCAGATATCACATCATAATCAAGCTTCCTGTGATTACTGGAGATCGACATGGCTAGGCATGTATAAGGTCTATTATACTGTATGTGTTACCTCCCAAATACTCTTCTGCTGGCGAAGAGTGATCCGAATCAACCATCTGCAACTGTTTCCAAACTCCTTACACTTTCTATAATACTTTGCATGATCCGATTCCAACACTTTGTACTCAACCCCACGGCGAATGCTATAAATCTTCGCACATAAGACGACTTCTCTTTATTTTGAAACTGATGACCGACTTGGAACTTAGCTAGACCTGTTTATCATGTGAATCTCTAGCCCCAAATTCGAATTCTACATCGGGAACCCATGCTGTTTTATGGCCACCAAGTCTAAAGTCAAAAAGTACGGAGGTACTACTGCTGAGTTCCTGAGCTCAATACTCCGCTAGCCCTAACAGGAATATTCCTTCCTATATCATCATCGCTATCCTCATCAATCATGGCGGGCTCCACATCATCGTCATCCCGTAGTACATCTTCTACGACATCTGGTTCTCCAACCTCCCCAGAAATCGGAATCATAACAGGAGTATATGCCATCGCAATAGCAAGCTGGCAGAAAGATCAATTATCACCTATTTTTTCATTGTCGTCGCAGTTTGGATCAACTACGAAAGACGGAGATGCCACCGAAACTGCCGCAGACACCATTACAGGCACAAATGAAGATGCAACAATACGGGTTGAATTAGAGGCTGCTGCCATTGCCACTGATTGATGATTCTGATTTGATCTTTCTGGACTAGAGACCATGTCTCCAAGCTTTGCCAATAGTTCATGGATTCTCACCTTGGGAAACTAACGACGACAATGAAATAAAACTTGCAAATCATCGTCACTGTCTATTACAAAGGAGTCGTACTTTACCCCATCACGAACAACAAAAATCGAAATTCTATAAAATAATTTCTCTATCCGTTTCGTTCCATGCAATTCCAATTTCTGGAGTATAGTATTTTAAAACTCAACAAAATTTGTAGAAGGATTGATAAAGAGACTCAACGGATCTTTATTAGTAAATTTTATTCTGTCTTGTATTTTTTTTAATCGTCCTTCTGTATGCACTAAGACTAAAAAACTATGTTCACTAGCTATTGTGAATTCTACTCTAATGAATTTTTCACGTTCTGATCCTACACATACTCCTTAGTGAATCGGATTAAATGAATTCGATTTAATCAACTGCATGCTTGTATTAGTAAATCAAATCAACTAGATTGATTTATTATGGTTTATTAAACAATGTTTTGATTTAAATAACATAATGCTCCTTCTTAGTAAATCAAATCTAATGAATTCGATTTACATTGATTTATTGTTATAGTAACTAATTTAAATCATATAAATTCAATTTACATGAAACCATTGTAAATCAAATTAAATTACTTTGGTGTACATAATTTTATTGTAAAAATGAGACATGCATATAAGTTTATAAAATTTAGGATATTCGTATAAAATTAGAATCTATTCGATTTGTTTATTTGATTTACCCTAAAAAATAAATAAATAAATAAGTGTTGCTTATTTAGAATTTCTTATATATTAGTTTATTGTTGTAATATATTATTTACTTATACAGATAATTAAGTTTTGTTTACTCTGAAGTAGAAAATAAAGAATGAATCAATAATATAATGTTTATTTAATTTGAATGCATATATACTTTTCATTTGTTTTATTTTCATTTCTATTTTATTTTTAGAAAGAGAGCTTGAAGTAAGAGTTGAGTTGTATACATTAAGATATTTGTGTATAGGATTTTTTCTTTTACCTAATCAGAATAAGACAATAGGATGCAAATTATATGTAATCAAACTCACGTTATTTCACTTACTTAACAATTTTTTTTTCAAAAACAATATATACGATGAGTGTACGTATGCATGCGTGTGTGTTTTAGTGTAGATATAATACAAAAGAAAATATGAAGAAACAATCACTTGAATGAATAATGTGAACAAAATCTAATAAGATTTGAGTTTAATTTTAATATATTTATAGTATAAAATATTTTATATAATCTTATAATTATATTTATTTTTTTATGATGTCAATGTATCAAAATTAAATTCATAAAAATTTTGTATCATTGTTTTAAAAAAATATTATTGATCAATAATTTTAATTTAAAAAAGGATAAAATATTATTTTAGTTTTTATTGTATGGCCTTTAATTTGGTCTTTTAACATTTTAAAAGTTTTATTTTTGTCTCAAAAAATTTTAAACAGGTTCAATATTATTTTACTATTAAATTTTTTTGAGATGAAATATGATTTTTAGAAATTTTTTAGATTAAAATAAAATATTTAAAATATTAAAAACTAAATTAATATTTCATCCAAATATTAAAAACTAAAATAATATTTATCAGTACTAATTGATTTTCTATTCTTTTCAAAAAAATGTTTTTTTTTTAAATAATATTATTTTTCATAATGAATAAAGGAAGAAGCATAATTTTTTCCCATGGTTTTCTATATAAGCGGGAGACAGGGCTCCTATGATGTAGCCTTAAAAACAGAGGAGAAGGGTTTTGTGTGATTGAAAAGCTGTACGGCACTGCAACTACGACTGCACCCAACAGAAAGAGGGTATAACTGCTGTAACAGAACAACAGAAAAAGAAAAGGAGTGAGTGAGTGACAGCTAGCTAGTTAAAATTACTGAATTAGCCTATTTGCAACGGATAATTAAAAAAGAGTGATGTATAGTATAATTCATTATAGTAAAATATGATTCTCAATTCTTCTTTTATGATCAATAACAAATCACAAAACTTAATTCTTTTTATCAGTAGTTTCTTGCTTTTTATTTTTCTGATTCAAGATAATTCCATTTAACTTTCTTGCAAAACCTAATAAGCAGCTCCATGATATATATATAAATTTTATTTACTTAAGTTGATTAATTGTAATAAAATAATAATTAAATAGATATATAAAAAGTTGGTACCATATATGTAAATTGTAGTATCAAAAAATATGGATGACTTAATAAAGTAAAGTATAAATGAATATAAAGAGTTTTACACATATTCTTTATTCTTACGAATTTATTTAAAATAAGTATTTTATATATAAAAACACTCAAATTTTATTGTCATTTGTGTTAGAAAACTGGAGAAGTAAATTAAATGAAATTTTTTAATAATTAAGAAACAGCTAAGAAATTACAAGTTTTTATTTTAATCGAAATATGTGCAGTAGAACGTGAATAGTTTCTTTTGAGAGGATTTTTTTTAGTTTGGGATGTGGAGTAAAGAGATATAAGTTGTAAAACGGATTGTTGAGAGGCTTTTATTTTTGTTAACAATTCTCATGATAATGTCAGGTGTGTAGATTCTTTACTGTTTAAAGTCAGAGATATTATGACTTGAAGTGGCATGTTGATTTTCGCTTGATTCTGTGAGATGCAAATATAGTGGCGAACACAATGACAGAGACCATGTTGAGATTGTATTTGTAGCATGTAGAGCTTTCAGTGCTTTAAAGGAGTTTGAAATGAGTATTCAGAGGGATCATCTTGCACCTTTTTAGTCTTTTAAAATTTTTTTTTGCTTAGTTATTTTAAATTTTTAGTCACTAAAAAGATAAATAACATCTTAAAAATATATATATAATTGGATAATTAAATAGAGATCAATTTCTATAAAATTCTCAAATTAAAGTACTTAATAATTAATATGGTTGTTGTAAGTTATTGAAATTAAAATAAAATAAAAACTGAGATAGAGTAATGGTTAGGCAGAACCACCTATCTAATCATCCCCGGTCCACACATCACTATAGTTGATTAGGAATATGATATAGAGCTGATAAGGCACAAAGTTCTATTTATAAGGTACTGATTCCTTCACGAAATTGAATAAGAACTGAATCACCATCTCATTATTGCCTCTTCATTATCATTTCATTCTCTTTCGGCTCATACATTAATATATAATCAATATAAAATACATGTCCATATCATTGATACATTACTAGAATAATAGTTAAGTAACAATAAAGATGAAGAGAGTAGAAGTTTGTCCAATGAGATTGAAATCCTGAAAATATTGATACATCTCTCTTTATTTTCAACTATTTGGTTATTTTTCTTTTTCTTATTCGATATTATGGTAGTTTATTTTAAAATGATACCCAGGCCAGCATCTGGTCGCCGACCAATGGATTGGAAAGAATAATTTGACATTGAGGATCCAATCATGGAGAGATCTCAATACAAACTTATTTCACAAGCTTAATTAATTGGTAACACTTGTTGACACTATCCGATGCTGTTTTTCTAGATAAATCTTCTATTACTGTTACATAATGTCATCATTCAAATTGGTCAACCAAAACAACTAACCCTCACTCCCTCTCTCTATCTTATACTTATTTGTTTACTTTAAAAAAAAATGACGTATTAAAATTATGTTTATGCAAGAATAATTTAATAAGTGGTACTCCCTTAGATAGACCTTGACCCATAGAGCGAGGATCATATCTGAAACGTGGATAAGGGGGAGATCGGAATATAATTCCATACTCAATAACACATGAGGCATTGATTCATCAACTAAAAATGTGGTTGTGTTCATCATGTAAACCTTAAATTTAGCACAGAATATATTGCATTTTAATTCCATAATCACGTTGATCTTGACAAATAAAAATGGTAACAATAATCACAAAAGCTCACGATCCCTCACAATTAACCGACCTCAAAGATTTGACCAACCTTTTTATTATGATTCATTCTCCACTAATTTAACTAATCCAATAAAATCTGTTCTCACTCACAAGTTGGGAATGAAGCTGCAGTGCCCAATGTGTGGCCCTATAATAATACATAGCCTTTCCCTTAGAGTTTGTACACACAAAGAACAATTAAGAGAAAAAAAAAATGATGAAGACTATTCAGAGTCTTATTACCAAGACTAGTACGAGACAAGAAGAGTTGCATGTCTCTCAAATGAGTTCTGCTGGGAGCACTTCAGAGTGTAAAAATCTCTGCCAATACAAATTCTATCCAACTTATTTGGCTGCTAAGGTTATCCAGATAAAAGTAGAAGATATACATCAAGTGCAATAAAGCTGCTTCAATATTTATAGCAGCAAATAATGGAACAGAGCTCCGCCAGAGTGGCTTGTTTGGGTAAACATTATTATCATAAAAGGAGTAATCATTAATCAGCAGTTTAGCACTCTTTTTTTTTTCTTTTTCTTTTTTTAGAATTGAGTAATATTAGCTCCTCTTTTGTACCAATCCTGTGGAAGACCAAAACAAATTAAGGTCTCCTGCAGCTTTAAGTGTTGACTATATAAAACTGAAAACTCATCTAGGCTTTCTTTGACTCCAGCTAGTTATATATGTAAATACATAAATTATTACTATAAACCATGCAACTTTAATTTGCTTTCATAACAATCTTATGGCGCCTCTCTATTACTATAAACCAATAATTCAGTTCAGTGTATTGTAACTTATAAGCACCATACTATATAGTCTGTATACTAATCTATTGGTTATTTAAATTTGGAGACACATATTTTTAGAAGAGCGGCGGTTGTTAATTTGTTATAATGTACGGTCTTAATGGACATAAAGAATCTATACTTAAATTGGCTAAACCAATTAAAAAAAAAAAACCAACAATCCAACACAAAAATCTGCGTTGATTTAGATGAACCATTTTTTGTTTAGAGGGAAAAGGCATAGTAGGTAGTAAATTAAATAGAAGAAGCAGAGGAGGGATAATTTCACCCTCCCCCCTACCTTACTAGTTAGCTGCCTCCCAATAGGGAGGGTTGAAGTTAAAAGATTTGGATTTGGGAAAGTGGAATTGAGTTAGGGCCCTGGGGAGGAATATATAAATTTGAGTGAGGGCACAATGGGCATTGCAAAGCAAAATACTCTTTTTATTACTATTATTTGCTTTGCATTGGCCTCTTATGCGGTTGCTAGGCCAAGAGCACGGCCATATAGTGGTCCAGACGTCTACAGGGGCAGGAATGTAGCACGAGATATCCTTTTTCCCGGCGAGAAGGTTAACAATGTGCTCGATTTCGGAGCCCAGCCCGACGGCGAATTCGACTCTACCCAGGTAGAAAACCAAAAACTAGGCTGATTTAGTGACTGATTTTTTATGTGTACGTAACATTGTTACTGTATGATGATGTATGTGAAAGGCATTCATGGAAGCATGGCAAGCAACATGCAACTCAACAGTGCAAAGTAGGGTATATGTTCCAGAGGGTAGATTCTTGGTTTCCCCAGTGTTCTTCTCAGGGCCATGCATGACTCCACATCCCGTAACAGTTAAAGTTGATGGAACTATTATTGCCCCTACCGATCTTTCTGTGTTTGACAACGATGAGTGGATTATTTTCCAGAACCTTAACGGCTTAAGACTCATTGGTCAAGGTACCTTTGATGGGCAGGGTACGGATTCATGGCAAATCACCGAGAAATGTGAATCTAAAAGAGACGGTTTTCGATGCGTCAGAAATCCTAGCGTAAGCAACCAACTTGTTCAAATTAAACTCATTGATTAATTGAGCTTAATTGTTGTATGAATGCATGCATGCAGAGTCTTTTCTTCAGCCGAGTGAACGATGCGATTATACAGGGGATTAGGTCTGTGAACCCAAAAGGGTTTCACATATTTGTGACTAACTGTGGAAACATAAGGTTGCGGAAGCTTAAGCTGACAGCACCTGAATTTAGCCCCAACACTGATGGCATTCATGTTAGCCACTCCAACAATGTCATCATGTCTAGAAACACCATTGCAACTGGTGATGACTGTGTCTCTATAATCCAAGGTTCTGTCAATATTACCATGAACAGACTCACGTGTGGCCCTGGACATGGTGTTAGGTATGCATGTATTCTCTTCTCTTATATATATTCTTCTTCTTCTTAATTATTTATTCAATCTCTATCTATATAAACACATACATGAACATGAACAGCATCGGTAGCCTTGGAAAGTATGCAGACGAGTTAGAGGTGAAAGGTATTCGCCTCATAAACGCCACATTGATTGGAACAACCAATGGTCTCAGAATCAAAACTTGGCCAGATAGATTCCCAGGTTCAGCCTCCAATATATTTTTCACAAACATCAACATGGTAAACGTTAAAAACCCCATCATCATTGACCAAGAGTATGAATGCTTTCCAAACTGCCAAAAGAAGGTAATAATTATATTCTTGAATTGCTTAATTATTACATGAAAATTCAATTAATTAATTCACATTTGTGCACTCAGCCATCCCTTGTGAAGCTTAACAATATTCAATTCAACAATATAACGGGAACCACGATTAGTCCAGTTGCAGTGGACTTACGGTGCAGCAAATTGTTCCCATGCAACGGTGTCGTACTTCGCAACATTGATCTCAAGCTTGGATTCCTTCCAACCCTGTCAAGATGCTTTAACATTAATCCAATTTATTTCGGCGGTTTGCAAATCCCACCAGCTTGCGTTTAGGGGCACAAATTAACATCATCACAATTCTTTTAGCTTCAGCAAATTCTTTTTGTGGAGGAGTCCTAGGGCCAGCAAATTTTGTGATTTGTAATCATCATTAATTTTGTGGGATTACTCATTTTTGTTACTGGTTAAGTGCCGACCAGATTTTAATAAAAGTACTGGCTCCTAGATTTTTTTATTTTGTAATTTGGATTGGCGGGGAAAATGGTTAGTTATGTTCTTGAATGTGTTTTCAAGAGTAGTAGTGGTTCCAATCCCAGATCTCTAATTAATCCAATTTTGAACCCTCTTCATTGAAATGCTTTGGTTCATACTATTATTAGCTAGGCCAATTCTATCCTTTCCTTACTTCATCGCTACCAATATAATTTTCCCTCATATTCTTATTATTGTCCTTCTAATTTGATTTGTGTGCGTAACAGAAATAACTTGGCACAACTTAATATCATGGTTTATAAAATCAATAAACAGTGAAGACAAATTAGAAATAGTGAAATAATGTAATATTTAGGCCAGGACTTAAATTTCAATGACATTCCTTGTATCTATTCGCCGTTCACAATATATTTATGGATTTAATTTAATTTGTGCAGATTAAACTATAATATTGATGACTTGAAGTACTTTCTGTGATATATATATCACATTAATTTAAGAAAAGTTAGCTTCTATTAGTCATTATTTATCCTAAAATATACTATTTTGTCTAATTTTACAATAATAATGGTTGATTAATTTTTCTCATGAAGTTGAGCGAAAATGCAAAATAATATTGTTTGAGTAATGAGAATGTGTCATGTGAAGAGATTTTAATTTAATTTTCAGAAAAAGTTAATTTTTTATTCTATTCGTTGAACCGAAAATAAGCAAATTAAATATGACCAAATAGTAAAACTTGAAATTTACTTTCATAACAATCTTATGGCGCCTCTCTAATGCTTCTTATTAATTTGTCTCTAATGACATTGGATTTATTACATTCAATTAAATTAGCCAATTTTTTACTTTTTATCATATTTTGAAAAAAAAAAAAAAAAAAAAACAGGTTGTGGAGCTAAAGTTTCACTATTTAAAAAAAAAAAAAAACATTACAAGAAACTGGATCCAATAATTCAGTTCAGTGTATTGTAACTTATAAGTTATAACCACCAAACTATATAGTCTGTATACTAATCTATTGGTTATTTAAATTTGGAAACACATATTTTTAGAAGAGCGGTTGTTAATTTGTTATAGTGTAAGGTCTCAATGGACATAAAGAATCTATCCTTAAATTGGCTAAACCAATTAAAAAAAAAACCAACAATCCAACACAAAAATCTGCGTTGATTTAGATGAACCATTTGTTTTTTAGAGGGAAAAAACATAGTAGGTAGTAAATTAATTAATTAAATAGAAGAAGCAGAGAAGGAGGGATAATTTCCACCCTCCCCCCTACCTTACTAGTTAGCTATAGCCTCCCAATAAGGAGGCTTGAAGTTGAAAGATTTGGATTTGGGAAAGTTGAATTGAGTTAGGGCCCTGGGGAGGAATATATAAATTTGAGTGAGGGCACAATGGGCATTGCAAAGCAAAATACTCTTTTTATTACTATTATTTGCTTTGCATTGGCCTCTTCTGCGGTTGCTAAGCCAAGAGCACGGCCACATAGTGGCCCAGATATCTACAAGGGCAGGAATGTAGCAAAAGATACCCTTCTTCCCGGCGAGAAGGTTAACAATGTGCTCGATTTCGGAGCCCAACCCGACGGCGAATTCGACTCTACCCAGGTACGAAACCAAAAATGATGCTGATTTAGTGACTGATTTTTTGTGTGTACTTAACATTATTATTACTGTATGATGATGCATGTAAAAGGCATTCATGGATGCATGGCAAGCAACATGCAAATCAACAGTGCAAAGTAGGGTATATGTTCCAGAGGGTAGATTCTTGGTTTCCTCAATGTTCTTTTCAGGGCCATGCATGACCCCACATCCCGTAACAGTTCAAGTTGATGGAACTATTTTGGCCCCAACCGATATTTCCGAGTTTGAAAACGATGAGTGGCTCCTTTTCCAGAACCTTAACGGCTTAAGACTCATTGGTCAAGGTACCTTTGATGGGCAGGGTAAGGATTCATGGAAATACACCGAGAATTGTGAATCTAAGAGAGACGGTTCTGCATGCGTCAGAAATCCTAGCGTAAGATATTAACCAACTTGTTCAAATTAAACTCATTGATTAATCGAGCTTAATTAATTAATTAATTGTTGTATGCATGCATGTATGTAGAGTCTTTTCTTCAGCCGAGTGAACGATGCGATTATACAGGGGATTAGGTCTGTGAATCCAAAGGGGTTTCACATATTTGTGACTAACTGTGGAAACATAAGGTTGCGAAGGCTTAAGCTGACAGCACCAGAAACTAGCCCCAACACTGATGGCATTCATGTTAGCCACTCCATCAATGTCATCATGTCTAGAAACACCATTGCAACTGGTGATGACTGTGTCTCTATAATCCAAGGTTCTGTCAATGTTACCATGAACAGACTCAGGTGTGGCCCAGGACATGGTGTTAGGTATGCATGTATTCTCTTATATATATTATTATTCTTAATTATTCAATCTCTATCTATATAAACACACACATGAACATGTACATGAACAGCATCGGTAGCCTTGGAAAGTATGCAGATGAGTTAGAGGTGAAAGGTATTCGCCTCATAAACGCCACATTGCTTGGAACAACCAATGGTGTCAGAATCAAAACTTGGCCAGACAGATTCCCAGGTTCAGCCTCGGATATATTTTTCACAAACATCGACATGGTAAATGTTAAAAACCCCATCATCATTGACCAAGAGTATGAATGCTTTCCAAACTGCAAAAAGAAGGTAATAATTATATTATATTCTTGCATTGTTTAATTATTACATGAAAACTCAAATAATTAATTCACATTTTTGCACGCAGCCATCACTTGTGAAGCTTAACAATATTCAATTCAATAATATAAGGGGAACCACGATTAGTCCAGTTGCAGTGGACTTAAGGTGCAGCAAATTGTTCCCATGCAAAGGTGTCATACTTCGCAACATTGATCTCAAGCTTGGATTGCTTCCAACCATGTCTAGATGTGTTAACATTAATCCACTGTATTTCGGCGGTTTGCAAGTCCCACCAGCTTGCGTTTAGGGGCACAAATTAATATCATCACAATCATTTTCTTATTTCTCTAGACTTTTTGATTTTATAATTTGGATTGGTGGGGAAAATGGTTAGTTACGTTCTTGAATGTGTTTTCAAGAGTAGTGGTTCCAATCCCAATTCTCTAATTAATCCAATTTGAACCCTCTTCATTAAAATGCTTTGGTTCATACCATTATTAGCTAGGCCAATTCTATCTTCTCCTTACTTCATCGCTACCAATATAATTATTGGCAATGTGATGTATTATTTGTTTTTTCTTTTTTAGATATCAATTAAATACGAGGTAGCTTTAATTTTTCCTCATATTCTTATTATTATCCTTCTAATGTGATTTGTGTGCGTAGCAGAAATAACTTGGCACAACTCAATATCATGGTTTATAAAATCAATAAACAGTGAAGACAAATTAAAAATTGTGAAATAATGTAATATTTAGGCCAGGACTTAAATTTCAACGACTTCCTTGTATCTATTCACCGTTCACAATATATTTATGGATTTAATTTAATTTGTGCATATTAAACTATATTATTGATGACTAAAATATATATACACACACAACAATTTAAGAAAAGATAGTTTAATTTCTATTAGTCATTATTTATCCTAAAATATACTATTTTGTCTAATTTTACAATAATAATGGTTGAGTTATTTTTCTCATGAAGTTGAGCAAAAATGCAAAATAATATTGTTGAGTAATGAGAATGTGTGATGTGAAGAGATTTTAATTTAATTTTCAGAAAAAAAGTTAATTTTTTATTCTATTCGTTGAACCGAAAATAAGCAAATAAATTAAATATGACCAAATAGTAAAACTTGAAATTTAATGTTTGGTGAAACTTGATTATATCTGCCGAACAAAAGAATAAGAACAAAGATCCACCAAATAATAAAACCATATCAAATGTTAGATACTCATTGTTCGATATACTAATTCTGAGTGTATTATATTATTACATGACCAATATTTTTTTAATATTTAGTAAGACTAAATCTATTATACATCTCTAATTTTACAACCAAAATATGCTACATGTCACTTTTTCATTGTAATTAGAATCAAATCTTTCCCTCTAAAATTAAGAAATTTCCTTCTTCTCTTTACTAATTTTACAACCAAAATATGTCACTTCACTCCCTCGTTGTAATTGAAATCAAATCTTTTCCTCCAAAATTAAAGAGTTCTCCCCTCCTCCCTTCTTCTTTTCTCTATTTCTCCTTCAACCACTCTATCTATTTTATATATCATTATTAATGACTGATTACTAATTGAGAAGTGCTACACATACAAGTCATTTGGTTTACAAGTCATACAAGTTGGGAGAAACTTAACAAAAAGCACGCTGACCCATATACGATTTCCATGGCGTGCTTCGCGTTCCTCCTCCTCCTCCTCCTCTTCTTTCTTCTCCTACTCTTCTTCTTCTTCCTCCATGAAAACAAGTTTCTTGCCAAATTTGATCTCCTTTGTGCGTTCTCTCTTTGCCTTTTCATTCGTTGTTTTATCTGCGTTTATCACTGGTATTCTTGCTTCGTTTTTTTTTTCGATTTTCATGGTTTCTGAAATCAAGCTTTGAAATCATTTTGAAGATAATGGAACTTCAGAAATACACCCAAACGATTACAGAAATACACCCAACCGATTACAGAAATACACCCAAATGGTTACAGGAATTCACCCAAAGGATTACAGAAATACACCCAAAAGATTACAAAAATACACCCAAAGGATTTAAAAAATACACCCAAAATTTGTTGAAGTACACCTTATGCATAATTCAGAAGTCTTCCTCTTTCTCCTCCTCATCTTCTGCTGCTTCTTCTTCTTCATTTTCTTATTTCATATTCTCATAATTCTTTTTGGGTCAAACAAAGAAGAAAAAAATACATAATGTTGCAAAATCAAAAGAAGAATGAGGAGAAACACGACGATGAAGATGAAACACTTCAAAAACAGAAGAAGAAATAAATGACTTGTATGACTTATATGGGAAAAAGCTTGTATGTGGAGAATTTCTCTTACTAATTTGACAATCAAAATGTACAACATGACATTCTTTAATTGCATTAAAATTAAAATTGAAATATTAAAATTGAAATTGAAATATACCTATATTATGTATCATATATTACTATCTAATTTAATAATCAAATGTGTCACATGACACTCTGTTATTAAAATTGAGAAAAAATATTTTTTTCCAAAGTTAATTAATAAACTCCTTTTCTAAATTCTCTCATCTACCTCTCTTCATTTTTCTATTTCTCTCTACTATTTTTACTCTATATATAATTTATATTTTATATTAGTAATTTTACAAATCAAAATATGTCATTCGATATTATTTTACAATTAAAATAAAATTTTTTCTTCCAAAATTAACAAACTCTCACTCTCACTCTCATTCTTCATCTTTATCTTTCTCTCTCTTTTCTCTCATTCTTTATTTTTTCTATCTTTCTCTTCTACAAAAAATAAAATTAACAAAATAATATCATTTAAATAAAAACTATTATTATTGTTATTATATACATAGGTTTTTTAGTTTTTTATTTAGTTTTAAATTTTCACCGCTTATTTTTCTAATTTATATTTTCATTTCTCTTCTTTCAAATATTTATTATATATAATTTGGAGAGAATACTAATGTTATAATTAAAAGTTAGAATTAAGATTCAATTCTTTTAAAAAAAATTTTGAGTTAATTTTATAACTATCAATATAATTTTTTTATCCTAATATCTAATTATATTTTTATATACACAGGGAGAAAAATATTATTTTTAAATAGCAAGTATAAAAATTAATTGTTTGTATTTATATAACAGACTTAACAGTTAATACCTAATTAAATGTAAAAGTATACACGTTAAATTGTTTTAAATTTTAGACAACAAATGTTAAAATTATTTATTAATAAAAAAATTATACTTTTTCTGTAAGACCCAAAACCTTTGAAAAAGGGCTATCATTAGCTAATTTCAAATTCAGTGTTTCTATAGCTTTAATTTCATAAATTTCTTTATTAAAGAAAATTAAAGCAAGTTTTGATTTATTGAATTTGAGATAAGTTATGATTATTATCCTTTGATAATTATTGGATTATTTTCTATAAATATATTATAAAGTTGGTAGTTGTGAAATAATAAATATTTTTATATGATTTGAATTAAATACTTAATATTTTAAATATTAATACTGTTACTTTGGAAAATAAAGGGTTTAATTATATTATTTTCAATTATTTTGATTTGGGCATTTTACGAAAAATAATTTGTAAAATTGATGAGCAAATAGTATTTTCTATATACAATTAGTGTTAGATTTAATTTGGGTTTCAATTACTATATTATTACTCCCAATTTCATCTGAAATTACTAAAATGCCCCTAGCCCTAATTTTCTTAAAAACCCTAACCCATGACCCGGTTCCTTCTCACTCAACCTAGCAGCAGCAGCACATGATTTTCCTTTTTCCCTTTTCATGAAAGAAAGTAACGAAAGCATAAAGAGAGAGAGAGAGGCTGAGTTGCTGCAGAGGAGAGTAAGGGAGCCGCCGCTCAGCTGGTCACCGCCGCTCATCCTCACTGCCGCCAGCTGGGTGTCCCCACCAAGCCGCCGAACCTGCCATGCATCGCCGCCGCCAATCTCGCGCCGCCGCGGTCCCGTCGAGCTTCCGCCAACACCACACGAAACAAAGAGAGAAACCGATGGAGAAGAGGGCCGCGGAGGGGGGGAAGGGCCGTCGATTGCAGTTGCCGTTGGGTCCTTGTTCCTCGCCGTTGAAGGAGCTGCTCCCAACCACGGTTGTTGCCGATGTTCGCGCCGTTGCTGTCGGAGAACCCGAGGAGAGAGAAATGACACGACGGGAGAGAGAGGGAGTCGCCGTGGAGCCACGAGCTGAGCCGGTCGCCGCCGCGTCGCGTCAGAGAGGAAGGCTGAGACTGAGCGCCGCTGGGAGAGAGGAAGACACGGGCTGGAGGAGCTGCATCCAGTCGCCGCTGTCACCGGAGTTTTGAGGCCACCAGGACCACCGCCGGAGTTTCTGGTTACTTCTGCCGTCGCCGGAAAAGTTTACCGGTAAGGGTTTTATTTGAGGTTTCTGCCCTTTTTGAATTCCGAGGTTACTATGGTCACTGCCTATTGGTTTCAGTCATCGTGATTAAAATTTGTCGCCGCTGCCGCTTGAGGTGGCTGCCGGGCTGCCGCCGAGCCGGTTCAGAGACCGTCGCTGTGTCGGTTCAGCCGTTCCTCTTTCGGTTCGGTAAGCGTTTTCGATTTGAAAGCCCTTTAGTTACTGTTCTGTTATCATACGCTGAGGTTTGTGGCGTTAATTGCTATACGATTGAGTTTCGGTTGTTGTATGTTGCGATTAGAGTTGTTGAGACTGTTGCGAAAGTGGCTTGGAACCGAGGTTTTGGTTGCCGGGATTTTGCTTGTTGATTTCAGGCCGAGGCGGAAAGGACTCTGTGACGCGTTTGGGCTATGATTTTATGTTTTGAGGTAGGGGCGCTTTTCAAAAACTATATTTTATATATTGGAATTATTACATATGAATACTGATGTGAGTGAATGTGTATTTGGTGATTGTATCGGCCTTATGTATGGCTTGATTTGCCTTGGTTGGTTATGAACGTCTATTGGTTGAATTGTTGTGTGGTTTTGTGAAACGAAATGCTTTTCAAGTTGATTCTTTTAAAGCTTTGAGATCGAGTTTAACCCGTTGAGAATTGATTTGAGTTAATTTTATTAAGAATGTGAAAAATAGAATCCACTCTTGAATTCAGCCTGGCTTGCTTTAAATAATCTGGTTTTTGATAAATGATTGTTACTGAACCGTTTCTTTAAAGCTTTGGAAATGAGTTTATTCGGCTGATAATGATTTGATTATGAAACGATTTTCTTGAAATATGGAATTGAGATGATTGTTGGATTTTGGCTTGCCTTGGACTGATTTTGAAATTTGGACTGTTGAAAAGAATTGTGAGACGGTTTAGTTTGGACCCGAACCGGGTGGCAAAGTCCAAGTTTTAAGGGAGGTGCTGCCGAAATTTCTATAAAATCCGAGTCTTTATTGAGATGTTGTTTGGAAAAATAATGAGTTAAAGACTTCTACTATTTTATTTGAATTATCAAAAAAAGGATGATTCATTCTTTTGAAATGAATTATTAAAGAGGAAATTGTGATTTAGTCTTGCTTCTTAAGAAATGCATTGTATCTCTTTCAGGAAAAAGTTATTCAGATGAAACTTATGTTTTAAAGCTGTTTTAAATGTGACAAGGGCAATGCCTTTGAATTTGACTTGAGGGTTTCAATTGGAGGACTTTCAATGACTTTGAAAGAACCCAAATGTCTATTGACAAGTTTCATTTTGGAATGTTTTGAGAAATGTTTTAAGTACTCTTTGAATTCTGAATTTTTGCAAGACTAAAACAATTTTGAACAGTTGAAACGCTTTAGAATTTATCATGGGGGTTAAAGCTGGTTTTGCCTAAGTAAAGGAAACGGCTTTGAAAGAAGTAAAGGATTACGTGACTCAGTTTGGCTTAGACCCTATTTTATTACTCAAATCGGAAAGCCAAGGTTTTAATGATTTTAAATGAATTTGGCGAAATGAGTTATGCTATCCTCCCCTAGAGACTTGGGACTCTGCCAAGGAACTTTTGTTATAAAATTCCATTGTTGAATGGATGATTTTGAATGTTTCAAAATGAATTTTTAACTTTCCATGGTTATAGAAGTTTTGAAAAGAGGATGCCGAGAGTGGCATGGTTTTAAAAGGGGAATTTACCTTGAGTAAAAGTGGCTTATGAGCCTGAGATGATTTGAGAAATGAGATCTTTAAAGCCAAGGCTGAAAAAAGTTGAAACTTGATTTCAAAGTGAAATGAATTGAGAAAAGTGATTTATGGCTTGAATGCCGATTTATGAATTTGATGATGTTGAATGGTGGAGGTGCCATTTTGTTATGAGCCGGAATGGCTGTGTATGATATTGATTCTGAACTGAATGAATGTATGATTTGAGATCTTGGGCAGTAGCAAGGGTTGTGGTTCGTCCCGCTTGCTCCAGATTAATGTTTGAGATTTGATAACAATGATGATTGATTTTAAATTGAATGAATATATGTGTTGAGATACCTGGGTAGTAGCAAGGGTTGTGGTTCGTCCCACTTGCTCCAGGTCAGAGACTGTGACGCCTGGGTAGTAGCGGTAGTAGTGGTGATTCCACTCGCTCCAGGTTGAGCTTTTAAACACCCGCCTGAGTAGTAGCCGCAGTAGTGGTTATTCCACTGGCTCTGGGTTGAGCGGGTAGTAGCAATGGGGTTGTAGCTCAAACCTACTTGCTCCGCGATGGGTGTTTCTGTCCATGGTTAGCTACCAGGACGTGTCGGGTTGGCTATATAACCGACAGATGATATCATCAGCCACTAGGGACAGGCATGCATTATACGCATCTATGTGACATTGTTTGGGTGTGCATATTATACTTGGTTTGCCTATGTGATTAATTGCTAATTGTTCTACTTGCAATAACTGTTTGTTTGTGCTTGCATCTTACTATTTGTGTTTGCTAACTGGGACTCTGTTGGACTGTGGTGATTGGTTGATGGTTGGATTGTTTGGGCCTAGGGCCGTGGTTGGAATGAGATGAACCGATGGTTGATTTCGATTTTGTATTTCTGGTTTGGAATAAAATATGAAAGGTTATTTTGTTTCAGCATAGATAAACTGTTTTGAAAGGCTTTTGAGTTTTTGAGAATTGAACTGTTCTTCTTTCAGAAAAGATTTCTGATTCCTCTTTTATTGTAACTCGTTGTTTTTGAAAAGAGGCATAAGACGGTTATTAATCACTTGTACGGTTTATCTTCACGTATCCTATTACAGTAATTCCTAAAAACCTTCTACTGAGAACCCTTTCGAGGATGATGTTCTCACCCCCCTACATTTTTTCCCTTTCAGGATATGGGCGCAGAAGTTGCGAAGAGTTTATTTGTTGTTGTTGAGATGCTCTGTATTGTTCTAGTTATGGTTTATTGTACCCTTGCCTTTATCTTGATATATTCTGTAAGAGGGATAGGGATTGTATTGGTTAATGCTTGTGATAATATTTATATACATGTATGTATATATATAGATGTACTCTTTATGAGTTTCTGTAAGTTGTATGGTATGTATGGATGTACGTTGTATAGCAAAAGTATTTTTGGGAGCGGTTTAAAGTTTAAAGTTTTAAACAGGCTCATATTTTAGTATTAGATAGTATAAAAGTCGTCGTAATGTCCGAACTATTAGAGTCGCGTAGCCGGAAGCGTTAACTTTGGTAGTTAGGGTGTTACAGCCCAGATCACCCGCTAGCACGATATTGTCCGCTTTGGCACACAAGGCCTCACGGTTTTGCCTTTGACGATAGGGATGATAGCTAAAGCCCCCACACTCACTCGTCAAAACGCGTCATGCTAGGGAGAGGTATCCACACCCTTATAAGGCATGCTTCGTTCCCCTCCCCAACCGATGTGGGCCTTACAATCCACCCCCCTAAGGGAGTCCAGCGCCCTCGCTGGCACATCGATCCGGGTTCTGGCTCTGATACCATCTGTAATAGCCCAGATCACCCGCTAGCACGATATTGTCCGCTTTGGCACACAAGGCCTCACGGTTTTGCCTTTGACGATAGGGATGATAGCCAAAGCCCCCCACACTCACTCGTCAAAACGCGTCATGCTAGGGAGAGATATACACACCCTTATAAGGCATGCTTCGTTCCCCTCCCCAACCGATGTGGGCCTTACAATCCTGGTTTATCTTCATGTATCCTATTACAGTAATTCCTAAAAATCTTCTACTGAGAACCCTTTCGAGGATGATGTTCTCACCCCCCTACATTTTTTTCCTTTCAGGATATGGGTGCAGAAGTTGCGAAGAGTTTATTTGTTGTTGTTAAGATGCTCTATATTGTTCTAGTTATGGTTTATTGTACCCTCGCCTTTATCTTGATATATTCTGTAAGAGGGATAGGGATTGTATTGGTTAATGCTTGTGATAATATTTATATACATGTATGTATATATATGGATGTACTCTTATGAGTTTCTGTAAGTTGTATGGTAGGGGTGCACAGACCCGGCCCGGCCCGAAGGCCCGGCTCGGTCCCGAACACTTTAGGGACTAAATTGGTGTGATTTCATCGGGTTTAGGGTCGGGTACGGGTCTCAAAAATAGACCCGGTCATTATTTCGGGTCGGGTCCGGGCCATAGCTCGGGTCACCCGAAGTCGGCCCGGTGGCCCGGTCATCATACACAATTAATATTTTGTGTTATTAGTGATGGATCATGACTATTCTTATGTGGAATTTAAGTATTGTAAACCTTAATATTTTGTGTTATTAGTCATTATAAGACTATAAGTTAATGTTTTATGTTTAGAATGCATAAGACTTTAGACTAATACATAAGATTGTGTTATTTGTATTGGTTTAAATATTTGGTATTATTAGACAATATTAGTATTGATTGTGGTCATGCTTTAATATTGATTGTGATTATGCTTTAATTTTGAAGAAGGGTTGGTTCTTGTTATATTTTTTTAAGTGAATTTTACTATGTTAACTAATGGTTGGAGTCTTAAAAATTTGGATATTTTTACATGCTAGCTTACAAGAAGGTATCAACATAATGTAATGTTAATGACCCGGTTTTCACCCGGTTTTTACCCGGTTTTCACCCGGTATAATTGTGGCCCGAAAGTGTATTGGTTTCATCGGGTCTAGGGCCGGGTTCGGGTCTAATAAATAGACCCTGTGTATATTTCGGGTCGGGTCTGGGTCACATCAAACCCGGCTTCACCCGGCCCATGTGCACCCCTATTGTATGGTATGTATGGATGTACGTTGTATAGCAAAAGTATTTTTGGGAGCGGTTTTGCGGTTTAAAGTTTTAAACAGGCTCATATTTTAGTATTAGATAGTATAAAAGTCGTTGTAATGTCCGAACTATCAGAGTCGCGCAGCCGGAAGCGTTAACTTTGGTAGTTAGGGTGCTACATTATGGTATCAGAGCCAGAACCCGGATCGATGTGCCAGCGAGGGCGCTGGACTCCCTTAGGGAGTGGATTGTAAGGCCCACATCGGTTGGGGAGGGGAACAAAGCATGCCTTATAAGGGTGTGGATACCTCTCCCTAGCATGATGCGTTTTGACGAGTGAGTGTGGGGGGCTTCGGCTATCATCCCTATCGTCAAAGGCAAAACCGTGAGGCCTTGTGTGCCAAAGCGAACAATATCATGCTAGCGGGTGATCTGGGCTGTTATATTTTCATATAAAAATAATAACTAAAAATTTTATTATTTGATTTTTTATCTACAGATACCTTGGTCTTCTTAGTCAGAGACTTTTGTCAATCTACGACTTTTTTTTTTTGTAAAAGTAGTTTAATTTTATAAATTTTTTGTACAATGCATAATTTAATCTATACTGTCAGAATAAAGTGGACCATAATTTTAAAAAAATTATATTTTCGTAATATTATTACGAGTAAAAATACTAGTTAAATAAATTTATGAGTATTTATCTAAATTAATTTTTGAGATTTTTAAATTTGGACACTTAGTTCTTTAGATTTTAAAAAATACAAAATAATTTAAAATATTTATTTCTATTAAATAATATAATTTTTCTTTAATTTGAGTCACTATTATTAACTTGCATATATGACCATTAAGTATCTACCTATGTAGATTAGATAATTCAATTTCAGGATGAAATATGAAATAATTTTTAAAAAGTTAAAACAATTTTAAAATTTTAAAATAACCCCTTTGATGGACAATCACTTAAATTTTGGGACTGAGTTGGATAATAAATTGAATTTTGACTTGAATTTTGAATTATAATTTAAATTGAGTTAAATTCATGGAGTTTAAGCCAATTGTTTCCAATAATAATACAGTCAAATGTTTCAATAATAATACCTTGATTATCTCATATATATATATATATATATATATATAATTTTATATATATATGATCGAAACAGAGAAATTTAAGTTTATGGTTATAATAGATTCAGGAGCAGATGTAAATTGTATCCAAAAAGAATTAATACCTGATGAGTTTGGAAAATTCTAAATTAACATTTGTGATGACTAAACATTATTAATTTAATTAATTACAAAGATATTAATTCATATATAGTGATTAAATTAATTTTTGCTTTGCAAATTTAACATTGGACCGAAAATATAAGAAATTTGTTGCAAGCCCATATCAAAATGACATTCATCATTGATACAAAATTTTCTTGATCCATATGGCTGAATTGATTGTTATGTTCACTTGGGCCAGTCCGAATCTCTATTGCAAGCCCAATATATTTATAAACATTCAGCCTTATTTATAAATATTCAGCCTTGTTGAAAGTTTTCTATATCAAATGGCTGAGGTAATTTGTGATTATTTAGGCCAAAATTCAAATATTACCTTAAGTCCAAATAGTCTCACATGCATGATCCGAAACCAATTCGGAAGGAAAACAAGTGTTTTTATTGCTTTATGCCTCCAACGGATCTCATGCTTCACCATGTAATGAAATTCAAATTTCATTTAAGTGAAGTTAATAAATACATGGAAAATATGAGAGATTATATAATTGATTTGATGGCTCCTTTACTGCTACACGCCACCGAGAAATAAAGGGAAGTGAACATTTAATTTACTTTGTCAAAATTCATTAGTTAATGTTCAAATTTCTCTTTCCTCTCTCTTTCTCTCTCAGCTTTCTTCATCTCTTTCGGTCATTACACAGCCAACCATGAAAGCTATAGCAAGCTACCGTAAAGAAGAAGAAGCACGCCTAAAGACCATCACAATGATGGCAAGAAAAAGCAAACTAAAAGTATGTAGTGGCTGAAATTCTCAGCAAGAATGGTAAGATTTGGTGAGGTAATCTCGAGCTCCTCATACCCAAAAAGAAAGAAGAAGATCTCGGCCAGCAAGGAGAAGATCCTTGGAGAAGATGACTTGTCTCTGATTCTGCTCAACCACCACAGGAGGTAGCTATAGTGGCTACGTGATGGAAGATGCAGAGATTGGAGCAAATGAAGCTATTATCATCATGAAGCATCAAGGGCCAGAAGTTCATCTTGGAGAGCAAGTCAAGGATGAAGGGCTCGGATTGATGAAGAGTGGTGACCAAGGAAGGACTAGAGGTAATTGCATGTTGGGTTTTGCATGCGTTACTTCTTTTCTCTCTCTGGCCGAACCAGTTCTGTTTGAAGAAGAAGAAGATTGGCTTGGTTTGTTTGTGGTTTCAACCTTGGAGGGTTCTTCCTATAAGTAAGGGTGAACAGATTAGGGTTGATTCAAGAAAAGAAAAAGAGTGAGCACAAAGTTCCTATAGCTCTCTAAGCTAACAGAATTTCTTCTCCTTCAATGTTCTTCATTTTGTATTTTTCTGTTTAATTTTATCATGTCTTGAGTCTCATGGAAAAGGCAAACAGTGAGGTTTGTATGAAAAAGTCATAGAGCGGAAAAAGGCAGAGAGTGCAAAATTAAAAGAAAAAGCCATAGATGTCCTTAGAGTTCATTTGTACATCTGTGTTGTGTTTCATGATTCTGTGGGAATCCCCTTATAAGTTGGGTTAGCACTTTACAGTTAAAAGCTTGGCAGTAACTAAGTCAAGTTCAGGTTGGGATTAGATTCTGGACTTGTCCCAGATAGGAAGGGTAGTTCTTAGGGAGAATTGGTGTTTGTAATCAAGGATGATTATAGTGAAATTCCATCATTTTGTGATGGAGACTGGATGTAGGCTGCCTTGCACTTAGCAGCTGAACCATGATATATCTTTGTGTAATTTTCTCTCTCTTCTACTCCATTTCTGTTTCTGGTGCCCAGGAGATAAAATTGAAAATATCTCGTACCGACTGACGAGACAAAAAGAAAAGTCTCGTGGCTGGAGACGAGACAAAATAAAAAGTCTCGTGGCTAGTTACGAGATAAAAAGACAAAAAGTTTTCAGAAGTGGTTTCAAAGACCTGCAAGTATTGTCAAGCAAAAAGGGGGCTAAGATTCAACCCCCCTTCTCTTAGCCACTGATAACCATCAATACCTATTAAGTATTATGAAAAAAAATTAAAATTATTGTTAAAGCAAAAAATAACAAAATGACTATAAATTATAAGACTTCTAAAGTAAAAATTTGTAAAAAAATGTATGCCTTTCAACCATAGTTGTAAAAACCGGACCGGACCGGCCGGTTTGACCGGAAAACCGGTGAACCGGACCCTATACCGGTCCGGTCCAGTGTTTGAACCGCACAAGGAATTGAACCGGTCAAACTCGGTGTGAACCAATATGAACCGGTCAAAACCGGTGCGAACCGGTCAAAACCGGTGAGGTGGTCTGACCGAACCGTTTGGAAAAAAATATTTCCAAAATGCTTGAAGTAGGGTTCAAACCCTTGTCTTCAAGGAAACCAAAATACTCCACAACCACCAGACCATTATGTTTTCTATTAAAACATATGCAAATTATAATACATATAGATATCTTCTATCAAATAGTTTACTTTTATTTAATTTATTTTAATTTTAATTATAAATTCACTCCTTCTTAAATTAATTATATTTTTATTTAACAATAATGATAAACTCACTTATTTTTTTATAATGATATAATATCTATTAATATTATTTTTTAATAAATACTTGTAGTATATAATAGTATAAAAGATATAAACTAATTAATAAATTATTAAAATTTAAAAATAATAGTTATTTTAATATAAAAACAAAATAAAAATATTTATGATAGAGTAAAAATAATAAAATATTTATTGTTCATGTTCCATATTGTTTTAAAATAACTTGATATTTTAAAATATTAGTAAAAATATGTATTTTAAATTTTAATTTTAAACTTTTAACTATTTTTTATTTTTTATTTACATAGGACCGAGTCAACCGGTTCAACCAGTAACCCAACGGTTGAACCAGTGACCCAGTGACCCAATGACCTGACCGGTTCGATCACCGGGTCGGTTCTGACAACTATGCTTTCAACTATCTTTTTCCTAGCAAAAAAATATTTCAACAAGTTATATAACATAGCTAGTACAAAATAATTTTATCGGATCCGAGTTAGTAGAATGAAATTTAGATGATTTAAGTGAACAAGTCATTTTAGATCTAATGTGTAGTATGACTATAGCAGCATCTGCTTATAAGGCAAAACGAGCTATTGATAGAGAAGCAGCAGTTATGATTATACAAGAGTTCATGGGACAATTAAAAGGATGATGAAATAACTTTTTAATTACACTAGAAAGAGAATTAATCTTAAGTAGTATAAAATCAGAAGACTAATTACAAGATACTACAATAACCTTAATTTTTACAATTATAAAAAATTGTTTAGGAGACCCAAATATTTTTAAAGATAGAATAAAAACCCAACTAATATATATATATATATATATATATATATATATATATATATATATATATATATATATATATATATATATTACGCGGTAATGTATGTTACATCGACAAGAAAAAAAATAACGAAAATTTGTTTTATTTAATTAATTGTTACAATAATTAATAAAAATTAAATAAAATAAATTTAATTTTTTTTTACTAATTTATTTTAGTTATTATATATATAATTTATTTTAGTTATTATATATATATATATATATATAAAACTTATTTAAAGGAGAATTTAACTAATGATACATTTTATTTTATGTTGTTTTATATTTTTGCAGTCAAAATTTAATATATAGTAGTCCAATTGAAAATGATCCAGTAGTGGTGGATTTAAGTGGTTTAGAAAAGAGTCAAACATAGACTAATGTCAATAAGAAAAAATATAGGTAGATACTGAAAATATTAAACAATATGAATAATGGATATATTAATGTTTAATTTATTAGGTGTGTAGATAATCATTTTAATATTAAAATTTAAGTGAGTAATTTAAAGTATTATGTGTTTTACTTAAATTAGGTCAATTTTAAGATCTATTATTCATATTTTTAAAGAAAATCTATCTACTTAATATACTAAAACTGGGTTTTCCCCCAACTAATAAAGGTGACGTGTCGATCCCTCGTGACTCCGTTTTCCCTCCAAAATGAATGCAATTTTCTCTATTCTAAATTATTTTATAAAAATATCTTTATTATAATATATTATAGTTAATATTTAATGAATAATATATAATTATACTAATTTAGAAACATATCTTCATTATAATTATATCAAATCAATATTTAATGCGTAATTACTGTATATAATAAAAAATTACCTTAATAATAAGTAATTTACATATTTATTTTTGTTTTACTAAAGTCTATATATAGTGTTTTTCTGTAGTACATGAATCTAAATTTGAGAGTCAACTCATAATTTTTTTTTACTACTTTATAGAATAAGAATATATTCTTCATTTTTTATTGAAGTTGATCCTTTTAAGGTACAATTTATAATTTTTTATAATATTTTTTATATACTCATTCTATTATATTATTCTTTTGATAATTTATTAATTGTTGTTACTCTAAGTTATTCTTATCGTCTAATGTTCCAGTTCGATTGTCTTTTGCCACAATCGTTTACAATGCATCACATCCATGAAATACCTCATCGAGTTGTCTTCACTGATTCGGGTTCCAACTACATAGATGTTAGCGTTCAAAGAAGGGGCAATAATCTCTACTTTATCGAAGGATGGTTTGATCTACTCACCTATTATGACCAACCTCCTAATGGAATGTGATTAAAGTTAGCTTTCTTGGGAGGAGCTCGATTTTTGATTAAGGAATTATTTTTACGGAACTTTGTAGGTCAAGTTCAAGTTCCATCCCCTCCATGCTTTTTACCTCTACCCGAAAATCTTTGAAGTGGAGCACATAATGAGATTGAATTCCCTCTGTTTAAGTTTAGTTTTGCTAAATTCGTGACAAACTCGGATATGCAATTTCAACGATTGGTAATATATTTAAATTTTCTTATTTTAAATTTTTTGGAAGAAGGGGTAAATAACTAGGTTAAATAACTAGGTAAGATTGAAAAATTATCATAAAAATTCGTATTATTTATTCTTGATAAAATTGAATCAAGAGTTATGAATTAAGTTATTATTTTTTTAGTAATTATACGGATTAAATTATCAAATAAATTATACGGATTACACGGATTATAATTTATTTGATAAGATTGAAAATAATTAACTTTAAGTATATTAATTAAGTAATAATTAGTACATGATATAATTTAGAGTAATTACCCGTGGCAAGAATAATAACCCATGTTAATAGTTTCAACAGCTATCTAATAATTAATATAATCTTATGTGCATAACACGGGTTATTACTCTTTGATAATATTTTTATTTAATATTTTCATAATATTCTCTAAATTTAACTTTATCTACTTAATATATTAAAATTGGGTTTTCTTTCAACTTATAATGGTGAGGTGTCACTTTTTTGTAAATCTATTTTTTCTCTAAAATGATTGTACTATTCTCTTTTCTAAATTTATTTTAAAAAAATGTCTTTAATTAATATAATTATATTATAATTAGTATTTAATAAATGATACATAATTATACTAATTTAAAAAATTATTTTAATTATAATCATATCAGATTAATATTTAATGTATTATCAAACTATTTATTAATTATCAATTGAAAATATTTTTAATCATTTTATTTATAATAATAATAATAATAATATGTCTGATTTATTGAAAATGTAGATTACTAAAACCGATTAATATAAAAAAACTAATAACCTTTTGAATGAAATATATTAAAATCTTTAACCTAAAATAATTATATCGTTAATATCAAGTGATACTAATAAATATTTATCAAAAAATATTTAAGAAAAAATGTATTTAAATTATAATAATATTGATAAAATATAACCTTTATCATTTTACCTTTTACGTGATATATTTTAAACCTTTAATTAAAATATAATCTTTCATGATATATTACAAATAATCAAATTACAAAATAATAACGTGATAACTATAATTTTAACCACATTAAATACTAAAGATATTTATTTTTAACAAATTTTTCGATTAGGTATTTTTATTCATATATTACTAAACGATATATGTTATGAATTTTATATTATATAAATTTTATAATCTTATTCCCAAGGAAGAAAAATATATACTAATAAAATATTTTAGAGAAATATCATTTTTGAAAATTTACTTAATATATCAAAATTTGGTTTTTCTCCATCTAATGGAATTGAGGTATCCATTTCTCATGAATCTATTTTTCGCCAAAATAAATACACTATTTTATCTTCTAAATTTATTTTATAAAAATATCTTTATTATAATTATACTATAATTAGCATTTAAGTAATAATGCATAATTATATTAATTTAGAAAAATATCTTTATTATAGTTATATAAAATTAATATTTAATGCATTATTAAACTATTTATTAATTATCAATCGAAAAGATTTTTAATTATTTTAATTATATTGATGATAATAATAATAATAATAATAATAATAATAATAATAATAATAATAATAATAATAATAATATAATATGATAATTATATGTTAATGGCACCAGTTATTAATAACCAATTTATATTTCTTTAAATAAATTTATTTTAAAAAAATATCTTTATTAAAATTATATTACAATATTATAATTAATATTTAATAAATAATGTATAATTATACTAATTTAAGAAAATATCTTTATTATCTATATATTCTATCTATTTTATTATATAAAAATCAGATTTTTGCACTTAATGATGGAACTGATGTGGCTTGCTCTTGAGGTATTTCCTAATTTATTTTATTTAATTTATTAAAGCAAATCAATTATAATTAATTAATTATATCAATTAATTAATTTGATTAGACATTCAAATCTCACCATTTATTATAATTTATATAAATGGACTAATTATAATTAATTACATCAATTAATTAATTTGGTTAATTATATTAATTGTTTGATTTGATTGGAGTAAATATCAAATTATTTAATAAATAATAAATATGATAACGAAATATATGAATTAATTTAATTAGTTTATTTTTCTCAATACCATCTATTTATACAATATCAAATATTTTATACTCATTTGTTCTCTTTTTTCTCTCTCTCCCTCCCTCCCTCATGTTTAGGGTATAATTTTTGTGTTTTATTTAATTTTTGTTTCTTTTATCTTTATTTATATATTTTATTTTTTTATATATTTTTTATATTTTTGTATTTTAATTGGTTATTATTAGGTGCATACTTTTTTTACTTTTAGCTTATGATTAACAAAAAAGATGTGTCATCTTTACGTTGTTTTTAAATAATCTTACTATAATTTTGTTTTGTAATATTTTATTATGTCATGTGTACTTCAATTTATATATATATATATATATATATATATATAGTCTTTTTTTGTGATTTACAATTAATATATACATTGTTCGTGTATGTGGTTTATATGTTAATATTTTTATTGATTCTCTTTATTATTATTATTTTTTTGTGTGTCTCTTTGTTGCTCTTTTTATTTTAGTTATATTCATTGATTTCTCTGTATTGATGCTCTTTTTATTTGAAATATCGTGACAATTTAGAGTGTATGTTGTGACCCATGTGATATTTGTTAATTTGGTGTAACTTTTTAGATGGTTTATGTTATAATGTGTTTAAGGAGTTGACTTAAAATTATAATATGAAATATAAATTTATAATATGATTTATAGTATGCTAAAATAAAATATTAAGATATTATTATATAGATATTTTTTTATTTGTCTATTAGATTCAACTATATAGGATCTTAAAAATTATGTAATTATGTAATTAGTTATTTTTTTATATAATTATTGTATTAATCATTTACATTAGTGAGACTATTTTTATTATTAATATTTATAAATATGCTATTATTTGTTAGTAATTACTTAAAATAGATAACAAAATAAGTTATATGGTATTACTTTATTTAAATTATAAATAATTAAAAGAATAAAAGGTCAGTAATTATTTTTAAAATAGATATTAAATTTAGTTTTATGGTACTAATTTATTTGAGTGGTTAATAAAATTTTATAATTTTCAGATTTATATCTACTCAATTTATGTATTTTATTTTATTCTACTTAACAAAAAATTGAGACATGCATTTTTAATTATTTATTTAGAAAGTATAGCGAAATGAGTTATATCAATTAAAATTAATTATCGATAATTGATATCAATTAATTGATTGTATTAATTTGTAGGATGAATAACGTATAATAAATGTTGTGAAATTAATTATAATAAATTAATACTTAATAAATAAAAAATTAAAAGGGACTTTTTTTTTACTTTTTAATGGCTACACGTTTTTATAATTTCACTTTTTCTTTATCTTTTTCTTTTATATTTATTTCTTTTAATTTATTGAACTAAATTAATTATTCTAATTATTTGTATTAACTAATTAAGTATTTTTTAATGGGTTATTATAATTGTGCCTTTAGACCATAGGTTAAAAATATTATGAAAAATATTTTATAAAAGTTGTTGAAAAATAAATATTTTTAGAATGTGTCCTTAAGACACAAACTAATTAAATTATTTTTCAATTTAACGTGTTTGATTCGTTCAATTGTATTAATTATAACTAATCAATTATGTAATTTGATTTGATTAGGATAAATATTTCATCATTTAATATTTTATTTGATTCATTAAATTACATTAATCATAACTTTAAATATTTAATTTAATTAGAGTAAATATCACATTATTTTAAATTTTGTTTGATTCATTAAATTAAATTAATTATAACTAATTTATTATTTAATTTTATCGAGATAAATATTAAATTATTTAATAAATAATATATAAAGCAATGAAATAAATAAACTCAATTAATTCAATTTATTATCTTATTATTTTATATATCCCTTTTCTTCTTTTCTTTTTTGTACTTCAGGTAAAATATTTGTAATTTTTTATTTTTGTTTTTTTATCTTAATTTTGCTAATATTTTTCTATGATTTTGTTTTATATTAATTCTTTTTTATTTATTTTGATTAATAATTCTTAAGGGTATTATTATTTTATTTAAAGATAATTTAAATTTTTTGTAATATTTTTATAAAATTTGATTAATATGTTCTTCTTTAAAATAAAATTTTTTAATAAGATCGTATTTTAATTTTTCTCTTTCATCCTTTGTATTAATTAATTATATCAATCTTCTATTGTAATACATTTTTTATCTACTCCACACATTATCTTTTTTATCTTCTTTTATTTTTTTTTAATTGCTTTTTTTTACTTTATTTTTAATTATTTATTTTACTTTTACTTCTCATATAAAGATTAATTATAATTCATCACAGGTTCTTTTTTAATTTAAGTGAATTTTTAGGTTATATTTTACCATTGATGTTTTTATTTTGTTTAGAATGTTTTTTTAGTCTGTGTTTAATATAATAATCTGTAAATATCTATTCTATTATATAAAAATTAAATTTCTACACTTAATGATCAAACTGTCGTGGCATGTTTTTAATGGTGTTTTTCAATTTATTTTTTTTAACTCATTAAATTCAATTTATTATAATAAATTAATGATATCAACTAATTGATTTGGTTAATTATTTAAATATCATACAATTTATTATAATTTCTATCAATCAATTAATTGTAATTCAAATTGAATGATTATTTTGTTACGAAATTATTATTTCCTAATCTATTGCAATATATACTAATTATAATCGTAAATTAAGCTATTTTATATTAAATGACTTATATAATGGTCATCTCATTTATTATTATAAATGCTGAATTAAATAATCATTATTACTTTTGATTTATAATTAAATGAGACAAAGATACTATTTTATTTGGCCTTTAAGGTTTAATGGGTGTCACACTCAAATATAAATAGTGACTTCAGGATTTTAGTCTCCAACACATCAAAGCCACCTCCTTAACTCTTTTTCCATAAAAGGAATTGCGATTCAACTCTATTAGGGATACAGAAGGTTTTCAAGGAACAAGGGAATGGTCTGAATTTGCACGAATTCTAAATGTTCGAACTTACAATGTTATTTTAGTTGGTTGTCGTTATGAGAATGACTTTAATCTATACGTGTCTAAGGACTAGAATAGATTAAATATTATTTAAGTAATTTATTTCTAATATTGGTATTTGATTAAATTAGATTTAGAGAAATTTAAATTGTTGACTCAATTTATATATTACGACTATTCTTTTTTAATATATTTTTTTATATTTTTTAATATATTTTTTTTCTGATTTTTAAGTCTATTTTCTTTCTTGGATATATGTATCTCCTTTTTTTTATCATTTGATATTTCAGATTAGTAATGTAATTATTAAAAAAAATATATTTAAAAAAATAAATATTAAAACATCACTATTTAAAAAAAGGAAAGATACGTGAAAAAAAGGAAAACAAAAATTAAAACATCAGTATTCAAAAAAACTGTTAATATGCGTATGAATGTGATCGGGATTGAGGAATATATATGGATATAAAAAATAAAAAATTATTGGACGATTATAGAATAAAAAATAATTATATATATAAAACGAAATAATTATAACAAAAAATAATTAATATATGTAATTTAAATATTTTTAATAACTGGTAACATGTTGTTTAACAAAATATAATTCATATATTTTTTATTTATGTATATGTATAGAACTATTTATGTATATGTATATATATTAAGAAAAACTACCGTAATATATATATATTATAGTTTTTGAAAATTACACAGGAATTTTTTTTCTCTCAAATAAATTTATTCTAATTATATTACAATTATCTCATGAATAATGCATTATTATATTAATTTAAAAAATATCTTCATTATAATTATATCAAATCAATATTCAATGCGTTATTAAACTACTTATCCATCATCGATATTTTTAATCATTCTAATTATATCAATTGATATAGTTCGAATTCTCATTCAAGTGCAATAATTTTATTATGATATAGTTGATGCACACATTAATAGTGACCCATTTAATTTGATATCAATTAGTGGATAATAATAATAATAATAATAATAATAATAATAATAATAATAATAATAATAATAATAATAATAATAATAATAAGAAGAAGAAGAAGGTCTACACGATATATGCATTATATTTTAAAAAGGTAAAATATATTTTTAAAAAATTAGGGTATCAATAAATAATTTTGATTAATATCAATATCAATAATTAATTCTTATAATTATTTTTGTACTACTAAAGGCTACATATAGTGTTTTTTTTTGTAGAATAAAAAAGATTGTGATTCATAACATTTTCGTAAAGTTATATCGTATGGATACAAGATTAATTAGATAACAAATTAAATTATAATTAATATGTTTTATTTTCTGTTCATATTTTTTATTAATTATTTTACTTTTTATATTTACAGTAAATATTAAATGTAAAAAAGAAAAAAATAATATTAAATATTATCTATTTTATTTATTTAGAGTCATAATTAAATTTAATATAATTATAGCAAGTATCTAGAATTAATAATAGCATGATACTATAATTTTAAGTTTTATAATATAATAAAAAAATATAGCAATTTATATATGCTTCCTATATAGCAATAATATTATATATATATATATATATATATATATATATATATATATATATATATATATATATATATATATAAATAACTCTTTTCTAAAAATATTGGCATATAATTGAATTAAGATAACATATATATTGAGTAAGTATCTCTATTGAATTAACCATAACGGTTAATAAAATATAATGACATAAATTTCACCTAATTGTAGCAAGTATCTCTGTTGAAAATATTTGTTAATTATTATCGTGTATAGTTAGTGTATGTGTGTATATATATAAAGAGTAATAGTGAATTGTTACAATTATTTATCATTTTGAAAATTCGTACCTCAGATATAGATCTTCTTCTGTTTATTATTTTTTATACTTAATGGTTACTAACTACGATTCTAAGTGCTAATAGCCTTTATATTTGATTTGTTTTGTAGTGTGATAATAACCAATATATTTGTTGGTGGATTTAACTATTACTATATTATTTATGATCACATTCAGTATATATGTCTGATTTATTGAAAAAAATATATCATTAAAATCGATTAATAACTATTTTAGAGTTAATACAATTAACACTAGATTAAAAAAAACAAATAATACATAACATGTTACTTTTTTATTAATCAAATTATTATAATTCAAAGTAATTTTAAAAAAATAATTATAAATTATAATTTCAATCTTATCACGTGCATGGCACGGGTAATTACTCTTGTTATTAGTTATTTAGTCCATGTCAATGGTAGATATTTCCCTTTTGACCAATGAAGAACGCACTAGAAAAAATATATAGCGAAGGAAAACAGTTGTATTATTTGTGGTGTATTTCTTAAATTTTTGTTTTTTGTGTTTTGTGATTGTAAGGTGGTGTGAGACACGTGAATGAGCATTAGTAATAGTTTATTTTTTAGTAACTTTTTTTTTGGGACTTGATTTTTAGATAATTTATCTATCAAATTTTTTTATTAAGAGTAATTTTGGTCTTTCCTTTTATTATTATGATGAATTTTTTATGGTGTTGGCAGAATAAATTTGTTTTTAAAGTTGATGATATTATTAAGAAGGAGAAGATTGCTTTTTTTTTGTTATTTAGCAAAGAATTTTTAGTATGTTCAAACTGAAATGGATCGAGTTAAAAACGTAGTTAGCCATTATATAATTAAGAGACAGATTAAATTTTTTTTTGTTAAGTTAAACACAAACAATTTAGTTCTACATAATAAAAGAATAATTTGTAGAAAAATTATTATAGACATGAATAGAAGGTTTTTAGCTGATTTTTTCAACAGAATTTTAAAGAATTTTAATAGGTATAAATTATGCTGTAAATCTTGAGTATAATTTTGTGCAAATAAAATGATTAATTATGATCATAATTTATTTTTTGATTGTCATGTAATATTATTTAATTTACCTTCTTATATTTCTTTTTATTTTCATGCTGATTCTATCAACATTTTATTTTTAAAAATTGTTGTTTTTTAGTTTATTTTTTTTTTAATTTTAAACCCGGTTATTAAAAAAAATCTTTACAAATGAAAAAATAATTTTTGGACTTTAATTTGATTTTCGTAGTGGATATACTTCTAACAAATATGCATTGATTGTGAAAAATCTACACAACAATGATGATTATTTTTAAATTAATAATTTTTTTTTAAATTTTGGTCTATTTATCTCAAATTTAATTATATTTATTTTTTAATATAAAAAATACTCATTTAATTTAATTTGTAAGTATTATATTCTATAATTATTTTTTAATGATGAAAAAGAATATAAGTTAGTATTGTTTGAAAAGATAGAAGAACACCTATTTAACATAAAATTTTTCATAATAACAATTGAAAATATATATGCAAAACTAAAAACACATATGAAGGCAACACTTTAAAACTTGCATGCAATGAGAATCAAATTTTTTCTTAAGTCAAATTTACAAGTTTTAGTCAACTATACAATTAGTGTCGATCATTTATAAAATTTTAATTTGAAGTTCTTGATACTTTACAATATTTAAAAAAAAATATCTTGACAAATCTAAATATTTTGTTTAGTTTTTGAGATCTCCTAATTGTAATATTGAACAAAATAGATTTATAATTATTATTATTTGTGCTACCATGGTTACTTAATTAGCAATTATGTTAAGAAAAATATTTTTTTAATTTAAAAATATTTTTTTAAATTTATTTAGTATCAATATCTTAGGAGTTTAGATATATAAATAATGATCTTTATATATAATACAATAATCTCTTAGATTTAATTGTTATTATTATTATAGTTCTTACATCCCTTCAATATAGGTAAGTTAATTAAATAATATTATTTTTTAATATATATTTTTTTGTTTTTTTGTATTTTTATTAATATTTTTAAATAATATTTTATTATTCTGATTAATAAATATATTTTAAGTCATTGACATTTGAAAAATATTTAAAATATTTGAAGGGATTATTTTGTAATTTTAAAATTATTTTAGGGTTTGTTTTGAAAATTTTTAGCCCTTCTTTTTATTACTACGATGAATTTTTTATGGTATCGATAGAATAAATTTGTTTTGATGTTGATGATATTATTGAAGAGGAAAAGATTGTCCCCTTATTGTTTATCTAACAAAAAAATTTTAGTATGCTTTGACTGAACTGGATCGAATTAAAAAAAGTAGTTGGTTATTATATATGTTGAGAGGCACATTAAATGACACTTCCAAAACTTTCTTTTATTAAGCTAAACACAAACGATTTAATTTTACATAATGAAAAAGTAACTTGTGGAGATATTATTATAGACATGAATATAAAGTTTTTAGCTGGTTTTAATACAAACTTAGTTTTTACCTCGATTACTTCGATAGAACTTTGAAAAAATTTAATAGGTGTAGATCTTGCTGTAAACTTTGGGCATAATCATGTGGTTGTGGAAGTGGACTTAATTGTTATAGTAATATGGAGAGTGCCAGAAACAATGAAAATTTTGAACAATATGAACAACCACCAATTAAATAAAAATATACTATATCCTAATTTAATACTACTAATTAAATTTACTCTTTTAACCCTATTAGTTCACATTATTTATACATTGTTCAAAAATCTTGTTGATTACCTATACTTTTCCTAGCAATATTTATTTTTTATGACGATATTGATTTACATTCTTCTCAAACTCTTATTTTAGCAATTAGAGAGAGGTACAGCAGGCTAATCAACTAAAGAATATAATATTAATTTCGAAAAACAAACTTTTGTGAAGATAGAATGACTAATTATGATCATATAAATCTTTTAGTTATCATGCAATGTTATTTAATTTATCTTTTTATATCTCTCTTTATCTTTATGCTGATTTTATTGGCATCTTATTTTTAAGAATGATTGTTTTTTAATTTATTTTTTGTTAGACTTTAAACCCAATTATTAATAAAAAAATATCTTTGCAAATGGAAAAGATTAGCTTTGGACTTGTGATTTTCGTGGTGCATATACTTCTAACAAATATAAAATATGCATTGATGATGAAAAATCTACACAATAATGATTATTATTTTAAAATTAATAATTTTTCTTTAAAAATTTTGGTCTATTTATCTCAAATTTAATTATATATATATTTTCTATATATTTTTGAAACAAATTATAAATTAATTTTAAAAATATATTATTTAAAAAATTAATTTAAATAAAATGAATTTATATTTATTTTAATCATTAAAATATTTATGCAAAACTATAAACACTTATGAAGACAACACTTTAAAACTTGCATGTAATGAAAATAAAATATTTTCTGAAGTCAAATTTACAAGTTTTAGTCAACCATACAATTAGTGTGCATCATTTACAAAATTTCAGTTTGAAATTCTTAATACTTTACAACATTTCAAAAAAAAAATATCTTGACAAAAATCTAAATATTTTGTTCAGTTTTTGAAATCTCCTAGTTACAATATTAAACAAAGTAGACTTATAGTTATTACTATTTGTGTTGCCATGGTTACTTAATTAGCAACTATGCTAAGAAAGAATTGATTTTTTTAATTTAAAAATATTTTCTAAATTTGTTAGTATCAATATCTTAGGAGTTTAGGTATATAAATAAGAGAGAAAAGGACAAATAGGTCCCTGACCTTTTGTCCCGCGGACATTTTCGTCCCTGACCATTGAAAAATACTTTTAAGTCCCTGACCTTCACAAAATTTGGACGGATCAGTCCCTCCGTTCAAATGCCTCCGTCAGGGACTGATCCGTCCAAATACCTCCTTCAAGGACTGATCCGTCCAAATTTTGTGAAGGTCAGGAACTTAAAAGTATTTTTCAATGGTCAGGGACGAAAATGTCCGAAGGACAAAAAGTCAGGGACCTATTTGTCCTTTTCTCTAAATAAGAATACTACTACACAGATACAAGTTTTTTTGACATACAGGTCATACAAGTTAACCTAAATCCAACAAAATTTACGCATGCGTGAAAATTACGTTCCTCTTTGTATCTCGCGTTCTTCCTCCTCCTCCTCTTCTTCCTTCTTCTTCTTCTTTGCGTTTCTCATCATTTTTCTTCGCGTGTTTCATTTTCATCGTCGTTTTTTTTATTATTGTTGCTGTTGCTGTATTTTTTTCCTCCTCTCTTTTTATTGATTTTGCAACATTATGTATTTTTTCTTCTTTGTTTAATTTTTTCCTGCCAAGAAGAATTATAAGAATATGAAATAAGAAGATGATGAAGAAGAAGCAGCAGAAGATGAGGAGGAGGAAGATGAACAATTTTGAATTATGCAGAACTTATCAGCACACATACACCGAAAATTCTTAAACAATACACTCAAATATCTTCGTGTTACACCTAAATTTACTGCAAATACAGAAAAATATTTTCTCTAATACTGCATTTTTTTTCTTTTTTTTTCTTATTTCTTTCTTTCTTTTAGTTGAATGAATGTAAGTTCATCATCTTTCAAGTAATTTTGCAGCATTATGTGTTTCTTTTTCTTCTTTGTTTATTTTTTTTATTTTTATTCTTGTTAAGAGAGTAAAACAAGAAGAAACTTGAAAAGGTAAAGCAAAAAGAAAAAGATGAATAAGAAAAAAAGAAGAAGAAGATGGTGATGATGATGAAAAAAAGAAGAAGAGCAGAATATGAAGAGGGAGAAGAAGAAGAGTTTTGAATTATGCATAACTTATCGATCAGCACACATACACCGAAAATTCTTAAATAATACACTCAAATATCTTCGTGTTACACCCAAATATCTTCATGTATACCCAATTTTGCAGCAAATATAGAAAAATGTTTCTTCTAATGCTACATTTCTTCTTCTTTTTTTTCCTATTTCTTTCTTTCTTTTAGTTGAATGAATGTAAGTTCATCCTCTTCCAAGTAATAATTTTGTACCATTATGTGTTTCTTCTTCTTTTTTGTTTGAAATTTTTTTGTTTTTATTCTTGTTAAGAGTAAAATAAGAAGAAACTTGAGAAGATAAAATAAAAAAAAAAAGATAAATAAGAAAAAAAAAGAAGATGACAATGATGATGATGAAAAAGAAGAAGAAGAAGTACCAGAAGATGAGGAGGAGGGAGAAGAAGAGTTTTGAATTATACAGAACTTATCAGCACACATACACCGAAAATTCTTAAACAATATACTCAAATATCTTCGTGTTACACCCAAATATCTTCATGTTATTACACCTAAATTTGCTGCAAATACAGAAAAATATATTTCCTCTAACGTAGAACTTTTATATTACATTCAATTCAAACCATCAACGATGAACAACAATTTTCACAAGCAAAAACAATAATTCAAAATAATAATCAATTTTGCTCTAGTTCAATTGATAATCTGAACTTGAATTATTCATTATCTTCAAGAACGAGATAACTGATGATGGAGGAGAAAGAGAAAAAGAAAGGTGGAGAAGAAATTCCAATGAAAAAAGAATGAGGAAGAGGAGGAGGAGGAGGATCGGAGGAGGAGGAGGTGGTGTTGGTGACGACGATAACGAAAGAGAATAAATACATGCAGTAACGAGACAAAGAAAAATGTGCGCGCGTGAATATAAATGATTTATATAGACTTATATAGAAAAATAATTTGTACGTAGAGAATAATACTATAAATAATGGTCTTTATATATAATGCAATGACCTCTTAAATTTAGTTGTTATTATTATAGTTTCTACATTACTTTAATATAGATAAGTTAATAATTAAATAATATTATTTTTTATGATATTTTAGTATTAATAAATACAATTATTTTTTAATACATATTTTTTTGTTTTTTGTATTTTTTATTATATATTTTTTAAATTTTATTATTCTGATTAATAAATATATTATAAGTCATTGACATTTGAAAAATATTTAAAATATTTCTTGTAATTTCAAAATTATTTCAGGGTTTGTTTTGAAATTTTTTAAATTTAAAAAAAAAATTGTATTTCACTCTAATGATTAATTTGTCTAGCTCACATATATAAATATTTGATGGTCCTGTATTAACTAACAAAAATAAATGTTAGAAACCGTTTTAATTTGGATATTTTAAAATTTAAAAGACTTAAATATCCAATTTAAAAAAATTTAGCTTAACTTAAATAATTACTATAAGTTTATTTTAAGTAAAAAAAATAAATAACAAAATATTAACCAAAAGGAGATGGGTATTGACCACACGTTGGTGGGCTGGTGTAGAGACATTTTTAGGATTCGATATTGGGAGCACATAATATTCACCCAAAAAAAAAATATATTACTACATGCTTGCTCTTGTACATATTGCAAGCCTATATAGATTATGTTGACATTCTTTACGTATCCAAATAAGATTATCCTATTCATTGATTTTGCTTACTTGATGTAAAATGTTTGTAGAAATAAAACAAAAAATTATACAAAAGATAAAAAAAAAAAAAAAAAACTAAAAAGACACAAGAAATAATTTGTATCATAAATTTTATGATAGCACAAAACGTTTCTGAAGAAAAAAATAGATGCAAATCACTGAAAATAGTTTTTTAAATATCGATGGAAGGATGACACAAAGATAATAAATATGAATTAGTATTTCATTGTATTCAATTTCAAATTTTTTGAATTATTGCTAAATATGCTAAATTGATTGTGATAGTAAAAAAAATTCTATCAAAAATACCTTTATCTTATGCTTTTTTTTTTTTTTTCCGAAACGATACATGACTATTTCATAGACCTCTCTCACATTGTATTAATTTATCACATGTACATTTATGTTTGTTTTTTGTTTATAGGAGAAGTGCAAAAAAAAAAATGCTATAAATCATTTAAGGTAACGTTACACACATATTGAGAGTTTTAAAATATTGGCCAAACGAAAATACGAAGAAGTAATCAATTTAAATTCAATTTTATATTTTTGCTTTGTTTTTTGTAATATAGTATTGTTTGTTATATGGTTGTGTCTACATAAATGTTATAGAAACAAAGATAAAAAAAGCGTATTGGTAGAGGAGAGATATGAACTATGACTCATAAAAAAAGAATGGCTCGTATATAAATGACGATGTACATATTGTTTGTGTAAGACATGTTTTTTATTTTTCACTTTTCTTTTTGAATTTACAATAGTGGATTTAAAATTAGTATAACTCCGAATCTCCTATGTCTACAAGAAGCAATTGCACATATTGAGGGCTAAGACACATCCAACAAGAAGCTTTTATAAAATGATTCCCTTGCACAAGTTCTTGAAAAGGAGCACTCAAGAGGAGTTCGTGGACTAGGTTTCAGACCATGTCCCACTCGGTGTTTTCATAATAATATTGCACAGCAGTCGGACTCCGATGTGCAAATTGAGGAGTATCAAAAGGAGATTGTAGAACTTAAGGCAGAGGTAGCAGAACTAAAAGTAGAGGCAACAGAGGAGAAGCAAAGAGACAGATAATGGAGAGTTTGTTAAGATACCTAATCCAGCAATAAGGAGATAATTTACCACCTACGTAGCTGCAGATCTGAATTCTTTGGGAAGTGCACCGACCTTTTCCCGCGCAAGATCATTTTCTAGCACTAATGATCTGCATGATAAATCATGAGTTTGAGTCAACAAAAATAAATACACTTGAATCTGATCACTTTTTAATTATTCACTGTTTAATTACTTTTGAGTTACTTATTTCTACTTTATAGTCATTGATGTACTTAGGACAAATTACTATTATATATTAACTTTTGCATATATATTTTTGTTCTGTTTTTTGTTTTTTAGTTTGATTGGTTGTTGTGTATTTTACTAAATTAAAGCAAATTACGTAGTGTAAGAATGTAAAAGAAATTAGCGAATTGATCACATATTTAAAAATTTGGCTAAAAAAAATTATAATACGTTATTTGATAGTGGTTACGAATCCGCCGTTATAATTGAAACAAATAATTTTGGCATTATATATGTATACTATATCTAAATTTATTTTAAGAATATATGTTAAAAATAAGACTGGACACGCGGACACGTGATGGTATTTAGGTGTGTCCAAACGTGTCCGGAGAAGAATTTTTTTTTTTTATTAAGACACGGTTGGACACAGCAAACACGCGTGTCGGACGAGTGTCGGTGAGTGTCGTATCCGAAATGTGTCCGACACGTGGACACGATAACTCAGCGAAGTGTCCGTGCTTCATAGCCGCTATCCCATTTCATAACCGCCGCTAACTGCCAGATATGGTGTAGTGATAGAAATATAAAGAGAAATTAACATGTGAATTTTTTTTGTAATTAATTTTATATTTATTATTTGGTATCTAATTTTTTAATTTATTTTTTATAATAAATATTTAACAATTATTTATTTCTATATTTTTAAATTAAATATAATTTTTAATTCTTTTTGATAAATTAAACATTACTTTTTAATACTATATCAATCAATATTTTTTCCCAATAAATATCCTTTATATCCTATGCACTCTTTTGATATATATATATATATATATATATAGTGAGTATTTTCCTACCAACCACTAACACATATACAACTGATACGTTGCTGTCACATGTTACAGCACATTTTTACGGTGTTCAGAGAGCTAAACTTGAAAGTTGCAATGCTACATGTTTCTTTGGTTATATTTTCTGTTTTATTTTTATTATTGATTAGTTACGCTGGCAACTGTTTAGGAGAAAACTGAATGCAAAATGTTCACCCCAAAGATAGATAAATTTCTAAATTTGGTAGAATCCAAAACAAAAGTTAGCAGAACACAATCTCCATTAATAGAGATGCATACAACTGCTTTAGCATAATACAGAATCCTGATATTCACTATTTAATAGAGAAGAGTTGGAGGTTAGAGAACGAAAATCACAAAGAAGAAGAACAATAGAAACAATGATTATCACGAAGAGAGCTACGATATATACACTTGTTCTTATTATTACTCTCTTTGCATTATCATGTTATGAAGCAAATGCGGGACCGATCAAGACAAGAAGCAAGCCGATAGGTGGTCCTGATATTCATGCGGGACAAGACGTAGAACGTGATCATCACGTGCTTCTTCCGGGCGAGAAAATACACAATGTTATGGATTTCGGAGCCGTACCCGATGGCGAAACGGACTCCACTCAGGCTTTCATGGATGCATGGGCGGCAACTCGGGAGTCCACGGTGAAGAGCAGGTTTCTTGTTCCTCCTGGGAGATTCCTGATTGGGGAAATGTTTCTGAATGGGCCATGCAAGTTTAATGGGCCGATAGTAATGCAGATTGATGGCACTGTCTTGGCTTCCACGGATATTTCTGAGTATATGAACGAACATTGGCTCAGGATCGAGGATCACTTTGACCTCAAGATTACCGGTGTAGGTACATTTGATGGCCAGGGCCATAGCTCTTGGAAAATAGTGGAGGACTGCGACAAAAAAACTCAAGGCTCATGCGTCAAGAATCCTGCTGTAAGTTATTATTAACTAGAGATATAATTATTTATGTGTCTTTTTTTTTTCAGCAAAATAAATTATTCTATGGCTACAGAGGTATAGAATGCCATACTTTCATCTAACTTTTCCTTGTATGGGATTGCAGAACTTATACTTCAGCAACGTAACCAACGTGATTGTGCATGGCGTTAAGTCGGTAAATCCCAAAGGCTCTCACATTTTCGTAACTAGCAGCGCAAACTTCAGGATCACCAATGTTCAAATCACTGCACCAGAAAATAGCCCAAACACCGATGGCATTCATATTAGCCACTCCGATAATGTCATCGTTTCTAAAACTTTCATTGGAACAGGTGATGATTGTATCGGTATGATACAAGGATCCTCAAACATTGTCGTTGAGGACGTAACATGTGGCCCTGGACATGGAATTAGGTAATTAATTAATCAAATATTTTAGAACAAAAAAGTTTAAGATGTTGGTTGAGAGAGTAAATATCTTTACTTATTTATATGCATGCATGACAGCATTGGTAGCCTTGGAAAGGAAGAGGGAGAAGCTGAGGTGAAAGGCGTCCATGTTAGGAACAGCAGACTTGTTAGGACAACGAATGGCCTTAGAATCAAAGCATGGCCAGGTCACAAATTTCCGGGTGCAGCTTCAGATGTATTTTTCAGTAACATCACCATGGAAGATGTTAGGAATGCTATCATCATTGACCAAGAGTATTTGTGCCCTAAAGACTGCACAAAACAGGTGGGTTTAATTTGCTTAATAACATTCTTATCTTTTTAATCTTTTGGAAGAGCTAGTTATGCTAAATATATATACTCATTCTATGTGTGCAGCCATCACTTGTGAAGATAAAGAATGTACATTTTATAAATATAAGGGGAACTACAACTTCAGCAACTCCAGTGAACATGAAGTGCAGCAAGCTGAATCCATGTGAAGGAATTATATTTCGTGACATTAATTTTCAGTTTGGAAACACGCTTAAAAAGCTGACGATTCCGCAATTAAACTCATCATGCATCAATGTTAAACCTATTTTCGAAGGAATACAAATTCCACCACCTTGCCTAGATTTACCATTAATGCCTAAATTACCAACAGTGCCGGTGAGATTGCCATTGCCAGTGCCAGTGCCAGTGCCAACAAAGCCAAACTTGCCAACAGTGCCAGCGAAATTGCCAGCACTAAAAAAGTCCACGTTGCCAAAAGCAGGAACAACACTAAAGATGATAAAAACTTCAGTAGCAACAAAATTGCGAGCACCCAAAAAGCCGACACCACAAGTACCCACAAAGTCAAAATTGCCATCGGTGCATGTGGCATTGAAAAAAGCACCAAAGAAGCTAAAACTGCAAAATTCAAAAGTAAAGAAGGGGGGACAGAAGGCCAAAAATATGCGTAATATCAGAAAAAAACGTCAACACTAATAGGCCTATATCATTAGATAGGCATTCATATGTGTTCCAAGAACAACGTGTCATATATTTTTATTCATCTCCCTAACATTTTCTTTCTTTAAATATGTGTCCTTCTTTAATTCTCGCTATGTAACAACTAAACTATATACAATCTATTATATCATTTCTATTTTAACCTATTTAATGTTATGAATATTTATTTATATTTTTTAAATATTTTATGTTCTTTCATGTATATATCTTTCTTGCTTTATCGAGTCATATTAAGCTTATATTTCCAAAATTATACTTTTTAATATAAAAAATAAAAATAGCTTTCCTAATCTTAATTATATTTTTTAAACAAGTATAATAATTCGTGTCATACACGCGATAAAATTGAAATTATAATTTTAAATTATTCTATTAAAATTAATTTGAATTGTAATAATTTAATTAATAAATAAATAATATGATATGCATTGGTTGTGTTTTTTTAAATATAGTATTAAATATATTAACTCAAATGTAGTTATTAAGTGTATAAAAATTATGTTTGAATTATGAATTCTCTAAATGAAATTATCCCGTTTAAAATATTTAAATTATGATTTCAATCATAAATTATAATTATGATTTAAAAAAATTTTTTTGATATAATATTATATTTTTTTCTCCACTTTACTATTAATATATTGATATTGCAATAATTATAATACTAAAAATATATCAATAATTTCAAAATTTTACTAATAATACTAACAGTTTAAAGATAATTTTACTATAGTTATAATAAATTTAGTTATTACTCTAAATAAATAAAATATATAATATATTTGAAAACTAAAGAAAAAAGATTAACGATAATTATGTTTAGAATATTCTCATTTTTTTAAAATTTTTTTGCTTGTCATTCTTTCACTGCAATGTTAGATCAAGGAAACTTTAAATTTGAAATATAATAATAAAAAAATAATAAACTAAAATGAATATATATATATATAGAGAGAGAGTCAATACACAAAGATATGTTATCGTAATAAAATATCACACTATAAATAATTATATTTGTCAAGTAAATTTATTTATACTCTATATTTATTATATTATTTTATGTAAAATTAAAATCTACTCTTCTAATTTAATATTTTATATATATTTGCTTCTGACATTGTCCAAAATTAAATTGGGATTATGTCTAAAGTCTTAACATGGTAAACGAAATATAATTAATATCTAATATTTTAATAATTAAATACTTAAAATAAGTTAATAAATAATAATAATTAATATCTAAAATATCATATATATATATATTGTCTAAAATTAAATTGAAATTATATTCAAAGTCTTAATACCGTAATTGAGGTATAATTAATACCTAAATTTAATAAGTAAATACTTAAAATATTGAAAAGAAATTTTTAAAAAATGTGAGAAATAAAAATAAAAAAATTAATAAATAATATTAGTGTTTAAATGAAAAAGTGATAAAGAATAATAATTATAAGTAAAAATACTATTTTTATTTTGGAAAAAATACATGAAAAATTATTTAATAATCCTTGCCATGTACATGATAATAAATTGTTCAATAATTCGTACTATGCACGTGATAAGATTTTTTTTTTTTTTTTAACAAAAGATAGGAGACTCGAACCTGTAACCCATTAATTGAGTATAGGGAGACTATGCCATTTGAGCTATACCTCGTTGGCGATAAGGTTGAAATCATAATTTTAAATTATTTTATTGAAATTAATTTGAATTGTAGTAATTTAATTAATAAAAAAGTAACATGTTATGTGTTTATTTTTTCTTAATCTAGTGTTATGTGTATCAACTCTAATATAGTTATTAATCGTTTTTGTTAATCTACTTTTTTTTTAAATGTATGATTTAAAATAAATATTATAAATATTAATAACTAAACAAATTATTATATTATAATTATTTACGTTTTATTCCCAAAATTGAAAACATACTATTTTTTTTATTTAATAATTTTTTATTTATACTAACAATATATATTAATCGATTAGTCAATGATTTTTTATTCGTAGGATATATTTATTTATTTTGTTTAAATAATTTTAAATCTTTCCTTATTTAAGTATATATATATATTAAGTCACATATATTAATTATTTTTTGATTTTTTTATTATAAATATTTTTTTAGCCTACAATCATTCAATGATTTTTTTATTCCATTAATACCATCAGACGCGTAATAATATTCATAAATCATACTAATTTCCGTATTTATTTATATGTATATATATCAATTGTTTAGTTAATAATTTTTTTATTTTTAGAATATATTTATTTTGTTAAATGATTCTAAATACTTCTTTATATATATATATATATATATATATATATATATATATATTAATTGTATGTAAATATATTTAAATCGCATATATTAATTATTTTTTATCATGATTAATTTTTTTTGAGCCTACAATCATTCAATAATTTTTTTATTCTTTATTATTAATATCATCATATGTGTAATTTTCATAAATTATAACAATTTTTTTATTTATCTATACATATATATTAATTTTGTTAAATAATTCTAAATATTTGTTTATATATATATATATGATCATTTTTTATTCTACAATCGAATAATAATTTTTTATATTTTATATCCATGTATATTCTCCAATCTCTTTTCATATGTATGATTAACAATTTTTTTTTTAATGGTGATATTTTAATTTTTTTTCTTTCACATATTTTTTTATATATTAGCAAGAAAGTAAAACTATGTATTGTGACTCTTTTTTCTTTTTCACGCCTTAATCTTAATTAATCAATCTTGTGTCCACACAATATAATTAAACTTTTAATCATTCTAATTTATTAATGAATTACATTTCTCTTAATAATTGCATCACTAATCTGAAATACAAAAAAAGGTGATACATATATCCAAAAAAAAACTTAAAAATAAAAAAAAAATCATATTAAAAAGTTAAAAAATAACATATCCAAAAAGAATAGTCATAATATATAAATTGAGACAACAATTTAAATTTCTCTAAAACTAATTTAATCAATTACAATATTATAACTAATATATTCTAATCCTTAGATACGTATAGATTAGAATCATTCTCGTAACAACCAACCGAAATAACATCATAAAATCGAACACTTAGAATCTGTACAAATTCAGACTATCATCTTGTTAAAATTGTTAAATTAAATTGACTTTTATTCTCCTTAACGGCATTACATTAATGCACCAGAAAGCTGGTAGTTTATGAAAAAAATCATAATATGTTATAAAATTATTTTTAATACAAAAAGCTTAAGAGACGAAAATTTAAATATAGTACCAATATTTGAATTGCATCTTCAAGGTTGGCACGAATTTTTCAAAACTGAACCTAAATTGAAGAAATTCAATCTCATTATATGCTCTACTTCGAATATTTTTGGACAAACGTAGAAAACGTGGAGGAGATGTGACTTGAACTTGACCTACAAAGCTCCTTAGAAACAATTGCCCAATCAAAGAAGAATAACAGATTAGAAAAAAAGAATGCTTTGATTCTTAGATTTAAACTCACTAACCACAAAGAAATACTATATATAGCCTTTAGTAGTACAAAAATAATTATAGAAATTAATTATTGTAATATCAATTTACCACTACGAACGTTAGTATCATATTTATAGCAATTAGAATTATAAATTTATGTTTAATTTTTTATATAATTATAATTAAGATATTTTTTTAAAATTAGTATAATTATGCATTATTCATTAAATGCTAATTGTAATATAATTCTAATAAAGATATTTTTTAAAATAAATTTAGAAGAGAGAATAATACTTTTATTTTGAAAAGAAAATAAATTGATGAGGAATTGACACCTTACTTTTATTAGTCGGGGAAAAATCCAATTTTAGTATATTAAATAAATTATTTTATATAATTATAATAAAGATATTTTTCTAAATTAGTATAATCATGCACTATTCATTAAATGTTAATTGTAATATAATTATAATAAAGATATTTTTTAAAAATAATTTTAGAAGAGAGAATAGTGCTTTCATTACATGAGAATAGTACTTTCTAAAAATAAAGATATTTTCCTAAATTACTATAATTATGCATTATTACTTAAATGCTAATTATAGTATAATTATAATAAAGATATTTTTATAAAATAAACTTAGAAGAGAACATAGTACATTCATTTTGACGGAAAAATAGATTCATGAGAAATCGACACCTCACTTTCATTAGTTGGGGGAAAACCCAGTTTTAGTATATTAAGTAGATTAAAATCATTACTTAATATAATTTTGATAAGCGAAATAGTATATCGGTATACAAATATTTAAGAGTAAAAAAACTGTGTTATTTATTTATAGTATTTACTTTGGTACGATAATAAATTCGTACCTATCATTACGTTTAAAATATGGACAAATTAAATAACAATAAGTCGTATAAAATTTATTTTTCATGTTAGCACCTATTTTTTAAAAAAAATATATATTATATTACTACTTTTATTAAAATATTCTTATAATTTAATAAAAATAAAAATTAATTTTTTTATTTAATTTTTTAAAATACTTAATTTTTTTTGTATATGTTAAACAAAAATGATCTTTTTAAATTAATCAAATTGTTTATTTTACAGTTTTAAAATTTAAATAATTAAAAAACAAAAACAAAAATACATTTAATTATTTATCTTTACTAAAAAAATTATTTCAATCTTATTAACATCCTCCATGAACTCTAATAATCATGCATACCAAAAAAAATTCTAAAAAATATTTAAAAAAATATCATTTGTTCTTTATTTTTCTGGGTTTCTCACCCAACCTTCATATTTGATTATTTCGTCTCTGTGTTAGTGTCTCCTTCTCTTCTCTTCAAACTCGTCTCTTCTCTCCGACAAAGAAAACGAAGAAGCTTCCTCCACGGCGCCCTACCAAGGTCACTGCATCATTCGTTGCACGCCTCACCTAGCTGAGGAGAACGCCGTCGCGTCTAAGAGCATCTATATCTTCTTCGTTTTAGAGAGCACTGCCGTCTTCCTCATTCTTCATCACCGTCGTCAGCTTCTCCCTTCTGATAACTCTCATTCCGTAATTTCTATGATTTTAATTATTATAACATTGTTGTGATTTTTGTAATTAATATAATTTGGTTTAATTTCTATAATTTTATATTAGTTGTTGTTAATTTTGACAAAATAAAAACTTAAGAAAATTGTATTTCTCAATTCGTTTTTCGGAATCCTTCATATGCTAATAAAAAAAATTTGTTATAAGATCCTGTAATTGAGAGTTTCATCGTTTTTTATGTGACTCGGACTTATAACCTAATGGGTGGATGCGGTAATCGATAATTGAGAGCTTCATCGTTTTTTATATGACTCGGACTTATAACCTAATGGATGGATGCGGTAATCGACAAACAATGATACTATGATAGACGATGCAGCCACTTTAGTGCTTTAGTGGGTTTTTTTTTTTTTTCAAAAATTAAAATTTTTTATTTCACACACACATATTTGATAAAGAAACTATCAATCTATATCAAAACAATAATCAATAATGATCATAAAATTCTACTAACTACAAATTTTTTCAGATCTTTTTTTTCTCTTTTGTGGAATTTTACCAATTTTCAATGGAAGTAATCTCATAACTATTCGTTTGTTTTGTTGAATTTTGATCAAAATTTATGTTTTTTTTCTTCTTTTTTAATTTATGTTTTAAAGATTAATAATTTAATTACACTGAATTCATTCCAATTGCATCCTTACATAATTCCTTTACGTGAAGAACTTCTATACTATATCTGTGGTGTACTTGGGATCTATTAAATTTTAATTGTTACTTTATCCTAAGTGCATAATACCCGAGATCTTGCTTTAATTAGTTTTGGATATTAGTCCTTCAGATGTGATACATTACACAAAATGATAAAATATTCTATGTGTTACACATTTTCAAAAATAAAATATTTAAATAACTTAAAAATAAAAAATCCTTGTTTTTTGTCATAATATTTATATTAGTTCGATATTTAAAATGAATAATTACCCAAATCAGTCTCCAAAGATTTTAAAAACGAAAATTTTAATCTTTAAAATAAATTAATACACAAATCAATCTCCAATATTTTTTTATCAGACATAACAGTTCTAATCTCCATCCATTTTCCAGCATGATTCACTAACGAAAAATACTGAGTTAGCACGCAAACTCTCATACATGACAATTAAGTGTCCACGTGTGCGACGAGAATAAAACAGTCCTTGATCTTCTAATAAAAAACCTTAAACCCTCCATCACCTTCCTCTATCTCCCTTCAGTCACACTCTTCGCTGATATCCACCTCCATATCCTCTGCATTAAACTCTCTCGCCGTAAAAACCAGAACCTCCACTCCATTTCCAAAACCTTAAACATGAAAGCCATTGTTTTGGACATCATAAACTCCATCGTCACCACGCAAGTCACCAACAAATTCAAAATCCTGGAATACCTAAAATTTCCATCGATGATTACCCCGATGCAATAAAGGATCGTGAGAGTAGTATTTATCAAGTTTTCCTTGACATGTCCAGGATCATGAGAGACAGCACTAGGATCATCGTGAACACCTGTAGCAACAACAATACCTTCAATCATGGACGGTGTCTCCAATAGCAATAGCTGGATCGGAGTAGCAGAGAGGTAGAACAACATGAATCGGCGACTCTAGAGGTAAAGCCAATTGCGTCAAAGATTAACCCTAGACTGTCAGAGATCATGAAGACGGGAAATTTGATGAGCTTTCATGCCAATCCAGGAAGAGAAGGAAGAGAGAACAGGGGTGAGGGTTGCAATGAGACTGAGTGATTAGCAGTGATGGCAAGGAATAGAAAGGGAGGCAACAACAAGCAATGAGGGCGAGCAACAAGACTGCGGGGTGCCACAGAGGGGTGGCAAGAGGCACCGTGACACAAAGAGGCCGGCTAGCAGCGCGACAATGAGATGGAGGTCGGTGAGAGGCGCCGATAGAGAATGTTGAGGCTTTGAACTTTGCCTCTGCTGTGAGTGTGAGAGACTAAGTTGGAGGGAAGGAGAGAGAGCGACGCGGCACCGAGACGGAGGTCGGCAAAAGGTGGCGGTAGAGATGATTGAGACTTTGAGTGCTTGAGAACTGAAACTTTGAGTGTTGCGAGCTTCTGAATGTGAGAGAGAAAGTTGGGGAAGAGACTTCTAAAGCCGTAGGATTTTTTTTTATAAATACAAAATGACGTCGTATTACTGATAAGAATAGGAACTTATTTTTCTATGTGTTTCCCCAACACGTTATGTCATATGTGCCACTTCATTATTTTCCATTGAGTATATAAACGAAGAAGCATGTCATAGATTGATTTGTCAACGAAAAAAAATTCTGGAGATGTTTTTATTTTTTGGAAACTAAAGTATCCGCTTTTAAAATCTTAAGGAATTAATTTAGATAATTACTCCAAAAAAAAAATCCTTATAGAGAAAGTAAGAAATAAAAAGCATCGGTTTCGATTTCTTCATCAGCACCATAATTATCAAACCCAACTCGACTCGGCCGGTTCGATTGGAAACTCGATCACCTGGCTGGGCTGAGTCATCATGCAGACTGCTCAAGTATCGGACCAGAGAAATCCGGTTTGACCCGTACGGGCATAATAAAAACCGGTGACGTTGCCAGTGCAAAAAATCCGGTCCAGGTCACTTTGATTTTTTTTTTCATTAGCTTGAAACGACGTCGTTTGGTCCCCCTCCACCCAAATGCCCTAATGACGTAATCTGATGGTGATGAACGTCCCTATTCTCTCTTCAGTCTTTCTTCTTCTCCTCACCGTCGCACTCACTGACGTCTCCAAGATTACGCCGGTCCGACTCTCCGATCTCGCTCGCTCACTTAGTGTGTCGCACTCAAGGTCGCCGTCGCGCGCTGTGTCGTCATTGCGGTCTAACTGTGTCGCCGTCGCCCTCCTTGCCATCGTCCTTGCCGGCGTCAGAAGCAAAGGGAACCAGTCAACCAGCGTCTGAGGTCGTCGTCGTCTTCTACTCTTCTTGTTGCCGTCGTCAGTTGGTCAGCTTCTTCCTTGTTCTTTCTTTTTTTTTTTTTCAATTTCATTGAATCATTGCTGTAAATCATCAATTCACTGATTTGTAGCAGTGTTCTAAAAACCGGACCGGACCGACCGCTCGAACCGATTCAACCGAAAACCGGCAAAAAAAGGTTCGGTCCAGTATAAAGAACCGGTCAATTTAAAGCCGCTCGAGAACCGCTAAATCGGCTGGTAACCGGTCAGTCAGACCGGACCGGAAGCCGGCCGGTTTACAAAAACGACGTCTTTTCCTTTGTTGAAAGGGAAAAGATTGCACGCCTTATCCACTTATCCCCCACTTCTCCAACTCCTTCCTGCAGCAAATGCCCTAGCCTCCACCAAAGAAAGCAAACCCAAGCAGCCTCCACCAATCGTCGTCGCCGTCTGTCGGAGTGGGAGATTGCTGCCGCCGTCCGTCGCACTCAAGAACTACCGTCTTCATGCTTTCGGGCCTCTCGCCGGATCCTCCGCGTCGTGTGCTCGCATCTCGCCTCTCTCCTCTGTGCTCGGCTGCTCGCGCCTCCCTCCGCCAGTGAGTGCTCGAGCTGTGCGCGTTGGTTGCTGCTCGTCGTCCGTGGTTGTCTCTGCTCGATTCTGCCTCCCAGTGTCACTCGAGTCTCGTCTCAGTCACTGGCATCTCGTGGTTCGCCTGTCTCGTCGCCGGCGGCAGAAGCAACTCGTGGGGTTGTCTCTTGCTTCGTCGCCTTCCGTGGTGTGGTCGCTGACTCGCCGTCGACCGTTGGTGAGTCCCTGCACCATCGCTTCCCTGTTCTCTCTTCTCCATATTTCCCTTCTCCCTGTATTTTTGCATTTTGCTGAAAAAATTGCTAATCAATAAATTTGCCTTGTTGCTGATCTAAATGTTGCTGTAAATCGGGACTTTACTAAGATTTGCTAAATTTGTTGCTGTAACTTGAATTTGTTGCTTCCTAGTCACAGAATCATAACTGATTGGCTTTGCTCACTGATTGTATTTGATGATAGATTTTAAATTGATAACTTTTAAATTTTAAATTTGCACTGCCCATATTACTGATTCACTGTTCCTTCAGTGTTTTTTGTTGTTGTTAATCATTGTGATGAGCTTTGTTAAAATTGGGTTGAAAAATGTTAATCTTTCTTCATTTTTCATTGTTCTTAACTTCTGTTCTTATTAAAAAAAATTGCAATTGGTGATCTTTTGATTTATTATATGCTTCATGTTTTTAATTTCACTCTGCTTCTAGGCTTTGAAATCAGTTTATGATAACTGTGATGCAATTATTTAGTTGGATAACTGATGTAATTATTGAGTTTAAGAGATTGAGTTTTTTGTTCTCATTATTAGTAAGACATGGATAGTTTAGAATTTTCTATTTCTTTCCCTTACTTCTGAAGTTCGTCATTTCGTGTTGGCTTCAACTTTCAAATGGGAATTAGGAGCTGGTGAGTGGTGAAGATAACATCTTCTGGAACTGAGTCTGTTGTTTCACTGCCTGATGGGAAAGTAAGATATGATCTAGAATTACGATAGTACACAGTGATGTTTTTTCCATTTGGCTGGACTCAGTGAGACAACTGGGAAATATTCTTGTTTGGTTTGATTAACCAACTTCAATATTTAACCTTGTTAATCATATCTTGTACCATTCAGAAAAAAGTAGGGCCTATTTTGGTTGCCATAAATTCCTTCAAGAAAGTTTCTCTGAATGATAATGATTATATTAATGATTATATTAAAGCCTACAAGCATAAAAGAATTAAAAGAGCCTGTTTTGTTTTACTTTTTGACTCAATTACGTTAAGGTAATATTGTCTATCTTTAACTTGTGCACTGCAATTATTTTGCATATTGTGATGATTAATTACATTTAGTTGGTGATAGTTTGTGTAGGGATTTAAATTTGAAAGATATTTTATGATGTTTATTTTAATTTACTTAATTATTTTATCATGAAACGGTTTTTCCGGTTGAACCACGGTTAGACCGGTTGGACCAATAAACCAGTAAACCAGTAAATAGTGCAGTTTGATGACCGATCTGGTTTTCAGAACCTTGATTTGTAGTTACTGGTCGTTGAATTTGTTGCTCTGTTGCTGAAATAATAACTTCCTCAATTTTTTTGTTGCTGTATACCTGTATTGATTGATTTGATTCTTACATAGATTTGGTATAATTAGTTGAATTTAGTTTTTAATTAGGCTTCAATTACCTTGTTGACAATGGATACAGTATGTTTTCGCACTTTCTTTGCTTTGTGTTTGTGTTGCTATGCGTCATACAGAGATTATTATTTCAGATTCTTGTTATTGATTTTGGATTTGATGATGATTATAAGATATGAGATGTGTGATCTTGTTGCTTTCGATTGTTGTCACTGTGAATGAAATGAATATTTTGTTAGACTAACGATAGGGTTTAAAGAGATTCTTCCTTTAATTATTTGGGTTGACAAAGTGGCCCAACGTCCCAAGGGTCCAAGAGAACAAAAAAGAGGAATAAAAAAAAAACATCACCCCTTCCTTAGGCTGGAGCAAGGAACAGCAACACCCGCCGTGTCACGGATCAGGTTACTGGAGGCAAATGGCGTACTGGAATGCCCGGCGCATCCTAGCATCTACGCTCTCACGAGCTCTCTCTTCGTCTTCCTCTGCACCTGCAACCATTTCTCGACCTCGTTCTCGCTTGCCTTTTGCTCTGTGTGCCGCCAAACAAACCCTACCGGTTCCTGATTGTGCGAGGCTCCACCGGGTTCGGACCAAATCGTCGGGTTCGGGTTACTCGCCGCTGAACGATCCCTCTCCCAATTGGAGCAACCGTCCTCCCAAGGAGACTATTCTTCTCGATGGCTGCGACTACGAGCACTGGCTCATCGTCATGGAGTTCCCCGAGAATCCCAAACCCTCCGAACAACAAATGGTTGATGCCTATGTCAAAACACTAGCTCAAGTTCTTGGAAGGTCCTTCTTTCTCAATCTCAATGCCTAATTTGCTTCTTTTTTTTCTTTCCTCCTGTTTTGATTTTTGAGTTTTCTGCTAACTATGTAGTGAGGAAGAGGCTAAGAAGAAGATATACTCTGTTTCCACTACTACATATACTGGTTTTGGTGCCCTCATTTCCGAAGAGCTTTCTTACAAAGTTAAAGGTAGGTTTTTACCGCTACGTTCTTTCTGATTCCTCTTCCCATCAGTTCTTGTCTTTCATTAATGTCGAAGCTTATTAGATTTGTTTTCATTGCTTGCATGTGTTAAATTCTGATTTGCAAAGCATTTTTGATATCATAATTGCTTTGTATTTAAAAGACTCCTCAAATTATTTCTGTGATGTTTAAATTTAAATACCTTTTGGAGTTAGGGCACAAGTATCATACTATATCTGTATCTGTCACCAAAAAAATACTATATCTGTATCTGTTCTCTCTCTATATATTTTTTTGGATAATCAGAATTGGTGTTTCACATTTATTTGCCTGTCATTCATTCTGTATAATTGTGTGTTGTTTCATATGCTTAACTATTGCTATTTTTCCTGCCTTAATAGAGTTACCTGGAGTTCTTTGGGTGCTGCCGGATTCATATCTTGATGTTCCCAACAAGGACTATGGAGGTGAGTTTTGGACCCTGACATAATCAACATGTGATTTGATTGTTTGATCATTCTTTCTTTCTTTCTTTTTTTAATTGATATTGGTTGTTTTGATCATGTAACATGAATTTTCAGGTGACTTATTTGTTGATGGGAAAGTGATTCCAAGGCCACAGTATAGATATTCTGAGAGGCAACCAACTAGGAGCAGACCTCGGCCACGGCATGACAGGCGTCGTGAAACAATGCAGGTTGAAAGGAGAGACCCTGTTCAAAGACAGGACTGGAACCAAAGTCAAGGAGGACCTATGCAGCAATCGAGTCCAATGAACAGTCAAAACTCTCCGTCTGGTGGACCAAAATGTTAAACATGATCTCTGCTTGACAAATTTCCCCCATATAACTAAGAGAACTTAAGTAGTTGTAGGGGAGAATTCTGATTTAAGTTCTGAATCTGAAGGCATGTTGTATGTCCATGGTTTTTTATTTGGAAATGACTCTGCCTGAACTTGGACATCATATGATTAGAATCTTTAGTATCATTATGATGATGTGATATCCAATTCAGATTGTACTTATCTTAGTATTCAAATTCTCGCAGTATGGATCCTTAGTAATCTGGTTATTTTTTTGCCAGAGCCAAAGCAGTTCGCCTTTTGGGATACTGATTGTTTTACATATTTGTGTCTGTAGCCTTTTTATCTGGTCAAGTGTGAAATCCAAGTGTATATGTATCTTGGTGAGTTTTGATTATGACTAAGAGGAGTTCTTTGTTTATTTTGTTTCAGGTTTTGTTACTAGCAGCTGGCCAAGTCTATAACCAACAATTAAGCACCATTAGATAATACCGGAGCCAAGGGATTGCTCAGATATTTGCTTCAATAATTTTCTCCGACCTTGGGCTTGGAATGACGTAATTGAAGATTGTTTATTTCGAATGTACTACGGTAAAATGACTAGCAAAACAAGTTGAAGAAGTGTCAGTTCAAATTGGGATTTATTTTGAGACTGGAGAGACGCAAGCGGCATTCTGAATTTTGTAAATCTCTGCTCTAAACTGAAAAACGGAAATATATTGTAAATCCCATTGACATCCAATATTTAGAAAATAAAATAAAATATCAAAATCAATTGAATTACTGAATAGGCAATGTTATTTATCCAATCTGTTGTCATGTTATTTGAGACCAAGCATAGATACGGTTTTGGGGCAAGTTTGGGCCATTGTGTATTTGTGTGTGTATCATAGGATCATATCACATTAACGGATGTCTGAAAATAATATAAAGATAAAAAATAATACAAAAAAGGGTGTGTTAATCTGATCTTACAAACAATAAAACGGATCTATCTCCTTAGAGTAATATTAAAACTCAAAAGAGGAAGCGAGTTCAGACAAGCGTTTGATCATCATAACGATAATTCAACAAACAACCGCAACCTGCTCTATCTTGAAATCAAAAACAACAAAAAGAAGGGTCTCCTTCTCTCACTCAATCATCAGATCAGATCCCAACAACGCAGATATGAATTCCAACCAAAACAAATCATCCCCTCTTTCACTCAACAACTACAATTTCGATTTCGATCTCGGCATCGGATCCAATCGCCCCAAATCCCTCAACGACCAGAAAACCCCCAATTCCTCCGCCCCTTCTTACTCCTCCTATTCTTATTCCTCCACCGCCACTTCCTCTTCCCAACCGAGGCCCTCCTGGCAACCCAACAAACCTGCATGGTCCCACAAGCCCGCCTCCGCTCCTGCCACTCAAACTGGGTTGCCCGGTGGTCCCCCTTCCATGGTCGGTGACATCTTCGGCAAGTCATGGGGTTCCACCCAACCTTCCGCTTCTGCCTCCGCCTCCGCCTCCACCGTCGGCATAGCTAACAAAAACCCTAACCTTTTCGGAGACCTGGTCACCTCTGCGCTTGGCCAAGGTCCCAGGAGCTCTTCCAATGTTCCTCTCAAAAACGCAACCCCTGCTTCCAAGCCTTCAGCTCCCGCCACTTCCACCTTTTCCATGGGAAAAATGGAAGATTCTTTGCCCAAAACTGCTAACACCGCACAGAGTAGTACAAATTGGGGATCTTCTGCCAATTTAGGGGGTTCTAGTACCGGGTATGGTGGTACCAGTATGAATTCCAACAAAAGCCCGAATCTTGGGGGTCCTTCATTAAGCACTATGGGTGTTGGTGGTTCAGCTGGTAGTGGATTCAGTTCCAGTAACAATGATCCGTTTAGTTCTCTGTCTGGTATTGGATCAAAGCAATCTGGTGCTGCCAGTCTTAATTCAGCTGCTAAATCCCAAAAGAATGATTTGGGGGATGATGGTTTTGGAGATTTTCAGAATGCTTACAAGCCGACCTCTGCAGCTTCTGGTAATGTTGGAATTGACATTGATTTTGGTGGATCTGCCACCTCGAATCAGACCCCAGTCCAGGGATCTGCTGGTGGTGCTGATCCAATGGACATGTTTTTCTCATCTTCCTCAGCATCTGCCGGAGGCACTGCTGCGGCTACGTCTCAAGGATTTGGAGGACAGGCATCTGCAGAAGTGGAAGATTGGGGTCTGGATTCTGAGTTTGGTGGAGGAGGGCATGATGTGGGTGGCACAACCACTGAGCTTGAAGGGCTTCCCCCACCTCCTGCCGGGGTGTCTGGTGCCGCTGCCAAAAACAAGGGGATGGACAATTACAAGCAGGGCCAGTTTGCTGATGCTATCAAGTGGCTTTCCTGGGCCGTCATCCTTCTGGAGAAAGCCGGGGATAACGCAGGCTCTGTGGAGGTTTTGTCATGCAGGGCTTCCTGTTACAAAGAAGTTGGGGAGTATAAGAAGGCAGTGGCAGATTGTACAAAGGTATACTTTGGCCTGTAGTATTACTTTGTGTTTAGAGTTTGAATTATATAGTATATAGTAGTTGTGAGATCTATAAATGTAGCTTTTTGAATCACTAATAGTGTGTTTAGTTTCCCTTCCCATATGGAATTCCAAACCATTAGTTTAGCTGAACTGCAAAAGACAAGCTTTAGTCCAAGTAATTCTCCAAATCGCAAACTACATGCTAAGTATTTGTTGACTTATGTAATTGAATGTTGTTTCTTGTTGGAGAAATGAATTAGCCGCCACAATATGGTATGGTATGCTATTGGCAAACTTATTTGCTAATGAAAAGAATGTCTCATTAGATCTATTTGGCTTACAATATGAGATCTTTTCCTGGCTTATAATGTCATATCTTTGTTGAGATCATAGGTAGCATGTGTATTGAGTTCAGCTATTGACTGTTGTAGTTGGGAGAGGTTAGGATTTCCCTGTACATTTAGGTTGGCTCCACGATGAATTGCTGCTATGAGCCTATGACTTCTAGGATGAATCAAACCACACCAATTTTTTCATCACCATTTATTTTCAAGTAAGTGTTTTCATCTTTATGTTGTTTTGTTTGCAGGTTCTAGAAAATGATGAGAAAAATGTGTCCGTCCTTGTACAGCGTGCTCTCTTGTATGAGAGTATGGAGAAGTACAGACTTGGTGCTGAAGACCTGAGGACTGTGCTAAAGATTGATCCTGGGAACAGAGTTGCCAGAAGTACTGTTCACCGATTGGCTAAGATGGCCGATTAGTGATTATTTTTTCTCCTTTCATCCAATTTTTACAATATATAGGTCCATACCTACACCCTTACCCCCGGTAGCCATGATTGTCAGGGGGTTCATACGTATGAACTGCTTTTTTGATTTATGGTTAGCCTTCATATGCATTTCTCTGTGTCCTTTATTTCATTCTGGCTATCTCACGAGATTAATTTTCTCGTTTTCTTCAGAGACATAACAGCTAAACGTAATGTGAGTTTCCATATTCTTTTCCTATTTATGTTGTCCCAAGTGTTTAGATTGTTTGCATGTTATGAAAGTGTTTATTGGTTGCACTTTCGTTATTGAGTACCCTTGACGAATTCTTTTGGATATAAAGAATCAACCTTACGCCATGCTCCTCTTGAAGTCATCTATGGACATGAGATTTGTTCTGGGTTGTTATATGTAAAGGATTTTTTGGGTCTAGAAGTTCATGAGAATTTTATATAGACTTCGTTATTGTTCTGCAGCATTCTTTCTTTTCTATACGTGATGTATGCGCACTAATCAGTAAGCACATCAATTCTCTATTCCCTTCTCCAAAGAATATTTATACAAATAAATATCCAATTCAATCTCTATCTATGGTCTCAACGGATACTACTATCTCTGAATAAAATAATGACAATGCATTTCATAATCGTTCATACTAGAAAATAAATTGGTCTTTCATCCTGTAAATGGTTTGAGACCACTTTTGTCATTTTTCATTTGGTAAAATACCACGTTGTTTTTTAAGATAATATGTTATTTAGGTTGTATTTGTTTCGCAGAACAAGACACTGAAAACAAGATATAAAAGACAGAAATACAAAATTTTGTATTCTTGTATCCTGTTTGGTGATAAACTAGAACAAATTATGAAAATTTAATTTATTCTCATTTTTTTTATTCAAAAAATTTAAGATGAAAAATATAATAATAAAAAAAATATAATTATAAAATATTAACAAGAATAATTAAAAAAAATGAAAAATAAGTTGTGTTTCTTGTTAGTGTTTTCATGTCCTTCTTTTAGATAGACACAAAATACACTAATTCAATGTTCTTAGACATTATTTCTATCCATATCTCTTCTGTCAAACATGATTATGTGTCTTTGTGTTTCTATCTTAGTGTCCTGTCTCTATAAACAAACGCACGCATATTATCATATGCAACTGACTTTTCTTCAATAAGGTTACTGGTTTTTCAATTCATCATACCGAACGCTAAAACTGGACGGTAAGAAAAATCCCTAATAGGCTAATACGCAACGGAAAAGTCCCTACCAAAACAATTCTAGTTACCATTGTTACTGTTTATATCAATCTTTGCATACAAAGAGTATGTAATCCTCCCAATTGCAAGTAAATTCCCATTTTAGACTTTTAGTCTTTCAAATTCGCACGATTATTTATTTTGGTTCTCAAAATTCAAAATTTTTATAGTAGTCAAATGCAGGCATCAATTTGGTCTCTCAATCCTTTCTGATGATGAGTAAGCAAACCGAGTGCAAAAATGACAAAATCTTGTCATGTTGGACTTTCCAACAATTAGGTGACATGACTATATTTGATTTTAGACCCTATTTAGTCTCTAGAACCCTAAAATTTTCTTCCTTCTCCTCCTACTTTGCGCCGTCCTTCTCCTCTCGCTTCCCCTTTTCTACTTCCTTGTCTTCCACCCGATCTTTTTCCCATAGTAATATGATTCTTGCTTGCTGCAGCACCTTCTTTCCTTGCTTAGTGCATTTCATTTGTCTTATTTTTAGGTGGAACTAGCTTATTTCGATAATGGAGACATTCTTCGGTACGTAATAAAGAATCTCATCAAATAGTGAAGTCATTGTTAATGGAAAATTCTAAAGCCGGTTGCTGTTGCACGCTTTTCAGTTTTCATGTTGTAAAACGTGTGATAATAAGTTTTCAATAAATCGGAAAACATCCCTTTTTTTACTTCCTTGAGTTCCTTCTCAAGTGTTTATTAGTTATTTGGCTTATAAACAGTTACTGTATTGAGTTTAATGTCTTAATTTTTGTGTCATAACTTCGCCCATTGAAAAAAAAGAATGGGGGATAATCATATTCAGTAAAGCAAAATAAATAGAAATTTGAATTTTTTGCTAATAATTTTTAAAGATATCTACTTTTGACTGAATTATCGTAGTTATAGACACTCCTTCTATTTCAATAACCTCTTTTAAAATTGATAAAAAATCCCACCAAAAAAATGAAATGATCAACAAAAGTATATTGCTATGGGAAAAGGAGAGATCATGTCAGAAAAAGGGAAAGAGCACGGCGGAGAAGGCGAAAGCAAAGAGGAAGTCAAGGAGAAAAGAATGAGTCGGGTGAGAGACAAGGAAGTAGAAAAGAAAGAACGAGAGGAGAAGGACGACGCAGAATAGGAGGAAGAAGAAGAAGAAAAAAAAGTTAGGGTTCCGGGGACCAAATGAGATCCAAAATCAAATGTTGTCATGTCATCTAATCGTTGGAGTCCAACGTGTCAAGATTTTGTTACCTCAGCACTCTATTTACTGACTCATCGTCAGAAAGGATCGAAAAACCAAATTAGTACCCGAACCTAAATCTGAAAGACCACTATAAAAAATTTTGAATTTTGAAGACTAAAATGGATAATCATGCAAATCTCAAGAACCAAAATGAAAATTTACTCTTTGGTGTTCCAGTTATAATAAGCCACTATTCTATTACTCCAATCCAAAACGCGTTCCTTTCTCTTGCTACGCCGTGACTCACTTCCACTACTTAACTATGATTCTATTAATTACCGATGGGTCATGGGCTCATGGCATGATTAAAAAATCAAAGTGTGCAAATATGAAAAAAAAAAAAAAACAAAAAACAAACAAACATCAAGATCAATTTTTCCAATAAACTATTGGTAATAATAACGTAACCTAGTTTGTAATGTACAAGGCAATGGAATGTCCCTCAACCTCCTCGGAAAAGATATAAACCTTACAAAACAACAAACCAAAGAAGCAAAAAAATGACAAAGATTAGAATCGGGTTGCCACTTTCTTGACACAATTCGAGAAGAAACATATAGGAGTAGGGGTGGCAATCGGGTGGGTAGGAACCGGTTTTTGCTCTACCCAACCACGTCCCGCCGTACAACAACCGGCATAGAACCCGCCCCGCTTCTACCCGCAGGTAATAAAACGTTGAACTCTAATCTGCCCCTGCGGGTACCTGTCCCGCTCCTACTCGCCCCTATAATTATTAAAATTTAATAAATAAAATAAAATTTCAAAATTTATATAACCATCATCACATACATAACATAAATTAAAGTAAAAATTTAAATATGATACAATATTATTAATCATTTACTAATTATTTTACATATATTATACATATTATATATTAAAATTATATATATTATATATATAGCGGGGCGGGTAGGGACGGATATTACCTCCACCCGACCCCGCCCGCCCCCCCCCTCCCAAGAACCCACCCCGGTGCGGGGAGGATAATTACCCGCCCTGAGCGGGTAGGGGCGGGATGGGTACCCGCGGGTTCGGGTGGTATTGCCATCGCTATATATGGGAGCAAGCAAAGAAACACACATACCCGGCCTTCATTTTAAGAAAGACTACTATTCAGCTAACAATAAATCATATCGTAAACACCGAACCCAACTTATACAAACAAGCATACGAATAAGTTACCACACAGAAGTTGAATGGTCATCGTGCTTTTGATCATGTAAAAATTCCTTATTCTATTAGCAATGAATCATACTCTGAGGTTGAGGCAATTTCGAACAAACAAGCCAACCAAACTACTGAAATCAAAAGAGCTCAAAAAGATTAAACACTTCAACTCCGGTAGGTTCAAACTTTAAACAACCAATCAATCCTACAGCATACACTGTACAAGTACAATGATGGCAGTAATAAGAGGGGGGGAAATGTTCAAGAGTAATGTGATCATGATTCCTCGATTTTGGAATAAAGACAGTAATAATCAAGCATCTGCTATCTCTACATGGCATTCCAATTCAATAAGAACTATCATCATATCTGGCAAATATTAAATTGAAAATAAAATCAGTCCAAGAAGTATGAACTAGCAAATCAACAAATTGGGGTTAATCTAGCTGGAACTTTTTCCCTATCACCAGAATCCACAATCGCGCCATCCGCAAGGATTTGAACGATCCTCTTGAACGCGAAATGGATGCAATTCGAAAGCATGATCCAAGACAGCACCTGGTACACGAAATCGAACGCAGGGTCCGGAATCGAATGTTCATCCCAATCATTATGCCCGTCCCCAAACCTATTGAAATTCCAACCTCCGCCGCTTCCTCCGAACCCTCCGCCGCCGCCGCCTCCGAAAACACCATCGTCTCCGTCGCCAAAGAAAAAGCCCTCGTTTCCCTTGTCCCCGGCGCCATCGCCGGACAACTTGCGCTTCGTTCGTCGTTTTTTCCGAAGAAGCGTCCGACGCGGCACCCTGTACGATCTAGGCTTCACTGGCGGCGGCGCCACCGCGTCGTAAGGCTGAAGGATGGCCGAGATCTGGTCGGCGAGGGAATCGGTGACGGAAACGTTGCAGGTGGAATGGCAGCTACGGAGGACGCATAGGCCTTTCGCAGCGGTGACTGCGACGGTGTCAGCCGCAACGAGAATGTCCGCAATCATCGCCATGATCTCTCGCCGAACAGGGAATGAATGAATCTGTCAAAAGTGGAATTGAATTTTGACTTTGAGAGAAGAGAAAGAAAAAGAGGGGAAGCAAAATAAGAATCGGAATAGGTTTGCTTTGAGGAATGTGAAGACTGCAAGTTTGGCCAAAACGCTAACGTGTCAGTTGGACTGTGACAGCGTCCTCTGTCGTTTTTAGGAAATCTCGTTATGTGGTCACAGGTCAACTGAGGTCCAATGGATCTGAATTGATTTTTTCAGTCATGGGTTAGGATTTTGGGCCAGCCCAATTACACTAAACAATGTGGTCATTACTCATTACCATCTGATCTGATTATTGCTTACCATTTTTTACCATGGGTGTATGTGTTTGTTTGAGCGCGTTAAATTAATAAATTTATTTTTTATTTTTTAAAATATTTAGTAAATTTTTAATAGTAAAAATAAAAATATTAAAAAAATATTTTTTTAAAAAGTTATTATTTATATTTTTTTAAAAAATTTAAAAAAAAAAAATTTTTTATATAATAAATGAACAAAAAAATATTTTTATCTTATTTTATCCAAATAATTAATAGATAAAAATTTTTTTTAAACATAAAATCACTTTTACTTTTATAAAAGATCTTTTAAAAAAATATCATTTAAAAAGGATTTTTCTCGAGAACGGCGCCCAAACAAATATTATATCTTTTATAATTTTACAATACCAAAAAATGTAGAATTTTTTTATTTAAATTAAATAAATATATATTATGAAAATATATGAAATATGAAGTAATTACGTAAATACGTAACTATACACATCTCGAACGCTGAGGAGTGAGACAAGAAATGAGCATATCTCGATGTTTGAGATTCCGTTCTGTGATTGGGCCGTACCGTGACATATCTTGAGTGCACCCAAGATATGTTTTAGGGGGTCTCAGTACCTGAAATACGTTTAAGATGTCTAATTGGAGCCTCAACATTCGAAATATGGTTGAGGAATGGGCTCTATAAATAGAGTTATTCTCCAAGATATCTTGGGTGCAGAGATACCTAAACCATAATACATATATTCGGGTGCTGAGAGTCAAATTACACGTTTAACCATATCTCGGATGTTAAGTCCCAAATTAGGGATGTTGCACGTATCTCGGGTGCTGAGATTCCATTCTAAAATTAAACATATTTTGGGTGCTCAGTACCCGATCTCCCATGTAAAATATATACCGAGTGCAGCTAGGATATGTCACGGCGTTGCTCGGTCATAGAATGAGATCTAAGACGCTGAAATATGCTCATTTTTAATCTTACTCTTCAGCATTCGAAATGTGCATGATTATGTATTTACATAATTACTTTATATTTTATGTATTTACATAATTTATATATTTATTTAATTTAAATAAAAAAATTTAAATATATATATATTTTTAATATAAAAGTAACCATATATATAATTGTTCCGGGAGTTACCTGAAACGTTGATTTGGGCCTGAACGTGAGGTTCAGGTCTCTTAGTGTGGTAGCGTCCGTCCTCTTTAATGCCGATGTGCTGTTTGTCCGAATTCTTCGTGAAGAGGTTGAGGGTGGTACCTGTAAGGAACTCTAATGTTTAAGTGAGTAAGTATTTTAGATAGATTTTTAGTAGAGTAAAACGTAAGTTATACCTCAGGATACAGTATATTTATAGTAGAGTTTGATGACCTTTCTAGTGACAGTAGTTCTATCTTATCTTATATCTTAAGAGTTTGTTGAGATATAGACATAGTAAAAGAGATTTGGAGAGACAATTACTTATATTTAAATAAGTATAAATCGATGCAGTGTCCGACCTTCCAAAAAAGCGAGTATCCAATAGAGGCCATTCTTTAAGGTAAACCTTGTATTTTTATTGGACCTAGTTTTATAATTTAGATCGAGGTATCAACGCTAATATTTGTGTTGAGTCTTTTAATTAGCAAACCAAACACGCTGGGAAATACTAATTGCACACGAGCTATATTTTTTCGTCCATATCTAACAGAGGGGAATTAATTTATTTAATTTCTTGAAAAAAATTACAGTTTTGTGGAAAATATACTACTATGCTAGTAAAGATATAATATTTGAATGTATAAACTATAAACTGTATACAAATATACAGATACCAAAAAGTAGACATCATTAAGTTAATATTCTATTTTAATTATAAATATAAATTTAGTAATGAAAATCCTAAATGCGTTTTACATTCTTAATTCATCAAAAATTAAAATTTATAATTAGATTCTATCAAAGTTAATCCCATTGTTAATCCACTAAAAATTGTAACTAAATATGCAAAATAATAAAATTGCTATTGGCTTTTTGTGTGTAAAAGATTTGTCCATTTCAGTGGAAAAGAAGGTGGAAAGGGCAAAGCGAAGAAAGAAAAGAAAGAAGCGAAGCGAAGCCATGCACATGTCGAACCTCGACGTTCAAGCTGCCGTACCCGTCTACTTCTAATCAATCAAAATTAAACATAAATAAAGAAATAAATCTGTACGTGGATCGGATTCGAATCCACCCAAACACAGTTCATGGAATCGCGAATTGCCGGTGGCAGCAGCAGCAGCCACCAGTACCACCAAATTCAGCCGGAGGCTTCGACGTCGTCGTTCTGGCAACCGCCGGAGCCTAGTCGGATCTTCGATGAGTTGCCGGAAGCCACCATTATATCGGTGTCTCGGCCAGAGGCCGCCGACATTACCCCCGCTCTCCTATCTTACACCATTCTTTTTCGCTACAGACAGGTACGTCTTTCTCCCGTCTCCATTTCTTCTCAATTACGCGATCCCGAGATCACGTGACATAACTGCCGCACATGCCAGCTTCATGTTGAACAATGTTCACTATTATTTATTTATTTATTTATTTATTTACTTATTAATGTTCATTCCATCATCATCAGTTCAAGTGGCAGCTGGTGAAGAAAGCTTCCCAAGTGTTTTATTTACATTTTATGTTAAAGAAGCGCGCCTTTATTGAGGAAATTCATGAGAAGCAAGAGCATGTATGTCTTTAATCAGTTCTAATTTTCTATTGGAAGCTAAGTGCTTTTGTAGATTATTTATAATGTGATCCTGATTGATTACACCTTGCAAAAATTTGGATTTTAATGTAATCTTTGCTCAAATATTATATTAAAGGTTAAAGACTGGCTTCAAAATCTAGGAATAGGAGACCTTGCAGCTATGGTGCACATTGATGATGAAGCTGACGATGAAGTCATGCCTTTAAATAATCATCATGATGAAAGTGTTAAAGAAAGGTGATCACCCTCAACACCAGGATCTTAGAACTGCATCTATGATATCCTGTGTGGCTGGAATCGCTCATCAGTTGCTTTTTGTTCCAGAGATGTTCCATCTAGTGCTGCTCTACCAATTCTGCGGCCAGCTTTAGGAACACAAGAGACTACAGCAGACAGGGCAAAGATTGCGATGCAGGGGTATCTCAATCACTTTTTGGGAAATATAACTATTGTTAACTCGAGAGAGGTATGTGCTGTGCATTCACTTTGGAATTTCAAGGACTGTGCTTTAGTTTGTTAGTGTAACATGTGAAATGAAGGCAATTTGCTTCCATCTGAGGATGACCGAGGCACCCAGCTAGTATTAACTCATTTGCATGGACATCATAGCCAGATATAAGTATAATAACTAGGTATATCGCAAATACAAACTGATGAAAATTTAACACTGAGGCTTCATTCACTTCTTGCATGCTTATTCTTTTATTCTTCAATTTAACTTCATATCATATTTGACAGCCTTAATAAAAGAAAGCTTAAAAAAAGGCCAAACAGGGGGAGAAAAAAAAAAAAGAAAAGGAAGGGGGGAAGAGAGGGGGGGGGGGGGGGAGAGATAGAAAATTAAAAGTTTATCAGTTTTATTGAAATATTGATTGACCAAAAAGTAATTAAATTTCCAAGATACACATCCTTGTGTGTGAAGTTCAAGTAAAACCAAGTGTGCACCCTACAAAAATACCACTCAAGTTGTTGGAAACCTCCTTCTAACCTTCTTATTTTGACTGTTGCTTCTGTTAGGCTCAAAGTTACTTTGATGTTTAGCTACCATATTTGGTATGTCATACATCTCATATGATATGGACCTTGTTACCTCTAAATCTGTAATAAATTTTGTTTTCATTCAATGTTCATGCCGATTTACCATTTGTTATTGAAGAATCAATTGTTTGACTGGTCTGTAATTTCTTGTTGCATTCTTGCTGTAGGTTTGCAAGTTTCTGGGGGTATCAAAGTTATCCTTTTTACCTGAATATGGTTCCAAGCTACATGAAGATTATGTGATGGTGATGCATCTCCCAAAATTTTCAAAGGATGATAATTCCAGAAAGTGTTGTTTGTCTGATTGTTTTAGTTGTTGTAATGATAACTGGCAAAAGGTAACAAAATCCTGCTTTTGAGACTAGGCAATATGCTTCATTCATCTTGATCTGTTTTGAAGAATGTTAGACAAAGTAGGTTGCATCTTGCATAGTAACAATAATACATTGGAACTACTGAAGTAATCAGAAAATCTTGTTAGGACTGTTAAGTTACTGGTACTTTTGTCCTCATATATTTATTTCCATAATTAAAACGATACAATATTTGTTAATTGTTACGAATCATCTCTCTAAAAGTTTAAGTTTTTTAGGTGAAAACATGTGCATGACTTCATACTTAAACCAGGCTTTCAGGAATACCAGAATGCAGAAATTTGAGACTGATATGATAAGGGACAATGTTCTGTCTATATATAATACTACAGTAATACAAATATCAAATGTTGAGATAAACTTAAATTGTAAGAACGTTCTGTTTTTATGGTAGATCAATTGATTTTTGATGTTTATGTCATGAAGCATTGATGTTATTATTTTCACTATTGTTTCATGAAGTTTGTTGAGTAACACTATTATATTTGGTTTAACTTTACCATGTATCAGCTTCCTGTCTTGTTCTGTGCAGGTTTGGGCAGTACTGAAACCTGGGTTCTTAGCACTGCTAGCAGATCCTTTTGATGTACAACCTTTGGACATTATTGCTTTTGATGTACTACCTTCCTCCGATGGGAATGTGGATCATCGTCAATCACTGGCACAAGAAATGAAGGATCGAAATCCCTTGCGCCATTCGTTTAAGGTCAGAAAGGTGCTCTTGTATTTTTGTTGTTGCCTCATTGTCTTACTCTTGTCACTTATGACTTAAGAGGATATAATGCTAAATTGGCAGCTCATATTCTCTTGCTGTGCTTATAACTCTTACCGGTTATTAGCTGATTAGTATGTGTAATATCCATGTTAAACCTTTATTGAGGACGATGGTATTCTAATACAGAACTTAGCAAACTGTAGGTAACTTGTGGAAACCGGTGTATTAGAGTTAGAGTAAAAAGTAGTGCTAAAGTTAAAGATTGGGTCACTGCAATTAATGATGCTGGACTCAAGCCCCCTGAAGGATGGTGTCATCCCCACCGCTATGGTTCTTATGCTCCTCCAAGAGGCTTGATCAAAGATGGAAGTCAGGCCCAATGGTTTGTAGATGGTCGTGCCGCATTTGAGGCAATTGCTTCTTCAATCAAGGATGCAAAATCAGAGGTTTGTATAGTCTAGTACCAGAACATTTGAGGCCACTTATTGCATAATTTTTTTATCACAAGAAGGAAAATAATGATCAATTTTGAGTTCTGTTCAATGATCGAGAAATTCATGCAGATATTTATTTGTGGCTGGTGGTTGTGCCCAGAACTGTATCTAAAGCGCCCTTTTCATGCTCATGCTTCATCAAGGCTTGATAATTTGCTGGAAGCAAGAGCTAAGCAAGGGGTCCAGGTAACTGTTAATGTGAATCCTATCAGCCATCTGCTTTGCAACTTACTGATTAGTTTTGAAGGTTTCTGAGAATGTTGGCTTTCATTTATTTTATTTGCATTTGTTTCACTTGTGATAATATTTCCTTAGTTGGAGTTGCTACTCATCAGCTATTTAGTCATGATTTTTTCTCCCCAAAGACATGTTGAGATCTTCATGATTCTTTTTATTTTTCCAAACATGCAGATTTTCGTTCTTATCTACAAAGAGGTAGCCCTTGCTTTGAAAATCAATAGTTCTTATAGCAGGAGAAAGCTTCTTAGCATTCACGAGAATGTGAGGGTATTACGCTATCCTGACCACTTTTCTACTGGTGTTTACCTGTGGTATGCAAACTTAATTTCCTAAGCTTAGTTGTATATCTTGTTATACTATTATTATTATTATTATTTTGTGAAGAAAGAATATTTTCTAAGTTTGTATTTGCAAGTATAGAATATCAAAAATGTTATTCGTATACCAAAATCAGCTACTAAAATCAGCCACAAATATATTTGTGTATAAATATATATATATAGTTTAATTTATTTTCAATGTGTATTTGTGTTCCAATATGTATTTTATACTAGTGACTGATTTTGGTGTAGACATAGCATAGTCAATAAAATATGTTACAGATTTATGGTTTCTTATATGGGTTCATGATAATATATAGGTCGCATCATGAGAAACTTGTGATTGTTGACCACCAGATTTGCTTTATTGGAGGACTGGATTTGTGCTTTGGTCGTTATGACACCCCTGAACATAAAGTTGGGGATCTCCCTCCTATTATCTGGCCAGGAAAGGACTATTATAATCCAAGGTAACTTTTGTGCGTAATCGGAAAATAAGATCACAAGAAACTTTTTATAGGTTTCTTTTTATTGGTAATTCATCACACTGCAGTTCTATACTAGCCATTAATGTTGTTTAATGAGTTTTCAGAGTAGTTTAGTTGCCTATTCAAATTCACTTGGATACTTAATATAAAACTTCTGGCTTTTGCACTAGGCGTGTATTAAGATATTACCCATCATTACTTGATCAAATATTAACTTTATGTTGTTAATGCATGGATTTGTTTTCAATTTTGGCAGGGAATCTGAACCAAATTCATGGGAAGATATGATGAAAGATGAATTGGACCGTGGAAAATACCCGCGTATGCCTTGGCATGATGTTCATTGTGCACTTTGGGGGCCCCCTTGTCGTGACATAGCGAGGCACTTTGTTCAGAGATGGAATTTTGCCAAGGTAGACTTTTTCTGCTATTGTGTTGAAGTATCCATGCATTCTAGTGCTAAATACTCAATAGGACAGAAATAATGTCCTTTTTTCTCCCCTCAGAGGAACAAAGCTCCAAATGAGCAAGCGATACCATTACTTATGCCTCGGCATCATATGGTTATTCCACATTACTTGGGAAAGGACACAGAGGTGAAGATTGAATACAAGAATAATGACAACAACAGAACCATGATGAGGGAAGACTCCTTTAGCTCAGCAACTGATGATATTCCTTTACTATTGCCTCGGGAGTCTGGTGGGCTCAATACTTCTGAAGAAGACCCCAAAAGTGGGTCAAGCTCATTTTCATATCTGCGTGACCAGACTGCTAGTAGGCTCAGCAGCGGTCTTTCTTTCTCTTTATGGAAGACCAGAGTTGAACCACTTAGTTCTGATACACCAATGAAGGGATTTGTAGACAATCTTGATGGTGTGCAAGTGCGTCATCAAAGGAAAATGTCTCTAGATAGAGTATCTCTTGGTGATGTCCAGAATTCAGATCAAGAGTGGTGGAAAACACCAGGACCTGGTGAGCATGGAGGTTTTGCAGAAGACTCTGGACAAGTTGGCCCTCGTGTTTCGTGTCGTTGTCAGGTGTGGTGTTCTCTTTTGTGCACTGACCACACCTTAAACAAATTGTGCCAATGAATTATGGCATTGTGCAATTTCTTTCCTGTGTGTATGGAGATGCGACATCATCTGATTCATCTCATTAAAGTTTCAATGAAATATAATTATTCTATTTTCAGCATCAAATATGATTGTTAAGAGAAGACGGGTATTTGTTGGTAGCATCTAAACTATCTCTCTTTTTATGCAACATAAAAACTAAATCCATTGGACATCAATGATATTTCTGATTCTCTGACAATTTTATTTTATTAAGGATGTAACATATCTTATTCCTATACTATTCGGTATATATAATTCAATTTGTCATTGTATTTTCTACTATTAAAACATCATCTAATTGATAGGTTATTAGGAGTGTCACTCAATGGTCAGCTGGAACAAGCCAAACCGAAGAAAGCATCCACAAGGCATATTGCTCTCTAATTGAGAAGGCAGAATATTTCATCTACATTGAGGTATCAAATTTTACAATTCTTTTATCATATCAATACTGCATGGTAAATAATTTGAAATACGATGGCTTTGCGTATGATCATGCCAAAACTAATTTTGCTTATTAATGATAAAATCTGTCTAGAAGCTCATGATTGTACTGAAATAACATCTAGTGGATATGGGTAGCAATTACATTAAATGGCATACTAATATTTCCTACAGAATATCTGTCCTCTCAGAATATCTTTAGACGGTTGTTTATCAGGATTATAGCAGTATGTGTTGACTTGCATGTTGTTTATGCTATGTTGACATTTTTAGAGTAATGTCTATTCTAAAGCAGTAATCAGTTCTTGTTTCATTGATATATCTTGCATTTATCATCTCTTTTATGTAAGCTGATTGTAGAAATTCCATAGTGTCTGCTGCTATGACTTTATTTCCCAGTTTCCAAATGCTTCTCTCCTGGTTTTCTCAAAGAGATAATTAGTTCCTTTTGACACCTTGATGGCTTCCAATTTTTCAACTTTCACTTTCTAATTTTGATTGTGATGCCTTCTTTTTCTCTTCCAAAGTCTGTTCAAGGACATAGTTCTGATTGTTCTGTTTTGTCCTGGGCAACTTGTCCAGAATCAATTTTTTATCTCAGGTCTTTCACGGGATGATGTAATACGAAATCGTGTATCAGAAGCTTTATATCAACGCATTAGGCGAGCTTACGACGATAAGAAAACTTTCAGGGTTATAATTGTCATACCTCTCCTTCCTGGCTTCCAGGTTGGTTCCTTTATTTCCTCTTCAACACTGAAAGAATGTGTGAGCGTGTGTGTTGTGTGTGAATGGTTTTCTCACTTCTTTATTGTGTAGGGGGGCCTGGACGACAGTGGTGCAGCCTCTGTGAGAGCCATAATGCATTGGCAGTATAGAACTATCTGCCGAGGACAGAATTCTATATTACATAATTTGTATGAACTTCTTGGTTCAAAAATGCATGACTATATCTCTTTCTTCGGCCTCAGGGCACATGGTAGACTTTGTGAAAGTGTTCCCTTGGTAACCAGCCAGGTACTCTTTCGCCATTATGGTCTTATACCAAAGTTGTTACAGTCAGCTTAGTCATATATGCATACTTCAAAGATTTAATCATTTGTGGATATTTCAGATCTATGTTCACAGCAAAATCATGATTATTGATGATTGTACATGTTTGATTGGATCTGCTAATATTAATGATAGGAGTTTACTTGGCTCCAGAGATTCTGAGGTACATTCCAAACGTTTGTTTCACCCATCTTAGGCATTCCAAATTTGTTAGGTTATTCGAAATTTTTTCTTTGCTGATTCATCTCACTCCCCTCTAGAACTATATCAAGTGTAGCTGATGTTTCATTCCAGCCAATGTAATTTTTATACTTTCGGACTGATGTAGTCAACATCTTGCAACAATTTTTTCTTACTCTGTATTGTTTTTTTCTTGTAACAAGCTATTCCACATTTAAGAGTTATAGTTTTAAGTTTTAACATAACTGAATTTCCTAGTCCAAATTGTCAATTTGATGCATATTTCAAAAATTGTTAGGTAACAGATTTAGCCTACAAAATGCAACTGAAATGAAGACAGAATAATTTTCATCAGACTTGCGAATCAATATAAGTTCTTTGTTTTATCATAGGACTCTCGATTAATTATTATCTCACCCTTAAAATCTTCAGGAATTGGTCTGTTGATTGTCATTTGAAAAACTTTACTTGGGCTTTCAAGTTGTTTATCAGAGCATAATTTTTGCATCACCTTGTGTCCTCTTAATTCTCCCACATATGCATTTCAGATTGGTGTAGTTATAGAAGACAGAGAACTGATTGATTCCTATATGGATGGAAAGCCTTGGAAGGCAGGAAAATTCTCCTTGACTCTCCGATTGTCACTATGGTCTGAGCATTTAGGTCTTGGAGCAGGAGAGGTTAGTAAATTTCAATTCTCTGGAGAGCGTTCATTTCGCACGGCCTATTTGTAACCAGTGACGAATCTAGAACATTTTAATAGTGGGGACAAAGTATATATAACATTAAATAAAATAAGAGAGACAGAGTAGTCAAATTTAATAACATAACGAGGACAATTATACATAATTCTTATGTACTACTTAGAACATTTTTAAATTTTAGTGAGGGCACTTACCCCCACAATTATATAAGTGTATCTGTCCCTGTTTGTAATGCAAATTTCCATCTCTTTCCTCAGGCCAATCAAATAATGGATCCAGTTGTTGAGTCTACCTACAATGACATTTGGTTGGCAAGAGCAAAGGTAATTAGAAACATGTGTATGCATACAAAAAAAATAACAGAGATGGTTTAGACAAAAGTTATGCATGGTTGGTTATTATGTGAACAACAGTGAACATGTATACCAATGTAATAATAACTTAGTAACATTGCTGATCATTGTTCATGGTTGCATTTTGCAGGAAAATACTAAAATTTACCAGGATGTCTTTTCTTGTGTTCCTAATGATGTGATACACAACAGGTAGGAGAGTGGGTGAATGAGTCATGCTCCGTCCTCTTTTGTCTCTTGTTCTTACATGCTTTGTATTATGTATGCAGATATGCTTTCCGACAAAGCGTTGCTTTTTGGAAAGACAAGATAGGTCACAGTACTATTGATCTAGGGATAGCTCCAAAAAAGTTAGAAAATCATCATGACGGAGTTACTGAGAGCATTGATCCCATGGAGAGGTTAGCGTCAGTGAAAGGTCACCTTGTTAGTTTCCCCCTGGAGTTCATGAGCTTAGAAAATCTAAGACCTGCTTTCAATGAAGGCGAGTTCTATGCTGCCCAAGTTTTCCATTGACTATCATGTCTCAGCAAGAGATATGTTTCACCATTACACACACCTTTTTTTTTTTTTACGTGAGGTTTTGTAAGTTATTGTTTGCAGAGATTTTTCTATTGCAACTCTGCAAGAGAGAGAGAGAGAGAGAGAACCCCTGGCGAGGGGCACTTGAGTTACAATATCAAGAAAAAAATATGTATTAGAATGTTTATGAAATTCGTCATTTTTTTCATAAATGAAAATAACATCAATTTTCATATATACTGTTATTTGCTTTTTGTTATTTTATTTGCCGTTAATTTCAACTAATATATCAACTTTCATTTTTTCTTTTTCACTCTATCCCTATTAATTATTATTATATGAATTTAATTTTGATACACTGTCAATATAAAGTAGTTTTACACGTGCATCTAATTACACAATATCACATTAATTAAAATAATTACTTTTTATATTAATTATGTGAATAGTCATCCAAAATAATAGATATTATAAAACGTTTCATACTATTTGTTCATACACTGGCCCAACACTAAGGCCCAGGTCCAAATACACCAAAAGGCCCAATCTAAAGATTGGCCTTCGTTATTCACCGACCTCTTTAGAAGAGGTCGGACTCAACACAGACTTCTTTCCAAAGAAGTCGGGTTCAAGAGATAGCTGGCAGATAACACTTATTCAAATAAGTAACTGCCCCTAAAATCTCTCAACCCACTTCTAGAAGCCATATCCCAACTGACGTGTGCACCCTCCCAGTACTGTAACCGACCTAAGATCTCGGCATCGATCACTCCTGGCTGAGTCAGCTTTATCCTCCAACCGAAACCCACCACAACAGGATACGCTAAGAAGAAGCACGTGACGATTCCTCGGAACTAAAAAGATACTAACAAACAATCCCGGTCATTTGTATCGCAACTAACTCACACCTCACTTATAAAACAGAAACCACAATCCCTGGAGGACACAGTATTCTCTTCCCTTACTTAATACACTTTCTTCTTTGATAAATACACATTCTAACTTAAGCATCGGAGTGCTTTTGCAGGTACTCCCACCGCCGTGTTTCAGAGACATCCGAGGACCCTTGCCACGCTGACCCTAGCGGACGTGTAAGCTCGTCCAGACCTAACAAGCTCCCAAGGCCCAGCTTACTCCTCGGATCACCCAAACGGAACATTTGGCGCCCACCGTGGGGCCGATAACACTAACCCCACGATTTCCTGTTATATTTCTACCTCTTGAGTTTCTCTTTGCAGGATAGCGCGAGCCCCAGTCATGGCTGACAACGGAGTCCCTCAATTCACACAGGCTGAGCTCATGGCCCAAATGGCGGAACTTCAAGCAGAAGTCAAAAGACTAGCCGAACTATCAGCACGAAATAACGCCAACCAGATAGGCGAGGGAAATTCCAAAAGATCTTCCCAGGGCACATCTGACCTGCTGATCGCTGACCCACCAAAAGAGAGACTAACCTCGGACAACCCTTTTTCCGAAGAAATCACAAATTTTCAAATGCCAAAACATTTCACACTCCCCTCCTCACTTGAGCCGTATAAGGGGATTGGTGACCCCCGGGCTCACATTAAGAAATTTCAATCTATGATGTTTTTTAACGGTCCTAACAATGAACCTGTACTTTGCAGAGCCTTCCCGACGTATCTTGACGGAGCAGCTTTGCTTTGGTTTTCGAAACTACCTGCAGGTTCAATCTCTTCTTTTGAAGAGCTGGCGAAGTCTTTCATTGATTACTTCGCCGCAGCGAGAATATACGTCCATGGATCGGATTACCTCGGCACGATCCGCCAAGGTCCACAGGAAAGCCTAAAGGGTTACCTGACCAGGTTTGCAGAGGCGACCATGGAAATACCCGACCTAGATCCGGCTGTCCACCTCCATGCACTTAAGGCCGGCCTCCGACCTGGCAAATTCAGAGAAACGATCGCCATCACCAAACCGAAGACACTGGAGGAGTTCAGGGAAAGGGCAGCCGGACAAATGGAAATCGAAGAACTACGCGAGGCCAACAAAATGGAAAGGAAACCCATAAGGGAGGAGGAACGATCAATGAGATCGACCCCCAACAAGGAGGTCGGCAAAACATTTAAGCTCACTCCGAAATTTGACAATTACACCAGATTCAACACAAGAAGGGAAAAGATAATCAAGGAAATACTCAATGCCAAGATTATAAAACCCCCAGTAAGGGCAGGCAGTTACCAAGACCAGAGGTTCGTAGACAAAAGCAAACATTGCGCTTTCCACCAAAAATACGGACACACCACCGACGAATGCATAATAGCCAAAGACCTTTTGGAAAGGCTTGCACGGCAAGGCCTATTAGATAAGTACATTGAAGGGAGGAAGCATAAGGAAGACGACCAAGGCAAGGAGGAAAGGCAACCGACCTCAGTAAACAAGGAAAAATGGCCGAGCAATAACCTACCCAAGGCAGTCATAAACTGCATCTCCGGAGGATTCGCTAGAGGCGGCGAAACAACATCGGCCAGGAAATGGAGTTACCGAGCCATGCTAGCCATAGAAGGAACCTCACCTCCAAACAAGAGCGACGCACCAGATTTAGAAATCACCTTCAATAAAGCGGATATGTGCTCGGCCGCCCCACACCTGGACGACCCGGTCGTAATTTCTATCCAGACAGGCGACCTACTGGTAAGAAAGGTCCTTTTGGACCCAGGTAGCAGCGCAGACGTACTCTTTTATTCTACCTTTTTAAAGATGAACTTATCTGAAAAACTCATACAACCCTCCTCCGGAGAACTGGTAGGATTCTCCGGAGAAAGGGTACCAATAAAAGGTTATATATGGCTTAAAACGACAATAGGTGAAAACGCATCATCCCGAACACTTGATATACAATACCTGATTGTCGATTGCAATAGTCCTTATAACATTATCCTCGGGAGACCCGCTCTGAACATGTTCAGAGCAGTAATATCAACTTTCCACCTATGTGTTAAGTTTCAGGCACAGGACGGAAGAATAGCAACGATTCACTCAGACCGCCAACAAGCTCGGCAGTGTTATAACTCTTGCCTAAAAAGGTCGGATAACAGAGAAAGACAACACGAGATCAAAGCGGTACAAACCAGAGAGGAAGTCCTTTCCCTAGCCAAACTCGACCCCAGGGGAGACACACAGGAGAGACCACAACCAACTGACGAACTCCAGAAAATTCAACTGACATCCAAACCAGAGCAAGTAACATACATCGGTCAAGCACTACAAGGACAAGAAAGGTCGGATCTCGTAAAGCTACTAAGAGCCAACGCAGACTTATTCGCCTGGACCCCAGCAGATATGCCGGGCATAAGTCCGGACATCATCTGTCACAAACTCGCCACCAATCTTTCGAGCCGACCCATAGCTCAGAAGAAAAGAAACCTAGGAACAGAGAAATCAAAGGCAGCCCTGGAAGAGACCAGTAAACTCTTACAAGACGACTTCATCAGAGAAATCCGCTTCACCACATGGCTCTCGAATGTGGTAATGGTAAGAAAAAACTCAGGTAAATGGCGCATGTGCGTCGATTTTACAGATTTAAACAAAGCATGTCCTAAAGATGCCTACCCTTTACCATGCATTGATAAGCTTGTAGACAACGCTTCAGGTTTCGAAAGCTTAAGCTTCATGGATGCATACTCGGGGTATAATCAAATACTCATGCATCCTGAAGATCAAAGCAAGACAGCATTCATAACCGAACATGGAAACTTTTGTTATCGTGTAATGCCATTTGGCTTAAAGAATGCAGGTGCGACCTATCAACGCTTGATGGACAAGGTCTTCCATCACCAAATAGGACGCAACATGGAGATATATGTGGACGATATGGTCGCGAAAACCAAGAAAGAAAAATCACACTGTGAAGACCTCAGGAAAATATTTGGACAACTCCGAATTTACAATATGAGATTGAACCCAGAGAAGTGTGCCTTCGGTGTAAAGGGAGGAAAGTTTCTCGGATTCATGCTCACATCGCGAGGAATCGAGGCGAACCCTGAAAAATGTTTAGCAATACTCAACATGGAAAGCCCTAAAACGATAAAAGAGGTACAACAACTTGCAGGAAGGATAGCTGCGCTATCCCGATTCCTACCCGCTGCATCAAGCCGAGCATATTACCTCTTCCAAACAATATCGAAGAACAAAAAATTTCATTGGACAGAGGAAGGCGAGAAAGCATTTTCCGAGCTCAAAACGATCTTATCAACACCACCCGTGCTACAAAGACCAGAAATCGGTAAACCTTTATATTTATACTTATCTGTTTCAAGTTATGCTATAAGCTCGGCCCTTGTTCTCGAAACAGGAAAAACGCAACAGCCAGTATACTTTGTCAGCAGAGTCATGCAACCAACCGAGCAACGATATCCGAAGATAGAACAACTCGCCCTTGCACTGATAACAACAGCAAGGAGACTTAGACACTACTTCCAAAGCCACACAATAGTAGTAAGAACGAATCACCCACTGAGACAAATATTAACAAAACCAGAACTGGCAGGACAGTTGACCAAATGGTCAATTGAACTCTCAGAGTTCGACATTCAGTTTCAGACTAGATCGGCCCTCAAGGCACAAGTTCTCACCGACTTCATCACGGAGATGACCCCATACGATCACATTGAAACATGGGAATTGCACGTGGATGGGGCGTCAAGTCGAGAAGGGAGTGGGGCTGGCATAATCTTAAAGGAGGGAAATAAGGTGGTAGCCGAGCAAGCCCTCCAATTTCACTTCTCGGCAAGCAACAATCAGGCCGAGTATGAAGCCCTCATAGCGGGACTAAAGCTCGCCCTAAGCCACAAAGCGACGAACTTAACGGCACATTGCGATTCCCTCCTGGTGGTCCAACAAATCCGAGGAGAATTCCAGGTAAAAGATCCCTTGCTAGAACAATACTGGCTCATAGCAAAGGATCTAATTTCAAATTCAGTTCGTTCACCATATTACATGTGCATAGAGAACAAAATGTCAGGGCAGACATACTATCTAAACTCGCCGCCACCAGGGCGGACACACAAACATCAACATTATCGCAGCACACACTCACAAAACCGAGCATTGAATTATTATGTATTGAAAACATTAACCACCTCCACGATTGGAGGAAACCTTTCCTTGAATACATATGTACAGGTGCATTACCCAGAGACGAGCTCCATCCTCAACAGTTCAAACGTAAGGCAAGCTTCTACACGAGAATATCAGGAGAGCTATACAGACGAGGTTTCTCACAACCATTACTAAGATGCCTAGACCAAGACCAGGCCAGAGAGGTAATGAATGAAGTCCATGAAGGAGTATGTGGGAACCACATAGGAGGACGAGCTCTCGCTGCAAAAATAATCCGAACAGGATATTATTGGCCGACCATGAAGAGAGATTGCATAGCAAAAGTCAAAACATGTGACAAATGCCAGAAACACGAGGCGATCTCAACCAAGCCAGCCAAAGTACTGCACAGCATGGAGGTAAGCTGGCCTTTCTACAGATGGGGACTTGACATCCTCGGCCCCTTCCCAACAGCACCAGGACAGGTAAAATTTCTTTTGGTATCTATAGACTACTTCTCAAAATGGATAGAAGCGCAACCCTTAGCAAAGATAACAGCTGAAAAGGTACGATCTTTTATTTGGAGAAATATAATATGCCGCTTTGGGATACCAAAAGAAATAATATCAGACAATGGTAGACAATTTACAGACAATAAGCTCGGGTTATTTCTAAAAAATTTCAATATTCAACATCGTTTTAGCTCGGTAGAACACCCACAAACTAATGGGCAAGCCGAAGCTGCTAACCGAGTTGTGTTGCAGGCAATAAAGAAGAAACTCGACAACGCAAAGGGAGAATGGGCCGAGCTCATTCCTGAAGTACTGTGGAGTTACAACACCACAATACATAACACTACAGGCGAAACACCCTTCAAGTTAGTCTATGGCTCAGAAGCCCTGATCCCCATTGAGGTCGGATTACCGACGTTAAGAACCGAGTTGTACGATGAACAACAAAACCTAAGGGCCAGGAGCGCCGAGCTTGACTTAGCCGAAGAGGACAGGGAAATCGCCGCTATCAAACAAAGGGCCCAGAAGAAAATAATAGAAAGAAAATACAACAGGAAGGTGATTCCGAGAATATTCAACAAAGGCGACCTTGTGCTCAGGCGAACAGAGGAAGCCAGAAGACCTCCAGCTCATGGCAAGCTCGCCGCAAATTGGGAAGGCCCCTTCCGTGTTACCCAAGTGCTCGGCAAGGGGGCATATCAACTCCAAACATTACAAGGCAATGCCATTCCAGGAAACTGGAACATCTCATCACTCAAAATGTATATGTCATAGTTTGTACAAAATGCGAATGAAGGTACTCTTTTTTCCCCCTTAGAGCTTTTTTCCCAACGAAAGGGTTTTGCCTAAGGAAGGGTTTTAATGAGGCCGGACGTCCCCCGAATCCAAATAAAAGCGTTAGATTCTTTTCAAATAAAGCCTGACAATGACAAAATATAACAAAGCAAAAACACTTACTATAAATATATTATATTATCAAACTGGCCTGAAACATCGGCCAAATACCACCACCTAATAGTCAAACCGGCCTAACGTCGGCCAAATGCCATACAAAGTCCAAAAAACTAACAGTCTAGAGCTCAGACAGTCAAAACAAAAGCCATAAATACAAACAAACTAAGAAGGAGCATTCTCGTCGTGCTCCTCCACAGTACCATCTACAACTAACTTTCCACCTACAACTATCTTTGTAATATCGAGCTTATCACAATCAAAATTAGGAGCTAACAGGGCAATCTGACTCACAGCACGATCAAAACCATAAGAGAACATCTCCATCCCAGCCTCCTCTAGCTCATGCACGCGGGAAGTAAGCCGACCTTTGGCCACGTCGTGCTCCATAACTTCAGCTTGCAACAAGCGGATTTGATCTCTTAAACGAACCACCTCATCCTCAGCTTCTTTCGCTCTAGCCACAGCACTGACAGCAACATCTTCCTTTTCCTTTACAACCTTCTCCAAACCAGCAATCCGAGCTGTATATGACTTCTCCATGGAAGAGACCTTGTTCACAGCTTCTTGCTGATCAGCACCAACACACTCAACAGTCCGACCAACGCAGAGTAAGCGAGAAGCAACCACCTACCCAGCATCCGTAATATGAGAACAATACAAAAGATTGAAAGAATAAGAAACACAAACAAAACATACCTGAACAAATTTACCAAGCGCTTCCATTCCAGCACGCCGCGTCATAAGCATGTCCCCAGGGTATTGAGAGGCCCGATCAGAAAGATCGGCAAAGTTAAACTGTTCGCTCCACAGAGAATGAGAGCTAGACCCCGCAATGAAGCCATGAAGTTTCTTCTGACGGTCAAATACAGGGTCCCCCTCACCACGGACTTCCTGGTCAGCCTCAGAGATAACCTCCAGAGAAACATCGTCCCTCTTCCTCTTGAACGAAGAGGCCGGACGACCAACAGAGGAAAAGGATTATTCGCCACCATCCTTATGCTCGGCCGGACCGACAACCTTGTCCTTTTTCTTATTTAAAAAGGTTTGCAACTTTAAGGGATCCAGCAAGGGAACTCGTCCTCCTACAACATAGCCAACAAAAACGGTAAACAAAACAGAAAAATAGTAGTACGGACGAGAATTAAACAAAACCTTACCTATATATGTTTTCAAACCCTCAACATCACCCGAGTCATACAAACGCAATATATCGGAAATAGACATACACTCCCCAGCAGCAACGCTCTCAACCAAAAAATCCAACACAAATTCCTCCTCTTCACTCCGCTCAGAGGCCTCAAGAATCTGACTAGGCTCAGAACACCAATAAAGAGGAAATCTTTCACAAAGCTCATCGTCCAAGTAAAACGGGTATTCGGACTCAATGGACCGGACTTTGACAAAAAGGGACTTGAAATTTTTAAAAGAAGACTTATAAAGAAGGAATATGGAACGACCAGGGAAACTGCTAAAGCAAACCCACAAACCTTTTCGAGTACCTTTCGCCTGAAAGAGCGAGAAGAACAATGGCAGGGAACAGGGAAAAGACAGGTAATCCATCAAAATCTGGAAGGCGCGAAGGAACGCCCAGGAGTTAGGGTGTAACTGCGAGGGAGCGCAGTTCAGTTGGGTAAGGACATCGCATTCGAAGGGCGAAAACGGAAAATGCACGCCAAGCTCAAGCATGCAGGGAGTGTACATGTAAAAATATAACAAATCCCCTCTTCTCTCAAAAACCCTATCATCGCTAGAACATGGAAGGAACTCAACAGTAACCCCGGAACCCTTCCTCACGAAGTCCAACCCTTTCAACTCAGCAAGGGAGTCAACACTAGTAAAAGAAGACGACCGGGTCCTAACGTCCTCACTAACCCAGTGGTAAGGATCATCTTCCCTGACCTCCACAGCCTTTAGTTTCTCTTTCAATTTCTCCCCCATGAATGCCCAGAAACAGTAACAATAAAAGACAAAGAAAGAAAACACTAACCTTTCGAAGACATAGCAAGATAAAGTGAGAAGAAGAAGAAACGGCGAAGGCGTAAGTTCCGAAAGAAGTGATTATTGCAAAGCCCACTATTTTAGTGGGTAACTTAAATCCATACCCACTACGAAACATGGGGAACTAAAACGACATCAACGCGCAATAAAAGTGACACGAATCACTAAACATACAAACCAAAAACCAAGCCCACCAAAACGATTATCGCGCGCAAATGAAGACATGGACGATCAAAGCTCGGCCGACGTTTCTGAACACAACACCAGCCGAGCTTGGGGGCTATGACGTGTGCACCCTCCCAGTACTGTAACCGACCTAAGATCTCGGCATCGATCACTCCTGGCTGAGTCAGCTTTATCCTCCAACCGAAACCCACCACAACAGGATACGCTAAGAAAAAGCACGTGACGATTCCTCGGAACTAAAAAGATACTAACAAACAATCCCGGTCATTTGTATCCCAACTAACTCACACCTCACTTATAAAACAGAAACCACAATCCCTGGAGGGCACAGTATTCTCTTCCCTTACTTAATACACTTTCTTCTTTGATAAATACACATTCTGACTTAAGCATCGGAGTGCTTTTGCAGGTACTCCCACCGCCGTGTTTCAGAGACATCCGAGGACCCTTGCCACGCTGACCCTAGCGGACGTGTAAGCTCGTCCAGACCTAACAAGCTCCCAAGGCCCAGCTTACTCCTCGGATCACCCAAACGGAACACCAACAATCCTTAAATAAAGGGACGGTTATCCACCTAAAAAGGTGGCACTACTCCAACGGTGGTTATTGGATCACCAATATAAATACCTTGACACCCCTCAGGTATCTCTAAGTTCCAATACATTCTAAACCTGCTTAACCCCGTGCTGACTTAGGCATCGGAGTGTCTTTGCAGGTACCACCCCCCATCTCTTGGAACACACAACTCGGAGGCGGCTCCCAAACGTAAACCAAGTCGGAGACCACACTCCTCCTGTGCTTGGGCCTCACAAACAAGCCCAACCACCGTTCAGTTCTAGGTAAGCCCCGAAACATTGGCGCCGTTGCCGGGGACCTGGAGCTCAACTCTTGATAATGGCGGATGATTAACAACATAGTCAGACAACCACTCAACATGAATAAGATGCAAGCATGTTAAAAAGAAGCTGGAATACAGTTTCTATGGATACCAGAATATCAAATAGGGATGATGATTCTACTTCTACAGTTAAATTAGATTAAACAAAAGAGAAGAAAGCACCGTCCCAAGGCCATTGTAGAAAGCAAACCAAGACAAATGAATTTGAAAGCCAATTGAATAAAAGAATTTTCAATTCAGAAAATTCAATTGGCAAAAGAAGTTACGTGAAAAAAAAAAAAGTGGAAAAGGGAACGTGACTAATCCCAACCTCTTCGTGAAATAGGATGGACAATGACATCTGTGCCAACTTACAATCTCGGAAAAATCCATGATACCCACTCATGGAATGGAGCAGTTGCATGTTCCAAATACATAGCATCAGCCAATTTGAATGCAACCCAATCCGACAATGGAGTGATGAATCCAGTTTTTTCTTCAGTGAATTCATATGTCAATTACAACAGAGCAGTGAATAACACAAAAAATTCTCATGGTACATCTTTCGTTGGTTGCTCACAAATTACATCACTGCCAATGAATATGGAAAGAAATATTCCTGTGGTAGAATTTGATGTTGTTTGCACACCAATAAAGATGGATGTCTTCCAGGAAGAAAACTGGAATCTGATCCAAAGAAAAAAGAAAGTCAGGGCGACAAAGGCCTAGTCTTCATTAGAGGGGATGATGGTCAGACTTTTCTTCAAAGGTCGGATAAGCTCGGAGCTCACAAAGAAAATTCGACATCTTTTAGAGAGCTCATGAAGTAAAGTCCGACCTCTTTTAAAGGTCAGACTTTATAACAAGGTCGGATGAGCTGGGAGCTCACAAAGAAAATCCGACCTCTTTTAGAGAGCTCATGAAGAAAAGTCCGACCTCTTTTAAAGGTCAGACTTTACAACAAGGTCAGATAAGCTCGGAGCTCACAAAGAAAATCCGACCTCTTTTAGAGAGCTCATGAAGTAAAAGTCCGACCTCTTTAAAGGTTAGACTCTACAAATGAGGTCTAAAACCTCATTTGCTCAGAAGAATCCGACCTCTTCAGAGCCGACAAGGGAAAAATCCGACCTCTTTTTGGGGTTTGTGAAAAAATTCGACCTCTTTCATGATCAACTCTACAATAAGGTCGAAAATCTCGAAGATTACCAGAAAGAAATTCCGACTTCTTTTAAAGATCAGAGTCTACAATGAGGTCGAAAACCTCCAAACTTAGAAAGAAAGTCCGACCTCTTTCCAAGCTTAAAAAGAAAAATCCGACCTCTTCTAAGGATCCAAGCTTATGAAGAAAATCTGACCTCTTCTGGGGATTCAAGTCTACAAATAAAAATCTGACTTCCTTTAAGAGCTTACGAAGAAAATCCGACCTCCTTTAGAGGTCAGACTACAATGAGGTCAAAATCTCTGAATTTATAAAGGAAAATCCGACCTCTTTTAGAGCTCACAAAGAAAAGTCCGACCTCTTTTAAAGGTCAGACTTTACAACAAGGTCAGAAAGGCTTAGAGCTTACAAAGAAAAGTCCGACTTCTTTCTTGAGATACAACTTTGAGAACCAGATCCCAAGCATAAATGGCCATGAGAAGGTCATACGAAGAAATTTCTCAACTGACAACCTCGTCTTGATCCAAAATGACATCGGACCAAAATCGGACGAAGAGAAGCCAACACCAAAATGAAAAGATCCAACAAAGTCACTTAAGACTTGAAAAAGAACTACTACAACATACTCGACTTACTCGAAAATAATCTACCTAGATTGTGCCATGTCTACAACAAAAGGGATACTACAGCTAGAAAAGCGCACCTTACTCCCTAATGCACACTTTTTCTGACTTGAAGTGACGAGATCCAAAGTGGTGTAAGAAGTTATCAATGCAAATCGTGGTCCGACCTCATTAAGCCACTTGTACTAAATCAAGCTGGCAAGGGGCAAACCTAAAACGAATTGCACAAATAACTTAAGGACAGCGTGATCATAATCAAACATCAACACGAAGAGGATGTAAACCCGACCTCACAACAATTTGTTTAAAACAAATTGAGAAAGGATGGCGATTTATAAGAATGCCTCCTCAAGCCAAGAGATAAGTATCCGACCTTACTAAGTTGACACAACAAGTATAAAACAAGTTATCCGACCTCCCAAAAAGAGAGTCCAAAATAACTTGTAAAAGTCACATAGCAACAAATAGTAAGATTCAAGAATGGCATGACTGAATACTCGAGTCCGACTTTATGAAGCTCGACCTCTAGTAGGGGCACTGGCTTATTATGAGAGCCAAGTCCAAAATTATTAGCCAAAGACAACATTCAACAATGATGCTAGAGCACGAAATAAGAACGTGACCCCCTTCCAAAAATCTGAGAGCAAACTCAAATAAGAAAAGAGCTCTTGAGACAAAGGATGGCTACGAGATTCGCCACAAAAGACCTCATCTTGATAAGAAAAAATATCAGGCTACTGAGTTCGGGCGAATGAAAGCTGACAACAAAAAGGATAGGACCCTACAAGATTACTGAGATCTTAGGAAAAGGTTATTATAAGGTGACCGACTTAAACGGCACCAAGTTACCAAGGTCGTGGCATGCTTGTAACATGAAAAGGTACTATAGTTAAAAGCGAATTCTACTCCCTGATGTACTCTTTTCCCAACTTCATGATTTTTTCCCAAAAGGAAAGGGTTTTTTTTGAAGGGGGGTTTTAACGAGGCATCACAGTAGAGACTAAGGGATCATAGATAGTGAAAAACCCTTAGTAGCAGTAAAAGTACCTTCGCAAATAAATAAAGATCTTTTATCTCTTATAAATTCCTTCTCGTTTTTCTTTCTTTCTACGAAACACGCCGACTTAAGCTCGACAAAGCGTGAAAATCCCATGAACCGACCTAGATGGTCATCAGGATAAAACGACGAGGTACAAGTCGGTGTAAAGAGGTTATAAAAGTCGATCGTAATAAACTCGGAAATTATCTGACTTACAAGTCGGAAAAACCGAGAAACAAGGAAACGCATCGCAAAAATAACCTAAATCATAAGAGCTCAATAAATCAAAATTGAGTATAAGGAATACTAAAAAGAGATCAGGAAACCTATTGAAAGCACTAAGGCAAAAGGCTGTCCCGAGTTGTTAAGGAAAACTTAACTTAAAGAAAGGGACAGTCAGCCAAGAAAAAAGTTTTTCAAAACAAAGATCAAAAAGGTTTTTTCGAAAACCTAAAACAGAAAAGCATGCGCACAACAAACAGAGAAAGGTGAATTCTTTCGAACAAGAGCTTCTTCCGAACAGAGGAGAGGAAGTGTGAAAGTTTTCAGAAACGAAGCAAGGAAAGAGAGGGAAAGTATTTATAAAAATGTTGGGGGCACAATGGTAAAAACGGAAGCCGTCATTTAAAGAGAGGCACCGTTCCCAATGTAACTGATCCTCGCGTATGAATACACAAATCCCTAACGGACGCGACATTTGATTAAACGCGACTGTTGAGAATTTTTAAAAACACGTCGGTTCTGAAACATCACGTCGGTTCCTTATCAGGCCGGCTACGGTCCTGAGTTAAATACTCGACCCCAACTCTTAAAAAGAAATTGGGCTCGAGTAGGGGCACTGTTCATACACTGGCCCAACACTAAGGCACAGGTCCAAATACACCAAAAGGCCCAATCCAAAGATTGGCCTTCGTTATTCACCGACCTCTTTAGAAGAGGTCGGACTCAACACAGACTTCTTTCCAAAGAAGTCGGGTTCAAGAGATAGCTGGCAGATAACACTTATTCAAATAAGTAACTGCCCCTAAAATCTCTCAACCCACTTCTAGAAGCCATATCCCAACAATCCCTAAATAAAGGGACGGTTATCCACCTAAAAAGGTGGCACTACTCCAACGGTAGTTATTGGATCACCACTATAAATACCCTGACACCCCTCAGGTATCTCTAAGTTCCAATACATTCTAAACCTGCTTAACCCCGTGTTGACTTAGGCATCGGAGTGTCTTTGTAGGTACCACCCCCTATCTCTTGGAACACACAATTCGGAGGCGGCTCCCAAACGTAAACCAAGTCGGAGACCACACTCCTCCTGTACTTGGGCCTCACAAATAAGCCCAACCACCGTCCGATTCTAGATAAGCCCCGAAACACTATTAATGTATCAAAATTAAATTCTTATTATATTATGGCAAGCTATAAACCATAATCAAAATTATTGTTGCTATTTTTACTACTAATTATAAAGAATAAGGCCTAGTATTCGTAATGTTTGCTAATGCAAATGTTAAAATGACAAAGTGAGTTTAAATTCCTCTTAGGAAAAATCTAGGAAACCTATGCTTTATGAATTTTCTAAATGCTTTCACCTAAGTCAACCGCAGCCATAAATGAAGATTTTTTGCCTCTGTCCATTGTCGTGATAAAATACTCCCTCGAAAATGCACTTATTTTGAGCCTCGACCTCGTGGGTCCCCCTAATACAACTGGCAAGTTGATAGCCTTGTTTTTGGTCAATTAGTGGGGTTGTGTTACTGGAAAATATATATCTCAATAGATTGTCTCATTATTGACGTGTTCACTTTGTTGAATTTGTTTTTAATCAAATTTAAAAAAAAAAGGTGAAGGACTGAAGATGATTTTATTTAAAGCCGACCAGTGACCACAATCTAAATTTCATCCACAGAAATAAGTTATTTATTTTTAAGGTACTTGTCAAGTCGTCATAGGCACAGTTGTTAAGTACCGACCCTGCATCACAAACAATCGCAATAGTGGTCCTTCAATTGTATTCTTTTGTTTTTAATTTGTATGTTTTTATTTGGTGTTGAGTCCTCAAACACTCTAATTTGTATCCAAATTCTGATAGGTATACTAAATTTGCCGTCTGATAAGTAATTATTAGAACAAAAGAAGTTGGGGTCGTTATTGGTAACTATGACATTTATTCATTTCTATTGTCCAAATTGCCCATGTGTTCCGTATCTAATGGCTGCCAAAGCAAGGATAGAATGGTAAATTAAACCAGCACAGCAGCAGCTACTACAAACTACAAAGTACAAAATTACAATCAAAATTGTGAACAAGTAAGTCACGTTGGTATATGACGGTTGCGCTTGTAACTTGGTTGGTCAATGGAAAGTGAATAACAGCAATAGTACATAGCTTCAGAGGAATCATATTAAGTTGCTCAGGTTCTTGCAGGTAGTTGGAAATCTCAGGCACACTCTTGTAACTGTCCCTTTTTCTCTATCAAATTCAGTTTCTTTTGATCTCATATTGTTTTTAGTACTTTCATTGTGAAATGGGAATCTATAAAACTATGAATCATGATATCATGAAAGAATTAGCTAGGATAATATGTAGAGTCACATGTGTGTAAATGTAAATAATCTGAGACTATGATTTGAATGCAGTGGTCGTCATGGTTCTTTTCCAATCGTTTGTGAATGAATTGGCACGAAGTGTGTCCATCAAGAAAGAAAAGAAGTGTCAGAAAGATGATGATGGAAGAAGAGCTGTGAAAGAAATGGCAAAGGCAGCAAGGAAGAATGATTTGTTATTGAAATCATCTGGAGTTGTAAAGTCCACAAAGGCCAACAGCTTTGCTTCTGTGTTCACAAATAAGGGCCAGAAAGGAGTCAATCAAGATCGTGTCCTTGTTTGGGAGGTATGCCTCCACTTTCTCTAAGAATTGGTTGCTTTTTGGAATCTTTAAGACTGAGAATATCAAATTAGAATGTAATGATTTGTTTTCTGATGGTAGGAATTTGGTTGCCAAGGGGACATGATGTTATGTGGAATTTTTGATGGACATGGCCTTTGGGGACACTTAGTAGCCAAGAGGGTGAGGAAACTAGTACCAGCTTTTCTGCTATGCAATTGGCAAAAAAGTGTGGCTGCAACATCATCACTTCACTTGGATTTTAAGATGGAATCAGATGAATATATTCATGGATTTGATTTATGGAAGCAATCCTACTTAAAGTCATATGCTGCCATTGATCAAGATCTAAAGCAGCACACTGGGATTGATTCCTTTCGAAGTGGTACCACAGCTTTGACAATTATCAAACAGGTTATTGATCTGTTATCTTGTTACATTTTCCATGCCCAAAATTTTAATTTGTTAGGAGGATGAAAACAAATCCTCACACCCCACTGCATATCAGAAATACTGACAAAAACATGCTTTAAGAGATTGTGCAATGAAAGATTTAGAATTAGAATTTCTAGTTTTTGGTAAATCATAGATGGAAAGCTTTTGGATATTATGGTTGATGAAACTCCATATATGATGAAAGTTGACCTTCTCATAGCTGAGAAGATAGGTATCAAAAATAGTATATGATATTATTAGAATAAAAAATGTTTGTCCTAATAATTGAGTGGGTCCTGAATTAAATATGGTTATATAGAAGTAGAGTAGGTGTGGTGCTTCGGTTAGCATACCTATCATTACTTATAATAGATAGCTGCTTTATAAATTCTATATGTTATCACCACTACTACTACAAAAATTCATTAGTGACAAGCTAAGATAGAAGTATTCAATATTAATTAATCAGAATAAAGTAGCCTAAAGTTTCTTTTCATTTTCAGGGAAATTATCTGATTACAGCAAATCTAGGTGATTCTAGAGCTGTGTTGGCAACAACTTCAGAGGATGGAAAATTGATTCCAATTCAGCTAACAACAGACTTGAAACCAAATTTACCAGGTGAGGATCTCTCTTGAGTAAGCCAAGTCATGCATGGCTTTCCTTTTTACTGAAGGTTGTAGAGTCATATATTATTTTTGTTGAATTTATAGAGGAGGCGAATCGGATAATGGAATCAGGAGGGGAAGTGTTTTGTATGGAAGATGAAAAAGGAGTGTACAGAGCATGGATGCCTAATGGTAGATCACCAGGGTTTGCAATTTCAAGAGCTTTTGGTGACCATTGCATGAAGGATTTTGGATTAATATCTGTCCCAGAAGTCACACACACAAAACTCACCAAAAGGGATCAATTTGTAATATTGGCTTCAGATGGGGTATGTATGCAAATCATGCAAAAACATGTTATGGTTATGCATGTGATAATATAACTATGGTAGAAACTCAGGTACAATTAATTTCATGTGAAATTGATATCTGAGACTAAGAGTCATTAAATAATTTGACATATTTGACTAAATTATCATCTAAAAGTTTGTAGCTATCAACCTTAGGTAAAGTGAGTTTTCACTTATAACTAATATGAATTCATTATTGTAGGTATGGGATGTTATGTCAAATGAGGAAGCAGTGAAGATTGTGTGTTCTTCAGGGGGAGAAAGAGCAGCAGAAAGGGTAGTGAAACGTGCAATCCATGAATGGAAACGCAAGAGAAGTAGCATTGCTATGGATGATATGTCTGTCATTTGCCTCTTCTTTCATTCTCACTCTCTCTCATCAGCTTCCTCCCACTAAGGCACTAACACTATAAACTTTTTCAATTACAATCACTCAAATCACACATAAGAGTTAAGACATAACACAAACAAACAGGACTACATGTATGTATAATAATAATAATAAATGTATTGATTAAGTTTATAAAGTTATAGAAGGGCATATATTTGTATCTGTATCATGTATTCAGGATCAATTTTTTTCCGGTGAATTAACTTGACTCGCTTTTTTATTATTGCACGGAGTTGTCAAATTAAAAAATGAAAGGTATTTGTCAATCATTCCGGCGGTATAGGGTTTTTTTTTTTTTTTTCTTTTGAGATGTAATAACTATTTTTGGTAAATTAAAATAAAAATAATCTGTAATAACTACAAACTAAAAAATAAATTTTATAAAATTATTTTTGATATTTAAATAATTTTAATGAACATGAATATAATAAAAAAAATATATAAATATAAATATTTACTAATATATAAAATTATATTAGACATTTTAACTTAAAAGATAAAATGTTTTATATTTTTCCGAAACACAAATATCTCTCCAATGCATTTTACTATATCAGACTTCAATTTGACGTAGAAATAATTAAAAAAAAAATGGAGATCTTTTATAATATTTTTGAATATTTTAAAAGAATTATATAATGTATATACAAAAATCAGCAACTAAAATCAGCTATCAGTATAAAATACATGCTAGAATTTAAATATATATTGAAAATAAATTAAATCACACATGTATTTATACACAAATACATTAGTAGCTGATTTTAGTGACTAATTTTAGTATACAAGTAACATTTTTTATTTTAGAATTATTCAGAATATTCTCAAATATTCTAGAATACTATATAAACACTATTAAATAATAACAACTTAACCAATTTGGGTTAGTTAAATCGTCCTTTTGAAAATTCGAATCCCCTGCATGCAGTAATCAACAACAGACATTTAAATAGAGTTCAAATCTGCTGCGAATTAATTTTTAACCTACCAAATTTTGTGGACAGGATTTTTTTTAGAAATAAAATAAAAAAATTATATTTCTCCAAACACCATTTTTGAACTTTAATTCCCCAAATACGATTTTTTTTAGAGTAAGTTCGCTGCACCCGGCAACTCTATAAAAATTATAGAGTTCGCATTACCCTTGGCAAACTCCCTTCAACTTTTTTGAATCTCAAGTTTTTAATCCATTTTAATCCATTATCGTCATCTCTAAATAGTATATAGATCTACAAACAGTATATAGGAGTACACAAAAATACACAAATATGACTTCTTTAAGGATTTTTTTTAATTATAAATAAAAAAATAAGTCATATTTAACAAAGGTAAGTAGGTAACCATTATCATCGTCTCAAAAAATACACAGGTACACCGAAATAAATCATATTTAACAAGAATTTTTTTAATTATAAGTCGTATTTTATTTTGAAAAAATTTATTTATATTTTTTAAAATTTTTTCCAGAATAAAATACGACTTATAATTAAAAAAATCCTTGTTAAATATAGCTTATTACGGTATACATGTGTATTTCTACTTTTTGGAGATGATAATAATGATTGTCTTTGTTAAATATGACTTATTTTTTTAATTTATAATTAAAAAAATTCTTGAAGAAGCTATTTTTGTATATTTTTGTGTACTTCTTATACTATTTGAAGATATGATAATGGATTAAAAAGGTAGAAATTAAAAAAAAAGTCGAAAGAAGTGAGGAACTTGCCCGAAAAAAATTATATTTAAAGAATTAAAGTTTAAAAATAGTATTGAGAGAAATATGAATTGTTTTTATTTTATTTCTAAAAAAAATCCCTGTGAACCCCAAAAAAATATAACATCTTAAAATTTACAGTGGCATACAGAATAAAAACAAAAAGAAAAAAAGAGAAAAAAAAGTTGAGGTTCATGAATCATGCATAATTGGCAATAATTAAGTGGAAATTTATAATGGGCCTTCAGACCAGCTGATATGAAATCACGAAGATGATGGATGCATCGGGAAACGGATCAATGGCGCGCCACCAGATCACCTTTCCAACTGTCCACTGTCCACGTCACATCCTCAACCATACACTCGCTCAGTTTACGCGCGTTTCATGCACGCTCGCTCTTCTATTTATACACGAGTCACAAGCAGCGCCTTTTCAGGTGCGTATTCCTTCACTCGATGGCTCCGTCGTTCAATCTCCCATGCCAGTGCGTTAAGGAACTCAATGACGAGTCCGATTTCGAAGCGTTAGCTTCACCGGACGGTTACATCTCCATATGCGGCTTCGGTTCTCTCCTCTCCGGTACTTTGCAATTCTCACCTACACTCCTCTTTGCGTTGTCGTTTAATGCGTTTATGGATGCTAACTTGATGTCGTTTTGTGGCAGAGAAAAGTGCCAGAAGCACGTTCCCTGACCTTATTAACTTCAGGATAGCCAAGTTAACTGGCTTCCGCCGTGTCTTCACGATTGTCGGAGGTTTCTTCTTCACTCGCGGCATTGCCAATATCAAAACTCAGGTCCTTGTTAGTTATTACTTTCAGTTATTCTGGTTATACTATACTACTTAAATTGAAATAATTCAGCTTAAAAGAAAAAAGTATTTTAAGTCAGTTTAGCTAGAAATGTATGCATAGTAGTATGATTAACGAATAGTAGTATGTTTACTCAATTTAATTTAATTTAATTTATTGTTCGATTTGATTAAAATGAGCTCTGTTATTTGATGTGATGGTTGGGTTTTTTATGTATGGCAGGAAGTTGCAGCACTCTCCGTGGAGCCTTGTGAAAGCGAAACAATTATTGTCACTGTTTTTGAGATTAAAAAAACAGAGGTTCTGGCCCTGAACTGCTCGGATCTGAATTATTAGTTAGGAATATTTTTTTAAGGTCAACTTGTATTGCCTTGTGGCAGGGATTTATGAGATTAAAAATCTGGATTCTTCAATGTTTAAAATGAACATCAACATGAGCATGAGCTTGTCATGGTGTCATCTTTTGTTATGAGTTGTTTATAGTTGTAGCTTTTTATTCCTTTGAAGTAATTAATAATAATTTTGAATAGTATAAATTTTTATCACGAAAATGAATTTTACTGATGATTTTTCCTTTTTTCATGGATTCAGATACCAGCTTATATAGAAAGAGAAAGGGAATATCGATTTTTGGCTGTGAGTAGCTCCTTTTTTCCTTCTTCTTACTTGATTCGGTGACAAAATCCAACTTGTCAACTGTTAAATTATAATTTGATATATTTTTCCTCTGTCTCAGGTTTTTCCTGAATCACTGGATGGGGAGCCTTTTGCCAATCCAGCAGTACGTGACTCAAACTTTACATCTTTAGTAATCTTTTATCATCTTAAGTAACTATGGTTGTTTTTTACTATGCTAAAATTAAATATTCGATGGTTTTGTGGTGTCCTCAATATAGGTCCTTTGTGCCTCTTACACTGATGAGGAATTCTTTAAATTTAGATGCAAAGGTAATATGCTCAAGACTACTTTCAACTTGACATGTAAAGTGGGATTTTTCTTGGTCCGCATCAAGCATAAAAGCACCAATTTGCAAGCATATACATTCTTTTAATGTGCACGTGGTCTCAAGCTGCTCTTTTCTAGTTGTCAAAACAATTTATAATTTATCAACTATTCTAAGTATACACCAAAATCAACCACAAAAGTCAGCCACCAGTATAGTTGATTTTGGTGTACGAATAATATTTTTTATTATTTATATATCATCATCATCAATATGAGTGGGAAAGCTACCTTATAACATTTCAATTTCTTCTGCAGAGAGCAAGGAAGTATACTTTCAACAATATGGAGAATATGAAGTCCACAAAATTTGGCGGGATGATGTTTTCCCATGCCGTGTTTATCTTCGTCACTGGTACTTTTTTAATGTTACTAATTATTAAATAGTAAAGCTATTGACTTATGAGGGTTAACTTGGCTTATAAACTATACCATTTGGCAACATTACATTTGTGGACCATATTGTAATTCAAGCTAAGATACACGTTTTTGTCTGGAAAACTAACAGATGGTAATGAATGATGATTGCAGCTTGCTGGCCGCAAAAAGCCTTGGTGATGAAGCATACAATAATTTTCTGGACCACACATACCTGGCAGACCGTGAAACAAGCATACGCAAGTACTTTGAAAGAGTAGGTTCAAGCATCATGGATGAAGAGCCTCCTCAGTCTTTGAAAACTCGTTACGGTGGTTGATATGAAGACATGGGGCCGGGGAAGCAGGTTCAAGCCAACCAATGAATCGGAGACATTTGAAGTTTAAATATCAATTGATAAATTGATGGGAACAGCCACGTAGAGGCAGGCTCCACCTATATTATTGAAAATTGTTTAGATCTAGAACGTATATGTACATTTATTCCTTATGAAATAAAGACTGTAATTTTAATTTGGATCCTTCTGATATATTCATAGCGAGAGTCAAATAATTATAATAAAATAAGTATATAATAATAATTGAATAAGACCTTGAATATTTAAAAGTGTATTTATACATAACAAAAGAAAATAGTGGAAATGTTATTTATATCAGCAATGGTTTGGAAACCTGGCCGTTCGCGTTGTAGCATGTTGCATTTTGTTTGAGAGGTAAATAAGAAAGGGAAACTGATTTCACTATTTTGACCGAGGAAGAGAGATTTTATATCAAATCGAAAAAGTAAATTAAATATATAAAACATAAAATTTTAAGAGTTAAATTTAGATTTTAGCTATTATAATTTTGAGAATTTTTTTAATTTTATAAAGTAAAATTTACATACAAAATTATTATTTAACAGTTTTTAAATATCAATTTCACACAAAAAAAAATTATTAATAAATTTTTACCATTACCATTATATAAACTTTGTAGCATACATCCTCTTGTTCGTTACTGATAGTTTTCCCTCTTTCTAATTGGTTGTATTAGATTTTTATTCTTGGGAAATACCCATTTTGTATATGAGTAATTCTTGGCATACAAGCGATTAAGGCTTGTAAGCCTTACAAGTTCAATTAAAACTAACGCTCAAAACACGCTTCGAACCATTCTTTTTCCTCTTCGTCTTCTCCTTCTTCTTTTCTTTCGTTTCTTGCCTTCTCTTTCTCCTTCTTCTTCTTCTTCTTGCTGCACGTTCTTCTTCCTCTTGCTCTTCTTCTTCTCCTTTTCTTTCGTTTCTGCACGTTCTTCTTCATCGTCTTCCTCTTCTTCATTTACGTTCTTTCTCTCTGTTTTATCTTTTTTTTTTTCGATTTTTCATGGTGAAATCGTTTTTGAAGAAGAAGAAGCAGTAGAAGATGAGGAGGAGAAAGAGAAAGAGTTCTGAATTATACATAAGATGTATTTTAACAAATTTTGGGTGTATTTCTTTAAATCCTTTGGGTGTATTTTCTGTAATCCTTTGGGTGTATTTCTATAATCGTTTGGGTAAATTCCTGTAACCGTTTGGGTATTTATGTAATTCTTTGGGTGTATTTCTGTAATCATTTTGGGTGTACTTCTGTAATCGTTTGGGTGTATTTCTGAAGTTCCATTATCTTTAAAAGGATTACAGAAATACACCCAAAGGATTACGAAAAATACACCCAAAAGTATTTAAGAAATACACCCAAAATTCGTTGCATAATTTAAAACTCTTTCTCTTTCTCCATCATCTTCTGCTGCTTCTTCTTCTTCAAAACGATTTCAAAGCTTGATTTCAGAAACTATGAAAATCGAAAAAAAAAACGAAGAGGAAGAGGAAGAGGAAGAGGAAGAGGAAGAGAAGAAGAAGAGGAGGAAGAGGAACCGTTCTAAGTGTAGCGCTTTGAAAATAGGAAACATTGAATAACGCATTAAAAGGCCTAGTAATTTGTAAGACTTGTAAGTCAAAAAGACTTGTATGTGTAGCACTCCTCTTTTACATAATGGATATCTTTTACATAATTGGATTATGATGAGACTTTTACATTTTAGATAGTGGTAAATGATAATGGATCAATACAATATTCATGTAAAATAAATGCAACAAATATTTTCAAAATAAAGATTAATATCTCTGGTCAGTTATAGATCTTAAGATCTACTTATTGCAAAATTATTGGCACGTAACCCACGGGAGAAATTCATTTCTAATTCACGGGTCGAGGAAAATAATCTGAGAATGGGAAGATTGATATCTTTCAAAATTCCTTTTTGGAACTATATAAACCCCACATCGGAGATTCTATAGAGGGAAGAGTAGAGAGCTGCATATAAAAGAAGGGAAGCAGCATGATAGACTCTTAACCTGTCCTGTCAGGGGGTGAAAGGCGACTTGTTAATGAACGTATAGTGACGACGGGTCGCGCCAACACCTATTAGTGCGAACACACTATTCTCCGACGAGTAAGACCTGCCCTACTTTGGCGGGGCTTGCCCGTCAATTTTTGGAAGCTTCTCCACTTAGGAGAGGCTACCCAAGCTTAATTCAATTCTTAATTGTTACGTTTGTTCCATCTATCTGTGTAATGGTATTCCTCTTCTATGCCAGTTAATTGAGAAACGGGTCCAATTAGACATTGAAGGTTAGATCAATAAATTATTATATAATTAGGCATTCCGCAATCATTAACATCCTTTGTGGCCATATTTGTTCTGTAGTATTGTATTTGCAATTGTATTTCACATTATCACGTCAAAGCTACTATCTTTCTCTAGTTCTCGAATTAGTAGTTCCATCATCCTCTTATACATGGGCATGTAATGATCATTTATCATCGTTTTTGAAAGCCTGAGCTTGCTATATAGCTCTCTGGGTGTTTCATATAAGCAGACCCGCTCCTCAACGGGTCCATTGGAATTTGAATTAGAATCACCAGATGAAGGTACAGGGACAATATGCATGATTCTTCCTGGGGGATAAAATCGTTGGTTATCCAAGTTGTCGGATGTGATCGAATTACTGCTTTCTGCTGCATCAACAAACTGATTCTCTTCTTCGATTATTTCTTTTGCTGCGGCTGCCTCTTCTTCCCGAGCCTGAATCTCGGTGATATTGTCCTTCTGCTGGAGCTCCTGCTCCAGTTGGGACCATAATTCGCCTTCAGTGATGCCATCCACAGTGGAAGTGGTAACGTACTGATTAGCAGGGAGGAGTTTTTCCTCTTCATCCGTGTCATCGTGGACAGATCCTCCACTTGATGAACTAGGTTCATCATTACTAAGCATATGATCTCTAACTACCTCTTCAGTAAAAAGAGATTCCGCAGTTCTCTTGGCTACTACAGAAGTTTCTGCTGAGTTCTCCAGTTTGGAGTTTGGTAGTGGGCCAACACTCCGACGACGTGCACTCATGCAGGACCATGATGACAATGATGAGCGAGTTCTGACTACAGCTTCAGCAACACTTTGTGCACGCTTCATCACAACCTGCGAGTATAAAATCCTTCTTTTGAGATGCTGTAATTAATATCGTTGAAACTGCTTGAACACCAGCCTTTATCAAGATCCATGGACTTGGATGATTGCAAGGGAAAAAACTTGGCAACATCCAAAAAATATGTATTTGGAAGAAATTGCATCTTTGAAGACTTTCAACATCAAATAGAGAAGGAAGGCTGATACAACCTGGGTGCTACTGGTTACTGGCTTCAAAAGCGCTCCTGCATCAGCTACTCTTGCTTTAGCGCTAGATATAGATGGCAACCGGGATCCAAGTGCAGTTGCAGAGCGGTAGACAACATTCAGGACCTTTGTATGCTCAACTTGATCTCGTAAATCATTCAACCATGATGATGCTGTGACCTAAATAAAACTAGAGTGAGTAGAGAAAGAATAACTTCCTTACACATAACATCAGAAATTCATTGACAACAATATTCCACAAAACCATATAAAGTAGGGAGAACTTAATAGAGCACCTCAGAACGAAGATCATCGACAGAGGAAGTTGAGAACGTAGGCACTAGATCTGAACCATTTATAACAGTGGTGATAAAGTGCTTCCCTGATTCAGCTAATTCCCATGTCATACAGGCAGCTGAAAAATGACAATTAAGAAGGAACTTAGAAATAATGATTATGAAGAGAAGGCAAAGTTTCCTTATTAGAGAAATCCAACCTCATAAAACATATGCAATAAGCAAAATATTCGGTTAGAATCATGAACAAAGATCACGTATACACTGAAACCAAAATAGACATTCCCACTGGGAAAACAAACTGAATCCTTTGGTCCCAAGTTATGACCAATATCAGACTACGTAGCTGAACACATCTCATGATTGGACGTCACAAATTTGAAATCGCACATCACCACCAAACTCATTACAATAGCACCATCTTATGGCCACTATGCAACTTATTATTGATCCATTATGAAAAGAGGAATTTCAAGTAACTTGCACAAATTAGTAAAAGATTATTTATTGAGTTTCACAATGCAAAATATACTGAATTAGCACAATACTCAATTCAAAATTAACTTCGGATATTAAGAATTCAGTAGAGCTACATACCTGGGGCAAATGTGACGCATGTGCTTGAAGAGAACTCTTTTTGTTCTCTAAGAATATAAGTTAACAGTGCAGCAGTACCACCACCAAGTGAGTGCCCAACAATCTATGACAACATAAAAGGGGATGTGTTGCACAATGAAATAATTCGTATGTTTTCAATTGGAAGAAAAAGAAGATCCTGAAAGAATATAGAGTCTAAAGTGATATAGTTTAAAATAACAAATAAATAAATGAAAGGAAAAAGAAGTACTCCAATATTTTTTTTATTATTGAGTGAGTTCTTAATTCAGCATACAGAGCTATAGCACTAATAATGTTCTTCCAAGCACAATGAAGAATAATACCTTGACTTTAAAGTCAGCACATTCACCAAGAGCCTTATGCAATGTCGGAGTGCAGAGCTTTGCAATCCAACGAGCTGCAGCCACCATACCACAGTGTGCATATCCTAAAACCAAGTTGCTCACCCCACCATCATTTAAAACAGAGTGGTGGAAAGGGACGACAGCACCCATTGCAGCTGTTAGAGTATCTTTTATGCTATGAGTTCCCCGGATCAATAGAAGAAAACATTTTGATTGTGTATCCCGTATAATTGTGAAAGCAGGCTTCAGAAGCTGTTATAACATTACAATGACATAAAATTGACGAGACTATGTTGAAACATTTTGCAGTTGAAAATAGCATAGAACCATAGGAAAGGTCCAAAGAGGCAAATACATATTATCTACCCCAAAAAAAAAAAAAAGAAAAAGGAGAGTTTTTTGTAAGATGCATCGAGTAACACATGGAAATAGATTAATTATGGAAAATAGAGTGGCAATAATAATTCAGAAGTAGAAGTGTAGAACACATGTTAACAACACTCGGCGCCCAGCAGCCATGTCTAAGGAACGCAAAACTGACGATTTAAAATTATAAAAAGCAACAATAATGACATCTAGCAATCTTCATGGCCTATTTTGCCATTACCCTACTGTGAGGATTTTTATCAAATCGTACAATAAGCACACAATGATTAAGAAAGATTTAAACAAAAAAATACTACGAAAATTATGTCCGATACAATAAAACTCTCCACCTACGGTTTATTTTCTGACACAAACACATTCTATATATATATATATATATATATATATATATATATTAAGGCAGCATGAAATTCTGTTTTGGAAAATAAGTTTACATGCATGTAACTAATTTTAGTCCTAAAAAATATTGTATTTTATATTTCCTTAAAAAATATATATTTTTTTTAATTTTTTGTAGGATTGTTTATGGTTATTTTAGTTAGAAAGCAAGACGGAACCAAGCCCAAAAAATGTCACAAAATCTCAGCATGTGATTCAATTCATTAATGAACAGAGTATATAAATAACTGAGAAGGAGAGTGAAGAAGGAAGAAGAACGCACCCCAGCTTTGGGCTTCTGAAGGAGAACATGCTCCGGGGAGAATCCGGCGGAATCTAAGAACACCGGAAACGGCTTCTTTGAGAAGAGCATGCACATTGTCAGCAACCTCAACAGCTCACGCAGCTCCCCAACTATCTCACGCCCTTTCAATTCCACACAACCACTCCCTCCGTATACACTCGCGACTACTACATTACCCTGCAAAGTTCAAAACCCTTATAATTGAAGAGGAATTGAGAATTCCGAATTTGTAATTTGGAAATTGGAGATGAACCTGCTTGCGCATGAAGTAGTTGATGCCGAACGCCAAGTCTCCGATGGGCCACTTTCCGAGAGTCTCCGAGTACGTGAACCTCAAAGTCTCCGAGAGCGTCACGATCGACTCCAAGAGATTCGCCGGCGCCTGAGCTGGCCTCCGAGCAAACCTCCTCCTCACCGTTCTGCTCAGTCTCGACGAATCCATGCCTCCTCCTCCTCCTCCTCCTTCTTCTTCTTCTTCTTCCTTTCTAGAAAGGAGCTTCCTGCTGAGCACGAGGTACATGAGCACCGCAGCTCCGGCGGCGGTGGCCATTGTCCCGGCGGCCATGGATTCAGCTGGGAATGGCGATTGGAGAAGCCACTACGTAATGCGAATGGAATATCTAGCCTTCAAGAAATTAGGGATTTAGGATTGGGAATTGGAGAGGATTGAGTGTGAATTGGAAAAATTGAAACGTAGGTGAAAGGGTGAAGAACTGAGGACGTGCCTTTCTGGGAGGGAGATACTTGGTTCATTATGACCATAATGCCCTCGCTTGATTTTAGAGTGTTCTAGAAATCATGGTGGGTAAAACGGTCATTAGGTTTTGTGAAGTGTGGGAGAGTGGGCACGTCAACGTTATGGAATGATATGAAACAAATTGGGTCCCATGCACACGCGGGGTTTTCTAGCTAACAATATGCTCAACATCCAACATGACATTACAAATTGACACAACAATCTCATTTGGTTTGACTCCAACAATAATGAGATCAACAGAGATTCAGATTTGTATAAGCTATGGTGCACTGGATCTGGTAGGTTTAATTATACATTGATTGTTCAGCATTTAACAACTGTATTCCAATCCAATAATTGAGTTTATCCGTGTTGCCCTCTTGCATGGGTATTAAAAATCTCATTCGTATGATTAAGTGGGTTGGTATTTGTGAATATTTGACAATGATAACAACGTTGGCCTAATAGTTATTAGTGTAAGGATGGTCGGATTCTCATTGTGAAATACTGGTTGTGTTTATATATACAGATTTTAGTTAAAGATTTTGTTAGGTTATTATTGGTGAAAGTTGTAAAATCTTTTTATAAATGTATAATGAACGTATTAAAAATTTAAGTTTTGTATATTAGTTAAATCCTTAATTATATTACTACAAGAAAGGTACTAATAGCTACAGTATGTACTAAATTATACTATGGTTTCCAAATATAGATTGAAAGACCAAAAAGATGAGTCTAATTTTGATTTACTTTGAACTAAATTCATTATTTGTAATCAGTAATGACAATTCAACTAATAGATGTAAAATGTGACCTATTTGATTGATATGACAAAATAGGGCAAAAAACCATATTAAGCCACATGCAGAAAAGTTTAACCAAAATACGCCAAACAGAAATTTGTTTCAGCAATAAGCCAGGAGGCATTTTTATATAAATCGAACCAACAAGGTTCGAACTCTATTAGCAAGTAATTCGAACCACATTGGTTCGAACTACCACTAAAAAAATGTGAATAATTCGAACCGGTCAGGTTCGAACTAGGAGAGCATGTAATTCGAACCGGTTGAGTTCGAATTATGTGGAGATTAGTCAAGTGTAATAAATCGAACCAGGCTGGTTCGAATTATGGGAAGAGAGGTCGACTGAAGTAATTCGAACCAAGCTGGTTCGAATTACATGTACCTGGTTCGAACCAAAGAGTGGCTGATTGTTATAATTCGAACCAGCCTGGTTCGAATTACATGTATCATGGTTCGAACCAGGTTAGTTCGAATTAGTAGGAGTCAGAGCTCTATATAAACGCTGTAAACGTGATTTGCTCTCATTAGAGGACTTAAGATGGCTAGCGAAGAGGAGAGTTTTGCTGTTTTGGTACACCACAGAGGGTCCATCAAGAGGAAAACTCGGTCCGGAGTGAAGTTCACAGATAAGAATCCTCTCTATATTGTGGTGAATCGAACGACAAGCTATGATGACCTGGTTAGAGCTGTGCTGATGAAACTTGGCCTGGAAGGTGCGAAGCGGATTAAGAAGTTTTTCTATCGCATTCCAGTCACGATCCTGCACGATACGGTGAAGTATGATTGTCTCACGATTGGTAGTGATGAGGACCTCCAAGTCATGTTTCTTTGTCGGAGGCAGTTTCCGGAGGTCCGCACACCAGAGTTGCTGGCAAAGCTGGTTGATGTGGTATCCAGCTCAGGCGGTTCGAACCGGAATACCGCCAATGTAGCCAATGCAGCTGGCTCCAGTTCGATGGCTGCTGTGGCTTCTTCCTCCGTCCCAGTTTACGAGCCAGCGGCCCAACTTGTCGCCTCTCCGTCATTTGCTGTTGATTTGAATGACGGCGTCCGCGACGAGGTAGGATCCTTTGATGTTCTGCCAAACGCTTTACACGGCGTTCCACCGGTTGGCGTCGGAGACGGAGAATTGGGTGATCCTGATGAGGACGACGTTGAGCCCGAAACGATTGAGGAAGATAGCGGGGACGAGCTTGTAGCGGCTGGGCCTGCATTGGCTGGCGGTGGTTCTAGCTCTGGCACACAGCAGTATCCACCATATTTTTCTTCGCTGGACCTGGACGCCATGACGCATGAGGGTGCGCTAGGGCACCCTGTTGGATTCGGAGCTAGAGATGCGGAAGGGAATGCTGGTCTCACAGAGTTCCAAGTTGGTCAGCAATTCCAGGATAAAGATGAGGCCCTGTTAAGTGTGAAGACTTACAGCATCCGGCGAGGGGTACAGTACAAGGTGGTGGAGTCCGATCACCGCCGGTATGTGGGTAAGTGTTCCGAGTTCGGGAATGGTTGCACATGGTTGATTCGGCTAAGTCTCCGGAAGCGCAAGGGCCTTTGGGAGGTCAAACGGTACAATGGCCCTCACACTTGCCTAGCCACATCCATATCAAGTGATCACAGAAGTTTGGATCATTCTGTGATTTCGGCGTTCATTATGCCAATGGTTAGGGCTGACGCATCGGTTAGCATCAAGGTGCTCCTGAACGCCACGGCAGCGCATTTTGGTTTTAGGCCGACTTACAGGAGGGTTTGGATGGCGAAGCAGAAGGCCGTTGGCCTCATCTACGGTGACTGGGATGAGTCATACAGCGAGATACCTAGGTGGGTGTTGGGTGTCCAGCTGACGATGCCTGGTACTGTTGCGGTCCTCAGGACGAGCCCGGTTATAGTTGGAGGACAGGTGGACGACTCTCAAGCTTATTTCCACAGACTTTTCTGGACTTTCCCTCCGTGCATCGAGGCATTCCGGCATTGCAAGCCGCTAGTCAGCATTGACGGCACACATCTATATGGTAAGTATGGGGGAACGTTGCTCATTGCGATTGCACAGGACGGGAACTCTAACATTCTACCTGTCGCATTCGCACTAGTAGAGGGTGAGAATGCGGAGTCGTGGACCTTCTTTCTCTCGCACCTTCGGCAGCACGTGACCCCGCAGCCCGGTCTGCTGGTTATATCGGATAGGCACAACGGCATCAAACCTGCGCTTGAGGCCCCGGACGGAGGTTGGTTACCACCATCTGCGTACCGTGCATTCTGCATACGACACGTAGCTGCTAATTTCGCCCTTACCTTCAAGGGCAAAGACGCTAGGAGGCTTCTCGTGAATGCAGCGTACGCGAAGACTGAGGTTGAGTTTGATTACTGGTTTGATATACTGCGGTCTGAAGACCCGGCGATGTGTGATTGGGCGAACCGTATTGATTACTCCTTGTGGACGCAGCATCGCGATGAAGGGAGGAGATTCGGTCACATGACGACGAATATCTCCGAGTGTGTGAACTCAATCCTCAAGGGTGTAAGAAATCTTCCTGTAGCATCCCTGGTGAAGGCAACATATGGCAGGCTGGCCGAACTCTTTGTTCGCAAGGGGCGAGAGGCTGAGGCCCAGATGGGCACCGGACAGCAGTTCAGTCAGCATTTGGTGAAGTGTATCGAGGCCAACTTGAAGACGGCCAGGTGCTTCACTGTGACGTTGTATGACCGTGATAACTCCGAGTTCACCGTAGCGGAGACCACTCCGACTGGTACTTTCTCCTTGGGTACTTACCGAGTATCGCTTGCCTCCCGGACATGTGACTGTGGGTACTTTCAGGCGCTTCATTTCCCGTGTCAGCACGCACTTGCATGTTGTGCCTACGCACGTGTGAGTTGGAGCTCCTATGTTCACAGCGTCTATCAGATTAGCTCGGTGTTCAATGTCTATCGGATGGGATTCACACCACCAATCCCGGAGGGCTACTGGCCACCCTACGATGGGCCCACGGTGATTCCGGACCCAAACAGAAGGCGTGCGAGAGAGGGGAGGCCTAGATCCACAAGGATACGGACGAATATGGATGAGTCAGATCCAAACAGGCCAAAACGGTGTGGCCTTTGTCGCCAACCCGGACACACTAGACGTAGATGCCCACAGGTAGTAGGATCGTCTCAGACAGGGCGAAATTAGTTTCCATGATGTTATTGTTAGTGTTATTTACATTTAAGTTGTCTTGTTAGATGCATTGCTTGACCACGTATGTAACTTGTTGAGATTAATGCATTGAACTTTGGTATTTGTGAGTAGTAATGAATATGTTGTATTCCATTACAACTTATGCTACAGGACTCGTTGATCCTCATTTTAATAACTAAACGAAATCATTATACCTTATCATGTTTCATTTAATACATAAACAGACATAAACAGAGCACTACATAACAAGAGAACTACACCTAACTATCATACATGACTGGAATAGAGGAAAACAAATACATGAAATGTGACTCATCTAAACAGGTGCGAACCAGTACCACAGCGACGTGCTATCCGTGCCCTCTGACCTCGACGGACAAGCGGCTCCTCATCCTCTATCTCGTCATCCTCCTCCTGCGGAGTAGGCTGTACTGGTGGCGCAACACGCAACGGTGCTGCAGACGATGCTGCGATAGAATCTGATGCAGCGGTGAAGGCGGATGTAGGGGTACCTCCAAGACGAAACTGCTGACCAGCGGATGAGGATGGAGGCTCGTTCAGATCAACATCTAAGGGGGCCTGGATCCCTGAGGTATGGCCAGCTCTGCGGGGGGTCACCTCACCCTGCATGATGGCGGTGATCTCATCTAGGAAGCGTGGACTCCCGAAGTCTCCAACAAACGAGTCTGACCCAACAAAGTCTGCCCACTGTGATCCTGATATGCGCCAAGGTGTACCACCCTGCTCAGCCTGATCATCCGCTGGCACACCAACGAAGTAATCTCCAAGCGGGCCCGCTCCAGGTCCAGGTCCAGCGTCACCAGTGTCAGCCCCGTCACCTAGCCCTGTGCCATACCACTCACCTCCATGACCGCCATCGTGTGTACTAGTACCTCCATCGTGTGTGCATCCTCCAACGTGGCCAGGCTGGTCGTCATCGTCGTCCCCATGGTCAGAACCACTCCTCGCCGTCTGATCCGGCCACCTCCACTGACGCTGGCTCCTCCGTGTCCCTACACCCATCCTCCTCTCAACCCTGCGCCTGTCAGGCACGTCATCCGGCCGATCCATGTCAGGCACACGCCCCGGACCCCGCTGTGAGGCCTCAACTGGTATAGGAACTGATCTCGGATCCCCCAGCTGAGTGTCCGGTGCCAGGAACCTCTTCCCATGCTGACTCCACCACTGAAGGAACTGATGAGACGGTCCAGGGTCGGCAACAACATCGAACCTCAATACACTGTCCTGACGAGCGTCCCAGTATGCATGCCACTTCGGCATGGAAGAGGGGAACCATCGATCGCCGCCTCTCCCGTCCTTGGACATCAGAAAGTCGATGTTCAAGGCGGGACGCGGAGGGGCCTGTACCCCTCCAAACTGAGGAAGAACACGATCTATCTGATGCCACTCTATGACAGCAAAGTAGATCAGCGCGGTCACAGAGCGCCACACCGCCATGTGCCGAGGCTCCAAAACCTCCGGGTGCAACACCTGAAGTACGTCGGGGCTACTGTACGGCATCCATATAAACTGCAGAACAAACTCACAATTATCAGGGCAACTGTACGAGCCAAGTGTAAAATATTTAACTAAAAGAGCATCAGTTATTAATTAGCATACTAACCTCCCTGGACTGTAACCGGTCTATCCTAAGCCTCCATGCCCGCACTCTCGGACCCTTCTCGCTACCGGAAGGGTTGTAACCTGCCCATCTGCACCATACATATGAGTTACATATACTGATATATGTGTTTACATTATGCAACAGAGTATTAACATACACGCAATTCTGTAAGTCATATTGAAAAAGAATAGGCCCAGTATAGTACCTCGACGCCAAAGGCCAGCTGAAGGCCTCATATCCTGTAGGCCTAAACTGAGGAAACCGCCAAAAGATCCAAGACTGCAGTAGCTGGAGCGGGCCCGCTAACTTCACAACATGTCTGTTTGCCACCCTGCACATGCACCGGTACAACCAGGCCAGTGCTGCCGAACCCCAGCTGTACGTACCCAGCTCCTCCAGCCTCGCTACATATGGAAGCCATCTAATGTGAATCCGGTTGCCAGACTTGTCCGCAAACAGCTGCGTGCCCAGCAACATCATGATGTACGCCCGGACATATCGGCGAACAGTCTCATCATCTGCATCCTCAGGGCACTCACCAAAGGTCTCCTGAAACCAGGTGCAGTTCACTGCATACTTCTGAACCTGACTGGGAGGAGGTATAACTCCTAGCAACTCCTGGAACCAGACCCAGGGTGGACGGCCGCCATCGATGTATATATGAAACTCTGACAGGCACCCGCTCACGTAACGGCCATCGACAGGCAAACCCAGCTGGTATGCCACGTCCTGGAGTGTGATCGTGCACTCTCCGAACGGCATATGAAATGTGTGCGTCTCGGGACGCCATCTCTCCACGAATGCACTGACGAGCGCCTCGTCTAGCCGGAACCACCGGTCGTTCAGCCTTGCAAGATGGTATAGCCCTGCCATCTGCAAGTATGGAACGTATCTATCATCAAGACGCATGCCCTGCTGCCGCCTCATGCTCCTAATGCATCGCTCGGGCTGCGCATGAAAAGAAACGCATACTGAGATATATAACTACACAGGTTTTACAGTAAACCGGTTCACATAAACCGGTTTACAGTTAACCGGTTCACATAAACCGGTTTAAAGTAAACCGGTTTACATAAACGGGTTTACATAAAACGGTTTCCATAATCCGGTTTACATTAACCATTTCGCTAAATTAAACAGCATAACATCACATGAAAGATAACTAACTGGAAAACAAACCCTAAACCACACAACTAAACCGCTAGCATATACCACAATTAACGAGAGCCATTAACAAGAAAGAAATTCAATAAACCGGCTTACTTAAACCACCTAACATTAAACAACTACCCTAAACCACATATAAAAACCGCTTGTAAAAACCGCTAACAAAAACCGCTAACATAAACCACCAACATAAACCACTACCAAAAACCACTGACTTAAACCACTAACAAAAACCACTACCCTAAACCACTAACATAAACCACTAACTAATACCACTAGCTTAAACCACTATCATAAACCACCTATATAATCCCCTCACCTAAACCACCTACATAAACCACTAACATAAAGTACCGTCTAACCAGGATACAAAACCACTAAAGCACAACTAACGCTTGAATCAAAAATATTTCCGTACTAACCTCGTCGTTGATGACCCCGGCTATATGAGCGACTCCGTCCAACCGATATAACTGTGCCGGATCGTCCCCCATCAGCAGAGTAGTCCGTTCAGGTCTTCCTCGGAGAGAATCTGGGTCGTTTTCTCTGAGATTTTGTGGGGTAGGGGTGAAGGGATAATGGTTCGAATGAGGGTGATTCGAACTCCTTATATACTTGAATCACACCTAATTCGAACCAGCCTGGTTCGAATTATGAAGGAGTGCATTAGGAGTAATTCGAACCGGCCCGGTTCGAATTACATGGAATCGATTTCAAAGCATAATTCGAACCAACCTGGTTCGAATTATGTATGAGAGAAGTTCGAACCAGGGTGGTTCGAATTATGTATGGGAGGAGTTCGAACCTTACTGGTTCGAATTATTCAAATACCTACAACACTAAATCGAACCAGGATGGTTCGAATTATGAAGGAGAGAAATTCGAACCAGCTTGGTTCGAATTATATTAAAATACACTTTGGCTCATTGCTGAAACGAAATTGGATTTGGCGCATTTTGGTTACACAATTCTTGCTTTGGCTCATTATGGTTTTTTGCCCGACAAAATATGAATAAAAACTATTAATGTAAACTTTCCTTGCATAAATCCAAAATAAAAACCAATCAATTTTCTTTTTTTCTTTGGACAGGGCCAATCAATCAACCTTCTTTCGTTTCCATTTTTATTTTCTTAGCTAGCTTCCAGACTCATCATAACTGTTGCTATGTTTGAAAGGCATGTGGCCCAATAGTCCATAAAAAACAAAAGCTTGCAATTTTTGGTGAACGGGCTGAGATTAGTGCTGAACTCACACTTAGAGCCCAACAACTCTCCTCCTATGTTAGAGAGTGCCTTCAACATAAACAAGGTAGAGAAAATCGAAATTTTACTTGAAATTGAAAAAGTAAATTAAGAACGTAAAACATAAAATTTTAAAAAGATTTAAATTGTAAAATTTTTAGAATTAGTATAAATTTCATAAAATCGATAGACTTATTTAAAATTGTAATATCAGAAGATTTTAAGAGTTAAATCGATATTCTAACTACTATCGTCATAAGTACGTAAAAACCAATCTTTTTGAACCCAAAAATAAAGGGAAAAATAAAAGGAAAAACAAATCTCTGAATGTTGACCAACAAATAGACTATAGAATCAGTTATTCTATTGATTGACCAAACATTTTCCTAATCGGGTAATGCTAGTGAGACAAAAAATTCAGCCAAAATTTGACTTATTTAGCATTCATTAATTATTGCGACAATTAATGAATGCTAAATAAGGCAAGTTCTGGTTGATTTTGGCTAATATTTTTTGGTTACCAAACATTTCCCTAATCTTAATTATAAAATTAATTTTAGTTATTCAGCTCAATCATAATTAAGACTAGCGAAATACTTAATTCTGTGGTACTCTTGACATGCTTCTAACAAATTATATCCATTTATGAACTTTACTTGTGTCATATGGTTTACTTAAACAGTAGCTATACCTTTTTATATCTTCAATTGAAAGTTACCATTGGCGAGTCCCAATTCCCAAATACGTTCAAAATATGAAGGCTCAAAGTGCAAAACTTTTCCTTCCTTTATTATCTTATTATTATTCCCCTTTCTCTTTTCCAAAGGCGTCGAAAGCATATGTTATAATTGACCCTAATGGTGCAAAATTAATCAATGAACTGGTAATACATAATTATATACTGGGACATTCATAAATCATAATTAACCAAATAACTATCAGAATGGCATACACTTCGATTTTCCACCCCAAATTCCGCATTTCCTCTTGAGTTTTGAAATCCAGCAGAGCATGTTGACCTATACATTGGATTATGGAGCAGCATAAAATAATTTATATAATAATAAAATTTGTACAATCTTACCTTACGGGAATTTGTCCCTTTGCACAAAACAAAAGCTTATGTTTGGATACAGTTGCTTCACTTACCAATACATTAACGGAATAATAGAATTGATTCTATTTCTTGGATTCAAACTAGTGCAATATTCAATGAAGAGGAACAGTCTACTGAATTAGTAGTTTGTAACACTCGAAAAGAGTAGAGTTTTTTAGAATAATATAAATTCAATAATTTCCACTTACTCAAAAGATGATATACATTAAGCTAAAACCTATCAATCTCAATTATGTGCATACTTGAAATGGTTTCAAGCTGTGTAAGAATTTAAGGCCAAAACCAACTTCAACGAGGACAAACTAACTTTCCTCTCAAAAGCAAGTTTGTTAAATTTTCCTTCACCTAAGACCCAACCAACACGTGATAATGAATTCCAAGAACAATGAGGAAAAACAAATTATACGATCTTTTGAACATAGGGATACAAGGTGGGGACCTATTAGTATTTTTTTAAGCCTATAGCTTCAACAGGGCATTATATCGAGTGGGACAAGACAACCCTACTTAAACGCTCTCATCCCTTCTTCACGGGTAATTTCTCATTGAATTTAAAGATATGGTACAAAAATAATATTTCCATCTACCTACTACATTGCCACAACCTCCAAAAACTCTTCCAAACTTTCATATCACATATTTCATCTGCTTCAGTTAGTGTTATTAAACGGGTTTTCCCTACCACAAAATGCAAGGTAGTGTTTCCTTTTCATAAATGCTACTAATCTAGAACCCGGTGGGCGGGGGATGAAGTAAATCAAGAAATATATCCGAAAATAGAATTCTTGAAAAAATAAATATATAAGATTTTTTAATCCATCGCATATCTAAATTTTGTTTAAGAGTCGGCTGGTAGCCAATGAGTAACTTCATCCACAAAACATAAGTCAAATATTCGATACTTGTTTAAATGAATGAGTAAGCTAATCAATTAGTCTATGTAATTTGTGAGTTTAACTTAGGAGGTTCCGTTTTTAGCCAGAGGCAGAGGGTATGTTACTACCAATTTGTTGGAACAAGAAACAATAAGGGGCAAAATGCACCACCCCAGATCCTAGTAGCTCTCAAGAATTGTCACGTGGAGACAGTAACATTAACCTCGCTGTGTTCGTAGCAAGTGAGGCAGGCACAGTAAAAAATGCAAAATCTCCTCCGTAAAGGTTGCATCTTTTATCTTAATTAACCGCACCACCTTTTTATTTATTGCTGTCCTCAAAACGCCAACAAGAAGAAAGACACAACCTTCATATTCATTCACTATTTGTGAGTCCCCCCTCTTCTCCTCTCTCTCTTTTTAACGTTTTGTCCTTCACTTTCGCATTCCAAAAACATCATCACAACATATCATATCACCTCTTCAATGGGGATAATGGGACAAGATTCAGATTCCAAGACCCAGTTGGTATTACAGATTTGCTCCATTGCCACCCGTTCTGTGGTGTGTGCTCATAGGCTTCTCTCAAACTCACCCAACCCATCATCTTTCATTGACTGGTATTGCATTCTTGGAGTAAGGTTTCTCACCCTTTTATCCTTCTAGCAGTTTTCATGTCTTGGGTTCTTTCGCAATATTCAAATGTTTCCCATATTGGGTTCTCATAGGTGGAAGAAAATGCAGGGATAAATACCATTCGCAAGAGATACCATAAACTGGGTAAGTTCAATTGCTTTTATGGTTATTGTGTAATCTGCATTTTCTTTCTCTCCAAACTCTGAAAAGAATGAGCAATGTTCTTTTGTGTGTCCTCAGCTCTGCAACTTCATCCAGATAAGAATCAACACCCCAAGGCTGAAATTGCCTTCAAGCTTGTTTCTGAGGTTAGTTTGTGCTATTTTCTTTTTCTTCCATTGGTTAAATGGAATTCATTCTCATCACCATCCCCCATTTTTGTGTAGGCCTATACATGTTTATCCAATGCTGCAAAGAGAAGAGCATTTGACTTGGAGAGACTCAAGAGCTTATGCTTTGAATGCAAAAGAATCCCCAACACATCCAGCAATGCCGGTGGTTCGGGTTTCAAGGCATGGAATATTATCAACATCTCAAGGTCTTTCAAGCTCTGGAGAAACATAAGGGACATGAGAGAGAGATTCAAGGAGGAGGCAAAGGTGATTGAGAACTGTCTGCGAGCGAATTCCATGTCAAGGAAAGAATCTCCTCCCTATAATCCGGTTGGATACCTACAAAGAAGCAAGTCCCTGCACAGATTTGATAGAGAAACCCCTGTTTTCAATCCCTCAGATTATTTGTACCAAGGCTACCCTCATCTGAGGAGCAATGTTTACAAGAATTCTTCCACATATTGGTACCTGCAGACAGAGAGTATGCTGCATAATGCAAGGGAAGGAGCACAGCATGGCTCCCCTATTTTTGAGGTCAAATCTAGGAGTATGTTCACAAGCAAATTTGCTCAAGTCCCATCGCAATGTTAGCTCCATTTTTTGTTTTCTAACATTCAATCAATGCAATGTGATAGCCACATTCTTCGCTACTTTAAACGGGTTTATTGCATTTCATTACAAATTTGTCTCGTGTTCTTTTGAGCCCCCTAGAGTCAAACAGCACAATGATTGATTTAAAAATTAAGGGCAAGATAACTTTGAAAAATTGAATGAACGGACACACACACAAATTTAAAAATAAAAATAAAAAATACACGGTACAATAGCCAATACTTAATGGTGCCCTATTGCTGTAACTCAGGATATGAAAAACCACAATCATTACTTCAAAGTAATCTCAATGAATATATTCTATTGGTTGCCAAAATTTCAACAGAAGCTTTCTCGATACAAAATTTAGTTTAGGCCTTTTAACTCACTTCCTACAATTCAGAGAGAAGGAGAGGGGGGAAGAATTACAGGAACCACAGCAAGACACGGATAAACGTATATTAGCCATTGATACGCTGTGTCATGCTTCAATCCCTTCCCCATGCATCGTACATTACAATTATTTGGTTGATAGTTTTCTGGGCCTCTGGTTCTTGAGAACTCCGCTATCAATCAAAGGCTGCAGCTCTTTCTTTACAAGTCTCTGTACCTTTGAATCTGTTGACTCCAAAAATGCAGAGATAACTTTACAGCTGCATCAACAATGTCAAGCAAAAAATTAAACATAAGAACTCGCAGTCCTTAGCATCCTGATCTGATTTAAGATAACAGAAGAGAAAATGAAGCCTACCTGTGACCTTGTGCCCACAACTCGCTTTTCCCTTTTATAGCTTTCTCCCATAAGGTGGAAGCAAACTTGGGGCAATCCAAAACCAGTTTTCTAATGGTCCGACTGGAATGGAAATTTTCAAGGACATGATCCTCTTCTGAATCATCTGATTTAGGCATTGCTGAAAGAGATGCAACTGCTTCGTGAAGGGAAGTTATCTTATCATCCAAGGTTGGATGCAGTACGCCACCAGAACCACCTGTTGCAACCTGCATTTACCATTCATTTGACAATAAGGTAATGCTTGGTAATAGATTTACAAAACTTGTAAAATTATAATACACAACTTATCTACTACCTCATATAAAACCTCTCTGCCAAAATTTGATCGTATCAGTTCTCCCACATTCTCAATACATATATCAAGAAGACTCTGCATGGTAAGTTACAAGCAAACAGTTTCAGCAAGACTTAACAATTCACAAAATCACAAGCAATTTAACTAATAAAAAAAATACATATTAGTATGTTAGCAAAACCAGTATAATTATGTGAATATAATATCAAGAAACATTTAAATTATCACTTTTTTAGATTCAAACAATTTTAATCAGGAGGATAAGATTTATGAGCAGAAAGAGGCAATAAAACTTAAGGAAAGCATGAAAAGAAATCAAATTAGTAGAAGGAAAGCTAAAGCAACCCACCTCAGCAAGTCCACTTTTGATCAATAGTTCTTGCCTTCTGACAAATGGGTCTTTTTTCCCACTCTCAGCTACATAAGAATCATCCTTAGGAGTGTCACCTTTACTAGATTCATCCACTGCCATTTCTGTGTCTTCCTTGGACTTCTCGACATTAAGTGATACCTTCAAAGCCTCTGTCTGAGTGCTTGTTTCTGACTGATCCTGACAACAATAGAAAACAAATACCTGAGTTATAGAGCTGCTTTAAAGTATATATAATAAAAAGGTTGGTAAAAAAAATAAATAATAAATAAATAATAAAAAATAAAAAACCTTCTGAGACAGAGAAGGAATAGATGAACTCAGGGAAGCAAGTTCATCAGGACTGAAATAGCGTGAACAATTAGGATGTAACAATTGAAGAATTGGTCGTCTTCCATTCTGTAATAATTCACAATAGAAAACAGAAGTTAGGAACAAAATTAAAACCAGAAAGCACATTTGGCTATTTTGTCAGAAACACAGAATAACATTTCTACATTTCCTGCAGAGAAGAGTTGGAAAAAGCTAGGCAGGGATAGAACAGAATGCTAACTGCCAACATTCTACATTTAGCTATTTAAATGTTTGATACATCATATGTGAGGTATAATAGAAGAGACCTTATCCAAAATAAGCTCCCTTAGAGTTGGTTGAAGCTCACGAATGATAACCTGCAACAATAACGCTTTAGTGCTTGATATTAAAAGAAGTCCTAATTTTGTACACAATGACTATCCAAGAGAAAAATCAGAGGAAGAACCAAACCTACCTTTGTTACAAGATTTGTGTCATCAACAACTGAAAATATGCAAACAAGCACCTGAATGTTCAATGAAAGAAACATTCATATTAAAATCTAAATGAAAGGACTACATATGATAAGCAACCACTCAGTCAATACATTTGCACATAACCTAGGTCCAAATTCTCCCAATAGTTATTTCTATATTTATTCAGTCCTCAAATCATTTTTCTTTGCAACTTCCTGTAGGATGGAGGGGTCAGCATGAATCAATCTGGAGCCCACCGACATGTCTAAAGCATAACAGAACTTTAAATAGGCTGGGCAACAAAAAAAATAGTGAAAAAACAAGTTACTTACCAAACAACCATACTGATGATAAGCTGTTTTAGCTATGTGCCCTTTCAATCCTTTAATAATCTTCTTTCTTTCCTGAAAGAGGAACGTAAAGAAGAACGAACCATGTTAGACACAAACATAAGAATACTCTAGTCAAACTTCAATTGATAACAGAGATATTGCAAAAATAAACCTTGGCATTCCCATATTTTGCACAGAGAATTCCAATTTTAGCTCCATCCTTTGTACCAATCATTCTAACAAGGAGTGGACTGGATAACTGCTGTATTATATCTGTGACAGATGACTTTTGAAAAACTCAATTTAGATAACAATAAGATCTATTGCTGTAATTAAATTGTTGGCTGTAACATTATTGGGGGGAAAGGAGAGAAGTACCTGATCAGCAACGCTGAAATATTCCAATAAGACTCGATGTATGATAGAATGATCAACAATCCCTTTCTCTAGAATTGGCTGAATCACTGACGTCATATGTCGGATAACTGAACCCTTTTGTAGACCCAACTTGGAAATTACATCTAACAACCTGAAATACAATTAAAAAAATAAGAAAACATTACAGACACAGAAGTACATAGAGAGAGCAAGCGAACCATAGTGAACAAGATAAGTAATATCAGGAGGATTGCAAGTGGTTTTTGAATTGCAAGCTCCATAAAACATATGGATCATATTAAAATGAGAAATATTCACTAGCAAATATATAACCAAGTTGAGTTTAAAAAATTCAACAAACTATGATTTCTGAGTTGTTTTAGTTTTTTTTTTATTAGCATTGTAAGTACTAATATATAATCAGTCAGGAAATAACTAATTAACTTAAAAGTTGCATAAGCTGCAAATGTTGCACCCCTTTTTCTAAACCCCCACCCAAATTTTTCAGACAGGAAGGATATAAATATAAGATCTCAAAAAGAGGAAGGAAAAAAGAATGTGGAACTGAAGTTTCATCTTTCCTTTCTATCAACCACCATAGATCGGATTATGTCCTTTTGTGCTATTCATACCCTCAAAAAGAACAGCTGCAGTAATGGCCAATAGTTTTTCAAATGTTTCATCCAATTAGTATCAACATAAGATTTACCTGCTCTCCTTCAGTGAAACTAGATCCTTAAACAATTGAAGTTCCGTGGAGTACAATTCTGACAGCAGCTCTTGCTTTTGTGCAGCATTTGATAACTCATAAGCATGCTCAACAACTGCATAGCATGAAGTGGCACATAGATATATAAGGAGAATTAATTTTGGCTAAATGTCGAAACATTCATATGATCATATCATATCATTGCATTTGAATTGCACAGGGTACAAAATGTTAACAGGTGACAATCCTTATCATGCTTTAAAATTAATACAAAGCCATGAAAATAATATTTTTGGATCTTTTTTATTTTTTTTTTCCCATCTGATTTATTCACACGCGAAGCAAGCTAGATTCAAACTAAGCTTCGTGTGAATATACTGCTAGACATACAACACAAGGAAAAAAGGCAAAAACCATTCCACTTGTTAAAACTTTGAATCTGAAACATGAGGTAAACCATGAACAACTGCAAAACACTGATACATACCAACTGACCCAACCATGTGGCGAAGAAGAGGAGCAACATGACCACGAAGAGTGGAGATAAAGCCTGCTAGTTGTTTCTTGGAGGCTGAAAATGTGGAAGGATCACGGATAAGGAAAAAAGTAACATATCACTAGAAACATATTTCAGGTTGACTATTACCATTATCCAGCATCTTCTTTACTAAGTGAACAGAATACGCATTGTACGCTAGGGATAGAAAATGTGGCCTAAGTTCCTCGAACACTGCATCTCTTTCAGCTTGTGAGCAATGCTTGACACAAGTCTACAATTAAAGAGAGAAATAATTGAAGATATTAAAACTGCCAGCTACTCTGAAAGAATGTGAAACCAATTTTTCCTTTACCCTTAAATAGAGATAGAAATTCAGCAAGTTAGCAACATTATATACCTGAAGAACCCGAGAAGAAATGTGAGACCCTGCAATTTCAGGAATTTTCCCCTTCATCTTTTGCAGAGCTTCTGTCACCAGCCTTGAGTTATACAAAATTCCAAAGTAAAACATGAGCAAGAGAAAGAAAACAAAGATAAGGAATTTCATTACTGAAAATCTTTCCTAAATATACATACTTGGCTCTATCCTCTTTGGCAACCTCATGACGCCTCATCTTTTCCCATAGGCGTGCAAGCTCCTGTTTACGATTATTTATTTAATTAACCATAATATCCCAAAGCTGTAAAGATTTTAACTAAACATATCAACAGAATCCAAAGCTTAAAGTTAAATCCCAAATATGAATAAATAAATACACGATGAATGAGCATAAGTACTCACTTGCTCAAGAGTGAAATGGCGCTTCCTCTTCTTTTTCCTAGCCTCCGCAAGTTCCTGAAATCAAACAACAAAATGTTCCACCGATTCAATAACAAAACACAGATTCAAATGCATTTGAAAGCAAATTGGTAACGTTTTAAGACCTTAGCATGAAGACGACGTTCTCGACCTGTAAGGGGAGCCTTCTTGGTCTTGTCTTTAGGAACGGCGTCTGGTTTGCGTGTTTTGAGGGATTTGAAGGGTTTCTTAGAGGCAGAGAGTTTAGGAGCCTTAGAAGGGGATTCATGTGATGCTTCGGCGTTAGAGCCCGAAGCTGGAATCCGCTTCCTCTTCTTGGTGCTTCCATCGTCCTGCTTCTTCGGCGCCATTGAAACTCAATCTCTGAGCCCTGAAGTTGAGTTTAGTTGGAAGAAGAGAGGGGCTCTGTTACGCAGAGCATGAAGCTGGGGTTTTCGACTCCTACCACTAGGGTTTATCTAAGTACCAACAATTACTCATAACAAATAAAAAATCACAACAAAAATATTAAAATTAAATACTGATAAAAGGTATTTCTATTTTATTTGTTCTGCAAATGCAATGAATCAAATGAAAATGATTATGTAATTTGATCCCTTTTTCTAAATAAAATATAAACTGAGAATTTTTTTTCCCTTGATACATTTCAGACTTGTATAAAAAAAAAATTTAAAATTCTGGATCTTGTTTTATCTATAAATTTTAACAAAAATTAATCTAACTTAGAATTTATTTATTTTTTGTTTTTTTCAAAATTTTGTGAATTAAAGAAAAAAAAAGAGTAAAAACAAAAAATATAATTTTATTTTTTTGGTTTTTTTTCTATTTTTTGGGTTTTATTTTTTTACAAATTTAAGAAAGTAAAACAAAATAAAAAGACAACCCAAACATTTTGGAGTCCAATTACATTAAAAGGCCCAAAACAAACTAGGCCCAAAATAACTTAGCCCAACAATAGATGACGAAACTGTACTTGGACTTCTTTTCCATATAATTGAAAATGTATAAGATTATCTGTGGTCCACATTGCCTAATCTTCTTGGGCATGCATGTCTCTGACAAAAACTTTAAAAATAAAGATAGAATTGATTCATGCCAATATGCCATGGTGGTACGATTCTAACAAAGTTGGGTTGCACTTTCCACTAGCATCGACTAGTCCAACAACATTTGGTGCACGCATGATAAGTCCCGGGAATCGGAAATTTAAATTTGGATGTGAAGTCCACGTTGCTGTGTCTCTCAATTCTGAGGAGTAATTAGCGGCAGTGAAAACTGAAAAGAAAGTTCATTGCAGGATGAATCAAACAAAAAACATTCCATTACAATTATTTGTTGTTGTTACTTTTAGGCATGGTAGATTTTGGCGTGATCCGCGGCATATATATCTTGTATTATTTTTGTGGTCATGCATAGTAGGGGCTATAAATTTCGGATTGATACTGAAATGTTGTGGGGTTAGAATTAGAAACCACAATATGTCTATTTATAAAAATATTATTTACACACTAAAATCAGTCATTATATATTTGTGTATAAATATATGTATAGTACTATAGTTTAACTCATTTTTAATGTGTATTCTACCTTAATAATTAAACTTAGTAACTGATTTTAGTGTACACATAAAGTGGTTGTCTATTTAATATATGTTTTATATCGCATGCATGCAGAGTGCAGAATCGTGTGAATTTAGCAGCAAGTGTTTTTTAGTTATTTTTGGTACGTACATTGAACCACAAAATCTTTATTTTGTGTTTGTGTTTGTGGTCCTGTGACGGTGTGACCACTAAGGTGTACATTTAATTTAATGCTTAATGTTTTGCTTGCTTAGGAGCGCTAGTCAAATAAGTATATATATAACTGGCGAGGCTCAAACTCAAGATAACTTAGTCCTCCCCATCCACCATTATTGGTGAAGCAAATATTGGTCCACCTCACTATCTAATATCTATCCATTGACCGTAACATGTGTCATGTTTTATCATCAACTGAGCATAGTAATTAGTTCTATTACCCCCACCTTGTGCACCAAAAAGAATTTCTTAAATATTTCAAGAATAAATAAGAGTTTTTATTCTGTTGCATTCACAGTTTGATACCCAAAAAAAAAGTAATTTTTTAAAATTTGAAAATTTAAGTTTGAACATATTATTATTCTCTTTGCCTAAGAACAAGAAGAGTTTCCCTTTTGAGTTTTCACAGTTTGCTCCCTATGTCGTTTGTACAAACACACGAAGTAGGAACATGTGGGTTGCTGGCAATGTGAAAGCACGTAATATATATAGTTAGCATGTGGTTTGAACAGGATGGGAGTACCACCCCACCTTTTTGGCTTCTTGTATGCTCGTCTTTATTATGGTATTGGGCTGTTGCCTGAATATGGTTTAACAATCATAGCATGCCATGTGGATAATAAAAAATTAACATTATATTTAGGGATGGCAGAAAAAACTCGAATTCACAGGGATTCGCAGAAAAAATTCGCAACGGGAAACAGAATGGAAATTCGCGAAATTTCCACAGGGACCGTCCCCATGAATAAACGAGAATAGAAGTGGAGATTGAGTTATCCATCCTATGGGGACCGGTTAAATTCCAACTAGTGTGAAATTATTAAAATATCATTTATATATATATATATACACTAATTATTTAAATTTGTATTATTATAGGAAGGAGTACTATTATTGAATTATCATCGTCAATCAAAATTTGTTATATTACTATGTTAAAAATTTTTTTATTTTATTTTATTTTAATTTGTATGTGGGAGATTTTGAGTTTATGTTATTATGTTGAATGTGTTTGAATTGTTTTTAATTTGATACATTTTAGTTAAATTATAAATTGTAGTTTTTTTTTCATTTTTAAAATTTAATATTCACGGATACCTACAGATATCTGCCTATCCCACGGAAAAAAATAAATGGAGCCCTTGATAGAAATGGAGCGGGGACGAAAGGCAATTTTCTAAACGGGGACGGGGAATAGAGAGAGGGTTCCCGCCCCATGGATACGCATTATCATCCCTAATTATATTCAACCTAATTCCACCAGGTAGACAACGAGGGTGTGAACAATATAAATAACGGGCTGCATCCTGAGGCCTAATAACCATGAAAAAAACATCCCAACCTGATTACTCATTTTTATTCCGAATTTCACTTTTATCTTTCACCGTTTCCATTACCTATTTCCACTTTCACCTACCCTAAACCCTATTTTTACCGCAGTAATTCCACTGTCGCCTTCCTTGTCACGTTGCTTACCATCGCTAGCAACAAAGCTTCTCAGCGCCGCCCTCACCCACTGCAACGAAGCCAGCTTCTCCTTTTCTATTATGCTGCTGCCCCAACCCTCTGCCTCTGTGCTCCCTGCAACCGACGCTGCCGTTACACTTTCTTCTTCCCTGCATCACGCCGCCCCTACTCTCGACGTTGCCGCTGCACCTTCTTCTCCTATACGTGTCGCCACCCTTGTTCTCCTTACAAGCGATGCTGTCGCTACGCGCCTTCTTCTCCCCTTCGCCGTGCCGCAACCGTGCTCTCCATAAGCAATACCGTCGTACGTCCTCTTCTCTCCTGCGTCATGTCGCGTGTTCTGAACGAAGAAGCTGGTCCTCTTCTCTCCTACGTTCGGTCCTCGTCTGCCTATGGTGATAATGAATGTTTCTTTTCATGTTATTGGACTTTTTTTTTTAATAATGGATTGGATGTTTCTTTTATTTTAGATGGATATTTCTTTTATTTTAAGTGAATGTTTCTTTTTTTTTTTTAAATAAATGTTTCTTGAATTTGATGTGGATGTTTATTTTTAGATGGATGTTTTTTTAGGAGCGCGATGCAAGGGCGGGGCGCAGCGTGGTGGAGGACGACAACGCGAGGGAGGAAGAGGCGACGACGGCACTGAGGAGGGAAGAAGAAGGTGGAAGCGCAACGGATGGCTATGCTGTTTTTTATTATGATTATTAAAAATCTTATTTTTAAAATCAATTTAACATTTCTTTTTTAACCTGTTGTTTACATTGTTTAGCATAAGCGTTGTCTCATTATACTTTCTCTATTCAACCCCATCATCGTCATCATGCTCTCAATTTCTAATTAATCTAGTTTTCACTCCAAGTCCCAATTAACTCGTCTTACATGTATCATGTATGGTTGTCAAACTCTTGAATTAACTTGTAAAATATTTTGAATTTATAATTTCAGAAGTTACTATCGAATTTGCAAATTTGGTTTTTATCGAGCCAAAACAATTTTGTTTGGGCTTTAAAAAATTACTTTGTTTGTCATGTAATTCTACTACTCCAAGTTTCCATCTCTTTCGTGCTTTTCGATCTTCTTGTTTTGTCCTTTTCGTCTCTATTCTGCTTCATCGTTTATTCTTTTTGGTTTTATTTATTCATCATTCTAGTCATTGCTGTACCTATTTCTAAGTTATGTCCCAATTCAAGTTTCTAAGTTCTAACTCCTGCTCTTGCTTTTGTTTCTACTTCGTATTTGTGTTTTTCTGCCTTTGATTTGAGCCTTCACTTATGTTTTGTATTTGTGTTCTGTTTCGTATTTATTTTATGACATCTATGTTATGTGTATACTAAAATTAATTATTAATATAAAATATACATTAAAAATAAATTAAATTACACATGTATTTATATATAAATAATTAGATATAAGATAATTGATTGGGGCGCACATAACATTTTTTATTCACAATTTTAAAGAATTTAAATATATTTTTATAACTTATAATTCTATTTTAGTTTATTGTGTATTTTGTAATAAAATTGTTAATTTTAAATATTTAAATTCGAGCAAATATATATTTTATAAAACAAATAAATTCATAACAGGAATCTACAAATAAAATCTAGGTAAACTCTATAAATTTACTTAGAGTCAAGAGTCTATAACATAGAAAGTGACATGATATGATGAGTCTATATTAGATGGTTCCATCCCTACCCTATATGATTTGAGGATCTTATGCGTTGTTTGGACTTGTTAAATTGTCCCCCTCACCCCCGGGGGCCTGTTCTCTCCCATAATGGGAGCTCCTCATATATTCTTCACTCACTTGCTTTACATTGTTATTGTTGATGATTATTGTACAAATGTATTTCTTCTTTCTTTTCAATATGCTTATCTAACTTTTTCTTTTAAGTTTTAATTTTAACTTAAATCACACTCACACTTATATTAAGGATGTTTACGGTTTGAATTTTTCTTTTTTAAAATTAATTAATACCTGAATCAATTATAATTAGGTATCATCAGATTAGGTTTAATTATACTTAATTACCTGTTAAACGGTTCGGTTCAATTCGATTCGATTCGGATGGATAATTGAGTTATTGAAATTTGACTACTACATTATTTCTGCTCATCAAGATGGACTTGAATCACTTCATAATTTATGAAGGAGGAGGGACCTTTATTAGTACTAATAATTATTCTTTTACTTTCAATAATTGAATATTTTTTTGTTTCTATCGAAATCTTTGCTAAGGAGAACAAATATCAAATTAAAACCACCACTTAATAAACTTACAAATATTTATATTCGTAAGAGAAATTTGCTCAACAAGAATAAAGTATCCAATCTCTTATATACAATGTTTATATATTTATTTAACGTGTTCAAATTTAAAAAGCTCTCTTATTATTATTTTTTTTTTACTAAAAATAGGGAGACTCAAACTTACAACCTTTTAGATGAATATAGAGAGACTATGTTATTTAAAATATAACTCATTCGCAGAAAGTTCTCTTATTAATACAATTTACTGTCCAATAGTTAAACTTTTCGGCCTAATTGTTAACATATTACATACTTATTGTATTCTTTAAAAGCAGAGATCATATACATACATTTCTAATTTATTTTTCATGTTGGAATGTGTTCACGAGTTTGCTTTTAGAAAATTTTGAAGAAAAAAAAAAGTTCTGAAAATTTTATTATTCGAAACACGAAGATTTTCAAAAAAAAAAAATTAGTAATCCTTCTTCATATTCCTTAAAGACTCCCCATTTTAACAAGTTTCTCCCAAATTAATTTTATCTTAATTATTATATTTACTATTTTATCTACTCTAGTTTAGGATGTCAATGGGGCAGGGCGAAGGCGGGGCGGGAGATGCCTCCCTGCTCTCCGTTTTCACCTCCAGAATTAATTCTCGCCTCCGCCCCATCTCCGTTATGAGGGGATAATTGTCCCCATCTCTGTTTCCCGTATTTTTCGCATTTCTTGCGGGGCCTCATTCCCTATCTTCCTATGTTTAACATTCATATGGAAACTATAGTAAAAAATATCAAAAAAAGCAAAAAAAAAACTAAAAAATATTATTACGAACACACAAACATATCTTATCTAAGATTATAAGTCTAGAAATACAACATCTCATATCATAGTCCATAAAATAAAATCTTAAAATATAACTTTCATTATAAAGAAAGCAATAAAATAAAGTCTTTAACATAAAATATTCTTTCATTGTCAGCATACAACTTCTAACAAACATCTCCATATTCTCTGTTAAAACAACAGAGACATAAATATGTTAACATACAGTAACGAGAATGGAAGCAAATACGCAGACACAAAAGTGGAGAGGGGAAGGACGCCGCGTCTGAAGAGAGAGAACGACGCGGTGAAGCTGTCAGGGTGACGGCGCAAGAGTAGTCGGTGGCGAACTGTGAAGGTTTTGAAGTTTGAACAAAATGGAGAGAGAGTGAGTGACTGGAGTCTGGAGAGTTGGGGCTTGGGTGGGAATAGAGAGTTAGAGACGGCGCAGCAACAAAGGTGAGAAGGGAAGATAGGGTTAGGATTTTTTAATGGGTGAAATTACTAAAATACCCCCTATGTTAGAAATAAAGTAAGGGTATTTAAGTAAGTTTAACAATTCGAGAAATTATCGGATATGGGGCGGGGATCCCCGCTCGGGTCTCCACACCTGTCTCGGGAGAATTTTTCTCCCCATCCCCATCCCCATAGAAAAAAATGTTTACCATTGGAGCCCCATTCGGGACAGTCTTTTGACACCCTACTCTAGTTACTTGTGTTAAAAAATATTAAATCTAATATGTTATTATAGCAAACGATAAAAATATATAACGAATTCTCTAACCCTTTTTTTTTGTGTGTGTTTACTTCAATATGATAACTAATTTATACATACTAATATAATATAAAAAGTACATAAATAAAAATTACTACTTGAATTATATTCATCTTCACCAACATTTATTTTTTATATATTCTTAAAATATATTATATCACTATAAATACAAAAAATACTTTCAAAAATATTATAAAAAGATAAATATATCTTTATAGCTATTTTTATTAAATTTTATTGTTATCACAAAAAATCCTTTATAATAATTTCAAAAAAAAAAAACTTATGAAAACCAATTCACCAAAAAGCAAATCCCTATTTTAAACTTGTATATATACAAGAGGAATATTAAACCCTATCCCTTCCCTTTCCCTTTGATTTCCCCCCTCCAAATAAAGTTATTAGCCTTTTCTTTAATTTTCCCCTTGCAAACACACCCTTACTCTCTCTTAAATAGAACCATCGTTTTCACCTAATCATCTTGTTGTATATATGCACTCTATATTTAAGAATCTTTTGATAAGTTTAAACTACATTCTAAACATTAATTATTTGATGATTGTATGTGAATAAATAATTTGTCACATCACTCTGCCAGCAAGGGCAAATCATCATGTTAGTTAGTTCCAAATATATATAACTACGTACACTTTTATTTGTATTCAACACGCATATTATGAAGACTTGAATTTGGCGCGTTGCTTATAATTATTGGTGCATTGGCAGCTGGTTAATTATTATGTTGTGCTATTCAAACAATCATACCACTATCCTAGCACGTGGGCAGATGTTAATGCAACTAATAATATATCAATTATATTATTGCGGGTAAAAAAAATTAAGTCATTAAATTAATAGCTAGCTGTGTGTAGAAATGATATATCATCACTTGGAAATTCTCTCTTCGTGTATATATACTTTCTGTTTTGAATAAACTTTTTTCGGATAAAACTAAAGAATAATGGGAAGTTGATTAGTAAAATAAAATTCATATAAAATAATAATACAAATTAAATGACTAGCTATTTTTTTTTTTTACATTTACTTTATAATTTATATTAATTTAAATCAACTATTCTCAAAGCCAGAGGCGGTGCTTCATAGTTCATACATATTAATTAAGGGGACAATGCCCACCCTCCCTTCCCCCAATTAAAAACTTTTTCTGTATAGTTGTTTAATTTTTATATTGGCACTCTTTAATTTTGTTGTAAAATAAATAAAAGATATATAAAATAAAGATGTATAAATAGAAGACTCTATTATTAATATAATTAGCTCAATAATTGTTATATATATATAATAATATTATATGTTGTATTGTGTATATATATACAAAGATAAGGAAAAGTATTAAAAATAAAGAGAGAGAGATTTGCATTTGATACTATCTCAATATAATAAAGATGGTTAATATTGCTATTAATATTATATGTAAAGAGTAATAGAAAATAGAGTTTAAAATACTTATAAAATAAAATAGGAGAAAGAATTGTAGTAGAAATATAAAGAGAATAGTATTTGATTGTAGCATAAAGAGGGAATAGATTTCTTATTACTTGCTTCTGTGTAAGAAAGAAAAGAGAGAGTATTTTTATTTCTTGTTATGTGTAAAGCCTCGTACCATACCCCCTATTTATACATGCATGGGGTCTTGATTTTCAACACATATTTAATATTCATTCTCTCTTTGAAAATATGAGTCTTGCATGGGAATGGGCATCCACGTTGCTCATTCTTATCACAACACTCCCCCTTGGATGCCCATTCAGGATTATTGTCTCATTAAAACCTTACCAAAGGAAAACCCTGTGGGAAAAAAACCTTAGTGAAGGGAAAAGAGTACAATATCCTTTGTGATGGGGACTGCCTCATTAAAAACCTTGTCAAGAAAAACCCAATGGGAAAAAAACCTGACCAAAGAAAAAAGAGTACAGTCTCCCCCTCTTGCCGACATCATTTAACGTCTCGAAATCGGCGCATCCCAATCTCATGTACCAATCTTTCAAAGGAGGATTTTGGGAGTGACTTTGTAAATAAATCTGCCAGATTGTCACTTGAACGGATCTGTTGGACATCAATTGTCCCTTGATTTTGAAGGTCATGAGTGAAGAAGAATTTGGGAGAAATATGCTTTGTTCTATCACCTTTGATGTATCCACCCTTAAGTTGAGCAATGCATGCTGTATTATCTTCAAACAGGACAGTTGGAGCTATCTTATGATCAATCAGTCCACATGATGACATAATATATTGAATCAGACTCCTTAGCCAAAAACACTCGCGACTAGCTTCATGAATCGCCAGTATTTCAGCATGATTAGAGGATGTTGCAGCAATTGTCTGTTTCGTGGACCTCCAAGATATAGCTGTACCACCATATGTAAACAGATATCCTGTTTGAGATCTCCCTTTATGTGGATCAGACAAGTAGCCAGCATCTGCATAGCCAACTAGTTGTGACTTGGATCCATAGGGGTAAAACAATCCCATATCAACCGTTCCATGAAGATATCGAAAAATTTGTTTGATTCCACTCCAATGTCTTTTGGTTGGAGAGGAACTATACCTTGCTAGTAAATTCACTGCGAATGATATGTCAGGTCGCGTATTATTAGCAAGATACATTAGTGCTCCAATGGCACTAAGATATGGTACTTCAGGACCAAGGATATCTTCATTTTCTTCTTTAGGACGGAATTGATCCTTTTTCACATCCAAAGATCTTACGATCATTGGGGTACTTAATGGATGTGACTTATCCATATAAAATCTCTTCAAGATCTTTTCTGTGTATGTTGTTTGATGAATAAAGATCCCGTCTTTTATATGCTCGATCTGCAGGCCGAGACAAAATTTAGTCTTTCCAAGATCTTTCATCTCAAACTCTTCTTTTAGAGTTTTTATAATTGTTGGAATCTCTTCAGGAGTCCCAATGATATTTAAATCATCAACGTACACAGCAATTATAATGAACCCAGATGTAGTTTTCTTTATGAAAACACATGGGCAGATATCATCATTCTTGAATCCGTTTTTGGCCAGATACTCAGTAAGACGATTATACCACATTCGTCCAGATTGCTTTAGACCATATAAAGATCTTTGCAATTTGACTGAGTATAACCCTTGCGAATATTCATTGGATGGTTTAGATATCTTTAATCCTTCAGGGACTTTCATATAGATATCCCGATCTAATGAGCCGTATAAATAGGCTGTTACTACATCCATTAAATGCATATGCAGTTTATGATATCCAGATAAGTTGACCAAATAACGCAAAGTTATCGCATCCACTACAGGGGAATACGTTTCTTCATAATCTATACCGGGCCTTTGTGAAAAACCTTGTGCCACAAGTCGGGCTTTATAGCGCACAACTTCATTTTTCTCATTTCGTTTTCTCACAAATACCCACTTATATCCAACAGGTTTTACATCTTCAGGTGTACGGACTACAGGTCCGAAGACTTCACGTTTTGCAAGTGAGTCTAATTCAGCCTTCATGGCTGCTTCCCATTTTGGCCAATCATTTCTTTGTCGACATTCTTCGACTGATCTTGGCTCAAGATCCTTACTTTCATGCATGATATCTACTGCCACATTATATGCAAATATTTCATTGACAATTGTCTTATTTCGGTCCCATTTCTCTCCTGTAAAGACATAATTTATCGAGATCTCGTCATTTTCACAATTTTCAGGTACCTGAACGTCTTCTGGCGTTATATCAGAATTTTGGACAACTGCAGGTGTCTCTACTATGTCTTTTTCAACAGGAATAATATTTACCTCTTTTCTCTTTCGAGGATTTCTATCTTTGGAACCGACAGGCCTGCTACGCTTCTGGCGTGTATTTGCTTCAGTGGCAGTTTGTCCAACTGGGACATCAATTCGAATTGGGGCATTTTCCGCCCTGCCACGCTTCTGGCGTGAATTCGCTTCAGTAGCTACTTGTCCTACTGGGACATCAATTCGAATTGGTACATTTTCCGCTGGTATATAAGATTTGGTTATCCTCTTTGTATCGGAAAATGCATCAGGCAATTCATTTGCTATTCTTTGCAAATGTATAATCTTTTGAACTTCTAGTTCACATTGCGCTGATCGAGGATCTAAATGCATCAACGATGATGCATTCCAATTAAGTTCCTTTTCAGGAAGCTTATTCTCTCCCCCTAATGTTGGAAATTTTGATTCATCAAAATGACAATCCGCAAACCGGGCTTTAAACACATCACCAGTTTGTATCTCAAGATACCTCACTATAGAGGGAGAATCATATCCAACATATATCCCCAATTTTCTTTGGGGTCCCATTTTGGTGCGATTAGGTGGCGCAATGGGAACATATATCGCACACCCAAATATTCTTAAATGGGAAACATTTGGCTGCTGGCCAAAAGCTAATTGCATAGGAGAGAATTGATGGTAACTCGTTGGCCTCAAACGAATAAGTGCTGCAGCATGTAAAACTGCATGCCCCCAAACCGAGGTTGGGAGATTTGTTCTCATAAGCAAGGGTCTAGCAATTAATTGGAGACGCTTAATAAGTGATTCTGCTAACCCATTTTGTGTGTGAACATAAGCTACTGGATGTTCAACACTTATTCCATTAGCCATACAATAAGCATCAAAAGCTTGGGAAGTAAATTCACCAGCATTATCAAGACGAATTGCTTTAATTGGATTTTCTGGAAATTGTGCTTTTAATCGAATAATTTGAGCCAGTAATCTCGCAAACGCCAGGTTGCGAGAAGATAATAAGCACACATGTGACCATCTTGAAGATGCGTCTATCAGGACCATAAAATATCTAAAAGATCCACATGGTGGATGAATAGGTCCACATATATCACCTTGAATCCTTTCTAGGAATTCAGGGGACTCAAATCCAATCTTTACTGGTGATGGCCTTAAAATTAACTTCCCTTGAGAACATGCAGCACAACAAAATTCACTAGTTTTAAGAATCTTCTGGTCCTTTAGTGAATGTCCATGAGAGTTTTCAATAATTCTTCTCATCATGGTTGTTCCCGGATGACCCAAACGGTCGTGCCAAGTTATGAATTCATTTGGGCTAGTAAACTTCTGGTTTACAGTGGCATGTGATTCAATTGCACTAATCTTGGTATAATACAACCCAGATGAAAGAGAGGGTAATTTCTCTAATATAACTTTCTTATTTGAATCATGAGTTGTGATATATAAATACTCATGATCTCCCTCATTCATAGTCTCAATATGATATCCATTTCGGCGAATATCTTTAAAGCTCAACAAGTTTCTTCGAGACTTGGTAGACAATAGTGCATTATTTATTATAAATTTTGTTCCTCCAGGAAACAAAATTACAGCTCTTCCAGAGCCTTCAATCACATTGCCTGAGCCAATGATAGTATTAACACACTCTTCTTTTGGCACAAGATGGGTAAAATATATATCACTTTTGAGAATAGTGTGTGAACTTGCACTATCCGCAAGGCATACATCTTCATTACATATCCTTGCCATTCTTCAAAAACAAATAATAATAAAATGAGTAGTATGCATAGTTAAATTGAATACTTGATCAGAATTATTTTCTAAGAAATACTGTACATAAAATAATGTCATATACTAAAATTTTATTTTAAAATTTGACACATTTAATAATTTCAAAATTCATTAATATTTCATTATTTATGTACATCACATTTGAAACTTAAATACATAGAAAATAAAACTTAACAATTATTTATTTACATATATACTTCACAATCCCACATATTAAACTATTCCATCATTGACAAATGACCAATATTTCCTTCAGGATCCTCAAAGAAATCAGATACATCATAATGAGTGGTGGAGTTCTCAGCATCATTTGAAACAAAATTTGTTTCCTTTCCTTTGTCGTTCTTTTTCAAAGATGCCTGGTAAAGATCGACTAGGTGCCTTGGGGTACGACAGGTACGAGACCAATGGCCCTTTCCACCACAGCGGAAACACTTCTCCTCGGTTGATTTATTCTGCCCGATATTCTTTTCTTTGTCCCACTTCTGGTGAGATCCTCTCTTTTGAACATAATTCCTTTTCCTTCCATAATTTTTCTTGTTATTAAAAGCTTGCCATTTACCTCTTCTGGGGTAATGATTTGCCGCATTTACTTCAGGAAATGGGGCGGCGCCAGCTGGACGCGCTTCATGATTTTTTAATAACAACTCATTGTTGCGTTCGGCAACAAGAAGGCAAGAAATTAACTCAGAATATTTTTTGAACCCTTTCTCTCGATACTGCTGCTGCAGGAGCACATTCGAGGCATGGAAGGTTGAGAAAGTTTTCTCCAACATATCATGATCAGTTATTTTTTCCCCACACAATTTCATTCGTGAGGTGATTCGAAACATTGCAGAATTATATTCATTTATAGATTTAAAATCTTGTAAACGCAAATGCGTCCATTCATATCGGGCCTGAGGAAGTATCACCGTTTTCTGATGATTATACCTTTCTTCAAGGTCTTTCCAAAGATCTGCAGGATCTTTTAATGTAAGATACTCATTTTTCAATCCTTCGTCAAGATGACGACGGAGAAAAATCATGGCTTTAGCTTTATCCTTCTGGGATGCATTATTTTCAGCCTTAATGGTATCTCCAAGATCCATTGAATCAAGATGGATTTCAGCATCTAGTATCCATGATAAATAATTGTTTCCAGATATATCGAGAGCATTGAATTCAAGATGAGAGAGTTTCGACATAATGAAAATTTGTTACCTGAGTCTTCCTAACGATTTGATCAGAGTCTCGTGCTGATAACGTGTTGTAAAATAAATAAAAGATATATAAAATAAAGATGTATAAATAGAAGACTCTATTATTAATATAATTAGCTCAATAATTGTTATATATATATAATAATATTATATGTTGTATTGTGTATATATATACAAAGATAAGGAAAAGTATTAAAAATAAAGAGAGAGAGATTTGCATTTGATACTATCTCAATATAATAAAGATGGTTAATATTGCTATTAATATTATATGTAAAGAGTAATAGAAAATAGAGTTTAAAATACTTATAAAATAAAATAGGAGAAAGAATTGTAGTAGAAATATAAAGAGAATAGTATTTGATTGTAGCATAAAGAGGGAATAGATTTCTTATTACTTGCTTCTGTGTAAGAAAGAAAAGAGAGAGTATTTTTATTTCTTGTTATGTGTAAAGCCTCGTACCATACCCCCTATTTATACATGCATGAGGTCTTGATTTTCAACACATATTTAATATTCATTCTCTCTTTGAAAATATGAGTCTTGCATGGGAATGGGCATCCACGTTGCTCATTCTTATCACAACAAATTTTATCTTTTTTTCTCCTTCTAAAGTTATGTTTTTATATTAATCTCCTTTAAAAAATTATTCTGGATCCATCCATTACAAAAAATTTAATTATTCATTCAGCAATAATTTTTTAAAATTATATTTAAAAAGAGAAGCCTATTATTCATAGAAAAAAAATACCTCTAACTATATTAAATATAAAAAAATTAATCACTAAATTAATTATTCATATAAAATATATATTAGAATATAAAATATATATTAAAAATATATTAAACTATAAATATATATTTACATAAAAATACATAATAATTAATTTAATAATTATATTTTTATATGCGGATAATATTTTTATATTTCAATTAATACTAACTAATACTTATTTTTTTTATTAAAAATATTGCCGTCTTATAATATCCTCTTAAAATAATTTCTAAAGTTTTCGTTTCCATATGCCTCTCTTAGTGACAAACATGTATGGTAGAGAATGTGCATGATAAGGCTATAAGCTAGTTTACGTTTTTTTTTATATAAATAAATATCACAAATAAATTATTTTTTAAAATACACATGAAAAAAATTGGTTCTAAAAATGCGCATGACCACTTTAGAAGGGGTGTATGCGAATTGAATTTACACTCCAATTTAAGTATAGTGACCACGAAATAGGACTGACAGGAGCAGGTTGAAAAGCTGCCCCATCAATCTGCTGTTGGCATCCACGAAATGAAGGCACATCACTACTGGCGTACACGAATTGGGCGACTTCAAGGGCAGCGTCAACGAAGTGGATCCAATTTGTTGGCGGCGGCCACAAAATGAACATTTCGTTTTCGGAGGCCATGAAGTGGGTGGTCAAGGTTGCCAATTTTTAGAAATCACCAGTACCTGTACGAGACATGCATTGATTGTGCTGGATGGCAAATGACACTTGGAAAGGGACCTGGGACACATATAAAAGGGTGAAAGGGAGGGGACCGTATGCATTCGGTTGAAAGGGAAAGGGGGTTTTAAAAAAAAAGTGGTGGTGGTAAAGAAAATTTGTGCTGTGGTTTTAATATTTTGTGTTGTGTTTGGAAAAAAAATTAACATGAGTAGGGATGGGGTTAATGTGAAAGAGAACCTTAATCGGTTGGACGAGTTTCATATTGCGACACATTTTCTTTTTTTCACCATTTCGATATTCATGAGAATAAAATTCTTCAGCTCTTGCAACGATGTCTGTGGCGGAATCATTATCCAAAGTGGATCGTCACAAACAACCGTAATACCTTTTTTCGTACGAAAAAATTTTTCATTAGGGTATAAGATTACATATACGTTTTCGGAAGCCAAACACACAGCAAAACAAAACCAAAACCCACAATATTTTAGAGAGAAAAAAAGTAAAGAGGTTGAGAGATATTTCGGAGTTGGAAGAGAGCGCAGGAGAATGGCTCCTACCGTGAATGGTGCACAAACGTTTATATAGACAAATTAGGAACGAACTCTGTAGGCGATACACCTGAAGTGCACCATTTCACATGTAGTACCATTGACTTGGACTCCAATTCATGGATGTCTCACCGGAGTTGGCCATTTCACTGGCGCCAGCCACAAAATGGTCTCCCCTCTCATTTTGTGGGCGCCGAGCCAGAAATGGCTCCCTGCTCCTGTCAGTCCCATTTCATGGCCGCCACACCTGAATTGGAGTGTAAATCCAATTCGCATGCGCCCCCTAAAGTAGTCCTGCGCATTTTTTGAACCATTTCTCTTCGTGCGTATTTTGGAAAATAACCTATTTGTGATATTTATTTATATAAAAAAGCCCTAGTTTACCCTCACTGTTAGGGTGTATTCTTGATCTTGTTTGCTCATATTGGGAAAAGTAGTATAAGTATTGCGTCCTTATCTTTTTTAAATCATTGAAATCAGTGAGAAATTTCAAAATCAAATGCATTTTAATTCGCTAAATGCGTAAAATATATGAAAAATAAATATATTATTTTATTTAAAAAATTATCTTTATTTTATGATACATGATTTGATGATGGAAGATGCTCCCATAAAGATGCGTAAAACGTCTTTTTGTAAAGACACTTATATGTCATATTATTATTGGACGTATTGATGAACCGGTTATTTTTGAATTTCTTAACAAATTAGAATAAAATTGATTTTTTTATAACAATAACAATAAACCCAATTGTTATCATATCCGGTCGAACCGACCAATTTACATAACCTATTGGATCATTTTTTAAAAAAAATAAAAATTAGGGATATATTTATCTTTTTATCAAAAAATTTAAATATGATTCAGTTTAAATTGTGTAAATCGCACGGATCAAATCGGGTCTAATAATTATAATGCGGATAATTGGATTTATTATTGTTGCTATAATAAACCGTTTTTGTTCTGATTTATTAAAAAATAAATTATTAACCGATTTAATAAAAATGTCCAATAATATCATAGCACATGTAAACGTCTTTGAAAAAAGACATTTTTAGTATTTTTATCGAAGTGGTCTCCTTCAAGAATACTGTATGTATAAGTATTTTCAATAAATAAGTCTAACTAAATTAGTATAAGTTCAACAAATAAAAAATACATGCATTTATCTTTAGTTCTTTGTTTTCATCTTTTTTTAATACAAAAATTTTGATACAAAACACATAATTTGCACGTAACACATAAAATTTTGCACATAATACATAAATTTATATGAATATAGTAAAAAAATTTCGTACATAACACAAAAATTATTGATACAACCAGGAAATTCTTTCTATTGTGTACTAATTTTTTGTATTGTACAACAAAATTTTTGTGTTATGTGTCAAAATTTATGTGTTCAGTATCTTACTAAACATTTTTGTTGATAATTGGTCTTATAAGCTCGATAAAAAAGTAGCAGTGGACAAAACTTCCCTAAGACAAAGTCAGGTCAATAATTTATGTTTTTTCAGAAAGCTAACGCCAAAGGCAAAGTCAATTTTCCTGGTCCTCCTAACCAAACTTTTGTTTACTGAGGCACAAGTAACCACTACGAGAGTCATAAACCTTTGACGTTACACTAGACCAAAACCATCTTACCCCTGAACCTTGCACATCCGGATTATAGGAAAGAATGTTACCTTGCAAAAACTGGTTTAGAGGAGAATAGATATTTAAAGGTACCACTATCCAGATAACCAAAGATCCAATATTCGAAGATCCAAATCATAAATGTATAATCCATCTCATGACAAAACTACCCCTCTTTTATCCAATTAGAAAACCAACACTTTTGGTTCAGATCTTCGATGTACCAAACAAAGCAATCCTTCAAGAAATTCAAAGTTTTGCATATGCTCTTCCAAATGTAAGAGTCCCGTGTCTCGAGACCGACTGAAATAGTCTCCGAGAAAAGAACAATATTTTTCTACCAACACTTAAATCATAACTTGTTTGGATGATAAAAAAAATTGCCAAACTACTTTTCCAAGAAGAGCAACATCAGCACAAAACGGATTTTGAATCCTCAAACCTCCAAACTTCTTAAGAGTGACCAATACCTTCCAACTAACTAGATACATGCCTCTACCATCAGCTTGACCTTTCCAAAGAAAGCTCTGCATCATAGATTCTATCTTATTGGATATCCCTTTAGGAAAAAAAGATACTTGCATGCAGTAAGAAGAAATCATGGCCATTACTGAATTGATTAAACATAGTCTTCCTGCCTTGTTAAGTAATCTCCATTTTCAGCTGGTCATCCTTTCCCGAATCTTGTCCAGAACATCATTGAACGTTGTTCGCGTCACCCGAGAGTGACTAAGGATAACTCCTAAATACTTGCCCAAATTTTGGACGAATCTGATAGATGACACCCCAATAAAAATCTCTTTCCTTGTCACTGAGACATTTTTGGAGTATAATGCTTTAGATTTCGCCATATTAACCTTCATCCCAGAGGCTCTGTAGAATTTATCCAAAGCAACCATCACATTTTGAACTTGGCGTTTTTCAGCTTTACAAAAAAGAAGCAAATCATTGGCGAACATTAAATGAAAAATTCTTGGACCTCCTCTAGAAACAACAACCGGCTTCCACAAGCCCATATCAACTTGATGATTAATAAAGTAAGACAACCTCTTCATACACAACACAAACAGATATGGTAACATCGGGTTTTCTTGCCTGAATTTCTGGCTAGGAGTGATTGATTGTAAGGATAGGAAAGCCAAAACTCACAAGGGTATGTTTCAGAAACCTCCAATCAATTCTGTCATAGGCTTTTTCCAGATCAATCTTAAAGACTAGGGTACTTTTCTTGGACTTCATCTTCTTCATGAAGTGAAAAATCTCTTACACAATAATAATGTTGTCAGGGGTTTTCCTTCTTGGAATAAAACCTCCTTGAAAGGGCCCAACAATGTTTGTAAGATGAGGTCAAATTCTATCAACCAGGACATTTGTTATAACTTTGTAAACCACATTACAAAGACTGATAGGCCTGAAATCCTTCATGGAAATCGGGGCTTTTACCTTCAGAATAAGAATAAGGAGAGTTTCCATCATTCTCGAATCAATTTCCATACCAGAGAATGCTTGACTAACCATAGTCCAAACATCAAAACCAATAATCTCTCAATATTCCTTGAAGAAGAAAGCTTGAAACTCATTAGGATCCGGTGCCTTAAAAAATGCATACTAAAAATAACCGACTTAACTTCCTCCAATGTAACTGGCGCTGTAAAGTTACAACAAGCGTCCTCATTCAGGAAGGAAGGGTCACTTCATTAAGACATCCCAAATTCGCATTCTCCGATTAGCCGAATAAACTTTTTAAAAAATGACTCAGCTTTCCTACAAAGGATATTCGGATCCATTTTCCATACCCCATCCTAGAGAAAGAAACCATGAATTTTGTTATACTTCCTTCGTACCAAAGTCTAAACATGAAAGAAATTGATATTTCTATCCCTGAATTTTACCCACTACTGCTCTTTGAATTTCTGAAACCATAGAAGTTTCTCTTGCATAAGAGTGTTATTGTAATCATCAATCAACTATCGCTCTTTTTGTGGTAAAGAAGAATCTTCCATCACTTCCAGCCGCTTCTGTAGAAAATTAATTTGGAACTCCAACTCACTTTTTCTAATGAAAATATTGCCGAACACTTTAGAATTAAACTTTAGAGAGTTCTTCTGCACTTCTGAAAGCTTGCCATGTACCTCTTTATAGCCAGACTGCCACGATTGGTTCACAATATCTCTGTACTCCAGATGGGTAGCCCAAGCTACAATAAACCGAAAAGGTCTATTTTTTTTTTGGCTGGGGCCGACCTTTTCAGCGAACTAGGATAGGACAATGATCAGACTGAAGTCTACTTAGTATTTTCATATATGCCTCTGGAAATAGAGATAACTATCCACTATTGATATAAATTCGGTCAAGCTTTTTTATCATCTCAACATAATTTTTCACCCTTCTGTACCAAAAAATCGTCTTCCGATAGTTTTTAAATTAAACAGGTTGCTTTCCCCTAATGAGGTAGCAAACCGATCTGCGCGTCAACTCGAAAAAAGACAACCCTTACATTCATGAGAGAAGAGAACTTCATGAAAATAACCAAGAATTATCCATGGCCCACGAAAAGACAAGGACTGGATCACAAGATAATCCCACAGAAGAACTCTGGTATTAAAATGAGGACTATTATAAATATCATTACACATTCAAATCACATTATTTAACTGAACTTCCACTGTAATACACTGATCAAAAGCATCTACCCACTTGCAGCAAGCATCCGACATTGTAGAAAGGAACCATATACTCCCTTTATGCCTTGTTGCCTCCAATGTACCAATAGAATGATAATCAAGCCTTTTTCATAACAGTTTTAAGTGTTGAAAAGGACAATAAATTTCAACCACAATAAAAAAAAGACATAGTTAAATTTTCTAACAAGCTCTTTGTAATTTACCTGAACAAACTTATTAGATGCACTCCTAATGTTCCAAAATATTATATTTAAACTATCCATAATATAAAGATAGAATACTAGAACAACAGTGAATATAAAATTGGTTCACCAACCTTAAGATGATGCTTGAATCACGAGACAGCTTCCCTCACACGTTATTACCGTTGATCTCTCATGGGAGGCCCCCTCATCCTTGCATTCCCATGTTGCATCATTTGACGGCAAGACTTCCATCCCCGGTGGTACTACCATTGAAGCAACCTTCGCGGAAGCATCTCCCACCGTGCTTCCATTCTTCTCTGTCAGCTAGCTTTGCAAGGACGGTAGTCTTGGCCATTTTCGGAGGGAGGAGCAGCAGGGTTGCGCTGGGGTCTGGTGAGAAGATAGCATCGCAGACGCATCTCCATTCTTCACACGCAACCCACGCTACTAGAACATGGTTCGAGATCCGACCCTGGATCGTGAAAAAGCGGACCCATCAACATGAGGAGCATGCCATGTGAGCCTTGCTTTCCTATCTAAACCTTTACTTGAGTGTTCCCTTTCTTGGGTCTTAAAATTTGCTTTTGGCCCATCTTATATTTCTCCTTCCTTAGTACTTGTTCTCAGCCTACTTCTTTATTTCTACATGTATCTAGAAGATCAAAGCCACCTTTGATGTGTCGGGACGTCTGAAACTTATGTGAAAGAGTTGTGTAACTGTAGTTCTTGTCCAAGACTTTGATCGCTAAGGCATATTTATAAGGTCCTGCCAAGCTGAGTTTCGCCTCTTTTATGAAGCTAACACACGGAGGTTGGGAATCACCTGCTTACCTACTACCGTCGTTATACCATCTCCAAAAAGAGATTCTACAAATGCAAAGGTCTTAGATTTTTTTTGCACTAATAACTTTATCTTTAAGAGAGACCTTTAAAGTCTTTAAAAAATTCTCCCAAAAAGAATTTTCTTTGATACTAGATGCACATCCAACCTCACTTTTCTCTTTATCTATTTTGACGATATGACCGTCATTTCTCGTGTTTTGCCGTTAAATTTTTGCTCTCATTTTCTTCGTCGATCTTTTTTATCTCTTTATGTATTTAATTATGTAACAAACTTATATATATACTTGTTAGTAGTGATAACTACATTAAAAAAAAATTATATTGTTAGTTTTTTAAAAAATAATCACTAACCTATATTTGTATAAAATATAAAATATCTAAATAAAACAATATATATACACGATGTATAATAACTCATTTAAATTAACCTTTTGTACATACTAAATACTTTTATAAACCCAAGGCAATTGACAAGTGTTTCAACTTTGAAGCATAAGGAGCTAGGCATTATATACGGTCCTCATTTTTATATTTCGGTAGTAATTATATTGTCAAGTGAAAAATAAAATAAAAAGATAAATTATAGAATGATGAGTATGATTGGACAGTGAATAGTTTAGAGTTTAGACTCAATTTTAATTTTATCTATGAGTTAAATTTTATAAATATTTTATTTTATTTTATCTGTGAATTTATAACATGTCAATTCTAATCCTATTTATCATCAATCTGCAGGTATATAATTCTACCCACAATTTATAAAAAATATAATGCTCAATGATTTAATGAGATTTTGAAGTTGTAATTAGTATTTACTAGTATTTTTATACGTAATATTATTACAGAAATATAAAAATCTTTTAAAATTACATCAGTTATATATTAGATTATGACATAAAAAATTTATAGCATTATTAAACTACATTTATAAAATGGTCGTAAGAGACAAAAGTCTCTGTCAACTAAAAAAATCAGGGTCTCTATAAATAAAAATAAAATTAAATAATAAAATTTTTAATTATTATTTTTATACGAAAGAGTTTAATTTTTTATTAATAATTAATTTTAAGATTCGTTATCTAAAATTTGAAAGAATTTAACGTGTATACTTTTATATTTGATTAGGTGTTAAGTTTGTTGTAAAAATAGAAATAATTAATTTTTATACTTGCTATTTAAAAATAATATTTTTTTGTTATATAAAAAATATAATTAGATATTAGCATAAAAAAATTTATATTGATAATTATAAAATTAATTTAAATTTATTTTTTTAAACAATTAAATTCTGATTCTAACTTTTAATCACAATATTAGTATTTTCTCTAAATTATATATAATAAATATTTAAAAGAAAAGAAGTGAAAATATATATTAAAAAGATAATCAGTAGAAATTTAAAATTAATAAAAAATATGCATATAATAATATTTTTTATTTAAATTATATTATGTTGTTAATTTTATTTTTTTTAGATTAGAAAGGTAGAGAAAAATAGAGAATAAGAGAAAAGAGAGAGAAAAATAAAGAAGAAAAATGAGAAAAGGAGTTTGTTAATTTCGGAAATTAAGAAAAAATTTTTATTTTAATTATAATAAAAAAATATCTAATGACACATTTTGATTTATCAAATTACTAATGTAAAATATGAATTATAAATTATATATAGAGTGGAAAGAATAGAGAGAAATAGAAAAAATGAGGGAGGTAGATAAAATAAAATAAAATGGATGTTTACTAATTTTGGAGGAAAATATTTTCTCTAAATTTTAATAAGAGAGTATCATGTGACACATTTTAGTCATTAAATTAGTTAGTAATATATAAATATAACATATAATATAACTATATTTCAATTTTAATATTTTAATTTTAATTTTAATTTAATTTAAATGTAATTAGAGAATGTCATGTTATATATTTTGATTATCAAATTTGTAATTAGTCATTAATAACGATATATAAGAGAGATAGAATGAATGAAGGAATAAAAGAGATAGAGAAAGGAAGAGAGAAGAGGTGAGAGCTCTTTAATTTTGGAAGAAAAAGTTTTTATTTCAATTGCAATGATAGAGTGACATGTGATACACTTGATTGTAAAATTAGTAATATATAATAGATAGATATATCAATAAACAGATTTTGGGTTTTATATAAACAAAAGTGTTAAATTTTTAATCGAAAATATTAGCTGAATGATTAAAGTTTTTTATATATAAATGAGAGAGAGAGAGAGAGAGAGAGAGAGAGAGAGAGAGAGAGAGAGAGAGAGAGAGAGAGAGAGAGAGAGAGAGAGAGAGAGAGAGAGAGAGAGAGAGAGAGAGAGAGAGAGAGAGAGATCTGAATTTTAATTTCTTTTTTTTCTTTTAAAAGCAAAACAATGCTATTTTAAAGGGGTATCTACTAAGCTAGAAATCCTTAAAAAAAATTGGCTGATTCGGTCAATTCTTAAGTTGATTTTCTATTAGGTGGTTCTTAACATCAATCGAATCAGTCAAATATCCAGTTCTCAGTAAATATTATCATTTTTTGTCAACATTTAGCTAGCAATAATCTGCACATATATTTATAAATATTTTGCACACAACAAAAATATAATTTGTACCTATATTTATCAGAGTTATGCACACATGAATCAATACAGTTTGCACCCAAATTTTTCAGAATTTGCACATATGAATTAATAAAATTTATTTGTTAAAGACAATTAAGTGTTTGTATTGGCTAAATAATAGCCAAAAATATTAAAAATTGCTGGTCCAAGAATTTCTATATATATATATATATATATTTAGTCCACACCCTATCTTACTCTCGCCGATCAACCAATTTCACATTCAATACTACCCGCAAATGGGTCAGATGACAATTTTATCCAGTCGGATTAGGTTGGATTATATATCTTCGAATAGGGTTGTTGCTGCCATCCTTATTGATGAAGATTGATGTGTATATTGATTAGGATTTTAGTTCGACACTCATCTCTAACACATTTTCTTATATAATATAACATATATAAGGTACAAGTTGGTCGAATAATATTAGGTCTCAACCCACACTTTATCCCATCGTGCAAATTAATTCGTTTTGCACTCAATTCTATCCGTAGCGGATTGGATTGACAACCTTATTTGATTGGATTGAGTCAAATTAAATATTTATGGATATAATTATTAATGTTTTATGATTGACAAGAATTGACGTGTATATCGATAAAGTATTAGTAATTTAATATATCAAAAAAGGTAAATTGATAACTTCTTCTAAATTTAAAATTTAATTCTTACAAAAATTACTAATTAAGATAGAGCATATTTGAGAGAATATTTAACAAGTATTTATTTCATTTCTTAATAATAAGAAGGGACAATACTTTCAAAAACCAAAAGGTAAAAGGAAAAAGTAGTAATTACACATATCTTACAAAATTAATTAGTCATTATTAGAGGTTAGCATATTTCAAAAAGAAAAAAAAAAAAAAAAGAAGTTGTGTATGATAATGATAAGAACAATAAGATATGACATATATCCTATATATACTGTTAATGAGGTGATTGACGGCACGCCAGGCTAGCATCTTGCCCCATGATTGGTGTGGGTCCCACTCTCCCAGTCTCCCTTCTCTTCTGTCCACCCCACCCCACATGCGCTTCTTCCCTTATATTATTATAATAAATAATAATTTGTGTTTTTTTTTATTAATTTTTTTATTTGTATCTTTTAATTTAACAGGCTAAAAAATTAATGAGTAAAGTATGTTTTTGTCTCCAACTTTTGGGTAAATTCTATTTGTATTTCTAACGTTTAAATCGTTTTATTTGTATCCCTAACGTTTGTAAAAGTAATTCAATGTTATCCTGCCATCAATTACACATCATGAGTACTTTAGTTTGAGTTTTAAAAATATATTCTTGAAGTTAGAATACAAATGTCTGGGATAGAATCGATGATTTACTTCGAAAAATAGCTCATCAAATGTTGAAACTAATTCTTACAACATTTACATAATTCACTTTTAGAAGGATATAATTGAATCTAAACACAAATAGTGGGTATAATATTAAAATCGAACACATTCAAGTGAGACCTAATTTGGAATGAATACATCCAAGCGAGAATAATTGAAAAATATAATCTGATTTGTTAATATAATTGATAGTAGGATAACATTGAGTCACTTTTATAAACGTTAAGGATACAAATAGGACGATTTAAACGTTAGATACACAAATAAGACTTACCCCAAACGTTCGGGATAAAAACGATACTTTACTCAAAATTAATTTATTGTTGATTGAAGTTTTATTTAAAAATTTGTTATTTACTAATAAATTATTACATCTTAATTCTTAAGTGGTCTCTTAAATTAATTGTATATACTAAAATAATTTTTAAAATTTTAATCATATTCATTAGATCCTATAAAATAAATTATATAAATCTTTAACGGCATAACAAGTGGCTTAACAGAAAAAAATGAACGAATTAACATAGTATATTTTTAATTTTTTATTTGTCTAAAAGAAGAAATTTTTACAATTAATATATTGCAAATTATTTTAATGCATGCAGTCAATATAAAACACTACTTTGACATTTAACTCAAATGTATTTATACGAAAATGTTATTGAAATATAAAAATTTTGTTCTTATATGATATTCTGCGTTTTTGACTTTATATATATGTATACATCTAACTGAATTTGGTATGTATTTATCAATGGAGATTTCTTACTCTGTATAGTCACAATTTCTTTTCCTCATTTGTATATTTTTTTTCACAGACATGCAAGGAAGAAAGAAATATAATCTGTCATGAAAATTTCTTACCATATCTACATAGATGTATGCGGGTACATTATTAATGCTTATAATATAATATAATAAATAAATAAAAATAAATATGCTCTAAATTGTCCTGTCTCTGCTTCTTGTTCTGCTGCTGCTGGTGTTGTTGCTGCTTCTTCTTCTTTTTCTTCTCTCTCTGCGCTCAAAGCTTATTTGTTATTTGTGTTGGTGCTTGGCCACTGTCTCTTCCTTTTGTCTCCTTTACTCCGCTTTGACCAACACAACATGCTAGTAAGTACGTTTCTATGCTTTCATTTATTTTGTTTTGTTTGTTTTGTATTCAGAATTGGTGTAGGATTTTTCCTCGTTTCAAGATTGAATCTTTGTTTGGATTGTTTAGGTAGAGTCAATGCATGTTTTGATTTCTTTTTTGTTTTTACATCAATATGAAACATCTAATTATACATGTCTTTGATTCTGTTTGGGTGTGTCCAATGGTAGTTGGTTGGTTCAGCTTCAATCAAAATCAATTTGATCCAATAAATTTGCAAACTTTATTTTTTCACTAGGCACTCTTTGATGTTCTTCTTTGCCTTGTAAATTTTGTTGAATCCCTTGATTCATATGGTTATGGATAAAGACATATATATGCATTGCCCTATGATTGTTGCCTTATTGGAGAAAATGAAAATTCTTAATCTAGGAGAAATTCAATGAATCTGTAATTGATATACTGTTTTAGGTGGCACTGGTGTTGCTGCTGGCATTGAGCAATGAAGTAAGAGTTAATGGTTATGGTGGTTCTGAGCAATGTGAATATAGTCAAGAACTAGCTCCAAGACCACACAGTGTCTCTATTTTGGAGTTTGGTGCTGTTGGGGATGGAAAGACACTGAATACCATTGCATTCCAGAATGCAATATTCTATCTCAAGTCATTCGCCGATAAGGGTGGCGCTCAGCTTTATGTACCGCCTGGACAATGGCTCACCGGAAGCTTCAACCTCACTAGCCATCTTACCCTCTTTCTAGAAAGAGGTGCTGTCATTATTGGATCTCAGGTATTTTTTCCCCTTTTGTGCTTCTTTGATTCCTCTATTTTCACTAACTTGTTAGAGATGACATGTTGCTATATGATTCATCTTTGTTTAGGATCCGTTTCATTGGGAAGTTATTGATCCTTTACCTTCTTATGGACGAGGAATCGAAGCTCCCGGCGGAAGATACCTTAGCTTGATAAATGGATACATGTTAAATGATGTGGTCATTACAGGTTTTTGTTTAGGATCTTTGTTTTCTTCTCAATTAATTGGTCTGTTTCTTTTCTCACTTAAGCTCTCATATATCTATGTTACATAATCAGGCAACAATGGCACCATAGATGGTGTTGGATCGATTTGGTGGCAATCCTTTACTTCTCATTCCTTGAACTATAGCCGACCTCATCTAATCGAATTAGTCGCATCTAACTCGGTGGTAGTTTCAAATATCACATTCCTGAATACCCCTGCATATGGCATCCACCCAGTTTATTGCAGGTAACATTTTATGCTCCTTCTAAAGCATTGAGTACATTGTTACTTACTGATCTGGTGTAATGTAATGTAATGTAATGTACTGTATTTTAATGCAGCAATGTACATATTCACAATATTTCAATATCAGCTCCTTCAGAATCCCCTTTCACTGTTGGCATAGTACCAGGTTTGAAACTTGTTATCATGCCTTAATCATGTGTTTCTTAATCAACTTGTCGTATAATGTGTTTTTCTATTTGTTTTTTCAGATTCTTCTGATAAAGTGTGTATAGAAGATTGTACAATTAGCATGGGGTTTGATGCAATTGCACTCAAAAGTGGCTGGGATGAGTATGGCATTGCCTATGGCAGGCCTACAAAAAATGTGCACATCAGAAGGGTGAATCTCCAATCTTCTTCCGGCTCTACTCTTGCGTTTGGCAGTGACATGTCCGGCGGCATTTCGAATGTCCTAGTGGAGCATGTTCATCTCTACAACTCAAAAACCGGCATTGTGTTCAGAACCACCAGGGGAAGAGGTGGTTACATGAAGGAGATAGTTATATCAGACATAGAAATGGAGAACATATACCGAGCGATCGCGGCCACAGGCCACTGTGGATCTCATCCTGATGACAAGTTTGATCCTAATGCTCTCCCACACTTGGATCAAATTATATTGAAGAACATGACTGGGACAAACATCACTATTGCTGGAACCTTTTCTGGACTAGAAGAATCTCCTTTTACTAACATATGCCTTTCAAATCTAAACTTCTCTCTCAATTCTATGTCTCCCTTTACATGGGAATGCTCAAATGTCTCTGGATTCTCTGAATCTGTTGTCCCAAAACCTTGTCTTGATCTTGAGACCCCTTCAGTTTCTTACACAGCATGTTCCTCCATGCTAAGCAATAGAGCAAAGGCAACAACACAAGCTTCATATTCTTCTGCTTGATGTCCATGAAAAAAAACAAAAGAGTGCCAAGACACATTCTTTCCAATAAGACGGTGGGGTTATTTGGTTCTTTCTTTTTCTTCTATTTTTTATCCTTAAATCTTCTCAATAAGACAAAATCTGAGAGAAAAAAAAAAATGAAACAACCAACATATTATTTGTACAGTTTAATTTATTTGATTCATAGTGTAATGAAATTTTGGTAGTTTATATAACTTCATTTGATAGTTTTCTTGTTACATTATATCACAGATTCTTCTAGATTTCTAGTCCATTTGTGATTACACTGCGAAAGAAAGTTAACTCCGAGCATCATATATTAAAACATGGTTATGAATGATAATTATATAACTTTCGAATGGTACATAGTTGTTGAGTACTTATAAATAAAACACAAGGAACTTGTACCTTATCCGAAAAAAAACACTATAAATAAAATAAAAAAGTCATAATCAAATAAAATAAAATGCTTTTTGTGACATTCTTTAACCTTTTTCCCCCTGCCAGTAGGTGTTTAGTCCCTATCATTTTAACGGAAAAATGTTCTTTTTTATTGAAAGTCAAAAGACATAAAAAAAAAAAAAAAAAACTAATAAGAAATAAACTCAGTAATCTACTAATCTTAGCTTTCTCTTTGGTGATCTTGTAATAAAACATAGGTTCAGAATACCAAAAAAAAAAAGGTTCAAAATGCTGTAATTTTATTTTAATTTTTACAATTTATTTTGGTAACTGTGATGGTTTTGGATTCTCATATTTTCTCTCAAATATTAATATTGAAGTAGAACATGAGACTATTCTAGAAAGTAAAACCACTTTTAAAAATCTTCAAAGCACCTAAGTTTAATTAAAACAAACAACTAATAGATACTTAAGGAGAATGGAGAAAACCATGTAATATTTCCTTTTGGGCTTGAAAACCCATCATCTTGGATCACAGATTGGGCCTTAAAGTAAGGCTTTAAAGCCCAATAATAAAAGAGTGGCCCATAACCCGAAGATCCAGTTTAGCCAACCCGACCTAGTTTGTTCGAGTTTCGGTTTCAGTTTTGGGTTTAGGCATAGCTCGCTCTGCTCCTCCTTCATTCTCTTCTCTCTGCTTTCGTGTTCCTTCTTCCCTGGGTTTTTGGGAGCTTCAACTCTTTGGTTATGGCTTCAACGGACATCAGAGACATTCTCACAGCTTTTAGTCCTTCTTTGGACTACTTCGCCATCAGCACCGGCGATGGCCGCGTTAAGGTTTCCATTCTTTTCATCTTCCTTATGCTTTTTTCATTCAGCTTCTAGTCATAGGTCACACCGTTGCTTCCTTTTTTCAGTTTATTCAACCATGAAATCAACTTTGTTTTGCTAATGATGCATGCTAACGTTTCTCTTTTGGCGGCTATTGTTTCCTGCTTAGCTAACAAAACATTCCATTAACTATATAGCTGAGTTTTCAGTTAGCTATCTTGACTTGTGAATTGTGATGATGGAGCAAGAAGTTGAATGTAGTTGCGAGCACTTCTTTAGCGTTCTCTTCACTTGCCTTATGGTGAATATGGTTTTTGTTGTCAAAATATAGGTTATAGGAAGGTTTATTCAGATTCAGTCATGCTGTTAGATAAATAGTGTGCTTTTATGTATGAGTGTGGATATTTTGCAGTGATTGAAGAAGCATATTTATTCATTAAAATAAATTTATTTGTTGGTTAATTTTGTTTTCTAAGACGTATCTGCAATTTCATTGTATAGATATGGGATACATTGAAGGGTCAGGTACAGACTGAGTTTGCAGATATGACATCAAATGACACAAGAAGTATATATGATAGATCCACGAATGGACATCTCTCAATAGACTATACGTGCATGAAGTGGTTGTCGTTGGAAAGAAAGGTAGATTGTTTTATTGGATGTACTTCTTTCCTTTTGTCTTTCTTTTATTTCTTTATTCAATAATATTCTCAATGGTACTGTGACATGTTGCAGAAAAAAAGAAAGCATGCATCCTCATTGTTAGTGCTTGGGACTGGTGGTGGTGATGTTTTAGCATTTGACGTGTCTGCTGGTCAATTGAATTGGAGAATTAGCAACTGTCATCCAGGGTATGATATGAGTTCTTTTGTAATTAACTATAACGTATGAGGAATCGATTCTCTGCAGTTATTGTATCCTGTAACTTCATAATAATTGTAACTATTGACTCTAAGATTAATGTTATTTCAGTGGCTGTGATGGTTTAAATCCATATTATTAGGAAAGAATTATTAATGCTTTTTTCTGTGTTTCTTGCTCCCTCAACTCTATTTGCAGAGGTGTGAGAGCCATTTCATCGTCAGCAAATGGATCATGTATCTATACTGCAGGGGCAGATGGGATGATATGTAGAATTGATTCCGTCACGGGAAACCTGTTGGAGAAATTTAAAGCTTCTACAAAGGCTGTATCCTGTATGACTATTTCCTCAGGTATGTCTCCTTCATAGATTTTGCAGAAATATTTTGACTTTTGTGGTAGGAATGCAGTCAATGCATCGGTGTTTGGATGCTAGCTGGTTAATCTGAAGTTGAGCTCTACACTTGACAAGTTGTATAACCTGAATGAGTTTCCTAGGAATTCTTTGAGCTTTGTCCCATTTTGATTGCCAGTAAAACATTCCAAATAGAAAGCACAAATTTCTTTATGTATGATTCATTGATTCAAATTTTAATAATTCGAGGCCATCCATTCAAGTTATGAGTTAATTTCTTTATGTATTATGATTCATTGCATTTTAGCTTCATATGCCTGATTGAGTGATTCTAAAGTATTAACACCATTGCATGAGCTGCAGTCAGTCAGGTGTTCAGCGAATTAGCTAAGATGACTTTGCAATTTCCAAGTATTATTATTTTATTTAAAAAAAAAAACATCTGATTTTGATACTTGGATTCTTTACTTCCATCAGATGGGAAGACTTTAGCTACTGCAGCATCACAATTGAAGATCTTTAACAGTTCTAATCACAAAAAGATTCAAAAGTTCTCTGGTCATCCTGTGAGTTTCACATAATTTTATCTTTGTTCATGTATATATATATATATATATATAGGTGGGTTGATACGTGTCCTAAAGACAGGAATGCATTTTTCCCCTATCATCTTTTTTTGCGATTTTGTCATTTGTATAACTATAATTTATTACTTAATTAATAGGGATCTGTTAGATGCTTGGTCTTCACTGAAGATGGCAAGTATATCCTTTCATCTGCCGTTGGTGAAAGATATGTTGCTCTGTGGAGGATAGATGGTGCCAGAAAACAGTCAGTTAGTTGTGTTCTTGCAATGGACCATCCTGCTGTCTTTCTTGATAGCAGGTGCATTGATAGCGGGGAACATGATGAGAACGGCATATGTGTTTTGGCCATCTCAGAAGTTGGTGTTTGTTATTTCTGGTTTGGAAATAGTATTGAAGAACTACGTAATGCCAAACCCACAAAAATATCATTATCTTCGGAAGATATATTCTCAAGAAAATACAAGGGTGCATTGCCAACAATATATGCTGCAAAGTTACAAGGCATACAGAAGCCTGCATCTGGGCATGTTTTTCTTGTTTCTGGGTTGCTTGTAAAACCATCATTTCAAAAACTTTTAGTGCATTCTGGTACAGATGTACAGTTGAATGTCTCCCATGATGGTATTCTTCTTCCAATGAGTCAATCTCTTGTTAAATCTAAGAAGCGGTCAGATGAACGAAGAGGTGAGATTTTCTGTGCCTTTGAGCTACTCTTTCTCATAAGCATTTTCTTATTTGATATTTTTTTTTTTCGGTCAAGGATTGATTGTCCCAATGAGTTATTAAGGGAAACCAAGAATTTTTCTATATATATATATATATATTAGGGTTTAACTTTCTGCTTGGTTTTGGTTATCATACTCTTGTTATTGAGCTTTATCATTATGCCTTAGTAATTCTCTTCTTGATCTTGGTGTATGTCTCTAACTGCTGGTGCAATGTTTTGACAGTAACTGCACTAGACCGTGCTAATGCAGAAGATGCCTTGCTTCCGATTCCTAAGGTTTTTTATTCTTCTGAGAAAGAGAAAGCATTCCAAGACTCTTCAGACAGAAATGCAACAGATGGTTTGTTTAGAATTAATAAAGCTGATTCTATCAAGAAACAAGGTACTTGTGTCAGTCTTTCATCCTGATGAAATATAACCATATAATGCATCGAATTATTAAGTAGATAACAAAGGAAGGGAAGCTACTTTTTCTGCTTGTTCTAATCTGTTATTCTGTTAACTTTACCACATGGTGTAGATGAAATGATCCAAGATGAGATCAATGCAGTTTGTATGGAGGACCAGCTGAGATCACTAGGGATACTTAAAAGTGAAAAAGAGTGTTCATCAAACCTTGAAAAATACTATCCATTATTGAAGGGTATTAATCTTGAAGCTGTTACTCCAACGAAAAAGGTTAGCTGTGAATTGGCATGATTGTCTTTTGGTATTATTCTTTAGTTTCATTGATTCAATTTTTATGATTTTTTTTATTTTATTGTCAAGAATTCTTGTTTTTCTGTTTTCTTTTTAAATTGTTGTATGTGTTTATGTGACTGAATTTGAGATCCACTCTCCATCAGATTAGAGCAACTGTTTTGTCAATGGAGCCAAGTGAAGCAGTCAAGCTACTTGAACCGTTACTGGCTGCTTGGCAGTCAAGGTCTGTTTTATTGCTCCGTCTTGAGTTGTCTGGGCAGTAAACAAACTTATAAGTTCATTTGTGATATCTTCAAGCAAATATTTCCTTTTCTGTACATGGCTATACTGATTCATTCAGTAATATTAACGTTTGTAAATCTGTACTCAACAGGTCATCTAGTGGAAAGTATGTTCTTCCCTGGATATATAACATATTAGTAAATCATGGTCGCAATTTCACTGCTGAAGAATTTGCAACATGTATGCTTGATTCCTTGTATAAGGTATTGTGGTTTGAAGTTTTTCATTTACATGCTTTGTCTCCACGGTCTCGACTTCATTTGTCAAACATTATTTATGAGATACTATAAAATTCAACTACACTTATACTACTTCTAATTTAGTTCTTGCGGCATGTTTCTTCCGCAACTTTTTGTATGATCTAAAATTACAGCAGGAATATGCACAATATTGCTGTGTAACTATTTTTTTCAACTTTGCTTCTTCTAGGCATTCTGATTTTCCAGTGGTTCATATTCAGATTAAGTAATTTAGCTTGATTGTGACAAACATACTGTTAGGAAAATTGAATTGACGTCTGCCACTTTTCAGATTACCAATTCTAGAGGGCCTACGTTTCAGTCTTTATTACAATTATCAGGTCGCCTGCAACTAATGACATCACAGGTTTGGTTGACATTTGCTTATAATTAATTTGGCTTTCTGGGGAATGTTATTTGTGGGCAGTAGCCTAATTCAGGCTTTCTTTCAGATTGACAAGGCATCTCAGACCGTAAGTCATCCAGTACATGATCTCCAAATGGATGAAAGTGGAGACGAGGATGAAGAGGATGAATATTTTCATGATGAAGGAGATGATGACTCTGAAATAAGCAGTGATGATGAAAGCTAGTCTTTCTTTTAATGAGAAGTAATTAAAAATTCTCCCGGGTTATTCATTGATTCTTACAAAAATTGGATAAGTAGATAAATGCAATTTGGTTATGACATAATGTATAAATTTGGTATACGCTACGCCTTTGCATTATAAAGTGCCAAAATATTTATTTGATCGCTTTTTTTAATTCCCTATTTTACATGTGTTTCATCCTAGAAAATTCGAGTCTCATGATGTACTGGATAGTAGATTGTAGTAGCTTTTTTTTATATGATATTTTGTATGCTCAGTGACTGGATTATATAATTAATTATTTATGTTCTACTTTACAGATTAGGAGTTACCAGCCTCTCTGCAGCGGAAAGAGGTTTAAAGGCATAACATGCTGGCTGGACCTGAGCCAACTTTTCCATGCACGACTTGTGGCCATATAGATAGTTGCTTTCTTGGAGAAAGAAATTTTGTTAGCATCTAGATTTGTTAAAAATGGTACCGTCTCATTATGTACTGACATTTTCACTGATAAGTTAAAATACAAGATAGCCAAGGAAAATCGTATCTTATAGGATTTTTGTCCTCGAGAGTAATAGCTTTGTATTCTTCATACATTTTTTGCATACTCATATTCTACTGCTATAAAATTTGTATAATTTAAATTCATTTCATGGCAGTTGGCGTGCGTAACATTGAATTTTTATTCATGGATTCTTCTTTCATTTGCATTTGTGGTGATTTAATTATTTAATATGGTATAAACATGCATTTTATGCACTGACATGGTGCTCTGCAATCTGATGATATGCAGACTCAAACAGAGAATGTAAACATAGTGTTAAAAGGATTTCGGGAAAAAGGGCTTGTTCCAGTTACAATCTACAGTGCCTTTTTCTTTAAAATAAAAGAACAAGAAAACCTCTTTCAGGAAAGGAATCCAGAATAACTTACGTAGGACCTGAGAAGCTAAGAATATAATAATTATTGTTCTCATTCCTTTCACCCCTAAGCTATTTCATTACTTCTTCCCTCATTCAATTTCCTTTCAAATTATCTTCTACCATGAAAACTTGCTCATCAAGACTTTAGAGAGCAATGACAAGAAACTATACTATACAACATGCATTCGGATTATCATCGCTGAACATGGATGTGATGATACCGTTTCCGCCGTAATTTTCTAGAAGATTGTAATGTGTGTGCACTGGTGGTGGCATGACATATTCATATTCACTGACAGAATGTGAAAGCATGTAAGAATCATAACTGTGTGTCACAAACACTGGACTAGAATTTACTCTGTTGAGGTAGTTTGGCAGATGGTGGTGAATCACATGAACCTCTCTTACATCTTTCCTTCCTGGGTATCTCTCCCACTGCTGGCTTGAATTGTTCTCTGTAGATGTGGGTGGCCATGGTGGTGTTGCTTCAGGCGGTGGTGGAGAGGCTTCTGGTGGCAGTTGTGTTGCATCGTCGACTGTTGCATGATTAGCTTTCGGCTTTGACTCTGTTGGTTGAGACGGAGGAGGGGACAGTTCGATATCAGCGCAGATGATGGCTTTCTTCCTTGTCTTCTTAATTGCATTGACAATAGTTTCTGGTTCTGCCCACCCAGTGATTGTTAGCTTTTGCTGATTGAAATCGATATGAAGATCATGTATACCAAGAATGCCTTTAAGAGCTTTCTTGATCTTCTGCACACATCCATTACAGTCCACTCGGACCTGTATCTGCGTGACGTGAGTTTTCTGCATTTTATGGATTAGCCACTCTTGCAAAGATTGCTTGCCATGGATCTCTGAAGTTGGAGAAATCAGAGATGTTTTTTGGTTTAAGGAAGTGGATTATGGATAAAGAATATGTGAATGGAATCTCTATTTGTACATGCCTTGCACACGGGCAAGGAATATGTAAAAGACTAGGAATGTCAGAAATGCAAGGAATTGTTTTTCTCAGGGGTAAAAATATGCAAGGAATTGATTAGAGGTTAAGCGCCAACAATTATGCTACATGTACACGAAAAATCAGCTACCAAATCAGTCACTCGTATAAAATATATATTGACATACAAAATATACATTGAAAATGTGTAAAACAATATATATATTTATACACAAATATATAGCGACTGAACTTTATCATAAGGAATATACAAGATTATTATTTAGCTTAAGATTAGGCAGAAATAACATCATCAAAGTATGATTAAAAATGTGATTCAAATCCTCAATTCTGTTACTACCAAAACCAAAGTACAAATATTCTGCAAAACCACAACCCTTTATGGCAATACATGCTAATGCCTTATTGAGTAGTTCAAATCTTTGCAACCATTCTAATTGTGGCTATGGATGCACACTATCAAATGTATAAAATAATTTGAATAACTTTGTATATCAAATCTATGACACATGTAACAATAATTGAATAATAATAACAATAATAGCAATTAAGCATAGACATTTGGATTCTCCTTCAGGTAAGACTCCACAACTTTGTAAATTCCAATTGTGCTTTCTCTTCCTTCCTTCACCTCTTCCTCTGTCACTTGATACTCACCCATGGTGTTGTAATTGCTACTCATTTTACAGAGGCAACCTCCATCATCAGTGGCCTCAAATCTCACCTCATAAGCAACAGACTCGAGCTTGTCGCCTAACGGATCGCCTTCGATCAGAGTGTATTTGCAAACCAAGTTCTCCTTGTCAAGCTCATCAATCCTGTGTTTCAGATATTTGAATGGACCAGCTGCATAACAACAATCATAAGAAAATATTACCACTAAGTTAGAGTAAATATAAAACAATTTTACACGTACATTCAATCAGGTCAGTAAATAACTACTTTCATATTGATATTGACAACAGTAAAAATTGATGTAATCGAACGATTATAAAAACGTTTTACATTATCAGTGCATTAAAATTAAACTCTAAAAGTTATAGTTATCCTATAGTTCCTTAGAACTAGCAACAGTGTTTGCCAATTGCAATCATTACACAACATAAATTATTAATTTCACTGATTATCAAAAATGCTACTTGTCCTTTAAAATTCAGATTGTCTATGTTTGATTGCTTAATTACCTTCACTGAAGTTAACTTGTTCAATGCTACCAGCTTCCCCGTTTCCTTGGATGAGGTTGACTTCTTTTACAAACTGTGGCAACAGCTTTGGAATCAAAGTTCTGGAGTCTATGATCAAAGCCTGGAACATACGTGATGGTGCAACAGAAGATGAATACTCCTGCTTAAAGGTTGTGACTCCCATGGTGAATTTTGTAGGATGTAGAAATCACAGAGAATCCAAGTTATGATTATGAAATGATGTACAACCTCAGGGACAAGCTTTGGTGTTTTATAGGTCCCCAATAAATGAATGAAGTTTCATAGAAATGACTCCTCTGATTAAATAAATATTTTATTTTGGAATTTAGCAATGATAAATATGACTTTTCTTATTTGATGACTTCCAATGCTAAAGGCTGCTGGGTATATATATATATATATATATTTTAAATTATTATTTATTAAAAAAGGATATATAATTATAAATAATTAAATTTTGGAAATTATAACCGACAACTACACAAAATCAAGAAAGAAGCGTATTATAATTCTTCTTATCTAACAAACTCAAAAAACACATATTTCCGTGTTTTGATATAACTATTACATATAATTGTGAAAATAAGTTGTTTACATACAACTTTTGTATATTTAAAAATGATGATTACTTATATGAAAATATTTTATGTAAAGATAATATTTAAGATGTGAATACGTGTTACATCAAATAATTTAATTAAAAATATTAAATTATCTAACGATTTACCTAGGTTATTTTTATATGAAAATATCTCTAGATAAATAGTTACATTTAGAAATAATAAGCATATTATTGAGACTAATGGTCCCAGAGAGGGATGACTATTGGTAGAATGTGATCATGTGGCTACTGGCTACCTTGGAGGCTCGCATGAGTTGCATTCATACATAAACAAATTGAATTCAAACTTCATTGTTCCGTTTTTTTTTTATTCGACAAACATTTTTTATCGTTACCTACCTCTACTGTGACTTTGAGAACCTGAGGTTATATATGACAAACTTGAAGCAGGTTTTCCCCCCCAATAATTAGGTAGGTATAAAGGTCATCAGGTACTTAATTAACGTTAGTTTTTTTTTTTTGTCATACACCCTAACTGACATATACTTTTTCTCTCTATGAATTTCATTTAACCACTTCTTAATCATAGCTAAAATTATTTAAACTTTGATACACTTCTAGCAAGACAGGCATAAATGCCACTAGACCAAGCCTTACAATATTGTTTCGTCAGTAGTTAAATCATCAATTCTTGGTATATAAAATATATAAATATTAACAAAAAAATTTTAAAAATGTTAACAATAATTTTTTTTGAATAATTTTAAAATTTGACAAACATATTCATCACCTCGTTGGCCTATATTTTCGATGAACATAATATTAAAGTAACTACTGAAATTAGATAATATAATTTACTCTATAAGTAAGTTATTGATAGGGGTGTTCGCGGTGCGGTTTGGTTCGGTTTTAAGGAAAAAAGTCATCCGATCCGAACGTTTAATTTATGTGCGGTGCGGTTTGGATTGGATGAAATTTTTTTGGAAATCCGATCCGATCCGATCCGATTACAAGCAGTTTGGATCGGTTTGGATTTGCGGTTTTTTAAATAAAAAAATTAAATACATATAACAAGTCTCAATATCAAATTTTAAATAATCAACAATGACATAACAAATTTTAACAATATCTTAAAAAGCTAACGATAACATAACAATAGAAATAAAATTATAGGTTAGTTAAAATAAATAAATAAATAATATTTTGAATATAAAATATTTATTAAATAATAATAATACATAATAATAGAAAAATGTATAACAAATTGAACATGTTATAAATATAATTGTAAATATAATAATAAAATAATAATATTATATCACATTGTGCGGTTTGGATTGGATTGGATCGGTTATGAAAAGTAGATCCGAAATCCGATCCAATCCAGCGATTTGCAAAAAATACAATCCAATCAAATCCGAATTAGTGCGGTTTTAATCGGTTTTCGGTTTGGATCGAATTGGATGAACGGTTTAATTTAGATCGGTTTAGATTTGAACACCCCTAATTATTGATGTGATATTTTAAATCAATTTAATCATCATCCAAGTTCAAAATTAAATTCCCAAATCAATATACTCTTATCTTAATTTCAGGATCTAGTGTTAAATTATATATGCATGTTATTTAATTTATTTTTAATATATTTTTTATATTTTAATATATATTTTATATTGATAATTAATATTTGATATATATGTACACTACCAGAAACAGTGGTAGTTTACCATGGGAAAATACTCACGAACAAGAAACAGTGATAAATCTCTATGATCGTTGTAATTACTTGCAACGTTTTGCTTTTTTGTGGCTAAATTATGCGAAAATTTTGCACGTTCTTGTTTGTCTGTGGCCAATTTGAACTGGACTCTCTCAATTACCACAGATCTAATGCTCACCGTGGCAAAGTCAAACGATGTCTACTTTCAAATTACGCGCTTTTAATGTTTCTTTCCATCCTTTTCAAAAATTTTATATGCAATTTCTACTTTTTTCCAAATTTAAACCTTAATAATAAATTTTAATTTTTAAGGGTGTAGACTTATCTAATTTGTTGATGATTTTTTTTTCTCTCCTTCTCAACCATTTTCAATTAATAAGATATGCATTAGTTGGAATAATATAAAAAGAATACATATTTATAATTCTAATTAATTGAGAATGAATGTTAAAAGTATAAAATTCATGATAAAAAAAAGTACATTTTTTTATCCCTAATTGACAATATATAATTTTTTTATATTTTTTATTAATTTAATAAAAAAAATCCAACATAAGTTAACTTAGGTTTATTTTTGAAATAGTTACAAAATTTTAATATTTTTTTCTCCGGCAATCTTTTTTTTATTTTTTTAAATGCGAGTCAAAATTCATAATCCTAATTAGTATGTACTGTCTTTGAAATATGCAAGTCAAATAAACGTTTATAATAACACAAGTAAAATTTTGGGTGAAAAAAAAACTTTCATGTAGCATCAAAGTAAATCTCACTCACCAGAAAATTGGAAGAATTCTCTTACAGGTTCAAATTATTGTTCAATTTCTCAGTATCCTTAGTAAATTCAGCATTGAGTAACCGAGGATGCATGAGTTGAAATAGTATAAAAAGAGTACATACTTATTGCTTTAATTAATTGAGAATGAATGTTAAAAGTATATATAAAATTCACGATAAAAAAGAGTACATTTTTTTGTCTCTAATTCACAATATGCATTAGTTTTCCTAATTTTTTTATTTTTTATTATCTTTTTATTAATTTAGTAAAAAAAATATCCAACATAAATTAAAAGTAGGTTTATTTTTGAAACAGTAATTAGTATGCACCGTCTTTGAAATATGGTATATATTATAATTGTATATTTTTTTCATTATAGTTAACTATTAATTTAAATTAAAAATCTTAATTACTTGACTGAAATAAATTTAAATGAACTTTTACAATAATACAAGTGAAATTTTGGGCGAAAAATTTAAAAGTAATTTTCACTTGGCACCAAAGTAAAGCCCACTCTAAAAAATCGGAAGAACTCCCTCACAGGTTTAGATTATTGTTCAGTTTCTCTGTATCCTTAATAAATTCAACGTTGAGTCGTCAAAGAAGGTCCCAAAATAGCGGAAATCAAGATTTTACAGACAATCCTGAATCACAAAGAAGATTAGAAGAAACCCTAAGCAGGCTATTTTTATATTTATCTAATATTCTCTCTTTGCTGGATCTTTACTTTTTTTTTTATTTAAAAGACTATTTTTTTTATCATTCACTAACTCTTCTCTAATATTCCTGTGTAGGAACTAGATCTGCGTGTATCATCAATGCTGCAATTTTGGCTCTTGTCGATGCTGGGATTTCCATGCATGTTTGTGTTTTCTTTTAAACTGTTAAACTTTTGATTTAGCTTTGTGGCTTTGTAATTATTGAAACTTGTATGAATATGGATAAATTTGAACTAGGTAGAAGACAATGCTGGAAGTCCTGATGCCAACGTTGAATAAAGTTGTACTTTTTCATGTTAATTCTTTTTTGGCATCATTTTGTTTTTTATATTTCTTTTTTGGCATCATTTTGTTCTTCATGGCCTATTAATTTCTTAGCTTGATTCCTGATCTCTATCTTTCTTAGCAAATTTTATTGGAGCACACAAAACAATTGGAGTATCGACAGGATGTATAATTCAGTGGATGAAGTTATATCTTTTGCATGTGGGTTATATGTGTAACAAGAAATGTAGAGATTAATAAATTCATTTTGTCTTGGTACTTTTAGGCTTTTAGTTTTTTTTGTATCATTTTAACAAAGTCTGATATTTATTTTGTAACAGTTATATTTGAATATTTTTTTAACATTAAACTCCCAGATATTTGCTTTTCAATACTAAGTATTAGTTAATTTCATATTTTTATACTATGGATAATACATATAGGAATGTTATTATTATTTTTTTTAATCATATCTGATAAAATTTTATATTAAGGAGCATTTTTATTATGATGTTTTTTTTAATTTAACTTTTATTGTTAGCCACGGAAAAAAGTGTGGCAAAAAAGTCCGGTCTAATCAATTTTGCCACGGGTAAAGTGTGGCAGAAACAATTATTTCGTTATGTATTTTTTCATTTTGCCACGGAAAAGAGCGTGTTTAAACGTACTAAAGTTGTGACTAACAAAATGTCTCCACGGGTATTAAGACTGTGGCTAATGGAGTAAAAAGCGGGGCTAATTAAAAACGCATCGCCCTCTTTAGTCACAAATGTTTATTTGTTGTCAAAGCATAATTGCCACAATTTTTTTAGAGTTTAGCCACGAATTTTTTCGTGCTAAATCCCTTATTTTTGGTAGTGGTAATATGGTTGTTTCAAAATATAGAATTGTATAGTTATATTTAATATCTTGATTTTAAGTAATACAATGAATATTAATGGAGCTTTTATTTTTTTATTTGAAAAAAAAAAAAAAGAGAGAAAAGTTTAATTTTCTCTCATCTCAATCCTTTTATGGTAATACAATTTAGATAGGATCTTTGGACTATAAATTATCAAGTGTTAAATACTTAAAATATATTGGTCAATTTTATCACGGATGTTATTTAGTATTTAATTTAATTTTTATAATCAATTTTAAATATTTAAAAATTATTTATTTTTATATTTTTAAATTAAATATTAATTTTTAATTATTTTTAATAAATTAGATATTATTTTTTAAATATCATAAGAATCACCAAATATATTGCCCAATGCGTTACGCAGCTGATCCTATTTAATATAAATTCTTCTATGCCATTAGTCTGATTCAAAACCAATGATCTCAAAGACTCAAACCGTGTGGGGCAGATGGATGAAAACCCCATCAATATTAAATGAAGAGTATATATATCCGGAAATGTTTGGTAACAAAAGAAAATTAGTCAAGAACAGTTATAATTTGTTTTATTTAATATTCATTAATTGTTGCGATAATTAATGAATGCTAAATAAGGCAAGTTCTGACTTTTTTTTTGTCTTCCTAGCATTATCCATATATATGATCCTCAGTCACCCAAAAAAAATGGATAATGTTAGATAGAAAAAAAAAACAGCTAAAACTTACCTTATTTAGTATTAATTAATTGTCACAACAATTAATAAATATTAAATAAGGTAAATTATGGCTGTTTTTTTCTGATTTTCTTTAGTTACCAAACATTTCCAAAAAAAAAATGATCGTCAAAATATAAGAATATATTTTATGCTTTTTTTTTAATTATCAATAATTTTTAAAATTTTTAATTTTTTTTAAAACTCTATTATAATACTATTTAAATGTGTCCTTAAGATACAAAATAATTTAATCTATATATAAATTGCGTTTACGTATTTTTGTATATATATGTAGAAACCTTGAATTTGGAGAAATTTTAGAGCTAAATTACTTATTTATGACCCTTTACCCTTAGTTATCAGTTAAGAGATTTTTTTTAAGCGTGACTTTAGTTTGGTCAAAATATGTCTGACATCTTTTGAATAAAAGATGCAACGCAAAAGCAAGAGCTTCATTCAGCTGAGATCAATTAAGATATATCCACCAAATTAAGAAAACCAACTATGAAATTGTTGAATTAGGTTAGATTAATTATATGAGATAAGATTGTTATTAGAGGTTAACTTCTCCCCTCTTAGAACTGATCTCAAACTTGACTAACATCACTTTTGAAATGAGTAAGACTCGAGAGCAAAACAATAATAATTATTCAAATTTCTTTTGTATTAAATTTTATTGATATGAAGCTCACACAAAGACAAAGCTGCAGCAGATAGAAGGCAACACTTATTACAGAGTAGAAAACCAATTACTTGAAGCACAAGCGCACACCACACAAACATGCCCAACAGAAAATGAAAATTCCCAACTAGTCTTCTCCGTGTGAAAATGACATATTGTTTAGTCAAACATGTGAAATTATTTAACTATTATTTTCACACGAAAAAAACTGTATAGAAATAATACTAAAAAGAAACTTGTGTATGAAGATTGAGCAAAGTATGTGTTCTAATATTGAGAAGGGTTGGCCAAGGCGTAACCCTCAATAGCCCTGAAGAGACCTTCACCCTTGGCCTTACCCTTCTTCAACTCTTCCTCATCTGGCTTTGCATCTCCTTTGGTGTGGTACTTGAGAGTAAGCTTCCCAATGGATCCTCCGTTGGGTCCTTCAACCAGCTTTGTCTCAAATGTTATCTTCTCCGCCGTGGGAGGCAGAGCCACTCCTCCAACAACGCTGTAGTTGTATGCATAGTTGGCCTCATCTATTGACTCCACCTTGTGCAAGATAAACTTGGTTTCTCCATCTGCATATATATCATCATTATTATTATTACAATTCACAACCCATATTTATTTCATGTACATACTTGTGTTTAGCTTTTAAAAGTTAAAAATATTTTTGAAAATATCTAAAAAAAAATTTTAAATTTAATTTATATTTATCAAAATTAAAAAGTATAATATAATTTTATTTAAATTTAATTTTTATATTAATATCTGTTATAATATTTTTAAATTTTAAAAATTATTTTATTAATATACTTGTTGTTTATATTTATTAAAAATTATTTTTAATTTAATTTTTAAATATAGAAATATACAATTTTTAAAAGTTAATTTTTATAAATTACAAACAACAACAAAGTCTTGTCCCACTAAATAGGGTCGGCTACATGAATCAAACGACGCCATTGTGCTCTGTTATGTATATGTCTACAGATAGACCGAGATCGTTTACATGGAGATCTTAATTTTTATAAATTATTTTAAAAAAATAAAAATTTAAAAAAGTCTATAAAACGAGTACTTTTATTAAAATGTTACTAGTACTTAAAACAAAAGAAAAGTGATCATTTTGACTGAATTAATAGTTACTGACCCTCGACAATGGTGAGTTTCTTGATGGTTCCAGGACCACCGTTTCCCTCAACGATTTCAACACTCTTGACGTCATCAATAATCTTAGGGGTGATGGTATCGGCATCCTTCAGAGCGTTGTAAAGCTTAGCAGGGGGCAGGGTGGAGGTGATTTCATCCTCAAAAGTGAAGACGCCCATGACTGAGTTAAGAAGCTAAGGGAAGGAATGAAAGGAATGAGAAGTAGATAGTAATAAGTGAGGTTAGATTTGTAGTGTGTGGTTGATGAGCAGAGGAGTGGCTTCTATTTATAGGCATATAATGGGGTCAAGGGAATTGCAGATGGAATGGTGTGTATGCGAATTATGAACGTGCTCACTGCTGACTTATTGTTAATAATTCATGCTTCATATAAATTAAAATATAAAATATATATTAAATATAAATTAAATAATATATATATAAATACATAGCAACCGATTTTAATAAGAAGAGTATTAGGAGCCAGCAAATTTTATAATTTGTAACCATCAATTAGCTATTATTGATGTTTTTAATGATGTGAGATTACTCATTTTTCTTTTGTTGGTTAAGTGCTAGCCAAATTTTAATGAGAAAGTTTAGGGGCAGCAACTTTTGTATTTTGTAGCCAACACTTAACCATAAAAAAAAGTGAGTAATATCCCACCATTAGATGTAATCTCACATAATTAAAAATACTATTGATAGTCAATTGATGGTTACAAACCATAAAAATGACTGACCCTTAACACTCCTCTTAATGAAAATATTGGTTCTCTAGACTTTTTCTTTAATATATAAATAGTATTTTTGTTGTTAATTTATTGTGTCTGCCATGTTGGGTATTTTTAATGTTATTTTTTATTTTTTTAGAGTTTGTTAATTTTTATTTTTATTTTTAATATTTTTGTTTTTAAAATCTTTAAAAAAAAATTTAGAAACAGAAAATAGTTATTATTTTTACCTAAAATAATTTAAAAATAAAAAATAAAAATATTAACCAAACATATCTTTAATTTTATTCTAAATACTATTCTACTCATCGGTCAGTGTCACCTTATACCAATTGTGAATTTTATATATATAAAATAGCTAAGCAGATAGATATATTAAAAACTAATTTTTCTTAACTAACAATTACTCAGCAATAAAAGAAAATATAAATAAGGATTAAGATTCGAATTGTTATTAATAAAAAAATGTTGATTGATAGTTGACTAAAAAAATTAATTTTTATAATATTTTTTTAGACACTATACATTATCATTAGAAGTAATTTAATATCAAGCATTATTTTATCCCATTTTCGAAGTTAAGATATTCGGGTGGAAGAATATTATTAGTGGAGACTAATTCAAGCTTTAAATTGTCAAATATTGCAATTGGAAGCAATCAAATTCAACAAAGTTAACATTAAATTGAACACATCACTTTCAAGTTTCAAATAAGGCGTTCTCCTCAGTCGTATTCAATGTTTACCCATATTTGATGCAATAAATAAAGGTGAGTTCTACAGTGTTTTTTACTACCATGTCTAAATTATCTAACTTGCTTTTAAAAATAAAAAATAAAATATTTAAAATAAAAAGTAAAATATTTAAAATTTATTAAATATTATCTATTTGACTTTTTTAATAAATTAGACACAATTTTAAAGACAACATAGAATTCAACATAAATAAATTACTACTGAAGTATATTGAACACACAACCAGAAACAAAATGAATGTAGACATGTAGTGGCATTTAAAGTGGATGAAAATTTCTAGACGCCCTTCTAGAACTCCCAATTTTTCATATTTTGTATATCGTTTTCTTTCTATGCATCGTATACTACACTCTTTTGTTTTTTCTTTAAAGTATAAAGCGTGCCTATCACTAGGAAGGAAAAAGAGAAAAAAAATTATAAACTTGACTTTAATATAAGAAAGAAAAAAAACATACACTTAAGTCTTAAGGTATTTAAAAGAAAAATATTATATTAAATCAATATATATATATCGTTTAAATATTTTTTATATATTTTTTAGGGCAAAAAACCATATTAAGCCACATGCAGAAAAGTTTAACCAAAATACGCCAAACAGAAATTTGTTTTAGCAATAAGCCAAGAGGCATTTTTATATAAATCGAACCAGCATGGTTCGAACTGTATTAACTAGTAATTCGAACCAACATGGTTCGAACTACTACTGAAAAAGTCTGAATAATTCGAACCAGATTGGTTCGAACCAAGAAAGCATGTAATTCGAACCTGGTTGGTTCGAATTATGGGGAGAGAGCTTGGTTGTAGTAATTCGAACCAGGCTGGTTCGAATTACATGCTTTCTTGGTTCGAACCAAACTGGTTCGAACCAAAGAGAGGTTGGTTGTAGTAATTCGAACCGGCTTGGTTCGAATTACATGTATGATGGTTCGAACCAGGTTAGTTCGAATTAGTAGGAATCAGAGCTCTATATAAACGCTGTAAACGTGAATTGCTCTCATTAGAGGACGTAACATGGCTAGTGAGGAGGAGAGTTTTGCTGTTTTGGTACACCACAAAGGATCCATCAAGAGGAAAACTCGGTCCGGAGTGAAGTTCACAGATAAGAATCCTCTCTATATTGTGGTGAATCGAACGACAAGCTATGATGACCTGGTTAGAGCTGTGCTGATGAAACTTGGCCTGGAAGGTGCGAAGCGGATTAAGAAGTTTTTCTATCGCATTCCAGTCACGATCCTGCACGATACGGTGAAGTATGATTGTCTGACGATTGGTAGTGATGAGGACCTCCAAGTCATGTTTCTTTGTCGGAGGCAGTTTCCGGAGGTCCGCACACCAGAGTTGCTGGCAAAGCTGGTTGATGTGGTATCCAGCTCAGGGGGTTCGAACCGGAATACCACCAATGTAGCCACGGCAGCTGGCTCCAGTTCGATGGCTGCTGTGGCCTCTTCCTCCGTACCAGTTTACGAGCCAGCGGCCCAACTTGTCGCCTCTCCGTCATTTGCTGTTGATTTGAATGACGGCGTCCGCGACGAGGTAGGATCCTTTGATGTTCTGGCAAACGCTTTACAGGGCGTTCCACCGGTTGGCGTCGGAGACGGAGAATTGGGTGATCCTGATGAGGACGACGTTGAGCCCGAAACGATTGAGGATGATAGCGGGGACGAGGTTCAAGCGGCTGGGCCTGCATTGGCTGGCGGTGGTTCTAGCTCTGGCACACAGCAGTATCCACCATATTTTTCTTCTCTGGACCTGGACGCCATGACGCATGAGGGTGCGCTAGGTCACCCTGTTGGATTCGGAGCTAGAGATGCGGAAGGAAATGCTGGTCTCACAGAGTTCCAGGTTGGTCAGCAATTCCAGGATAAAGATGAGGCCCTGTTAAGTGTGAAGACTTACAGCATCCGGCGAGGGGTACAGTACAAGGTGGTGGAGTCCGATCACCGCCGGTATGTGGGCAAGTGTTCGGAGTTCGGGAATGGGTGCACATGGTTGATTCGGCTCAGTCTCCGGAAGCGCAAGGGCATTTGGGAGGTCAAACGGTACAATGGCCCTCACACTTGCCTGGCCACATCCATATCAAGTGATCACAGAAGTTTGGATCATTCTGTGATTTCGGCGTTCATTATGCCAATGGTTAGGGCTGACGCATCGGTTAGCATAAAGGTGCTCCTGAACGCCACGGCAGCGCATTTTGGTTTTAGGCCGACTTACAGGAGGGTTTGGATGGCGAAGCAGAAGGCCGTTGGCCTCATCTACGGTGACTGGGATGAGTCATACAGCGAGATACCTAGGTGGGTGTTGGGTGTCCAGCTGACGATGCCTGGTTCTGTTGCGGTCCTTAGAACGAGCCCGGTTCTAGTTGGAGGACAGGTGGACGAGTCTCAAGCTTATTTCCACAGACTTTTCTGGACTTTCCCTCCATGCATCGAGGCATTCCGGCATTGCAAGCCGCTAGTCAGCATTGACGGCACACATCTATATGGTAAGTATGGGGGAACGTTGCTAATTGCGATTGCACAGGACGGGAACTCCAACATTCTACCTGTCGCATTCGCACTAGTAGAGGGTGAGAATGCGGAGTCGTGGACATTCTTTCTCTCGCACCTTCGGCAGCACGTGACCCCGCTTCCCGGTCTGCTGGTTATATCGGATAGGCACAACGGCATCAAGTCTGCGCTTGAGGCCCCGGACGGAGGTTGGTTACCACCTTCTGCGTACCGTGCATTCTGCATACGACACGTAGCGGCCAATTTCGCCCTTACCTTCAAGGGTAAAGACGCTAGGAGGCTTCTCGTGAATGCAGCGTACGCGAAGACTGAGGTTGAGTTTGATTACTGGTTTGATATATTGAGGTCTGAAGACCCGGCGATGTGTGAGTGGGCGAACCGTATTGATTACTCCTTGTGGACGCAGCATCGCGATGAGGGGAGGAGATTCGGTCACATGACGACGAATATCTCCGAGTGTGTAAACTCAATCCTCAAGGGTGTAAGAAATCTTCCTGTAGCATCCCTGGTGAAGGCAACATATGGTAGGCTGGCCGAACTCTTTGTTCGCAAGGGGCGAGAGGCTGAGGCCCAGATGGGCACCGGACAGCAGTTCAGTCAGCATTTGGTGAAGTGTATTGAGGCCAACTTGAAGACGGCCAGGTGCTTCACGGTGACGTTGTATGACCGTGATAACTCCGAGTTCACCGTAGCGGAGACCACTCCGACTGGTACTTTCTCATTGGGTACTTACCGAGTATCGCTTGCCTCCCGGACATGTGACTGCGGGTACTTTCAGGCTCTTCATTTCCCGTGTCAGCATGCACTTGCATGCTGTGCCTACGCACGTGTGAGCTGGAGCTCCTATGTTCATAGCGTCTATCAGATTAGCTCGGTGTTCAATGTCTATCGGATGGGATTCACACCTCCAATCCCGGAGGGCTTCTGGCCACCCTACGATGGACCCACGGTGATTCCGGACCCAAACAGAAGGCGTGCGAGAGAGGGGAGGCCTAGATCCACAAGGATACGGACGAATATGGATGAGGCAGATCCAAACAGGCCAAAACGGTGTGGCCTTTGTCGCCAACCCGGTCACACTAGGCGTAGGTGCCCACAGGTAGTAGGATCGTCTCAGACAGGGCGAAATTAGTTTCCATGATGTTATTGTTAGTGTTATTTACATTTAAGTTGTCTTGTTATATGCATTGCTTGAGCACGAATGTAACTTGTTGAGATTAATTCTTTGAACTTTGGTATTTGTGAGTAGTAATGAATATGTTGTCTTTCATTTGAAGTTATGCTACAGGAATCGTTGATTCTCATTTTAATAACTAAAGGAAAACGTTATACCTTATCATGTTTCATTTAATACAAATAGTCAACGTCCCGGAACACAAGTTACGAACAACATACATAAACACAGCACTACATAACAAGAAAACTACACCTAACTATCATACATGACTGAGATACATAAACACAGGCACCCGCTCACGTAACGGCCATCGACTGGCAAACCCAGCTGGTATGCCACGTCCTGGAGTGTGATCGTGCACTCTCCGAACGGCATATGAAAAGTGTGCGTCTCGGGACGCCATCTCTCAACGAATGCACTGACGAGCGCCTCGTCTAGCCGGAACCACCGGTCGTTCAGCCGTGCAAGATGGTATAGCCCTGCCATCTGCAAGTATGGAACGTATCTATCATCAAGACGCATGCCCTGCTGCCGCCTCATGCTCCTAATGCATCGCTCGGGCTGCGCATGAAAAGAACCCCATACTGAGATATATAACTACACAGGTTTTACAGTAAACCGGTTCACATATACCGGTTCACAGTAAACCGGTCTACGTAAACGGGTTTACATAAAACGGTTTCCATAAACAGGTTTACATTAACCATTTTTCTAAATTAAACAGCATAACATTACATGAAAGATAACTAACTGGAAAACAAACCCTAAACCACACAACTAAACCGCTAGCATATACCACAATTAACGAGACCCATTAACAAGAAACAAATTCAATAAACCGGCTTACTTAAACCACCTACCATTAAACAACTACCATAAACCACATAAAAAAACCGCTTGCGAAAACCGCTAACAAAAACCGCTAACATAAACCACCAACATAAACCACTACCAAAAACCACTGACTTAAACCACTAACAAAAACCACTACCCTAAACCACCACCCTAAACCACTTACATAAACCACTAACTTATACCGCTAGCTTAAACCACTATCATAAACCACCTACATAATCCCCTCACCTAAACCACCTACATAAACCACTAACATAAATTCCCGTCTAACCAAGATACAAAACCACTAAGGCACAACTAACGCTTGAATCAAAAAAAATTTCCGTACTAACCTCGTCGTTGATGACCCCGGCTATATGAGCGACTCCGTCCAACCGATATAACCGTGCCGGATCGTCCCCCATCAGCAGAGTAGTCCGTTCAGGTCTTTCTCGGAGAGAATCTGGGTCGTTTTCTCTGAGATTTTGTGGGGTAGGGGGGAGGGATAATGGTTCGAATGAGGGTGATTCGAACTCCTTATATAGTCGAATCACACATAATTCGAACCAGCCTGGTTCGAATTATGAAGGAGTGCATTAGGAGTAATTCGAACCAACCTGGTTCGAATTACATGGACTCGAATACAAAGCATAATTCGAACCACCCTGGTTCGAATTATGCATGAGAGAAGTTCGAACCTTATTGGTTCGAATTATGTGTTGGAGAAGTTCGAACCATCTTGGTTCGAATTATTCAAAAACGTGGAACACTAAATCGAACCATCTTGGTTCGAATTATGAAGGAGTGCAATTCGAACCAGCTTAGTTCGAATTGTATTAAAATACATTTTGGCTCATTGCTGAAACGAAATTGGATTTGGCGCATTTTGGTTATAAGTTTCTTGCTCTGGCTCAATATGGTTTTTTTGCCTATTTTTTATTTCAGCATATAATTTATACATATAACTAATCATTTGGTAGATAATTTTTATATATAAATAACATGGTCGATAAAAAAGATATTACAAAAGTAATTTCACTTAATTTCTCTTCTTGTAAATGAGATGTAACAAATTCTATGGTATGCTACCAACTTTTGTCGTTGCTCATAGCCTCATATACTATAGTTTCTTAATTCTTAGGTGTTTTTGGAGCAAATTTAATATTTGTTATATTCTTGTGTTGATGATCCTACTAAGGTATCTTTTGACTTCAAAGAAGTTAGGCTTATTCTTTTTTTTTTTTCTGGGTATGAAGTATACTTCAACTTCTAGAAAACACAAGAAGATGGGTATCTGTAAAAAAAAATATTTCAATATTCAAGTCAGTAATAAGATGATGAATATCTTCTTATGAGGTATAACAAAATAAAATTAATTAAGAACGTTCCTCCTGAAACATTCTGTTATTGATCTAGAAATGAATGATCATAATGAAGGCGATGAACCTTTCACCTGTTTCCGACTTATAGTATTGCTATATCAATACGGTGGGCTAATTAATTTTCAAGTTAAATTTAACTGCCACTAAAAAGTATATATTAACCATGGTTTAGGATATATTGGTATAGTAAATTAAGTTTCAAATAAATATTATGATATACCCGTTATGGATCGTCTATACGCTATAACTCTGACAAACATTACAAATCAGCGATTAATATTGATACCGCATTAATCGTAGTAGATTGCGAGAACCGAATCGGTCAATGAATTAATAAAATTATTGGCTTAATGATTTCAGTAGTCTAACCAAAATTTAATTGAAATTTAACTGGTTTAATTAAATATAAAATAAAAATATTAAAAATTTAATATATAATTTTAAATATTTAAATTAAATAATTTTTAAACTAATAAAATTTAAAATTTTATAATTTTACATAATTAAAAGTTCACAAACAACTTTAAACATAAAAATTTATAACTAAAAAAAAATCAAAATATACATAAATAACAAACATATAATGTTATACCACCAAAAAAAATATTAACAAACAATTTTTTAACTAATTAAGGTTAATATTTTGTTAACATTTTCAACCAATCCTTCTAAAGAATGCCTTTGGAATTTGTGAACAGCATTTTCTTATGGTTATTGATCACTTTGTGATTGTTTTTTTTTTTAACATAAATTAAATGACTATCAACAAAATTAACTCAAACAAATCAACTTAACAAAAAATATTTAAAAGAATCATTCAATTCAACCACTGCTTCAAAAAAATCAGCAACTCAAAATAAGCTAATATTTAGCAGAATCATTCAAATCAACTATTATTTTAAAAAATTAGCAACTCAAAAATCAACAACTCAAAAAATCAGTAAATTGAAGCAGCTCAAACAACTTTTAAGAACTATTTTAATTATAAATAACTTTTTAAATGTTAAGTGACACGTCAACCAATCATTTGGTGACACGTGACACTTAACATAACATGCCATCATGTCACGTGACACATCATTATCTAACTAACGGAAGGACTAATTTGACTTACGTTTTATCTTTCAAAGATTAATATAATTAAAATAATTATTTGAGGACTAATTTAAAAAATTAGTGATCTTTTAGAGACGAATTTGACTATTAATCCAAAAATATTTAGTAACAAAAAAATAATTAAAATAAAACAAGTTCTGATTTTTTTTTTAGGTTTAATTACTCTGTTGGTCCCTATAGTTTCACCAAATTTTTAATTAGGTCCCTATACTTTTTTTCCATTCAATTGGGTCCCTACACTGCTTTTAATTTTGTAATTACGTCCTTTTCATGTTAAAAATGTTAAAATTAACATAATATTTTTACCAGAATGCATGGGGTCAAAGATTTAATTAAGTTTTTAATTATAAATACCTTCAATTTGCGAATAAATATTCAGTTAACTCTAATATTTTTTACACTAGGAAGGACTTAATTACAAAATTATAGTAGTGTAGGGATCCAATTGAAAGGAAAAAAAGTATAGAGACCTAATTAAAAATTTGGTGAAACTATAGGGACCAACAGAGTAATTAAACCTTTTTTTTATCACCCTAACATTTCATTCTTAAAAATAATTCATGAATCACATATTAATTTGAGTGTTAGAATATCTTTTGCAATATTCATCCTCCTTCCTTATTCTTTAGCAACCAAAGTAGTATTACTCATTAAAGACCGAAAGACAATCATTTGGAGACAAACTATATCAAGATCATGTCATACAAGAACATACTATATTCCGATCCTAAAATCATTTTGTTTTTATTTCATCATTCTTTTATAAAAATATTAAATATTCATTCAAATTAATTAACTCTTTTTTTTTTTCCTTATGTATGTTCTTTTCTTACATATGCTCATTCTTTTTCTAAAAAAAGGGTAATTTGGTTTCATGCACAATTGTTACGAACCTTGAAATTTAAAGTAATTTAAAGATAATATCAATATATAATTTTTAATAATTTTAATAGTGTCATATATACATTAAAAGTTATTTACCAAATCAATCATATATATAAAAGACATGTTAAAATATAAAAATATATTAAAAATGAGTATAAAAATATATATATTTATATATAAATATATAATAATTAATTTAATAGTTAATTTTTTGTATGTATATAATATTTTATATTAATTTATTACAAAAAAATCAAATGGACAAATATTATTGTTCTAGAATATTTCTCTAACTCATTATTATTAAGAACCGAATTTAACAGTATGTAAAAAATCCAATTTTGATTATTATCTCAGATTCCAAGAATTCCATAAAAGATGTTACGAAGATTGTTACGGCCTGGCCCAAACCCTCTACTGGTTTGGGCCGACCCGAGCTTCACCCGATCCGGACGGTCGGAGGTAGGGCGCTCCATCGCCGACCCGGACACGCGTCCGTGACAGCTCACCCATGGCTGTGAAGGAAACGTCTCGGGAATAGTGGGCCTGCCTTCACAGGGTCCACCTCTGACAATATATAAGGGGAAGATTGGCTCTTCCTCCGAGGTACGTCACATATTACATCACTCTTTTCGCCTGCACATTTACTGACAAGAGCGTCGGAGTGTCTTTGCAGGTGGCACTCCCTCTTTACACGAAGAGCTCAGGACCTCGCACCCCTTGACCGGCAGTCCGCGACTTGACGAGCCCCTACCATCACCCCGGATTACAACCCGAACCGTTCGGCCACCGACTTACCGAACATTGGCGCCGTCTGTGGGGACTTGTCCATGGACTTCGTGCTGGTCGAAACGGAGACAGGCCACGAGGCCATACCCGGAGGCGATGCCGCCGAGACGGGAACCCGACAACATCCGAGATCACCCCCGAGGGATGCAACCCAAGCACATGAGAGACGCCCCTTTGGGGGACCGGAGATAACCACGCCAGAATAATGCAAGAACTACGCCATAGAATGCAAGACCTGGAGCGTCGGCTAGCAGATAGGGAACGCGACCAACACACCCCAGAGCAGAGCCACTCCCGCTCTCGCTCCAGGAGTCGCTCCAGACGCACGCCTAGCCCCCAAGCTGAATCCGAAAGCACCGGGGGGAGAGGGCGCGCGAGAAGACGTCGTGACCCCGTCATCTACGCCAGACGTGAGGGGCGGCGTACCGGGAACCGCGGAGATGAGGACACTCGTCGGGAATGCGACGAGGGAAGAACGACGGGAACACGGGGACCCGTAATAATGGGAGCGACCCCATTCCACCGCTCCATACTCGAAGCCCGGCTGCCAAAACATTTTGACAAGCCAACGGATATGAGGTATGATGGAACGCAAGACCCCCTGGAACACCTAACGGCCTTCGAGGCCAGGATGAACTTAGAAGGAGTGGGAGATGAGGTAAGGTGTCGCGCCTTCCCGGTCACCCTGGTGGGACCTGCAATACGGTGGTTCAACAACCTCCCGCAGGGCTCGGTGACCCAATTCTCCGACATCAGCCATGCCTTCCTGGCTCAGTTCACAACCAGGATCGCCAAAGCCAAGCACCCAATCAATTTGCTAGGGGTGACCCAAAGAGCCGGGGAGCCGACCAAAAAATACTTGGATCGTTTCAACGACGAGTGCTTGGAAATTGACGGGTTGACGGACTCGGTGGCGAATTTGTGTTTGACGAATGGGCTCCTGAATGAGGACTTCAGGAAGCACTTTACCACAAAGCCAGTCTGTACAATGCAAGAGATCCAGTGCGTGGCTAAGGAGTATATCAACGACGAGGAAGTCAGCCGGGTCGTGGCTGCCAATAAACGACAACCCCCCTACAACCAAACCCGGCACTACGATGGTGGAGAAAAACAGAAGAAACATGTCAGGGACGGCGGTCCGAGCAAGGCGCCAAAGCCATTTTCCCGAGTCGGGAAATTCACCAACTATACCCCCCTCACGGCTCCGATCACGGAAGTTTACCAACAGATAGCCGAGAAAGGGATACTATCGAGGCCCCGACCTCTGAAGGACAGGACGGGGGGAAACAAGAGCCTTTACTGCGAATATCACAAGGGATACGGGCACAAGACCCAAGACTGCTTCGATCTAAAGGATGCCCTGGAGCAAGCAATCAGGGATGGAAAGCTCGTCGACTTCTCCCACCTCATAAGGGAACCGAGGAGACGGAATCGGGATCAAGATAGCGAGGACAGGTCTCGGGCGACAAGACGACGTCAAGAACCCGAGGGGGACGACCACGGTCTCACGGTGGTGAACGTAATAACAGCGAGGGATTCCGCCCCGAGGTCAAAATTGGCGCAGAAAAAAGACGCCAAGATCATGGCGGTCTCCTCCTCACCCGCTAGAAGTTCCCGGGGACTCCCATCAATCTCTTTCGGCCCCGAGGACCAATGGTTCGATGAGGTACCGGAAAGTCCCCCCATGGTTATCACGGCCAGAGTCGGAATCGGACTCGTCAAACGGATCCTAGTGGACACGGGGGCGAACTCGAACATCATGTTTCGCAACGTCTTCGACGCCTTGGGACTGCGTGATATCGACCTGGCGACCCACCAGCACGGTGTGGTAGGGTTGGGTGATTACTTCATCAAGCCAGATGGGATCATCTCACTACCGACCTCCCTTGGAAAAGGACAGAGGCGAAGGACGGTAATGGCCGATTTTGTTGTCTTACGAGATTCCACTGCTTACAATATCATCCTGGGGAGAAAAACCATAAATGACCTTGGGGCAGCGATTAGCACAAAACTGCTCGTAATGAAGTTTGTTACTGATGACGGATCCGTAGGATCCATCAGAGGAGACTTGGAAACGGCAGTCGCTTGCGACCACGCCAGCCTCTCTCTTAGGAAAAAATCCAAAGAAGCATCCGGGGTTTTCCTTGCCGACCTGGATGCCAGGATAGATGACAAGCCCAGACCTGAGCCAGAAGGGGACTTGGAGAAATTTAGGGTCGGCGATGGGGACGAGAAGTTCACGTTCATAAACAGAAACCTCCCCCACGAATTAAAAGAACCTTTGATGGAGATGATCAGAGCCAATGCCGACCTCTTCGCCTGGACACCAGCCGATATGCCAGGGATAGATCCCCAGCTCATGTCACACCATCTGGCCGTCAAGCCGGAGGCCAAGCCAGTGGCTCAGAGGAGGAGAAAGATGTCACAGGAAAGGGCAGAGGAGGTGCCAGGCAGACGGCCAGCCTACTCGAAGCAGGGTTCATCCGAGAACTGGACTACTCGACTTAGCTGTCGAACGTGGTTTTGGTGAAAAAACACAGTGGGAGGTGGAGAATATGTGTAGACTATTCCGACCTCAACAAGGCATTCCTAAAGACTGCTATCCCCTACCCAACATTGACGCACTCGTCGACGCAGCGGCGGGGTACCAGTATCTGAGCTTCATGGACGCATACTCTGGGTACAATCAGATACCGATGCACCGACCTGACGAGGACAAAACGGCGTTCATAACGCCAGGAGGGATCTATTGTTACAAGGTGATGCCGTTTAGTCTGAAAAACACCGGCGCCACATACTGGAGACTGATAAACAAGATATTCAATGAGCTCATAGGCAAGACAGTAGAAGTCTACGTGGACGACATCCTCGCAAAAACTGCACGGCCTGACGATCTCCTGAGCGACTTGGGGAGCGTGTTCGCCTCCCTTCGACAACACGGCATGAGGCTCAACCCGCTCAAATGCGCCTTCGCAATGGAGGCCGAGAAGTTTCTGGGATTCATGATCACCCAAAGAGGAGTAGAGGCCAATCCTGAGAAGTTCCAAGTGATCCTCCAGATGAAGAGCCTGGGTTGCATCAAAGACGTCCAACGGCTGGCGGGAAGGCTGATGGCGTTATCCCACTTCCTCGGCGCATCGGCAGCGAAAGCCCTGCCCTTCTTCAATCTGATGAAAAAGGGGATAGCATTCGAATGGACCCCATCCTGTGAGGAAGCATTCAACCACTTCAAGGAAATCCTAGCAACGCCTCCGGTGCTCGGAAAGCCCAAGGCCGGAGAGCCACTCTACCTCTACCTAGCAGTAACAGAGGAAGCACTTGCAGCAGTGCTCGTAAGAGAAGAAGGGAAAGCTCAGCAACCGATTTACTTCGTAAGCAGGGCCCTACAAGGAGCAGAGCTGAGGTACAGCAAACTGGAAAAACTGGCGCTGACACTCCTAACCTCCTCTCGAAGGTTGAGGCAGTACTTCCAGAGTCACCGTGTAGTCGTCAGAACGGATCAAGCGATTCGCCAAGTACTCCAAAAACCTGATTTGGCCGGCAGGATGATGACCTGGGCCATCGAGCTCTCCCAATATGACTTGCAGTATGAGCCCCGGCATGCGATTAAGGCACAGGCAATGGCAGATTTCTTGGTGGAGGTGATCGGTGATCCCCCCGAGGAAAAGAGCACACGGTGGAGGCTCCACGTAGACGGGGCCTCCAACCAGACATCCGGGGGAGCCGGGGTCATCTTAGAAAGCCCGGCGGGGGTCATTTACGAGCAATCGACCAAGTTCGATTTTCCTGTGTCGAACAATCAAGCGGAATACGAAGCCCTCTTAGGTGGACTAACGTTAGCTCGGGAGGTCGGGGCAGCAAGGATGGAGGTATGCAGTGACTCACAAGTCGTCACCTCACAGGTAAACGGAAGCTATCAAGCCAGGGACCCCCTTCTACAAAAATATTTGGAAAAGGTGAGAGAATTGACAAGAGAGTTCCAAGAGGTCACGGTCCAACACGTTCCAAGAGAAAGGAACACACGGGCAGACCTCCTGTCCAAACTGGCAAGCACGAAGCCAGGAGCGGGTAACCGGTCTCTCATCCAGGGCATGGTGAAAGAACCAACCGTCGCCCTCCATTTGACGGAGTCAAGCCTCTCCTGGTTGGAACCCATCACGAACTTCCTGGAACTTGGAAAGTTACCTGACGATGAGAAGACGGCCAAAACATTGAGAAGGGAGGCAGCCAGATATGCAATCATACAAGGGCAACTGTTCAGAAAGGGGCTCAGCCAACCCCTGTTGAAGTGCTTACATCCCGACCAGACGGACTATGTAGTTAGAGAAGTCCACGAGGGATGCTGCGGCCACCACATCGGGGGCAAGGCCCTGGCGAGGAAGCTCATCCGAGCCGGATATTACTGGCCATCAATGATGAAAGACTCCAGGGAATTTGTTAGAAAGTGCGTAAAGTGTCAACAACACGCCAACTTCCACAAAGCGCCGGCCTCCGAGCTGAGCCTGCTGACGTCTACACGACCTTTCGCTCAATGGGGAGTTGACCTTTTAGGACCTTTCCCGGTTGGCCCAGGACAAGTCAAATATCTGATAGTCGCCATCGACTACTACACCAAGTGGATAGAAGCCGAGCCATTGGCCAGCATATCTTCTTCCAATTGCAGGAAGTTCATGTGGAGACAGGTGATAACCCGTTTCAGTATCCCGGAGGTCGTCATATCGGATAATGGGACGCAATTCACTGACAAGAAGTTCACGGAGTTTCTCACCGGCCTAGGGATAAAATAGAAATTCTCCTCGGTGGAACATCCCCAGACAAACGGGCAAGTGGAGGCCGCAAACAAAGTCGTCCTACTCGGCCTCAAGAAGCGCTTAGACAACAAAAAAGGCGCATGGGCCGAGGAACTCGCGTCGGTCCTCTGGTCCTACCGAACAACCGAACAAAGCTTTACGGGGGAACCCCTTTTCGCCTAACATACGGGGTCGACGCAGTGATACCCGTCGAAATCGGCGAACCGAGCCCACGGCTACTACTTGCAGGAGTAGACGAAGCGGTAGAAAAGGACCTGGTGGAAGAGACCAGAGAGATGGCCCACTTGTCAGAAACGGCATTAAAACAAAGAATAGCTCTACGCTACAACACTAAAGTCCTCAGGAGGGATTTTGAGAAAAGAGACCTCGTCCTACGACGCAACGACATCGGTTTACCGACTCTAGGAGAAGGAAAACTCGCGGCAAATTGGGAAGGCCCCTACAGAATCAAAGAAGTGCTCGGCAAAGGTGCCTACAAGCTGGAAAGACTCGATGGTAGGGAGATCCCGAGAACTTGGAACGCAGGTAACCTGAGGAGATTCTACTCGTAGCTTGGGCTTACCGACCAAGCGGCCTGATAAGCTGGGTAGAGTTTTGCCTTAATCAAATGATAATTCCCAATTATTTACTTTTATCAAATGCCCATTGTGTTCATAGACTTGTCTAGCTAACGACTAATTCTTACTTGTCCAAATTCTTCCATTTTTTATCTCCCGATGCGTAATTCACGAAATCGCACTCGTAAACGGCAACCCGGGACTGATCACCCCGGGAAGTCAACAGAACCATGGCCATATCAAGCGGCTTTGTAAATAAAACCACAACGGTTCTAATCGGGTTACCAACGCAAATGGCAAAACGGGCACAAGCAATAAGCCCGCCCCAAAAGGCGGTAACAAAAACAAAAACGCCAAACAAGATAAACAACAATAACGACAAGACGACCAAGCGACCAACTAAACATAAAGTAACAAGTTCACAACGAAATGTTCAACAAACCCACAACAACCCAAAGTTACAAGAAATCACTTTCTAGGCATATCGACAATCTTGCCGTCCTGGATCATCTTGAAGACACCAATAGCCGATGTGTCGAAATCAGGAGCCACGATCTTCACCTGGGCCTTCAGGGTGTCCTCAGTCATGGAGATCGCGTTCTTCCCTTGCTCTTTGGTTGCTTTCAGCTTCTTCCTGAGCTCCTCGACCTCGGCTTTAGCGGCTTTAACCGACGAAATGGCTTGGTCACGCTCCTGCTCCAAGACCGCCACCCGACCCTGAGCGGCATTCAGCTGGCTCTCCAGGGTCATCTCCCGCTCGGCTAAACGGGCCACCGTCTCGTCGGAAGCCTTCAATTTCTCCTCGGCAGATGTCGTTTTTTCCTCAGAAGCCTTGAGCTTCTCCCCCATCTCGGACAACTGGCTCTGGAGCAGCTCAACTTGCACCTTGAAATCATTGTTTGCCTTGCTAGAGGATTCGAGCTTCCTCCGGAGAGCCTGCATTCCCGACAACTCGAACTCAGCCTTTCGAGCTATCACGGCCCCCCGGAGTAAAGTCCGGTACATCCATCTCGCCTGTCCAGCCAGGTCGGTTCCATGAAAATGCTCCTCCGTCCCAGGGATCAGCTGCGAGTCAATAAACTTTGTAGCATCAAAATTTCTTTCCATAATGGTAAGAGTCCCTTCCGGGCTCGCAGACGCCCTCCGCCTCTTAGGGGTGTGGATGAGTTCCACATCATCATCTTCCTGATGGGTAGAGGACGAATGCCCGCCAACGACCACCTCGGGAAGGGGGGAAGCCTGCGCCCCTTCTGGGTTCTTATCCGACATACCGGTATACTGGGGAGAGGGCACAGCCTGATCCTCTTTCTCCCCGGAAGGCCCCTCCGACTTTTCGGCATCTTTCTTTTCAGCCTTCTCTTCATCACTGTCCTCGAAGAAGGTCTTCATCAAATTTTCAAGCCCCGTTACTGATGCAGACATCTCCACTACAGCAAACAGACAAACACATCAGTCGCTAGATCAGGTAAAACAAGCAATGATAAACAGTACAAGCACAAAACAAAACGACTCACGGATATAGCTCCTGGCGGCCTCCCGTTCACCCATAAGGAGATGGGGGTTCACAGGGTTCTTCCCAAAGAGAGCAAACAACACATAAGCTATCTTCTTATTTACAGGGGACATCCCTTTGTACGTAACCTTAATAAAAGAATTGGACCCCGCCCCAAAACTCTAATAAGTTGGGATGAGGCGCTCCCCCTCTAACGATAACCAAAAGGGATGGCGACCTTTAGCGGGGCGAACTTTAAAGAATTTGTCTTTGAACCCATGGTAAGAGTCCTCGAACAGACCAAATATCCTCCGTCCTTGGGCAGACCGGAAAGAAAGGAACCCTTTTCTCGCCTTCCCTTGTTTGGAGGGGTTGGTAAGGTTGAAGAAAAAGAGGAAGACATCCACTGACGCTGGCAGCTCGAGATACTCACAGACCATCTCGAAACAGCGGATAGAAGGCCAGCTGTTCGGATGGAGCTGCGACGACGACACGGATATCCGATTGAGGAGCGACATCTGAAAGTCAGAGAAGGGTAGGCGAACGCCGACCTGGGTGAACATGGCCTTGTAAAACCAGATCCAGTCGGCGACTCGGGGAGAACGGAGGTTGATTTCATACAACCGCTCGTTGGGGGCAGGAATGAAGGTCTCATAGTTGGTCTCCTCGTCTGTCCCCCCACATAAGTACCCGGCTTGCCGGAATTCCGTCAGCTCTTCCAGATCCATCTGGTTAGGCGAGTCCTTTATGTCTGAGGTCACCCAGGCGTAGGGGTCGTAGTTTGCACCCGAGGTAGAAGTCCGGGAGACGACGCGAGGCATACCTACAGTGGTGGTACCACTCCATTAGTCTATGAGGTCGGGAGCCCGGATAAAACCCAGAAACCATGTTTACCCCACTCAACAGTTAAGATCAAGCATGGCCAAAGCTACATCTATTCCACAAGTCATCTAAAAACCTACCCTGGAATGGTACCCCTCCCCTAACATATCTACCTAGCATCGAAAGGCTACATAACAACAGAATCCAAGCAAAACAGCAAGGACACTAAGCAGATACAGAAAACACGCAATAAACAGAGCAGAAAAGAGAGGAGCCGGAGGATTACCTGAATTTGTTGAAACTGGAGGAATGAGAGGAAAATGCTCAAAGAAAACTGCAACAACACGCTGGAATTCCCAAAGGAAGAGGGAGGAGACAGCAAAGGAATGGAAGAGACGAAAGCGTAAAAAGAGAAAAAAGTGGGAGGTTAACTATTTAAAACTGCCTCCCAGGAAGCGCGAAAGACTGAGGGCAAAATAATCTTTGCGCATGGGGTTTCCCAACCCATTATGAGCATTCAATGCTCAGCACGGAGAACGAAGCGATGAACGGTTACCTCAATAACCAAAAGACACGCGCGCAGGGGGGAACGTCCCCCCCCCCCCACGGGCGGCCGATCTGGCGACAACGTGTGGAGAAAGAAAAAATGTGCCGCGAATAGTCCTCACGACTACCACTGGCGCGTGGGGGCACTGTTACGGCCTGGCCCAAACCCTCTGCTGGTTTGGGCCGACCCGAGCTCCACCCGACCCGGACGGTCGGGGGTAGGACGCTCCATCGCCGACCCGGACACGCGTCCGTGACAGCTCACCCATGGCTGTGAAGGAAACGTCTCGGGAATAGTGGGCCTGCCTTCACAGGGCCCACCTCTGACAATATATAAGGGGAAGATTGGCTCTTCCCCCGAGGTACGTCACATATCACATCACCCTTTCCGCCTGCACATTTACTGACAAGAGCGTCGTAGTGTCTTTGCAGGTGGCACTCCCCCTTTACACGAAAAGCTCGGGACCTCGCACCCTTTGACCGGCAGTCCGCGACTTGACAAGCCCCTACCATCACCCCGGATTACAACCCGAACCGTTCGGCCACCGACTTACCGAACAAAGATAATAGTAATTTATATCATCAATTGATATAATACCTAATAATAATTCATTCTATGAGTTTAATAGTTATATTATAACCATTAATTACTTCTTAAAAGAGGATGTTATAATATCCTATATATGTGCTCAAGAAAATATGACTTACATATAATATCATAATAAAGTATCAAATAACTCATGAGAAGAGTAATTTATCTTTTTGGATGAACTAAATTTAAAAGATATTTCATAATTTTGAAATGACATAAAGAAAAAAGCTCAAAATATCACAATCTTATAATATATATGCATTATTTTAAATATGTGCACTTAAGTATGATCTCTAATTTAATACTTCTTGCAATCCAAGTTAATTATTTGAGCGTCAAAATCTTTGCAGATACACTCTATATTGAAAATGACGAATTCAAAATATTAAGAATTCGAAATAAAAGAATAATTATAACATATCATGTCTTTAATCTACTTTCTATAATTTTACTCATACAATTTTTAAGTTTAAAAGAATAAAAATACCACTTCTGAACAATTATATATAAATAAAGATGGTTGAAGTGATAAATAAAAAGTAACTGAAATAACCATATATACATTGAGTCACAAATAATAACTAATGCCAAGACTAGTAGATTTTTGGATTTGGCATTTTTTTTAATTCAACGTTTATGGACCACTTTAATTTAAGGTGAATGCTATGGTGCTTTTGAAATTGTGCCTAACTTACCAAAAAGACAAATAGATAATATTTAATAAATTTTAAATATTTTATTTTTTACTTTAAACATTTTATTTTTTACTTTTAAAAACAAATTAGACAATTTAAATACCATAATAAAAAACACCATAAAATTTACCTTAATTTAATATTTCAATTTAATAGAAAAAATATCAGAAAATTGATCGGATCATCATCATTGTTATTTGTACCTTTTATTAAGGTTACGAGTTTATGAGATTTTGAGATCCTAATTTTGATTGTGCTGACATCAAATTAAAAGAATAACTTACAAAGACATTCTCATATTTAAGTTAATAGTGTTTTTAGTGTAATTGTAGTGAATTATGTCATATCTCATGAGTTTTTCTTTTTTTTTTTTTGTACACTACTGTACCTCTCTGATGTAACCGTTAGGCATTTACGTACTACCTTAAATGTGTTTTGTTATGGACTACCAAGTCCAAACCAAGAAGTCGTCGGATCGGGGCACTGCCCCACTCAGGCCCAAACCTTCAGCGAAAGAGTTCCACGGGTTGGTCCCCCACACCCGACCCAAGGTCCGACCGACTTACCACCCAAAGCGTGCTATCGCTCGGGTCGGTGTCCTCAAAGTCAGTACCCGGCATCCCGACCCAAAGTCCGGGATGACCCGCTTACGTGGAAAGCGACAGCTCACAACTCCTCTATCAATGGGCTTGACCATAGATAGGCCCACCCAACATAGTATATAAGGGGAGAGGACAGCCCCTCCCCCCGAGGTACGTCACTTTCTTACCTAATACAGCCATCTTCTGGTACGAACTCTGATTTGGTCGTCGGAGTGTCCTTGCAGGTGGCCACCCCCTCGCTCCGTTCAGCCTCCAGCGTCAGCACACTTTGATTCTCGCTCTACGTCAGCTAGGGGTGTTCAGATCCAAACCACTCCAAAAAAATCGCAAAACCGGACCGATCCAAACCAAAAACCGAATTAAACCGTTCTATTTTAGATATTTTTTGGATTTTGGATTGGTTTTATTGCGGTTCGGTTCGGTTTGCGGTTTTATTCTGCAAAACCAAATCGAACCAAACCGAACCGCATATATTACAAATAATAATAATAATAATAATAATAATAATAATAATAATAATAATAATAATAATAATAATAATAATAATAATAATAATAATAATAATACCCTTACTTACCGTAGCACACTAGCGCCGCTTCCCCAAATGGCCAAATGTTTGAAACCCTACTCTAAAGAAAGAAACCCCTCTGCCCTCTCTCACTCTCTTAGTCTTCGTTCTTCACTCTCACCATCACAGCATCACTCACTCTTACCATCATAGCATCACTCACTCTCACTGACACACGCCGACTCCGTCCGCCGCTCCTTTTCTGAATGATGCCCTTCGTCGCCTCCTCTTCTTAGTGACGCCGCTGTTGCCTCCTCCCCTCGGTGGTGCCGCTGCTGCCTCTTCTTCAAGGTATATTTTTACTTGCTTTTGTTTATTTTGTTTTGTTCTGTTGTTTTAAGATTTTGTTTAATTTTAATTTTTATTTGTTAATCTGTGTTAAACTGTTGAAGTCTTCAAGGTATATTTTTACTTGCTTTTGTTTGTTTTGTTTTGTTATGTTATTTTAAGATTTTGTTTAATTTTAATTTTTATTGTTAATCTGTGTTAAACTGTGTTAAATTGTTCAAGCCTTCAAGATATATTTTTACTTGCTTTTGTTTGTTTTGTTTTGTTCTGTTGTTTTAAAATTTTGTTTAATTTTAATTTTTACTTGTTAAACTGTGTTAAACTGTTTAAGGTATATTTTGATTTGTGCAAAAAATTGATTTCGAGCCAATTCATTGCCAATTGACCTTGAGGAGTCTTTTGAAGAATTTGAAAAACTTGAGAAAGGTAATGTTCTTTAATATTATGTTTTATTTTATCTTCACATAGTGATTAACTTTACTATTTGATAATATGTTTAACTTACTAATATTTATTTTATTACATTTTATTGTAGAACTTGAGTCAATTCCTCAACTAATAGATGAAGAAGACTCTGGTGATGAATCTGATTAGTGATCAGTGCTTCAGCTTTCAGTTTGGAGTTTTTTAAGTTATGTTTTTATTAAGACTTTGCTATGTTATTTAATTGTGTTGTTGAGACTTGTTTAGTTGTTTTGATGCTGAAGAATTATTATTTTATCAAGACTTGTTGAATATGTTGGATTGTTGGACAATTGGACATGTTGGTTTATAATATTTTATGGAATTTTTGTTTTATTATTACATTGGATTGTGTTTTATTATTACGATGGATTGTTGGACAGGTTATATAACGTTATAAATCAAGTTATTATTTTGTATTTAAAAAACTGCGGATCCAAACCGATCCAAACCGCTTGTAATCGGATCGGATCGGAGCGGATTTTCAAAAAATGTTCATCCAATCCAAACCGCACCACACTTAAATTAAGCGTTCGGATCAGATGACTTTTTCCTTCAAAACCGAACCAAACCACACCGCGAACACCCCTAACGTCTGCCCGGAGTCTCTCCCTCTCTCCTACTAATCACCACCCGACTACTCGAGAACGCCAGGTAACGAACATTGGCGCCGTCTGTGGGGAACCCGACGCATACATGGAGCGACCCATCACTTCAGAAGAGCTCCGCGAGGGAGGCGGGGCCCGTTTGAGCAGGGCCAGTTCGACAACCCGCGCCGCCGACCAATCGAGATCCTCCATTCAACCTCACCAACAAATGTACACCAAGACCCCCGAAAGGCACCCCTTAGGGGGAACAGGAGCCGACAGCGCCAGGATAATGCAAGAACTCAGGCATAGAGTACAAAACCTTGAGCGGGAGGTGGCGGCGAGGGACCGATCCCACGAAGACGCCAGCCATTTACACGGCGACGTCAGCCGGTCCCGCACCCGCACCCGATCCCCCCCGAGTACACGACAGCGAAGGAAGAAGCCTAACAAGGCAAGAAGAGGTGCACACGCAAGAAACTTCCCAACCCACTCAAGGTAAGTTGATAAGCCGCAAGGAATCCCCAAAAAGGAAACCCAGGAGACAAGACCCCATCATCATGGGAGCCACTCCCTTTCACCCCTCAATCCTCAAGGTCCGGCTCCCGAGAAACTTCGACAAGCCGACGAACATGAGGTACGACGGGACCAAGGACCCCCAGGAACACATCACAGTTTCTGAAGCAAGAATGAACCTGGAGGGGGTAGACGACGCGGTCAGATGTCGGGCATTCCCCGTGAAGTTGGCCGGTCCAGCAATCCGATGGTTTAACATCCTCCTACAAGAGTCCATCACAGCTTTTGCAGATGTAGGACGAAGTTTTCTAGCTCGGTTCACGACACGCATAGCCAAGGCAAAGCACCCAATCAACTTACTGGGGGTTACCCAAAAACCCGGCGAACCGACCAGGAAGTTCCTAGACAGGTTCAACGACGAGTGTTTAGATATCGACGGCCTCACGGACTCAGTCACTAGTCTATGCCTAACAAACGGCCTGCTAAACGAAGACTTTAGGAAGCACCTCACAACCAAACTTGTATGGACCATGCAGAAAATTCAGAGCGTGGCCAAGGAATACATTAATGATGAAGAGGTCAGTCAGGTTGTAGCAGCCAATAAACAGCAGCTCCCTAGCTCGTCAGCTCGGCAGGCCCCTCACGTTGACAGGTACAAAGAAGCTCCCAGGGACGGCTCCCTAAACTAGCCACCCAAACAACCATGGGTAGGAAGGTTCACGAACTACACGCCACTTACGGCGCCCATAGTAGAAGTCTACCAATAAATTGAAGACAAAGGAATCATGTCCAGACCTAGGCCGTTGAAGGAGAGAACGGGAGGCAACAAGAACCTTTACTGTGATTATCACAAGGGGTTTGGCCACAAAACCCAAGACTGTTTCGACCTTAAAGATGTCCTGGAACAAGCCATCAGAGAAGGAAAGCTGAGCAAATTCTCCCGACTCATTAGAGAACCGAAGAGGCAGGAAAGGGAGCGCTCCGAGAAAGATCGGAGCCGGACTGTCAAACCAAGACAAGAACCCACGGGGGATGCCAGTAACCCCCTAACCTTCGTGGTCAACATAGTGGTTGGGCGCGACAGCCCCCCTAAATCCAAGTCGGCAGCCAAGAGGGACGCCCAAGTACTCTTCATCTCGGTAGATGGCCCCGCCCCCAATAAAAGGCATCCCACAATATCATTCGGCCCAGAAGATAAGTGGTTCAATGACCTCCCCGAAAACCCCCCATGGTAGTTACCGCGATGATCGGGACAGGACTAGTTAGGCGTATCCTTGTCGACACGGGAGCCGATTCTAACATCCTATTTAGAAATGTGTTTGATGCCATGGGGTTCAAGGAATCCGATCTAAAAAATCACTAACACGGAGTTATGTGACTAGGCGATAACTACATTAGACCCGACGGGACGATTTCCCTCCCAATCTGCCTAGGAACCAGTGACGCCAGAAAATCGGTTATGACAGACTTTGTAGTCCTTAGAGACTCCACTGCTTATAACATCATCCTAGGAAGAAAAACTATCAATGAATTCTCAGCTGTAATATGCACCGAGTTCCTAACAATGAAGTTCATAACGGACAAGGGAACAGTCGGTTCCATAAGGGAAGACCTAGAAACGGCAGTCGCCTGTGACAGCACCAGTCTCTCCTTAAGGAAAGAATCTAGGAAGGCATCCGGCGTGTTCCTGGCAGACCTGGACGTCAGGATGGAGGACAAGCCAAGACCTGAACCAAAAGGGGACATGGAAAAGTTCTAAATAGGGAAGTCGGCAGATCAGTTTACTTTCATAAATAGGAACCTACCCCATGAACTCAAGGGCCCCCTCATGGAAATCGTAAGGGCAAATGGCGACCTCTTCGCATGGACCCCATCAGACATGCCGGGATTGGATCCCGAGGTCATGTCCCACCGGTTAGCCATAAAGCCCGAGGCCAAACCGGTAGCCCAGCGGCGAAGGAAGATGTCGCAGGAAAGAGCCAAAGAAGTCGCTAAGCAAACAGCAGGACTACTAGAAGCAGGGTCCATCAAGGAACTCGAATACTCGACATGGCTGTCCAATGTTGTCCTAGTAAAAAAAGCCAGTGGAAAATGGAGGATATGCGTCGATTACTCCGACCTGAACAAGGCATGCCCAAAGGACTCCTTTCCCCTCCCCAACATTGACACCTTGGTTGACCCGGCGGCGGGATATCGTTTCCTCAGCTTTATGGATGCCTATTCCGGCTATAACCAGATCCCGATGCACCGACCTGACGAGGACAAAACGACATTCATAACACCAAGGGGCACCTACTGCTACAAAGTAATGCCCTTTCAGATTGAAGAACGCAGGAGCCACCTACCAAAGACTGATGCGCAAAGTCTTCCACGACCTCGTCGGCAAAACGGTAGAGGTGTACGTCGGTGACATCCTGGTAAAAATAGCAGAGCCGAGCAAACTAATAGACGACCTCCAGGCTGTCTTCAAGGCACTAAGGAAATTCAACATGAGACTTAACCCGCTTAAGTGCGCATTCACCTTGGAAGCATGGAAATTCCTAGGATTCATGATAACACAAAGGGGGGTAGAAGCTAACCCGGACAAATGCGAAGCCGTCCTCAAGATGACAAGCCATGGGTGTATCAAAGATGTGCAACGACTTACCGAAAAGCTCACGGCTCTGTCTCATTTTCTCGAAGCATCAGCAGAAAAGGCCATCCCATTCTTCAACCTAATGAAGAAGGGAATCACCTTTGAGTGGACCCCGGCATGCGAAGAAGCATTCAGCCATTTTAAGAAGATACTCTCGGAACCTCCCGTACTTAGCAAGCCTAGAGAGGGGGAGCCCCTATACTTGTACTTAGCCGTGACCACGCAAGCAATGGCGGCAGTCCTAGTCTGAGAAGAGGACAAAACTCAGCGCCCAATATACTTCATCAGTAAAGTACTCCAAGGGGTGAAAATGAGGTACACCAAATTGGAAAAGCTGGCCTACGCCCTACTAATCTCATCTAGAAGGCTAAAGCAATACTTCCAAGGGCATGTAATCATTCTGAGAACCGACCAAGCTATCCGACAGGTCCTACAGAAACCCGACCTAGCGGGAAGAATGATGGCATGGGCAATAGAACTGTCCCAATATGATTTGCAATACGGGCCAAGACAGGCAATCAAAGCCCAAGCCATGGCAGACTTCCTCGTAGAAGTCACAGGAGAGACTCCCGACACACCAAACACACGGTGAAAACTCCACGTTGTCGGAGCATCCAACCAAGCATTTGGAGGGGCCGGAATCATCCTCGAAAACTCGGCAGGAGTAGCCTATGAGCAATCCATCAAATTCGACTTCCCGGTCTCCAACAACCAGGCCGAGTATGAAGCCCTGATAGGAGGACTGATACTAGCCAAAGAAGTCGGAGCATCGAGAGTAGAAGTCAGTAGCGACTCCCAAATCGTCACCTCCCAAGTAAATGGTAACTACCAAGCCAGGGACGCACTACTGCAAAAATACTTGGAAAAGGTAAAAGAGTTATGCAAAATTTTCGAAGAGGTCACAATCCAGCACGTTCCCAAAGAAAGAAACGCCCAAGCCGACCTCCTTTCTAAGCTAGAAAGCACTAAACCTAGCACAGGGAACAGATCCCTAATCCCAGGGCTAGCAACGGAACCTGCAGTCGTCATGTGCACAACCCAGGTGCCGAACCCCCCCTCATGGATGGACCCAATCTCCCGATATCTGGAGCATGCAGAGACGCCCCTAGATGTGAAGAAAGCACAAGCTATCAAGAGGAAAGCCCCCAAATATACAATCATACAGGGGCAGTTGTACAAGCGAGGGCTCCACCAGCCCCTACTCAAATGTCTGCACCCCGACTAGACGGACTACGTCCTAAGAGAAGTCCATGAAGGATGTTGCGGTCACCACATCGGAGGAAGATCTTTAGCAAGAAATATCATCCAAGCAGGATATTACTGGCCTACGATGATGTTAGACACCCAGGAGTTTGTGAAAAAATGCAAAAGTGCCAAGAAAATACCAACTTCCACAAAGCACCTCCCGAGGAGCTCAGCCTAATGATGGCTCCCCGAATTTTTGCCCAATGGGGAGTTGATCTCTTGGGGCCACTCCCACCAGAGCCTGGGCAAGTGAAGTACCTGATAGTGGCCATTGACTATTACACCAAATGGGTGGAGGCAGAACCACTAGCTAGCATATCCGCGGCAAATTGCCAAAAGTTTATGTGGAAGCAGGTGGTCACTAGGTTCGGGATCCCGGAGACCGTCATATCGGACAACGGGACAAAATTCACTGACAAGAAGTTTAAAGGATTCCTAGAAGGACTAAAGATCAAACAGAGGTTCTCCTCGGTCGAGCACCCTCAAACCAACGGCCAGGTGGAAGCAGCTAACAAAGTCATCCTAAAAGGGTTAAAGAATCGGCTCGAAGGAAAGAAGGGCTCATGGGCAGACGAGCTAGCCTCAGTCTTGTGGTCATACAAGACCACCCCCAGTCATCCACCGGCGAAACCCCCTTCCGACTCACATACGGGATCGACGCAGTCATCCCAGTTGAAGTCGGGGAACCAAGCCCAATGATACTCCTCGGAGGTGGGAGTGAGGCAATCGAAAAGGATCTGGTCGAGAAACAAGGAAAATGGCACACCTAGTAGAAGCAGCGATAAAGCAAAGAATAGCCCTAAGGTACAATGGCAAAGTGCTAAAGAGAAGCCTAGGAGAAGGCGACTTGGTCTTACGACGTAACGACATAGGGCCTCCAACCCCAGGGGAAGGCAAGCTAGCTGCGAACTGGGAAGGTCCTTACAGAGTAAAAGAAGTCCTTGGCAAGGGAGGCTACAAGCTAGAAAGATTGGATGGAAACGAGGTGTCGAGAATATAGAACATGACAAACATCATTTTTCTCTTCTATTATCTTTCACTTAATTACGCATTACATCGTTTCCTTGTTTCAGACCATACGACAAGTTTTGCTTTTCGCAAATTCCAAATCGGAATAACAAGCAAAAGAAAAAGGCGAACGGTCGACCTAACGGAAACCCTGAACTGATCACCCCGGAAACCATAGGGACAAAAAAAAAACAAAAACGGCTCAAACAAGAAGCAAGAATAATAAATACCACAAAAACGGTAAACCAAAAGGCTGCGGCGGCCCGAGCAAACAAAACGGCAAAGGCAAAGCCACGATGGCCCGAATAAAACAAACAATTACTAAAATAGTTTAGAAATAAAAAGCAAAGTATCTGGTACAACCAAAAGGCACCTTATAATATGCCCCAGAACAAAAAGCAAATTACAAGATAAACCAAAAGAACATGGAAGTCAGGAAATATCCATCTAGCGCTTGAGGATGTCAACGATCTTCCCGCCCTCCACTGTCTTCATAGCACCAACTTGGGAGAGGTCGAGATCGGGAGCCAGAACGGCCACTTGGAGCTTAATCCTTTCCTTGGTCAGCTTAACAGCCTCATGGGCCCCCTTTGCAAGCTCTTTGTTCTATTTCTTCAGAACAGCCATCTCCTGGGTAGCAGCCTCTGCCGAGCTCTCTGTCAACTTTAGTTTCTCCTCCAACTCCTCAACCCTTTTCTTGGCAGCAGCGGTCTTACCACGGGAAGTGTTCAGATCCTTCATCAAAGCCATATCCTGATCCACCAGTCTGTTGATCTCCTTGGCATCCTCCTCAACCTTCCTCTCTTGCTCGGACAACTTTGTCTTCAGGAACTCCTCCCGAGATCGTGAATCCGTCAGATCTTTTTGGAAATTCTGAAGCTTTACTTCCATGGCATGATAATTGCCCAAAACAGGCTCCACCTTCTTGGCAATAGCAGCAGTACAGAGAAGACTGCGGTAGATCCACCTAGCTTGCCCGGAAAGATCGGTCTCATGGAAAAACTCCTCGATGCCGGGGAGCAACTGGGACTCAATAAAACCCCCAGCATCAAAGTTTTTCTCCATAACTGATAGCGCCTTCCCGGTATCCCGCTTCCTCTTCTTTGGCTTGCTCGTAACTTTCAGCTCGTCGTCAAAACCAAAATCCTCCTCCAAAGTCTCTGTCTCCACACCCTGGGACCCCGCAGTGTTCTCGGGAGGAACCACCTTCCCTAGATGAACCTGGTCAGTCCCACCCGCCTGACCACTGGACTCCCTGGTTTCTCCGTGCTCCTGACTCGCCATTGGAGTCACCGAAGAGTCGTCCTCACCCTCATCATCCCCCTTGATGAGGTTCATCAGATTAGCCAAAGTCTTCTTCCCACCAGCCATGGAAACTGCAAGCAAAGAAAAAGAAAGCAAATCTGTGAATAATAGAGGAATAAAGCATAAAAAGAGCAAAAAAAATGGAACTCACCAACATACGACCGACCGGCCTCCCGGTCCCCCATCACCATACAGGGATTAAGGTTCTTCTCACCAAAAATGGCCAACAGAATATCAGCAATATTGCGATCTTCCGGGCTTAGCCAATCATAAGATACTTTTATAAGGTAGTCGGATCCCGCCCCAAAGCTCCAGTAAGTCAGGATCCGCTAGCTCCCTTAGCCGTAAGCCAGAAAGGCTGATAACCTTCTACTGGCCCAACCTTAAAGAAGGTAGACTTAAAGCCGTAGTAAGAGTCCTCAAAAAGACCGAAGATCCTACGGTCTTGTTGGGACCTAAAGGACATATACCCCTTCTTAGCCTTCCCCTGGCTAGAAGGGTTCGTGAGTAAAAAAAGGTAGAGAAAGACATTCACAGAAATCAGTAACTCTAGATACTTTCAAACCATCTCGAAACAACGGATGGAGGCCCAGCTGTTCGGGTGAAGCTACGACGGAGCGACGGAGAAAGGCAAACGAAGCCCCAAGGTCGTGAACATGGGCTCGTAAACCCACAACCAATCAACAACTCGGGGGGAAGCTAAGTTCTTCTGACACACGCGCTCCCGGCCAATAGGAACATAAACTTGATAAAGCGCCTCCTCGGGACCCCCTCCACACAAGAGCCCTGACTAGCGCAGTTTCTGGAGTCCCTCCTTTGTAATCTTAGAAGGGCTATTCCTTACGTCGGAGGAGACCCAGGCATAGTGGTCGACAAAGTCGGCTAAAGGGCGCTGAGCCTGACTCGAAGAAGCAAGGCGCTCGGCCATACCTACAGTGGGGGCACCACTTAGTCAAGATGGGAAGTCAGAAACCCTCAAAACAGTAAAAGCAAAAAGAAAAAACTATGAATCACCCTCTAGCCCCCCTATACTAACCCAGAAACGCGAGCAAAAAACCCAAAAAAACCCAGTGGCACCCCTTCTAGAAGAAAAACAAACAAGAAATGCAGAAAACCAAGCATGCACAAACAAGAATGCACAAAAACTAAAGAGAAGCAACTAAAAGGGGAAAAAGCCATGAAAGCTTACCAGGAAAAGCAGAATGTGTAAAAAGCAGACAGAAAGAAAGATGGGGCACTAGGAGCAAGAACGATCGAAGCACATCAAGAAGCAAACGCAGGAGCAGGAGCAGCAACAGTACGAAAGAATAAAAAGATGAGGAAAAAGAAAAGTAAAGGGGGGAGGAGGTTACGAAATAAAAATAAGGAGAGAAAAGCGTAACCGCCGAGGAAGAGCGCCAAAAGGCAGAGGCATATTCGCCATTTCACCCAAAAATTTCAAATCAATGAAATGACGGGCATTTAATGCCCAGCGCCAAAACCAAGGAAGTAGCACAAAGGTCGAAGCGACCATGCGTGAGGAACACGAAACGCCACCAATGAGTTCCCGAAAAAGAAAGAAAATTTGCCGCCCTGGCGAATAAGACAAACGCGCCCAGCCACGAGCTCCAGACCTCAAGACTGGCGCGTTGGGGGCAACTGTTACGGACTGCCAAGTCCAAACCAAGAAGTCACCGGGTCGGGACACTGCCCCACCCAGGCCCAAACCTCCAGCGAAAGAGTTCCACGAGTCGGTCCCCCACACCCGACCCAGGGCCCGACCGACTTACCACCCAAAGCGTGCTATCGCTCGGGTCGGTGTCCTCAGGGTCAGTACCCGGCATCCCGACCCAAAGTTCGGGACGACCCGCTTACGTGGAAAGCGACAGCTCACAGCTCCTCTATCAATGGGCTTGACCATAGATAGGCCCACCCAACGTAGTATATAAGGGGAGAGGACAACCCTCCCCCCGAGGTACGTCACTTTCTTACCTAATACAGCCATCCTCTGATACGGACTCTGACTTGATCATCGGAGTGTCCTTGCAGGTGGCCACCCCCTCGCTCCGTTCAGCCTCCGGCGTCAGCACACTTTGATTCTCGCTCCACGTCAGTCCGGAGTCTCTCCCTCTCTCCTACTGATCACCACCCGACTACCCGAGAACACTAGGTAACGAACATGTTTTAATGCCATAATCTGATAACTTCCAGAAAGATAATGATTTTATTCTCTTTAATGACATATCCATTGATTATTAATGAGTCAGTTACTATTACTAGGGTCGACTGTGAGCAGATTATAATACATTAATAATACTACTTAAGGTTTATAGTTTATATATATTTTCGGGAGTATATAGTTAAATTAGTTATCGAAAGATCACGCATTCTCTAAACTAGTCTCTAAAATATTTTTTTAATCAAATTCGTTCTTCAAAGATTTTAAGTTAGTCATTTTAGTCCTTCCGTCACTTCTTTGCTAACGGTATCAAAATTTGTTGATATAGCATGTTAAATGATACGACAATATACACTTAATAGTCCTAATTGCGCGACTAATATGATAAGTTTATGAAATTAGATTAAATCCAAACCTAATTGAGGACCTCAATTTAGAATTGATTTGATATAATTTCATAAACTTATTATGCTAATAGTCAATTAAGACTCTTATGTGTATGTTGTAGTATCACTTAACATGTCACATTAACAAATTTTGGTGTCACAAATAAAAAAAATGACAAAAAGACTAACATAATTAATTTAAAATATTTAAAAGATGAATTTAATTAAAAAAAAATTTTAAAAACTAATTTAAAAGATAAATAATTTTTTAAAGACGAATTTAACCATTTACTCGTATTTTAGACAAAATTCACTATAATTAGTATGTATTCGAACGCTGCAGGATTCAACGACTCCTTGCAAGTTGGTTGTGTCACAAACGTTCCCATAAATTTGGTAAACACCAAATAACCTAACATTTAAGTGATTCACAAGAACTAAATCATTATATTAAAAAATTAGCCTAACAACTCCTTCATCCAATGGACAATAATCAAATACTGATTCGAAGGCCGAAAATAAATAAAAAGAAGAAAAAGAATTGAAAAGAAAAAATTCGCGAAGTAGCATTAACAAAGAAATTCAAAAAAAACGTATTAACTTTTTATATTGATGAAGTGGGATACAAAGACTCAAATTTTACTATGCGGTGCCACACAGGAAAGAAAGTAAAAGAAAATTAATAAAAGAAAATTAATAAAGGGGACACGCTTATTAGGTGAAAACTCAAGTGCAGTTGACTTTTCGTGAAATTGATACTTAAAAACCGTTAGATGATTTGACTGATTTGACTTGACTAAATTTTCATCTAACAGTTTCTCAGATATTAACTTCACGTGAAGTCGATTTCACCTGAGTTTTTACCTGCTTATTAGAAATGAAGCACACAAATTTGGTTGGTATAAGTAACATGCAACATTGAACAACATAGAATTGATGATGTTGTTGTAATCAATAGAGAGCAGGGTTGGCCAAAACGTAACCCTCAATAGCCTTGAAGAGAGCTTCACCCTTGGCCTTCCCCTTCTTCATGGCTTCCTCATCTGGCTTTGCATCTCCTTTCGAGTGGAACTTCACACTCAACTTCCCAATGGATCCTCCGTTGGGTCCTTCAACTAGCTTTGTCTCAAATGTTATCTTCTCCGCCGTAGGAGGCAGAGCCACTCCTCCAACAACGCTGTAGTTGTATGCATAGTTAGCCTCATCTATTGCCTCCACCTTGTGCAAGATAAACTTGGTTTCTCCATCTGCATATATATCATCATTATTATTATTACAATTCAGAACACATAATTATCACATATATACTATATATTATGTTTACTGACCCTCGACAATGGTGAGTTTCTTGATGGTTCCGGGACCACCGTTTCCCTCAACAATTTCAACACTCTTGACGTCATCAATAATCTTAGGGGTGATGGAGTCGGCATCCTTCATAGCATTGTAAAGCTTAGCAGGGGGGACGGTGGAGGTGATTTCATCCTCAAAAGTGAAGACGGCCATGATTGTTATAAATATGTTGATAATGAAGAAGAGAATGTAAAGTAATTTAAGAGTGAGTGTGTGGTTGATGAAGAAGAGAGGAGTAGTGGCTTGTATTTATAGGCACTGCCCCGTGGGATGTGGTGGTGTCATCAACAAACCACAATGTGAACATATCACAGCCTTTGTTGTTTCCTCCATTTCTTTTTATTTTTTTAAAGGTGTTCAGATGCAGTCGACTTTATGTGAAGTTGATATCTGAGAGTCGGATTTGACTGATTTGACTAAATTTTTATCTAACGACTCTCCGATATCAACTTGACGTTTCGACTTTACCTGAGTTTTCACATTTTTTAAAAGAACAAAAAATTGAATCGCTACCTGAATTTATTATTTTTTTATAATATTTTTAAGGGCAATTTACATAAATAAATTGTTTGCAAATTTACGCAATTACATTGTTTCAAATATGAAAACGCAAATACATTGTTTCATACATCTATAGAAACCTCTACTGCCAGTAGCGATTTACCAAAACACATAATCTACTATAGCCAGCAGCGGATTACATGCGAATGGAAAACACAGAAACCGCTAGAGGCTGTCGCGGTTTCTGTTTGTTGATGCTTGGCCATAAACCGCTATTGACAGTAGCGGTTTATGTGTATTAGGACACATACGTAAACTGCTGTCTGCTGGAGGCAGCAGCCATTTAGGTTGAGTATGAAAGCAAATAGTAAAACTAATATTTATCTAAAAAAATAATTACAAAATAAATAATTAATAGTATATACTATTTAAATAATATCATAAATAAAAAAATTTAATTTATCATTTCACAATATAATTTAAAAAATATAAATATGCATGTAATAAATTTTTTTATTTGTATTTATTATTAAAAATGAGATCAAATTATAAATAAAAAAATACAGTACTCAAAGTATTAAATTATATAAACTAAGACTAATTTTTTTTATTCTCATCTCTTTTAAAATTTATAAATAATAAAATAATTTATTTTTAGCCAAAAGTTCACTAAAGCATATATTTTTCTTTTTCAAAATCACTTCATTATCTTTTATTTATATCAACTATACAAAGGAGATTCGGAGAGTTTGGAACATGGGTTGTGTTCTTTGCTACTGATTTGCATTTGAGGTTCTAGCTAAATGAATTTTTTTATTTGTGCAACTTTGTTGTCTTATACCAACAAATAAAAACTATTTATATTTTATAATTGATTGATTGGATAAATAATAGTGATAGCATCATAATTTTGATGAATAAAATAAAAAATATAAATATGTATGTAATAATTTTTTATTTGTATTTATTATTAAAATAAGACTAAATAACAAATCAAAGAGTGAGTACTCAGAGTACTAAAATATATAAACTAAGACTAATTTTTTTTTATCTTCATCCCTTCTAAAATTCATAAATGATAAAATAATTTATTTTTAGTAAAAAATTCACTAAAACGTACATTTCTTTTCTTTAAAAATTACTTCATTTTTTATCTATCCATATATATTATATGATTGCAAAAAATATATACTCCTTTTCTTTCTCTCCATCTTCTTGTAATTTAATTTAGCATAAACAAACATTTTTCATAATTTCCATAAAAATAACATTTTTTACCATAATTTATAATTTTTTGGCATGTTCAATCATGAATAGTTTCATTTGGAATCATTTTAATTGTTTAAGAGATTTGTTGTTTTAATCTCTCTCTAGAATTTTCTCTCTCTAACCAACCTCAAAATCACTCCAAATGAGTAATTTGATAGGCAACCACTCTCTACATAAACCGCTATACACACGAACCCCTTATGCACATAAACCGTTACTGGCAGTAGCGCTTTATGACCAACTCCAATCAAACAGAAACCAACCGTGGCAGGCTACAGCGGTTTCCATGCTGCTACATTTTAACATAATTCGCGGCTGGCAGCATAAACCGTTACTGCCAGTAGCGGTTTCTATAGATACATGAAACAATGCATTTGCGTCTTTGTTTTGGAAACAATGCATTTGCGTAATTTTAAACGGGTAACAATTTATTTACGTAAGTTGTCCTATTTTTAATTATTATTTTAATATTTTTAATTTAATAATTTAATAATATATTTTTAAATGTTATTAACTAATTATTAATAAAATATAATAAATTCTGTAATCATCTAACATTTTATTTTTCTATTGCGTCAGTAGTTCTCATTAATCATACGTTATATTCAACGGCATGTCGTTAACATAAAGAAAGTAAAATAGAAAACTATTTAATCAAGTATATTTTCTTTTTTTGTAAATGAACAATAAAAAATGAAACTGTTAATCACTTAAACATATATGCATTTTGAATTGAAATACTTATTTCTCTTTAAGAAGAAACATATATTTTATTGGTTATTTGTTAAATTCGTTAGTAAAAGATATCGTATGTGCGTGATTTTGGTTTTTAAAAGATTAAATATTTTAAGTTGGTCCCAAAAAGTCATGGTTTTAAAAATGAAACCAAAATGAGTCTTTCAGCTCTATAAAAAAATATATTTGCATTAAATTATTGCTGAAAAATTAGTTAAATCGATTGCTAACCGGTGACCCGATTAAATCAGTACGATTCACACGGTTTAAAAAGTTGATTTTTTAGAAAAAAAATTAAGAAAAGTATGAGGAGCCAATGAAATATTTATACAATATATACAATGGAGATTTAGGGAGTATTAGAGATATAATCATTAATGCTACATTTTTCTATTAGTTGAAGCTTTTGGAATGAGTAGTATCATGACATAATATTAAAATGCTAAATCCAAAAGTTCAAGAGTTCGATCCTTAATAAATCTCAAAATCGGTTTAAGTTTTTTGGAAGATGTTTATTATCCCATAATCTTTTAGTAAACATTTTGATCATTAATTCATATTTTTTTATTTCATTAGTATTATACATCCTCATTTTTTATTGTTTAAAGCAAATTAAACCTCATTACTTTTTACATAAAAGAATAAACATATATGTATACACTAAAATTAGTTATTAAAATTAATCACTATATATATATATATAAAGAGAGTGTAATTTTATTATCATCATACAATAAAATTCTTAAAATTATAAATTAATTTATAAATTATTAAATAAATATTTTCGTTACAATGATAAACCATAATTAAATATTTTGTGTAAAATTCTCATTTAGATCTTTTTCAAGACATCGACGACTTCTTTTTTGAGTTTGTCAAACATTGCGATTTGGACGAATGTAAATTGAAAAAAGTTGTAAGATTATCCATAAGTCGTTCAACGAAAGTGTACTGTTTACTATTAGTATTAAATGGTTCAAAGAAATTTAATAATGCAGTGTATTGCGGGCACAAAAGTTTTTAGACGCCCTTCTAGACCCAAAATTTTAAATTAAACACCCCCATATCTAAAACCTATTCTTTAAGTTTAACAGGAGTACCATCCTCTAACTCAACCTGATTATTTAATTCAACTAGAATTGCAAAATTCTAAATTATATTGGATTTTAGCAAACGGTCAAAACCACAAAATTGAATTGGATCTTTAGATCATCAACTATTTAAAATTGATTTAATATAATCCAAATGAATAGTATTGAATAATTATTACTTTCGAAGAATATTATATATACTATTTTTATGTATATACTTATTTCATATATTTTTTATTCGTAGTATTAGCAATTATTAATATGAAGTAGAGAAGATAAAAGATTTTTTTATATTATAAGAAAGTAAAAATATTTACACAAAAACAAATATTATTTCACATGACTTTTATGGATATACTATATTTTTATCTATAATAAATTTAAGAATAAAACATATTTTTTATTTTAATTTTTTTTAAAATATTTTTAATGTTTAATTTATTTTATTTTTTTCTAGTATTTCAAATATATCTTTAAGGATTAACATCGTTAGTGAAAATACTAATGTGGTAATTATATATTGATGTGTTACTAACGCATGGCAACAATCCACGTATTAATGACATATCAACGGTCAACGGATGAATATCACGTCATATGTTGTTTAATTAATGAGTATAATTAAAATATATTAAAATTTTGATTTGGGATAAAATTGAAATCAACCATTAAAAATGAAATTAAGATAAAACATAAATGTTGAGAACAAAAATAGTATTTATTATTTATTTCGAAATGTTTGACTGAACTTGCAAAGATTGGGTTTGTAGTGGAAGAGATATAAGCTCTAGAAAAAGACTTCGTCTTGTAGTTAGGGGTGGAAAAAAGTCAGGCGGCCTGCCAGGGGCCTGCAGCTTGGCTTGTGTTTGGCCTGACCTGTTATAAAATAGGCACAGGCCCAGGCTCTTTTAAAAGCCTTAATACGTTAATAGGCCAGGACTAGACTCGCTAATTAGCCTTATTGGCCTGTCAGGCCTGCCTGGGCCTGTTAAAATATAATTAAATATATAAATAATTATTTATTATAATAAAATTATGAGATATTTTAAATCTATTATATTTTATTATAAATATTTTTGTATATTTTAAATACATTAAAAGTTTAAAATTTTTTTATAAATATTAAATATATGACATATTACATATAAATATTTTTATTAAAAAATAATTTTTTTAAATAATATTTTTATTTTTGTTAAAAAAAAAATATCAGGCCTTTTAACAGGCTTCAGGCCAGGCCAGGCTGAATAACAGGCCAGGCCTAGTACCTTATAAAGAGCCTATAACAGGCTGCAGGTCAGGCTCAGGCCAATTAACTGTATGACAGGCCAAGCCTGTTTCCACCCCTACTTGTAGTACCTATAAGAATTTCTGATGACAAAAATAATAGGTATTTCAATGGAGTATAGTGTGTGTTAAAACTGCACTTTAATTACCTGAGTTAGTGAAGTATTTATAGCGATACTAGTGTAAGTGATCACTTCATAATGGAATTTAAAGAAGTTTTAGAATTGTGAATTTTGAACAAGAGAGAGCAGAATACCAAAAAAAGAAAGAAAAGATTGAGAAGAGAAAAATAGAAGGCAGAAGCTAAAAATTAAGAAAAAAATAGAGAGAGAACAAATATACTTACACTTCTAAAGTTATAGCAGTAGCTTATATATATAAACAAGACAAAAATATGTATAACTGCCTTACACCAAGACTCACTCAAAACAGAATATACCTCCAAATAAAACCAAACTAACTGCTTATCTAATTCTGTTATGAATAAAGATTTATAATCTTTATCTTTTATCTCCTTTACACCCCCTCAAACTCGAGTATGGTCGAAGAGCAACTCGCAGTTTGATCCTCAATTTCTCAAAGGAAGTAGCAGATAAAGGCTTAGTAAGGATATGTGCAATCTACTCAGCACTTGGAATGTGCACAATATGTAGAGAGTTGTTCCTCAACTTATCTCTAATGAGCTAAACTTCAAGTTGAAAATGATTCGTCTTATCATGGAGCATTGGACTATGCATAAGGAGAACGATGCTCAGGTTATCATAGTGAATCATAGGAGGAGTCAGCAGAGAGACATCTAGTTCATGAAGAAGATTTCGCAGCCAGACCAATTCAGCTTCACAAGACGCCAAGCTCCTGAATTCTTCCTCTGTAGAACTCCTGCTTATAGTAGACTGCTTCCTAAAATAGACACAAAATTCAGATACTAACCTTCTATTATCAATGTCAGCACCCCAATCTGAGTTTGAAAACGCATAAAGCCTTATGTCAGCACACCTATGAAAGGCAAAGCCAAGTTCTTTCGTTCCTTGCAAGTATCTGAGGATCTTCTTTGTAACTTTTCAGTGAGGAAAAAGAGGAGCATGCATGAATTGACTGGTTTTGTTAACTGCAAATGGGAGATCCGATCGAGTGACGGTAAGATATTGCAAGGAACCAATCACAGTTCTAAATAATTTTGGATCTTCAAAAACTTCAGCACCTGAAGACAAAAGCTATAAAGAAGAAACCATTGGAGTTGGCATAGGAGAAGCCTCTCCCATGCCTACTTTGGATAATAAATCTGTTATATATTTCGTTTGAGACAAATATAAGACTCCATTACTTGTACGTTGGACTTCAACACCCAAGAAATAACTCAAAGTTCCTAAATTCTTCAATGAGAAAATCTGATCAAGTTGCTTAATCATAGAATTTACATGAGTAGAATTATCTCCAGTTACATCGACATAACACAAGATATGAATCAAAGAATCTATAATTCTTCGAATAAATAAAGAGGTATCAGAATTAGCACTTTTAAAACCAAACTGATTCAAGGTCTTACTTAACTTCTGAAACCATTCCCTTGGGGCTTGCTTTAAGCCATAAAGGGACTTGTTCAACCTACAAACATGAGTATCACTATGTTGTTCAAAACCAATAGGTTGGGACATGTAAATAATATGCTGTAAAATCCTATTTAAAAAAGTGTTGTTGAAATCAAATTGTCTAATGACCCAATTTCTAGAGAGAGTTATACTTAAAACTAGTCTAATGGTAGTAGGTCAGATAACTGGGCTAAAAATTTGTTCAAAATCAAATCCCTCTTGCTGATGAAATCCTTGAGCAACTAACCTAACTTTATACTTTTGAATAGACCTATCAGGTAGCCTTTTAATAGTGTAAACCCATCTGCAGCCAATAATTTTGGCATTCTGTGGTATAGAAACTAAATCTCAAGTTTTTGTTCTCATAAGAGCATTATACTCTTCAATCATAGCTCTATGTCAATGTGAAATACTAAGAGCAACCTCAGAAGTTTTTGGTATATAATCTGCATGAGAAGTACTGTTAACAGTAGCAGTATAGATCTTTGGTTTAGAATGTCCAATTTTAGACCTGGTAGCCATATGATGAATATTATGAGATTCTTTAATTTGACTTGACTTATTATGAGATTCTTTAATTGGATCGCATGGAGCTCTGGCTCCCATTTGCAATCATGATCCTAAAATCAGAAGAGTGCACAACGAGTAAGGAGATGAAAAACCAGAAAAAAATAGGAAGAAGACGTAAGGGAAGCAATTTAGGTTATAAAAAAAGGGACAATGACCAAATTGGAGCTAATCAAATTTTATGCCATATCATATAACCGTTACTGTATCCAGCATGGCAAGAATTGGCTACGTCACTGACGGCGTCAGTGCTTCGGTGATAGAAAAAGGGGGAAGGACTAACGTGGTGCATTTTTTCTAATCTAGAGGACAAATTTAGTGCAATTGGAATCTCAAGGACTAAATCAGTGCAACTCGCCAATCTTCGGGGCCAAAGTGGGGCTTAACTCTAACTAAGGGAGAAGAATTAGAATGCTGATTATTAAGGTTAGTATTAAAATCTTGATGATTGTTAGTATCAAAAGCATTGGAATTATGATTGGCAATGACAATATCATTTTGGAAAGCAGAACTAACAGCACAATTATCAATAGAAGTAGTAGCATTAGTATTATTTGGTAATAATGAAACAGGAACCATTGAAGGATAAATAGTTCTTAATACCTGATCATTACTGTCAGAAACCTGTGAAGAGTTCTCAGAAAAAGATTTGTGAAATAATTCAAGATATGGAAACTCAGATTCACTAAACTTTACATGCCTAGATACATAAATCCTGCCAGTAGAATCAAGATATTTGTAGCCTGTATAATTTATGGCATAGCCTAAATAAAACATTTGTGGGATCTAGATTCAAGTACTAGAATAAGGTCACAGCAATGAATAACAAGAACAGCAAAAAAATTTTAAAAAATTATAATCTGGTTTCTGATGTAATAAAATTTCATATGGTGATTTATTTGCCAAAACAGAAGTAGGTAATTTATTAATTAAATATGTTGAGGTAATAACAGCTTCATCCCAATAAATTAAAGATATAGACGCAGTGGATAGCATAGACAAACTCATTTCAATGAGATGTCTATGCTTCCTCTCTGCACAGCCATTTTGCTCAAGAACATAGGGATATGAAAAATGATGTGAAATGTCTTCTTGTGCTATGAAATTAGTAAAAGCAAGAGATTTGTATTCACCTTCATTATCAGATTGGAGTTTCTTAATTTTACAATTAGTAAGGTTCTTCATGAGATTTTTATATGGTTTAAAATCATATAACACCTGGGATTTGTTAACAAGCAAATAAATATAAGTACACCTACTAAATGCATCTATAAACGTCACATCGTATCGATAACCAAGATGAGAGACAACAGGGGCAGGGCCCAAACATCACTATAAACAAGTTGTAAAAGTGCATCATAAAATGTATTAGAATAAAGAAAAGGCAGTTTATGCATTTTAGTTTCAGCACAATTTTTACAGATCTTAGAAATTAAATCAAAACTGAAACTATTATAAGCTATATTACATTAATTGAGAACTAATTGAACTATTTTGGTGATAGAATGACCTAAGCGTTTGTGCCACGGATCAAAATTAGAACAAGAAATAGAAAAACATAAGAAGTATTAGGGGCTTATGAAGATTGAGGCATAGAAACATTCACAAACTGATAAAGACCTCCTTTTCTAAAACCTTGTAGAATAACTCTCTTGGTGAACTAACAACAAACAACACAATAAGCTGCATGAAATTTAAAATAAACAAAATTATCTTGATCAAATTTGGATACACTTATTAGGTTCTTAGTGATGTGTGGTGTATGTATGAGCTGTTGTAATGAAAATCATCGTTTAGAATTCAAAGAATACAAAAATGAACTATCAATATAAGATATAGAGATACTTGAACAATTGCCAACTTGAACCTGATCAGGCCCAATATACTCTGAGCAAGAAAGCATGTTAGATTGATTTGGAGTCACATGATGCAAAGCTCCTATATCTGGATACCATGCTGGATCAGATATGGTAGATGGTGCAGCAAGAAAGGCTTGTGGATTATGAAAAGATGGAGTTGGTGGTGGAGGAGTGGAAGATGTGGAATTACTTTGTGATGAAGAGGGGGATGCAGAGTGAAAACCATAAGTGTGTAGTCTGAATGATTGAGACTGAGAAGGGGGTGGAAGTTCTTGGTTAATTCGATGGAAGCAGTGCCAAGCAATGTGACCAAAACGGCCAATACTTGATACTGAGGTCTGGGAGAAGTATAGAAGGACATTACCCCTCTGGTTTGTCTTCCTCTTCCTCGTCTTTCTCTAACTCCACGATTGAAATTTGGAATGATGGAAATGAGGTTTGTGTGAGATTCGCTTGCATCACCAAATTCTCTGACTTTCGATACTTATCAAGTATTTCATCATCAGTTAGCAGCATAGTTTCAACCTCACAAAGACTAAATATTTCTGGTTTTGAATTGACAGTAGTCATAAGCATTTGATAATCCTCATTAAGTCTTTTAAAAATAGCTTTAACCTGTTTTTCTAGTTTGAGAGGCTTTTCCAAGGTTGCAAGAGAATCTGCAATGGTTTTAATTTTGGAAATATACTTTACTGTGAGATTGTGTATCTTGATATTCTAGATTTGTGCCTTCAATTGCTTGATCCTAAATTTTGTTGACTCCTCAAAATAAGACTCAATCTTGTGCCAAATTTAATAGCTATAGACACATCCAACTATTTTGGCTTTAAAATTGAGTCCATAGAAGCCAATAACCAGGAAATTAGGTTTTGGTCATCTTAGATCCATTGTGTCTATTGAGAAGATTCAATCCACGCAAGTTGATTTTCTGAGTTATCAAAACGTACAAGAATCTTTTCTTGATGCAGATGATCTTCCAATGCTTGTCCTCTAATAGCTGCTAAGGCTTGTTGCTCCCATGTCTTGTGGTTATTTTCTTCCAACTTATCTTGAATAGGATGAAAGGGCCTTTGATTGAAAATCTGAAATGGAATCTGATTAAAATTTGTATTGACAGCGTTTGGATCTGTGTTGCTAAAGATAGCAGAATTATCAGAAGGTGAGGCCATAGATCTTCAAAAAGCAATAAAAACTAGGCTCTAAATACCATAAAGAAATTTTAGAACGGTGAATTTTGAACGAGAAAGAGCAGAACACCAAAAAAAGAAAGAAAAGACAGAGAAGAGAAAAATAGAAGACAGAAGCTAAAATTGAACAAAATAGAAAGAGAACGAATACACGCACAAAAATTACAGTAGTAGCTTTTATATATATATATATATATATATATATATATATATATATATATATATATATATATATATATATATATATATATATATATATATATATATATATATATATATATATATATATATGCCCTGCACCAAGACTCACTTAAAATAGAATATATCACTAAATAAAACCAAACTAACTACTTTTCTAATTCTGTTATGAATAAAGATTTAGAATCTTTATCTTTTCTCTCCTTTATAAGATTTCTAGTTGCAAATAGTGCTGCGATTAAATAATTTTCTGCAGGAGATGATTTTGCTGGTGGATGGTTACTCCTTAAATGTGTAAGATACACAAGAATGAGAAGCTCCTAATTCGCTCTCTAAGTCGGATCAAGCATCGAATTGGATCCCAATCAAAATTTGATCGTATGTGGATGACATGTTGCCCTTTAGGCAAGGTCGAGTTGGATCCTTATTGGTTATTTTTTTTATGTCTTTTGTTTTATGACTAGACTTCTTCAACCATTTAGCTCGAATAGGAAAACATTCATTAAATGTTCTATAAATAAAAATTATATTAATAAGATCTTTAAAATGTATCATAATTATTATATTCACTTTAATATAATAATATTTTTTATTAAAAATTACTATAAGTATCACATATATTCTTAGAAAAATATATAAACTTTTTTGAAACGTATCACTTTTATTATATAAAAATAAATTGAATATCTTTATTTTATACAATAAAAATATATAATACTTAATTACTTACTATACTCAAATACTTTTAAAGGTATCTAAATTATTTTTATATAATAAAAATATACACTTCAAAAAATATTTTTTTATAATTTTATTAATATAATTTTTATTTAAAAAAATTAAACATTAATATTATTTTTATTCTGATCATTTACATCTTTTAAAATTCCCCTGAATCAGATTCTGCAACGTGATTATCCTTTTTGTATTATTATATAAATCGTTCCAGGGTGCAAAGGATTATATAAAACGTAAATCATCTCACCCTAGGACGATTAATGAATGAATTTGTGATGCAAAATAAGAGTAAATCGTGGCAGGGCTTCTTGGGTTAGTAGTTGAGCATAAATCGTCCCAGGGTAGTAGGTTTTACGAGTTAATGGGCTAAACCAAACTGGGCTGCCACGATTTATGTGTTTTTTCGGACCCTCAGGACCCTGGGACGATTTATGTGTTACTCTGTAACACTCAAAGGGCTGGGACGATTTATGGCCAAGTGATAACCCTAAGGACTCAAGCACGAGTCATCTTTGTTGTTGCTGCGGCGTAAAGGGTTGAGGGAGGTCTTGGAGCCACCATTGTTGACCGGAGAGAGTTTGGGTGGAGAAGTGTTTTTGGGTGTGGGACCAGCTAGTGGCGGAGGTGCAACTGGTGGTGGGCAGAGGCGTCTGAGTGGCACCGGAGGTGGTGGCAGCGGGCCGCAGGTGGTCGGCAGGAGGAGTTGAGGGATCTCTCCGGCGGTGGTAATGGCCGCGAACCAAGGAGATATGTACCGCCTGAACGGCGTTGCGCATGTTGCCGGATTTATCGATCAAGAGGTAATCTTATAAATTTTGTAATGGTTTTAAATTTTGGATGACATAGTATGTTGGATGATATTGTATAGGGTGAATATGCATCTTAGAATATTTTTTTATTAAGACGTTGCCGGATATCATGTATAGTGATTTAGTTAGTTTTTTGGTTTAGTATAAGACGATAGAAATCAGTGGTCTTATAAGATCATGGAATTCACTCATGATAGGGTGATGGTTCTTACGGTAGAATCCCATGGAATTTGCTGATTTTACTATAGACTTCGGACCGGCTCGAACCGGACCGAACCGAACCGGACAGGTTCGAACCGGACCGGAACAAAGCGGTTCGAGGGTTAAACCGGCCAATGGGATCCTGAACCGGGCCAGTCTGATGATATGACCGGATGAGAGAACGAACCGGTTCGGTGTGGTCATACCCCGAATGAAATGGTTTAAACTGATATCAGTTAGTAAGACCGGGTCGACCGAATCGGTTGAGTTTCAAATTTTTTTTAAAAATGTTGTAGAAATATTAATAGTGAAAATATGTATTTAAATTTTAGTTTTGAAAATTATTAATATGTTTTATTTTTTAAATATATAGGACGAGGTCAATCTGTTCAACCGGTGAATTTCCGGTTGAACCGTTAACCCGTTGAAATGATCGGTTCGGTTGTGACTTTTATGGTTCGTACATTGTATTGGTAATGTCGATTTGAACATGAGATGTTATTATGAACATATCCATTTTGATGGCATCTGTGAGTTGGATATTTGTCATGGCATAAGTTATTTTCTATGTGTGTGTGTATAAGTACCCGAAATAATGATGTGGTTATTCTTGCGTATTTTCAGCCTACACGATGCGTTAGGAGCGTGCATCGGCAACAGAAGATGATAGTGCATGATCGTATACTCCCGTACTTAGATCGTGCGAACCTATTACATGTTGCTCGGTTGAATGATTACTGGTTCAAGCTTGATGAGCCACTGATCAGTGCTTTTGTGGAGAGATGGCGTCCCGAAACACATACCTTCCACATGCCATTTGGGGAGTGTACCGTAACACTACAAGATGTGGCATACCAGTTTGGCCTTCCAATTGACGGTCATGCAGTAAGTGGGTGCCTCAGTGACTTCGAGCAGTTGATGGAGGGTGGCAAGCCTGCATGGGTGTGGTTTGGAGAGCTATTTGGTGAACTCCCACCGGAGGACTGCATCGATGACTTCACAGTTTCTTTTTCTTGGTTCCAGAACAAGTTTAGAGTTCTGCCCGCTCATGCGTCAGAGGAGACGGTACAGATCTATGCACGGGGTTATATCATGATGTTGTTGTCCACCGCGCTGTTCACGGATAAGTCTGGTGCCAGGGTACACTTACGGTGGCTCCCGTATGTTGCAGACCTCGATGGACTCGGCAAGTACAGCTGGGCTTCGGCCACCTTGTCTTGGTTGTACAGATGTCTTTGTAGGGTTGCGAATCGGAATGTAAAGAACCTCGCTGGACCGCTGTCACTACTACAGAGCTGGATATTTTGGCGTTTCCCGGCATTCAGGCCTAGAGGGTTTGATGCTATTCTCTGGCCGCTTGCTGCGAGGTATATGATTTTGATGTATAATCATTGTCATGCACATGTTTGTATCGTATTTTATAAGCTCACTTATGGATGCTCACTTGTATGACAGTGCGAAGTTAGACGCGATGTGTCGCACACAAAATGCCCGGTATGCCGACGGTGGGAGCCATCCACCGTCCTCTGCTAGCAAGGCAGCCTTGATGGCATTGTGCCGATCAGAGATGACTAAAATGCCTGGCTGAGGGGTGACATGCTGGCGGAGATTAGTGAGGAAAAACTTCCATGAATCCGTGTTTTCGCCTTCAACTAACCCGAAAGCCACTGGAAGAATGTTCGAGTTTCCATCTTGGGCAATAGCCATTAGCAGAGTGCCGCCATACTTCCCATACAAATGGGTCCCATCAATGGATATAAGTGGCTTGCAATACTTAAATGCCTCAATGCATAGAGGAAACGTCCAAAATAGTCGATGAAAGAAAACCGTTGACGCATCAACGGTATTACCTATCCTCACTGGCGAAGTACGCAAAAGCGCAATCGTACCTAGCATATACAACCGAACCCCCATGATCCACCGTGGTATGTGGTTATAAGACTCCTCCCAATCTCCATATATCTGCGCAATTGCCTTCTGCTTGCCCATCCAAACCTTCCTGTAGCTTGGCTTGAACCCAAACTTCGATGACACCGCATTCTGTAACACCTTAACCGACACCGATGCATCAGCCATCACCAATGATAAAATCGAGGCACATATGACATGGTAATCGAGCTGCCTGTGATCCATTGATATCTCCGTTGCTAGACACGTGTGTGGTCCATTGTACTTTCTAACTTCCCAGTAGCCTTTTCTCTGTCTCATAGTGACACGGATCAGCCAATTACAACCATTCCCGAACTGGACACACTTCCCATGATACTTCAACTGGTCGGACTCAAACACTTTATACTCGACTCCCCGCCGAATATTATAACTCTTTATTGTCAGTACAGCTTCCTCTTTTGTTTCAAACCTTTGCCCAACCTCAAACTCGTCCGTGCCAATCACGCTAGGCCGTTCTCCGTGAATCACCGGGTGATGCTGATCTAAGTTTGCGGCCGGGTTCATTGCTTCAAGGTTCAATGTGGTAAAGTGTCGAGGGTACTGCTGCGTTCCACTGCTACCATGGGTTTGAGCTCCCACGGCAACTGCGGTGTCCTCGTCAGCGTCGCTCTCGTCACCAATAATTGGTGGCTCCGAATCTGACCCATCATCACCTATAGCCTCCACAAACGGATCTCTCTCTCTTACCTCCATGAATACGGGTGCACCGTCCACTACAGGATCAGCTCCCATCGCAGCTGCAAGCTGGCCGAAGCTACGCCCATCATCCAAGTCATCACCCGAGACAGGCAAATCAGCAGCAAAAGATGGGGACAAAACAAGTGGAGTCGCCGGTTGCCTTGTTGGAACAGCGGTGGAAGTTCCTTCTATGATGCCAGTGGGCAGATTCGGAGCAGTCCCCCCGCTACTGCCCTCCACGTCAACCATTCTGACAAACAACTCCAGCGCGCCTAAGTCGAAAAATCTTGATTGACTATGAAATATAACTCGCATGTCGTCATCACCCAACATCGCGTACTTCCCAAACTTAACATAACCTGGCTTCAACGATATCGGAATACGAAAAAATAATTGCTTCACGCGCTTCTTGCCACAATTTCTAGCCTTCTCTAATAAACTACTGTGCAGATCCATCAACGTCGTCGACGGAGTAATAAACACACCTATCTGCTTTTTGCTAGAAAAAGTTACACCCTCACTTGTGTTTTCATCTATTTTTCCCCGGTGATGCACTAACAAAAAAATACTCTCTGCCATCTCTCACAACCTCAACATATGTTTTGTGTGGCTCGTTTGTTTGAAACTCGTTTATTTATAGAGTTTCTGGCTGCATAAATCGTGCTTGAGTCCTTAGGGTTATCACTTGGCCATAAATCGTCCCAGCCCTTTGAGTGTTACAGAGTAACACATAAATCGTCCCAGGGTCCTGAGGGTCCGAAAAAACACATAAATCGTGGCAGCCCAGTTTGGTTTAGCCCATTAACTCGTAAAACCTACTACCCTGGGACGATTTATGCTCAACTACTAACCCAAGAAGCCCTGCCACGATTTACTCTTATTTTGCATCACAAATTCATTCATTAATCGTCCTAGGGTGAGATGATTTACGTTTTATATAATCCTTTGCACCCTGGGACGATTTATATAATAATACAAAAAGGATAATCACGTTGCAGAATCTGATTTAGGGGAATTGGGTAATTTTAAAATGCATTTAATTTATTTAAGTAAAAAACCCATTCACTTATTATGGAATATGTTCATATTTTGACCTAAAGATTAAGGCTATGATCTAAAATGAATAGGTCATCTCAACTAAGCTCAAAGTTAAGAAGAGACTTTAACTAAAGCACAGATTAGTCTACCAACTTACTCAGGGTATAATTAAGGTTATATATTAAATAGTATTTTATCTTGTTAATTAGGCACTCTTTAGGTACTCTGGTGTATAATTGTATATAGATGATTAGATAGAGTATGTTTATTAGGGTTAGGATGTCTAATGTTTTGTATATATATAAATAATAGTATTGATAAAGGTAATGAAACTTTTCATCCCTCAACTTCCTTTTTCTCTCCTTTCAGAGCATGCCTATCATATGGTGCTTGATCCACTATTTTACCATTCAACTTTGCAGGTTTGAACAGAGTTTTTTCATGGTGCGGTGAGCGTGGAGCCTGCAACAAAGTGTGAATCTAATTTTCATTTAGATCCTTTTTGCAGTAGTGAAGCATCAAATAAATTGCTTAATTTGGACACTCTTTCTAATTTCAAAAATAATTCACTGACAAGATCAAGAGACTTGCATTCTAATGAAGAAATTCTTGTTTCTGGACCTCATGCACCTGCATCTAATTCTCATGCATCATCCTCTCCTAATTCTCACTCACTTGAACCTGTATTTCACGATTTTTCTTCTGGCCAACCTTCTAATTTTGAAGCAAATAATTTGAATCTGCTGCATCATTAAGTAATCCAAATAGCACATCTGATGCTAATGAACTTAGAAGATCATGTAGTCAAAGAAAACAGCCATCCTATTTGTAAGAGTATCATTGCATGCAGGTCAATGTTTCGGCTCAGCAATCTCCAACTTCCTTTGAAGTGAAGTATCCAATCTCTGACTATGTATCTTACAACACATTGTCAATAAGGCATAAATCTTTTTCAGCTGCTATATCCTCCACCACAAAACCAAGAAGTTATGAAGAGGCCATCCTCTATGATTGCTGGCGTAAGGTAATAAGTGCTGAATTGAAAGCTCTTGAGGAGAATAAAACATGGAAACTGACTTCTCTTCCTTTTGGAAAGAAGGCAATCAGTCGCAAATGGATTTTCAAGATAAGTTCAAACCCAATGGTGAGGTAGAACGCCACAAGGCAAGGCTCATTGTAAGAGGCTTCAATCAAACGGCAGGTTTTGACTACTTTGATACCTTTAGTCCAGTCATCAAACTCACTACTTTAATAATGCTTTTGGCTATTGCTGCTACTAAAGGATGGTATGTCCACCAGTTGGACGTCAATTCTGCTTTTTTTTCATGGAGATTTACCAGAAGAGGTGTATATGAAACCTCCATTAGGATTGGCAGTGCCAGCTGGTTCAGTTTGTAAGTTGGAAAAATCGTTATATGGCTTGAAACAGGCTAGTAGACAGTGGCATCAGAAGTTATGTTGTGTTCTCATTGAAGATGGATATACTCAATCAAAATCAGACAGTTGTTTGTTCACTAAACTATCTGATTCAGGCTTCACATGTATCCTTGTTTATGTGGACGACCTAGTTTTAGCAGGAGATAATTGAAAAGAAATTGCAAGGATTAAACAGCTCTTGGATAACAAATTTAAAATTAAGAATCTTGGCGAATTAAAATTTTTTCTTGGTTTGGAAATTGCGAGAAGTCAGCAGGGCACTGCTATATAGCAACGCAAATATACACTTGACTTGCTTGATGAGTTTGGGTTGATGAATGCAAAACCAGCCTCCATGCCAATAGATTATACAACTCATATATCTAAATCTTCAGGAACTCCTATTGATGATGTTGCACCTTATAGACGGCTAATTGGACGTTTAATTTACCTCACCAATACACGGCCGAATATATGCTTCGCAGTTGGCAAGCTCAGTCAGTTTTTAGATTGTGCCACAATAAAACATTTCCAAGCCGCTTTGCATGTACTTCGATATCTTAAAGGTGCTCCGGCCAAGGGAGTGTTATTTTCTACCTCCAACAATCTCACACTTACTGCTTTCTCTGATTCAGATTGGGGAGCTTGTCCAGACACTAGACTTTCAGTATCTGAATTTTGTTTCTTTCTTGGAAAGTCATTGATTTCTTGGCGAAATAAGAAGCAACAAATTGTCGCTCGTTCCTCGGCTGAAACTAAATATAGAGCCATGGCTCTTGCCACTTGGGAGGGAATGTGGCTCTCTTACTTGTTGAAAGACTTTAGAATACCTCTCTCTCGTCCTATTGTTATGTACTGTGACAATCAATCTGCTCTCCATTTCGCTGCTAATCCAGTCTTTCACGAAAGGACTAATCATATAGAGATTGACTGTCATACTATTCGTGATAGAGTTCAGGAAGGACTGATTAAGCTTCTTCCAGTTTTTTCAACAAATCAAATTGCTGATATCCTAACCAAGTCACTGTCACCTAAAAGTTTTTTTTCTTGTAATGACAAATTGGGTCTCATCAATTTTCATGTGCCCCAACTTGAGGGTAGATGTAATTAAGGTTATATATTAAATAGTATTTTATCTTGTTAATTAGATACTTCTTAGGTGCTCTAGTGTATATAGATGATTAGATAGAGTATGAACAGAATTTTGTCACAGGGCACAGGCCGACCGACGTGAAGAGCGAAGTCCCTGCTCTTCTCCGCCATTTCAGTTATCCACATGAGAATATTTACACAATATGGATTAAGCTTTTTATGCAATAAAAGAAGAAAGTATTTACTATTTACATATGAAGATTCAATTAATCATCATCTCATCTATAAATATATTATTAAATTTAGGTATTTTTTAATTTATTCTACACATAATTTATTTAAACTCTTATCTTAGGTATTAGAATTTTTTATAGGTATTTTTTATTTGATATTTTAAAATTGACGTGAAGTTATTTTAAATACTTTTGTCATTATCTCCAATTTCATTAGTCAATGCTCAAATCAGTTATAATTTATTTCAGGTACTACTTAAAAGTTAAAACAGGATCTTAATATCTTATCAATTATAACTTTTTTTTATGTGTAATCTTTTAAATAATAATGCAGAGCAAAAGCATAGCTTCAACCTAAGATCAACGATCTAAGATATATCCACCAAATTATGAAAACTAACTGAAATTGTTGAATTACATTAGGTTAGATGATATTGTCATTATTCTATATGTCGAATTATTTCTAAATTATAATTGAAAATTTTCAACAGATAAACTCAATTTACCAAAAACTACTTCCGAATGAGGTTATAAATTAAGCAATAGTATATATAATTTAACTTATGAGATATAATATTAAAGAATTAATTTTTTTAGTTGATATTAGTTATTATTTTAAGATTATTTTGTTTATTTTAAATTTTATATTCGAAATCATAAACCCTTAACCCTATATCATAAATTATAAATCCAAAAATGCAAAATTGATTAGTATTAGATAGCTAAAAATTTCAATACTTTTTCTTATTATTATTTATACTCACGCAATTAATTATGGTGGAAAAAAGTATAGCAAGGAGTTTAGAAGACCAACTTAAAATATTCCATTTCTGGCTAATATTTATTTTTTAGCCAACTTTTATAAATTTGCTCTAATAAATCATGAGAATGTCAAATTAAATTATGGCCTAATTCTTTTTTTTTTTGGTGAAGGCTAATAACAATAGCAAGTAGCAGTAACAGGAACAAGAGGATGGAATGAGAGAAGATGAAGAAAATGAACAACACAACAACAGTAGCAGCTTGCTTAATAATGATGGAAGTTGGAAGACCTCCAATTTCTTTGTGTTCTGACCCAACACTTTGGCTTTTGTATTTTTATTCCATTATGAACAAAAATCTCTTTCTTTAGGGAGGAAAAAAAAAAAGCTAGGATCATTTCTGTTCAATTCGCACAAGAACCATATGTGATATAAGCTCAATAATATAAATTCTATGCATTCCTCTGCAAACGAGGGAACTCTTAAGAGCTTTCTCAATCATGCTTAGGGTTCAACAAGCTTGTCAAAGTGTCTTAATGAGATCTATCGGTAACGTGGTTGAATTCATATACGACTCCGTCAACCAATAATGGACAATCGTATATAGTACGGAGGGCGAAAATAAATAAAAAGAAGAAAAAGAAATGAAAAGAAAAAATTAGCTAAGTAGCATTGACAAAGAAATTCAAAAAACCGTATTAACTTTTTATATTGATGAAGTGGGATACAAAAAGACTCGAATCTTACTATGCGGTGTCACACAGGAATGAAAGTAAAAGAAAATTAATAAAGGGGGCACGCTTATTAGAAATGAAGCACACAAATTTGGTTGGTACAAGAAACATGCAACATTGAAGGACACAGAATTGATGATGTTTTTGTAATCAATAGAGAGCAGGGTTGGCCAAAACGTAACCCTCAATAGCCTTGAAGAGAGCTTCACCCTTGGCCTTCCCCTTCTTCATGGCTTCCTCATCTGGCTTTGCATCTCCTTTCGAGTGGAACTTCACACTCAGCTTTCCAATGGATCCTCCGTTGGGTCCTTCAACCAGCTTTGTCTCAAATGTTATCTTCTCCGCCGTGGGAGGCAGAGCCACTCCTCCAACAACGCTGTAGTTGTATGCATAGTTAGCCTCATCTATTGCCTCCACCTTGTGCAAGATAAACTTGGTTTCTCCATCTGCATATATATCATCATTATTATTATTACAATTCACAATTATGATTATCTCATGGTGGAAACTCAGTTGCAGTCGACTTCATGTGAAGTTGATACCTGTGAGCCGTTACTCTCAGGTATCAACTTCACTTAAAATCGACTTCACCTGAGTTTTTACTTTATCTTATATATATATATATATAGTATGTTTACTGACCCTCGACAATGGTGAGTTTCTTGATGGTTCCAGGACCACCGTTTCCCTCAACGATTTCAACACTCTTGACGTCATCAATAATCTTAGGTGTGATGGAGTCGGCATCCTTCATAGCATTGTAAAGCTTGGCCGGAGGCACGGTGGAGGTGATTTCATCCTCGAATGTGAAGACAGCCATGATTGTTGAAGATAAAGAAGAGAATGTAAAGTAATTTAAGAGTGAGTGTGTGGTTGATGAAGAAGAGAGGAGCAGTGGCTTCTATTTATAGGCACTGCCCTGTGGGATGTGGTGGTGTCATCTCTTCTCTGCTCTTGTGTGCCCAAACAAACCACAATGTCAACATACCACAGCCTTTGTTGCTTCCTCCATTTCGCTACCAAAATTTATTATTTTTTATAATATTTTTAATTATTATTTTAATGTCTTTAATTTAACAATTTAATAATATATTTTTAATTTATATTTTTAAATATTATTAACTAATTATTAATAAAAAATAATAAATTCTGCTAACATTTTATTTTTCTATTACGTCAGTAATTCTCGTTAATCATACGTTATATTCAACGGCATGTAGTTAACATAAAGAAAGTAAAATAGAAAACTATTTAATCAAGTATATTTTCTTTTTTATAAATGAAAAATAAAAAATGAAACTGTTAATCACTTAAACATATATACATTTTGAATTGAAAAACTTATTTCTCTTTAAGAAGAAACATATATTTTATTGGTTATTTGTTAAAATCGTTAGTAAAAGATATCGTATGTGCGTGATTTTGGTTTTTAAAAGATTAAATATTTTAAGTTGGTCCCAAAAAGTCATGGTTTTAAAAATGAAACCAAAATGAGTCTTTTGACCAATTTAGCTCTATAAAAAATATATTTGCATTAAATTATTGCTGGAAAATTAGTTAAATCGATTGCTAACCGGGGAACCGATTAAATTAGTAACCATTCACACGGTTTAACAAGTTGATTTTTTAGAAAAAAAAAATTAACGAATCAAATTAATTAAATACTATTATCTAACTAACAAAATGAACAATTTAATTTTGTATATATATTAGGGCATAAATTTGAGACATATAATCTTTCAAAAACGAAATTAACGGATAATTTTTTAGTAAACATTTTGTCATTAATTCATATTTTATTTCATTAGTATTACATCCTCATTTTTCATTGTTTAAAGCAAATTAAACCTCATTACTTTCTACATAAAAAAAAATGAATATACGTGTAAAAATATTATTTATACACTAAAATTAATTATTAAAATTAATTAATATATAAAATTTAATTTATTTTTAATATATATTTTAATATATATTCTATACAAATAATTGGTTTCAATGAATACCTAACATAATTAATATACGAAGACAAGTTTAAATATATGATCCACATTTATAAAATAAATAGGTTATCCTTTCAATTCATTTTAATATAAACACAACAATTGACAAAATAACAAAAATAATAAGTTTGGATCTTAACTTATAGTAATTTCAATGTTTCAAAACCAATAATTAGTAGTGGTTTCGTTAGCTTTTTGTATATAATATATGCTCTAGTTTTAAATTTAATTGCTTATATATATATATATATATATATATATATATATATATATATATATATATATATAAAAGAGAGTGTCTAATTTTATTATCATCATACAATAAAATTCTTAACATTATAAATTTAATTTATAAATTATTAAATAAATCTTTTCGTTACAATGATAAACCACAATTAAATATTTTGTGTAAAATTCTCATTTAGATCTTTTCTACATTGACGACTTCTTTTTTGAGTTTGTCAAATATTGCGATTTGGACGAATGGAAATTGAAAAAAGTTATAAGATTATCCATAAGTCGTTCAACGAAAGTGTACTGTTTACTATTAGTATTAAATGGTTCAAAGAAATTTAATAATGCAGTGTATTGCGGGCACAAAAGTTTTCAGACGCCCTTCTAGACCCAAAATTTTAAATTAAACACCCCCATATCTAAAACCTATTCTTTAAGTTTAACAGGAGTACTATCCTCTAATTCAACCTGATTATTTAATTCAACTAGAATTGCAAAATTATTCTAAATTATATTGGATCTTAACAAAAGGTCAAAACCACAAAATTGAATTGGATCTTAGATCATCAAATATTTAAAATTGATTTAATATAATCCAAATGAATAGTATTGAATAACTACTTTCGAAGAATATATATATATAGATATATACTTCTTTCATATATTTTTTATTCGTAGTATTAGAAATTATTAATATGAAGTTGAGAAGATAAAAGATCATTACTTTTATGGATATATTATATTTTTATCTATAATAAATTTAAGGATAAAGTATATTTTTTATTTTAAATTTTTTTAAAAAAATTAAAAAAAAATTATTTTATTTTATTTTTTTCTAGCATTTCAAATATATTCGTAAGGATTAACATCTTTAGTGAAAATACTAATGTGTTAATTATATATTGATGTTGTCTAATTAATGAGTATAATTAAAATATATTAAAATTTTGATTCGGGATAAAATTGAAATCAATCATTAAAAATGAAATTAAGCTAAAACATAAATATTGAGAACAAAAATAGTATTTACTATTTATTCCGAAATGTTTGACTGAACTACTTGTAAAGATTGAGTTTGTAGTGGAAGAGATACAAGATCTAGAAAAAGACTTCGCCTTGTCGTACCTACAAGAATTTCTGATGACAAAATCAATAGGTATTTTAATGGAGAAGTCAAGAAGTTTTTTCCAATGGACATTGATCTGATATGTTTCTTTGACCCGAAGAAACTTTTTTTGGACTTGGGTTACCATGACTATAAGGCAATGTTTTGGTATGATCCGACTGCTACTGACCTGGAGTCTGGTCTTCACCCAGTTTATGGAGACAAAGAGATCAGAGATCTTCAAAAGAATAAAATGTTAAATGAGGACATTGATGAATTCTACATCTACTTTGACCATCCAATCATGGAAGATACAGAGTTTATTGATGATGATGGTGTTAGTGTTGAGGAGGTGGATGTGCAAGAGGCTAGTGTTGAGAATGATGGTGTTGACAATGATGCAGATGTTGAGAGTTCAGATAGTGATGATGGGTATGAGTCAACAGAAGATGCATTATACAAGCCCCACCTTCAGGATATGGTTTTTCGGATTCAAGTTCAAAGGAAGAGTCAGTTGGAGCTAGTAAGAAAGGAAAGAATAATGGGAAGAAGAAATCCAAAGTTAGTAAGTCTGTTAATGGGCCAGTTGGTAAGGGCAACGGCAAGCCAAAAAGGGCAGCCATTGGAAGAGAAGAGGTAGCTGGAGCATCTGTTTAGAGAAAGAGTCATGGTGGGCCTGGCAGGCCCAGTAAGAGTGATTATAGGCCTGCTGAAAAAGACAAAGTAGTTAATGGGCCTTCTAGTGGCAACAAAAACAATGCTACACCTGCTAGTGCCAATGAGGCTGCATCAAAGTCTAAAAAACCTACTACACTTGATGAAGAACTTGGTGTGGAGTTGTTACCTGAGTCAGACATTGAATTTGAGTATGAGTCTGAATAATTTTTGACCCTGGAAGACTCAAGTGATGATGGAGGAAATGGGTTTGATTGGCCTCAATTTAATCCAAGTGCAGAATTTGGGGAGGTCCAATTTCAGCTGAACATGGAGTTTGAGTCACTTGAACAATTTAAGCAGGCTCTGAAGGACTTTACCATATCAGAGGGTAGGAGGATATTTTATATGAAGAATGATAAGAGAAGGGTTAGAGCTGCTTGTATACATGGAGGCTTCATGCCTGGAAAAGAAGTGCAAAAAGCCAAGGCAAAGGCAAGAAAAGCAGCTAAGGAAAAGGCAAAGTTAGAGGCTGCTAAAGAAGCTAATGAAAGCGACAAAGCTAAAGGGGTGGTGGCAACGAATGAGGCTCTTCCTGAAGGTGAGAAAAACAATGAGGGAGCTACAACCAATGAGGTAGAAGCACAAGCTAATGCAGCAAACAATGAAAAATGTGGAAATGAAGGTGAGAAAAATGGTGAAACAGAGAAGCATGACTGTCCCTGACTTATATACTGTGCAAAGAACTCACGGTCAGGTGGATACCAAATAAAGACCTACAACCCCACTCACACCTGTGGAAGAGAGTTTGGCAGCAATATGGCAGATCAACATTGGGTAGCAAAGAAGCTAGAAAAAAGATTGTTGAGTCAACCACGGTTGACACATGCAGAGGCATGGGATCACATAAAGGTTGATTACAATGTGATACTCAGTGATAAAATGCTGTACAGAGGACTTTGGATGGCCAAGGAAAAGTATATTGGTAACGAGAAGGCGCAATATGGCAAGCTATGTGATTATCTGAATGAGATACACAGGTAAGAGGTTATTTCAAAGTGTAACATTTCCTGAGATTTCAATAATTTGATAACATGGACATATGAAGAATAATATTTTTTACATTTTATGTTAATTCTTGTTTGAGAAAAATAACTTGCTGTGATATCATAATACATTAGAATATTGTTAGTGATCTTAGTGAATTCTGGTTTAATATTGCCGTGATATCATACTAAGATATATGTTTACACAGGAGCAATGAAGGTTCATTTGCACTGTTGGCAGTGGAGCCTATACCTCAATATCCTCCATTATTTGATAAATTATATATTTGCTTAGACGCCTGTAAAAATGGGTTCAAGGTTGGATGTCGCCCCTTGATAGGTTTAGATGGATGCTTCCTGAAGGGTTTTTATGGGGGACAATTATTGTCAGCTATAGGACAAGACGCGAACAATCATTTTTATGTGATTGCGTATGCAGTAGTTGACAGTGAGACAAAGGCAAGTTGGAAATGGTTTCTGGAGTTGTTACAAGATAATTCTGGGCAATGCACTGCCGATGGTTGGAACTTCATCAGCGATCAACAGAATGTATCCCTAAATATGTCTTAGTGTTTGTTATGTTAACTAACTAAATGCATTGTATTCTTGATGGTTTAATGACTGTTAGCTATGTTTTTTATTATCATAACAAGCATTTTAATGCATATTATTTTCTGGTCTGTTTGAACTGTAATGCAGGGTCTTTTGCCAGCACTAAAGGAGGTTATGCCTAACGCCCATCACAGAAACTGTGTTAGGCACATTTGGAAGAATTTCACAAACAAATACAAGGATACACAACTTAAGAATGTGGTCTGGGCTTGTTCCAAAAGTTCAACCGTTGCAGAGTTTAATGATAACATGCAAAGGCTGAAGAGAATGAATGAGGACGCATGGGTTTACCTTGCAAAATTAGATCCAAGATGCTGGACTAAGTCAAAATTCAGCCACTACCCTAAGCTGGACAATATCACCAATAACATGACAGAGGTGTAGAATGCCAAGATAGTACACTATAGGGGAAAACCTATCCTCACAATGCTAGAGGAGCTCAGATGTTACATTATGTGAAGGATGGCACAACACAAAAAGGCCCTAATCATGTACACTGGTGTAGTTGCTCTTGTACAACAAAAAAGGATGGAAGCCATTATGAAGGACATTAAGCACTGGACTGCTCAATGGATTGGCGACGATGCTAGACATGTATTTGAGGTGCAAATGCACATGAAGAAGCTGGGGGTGCACTTAGGTAATAGCACATGTACATGTAACATGTGGCAACTTACAGGTATAACACTCCAACTTATGCATTTTTAGTTATTATTCTTACAAACTGTATATCTAATTGTTGTTTATAATCACTTATAGGAATTCCATGTGTGCATGCCATGGCTGCTATTGCTAAGAGGGGAGACAGAGCAGACACATATGTGTACAAGTGGCTGAAGATGGATGCCTTCAGAGCAACATATGGTCATTCCATTAGCCCCGTCAATAGTGAAGAGTATTGGGAGAAGTCTGGAGAAATAAGCTCAATCCCTCCCAAGATTAAGAGGCCAATAGGGCGTCCAGTAAAGAGAAGGAGACCAGACCCAGTAGAAGATGGACCAGAGGGTACTAAGGCAAAAAAGACCTTTCGAGTCACATGCGGAAAATGTGGAGATACTGGCCACAATGCTAAGACCTGCAAGGGAGCTCCTAAGGCTGGAACTAATCCTAAAGGAAAGGTCAAGGGAAAATCCAGGAAAAAGTCAACTACAACACAAGAAGAGGTTCAGGTTTCTCAATTGGCACTCGTAACTTAGGTATACATGAATGACACTTACCTTCTTCTGCTAAATGTGTTACATTATGCAGCTTGATATGTGTGATAACATGCTTAGGATTCAGGTTTTTGACATGAATTAGTTGTTGTGTTATAGAGACCAACTTAACATATAAATTTAGTAATTAGGGACTTGTTTGACTTATAGTAGCATTTCTAAAGGACCTATTTGACTTATAAAATACATCGTGAAGGGTTTAATAATAGTCCCTAATAAATTTTCTTACGTATGAGGTTACCCAGCCTGAGACACCAACAAATGCTACTATACCAGACGTTGGAATGAATGTGAATGCTGCAACTATAAGTATGCTTGATAATATGTTTCACTATTAATTCCTAAACATTACTTACTAATATCTTATTTTAGAATACTCATAATTGTTTACAATTCAATCAGGGAAGACAAACTCAGCCTCAGCAGCCTTTTAGACGTCCAAAGCAGACAATAATTAGGCCCAAGAGACAGAAAAGTGTGAGTGTTGAGACAATGACAGCTGCAAGTAGTGGCACAACCTTCAGAATGTTCAAATTCATTCCAACGCCCGGACTGAACCTCTCTAAGAAGAAATGATGCTTTGGAAGAAATTTATTGTGAAATGGACAAGATATTGTTTACTCTTTTTATTTTGAAGAAAATAGACCTCCACTTTTAATACCTTTTGTGCACCACTTTATATCAGTGTGTGTAGAAGGAAATAGACCTTTTTTATTTTGCTAACATTTTGATACAACTTATGTACATCCTCTATGTTGATGCTACTTTATGTTAACATTCTGATGCATGTTATTTGAATATTCTGGTTTGGATTATATACTATTTTTGGTTTAATCCACTTTGCCAAATTACTTTGCATACTCTGAATTCGATATAGACTAGCTTCAAGTTAGCATCATTATCAACTTCTAATATTCATTTAACTAAAATGAGTCATTCAAATACAATATTTTTCCAACAAAGATACAATGCCAATTGCTTAAATAACCACCACATAGATACAAAACAGAATCACAACTACAAGTGCACCTATTATTACACTACTAAACAACCTTAGAACACTGTCCTTCTTGAGTTTTGAACTATCTTCATTTCTCTTTATTAACATCTCCTTCAATTGTTTCACTTTCTCCTCTAAGCAATAATCTAAACCTGCACCAAATTCTTCACCCACGCATGTCTCTACAGAGGCCAATCTACGGCTTTCAACTACATCATCCACCAAATACCCAAAAATCTCATCAAACCATACAAAAAAAAAATCACAATATCCTTGCTTTTCCTGCAATCAGAATAACAGAACATAAATCATCACATTATTCTTAGTCCCCAGTTATCAAAACTACAGCACCACAAAAATCCACCACTCTAAAGTACCTTGAAGTGAGGACAGCCAAAGAACAGCCTATTCGGATTTTCTGCTGTGCGAGACCTGGATATTACGGCATATGTCCTGCACTTGCACTTAGGATGTTCTCCTCTTCTAAGTCGCCCCCTTTGGACGCCAGTCGAATTGCTGTCAACACTGAAGACATCATCCATAGTTCACCGACCACGTCTTCGACTTGCAACTGACGTGCTACCTCCACTCGCCATCATCTTCTTCGAAGCCAAAAACTCTCTCTCACATACTAACATACATGGGTTGGAGGCACACGGGGTAAAAAGTGAAGCCCTAATTTCATGTTCATCCCCTTTAAAACAGTGATGTGTTGTCTCTATTCACAATGCTGTCGTTTTAACACATTCATTTCATAAAGTTTGGGGATTAATCTGTCCCACTCAAAACGACGTCGTTTTGAAAAGGCCTTAAATGACGTTGTTTTGGCCACGTGTGCAGGGACCAACGTGTCCTGGAAGCCTTTAACCTGACATGTCACACTCATCACCTCCACATAGGAGAGAGAGTGTTCAGTTAACCAGCTAAACCTGGAGCAGGGACGTATATGGCACATATTTAACAATTTCGAAGACTGTGGACTTAGTTAATTTTCTTGGGGGACAAATCTGTCGTACGGACAAATCCTTGGGGACCTATTTGGAGTATTACTCTATTATTGTTATTGTTGGTTAATATTAGAAATACTATTATTATTATTATTATTATTATTATTATTATTATTGGAAGTTTAAAACGCAACCTACATTTTAATTTAGTTAATAATTAATTTTAATAATTAATTTTAATGTATATATTATCATAATCTTTTTTCATATGTAAAAAAATAGCCACAAAAAAAATAATGCATTGTGACAACCGTACTGTCCGTACATAAGGTACATAAATTCTCACGCATAACCATATCACGTTTCCACCACCACGCCACCATGCTGCAACTTTTTCATTTTGCTCAGGGACGATTATTCTACGCTGCATTTCCCTCTTCTTCTTTACTCTTCTTCCTCACCCTTCCCTCTCAACGTCGCTCAAGCTACATGTTGTGACCGTTGTTCTTCTTTACTCTTCTTCCTCACCCTCCCCTCTCATCGTCGTTCAAGCTGGTGGATTTTGTGACCACTGTTCTTCTCGCCGAGCTCCGTCCGGAATCACGTCCTTGAACTCATAAAAGATAATGTTCCAACTATTTCCTTTTTCAGCCGTAGAGAAGTCTCTCCCAAGTCCTCACTCTTCTAAGCACGAAAGGCAGCCTTTTTTTCATTTTCCCGTCTTCGTCGATCTCTGGTAAGCATACTCCCACAACATTTTTTTCTTTTTTGAAATATCTAGGCCTTTGTAGCATTTTTCAATAACTTTCAGTAATATTTTTTAAGTGCCAGATGTTGTATTTTGAAATGAATTCTCAACCAGATAACAGTCTTAGCGGGTCTTCTCACCAGGTAATAAGTTACTATATTTTGTTAAACAATAAAAAGTCATATGCTCTGTTAATATTTTTATAATGTAGGTGACCGTTCTTTATAGTACAATGCATAAATTTATTATTATTAAAATTTGATAATTTTATGAATGACTATATTTAAAAAAAAATAAAAAAAGTTTAGAAATTAAATTTTGTTTTGTATTTTTTTGTATTTTTTAAAAAATTTATTCAAATATTGGCACAAAACTTTATATTTAATAGATAAGTTTTTTTTTAATATGAATTTTTTTTATTATTTACAAAAAATATAATATTTATAAATTTTTTTTGTTATATTTTTAAATTATTTAAATATTATTTTATATTTTAAATATTATTTAAATATTATTTTTAATATATTTATTCAAATATTGTCACAAAAATTTATATTTAATAGATAAGTCATTTTCTAAATATGAAATTTTTTTTATTACTTACAAAAAAAATATAACATTTATAGATTCTTTTTGTTATATTTTTACATCATTTAAATATTATTTTATATTTTAAATTTTATTTTTAATATATTTATTCAAATATTATCACAAAAATTTATATTTAATAGATAAGTCATTTTTTAAATATAATTTTTTTTATTACTTACAAAAAATATAATATTTGTAGATTTTTTTGTTGTATTTTTAAATTATTTAAATATTATTTTATATTTTAAATATTATTTTTAACATTTATTCAAATATTGCCACAAAAATTTATATTTAATAGATAAGCCATTTTTTAAATATAAAATTTTTTTATTACTTACAAAAAATATAATATTTATATATTTTTTGTTATATTTTTAAATTATTTAAGTATTATTTTTAACATATTTATTCAAATATTACCACAAAAGTTTATATTTAATAGATAAATCATTTTCTAAATATTAAATTTTTTTATTTCTTACAAAAAATATAATATTTATAGATTCTTTTTGTTATATTTTTAAATTATTTAAATATTATTTTGTTGATAATATTTTTGAACGACTTTGTTTATAAATATTCGGGTAGATAATTTTTGTATCCACACCATAGTCATTCCCTAAATTATTAAATGTCTTTAGTGGTTAATATTAATTTGTTTCGAAAATAACAAACAGAATAATAATCGTTCTCTCCCTTTCTAAATTATTTGGAATAACACTTTTAGTTTTTCTTTTCAATTTTAGTTTTAATTTGTTATTATCTTTCTATATTTTAATTTAACTTGCAGAGCAGTCCATGAATCGTAATGTAACGTGTTATTTTTAGATCTCAAAAGGGTAAGATTAATTTTTTAAAAAACCTTAGTTGTATTAAATAATATAAAGGGAAAATTGTATATGTAACTTGAAATACTATATGTAGATTATAAAAAAGAAAAAAAAATATAAACATAATATAAAAAACTTCAATATTAATAGAAAAAATTCAAGCATATATCATTCATTATTGCAAGACCTCCAGTTATAATTATATCACTGAATAAAACATTACTAATTGATCATTGTAAAAATATTAAGCAATAAAAATGAGACTATACAAAAGAAGTTAGAAGCAGAAATAGGATGAATTTGATAATAATTAAAATAAGTTAGACATATGGTTTTCCAAAAAAAAAAAAAAAACTAACATTATATAACTAATGACATACTATATAATAGACAAATCATAATTTTTTTCAATAAATAAAAGACAGAGCAAAATTGAACTATTGGAGAGTTTACTTAGTGAAAGTAAAAAAAATTGAAAGCATCAAGTTATAAAAATTGGATAAACACCACAATCGATTAGTCTTTTTCGTAATAAATCAAACAACATGATTGACAAAAACAAGGCTCAAACTTTGCATAAAAAAAAAAGGATAAAAAACCTAAATGGAACATGTATCTAGCAAAGCAAAACATCATCACTTATTAGTTATTATTGCTTCCTAGTTTTGACATCACAAATTTTGGCATCATAGATTTAGAATATAACGAAAGTTCTACAATATGATGGAAAGAGATTTCATATCTCGGTCTCAGCTCCAATCAACTTATGATATTGCAATTAAAGAGTTAAAAAAAACACATGTCCAAACAATAAAGAGGTTCATCTATAAATAGGATTTGTGGTCTCGTCACAAATAATGTTTTAGCTTGAAACTTCAATTAAAATGGCAGTAAGCAAAGACAACTTATCTAGTGCCTGCAAAGCATGACCAAATTCATGAACATAATCGATATGATGATAGAAGTTCATATATATCTAGTATCCGCAAGTGATAAACTGAAATCAGGCAGCTACATAGATTTCAATTAGTTAATAGGAGGATCACAAAGGAAGATTATTTACATTAAACTTTTTTTCCAATCTCACCATTAGTAACACTTGTTTGATTAAAAACAAAAGAACATAGACATAAGGTACTTGTGTTCGAAGATTGGCAACTAAGCACTCACAAACTCAGAACAAACATAAAACAGAACAACAAAATATAGCAATAATAATAATATTCAATATTAAAATATAAAGTTTGAGTATGTGAAAAGATCAAATAGAAATCATGCATAGATAACCAGAACCCTTTATGTTCTTGTGAGGCTTAAAATCAGGGAACACAAGCTTCAATGCATTCATGACAGGAATTAAAAGTATACATACAATTTTGCATAACTTCCATTCTGAGTCATTTTCGATTTCACTTTTCAAAGTACCTCATCCTGCCTCGACTTTATTATTACTACCAACTAATCAAGTTGTAACTGTTTCATTCAAAATAAACAAACTCAGATTAAACAACTAATAATATATTATACAAATATGATTTGAATATAGTTATTCTAACCAAAAGAAAAAAGAAGTTTCTCTTGATCTTTTTTTTGGTTAACGCTCAAATTATGTAATTTCATACATACTCTATTGTTTTGCAAGAGATTGAGAGAAAGGATGAGTTTTGAGAAGAAAACAAAGGTGAAGCAAATACACACCCACTCTCTTTGACTCTTTGACCGATAAGAAAACTTATACTAAATTCTAAAATTTAATAAAACTAATCTATATAGTTGGTAGAACCTGTGAGTTTTGGGTATGCTGCACAAACAAAGAATCAAAATTTTAGTAAAATATTATTTTTGAAAAAACTAAAATCTGAGAAAATAGCATGTCATCTCTAAAAAAGTAAGCAGAAGGAAAAAAAACCTATAAAGTTTCCATTATTTTTAGGGAACTATAATTAGAATTCAAAACAATCAAACTAAGAAATAGGATAATGGAGATAAAAAGATTACATTGACAAATGATAATTTGGGGTATCTTTTCAATGAACACAATAAAAGAATGCCTTTTTTAGATCCTAATGAAAGGGAATGTTATTCTACTTTTTGGTTTGCATTTAAGGTTAAAAAATCCTAAAAAGGACTTATCAATCTCTCTACACGTTTATATATATGATCTCACAAATTCTAAATGAAACACTTTCTATCTATCCACGCACTTATTTTTTTATCTCTGATCTCTTCCAACGCCTAAATCAACAACAACCACCTGCCCCTATTCCTATTCATCAGTCATTCCAAACTCCTTACTACTAGCTTCTCCAATTCTTCGTCCTGAATCATCCTCCTTATTTGTTCAACCACCCGGTGTATGTTAACAACACACATTTCATTGTATTACATACCAAAATTATTTGCATTCTTTTATTTTCTTCAAGAAAGAAAAGCTCAACTTGAAGCAAACTATAAATAAATAAATGCAGGAAAAAAAGGAATTTTTACATCATGAAAAAGTTGTAACTAACACCTAAATATTTTTTTCTAACCATCTAATAAAATATAAATATTATATAAAAAAATTTATATAACTATTAGATTTGAGAAAGTTCCTATGGCTACTTACATATTCAAAGATGTTAGTGGGTACCAAACACTTAAAAATAAAGTCCAGCACTTTCCTATGCAAAAATTAACAAATATTATTAGTATGATATAACAAACTATAGAAAATAAGGTGAAAATAATTAGAAAATGGATACTTTTGGTAGAACGAAGGAGTAGGAAAATGATTATCCTTAACCTTACCGTTCCCATGAGAGCACCTTCATTCCCTGTTTCCATTTTTTTTACTATTTATCTGCACACGCGGATGAAAATCATTATTCTTTGTTTGTTTAATTTGTAAACTCCAATTTTGTTAGTGAGACGTTAGTTTTTTTTTTCTCCACAACGTGAAGAGGAGGAAGAGGTGGTGCTTGTGCTCATATAACTTCAGTAGCTTCAAGAAAGAAAATGAAATAAAAAAAGAAATAGATTAGTTTTTTTATATAGATTCTTGCTGTTACTTCTGAGCTCACGCACAGAGGAGGTAGAAAGCAGAAGGATCAATGGTGACTATGTGTCTCATTCCTCTTAGTTTCAGCTTCCCTTTCCAATTTTCTCTATGTATGACGCAATTTGAAATTGTTTGGAATGCTTGGAAATGAAAGTAATAATAGAGAGAGGAGTGAAACAGCTAAAAAGTTAAACCCTTAAGGCCTTAAATTTGATCAAACAAATGATAAGCAAAAATTTTCGCGCTCAATGCTTGGTATTAGTATTATTCTTTTAACTTTTATTTTAAATTAATAATTTTTTATATTTTAGATTATTATAACTTGGAGGTCACATGTTGTTCTATTTGAGATTGCTACAGTAACTTTTGGAGGGAATATTGTTACTTGGACTATTCAACTTTTATATTTTAAATAGATGTAAGGAAAATTTAATTTTTAAAAAAAAATTCTAAATTTTATAAAAATTAATGTCAGCACTAACTCTTCTTAGTTTGTTAGTATAGAAGACTAGTTTGGTCATATGTTATTTTAAAATACCAAAAATAAGAATAAAAACACCAAAAATAAGAATAAAAACTAAAACTATTATATTTATTTTTTTTCACTTAATTTACCTCAGGATGTCGAATCGCCATATCAGTCTTTTAAGTTGGCTACCTCAAACCCTCCACATGTACGTCTGTAAGACCCGGTTAATTAATGGCTAATTAACCCATAAATGAGAATTTATTCTAGAAAGCCAAAAATGTTATTTTTATGGCTAAATGTGATAGAGGAAATTGAGACGAGAATTTCGATACCAATTTTATAGAAATCGGACCAAGATTGGACCGAACGGGCCAAACCGGACCAACCGGACCCAAAGTGGGCCCTTGGCCCAACATAACTAAACCAAAACCCTAGTTTTCAGCACTCTCTCTCCTCACACAACACCAAAACACGCTGAAAAATTGAGATGGAAGGGGGAAGAACACTCTCTCAACTTCCTTCTCTCACTTGATCTTCAAACCACCATAACTTTTGATCTAGAGCTCTGATTGCCGCTCCGTTTGCGGCCACGTGTTCACCGCGGAGAGCTCTACAAAACCCATACAATCAATCTTGAGGTAAGCCACGTTTTACTGTTCGAAATTCCAGCCCTTGATTTCGAGTTTCATGAGCAAAAATATTGAGATTTTGGGTTCTTTGATGTTATAGGACCCAACTCTCTTGAAGGAGAAGGTTAATCTTGTCTCCTTGGACCTTGGGTGTGGTAAGATTCCCAACCCTAGTATAATTTGTTGTTCTATGATGTTTGGGTATTGAGATGTTGTGTATGGGTATGATGATTGTGGCTTAGGTTGTGTATATGTGAATATTGGAGCTTGATTGGTGATTTTGGAAAGCTTGGAAGAGGGTTTTGTGTGATAAAATCTGTTCTTGGAGGTGTTGATACCTTGAGAGCTTGTGGACAAGTGGTTTGGAAGTGCTCCGGTTGAGCTTGGGGAATCGGCTAAGGTATGGTTTTGGTTTCCCGTATCTAATATGTAATGTGGTAGGAAATACTTAGGCTAGAGGCCCTAAGATAGGCATTGAATTGTTGGTGTTATTGAATGGTTGAAATATATGATGTGTTCATATATGTGATTATGAATATTGATGCCTTGATTGTGTGAAATATGAGAAATGCATGTTGTGATATATGCTTGATGGATGATTGAGGTTGAATTGATGGGTGGTACCATGTTGATGGTGAGTATGATATTGATTATGTATAATGATGGTTAATTGGAAATGGTATTATTGGAAATTGGGATGAGGAAGGATGTATGACATGATATTGTGTTTGTCCTTTAGCCATTTGATTGAGAAGTGTTAAAATGGTTGGATGTGGTTTTGGAAACCTTGGTAAAGTGTCAATGTGTGAGTTGAGGATGGCTTGTTGTTGATTTTGGTACATTTTGAATGATTTCAAAGAGAAGGGTTGAAATTGGCATGTTTGATTGATTTTGAAAAGAGTTGAAAGTGGCTTGTTTTGAAAATGGCACCTTGTGGTTTTGTATGAAAACATGGTTTTTGGGCATACTTTGACGGGACATAACTTGGACTACGGATCTCTGATTTGTGCCAAATCTGTTTAGAAATGAAATTGGATCCGGGATGTCCATGCCGTTCGAAGAACGGGTGAAAAACGATTTAAAATGAGGAAGTTATGTCCGTCGGAAGATTGGGGTTTGAATTTGTAAATTCTGCAGCTTTTAACTTAGAAAAATTTTTAGCAGAATGACCCCTCGCGCGTAGGCGCACTTGGTGCGTACGCGCCGTTCTTCGAGAAAGCGCCATTCACGCGTGCGCGTACGCGTGGACCTGTTTTCATCCCAAAGTTGATTTTTGAGTTTTAAAAGCCAAATTTCATACTTCTAAGCCTCCGATCTCACCACTTATGTCTTAAATCATTATGATATGCCTAGCATGAGAAAAAGGGCCAGTGAATGTGGTAACTTGCGAGTGAAGCAAGGGAAAAATGAATGATCATTGAGGATCAAAGATGATTATGTGAGATGCGGAGAATGGCGGTGGAAGTGCTTGTTGTGCCATGGGCCGAAGGGCCGTAATTGTTAATGAATTGGCTGGTTATGGATTTAACCGTGAGCCGGATGGCTAGATTATTGCCGTGTTACGGCGGAGCCATGTTTATGGCCAAGTATAAATGCATATATGATGTTGATTGAATTGTGAAGGTTTGCACTTCCACCATTGGAGATGAGGGTTTCCCTAGGTAGTAGCAATGGCTAGCCACCATGTGCTCCAGGTTGAGACTCGAAGCTCTTTTGACCCTATGTCGTAAGTGTGGCCGAGCACTGTGAAAGGCCCGGATGAGCTCGCCCCCATAAATATTCACCAGTGATGGTGATGGATAAATATTCACCAGTGAGGGTGATGGATATGGATCATGATTATGATCAAGTTTATGATGAGTATAACTCGAGTTGGGGATGCACGACAGAGGGACAGTCCAATGGCTAGCTACCAGGACTTGTCGGGTTGGCTCTATAACCGACAGATGATATCATCAGCCACTAGGGACAGGCATGCATCATAAGCATACTACATGAATTGTTTGAGATTGCCTATTTGACTGCATATTACTTGCTAATTGCCTAAATGCCTTATTTGTTCCTATTTGTAAATCTCTTGTCTGATATAACTGTGTTTGCTATATTATACTCCTGCTGGTTGTTGGGAGGTCTGAAGGAAGTAGAAAGGGAAGTATTAGTTAGACTGAAGGATCTTTAGTTAGTTGCCGCTTACGGTTTAGCTTGTTTATAAGCTTTGATATTTTCTGGAGGAAGTTCTAGGATTGCCTTCGGCTTTCCTCTATTATTATGTATTATATATGTGGAAGCTGTTACCGTACTGGGGACCTCTGGTTCTCACCCATGCGGATTTTGTGGTTTTCAGATGCAGGACGCGAGGCTTCTCGTTGAGGCATGCTGGGGACTTCTGGATTAGCAAAGATCCTTTGTTCTCGAGACTCTGTTTTGGGTTATATATCTTGTTTAGATACTTTTATCTCCATTAAATAATACAAACTGTGATGACTCCTTCTAGAGGGGATTTTTGGAGAATAGGTTTTCTGTATTTGTGTCCCTTTGGGTTTCCTTTGGGGTTTCCTTATTTTATTATATGTATGTATTATTATGCTCGGACCGGTTATCTTCGCAGCCGGATTTTGAGTCTTGATATTCCCGTGCTTGACACTCTTTATATATATATAGTCTCCCATTAGCTTATCCTTTGCTCGTTACGTTATCGACCGGAGTGTTGCGTTTTCGAGTTACGGTTTTTGTTTACCCCTTTTTCTACAAGGCTCCTAGTTATAATCAATTATTCATACTACTATACGTACTAAATTTTTGTTTTAGAGGTCGTAATACCTTGCCATCTCTGAATTATGACTTAAGCATAAGACTCTGTATGGTAGGGTGTTACAACGTCAATCTTATATATTAAGTTACAATCAAATGTTCGATTCATTAGTTTTTCAATCAAATATTCGGTCCAGTTTTAATAACTATACTATAAGGCATGTTACCACAAATCTACAAGTGTAGATAATTTTTGGTATTCATACCATAGTCGCTCCTCAAAAGATATTAAATATTTTTAGTGGCAAATATTAATTTGTTTTGCAAATACCAAAAAGAATAGTAATGTCCGTCCCTTTCTAAATATTATAAAAGAAATCTGTTGTTAATACCTCTTCAGCTGAAATCTGCCTCATGAGATAACCATTATGAAGTGTATATATCAAAGTGACATTTAATTCATCTAAGTCCAAAATATAAAAGTGATTTGATTTATACAAGTCAGTCAAATTATATGTTATATTTTTATATTATTTTTTTAGGAAACAATAAGAAAAATAAGCAACCTATTCTGCATCTAATAACACTCTTTGACAGGAAGCACTTAAATTCATCATTCAACTACCCAAATGGATAGAAAAACTTAATAATTAACAATAGTAGCAGTACTAATAAGTAATAATAACAACAGTAACAAGAAAGAAATAAAGCATCAAGTGAAAATATTACAAATAATTGCCATAAAAAATTTATACTCATTCATCACATTCAACTTTCATCCAAGTTAAGAGTAACACATAACTTTACTATTGTTATGAGCCCCCTCAGCTATATATATAGATTCAGCATAATGTTATTCTTGCTTTTTCAATACTCAGAATAAATATATCAATGGGAGATTATAAAATTAAACAATCTAGAAGAAAAAAATTAATCTGAACAGAATTTGAAACCTTGTCAAAATTTCCAAGTATCTTAGTGGATCCTCTTGATGAAGTAAACACATCCTCAATACCAGCGAACTACAGCATCTTCGTTGGAATCCTCATACTCTATTGATATAAAACATTAGGCAAGAATAAAATACAAGGAGACATCTTCAATTATATATAAAAGTCATGAAACTTCAATGCCAACAAATCCGTATAAGGCATAACAAAGTCATAGTATCCCCTATTTTCAAATTTCAATTATAATTATACACAAATTTGATCCTCCTGAACCCTAAATTTGCAAAATTGCTCCCTGGAGATTGCGTGTATCATAGGTATAAAAATAAAAAACATGAAAAAGAAAGAAGAAAGATATACCATTCATGGCCTGAGTGATTGATTCGAAATCCACGAAAGTTTTTGGTTGCTCTGTTGCGAGAGCTCTGAATTAGAATGATCGCGCGATTTCACTGCAGAATGTGAAAAGAACAGAATAGATTAGGCTTCATACTCCTAAAAGAGGGGAAGAGAAGGGCGACGGCGATCGGCGAACGCGAACTGCAGTGTGGTGAAGGCTACGCTGTGATGATACTTTCTCATCTCTTCTCTTCTCATATCAAACGAGCGTGAATAATAATAGGGTGGAAGAAATAGGAAATAAATCTGTAAATGAGAAAGAGTGAGACATATAGACTCAGTATAGTGATTAGTGACGGTTAAAAATTTGATGCAAAAGTGTCACAGTATTATTAGATAGAGACTTATTTTAAGCGTGGTAAAATAAGTGTAGCTATATATTCAATTTGTTGTAAATACCAAAAATAAGAATAAGAACTAAAACTATTATATTTATTTTTTTTTTCATTTGATCTCAGGAACATGTAGCTACTTTTCATGACCATGACGATGCCGAATTGCCAAATCGCTTTCTTCAGTTGACTACCTCAAATCTTTCGCAGGTGTGTTAATATTTTTAGAATATTGGATCGGATTAGTTTAAGGTCTGATTTATCAGTTTTCCGGTCGAATGTTCAGTCCAATTTTAATAATTATGCTCTAAGATATGTCACCACAAATCTACAAGTTTAAATAATTTTTGGTATTCATACCATAGTCACTCCCTAAAAAATATTAAATATTTTTAGTGGCAAATATTAATTTGTTTTACAAATACCAAAGAGAATAGTAATCGTCCGTTACTTTCTAAATACTATAATAACATTTTTAATTTCTTTTTTCAATTTCGGTTTTAATTTGTTATTGCTTTCCTGTATTTTAAGTTAATTAGTTTGGTCATATTTATTTGAAAGTACCAAAAATATGAATAAGAACTAAAACTCTTATATTTTTTGTTTCATTTGATTTTAGCATCGAGTACTTGATTCATTTCCCGAGATAAATCCCTCTCTCCAGATCCAATATCTCAACTTCTCTAGAGGTGTGTTAATCTTTTGTAATATATTATAATTTCATAAATATTATAGTATAGATAAATATAAATTTATCAAATGATAAGAAATGATATCATGTTCTGTTAACACTTTAAGAATGTTGGACCTAATTAATTTAGAATTTGATTCACCGATTTTTTAATCGAACCGGTCGATACGGTATAGTTTTAATAACTATGTTCTACGCCAGTGCCACTACATAGTTTTTTTCCTTTCTAAATACTAAGGAGTATTATGTTTTTATTTTCAATTTTAGTTTTAATTTGTTATTGCTTTTCTAAGTCATGTTCTTTAAAAATTCTAATATTTTCAATTTTATTCTTAACGTTTTTAATTTGTGTCAAAATTACCTAGACGTTAACTTGACGTAAATTGTTAAGGATAAAATTGAAAATTTTTAATGATAGTTTTGACACAAATCGAAAATATTATAGGCAAAATTGAATGAATAAAAAATGCTAGATACAAAATTGAATAAAATTTTATGTTTGGAGTATTTTTTTAAAAAGATTGTAAATATTAGAGACAAAAAATATATTTTATCCTTAAAAATTAATGGTTCAAAATAAAAGATTAATAAACACATAGTTAACATATTTTTTTAGATATAATTAAGATATGACTCTTTTTAACATTACTATTTACATATTTCTAATTTATTTGTTATAAAAAATTATTATTTAATTACTAATTATTTGTTAACTCTATTTAATTTCAGGGACATGATGACAATGACCCACCCTTATCTCCTATCCCTCCTTTTATTAGGGTGAAAAAGAAATGTACTGGGTTATCTTTACTAGGTCTTTTATTTTGTTTTTTGTTTGGGATTTTAGTTTACATGATCGGGAAGTTTAAGGATAAGTCTAATAAGGGTAATTCTATAAAGAAGTTTGTGGTAATTGTGAATGCCATCTATTTCATAGTAGTTACTCTAAGTACAATAGGATATGGGAATATTACCCCTAGTTCTAAATCTGGTAAAATCGGAACTATGGTTTTAGCTCTTTTGTGTCCTGTGGTTTCTAATATTTCTTGAAAGCTACCTGAAATACATTCTTAGAAAATTAGAAACGTGCTTAGTTAAAAAATTAGAAGGAAGCATGTTAGATTGTTTGGTAGTTAACCATAAAATAGTTTATTGGGCAAAATTTTTCTTAGCGGTTCTTGCTGGCCCGTTTGTCTTTAGCATCGGAGCAGTCATAGTCCATCGTTCAGAGCGAATGAGTTGGTTAGATAGTTTTTACTTTTCTGTGATTTCCATAACAACAGTAGGTTATGGGGATTACTCTTTTAGAACACCAGTAGGAAAGTGTGTTGCATGTATTTGGTTTTTATTTAATTCTGTTATTTATAGTTTTGCAATTTTATTTCTGATTATTTGTATTCTTAGGCCAATTACTCCTCAAAACGAATGAATTGTATTTTGTGAATTGTAAAATGACAATGAATGAACTGTTTTCTTTTCTATATCTTTTTTCTTCTTTCTTCTTAATATATTTAATTAGTTTCAATCAAATTAAACCTTTTTATTCTAATTATAAAAAATTGGTAAAATTATAAAATGAGATATTAATTATTATTTTATTTATAATTTTTATCACTTTATTATCATTTAAATGCCGACTCCCCTTTACTTGTCCCTCTTTTAGAGGAAAAACTATACATATACTAGGAGAACCTAGTAATCTAATTGGGACAATGGTTGTTAATATGTAGATAAAGAAAAGATTAGGTTGGCCTAAATCATCATGTGTTATGCCACAGTTGCAGGGATAAGCTCAATCTTTCTTAAATCAATCAAAGCATGATATGCACAGTAGATTATTTATTATTAGTCGTTAGAAATATTGCTAATAATATTTGACAAGATGCTCCAAATTTCAAATCACTGATGAAGCCTACTACTACTAGTGTGTCGTTTCTAGATGTTTGGAGAGGGAAAAAAGAGGCTAAAAAAAGATAGGCAAAGGACTCTCTGTGCATATAACAAGTTACAAGACAATCTAATAATTACAACTTACGAATTTGTCAAAAATTGCAACTATTTTTTACTATGCAAATTAATAAGGTTGGAGAAAGAGGAATAAAGTTTGGAACCGAAAAGAGTGGATTGAAGGCATGGGGAACGGTTGGTGGTGGTAGTGTCAAGCCACCACCAGTGTGAAGGTTATTTCTTAGTCATTTCATCCATCACCTTCTTCACTCTTCTCTTGTTGCTTCTCAACAACAAAAACAAACATAAATATTATGGCAAAACAACAAAGAAGAACCTCGGTTTTCCTAAAAAAAAAACTGATACACAAGCATAACCATATGGGGACTGGAGACTTCTATGATATGGATAGTAAAAACAATCCACACATATGGATAGTATGTGTCAAGACTATCAACTACAGTTTTGCAACACGTGGCATTAGTGTCTTTTGACTTTTAGACCTTTTGCAGAAAGGATGTGCAGTAACGTAGAGGGTGGCAGTTGATGTGCAGAATGTATTGCACAATAGAGTTGATTAAAAGTGGGATTAAGTCTAATGATTTTTGTGTTTTTTTTATTGGTTCACCGTAAGTGCTCCCTTCTTTTGTGGATTCAGACCTAATGGTAGAAAATGCTTGATTTTGGGCATGGATTGAGATTTTTTTTTTTTTTTGTGGTTTTGTGAAAAATTGTTATCTTCTATTTGATCTCAGGAACATGTAGCTACTTTTCATGACCATGACGATGCCGAATTGCCAAATCGCTTTCTTCAGTTGGCTACCTCAAACCTTTCGCAGGTGTGTTAATTTTCTATATCATGTTCTGTTAATATTTTTAGAATATTGGATCGGATTAGTTTAAGGTCTGATTTATCAGTTTTCCGGTCGAATGTTCAGTCCAATTTTAATAATTATAGTCTAAGATATGTCACCACAAATCTACAAGTTTAAATAATTTTTGGTATTCATACCATAGTCACTTCCTAAAAAATATTAAATATTTTTAGTGGCAAATATTAATTTGTTTTGCAAATACCAAAGAGAATAGTAATCGTCCGTTACTTTCTAAATACTATAATAACATTTTTAATTTCTTTTTTCAATTTTGGTTTTAATTTGTTATTGCTTTCCTGTATTTTAAGTTAATTAGTTTGGTCATATTTATTTGAAAGTACCAAAAATATGAATAAGAACTAAAACTCTTATATTTTTTGTTTCATTTGATTTCAGCATCGATTACTTGATTCATTTTCCAAGATAAATCCCTCTCTCCAGATCCAATATCTCAACTTCTCTAGAGGTGTGTTAATCTTTTGTAATATATTATAATTTCATAAATATTATAGTATAGATAAATATAAATTTATCAAATGATAAGAAATGATATCATGTTCTGTTAACACTTTAAGAATCTTGGACCTAATTAATTTAGAATTTGATTCACCGATTTTTTAATCGAACCGGTCGATACGGTATAGTTTTAATAACTATGTTCTATGCCAGTGCCACTACATAGTTTTTTTCCTTTCTAAATACTAAGAAATATTATGTTTTTATTTTTAATTTTAGTTTTAATTTGTTATTGCTTTTCTAAGTCATGTTCTTTAAAAATTCTAATATTTTCAATTTTATTCTTAACGTTTTTAATTTGTGTCAAAATTACCTAGACGTTAACTTGACGTAAATTGTTAAGGATAAAATTGAAAATTTTTAATGATAGTTTTGACACAAATCGAAAATATTATAGGCAAAATTGAATGAATAAAAAATGCTAGATACAAAATTGAATAAAATTTTATGTTTGGAGTATTTTTTTAAAAAGATTGTAAATATTAGAGACAAAAAATATATTTTATCCTTAAAAATTAATGGTTCAAAATAAAAGATTAATAAACACATAGTTAACATATTTTTTTAGATATAATTAAGATATGACTCTTTTTAACATTACTATTTACATATTTCTAATTTATTTGTTATAAAAATTATTATTTAATTACTAATTATTTGTTAACTCTATTTAATTTCAGGGACATGATGACAGTGACCCACCCTTATCTCCTATCCCTCCTTTTATTAGGGTGAAAAAGAAATGTATTGGGTTACCTTTACTAGGTCTTTTATTCTGTTTTTTGTTTGAGATTTTAGTTTACATGATCGGGAAGTTTAAGGATAAGTCTAATAAGGGTAATTCTATAAAGAAGTTTGTGGTAATTGTGAATGCCATCTATTTCATAGTAGTTACTCTAAGTACAATAGGATATGGGAATATTACCCCTAGTTCTAAATCTGGTAAAATCGGAACTATGGTTTTAGCTCTTTTGTGTCCTGTGGTTTCTAATATTCTTGAAAGCTACCTGAAATACATTCTTAGAAAATTAGAAACGTGCTTAGTTAAAAAGTTAGAAGGAGGCATGTTAGATTGTTTGGTAGTTAACCATAAAATAGTTTATTGGGCAAAATTTTTCTTAGCGGTTCTTGCTGGCCCGTTTGTCTTTAGCATCGGAGCAGTCATAGTCCATCGTTCAGAGCAAATGAATTGGTTAGATAGTTTTTATTTTTCTGTGATTTCCATAACAACAGTAGGTTTTGGAGATTACTCTTTTAGAACGCTAGTAGGAAAGTGTGTTGCATGTATTTGGTTTTTATTTAGTTCTGTTATTTATAGTTTTGCAATTTTATTTCTGATTAATTGTATTCTTAGGCCAATTACTCCTCAAAATGAATGAATTGTATTTTGTGAATTGTAAAATGACAATGAATGAACTGTTTTCTTTTCTATATCTTTTTTCTTCTTTCTTCCTAATATATTTAATTAGTTTCAATCAAATTAAACCTTTTTATTCTAATTATAAAAGATTGGTAAAATTATAAAATGAGATATTAATTATTATTTTATTTATAATTTTTATCACTTTATTATCATTTAAATGCCGACTCCCCTTTACTTGTCCCTCTTTTAGAGGAAAAACTATACCTATACTAGGAGAACCTAGTAATCTAATTGGGACAATGGTTGTTAATATGTAGATAAAGGAAAGATTAGGTTGGCCTGAATCATCATGTGTTACGCAACAGTTGCAGGGATAAGCTCAATCTTTCTTAAATCAATCAAAGCATGATATGCACAGTAGATTATTTATTATTAGTCATTAGAAATATTGCTAATAATATTTGACAAGATACTCCAAATTTCAAATCACTGATGAAGCCTACTACTACTAGCGTGTCGTTTCTAGATGTTTGGAGGGGGAAAAAAGAGGCTAAAAAAGATAGGCAAAGGACTCTCTGTGCATATAACAAGTTACAAGACAATCTAATAATTACAACTTACGAATTTGTCAAAAATTACAACTATTTTTTACTATGCAAATTAATAAGGATGGAGAAAGAGGAATAAAGTTTGGAACCGAAAAGAGTGGATTGAAGCCATGGGGAACGGTTGGTGGTGGTAGTATCAAGCCACCACCAGTTTGAAGGTTGTTTCTTAGTCATTTCATCCATCACCTTCTTCACTCTTCTCTTGTTACTTCTTAACAACAATAACAAACATAAATATGATGGCAAAACAACAAAGAAGAACCTCGGTTTTCCTAAAAAAAAAAGTGATACACAAGCATAACCATATGGGGACTGGAGACTTCTATGATATGGATAGTAAAAACAATCCACACATATGGATAGTATGTGTCAAGACTATCAACTATAGTTTTGCAACACGTGGCATTAGTGTCTTTTGACTTTTAGACCTTTTGCAGAAAGGAGGTGCAGTAACGTAGAGGGTGGCAGTTGATGTACAGAATGTATTGCACAATAGAGTTGATTTAAAGTGGGATTAAGTCTAATGATTTTTGTGTTTTTTTTATTGGTTCACCGTAAGTGCTCCCTTCTTTTGTGGATTCAGACCTAATGGTAGAAAATGCTTGATTTTGGGCATGGATTGAGATTTTTTTTTTTTTGTGGTTTTGTGAAAAATTGTTATCTTCTATTTGATCTCAGGAACATGTAGCTACTTTTCATGACCATGACGATGCCGAATTGCCAAATCGCTTTCTTCAGTTGGCTACCTCAAACCTTTCGCAGGTGTGTTAATTTTCTATATCATGTTCTGTTAATATTTTTAGAATATTGGATCGGATTAGTTTAAGGTCTGATTTATCAGTTTTTTGGTCGAATGTTCAGTCCAATTTTAATAATTATGGTCTAAGATATGTCACCACAAATCTACAAGTTTAAATAATTTTTGGTATTCATACCATAGTCACTCCCTAAAAAATATTAAATATTTTTAGTGAAAAAATATTAATTTGTTTTGCAAATATCAAAGAGAATAGTAATCGTCCGTTACTTTCTAAATACTATAATAACATTTTTAATTTCTTTTTTCAATTTTGGTTTTAATTTGTTATTGCTTTCCTGTATTTTAAGTTAATTAGTTTGGTCATATTTATTTGAAAGTACCAAAAATATGAATAAGAACTAAAACTCATATTTTTTGTTTCATTTGATTTTAGCATCGAGTACTTGATTCATTTCCCGAGATAAATCCCTCTCTCTAGATCCAATATCTCAACTTCTCTAGAGGTGTGTTAATCTTTTGTAATATATTATAACTTCATAAATATTATAGTATAGATAAATATAAATTTATCAAATGATAAGAAATGATATCATGTTCTGTTAACACTTTAAGAATCTTGGACCTAATTAATTTAGAATTTGATTCACCGATTTTTTAATCGAACCGGTCGATACGGTATAGTTTTAATAACTATGTTCTATGCCAGTGCCACTACATAGTTTTTTTTCCTTTCTAAATACTAAGGAGTATTATGTTTTTATTTTCTATTTTAGTTTTAATTTGTTATTGCTTTTCTAAGTCATGTTCTTTAAAAATTCTAATATTTTCAATTTTATTCTTAACGTTTTTAATTTGTGTCAAAATTACCTAGACGTTAACTTGACGTAAATTGTTAAGGATAAAATTAAAAATTTTTAATGATAGTTTTGACACAAATCGAAAATATTATAGGCAAAATTGAATGAATAAAAAATGCTAGATACAAAATTGAATAAAATTTTATGTTTGGAGTATTTTTTTAAAAAGATTGTAAATATTAAAGACAAAAAATATATTTTATCCTTAAAAATTAATAGTTCAAAATAAAAGATTAATAAACACATAGTTAACATATTTTTTTAGATATAATTAAGATATGACTCTTTTTAACATTACTATTTACATATTTCTAATTTATTTGTTATAAAAAATTATTATTTAATTACTAATTATTTGTTAACTCTATTTAATTTCAGGGACATGATGACAATGACTCACCCTTATCTCCTATCCCTCCTTTTATTAGGGTGAAAAAGAAATGTACTGGGTTACCTTTACTAGGTCTTTTATTTTGTTTTTTGTTTGGGATTTTAGTTTACATGATCGGAAAGTTTAAGGATAAGTCTAATAAGGGTAATTCTATAAAGAAGTTTGTGGTAATTGTGAATGCCATCTATTTTATAGTAGTTACTCTAAGTACAATAGGATATGAGAATATTACCCCTAATTCTAAATCTAGTAAAATCAAAACTATGGTTTTAGCTCTTTTGTGTCCTGTGGTTTCTAATATTCTTGAAAGCTACCTGAAATACATTCTTAGAAAATTAGAAACGTGCTTAGTTAAAAAGTTAGAAGGAGGCATGTTAGATTGTTTGGTAGTTAACCATAAAATAGTTTATTGGGCAAAATTTTTCTTAGCGGTTCTTGCTGGCCCGTTTGTCTTTAGCATCGGAGCAGTCATAGTCCATCGTTCAGAGCGAATGAGTTGGTTAGATAGTTTTTACTTTTCTGTGATTTCCATAACAACAGTAGGTTTTGGGGATTACTCTTTTAGAACGCTAGTAGGAAAGTGTGTTGCATGTATTTGGTTTTTATTTAGTTCTGTTGTTTATAGTTTTGCAATTTTTTTCTGATTATTTGTATTCTTAGGCCAATTACTCCTCAAAACGAATGAATTGTATTTTGTGAATTGTAAAATGACAATGAATGAACTGTTTTCTTTTCTATATCTTTTTTCTTCTTTCTTCCTAATATATTTAATTAGTTTCAATCAAATTAAACCTTTTTATTCTAATTATAAAAAATTGGTAAAATTATAAAATGAGATATTAATTATTATTTTATTTATAATTTTTATCACTTTATTATCATTTAAATGCCGACTCCCCTTTACTTGTCCCTCTTTTAGAGGAAAAACTATACCTATACTAGGAGAACCTAGTAATCTAATTGGGACAATGGTTGTTAATATGTAGATAAAAGAAAGATTAGGTTGGCCTGAATCATCATGTGTTACGCCACAGTTGCAGGGATAAGCTCAATCTTTCTTAAATCAATCAAAGCATGATATGCACAGTAGATTATTTATTATTAGTCATTAGAAATATTGCTAATAATATTTGACAAGATACTCCAAATTTCAAATCACTGATAAAGCCTACTACTACTAGTGTGTCGTTTCTAGATGTTTGGAGGGGGAAAAAAGAGGCTAAAAAAAGATAGGCAAAGGACTCTCTGTGCATATAACAAGTTACAAGACAATCTAATAATTACAACTTACGAATTTGTCAAAAATTGTAACTATTTTTTACTATGCAAATTAATAAGGATGGAGAAAGAGGAATAAAGTTTGGAACCGAAAAGAGTGGATTGAAGCCATGGGGAACGGTTGGTGGTGGTAGTATCAAGCCACCACCAGTTTGAAGGTTGTTTCTTAGTCATTTCATCCATCACCTTCTTCACTCTTCTCTTGTTACTTCTCAACAACAATAACAAACATAAATATGATGGCAAAACAACAAAGAAGAACCTCGGTTTTCCTAAAAAAAAAAGTGATACACAAGCATAACCATATGGGGACTGGAGACTTCTATGATATGGATAGTAAAAACAATCCACACATATGGATAGTATGTGTCAAAACTATCAACTACAGTTTTGCAACACGTGGCATTAGTGTCTTTTGACTTTTAGACCTTTTGCAGAAAGGAGGTGCAGTAACGTAGAGGGTGGCAGTTGATGTACAGAATGTATTGCACAATAGAGTTGATTAAAAGTGGGATTAAGTCTAATGATTTTTGTGTTTTTTTTATTGGTTCACCGTAAGTGCTCCCTTCTTTTGTGGATTCAGACCTAATGGTAGAAAATGCTTGATTTTGGGCATGGATTGAGATTTTTTTTTTGTGGTTTTGTAAAAAATTGTTATCTTCTATTTGATCTCAGGAACATGTAGCTACTTTTCATGACCATGACGATGCCGAATTGCCAAATCGCTTTTTTCAGTTGGCTACCTCAAACCTTCCACAGGTGTGTTAATTTTCTATATCATGTTCTGTTAATATTTTTAGAATATTGGATCGGATTAGTTTAAGGTCTGATTTATCAGTTTTTTGGTCGAATGTTCAGTCCAATTTTAATAATTATGGTCTAAGATATGTCACCACAAATCTACAAGTTTAAATAATTTTTGGTATTCATACCATAGTCACTCCCTAAAAAATATTAAATATTTTTAGTGAAAAAATATTAATTTGTTTTGCAAATACCAAAGAGAATAGTAATCGTCCGTTACTTTCTAAATACTATAATAACATTTTCAATTTCTTTTTTCAATTTTGGTTTTAATTTGTTATTGCTTTCCTGTATTTTAAGTTAATTAGTTTGGTCATATTTATTTGAAAATACCAAAAATATGAATAAGAACTAAAACTCTTATATTTTTTGTTTCATTTGATTTTAGCATCGAGTACTTGATTCATTTTTCGAGATAAATCCCTCTCTCCAGATCCAATATCTCAACTTCTCTAGAGGTGTGTTAATCTTTTGTAATATATTATAATTTCATAAATATTATAGTATAGATAAATATAAATTTATCAAATGATAAGAAATGATATCATATTCTGTTAACACTTTAAGAATGTTGGACCTAATTAATTTAGAATTTGATTCACCGATTTTTTAATCGAACCGGTCGATACGGTATAGTTTTAATAACTATGTTCTACGCCAGTGCCACTACATAGTTTTTTTCCTTTCTAAATACTAAGGAGTATTATGTTTTTATTTTCAATTTTAGTTTTAATTTGTTATTGCTTTTCTAAGTCATGTTCTTTAAAAATTCTAATATTTTCAATTTTATTCTTAACGTTTTTAATTTGTGTCAAAATTACCTAGACGTTAACTTGACGTAAATTGTTAAGGATAAAATTGAAAATTTTTAATGATAGTTTTGACACAAATCAAAAATATTATAGGCAAAATTGAATGAATAAAAAATGCTAGATACAAAATTGAATAAAATTTTATGTTTGGAGTATTTTTTTAAAAAGATTGTAAATATTAAAGACAAAAAATATATTTTATCCTTAAAAATTAATAGTTCAAAATAAAAGATTAATAAACACATAGTTAACATATTTTTTTAGATATAATTAAGATATGACTCTTTTTAACATTACTATTTACATATTTTTAATTTATTTGTTATAAAAAAATTTTATTTAATTACTAATTATTTGTTAACTCTATTTAATTTCAGGGACATGATGACAATGACCCACCCTTATCTCCTATCCCTCCTTTTATTAGGGTGAAAAAGAAATGTACTGGGTTACCTTTACTAGGTCTTTTATTTTATTTTTTGTTTGGGATTTTAGTTTACATGATCGGAAAATTTAAGGATAAGTCTAATAAGGGTAATTCTATAAAGAAGTTTGTGGTAATTGTTAATGTCATCTATTTCATAGTAGTTACTCTAAGTACAATAGGATATGGGAAGATTACCCCTAGTTCTAAATCTGGTAAAATCGGAACTATGGTTTTAGCTCTTTTGTGTCCTGTGGTTTCTAATATTCTTGAAAGCTACTTGAAATACATTCTTAGAAAATTAGAAACGTACTTAGTTAAAAATTAGAAGGAGGCATGTTAGATTGTTTGGTAGTTAACCATAAAATAGTTTATTGGGCAAAATTTTTCTTAGCGGTTCTTGCTGGCCCATTTGTCTTTAGCATCGGAGCAGTCATAGTCCATTGTTCAGAGCGAATGAGTTGGTTAGATAGTTTTTACTTTTCTGTGATTTCCATAACAACAGTAGGTTATGGGGATTACTCTTTTAAAACGCCTGTAAGAAAGTGTGTTGCATGTATTTGGTTTTTATTTAATTCTGTTATTTATAGTTTTGCAATTTTATTTCTGATTATTTGTATTCTTAGGCCAATTACTCCTCAAAATGAATGAATTGTATTTTGTGAATTGTAAAATGACAATGAATGAACTATTTTCTTTTCTATATCTTTTTTTCTTCTTTCTTCCTAATATATTTAATTAGTTTAAATCAAATTAAACCTTTTTATTCTAATTATAAAAAATTGGTAAAATTATAAAATGAGATATTAATTATTATTTTATTTATAATTTTTATCACTTTATTATCATTTAAATGCCGACTCCCCTTTACTTGTCCCTCTTTTAGAGGAAAAACTATACCTATACTAGGAGAACCTAGTAATCTAATTGGGACAATGGTTGTTAATATGTAGATAAATGAAAGATTAGGTTGGTCTGAATCATCATGTGTTACGCCACAGTTGCAGGGATAAGCTCAATCTTTCTTAAATCAATCAAAGCATGATATGCACAGTAGATTATTTATTATTAGTCATTAGAAATATTACTAATAATATTTGACAAGATGCTCCAAATTTTAAATCACTGATGAAGCCTACTACTACTAGCGTGTCGTTTCTAGATGTTTGGAGGGAAAAAAAAGGCTAAAAAAAGATAGGCAAAGGACTCTCTGTGCATATAACAAGTTACAAGACAATCTAATAATTACAACTTACGAATTTGTCAAAAATTGCAATTATTTTTTACTATGCAAATTAATAAGGATGGAGAAAGAGGAATAAAGTTTGGAACCGAAAAGAGTGGATTGAAGGCATGGGGAACGGTTGGTGGTGGTAGTGTCAAGCCACCACCAGTGTGAAGGTTATTTCTTAGTCATTTCATCCATCACCTTCTTCACTCTTCTCTTGTTGCTTCTCAACAACAAAAACAAACATAAATATGATGGCAAAACAACAAAGAAGAACCTCGGTTTCCCTAAAAAAAAGTGATACACAAGCATAACCATATGGGGATTGGGGACTTCTATGATATGGATAGTAAAAACAATCCACACATATGAATAGTATGTGTCAAGACTATCAACTATAGTTTTGCAACACGTGGCATTAGTGTCTTTTGACTTTTAGACCTTTTGCAGAAAGGAGGTACAGTAACGTAGAGGGTGGCAGTTGATGTGCAGAATGTATTGCACAATAGAGTTGATTAAAAGTGGGATTAAGTCTAATGATTTTTGTGTTTTTTTTTTATTGGTTCACCGTAAGTGCTCCCTTCTTTTGTGGATTCAGACCTAATGGTAGAAAATGCTTGATTTTGGGCATGGATTGAGATTTTTTTTGTGGTTTTGTGAAAAATTGTTATCTTCTATTTTGGACTTGTGTTTGTCATAATCTATCATTAATATGTTGTAACGAATTGAGTTTGAATATTAATTTGTTGTGTTTTGTCATTTATAAGTACTCTTATAAAATACATACTTCCACAATAAAGTAAATATATTTTTCTTTTTGTAATATACTTGTGCAAAAATATTTTTTAGAAGAAGAAAAAATTATTAAACATATATTACCTGAGTTTTTATCATGAGTAATACTCAAAATAGGTCCCCAAGGATTTGCCCGTATGACAAATTTGTCCCTCAGGAAAATTAACTAAGTCCCCAGTCCCCGAAATTGTTAAATATGTGCCATATACGTCCCTGCTCCAGGTTTAGCCGGTTAGCTAAACACTCTCTCTCCTACATGGAGGTGATGAGTGTGACGTGTCAGGTTAAAGGCTTCCAGGACATGTTGGTCCCTGCACACGTGGCCAAAATGACGTCGTTTAAGGCCTTTTCAAAACGACGTCGTTTTGAGTGGGACAGATTAGTCCCCAAGCTTTATGAAATGAATGTGTTAAAACGGCAGCGTTGTTAATAGGGACAACACATCGCTGTTTTAAAGGGGATGAACATGAAATTAGGGCTTCACTTTTTACCCCCTGTGCCTCCAACCCATGTATGTTAGTATGTGAGAGAGATTTTTTGGCTTCGAAGAAGATGATGGCGAGTGGAGGCAGCATGTCAGTTGCAAGTCGGAGACGCAGTCAAAGAACTATGGATGATGTCTTCAGTGTTGACAGTGGTTTGACTGGCGTTGGTGCACGAAATTGTGATCATCAATAATGGCACCAAAGACTTGGAGCTCTTAAACGTGAATCACACTTTGTCACAATTCCGCACAACTAACCAGCAAGTGCACTGGGTCGTCCAAGTAATAAACCTTACGTGAGTAAGAGTCGATCCCACGGAGATTGTCGGCTTGAAGCAAGCTATGGTCATGTTGTAAATCTCAGTCAGGCAGATTCAAATGGTGATGGAGGATTGATAATTAAAAGATGAATAAAACATAAAATAAAGATAGAGATACTTATGTAATTCATTGGTGGATTTCAGATAAGCGTATGAAGATGCTTTGTTCCCCTTGAACCTCTGCTTTCCTATTGCCTTCTTCCAATCATTCATACTCCTTTCCATGGCAAGCTTTATGTTGGGCATCACCGTTGTCAATGGCTACATCCCGTCCTCTCAGTGAAAATGGTCCTGATGCTCTGTCACAACATCGGCTAATCAGCTGTCGATTCTCGATCATGTCGGAATAGGATCCATTGATCCTTTTGCGTCTGTCACACGCCCCACAATCACGAGTTTGAAGCTCGTCACAGTCATCCCTTCCCAGATCCTACTCGGAATACCACAGACAAGGTTTAGACTTTCCGGATCTCAGGAATGACTGCCATTAATTCTAGCCTATACCACGAAGGTTCCAATCTTAGATTAGAAACCCAAGAGATACACACTCAATCGAAGGTAGAACGGAGGTGGTTGTCAGGCACACGTTCATAGGTGAGAATGATGATGAGTGTCACGGATCATCACATTCATCAAGTTGAAGAACAAGTGATATCTTAGAGAAGAAGTAGGCGTGAATTGAATAGAAAAACAGTAGTAATTGCATTAATCCATGAGGAATAGCAGAGCTCCACACCTTAATCTATGGTGTGTAGAAACTCCACCGTTGAGAATACATAAGAACAAGGTCCAGGCATGGCCGTGAGGCCAGCCCCCAAACGTGTATAAGACTCTCAAAGATCAAAAGTATATCAAGTGTATGAAAAGTATGAGTAAAGGATGAAAATACAATAGCAAAGGGTCCTATTTATAGAAAACTAGTAGCCTAGGGTTACAGAAATAGGTAATTAATGCAGAAATCTTCTTCCGGGCCCACTTGGTATGTGCTTGGGCTGAGCATTGAAGCTTTCATGTGTAGAGAATTTTCTTGGAGTTAAACGCCAGCTTTTGTGCCAGTTTGGGCGTTTAACTCCAACTTTTGTGCCAGTTCCGAAGTTAAACGCCAGAATTCTTGAGCTGACTTGGAACGCCTATTTGGGCCATCAAATCTCGAGCAAAGTATGGACTATTATATACTGATGGAAAGCCCAGGATGTCTACTTTCCAACTCAATTGAGAGTGCACCAATTGGGCTTCTGTAGCTCTAGAAAATTCACTTTGAGTGCAGGAAGGTCAGAATCCAACAGCATCTGCAGTCCTTTTTCAGCCTCTGAATCAGATTTTTGCTCAGGTCCCTCAATTTCAGCCAGAAAATACCTGAAATCACAGAAAAACACACAAACTCATAGTAAAGTCCAGAAGAGTGATTTTTATTTAAAAACTAATAAAAACATAATAAAAACTAACTAAAATATACTAAAAACATACTAAAAACAATGTCAAAAAGCGTATAAATTATCCGCTCATCAGGCGTCCGAAGGGGGCGACTTAGAAAAGGAGAACATCCTAAGTGCAAGTGCAGGACATATGCCGTAATATCCAGGTCTCGCATAGCAGAAAACCCGAATAGGTTGTTCTTTGGATGTCCTCACTTCAAGGTACTTTAGAGTGGTGGATTTTTGTGGTGCTGTAGTTTTGATAATTGGGGACTAAAAATAATGTGATGATTTATGTTCTATTATTCTGATTGCAGGAAAAGCAAGGATATTGTGATTTTTTTGTATGGTTTGATGATATTTTTGGGTATTTGGTGGATGATGTAGTTGAAAGCTGTAGATTGGCCTCTGTGGAGACATGCATGGGTGAAGAATTTGGTGCAGGTTTGGATTAATGCTTGGAGGAGAAAGTGAAACAATTGGAGGAGATGTTAATAAAGAGGAATGAAGATTGTTCGAAACTCAAGAAGGACAGTGTTCTAAGGTTGTTTAGTAGTGTAATAATAGGTGCACTTGTAGTTGTGATTCTGTTTTGTATCTATGTGGTGGTTATTTAAGCAATTGGCATTGTATCTTTGTTGGAAAAATATTGTATTTGAATGACTCATTTTAGTTAAATGAATATTAGAAGTTGATAATGATACTAACTTGAAGCTAGTCTATATCGAATTCAGAGTATGCAAAGTAATTTGGCAAAGTGGATTAAACCAAAAATAGTATATAATCCAAACCAGAATATTCAAGTAACATGCATCAGAATGTTAACATAAAGTAGCATCAACATAGAGGATGTACATAAGTTGTATCAAAATGTTAGCAAAATAAAGAAGGTCTATTTCCTTCTACACACACTGATGTAAAGTGGTGCACAAAAGGTATTAAAAGTGGAGGTCTATTTTCTTCAAAATAACAAGAGTAAACAATATCTTGTCCATTTCACAATAAATTTCTTCCAAAGCATCATTTCTTCTTAGAGAGGTTCAGTCCGGGCGTTGGAATGAATTTGAACATTCTGGAGGTTGTGCCACTACTTGCAGCTGCCATTGTCTCAACACTCATACTTTACTGTCTCTTGGGTCTAATTATTGTCTGCTTTGGACGTCTAAAAGGCTGCTGAGGCTGAGTTTGTCTTCCCTGATTGAATTGTAAACAATTATGAGTATTCTAAAATAAGATATTAGTAAGTAATGTTTAGGAATTAATAGTGAAACATATTATCAAGCATACTTACAGTTGCATCATTCACATTCATCCCAACATCTGGTATAGTAGCATTTGTTGGTGCCTCAGGCTGGATAACCTCATACGTAAGCAAATTTATTAGGGACTATTATTAAACCCTTCACGATGTATTTTATAAGTCAAATAGGTCCTTTAGAAATGCTACTATAAGTCAAACAGGCCCCTAATTACTAAATTTATATGTCAAGTTGGTCTCTATAACACAACAATTAATTCATGTCAAAAACCTAAATCCTAAGCATGTTATCACACATATCAAGCTGCATAATGTAACACATTTAGCAGAAGAAGGTAAGTGTCATTCATGTATACCTGAGTTACGGGTGCCGATTGAGAAACATGAACCTCTTCTTGTGTTGTAGTTGACTTTTCCCTGGATTTTCCCTTGACCTTTCCTTTAGGATTAGTTCCAGCCTTAGGAGCTCCTTTGCAGGTCTTAGCATTGTGGCCAGTATCTCCACATTTTCCGCATGTGACTCGGAAGGTCTTTTTTGCCTTAGTACCCTCTGGTCTGTCTTCTACTGGATCTGGTCTCCTTCTCTTTACTGGACGCTCTATTGGCCTCTTAATCTTGGGAGGGATTGAGCTTATTTCTCCAGACTTCTCCCAATACTCTTCACTGTTGATAGCACTAATGGAATGACCATATGTTGCTCTGAAGGCATCCATCTTCAGCCACTTGTGCATATATGTGTCTGCTCTGTCTCCCCTCTTAGCAATAGCAGCCATGGCATGCACACATGGAATTCCTATAAGTGATTATAAACAACAATTATATATACAGTTTGTAAGAATAATAACTAAAAATGCATAAGTTGGAGTGTTATACCTGTAAGTTGCCACATGTTACATGTACATGTGCTATTACCTAAGTGCACCCCCAGCTTCTTCATGTGCATTTGCACCTCAAATACCTGTCTAGCATCGTCGCCAGTCCATTGAGCAGTTCAGTGCTTGGTGTCCTTCATAATGGCTTCCATCCTTTTTTGTTGTACAGGAGCAACTACACCAGTGTACATGCTTAGGGCCTTTTTGTGTTGTGTCATCCTTCGCATAATGTAACATCTGAGCTCCTCTAGCATTGTGAGGATAAGTTTTCCCCTATAGTGTACTATCTTGGCATTCCGCACCTTTGTCATATTATTGGTGATATTGTCCAGCTTAGGGTAGTGGCTGAATTTTGACTTAGTCCAGCATCCTGGATCCAATTTTGCAAGGTAAGTCCATGCGTCCTCATTTATTCTCTTCAGCCTTTGCATGTTATCATTAAACTCTGCAACGGTTGAACTTTTGGCACAAGCCCAGACCACATTCTTAAGATGTGTATCCTTGTATTTGTTTGTGAAATTCTTCCAAATGTGCCTAATGTAGTTTCTGTGATGGGCATTAGGCATAACCTCTTTTAGTGCTGGCAAAAGACCCTGCATTACAGTTCAAACAGACCAGAAAATAATAGGCATTAAAATGCTTGTTATGATAATAAAAAACATAGTTAACAGTCATTAAACCATCAAGAATACAATGCATTTAGTTAGTTAACATAACAAACACTAAGACATATTTAGGGATACCTTCTGTTGATCGCTGATGAAGTTCCAACCATCGGTAGTGCATTGCCCAAGATCATCTTGTAACAACTCCAGAAACCATTTCCAACTTGCCTTTGTCTCACTGTAAACTACTGCATACGCAATCACATAAAAATGATTGTTCGCGTCTTGTCCTACAGCTGACAATAATTGTCCCCCATAAAAACCCTTCAGGAAGCATCCATCTAAACCTATCAAAGGGCGACATCCAGCCTTGAACCCTCTTTTACAGGCGTCTAAGCAAATATACAATTTATCAAATAATGGAGGAGATTGAGGTATAGGCTCCACTGCCAACAGTGCAGATGAACCTTCATTGCTCCTGTGTAAACATATATCTTAGTATGATATCACAGCAATATTAAACCAGAATTCACTAAGATCACTAACAATATTCTAATGTATTATGATATCACAGCAAGTTATTTTTCTCAAACAATAATTAACATAAAATGTAAAAAATATTATTCTTCATATGTCCATGTTATCAAATTATTGAAATCTCAGGAAATGTTACACTTTGAAATAACCTCATACCTGTGTATCTCATTCAGATAGTCACGCAGCTTGCCATATTGTGCCTTCTCGTTACCAACATACTTTTCCCTGGCCATCCGAAGTCCTCTGTACAGCATTTTATCACTGAGTATCACATTGTAATCAACCTTCATGTGATCCCATGCCTCTGCATGTGTCAACCGTGGCTGACTCAACAATCTCTTTTCTAGCTTCTTTGCTACCCAATGTTGATCTGCCATATTGCCGCCAAACTCTCTTCCACAGGTGTGAGTGGGGTTGTAGGTCTTTATTTGGTATCCACCTGACCATGGGTTCTTTGCACAGTATATAAACCAGGGACAGTCATGCTTCTCTGTTTCACCATTTTTCTCACCTTCATTTCCACATTTTTCATTGTTTGCTGCATTAGCTTGTGCTTCTACCTCATTGGTTGTAGCTCTCTCATTGTTTTTCTCACCTTCAGGAAGAGCCTCATTCGTTGCCACCACCCCTTTAGCTTTGTCGCTTTCATTAGCTTCTTTAGCAGCCTCTAACTTTGCCTTTTCCTTAGCTGCTTTTCTTGGCTTTGCCTTGGCTTTTTGCACTTCTTTTCTAGGCATGAAGCCTCCATGTATACAAGCAGCTCTAACCCTTCTCTTATCATTCTTCATGTAAAATATCCTCCTACCCTCTGATATGGTAAATTCCTTGAGAGCCTGCTTAAATTGTTCAAGTGACTCAAACTCCATGTTCAGCTGAAATTGGACCTCCCCAAATTCTGCACTCGGATTAAATTGAGGCCAATCAAACTCATTTCCTCCATCATCACTTGAGTCTTCCGGGGTCAAAAATTATTCAGACTCATGCTCAAATTCAATGTCTGACTCAGGTAACAACTCCACACCAAGTTCTTCATCAAGTGTAGTAGGTTTTTTAGACTTTGATGCAGTCTCATTGGCACTAGCAGGTGTAGCATTATTTTTGTTGCCACTAGAAGGCCCATTAACTACTTTATCTTTTTCAGCAGGCCTATAATCACTCTTACTGGGCCTGCCAGGCCCATCATGACTCTTTCTCTGAACAGATGCTCCAGCTACCTCTTTTCTTCCAATGGCTGCCCTTTTTGGCTTGCCATTGCCCTTGCCAACTGGCCCATTAACAGGCTTACTAACTTTGGATTTCTTCTTCCCATTATTCTTTCCTTTCTTACTAGCTCCAACTGACTCTTCCTCTAAACTTGAATCTGAAAAAACCATATCCTGAAGGTGGGGGCTTGTATAATGCATCTTCTGTTGACTCGTACCCATCATCATTATCTGAACTCTCAACATCTGCATCATTGTCAACACCATCATCCTCAGCACTAGCCTCTTGCACATCCACCTCCTCAACACTAACACCATCATCATTAATGAACTATGTATCTTCCATGATTGGATGGTCAAAGTAGATGTAGAATTCATCAATGTCCTCATTTAGTATTTTATTCTTTTGAAGATCTCTAATCTCTTTGTCTCCTTGAACTGGGTGAAGACCAGACTCCAGGTCAGTAGCAGTCGGATCATACCAAAACATTGCCTTATAGTCATGGTAACCCAAGTCCAAAAAAAAGTTTCTTCAAGTCAAAGAAACATATCAGATCAATGTCCATTGGGGAAAACTTCTTGACTTCTCCATTGATGTACACAAGTACTCCCTTGTTGTCTCTCACAAAGCTTCCACCGTGGTAAAATACGGGTATCACGTCTTCACTCATCTAAACTAACAAAATAAAAATCTATCACAATTTAAACAAGCAACGAAGACATTACAAGAACATTAAAACAGAATTCAATTTTTTAACACCCACATTGGTAATGTTATTATGAAACGTCACAAACTAAATCACTTTACAACTCTGACTTAACCAACACTAGCAAAATAATATCTTTAATCTACCCTACACATGACATGCATGTTCATCATACATGAATCTTCGCCTCTGAATTAATTCAGAAAAGAAATTAGAAGACTTACCTCCAACAATGGCGATATGCACGACACACCACCGCCACCACCCAATCGCCGTCAGCTTCGCCAAACTACTGTTACAGACTACAGTCAATGTTAACGGAGTTGAGGAAGATGAAGGGTTGCCTTGTAAAATTTGGGTAAGGGTTTGGGGTTTCAGGTCATTTAACAGAGCCAAGGGAGAAGGACATGCATTTTTATCCTAGGTCCCTATTCACAACGCTGCCGTTTTAACACATTCATTTCATAAAGCTTGGGGACTAATCTGTCCCACTCAAAATGACGTCGTTTTAAAAAGGCCTTAAACGACGTCGTTTTGGCTACGTGTGCAGGGACCAACGTGTCCTGAAAGCCTTTAACCTGACACGTCACACTCATCACCTCCACGTAGGAGAGAGAGTGTTCAGTTAACCAGCTAAACCTGGAGCAGGGACGTATATGGCACATATTTAACAATTTCGGGGACTGGGGACTTAGTTAATTTTCTTGGGGGACAAATCTGTCGTACGGGCAAATCCTTGGGGACCTATTTGGGGTATTACTCTTTATTTAATTAAAAAATATTAGTAATAATATCTTTTCAAATTTTTTTAATATTATTACTTACTTTTTAGATATTAGAAATCATTAATATTTAGGTTAGACTAAACTTTTATTTATATTAGACTAAATACTAAATAAATTTTTTAAAAAATTAAATCATACTTAATAACTTATTACTATTAATCTTTTTTTAAAAAAGTTAGGGGCCGAGTTGCCCTCCGTATGTCCGTCCCTGTATATATATAAGGAGAGTGTCTAATTTTATTATCATCATGCAATAAAATTCTTAAAGTTATAAATTATATAAACTTTTTGCTATAATGATAACACATAATTAAATATTTTATGTACAATTCTCTTAGGTTTCTTCTACATCTTCCACTTCTTTCTTAGGAGTTTGTCAAACATTGCGATTTGGACGAACAGAAATTCGGGAAAGTTATGCGATTATTCATAAGTCGTTCAACGAAAGTGTGTAATGTTTACTATGTAATGGTCCAAAGAAATTTAATAATGCCGTATATTGTGCGCACAAGAACACAAATTTTAAATTACACAACCCCATCCCAAAACCCCATTTCTTTTAATAGGAGTGCTATATATCCTCAATTAAAATTGATCATTTAATTCAGTTAGAACTGTAAAATTTTAAATTTATACTGGATCTTAACAAAAGGTGAAAACCACAAAAAGATAGATTGGATCTTAGATCAATTTTTTAAAATTGATTTAATCTAATCCAAATGAATAATAGTATTGAATAAATCAATTTTTTATTTATTTTTTTTTTTGTCAATGAATTGAACAACTCCTAATTCTAAGTACACAACATACCTACACACTCCTCTTTAAAGTTTGAACCCTAGACTTTTGCAGTGAAGAGAGAGATATGCCATGTGAACTAAGACTTTATTATATGTTTTTGGTTAACAACCTTTTATGATATTGTTCCTTCCTAGTTGGGTTTAAAAATCAGTAACCTAAAACCACACAAGTCCACTCTTTTAATACGACGCCTCTTTAAAGAAACCAGAGTTGAAGAGGGTCCATAATAAGCCCAAATCTTATACCTGACCTGGCCTAAGAATTTCGGACTACCCTTCCATTAGGTCCAAAATCTTTTATCAGCTTGGGTAAACCTCTTTGAATAAATACACATTCTATATAAGTAGAGACAAGTTATTTATGGGCCTCTGGCCCCTTTGTAAATCGAAAAAAAAAAAAAAGAGACAATTTATTTATTATTTACAAAATATTTTGCATAATATTTTTTACATATACCGATAAACATTTCTATTTTTTGTCTTATTAGTTGAAAATAACTTTTAAAGTATCTAATATCATTAGAAACTTTAGTTAACATATTATCTTTTATATAAAAATATTATACATGTATATTATGAGTAAGTATTTTTAATAATTTATTTGTTATACAATTTGAAATTGTATACACTTAAAATAATATTTTTTTGAAGTACCGATGTTATCTAGAATTAGGACAGAAATTATTTTTTATATAAAAAAATAAGTAGTGTATTAACTGCATATTAATATTTGAGGTGATTTATAGTATTTGTGGACGTTTAGAGTTGTCCTGACACAATTTACAGACGTATTGTATAGGTGTCAATTATTGCTCAACACGTAAGAGGCGTGGTGCTTTTTTTTGTCAGAGATTTTGGTTACTTTTTCAGAGATTATGTGCACCTTTTCAGACTCCTTTTAATCTCTTTTTCAACACGCGAGTTGTGCCTACCTGCATGCAGGAGATAGATGTGTGTTCAGGAATAAGTGATGCAGTAATGATTTGGCCTTTAAATTCGGCATAGACAAAACTTGCTTCACTCGTTGAAGTGAGAAATAAAGAAAGAATAGGGAGATTTCCAATCAATATTGCTAGACTGCTGCCTTTATTGATTCATAGTAATCGAATATTATCTCTACACTGTCGCTCCTAACAATATGCCTTCGTAAATTACTGAAGAAAAAGTATCACGCATCTCCAGTCTCTCCTTCCATGATGACAAAAACAATTGACACAATATTTTGGTTCACATATTATGCAACTGCAACTAAAAGGGTACCTTTATATTTTTGTAAAGACGTGTGCCGTCAACCTGAAGTCCTGAACTAGAGGCTTGCAATGTCGGAACGCTCTAATATATAGATTGAAACTCCAGAATATTCGGTAAAGTGCCCTGACACCGTCCAACTCTTCACTCTCGTTATATAGGAATAGTGTTTCTATTTGGACAACTGAGCCAGACATCTTCTGAATCATTACCGTGCATCACATTAGCAAATCTTGGTAAAAATCTTCCCAATCATCGAAGAATTTTTTGATCAATTTCTGCTTTTTCAACTAAGCCTTCCGGTAATCAATATTGTAATTGAACCTGGACAGAACTTCCGTAATTATAGATTTCACCTTCAGAAATGGAGCGATTTCAACCAATGGCCTTATAGTCTCTGCAATCATGTCTGAGTGCAATTTGGAGTGATCTTGTGAATCATTTTCATCGTGCACGTGTGCCTCCCGTTATATCTCCGTATTTCTCAACAATTTTTCTTCCGTATCAAGCAAGATTGAATAGACCAATCGCACCCACGACCATATGTCTTGCATTTTACATACAATGTATGTGACTCAAACTCATACACAATGTAATCGACTCCTCTAAAGATAGTGTAACTCCTAATTGCCGCAACAACCGATTATTGAAACTGTATTCCATTTCGATCCTGAACTCCCCATCTTTAAGAACAACAACACCTACAGAGAAAAATATATTACTCACTCCTCACGTACCTATATTCATATATTCAGATAATTTCAATGCATACATAGCGTCAAGGTCCAAGCTACACATAAAAGGTGGAACATCGAAGGACTGACTGACTGCGGATGGAATTATTATGTTTTTCACAACTGCCTCACCTCTCCCATCACCATCCTCATTCTCGCCACAGGCTCCGTAGTTAGATTCAAAGTCTTTTTTGTTATTACTGTTCTTTCGTCACTTTAGTTTTATCATCTTTTATGTCTAGGTCATGTTGAATTCCATCCGCACCTATATGTTCAAACTCAACATACAACTTAATTTTTGACTATTGCATTTGGGTTTGTTAGTGAATATGAAACATATGTTGCGTACTTACTTCGTCAATGATAGGCACAATATCAAACTATATGACTACGTTTGTTTATAAGTATAGAATATTAAAACATAAAATTATGTTCGACAGATGAGCTAGGGGTGTTCATGGATCGGATCCGATCTACATATTCGCGATATTTATCCGAATCCGAATCAAAAATTGAAGATATGGATTCGGTCCGCACACTAATAGGATCAGGTTGCAGATTTTGTATAAATATCCGCATATTCAATCTACAAAAATGAGTAAATAAATAAGTAAATATTTTGTTATGTTTTATTTTAACTAATAATTATCATATTATTTTGTAATAAAAATAAATTTTAAAAAAATTTATATTTTATAGATATATCTAATATTAGATTCAATTTGCAAATATATAGATCAAATACAAATTTAAAAACTATAGATATTGAATCCGATCCAATTCGATCCCGTACACCTCTAGATGAGACATTATGACTAAATATATTGAATTAATATTCTTTTCGTGGATAATATTTTTCGGATACTATTTTATTAGCGGTTAGATTTTTTGAATACTGAATTGGTATTAATTTCCACATGGGGTGTAAATCTAGGGAATAGGAATACAGGAAAGTGTAGTGATTTACGGATTAAGTGACGTGGCATGGAGCATTGCATAAACTAAAACAACCCGTCTCAGTATAATAATTTAAACACGCGCGATAAAATAAGAAACAAACGTTTTGACTATGCGTGAGACATAGGGAATAGCATAAAATAGGTTAAACCCTCAACTCTTCTCCACTCTCCACTTAGTTACTTTCACTCACACTCTTAACCTAACATCCCCAACACGTCGTCGTTTTACGCCTCCTATTTCTCAAACTCAATGTCGGCCACTGGTGGCGCCGCTATATCCGGCGGAAACCGCACCCGGAATCGCCACCTCGGAGATAATCGATTCTACAGCCCCCCGCCCCTCCGCAAACACAGGGAGAAGCAGCACCACCCCAACCACCAGTACCACCACCACCACGACCCGCCGCAGAGGTCCTCGCTTTCCAGAACCTCGTCGGAGAACAGGCCCGGCTCCTCCTCCGATTGCTCGATTTCTTCGCGCGCTACATCTGACATCTCCAATTTGGATCGCTTCTTGGAGTACACCACTCCCCTTGTTCCCGCCCAATATCTCCCCAAGGTTCTCATCAATTCAATCCTTTTCTTCATCCTGCAACGATTTTTCTTTTTTAATTTTGATATTCATATCACTCTTTGCTTTTCGCATGACCGATGAGGTGAATTTTCTCTATTTGTAGGGAAGTAGGAGCAATGGACCCTACTAGTGATTTTTTTTTTTTTAAGAAAAAAAGGGATCTTGAGTTAATCAATGCTTCGTTTATAGATGAATGCTACCAATGTTTTTTATAATTTATGCCTTGCTTTGAGATTTTCCTTAAATTGAGCTATTGCAAAGAAGGTGGCGTATATATATAATTAGAATGCCCTTGCTATTCAAGATAGCTTCGGTTGTTTGGGTTTGTTTCAAAGGGCAATTTGGCTTATTTGGGTGGAAACTTTCTTTTTCTTTTGGGAATCAACAGACAAGCTCTAAGAAGTGGAAGCCAACGGAGGCCGAGTTACATCCATACTTTGTGCTTGGGGACTTGTGGGAATCTTTTAAGGAATGGAGTGCATATGGGGCGGGTGTACCTCTGATGTTGAATGGGAGTGAATCCGTGACGCAGTATTACAATGTTTCCTTGTCTGCCATTCAGCTCTACATTGACCCATCAAAACCTTCTTCACGGTTAAGGTCAGTGTGCCACTGCAAACAAGCTAGTTCTAACTGTAGAAACTCAAACCACTGGCCAATTTCTCATTATTTAATATATTCTGATGCAATTTTCCTTATTTTGCTCTTTTTCAATTTGTTATTATTCATTGGAGGGTTGTACTTGTAATCCTCTCTTACAAGGGAAGACATAAAAATTAGGATTATGTATCTAAATAGCAATCACACTAAGATTGTCTTTAGTAGCTTGATGCTTAGCCTCCTCTGAGTAGAACTTACAATAATTGAGTGTGATAGTACTTAGCTTTATAAAGTTATGTTGATTAATGCATGACTGTTGCTGGTGGTGAAGAGGCCAAGACCAAATTTTCTTTTTTCTCTACGGATTGAAGAATGACAGAGTTCAGAGATTATGCCCCCGTGATACATGATACCCCTTCCATATTAGTTTTGCTCTAGTTTATCTATTCTTAATATGCTCCAGCTGATCACTGCATGTGTGGGGATGACAATACAATAAGAGCAACTAAGTCTTGTCCCACTAGGTGGGATTAGTTACAATAATCAAACAACATCTTGGTATTCGATCTAAATGTTAATAGTTTTATGTATGGTTTTTCTAGGTCTCCCTATAGTTCTAACTATTAAGCTATATGTTGAACTATTATTTTAACACTCTTTCTTACTAGGAGGGCCTCTACAGGTCTTCTCCATTTATGTTGAAACCATATAAGGCAAGATTTTAACATCTTCTCAATGCTAGGTGCTATTCCCAAGTCTCTCTCTCTATAGTGCACTCATTTTTTATCCAATCATGCTTAGGTGTAGTTAGCTATCATTGATCTTGTCTTAGCTACTGGCATGGTATTGAATATTGATAACTTTCTCTCAGTAACTGCATGATGAATGATAACAGTTTGGTGCAAGCATGATGATGGACTAACTAGCTAAAGAACTCAAATTCCTTAGCCTTGCTGAAAGTCTGAAAACTGATATGGATGAAACATCTATATGAGAAACATTAGCTGACCACAATAATAAAGTGGCTACCATGATCTGCCCTCCTTTGTCATATGATGCTACTAAATTATCTTGAGCTAGTTGTTTTAGGGTCACACCAATACACCATCACAGCTAAACTTGATTTACTTACCTCATGTTACACATATTAGCTGAATCAAGTGGAACATTGCGCGTGTTCCCTCTGTCTGCTACCCACCTTAAGTTCTATTAAATAATAAATACTGTCAATTGTGCATTTGTTGCTTATAGACTTCTTGTTGCCTACTAGGAGGACTATTCATATTTTTTCCTGCAAGTTCTAGATGACATTGAGTATGATACATATTTATCTTATATCTGTTATGATAAAAAAGATATAGTCACCCATTTACTAGGAGTTCAGATATAGGAGACCACCTAGTTATTTTACCTTTTTCCATTTCTCAGTCTTATTTTGAAATGAATGTAGCCTAGAACCTGGTCCTTTTACAGGAGGCCTGTTTACCATTTCAACTGAAGTTGATTAGCTAACCACTTTGTTTAGTGTGTCAATAACATAGTGTTCTTCTCAATTTTATTTTATTTCAGGAAGCCTAGTCAAGAAAGTGATTCTGAATCAGCAAGAGAGACAAGCAGTGATAGCAGCAGTGGTTATTGTCATGAACGAGGAACAAATAGCATCCCTAACATTAGGAATCATCTTAACATATCAGATGCCAACAATCATGGTCTGGAAAGGGTGTCAGGAAGTATGCCTTTTGTGAGTTCATCTAGTGATGAGACTCAGAGCTGCAACCCACCTGGTCAGAAAATATTTGAATACTTTGAGCGTGAGACACCTTATAATCGTGCTCCATTAGCAGACAAGGCAAGACATTTTCCTTTGGTAAAATACCACATTGGGACTTTTTCTTTTAAAGTCTAACAAATCCTCATATTGTTTGACTCAGATTTCTGATCTTGCACGTCACTTTCCAGAGTTAAAGACATACTGGAGCTGTGATCTCTCACCTGCTAGTTGGGTTTCACTGGCTTGGTATGTTTTTTCTATTCTTATTGGTTTTCAAATTGTTGTGGGTGGATAATTCATGTTATAATTGTTAATTTTGAAAGGAATATTTTCTGTTTCTGTTATGAAGGTATCCAATATATAGAATACCTACTGGTCCAACGCTACAGAGCCTGAGTGCCTGCTTCCTGACCTACCATTCCCTGTCGACGGCTTTGCAGAGTATGCCTTGCTATCTTTGTTAAGCTTTTATATGTGCAAAATGTATGTGAAGGGACATCAATCTTACTTGCTTAACCTTTGAATCAGGTCCAAATACTGATGGGCTTCATATCCATTATTCAAGAGGTAGGGACATATCATCAAAGTTATCCCTGCCAATCTTTGGGCTTGCTTTTCACAAGTTCAAAGTTTCTGTCTGGGATCCTGAGGGGGTTTCCGAATGTCAGAAAGCCAATTCTCTGATGCAATCTGCCGAAAACTGGCTCAGGCGATTGCGTATTGAACATCCTGATTATAATTACTTTATTACCCGTTGTACATATCTGAGATGAGCAAAGATATAATTTTTTCTTACCTTGTTTTTTATTTCAAAAACAGAAGCTGCCCAGCTCCTGCCTAATATACTGTGTTGTCCATTAATTGAACAGTTATTTTTCCGGAAGGCTATACATAAACTTTAGGATCACTTGTTTTCCTAAAATAGTACAGAAGGGTTTGTGCCTCTTTAAGTATTTCAGGAAAAGAGTAGGCATTGAAATTTATACGTTCTTCATTTGAGGATGGTCTACTTTTGTAGTTCTGTTCTTCACAGGATGTCAAGTCTTTTTAACCAAGATTTTCTTCTTTTTTGTGGCTTGTCTAGATCATAGGGTAAAGAGCCAAAGTCTATGTAAAAGAACTTATTTCACTTATTGTTGTCTAGCATATGCGATACATGTTGATTCCCAGTATACAAATCCTTGTGTTAAGATCAGATGTTACACTAACAAGCTGCTTCTTCCTAATGTTTGTCGTTTAATGTTGGATAGAAGGTTAACCGCAAATTAAAAGCTGAATTTGAAACGGGCGATGTACAAAGTAATGTATTGTAAAATGGCAAATTGGCAACTATTTGGGTTGGGACTCGAAATTGTCACTCATCTAAGAATCCATGCTTGTTTGCGGATATTTCATTCACAATGGCCATTGGCCAAGAGGAAGCAGCACAGGTGACAATCAAAAATCAAAATACTATTAATTGCATTTATATGAACAATTGCCGATAAGTCTAGTTACATTATGGACACATTCAATCCTTCTGCTACATATTCACTCTATCAATGAGCATAAACCCCCTCCCTCAATAACGTCAGAACTAGCTACAATTTCATTGGTAAGTTATTATCAAGAATAGCAGACATCAGTAACCTCTGAACGAACTCAAACCTTGGATCTTTCTCTGCTAGATGGTTGTCCAATGGTTGCAACGGTTCAGGTTCCCTGAACAGCATAAGGAAAGAAACAGCTGTGAAGGACGATCTTGACAGTAAGACTAAACATTGTCATATCAACCTGAGATTCCAAGCACGAAAATCCTTTGATCAAACATAAAATACCGACATTCCTACCTTTCCAAGAAATCGTCTTCTAAACTTTGCATTTCGATAGCTTCCAATGGAGAAGGTTGTACTTGTGCACTGCATTGTTCGTCAGCTAAAACTCGGGTGGAAATAAATGATGAGAGCAAAGGATCAAGCTCAGAGGGAGCTATGCATGAAAAATCTCTTAATAGGTGTTTCCGTATTTCTTCATCCAGTTCTTGTCTCGATGTAGGATTCGGGCCTCCAGTTCTGTACCTTCTTTTGCGCTGCACGTAATTTCTGGTCAAGGAGAAACTTGTAAAAACCACACCAATTATCCATCACATCTAGCAAGAAAAAGAATAGTAGTTGGAATGAAATATACCATATCAAAATATATCCCCGGATTAATGTGGCTGGTGCAATTAAATAAGAGTGGATCCAATTCAGCAGCAGGTGAAAACTAAAAATAACCAAAAAATGGAAAGAATCCCAGCTTCTAAAGGATATTTTCAGAAGATCTCCATGTTCTTTAGCAATATGACCGACAAGTTCCATCCCAAACGAGTCTTCACAAATTGGACAGTCCTGAAAACATAAGCTGTGAAATTTCAACGAGGAACATGAATGTGACTACCCTAAATTACCTAGACAATAATAATGATCCCAACTTAAGTGGATAAACATGATTAAAAACGAATCCAATTTGCATGGACCGATGACATAATTATTTCATATGGAAACTTTTTCAAAAATAAGTTGATTGATGTAATCTAAAAAATTAACAGTTATAAACAATTCATTTCCGTTTTGATTATCACAGTCAAAACTCCTACCTACAAATGCTACAGTTCCATACTTCCACTCCATTCGTAATTAAAAGACCGCCATAGCAATTCATAAAAGAAGAAAGTAAAAAACGCTAAAGAACTGGAAGGAACATCAAAGTTTCAGAATAACACCATGATCATTATTAAAACAAGAAACAACAAATTGAAAAGGAGCTGCACACGTACAAGAAATTATTATGATTACAAAAATAACAATAATAACGGCAAAGGACATCGGAATTAGAACTGAAAGAAAGAAAGAAAGAAAGAAAGAGAAGAGAAGAGAAGAGAAAGAAGTGAATACCCCATTGGTGAGATGCCGGGGATGCTGATCATGAATGTGGTAGCTAAGTGCATCGGCGTCGTGAATTTCGCCGCAAAAAGGGCACATAAACTCCTGCTTCGGCCTCAAATCATCATCCACCGATTTCTCACCGAGGACCAGATCTGCGAGCAGATCTGCAACACAATGCGATCATTGACTGATACAATGAAGAAACGACGAAAACAAAAGAAGGAAAAAGAGCTAAGAAAGAAGAGAGAACCGGCAAGAGATTGAACATCAGTGCTGCTGAAAGTAAAGGAAGGATCGGGTTCCATTCTTGAATTCTATTCAGTTCAGTTCAGTGTTCAGACACACTGGTAAGTAAAACCCTAACTACCTCAGCGAAGAGAAGAGAATGCAGAACGCCACGTGTCTCTCACATTTCCGAATCACACTTGAGAATTCTTAACTAACTGCCTCTCAGGCTCTTACCGTTCAGCTTGAGGAGACACCCGCCAATTTTCCCAGGAAAATATTTTGAATACTTATAATTTGAATGGCATATTTTCCAATAAGCTCTCGTAGCTCAGTTGGTTAGAGCACCCGTTTAGTAAGCGAGAGGTCTTGAGTTCGACTCTCAACGAGAGCAAGTTTTCAAATTTTTAATAGGCCTCTGTTGAGGTCCTTCATTGGTCTTTTTTTTTTTTTTTTTTTGGCAATCAAAGGACCCAGCCCAATATCCTTTGTGAGGTCCAAAAAAGAAACGAACAAAGCTGTTGAGATAGTGCATGTGACCTTTTACATTTACCGATTTACCCTTTGCAAGACATGGTCCAATTATTTTGGCTTGCTTTCTTCCTTTTCGTTTTTGGACTTTCATTTCATCAATCATATTATCATGAGGAGATAGAATTGAACCCTATGATTGTTCCTCCTGGATTGACACATATAGAAGGATGATGTAATATTCGTTAGCTAAAAGGATATGTTATTCTAATCATGATGAGGGAAAAGCAAATGTGGACATTAATATAACAAACGTCAAAGAATAAATTTCAAAGATAAAAGTGAGCGACAATTACAGCATAAATCCATTTTCATTTTCTTTCGTTATCTTCAAATCCAAAAGATAATGGTAGCACAAGAAGGTAAGCAAGGATGAATAACAAACATGTCAGGCGATGGTTATGGTTTGCACCACGTGCACTGGATCATCAATACGTGTTGTACGAAAAGCGCTAACACACTGCAAGCTACTTGTTCACTTTGAGATGCTACGTACTTAGCTAGCTTTATGGGAAAAAAAAATGTTGCCGATTCATGATCTTGATTTATGTATATCAAATTAAATTATATGAAATTAGAACCAAATTGGGTTGATCTAGTGGTTAGCTCACTAACCCGTTTAAGTAAGTGTCGCGGGTTCGCAACAGATTAATCTTTAGAACAAAATAAAAATATCATCATCTAAATAAAATAAATTAAATAATATATATTTATACACAAATATATTATAATTAATTTTTTTATATATACAGCAAAATGCGAAACCAATCTCCCCGGGGCGCATAGTTGCTGCTGAATTGAATGTTCTTCTTGATTAATTTATAGATATGCTATAGAGGGTATGAAAGATAACAATAATGAGTTACATGTAATAATACTGCTTCTATAAAAAATTTAAACAGATAGAAATAAACAATGACTAATTATGCCTGTAACAAAGAAAACCAAGCTTAGTAAAGTGGACAACCTTAGCTTTTATGAAGAATTGAAGATGCAACTTTGTCGGTGGACTAATATGTTTGCCTTATTAGACGACTCATAGTTGTATAGATAGGCGTCACGTTTTTGGTGTTGAAGAACCATTTAGTCATGACTATTCTTATTTGCTAATTAAAAAAGAGAAGAATACTTACATAGGGGTTTATTTAATTTAGGGACTGGGGGGGTTCAAATAATTCAAAGGACCACCACCACATGCATGTTTACCTTGTTAGCTTTGTATTGTGAATTTTAAGAGCAAGCACCACTCACAGAATCATTATTATTGTGTGTTTGATTCGTACAAATGAAACGTTGGCATCACACATGTCAACTCATGAATAATGACGAAGGAAACCATCTCCTTTCTTGTCAACGAGACCTTTCCTCTTTTCTTAATTAGTTAGCCTCCCACTTCAACTCTTTTGACCCGTCTCCATACACACACATGACCAATAGAGAGTTAACAAAAATTATTATTTTTGTCTAATAATAAGTTCATAATATTTAAAAATATAAATATATAATTAAGTTATTAAACTAAAAAATTAAATTGATAATTAAAAATATTATTTAAAAATAATAAATTTTATTGGCTCCTAAAAATTTATATATATAACATTATTTTTATAAAATAATCTCTAAATTATAGAAGAAAATTAAGGTATGTGTATGCATATGCATATTAGAAAGAGGATTACTGTTAAAATATTATTATTATATTCAATAATATGATGTCATAATTGTATTTTTATTCTCTTATAAAAGGGTAATACAAAAAAAAGTGTAAATAGGCTACGCTTTTTAAATGTAGCTTAAAAAAAGTATTGTTGAATGGGTATTTTTATTTAGTGTGTGTACTTTTTTTTAGGGGTTGGTTAGATTTTAAGTCGAGTCCACAAAATAATATATATATACTAGCTTATTTAAAAAAAAAAAACATTCGTTATTAAGCAACATAAAATAAGGATAGAATAAAGATAGAATAAGGACTAACATTTTTCCTCACAAATTAGTAGCAACATAAAATAAGTGAAGAAATTCTATCATTTATTAAGCAGTCATTAATTCCTCACTAAATAAACTTTTGATTAGTGACTCAATTGCGACCAATTACTTCTAACATTTTCTCAGTTAGCATTGGATTTGTTATAACTCTGCGACAGATTTCCAACGAGATTTGCGAGTAATTTGCTACAAAATAGGTAGGATATAGCTTTTGCTTTGCGACAATATTGCAGTTGGCAAGTCTCTCGCTAAATTAAACTTGCGACAACTTAGCGATAAATGTATTTCGCCTGCTAATCAGCAACTTGAAATCAGCGAAAGAAGTGTGTCAGTTGTTAAACGGTCGCAAATTTCTCGCTACTTAGGTCCTAGTCGCTCAATATCTATATTTTCACTTTAGCGACTAATTAGCAAGGAACACTTCTATAGCTGAATGTTTATCCGTTACGACGAGTTAGCGACGACTGTTTTCTGTCGCTACCCTAATTTTGAATTTTACAATATTATGCGACAAATTAGCGAGAAACTAGTTGCTCGCTAAAAATAAAAACTTTGGTGATAAATTAGCTAGGAAATTGTCAATCGCAAAATTCATTTCAAGTCTTTGTGACGGATTAGTTAGTAATATTGTTCCTCACTAATTAGCCTTTTCCCACAAAGTTTATTTAGTGACGAACTAGTGTGTGAATTGTTTCTCGCTAATTGTATATCAAACACTTGTGACAGAATTGTGACAATAATATCCCTCGCAACTTTACTTTTATTCGATTGAACTCTCAAGTGACTGATTTGCTACAACATTGTCACTCGCTAATTATTTTGTGACAAATTAGCGAAAAAAATTTTCTGCTCTTATTTTAGCTACAGAACTCAATTTGCGAGAAACAAATTTACTCGTAAATCTCTCACTAATTAGTCGTTATTCTCAAGTTCGGATATTTTTTGACCGTTCATTAAGTTTGTCGTTAGTGCGTCGCTAATTTCTCGCTAGTTAATAATGAATTAATGACAAAAAAATTTCTCACAAAAATTTGTCGCTAATCTATTAAATTCTTGTAATGATATTGAAAAAACAAAAAATAATCAACTTAATTAATCCGTCTAAATTTATTTTATTTAATTTTTATTTATAGTAGAATATATTAAATAAAAAATAATAAATTTTAATAATTTTTTACTAATATTTTTTGTTATTAAATATTTTTGTATAATATCTAACTTCCAATATGTATGTGCATGTACAACTTATTGTGACGGATAATTGAATGCAAATTAATTTAGTGGGAACACGGAGAGATAAAAATTTTCACATTAAGGGTATTGTATTATATTAATATATATGCCCGGTATGAATATGTCAATAAATTAATTCCACTGTATTACATGTTCAATTATTGCATAGCATCAAGCTCCGGACACCAATCTGATCTTCACGATTTCTAAGCTATGATTACTTACGAAAGCAACCTGTCATATATAAATATAGAATAAAATGATAAATAACAGAATAAACTCCTAAAAATGTATGATTTGGACAAATTAATTTCTAAAAAAATTAACAAAATTTTTTATGATAATAAATATAAATAAATTAATTTAAATTAATTAATTTTTTTATCTTATTCATATAAAAACTATTTTAGAAATAATATATTTATATTTTTTTTTATAAAAAAAAAATTATTTATTTTTATAAAAAAAATTTATTAATTTTAAAAAAAAAATTAATTTGTTAAAAATATTTGTTTTTAAAAATTTATTTATCATTTTACTCGTAAATATATAAAATCCAAACGTTTGGCATAACATACATAATTCATTGTATATATATCTTGCTAAACTAAAAATTCATCAATAACTTTCTAGAATTATCTGCCTTATTTTAGCTAGTGGAAATCTACCTCAAGAACAATAACAAAATCTGAACAATTGAGATATCATTAGATTAAATTAAATAAAACGAAACAAATTAAATTAAAGAAAATTTATTCCAATCCATCCATTATTAAATATGGAAGCATTATTAAGAGGAAGATAGAGAAGAGGACAAGTGGTATGTTGTGTTGGATGAAAGTAGAGTTAGTAGGGGCGGTGCTATGCTGCATTGCCTGGAAAAGGACGTCTACTAGACCGCACGTACGTTACTCTGGGGCCCAACTCTTGCGCGTTGGCCTAGCTGGGCTTCAAAATGTTGGACTAGTCGAGCCTAGGCCCATAAAATGATTACGTGTCACTTTGGATTCCGGGCCCAACATATCCTTCAACACGTCACCTCCACCAATTACATGCACCGGGCCAATCTCATTTAGAGATCTCATTGTATATGATAACGTTTTAGAAATTTAAATTTGTTATTGTGTTTGAAAATTAGAGACTAAAATTAAAATTTTAATTTTTTAAATATTTTTAAAAAATAAAATATAAAAGATTAAAATTTTTTAAAATAAAAATAAAAATTTTAATAATATTTTTTTAAAAATATTTTTATTTAATTTTTTAAATTATCTTAAATTAAACATAATAACATAACTCAGTCTAATATATTTTGTATCAAATACAATATAAAAATTTAATTTAATCTCTATTTCAGTTTCTACTTTTTTTAATTGCAGTTTTTCAATCTTTATTTTTTTCCCAAATACAATCTAAGGGTAGTTATTTTCATTTTTGTTACGTTTGACAAACACAAGTCTTTATTAATTGTTGTGAAAGTTTATTAATTAACTTTATTTGTGTAACGATATTTTATGGTAATAAGATTTCTAAATATCAAAATTTAAGAAAAAAACATAAAAATCAAGCTCTTGTTTTATAAGTATGTTTTCTAGCTCCATGGTGGATAAACTCAAAACTCAAAAGTGCAAATGTGCATTCTGAGGAAGGGCATGTACAGTACGAAGAGCGTGGGGTCTCAATCTCATTCCTTAGTTGTAAGATAACTGGATCATTCAGCATGCAAATTTATTAATTTTTCTTTTGAAAAAAAAAAGAAGAAAAAAGAAAGGGTGTAAATGAATGAATGATGCAACTGGGAACTGAACTAATTATTTCATATACAACCATACGAAATACATATTGTAATTATAATATAATATTTGTTGGACTATGTTAAAAAAAATTATTATTATATGGGATCCACTTATACGGTCCGACAGTTAAACTTAGCTTAAACCCTATCTTTCAGTCAACGGATAATAGTTTGGGTTTATAACATTGCAAATAAACTCATCATCAACTTTACTACATTTTTTTTTGCCAAACGAGTAATAGCTCAAATAGCATAGTCTTTCCATACTCAATTAAGAGGTCGTGGATTCGAATCTTCTATCTTTGATAAAAAAAAAAAAAAAAAACTTTACTATATTTTTATCTTACATGGATAGATTTGGTATTTATTATTAGAATTAATAATTAATATTTATTATTACTATTTCAAGCACTCATGGTTAGATTGATTGCAGTAATATTAGAGTAACAACATTAATTTATGATCAATAAATATTATTATTTTAATTAAAATTTAATTAATAATAATTTATATTTATATTTACAAAAATTTTATATAAAAAATATATAATTTATATTTATATTTATTTTCTAAAATTTATATATATAAATAAATATAATTTATACATAATATTTTTTAAAATTTATACGCATAAATTAATAAAATTTATTTATTAAAAATATTTAATATTTATACAAATCAAATAATAATAAAAAATATTAACAATTACTTATTTAAAAGTTTCTCCTACGATAAGAGTTTCTCCTACGATAACACAGAGAAATGCAAGTAGTTCCAATTTCTTGAATTCCAAGTGGTCCTTTTATTTTGCAGTAACCTTATCCACTGACGCAGTCACCTTATCGCTGTTACGTTGGACAAATGCGTAAAACTCTCTCCATATATTAATGGGTCGGTTTTGCCCTTCCAATAACTACGTATACTTATGACCCCACACCAAATGCAACTATATTGTTATCTAAGCACACCTATGATTTTTAAAAATAGTTCAAATTGTAGTGTTTTTTTTTTTTTTTTGTAAATCAAATTTTAAAATTAATTTTTTATTCTAAATTTTATATTTTAAAGTTTAGATCCTAATCCTAAATCTTCCAAAAAAAAAAAAGAGTTAAAAAATAATGTAATAACCAAAAATTAACTTGACTAATAAAAAAACTAATTTTCTATATTTATTCTTTTAAAAAATTTATTAAAAAATACTGATTTCAACAGCTAAAACCCACGACTTAATTATAGATTAATCAGTTTATAAATATAAATGCAAGACAGCTCATCATATATATGCCAAATTTCCAATGTGTATATGTGTATATATAGTTATATATAGTAAGAATTAATTTGTGTGTGGAGGTCCATGAGATGATGTTTGACATTATATGCGATCATATATATGCTGGACCATGGCATGCATGCATATGGCTCGTGGTTGTCATAGCTAATAGGTATAGCAATTAGTCAAATTAGGTTTGAATTTCTTTTATCTTCAATTATATATGCATGCTACCATACAGAGAACAGACTTCATTTTTTGGAACCGGTACGGTCCCCCCAACAAGCTCTCCTTTCATTTCAGTTCCTTAATTATCGTTCTTCTCCTTTCAAGATCCAAATAATTAACTAATAATTAATTCTGCTAAGTAGATAATAGAAATTGTAAACAATATAAATAATAAAATAATAGACTACAATACTAACCTGCCAAAACTTAAAAAAAAAAAAAAAACACTCCATTCTCAATTACTCAACGAAAAACTCTATTCTCACTTCATAAATTTTAATCATTCACTTCTTACTCTATTAATCGCCGCACCAATTCTCTCCCAAACCCTCTCAACACCGTCGCTATTTTCCTCACCAGCCACCCTCATCGGTATCGCTTCCTCTCTCATCATCCAACCTCAGCACCATCGTTGCTTCCCTCACCAGCCACCCTCACTGGCGTCGTTCTCTCCCTTACCAGACACCCTTATCGCTGCCGAACTTCTTCTCCTTCTTTCACACGCTCCTGCACACGTTGCCGCACTCTTATTCACAGGGGTGTCCGCGAATCGAATCGGATCGGATATGATATCCGCGTTTTTTAGTGTCGGATCGGATATTGGATATATCCGCATAATTAAACGTTCTCTTTTTAATCATATTTCTATGTAAAAAAAATCGATAAAAATATTTCTTTTATACTTTTAAACTTATTTATTCCTAAAATATTTTTAATCAAACTCTTTCTGAATAACAAAAATAAAATAATACAATATATGAATAATAATTACTAACTAAAACATACAAACAAGTAAATATAATACCAAATATATATATTTATTTTTTTTAATTATTATGGTGCGGATCTGCGGATCCGCGGATCGGATACGCAGATGTAGAGCAGATATCCGCGATCCGATCCGCAAAGGGTGCGGATCCGATCCGATCAATTTGCGGATCGGATCGTATCCGCAATTTTTGGATCGGATGCGGATATTTACTGCAGATACGATCCGATTCATGGATACCCCTACTTATCCAAGTTGCACCGCCGCCTTCCACAGGTGCCGGTATACTGTCGTCACTGCCAACTGCAGCAACATCATTGATACAATAACGCGCAGGTTCTTCAACAACATCAGTTGACTACAAAAAGGTTAATTGATAGTTAGGATTTTATTTTTTAAATGGATGTTAATGCAATGTATTAGGTTTCAGGTAATAGTTACAGTGTGTCGAAATAGATGTTGTATGATTTGGGTTGAATTAATTGATTTTTCTTCTTCCTGAGACCATTTATATATTTGAATAATTGGACTCAGCTGAAAAAAAAAAAAAAAAACTTGTGACTATTGCTGATTTGCTTAGTTTTTATTTGGGATAAGTACTTTTTTCGTCCCCAAGATCTGGGGTCAAAATCAATTTTGTCCCTAATCTTTTTTTGTTATTAAAATCATCCTCAACGTTACAAAACGTTATAAAATCGTCTTTCTCCACATCAATTTTATTTTTTTGACCAAATTACCCTTAACAAATAATAAATATAATATTAAAAAATAATAACAAAAAACAAAAACACCCCCACTCCCACCCACCCCCTACCTCTTCGAACTCCCCCTGTTCCCTGTTCCCTCCCCATCCCTTCCTCCTACTCCTCTTCGAACTCTCCCATTTCCCAATCCCCAGTTCTTCTTCTCAAACTTAAACAAAACACCCTCCCCTTTCAGTCAATTCAGCAACAACAACAACTACAAAAATAAAAACAAACACTCCAACCCTGCCCTTGCCCGCGATATCTCTTCCCTGTTTTCTCTCCATCCCGTTTCTGCTACTCTCTTCAAATTCTCCCTTCCCCAAACCCCAATTCTTCTTCTCAACTTAAACAAAAAACCTTTCCCCTTCAGCCAATTCAGCCAATTCAACAACAACCATAAAATAAATCAACAGAAACTTTAGATTTAACAATTCAACAATCATCATCAGCTACAACTTCAGATCAAAATCAGCAATAATAGAAATTTTTATGTTCTTCAAAAATAAAAAAAATAAAAAAAGGAAGAACGAAAATAGGAAGGAAGTGACAAAAATAAAAAAATTCCTCCTACTGCTGCTGGCGCCGGTACTGTCGCAGCTGTGGGTAATGGAGCTTGACGCTGAAAACAAGAGCTTTCTCTGCAGACCCGAACTTGATCCGGCCAACGGCCCGTGTGATCTTGCGCGTCGTTGAAGAGGATGTTGTTGCATGTGAAGATTCCGTAGACCTCGCAGTGGCAGAGATGTGGGAGCGCACGGCCTCTAGAAGGCAGAGGGTCAGGGCTCAAAGTTTCAATCTTGGTGTCGAAAGCGAGTCTGCGAAGGTGATGGATGGGAATGAAGCAAGAGAAGCATGTGCAGAGGGAGGAATCGGAGGGAGCGAAGAAGCAGAGGAGAAGGGACCCACCGCTACCATCTTCATAACCCACGGATCTGGCTCCGACACTGGTTGGCTCTTCCAGAAGATCTGCATCCTAGGCCATGGCCGCTCTGACAGTGAACGGGCTTGATCTTCTCTGCACCGCATGGAAGTGAAGACGAAGAAGATGAAGAAGAAGATAAAGGGTTGTTGTTGTGAATGAGAAGAAGAAGAAGATGAAGAAGAAAGAAGATATGAGAAGAAGAAGATGAAAGGTGGGAACTGATGATACTGATGGGATGGGATGGGATCTGGGGTGGAGGGTGAGAGAGTAGGAGGAAGGAAAATTGGGGGTGGGTTTGGGGTGGGGGGAGAGACGAAGAGATGCTGGGTGTGGGTGGGGTGGGGTTTTATTTTTTTTAATATTATTTTTATTAATAGTTAAGGGTAATTTGGTCCAAAAAAATAGAAAAGAACGATTTTATAATGTTTTGTAATGTTGAGGATGATTTTAATAATAAAAAAAGATTAGGGACGAAATTGATTTTGACCACAGACCTTGGGGACGAAAAAAGTACTTATCCCTTTTTATTTTATTTTCATTACTATATATTTCTAATTTTGGTTTAGTTAGTCTAGGATTCTGGTAGTATGTACGTTATTTGAATGAGATGTTACTTAAATTTTTTGAACTAATGGATACTTATTTATCTTTTAAACCACTTTATATGACTGGTTTTAGATTACTTTACTTGCTGGAAATAAGACGGATGTTAGTTTACTATGTATACGGATGGTTCGTTTCTTTCAATAAATGGATGTTTGTTTTGGTTATGTAATTGGTCTTTTACTTGATTTACTATGTGCTTTATGAGTTAATTAAATAATTAGTTGAAACTTATTTTAGTTGTACTTAAATCAACCTAATTAAATTCATAGGTTTCTTTTATTATGTGGTTTGGGAGTTATGGAGAAAAATTGGATTAGATTTAGTTTAATTTTTCTTGAATTGAAATTGGGTTTGAGTTAAGCTATTTAAACATGGTGCATGGTGGAATTTTAGTTAATTTGTTAGATGTTTATTATCAACTAAAGCGAATGTTCATTTTACTATGTATGCAGATTATTCATTCATTCGAAAAGTGGATGTTTATTTTAGTTATAACATTGGTCTTTTGCTTTAGTTGCTAGATTCTGCATGCACATGCTCCATAAGTTTCTTTTGTTATGTGGTTTGGGAGCTACGGAGAAAAATTAGATTAGATTTAGTTTATTTTTTCTTGAATTGAAGTTGGGTTTGAGTTAAGCTATTTAAGCATGATGCACGGCAAGAATTTTGGTCAATTTGTTAGATGTTTATTATCAACTAATGCGAATGTTCATTTGACTATGTATGCAGATGGTTCGTTCATTCGAAAAGTGGATGTTTATTTTAGATATAACATTGGTCTTTTACGTACCTAGTAAAATGAACATCAAGCGAATTTCATTGTATCTACTTAAATCCAATCCAAATTAAATAAACATCAACTTTAAAATGAAAATATCCATCTGCATACCTAGTAAAATAAACAACAATTCAAGGCGTCCTGGGGTCGTGAACAGCAAGGCGGCGATCCAAGGAAAGACACAACACGATTGCAGGAGAACAGAATCGTGAATCAACTATGGTTGCAACTGCGAGGATTTTACGGGACAGCGGTACTCACGAAAAGACAAACACCACCGCGGGTGATGGCTGCCTCCGGTGACGACTGTGGAATGCAGAAGTGGACCGACGGCGTCTTTGTTCAAAATGCGCGGTGCAACACAGGGAAAAAGAGGGCTCACGGCGGCTTCGCTTGCATGGTCAATGGTTACTGCGGCACGCGGCACGATGCAAGGGAGAAGATGACGAACAGTATAACAATCCAAATTTTTTAAAATTGAATAATGAGTTGTTTATGATTTATTATTTTATTTAAAAAATTTATTTTTCTAAAAGTAATTAAATTAAATTTTATGATATTTTAAATTTAAAATTTATTATTATTATTATTATTATTATTATTATTATTATTATTATTATTATTATTTTGTTTAAAAGAAAAAGAAAAAAAGAAGAAGTAGCCGAAAGCCTTAAGGAAGTAAAGATAATGAAAACCAAAGGTTGCTTGCATGTAAACATATGTATAAGCATGACACATGTTATTCTATTTAATAATCATCATCATTTTAACTTCATTTGCTTCTTTATCACCGATCCAATATGAAAGAATAAGAGAAAGGGATTGACCGAGAGAGAAAGGGAGAGAACCGAAGCTCTTTGATTTCTTTGGCTTTGATTTCTTTAAATTCGTAATTCCAATAAAAAGTCTAATTTAATAAAATTGTTTGTATCTTCTTCTTCTATACGTTGGCGTTATTTTTGTTTAGTAGAAGTTGAGAATGACGTAACTCTTCTTTCTTTTGAGTTCGGCCAATTGGAGTTCTAGGAGGCACAGACGACTTCTGACGTTTTCTTCTTCAGCAGTTCGGTCAAAAAGTTTTTCCAAAATTTTTGTTGATTCTGATTTCGTACAAAGGTAGGGGATTTCATGTTAAAATTAACTGTTTTAATTTATGAATGCCATGGAAGTCTAGTGGATATTTACAAATAATTTATGATTGTTTGGAATGACTGAATGATAATTTTGAATTGTATTTGTGACTGAATGTGATGAATATGTATTTGATTTCTTGATTGTTTAGAAATGCTGAGAATTCTGATTGTTGAGTTGGAAAGTCAATTTGATTTGTTGGTATTGAATTGATATTTGAAAATGATTTCTGATTTTGGAAACGTTTGAAAAGAAGTTGAGAATGGTTTGATTGGGACCCGAAAAGGGTGGCAAAGTTCGAGTTTTAGAGGAGATGTTGTCGAAATTTTATTATGAAACTTAAGAATTTGTTTGAAATATTTAGAAAAAGATTGGACTTGAGAAATTGTATTATTTGGCTTTTGATTTATTAAGAAAATATTTACGTTTGGGTTTGATTTATTAAGAAAGACTTTATGTTTTGAGTTTGATTGTTGTCCTCTCTAAAGTCTCGAGATCCTGCGGTGAGAGTTATTTAATAAATGATTCTTTTAAAGAGGTTTAAATCTGAAATTGTTTTGAAGTTGGGTTGGAAAATCATGGTTAAGAAAGAACTGGTTTTTGTATGAAAGAAGAACTTGTTGTAAGTAAAGTGATTTCGGAGGTTTGGAAAGGTTATAAAGAGAGGTGTTAGTTTTAAATAAAAATAACTTGAATCCGGTTTATTAAGTAAAGGGACCTCTGCCATAGAAGAGTAGAGAGCAGTAACTGAAAAGATATTGAGTGTTGTTGGGCCTTAGTGCCAAGTGTTTAGTGAGGATGGCGATACATAACGCTCACTTGACACAATAGAGACGGCTCAGTGAGGACGGCAATACGTAACGCTCACTGGAGGCCGTGGGCTTTATGTGTGAATGATTGTGCAGGGATGCCCGTGTGTATGGAATGACTTTCAGGAGAAAGTGGCACATGCTTCAGCTGGAAAATCAGCGCCTGTAAGTACTTGCAGAGGTCATGTTTGGCATACTTCAACTGGAGAATCAGCGCCTGTAAGAAGTAGAAACTTGCAGAGGTTATGCCGCTACAATGCCTTATCTGACTTGTGAGTCGGATTGCGTCGGGTGCAGGTCGAAACCGATAAATGAGCTCATTACCTGCGATAGGACTAGACATGCATCATCATTATTTGCATATTTGCATTTGATTGTGTTTGCTTATCTTGTCTCTCTGTGATTGTGCTGTTTGTCTTATTGCTATTTGTTTGTGTTGATCTGTTTCCTGTGCTATTAGTTTATGTATTGAGGTGACTGAGAACTAAGGTTGTGATTGAGATTTGTCTTAAGTTCAGAAATTTAAAGAAGGTAATTAATTATATAAAGTAATAGTAAAAATTATTTTCAAAAGGTTTGATAAAAATATAGTTTTACTGAGTAAAGTGAATTATTTGCATTTTATCTCATTACTCTTACGGTATTCCCATTCCCTATTGAGAACGCGTGGTTTGTTCTCACCCCAAAATCTTCCACCCTTTCAGTGACACAGGTTCGAAGACTCAGTTTGAAGTTGCGGGCGATTATTAGTCTTATTTGAGTTAAGTTTATGTGTTGAGTCACTTTCCTAGAATTCCCTCGACTTTGTTAGTTAAGATTTTATTTTATACAGAGGGGTAGGAGTTGTATCTAAGTTTCATTTGAATTCTTTTGTATGATATTTATTATTCTTACTAACTATGTGACTAGTATTGCTTGGAGATCTTTGATATATGATTTTAATTAATAGAAACAAAACTTTTTGGCTTTTTTTTTTAAATTGAAACGCGAAATCGAACTAAAAGCTCAGTATTAAATATTAAATACGAAAAATAGGTCAGTAATGCCTCACTTTTGGTACGATCATGACGTGCTGAAAGTTAGGGTGTTACAAATGGTGGCTACGCTTACATGGTCGATGGTTGCTGTAGCACACGGGGGAGGAAGCTGCGATGGCGCGTCGGAGGTGGGGGCGGCACAAGTAGGAATCCGTGTGGCGCAATGGAGGATGCTGGGGGCTGTGATGGTGCGACGGCGGTGGGGGTGGCACAAGGGGAAATCCGTGCGACGTGACAGAGGATGCTAGGCGATGGCTAGTGAGAAATGGAAAGTGCGGCTAGGGAGAGAAAGAAAAGTTTTTCTGAGTAAAATTAGAGTTAGTTGGGGTAGTACTTTTTTAAATAGGTTTTTTATATTTTAAAATTAATTTTACCTTCCTTTTTTAATCCGTTGTTCGTATTGTTTACTATATGCATTGTTCTCCTATCGTTTCTCATTAATTTAACACTTTTCAATTAACGCTATAGTGATGATTGTATATAACCAATTTGGTTAAATAGTCAATTTGCTCGTCCATTTGAATAAGTATCGAGAAGTACCAAAAGTTAAAGGTACGTTTGGTTTGCGTTTTCATTTTCTATTTTTATTTTCAGTGTTCTCTATTTTTTGAATTTTGTGAAGGAAAAATTAAAAACAGGAGGTGAAAACAAAAAACAAAATTTTATTGTTTTCATTTTTTTCTTTATAAAATCCAAAAAATAGAAACACCGAAATAAAAACAGAAAATAAAAACGCAAATCAATAAAACACCCTAATTAATATATAAAAAAAATAATAATAATCAACAATATATTTAGATATCTAAACCTTAGAGTATGTTATTTAGTCAAATTTTAAAAAATAAATATAATTAATACATTAAAAATATATTAATTAAATTTTTTTTTTCATTTCAATGTTTTGACAATATTACATAATACGTTTATTATTAATAATACTAGTGTCTTATCAAGCATTTCGTATTTTTTAATTTGTAGCTTATTATTAATTTGTAGCATTTCGTATTTTTAGTAAAATTATGTGGGAGAAACAAAAAAAAAACTTGTGAAAAAACCAAAAATTCAAATCAAATAAGCACCATCTCTTTATAATATAGATAGATAATATCTCTTTTTCAATTAAACAAATATTCAAATAATTTTTTAATATTTAATTACAAAATTAACACTCTATAATATTTATAATAGAAGCTTTTTCAACGAAAACAATTATTATATGTAATATAAAAAATAAATTAAATAAAACAATAAAAAGTAAATAAATTATATATATTATAAAAAAACTATAAAAAATTACTAAATACTAATAATTTTAATTATATTTGAGAAACTATACTTAGTTTTAGATAATTAGCTATTTGTATTATTGTTTGTTTTAAATTTATATAATACAATATTTTTTATCATTGTATTAATATCTAATAACATAATTTTTTTGCACATAATTTTCTTTTAAAATGTGGGGCAAAAAATTATTATAATGGGTCAATTGTCGGACTTAAATTCTGTTCTATATATACAGTAATTTATTAATTTTCTTAAATTGAGTTTAGATCATAACTTTATTTTTGATTTGGCAACTACTTGTAAGATACCATGAAAAAAATTAATAATAGTATATATATGGGCTGATTTTTTTTAATATGATTTAGTGTTTTGAGTAATGCTTCATTATGATCATTTGGGAGAAATTACACTGTTATGACGGCGTTATTTTAAGAAATTAGGGGGGAAGAAATCGGTGGAACCGATTTCAAGGAGAGAGAAGAGGGAACACAAATCGGTCCCACCGATTTGTGGAAGAGAGATGAAGAACACAAATCGGTCCCACCGATTTGTGTAAGATGGAGATACCAAATCGGACCCACCGATTTGTAGGAGTCCTATTTTATAACATAGTAATCGGTCCCACCGATTTCGGGCATGAAAAATGTTTTTTTTAATACGACAGTGCACCAATCGGAGCGAGCGATTTGTGCGGAACGCGGTCGGTGGGTCCGATTTGCCGTAACTGCTTAAATAAAATGAAGAAAACATCACAGAAGCTTCATTTCTTCGTCTCTGGTCTCCGTCTAAGCTGATGTTCTTCCTCCTCTCCTTTTATTCTTCTCCGTCATTCTTTCCGTCATTCTTATAGAAAAAATTTAAATGAGTGTGAAAATAGGCAAGTATGTATACTGATATTGATGATAGAGTTGTGTTGAAGATTTATTGTTATGGGCAGATTTTGTTGCAAACATATGAAGGAGTTCAATTTGTGTGTGAAAATCCAGTAGATGTTGTTATTCTGTTCACGTTGTCGTTTGAGGAATTGAAAGGTGTGATTTGTGAGAAGATAGATTCTCAAAGATCTAGGAGAGTATCATGTATTTTGTACAGGTATCCTTTATCTGTGTTTGGTGGGTTCGTTCAATTTCAGACCAAGTACGTGACGGATGAAGCGAGTATGCATGAAATGTTTTCAATGTATATGGAAAATCGCCACCGAATGTCTTATATCGAGTTGTATGTTGAGTTTGAGCAATCTAAAGCGGACCGTAACATTGTGTTGGAAGATTATAATAGTGAAAGCGAGGATGAATTTGAAAGTAACTATGAGATCGTTGGTCCAGGTGAACACGAAGATGAAGCTGGCGGCGACATGAATGCAGATGTGGCGGTAGTTGCAGATGCACTAGCAAACCCGCATCCGTTTCAGGAGCCTTCTTTCATGCGGTCGTTGGATTTGGAGGCTATGCACGCACCGGAGTTTCCGCAATATATGAATCCAGGTGCGTAAAGCTAGATAGTTGTATGAAACTCTTAAGTAGCAGATCATTATGTCAGATAAGTAATATATGTGATATGTGGATAGTCATTTGTGAGCATAGCATTTGGTTTTTTTATTAATTAATAGTTCTTTGTTATGAGTTATATTTAGATGTTCTTTACGTAGATAGAATAGCGACAAAGAAGACTATTATGATCTTACATGGTAAAGTGTGTTTATTAATTGAGTTGTAATAAATGATTTATTGCTAAGTACACAATAAATCCTATTATTTTTGATGTATGCAGTGCTTCCTGTTGTGGCGGATGGTGAGTTCACAGTGGGGATGGAATTCAGTTCAAGGGAGGCAGTAATCAAGGCAATGAAAGATTATACCATCCGGAAAGGTGTAGACTATCGGGTATATGAGTCGGAACCGACGACATTCTATGCCAAATGTACAGAATATGGTAATGGTTGTGACTGGTTGATCAGGGTTACCAAAATGCAGAAGAAGTACTATTGGGAGATAAGGAGGTACAACGGAAGTCACACGTGTACAAGGTCTACTATTTCTCAAGACCATTCGAAGCTGGAGTCGAAGACAGTTGCAGAAGCAATTAAGCCATTGGTAGAGGCTGACCCGTCTATAAAGGTAAAATCAGTAATTGCTGAAGTCCAGTCAAAGTTTAACTACACCATCAGTTATCGCAAGGCTTGGTTAGCAAAGCAACAGGCGGTGGAATCAATTTTCGGAGGTTGGGAGGCATCGTATGAAGCTTTGCCCATATGGTTTGAGGCCATGTGTCACAAGGAGCCATCAGCAGTGGTTCACTTCGAAACAATGCCTGCTTACCAGGGGGATGATTTGGTTCCTGATATACGTGTACTGCATAGAATCTTCTGGAGTTATTACCCTTGTATAAGGGCCTTCAGACACTGCAAGCCAGTGGTGCAGGTGGACGGGACTCATTTGTATGGAAAATACAAGGGTTGTTTATTGGTTGCAGTCTCACAAGATGGTAATAACAACATCGTGCCTATTGCATTCGCCATAGTGGAGGGAGAGACTTCTGACGCATGGTACTTTTTCCTGAGTAACTTGCATCAACATGTGGTGACACGTGATGGTGTGGGACTCATCTCTGATCGACACGATTCTATTAGGTCAGCTATTGAGAGAAGTAATGGGGCTTGGTCTCCTCCTAGAGCATTCCATATGTTTTGTATCCGACATATTGAATCCAACTTCTTGACACCTTACTTGCAGAAGCTCATAGTCAATATTGGTAAGTTTAAATACAATGAACTTTGAATTTATTGTCAGTACGATCAAATAGAATGGTGTTCATTGTTGACTGAATATTTTTCATAGGATACTAGAGAACAATCAGGGAGTACCAGATGCACTATGAACGATTAAAGGAACGGGGTGAGGCTTACACCAACTGGCTTAATTGGATCCCACGTGAGCAGTATGCTTTGGCATTTGATGGTGGATACCGATGGGGTCATATGACCACCAATCTTGTGGAGTAAATCAACTCCGTCTTAAAGGGTGCACGCAATCTCCCGGTGACTGCGCTTGTTAAGGCTACATTTTACAGACTGAATGAGTTGTTCACTAGGAAAAGAGCTGAAGCTGAAGCCCGAATAAATGCTGGACTTGTGTTCTCTGAGATGGTGACCACCAAGGTGCATGCAAATCAACGGGCATCGGGTAACATATAGGTTAGTTGTTTTGATAGAGAAAATGAAGTATTTGAGGTACGGGAGATGCCAAGTGGGGTTGAGTATGCAGTTGACCTACGCCAGCGTCGTTGCGACTGTGGTGAATTTCAGGTTGACCGAATTCCGTGTCGACATGTGTTTGCTTGTTGTGCAAATCAGTGGTTGGACTAGAAAGTGTACGTTCATGATGTATACAAGATGGACCAAGTTCGAAGAGTATACAGGGCTAGGTTTAGACCACTGAAAAATCCTGCAACGTGGCCTGCTTATCATGGACCTCGATTTGTTGGAAATCCGTTCCTCAGACGTGTGGCCAAAGGTCGTCCGAAGATGACCCACTTCTTGAATGAGATGGACACTCGTATGTTGCGTCGCCCTAGGCGATGCAAGCAATGCGGTGCCGATGGCCATAGTCGTAGTAAATGTCGCCAAAGTGCTGGACCAAGTGCAGGTCCAGCCGAAGAGTAGTAGTTACCTTCTTTTACATTTCATCTGAATGAAGTTTGCTCTGGATACTCAAAATGTGGACCACCCAAATACTGTTGCTGTACCGGGACTGACGCTGAAAAATAATCAGACGGATGCGTCTCAGGAACATATGGTACAAAGTACTCAACCCCCCTGGTGTGGCGGTATTACTGGCGGTGGTGGTGGAGGTACCGGATCCGGTTCCAGTTCCGGCGCTGGTGGTGCTGGAGGACCTTCTGGATTCTATTCGAATACAAGGTTCGACAATTGCAAGTGGTCACCAAATGCAGCTCGGTACCAATGCATGTAAATTTCTAATGGATAATGTAAATGCACTAAGTCATCAGAGAGTGTGTGACTATACCGATTGGTCCACTTCATCACCCAAGAAGAGTGGGTATTGGCCCAATCTTGATTCTTAGGCCCAGTAAGAACTTCGCCGTGTGATGCACCTAGATTCTCTGGTTGATTAGGAACACCCTGTGTCAATCCAAATTGTCTCCTTACTCTATCAGATGCATGCCACTCGATGCATTCAAAAGATATAAGTGGCACTATGTCACTCCAGATAACCGAATTATGATGGATGTCTAAAGGAATCATGTCTGGGTCGATGTTTCCAATGCCATATGCCTGCCAAACAAACTAGACACATCGAACCAGTCAGATGATTACACAACAATTAATTTACTATACAAGTTACATACGGTACTTGTATTTTACAACATACCCGTCCTTCTTGTAGATCATCCAACAATCTCCTGTAGTGCGCAAGAGAATTATATCAGTAGGCATAGTTTTCACGGTCCCAGCTACGCCACCTGCCATCGGACAATTCATTAGTTAACTAATCTTGTAAAAAAACATAAAACAATTTCTATCATACATTTCAATGCATACTTTAATCAAACTTACCTGTTTGCAATTGGAAACACTCGGGGATTGCCGGGAATAGGCGCTAGAAATGGTAGCCGGATCCAAGCCCAAGTGAGCAAGAGTACCAACGGACCATCCATCTTCTTGCAGTCGACACGAGTTGCCCTACACAATGATCTATACAAGTGTGCCAGGCATGCCGAACCCCAACTAAACTGTATGATCTGATGAAAGTTACGGAGCAAAGGTAAAAATTTCCAATGAACAGCTGAACTCGCCTTATCTCCAAACATAACTGTCCCAAATAACAACATTATGTGACACTTTACATACATCTGAATATGCTCAACATTATTCAACACTATACGATCTCTCAAACCCCTAAACCATGTTAATTTTATAAAGCTCCCTCTACATTCCGTCTTCCTCGGTGCAACTCCAAATTGGTGCAAGCACTCGGCTTCCAATGCCTCAAAACAACTCATGGTCGGTTCTGTTACCGGAAGACCATTTGTCGGCAGACCGAGAATCATCGCCACATCCTCCAAGGTCACGGCACACTCACCAACTGGAAAGTGAAACGTGTGAGTTTCAGGCCGCCATCTCTCAATCAGAGCATTAATCATTGCTGACTGACATGGAATAAATCCAATTTGTGAAACATAATAAAATCATGTCTCGCGTAAGTGTGTGACTCAACAATTTGGTTGTATGAATCCTGCGGCTTTAAATGTTCACACAGTAACATCCTTGAACCCTACAATATCACATTTCCACTATAAGTCCCAGTATAATATAACTATATTCTCAAAAACACAATTATCGTTACATGACCATTATAACTAATTTCAGCATAATTGCATTCCAAGCATACGCAATAAATCCGTTATACAAAAATCTTTCAATCATATTCATTACCTTAAAACAGCATACTAATTTATTATTGTTATTATTACTCATAAAATAGCATACTAATTTTTTTTTTTTTATTATTATTATTATTATTATTATTATTATTATTATTATTATTATTATTATTATTATTCATAACACAACATTACAATTTTCTAATCTAAGTTTAGTTACTACTAAGTTATTCTCTAAATTTTAATGAATTAAAATTCATTTATTATTGATCATAAATAAAATAATTTATTAAATTTTAATTATTAATCATAATAAATTATTAAACTCAATTACTACTACTAATAATAACTACAATCTACTTTAGGGGAGCATGTACAGGATCTGATTTCATTAGTTCATTAACTAAAAAAAATTATTTACAGCTTACCATACCATACCATACCATACATACATACATATATACATACATACATGATTAATTTCGACTTTAATTTCTATTTCTAACCACCTAATCATACATGCATACATACATACATACATACATGATTAATTTCAATTTTAATTTCTATTTCTAACCACCTAATAATAAAATCATACATACATATATGATTTAATTAATCTCTACTTAATGCTATTACAATATATATTTCTAATTAAATTTAATATTTATCACTATTATTATTATTAAATCAGATTATTAAAAAATAAAAACTTACATAATTTGGATCTCCAAGATAATTAACAATGTGAAGCTCTGGTTGATTTACTTCTTTAATTTTTTGTCTTCTTGGCATTTTCTTTGAATTCTTTGAGGTGGGGTTGAGGGTGTTGAAGAGAGGGAGACGAAAGTGAAAGAGAGTGAAAGAGAGTGAAAGGGATACGGTTGAGGGTGCTGAAGAGAGGAAAACTAAAGTCAAAGAGAGTGAAAGGGATAGGATGAGGGGGTTCTTTTGTGGCAAGGGGGTCACGGGCAACCGAGGGAATTGTATGCGTCACGCGTGGCCAAGGAACACAAATCGGTGCCATCGATTTGTGCACCCTTCGCGACCTGAAATCGGTGCCTCCGATTTCCTTGCAACCAATCGGTGCCACCGATTTCTGCTACCCAACCGTCACAAATCCGTTAAACACCAATAATCACCATATCGCTGCATAACTCCATCAACGACGTCATATCTAAATTAAAAAACTCTATATGAGTATATCCATCTCATTAAATATATATATATATATATAAACTTCTATCCTTATTTCAATCATTTGTATGCATGGAAGTTTTTTAATTTATTCACAAATTCATAATTAACCAATTACATTATTGTGCTGGCATTATATATATATATATATATATATATATATATATATATATATATATATATATATAAAAGAGTATAATAATAAATGGATATAGATATTTAAAGGTCATAGAAAAAGACCGTATTCATCACGTAAGACATGAATTTCGTTATGAGAAAGTAGAAGGAGCCAATGAAATATGTGTATAATGTATATAATGGAAGTTTAGAGAAATATTAGAGATATAAGTATTAATGTTATTTTTTTTCATCAGCTAAAGTTGTTGGAATGAGTGGTGTTATGACATGATATCAAAGTAAAAGTTTATTTTTTAACTCATATAGCTCATTGTACATATTGTACAAATATTCTATTGGCTCCCTAACAGAATTCGTTAGTTATTTGACTTGAATATTTTGTATGTTTCTACAAATTTTTATCTTAGTTAATATCAACATTGATCCAAAAGTATATTATGCAGCAAATACATAAGCAGCAAAACTTCTTCCTGTTTTAATTTTTGAATGATTAACAAAAGGTAAACTACTACGTCCTTTATTAAACATTGAATATTTTTTAACATGAGAATGAGCATGCATTTCGAGTATTAGAAAAAAATATAAAAATATTATTTGTATACTAAAATTAACCACTAAAATCAGTCATCAATGTATTTGTATATAAATATATATGTGATTTAATTTATTTTAATGTGTATTTATATTTGAAAATGTATTTTATACTTATAACTTAATAATTGATTTTTTTTACGACTACTTTAATAACTGATTTTAGTATAAATATAACATAATTAAAAAAAAAATCATAGTCAAATGAGTAATTCGAAGACAAGAAATAAAATAATAATAAACAGTAATAACAACAATGTGATGTCCGGTTTTTAATTCTCCGGTGATTCATTTAATTGTGTTAATTAAAGCCGTGTGTGATGGTGGCATTGAAAAAGCAATGGCACTACAGGGATGGCAAAAAATTTTTTATCTGCAGATATTCGTAAGATTATTCTCGGCGAAAAAGTTAATAGGAATTTGTAAAATTTTTATGGAGATGGACCTGTCTCCACGAATAAATAAAAATGGAGACAAAAATTGAGGTACTCATTTTATGAAAATTTGTGAAATTCTCACAAAAAAAATTATTTAAATATTTTTTATATAAGTTATGTAAATAATTTTAATTTATTTTATTTTAATTTATATGTTAAAAATTTTATATATATGTAATTATGTTAAATTTGTGTTTAAATTATATTTAATTGAATATAAAATTTTATTCCGATTGTATTGTTTTTTTTTAAAATTTAAAATTTAATAATATTTAATTATCGATAGATATTTACGAATATCTGCCCTTTTCATAAAAAAATATAAATAGAGATTTATGACAAAAATGAGAGGAGAACGGAACGGGGGATCGGAAAGGTCTCCGCTCTCTGAAGACCCATTCCAACTTTAAGTCTTTAACCAAATAAGAAAAGTTAGTTGTAAAAATTATAAAACAAGAAAAAGTGAAGTGTTGCTGGACATGGGACTCATGATTATATTAATATATTAATACAAGCTTATTATATTAATACTCTTAACAAGTATTTTTACAAGAAAAATATTATGGAACTAATAATATTTTTTATATTTTAACTAATAACTAACTACCATTCTATTTTTTTACTAGAAGAGTTTATCTTTAAGTATTTTCTTTCTTAAATCTCTTATTATTATTATTATTATTATTATTATTATTATTATTATTGATATATGACCAGTAAATATTATAATTTTTAATCAGTATTTAATCAGCAATAATTTATACTTATATTTATAAAAATTTATACTTAAAAATATATAATTTATATTTATATTTATCAAAATTTATACATATAAATTAATAAAATATATTTATTCAAATTAATTTAATATTTATATTGATAAAAAATAACAAAAAATATTAAAAATGACTAATTTTTAAACATTTTTTTAATTATTACTTAAAAAAAAAATACAAAAAGAAGTTAGCAAAAGTTGGTTGCATTTTTCTCCAACTTCCACGAATTGCCACTTGGTACAAGTTTGTTGGTCTAGAATCACATTCAACCTGACAATTATTATAATTTAAAAGATAAAAATTCAGATGCAGATAATTTTATACAAAGTTAATAACTAAAAGTCATTAGATGATAATTTAATTAAATTTATCAAATTATTTAATTATTATCAACTATCAACTTCACATAAAGTTAACTGTACTTAAATTTTTACCAATTTAAAAACCTGTAAAAACAATAAATATTTTAATTGCGCGCATGTATTGTTTAATCTTTATCGCCCACTCCCAGTCTCACTCAAACTCCATACAAAAATATTCCATTTCCCTTAAAAGCATATATCATGTGTGTTTCGCCATTCTCTAACTCATAAAAAGCTTAAAACCAGGAGGAACAAACCATAAACAATTAACGATAATATATTGAATCATGAAACTTTAAAGATTTAAATCTGTTGGGAGAAGCCAAAGTGAAAGCTAAGAGCTAAGATGAGACAAGTGAAGAGGGTATGTATTGTAATATATAGTGCTCAGTGTGGGGAATGAGTGTACCACAATGTGTGTTTTGCTCCTAATTAATTAATTATTATTATTCTAACATATATGTCAAACTTTTTTACAGTGATGAAAAGCGTTACTTATTGTGAGGTCTTGTTTATTCATCGTAAGAGAAAAAAGGTTCCAAAGCGAATATACGTTTTGCAGATTGCTACCTTTTTTGCCGTGCTTCACTGCTTTTCTTGCACTATGTATTATAAATTTTCCCAATTATTCAAATATTATAGGGTTGCTTACCTTAAGGATTTGTCATAATTAACTTTAATTTTACTCCTAAGTAATTTTTTCTCCCCCTCTCTCTTTTATTTTCATCTCGTTATTACATTATTATTTTTAGAGAAAATATAGGGAGCCAATGGAATATTTGTACAATGTGTACAATGGAGGTTTAGAGGTATTCGATTCAGTATTAGAGATATAATTATTAGTGTTATCTTTTCTCATCAACTGAAGTTTTTGGGATGAGTGGTATCATGATATGGTATTAGAGCTTTAGATTCGAAAGGTTAGGAGTTCGATTTTTGATAAACCCCAAAATCAACTTAAACTTTTAGGATGAGATGTTTATTATCCCTAGTATTCGGATGATTATTCTGAATAGTCCGAGTCATGTTCATTTTTTAATTCATATAACTCATTGTACATATTGTACAAATATTTTATTAGTTCCTAGCAGAAGTCTTATTTTTATAATTATTTGCTACCTTCAAATTAAATGATGTTTAGGCTATGTCCCAGGCCAGCATCAAACTGATTATGATGATAAAATCTTACCCCAAAGAAAACAACATGAAAAAAAGAGATGACAATGCTGTGGTAGAAGAAAAGGAAAAAAGGGAAAACAATACATAGTATGGAGACCTTATCCTATGGAAGTGGCGTCATGTGACACGTGTCGAGGGAGGGTTTGTTTCCCAAAACAGAGTACATATATAAATAGACCCTTAACTAATAAATAAATAAATAAATTATAAAATATATAAAATTTCAATTTTAATACATTTATTATAATAACTTTAATGCGAAACCCATGTGAGTAGACAGAATTAAATAGTAAATACTATTAAAAGACAAAAAACACTATTCAATAATGAACTAAAAAATTTTAATTCATTGAAAAAATTAAAGGTTAAAATTAGTGATTTTTATTGTTTAATAAAGAAAATTGAAAAAGCAAAGGAGTGAGTCGGAATAATATATGTAGACTGAGAAAGGCAACAACAAAAAAGAGAGAGAGAGAGAGAGGATTGAGGAGTTTTTAGGGATTCAAGTTGGTTGCATTGAACTGAAGTCGCTTCAAAAGGAGAGCTTCCTTCTTCACCTCACACCCTCTATTGTATGTAGCAGCCTTCACACTCAAAAAGTTCTTGAACCTAATACCCACTTTAGTTTGCAGTTTCCACTCCTCTTACCTTCCATATATTAATATTATTATTCTCTTTTTTAATATCAAATTTTGTTATTATTATTTGAATAACGTGGAAACCAATTAATAAGTAATTTGATTTCTACACGAATCTCAATTGTCTCTATTTAGTTTCCAAATTTTACAAATGAAGTGTTGACATGGACAATGACATACTACGCTAGAATCAATAAAATGATACAGTTTTACTTTTTGACGTTTAAATAACCATAAAACGCCGTTGTATTACTTGGTTTGAGAGGAAAAATTTTAATAAACACCACCTATGACGTTTTTAGGTTACGTGAGTGCTAAAACTAAAATAACATCGTTTTACAAAGTACAACGTAGCATCTGATTGTTCACGTTACCGTTTTGGTCTGTGCGTCGAAAATTATTTTAAAAACTAACATGAGTTATATTCGCAAAATTTAAGATTAGATAAAAATTATTAAAATTTTAAAAACCAAATTAAAACTTAAGTATAAATTTTGAGATCAAATTGAATATTATTTCCAAAACTCTTTCTAAGTATCCTTTATATAATAATGTAACCTATTACATTATCCTTAGGTTGTTTGAAAAAATATCCGAAGGGTTTGTTTAATTTAATTTATTCTTTTTCTAGTTTCCAAGTAGCAGGTTGCTTTAATTTCTGAATGAAATAAATAGTAAACTAGTAGTTGCAAAAATTGGAATGGCCACTCTCACTGCATCAAAGTGGAAACCAAATTAAAGGCACCACCACAATAGAGTTAATTAGTGGTGGTTGTCATGCCAACAACATTACTTTATTTACTATATAGTATATGGTATATACAACTATGCCTTTGTGAATTTGGACACACAATCACTATTTTTAACTCATTGTTGTTCAAGGAACAAAATAAAATTTTCAAATTCAATTTCATAGTGCCTGTGCTTGGTTACGTTCACCACAAGTGTGCATTATTCCATACAATTAAGTGATTAAAATTAAGGGTCAAATCAATGAACTGGCTTGCATCACTTTGGGATTGGTTTACATGTATGAATGTGAAGTGGACATTGATCCAAACCCAAACAAACAAATCATTATTTTGAGCTTCCCATGAATCTTTATTATTAGGCTTTGATGTGTATAGAAGAAAAAAGAGACCCACCATGGAGGATAAGGCTTGGTTTAATATTCTATCCGTCTGTTTCATGTAAATGCACTACAAAATGAAAATGTGGGAAACAATTATAAAAGGAAGGAAAAAAAAAAAGGTACGAGGAAGAAAAGTTGCATTGGAAGTGTTAATTTGGAATGTTAATTGATGATTAAGGAATTAGAATATAATAGTAGTATAAAGCTTATGGTTTTGTGTGCCAATTAAATATTCGACTATTAATAATGGATTATGTATTTCTTACCTTTTCTATTTTTAGTGGCGGTTTTTCTTTTTTGGGGTACTAATGTCTTATTACTTTTCTAATTAGGAGAATCAAAATCCTGGCTTTTTTTGGTTAACAATTAGAACACATATTAAGACTGTTAGTATAAATTTGTAAATACTTTAATTTAATAAATATATAACAACTGTATTTGAAAATTTAAACTTTTTATTTCTATAAATTATTTTTCATTAATAATTTTAACATGTTTTTTAAGTTAAACTTTTTTTAGGAAAATAATTAAAATTCTTAGCTTATTAATTAATATTAATAATTAGTAAGTTCGTTGCTTAATTACAGAGATCCATTTTAAAGCACGAATAAACGTCTATAAAAGCATTTAATCTTTTATATTAATGTTGTCCCATACACGAATTTAAACAGCATTTATATCTGATGAGAGAACACGACAACTTGTTGACATGCTCTACATAGTACCACACAGTAATTAACTTTGACATAAAATACCCAACATGCCTGCATTCCATTAATAAAATATGTATCTAAAGTATATGTTAAAGTTATTATTATTATTAGAAAATTTTCATCTTTAAATAAATATACGAAAAATATTAAAAAAATTATATAATAATAAAGATAAACCCTTTTGTCTGTGATTGAACCTACTACTTTTTTTGAAAGGCACTAACATACGTGAAATTATTGGGTGCTAAGTGCTAACAGCTACAAAAGCAATTTAATAAATGATTACAACAAGAGGATAATAGAAAAACAAAAAAAATTTCCCTAATAAAAAAAAAATCATCAAAAAAAGAAAAAGAGAAAGAGAATTAATTAAAGTTGTGAGTATAGGCAGTAAAATTCGAAAGCATGAGTTGTTAAAAATGTGTCGGAAGAGTAGATTTAATTTAAGAGGAGGGGGCAAGTTCCTCCAATGAATGAGCTGGATCCACTCTCTCAGGAATGACACATAACTTGGAATATCGTTATTATTTATTTTTCATAATTCATTCATAATTAATACTAAATGTAAGATTAATAAAAATAATAAATGCGTTATTTTTAAATTAAAATTTCATAAATGGAAGATGTGAAAAATAAGAAGAAACCAGAAAAGAAACAGTAGGAGGATTTTAGAAGGACATAACATAAGGTGGAGTTTAAGGCACAAAACATGTTTATATAAATAATTTTGTGTCCGAAAATTCCATTTCCCCTTTTTGTTTTTTAATTTCTTCTTCTCCGATTCCTGCGTTCTCCTTTCATTTCAGTTGCTTCTCGTTGAATAATTGAACTCGGCTCCCAACTACTACTTCTTTGTTTGTTTCAATTTCAATTATGTGAAACCTCAGAAAACAGAAACCGCTGTTCTGTTTTTGTTTCATGTTTTTGTCTGAGTTTGTTGTGTCGCTGTGGCTGTTTGGATCTCTGAACTCAACTTAACCATGAATCTCAGCAACGGGAGGGGATCCATGTCGACGGTTACTTCAGGTGCTGCTGTGAAATCCGCCGACGCCGTCTCCGACCAGTTTCCGGCGGGTCTGCGGGTCCTTGTTGTGGACGATGATCCCACGTGTCTCATGATTCTCGAGAAGATGCTCCGAACTTGTCTTTACGAAGGTACTACAACTCAATCACCTCTCTCTCTCTCTCTCTGGCTCTCTTCAATTTCGATTTTCCGATTTGTAGGTTCAATTCCTTGAACCAAAAACTAAGTAAAGAAACAGAAAAGATTGTCCCTTTTTTCCCCCAACTATATTACATGCATGTAGATAGTTATTTGGTGATCGCAAAATTTGTTATTGCAATCCTTTTATGAATTGTTCTTGGATTCTTGTATGTATACTTCTCTTCAAGTTTGGTTCCCTTTTACTTCATGTGGTGCTTCTCTAGTTCTCTTGCTCTTCGATTCTTGTGCTTCTCTTGTTCTTGAATTCTAAATTTTGAGGAATTTTGTTGTATCCATTTCAGTTACCAAATGCAATACAGCAGAGAAAGCACTTACACTTCTGCGAAAGAATAAAAATGGGTTTGACATTGTTATCAGTGATGTGCATATGCCAGACATGGATGGATTTAAACTGTTAGAACACATTGGCTTGGAAATGGACCTCCCTGTTATCAGTAAGTGTTCTTATTCATCAGCTTAGATCCGTATGTGCACTGCATTGATGTGTTTGAGACTGACATGGTTTTGTGCTATGGTTGTTACTTGTTACAGTGATGTCTGCAGATGATGGTAAAAACGTTGTTATGAAGGGTGTAACACACGGTGCCTGCGATTACTTAATTAAACCGGTTCGCATAGAGGCTTTGAAGAACATATGGCAGCATGTCGTTCGCAAGAGAAAGAATGAATGGAGAGATACTGAGCAGTCGGGTAGTGCCGAAGAAGGAGATCGACAGCAGAAGGCATCGGATGACGCGGATTACTCGTCGTCGGCAAATGAAAGCAACTGGAGAAACTCGAAGAAGAGGAGGGATGAGGAAGAGGAAGCAGAGGAAAGAGATGACACTTCAACTTTAAAGAAGCCAAGAGTTGTTTGGTCTGTTGAGCTGCATCAACAGTTTGTAGCTGCTGTAGATCAACTGGGAATTGATAGTATGTGAAAAAATTTTCCCTTTTCCCTTTCCATGCAACCTATGCCTAATTCAGCATAACAATGCATAACAGCACTTTGGATGCATCATCCAAAGGGTATGCATGTATTTGTTTAATTGCATACATGAGCTGTGAAATCCTCAAAACAACAATTTCACTGTGTCGATAACACATACGGGCTGCAGATTGTTGCTCATAAAAATCACTTAATCTAGTTGTATCTCACTAAATTGGTAGTTTGTCTCTAAGGAGAGTAGATCAGATAGATGGTTGACTAATAATTAGAAAAATAATAAGCGAAACAATTAAGAAATATTTAGTCTTTAATAGTTTCTCATTAGATATAGTTTATGATAGGACACCATAGCATTGACTAAGCTATATAGTTGCCAACCACACTTAATAGGATAAAGTTTGGCTGTTGTATCTTAGTTGGGAAGAATTATAGTGTTCTCGAACCTTAGCTGATTAATTAGACGTTTCTTAATATATACGACCTCCTCTTATATTTTCAAATTTGATGTTTATACAGAGGCTGTACCCAAAAAGATTCTTGAATTGATGAATGTTCCTGGACTCACCAGAGAAAATGTAGCCAGCCACCTTCAGGTATTATATTGTCATGCAATGTGTACTTTGGGATGAATAGATTCAAGAGTAAAATTTCGTATCCCTACTTCTCCCAGTTGTTGTGGTCACCTTTGCTATTAGATGATTACCTGAAGGAGCTAACACATTTTTCCCTTGTTCATTGCAGAAATACCGTTTGTACCTCCGAAGGTTGAGTGGGGTTTCTCAGCATCAGAATAACATGAACAGTTCCTTCATGAATCCTCAAGATGCAACATTTGGGACAATTTCTTCGATTAATGGAATTGATCTTCAAACTCTTGCAGCTGCTGGCCAACTTCCAGCACAAAGTCTAGCCACACTTCAAGCAGCTGGACTTGGTAGGTCAACTCCGAAAGCGGGTTTACCCATGCCCATCATGGATCAAAGAAACCTTTTTAGTTTTGAAAACCCAAGGTTAAGATTCAGTGAAGGGCAACAACAACAACAACATTTGAGTAACAGTAAACCAGTGAACTTACTTCACGGAATCCCTACAAATATGGAACCAAAGCAGCTTGCCAGTTTGCACCAATCATCCCAACCCCTTGGCAACATGACCGTCCGAGTCAATGCTTCTACACAGAGCAATCCCTTGTTAATGCAGATGGCACAATCCCAACCCAGAGGACACATGCTAAGCGAAAATACTGGTCCTCACCTTCCCAGACTCCCATCATCTTTGGGGCAGCCTAGTGCATCAAATGGAACTTCTAATGCTCTTATGGGCAGGAATGGGATTGCGGGTAGTACTAGAGCACCTGGCTACAATCCTATTTCACAAAGCTCTTCAATGATGAATTTTCCCATCAATCAAACCACTGAAATGCCCATCAGCAGTTTCCCTCTTGGAAGCACTCCTGGTATATCCAGTATCACAACAAAAGGCTCGTTTCAAGAAGAAGTTACTTCTGGAATTAAACGGGCAGGCGGGTTTGTTCCAAATTATGACATTTTTAGTGAACTGAAAAAGCCACTTGATTGGGAGGTATCGAATCCAAGCCTTACGTATAATGCTGCCTCTCAGCATGCAAATCCTTTACATGGTAACATTGATGTCTCGCCTTCAGTTTTAGTGCAGCAGAGCTTTTCTTCTAACCAACAGACGGGACAAAGCAGAGATGCCAATACCATGATTGTAAAGCCTATATTCTCTGCGAGCGAAAGCATGGAGCAAGGCACTCTCCAAAATCAACACCTCAATACACTCGTCACTGACAACTCAATAAGGGTTAAGACCGAAAGAATCCCTGATGCAAGCTCCCAAACTAACTTCTATCCTGAGCATTATGGGCAGGAGGATCTCATGAGTGCACTTCTCAAACAGGTTGGTCCTTTGATCTTTTCCGTGTTCGCTAATTCACTAAATTCTTGTATGCCTGTTTATAGCTTTTCACTTTATACAAATCACATCTGTATGGTTCTGGCAGCAAGAAGGCATTGGACCTGCTGAGAATGATTTCGACTTCGACGGGTATTCCCTGGATAACGTTCCGGTCTAGAACAGACCTTGTATAGTTCCTTCCACTTGCAGTTGCCAGTGTAAATAGTTGCTGTTACATATGCTTTATCATTCTGCAATCAGCTAGTTTGGAACTGAGTGTAAATTGTTCAACAAACAGATATTCAGACTTCTGGAAATAGTGAACGACAGTGGTTTAGTCTCGACACGAAATCTGTTAAAGACGCGATAAAGATGCCTCAACTGCATATATGCAAAGGGCATGGACAATTTTTGACTGCTTTGAATAACAAAATTCCTAGTAAGCTTCTAACTTTAGGGTGTTGATGAAGGTATGTTGGGTTAGGGAGGATTGCAGAAGCAAGGTTTTGATACATCTGCAGACTCGTAGGAGCATTTCTAACACTAATAACAATTGTGAACATTATTTTTCTTTTGTTCCTTTTTCATTTTCTCTTCTAGTGTATGTTGGTCAAAGTAAGCAAATGACTTACCTTAGGCATGTAAATATTTCCATTTGGTTGCTCAAGACATTGGGTCTTGCTATTCTTTTCTGGTTGTTCTTGTACTTAGATACTTTTGTTTGTGCTTTTATATTTGTCATATTATGTTTTGCATTCCCTGTGGCCTGTACAATAACAATAGTAACTTGATTAATAGGCAGTGATTAACTAACTGATCAGTGATTATGGGGTTCTCTGGTGCCATTTCTTTGGGCGGTTTCATTTGTTATTCTGCAAGAAGCCAAAACATTTTTGTTACTATAAAGCACAGTTGTTTAAGAGCTGGTTATCAACATATGCATACTTAACGGTGCTCAGAGAAGAGATTTGCTAGGATTAGATACTCAATAATAAAGCTTTGCTATCTTTATAGAGGTTAATATGGTAATTCAAATATAGTTCTAATATATCGTTTTTAATGTATAATTTAATTTTACTTGTAAGTCAGATTATAGGTTTAACCACATTCAAGTTTGGTCAAGCTAATTAACTCTTGACCTCGCCAATTTTTTTAGGGTCATGTGTATATTTTTATTCTGCACGGATAAATATACTTTGGTAATTGTTTCATTCATATTCTTTCGAAATTAGAGATTCTTTATTATTGTGTAATTTTTGTTGTGCATATTTTTAACACAAAAATTATTCATAAACTAAGTACATCACTAAAAATGATACATAAACTAATTACATAGATTTTAAAATAAAATATACAAAAAAAATTATTTCATGTATTAAATATGTATATAATTAAATTTATTCTCTAATTTTCGAAGAGCATCAAAGTAATTGTCAATTGACCTCCATTTGGATTTTGGGTCTAGAGACTAGGCACACTAATAAGCGATTCCAATCAATGATTCAATGTCATATATGATTAGGAAAAACGAATGCAATATATATGAAGATGATCTTAGAATAAAAAAAACAAAAGAAATATATTTCTGTCATCTAATACAATAAATCTACATTTTCTATACCATAACATTCTCTAAAGAATCATACCAATTGAACAAGGATTGGCAACGCACAGCATCCAAATCAATCATACAGCTTGAATGTTACAACAGAACTAACGTCTCTCACTGAATCTCTGTGATGATATCAACATATGAATGTAATACTGCCTCAGAAACCGACGCAAGCAAGATTCACAATCAAAACATGACCACTGCTACCGCATCAAGATAACCAGCAACAGAGACAGAACGATAGAAGTTTTCCAGGACAAGACCTCCCTGAATCCACTACTCGTTGGATACACCGAAGGAAGTGAACATTCCTCGCCATTGAAGAACACTTTAGTGGGAAACCCATCTCTATGAGCAACATCAATTCCTGGGGTAGTTTTCTTGGTGAATGAGATTACTGATTGTTGTTTACCAGGCACCCTAGGATCGTTAAGAGGGTTGGCACCATCTGCTTCCGCGACAAGGTAGTTCAGTCCTGGCAAACCTTGCATCAATATGGTATTATTGTTTACACCGTCTAGGGCGGTTGCATTGAATGAATACATTTTCTCAAAACCTGCAGCTGCTTTATCCATTTGCACTGCAGCAAACCAATCTGCGAAATTAGTGTCACCCCAGTTGAAAAGAGTGACTCTTGCACTCCACCCTTTAGTGTAGTCTGTGTATACATGCCAGTTAATGCTTACACCACAGTTGTCACTACATGGCATTGGTTTCGGAACCGGTAGATGCTTCAGATCAGCCCAAGCAACAGCTTTCGCAGTTCGGTTATCAAAAGGAACAAGAAGTGCCTCTGGTGGAAGGAACATAGCCTGTGCAGTAGTACTACATGTTCTTGCAGTGTTACTGGGGCATCCACAGGCACATGTTTTGCAAGGTATAACCGAATCATTGTAATATGCTGAAAATGAGACACAGCATTTGCTGGTTGCTCCCTTGGGCTTCGTTATGTTGCACACAACCTGCCAACTTGCCATCACTGTCTTGTTCGACGGCAAGCCCGATGGATCCGGATTTTCACTAGGACTCACTCTCACGGGAGGGCCACACTTGTAAGTTGGGTTGAGGGTGCCATTTATCTTCCAGTTCTGTGGCGGGGAAAGCTGAGAGCGATTGAGAGCGGGCGGCATCTTGAAAACCTGCATCTGAAATTTCGAAACGGATTTGCTGGGGTCCATCGAGGGCGGCAATATAGTACCATTCCTGCAGCAAAAAGGGATCTTACCAAGATCCGTATCGTTGAACTTGGTGGGAGGAAGATCAATGATGGTTGGCCTTCTCTCACAATTCAAGACATTGGCAAAGTCAAGCTCCTTGTAGAATGTCCCTTGCTTACCAAAGACACAATCAGAAGCATCCACAACATAAGGATAAGCCCCTTTCATTGAGTATATGAACTCATCATTCATCCAATCCCAGCTCAATTTCCAATTGTCAAGACGACCTAGAGGGTTATGGTTTGCAATGGTAACCTCAGCCCAGTAATTGGAATCATAAGTTCTAATCACATCATACATGATTGATAGATCACCATCTTGACGGGGAAGGAACTCATCATCTATGGTTATGTTCGTTTTGAACTTCGGATCCTTTGTGCAACACACATTACTCACATTCTTCCCTGAAAAAACCAACATTATTTTCTTTTTCAATGTCAACACTAGTCAAACCACATTCCCCTAACTTAAATTCTAAGATCAAACACCTAACCTAAACACAAATCCAAATCCAAATCACAATCTCAGTTTAGAAGAATTAAATCACGCGAAAACGAGAAATGTTACCTTGACCAGTTGGCTTCTTACAGATGAATCCATCGTTGGCGAGATTGATGGAGGAAGGAAGAGGAACAGTGGGCGGCGCCACTCCAAAAACAGTGCCAACGAGATCGATCTGGACCTGCATCTGCGTCAAGTCGCCGGCGGTTTCCACCGCAGTCTTGAGGTCAGTCATAGGATATCCAGCGAAGATGGTGCCGTTACCGACAGCGGCGGGGAGAGTGGTGCCGTCGGCGAGGACGGCGCCGGAGGCAGAGACGAGGAACTCATTGTGCTGGAACTTGACGAAGACCTTCCATGACTTGAGGTCGTCGAGGCCGTTGTTGAGAACAGTGAGCGTGGACTCGAACCGGTACGGTTGCTTGGCCGCATCGGAGACATTGGGCGGGAGGCGCGTCCCGCCGGTGTAGGCGTAGGAGACGAGTATGCCGTTACAGGATGCTGACTGGGCCGTAGAAAACGGCGTCGTTTGAATCAATATGATGGATAGAACGGCGACGCTGCTGATAAAGCAGCTAAGGAAGTAGTGCGATGCCATTGCTTTTTTCCTTACCAATTCGAAATTTGAAACCAGAAAGAGACGCCACTTAAGCTTGCTCTATTTAAATATAAGCAAACGTTTTATTATTATTTTGAGAAAGAGAGAGGGAGGGGAAAAAAGGAACTACTTAATAAACGCGTAGGAGAAAGAGAAAGGAACGGGAAGGGTCCTACAGCTGTGTTATGTGTGTAATGAAATGTACACGGTACATGGACTACACTTGATATCATTGATAATCACAACATGTTATGAATTTCTAATTTTTAATCAAAGTATGCCTTTTGGGTTATTCCATGTTTCATTTTTGTAATTCAAATGACAGGGCGTTGGCGTTGTAATGCCGTGGCTCGCAATTTTTAAAAATCTATTTAACGTTAATATTTAATTAAGCTTATGAGAAAGTAAAATCATTTTTCTTTTAGAAGAAAAACCTTCGTCTAATTTAAAAGAACCTTGTTATGAAAAAAATTTAATGAGTCAAAACAAATTCATGTTTTAATTATTCCTTTAACTTTTGTGCCTCAAACGTTCCATAACATATATATACATAACAGGTCATGGATTCGTTACTCCTACTTGTTTGTAGGAGTATAATTAACAATTATTAAAATAATTATAAAATATATTCCATTTATTTTAAAAAAAATTATTAATTAGATTTTGATTTCTCAAATTTTTTATTTTTAATTTTTTTTTAATTTCAGATTAGAAGCATTCATAGAAGAGAAGCATGTCTACTAGATTTTTCATCTAATTTCAATTACTGTCATTTTCTCATTCTTTTTTTCTTCTGCAAATCTCGTTTGCATATTCTCGCCGCCGCGCAAGACTCTACCTCAACGCTTGGAGGTTAATTAATCATTATGCCTTTTCAATTCATCATTTCGTATGTTTTTTTCTTTGTTCTTTGCACTGTTACTTCTTCAATCTCTTTGACACTCTCTCTGACTTTGACATCCACACACACGCACTTTCTATGTTATAAATGGTTAACACACGTTGTGGTTGTTGTTGGTGGTGGTAATGATGGTGTTTCTCATGTCAACTCTCTCTAATTGCTACTATATTTATTAGTTTTCGGTGTTTTTATTTGCTTATTCATATGGTAGTTGTAACCTCGGCAGAGTAACATGGAACAAAAACCATGTTTCATTCGGCGAGTGTTCAACAAGAACATAGTCTTGTCCATGATTTTGTATCCCATATTGGTCGATTTGCCTTTGATTCCAGGTTCTTTACCTTTGGCTCTGATAATTGCGCTTTAGCTTTATCAAATTACTTGCACTTCAATGTCACAAAGCAAAGTGTGTGTTCTCCTGCTTCTCTTAGCTTGAAACTTGGAGGCAGAGGGGATTCGAATTTGAATTTCAGGAGGTTTTTTAATTATTTCAACACAGCTATTAGGTTCCACACTCAGAAATTGCCAATTGGATTTGATTCTCCCAGCCTTAATTCTGGGGATAATAGTGATGATATTGTTGTACTACTCAGTAGTTAAGAGGAATGTTATTGCCATGAAAACGAAACAAAATTGAGTGTAAAGACCAATCAAATCTGAACTTTGAGCATGAGGAGATCAAATCCTTGTTGAACCATTCCCTTTTCAACGTCAAAACCTCAACTAGCAAAGGTTGAGGTTTGTACTCTTGTTATGGCTTGATGCTAGTTTATGGCGAATCATTTCATGGTTCTTTTGCCTTCAGGTAGTGATTGTCAAGAAGAGTTCACACAACTGGTAAAGACTCGAAATTCATCCCAAAAAGACATCCAGTGGAGTGAGGGACTCATTTGGTAGTGGTAGTGATTGCTAATTCATAGTAGGGTAAATCAAATTGGGGACTTTGCTTTGCATTCTCTTTGGTGTATCATTGAATTGACTCTTAACTGGACCAAAATCCATATCATTGACACCCATTCTTAGGATAATATTTGTTCCATTACACTTTTTTGGTGGATCCAAAATGTTCTAGAAGTTTAATCCTGTTGTCCATTGAATAGAATCATGTAGATTGCATTATCTGGTTTGCATATATTGGGAGCTGCAGCATTCTTTGGCTATAGCTAGTCTGCCGGTTTGTGGCAGCCAAAGCCTCTATTTGCAGTTCTCTACCGTCCAATTCTCTTATGCTACAGTTACATTAGGTTAACCTTTAACCTTTAGTCACCTCCTTTACAATCAACAAACACCATTTTGCACAATGGATTGCCATCCTTTGTGTTAACACTTTCCTCGTTCCCTTGTGTTTCAGACCTTTTGGCTTAGCCTAGTGTGCTCCGTGCATCATCCGAGATTGTTATAATGTGAAGCATTTGCTTTTTTATTCCATCATAGAAATGAAAAAAAGAAAAATTCGCTATCCTTCATTCGTTAGTGGATTTGTTGTGTTCTTTGTCACATTGATCTATTCAAATATTATGTTTGTTACATGTTAGACTATTGCTATTTACTATTATGAACCAAAGTTTGAAGTCCTGCTTGCTTGCTTCTATCACCTCTGTTTGATTACTGGTGATTGTCTTTAACATATCACCTCTGTTTGATTACTGGTGATTGTCTTTAACCTATGGTTATTTGTATTTTGAATGATGAATATGCCTTACGTTACCACTAATTTTTGAGTACCGAGAATATGTTTAAATTAAAGGTAGTTGCAAGTATCCATCACCTTTGGTGTGGCACATAATATTGTCATTACTGAAAGTCAATATCTTTACGTAATTATGTATGAAATGATGCAAGTCTAATCCAAAATTCACTAATCAGAAAACATGGGTTCCACAAACTTCTTTTTCCTAAGATTATGGTTAGAGTATGATGCGATTTTGTTGCTGAAATCCTATTAGGAAAAGAAATGTTTACTTTTTGATCCCTCTCTCTAGCTTTGATAGAATTATAGCTTAATCTGTTAAAACTTTACAACCTTTGGAGTTTCAGGTGTTTTGGTTTCATTTGAATCATGCTTAACTGTGGCTAGATGTCTTTGTAAATTAACTGATCCAATTCCATGCTTGCTGATTGCAGTAACATTTCCTCTTAAAATTTGTGCTGAGAACTAGTGAGGATTCTCTTGAAGTGCCTTCAAATCCCAAATAAGAGGACTAGTGACAAAGGTCCTATTGAGACGAAGCATCAAGCTGAAAGAAGTAAGATTGTTGTGTCAAATAAGAGTGAGCCAAAACAGAATTTGCAGCGCAGCTCAGAGACTGAGCAGAGAGTAAAAGCCTAGCCCAGCTAATTCTCTTTTTGCCTTTTTTAACTTTTAACCCTGCTCTCTCATTTTCATATTTATCATAGCAAGTCTTTTTGACAAATTATTCAAACCAACAACTACTAACCACTTGAACAAATTATTCAAATACCAATTTGGGATACAGTATTCAGTAAGCAAATAACAAAACATTAAAAAATCACACAATTTGAACAACCCCCCATGGTTTTGATGGATAATAATGAAAATTTGGTGCTGAATTCCATAGAATTGTCACTTCCTATATGTATATCTTATCAAAATTCATGCTGGAGCATTCATTTTATACAATAAGCACCAAAATAAATTAATGGCATAGATCCAATAAATTACTATGGAAAGCCAGATTACAAGCTTACCACCCAAGGCATCCTTCTATGACCACCTAGCACCTTTACGCAACTTCCAGTTTCACAATCAATTATCTTTACTGTATGGTCACCCCTGTACATGGCGAACAAACAAATTCAATCACCACATAAATCTTAAATTCAATTTGGTAAAGCTTTAATTTAAACAGTCTTAATTTTTTTTTAGAGCAGCAATTGATATAAATTTCAACAGAATCATGAAGGTGCAATTGATATATACAAAACAACACTTAAACACCAAACCTCAATTATAAATTAAAATTAGATGCTGAAAAATTATAAAAGCACTTCAAATATTACTACATACACAGCTCCTTTTAAGTGCAGTTCCTAGGCATTAACAACATTACTCATGAGCTTTTCAAAAATTCCCTGTGAATAGAATTTTGTCATTCCCGAATAGATTAAATCCACGGCATAATTAAGTTAGAGTAAAACACCTATTTGATACCTAAAAGATTAAAACCCTTATAAATTAGCTCCAAAAGATATTATATTCTCATATGCTATCTGAATGATCAATATACTAACAACTTATCATGAGGCGACCAATCAATAGTTGCATACATTTAGTTATCACCTACTGCAGCTTTTGCTTGAGCTTTCATTAGCCAAAAGTGACGAGAACTCAAGAAGCACAGAGAGAACTCAAGAAGAAACAATGCAAAATGGATTTCCATTATTAGATCAAAATTCAAAATTACTAATACTAGCTTCTTTATTTGGATTATATCTAAAAATTCAAAACTACTGATTAATAAGGTCAAAGTAACTCAATTATATCTAAAACTCCTGTATCTTAATTCTTAATTGCTTTTAACACAATCAATCAAGTAATAGTACCATATTGGTTATATTAAAACAATGATTATTTTCTTGATGGAATCTAATGGAAAAAGAAGTAATGAGGTAATAATGTGCATGAAGAAAGTAGAGAAGTGAAAGAAATTGATACCCATCCCTGGTGCACAGAGAGCAACGTCATTGTTCTGCTTTATATACCTCTGCATCAGTAAGAAAATTAAAATTCCATGGAACCAAAACCAAAATTAACAATCAAGTAGTGGCACAATCACAAAATTAACAATCGCAGGAAATGGACCAAAATCAAAATTCGATGGAACCAAAACCAAAATCAAGAAGAGAAAAACCCTAAATTCGGTAATTTGATAACAGCACATCACAAGAATTGAACCGAAATAGAACTTCCATAAAATTACTAAAAAGAAATAAGCAATAAAGAGCATCGAGTCAATTATCAAAGCCTCATGAAAGATGAAATGCTAGAAAAAATAATTAAGAGTGAATACAAAAATCGAAATCGAAAACATTATTGAGAGAGGATGTAATTAGAATAATTAGCATATAATAATCATTGAAGTAATTAGAACAAGAAGATGTGAATTTAGTTACAGATCTAAAAGTCAGAAGTTAGAATGCAAATTGAGAAGCAGATCGAGGAGGCGAAAGAACGTTACTGGATACGGAACGTTATTGTGTGTGTTCTAAACAAGGTTCTGAAAGCTAAACATGTACCACCAAGCACCATTAATCAATAATTTTAAGCTCTTTGGGTTCTTCAATTATTTGCTCCAGTAGTACGATTCCACTTGTTGCTGTTTATCTTCCTAATCATAACAGTTTTTACTTCCTGATCAATGGCAGCCTCACTTTGGTTTATTCTCTTCATTTTATTTCATAAGCTCATTGGTCAAAATCTTGAAATACTATCCGATACACAATGGTTAAGGTTTAGGAAATTGAGTACGTATATCAGAATAAACAATATGCTAATATTTATCTTCTATCATTTTATCTCCTATAAAAAGTAAATGAATTGTGTTAACAAAATAATGGATGTCTGACCATGTACAATATTCACAGTCCAGAATATAAATGAAGGTAGATTCTATGGTGCCTTTTATTGTGGTGCCTAAATTGCCTAACTTACTTTTATAAGTAAAAAATAAAATATATAAAGTAAAACTAAAATATTTAAAAGTTTATTAAATATTATTTTTTTACCTTTTTTAGTAAGTTAGGCATCATGATTTAGGCACCATAGCATTCACCATAAATGAATTGCACTTTGAAGTCAAGCTAAATGGTAGATAGGTTTTCTAGGTTCAAATTGTATTTCTCCCTCAGAACCTGCATACTAGTGCCTAGATGAGAAGCAGTTGAGCTGATCATATCCAGCAAGCACCCCAGCTCCTGCGACACCAAGAAGCATATTTGCGGTAACACCTCGGAATAGAGCTAAAAAACCCTCTTGACGAACAATCTCACGAAATGCATGCCTTGCGTTATAATACTTGTTTGGTTGTCCAGATGTTAGCATCATTCTCCGACGCAGTGTGTCAAACGGGTATGCACAAACCCCTGCTGATGTTGTAATGCTCCAACCTAAGAAGAAACTAGCAAAGAAATTTCCCTGTGGAGAAATAAATGAGAAAGGCTCAGATTAGAAAGAAGGATCATCAAAGAACTGAACTAGTGCTAAGTGACTAGTCATCTGAAATACTGTTATCTGACTTGCTAAATGCCCTGAAGATGAATACTCAAACTCAAGGGTTTGATCATCTCATGGAAACCTGCGTAATCAAGGGTCACTTCAACATTGGGCCCACATATTATTGTGAAACTGAAACAGACTAAACAGATTACTTGTCAAGATACCATAAGAATTTTCAGTTAAAGCATCAAGTATCAACTACAACTTTTCCTATTCATTGTGAAACATTGAGCTCTCCTTCAAAAATATAAGTACTTCTTACCTCGAAAGGCCCAACTAAAATGATAGGCTTCACGGTGTCATAGATCCCGAAGTACATCCCTCGGTACATTGTGATTCCCACTATTGACACCCCAAATCCCCTGTATAAGCCAACAACTCCATCACTTAACAAGGTTTTACGGTACACATCAACTAGCCCCTTAAACTGGCGCTGACCGGTAGCACGACACTCCAATGCATCAGTGCCCAATCGTGTTCGTGCATAATCTAAATGATAAAGAAGCAGTGAAGTAGTTGCTCCCGCGGCACTTCCTGAAGCCACATTTCCAGCAAACCACTTAATGTACCCATCTCTCTCTTTGGATTGCCCAAAAATGCTTTTGAAGTAACCTTTGAATGCAAAATTGAAAGCCTATAGACCAATCAACTGTTTGCTCAAACATTATTTCAAACAAACACAGAAAACCATTATTTGAAAGTTGACACACAATCACATTATTGATGGGAATATACAGCAGTAAAAACAAATAGTCTTCCATATGTATTGGCCATTATTTTATTTTAGTGCCAATACCTTGCTGATGCTATTAGACATGCATTGACAATAAAAGCACATAGAAGGCTTCCAGTGTTAATTGCAAACAAACTAGACACATTTCAGAAAAATGAGATTGGCTATTACAACACATATTTGCATCATCCCACCAAAATGCAATAGAATAACATATTTCCTCTTAGAGCAATGATAGAGTTGTCTCTGTGTGATCTAGGTCACGGGTTCAAGCGTGGAAACAGCTACTAATGTAATTATCATGTTAAACTGCGTACATTACACCCTTTGGATGCGGCCCTTCCCCGGACCCTGTGCTAACGCAGGATGCTTGTGCAGACCGAACTCAATACAAGATGGATACAAATGCAGCACATGCCAGATCCATGCTATGTTTTCTATTTCCACTTCCTTATTTTATCTATATTACTAAGAGATACATGGAAAAGCAATAAAAACTGTGGAAGATTACAATGAGCCATGACCTATTTACTTCACAAACTTGAGAAGGGTCTAGAGTTGTCTAATACCAATCAAGATGTCAATGAAGTGAATAACTCACCTGTGTAGGGAAGTATCGGATGACATTGGCCTGGTTACCTCTCCAAAAGGCAATGACACCCTCTTCTGCAAACACCCTCTTAAATCCATCACACACACCCATGTATGGTTTCTTGAGTTGCCCTCTTTTAATCATTTCAGCTTGGTTTTGCAATAGAAGTTTCACTCTCTCGATTGGTGCCGCGGCACTCTTCGATATGATTGCTGCTACCCCTCCCATTACAAAATCCTTTGAGAATCTTTCATATTGTGATGATTTCACCATTTTTCCCCCTCTTCTGTCTGATCTGAAAGGTGTAAAGAAAATAAAAACAGAATAACAAGAAAGATAAAATCTCAAAGCATTAAACTATTACATACATTCCTAGAGCAAAAACAGGATGAATTTCACAAGAGAAGAATGAGCAAGTAGAATGGAAAGCAAAATGGTTGAAAAATTTAGGATTACCAATAACATAGAAGTTGCATTCATCAAGCACACCAAGGTGGAATGAAGCCTTTAATATCTTACACTCAAGATTGTCAAACTCGCGAGTCTAAATAAACTCGTAAAACTGACCTAGACTCGACTCATAGACTTGTAAGAGTTTACCTATTACACTTTTTTTTTAAAATATGTATATATCATATATAATATATATCAAATATACGCATTCAAAATTAACAATTTCAACCTCAAAATACATAATAAATTAAAATAGTACTACAATTATAACAAGTACTTTAGAACCAAGGTTATGAGAACCGGACCAGTCAATGAACCGGTAGAGTGACTGGTTCACTGGTTCAGAGGTTCAACCGGAGTTCAACTGGAGTTCAACCGGTTTAATTAAATATTAAATAAAATTAATAAAAAACCTATATATAAAACTTTAAATATATAAATTCAATAATTTCTAACTTAATAAAATTCATAATTTTACAATTTTACATAATAAATTATTCATAATTTAGTATTAAAGGTCCACAATTTCACAATTTTAAATATTGTTCTTTAAGGAATATATTATTATGATTATGACCATTAGAGAGTAATACATATTCCTATAAAATATCCATTAGTATATAAAAATTTAAGATATAATAAAATTGAAGACGAAAAATTCATTGATAGTATACTGATCGAGTTAAATTGAAAACTAAATGACTTAATTTTCACTAAATTTATTGATGACTTTAAAACAACTAAACGAGACAAAGAATTTCCACTCAAACTGCTAGAAATTGAAGATCTTGGCAACATTGTCAAGTCAAGGCTAATTATTCAACGTCAATTCTCTTAATATACAATTCAATTATCCCTTTTTGGGTTGCTAATATACAATTCAATTGAAAAACACATTGATGAAATCTCTTATTGTGGAAAAAGCATAACTGGAAGAAAATCTACTGCATGAAGGAAGCATGCGTGGGTCATCAACATGATATGGAAGACCACTGCGTGCTCCTAAATCTCGACACTTGGCAGCTGCCTGAAATCGCCATTAGAATGCAACAAGCCTCTTATAACTAACCAAACCCTAACTAGGTTCAACAAAATCAATGCTTTTCAACAACAAAAACTCATAATACAGACAACTCAACCTCCAAATCCAAAAAATCCAGAAACAGAAAAACTAAGTGAAACAATCCAAACTAAATTCAGAATCACATTAAGCAACAACCTAACGCAGAACACAATCCGAACTCAGAATCTAGTAAAAAAAATCAAGTCAGAAGCCAGAATCTTAAAAATCGAAACTGAAGAAGCAGCGGCTTACTAGAGACACGGTGAGGGAGGAACGGCGGTGACAGTGATCTCAGAAGAGGATCAGTTTGCGACGGCGAGGCCCCGAGCAGAGATTCCAGGCGAGGCTCCGGGCAGAGATTCAGAGAGGAGAGGACGCACTTGAAGAGGATTGAGTAACCGTTCGCGTGATGTAGAGGAGAAGAGGATCGAGGACGACGATGACGATGGCACCCTCTGTCACTGCCGACGACGACGATCACAGCGGCAGGCTGGGGTGACGGTGGCTGGTGGGGCTTCACGACAAGCACAGAGACGGTGATGAAGAGAAGAGTGGTGGCGGCTGGGGGATGACGGTAGTGGCGGTGTTTGCTCTGATAGGGTTAGTTGGGTGAAATTAGGGATTCATTTTGGTGTGAGAGTGAGAGAGAAGAGAGGAGGGCAGGGACTCAAGGTTCTGAAAACCGGATCGGTCATCAAACTGCTCTATTTACTGATTCACTGGTTTATTGATCCAACCGGTCTAGCCGTGGTTCAACCGGAAAAACCGTTTCATGATAAAATAATAAGTAAATTATAAATAAACATCATAAAATATCTTTCAAATTTAAATCCCTACACAAACTATCACCAACTAAATGTAATTAATCATCAAAATATGCAAAATAATTGCAGTGCACAAGTTAAAGATAGACAATATTAACTTAACAATTGAGTCAAAAAGTAAAACAAAACAGGCTCTTTTAATTCTTTTATGCTTGTAGGCTTTAATATAATCATTAATATAATCATTATCATACAGAGGAACTTTCTTGAAGGAATTTATGGCAACCAAAATAGGCCCTACTTTTGTCTGAATGGTACAAGATATGATTAACAAGGTTAAATATTGAAGTTGGTTAATCAGACCAAACAAGAATATTTCCCAGTTGTCTCACTGAGTCCAGCCAAATGGAAAAAACATCACTGTGTACTATCGTAATTCTAGATCATATCTTACTTTCCCATCAGGCAGTGAAACAACAGACTCAGTTCCAGAAGATGTTGTTATCTTCACCACTCACCAGCTCCTAATTCCCATTTGAAAGTTGAAGCCAACACGAAATGACGAACTTCAGAAGTAAGGGAAAGAAATAGAAAATTCTAAACTATCCATGTCTTACTAATAATGAGAACAAAAATACTCAATCTCTTAAACTCAATAATTACATCAGTTATCCAACTAAATAATTGGATCACAGTTATCATAAACTGATTTCAAAGCCTAGAAGCAGAGTGAAATTAAAAACATGAAGCATATAATAAATCAAAAGATCACCAATTGCAATTTTTTTAATAAGAACAGAAGTTAAGAACAATGAAAAATGAAGAAAGATTAACATTTTTCAACCCAATTTTAACAAAGCTCATCACAATGATTAACAACAACAAAAAACACCGAAGGAACAGTGAATCAGTAATATGGGCAGTGCAATTTAAAATTTAGAAGTTATCAATTTAAAATCTATCATCAAATACAATCAGTGAGCAAAGCCAATCAACCAAGCACTGACTTAGCATTCTGTTATGATTCTGTGACTAGGAAGCAACAAATTCAGCAACAAATTCAAGTTACAGCAACAAATTTAACAAATCCTAGTAAAGTCCCGATTTACAGCAACATTTAGACAGCAACAAGGCAAATTTATTGATTAGCAATTTTTTCAGCAAAATGCAAAAATACAGGGAGAAGGGAAATATGGAGAAGAGAGAACAGGGAAGCGATGGTGCAGGGACTCACCAACGGTCGACGGCGAGTCAGCGACCACACCACGGAAGGCGACGAAGCAAGAGACAACCCCACGAGTTGCTTCTGCCGCCGGCGACGAGACAGGCGAACCACGAGATGCCAGTGACACTGGGAGGCAGAATCGAGCAGAGACAACCACGGACGACGAGCAGCAACCAACGCGCACAGCTCGAGCACTCACTGGCGGAGGGAGGCGCGAGCAGCCGAGCCAAGAGGAGAGAGGCGAGATGCGAGCACACGACGTGGAGGATCCGGTGAAAGGCCCGAGAGCATGATGACGGTAGTTCTTGAGTGCGACGGACGGCGGCAGCAATCTCCCACTCCGACAGACGGCGACGACGATTGGTGGAGGCTGCTAGGGTTTGCTTTCTTTGGTGGAGGGTAGGGCATTTGCTGCAGGAAGGAGTGGAGAAGTGGGGGATAAGTGGATAACTCGTGCAATCTTTTCCCTTTCAACAAAAGAAACGACGTCCTTTTTGTAAACCGGCCGGCTTCCGGTCCGGTCTGACCGACCGGTTACCAGCCGGTTTAGCGGTTCTCGAGCAGTTTTAAATTGACCGGTTTTTCATATTGACCGGACCATTTTCTTTGTCGGTTTTCGATTGAATCGGTTCGACTGGTCAGTCCGATCCGGTCCGGTTTTTAAAACATTGGTGTTACGCTGTTTGGGGGTGGGTTTTATTTTTTTCATTTTTCCTTTATCTAAACGACAGTGTTTCGATGCTGAAGGGGGAGAACCGAGACTTTAGAAAACCTTTCCGGTTCATTAATTAACCGTCAGTTCAATCAATTTTTTGTCAAACGGTTTTGGAAATCAATCGAACCGGTCAGATAACCAATTCTCGATTAATCGGTCGAATCGACCGGTCCGATCCCGTTTTCAGAACCTTGTTTAGAACACACACAATAACACTGTAATTTACTAAATTTGCAACTGCAATAGCTTTCAATGACATAAATCAACATCATTCTCCAACAAAACTAAAATAAATTCAACCCTTTTTCCCTTTACAGATTACAATTATGAAAAATGAATTAACAATGATCAGAATTCAGACATTCAAAGCTCAGACTATCACAGAACAACTAAAAAATTGAAGTCAGTAACAATAACAACTAAAGAATGCAGTAATTCGGTAACAAACTCAAGTAACAACAACGAAATTTTTCTTATAAAACATACCTGAATGGAGCAGAGAAGCGGCGCAATCGTGTAGGCAGAGAAGCGGCGTAATCGTGCAGGCAGAGAAGCGGCGCAGTCGTGCAGGGACGTTCGGACGTGTGCGGCTGTGCGCGAACGAACGATGGCAGAGGACACGACGAACGGTGGTAGAGACTTGACGTGCATCAAAGCAGAACAGAGAGCTAGACTGCGAGAGTACGGAGAAGCATAGCAGAAAATAGAGAGCGACGTGCGGCTGTGCGCGTAGCCGAGCAGACGAAGGAGACGCAGGCGATCGGCAGCGAATGGCGGACGGCAGAGGTCAGAACATTGAGAGAGTGAGAGTGAGAAAAGAGTGAGTGACCGAGCCAATTAGGAAAGTGGAGCCCTTTAATCCCCAAGTATGCTTGGCAACGTCCGATACAAAGCGATCGATTAGAACAACGGGTGGCGAATTGGGTAATTTGTAAAGGAAAAGTTCGATTGTAGAATAAAAAAGTTCAAAATTTAGAGAAAAGGAAGAGAGAAAAAGAAAAAGAAGAAGAACGAATTACAGTTCGGGCAGAACAAAAGAAAGTGCGGTTGTTGTGTGACGAACGGAGACAGACAAGTTGGAAATCGAATATCCTTCGCCTTTATCTCTCTTTTTCTATTTCTGTCTTAGAAAATAACAATTATCGTGCGTTCCTCCAGGCTCCACACCATAAAAATCCTATATTTTATCTATGTTCTTTATATATCCTGGCATCCTGCCAAGTTTTCTTGGTTTCGCTGCCATATCCAGTTGCTGTAGAGAAAGTCTTGTACAGCTTAATTTTAATTGTCCTTTTTTTCTGCTAGCACTAGTACAATATTACATACATTTCAATGATATTTGGTAACTAATGGGGCTATATTCGTACGATTTTTGGTTTTTATTTCTCAATGTATCTCTCAATTTGGTAGATTAATAATTAATTTGTGTGAATCTAAATTTTATTTAAAAATTTACCGTTAATCAGTAAATTATTATGGCCATGAATTCTTTACTCCTACTTTTTTGTAGGAGTATGATTAACCATCATTAAAATAATTACAAAATATATCCCTTTTTTTTTGAAAAAATTACTAATTAGATTGTGATCTCTCAAATTTTTTATTTTTTAACTTTTTTCCTTTTCTTTTTTATTTTAGATTCAGAGAACCCTAGCAGAATGGAAGTTCTAGACCCTGTACCTTACGACTTGCGGAAGAGCTATTCGTTACTATAGATGCATCTGATCTGAGTAGCGGATCATGATGCCAGGGAGTTGTTCACAGTGGAAGAAGTTGGGAAATGCTAGAGTTTTTCTTCCAATTTCAATCACTGTTATTCTCTCATCCTCTTCTCGTTCGCTTATCCTCGCCACCGCAACACACCTCAGACGACGCGAGGACTAATCCGCCGCCGCCGCGCAACCTGCTTCCACCGTCGCTGCGCAAAACCCTATTTTTGCGCCTGTGAGCTTCTCCTCCTTCCTCGAGCTTTTGCTCTGCTAGCTTCTCCTTAGCCAGTAACGTTCCTTCGCCTCCTCGATCTGTTTCTCAATTTGCATTCTAATTAGATCTGTAACTAAATTCACATCCTCTTGTTCTAATTACTTCAATGATTGTTATATGCTAATTATTCTAATTACATCCTCTCTCAATAATGTTATCAATTTTGATTTTGTATTCACTCTTAATTATTTTTTCTAGCATTTCATCTTTCATGAGGCTTTGATAATTGACTCGATGCTCTTTATTGCTTATTTCTTCCTAATAATTTCATGGAAGTTCTATTTCGGTTCATTTCTTGTGATGTGATGTTATCAAATTACCGAATTTAGGGTTTTCCTCTTCTTGATTTTGGTTTTGGTTCCATCGAATTTTGATTTTGGTCCACTCCCTGCAATTGTTAATTTTGTGATTGTGCCACTACTTGATTGTTAATTTTGGTTTTGGTTTCATGGAATTTTAATTTTCTTGCTGATGCAGAGGTACACAAAGTAGAACAATGACTTTGTTCTCTGTGAACCAGGGATGGGTATTAGTTTCTTTCACTTCTCTACTTTCTTCATGCACATTATTACCTCATTACTTCTTTTTCCATTAGGTTCCATCAAGAAAATAATCATTGTTTTAATATAACCAATATGATACTATTACTTGATTGATTGTGTCAAAAGCGATTAAGAATTAAGATACAGGAGTTTTAGATATAATTGAGTTACTTTGACCAGATATAATCCAAATAAAAAAACTAGTATTAGTAATTTTGAATTTTGATCTAATAATGTTAATCCATCTTGCATTGTTTCTTCTTGAGTTCTCTCTGTGCTTCTTGAGTTCTCATCACTTTTGGCTAATGAAACTCAAGCAAAAGCTGAAGTAGGTGATAACTATGTGTATGCAACTATTGATTGGTCGCCTCATGATAAGTTGTTAGTATATTGATCATTCAGATAGCATATGAGAATATAATATCTTTTGGAGCTAATTTATAAGGGTTTTAATCTTTTAGGTATCAAATAGGTGTTTTACTCTAACTTAATTATGCCGTGGATTTAATCTATTCGGGAATGACAAAATTCTATTCATAGGAAATTTTTAAAAAGCTCATGAGTTATGCCGTTAATGCCTAGGAACTGCATTTAAAAGGAGCTGTGTATGTAGCAATATTTGAAGTGCTTTTATAATTTCAGTATCTAATTTATAATTGAGGTTTGGTGTTTAAGTGTTGTTTTGTATATATCAATTGCACCTTCATGATTCTGTTGAAATTTATATCAATTGCTGCTCTAAAAAAAAATAAGACTGTTTAGATTAAAGCTTTACCAAATTGAATTTAAGATTTATGTGGTGATTGAATTTGTTTGTTTGCCATGTACAGGGGTGACCACACAGTAAAGATAATTGATTGTGAAACTGGAAGTTGCGTAAAGGTGCTAGGTGGTCATAGAAGGACGCCTTGGGTGGTAAGCTTGTAATCTGGCTTTCCATAGTAATTTATTGGATCTATGCCATTAATTTCTTTTGGCGCATATTATATAAAATGAATACTCCAGCATGAATTTTGATAAGATATGCATTTAGGAAGTGACAATTCTATGGAATTCAGCACCAAGTTTTCATTATTATCCATCAAAACCATGGGTTGTTGTTGAAATTGTGTGGTTTTTTAATGTTTTGTTATTTGCTTACTGAATACCGTATCCCAAATTGGTATTTGAATAATTTGTTCAAGTGGTTAGTAGTTGTTGGTTTGAATAATTTGTCAAAAAGACTTGCTATGATAAATATGAAAATGAGAGAGTAAGGTTAAAAGTTAAAAAGGCAAAAAGAGAATTAGCTGGGCTAGGCTTTTACTCCCTGCTCAGTCTCTGAGCTGCGCTGCAAAATCAATTAGCTGCAAATTCTGTTTTGGCTCACTCTTATTTGACACAACAATCTTACTTCTTTCAGCTTGATGCTTCGTCTCAATAGGACCTTTGTCACTAGTCCTCTTATTTGGGATTTGAAGGCACTTCAAGAGAATCCTCACTAGTTCTCAGCACACAAATTTTAAGAGAAAATATTACTGCAATCAGCAAGCATGGAATTGGATCAGTTAATTTACAAAGACATCTAGCCACAGTTAAGCATGATTCAAATGAAATCAAAACACCTGAAACTCCAAAGGTTGTAAAGTTTTAACAGATTAAGCTATAATTCTATCAAATCTAGAGAGAGGGATCAAAAAGTAAACATTTCTTTTTCTAATAGGATTTCGGCAACAAAATCGCATCATACTCTAACCATAATCTGAGGAAAAAGAAGTTTGTGGAACCCATGTTTTCTGATCAGTGAATTTTGGATTAGACTTGCATCATTTCATACATAATTACATAAAGATATTGACTTTCAACAATAACAATATTACGTGCCACACCAAAGGTGATGGATACTTACAACTACCTTTAATTTAAACATATTTTCGGCACTCAAAAATTAGTGGTAACATAAGGCATATTCATCATTCAAAATACAAATAACCATAGGTTAAAGACAATCACCAGTAATCAAACAGAGGTGATATGTTAAAGACAATCACCAGTAATCAAACAGAGGTGATAGAAACAGGCAAGCAAGACTTTAAACTTTGGTTCATAATAGTAAATAGCAATAGTCTAACATGTAACAAACATAATATTTGAATAGATCAATGTGACAAAGAACACAACAAATCCACTAACGAATGAAGGATAGCGAATTTTTCTTTTTTTCATTTCTATGATGGAATAAAAAATAAAATGCTTCACATTATAACAATCTCGGATGATGCACGGAGCACACTAGGCTGAGCCGAAAGGTCTGAAACACAAGGGAACAAGGAAAGTGTTAACACAAAGGATGGCAATCCATTGTGCAAAACGGTGTTCGTTGATTGTGAAGGAGGTGTCTAAAAGTTAAAGGTTAACCTAATGTAACTGTAGCATAAGAGAATTGGATAGCAGAGAACTGCAAATAGAGGCTTTGGCTGCCACAAACCGGCAGACTAGCTATAGTCAAAGAATACTGCAGCTCCCAATATATGCAAACCAGATAATGCAATCTGCATGATTATATTCAATGGACAACAAGATTAAACTTCTAGAACATTTTGGATCCACCAAAAAAGTGTAATGCCGCAAATATTATCCTAAGAATGGGTGTCAATGACATGGATCTTGGTCCAGCTCAGAGTCAATTCAATGATACACCAAAGAGAATGCAAAGCAAAGTCCCCAATTCGATTTACCCTACTATGAATTAGCAATCACTACCACTACCAAATGAGTCCCTCACTCCACCCGATGTCTTTTTGGGATGAATTTCAAGTCTTTACCAGCTGTGTGAACTCTTCTTGGCAATCACTACCTGAAGGCAAAAGAACCATGAAATGATTCGCCATAAACTAGCATCAAGCCATAACAAGAGTATAAACCTCAACCTTTGCTAGTTGAGGTTTTGACGTTGAAAAGGGAATGGTTCAACAAGGATTTGATCCCCTCATGCTCAAAGTTCAGATTTGATTGGTCTTTACACTCAATTTTGTTTCGTTTTCATGACAATAACATTCTTCCTAACTACTGAGTAGTACAGCAATATCATCACTATTATCCCCAGAATCAAGGCTGGAAGAATCAAATCCAATTGGTAATTTCTGAGTGTGGAACCTAATAGCTGTGTTGAAATCATTAAAAAATCTTCTGAAATTCAAATTCGAATCCCCTCTGCCTCCAAGTAGAAGCAGCAGAACACACACTTTGCTTTGTGACATTGAAGTGCAAGTAATTTGAAAAAGCTAAAGCGCAATTATCAGAGCCAAAGGTGAAGAACCTGGAATCAAAGGCAAATCGACCAATATGGGATACAAAATCATGGATAAGACCATGTTCTTGTTGAACACTCGCTGAATGAAACATGGTTTTTGCCAAGGTTACAACTACCATATGAATAAGCCAATAAAAACACCAAAAACTAATAAATATAGTAGCAAGTAGAGAGAGTTGACATGAGAAACACCACCATTACCACCACCAACAACAACCACAACGTGTGTTAACCATTTACAACATAGAAAGTGCGTGTGTGAGGAGGTCAAAGTCTAAGAGAGGGTCAAAGAGATTGAAGAAGTAACAGTGCAAAGAACAAAGAAAAAACATATGAAATGATGAATTGAAAAGGCATAATGATTAGGTGAAAACTCAGGTGAAATCGACTTCACGTGAAGTTGATACCTAAGAGCCGTTAGATGATTTGACTGATTTGACTAAATTTTCATCCAACGGCTTTCAGGTATCAACTTCACGTGAAGTCAACTTCACCTGAGTTTTCACTTAATGATTAACTAACCTCCAAGCGTTGAGGCAGAGTCTTGCGCGGCGGCGGCAGCAAGTTGCGGCGACGGCGAGGATATGCGAACGAGATTTGCAGCAGAGGAAGAGGATGAGAGAATGGCAGAAATTGAAATTGGATGAAAAACCTAGCAGACATGCTTCTCTTCTCTGAATGCTTCTAATCTGAAATAAAAAAAAAAAGCTAAAAACTAAAATATTTAAAGAATCAAAATCTAATTAGTAATTTTTCCAAATCTGAAGTAGTTGAGTGGCTTTATCTGGGCCTTCAAGCTAAGCATGCAAAAAAAAAAAAAAAAACACCTTACGTTTATGCTAAGGCCCTAATTGATCTTGAACTATTATTGCAACCACCTTTTATTTTCTGTCTTCTCTCACTAACTTTTCTCTCGAGCCTATCTTCACTGTCTGAATGATGTTACCATTTTCCTGTGAAATTCTACCATCATTATCTCTGTCTTGCTTTCCCCTTCTTTATTCTAAAACCGTCTTCTGTTCTAGGTTGTCCAAACCCAAATCTGAAAGAACTGAAGATGATTTGATAGCTGTTTAAGCAGTATGCGTGCATGCCCTGTTTATATATTTTGATTAGAACCGTAAAAGGTAGTTCAGTGGCTTTGCTTATTAATTATTATTAATGGTTTCTTATCGTTTGACTGTTTGTGTCACAAGGATTTCCAATAGTGTGATGATTTTAATATCGGCCACTGAGTATTGTATATTTCATTGTATCGAATGGAAGATCTCATAGCAAGTGGAATTATTTTAACAGATGGGAGCAGCAGACAAGTTTTTGTTGTTGGTTAAATTGAAACAAATTAAAGAGAGGTTATTTTGTCAAGTTACAGGAAATTCAAAATGAAAATGTATTTTACACTATACGACACATGATTAGAGTTTAGTGAAGGTCATCCAACGGCAAAAGAACCACGTGGACCACGCGTCTCTCTACTCTCTTCCTTATGTCAATGCCATTACGCATTCTACATTTTAAGTACTAAGGGGAACAAGCAAGTTTACATAACCAAAGTATGGAGCAAAGGGTTGCATCATTAATAAAAAATTACATATTGTTCATCTCAAAATATTAACCTATACTATGTATATTAAATAATTTAATTGAATACTGTGTTAACAGTCACCTTAATTAAAAAAAAAAAAAAAAGGATGTGATGTGTTAGCTTAAAAGATAAGGGAGAGGTCCAGCACATTACAAGAAACAGTGTTTGAATTGAGTAGCCACACTTTTAGGCTTTTTCTTCTTATTACTTATTAGTACTACTCCACTCCACTTTACTTGTCTCTTTCTCTTCTTCTTCTTCTTCTTCTTCAGCAATGAGGTGGAGTCTAGTGGCAGTGTTCCTCCTTAACACACTTCTCTTGCGTGTCGCAATGTCAGATCAACACCTAAAAGCTACGTCTCGCGAGCAGATCCAGTGTATGCAGTGCTCCACCTGCAACAACCCATGCAACCAACCTCATTCACCGCCTCCACCCTCGCCGCCGCCACCTGCCTCCACCAACAACTGCCCTCCCCCTCCTTCCTCCGCCGGCACTTATTACTACTACCCTCCTCCGCCACCTGCTCAGTATGTGTACTCATCACCGCCTCCTCCGGCGTCTTCTGGAGGTGGAGGCGGAGGCGGAGGCGGCGGAATCTACTACTATCCTCCGCCCAGCAACAGAAACTACCCGATGCCCCCGCCGCCGAACCCAATTGTACCGTATTTTCCTTTCTACTACTACAACCCTCCGGCGGCGTCAACTTCTACGGCGGCACCTCGGAGGGGATCGTGGTCGGTATTGGCGGGTAGTTTGTGTTGGGGTGTGGTGATGTTATTGGTCTGATAAAAAGGGAAGAAAAATGGTGGAAATAATAATGCAGATATTTGCAAGGTTATGAAAGTTGGCATAAAAATGAGGGATCGGAGTTGAAAATTGCAAGTTGGAAGCAGCTGAAATTCCCAATTTGCCCTTCTCTGAACCCATGACATCATCAGGTGCTCCTCGCTGTAATCATGCTTCTTTCTTTCTTTGCCGAATTTCTAATTGCAATATTATGTATGTACAATATGATTGAGCTGCAATTTGTTCACAATTTTCATGTAGTGAATTAGTAATAGTATCACATGTCTTTGATGTCTCTAGTCTCAAGTAATTAATGATAATAAATCAGAGAAGAGGATAGCGATTTGATTCCAATTCTGCTAAATGTTGCTGCCAACACTGTCCGATACAACATTAATTTAAGATGCAATGGGCATTGGGCAACCTATAACGAGTTAGGGGTGGTGTGTATATGCCTTATGCATGCTACTCTCAAATAAAATCGGTGGATCTTGAACACTTGAACCGTTAAACCGTTTTAATAGACCCTACTATACTATTCCTTAACGTTCCAATTATATTTTTGCTATCGACTCAATAAATGTATGTCTCTTGACACTTTATTTGACTCTACCTTTGAAGATGCAGACTTTAAGTAGCTTCACCAACTCCTTTCTCTTCAAATAATAAGTATCCATATGCAAAATAACATTCTACACATGATGAACATTATTGGTATTGCACTTTTAATATTGCTTCCTTCCAAATTCCAACCGTTTCTCGTTTCTCCACTGGGCAGTCACGGTTGCACTTGCTGTACTATCTTCGTTTTTGCCTTCACAAAAAACATGAAGCATTCAACAGTAGTTTATTGACTCTTAATTATTGCACGGTAAGGGTAATATGATCACCATCACAAAAATTCCTACTTTTGATTATCAAGTCTACTAACAGAGATTATGAATAACGTGAATAATAAATATAAATAAATTTAATTAATTTAAAATTTAAATTTTAAAATTAAAATTAACTTTTTTTTAATTTATTATTTAAATTATTCAGAAAAAACGTTGCACTCTTCTACTTTTTGTTTGATTATAAGAAAGAAATAAAAAAAAAATGTGGATAAACGTTGGTAGGAATTAATTAGCTGGAAGGCATACAAGCTATACATATAAATTGTGACGCAGAACATGGGTCCTGCCAATGGCATCCATATCCAAATTTCTTATTGACACTACTTCCAAATAAGCTAAAGCTTGGTCGGTGGTCCCTTATATACAATAGGTGTTCACTCTTCCCATCTCATGCATGGACATTATTGTCCTCGAACTTGTAATTCATCAACGGAGACCAAACATAAATGTTACTCACAAGCTCACGCTGTATATGTGATCTTCAATAAATAAATTGAATCAAACTACATTAAGACACTTGGAGTTAAAATGTTTCCTGAATTTTAATATATAGTTTCATTGGATTTCAAGTTCTTTTTTTTCCTTTGACATTTCAAGATTTATAATCCAACAGTTGTCGGGTTGTCCTTTTCTCTTCTCTTTACTTCTTTTTATTTTGCTCCAAAACATATTTGTTGGTGGAGAGCAAGTTATCTTCGTATAAAATAATTTCATATAAAATTAATAGTTAAAAGTGATTAGATAATTTAATATATTTAATTAAATTATTATTTAATAATTTTTAATTATTAATTTTTTTTTTGTCTTTCTGCTATCAGTCCATGACAGATCGAAATTCCAGTTAATTATTTGCTGCCAATAACTTACGTCTATGGGCCGGCATTCTTCTCCATTTCGAGAGTTAGAGTTATAAAAAAAATTTAGTAACAGTTACAAGTCAGCTGAGGCCCAACAGAATTGGGTATTTAATGGCCAGCTATGGCCCATATTGGCCAACATTACACAAAATTGAAAATTGAAAAGGTATTTCTATTTGGATCAGCTCAGAAGCCTTATCCACTTCCTTCAAAACATACTTATCAGCCGTACATAGTATACAGGAATACTGTGGACTTAATACTTTTGACAATACACGTCCAAAAAAAAAAAAAAAAACTTTTGACAATAATATACTATAAAAAATGAAGTCTGAAGCTAGTATATGCATTGCAATTTGGAAAGATAAGGGGCTCACAGTCGCGTAATAATGAAAATTAATAGGATTAAATGTCTAAAATAGTCTTTAAATTTTAAATTATTATTCAATTTAATCTTCGATATTTTAAAAATGATCGATTAAATTCTTAAAATTTGAAAAAGTGCATTTTCATTAGTCCCTTCTCACAAAGGTGTCGTTTAAATATTGATAATGTGACATTTCAACTGTATGCTGATGTGTATTAAATTTGAAATTGATTCAAATTGGTATCTTAAATTGCTTAATAATATTTAAAATAGTCCATTTTCAATTATAAAATCCTAATCTTCAAACTATTGTCTTCCCTTCTTCGACTTCTCTGTTGTCTTCCAGTTCATCTTGTTTTCTCGTCTGCGTGAGTGATGATGGGTGGTGGGAAGAGAAGTCAAAATAACTCAAGTAAGAACATCTATGGAGGGAGACCTTATGGCAGTAAAGGAATGTGCAATAGGAGAAGTAAGAACACCATCTTCTGTAATTGCGGGTTTCGGACGGTAATGAAGTACTCAACGACGATAGAGAATCTTGGTAGACTATCTAATGGTTGTCCAAACTATGAGGTAAGGTTATGGCTCTAAAAAAAATGTTAAGATGGTTTCACTTTGAGTTTGAATTCACCTGCGTTTTTTATTTTGTAGTATGAATCCATTGTAATTTTTTCTATTGGGCTGATGGAGGTGAAGAACTAGTTTGTGCAGCACCCATTTCACAAGAAATTTTGCATGAGTTCAATTGGAGGATGACAAACTTGGAGAGTGATGTTAAGACCTTGAAGATGATGACAATGGTTACCTTCTTAAAAGTGAAAAAATATATTTTAGCTTAATGAACGAACCTACAAGAATACATATAATTTAAATATGTGTTGAACTTAAAATTAATCCAACCACATTAACTTGCAATTAAAATAGTTTTTAGGTAAGTGTACTGAGGTTGTAGTTTAGGATGAATATGAACTGAAAGATAGCGGAGAGGTCGAAGAAGAGAAGACAATAATTTGGGGATTAGGGTTTTATAATTGAAAATGGACTAATTTGAGTGTTATTAAGCAATTCCAAGTACCAATTTGAATTAAATTTAAGTTTGGTACACATCAGCATACAGCTGGAATGCCACATCATCAACGTTTAGACTGCGAGGGACTAACGGGGATGCACTTTTTTCGAATTTCAGGGATTTAATTGGTCATTTTTAAAAATCGAGGACTAAATTGAATGGCGATTTGAAATTTAGAGACCATTTTAAGCATTTACTCAAATCAATAATCTCTTTATAAACAAATTTGAAACATGCTTCAGCCTAACAAATTAAATCTAAATCAATAGTCTCATTTTTTGGATATGATCCCCATGATGTATTGTTTATGGTTATGGAGAGTTTGTATATTTTTAATTAATATAGATTCAATTATTATTTTTTTTAATTTCAAAACACAAATAGGAGGTATTCAATTAGAGGATGATGATCCCATTTGAGGAAAATTGAATTTAAATTTTGGGGTTTCACAAATCGGAGGATCAGATTTATATAATTTATAAATTAGAGGGTTAGTTTTGTATTTTAAAAATTTGAAAAAATTAAAGTTCACAAATCGAAGGATCAGATTTGTGTAAGTTCACAAATTGGAGAATCAATTTTGTGTTTAAAAATAAAAAAAAAAAGTTAAATTTCACAAATCAAAAGATCATATTTGTGTTCCAATTCATGTATTCAAGGTATACACAACATTTTTCATACTATATGCTGAACCAAAAATTAGCAACAAGATGGTAGATATGTGCCTGTAGCCGGTGGCTAAAAAGTTGTATTGTACTAAAACCAATGGGTGTTACAAGTTAAAATTACTGATCACTAAAGTTGTTTCATTACATTCCGAAAACTATAATTAAAAATTTAAAAGCATACACATTTGGAGCGGTTTATAAACTTGTCTTCAAGTGTGGTTTACTTTGCGAATTCCAAATTGCAACCGCGATGGGATGAGATGGAGAAAACAGACAGCAGTAAGACAAAAAAACCAAAATCATAATTGCTCGATGTACCCTCACAACAAAAAGTAGTATGAAATATATCTATACATAAGGAGCTGTCCTTATCGATTGCCCATCTTTATCCCAATCCCCAGCACTTACCATTTTAGCAGTAAGGATATAATGACTTTGCATAAAATAATTTTCTTTTTAATTTGTAGTTTTTGTCATAAATACAAGTCTATAGCACTTAGGGTTATTTGGTCTGGATTCATTCTGTGAGTTTTATGTATAGAAGTGTCAGCTGGTGTGTCCAAATTTCGGATGTTGATAGAAGCTAAGGGATTAAAAATTGGAGAAGATTTAGACATTAAAAATTTTCATGAAACAATTGAAATATACGAAGATAAGACATGTCATTCACCAGGGTGATGAAAATCTGCTCATAGTATGAAGGTAAATTATAGATATTATTTCGTTAATTGTGTTTTCTACTAATAGTAATAGTAAATTTTAATGGTTAAAACCTACTAATATGCTGTTGGGGAAAGAAGAGGAAGTAATTTAATTCCAGCCTCCTTTTCAAATTAAACCTATATACGGGAAGACTGCGTTGAATAATGATGTAGTGATACAGTGACGAAAGCTGTGTCTCTTTACGACTACTTTACGTGTAATAATGAATAAATAATAATTTGGCCTTTCTTTTCAACTACTACCATAGCATTTTACCGTTCAATTATATTATTAGCAAGTAAATGAATAACTAACTGAGTGGGAAAAAGGAACACACGAAAGAGTGGCGCGCATTCGATGAATTGAGAAATGGTTTGGCGGGTGATGAGTTGGGTGAGAAGGGCAGGACGGTAATTTTAATAAATGAGCGAAGAGTTAGGGTTTTTTCTTTTCTTTTTATATTTTTTGAGGTGGCGTTTTATAAAAGGAGGAAGCATCTCTTTTTGTTTTGTGATTAGATCTGCTGCGGCCGGTGAGACCTCCCCTTTTCTCACTCTTCACTGCACGCCGCCTTCTTCCGCCGCCGCTCTTCATTTCCAACATTCTGACCTCATTTCGCTTCTCATTCTGACTCTGATTCACCCTAGCTCCATCCTATAGCTCAGATCTTCTCTTCTACCTCCTAACAATGGTGGATTCAACTGGAAAAGTGAGTACTTACTTACTCTTGGCTTCACGATTCAGTGATTCGTGATCCTCTCTCTTTGATTACTAATTAGTCATAGCTGATCACCTTAATTTGTGCTGCGATGCAGGGATCGGACTCCTCCGGCGGCGGTGGTAAGAGTCCAACCACCGAGCTGAAGAAGACGTGCGCCGACTGCGGCACATCCAAGACTCCCCTATGGAGAGGTGGTCCCGCTGGCCCTAAGGTAACGCCGCCTTGTGTTTCGATTCAATTTCATTACGCGATCTACCAGATCAGCTCATGGAATTCCTTGATCTCACGTTTCTTACATTCTATTTCGATCTGTGTAGTCTCTATGCAACGCGTGCGGGATCAGGAGCCGGAAGAAGAAGAGAGCCATTCTCGGAATCACGAGAGGAACCGCCGACGATGTTAAGAAGGGGAAAAGGAGCAACACCGCCGCCAATAATAGCTTGAATTTCAAGCAGCGGTTTATGGCATTGGCGAGGCAAGTCATGACGAAGAAATCGAATAATCTCGCGCACAGCCACAGGAACAAGTTGGGAGAGGAGGAACAAGCAGCTGTTCTTTTAATGTCCCTCTCTTACGGATCCGTTTATGCTTAAATCCCCTTATCAATTCTAGAATTGATTAATTAATTACTAAGAGTTTATTGGAGTTAGATTAGTTAGACTTAGATTAGATTAGATTAGATTTTGTTCTACCATGTACCTGTACTACCGCTTCCCCCCCTAACCCTTTTCTAAGTGTATATGTAATTTGTTTCCTTATGATGAGTGTGTGATCATGAATGAATGTAACGAAATCATCATTCAAGTCCAATTTTGGTAATTTTATTTATCTATGTTTCTCATTGTTACGCCTTGTTTTTTTCTTGCATCGTTTTTTTCATGCCCTAAATTGCGATTTTGTTGGTATAAGTATAACCACCCGAAATTCTTGTGAAGAATTTGACACTGCAATCTAATTTCAGGCACTATCAACTCTTTCTTCCAAGGCTACAACACCGACAATTATAGATCGGGGGATCAGTTGTGTCGCATATACACATGTGAAATTGATGTAAGGACTTGCCCAAGTAAAAAATGGCGGTATAATTTCATGATTAGGTTTGTTGATTCATCTAATCTTTTTTCCCGTTGCGTAATGTGTAATTTCACTAATTTGTATTTCAAAAAAGTCAGAAGGGTGGCAAAAAGGAAAGAATTTTAAAAGAGGAGGGAACGTGAAATTCATAGTTCCCGCTAGTTTGACTCTAGAAAACATTAAACATGTACATTCAAAGGCTATTCAGGTTCAAGAATCAGCAGTCAGACTCACACACTTGTGTCATTGTGTGATTGTGTCCTTGTCCGTCACATTTCAAGGCCACCGTCATTCACTCGTACTCATCATTTGTGCCTATTAAAGTTGGAGCTTTTACAGTATTCATTAATTAAATAAAAAATTACTTATCAAATTAGTTACTATGATTTATATATTATTTTTTCAATATTTTTTAAATAATTTTTTTATTCATTTAAAACCACTTGTTAAAGGTATTTAGTGAAGAAAATTTTAAAATTTTTTAATAGAAGTAATTTTAACAAATGTTCTTAGCACGATCCTAATTTTTAATAATTTTTTTAATGATATTCTTAACTAGTAGTCTAGTACCCACCTCTAAAGCAATTGTTAGTAGATATTGTTTTCTTAAAACTAAAATATAGATACAAATGGCGTTTTAGATCCTTTCCCCTCATTTTCTTTCACATTAGATGATTAGAAGTGAACATTTCTTTTCCAAGTCAGAAGATTTCTTTTATCTATTGATATTTCTTTCAAAAAAATAGTGTCATTTCCTTTTCTTTCCTTGTCTTAACGCCAACAAATAGGTAAGATTACATCTTAACTAAATATGGCTTTACTTCAACAAATCTATTCTCTTACATATGTAGTTCGAATTAGCTTTATTAACTAATATAAATATAACTTTTATTATGTCTAAATTCTGCTTGAAAGCGTATATATCGAAGAGAAGAAATCTGGAAGTAAATAAGAAGTGGCTGAAAACAATGGTGCTGAAACTATATAAAGGAGATTAGCATTTAATCTTTCAATAGAAGTGTTAGGGATTAAATTAAAGATTTATTCTTTAATTCTAGTTCCTTCTTTTTCTTTTTTTCCCCTCATCGTTTAAACAAGAATAGTAAAAGCTAAAACATTTATAAGTTGAATATCATGTATCTTAAATCATATATCTTGTTAATGTGTTAAATATACAAATTATGTATTGAAAAATTTAAATTTTCAAGTTTTCAAAGTGTTTATTGTATAAAAAATATACAATAATTAGAAAATATTTTATAAAAATAAAACCTTAACAGATAAAGGATAGTTGTTGGCAAAGGCACGAGCCAAACAAGCGGCAACTAAGATCCCCTTTTCTTTCGTCTTCAAATTTGTTTTGTTTTTTGCCCCAATTGCGACCTATTCTAGCATTCTCGTTAAATACCTTTTTTCCTAAAATAATAATTCGCACTATTATTGAACAAAAAAATAATCCCATTGGACAATGGCATCAACTAAATCTAATGTGTAAAGCATCCCGCCCTTTCAACTTTGTCAACCAAGCAAATCACACTCGCTTCAATTTCATACAAATTCTAAATGAAGATTACATAGCGCAACATTTGCTTTTCATATTGAACGCCGCAGAAATTGAGCGAATAGAATAGATAATACAGAAAAGAAAAAGGAAAAATTGGACCGCAGCGTCAAATTTTATTACAACATGAGAAACAAGGATGAGTAAATCACCAAAATTGGACTTGAATGATTTTGTTAACAATTCATGATCACACACTCAACAAGATGGATCGATAGAAACAAATTACATATACACTTAGAAAGGGGGTTAGGGGGAGGCGGTACAAGTGCATGGTAGAACAAAATCTAATCATAGCCTAAGCTAGCTGCAATATTCTTAGTAATTGATTGATTAATTAATTAATTAATTGATTAATATAATTCTAGAATTGAAGAGATTCTCTTAGGCATAAACGGATCCATAAGAGAGAGACATGAGCAGGAAAGCAGCTTGTTCTTCCTCTCCCAACTTGTCCCTGTGGCTGTGCGCGGGATTCGATCTCTGCCTCGCCATTGTGATCCACCTCTTCTTGAAACTAAAGCTATCCCCAAACTTGTTATTATTACTATTGGCGACGGTGTTGCTTCTTTTCCCCTTTTTAACATCGTCGGTGGTGGTTCCTCTTGTGATTCCGAGAATGGCTCTTTTCTTCTTGCGGCTCCTGATCCCGCAGGCATTGCATAGAGACTGCAAAAACATCACATTCAAATGTAAGAAACGTAAGATCAAGACCTTCCATGAGCTGATCTGGTAGATCACGAAAGGTGAGGCAGTAGGAGTAGGTGGCGGCGTTACCTTGGGGCCGGCGGGGCCACCTCTCCAGAGAGGAGTCTTGGAGGTACCGCAGTCGGCGCACGTCTTCTTCTGCTCGGTTGTTGGACTTTTACCTGCGGCGGCGGAGTTAGGGCTTGCATCATCGGAGTCCGATCCCTGCAATCAGAGCACAAATTAAGGTGATCAGATATGAGTAGTTGAGAATCAAAGAGAGAGGATCATGAATCGTGAAGCTAGAGTAAGTAGGTACTCACTTTTCCAGTTGAATCCACCATGTTGAGATAGGAGTATCCAAGATCTGAGAGCAAATGGAATGATCGAATTGAGAGAGAGAGAGAGAGATAGAAAGAGAAGAGAAGATAGAAGTGGAATGAGAAATGAAGGAGTGAGTGGAGAGCAAAGAGGCATGCAGTGAGTGAGTGAAGAGTGAAGAGAGTGTGTGGTGTGCGAAGAAGAATCGAAAAGGAAAGAGAAAGAGAGAGTGTGGCAGTGAAAGAAAGAAAGAAAGAAAGAGGGAAGGGTACACACGCGCAACGGCCGCAGCAGATCTAATCAAAAATAAAAAAGAGGAGCCCCCCTTTATAAAACGGCCACCACAAAAACCCTAACTCTCCGTTGCATTCTAAAATTACCATAAAGCCCTTCTCATTCCCCCCCGCCAAATCACACCCCAAATTAATAAATACGCGCCATTTATTCCTACTATTAAACTTTCTCCTTTTTGGAAATGGCGTCTTTTTTCTCCTCCAGGTATCCTTCGTTTCATAAGACAAAGATTAATTTGTTGTGAATTTAATTTTTATTTAAAAAATTATAGTTAATTAATAAATTATTATATATAAAATATGAAATTTGAATTTTTAATGCTTACTTAATTATTCAATTATCACAAATTAATTGGTTTCTTGTTTTTGTTATTCATTTAATTAAATTAAATTAAGAAACTAATAAATTTTATTAAATAGAAAAATGCATTAATATATTTCTTAAATGCTCTCGGACTAAATGAGAGCTTTTGTTCTACTATATTCATATTAGGACAGTGTGAAAAAGAATGCCTTATTCTCACAGTGTGATGTGTCTCATTCAACTTTTGAATGTAAACAAAATTAAAGGAGCTTTCATTAAGACAAATCATTCAACCCAATCACCTTATATTAATTCTCAAGTACCAACACCATATATTGTAATAGATTTAATTAGTAAAGCCAAAATATGTAAAAGGCTAAAAGCTCTGACTCAAACCCTTGACCACAGTCATCTGCACCCCTTGAGTTCTTATTTGATGGTGGTTGTCATTATCTGTCTCTAAACATACAATCCATTTTGAATTTAGGATTCATGAGGAAAGTTGACCGACGGATCATATATATTTTGAAAAGCAATGGCCATTCTCAAGTCTCAACTAGGTCAATTTCTTATTTTATTTCAAATTGATGATTTCATGTAAATGGAAAATGCTAATTTGATAAGAGTAGTATTAGATAGTTAAAGGTGGAAGACTTAGAATTTGGCAAAAAAAAAAAAAAAAGAACTTATTTAAGTAATTTTTTTATATGATAATTAGCAACTTGAATAAAAATAACCAACCAAAAAAAAAGTCTAAATAACCAACCAAAAAATAAGAAGAAAAAATGGAAGAATGAGCTCATGAAGAGATTAATTGGCGTCAAATTCTTGAGTCCGGAGGTAAAATAGCTCATTGAATGAGCCATGGAATCGTGCTATATTTTAATGGTCTTTAGTGTTGCCAATTGAGCTCAAATTGGTTCAATTCGAAAGCTTCCACATGGTGCCTCAATTCATCTTCAAAATTCTTTACCAATGGATGGACTTCTTGCAACAAATGAGTTTATGTGTGGTCTAATGATGGGTAGAACATTATTTTTTTTGTGTTGTCTATTTAGAATACCTATAAATTTTCAATCATACAAATGGAAGTATTGATGGACATAATATTCCATCATAGAAATTTTAGAAATATAAGAATGGGACTCATTTTATTCATCTTCTAAAAGTCTTTACCAGTTTATGGAGTTCTTACAATCAAAGTCAACTATCATAAATAAAGGTTTCTTTTTACATACCTAGTTACTTACTAGAACTAAGTCTCATTTTAATCTATCAAATTAGTAAGTTGTACTGATTTAGTCCTTAAAATTTTAATGGTTATCATTTGGGCTTCAAATTCAAAAAAATGTACTTAAGTAATCTCTCCGACTCTCGTATATTTTTCGTCACCGAAACTCAACGCGATTAATGACGTAACCTAACCCTTACCACACTGGACATAGCCAAAAGATGGCACACGTATTTTGACGCTAAACAGAACTTGAAATGAGGTCTTTTGAGATCTTCCCATACTAAAATATTACACTCTTTCTTTTTGAACATTTTGTCTTCTCCTTTTCTATTGAGCTTTAGACACACAAAAACAAAAAATTTTCTTCCATGGGTTAAACGCAATAAAAGTTGTTGGAGATTGAGTGTTTGCGGTGATTTTGTTTATCACGGAGTGTTTATAGACAAGCATGGAGGTTGAGAATGGGTGTAAAAGTTCTTCGTTTACTCAACAAAATTAATGACGAAAAAAGTTTATTTTTTTATGATATTTTGACAATCTATATATGTTATTGGATTAACCTTTGTTTGTTTTGTTCAATTTGATTCTGATTTTTTTGAACCTAAGTCTCTATTAGGATTTGGTTTGGTTCTTCTTTTGCTGAGTATAAAGATTTCTATTTATACTTTATTTTTTTATATTTGATCAATGAGATAATTCTAAAAATTTATGTGTAGTCTAATGATGGGTAAAATATTATTTTTTTTGCGTTGTCTACTTAGGATTTTATTTAGGATATCTATAAATTGTCAATCATGCAGCTGGAGATATTGATTGTCCCTCATAAAAAAAAACTTTTAAAAGGATTAAAATGGGACTACAGTTTATTCATTTTCAAAATTCTTTACCAATGGGTAGACGTGTTGCAATCAAAGTCTAATATCATCACAAATAAAGTTTTTTTTTTTTTTCTAGTTATGGAATCAGATAATGTCAAATTTTTTATGATAGAATAATAGTGTCAATTTAAGCTAGAGATGTCAATAGGGTAAGGGTGTGTGAGAAAGAAAAATGACTAAAAAACATATATGAAAAATAAACTAATAAGGATAATTCAATAAATTTATAAGGGTAAAGGACAAATTCGTTCCTGATCTTTTAAATCGGGAACTTTTAACTCCCTCAAGATTGAAAAATACAAAATGACCCCTCACCAATCAAAACGCCGTACAAATCGGTCCTCCCGTTCAATTTGGTGTCCAACACGTAACGGATTCTGTTTACCTGGCGCTTATGTGGCGTGGATATGCGCACGTGTCTTCAGGATGGTGGTAACGGGGCTGACGTGGTGCTAGTGGAGAAAGTAATGGGACATTGTAGTTCTTGGTCACTCGCACGACGTCGTTTTTGGTGTGTGCCCTATTTCTTCAAATGGAACCCTGTCGCCATAGCCGTTGTGATTTGTGTGAGAGGTTGGGGGTGGTGGTACTGCGGAGGGGTAAATGGCCAGCGATGGAGCTTCATCCAGCGCAAGACGCGTTCCACTGCCGTCGACCATAAAATGCGTGGAAGCTGCAAAGGAGAAAGACGACATTGCTCCTAGGTGTAGATGTGGAGTGTACGCCATATTGTATAAATCGAGGACGACGACGAACCCTAATAGATTGTTCTTTGGATGTCCATTCTTTAAGGTAAGTTGGTGGTTTTATTTTATTGATTTTGATTATACGAGCTTAAGAAGAAGTTATTTTGATTATAAGTTGGTGATTTTTTGTTTTGCCATGATGAACATGCAGATGAAAAATTCCAGTCACTGCAAGTTCTTCTTATGGCTAGATGACCATGTTTCAACAGTAAGAGTTCTGGACAAGTTTATGACTGAGAACGAGGTTGATGATCTGAAACTGTATCTTGGAAAGAAGGTAGTGGAACAGAGACTCACTGATTTGGAGAAGAAGTTGTTGCATCTAGAGAGGAAGAAGAATGTTAATTTGTATTTGCTTATTGTTGTTGTGGTTAGTGTAATTTTAGGTTCTGTTGTTGCCAAACTTGGCTGAAAAGTGGAAAAGCAGTTTAAATTATGCCTTTAGAACACAAGTGTTGTATTAAGTTATCATTTGATGAATGATGATATGCTGTTGCTGTAACATGTTGGAGTTGGGTGGGTATATGTAATATGATGTTGATGAGATTAGAGTGAAAAAGACATTAAATAGTTTGGATCATTTAACATTGAACCAAAGTTTAAGTTTGAAGGATTACAATCCTAACAAAACATGATATGCAGTCTGATAACAGCTGACAACCTTAGCATAATAGTTTTGCCAAAAAGATACCACAATGTATAACAAATAAAAATAAGTGTGATCCAAATTTTACATCAGACTCATAAAATATGAACATCATTTTTTAGAATTGTTGACTCTTGGGGCGGGGATGAACTGAAACACCCTTTTAGTTCCACTGCTTGCTGCAGCCAGAGTCTCATCAGATGGTCCTTGAACTGCTTCCACACTTGGCTGCTGTGATTTCTGAACATGTTGTTTACCATCACTCTTTCTTCTAATTGGTTGTTTCGGTTTAAATGTTTTGTTGGATGGCCTTGCTGAAACTCTGGCTGGAGGTTTGAATGGAACCTGACCTTGTCTAGCAGGGGCTGCAGTAGTGGTTACAGATGCAACTTGTGGAGCAGGTTGTTGCTGGGCCACATCTGGAGTTGTGGAAGTGGTAGAATGGTTCTGGTTGGTTGGAGTAGCTGAGTCATGCTCCTCACCCTAAGATAAAAAAAGACAATAAAGTCATGAGACAAATTTAAAAAATACAAACAGGTCCCTTAACTTCTTTAAAATGGACAACTAAATCCTTAAACATGTTATCGGGGGACATAAAGATCCTTAGTCCAGCGAAGTACCTCTGCCTCAGGTGCTGATTGTGACAGTGGTATAACCACAAGAGAAAGGTTGTCTTGGGTCTTCTTCTTTGGTTTCCTGGTCTTAGGTTTCCAATTTGGGTTGGATGGCGCACCCTTGCAAGTCTTATAGTTGTGCCCTGTTTGACCACACTTGCTGCAGGTCACATAGAAACTTCTCCTCAGTTTTTCACCTTCGATAACAGTTTCTGCTGGGTCCTTCTGCCTGTTATGTACCTTTGGACGACCAATTGGCCGCTTAATGACAGGTGCAGCAGGCCTAGTCTGATCAGACTATATCCAGAACTCTTCACTTGTAACAGGTTGAATGAAGTGCTCATAAGTCTTCTTCAGTGATTCCATGCATAACCATGGATGCACATAATCTTCCATGTTGTCATGTCTTTTTCTGATTGCTGCAACTGCATGAGTGCACGGCATCCTTTTCCCAGCAAATCCAACAAGTTAAGGATAACAATTAGACATATACAACTTAAACATATACAAATTAAGCATCAAAATTGGACATATGCAAGTAAGGAAACAGCAGCAGCACGCAGGCAAATCCAACAACAAACAATTACAGAAATATAATAACAGTAGTAGCAGGCAGGCAAAACCAACAAGAAACAATGTCATAAGTAAAATTACACCAACAGCTTGCAGGCAACTCCAACAAGAAACATTTAGAGAAATAAAATTACACACTGACCAGTTAATTGCCATCTGTTACATGTACATGTATGTTTAATCAGGTCCACATCCAACTTAGATCCCTTGTATGTGACCTCAAATTGCTTGCGCTCGTTATCACCAATCCACCCCGCAGTCCATTTGTTACTTGGCTTAACAAGCCTCTTCAACCTTTTCTTCTGAACCGGTGCAAGCTTTCTATGATGTCAATCTATTAGTCTCTTGTGCTGAACCATACGCCTCATGAGGTAGCAGCGGACTTCTTCGCACATTGTGAGTATAGGCTTGCATCTGTACTAGGTGATCTTGGAGTTGAAAGACTCGCACATACTGTTAGTCAGGTTGTCCACTTTTGGACCATGACTGAAGTAGGCCCTTACCCATGTTGCAGGTTCAAATTTCATCAGGTATGACCAGGCATCCTGATTAACTTCCTTCAGCCTCTTCATTCTTGTCTTGAACTCAGCCACAGTTGTGCATTTTGCACAGTCCCACACAACTTCCCTGATATATAAGTCCTTGAAATGGTTGATGAAATTCTTCCACATGTGCATGACACAATTGCGCACATGTGCATTCGGCATTATCTCTTTCAATGCAGTCATCAGTCCCTGAGACAGAATGGTTCAAGAAGGACTTTCATCATTTTGCATCATATGTACTTAAATTAAATAGAGAAGCTGACTTAAATTAAAGTAGAGAAGCCGACGTAAATTAAGTAGAGAAGCTAACCTTTTGCATGTCGGACATAAAATTTCAACCATATTGTTGCACATCTCCAATGTCCTCTTGTAATAGGGTCAGAAACCACTTCCATGACTCTTTCGATTCAGACCTTGCCACAGCAAATGCAATGACATAAAACTGGTTATTAGCGTCCTGGGTCACAGCAGACAGCAATTGGCCCCATGATAGGTCTTGAGGAATGTTCCATCCAAGTGAATCAACGGCCTGCATCCACTCTTAAATCCCCTCTTGCATGCATTGAAACATATATACATTTTATCGAATGTTGGGGGTGCTTGTGGCTGGGGAATAACGTCCAACAAGGCAGTAGACCTTGGATTGCTTCTATGTATCTCCATTAGATAGTCTCTAAGCTTCCCATACTGTTCTACCTCGTTTCCCATGATCCTTTCTTTGGCTTCCCTCACAGCCCTGTAAACCATTTTAGGGTGTAGTACTAGATCAAACTCTTCTTTTAAAAAATCAATGGCCTCATGTGTGTTCATATGAGGATGGGTGGTCATCTTTCTCTCCACTTTTTTGCTGATCCAGTGTTGGTCAGCCGCATTGCTTCCCAGATCTCTTGCGCATGTATGTTCACTCATATAGGTTTTCACTTGGAAACACTGCAGCTGTTTATTGTATGATAGATGAGCAATCCAGGGACAGTTCTCATTCTTGCAGCCAACTCTAACCCTTTTCTTATCATTTTTAATCCAGACCAACTCCCTCTCCTCAGCAATAAACGAATCCTTCACAACTTCATTGAACCTCTCTATTGTAGCAAATCTTGTGCCTAGCTCAAATCTGCCTTCTCCAAAGCCATAGTGCTCATCAAACTCATGCCAGTGTGGTTTGTTCCCTTCATCCTCTGATGAGACAGGGGTATGCAGCTCTTCAGACTCATACTCAAACACAATGTCTTCATTATCAGTGTCTACATCACTGACATAATCTGCAACGGCTGGTCTCATGCTGGGCTCCCTAGCAGGCCTAGATATATTGGGCTGACTTCCAGGCCTACTAGTGCTGGGCTGTTTAGCAGGCCCAGTAGATCTTGAGGAACATTCACTAGCTGAGCCTACCTTCTTGCTTTAAATCTCTGCCTTTTAAACTCATGTGTTGCTTGTTTTTTTGGCTTCTCATTGGGATCAACCCCTTTCCTCGACGATGGAGACACATGTTTCCTCTTCCCTTTGGCAGCTCTAACCCTTCTGCCCTCATCATCTTCACCAGTATCACTCCCGCTTTCATAACCAGCTGGTGATGGTTTATACGACTCATCTTTATCACTGTCAGTGCTATCATCTGACTTCTCCAACTCATTTGGATCGACTTCTTCCTCAGCCTCAGCATTTTTCTTAAAATCATCATCTGCGATCTCAGGTTCGTCAATAGAATGGTAAAAAAAAATGTAAAACTCTTCAGTATCTTTGTTCCTCAACTTAGCCTGTCGCATTTGGTTGATCCATGCGTTCCCCCTCAGTACATGCAACCCTGACTCCATATCTTTACTTTTTGGATCATACCAGTAAGCCTCCTTATAGGATTGATATCCCAGTCCTTTGAACATCGTGACCAGATCGCCGAAATTGACAAAATCCAAGTCCATCGGAAGAAACTTCTCAACTTGACCATTAAGATACACTAACTCACCGCTAGCCCTCCGTGAGAAGTTACCCCCATGATGGAACACGGGAACACCAAAGACATCAACCATCTGCAAAATTTTTCAATCCACAACAAAACACAAAACCACCCCTTATTATCTAAATCTCCAAAATATCTCTAAACAACACATGGCAAATGACTAACCCCACAACTAATCGCCTATGACAATCAGTTACAATCCCTATTAGTCTCATCCTACAACATTGATAGCAAATAACGGCCATAAGCAGAACGATTGAACATCAATGTACTTACCACTCTCTACAGCAGACGTAGGTATAACCACGGAGCTTCAATATGGAACTCCTCCACGGAACTGCAACGACGACAAAGCGGAGATGAAGCGTTGTATTTTTTGGAGGGAAAAGCTTAGTAGTGCTAGGGATTCTTGTAATTCTTTCTCACTGATATGGGCAGCACTGGCATATTTCATAGGTCACACTCACCATTGCAAAACATTAACCCGAAACGACGTCGTGCGAGTGACCAAGGACTACAATGTCCCATTACTTTCTCCACTAGCACCACGTCAGCCCCGTTACCACCATCCTGAAGACACGTGCGCATATTCACGCCACATAGGCGCCAGGTAAATAGAATCTGTTACGTGTTGGACACCAAATTGAACGGGAGGACCGATTTGTACGGCGCTTTGATTGGTGAGGGGTCGTTTTGTATTTTTCAATCTTGAGGGAGTTAAAAATCCCCAATTTAAAAGGTTAGGGACGAATTTGTCCTTTACCCAATTTATAAATTTTAGAGAATAGTGGGTGGTTGTAATTATCTGTCCCTAAACATAAAATCCATTTCGAATTTAGGATTCATGAGGAAAGTTGACCGACGGATCATATATATTTTAAGAAGCAATGGCCATTCTCAAGTCTCAACTAGGTCAATTTCTTATTTTATTTCAAATTGAAGAATTCATGTAAATGGAAAATGCTAATTTGATAAGAGTAGTATTAGATGTATAGTTAAAGATGGAAGACTTGGAATTTGGAAAAAAAAAAAAAGAATTTATTTATGTAATTTTTTATATGATAATTAGCAACTTGAATAACAACAACCAACCATAAAAAAAAGTCTAAATAATCACCCAAAAAACAAGAAGAAAAAAATGGAAGAATGAGCTCATGAAGAGATTGGCGTCAAATTCTTGAGTCTGGAGGTAAAACAGTTCATTGAATGAGCCAAGGAATCGTGCTATATTTTTGTGGTCTTTAGTGTCGCCAATTGAGCTCAAATTAATTTGTTAGAGAAATAATTATTAACTGTTGCATTTTTTTTATGATTTTAAACTTTTGGAATAAGTAATTTTATGATATAGTATTTGAATTTTCTGTCCAAAATGTCAAGAGTTTGATTTTTGATGAATTTTAAAAATAAAAAAATAGCATAAGTCAAATAAAAAAAAATTATGCAAAAATCAAACAAATCTAAAAAAGATTTTATTTTAAAAAAATGTTAAAAATATAACTATTAATATTATCTTCTCCTATCAGTTTAAACTCTTAGAATGTATTATCTATTTAGGATTCTATTATCTATTTAGGATTCTATTTAGGATACTTATAACATTTCATACATACAGTTGGAAATATTGATTGTCCATCATGAAAAAACTTTTAAAAAGTTGAAAATGGGACTATAGTTTATTCATTTTCAAAATTCTTACACTTCTTGCAATCAAAGTCTACTATCACAAATAAAGTGTTTTTTTTTTCTAGTTATAGATGCAAATAGTGTGTCAATTTTTTATGATAGAATAATAGTGTCAATTTAAACATGCAAACATTGAGCCATATCTCACTAACACGGAAAAATAATGGGACTAAGTTGAAGAAAAGTTACATACCTAGTCACCTACTAAATTGGACCTGAATATTAGATAAACTAAAAAGTTCCGTCAAGCTTCATACGCTAGAAACTTGAAATAATTGTATTAAATACTGGAATTCCCCCCTCCAGGGATGAACCAGAGGCCAGTTATGAGTGATGATATGAGGGTTGGCCGGGTTGCTAACCTGCTATCCCTCCAGTTACTGTTTAGCACTTTAGCTTAGGTTTCTGTTTGGGCCTTAGGGCCCCTTTGTAAACCAAAAAACAAATCGAATGCAAACAGTTTATACTTTATACAGCCTCTGAATCATTCTTGATTCTTCAGTTGCTATAATTTTAGGACCAAGCCCAGCCTTGGCATATAAATTGGATTTTACTTGTAGCAGTTTTATCATTTTAATACCGTCCCATTGATTTATTAATTTCAATTAGTTTGAATTATGATATAGTATTAGCCCATTGTTAAAGAAAAAAAAAAATTGGCACTTCTTTTAAATTACTCAATTAAAAAATAACATGAACTTTAAAACCATACCAGCAACCCTGTCCCCCCAAAAAAAAAGTACCAGCAAAGAAATTTCCTACGAGTGGAAGATTTTTTTTTCTTTCTTCCGTAGAAGATTCAAGACTTTCTCAGTATATCAGCAGCTATAATAATGATTACATAGTTAGCATTTTGATCAAAACTCATCAAGTTATCTCATATTTCCTCTCATTTTTTTCTCTCTCCATAAATCACTCTGTGAAACCTACCTCAAATTTCACTATAATTTGTAGACGGAAAATAGTGTAGTGTCTTTCGTTGGTTGAGGTGGAGAAGGAGAAGCATTGGCATGGTCATGGAATACTACAATGGGTTCAGATGAGTGAAGAACTTGGGTTCTAGAATGTTGTTCTAGTTGGCGTGACAACCTTTGGGCACGAACTGCTGTGAGGTATAAGGCAGAAGCTAATGAAACCGTGGTCAAAGCAAAGACAGCAGCACAAGAGAACAAGCCTCTTCTGATGACGTGGCATGTGTGTCTTGGCTTTGACCAATTCTTCAGATGCCCTGATTCTACACTCACTCCTGCTAGCAGCAGAATCTCCCCAATCGCAAAACATATCCTATATCCAACATAACAACATATGCAATCTGACACGTGTTAGGTTTCATGTTGTTTTCACTGATGCAACAATCTAAGTAGAGTGGTTCATTTATATATTTGTATATCATATGTTATTTATTTATTTTCAATTATATCTATATCTTTTATAATTATTTATATAATTAATAACAAAAAAAATTATTTTTATTGATATATATATGATATTTGTATTATAATTATTTTGGAATTAGGTGAATTATATGGTAAAGATATAAGTTTATATATCTTTTTTTTTGTGGGATGAAAGAGAGATTGAAAAAATTAAGACCTATATTTTGAACAACAATAAAATAATAAAAAATAACTATAAAAAAAATTTATATTCTCTTTTTATACAACTTTAATCTGTATAGTAGAGTGTCTTGGAATTATTGTACTATATGCAAAATCATTATCAGCATTTATTCCTTCTTATCTTTTTAGTAAATGTGTTTCCTCCAATAATCCCACCTACTTCCTTCTTTCCGCTTCTACTATTCTAGCTCCATTATTACTTTCAATCATAAATTTAAGGTTCAATTATTTAATTGAAGTCTGGTTTAATTTGAATATGATTTTCTAAATTTCTAAAGTTGACTAGAAATGAACATGAAAGCACGAAATGAAGAAGGAAAGAAGAGGTTATTGTTGTTACCAGGTAGTGATGAAGAAAAATCCAGCATGGGAGGCTAAGGAGTTGGCAGAAGGGGATTCAGGATCCAAGTGAAGTAAGGTTGGCGATGATTTACTAACTGTGATTAAGAGATAAGTATGCTCCATAACCATGGCCATTGCTAGCACAACAAAAGCACAAGCAGCACATACCAATGGCGTTTTCCCGCTACTTCTGTATACACATTCTGTTTTTCTTGTGTTCATCCATGTCACCTGCCATATCATTAATTATATATTAATTAAGAGATTTGAGTAATTAATATATATGATTATTATGTACCTGAGAACGTGTGGCTTCTGCTATGAGGCAGAGAGTGAAGGAGGAGAGTCCCAATAGGATTGTGACAAGTACGAGGAACACACCAGTTTTGCTGCTCATCAAACATGTCTTCCCTGTGTTTGGTTCGAGATCAGCATGTGTAACTGCCATTCTTGAATTGAATTGTGTCTTAAAAGAGATGGATTTGTATGAAGGAAGAAGAATAGCTTGGAGCAAAGGTTACTTGAAGCTTGATGAAGCCCCAAGATTCCCAATATAATGTCATATGTGTGTGGATTTTAATATGAATTAGCATTCACACTCATCACACATGTCAATTTTTTTTTCTTAATTAATAAATAAAGCCAGACTCATGACTCATCATACAACAATCACGTCCTCAACCTCTTATGCCTCTTCTCAATTCATCAGTTAATTCAGTTTTCTCTTTCTCATGGTCAATGAACGATATTCGTTATATATAATACAACATTTTAAGAACAGAATCGGTTATAATTAAAAATTATTAGATGATAATTTATTTAAACTTGTTAAATTATCTAATTATTTTTAATTAACAAAAATCTAGCTAATAATAAATTAACAAGTATTTTTGAATTACACTCCGTATTAATTAATTATTATTAATTAATAATTAAATAAATTTAAAAAAAAATATTAATTATTAATTATAATTATTTAAAGTTGTTTGGTTAGGAATTGATTATCTATACTTTTCCTATAACATCGTATGTCTGTGAATGCTAATCAGATTAAACACATAATATTCTCCCTATTTAGACAGGAAATGAAAAACAAAGTTGTGAACAGCGTAAGAGAATGTTTGATGAACAAACAGAGGAGAGAAAGAAAGGCAAGGCAAGCGTGGGTCAAAGTTGTACTCCCTTACTATTCAGATTTGAAGCAAATTAAATATAACACCAATTTCCTTATTCTACTTGATCTTACAACCTCAACAATATTCTTTTTTTAAGTGCTGGCTGGGCATAACTATAAGGTCTTTTCTTTATTTCTCTCTTTTGAAGGGAAAAAAATGACTTTTATGAGGTGGAAATTGCTGATAAGCTTCGAAAAGTGATGATAATAGATGCCAAACTATATGGAATTGACAAATAGCAATGTGAAGTCGGTAGCATTGGTGCTACTCAAAGAATAATATATATATAACTTGAATAATAATGTCGCTTTCTCCTGCCAAATCGAATAAAAACAAATTCATATCCACCACTCTAACCACTATGAAATCTTTTATTATGCTTTTTATTATCATCATCATCATCACATTATTATTATGGTAATGTTTGGAGTATTTTTTACTTTGATGATAAATAATGGAAACCCCAATAACTTGTTCAGCTATAAGACTACGTCAGAAAAAAGTATCTACAAAAATAATCTAATTGTTAAGTTAGTTCATGTATCTTGTCACTATAATAACCAAACTTATACCTATAGCATTTTCTTCTCCTTTTGCTAGAATAATGATTTTCTTTTTTAATAAGGTATTATGATTCTTTTTGTTATATCCGTTATATGTATTTTAATCTTTACGGTCTAAAAATAAATTTCATATGCCGATTTCAGGGTATCAATTCAAAACTTCAAAGAATTCGAAATTCTTTGGATCTTGAATCTTTTTTCTCTATAGGCCCGTTTTTTCATAATAGCAATTTTGGATCTTATGTCGTGATCTTATGAACTTTGATTTAATGCAGAATAAGTAATTTAGCAATTCTACCAATATTTTTAACTCAACGGTTATATAAACAAAAATGGTTACCTAACTAAACTTGATTCACGGTTTTCATGTAGCTCCTAGCTACTTAAAAATTAAATCAACCATTTAAGTTTCCTTAATATGTAAAACAGCATTAACATATTCCACAGATAATATGAACATTAATTAATCCTGCTGCTTGATCTTGATCTTAATCTTATAGCATCTTGTTTAGATATATCTAAGAAAACCACTTTAAATATAGACACCTACCATGCTATAAATTACCAAGCATTCTTTGACACTGATCTCAGCATCATATATAGCAATAATCTTGAGCATCTTGGTTCTGCATTTTCAGAAACTGGGAACCATGGCTAGTTCAAGGGAACCTGAGAACTACAACCAAGGAACATCGTTCGAAGAAATAAATAAATCCAATATGGAGATAGAACTGGCAAGGAGAGATTTCTTGAGATCACATCTATGCTGCAATAATGGCAGAAAGAAAACGGCACATAGCAGCAGTGTCAAGTTGCTGCCAAAGTGCCAGGCAGACTAAGTAAGTTTCACTAGCAGAGGATTTTCCACAATAACTCAATCTGTAGGTGATACTTGCTTCAAATGTACGTGATATAAAGAATTTAAGTATTATTTATAAGTGATTAGTTTATATTTTTAGAATGTTCATTTGATATATTTTGATTTTGTTTATTTAGTTATTAAATTGGACTATATGTCTAATTATAAGAGATTAATGGCCGTTGGGTAATGGGTTATTCGGGTAGCATTTTTTTGTTTATTTTTAGATGTGAGTTATTTGCTGTTTGGAGAGAATTTATTCTAGCTTAAAAGTGTGACATTAAATATATTGTCTGTAAAATTGACTGTTTGAATATCTTGCATCTTTTGTATTATAATGTCCATAGTGGCATGTCTGATATTTCTGATCTAGTTGCTAAGATTAAAGAGTTCTTGACTAGACGATGGGTCGTCCATTTTGAATGGGTTGGTTGTGAAGCAAACAAAGTTGCAGATTAGTTAGCGCGTTACGGAGGTCTAGTCAATCAGAGTCATGTCATTTGAAATTCTCTTGATAAAGATCTTGAGCAAATTATTTACTTGGACTCAGTTTAGTTAATTTGCTTTGTTTTCTTATTTTGTTTAGACACTAAATAAATTAGACTTTATGTTTGTCAGTTTAACATTTTTTTTATTTTAACTTAATAAGAGGTTATAAATGTTTCTTAAATTATTATAGTTGGATATAAAGTAATTTAAAAGTTTAAAAAAATTCTTTTTGGTCAATGTGATAGTATAATGCGTTTACACAATAGTACAATCATATCAATTTGTTAGAATGATTATTAACATAATCAACGTAAAAAATACTTATTTTTACTAATATATTATTCCGTAATTAGATGCAGTGGAATATATTTTATTTTGTGGGTGAACCGTGTAAGATTATTTTAATGGAAACCCGAACATAAAGGGCCCAAAGTGTATAACCAATGAAACATAATGGCCCAAAGCAACCCAAGTTATTCTTTCCGGGAAAAAAATAATGGGATGACGTGGCAGTCAACGATAGGCGCGTCAATCAACGAAACACATTGTGGTGCAATCTGGTCTCGTTGGACCACTTTGCCTTGTTTGGCAATTTGAATTTTGAAATGTAATCCCTCTCCACAACCAACCATACAATACAATAGAGACGTTATGAAACTCCTTTCATTCTCTCAATTTAATTAATTATGCCTATGTCAATGCCAATGCCAAATTGCCCTTACATTATTTTTCTTCTCCTAATTCCTACAACAAAACAAAACAAATAATTTATTTATTTATTTATTTTTCAAAAATTATTGTACTTGTACCCTTCCCCAACGTTAAACTACACCTTCTCTGTCTCCCTCTTATTTCGATTTGCTTCCCTTCACAATTCACAATCACATTCACACACTCCCTTCTTCACCTCAAAAATCAATTCATTCATTTTTCTCATGAATGAACTAATTAATTAGTTTTTCCTTTTCACCTTCGAAATCTCTTTGCTGTGGTGGTGGTGGACGCTGCTTCAGGAACCAATGCTTTGCTGATTCATCTCTTGCCTTATTTGTAAGCTCTTGCATCAATGCCACTTTAAAGTTTGATTCTTTCCTTTAATGGGACCTTACTCCTTACACTTTATTTTAGCTCAAATTTAGGTTAGGTTCTTCAGATTTTCCTATTTGATCAGCTGAATTAAGTAACCAATGTGTATCTATATTGATTAGTTGCTTAGTGATAACTTATCATCAGTTCATAAATCAGAAGCACCAGGATTCAGGATCAATGTGAGAATTTTGTTTCTGGTGTTGTGTCAGTTAATCCAAGCCAAGAGGTTGGAGGTTTAGAGAAAAGCAGATTTTGATCTATAAGGTGAATTTGCCTTGACCTTAGTTCGGTCCAATTGTATCCTTATTTAGAGATGCACTGAATAATCTTATGGAAAAGTTGTCGACTGTGTTTTATATGCAATAATGCTGCAATGCAATGTTTTGGTTTAGGTTGCATTAGCTCCTAAATCATAATAAATAGTTATGTTCCTTTGTTTTCTGCTATGAATTAGGATTCAAATTCAAAATTCAAACATGCTTTCTTTGTGCTGCTTTAGATGGATTGTAGATTATTATTCTTCTTGCCTGATCAATGATGTTCAATTGTTCATCTTTGTTGATGTTTGTTTCGCTAATATGTCCTGAAGGTCAATTGGATTTGGCTTTGAAAATGGGAGTTGAAAAAGAGGGGACAAAAAGTGAAGGTGGGTATGTTGGTGGTCTTTTCCGGTTATTCGACTGGACCTCGAAATCACGGAAGAAGTTATTTGCAACCAAGTCAGATTTGCCAGGTACTTGTCTGTTTATATTGAATACGAATACAAATGAGTGTTTATGTCTCTTGTCAATTGTTGTCTAATTCACTTTTATCTTGGTATCCTTTTCTTTTATCATCTGCAGGATCTTTGAAACAGAGAAGAAAAATTGATGGCAACTTGTCAATGATGCAGCCCTATCTGGTGGGGGTATCACTATCACTATCACTTGTTTTCTCAGAAATTGTATTTTGTTATGGAAGAAATTGATAGTTGTTTGCTTGATTCTTCCAGGCTGATGAAGATGAAATTGGAGTAGGAGCAAGTATTAGAAGTAGTGATCACAGTTATGCTTCATCTGTTACAGATGACGACATGTGCGGAACAAGGGCACCTAGTGTGGTTGCTAGGCTTATGGGATTGGATTCCTTGCCCTCTTCCAGTTTTCATGATCCATATTCTTCCCCATATTTTGATAGCCGATCTCTTCAAGATGTGCAGTACTGGAGGACTAATCTCAATCATCAGCATGGCCATCAGAACCTGTATTCCGGGAAGTTGGTTGAAAAGGTTGAGGGCTCTTCTAGAAACTTCATTGAGCCAAAGCCTCAGAACAACCTTAGCAGACCAATTGAGAAGTTTCAAAGTGAAGTAATGCCTCCCAAAGCGGCTAAAACAATTCCTGTCACACACCATAAACTTTTGTCCCCTATTAAGAGTCCTGGCTTTATTCCAACAAATAATGCTGCTTATATAATGGAGGCTGCTGCAAGAATTATTGAACCTAGCCCCCAAGCTACTACAAAGGCTAGAGCACACCTTGCATCATCATCATCAGTATCATTGAGAGTAAGAGATCTTAAAGAAAAAGCAGAGGCTTCACAGAAAGGTCCTCTAGTTGGGTCAACTTCAATGCCCCCTAGAATTAGAGATCTCAAAGAAAAAGGGGAAGTTTCTCATAGAACTAGCAGGATTTCTGAACCTTCTCAGAGGTCAGTTGAATCTAATTCTGTCAAGTATCTAAAGAGACAATCTTTGAACAAAAGCTGGAATGGGTCCGTGGATGCTCCCACCCGATCTTCTACCGAAGCAAAAGAAGATTCGTCTGTGAAGAATGCAGGGAAGTCTATTTCCCTTGCCATCCAAGCAAAAGTGAATGTTCAAAGAAGGGAAGGCTTGAACTCAAGTGGTGGAAGAAGTTTGGTGGATCAGAAAGAAGATTCTGATGCTAAAACTCACCAGCCTCTCAGGGCAAATGTTCAAAAAGGTTTGCATAAGAAGCCCTCTAGTCAGAACGCTTCTGGTGTTCTCAAGCAGAATAATCTGAAACAAAACCATTCAATTGAGAAAGATAAACAACCATCAAAGCAAATAGTTTCAAATTCACACCGTAGAAAATCTCTGATGGGGGACTCCGGGTGTCATAGAAGCTCTAGTAGTAAAACACCTGCAAAATCTAAAGTTGGTTCCAAAAAATCGGCCACACAGCTGACAGATAGTGAAAAGGAAGTTTTGTATACCCACACAAACAATTTCCCAAGAAAGAAGAGGTCCACAGATAGGGACTGGAATGATAGGGTTGTTGATAATTTGTTTATTGATAAAACTCAGAGGCCTGTTCAGTCTAGTCTAGTAAGTAATAAGCGCCATAGTGATGATGAAGTAAAAAAGAAAGACATGGATGTAGTTTCCTTCACCTTCACCACGCCGTTGGCGAGAAACAATTCCAGTTTTGAGACATCTGGAAAATCTGGCATGAAAACTGGTGTACTTCCCTTTGATCATCACATCAAAAGAGTGCTGCTTGACACAGACAATGCAAGGTCTCCCATTGGATACAATGTGATTGGTGGTGATGCATTAGGCATTCTTTTGGAACAGAAGTTGAGGGAATTGACAAATGGACTTGAGTACTCTTGTGATGACTCTTCTAAAGTGAGGCCATCTTCTAGTACAGGACCACAATCAAAAGATGTGGTGACCACGCCCGATTCAGTTAACTTCGTTCCACAGTTGCAACTGAAGAGGGACCAGGACCTGCTCTTAGCTGATAAGTTATGCGGAAGCCTTGATTCTGCAGTTTCCTTCACAGGTCTTCCTGAATTATCATCCAAACATAGACTATGGGTATGTTACAATATTAACTCTTGTTGGCTTGTTTTGTTTCCCCTTTCAAGCATGCATGAAGAATATCAGCAGCATAGTTATGTTTCTAAGCATAGTATTGATTACCTCCGATTTCCCAAAAAGAGAAAGGCTAATACAGGGGTAGTAACGTCTTGCTATGTTGCTTTGCTGTATAGAGTTGTGTTACTTGTTTAAACCAAATCTGTGTGAATGTCATTTGTTAATGTGAAAATGAAACTGGGTAGTTGACATTACAAATGATTACCCTACCGTTGAAATTAGGAAGTACGATTGCAATTCTGCATATATTCCCTGTTATGCTTTCAATATTGAATGGTAACTAACTTAAAATATCAACAGGGTGATAAGATGGAAGAGTGCAAGAGCAATCTTGTAGAACCACAGTCATTCAATTGTCGATTGCCAAGTCCAATCTCTGTTCTTGAGCCTTCATTTTCAGCAGAAACCTTTGAATCTTCATTCAGCACCGATGCTACTAGCACAGAAGGTAACAGCAGCACTATCTATGTTCATCATGCCTAAAAATAGCCAACATATTCCCTCTTTCATAATCTGTTATTTTGCGATTCCAGAGTGCTAATCTTGACTCTATCTATTTCAGGTAGCAAGTTGAGCTTATCTGCTCAAGCACAGGAAGTTCATGGTTTGAATTTCTCAGGGAAGTTCTATTCTGCAGAAGCTGATACAGAGTTGTGTGATTCAGCTTGTTCAACATCAACCAGGACCATGATGGTAAATAAGGAGCACACAAGCACAAGTGCATTATCAACCACATGGGAGTTGGATTATGTAAAAGAGATATTATGCAATGTTGAACAAATGTACATGGACTTCGCTTCCGGCCGTGCTCACAAAATTGTGAACCCTCATCTATTCAACCAGTTGGAAAGCCAGAGAGAAGCAGGGTATGAGAGTGATGGTGGAGAATGTAGGATAAGGAGGAAAGTGATATTTGATTGTGTGAGTGAATATTTGGACTTAAGATGCAGGCGTTCTGTTAATGGTGGATATGAAATGTGGGCCAAAGGGACTGAAATGGTGAGAAGAAATGAATGGTTGGCAAAGGAAGTGTACAAGGAAATTTCAAGCTGGAGAGGGATGGGAGATTCCATGGTGGATGAGCTTGTGGACAAGGATATGAGCCAACAATATGGAAGATGGCTAGATTTTGAACTTGATGCATTTGAACTTGGTGCAGAGGTTGAGGATCAGATACTGAATTCCTTGCTTGATGATGTTGTTGCTGATATCTTGCAATTATAACCCCTGATCTTTTTAGTGGCCATCAAATTATTGTTTTTATTATCTGAAATTCTGAGTTATTATTGGTTCATTCATGGAAATAGCAAGTTCTTCATTTTGTTCAATCTTGCTTGTCTAAAACAATCTTGGTTTCGTTCATGTCACACCACATCATAGCATGGTACAAAAGTTTATTATGGTGAAGTTGAACATTTATTATGTCTTATTAAAACTTGCGGCTTAATAGGTACCTATTTCATCTTTTTGGCTAGTTATTAAAAGATAGTAATAACATTTAAATCATTCTATTTTAAATTAAAGATTGAACCTGTTTTAAAAGTTTGTGTGTAAAGTAGTACTATCACAGGGATATTATGAGCAATAAATATTATGACCAAATGAAAATTAAAGTGGTTCAACTACTTTATATAGGATTATAGGAATATAGATTATGATAATTAATTAATCACAAAGGGAGGGATAGATAAAGAATTTGGGTATGAGACTAAAATGCTACTTGAATTCTTTTCCGTTTTATTGTTTGGTGACTCTTGGATATAACATCAACTAAACTAATAAACTGTAACCGTTTTTGTTTTTGTTGCATTTACACAATTCCAGTTCTTAAATAAATAAAAAGGGATAAAATTAAATTCCAATTCCCTTATACTATTCAGACTTAGACATTGGTCATAGGTCGCTCTCATAAAAACCGAATTCGAGTGCCCATTAAGATTATTGTTATCTAATATCTATGTACATTAATTTATAGGGAATTAATATGGGACTATCATGATTCATGAAGCTGAGGCAGCTTTCATGTACACACAAATTTTTATACGCTCCTTAGCTTTGGTACATTTAATATAGATGTTCTCTACGAAGTCGAAAATGAACTGCTAATTTTTTTTTATATGGATCAAATATGTGTAGTATTTTATTATTAGAAATTTTTTTTTATATGAAGTTATTTTTTTTTAAATTGATATTAATTAAATCGGATTGTCTGATTTATTTGAGTAAGGAAGACAAATTACTCAAATGACATAGTCTCCTCATACTCAATTAAGAGGTTACGGGTTCGAGTCTCATATCTTTGGTAAAAAAAAAAAAAAAAAGACAAATTACAAATCGAAGAGTTCAATTTTAATTTTTTTATTTTGAAAATAAAAACTAGAGTGTCCGATTTCAATGTTAAAGAATTTTTAATTTTCAAAAACACAAATTGAATCTTCTAATTCGTGATCTTTTGTTAAAAAAATTAAACAATATAAAAAAAATGAAGATCTCAAACTCACGATCTTTAAGTGAGTATAGAGAGATTATCTCATTTGAGTTATAACTCGTCAATAATCTCTCTACTCTCACATAGAAGTTTAGGTTCAAGTCTCACTCTTAATTTTAGAAAAAAAAAAAAAAACGCCTGAAATTGCCTAAAAGAAACTAAAACTTTATTATTTTCGAACACAAAATAGTGTATTCCCAAAATCATAAAGAGGACAAAATTTAGACAATTTCCAGCACAAAATAAAAGACAATAGAAAACACCCCTTAATTATGTCTCATATTATAACAGCTTTCTAAACAAGAAACCTTAACATCATTTGTGGAACATATATAACACACTAATACATGCATGCATACATAATACACCTTTATTGACTTCTTGACGACAAAATGATTACATGAATGACCATGAAAGTAATGTTTAGGTAAATACAATTTTTACCTACCCCATAAGGTAGTAGGGATCTGATCTTGTTCAAAAAGGTCCCATTGATTATTATTATAGGATTGAACACTGCCACTTGCCAAATGGATATCATGATGATGATGATGATGCCAATCATACACAGAACTCACAGAAGAAGAAGAACAAGAAGAAGAACTTGGAGGTGTAGTAGCACTAGTAGTGTTCCAATCACTAACACTCTTGTTCTCCTCTTCATCATTTTCATTATTATTATCACCATAGTTTACAAGCATACCACCCTCAAACATGTAACTAAGTTTCATAATTTCATCATCTAACCATTCATATGCTCCCAACTCCTCATCATTAAAAGCTTCATGATCATCATGATCACCATTATTCTTTTGAATGCTTTGTTGTACTTGTTGAAGCATTATCACCTCTTTTGTGTCCCTTAATTCTAAGTTCTTATTAGGTGCAGTAGATCGAGTAGGTGCTCTTCTCTTGGAAGCTTTTAATGCAGCAATGTCAATGGTGGGAGGGAAGGAGGAATAATCATTCAAAGATTTCATGAAGCAATAAATTTTCCTCCTGAGATGAGAGTTCCAATAGTTCTTTATCTCATTGTCTGTTCTTCCTGGTAAATGCCCTGCTATCACTGACCACCTACAATTATTACATACCAAACAAAACATCATCAAAATAGAATTAACTATTTCCCACTCAGATACAAGAAACCACTTTGGTAAATTATGATTTGTTCATTTCTTTACAACTATAAACACATGCTAATTTGCATACCCTCCTGCATTAACATTAGCTTATGGTGGTTGGTTATTAACTTATTATTAGAACTTACAACTGAGAAAATTTTAACTTTGGAAAAATTATCATTTTATTATCAGTTTTGATTAATTTAATGTTTCATATTAGTCTTAGCTAGGAATATAATTGATGCTTCTTTTCCACCATATCAGATTCCTTCTATATGTGTAGTGCTAGCTTCTATGGATTCACTCAAAGCTAGCTAATTAAGCATATCACTATTATATTCGTGTATCATCAGACTAAACTGTTACAATAAACTGTTATGATAGTAATTTTTCATGCATGTTTTGAACAGCAATGATAATATAAAATAATTAAGGAAAGGGAATAGAAAACTAGTAGAAGTAGTATTGTAATTAAAGGGCGAAAATTCACAAACATTTATCTTTAGGTATTAAATAACAATTTAATTAAACATATCAACTTTTGATTAGAGAGAGGCAGCATATATATATATATATATACCTATTACCAAGAACAGCATGCAACTTGACAATGATCTCTTCCTCTTGGGGAGTGATGTTGCCTCTCTTGACATCTGATCTGAGGTAGTTTATCCATCTGAGTCTGCAACTCTTACCACACCTTAAGAGTCCAGCATTCTTGGGCAACGACCTCCATGAACCCTCCCCATGTTCTTCTATGTATTGAGTCAATATCCTATCTTCTTCAGCTGTCCATCTTCCTCTCTTCAACCCCACTTTCTCACAGCATGGAGCTCTTCCCATCGTTGATGATTATATGCTAACAACACCTACCAATAGAGTGATGATAGTAGTTGCTTCATGCAAATGCAATGGAACTATATATATATATATATATGCATAGTGTGAGCTACTAGCTACAATGTTGACGTTTCTACTTTGGTAAGTAGGTAAGTAAGTTACATAATAACTCAGAAGGATGAATAATATAATGCAAGTGCTACAGTAGTACAGTGTCTTAGGTTGAATTTGTCAGAGAGATGCATAACAAATGATGATAGAGTTTGTTCCAAGCAATGTAGTAAGTAAGTAAGTAAGTAAGTAGTGTAAGAGTTAACCAACTTGGGTTGGTCGAGTGGTCAGCTCACTTGTCCGCTTAAGCAAGTGTCGGAGGTTCGAATCCTGCCTTGTGCATGCAGCAATCCATTGGCCAGCGACAGACCCTTAGATGGAGCTCAGATCCGCGACGGATTAGTCCTTGACCTGTCGGATTGGGGGATATCGTGGTCAACTAAAAAAAAAAGTAGTGTAACGGTTTTCATTTTCATGAGAGGATTGGGTTACTAAACTACTTACTACTACTATAGCCACTTTGCCACCACAAGATCAACTTATAAAAACCGTATTTGTTACGGTTATATATTTATTATTACCCCCTAGAGGCCCTCCTCCTTGTCAGAGTAATAAATGGGGTTTCAATATTCAATTCATTCCATGCAGTTATGCACATACATATATCAAACCTACTATATATGTTTATAACTTAAATACTATACAGTATACACACACATACATACACCTTCTTTGTCTGCTTATTTATATACATGTCCAACTTTTCTGGTTTCTCTCAAGTACATTAATATTTGTTATGATCAATACAATTTACAATTTAGAACGAAATAATATAGTGTTCATTTTGAACTTAATTAAAATGCAAGCTATCACTAGTTAAATTAAGAATGTTATTGTATGTACAATGTACTAGTTAATAAATAAAGGTTAGAACTTAGAAGATGCTTGCATGTGTGATTATTCATACACAGATACTACGTATGTGTTTGAAATCACTTATCATGATACCATGTCTTAGTCCAAATTTTATTGGTTAGTCAGGCATGAATATAGTAATATTGATGAAAACTAAGGTGCAGTTAATTTCATGTGAAGTTGATAATTGAGAGTTAGATAAAAATTTAGTCAAATCAATCAAATCATTTAACTGCTCTCAGCTATCAATTTCACGTGAAGTCGACTGCACTTGAATTTTCACCATAAATGTTTAAACATGACATTGTTGTGTTGAATAATGATGATAGAAAATGCTTTATTTTTTTTTTTAACTAGAAAATGATCGCAGTTACATGCTATATTGAATTCTTGTCGAGTCTTTACACTCTAGGTAATAGTTAGCATCAAACGATTGTTTTTCCCTCTAAGATTTTATTGTTCGTTCCTTGTAAGATTCGCTGCAGAGGAATAGATACATTCTTCTGACATATTTGTCGGAAATAATTAACTACTGAAATGAAGTACCTATAGACAAAGCTGGAAAAAAAAAATGAAAATAGGACCCTTCCTTCAATAGGTCCACTTCTTTTAAACTTCCATTCTGATTTATAGTTTACGTTCATAATTTATAGTTATGAATTGATGTTATTAGATCACAAGATAAATTAATTTCTACCTAATATGGTATTTAAAATAAAATAGGATTTGTAGTAAAAGTTATGAATTTACTTCACTCATACTAATCTAATATTTTTCATGAGTACGTATTTTAGATTGAAGGCAGTGCGAAATGTTTAAAGTGAACAAGTTTCTTGGTGAATGTGTCAACATCAATAACATTTTGTTCGTGGCAACTACATTTAATGATATATATGGTGAGGGATATGGTTGTGATATTGCCCTTTTGATTCTCTAAAGAATTTCGGTGTGTATGTTTATCCTTCAGAGTTCAGAGACTCTAGTCAACATTGAGTAACACAAGCGTATACAACTAAGTTAGAAAGGATTTAACATTAATATACTCAAATAGCATAAGAGTTGGATAAAAGAATTAAATGCGTAGAATACGGATGCAACCGTGTGACATGTATTCGGTATTCCATTCCAAATCCAGCAGTGAGTAGTAGTGAGTAGTGACCCTACAACCACTCTGTCGTAGTAATTGCTGTGCCATGAGTTATTTATTTATTTTTATATTAGGTAACACAACAACACAAGTGGAGGAGGAGACAACCGACCACTTGCTATTTACTATTTAGTTGTGGAGTCGTTGCAAGTCGTTCTTTGAATTTTCATCCCTTGCATTGGGTCAGTTTATTTTGTGACAGGTGAAAACGTTTCAGCAAAAAGACAAATGCTGATCTAGTAAGTGGAACAAAATGCAGTGAGCCTAAGCGACCGTAAAATAATTTGTGCTTGGGGTATGTGGTCTTCAGTTTTAATCCACATGCAAGTAGTTGTTTGATGATTAATGATGAGTCAATTCTTCGAGGTGGTTAACAAAATCTTAGCCTTTCTTCTCCTTAGCTGAAAAAGAAATTGTGGGGCACAATTCGTATGAACGCTCTATTTATACTATAAATAGTAAAATGAATGGTTTCTAGTAGTGTCTAGATTCTAAATTTGGGGGAAGTTCATCTGGACCATTAGATATATTAGGGTGCCTTTGTTTCTAAGAACAGGACAGGACAAGACACTGATAGAGAGACACAAAATTTTGTGTTCTTGTATTCTGTTTGGTGATAAACTAAAACAAATTATGAAAATCCAATTTATTTTCATTTTTTTTCATTCAAAAAATTTGAAATGAAAAATATAATAATAAAAAATATAATTATAAAAAATTAACAAAAATAATGAAAGAAAAAATAAAAAATAAATTGTATCTCTTGTTAGTGTCTCCGTGTCCTTCCTGTCAGAATTGACACAAAATATACTAATTCAGTGTCTCTGAACATATTGTCTCTGCCTATATCTCCTCTGCCAAACACAATTTTGTGTCTCTGTATCCCTGTCTCAGTGTCCTGTCTCTATAAACAATCGCAGCCTTATTTCTCTTAAATTTATAAGCATTGATGAGTAATCACCACCTCTTAGGAGTGGGCCCAATCCCATTTGAATATTAGTTGTAGCGAAATTCATGAATCATGATAAACATATCTATCTTGTTAATACACTTCGGTGTTGCCAGTAGCCATGGGGGCATATATCAATAACTAAGCACAGATGAAAATGTTATATTAACAATAACAAATCCATGTTACACTTCTCACTTCTTCACCTGTGTAATACAAAATCACTATCTTCTAACTCGTATAATACAAAATCATGGGGTTGGGAATGGTAAATTTGGTATTCTCTATCTCATAGTTCATAGATACAAAAGAATCTACTAATAATAATACCCATGCAACTTTCAACATGGCGTGCGTGTGTCACTATACTTGTGATCTGTGAAGAGACACTAACTTATCATCTCTCTCTCAGGTCAACAACATCAAACTTCAAATTAGCATTCATATAGACATGAGAACAGTGCTCGTAGATTGGACTTCCATCCGAGGGCTCCTCATGGGGATGAAATCCTCGTTGTTGGCAGTTACGAATTACAGACACACCCCCTGGATCGGATAGATGAAATATGCCATGTGGACTGCAGTGCAACAGTAAATGTTTGATGCTTCAATTAGTGCAAAACGTTAAATAGGACAGTAACATTATTTATCTTAGTTAGTAGTTCAAGGTGGTTATTGTAGATGTTTCCTGGTTTAATTTATGACGAAAATGACATAGATGCAAGAAAAAATAATGTACCTTGTTGTATCTGTAGGGGCCATGACAATTGCAATTGCCTCCGGTAACATTATCTATAAAGAAAAAAAAATATACCGCCATTCAGGTAGGTAAATTTAAAACCTTACATGCCTTTGCTGACTGTACGTTGCAAGTTGTGGTTTTGTTGGAAAAAGAAAAAAGAACAGAAGAGCAGCTTATACTCCATATTTCCACAAATATTGCACTCCAAATTGTTAGCCTTGTGCACAGCATACGTAATTAAACTTTAAAATTTTCATACAAGTTATAATAAAAAGTGAAATGATAGTTGGTATGAAAATACACCCTGACCTTATCATGTTCGCTGATACCAAATACATATTTTTTTTCAATTTTTATTATATTGGGTTTATTTTTAAGTGCCTAGTCCGATTCATGCATCTTCATAATCAATGAATTCACACAACATACCAGTTCTCTATTAATATTCATGATATTTGCTCTTTTATCTTCTTTATCTGAAGTATTACAAACCACAACTAAGAATCTATTATCTAGCATTATTGCAACTATTTCTTTTACTCTTTCATAGCCTGAACAGGAGGGATGTACAGATTGCTCCAGCAAAATCTACAATGTGAATAGTCACAGAATTCGAATAATAATAATGCCATATTACCTGGTATGAGTAATGGGTGTGCAGGTCCACGGATGACATGAAACAAGTTTGTGATGGGTGTGTCTGAAATCAAATATAGAAATAAGATAAACTGGACATTTAAAGCTAGTACAATAAGAGTATGTTCAGGAGAAGGGAGCGCAGGGAAGAGTTTGAAGAGTAATTATGAGTTCATTTTACTCTTCAAATATATCCCTTCTTTCTCTTTCCCTGCAAAACCTCAACTCACAAACACGCCAAAGGATCACTAAAGAAGGATGCAAATAAGTTCTGCTAGCTATCAAAAGGGTTTCTATCTTCAGTTGTATCTAACTATCTATTATTGGGGAAAACATTGATGGTTCAACCCACCATCAGAGCTAAGAATGAATAAGTGACAGTCAAGGATAATGGAGCTTACATGTATCCAGCCTAAAGGAAACAGTGATAAGCTGTCCTGAACTTCAAATATTTCTTCTTCATTCAATGTTGAACACTGAACAAGAAATTAAATTAGACATACATTGCGCAACTGAAAATAATTAAAATTACAACAAACAGTTAAAAAAAATCATTAATGAATCATGAGAGAATTACAATCTTGAGTCTCCTAATTCTAAGGAATACTGTATTTAGCTCTATTCATATATGTTTTGCATTATTCCATTGAGAATCATTTTAACTCGCAACGATAATCCCAAGAGAATTGGCTTAAGAACCAGTTTCCTTTAAAAGTAATTGAGAAAATCCAATCATATGGTTTACAGTTCCAACAGAGGTTTAGTAGCACTTTCACAACAAATGTAGATAAATAATCTCAGATAACAATAAGAACAAATTATGCAACACTCATAAACTCCATGCATCACAACCTCAGATCAGTAGAAGTCTCACTTTGTCTGACAGGATAAACTTGGAAATAGAAAAAATGAAGAAACAGTCTATATAATCATTTGAAACAAAAAACTGAACCGCAAGAGTAAACATGACCATTATCTTACCGAGTCTGAAGTTGACTCCTGCTTTGGGATAATAAGTGTAGTGATATGGAAAACCCTGTTTTTCTGTAAACATGAAATTACAAGCACAAAAATATATTAAAATTAGCAACCAAAATATTTCTAGAACCCAGAAGTAAACAAAATTATGACTTCTTTTACCAGGGACCCTGCAAGAACACCACATGTCTCTAAGTTTTTCTGTGTGTTTTTGGAAGCCAGTCTCAAAAAATCTTCCATCATTTTCACAGGCTGCAACACAAAGTAAAGTGAACTTATAATAATTTATTACCAGGTTTAAGAACCAAACAAACCACACGTAAGAACAAGTCACAATGAATGATCAAGAGAGTCCATGATGTGCTTTGAACAATTCCATTTAAAACGTAAAATAAATCAGGCTTACAATATGTAGGTGTTGGTATGTACTCGGACCAGGTCCAGAATCCTGAGAAGATTTAGCTGGTCCAGGCCTTGGATCTGCAACTTTTGAAGGAGGAATGGGGGAAGACTCAGGATACACCTGAGCAAGAACAGGAGGTGGCAAAGGTTGTTTGAGCAACTGGAAGGAGTCCTCCCTTGATTCAGTTACAACAGGAGAACAGGACTCAACAGCGGGATGCGACCATCTTCCATCATCCAATGAGAGAACCGAGTTCATTGTGGATGCAGCTGGTCCTTGATCCAATTCTTTAATTGCCACAATATCATATTGCCCAGCCTGATTCAAGCTGTCAGCATGAGCGGCAAGAAAAGTGTAAGGCTGTTATATCCCAGGGAAACAAAACTGAACAAACAACTATGACAATATTGACCTTCAGTGTTCAGCATTTGCTTATAATCAGATTCCTTTAAAGTGAAAAATCAAATGTTAATTTCTTTTTTAAAAAAACCAAACTATAATAATGAACGAGCCAAACCTTGAATCTTTGACGTGTGTCAGATCAGTACTGCTTGGATATTGAACCTGCATAAAGACATATATCAATATATCAAAATTATAGATTTTAGATACTTGATGTTGCTAGAACATTGCAAAGTCAAACTGGAGTTTTTACCTTAATTTCTGCACTAGGTCCAAGCCATTGGCCCCGAAGACCACTTGGCCCTAAGAATGAGTGTCTAGACAAAGTCTCCTTCTTTGGAGGAGGTACACTAAGGGATCTGCAGAACTCAAAAAACATTTATTGTATTTCCTCTTTCAACACAGAAGCATTTAAAACAGAAAATGAAAATATCTGGAATGTATGGGACAGAGCTTCCTCAAGTCCCAATTCCCAAGGATAATATGAAACATACATGATGCTTAAAAAGCAAAAGGTGCTTTGCACTAAAGGTCTGCTGAATACAGGATAAGGGACTGCAACAGCATGTAACCACCCAGGACATTGGACAGAAAGATTACAATTTGAAGAGTGAGCTATAAGAAGAAACTCTGCTATAATAATAATAATAATAATACACTCTTATTTGCTTTCCTATAAATTACTGTTAATTTTCCTTTTGAGGTAATCAGGGTAAACATAGACAGGAAGTACTTCCATCTGCTAGATCTGCCACATGTAATCACTAACATATCCAAGTGCACAAAAGAAATTTCAATTGCAGACACAAAAGGAGCAAAAATCAATGAGCATGGGTCATCCAATTTTATAACCTGACCAGCAAAGTAATGGTCTCCAGAATGGCCAGAACACCAAAGCGACCCATAACAACATGTAGCTCATAAAAACAGTCATCATGTAATTGTAACTATAGAAGGACCAAAAGAATAGAATATAATTAGATAGAGAACTCTTACAGTTTCTGAAACTGCTTGTCAATGGGGATGGAATTTGAAAATGAGACATTATTGTTATATTTCCATGAAGAGTGTGAACCCAATCCAGCAGACTGCAGGGTGAAATTAATAACAGTAAAAGATCATAACTATGTGCAAGCACATCAGAGCAAAAAAATTTCAACCCGCACAGAAGAATCATAAAAATTACTCTATCATCTACTACCCACCTGTCGAAAATCCATGGGGGAGTTAGAGCTTTTATTGACAGGAGGCCATTCCAAGGACGAATTTGCTGAACTCGGCAAAGCCATATTAAAGCTGTTTTCTCCAGGCAATGGAGCTTCAAGATGTGAATTATTCAATTTGTTCACAAGGAGTTTAAATTCAGGCCGCAATGCTTCAAGCTCATCTATTACAGCTAGTAATCTCTGTTATTGAAAAATGACATGCAAGACACAACATTACTAAATACTAAATACCAAATACATAAATTACTAAATTAAAACAAACACCTATCTAGTATCTACCCATTACAAAAGTAGCAAAGAAATTTCCGAACCTTCTTATATGCTGCTCTTTCATTATGAAGTGAAGCTTGATAATCTCGATGGTATGGTATAGTCTCAGAAACCAAACTACAAAGGGCAAAAATAAAGTTTACTAAGCAGAAAAAGGAGAAGGTCATGCCCAAGAAAACTGCAAGCTTATCAGTTGGCAACAAAGGAAATCCACATAACATGTTACCTTGAAAATCTGAGAAGTATGATATACAAGTCAACTATATTGTTCTCCTGCCGGTAGATACTTGCCTGATGACAAAAACAGAATGCATAATTGATAGTTCCTATATTCAGAAACCTATTATTCGAACATTTCTTAATGATCCTAAATATCATGTACTTGGCAAAGGCATAAGCAGAAGGTGGATCAGAGGGTGGGGGAAGCAAGTGTGAATTAGCTATTTGTATAGAAGCGCTCCTAAATGAGTTGCTAGAAAGAGAAAGATCCTATTTCTGTGGTTGGAGAAGATTCCAGAATAGATATGGTGGAAAAGCCCTAACAGAATGGATCAGAATCTGGATTAGGGAATAGAGTACCTGCTTGAGGAGGTTATCGGCGATACGATAGTAATAACGAAGGGGAATGCGATTGTCAACTTCGACTCTGCGAGCGATAGAATCCAAGTCGATCCTCATCTTCAATGGAACCAAATTGTCAGTGACAAACAGTTCCTTCTTCCAACTGAATTGATCAGCCTCTTTCTTTCTCTTTCCGTGAGTGAATTGAGAAGTTGGCACGGTTTTTGTCGTGTTGCAAGTTGCAGAAAAGAAGAAGAAGAAGAAGAAGAAGAAGAAGATTGAAAGTGCGTGCGTGTGAACCAAGTCGTTAAAACTCGTCGTTTCGAACAAAAGGTGCAGCTACGCTTTTTTTTTTTATGTTCAATTCATGTCAACATTGTGAGCTAAGGTTGGATTATTCAATAAAATAAATCAATTAAATTAATTTGAGAAAATAAATAATTAAGCCAATGGTTTTTCTGAAAATAGAAACTTAGTAATTAATCATTTATAATTTTAAAATGTAATCCCTTTTAATTATTTAAAAAATAATAAAATTAGCATAAAATAATCTAAAATTACTTTATTTTATATTCTTTAATTTATGTTGGTATAATTGATTAATATTAAAAATAAATAAGTATATAATTTTAAATGCTACATGCATAAGTTTATGTATATTAAGTTAAATTATCTTCCTAAGACTGCAAAAACAATGTGTGCGATAGAAACTCACCACATGACATGGTAATATATATGAATATGTTCAAGTCTAAGACACTAATTTATCACCAAAAATTGTAAATTTACAAAAAAAAACATGCAACCCCAAGATAAAACTAAAAATGAGTGTTGTTATGTGCTATGAGAAGAGTGGCATAAAGAAGTTCATTCCAGGAGTCTGGAATTCCAGGGAGGCACCAATGGCTGCAATCCTGAACCGTTGTTCTTAGCCTCCCTTTATTGTTATTATTGACAGAGGGATGGCCATCTTTTCTGTAATCAGTCATCTTTGTAATGTTGAGGTAAAACACTGGTGTCTTCATCTCTGATATCACACTTTCAAGTATCCTCATTGTCCATGGATATTCTCCAAGGTACCTCTCGTTTGTTATTGGTTCCTTCTCTCCATCACATTTTCCTCCAGAGTTCCATTGCCCTCCTTTGTAGTGAGAAGCTGAGAATCCTGTGAAGAACACCCTTGTGCGCCTCCTGTCCACTCTCGAATCCACCCAAGCCGCCCATGTCTTCAGTGCTTTCCTTAATGCTTCCGAAACTTGTAGTCTGTCATACACATGATTCCCTTCTTGAAAGTAATTTATGCTGAAACAAGAGCGAATAATTATGAATGTTAATGAATTATATATATATGAGTAGAATTATATATAAATTATTCTCCTAACTTAATTAATTACCCGTTTCTGGTTTTGTAGTGATTCCACCAGTGGCCTGTGTTGAAAATGATGATATCAGCATTATTGTATTGAGACTTAGAAGCTTGGATCATGTCAAGCCTCAGAGTCTCTCTTTGACCCGTATTTCGTAACACTTTCCATTCTTGAACTAGAAATGGGGATTTCACAAACTCTATCGAACATGCATAGTCCTATTATTATTATCATCATATCACAATAACATACATTAATTAAACATCAAAGCATACAATAGTACAATACAATTCTATATCCTACTGAGATTGTTATGTATAACTTACTCTGAAATTGAGAGAGAAAAAACCTTGAGTCCTGAATTCACGGCGTCCCGAAACTTCATAGATTCTGGTCTTATCTTTGAGAGAAGCTCTCAGAGAACACGCGAGGGATTGCCACATGTTCCTGTTCAAGGAGTCTCCTACAAACACCACCCTCTTACCTCTTAGCATCCGCAACATTTTCAACCCATCAAACCTATATAATAAGAACAAGGTTAAGAAGCTAAACTATATATTCTTTTGATTTCTTAAGCTACAAGTTACTAATAGAAACAGAGTAGTTAATTAACCTTGGAATGTGGCAACCGTGTGGCTTCCATCGATACTTAAGATAATCAAAATCTGAACGTCCATTCTTGAAGCAGTTGAAAGCGTCATCAAGATAAGGACATGAAGCATGTTGGTAGAGTGGTTCAGCATGTTCATCACGAACCCAAGTGCCATCAAAGATGTCGCAGGAAGCGAGGTCTCTGATAGCTTGTGAATCACTGTTGGTGGTGGAGTTGGCGTGAGTTCTCTCTGCGGCGGTGACGGAAGACAAGGTGCTTCTGCTGCGTGGTTTGGAAAGCATGTGGGAGTTGGAGAAAGGAGAAGATGGAGGGAATAATGGGGTGGCGGCAGGGTAGGGAGTGGGAGAGTTGCTGGTGTAAGATGCAGAGAGGAGGAAGAGGGAGAGAAGGAAGAAAGGAACCGTAAGAATGTGATGAGTTCTTGGACGTTGTTGAAGGTTTCTTGAAAATTCAGATGATGCGAACCATGGCTTCTTGAAGCACGCCATGCCAATATTCATTCACTGATTTCCACACTTTCACTTTCTTTATTTTTCTCTGTAAAAATATTTATATATTTTAGTTTTAACTTTAACCTATGCATTGAAGAGCTTGAAAACAGTTATTATTTGCTCTAGTCTTTTTACTTATAAATACTTATTATGTAGTTATACTTTTGTGCACTTTTGTCTACCTTTTAATCTGAACAATATATAATTCAAAAAAGGTTATTTGTTTATTAAACTTGATTTATAAATTTTTAGATGAATAATTTATAACTATTGATTACATTTTGGTCTTTTTAAGTCATTTATGTTTGTTTAATTTTAAAAAAGTAACTGTAGCTAAGACTAGGTATTTACTAATTAAAATAAGAGTATAGTATTGTTTTTGTTTTCAATGTTTGGGATAAGTCCCAAAATTCTTCCTAACGTTTAAATCGTCCTATTTAAGTTTTTAACGTTTTAAAATTGACTCAATGTTATTTTGCCGTTAGAGATCTCTTAATGAAATTGACGGCGAAACAAAATTGAGACGATTTTAAAACGTTAGAAATTTAAATAGGATGAAAATGTTTGAGATAAAAACGATACATAGAAATAAATTTTAATTTTATCCTTCACTAATATCAATCTTTTACGGTACATAGTTATTCAACTATTTTTTAATTACATCTAAGTAAATTACACTTAATTACGTTACTTTGATTCTAAATAATTTTTTTTTATAATTTTACTTTTAAAGATTTTTACTTATTATGAAATGTTTGTCGAATGACTAGAATCATATTATTTTATTGTATATGTATCATTTTTTCCCTACAAGATTATATATTAGTCATTCTACAAATATTTTATGATGAGTAAAAATTTTTAAGAATAAAATTATAAAAAATAAATTTATTTAGAATAAAAATAGTATGATTAAGTGTAATTTACCTAGATGTGATTAAAAAAAATAATTGAATATATGTACCGTAAAAAGTTGATATTATTGAAGGATAAAATTAAAATTTATTTCTATGTATCGTTTTTGTCCCCAACGTTTTCATCCTATTTAAGTCCCTAATATTTCAAAATTGTCTCAATTTTGTTCTGTCGTCAATTCTGTTACAGATTCCTAACAGCAGGACAACATTGAGTCAATTTTGAAATGTTAGGAACTTAAATAAGACGATTTAAACGTTAGGGGTAACTTTAAAACTTACCCCAAACGTTGGGGCAAAAACGATACTTTACTCTTAAAACAAATTTCTACAACCAAGTGATTTACTTAACAAAATTCAATCAAATCATTTACATACACGTGCTCACATTTTTTATGTTTTAAATTTACGCACACGTTCTTTCTCATCTTAATGTTTCAAATTTCTGCGCACACATTCTTTTTCATCCCTTCTTCTTCTTCACCCCCGACACGCATTTTCTTCTTTTATTTCTTTTTCGTTATTTTTTCTTTCGTTATTATCGTCACCACCACTACCATCTCCTCCTCTTCTTCTTTCTTTTTTTATTGAAATTTCTTCTCCTCCTTTCTTTATCGTCATCGTCACTACCACCACCTCTATCTCCTTCTCCTCTTTCTTTTCTTATTTGAATTTTTCGATCTCCTCTTTCCTTTTTCTCCTCCTCCTACTCGACTGCTCCTCCTCCATCATCATTATATCATCATCGTCGTCGTCTTCTTCTTATATATATAACAAAAAAAAGAAAGAAATAAGAAAAAAATACAACATTAAAGAAGATATTTTTGTACTTTTGTAACAAAATTTTAGTGTAAAAACTAAGAAAATTTATGTGTTATTATAGAAATTTCAGTGTATTTACATTCTGATAAGTTCTGCATAATTCAAAACTCTTCCTCTTCTTTCTCCTCATCTTTTATTACTTCTTCTTCTTCTTCTTTTTTTATCATCGTCATTATCTTTTTTTTTCTTATTCATCTTTTTCTTCTTATTTTACCTTCTCAAGTTTTTTCTTATTTTATTCTCTTAACAAGAATAAAAAAAAATCAAACAAAGAAGAAGAAAAAACATATAATACTACAAAATTATTAGCAAGATGATAAACCTACATTCATCAACTAAAAGAAAGAAAAAAATAAAAAAAAGAAATAACAAGGAAAAAATACAGCATTAAGAAAAATATTATTGTGTATTTATAGCAAAATTTCTGTGTAAAAACTTGTAATACCCTAATTACCCTAAGCCTTACCTTATGTCGTAAAGCAAAGGATAATTAAATGTCATGACAGTTCTAAGGCTTATACGATAATATACATATATAGAAAAGAATAATAGTACGAGAAGCCCGATGAAGGATTACAACTCAAAAACCGAGATACAAAAGCATGAAACGTTCACTCGATAACTAAAAGCGTAAAGGATACGATACCGGTACAAGATAACAAAGTATATGTAGATATATAAGCATAATAGTCATAGAGTACTAGCCGTAACCCGCGGATTTTAGACCGACTAGTTATATATAGACATAACAAAGTTTTATAAAGGTACAACCATAAACAACCTGTCTTTCAAGTTTAGCCTCTAAGGCAACAAAGTAATAAAAATACAAAAGATAGAGTGAACTACAACAAAATAATCAAAATGCAAAAGGTGATAAAAGATCCTCCCCTCTGTCACCATCACGCAACTCACCTGATGAGTTTGGAAAACTCTAATTTGATTTATTGATGAACAAACATGATTAAAATAATTAATTACAAAATTATTAATTTGATTTTCATCTAACATATGTTAATTAATAATTTTGTGTGTGCAGATTTGTTATTGGGCCGAAAAATGAGTTTCTGGCTTAAGCCCAAAAACCAGCCTTGTTGCATAATTATATACTAAGTGGCTGAAATTTTATATTGTTGGGCCAAGCTTAATGTTGCTTACAACCAAGCCCATGGTTAATTTTTGATGAGAGCCTCTTATACTTGATCCGAAACAATTTTCATCAAGAAAGCAAATGTTATTAATTGGGCCAGATTTAATATTTGATGCAACTAAGCCCAATTATATGCAATGCTAATTCCTCATGCATTACCCGAAAACAATAAAGAGGGAACCCAAATTGTTTTCAACAGATCTAAAATTCAAACATGTGTTGGATTTCAAATTACACTCAACTATCATTTATTACATGGGAACTATGAGAGAGAAATTGACAAAGTGATTTGATTGCTAGCACCAAGGCTACACGTTTGTCAGTAAAAAGAAAGGGAAATTGATTCATTTTTATCTTTTGTTCCATTAACTACTATTTCTCTTTCCTCTCTCTCATTCATCTCTTTTCTATTCTCTCTTCGGTCCTTGTCCAGAGAACCATGGAAGCAACATTCATCAACGAAGAAAAGAAAGGAGGTGCATGCATCAAGACCATCAAGCTCATGATGGCAAGAAAACATACTAAAATAAAAATAAGCTGTGGCTAAGATACTTACCAAATATGGTCAGATTTGGTGAGGTTATCTTGAGCTTTGCATGCTCAAAAAGGAAGAAGAAGATCTCGGCCAGCAAGGGAGATTCTTGAAGCATGGCTTGTCTTTGATTCTGCTCAACCACCACAGGGAGTAGCTAGAGTGGCGAAGTGATGGTTGAAGGCAGAGATTGAAGCAGATGAAGTCATCATCATCATGAAGCATCAAGGGCCAGAATTCCATCTTGGAGAGCAAGCCAAGGATGGAGAGCTCGGATTGATGAAGGGTGATGATCAAGAAAGGTCCAGAGGTAATTGCATGTTGGGTTTTACATGGTTATCTCTTCTCTCTCTATGTGGCCGAACCGGTTTGTTGAAGGAGGAAGAAGTTGGTTCGGTTTTGGCTTCAATAAGTGGAGGCTCCCCTCTTCTATAATAAGGGTGGACAGCCACTGTTTGGAGTAAGGAGAAAATTTGAGAGTGTAAGGCACAGAGTTCTCAGAGCTACCTGAGCTAACAGTTTTCTCTTCTCCTTCAATGTATTCAGTTTTTAATTTTTCTGTTTAATTTTGTCATGTCTTGAGTCTCATGGAAAAAGGCAAACAGTGAGGTTTGTATGAAAAAGCCATAGAGCGGAAAAAGGCAGAGAGTGCAAAATTAAAAGAAAAAGCCATAGATGTCTAAGAGTTCCTTTGTTCATCTATGTTGTGTTTCATGATTCTGTGGGAATTCCCTTGTAAGTTGGGTTAGCACTTTACAAGTTGTAATCAAATTGATTATAGTGAAATTCCATCATGTTTGTGATGAAGACTGGATGTAGGCTGCACTGCACTTAGCAGCTGAACCAGGATATATCTTGGTGTAATCTTTCTTCTCTCCAACTCCATTTCTGATCTCTACTGCATAGGAGCAAAAAACTAAAATTGTCTCGTGCCAAGTGACGAGACAAAACAAAAAGTCTCGTGGCAAGTGACGAGCAAAAACAAAAAGTCTCGTGTCTAGAGACGAGCTAAAACAGAAAAGCCTCCTCTGCATTCAGCAAGTGTCAGCAACATAAGAAAAGGGGGCTAAGATTCAACCCCCCCTTCTCTTAGCCACTGAAACCATCAATTGGTATCAGAGCTTGGTCTCAAAGAGATCAAGCTTTGCAGCTTGGAGTAAAGATCCTCATGGCAGAAAACAGTGGCGCAAATGTGGTGTCTTATAATCTAACTGAAGGTCAATCAAGCAACAGACCCCCTCTTTTCAATGGGAAAAATTATACCTATTGGAAGGAGAGGATGAAGATATTCATACAAGCAGTGGATTACAGACTTTGGAAGATTATTCTCGAAGGGCCTCAATTTCCAACTATCACAAGTGTAGAAGGAGTTGTTTCTCTCAAACCAGAAGCAAGATGGTCCGAGGAAGATAGGAAGAAGGTGGAGTTAAATGCCAAGGCAATAAATCTGCTCAATTGTGCTATCAGCTTCGAGGAGTACCGACGGGTATCAAGATGCACAACGGCAAAGGAAATCTGGGACAAATTGCAAATCACCCATGAAGGAACCACCATTGTCAAGAAGACTCGGACAGATATGCTAAATAGAGAATATGAAATGTTTGCAATGAAGAAAGGAGAGTCCATTGATGAACTGTTCGAACGGTTCAATGCTATCATTGTTGGCTTAGATGCTCTGGGAATTACACATTCTGATTCTGTGCTAGTGAGAAGAGTGTTGAGATGTCTCACAAAAGAGTGGGAAACTAAAGCTTTAATTATTTCTGAAAGCAGTAGCCTAGACTCCATGACACTTGATGATTTGAGAGGAAATCTTCTTGCTTTTGAAAATACCTATTTGAAAAAAGATACAAAAAAGAAAGGAATTGCATTTTCTTCTGTGACTAACCCTCTGGATGATGAATCCAGTGATAACTCTTCTGAAAATGAGTTTGTTTTATTTGCAAAAAAATTCTGGAAAATGGCTAAGCTCAGAAGCAAAGGCAGCAGCACAAGGAGAATAAAGAAAGACCTTAGCAAGGTAACTTGCTATAATTGCAAGAAAATGGGGCATTTCAAATCTGATTGTCCCAAGCTGAAAAAGGAGGAAAAGCCGAAAAGAGGAAAGAAGAAAGGACTGATGGCCACATGGGAAGACTTGGAGAATGACTCTGATGATGATGATGAAGAAACCGAGACCAAGTCACAAACATGTCTCATGGCAGACCACATAGATCAGGTGTGCCTAGCATCCAAAAGGAAGGAAAATGTGTGGTATATGGACAGCGGATGCTCTAGGCATATGACCAGAAAGACAACCTTCTTCATAAAGCTTGATGACTATGATGGAGGACTTGTCACTTTCGGTGATGATGCAAAAGGAAAAATTGTGGCTGTTGGGAAAGTTGGTAAAAACTTTTCTTCTTGTATAAATGATGTTCTCCTTGTACATGGCTTGAAACATAATTTGCTTAGTGTTAGTCAACTTTGTGATTTGGGTTTTGAAGTTATCTTTAAGAAATTTGTTTGTTTGGTTGTGTGTGAAAAAACTGGGAATGTTCTTCTTGAAGCTAAAAGATGCAACCATGTGTATGGATTAACTCTTGAGGATTTAAAGGAACAAAATGTAACATGCTTCACATCTTTTGAATCTGAAAAATGGCTTTGGCATAGAAAATTGGGACATGCTAGCATGTATCAAATTTCTAAGCTAGTCAAAAGAAATTTGGTTAGAGGAATCCCAAACATCAAGTTTGATAAGGATCTTACTTGTGACGCTTGTCAATTAGGCAAACAAGTAAAATCCTCTTTTAAATCAAAAGATGGAATCTCAACCAAAAGGCCTTTGGAAATGTTACATATTGATCTTTTTGGTCCTACTAGAACTCAAATTTTAGGAGGTAAACATTATGGTCTTGTGGTGGTAGATGATTACTCTAGATTTGGTTGGGTACTTTTCCTTACTCATAAGAATGATGCCTTTCATGCTTTTTCCACCCTTTGTAAGAAAATTCAAAATGAAAAGGATTTGAAAATTGCCCATTTGAGAAGTGATCATGGAAGAGAATTTGAAAATCAAGATTTTGAAAAATTCTGTGATGACTTAGGGATTTCTCATAACTTTTCATGTCCTAGAACCCCCCAACAAAATGGGGTGGTTGAAAGAAGGAATAGAAGCCTTCAAGAAATGACTAGGGCTATGTTATGTGAGAGTGAAATTCCTAAATTCTTATGGGCTGAGGCTGTGAACACAGCATGTTATATTTTGAATAGAACAATCATTAGAAAAGGGTTAAAGAAAACGCCTTATGAGCTATGGAAAGGAACCCCTCCAAATCTTAAGTACTTTCATGTCTTTGGATGCAAATGTTTTGTGCTTAACAATAAGGAAAATCTTGGAAAATTTGATCCAAAATCATATGAAGGAATGTTTGTTGGATATTCCACCACAAGCAAGGCCTATAGAGTTTATCTCAAGGAGCATAGGACAATAGAGGAATCCATACATGTTACTTTTTGTGATTCTAACTTAATTCCCAACATTGTGAAGGATATTGATTCAGATTGTGAAGAGGATGGAACAAGCAAAGAAAATCCCAAATCTGTCCAGAATGAAGAATCTGTCAGCCCGGTTCTGTCTCGTCAGATTGTAGGAGACACTTCCATTTTGTCTCCTGAACAAGCACGAGCAACTGAAACAGTGAGACCACCAGAAGTTCATCAAAGTTCTACACCTGTCCGAAAGCCTAGAGAATGGAAATCTATGAGAGGTTATCCTCATGATTTCATCATCGGTGATCCTTCTCATGGCGTAACAACAAGATCCTCCACCAAAAGGCAAACCAAACCTAGCAATTTTGCTCTCTTGTCCCAAATGGAGCCTAACAATGTCAAACAAGCTCTTGAAGATCCATCATGGGTCAAGGCCATGCAAGAGGAACTAGCTCAATTTGACAAGAATAAGGTTTGGACATTAGTACCTTATTCGGATGCTAAGAAGGTAACGGGTACTAAGTGGGTCTTTAAAAATAAACTTGGTGAGGATGGACAAGTTGTTCGTAACAAGGCTAGATTAGTGGCCCAAGGTTACGATCAAGAAGAGGGTATAGATTTTGATGAGTCTTTTGCTCCGGTAGCTAGAATGGAAGCAATTCGTTTGCTTCTTGCCTATGCCGCCCATAAAGGTTTCAAAATGTTTCAAATGGATGTTAAATGTGCTTTCCTTAATGGTCTTATTGATAGAGAAGTGTATGTGGCTCAACCCCCCGGTTTTGAACATAAAGAGTTTCCAAATCATGTTTTCAAATTAACTAAGGCTCTTTATGGTCTTAGACAAGCTCCAAGAGCTTGGTATGAAAGGCTTAGTGCCTTCTTGTTGGAAAATAAATTTCAAAGGGGTACCACCGACACTACTTTATTTATTAAAGCATCTAATGATGATATACTTCTTGTTCAAGTTTATGTTGATGATATTGTATTTGGTTCGGCCAACATTTCCTTGTGTGAAGAGTTTGGAAAACTCATGACTAGTGAGTTTGAAATGAGTTTAATGGGAGAGCTTACTTTCTTTCTTGGCCTCCAAATTAAACAAACTCCTAGTGGTACTTTTATTTACCAAGGAAAATATGCAAAAGAACTTATTAAAAAGTTTGGCCTAGAAAACTCCAAAGCAATGGGTACACCAATGCATCCCAACACAAAACTTGAAAAGGATGATGATGGTCAAGATGTGGATGAAACAAAGTATAGAGGAATGATAGGTTCACTCATGTACCTTACCTCCTCTAGACCGGATATTGTTCAAAGTGTGGGTGTATGTTCAAGATTTCAATCTCACCCGAAAGAATCCCATCTTACGGCTGTTAAACGCATCATTAGATACATTAAGGGAACTTGTGATTATGGCTTGTGGTATCCTAAATCTGATGAATTTTGTGCAGTAGGGTTTTGTGATGCAGATTATGCGGGAGATAGAGTGGATAGAAGAAGCACGTCCGGCATGTGTTGCTTCCTTGGAAGCTCACTCAATATGTGGTCAAGCAAGAAACAAGCTACAGTGGCTTTATCCACGGCTGAAGCAGAATACATTTCCGCATCTGCATGTTGCACTCAATTAATTTGGTTAAAAACACAATTGGAAGATTACAAATTAAAAATCAATAGTATACCCCTATTTTGTGATAATATGAGTGCCATAAATATTTCAAAAAATCCTGTTTTGCACTCAAGAACAAAGCACATTGAAATTAAATATCATTTCATTAGAGAACATGTGCAAAAGAGAACTATTGATATTCAATTTGTAAAATCGGAAGACCAAATTGCTGATATTTTTACAAAACCTCTCTGTGAAGACAGATTCTATACCTTGAGAAAAAGTTTGGGAATGTTATATTTAAGTTTTATTGAAAATCTGTGAATTTGTGACTCTGTTCAGTTTTTGCTCATAGGTTTGGACGAGATAAAAATCATGGCATGATGGAAGAGCTGTGGTCAAGGGGGAGGCAACGCAGAATTCAAAATTTTATGGGCCCCACCAAAATTCCTTGACCCCACCTTAACAGTTATGGTAGTTATCTTTCTACAAAAAGGAATCTTCCTCTTGTGTCATCAAATCTCCTTGGAAGTGGTTATTGTCAAATCAAATCCCTATATCCATCTAATCCCTTGATTTAAGGCAACAACTTTTCAGTTTTGGATTTCAAAAGTTAAAAGGGAAATCATTTTTTGGACAATAACCACCCATTATGGTCATTAACCGTCCACTAATGGTCATTACTCTCCATATTCTCTTTCCAAACCCCATTAAATGCGTTCACCCACCTTGTCTCTCTCCCTCTCTCAATTCGGTTATCACCACCACCCTTTCATATTCCATTCCCCATTACCATGAAAAAGAAAACCGCGCCAAGAAAGAGTGAAAGAATTCTTCTTTCTCAAAAACCATCAACACCCCAAACGCACACTCATATCCACATACATTCTACTTCCTCATCCTCTCCCTCACCTCCAACCAAACAAACCGAAGCCATGAGAAGAAAGGTAGTGGCCCAAAAGAGTTCCAGAAGAGGACGAAACAGGAAGAACAAGGACCCCCAAGAGGAAGAAGAGCAAGAATCTTATACTTCTCCCATTCCTTCACCTCCACCCTCATCACCGAAGCGGACTACTCCTGGAAAAGGCTCCCAGAAGAATCAGGGGTTTGCACTCAATGACACTACTGAACCTCCAAACTTGGAATCCATGGAATTTAGAGACAAATATGGCAAGACTCACTCCCACTTTGATCCAAGCAGATTTAACTCTTGCACCTCTTTTGAGTTTCATAAGGAGGTTATGGAGAAGCGTCATTTGTGCACAACTTATCTTGTTAGCCTTGAAAATCTCACCAACAAGGGCATCAACGTCTCTCCTCTGTTTGAACTACTCAACTGGAAACCTTTGCTTCTCATCCAGAAACCAGTCTACCCTGGTCTTGTTCGAGAGTTTTATGCCAATATGCGGCTCATTGACGGCACCCTCCATTCCTATGTCAAAAGGGTTCAAATAGCCCTTGATGCTGAGACTATTGGAGTGGCCCTGGGCTTCAAGGATGAAGGACCGCGAGCATACATGGTGGAAAAATGGGACACACAAGTTGGCGTTCCATACAAGACTGTTCTCAAGCACATTTGTGACATTTTCTGACTGTCTCATCTTATTTGCTTTGGTTACCTCTACTCCTATATCCTTTGGTTATATTATGATTAGACACATGTGGGATTCTGTTAGAAGCACCAGAAAGGCTAACCTGCCTTATGGTATGTTTCTAACTAGAATATTTGAGTACTTTAAAGTTGATTTGTTGAATGAGGCTGTAGAAAATAAGGTGTCTTCAATTAGAGGAGCAGGAGCAACTAAGGAAACCAAAGGGCGACCAACTGCTGCATCGGATAGTGACCATGAAGGCAGACCAGAATCCTCCAAAACAATCAAGTCCATCAAACAGATTTTGGGAGAATTTTCGAACATGGCAGATTTGATGTATCGGTCAGCCAAAGAAACTCGTAAGCAAGCCTTTGACAATGAGAAAGCTTGGAAAAATTGCAAAGACAGGGTCAATCTGATGATGGAACATTTTAAAGAAGATTTGGGAGATGATAGTGTCGGAGATGCTGAAGAACAACTTAATTTTTCTGATGATTAGTGATTGTTTCTTTACTCTGTTTGATATTGGCTCCACTAGGCTCAATCTGTTTTTTGTATGAGCATGACTTGATACTCACTGCTCTAGGATACTCTCTAGGATATTGTGATATACTCTTGCTATTTTGCTTTGAATATTTTGCTATGTTTGATTCTGTTTTGTGCAGGTGCCCCCATGATGACAAAAGGGGGAGGAAATTTAAGTTCCAAAATTGAAATTGGAATGAAACAGGGGCTGAAAAACAGGGGAACAGGGGATGAAATTTTAAAAATTGAAAATTCATGATCACCCTTGTTCAAAGAATGCATGCTGTTATTGCATTCACTATATTGCTTGAACTACATTTGGTTTATGATGATGTTTGATTTTGATGCTTGGCTTTTGATTCATCATTGATAAATTTGTTGGATTGAAAACTTATTTTTGGTAGTTCCTTTAAATTGTGCAATATATTAAAACTGCCTTGTTTTGATCATGTGTACTTCAAATATTTTTCACATCATTTTGTTTTGCTCTGATATACTAACAAGAAATGTTTGGAAAATATTTGGATAAATTTTTGTTTGTATAAAAATGGTTGAGCAGTAAATCAGTTTATGATATCAAATGAGTTTTGATTATCAATTAAAACTGCTCATAAATCAAGCATTTAGCATCATAAAATATGCTAAATAACATTGTTACTTGAAGCTTGATTTAAATGTTACAGGTTAGTGCTTCCCTTGGTAAAATAAGCATACATCAAGGGGGAGCTATGTGACATTTAGAAAGGAGGAGAAATTCAAATTCAAAGGGAGTACTCTTTACTCTATCTCTAAATTTCTTTCCATTTCAATTTTAATAATGTTTGTCATCAAGGGGGAGATTGATGAGTTTGGAAAACTCTAATTTGATTTATTGATGAACAAACATTATTAAAATAATTAATTACAAAATTATTAATTTGATTTTCATCTAACATATGTTAATTAATAATTTTGTGTGTGCAGATTTGTTATTGGGCCGAAAAATGAGTTTCTGGCTTAAGCCCAAAAACCAGCCTTGTTGCATAATTATATACTAAGTGGCTGAAATTTTATATTGTTGGGCCAAGCTTAATGTTGCTTACAACCAAGCCCATGGTTAATTTTTGATGAGAGCCTCTTATGCTTGATCCGAAACAATTTTCATCAAGAAAGCAAATATTATTAATTGGGCCAGATTTAATATTTGATGCAACTAAGCCCAATTATATGCAATGCTAATTCCTCATGCATTACCCGAAAACAATAAAGAGGGAACCCAAATTGTTTTCAACAGATCCAAAATTCAAACATGTGTTGGATTTCAAATTACACTCAACTATCATTTATTACATGGGAACTATGAGAGAGAAATTGACAAAGTGATTTGATTGCTAGCACCAAGGCTACACGTTTGTCAGTAAAAAGAAAGGGAAATTGATTCATTTTTATCTTTTGTTCCATTAACTACTATTTCTCTTTCCTCTCTCTCATTCATCTCTTTTCTATTCTCTCTTCGGTCCTTGTCCAGAGAACCATGGAAGCAACATTCATCAACGAAGAAAAGAAAGGAGGTGCATGCATCAAGACCATCAAGCTCATGATGGCAAGAAAACATACTAAAATAAAAATGAGATGTGGCTAAGATACTTACCAAATATGGTCAGATTTGGTGAGGTTATCTTGAGCTTTGCATGCTCAAAAAGGAAGAAGAAGATCTCGACCAGCAAGGGAGATTCTTGAAGCATGGCTTGTCTTTGATTCTGCTCAACCACCACAGGGAGTAGCTAGAGTGGCGAAGTGATGGTTGAAGGCAGAGATTGAAGCAGATGAAGTCATCATCATCATGAAGCATCAAGGGCCAGAATTCCATCTTGGAGAGCAAGCCAAGGATGGAGAGCTCGGATTGATGAAGGGTGATGATCAAGAAAGGTCCAGAGGTAATTGCATGTTGGGTTTTACATGGTTATCTCTTCTCTCTCTATGTGGCCGAACCGGTTTGTTGAAGGAGGAAGAAGTTGGTTTGGTTTTGGCTTCAATAAGTGAAGGCTCCCCTCTTCTATAATAAGGGTGGACAGCCACTGTTTGGAGTAAGGAGAAAATTTGAGAGTGCAAGGCACAGAGTTCTCAGAGCTACCTGAGCTAACAGTTTTCTCTTCTCCTTCAATGTATTCAGTTTTGTAATTTTTCTGTTTAATTTTGTCATGTCTTGAGTCTCATGGAAAAAGGCAAACAGCGAGGTTTGTATAAAAAAGCCATAGAGCGGAAAAAGGCAGAGAGTGCAAAATTAAAAGAAAAAGCCATAGATGTCTAAGAGTTTCTTTGTTCATCTATGTTGTGTTTCATGATTCTGTGGGAATCCCCTTATAAGTTGGGTTAGCACTTTACATGTTGTAATCAAATTGATTATTGACGAATGGATTTTTGATGGTATAGAATTTCACAAATGAATTCTCGTTGCAAGTATAGTTTCTAAACCAATCACTAATCCTTTCATACAAAAAGTTGTTTGTCACTAGTACAAACCCCTAAAATTTATAAACCGAAGTATTCAAACCTCGGGTCGTTCTCTCTAGGAATTGTAATGAAGTGTCTTGTTATTGGTTATGAGTTATTTTGGGGTTTTAGATAAGAAGCATGAAAAGTAAATGGCAATGAAAATAAACTAACAACTATAAAAGGTTCTTGGCAAGATGTGAGAACTAGAAGTCCTATCCTAGTTATCCTTCTCAATTGTGATGAGAATTGTTCATTGCTACCACTTAGTTAACCCTTACTAATTAAAGGAAAGTCAAGTGGATGAATTGACTTGAGCCACAAGTCCTAGCCAACTTCCAAGGAAAGACTAGCTTTAGTGCACTCCAAACCAATTAGCAATCTCTCCAATTATCAATCAACAAAGGAATTAGATAACTCAAGTGTCACTAATTACTCTACCTAGGCCAAGAGGAACAAAATCTACACTAAAACTAAAAGAGGCATTTCAACAAACACATAGAGTGCGATAGAAGTAAACATTATTAATTGCAAGAATTAAAAGGAATCTACAACTACAAAAACAAGAGATCAACAATAGAAAAGCAAAGAAGACACATTTATTATGAATTACCTCTTATTGAATTGGAAGAATGTAGAAGGAACAATACTAGATCTACAACAAAGTATAAGAACAACATAAAGGAAATTACAATAAAAAAATGGAAGAAGAATCAATGTAACTACAAGGAATTGAGATGTAGAAGTAGAAGAACATGAATCTTAATCTAGATCTAAGAACTAAACCTAATCCTAATCCTAATTCTAGAGAGAAGTGAGAGCTTCTCTCTCTAAAAATCTAAACTAAAAGTGATTAGTGGTTGGGAGTGATTATTAGTCAAAAGTGATGATTATGATTATCATGCATTCCCCTTAATCCTTCATCCTTTTATTCCTTTCCCTTAGCAATTTGGCGCCAAAAATGGGTTCAGAAACCCTCTCAAATCGCCAGGCACGTGTTGCATTAGTGAGGTCATGTGCCCTCATCGACGCGTGCGCGCACGGTACGCGTGCGCGTCCCTGGCTAATTCTGCGATGTGCGTGCGAGTGCCTTGTGCGCGTGCGCGTGCATGGCTGACTTTGCTTCTTTGACTTTTTATGCTTCTCTCCACTTGTATGCTTCCTTCCTTGCTTCCTTTGATCCATGCCTAGCCTATTTCAATCCTGGAATTACTAGCAAACACATCAAGGCATCTTATGGAATCAAAGAAGAACTAGAATTCATCAAAATAAGGCTTAAAAAGCATGTTTTTACACTTAAGTACAAATATGGGAGAGATAACAAAATCATGCTAATTCCTAGGCTAAATGTGACAAAGGTTATCAAAATACTCTAAATTCAATGCAAAACAAACCGTCAAATTGGGGTTTGTCAACCTCCCCACACTTAAGCCTTAGCATGTCCTCATGCTAAAATAAGAAGGAACTAAGGGTTATGACATTTATTGAATGCAACTAAACTATATGAGTCCTATCTAAATGCAATTATCTAAAGCAATTGGAAATGCTTAGTTCAAACAAATCAATTCCCAAGAGAGCATGTGTAAGCACAAGAGCTAGGCAATAAGGACTAAGTCCAAACCACAATTGTATTGAATTGTCAAAAAGAGTTCAAACTTGCAAGAATATAGATAATATGGGTGAACACATGTGATTGAACTTTTGAACCCTCACCGGATGTGTATCCGCTCTATTCACTCAAGTGTTTAAGGGTTAATTCACTCGATTCTCTTCTAATCATGTTTTCCAAAATTTGATTTTCTTCTAACAATCAACACTTATTCAATGCATGCATACATTCATCATGAGGTCTTTCATTTAGGTTGTAATGGGGTTAGGGTCAAGGTAGGATCATTTATGGTCAAGTGGACTAGGATTTGAATCTTTGATTAGCATAGACTTTCCCACCTAACCTATTTAATGACCTATACAAATGCAAGCTATTCTAACTACCCATTCTTCACTTTTTCTTACATACTCATGCATTCTTATTTGATTCATAATACTTATGCATTGATCCCCTTTTTATTGACTTCACTTTGGGGCATTTTGTCCCCTTTATTGCTCTTCTTTTTTTTTTTCTTTCTTTTTCTATATACATTTTTCTCTTTTCTTTTCCCCTTTTTTTTTTCTTTTTTCACTTTTATTTCTTTTTCTTTTCATTTTTTTCTTTTTCTTTCAAACTATACACAAGAACATCAATGCATAAGGTCTATACATTTAATCAATACATGAGTATGTGCCCAATTTCTAAACATAAAAGTGTACTGCCCCTTTTTATCCCATCCAATGTTCCCAAGCCTCACCAACTTTGAATAATAAAACACTCTCACTAGCCTAGGTCAATCAAAGATCCAAACAAGGACTTTTCATTGGTTTTCCGCCTTAGGCTTGTAATGTGCTAAAATAAGAATAAGTTGGTTAAGCATAGGCTCAAAATTGGCTAACAATGGAGAGTAAAAGGTTGGCTATTTGGGTAAGTGGCTAATGAAAGAATGGCCTCAATCATATAAATGCACAAACACAAGAAATAAACGGATATATAGAATCAAACAAATCAAGGATCACAATCATGGAAAGAGAACAATTTCACACAAGAATGGAAAATAAGTGGTTATAAAATGTAACCACATCAATAGGCTCAAGTCTCACAAGCTTGTGTTCTCAATTCAATACATGCTTCACAAGGTATGAAATTCAAGCAAGTTTCAAAATTCTCTTTCAATCAATTGGGTTAATGCCCTATATTTAAACTTCTTGAAAAATCTCAATGTTTGACTAAGCATTGTTGTGATTGAAAAGTTCAAAAATTTTCTTAGTTCACCCTTTCCTTTTTCACTTAGAACCAATATATTATGCAAAAAGGGTGACTAAATATTTGCAATCCAAAGTATGATTTCTAATCACAACTACAAACTAAAAACAAAGATAAACAAAATGTATAAAGAAGAGTCCAACTAAAAGTACGGAATCTATCATCCAAAACATCTAAAAATATCCAAAAGCATCAAAATATCTAAAATCCAAAATAAGCAATAAAAGTATCCAAAGCAAACTAGAAATGCATCAAAATATATACAAAGATGTGCAAAATGAGATAACTAGGCCGAAAAGTTCACCGGTTCCCAAATAATGCTACCGGTGCCCTCCCCACACTTAAAACCAAGCATCGTCCTCGATGCTAAACCGGAGGATCAGTGGGAGGTACAACGATAGGCTCTGGCTCTGACTGTGGCTGTGGCTGTGGGACCGGCTCCTCCTGAGTCTGTGGCGGCTCTGTAGTGTCAGGGGCATCCTGCTGAACCGGTGCCTCCGCGTCCTCCTCCTGATGATCCTGCTCATCGGAGGTCGGAGAGTCTGGAAGCGGAGGTAACTCAGCGCCAAGGGAGATGAGTGCCTGATCCATCCGATCCAGTCGGCGTCTGACATGAAGCCTCTCGCGCTCCAAGAACCGAAACAGACGCTGAACCAGTAGGTAAGTGGGCTCGGGTGCTGAAGGGGGTGGGGCTGCTGGCAAAGAAGATGGTATAGCTGCCTCGACTGCCGCTCTAGCTCGAGAACGGCGGCTGGTCGGGGGCCTCTCGTGCACCCATACACCCCAGGGAATAGTAACTTCCTTGTCGTCGTCATCTGGAGGTGGTGGCGTCACGTCATTGTCCTCCCACGGGACATCAGCTAGCTCAGCTAAGCTAGTAACCAGTGTCGGAAACGGTAACAAGCCGCGAATATGAGATCTCCACATGCTATGCCTAATCAGTTGGGGAAAATATACTTCCTTCCCCTCCATGACACACCCAATCAAGACTAGCATATCCATCGGAATCTCTAAAAAGTGAGTGGTAGGGAAGACATAGTGGGCAAATATTTGTTGCCAAGTCCTAGCCTCCCTAGTCAGATGTGCAAATAGCATGCCCTTGGGCTTTGTGTTGCTCGAATCCATTACCCAAGAAGCATCTGGTGTAGCAATCACGCGCCGAAGTGCCTCATAGTTGAAAGTCATGGAGAGGGGAGCTACCTCTGCCTGCTGGTAGGCACAAGTCTCAGGAGTACCAACTCTGCAGAGCAGTGCATCCCTCAAGGCATCCTCAGTGATCATAATCTCTCTACCCCTCAAGAATACTGAATCCAAGCCCGGTAGAAAGAAATTGCAGTAAAATTCCTTGACCCACGAGATGTTAATCCGTCCCAAGTCCCTATCGACGAAATCCAAGCCCAGCTCAGAAATACGGGCGTTTATGGCACGCCTCACATCATTGGGAAGATTCAGTTTCTTCTCAATATTCAGATTCTTCTTTGCATAACGGGAAAGGCGTAGCTCGCAGTAGAGATTTGGAAATTTGGTTGGATCAGTGGACGGGAGTAACTGATTTTCTTTCTCCTCCTCATTCAGCGGATTCCTCGCATAGTTAGCAGATGGTGGGGGTGTAGAGGTCTTGGAGCGCTTCCTTTTTTTGGAAGCAGAGGCTATAGATTTTCCTTTATCCGACATCCTGAAAGGTATGATAGAATATATAAAACATTTAGCATGTAACAAAGAAGGCATGTTCAGGATACAATTATCAAAGAGCAATCATGATGTTGCACTGAATATGTAAAAGTGAACAAGTAAACATAAGTGAATGAACCAAGACTGTAATCTTCATTAAAGGCAACATCTCATATTCAAAAGGCAATAATATCATCATATTTTTGAAAGAATTGTTAAAGAGGGTTAAAGGTGAGTGGAAGTAAAACGGTTAAAGAAATTAGTAAGTTAGAAAAGTGAATTAGCGATATGATGATATATAGGCTCAATTGAACGAGAAGTTGCGGTTCCTGTTCACAATGATTGTGCAAATCCGGGAAGTCAAAAAGGAAACGGAAATTTTGCCCAAAACTGAAATAAAGATCAAAATGAAACTAATTTCCTTGAAAATCGGGCAGCATTCCGGCTTAAAATTAGACGTTCCCGGATAGCAAAATAGCACAATTAGCACAAAAAATAACATCAATCACGCACAGCAGCAAACAGATATTATTTGGCAACACATACTGCATGGGATATCAACCCAAAACCAACATACCGTACCCAAGGAAGCAAGCAGCAGATATGCACATACGGAGCAATTAGCAGGCCTAGAATCCTCTATCCAGCCCTAGCTACCTAACAGCAATTATATCTATCTAACCTAACATACAAAATTTGAATTTAGCTAACTAACATGCAATTCCAGGAACTAACATAAATGAACAAATAAAAAGGAAAAAATAGAAAAAGAAATAACAGAAATGGAGCAGGAACCTGAGAGCCGGGAAAAACTGAGAATGGAAAGGGGGACTACGATAGGGCAGGGGCAGCAGAGACAGAAACTAGCACCGCCGTGAACGGTGGCGGTGAAGACGGCTGGCGCGGTGGTTTGGCCGGAGGGGTGAGAAACTGAGGGGAGGAGGGGCGGTGATGGTGAGATGGGTGAGAGGAGTGAGAGGGAGAGAGAGGGCGATGAAGGGAGAAGGGCGAGGCAATGATGGCGGCGGCGGTCGCGGTGAGTGGCGCTCGCCGGAGGTTGCTGGGAGTGGTGGGAGAAGAGAAATGGAACGTTAGGGGGGAAGGAGTGTGGTGCGCGAATGCGCTAGGGTTCGCGTCTCTGGGGTAAGTGAAAATTCGAATCCGCGCGTGCGCGTTCGCGTCCATTGAGAGAACGTGGGCCCTACGCGTGCGCGTACAACGCGCTTAAGCGGGGGTGAGCAAAATAGGAAAGGACGCGTGCGCGTACCGTGCGCGCACGCGTGCATGGAGTTGGGCTAGGGGCTTAGAGTTGGCCCAACTCAGGCCTAACTCTCTGGAGACTGGCCTGGGAGTCGCGTGATGAGATATTTTGATGAGAAACGAATCTCTCACAAAACATCACAAAACTAACCGGCAAGTGTACCGGGTCGTATCAAGTAATAAAAACTCACGGGAGTGAGGTCGATCCCACAGGGATTGAAGGATTGAGCAATTTTAGTTTAGTGGTTGATTTAGTCAAGCGAATCAAGTGTTGGTTGGGTGATTTGTGATTTGCAGAATGTAAATTGCATGAAATTAAAGAGAGCGGGAAAGTAAATTGCTGAAAATTAAAGAACAAGAAATTAAATGGCAGAAACTTAAAGTGCAAGAAATGTAAATTGCAGAAACTTAAAGTGCAAGAAATGTAAATTGCTTGGAATGTAAAGGGAATTGGGATGTGGATTTGCAGAATTTAAACAAGGAAAAACTAAATTGCATCAAACAGAAGAAGGATAAGGGAATTGGGATTGAACCGGAAATAAAGCAGAAAAGTAAATGAACATAAGAAGCAGTAAACAGGGAATTGAAATGAGAAATTCAGATCTCAGGACTCAGAGACTAGAAAACCAAGTCTAGATCTCAATGCCTTCCTAGATCCAACAAGAACAATAGCAAGGAAATTGTAAATTGCAAAGAAAAGAGATGAAGATCAAGCAACAGAAACAGAAATGCTAATTCAATTGACAGTAAAGGAAACAGAGAGATCCAAGATTGAGATTGAAACAGAATTTCTTCAATTCTCCAATCCAAGATCCAAGACAAAGGTAAAATGAAATTGCAAGTAAAAGGAAACAAAGAAATTCAAGTTCACTCCGTAACAAAAGCTTCCCGAAAACTCTTCTAAAAATTCTAAAAAGAAAGCTCCTAAAGGAAAACTCTCCAGGAAAAGCTCTCTTAATAACTTGAATTCTATCCTATTTATACACTTTCCAAAAATGATCTTCAAGCCTTGAGTTGGGCCTTTGTTCTTGGTGGAATTGGGTTGAAAGAGGCCTTGGTTGATTGCTCTTGAAGATTGAAGAAGAACCGAAGTGAACCAATTGAACCGGTTTTTGAAGTTGGCCAAAGATGATCTCAATGTTAGGGTCAAAGTTAGGGGTCTAACTTTGCCCCTAACTTTTCATAGCAGCAAGCTTGATTTCCTGGTTTGGACGTTGGTGCCAACGTTAGGGGTCTAACTTTGACCCTAACGTTGGCAATGCTTATTGCTAATGGCGCCAACGTTAGCCTCCAAGTTAGGGGGCTAACGTTGGCGCAAACGTTGGCCTTCCCTCTTTGTATTTTAAGTGCCAACGTTAGCCTCCAAGTTAGGGGGCTAACGTTGGCGCAAACGTTGGCCTTCCTCCTTTGTGATTCAAGTGCCAACGTTAGCCTCCAAGTTAGGGGGCTAACGTTGGCGCAAACGTTGGTGCCCAGGGGAGAAACTCTCAAGTTCCAACGTTAGCCTCCAAGTTAGGGGGCTAACGTTGGGGCTAACTTCATGCAACCCGGTTCAATTTTCACTTATTCCATTGTCCTTTCTTCACTCCTAGCCATTCCTCTTTGCTTCAACCTTTCTCCAAGCCTTCTTCACCTATCATTGATCAACCAAACTAATCAAAGCTTTGCTCAAAATCATGAGGTATTCAATATTCCACAATATGCAACAAATATAGCTCAAAACCTCATGAAATGGCATGAATTCACCTATGGTTGGTTCAATCAAGGGAAACATGAAAATCTACTCAATTAGCTTGCTTGTAGCTCAAGAAAGTGCATAATTCTAATGAAAACTAAAGAAAAAGATTAGCTAAAATGGGCTAGGATGACTTGTCATCACAACACCAAACTTAAAGCTTGCTTGTCCCCAAGCAAGAAATGAATTATTAAGAAGAAAGAATGAAATGGAAGAGGAAGTTCATGCTAGCAGAGTGTTATTGATAGTTCATGGGGTTTTATGTGGATATGCAAATGCTCACTTCTTATTGACTCCTAGGCCTAGAAAGTCTCCTTCAAGCTTCAAGTGACATACTGCTATGACCTCTCATTATTCCTTTATCCTTGGCTTTTACTTTATTCACAAGCTTTATTTGAGTGTCATGTGTAGCAAGTTCATTTTCTTTTCTTTCTACTTGACACATTATTCACCATAGACACTTGGCTCACATTCCTTCTTAAAACATTGATGCCCAGCACCTCTTTGGGCTACTAAATGCTTTGTAGTTAGGTTGCTCTTGATAGTGGATTTTCAACTGATGATCCCGGATTAGTTAACCCAAGTCATCAAGTGTTGAGGCACTCCTAAGAGCTTACTAATCCAAGCAGATCCTAGTACAAAAACATCACAGGCATATATATCAGAGTTCAAGCTATTGGTGTCCAGCTTTGTTTCTTTTTGTTTTTCTTTTGTTTTGCCACCTTTTAGCTTTCTTTGTTCTTTCTTTCTTTTTGTTTTTCTTTCTAACCAAGGAATTCTATTTAATTGAGATTCATAGACAGTAGGCCACTCTCTACTTAGAAGGAGATATCCTAGCTCTTTATTCACTAAAAGTGAGCTATTATACAATCACACACATACCACCACTTACTTTTATTCCACTTCTAACTAACAGAGACTATTATTCTTCACATTCAAACTGTTCTTTTATTGAATTAAAAGATGTAGGGGACAACATATGCTTCTTGTCAAGTGAAAATGAACACACGAGCCAACATAAAAAAACAGCCTACTTAAAAAAAACAAAAACATAATTGATGCATACTACACTAACAGTTTCTGTTAAAATGGGCATATTCATACTTCCAAATTAGAGCAATTCAATACTGATGGAGTTAAGTGACAATACAACCTCTTGGTGGCTTCTTCTTCTTTCATCTCAGCTAATGGTGAGTAGTCCTCCCAGAAGAGTGATTGATTTTCTGCAGTGTTAATGGAAGTTGCTTGTTTCTCAAGCCCTTATGTGATTTGTTAGTGTGCAAGACTTTCTTGTAGGCGTTTGAACTTACTTTGGTGTGTGAACACCAAACTTAGTCTCTTGCCATGTTTCTTATCCATAACCATATGTGAAAGCCTAAATCTTTGCTAAAGGTAATAAAACTGAAAACTAGAAACAGACAATGCTTAAATGATTTGTCAGATTGCTTGGAGCTGGTAACTCTTTATATAGAAAGTGAGAATGTGCTTTTAAGTAAGATTTTGGTGGAACACCAAACTTAGAATCCTTCATTCTCTCTTAATATGTTTTGGTGTGAAACACCAAACTTAGCTCCTTGCAATACATACCACTCATTTAACCTTTTTATTGAACTAACTATGAAAAGAAAACTACCTCAGGTTGGGTTGCCTCCCAACAAGCGCTCTTTTATTGTCACTAGCTTGACATCTTTCAATTCTTTTTTTAAGAGGGCTGTAGGTGTTGAACCTCTTTTTCCTTAACCCATTGTCCTCCCAAGTACAACTTTGCTCTGTGACCATTTACAGTGAATTGATTCTTTGTTGCCTCATCTAGCAGTTCAATATTCCCATAGGGAAAAATCTTTGTCACCAAGTATGGGCCAGTCCACTTAGACTTCAGTTTGCCAGGGAAGATTTTAAGCCTCGAATTATACAGGAGCACTTGTTGTCCTGGCTTGAATTCCTTCTTTGTGATCTTCTTGTCATGCCACTTCTTAGCTTTCTCCTTGTATATCTTCGCATTTTCATAAGCTTCCAGTCTGAATTCATCCAGTTCATTTAGTTGTAACAACCTTTTTTCTCCTGCAGCTTGGGGATCAAGGTTGAGGAGTTTAGTGGCCCAAAAAGCTCTGTGTTCAAGCTCTACAGGGAGGTGGCAGGATTTGCCATATAATAGCTGAAAGGGTGACTTGCCAATAGGAGTTTTAAAAGCTGTCCTATACGCCCACAATGCATCCTCTAGCTTTCTAGCCCAATCTTTTCTTGTGATTCCCACTGTTTTCTCTAGGATCTTCTTTAATTCTCTATTTGCAAGTTCAGCTTGGCCGTTCGTCTGAGGATGGTAAGGTGTGGCTACTTTGTGAATTACTCCATATTTGTGAAGGAGTTTCTCCATTTGTTTGTTGCAAAAGTGACCACCACCATCACTGATAAGACCTTTGGGCACTCCAAACCTAGTGAAGATGTGCTTTTTGAGGAATTGGAGGACGATCTGTGCATCACAGGTGGTTGTGGCTATGGCTTCTACCCATTTTGAGACATATTCCACTGCTACCAGGATGTATCTAAAAGAATAGGAAGGAGGAAAAGGTCCCATGAAATCAATTCCCCACAGATCGAACAATTCTAATTCCAAAATAAAATTTTGAGGCATCTCATTCCTTCTTGTTAATCCTCCTGCTTTCTGGCATTCATTACATTGGTGTACATATTCTCTGGCATCTTTGAAAATAGTTGGCCAATAGAAGCCACTCTGCAGTATTTTTGCGGCTGTTTTTTCTGGGCCAAAGTGTCCACCATAAGCTGAACCATGACAATGCCACAAGATGTCCCTCACTTCACTTTCAGGAATACACCTCCTAATTACTCCATCAGAGCATCTCTTGAATAAGAAGGGTTCATCCCATGAAAATTTCCTTGCTTCTTTAATCAACTTCTTCACTTGTTGCTTAGATAATTCTTGCGGTATCTTCCTTCCCACTTTGTAATTTGCTATGTCAGCAAACCAAGGTGCTTGATGGATCTGCAGAAGGTGCTCATCTGGGAAGCTTTCATTTATGGGCTGGGATGCTTTTTGATTTGTTTCATGTGGTAGTCTTGACAGATGATCAGCGACCTGATTTTCAGTGCCCTTCTTATCTCTTATTTCAATGTCAAATTCTTGTAGGAGCAGTATCCACCTGATGAGTCTTGGTTTAGCATCCTGTTTTGACATCAAATACTTAAGTGCAGCATGATCAGTGTAAACTACAACCTTCGATCCTATCAGATATGATCTAAACTTATCAAATGCATAGACTACAGCTAGCAACTCTTTTTCTGTTGTAGTGTAATTTCTTTGGGCCTCATTCAACACTTTACTTGCATAATATATGACATGATGCAAATTCCCCTTCTTTTGCCCAAGCACAGCACCAATTGCAATGTCACTTGCATCACACATGAGTTCAAAAGGTAATCCCCAATCTGGGGGTGTGATTATTGGTGCTGTTGTGAGTTTATTTTTTAAAGTTTCAAATGCATGCTGACAGTTTTCATCAAAAACAAAAGGGTTATCAAGCATTAACAGATTACTTAAAGGTTTGGCTATTTTTGAAAAGTCCTTGATAAACCTTCTGTAAAATCCGGCATGCCCCAAGAAACTTCTAACAGATTTCACATTAATTGGTGGAGGGAGTTTTTCTATAATCTCAACTTTTGCCTTATCAACCTCTATCCCTTTTCTTGAGACTTTATGGCCAAGAACAATTCCTTCGGGTACCATAAAATGGCATTTCTCCCAGTTTAAAACCAAATTAGTTTCTTGGCACCGTTTCAAGACAAGAGTTAAATGGTTTAGGCAAGCATTGAAATTATCACCAAAAACCGAGAAGTCATCCATGAAGACTTCTAAAAATTTTTCAACCATATCAGAAAAAATGGAGAGCATACACCTTTGAAATGTGGCAGGGGCGTTGCAGAGCCCAAAAGGCATCCTTCTATATGCAAAAACTCCAAATGGACATGTGAAGGCAGTTTTCTCTTGGTCCTTGGGGTCTACCACGATTTGATTATACCCAGAATATCCGTCCAAAAAACAGTAATAGGCATGGCCGGCTAACCTTTCCAGCATCTGATCAATGAATGGGAGAGGGAAATGATCCTTCCTGGTGGCATCATTCAATCTTCTATAATCTATGCACATTCTCCACCCAGTCACTGTTCTAGTAGGGATCAACTCATTCTTCTCATTAGTGATGACTGTCATCCCTCCCTTCTTTGGTACAACTTGAACCGGGCTTACCCATGGGCTGTCAGATATTGGGAATATTATCCCTGCATTCCACAACTTCATTACTTCCTTCTGGACAACTTCCTTCATTGTAGGATTTAGCCTTCTTTGTGGTTGAACCACTGGTTTGGAATTATCTTCCAAGAGGATCTTATGCATACATACTGCAGGGCTGATTCCCTTCAGATCATCAATGGTCCATCCTAAAGCATCTTTGTGAGCTTTGAGTACATCAAGAAGTTCTCCTTCTTCCTTCTTTGACAGGGATGAATTAATGATTACTGGGAAGCTCTCCGATGTGCCAAGGAATGCATATTTGAGATGGGTGGGTAAAGGTTTCAATTCTTGTCTTCGTACATCTTCTTTCTTATCTTGCCTTTCATATTGCTCAGTAAAGGTCTCAGCCACTTGTTCCTCTGTTGTTTCTTGATTTCCTTCTTGCTCTTGAAAATTTTCTTCCAAAGTTTCTTCCACCAAACTATCTATCATATCTACTCTCACATAATCTTCTTGCTCAGGAGCGTTTTGCATTGATTTGAACACATTTATAATCATTTGTTCATTATGGACCCTGAAGGTCATTTCTCCTTTTTCAACATCAATGATGGCCCTTGCTGTGTGTAGAAATGGCCTTCCCAGAATGATTGAGTCGTTTCCTTCTTCTTCAGTATCCAAAATTACAAAATCTGCTGGGAAGATAAACTCCCCAATCTTTACTAACAGATTCTCCACAATTCCATTAGGTGTCTTGATTGATCTGTCAGCCATGACTAGTGACATCCTGGTGGGTTTAAGTTCTTCTATGGCAAGTTTTCTCATCATTGAGAGAGGCATTAAGTTGATGCTGGCACCCAGGTCACAGAGGGCCTTGTTGAGAATTATCTTGCCAATAGTGCATGAGACTACAAAGCTTCCCGGATCCTTAAGTTTTGGTGGAATACCCCGTTGGATCACAGCACTGCATTCCTCTGTGAGTAATATGGTTTCCCTTTCAAGCCAACTTCTTTTCTTGTTGATAAGATCCTTCAGAAACTTGGAATACAGAGGCATTTGCTCAAGTGCTTCGGCCAAGGGAATGTTGATTTCCAGCTTCTTAAAAATCTCAAGGAATTTGTGAAAATGCTTGTCATTAATTTCTTTGTTGAACCTCTGAGGGTAAGGCAGTGGAGGTGTGACACTTTTTCCTCTTTGTTGCTGCCCCTGAGTTACTTCTCTTGAGCTATGTGGCTGGTTGTTCTTCTCCTTGAGTTTCTCAGTGTCTTTGTTTGGCATCACATCTTGCTCCTTATCCTCATCTGCCTTTGTTTGCTTTTCATCCTCCTTTGGTTCTTTGGTGTTCTCCGCTTGCTTCCTTGTAGTGTCACTGTTACTTATCAATGTTCTCCCACTCCTCAATTGTATTGCCTTGCATTCCTCCTTGGGATTCGGGATTGTGTCACTGGGCAGTGAGTTTGAAGGTCTCTCAACAGATACTTGCTTGGAGAGTTGCCCCATCTGTCTCTCTAGGCTCTTTATAGAGGCTTCCTGATTCTTGGCTACCATTTCTTGGTGTTTCAACATTTTGTCTATCATGGCTTCCAAGTGAGTGATTCTTTGGGCTTCAGGTGATATTTGAGGTGGGTTATGAGATGTGGGTGGTGGATGGCAGGCATTTTGGTTGGTGGGTTGGTTATTAGATTGGTATTGGTTAATGTTGGAGTAGTTGTTTTGAGGTTTTCTGTATGGGTTTTGGTTAGTCTGCTGCTGGTTGTGATTTTGGTTGTTTCTTGGGTTGTGTTGGTTTGAGTTCCTCTGCCATGGTTGTTGGTTTTGGATATGGTTATCTCCCCATCTGAGGTTTGGGTGGTTTTTCCAGGATGGATTGTATGTATCAACATACACTTCATTTGGTCCTTGGTTGTGCATATACTGTACTTGCTCTTGTTGTTGTTCTTCTTGAGTTTCTTCACTCTGTCCCCATGTGGTTGATGGTTGGCTAGTGTTGACTGCTGCAACTTGGAGACTATCAATCCTCTTGGCCATTTGCTCAAATTGTTGTTGAATTTGCTGCTGCATCATCTTGTTTTGAGCTAGGATTGAATCCACTCCTTCTAGCTCCATAACTCCTCTCCTTTGTGATGGTTGGCGGCTTCTTTGATGAGCAAAGAAATATTGGTTGTTGGCCACCATATCCACAAGATTCTGAGCTTCCTCAGCAGTTTTCATCAGTTGTAGTGAACCTCCAGCAGAATGATCTAATGCTTCCTGAGATTTCAATGTAAGGCCTTCATAGAAATTTTGCAGTACATCCCATTCATTGAACATCTCTGGGGGGCATTTTCTGATTAAGGCTTTGTACCTCTCCCATGCTTCATACAAGGATTCAGCATCTAATTGAGTGAATGTCTGCACCTCGGTTTTCAGCCTGATGACTCTCTGGGGTGGATAGAATTTGGCTAGAAATTTAGTCACCAAGTCATCCCAACTAGTGATACTTCCTTGGGGAAAAGTTTCAAGCCATTGTGCAGCCTTATCCCTTAATGAGAACGGGAACAGCAGAAGCTTGTAAGTTTCAGGATTCACGCCATTGGATTTGACAGTGTCACAGATCCTTAAGAAGGTAGATAGATGTTGATTTGGATCCTCCAATGGTCCTCCCCCAAATGAGCAATTGTTCTGGACCAATGTGATGAGTTGTGGCTTCAGTTCAAAGTTATTTGCATTGACATTAGGGGTGAGAATGCTGCTTCCACAATGTCTAGCATTTGCAAAAGTATAGGAAGCCAATACTCTCCTCTGTTGTGGTGGATTATTAACTCCTCCTCCTGGATTAGATGTATCTCCTTCCATCTCGTGGAATTCTTCGTCTGATTCTTCTTCTCCAACAATACTTTTCCCTCTTTCGGCTCTTCTTAACCTCCTGAGAGTTCTTTCGTCTTGTTCATGAAAATTGGGTATGGCTCTTCTTGTACCTGACATACAAGCAGAACATAAGAGCGCACAAACCAGTGATACTTCAATCTACTGCTAGAATGAAGTTTTAGTTAGCTTAAGCAAAAATTCAAACAGTTAGTGGGTTAATCAAAGGTTAAAGAAAGATAAAGAAAAAGTGCTTGATCTAGATCACCACCTCACTTAATCATTGTCAATCTAATCAATCCCCGGCAACGGCGCCAAAAACTTGATGAGATATTTTGATGAGAAACGAATCTCTCACAAAACATCACAAAACTAACCGGCAAGTGTACCGGGTCGTATCAAGTAATAAAAACTCACGGGAGTGAGGTCGATCCCACAGGGATTGAAGGATTGAGCAATTTTAGTTTAGTGGTTGATTTAGTCAAGCGAATCAAGTGTTGGTTGGGTGATTTGTGATTTGCAGAATGTAAATTGCATGAAATTAAAGAGAGCGGGAAAGTAAATTGCTGAAAATTAAAGAACAAGAAATTAAATGGCAGAAACTTAAAGTGCAAGAAATGTAAATTGCAGAAACTTAAAGTGCAAGAAATGTAAATTGCTTGGAATGTAAAGGGAATTGGGATGTGGATTTGCAGAATTTAAACAAGGAAAAACTAAATTGCATCAAACAGAAGAAGGATAAGGGAATTGGGATTGAACCGGAAATAAAGCAGAAAAGTAAATGAACATAAGAAGCAGTAAACAGGGAATTGAAATGAGAAATTCAGATCTCAGGACTCAGAGACTAGAAAACCAAGTCTAGATCTCAATGCCTTCCTAGATCCAACAAGAACAATAGCAAGGAAATTGTAAATTGCAAAGAAAAGAGATGAAGATCAAGCAACAGAAACAGAAATGCTAATTCAATTGACAGTAAAGGAAACAGAGAGATCCAAGATTGAGATTGAAACAGAATTTCTTCAATTCTCCAATCCAAGATCCAAGACAAAGGTAAAATGAAATTGCAAGTAAAAGGAAACAAAGAAATTCAAGTTCACTCCGTAACAAAAGCTTCCCGAAAACTCTTCTAAAAATTCTAAAAAGAAAGCTCCTAAAGGAAAACTCTCCAGGAAAAGCTCTCTTAATAACTTGAATTCTATCCTATTTATACACTTTCCAAAAATGATCTTCAAGCCTTGAGTTGGGCCTTTGTTCTTGGTGGAATTGGGTTGAAAGAGGCCTTGGTTGATTGCTCTTGAAGATTGAAGAAGAACCGAAGTGAACCAATTGAACCGGTTTTTGAAGTTGGCCAAAGATGATCTCAATGTTAGGGTCAAAGTTAGGGGTCTAACTTTGCCCCTAACTTTTCATAGCAGCAAGCTTGATTTCCTGGTTTGGACGTTGGTGCCAACGTTAGGGGTCTAACTTTGACCCTAACGTTGGCAATGCTTATTGCTAATGGCGCCAACGTTAGCCTCCAAGTTAGGGGGCTAACGTTGGCGCAAACGTTGGCCTTCCCTCTTTGTATTTTAAGTGCCAACGTTAGCCTCCAAGTTAGGGGGCTAACGTTGGCGCAAACGTTGGCCTTCCTCCTTTGTGATTCAAGTGCCAACGTTAGCCTCCAAGTTAGGGGGCTAACGTTGGCGCAAACGTTGGTGCCCAGGGGAGAAACTCTCAAGTTCCAACGTTAGCCTCCAAGTTAGGGGGCTAACGTTGGAGCTAACGTTGGCCACTTCCAGGGAGTGATTTACATGCCCAACGTTAGCCTCCAAGTTAAGGGGCTAACGTTGGGGCTAACTTCATGCAACCCGGTTCAATTTTCACTTATTCCATTGTCCTTTCTTCACTCCTAGCCATTCCTCTTTGCTTCAACCTTTCTCCAAGCCTTCTTCACCTATCATTGATCAACCAAACTAATCAAAGCTTTGCTCAAAATCATGAGGTATTCAATATTCCACAATATGCAACAAATATAGCTCAAAACCTCATGAAATGGCATGAATTCACCTATGGTTGGTTCAATCAAGGGAAACATGAAAATCTTCTCAATTAGCTTGCTTGTAGCTCAAGAAAGTGCATAATTCTAATGAAAACTAAAGAAAAAGATTAGCTAAAATGGGCTAGGATGACTTGTCATCATCGCGCACCAGACCTGCGCGCACGCGGCATGTACGCGTCCGCGCGCATTGGGGGAAAGGGAGATTCATGCGTGAGCGTGCAGTGCGCGCTAACGTGGGGTGGCATATTAGGCAGGGGCGCGTGCGCGTACGGTGCGCGCACGCGTACATGAGATTGCGCCTGAGGCTTAGAATGGGCTTGAGGCACGCCCGACTCTTGGGTTCGTGGCCTAGATTGGTGGCAACACGCAAGGACGCGCGCGCGGTAAATGCGCGTTCGCGTATATTGACGAATTGTGAAATGGCGCGCTGGCGCAATGCATGCGCTCGCGCAGATCGGGTTGGGCCTGGGGCCTAAAGCTAGCCCAGAAATGGCTTAACTCTCTGGGGTTTGGCTCAATCATTTGCAGCAGCAAATCGGCGCGGACGCGGCAGGTGCGCGTCCGCGCGAACTTCCATGTTCTAATAGTCGGCGCGCCCGCACGTAGTGCGCGTCCGCGTGGGTCAGGTTGGGCTCAAGGCACAATGTTTGCCCAAGAGAGGCCCAACTCTCGGGAGTGTGGCTCGTGGTGCATGCGCACCGGGACGCGTACGCGTACGTTGTGCGCGCGCGTCCACGCCTTTTTTTTTTCAGAAAAAAAAAATTGCTGGGGGCTCCCCTTAGTGTTCACAACTCTTATTTACTCAACCATCATACAATTCACAAAAATGCAATTTTTGATATTATTCATCTACTACTAAACACAACATGCATGTGACTAAGCTAACAATTAAGTTGTACAAACAAATTTGTATGAAACATCTACCTACAATGGTAACTCAAATCACTTATTAAGTAAATTTAAAAGAGTGGAAAGAGTTTACCATGGTGGGGTGTCTCCCACCTAGCACTTTTAGTTTAAGTCCTTAAGTTGGACATTTTGAGAAGCTTATTGTCATGGTGGCTTATGTTTGTACTCGTCCTTGAATCTCCAAGGATCTTTGCTTCTCAATTGGTTGACAGAATTTCCAACCATTTTCGTCAAGCTTGGGCAAAGTTCTACCCAAGATATGAGTCCCCCTAGTTGCTCTTCACCTAGCGAGCCGGGGTCCCATATCTTATCTTCGCACCCGTCTTGAGGTTGATCATCATTATTAGTCCAACCGGGTGGTGAGTAAGGTGAATTCTCTATATAGTGGCCAACAATCCTCCTAGACCTGTCTATTTGAGCACTACTCCAACCTTTATATCTCATGTTTGATGCATCAACCATAATGAGCCTTGATTTGCAACGCCAACCACGAAACATCTTTCGCTTACGCTTTATCCCACAAAGGATCCTAAGTTGACCATCCGTTTCAAGCAAGCCATACTCAAGTGGGACAATAAAGCTAATAGAGATGAATTTTACCCACTCAAGTGAAGGAGTAGATGGCCACCTAGGCAAAGATGCTTCCAAAGATCTTGACAAAGCATAACCAACCCCCGTTCTTCTATTTCTAGGGACTTCCACCTCTTCACAAGATTTCTCTAATTCAATCCTTTGTTCATTAATAATCAAACTATCTAAGCCTTTTCCCTTAATCAAACTATAATTGGGAGGGTGAAAGGAGTTTACCTCCACAACCTTTTCAAATGCACCGGGGGAAGGTTTTTCAAGTTCAAAGGATTCTCCACTACTAGGACTTGATGCTGGCTCTTTATTGCCATGGGAACTCCGTTCTTGCTCTATCTCATCCAAGTCTTCATATGGAATATGCCTTGGAAGGTGTGCACTTTCCTCCCTAGCATCAATTTCAATCATCTTGGAGGGGTTTTCTTCAACTCTATGTTCCCATGGAAGCTCCGCATCTCCTAAGTCTTCTACCACTTCTTCCTTGTCTTCAACAATTAAAGCTTCCTCCAATTGTTCCAATACAAAGCAACTTTCCTTATTTCCCACCAGAGTTTCCAATCTCTCCTTCATGCTATGTTCTTCATTTGATTCTCCACATGTAGCCATGGGAGTTCCTTGAGTGTTCAAGCATTGGGAGGCTAATTGATTTGTTACCGCATCCAAGGCGGCCATGAAATGTTGCACATCCCTTTTCATCTCTTCTTGCCCTTGAACAAGAACACCAAGGGTTTCATCCCTTAGAGATTGGGGTGGGTGGAAGGGTTCATTAAATGGGGAGGAGGGTTCATAGTAGGAAGGTGGTTCTTCTTGGTAGAGTTGTGGTGGTTCTATGTTTGGTTCATATTGCTCATATGGTTGTTGGTAGGATGGATATGGATTAGGGTCATATGAAGATGGTTGGTAAGAAGGGGCTTGTGAGTATGGTTGGGAGTTATGTTGAGGGTATGAATCATAGGCATATGGTGGTGGTTCTTGAAAATCACAAGGTGAGTCACCATAGCCATTGGATTGGTATGCATCATAGAATGGCTCTTCTTCATAGTGCATTGGTGGAGGTTGTTGCCATGAGGATTGATCATATGCATATGGCTCCTCCCATCTTTGGTTGTCCCATCCTTGATACACATCTCCATTATAGTCCTCATCACCTACAACATGTTGATAACCAAACTCATAGCCAAGGTGAGAATTCATGATAGCAAGAGGAGAATGAAAACAAAATCAAATAAGAAACAAGAAAATTAAATCCTAAAACTAGCAAGAGCTAACAAAAGCAAACATATTCACAATATTCACATATATACAATAACCAATAACATAACACCATTGCAAGTCCCCGGCAACGGCGCCATTTTGACGAATGGATTTTTGATGGTATAGAATTTCACAAATGAATTCTCGTTGCAAGTATAGTTTCTAAACCAATCACTAATCCTTTCATACAAAAAGTTGTTTGTCACTAGTACAAACCCCTAAAATTTATAAACCGAAGTATTCAAACCTCGGGTCGTTCTCCCTAGGAATTGTAATGAAGTGTCTTGTTATTGGTTATGAGTTATTTTGGGGTTTTAGATAAGAAGCATGAAAAGTAAATGGCAATGAAAATAAACTAACAACTATAAAAGGTTCTTGGCAAGATGTGAGAACTAGAAGTCCTATCCTAGTTATCCTTCTCAATTGTGATGAGAATTGTTCATTGCTACCACTTAGTTAACCCTTACTAATTAAAGGAAAGTCAAGTGGATGAATTGACTTGAGCCACAAGTCCTAGCCAACTTCCAAGGAAAGACTAGCTTTAGTGCACTCCAAACCAATTAGCAATCTCTCCAATTATCAATCAACAAAGGAATTAGATAACTCAAGTGTCACTAATTACTCTACCTAGGCCAAGAGGAACAAAATCTACACTAAAACTAAAAGAGGCATTTCAACAAACACATAGAGTGCGATAGAAGTAAACATTATTAATTGCAAGAATTAAAAGGAATCTACAACTACAAAAACAAGAGATCAACAATAGAAAAGCAAAGAAGAAACATTTATTATGAATTACCTCTTATTGAATTGGAAGAATGTAGAAGGAACAATACTAGATCTACAACAAAGTATAAGAACAACATAAAGGAAATTACAATAAAAGAATGGAAGAAGAATCAATGTAACTACATGGAATTGAGATGTAGAAGTAGAAGAACATGAATCTTAATCTAGATCTAAGAACTAAACCTAATCCTAATCCTAATTCTAGAGAGAAGTGAGAGCTTCTCTCTCTAAAACTCTAAACTAAAAGTGATTAGTGGTTGGGAGTGATTATTAGTCAAAAGTGATGATTATGATTATCATGCCTTCCCCTTAATCCTTCATCCTTTTATTCCTTTCCCTTAGCAATTTGGCGCCAAAAATGGGTTCAGAAACCCTCTCAAATCGCCAGGCACGTGTTGCATTAGTGAGGTCATGTGCCCTCATCGACGCGTGCGCGCACGGTACGCGTGCGCGTCCCTGGCTAATTCTGCGATGTGCGCACGAGCGCCTTGTACGCGTGCGCGTGCATGGCTGACTTTGCTTCTTTGACTTTTTATGCTTCTCTCCACTTGTATGCTTCCTTCCTTGCTTCCTTTGATCCATGCCTAGCCTATTTCAATCCCAGAATTACTAGCAAACACATCAAGGCATCTTATGGAATCAAAGAAGAACTAGAATTCATCAAAATAAGGCTTAAAAAGCATGTTTTTACACTTAAGCACAAATATGGGAGAGATAACAAAATCATGCTAATTCCTAGGCTAAATGTGACAAAGGTTATCAAAATACTCTAAATTCAATGCGAAACAAACCGTCAAATTGGGGTTTGTCAATTATAGTGAAATTCCATCATGTTTGTGATGGAGACTGGATGTAGGCTGGACTGCACTTAGCAGCTGAACCAGGATATATCTTGGTGTAATCTTTCTTCTCTCCAACTCCATTTCTGATCTCTACTGCACAGGAGCAAAAAACTAAAATTATCTCGTGCCAAGTGACGAGACAAAACAAAAAGTATCGTGGCAAGTGACGAGCAAAAACAAAAAGTCTCGTGTCCAGAGACGAGCTAAAACAGAAAAGCCTCCTCTGCATTCAGCAAGTGTCAGCAACATAAGAAAATGGGGCTAAGATTCAACCCCCCCCCCCTTCTCTTAGCCACTGAAACCATCATCACCGAAATGGGTTACGACCTGGATTTGAAAAACAACAACAGAATATGGTATGAGAACCGGAGGTTCTCAGTATGGTAACAACGCCCAGTAATATAAGATATAAGACTTTGGGACGCCAGAGAAAATCCTAGATCTTCACATCAAGCATAGATTCAAACTTATAAAACAAATAAATAAATCTTTAAACAGGTCATCTAACTTAGGGGATTTCTAACTATCAGTTCACCGCTGTCCGACAGCCTTCACCAACCTAACCTCCATGCGATCCCATCGCCACCGCCTACCGAACCTCCTCAATCCTAGTAGAAAGTACAAATAGTTGCATACAAGTAATACACAATAAATAATCAAGTATAGCAAGTAAATCAAGAAGCAATTAAGCATGTTATATAATTAGACATAGTCTGCAAATAAACAAAGCAAACAACCACATAAAAAATACAAATGATGAATGTCTGTCCTATTGGCTGTGATATCACATTGTTGGTTCAACTACCAACCCGACACATCCCCATGGAAATGTTGCATTTCAGTCACGAATAAAATGGGAACCCTCAGAGATATCATGCCCGACACATGGTCCAGGGATATAGTGTCCGACACACTCTTGTGATTCCAAAAAGATGCAAGTGGGATTCTCAGTCACAGACTTCACATCTCAACGTAAGCAGGATTAACCATCGCGCTTATGCTGCCGTCGCGACCTTGACAGGCGAAATTAACCTACCGTCCTTGTCAGGCGCATAACATCTCAACAATATCAGCGTACAGCAGTGTATATCAATGGTTCTTAGTGATCATCCTCAGTATTCAATAATGTTTTCATTCATCTCCAAGTCTCGACCCGTCATAACCATCATCAATTTCTTGACTTCACAAACATGTCATCAACTCTTAAGTTTTCATAGTCATCAACAATATAATACCCAGCCGGTCCACTCACAACTTCAAAAATCTAATTCTTCGTCTTCTCAACTTGTTATCAGAAAATATCTAGTGAAACTCACTTTTTGTATTTTCTTATATTTCAAGCCTAAAAACAAGCTAAGAAATATTAAATAAGCGTTATGAAAGTTTACAAGTTTGCTGAGAAGGTAAAACGGTTAAAAACAGAATTTTCTATTGAAAAATAGGGCTTATGCATATGCTTAGAGTTGTGCGTACGCATAGAGGTGTGCATACGCACTAGGGATGTACATGGGCGGGGCCACACTGGGTTTGGCTTTACCCAGACCCGGTCCAAAATGTAAATCGGGCCTAATTTTTAGACCCTAACCCGATGAAACATACGCACCTTTGGGCCGGGTGAAAATCGAGTAAAAACCAGGTCTTTAGCATGTAAAAATCACCTAATCTCTAACCATTATTTCACAATTCACATAGTAAAATTCACTTAAAAAAATATAACAAGAACCAACCCTTCTCTAAAATTAAAGCATAATCATAATCAATACTAATATTGTCTAATAATACCAAATATTTAAATCAATACAAATAACACAATATTATGCATTAGTATAAAGTCTTATGCATTTTAAATATAAAACATTAACTTATAATCTTATAATGACTAATAACACAAAATATTAAGGTTCATAATATTTAAATTCCACATAAGAATAGCCATCATACATCACTAATAACACAAAATATTAATTGTGTATGATGACCGAGCCACCGGGACGAGTTCGAGTGACCCGAGCTATGGCCTGGACCCGACCCGAAATAATGACTGGATCTATTTTTGAGACCCTTATCCGGCCCCAGATCCGATGAAATCACACTAAATCAGCCCCTAAAGTGTTTGGGGCCGGGCCGGGTCTTCGGGTCGGGTCGGGCCATGTACACCCCTAGTACGCACACAAAGTAAAAATTTCATCTTGTGCATAAGCATGAAGACGTGCACACACACTCAACGGAATGCACTTCCCAACTTGTGCGTACGCACATCCCTTGTGCGTACACACGAGTCATAACACTCGTTCTGCTCGGTGCGTAGGCACAGGTGTGTGCGTGGGCACACAAACCAGAACTTACAATTTTCTGCAACATCACAGAATTCAACTTTTTGACACCAACTTCCAATGATCATATCTTTTTCTACAAAATTCTTATTTCCACGAAATCTAAACCGTTTTAAAACTCTTTGAATTATCTTTAATTTGATAAGAAAATCCAATCAATTTCAAAAATCGAGATTCAATATATGATCTGCCAAAGTTGGCCAAAAATTCATTTTTACCAAAAATCTTTAAACCTCAATTTTACCAAAACTCTCAATTCAAAACCACTTATTCCACATCCAAACCAGTCCCAATGTACCTAAATTATATTCATATACCTTCTTATTATTTCACAACTTAGCAATATATAGTATCATCCATTCCATACACCAAATTTCACTTATAAAACTCAAATCTCAATAATTACCATCACAAAATATTATTTTACCATTCTCAATATTTATCAACATCAACAAGTCTCATAATTCATTATCAATCCTCATAATCATCATTATCTAATCCTACAATATAAATCAACATCATCATTCACCGAAATCATCACAATCATCAAAATCATCATACATCACAATTATCAACAACCAATTCAATCCCATCCTAAGGTCTACTAGTCTAAGTGTCCAAAAATATTACATATTACATAGAGAAAACCGAAACCACACCTTAGTCGATTCTCAATACGTGCAAAACATCAAATTTGAGTCCAAATCAAGTCTCTTATCACCAATAAATCATCAACTCACATCTAACGCTCCAATAAATTCCAACAATCGCAAGAACTCATAAATTTTAAGGTGATTATTTGTTACTATTTTTTAATTTATGTTATTGATTGTTCTTGACATTAAAATTTGTGAAGTTGTTGAAGACTTAAAGCTTGACTCTTTGGCAATGGGTAGCAGAGGCTTGGGTGCCATTCAGAGATACTAACTTTATTATTATTTATAGAAAACCTTCATGCTTAACACTGTTTTGTTTTCAATGAGAACAAGTTACTGATAAACATATTGATTGCAAGGTATTGTTGGGGAGTGTTACAAATTATGTAACTACAAATGCAACTTGTCTGTAATAATTGTCAAAGACTCTATCCCTTCTACTGTTTGATCATGTTGTTGCCCTTTGCTGATAATGTTTTTAGTTTTTATAAATAAATTAGCTTTGTGTTGAACTGCAGTATGTCTTGTTAAAATTAGAATTTTGTTGTTAGAATAATGTGCAATATTTTTAGTTTATTATTATAAAGTGGCTACCATTCACATAAATTTAATTATCATCTAAAATTTTTAATTATCTCCTTATTAAAGTTATTATAATTTTTTTGGTTTTAGGACATTCTCTTATCTTGTTTATTATTTAACTTTTGAATTTATATTTTGATAAGATCACGTAATTTTAGTTGATGACATTTTATATAGTATTTTAAATTTAAAAGATATTTAAATTTTATATTAGACTATAATTATATTTTAAGATATTTATTTATAATTTATTTATTATTTTATTCTAAAACAGTCTTTTGTTGAAGTATAATTGGATTGATTAGATCCGTAAATGAATGAATCAGTAATTAAAACAATTCAATGACTGAACTGATTCTCAAAACTTTCACACTAACACATATATCGATATTTAGGTGTAGTATATATAAATGTAATAAAAAAATTTTATTTTTTATTAAAACACAATTAAATTAAATATAAAAAATACGTATTAAATAAATATCAATATTCAATAAATATTGTGTTCAAAATATGTCTAATATATAAATACATTACTTTATAGCTAATTACTAAATTTTTTTTAGGTATTTTGGAGGATCATGGCCACCTTAGCCCCTTAGTTTTGCGGTTGCTTTTATCGATCTCAAAATCTCAATAATATAATTAGTACTATCGAAATAGACTATTTGAATGCACGTTACCAATATTATTATTTTTTCTTTTTAGTAGCTAAAAGCCTAAAACGGGGCTTAAAAGCCCAACAGAAAATTACATATAAAAAATAAAACGGAGTCTGGAAGCCCCTCTACAATCATCATCTAGTATATATTTGATTTTTCTAGGATAGTTATCTATGAAATAAAAACTTAACTCTCTACCGACACTTCTTTTGACTAACCAATCTGCACACACATTTCCCTCCCTGTAAGTGTGCTTAAAAATCAAAATCCAATCTCTTTCCATCATTAGACCAACACTTCCAATCTTATCTTATTATTTAAAAGCCATGTTGTGCTTAACTCCAATAATATATGCTAACAATAGTCGCGGTTCGGTCCAGTTCTCAATTTTGACCACTCTGAGTCTGACCCATTTTGGACGGATTTACCAAATTTTCAATGGGAACCAGCTCATCTACATTCAGTATAAGGCACGGACCAAGTAATAACAATTATTAAAGTCCTAAATTTATTTTTTTTATTTTTTTTATTTTAATTATTATTTAACTTAATTAAATTTAATTCTTATGCTATCACTTTTTTATATATTTAAATTTTATTCTTAATTAAAAAACTAATAAATTATAACTTAAATAGTCAAATAATGTAATCTTCACATCTTTATTTCTATATATTCGAGTTTTATTTCTAACTAAAAAAAATATTTATTAAAAAAATATTAATAAATATCATAACCTTAGAAAGAAAAATTATTTGCTGTAATAATTTAATGGAAAGTATCTTTATCTTTCTCTTATAACTTTAAGAGAAATATTAAGGGGTAAGTAATTTTTGTGATTTTTTTTTTGGTAATTTAGTAATTTTTGTGATTTGTAGCCATTAAATAGTCATCAATAATGATTTTAATGGTAAAATATTGGAAAAAATTTCATCAAATAGTTCACTTTTCTTTGCTAATTATATACTAACCAGAATTTAACAAAGTTGCTGAAGGAGAGAGTGTATTGTGTATATATAGAGAGAGAGTAATTTCAGCATAAAGATTCAGATATACTAATACTAGTAAACAATTAAACATCAATAATTCACTTCCTTTGTATTCATGGAGAACCAACATTATGTAGCGCTTATAGTTGGAGTCACAGGTATGGTTGGGTTTAACATAGCCCAAGCCTTGAAGAAGCCCGACTGCAAGGGAGGCCCATGGAAGGTTTACGGAGCAGCCCGCCGTCCCCCGCCCGCCACCTGGTTTCCTGCTTCCATCGTGGATGATTTCATCAGCTTCGACGCCGTCGATGCCGCCACCACACAAGCCAGCCTCTCCCCCATAGCCCACGAGGTCACACACCTCTTCTGGGTGGCTCTTCAGTTTCAGGAAGACGAAGAAGCCAACATTGCCACCAACAAAGCCATGCTCCACAACGTTCTTACCACACTCAAATCTTCCCCTTCTTCCCGCCTCACCCACGTAACCCTCCAAACCGGGACAAAACACTACATGGGTCCAATCTTTGACCCGGCCCGGTCAACTCAACTCCTGAGCCATGATCCCCCGTTTCACGAGGACATGCCCCGACTACCGTACCCAAACTTCTACTACGCTCAGGAGGATCTCCTTGCGTCCCACGCGCCTTCTCTGACGTACTCCGTTCACCGATCCTCCATCATAATTGGCGCGTCTTCAAGGAGTGCAATCAACACGCTGGTTATGCTTGGGGCTTATGCCGCGGTTTGCCGCCACCTTACGTTGCCGTTTCGTTACCAAGGAACACGGTACACGTGGGAGCATTTTTGCGACATGACAGACTCCGAGGTTTTAGCGGAGCAGCACGTGTGGGCTGCGGTTACGGATAAGGCCAATAATGAAGCGTTCAATTGCACCAACGGCGACTTGTTTACGTGGAAGAGAATGTGGAAAGTGCTGAGTGAGGTTTTTGATGTTGAGTTTGTTGGGTTTGACGAGAATGATGAAGATAGGGTTGATGTGGTGGAGTTTATGAGAGACAAAGACGAGATTTGGGATGAGATTGTGGAAAAGTATGGACTTGTGAAGACTAAGCTAAAGGAGTTTGCATATTATGAAGCCTTGAAAGTCGTCTTACATTTTGACTTTCAACATGTGTCTAGCATGAATAAGAGTAAGGAATATGGTTTCTTTGGCCACGCCAACACCTTCAAAAGGGTCACATTCTGGGTTCGCAAACTGCGTTTCATGAAGATTATACCCTAGCCACAGTAATATAGATAGAAAACTGCGTTACAGGTGGCACTTAGCAGGTAGCCTTATTAGCCTATTGTTATGTTGAAAATAAAACGCAACAAGCTAGGGGATTCCGTTTATTCCAGTAATTAACTACAACTATCTGATGAACTTTGATCAACTACTATTGAAAGCAGATCCATTTGATGTTAGAAACTTCTTATTTTATTTATTTTTTGAGAATTATCCTCTCATTATAGAATGGTGTCTAGCCCGGCCTTTTTGAAAGTTCATATATTATCAGTTGAATGTTATGGTATCTAAAAAGTTGTGTCTATCTACTAAAAATAGTAAAAAATTAATATTTAATTTAAAAAATATAAAAGTAAATTATTTTTAAAAATTTAAAACTTAGCACAAAAAAATAAATTAGATAAAAATTAGACAATAATTAATAGATACCATAAAATTTCCCATATTATCATTAAAATAGGCCAAATAAAGTTAGCTAATATTAGCTGACCAACTAAAAGTTAATTTTTCAGGCATTCTCTTAATTAGTATATTAATAAATAAGAATGTTAGTTATACACTAAAATCAATTAAAATCAGTTATATATATTTATGTGTAAATATAGAGTTTAATTTATTTTAAATATATATATTTTATATTTTAATATATATTTTATATTTATAATTAATTTTAATATATATTTAGTGTGACTAATTAATAAATATTGATAATTGGACAGTTTAGCTAAATATATATTTTATTTACCTATCTCTTAAGCAAAAATTAAGTGAAACGAAATTCATTAATCTTCTAAGATTAAAAATATTTTTCTTTCAAAATGATATAATAAATAATGCTGACGTGTGATTGTGTGAATATTGGGTTAAAAAATTAAAAAATTATTATAATTTATTATTTTTTATTAACATTTAGTTATTAATTTAATTTTTTTAATTTATTTTTTTTGTTTAATAATCTAACAACATATTTTATTTTATATTTTTAAATCTTAAATATTAGAATTATTCTCCGCGTTCAAATAATTTTAATATACAAGTTCATCCAACCAATTTTAGATCATGCGCTTTTTTTTTTGTTTTCTTCTCCTTTTACGCTGCTACTTCTTCTTCTTCTTGTTTTAAATTCACGCATGTCGTTATCGTCATCGTCCTTATTGTAATTGTTATTGCTGAATTTTTGCCATATTGATGATGTTGTCTGATCCAAAATTGATTTTAGATATGTTTCTGTTCACGATTCAGCCTTGTTTGTGTGCTTATTTTCGAATTGAGTTTTTGTGTCGCAATCATTATGACATTATGTAATTTCGGTTTATTTCTGAGTTAATTGTGTCGCAATTTTTATGTAATTTCAGTTCATTTCTGAGTTAATTATATTGCAGTAGTCCATTAAGTAATTTCGGTTCATTTCTGAGTTAATTGTGTCGCAGTCATTATATAATTTCGGTTCATTTTTGAGTGAATTAAGGTACATTTAGACTCATTGTCCTGCACAATTTAAAACTCTTTCTCCTCATCTTCTACTGCTTCTTCTTGATCTTTTTCTTCTTCATTTTCACCCTCTTATTTTATTTTCTCAAAATTCTTTTTGATTTACTCTCTTGAGAGGGATAAAATCAAGAAAAAGAGAAGAAAATATCAAACAAAAAAGAAGAAGAAACATATTAATGACATTGTTTGATCCAAAATTGATTTTGAATGTATTTTTATTCATGATTTAGTCTTGTTTGTGTGCTTATTTTCGAACTAAGTTTGTGTCTCAATCATTATGGTAAATTTTGGTTTATTTTTTAGTTAATTGTGTCGTAATTGTTATGTAATTTCGGTTCATTTCTGAGTTAATTGTGTCGCAATCCATTATATAATTTCGGTTCATTTCTAAGTTAATTGTGTCGCAATTGTTATATAATTTCGGTTCATTTCTAAGTGAATTAAGGTGCATTTGGACTCGTTATCCTGCACAATTCTTAAGAGGAATAAAACAAAAAAGAAGAAGAAAATATCAAACAAAAAAGAAGAAGAAACATATTAATGACGTTGTTTGATCCAAAATTGGTTTTGGATGTATTTTTGTTCATGATTTAGTCTTGTTTGTACACTTGTTTTCAAACTGAGTTTATGTATCGCAATCATTATGGTAAATTTCGGTTCATTTCTGAGTTAATTGTATCGCAATTGCTATGTAATTTCGATTCATTTCTGAGTTAATTATGTCGCAATTATTATATAACTTCGGTTCATTTCTGAGTGAATAATTAAGGTGCATTTAGACTCGTTTTCCTGCACAATTCAAAACTATTTCTCCTCTTCCTCCTTCACTTTCTATTATAATAACAGCAATAACAACATTAACAAAAGAATGACGATGAGAAAAAAATATGCGAATAAGAAGAAGAACGAGAAAGAAAAAGAGCAGGAGGAGAATGAGAAGGAGAATGAAAAGGAACAGAAGGAGGAGAAGAAACGCGAAAAAGAAGAGAGACAACTAACGTAAATGGTGTGCGCGTGTAATCACGCTCTTTGTAATGAGAGTAGTTTTTGTTAGTGTTGGGCCTATTTGGTTGAATTTGGATGACAATATTATTTAGATGTGTAGCAAATATATAAATATTAGAGGAATGCTAGGGGGCCAGTAATTTTGGTATTTTGTAACCATCAATTGGCCATCAATAGTGTTTTTAATAGTGTGAGATTATATTTAATGGTGAGAAATTACTCACTTTTGTTTTGATGGTTAAGTGCTTGCCAGAAAATACAAAAGTTGTTGGCCCCTAGACTTTTCCTAAATATTAATGGTTAAATAATGACCAAAAATAATAAATTCTAATAATTTTCTATTATTTTTATAAAAAAAATATTATCTGAAACCATATTTTTAGGTAGTACCATAATGAGATTAGATTTTTTTATTTTTTTTATTTGAGAGAAATAAACCGTGAGATTCTATTATATATTTTATAAATAGACTAAAAAATTTATTAAAAAATTTAAAAATATATTTTATATTCTCAATTAAAAAAATTTAAAATATATATCTTCATATCACCCTAAATTAAGTCCGGTTAATAATTAAATTTAGATTCCTATGAAAATAATTAAATAAGTAATCCTCTACTTTTACTTTTGTACAACAGACAAAGCCTATAGTTGATAAGTTTATATATCATGGTGGTTTAGGTTAAGAGGTTTTTTTAAGTGTCTCACATATACTAATAATGCGATTAGAAAAGAAAGACAGAAGGTTACTTGAACAAGTATTTTTATACTAAATTTCATTTTTTTAATCTTTAATCTGAAGACTTAATTAAACATCGTTATAAATCTGAAACCACTGTAAATTTATATCCATTTAAAAACCTCACTCATTTGTCATTTGCTATAAATCTTTTCTTTAACAAAATTAATTTTAATATATTTATAGTATAAAAAAGTTTATATTATTATTTGATTATATATTTTTAATAATAAATTTAAAATTTAATTACATTTTTAATTTATAATATGTTACGGATCTGAACCACAGATCCCGGACCAGGGACTGCATCCGACCCCGGCTACCCGGGTCCGACCCACACCTCGCTCAAAAGGCCCAAAAACCGGCCTTCCAAAGAGCTCCTAACCAACTTTCGAATTCACTCGTCCATATTATCTTAACCAGATAAGATAAGATAAGATACTCATCACCACCTATAAATAGGGGACCCAAGCCCCTCTAGGTAATCATCAATTCCACACACCTTATACCTCTCAGATCCATTCTGACTTGAGCGTCGGAGTGTCTTTGCAGGTACCTCCCCCATTGCTCCAGTCAAGCGACCCAGCTTCGGCCTTGACCCGCAGGTTCCCGATCCACCTTTCAAACCCGTACCAGAGACATCACGTACATTGGCGCCGTCTGTGGGGATCTTGCGCCAGCCGAGCCGGACGGGGGACGCCCTGGAGGAAACCCCCTCAAGCCAGGATGACTCCCAACCGCTTCACCCAACCCCAGAACACCGGGAGGTCACGAACCAAGCAAGAATAGCAAGTACTGTCCACCACACGAACGACCACGTCGTCACGGACCAACGACATCCTGAGAAAGCTAGGGACAAAGCGACGCAGATCATCCAGGACCTCTGCCTCCGAGTCCAGGAGCTCGAAGGCAAACTGACCAATAGAGAAAAACACAACAACGAACACGGAAGCTAGGCAACTTCCAGATCAAGATCTCGCCGCGGCAGGTCCCCAACCCGACGGCCCGATAGGAGAGACGGTCGCAGCGCCTCACGCGACCACGGTCACGAGAAATCGCCGGAACGGCAGTACAACAAGAAACACAACCGCAGTGCTTCCCGAGATCTAAGTCGTCAACGCGACTCAGACGAAGATCGGAGGTACCGAAATACCAAGCGCACAAGAAACGACCACACAATAATGGGAGCTACACCTTTCACAGAAAGAATCCTGAGAGCGAAACTCCGCAAAGGTTTCGACAAACCTACCGACATGAAGTACGATGGGACCAAGGACCCCCAGGAACATCTAACGGCCTTCGAGGCCAGGATGAACCTAGAAGGAGCGGCCGACGCGGTCCGATGCAGAGCCTTCCCGGTAACCCTTGCAGGACCGGCAATCAAATGGTTCAACGCCCTCCCAAACGGATCCATAGCCACTTTCCACGATATAACACGAAAGTTCATGGCCCAATTCACAACTAGAATCACCAAAGCCAAGCACCCCATCAGCTTGCTAGGGGTCACGCAAAAACAAGAATAATCCACAAGGAAATACCTCGACCGCTTCAACGACGAATGCCTAACGATCGACGGACTCACGGATTCCATCGCAAGCCTTTGCTTAACCAACGGACTCATAAACGAAGATTTTCGCAAACACCTCACCACCAAACCAGTATGGACCATGCACGAGATCCAGAATGTCGCGAAAGATTACATCAATGACGAAGAAGTCAGCCAGGTTGTCGCCGCCAACAAACGGCAACACGGCAACACCCAACACGGCAACTCGGCTTCTCGCCAAAATGCACCACCCAAAGAGAATCAAAGGGACCACCCCAAACTGACAAATACAAACCGACCACCGAGAATCGGCAAATTCTCTAATTACACGCCCCTGACAGCACCAATTACCGAAATATACCACCAAATAGCAGATCGAGGCATCATTCCGAAAGCCCGACAACTCAAAGAAAGGACGGGAGGCAACAAAACCCTCTACTGCGACTACCACCGAGGTTACGGTCACAGAACACAAGATTGTTTCGACCTTAAAGACACCCTCGAACAAGCCATACGAGACGGCAAACTCCCAGAATTTGCCAAAATCATCAGAGAACCAAGACGTGCAGAAAGAGACAGGTCGCCGGAAAAAGACGGGCGTAACCCGAGAACCCATAAGCAACCCCCCAGGGAAAGCTCAGAAGACGACCCGACCATCATAGTAAACGTCATCACGGGCAAGGACATATCAAGCAAGTCGAAACTAATGATGAAAAAAGATCTCAAAGTAATGGCTGTCAGAAACCAGACTCCAACCATTGCAGCCGACAACACGATAACCTTCTTACCAGAGGATTGCCAGCACGGCACCTCGGCCGAAGATGCCCCCTTCGTCATCTCGGCCAGAATCGGAACAGGACTAGTACGAAGGATACTGGTGGACACCGGGGCGGACTCGAACATCCTCTTCCGAGGAGCCTTCGACAAGCTCGGGCTCCACAACGACAACCTCCAAACACACCGCAACGGCGTCACGGGACTCGGAGACAACTTTCTCAAACCAGACGGCTCAATCACCCTTCCCATCACCATAGGAACAAGCAACCAAAAGAAGACAGTCCTATCTGAATTTGTAGTCCTAAAAGACTCCACAGCCTATAACGTGATTCTCGGAAGAAAAACAATCAACGACTTCTCCGCAGTCATCTTTACCAAATACCTCCTCATGAAGTTTAGAACCGACGACGGCTCCGTCGGTACCATCCACGGGGACCGAGAAGTCGCAGCCGAATGCGACAACACCAGCCTAGCTCTAAGGAAGAAATCCCGAGATGCGGCCGAGGTATTCCTGGCCGACCTGGATGCCCGCCAAGACGACCAACCCAGGCCAGAACCAGAAGGAGACATGGAAAAGCTACAGATAGGGCCAACCAAGGAGGAATACACCTTCATTAATAGGAACCTCCCATACGATCTTAAAGAAGAACTCTCCCAACTCCTGAAGAAAAATAGAGACTTGTTCGCATTTACACCAGCCGACATGCCGGGAATAAACCCCGACCTTATGTCCCACCGGCTAGCCGTGGACCCCAAAGCTAAACCAGTGGCACAAAGGAGACGAAAAATGTCATCAGACCGAGCCGCCGAGGTCAAAAAGCAAGTTAAAGCCCTAATCGAAGCCAACTTCATCAGGGAACTCCCCTACACGACATGGCTAGTCAACGTCGTACTAGTAAAAAAATCTAACGGGAAATGGCGAATGTGCGTCGACTACACGGACCTCAACAAAACCTGCCCGAAGGACGCCTTCCCCTTACCAAACATCGACGGATTGGTAGACGCCGCATCCGGCCACCGATACCTCAGCTTCATGGACGCATATTCCGGCTACAACCAGATCCCGATGCACCAACCAGACGAAGAAAAAACAGCGTTCATCACCCCAGACGGGACATACTGCTACACAGTGATGCCCTTCGGCCTGAAAAACGCTAGAGCCACCTATCAAAGACTTGTCAACAAGATATTTCAAAACCTATCCGGAAGCAAACTAGAAGTCTACATAGACGACATGCTCGTCAAGACCGAATCCGGCGAGCAACTCACCAACGACCTTAAGGTCATAATGAACACTCTACGAAAGCACCAAATGTGACTCAACCCGGCAAAATGTGCCTTCGGGATGGAGGCATGGAAGTTCCTCGGCTTTATGATCACGCAACGCGGAGTCGAAGCAAACCCAGAGAAATGTCGCGCCATCCTCGAAATGACGAGCCCAAAAAACCTTAAAGACATCCAAAAGCTCACCGGCCGATTGACGGTGTTATCACGCTTTCTCGGGGCATCGGCTCAAAAAGCGATCCCTTTCTTCAAACTAATGAAAAAAGGGGCCCCTTTCAAGTGGGAGACGGAATGCGAAGAAGCGTTCCAACATTTCAAGAGAGTCTTAGCGGAACCACCAATCCTCGCCAAACCCCAGACAGAGGAAACACTCTACCTGTACCTCTCCATAACGGAGGAGGCACTCGCAGCAGCGCTCATCCGTGAAAACGAGAAAAAAAGAATAAAAACCCGTATACTTCATAAGCAGAGTCTTACAGGATGCGGAAGCTCGCTACTCACGCTTAGAAAAACTAGCTTTCGCACTCCTCATAGCCTCCCGGCGCCTACGACAATACTTCCAAGCTCATTCCGTGACGGTCCGAACCGACCAAGCGGTCAAACAGGTACTACAAAAACACGACCTAGCGGGCAGAATGCTAGCATGGTCCATCGAACTATCCCAGTTCGATATCAAGTTCGAACCCTGATACGCGATCAAAGCACAAGCCATGACCGACTTTATCGCCGAAATAACACCAGGAGACTCCACCCCCGAATCATGGAAGCTATACGTTGACGGCTCCTCGAACATCACTTCCGGAGGCGCCGGAGTCATTCTCGAAAGCCAAAATGGAGTCGTGATCGAACAGTCAGTACGATACAAATTCCCAGTCTCAAACAACCAGGCAGAATACGAGGCCCTCTTGGAGGCCTAGCCCTAGCCCGGGAAGTCGGAGCAAAGGTCCTAGAAGTAAATACCGATTCGCAGGTAGTCAGCTCCCAAATTAACGGAGACTACCAGACACGAGATCCCCTACTCCAACAATACCTCACCAAGGTAAACAAACTAAAAGAAGGATTCGAGCACGTTACCATACAGCACGTTCCTAGGGAACGAAACGCCAGGGCAGACCTACTTTCCAAACTAGCCAGTACCAAACCAGGACACGGCAACAAATCGCTAATCCAGAAAGTCGTTAAATCACCCTCCGTGTCAACGATGACCAACGCTCCTCTGACACTCTCGAACCAGGGATCTTGGACCTACCTTATCCTACAGTACCTCCTTGACGGAACACTGCCGCCGGATCCCAAAGAGGAAAAATGAATAAAAAGGGAAGCCGCCAACTATACAGTTGTCACAGGACAGCTATACAAACGTGGACTCTCGCAACCCCTGCTCAAATGTGTCGAACCTGAGAACACAGAGTACATACTTCACGAAATCCACGAAGGCTGCTGCGGCCACCACGTCGGAGGCAAAACATTAGCCCAAAAAGTCATCAGGGCAGGCTGCTTCTGGCCCACGGTTATCCGGGATTCCATACAAATAGTTAAAATCTGCGACAAATGCCAAAGGCACGCCAATATCCACTAAGCCGCCCCACACCAGCTCAGCATCATATCGGCAGAACGGCCGTTCGGCACCTGGGGGATCGACCTCGTCGGACCCTTCCCTACAGCACCCGGTCAACTCAGGTACCTCATCGTCGCCATAGACTACTATACCAAATGGATCGAAGCCGAACCCCTGGCCTCCATAACGGCAACCCAATGCCGAAAATTTCTCTGGCGACAGATCATCACCCGATTCGGGATCCCCGAGATCATTATCTCGGACAACGGAACCCAATTTGTTGACAAAAAGTTCAGAGAATTTTTGGAAGGGCTACATGTATCTCACCGTTTCAGCTCGGTAGAACACCCCCAAACAAATGGACAGGTGGAATCCGCAAACAAAATAATCGTCAAAGGACTCAAAAAGCGGCTCGACGAAGCCAAAGGACTATGGGCCGACGAACTCGGATCGGTCCTATGGTCATACCGAACCACACCTCAAACGACCACGGGAGAAACACCTTTCCGATTAACATACGGAGTGGAGGCGGTCATCCCGGTAGAAATCGGAGACCCAAGCCCCAGAAAAACGGTCGGCGGTTACGACGAGGAAGCAGAACGAGATCTCATCGACGAAGAAAGAAGCATAGCTCATATCAAAAGAGCTAGCCCTAAAACAGAGAATCAGCTTAAGATACAACCATGGCGTCGTCCGACGAGAATTCGCAACCGACGACCTCGTCCTACGACGAAACGATATCGGTCTCCCGACCCCAGGAGAAGGGAAACTCACTCCCAAATGAGAAGGACCATACAGAATAAAGGCGGTAATCGGAAAGGGAGCATATAAACTCGAACGACTTAACGGCGATGAAGTCCCAAGGACCTGGAACGCCTCCAATTTACGGCGATACTACACTTAGGCCGACCTAACTAGGTCACCCCCTTGTCCTTTATTTATTTATATACCTTCCCATTTTACGACTCTTGAATTTTAATTTTCGCTTAAGTATCAAACCCGGGTACTCTTTCCCCCCAAAAAGTGGAGGGTTTTAACGAGGCCCAACCATTAATAAAAATTCCATTAAAAGCTATTTCTACCTTTCTAAAGTGTCCCAAATACGGAACAAAGTCACGGCCACAACCGGGGGACTGATCACCCCCCAGGCCCAACACACGGATATCCAAGAAAAACCCGACCAAACGGCGGGCCAAGGGAACGAATAAAACACACGGAACAGCTTAAAACGGAACATACCAAAGGCTCGAACGGCCAAAAATACTTTGAAACGGAACATACAAAAGGCCTGAACGGCCGAAAATACCATTAAGCGGAGTCCAATGTTACGAAGTAAACAATTACACGGCCCCTGGCCATCCAAAATATTCAAAACAGTTCAAAATAAAATCCAAAAAACAAAGATAGAAAACTACTCGAGGTCGACAATCTGGCCGTCGCGAACAGTCTTAAAAGCTCCCATCACGGACACATCCACATCCGGAGCCAACACTAAAGCCTGAGCCCTCATAGTCTCCTCAGTAGCTGCAATCGCATCCTTTGCATCAGCCAGTAACTCCGTCTTCTCCTTCTTTAAGGCAACAACCTCGGCCTTCAAAGTCTCCGACTCACTGAGAAGTACGGCAGCCTGAGAACCCGCATCAGAAGCCCACTGCCGCTCCTCTGCCAATTGAGAAAGAAGCGAAGTCTCGACCTCGGAAAGTCGGAGAATCTCCGCCCCGGCTTCCTCAGAGGACTTCACCGCCCTCTCCCTCGCAACTTTGGCAGCCTCAAGCTTCTCCTTCAGCTTAGCCACCTCAGCCTGAGAGTGGCGGAGCTTCTTATCCAACAAACCGACCTGAGCCATCACGGGCTCAGCTTTCCGAACAACAACGGCAGACCGAAGGAGAGCACGATACACCGACTTGGCCTGGAACGAAACATCACAGCCATCAAAAAACGGCTCCGTACCAGGCATCAAGTATTGATCAATGAACCCCGGGGCATCGAAACGTCGATCCATCACGCTAGGCACAAGACCCTCATCCTTAAAAGTCTCGTTGCTCGGCTCCTCAGACCTCTTTCTCTTCCGAGAAGCCTCAGCAGCTGTCACCACGACGACCTCAGGTGAGTTCGCAGGACCAGGAGAAATCTGAGCATCGGTCCGCACACCCGAAGAAACTACCTCTTGAGAAGCAGCCTGAGACCCCACGGCGGGATTGGAAACAGGAGTAGCCGGAGACGACGACCCCTCCTCCCGGCCCATCGCCGCCTTCAGCCGTGCTAAGGAAGTCAAACCACCAGCCATCTCAACTGAAAGAAAACAAAAAAACAATCCCAAGTTACAAAAACGGAAAAACAAAACATAAATACCAAGAAAAGGACAGACACACACCAACATATGACCGACAAGCAACCGGATCTCCCATCACATCCCGAGGATTAAGAGGGCGATCCCCAAACAATTGCCACAATACAAGAGCGACATCCCATTCCTCCGAAGTCAGGAACTCTTGCGTAACCCGAGTAAAAATCGACGGCCCCGCCTTAAAATTCCAATAGGTAGGAAACCGCCGCTCACCCTCCAATGTCAACCAAAAAGGATGATGCCCTCTTGCGAGACGAACCTTAAAATATTCACTCTTAAAACCATGAAAGGAATCTTCATACAAACCGAAGACCCGACGATGAGGCTGAGCTCTAAAAGACACATACCCCTTCTTATGCTTCCCCTCCTTGGTCGGAAGGGTACACAAGAAGAGGAAAAGAAAAACGTTCACCGAAGCAGGAAGCTCCAAAAAATCGCAAACAAGCTCGAAAGACCGTATTGCCGCCCAGCTATTCGGATGTAGCTGGAACGGCGCCACGGAGCACCGGCTCAATAACTGCTGAACAAATGGAGAAAAGGGGAGCCAAACGCCAAGCCGGGTAAACATCGCCTCGTAGACCCACATCTAATCCGGCACACTCGGGGAGTCCAGATTGGTATAGCAAACCCTCTCGTCAACCCCAGGGAGGAAAAGCTCGTAATGGCGTTCGGCGTCACCACCCCCACAAACAGCTCCTTGATCACGGAGCCGTTGGAGGTCCTCCTCCGTCATCCGCGACGGCGTCCCCCACACGTCACTAGTGACCCAAGAGAAAAGGTCGGGGACACCCCCCGCCGGGGCCACCGGATCCCTCACACCTTCAGTCCTTCGACGAGCCCATACCTAAAATAGCGACGAACACCACCGTCAGCCAAACCCCGCGGCAGAAAACGGTGGATCAAACCAAACAGACACCACTAGACACCACCAATTATACGGTGGCGCTCGCCCCCCTTACAAAACCCACTACCCCAACAAGAACTATCTACCATAATACAATGCCATCATACACAAAAAAAAAAAAACAATTCTAACCTACACTAAGCAGAGACAAAACAAAATAAAGGAAGACAAAGCATAAATCACAAGAGGAAACAAAAAGAAGCAGAAGAGCACCAACCTGATAAATGCAAGGAAATAAATCAGAGGAGAAAATGCCACGGCAGAAGATCAACCAAAGCCACAGAATGCGAAAGGAAAAGAAGAAAAAACTCTTTCGGAGAAGAAAAGAGAAATGAAGAGGGAACTAAAGGAAGAAAGAAACGAAGAGGGAACTAAAGGAAGAAAACCAAAACGGTTTCGAAAAAAGCAAAATAACGCAAATACCCCTGAAAAGAAAAGGAAACATAAGGGCAATAGAGGAAAACGTCCCCTCACAATAAATGCCCCCTCGGAAAGAGAAACTAATAAATCGCGCCTCAAAGAACGCAACGGGCGCAGCAGACACGGAAGAGTCATGACAAACCAAAACGGTCAGACGAATCTTCCACGGAACGAAACCGAGGCGCCGACCTCCTCTCAAAAGAACCAAACGACCTTTCGAGAAAGGCCAAAAGCCTAGCCCACGGTAAAAGTAATATCTCCCAGCGACAGACCGACCTCGCTCGCTCTCCCGCTGCGGGGGCAACTGTTACGGATCTGAACCACAGATCCCGGACCAGGGACTGCACCCGACCCCGGCTACCCGGGTCCGACCCATACCTCGCTCAAAAGGCCCAAAAACCGACCTTCCAAAGAGCTCCTAACCAACTTTCGAAATCACCCGTCCATCTTATCTTAACCAGATAAGATAAGATAAGATACTCATCACCACCTATAAATAGGAGACCCAAGCCCCTCCAGGTAATCATCAATTCCACACACCTTATACCTCTCAGATCCATTCTGACTTGAGCGTCGGAGTGTCTTTGCAGGTACCTCCCCCCATTGCTCCAGTCAAACGACCCGGCTTCGGCCTTGATCCGCAGGTTCCCGATCCACCTTTCAAACCCGTACCAGAGACATCACGTACATAATATACAATTGATTATTGTATATTTACATTAAAAATACATTAAAAAATAAATTTTAAAAGAATATATTTAATAAAAAAAATTAAGACTCAGCATTATTAGTGCTAACTTAGGCTTCTGCACTGTAACCATAGTTAAATTATGAGGTGTTCTTTTTGGTATGAAATTAGTTTTTTTCATATATATTTTTTCAATCTCTCCATTGAAATAGTTTCAAAAGCTACAGTTTTGTTATGCTTGTAAGAAAATTATGACCTTCATGTATCTCGAGCTATTATTGCAGTTATTAAAAACAGGTTCATCAGATTCTTAAGTTAAGAGCTTCATCATGTTTTTTCGTGAAATAAATGTTTGTACTGATCATGTAGCGACCAAAAGACATAATTCACTATTTAGTAGTCATTTCTTTTATAATTTATCATCCTGTTTTTCTTTTTGTTTTGTCTGATACCATGGGCACCTTTTTTTTTTAAATAGTTTCTGTGCAGTGTCGTTGGATTTTAGCCCCGTTGATCATAAAAAAAAATATTACAAAGTTAATATTACAGTCAATATTTAACACACACACACAAAATTTAAAACTCTTAAAAATTATAATATTTAAAACTCGGTTAAAAAATTTTTATAATCCAAACTTAATAAATTCATTTTTATTCATTTTTATTAAGACTCTTTTGGCAACCTTTACCGACTACAATATTAGGTCCTTTAGATGATATCATTGTCTTTTAATAATGAGTAATTATCTAAATCATCGGTCTTTTGAAATTTTTAAAATTGGATACTTTAGTTCTCAAATTTTAAAATGTACAAAATAGTTCAATAGGTATTTCAAATGTTTGTGATACAAAGAGTTTAAGTATTATTTAAAATTTATTAGTTTATATTTTTAGAATGTTCAATTTAATTTGATATATTTTAATTTTATTTATTTAGTTATTGAATTAGATTTTATGTTTTTGGGTTTAGAATTTTCTTTGTTTTAACTTAATAAGAAATTATAAATACCTCATAAACTATTGTAGTTATCATACGAAGAGATTAAAAAAGTGACAAATCACTTTTTGGTTTCGTGATGAAATTATAGTATAAACAAGTAAGGTTGAATGAGTCTCTGTTTTGTTACATAAGGAAATTGAGCAGAAGGTAGGTTAAATGAGTCTCTCTGATTCAATTTTCAAATTATAGTGTGGACAAGTTAAGTTGAGGAATCTCTTTTTTGTAAAATGAAGAAATTGGATAGAAAGTAGAGTAATTTTTTTATATTCAATTTCAATCTATCTTTTTGTTTTCTATTTTCTATTTTTAATTTCAATTCATCTTTTTTATTTCAATTTTTATCTTCTTGTTTATTATTAGTTGTCATTTCGTATCACGGTCTCCAACGTTTATTTCCATTAAACAATACAATCTCCTTGCGTTAGTCAACGACGACAACAATGGTTGAAACGTTAACTCACGTACGTGATCATTAAATATCCACATGTGCACTTTAGACAAACCAGTCTCTAAAATAAAATACAAAACAATATCCAAAAAATTTAAATAATTTCAAAATAATTCCCGTAAAATTTTAAAATTTTAAAATAATCATTTTAAAATTATTTATATATAATTATTTTTAAATTAATAAATTTTAATTTCTAAAATTTTTAGTCTATATTTCTTAAATTTGATTATTTATACACAAAATTTTTTTATGTATTTTTAAAATAAATTATAAATTAATTAAAAAAATACTACTTTTCAAAAAAATATAAATAATTTAAAATAAATGAACCCATATATTACTTTTGACTATACAAAATATTACTTTAAATTTTTAAGGAACTACTGTTGCTCACATACATAAACACTTGATGATTATATGTATAAGTTAACGTTTCACGTAACTAATGAAAATGAAGGAAATTGTATTACTATTATCTAACAGAAATAATAATTGAAAATTATTTTATGTATTTAAAATTAATGTCTAAATTTAAAAATTTCGAACTGATTTAGCAATTCCTCCTTGATAATAATATACCAAAAATTTATACTTTTTTGTAGGTACTCGATCCTACCCGCGGATTATAGACAAGATACACTAACAATTTGATGATAATTCAAAATAGAATTGATTTTTATATAAAAAAAATATTAAATTAGTAATTAATGATTTTTTTTAGTGACTAAGGATCTTTTACATTTAGTGAGAGGTCTTTGGTTCAACATTCACTTAAAATATATTTTTATATAAGTATATAATATATACATATATAGAGTGCGGGTTGGTCGGATGAAACTCAACCTGCACCCTACCTACCCACACAAAAATCCTATCCGCATCCTACCCTATCAACAGCAGATCGAATTGACAACCCTACCCAATCGAATAGGATCAGATTAAATACCCGCGAGTAGGTACATATTCCCACCCTTCGTACCGTAAAAGGTTTAAGACATAAGGGGCTCAAAAAATTTACAAAGGTATGCTGTGGCAACAACTAAAAAAGCAAAACGACGTTCACTTCATAACAAATGGAGATATTTTTTTATATCCCCAGTTCCCTCCGGCTCTCAGCCTCTGACACACATCCCAATAATAATAATGATAATAATAATAATAATAATAAAAGGATTATAAGGCTACACTCTCTGCTCCTTTTCTCCAGTTAGGTATTTACTTAGCTTGATCAGTTGTCAAATCTCATGGAGAAGCAGAACCACCAACCCTCCGTCGTAGCACTTGTCGTTGGAGTCACAGGCATGGCTGGTCTCAGCCTAGCCCAGGCCCTAAAGCACCCCGATTGCCTTGGAGGCCCATGGAAGGTTTATGGCGCCGCCCGATCCCAGCCCACTTGGTTCCCTCCTTCCACCGTTGACCACTTCATCGCATTCGACGCCGTTGACTCCGCCAGCACGCACTCCAACCTCTCCCCCATAGCTCACGAGGTCACCCACCTCTTCTGGGTCACCGTTCAGTTCCCCGGCGACGAAGAAGCCAACGTCGCCGTCAACACAACAATGCTCCACAACGTCCTCACCACCCTCAAATCCTCACCTTCTTCCCGGCTAAGCCACGTCACCCTCCAAACCGGGACTAAACACTACATGGGCCCAATCCAAGACCCCACCCGGTCCAACCAACTCGTTGGCCACGAACCACCTTTTCACGAGGACATGCCCCGACTCCCTTACCCGAATTTCTACTACGCGCTGGAGGACCTCCTTGCATCCCACGCGCCATCACTTACCTACTCAGTGCACCGCTCGTCCATTATAATTGGCGCGTCTTCAAGAAGCGGCCACAACGCGCTTGTTATGGTGGGTGCTTACGCCGCGGTATGCCGGCACCTGGGAGTGCCGTTTCGGTACCCGGGGAACCGGTACACGTGGGAGCATTTCTGTGACATGACGGATGCACGTGTGCTGGCGCAGCAGCACGTGTGGGCTGCGGTTACCGAGAAGGCCAAGAACGAAGCGTTTAACTGCATGAACGGAGATTTGTTCACGTGGAAGAGCATGTGGAAATTTTATAGTGAAGTTTATGATGTTGAGTTCAAATTCTATCGCACCGCTATAAGACCGGCTATGTTTTATGATACAGAATTTTTGGCGGCTAAAGGGGAGTACGAGTATAAGTTGAGTGTGGCAGAGATAAAAATGTTGAGATGGATGAGTGGTCATACGCGATTGGATAAAATAAGGAACGAAGATATAAGAGAGAGAGTTGGAGTAGCACCTATTGTAGAAAAGATGGTTAAATTACATCTCAGGTGGTTTGGACATGTGAGAAGAAGACCGATAGAACATCCAGTCAGGAGGGTGGATGAGATGGAAGATGGACAATGAGCGAAAGGCAGAAGAATACCTAAGAAGACCATCTATGAGGTGGTCAAACAAGATCTACATGTAAACGGTCTCTCTGTTAACATGATACATGACAGAACACAATGGTATCGTTTAATTCATGTAGCCGACCCCACTTAGTGGGACAAGACTTTGTTGTTGTTGTTGTTTGTAATATACAATTGATTATTGTGTATTTAATTATATTAAAATAATTAAACAATAAATTCTAAAAGAATATATTTAATAAAAAATATTGAGAGTTAGCAATACAAAATTAATATTACATTCAATATCTAACATAAAAAAATTAAAACTCAAATTAAAAAATATTTAAAAGTTAAACTTAATAAAATTCATTTTTATTAAACTTCGTTGTAGATTTTTTTGGCAACCTTTACTTGCTACAATATTAGGTTCCTCAGACACTAACATTATTAATAATGAGTAATCATCCAAATCAGTCAATAAAATATTTAAAATTAGACATTTTAATTTTTTAAATTTTAAAATGTACAAAACAGTTTTTAACATTTATTTTCGTTAGAGAATATAGTCTCCTTCTATTAATCAATAACGACGACTGGTGATCTAAAACGTTAACTCATACACGTAGTCGTTAAGTATTCACATGTGTAATCTGAACAAATCAATTTCTAGAGTAAAGTATAAAACAGTCTTCGAAAAATTTAAAAAATTTTAAATTAGTTCCTAAAAAATTTTTAAAATATCAAAATAATTCTTTTAAATTATTTATATATAATTATTTATAAATTAATAAATTTTAATTTTTAAAATTTTTAGTCTATATATCTCAAATTTCATTAGTTATGCACAAAGTTTTTTTTATATATTTTCAAAATAAATTATAAATTAATTTAAAAAAACACTGATTTTAAAAAAATAAATAATTTAAAATAAATAAACCTATATATTACTTTTGACCATACAAAATAGTAATTTAATTTTTAATTTATAGATAACATACTTTTTTATCATTTTTTAATGATGATCAAAAGAATGAGCTAGTATTGTTTGAAAAAATAAAAGAACTCTCATTTAACATAAATTTTTCACATAAATAACTTGAAAATATTTGTGCAAATGTTTATAAAAATAATACTTCAGAACTTGCATGTAATACGAACTAAGTCACCTATGAAATTCAATTTGTAAATTTTAGTCAATCACAATGTCAATGTGGATGATTTATAAACTTTTGATGTGAAGCTCCTAATATTTTGCAATACTTAAAAAAAATATCTTAGTAAATCTAAGTGTTCTGTTTATATTTTTTAGTAAAAAATTTTAAAATTTATTGATTGTAATGTTGCATAAAATAGACTTATAGTTAAAATTGTTTGTGTTACTATAATTAGTAATTACACAAAGAAAAAATAGATTTTTTTTCACTTAGAAATAATTTTTCTAAGTTTATTTGATTTCAATATCTTAAAAATTTAGGTATATAAATAATAGTCTTTATAATCAAATGACATGTTAGATTGAGTTGTTATTATTATGATTTCTATATCACCTCGATATAGTTATCATATGTTAGTAATTAAATAATAATATATTTTATATATTTTAGTATTAATAAATAAAATAATATTTTAATTTCTATTTTGTTATTTTTTATATTTTTATTTATTATATATTTTTATAATATTTTATTATTTTGACTGATAGAAAATATTATAAGACATGAACTTTTGAAAAAGATTAAAAATATTTGAAGAGATGGTTTTCGAAATTTTTAAAATTTTTTAAGAATTGTTTTGAGATTTTTTCATGTTAGCAATCACCATTAGTAACTAATGGAGGAAGACGGTATTATCTAACAGAAGTAAACGTGATGTTCGAGAGAAAATTTGAACATTAATGAAAAAGTAGTTTAAATTTGGATATTCTTTATGCTTACATACTCTCCTTGGCACTAAACTGTGTTGTTCCTTATTGTATTAAATGCTAAATATTAATTATATAGTAAAAATTATAATAACTTTTTTAGATATTATTTTAATTTTCTACTCATTTATATTTAAATTAATTATATTTTTTATTATTCATAATTATTAATATAAATATAATTAAATATATATAAATAAAAAAATCAAATATTTTTATTAACTATAATATAAATATCTTTTTATAATTATATGATATTTATTAATATTATTTTTGAATAAATACATATAGTATATAACAATATAATAAATATAAACTAATTAATTGGTTATTAAAATAAAAAATATTTACTTTAATATAAAAATAAAATTAAAAAATTTTTATAATAAAAAATATTAAAATTTTATATATTTATTTAATAGTAATTAGATTATAACTTATTGATTATAATTTGTTAAAATTTGATTGTTTTTAAAATATGAGTGAAGATATATATTTTTTAAATTTTAATTTTAGATTTTAGATTATTTTATATTTTTTATTTATGTAAAATTAGTTTCGTCAGTTTAACCAATAATTTATTAGTTAAACCAATAAAGTAATAAACCAATAATCTAATTAGGGTTGACAATCTATACCCTACTTGCGGGTATTCAACTGGACCAATCCGTTCGAGTAGGGTTGTCTACCCAATCCGCTGCGGATATAGTAGGGTGCGGTGCGGGTTTACCTGCGGATAGAATAGGGTACAGGTTCAGGGTATATCCTACACTACCCTATCCGCACCCTTAGACTTTCTCATATATTATATAACATATATGTAAAAGTTATGTATGTAGTAAAGAAAGTGAATGTTGAAGTCACAATCTTTCTCTTATAAAAACTTGAAATAACTACTAAATTAGTTGATAATCATATTATTTGTAATTTTATGTTAGATTTTTTTAAGATTTTATTGTATTTAATTTTAATTTAAATTTAGCTTTTTATTTCCTATTTTATTAATATGTATAAAATTTAAAATAGTTAAATTTTATATTTGTTTAAATTTTTTTATTTTTCTGCGGGTAAAGTCGGGTCGAATAAGGGTTTAAAACCTTAGGATGCGATTAGGGTTAGAGTTGAGAAATTCTCAACTTGCAAATAAGATAAAGTAAAATTTTAAAAAAAAATTTCAATTCACGAATAAGATTAAGATATAGAATCCAAACCCTACCCTACTCTAATCATTGCCCGCCCTAAATCTAATTGGTTTAATTAACGATTAGGTTATGACAACTATCATCCGAACCTCCTCATCCACATACATCTATTCTTTCAAGTCAGCTAGATTTGATAATGGTTAAAGCATGTGAAAGTTTCGTGGCTTTAGGAAACACCTCTTTTGTGGCAGGCATTGCAACACAAAAGATATGTTTAATTATTATTTGTCAGTTTTAATAATTTTTATTGATTTAATTTAATTTATATTTATTATATCTTCTAAATATATATTAAAAAGTTAATAAATTATAGTTTAAATAATCAAATGACATAGTTTTTATATTTTTATTTTTTTGAATTTGAGTTTCACTCCTAATTAAAAAAAAAATATCTATTAAAAAATATTAATAAATATCATAATCTTAAAAAGAAAATTTATTTGCTGTAATTTAATGGAAAGTAATCAAAGTATCTGTATCTTTCTCTTATAACTTTAAAGATCTTCAATGTACAATTGAGAAGGAGAGAGTGTATATATATAGAGAGAGTAATTTCAACATATCAGATTCAGATTTACTAATACTATAGTAAACAATTAAACATCAATAATTCACTTCCTTTGTATTCATGGAGAACCAACATTATGTAGCGCTTATAGTTGGAGTCACAGGTATGGTTGGGCTTAACATAGCCCAAGCCTTGAAGAAGCCCGACTGCAAGGGAGGCCCATGGAAGGTTTACGGAGCAGCCCGCCGTCCCCCGCCCGCCACCTGGTTTCCTGCTTCCATCGTGGATGATTTCATCAGCTTCGACGCCGTCGATGCCGCCACCACACAAGCCAGCCTCTCCCCCATAGCCCACGAGGTCACACACCTCTTCTGGGTAGCTCTTCAGTTTCAGGAAGACGAAGAAGCCAACATTGCCACCAACAAAGGCATGCTCCACAACGTTCTCACCACACTCAAATCTTCCCCTGCTTCCCGCCTCACCCACGTAACCCTCCAAACCGGGACAAAACACTACATGGGCCCAATCTTTGACCCGGCCCGGTCAACTCAACTCTTGAGCCATGATCCCCCGTTTCACGAGGACATGCCCCGACTACCGTACCCAAACTTCTACTACGCTCAGGAGGATCTCCTTGCGTCCCACGCGCCTTCTCTGACGTACTCCGTTCACCGCTCCTCCATCATAATCGGCGCGTCTTCAAGGAGTGCAATCAACGCGCTGGTTAAGCTTGGGGCTTATGCCGCGGTTTGCCGCCACCTTAGGTTGCCGTTTCGTTACCCGGGAACACGGTACACGTGGGAGCATTTTTGCGACATGACAGACTCCGAGGTGTTAGCCCAGCAGCACGTGTGGGCAGCGGTTACGGACAAGGCCAAGAATCAAGCGTTCAATTGCACCAATGGTGACTTGTTTACGTGGAAGAGAATGTGGAAAGTGCTGAGTGAGTTGTTTGATGTTGAGTTTGTTGGGTTTGGTGAGAATGATGAAGATAGGGTTGATGTGGTGGAGTTTATGAGAGACAAAGACGAGATTTGGGATGAGATTGTGGAAAAGTATGGACTTGTCAAGACTAAGCTAAAGGAGTTTGCATATTATGAAGCCTTGAAAGTAGTCTTACATTTTGATTTTCAACATGTGTCTAGCATGAATAAGAGTAAGGAATACGGTTTCTTTGGCCACGCCAACACCTTCAAAAGGGTCACATTCTGGGTTCACAAACTGCGTTTCATGAAGATCATACCCTAGCTATAGTAATATAGATATATCTTATCAGTCTATTGTTATGGTGAAAATAAAACGCAACAAGCTAGGGGATTCCCTTTATTCCAGCAATTAAATACAACTATATGTGATGAACTTTAATCAACTATTGAAAGCATGCCCAGTTGATGTTAGAAACTTCTTATTTTATTTATTTTTTAAAAATTGTCCTCTCATTATAGAATGGTGTCTAGCCCAGCCTTTTTGAGAGTTCATATATCATCATCAAGATAGGCCAAAGTTAGCTAACATTAGCTACTCCTGGGAAGAAAACCATATTTGGCAAATTGATAAACTCAGTAACTAGAAGTTAATTTTTTAGACATTATCGTAATTAGTATATTAATAAATAAGAATACTAATGGTATACTAAAATCAATAAATTAATACATACACACACATATATATATATATATATTATTTTTAATATATATTTTATATTAATAATTAATTTTAATAACTAATTTTAATGGCATTGTTTTTTATATTAAACTTGAATAAACATGTTTGTATTATATTACAATCTTATTTAGTTGGATGAATATAAGTTCATACTTATTGAATTGAATTCTTAGTAGAAATAGACTGAAATTTATTCTTCTTTTTTTTCTCTATTTGTTGGTTTTATTCCTCTAAAAAAGTAAAACAAGAATATATATAAGAAAATAAAATAAGAAAGAGAAGATGAAAAAAAGAAAAGAAAAAAGAAGACAAAGTAGAAGATGAGAAGGAAGGGAAAGAAAAGTTTTGAATTGTGTGCACCGAATTTAAATCGATAATGCACCGAAATTCCTTAATGATGACGATACACAAATAAACTTATCAGTTTAAAATAAGCTCAGAAGACCAGAATACACCGAAATTAAACTCAGAATACACCGAAATTAAATCCATAATGTTCCGAAATTACGATACACAAATAAATTTGGTTCAAAATAAGCACAAATCAAGTGCACCTTATTTAAATCCAAAATGGACCAAAATTACTTAATGATGACAACCAAGGTTGCGAAAACTAGTCCAATAGTTCCATCAGGGTCAAATCGTAGTTGAATTTGTTTAATTAAATATACAATAAAATCATTAAAAATTTAATATACAATTTTAAATATTTAAATTCAATTATTTTTAAACTAATAAAATTTAAAATTTTATCGTGTCACATAATAATTTGTTCATATTTTACCATTAAAAATTCACAATAAATTATTTTTAATTAATGTATAAGCTCTAATCAAGTTTAACTGCTTGACAATCAAGATAAGCACTTCAATAGAATCAGATGACAATTGTTATGAGCACAAGAAAGAAGAAAGTAATTCTTGTTATATAAAAAATAAAGAAATGAATTCAAAGACTTAGAATTGATACCAGAATTATTAAGAATCAATACACACTCATAATATTATTTTGAATTAAAAACTAAAATAGAGTAACTAACTAATCAATAATCTAATTGCTCTTCTTTTACTCTTCTTTGAACTGAATCTTGTTCTATTACATTTGCATTGTATCTTCAATATTAATCAAGTATTCAACAAAAAACTCAAAATTCAAAAATTTTTTAACATTCAAAGTCAGAGAATCAAAAAATAGAAAAACTAAACAAAAATTCAAATTTAGCACCTAAACTAAATTTAGAATTGCATCAGCAATAATTCTATTCAAAATACAAAATTATTTTAAAAAATCAGCAACTCAAAATAGTAAAATTATTTTAGAAAATTTAACAACACCAGCAATCATCATCCATCAAAATTTAACAAAATAAATAAACATGAACAAAAATAGAAAAATCAACAACTTAGAATCAGTCAAATTAACAAAATAAAACCTCAACCATCAAAATTCAGAATCCAAGATTGAACTTATGAATTATCACTATTTCTAAAAATTATATCAAAATTCTATTTAGTATCAGCAATTTAGAATGATTAATTCATATAATTAAAAAAATAAAAAAAATTAACTGAAAAACAAAAATTGAAGAACTCACTTTATTAATTCATATAATTAACAAAATAAAAAAATAATTGAAAAACTGAAGAACTTACTGCGGCACAGAAAGCAAAGAAGGCCTAGAGTCCACAGCGACAGAGACAAATTCTGGACAAGACAGAAGTGGCTGACGACATAAGCTTCGAACCGACCTTCCTATGACGACGACGACAAAAGCTTCGAGTGACGAGGGTGGCAACCGCTGGTGGTCACTGCCGGTGCCGATAGTGGTAGGGATGGTAGAGGCATTCCTTCTGCTCATTGGAGACTTGGAGAAAATTAGGGGTGGAGCTATGAAGGGAGAAGGAGAAGGAGAAGGAGAAGGAGAGCGAGGTGTTCCGCGTTTGTGAGGCTGGGTTTGGGAATTGCGGGACTGGGTTAGTGACTTAGGGTTTCTTTTTTTTTTTGGAGTCAAAACGACGCCGTTTCTGAACTTGGATTACAAAACCGGGCCTTTTAAAATCTGGCCGATTTTTTAATCGGTTTTTTACAAGACGGTTCTAGGGTCAAGTAGACTGGTTAGATGACCGGTTCTCGGTTAATCTGGTCGATCCGGTTCAATTTTCAGAACCTTGATAACGACTAACAAACTCAATTCAAAATAAGTACAAACCAAGTGCACCTTATTTTTATCTAGAAGGCATCGAAATTACTTAATAATAACGACGCACAAGCAAATTCCTCCTCCTCCTCCTTCTTCATCTTTTATTTCTTGTTTTACCTTCTCATAATTTTTATTGTTTTATTCTCTTAACAAAATTTAAAAAATTAAATAAATAAGAAGAAGAAACACATAATGCTGCAAAATCACTAGGAAGAGGAGGAGAAAAAGAAAAAAATGCAGCAATAAAAGAGAGACGATGAGGAGAAAATGCGCGATAACGATAATAACAATGATGATGGAGGAGAAGGAGGAGAAGGAGGAAAAGGAAGAAAACACACGATGATGATGATGATGATGATGATGATTGAAGAAGAAAATGAGGAAAAGAAAGGAGAAAAAAAAATTTAAATGAGAGGAAGAGGAAGAGAAAGAGGTGGTGGTAGTGGTGGTAATTACGATAACGAAAGAAAAAATGACGAAGAAGGAGGAGGATGAGAAGAACATGCACAACAGGAGTGAAGAAGAAAAAGAAGAAGAAGAAGTGATAGGAGTGAAGAACGTGCAAACAAAGAAAAGGAAGTTATATATAATCGCATGTTAAGTCAAAAGATTGTTAGAAAGAATAGCGTATGAAAGTAAATTAGGTTATTATATCAATTTGATTGAACTTAATTGATTAAATTACTTGGATATAGAATTTTATTATAATAAACAATGATAATTGGACAATTTAATTAGGAATACATTTTACGTACCTATCTTTTAACCAAAAATTAAGTAAAACGAAGTAGTTCATCATTAATCTTCTAATATTAAAAATGTTCTCCTTTTAAAATGACATAGTCAATAATGCTGAGGTGTGATTGTGTGAATGTTGTGTTAAAAAAGTATTTTCTCAAACCATGCTTTTAGGTAGTACCATAATGAGATTAGATTTTTTAAATTTTTTTTTAGATTCCTATGAAAATAAGTAATCCTCTACTTTTACTTTTGTGCAACAGACAAAGAGCGGGCGGCTTATAGTTGAAAATAAGAGACTTTTTTAAGTGTCTCACATATACTAATGCGATTAGAAAAGAAAGACAAAAGGTTACTCGAATAAGTATTTTTATACTAAATTTCCTTTTTTTAATCTTTAATTTTACATTTGGAAAATTGTGTATTCTTTTAATTCTTTATTTGACTGAAGACTTAATTAAACATTATTATAAATCTGGAATCACTTTATGTATATTCATTAAAAAACCTCACTCGTCCGTTATTTGTTATGAATCTTTTAGAATTAAGAAGAAGGAAGAAAAAGAAAGGAAGAAGAGGAAAGGAGGGACGGCGCCAATAAAATTTAGAATCGCCGTCGTCGCTGGAAATTAGAATCAGAAAAAGAATCACTGCGACTGCACTGAGCTCAGCTTCCTTACGACAACTTTCACTCTGTCATTTGCGTCACCACTGTCCAACTCCTCAACGAGTGTTGCATCGTCGTCGAAGTCATTCTCAACCACACTCTTGTCCTCGTACGTTGCTGTCACCATAACAATGGCGTCGTCTTCTGTCAGGTCTTTTCCATCACCATCACAATTGATTATTGTGTATTTAATAATATTAAAATACATGAAAAAATAAATTTTAAAAGAATATATTTAATTAAAAATATTGAGAGTTAGCATTACAAAATTAATATTACATTAACATAAAAAAATTAAAACTCAAATTAAAAAAATATTTAAAAGTTAAACTAAAATTCATTTTTAAACTTCGTTATAGTTTTTTTTGACAACCTTTACTTGCTACAATATTACGTTCCTCAGACACTAACATTACTTTTTAATAATGAGTAATTATCCAAATCAGTGAATCAAATATTTAAAATTAAACATTTTAATTTTTTAAGTTTTAAAATATACAAAATAGTTTTTAACATTTATTTTTGTTAGAGAATATAATCTCCTTCTCTTAATTAATAATGACGATTACTGATGTAAAACGTTAACTACACATAGTTGCTAAGTGTCCACATATATAATCTGAACAAATTAATTTCTAGAATAAAGTACAAAACAGTCTTCGAAAAATTTTAAAAAGTCCCTAAAATTTTTTTAAAATATCAAAATAATTCTTTTGAATTATTTATATATAATTATTTTTAAATTAATTAATAAATTTTAATTTTTAAAATTTTCAGTCTATATATCTCAAATTTGATTATTTATACACAAAGTTTTTTTTATATATTTTTAAAATAAATTATAAATTAATTTTAAAAAACTCTAATTTTCAAAAAATATAAATAATTTAAAATAAATAAATCCATATAATACTTTTGACTATACAAAATAGTAATTTAATTTTATTTAAAATTTATAAATACCATATTTTTTTTATCATTCTTTAATGATGATAAAAAGAATGAGCTGGTATTATTTGAAAAAATAAAAAACTCTCATTTAACATAAATTTTTCACATAAACAACTTGAAAATATTTGTGCAAATGCTTATGATAAAGACAACATTTCAGAACTTGCATGCAATACGAACTAAGTCATCTATAAAGTTAAATTTGTAAGTTTTAGTCAATCACAATATCAATGTGGATGATTTATAAATTTTTGATGTGAAACTCCTAATATTTTGCAACACTTAAAAAAAATATCTTAGTAAATCTAAGTGATCTGTTTATATTTTTTATTAGAAAGTTTTGAAATTTATTGGTTGTAATATTGCATAAAATAGACTTACAGTTAAAATTGTTTGTGTTACTACAATTAATAATTACACAAAGAAAAAATAGATTTTTTTGTAACACCCCAACTTTCGACACGTCATGACCAATGCCAAATATTCAAGTGCTACTCGTCATAAGGACTTACTTAACTCTAGACTCAGATTTCATAAGAAAATGTTATTATAAGCTTTTATTGGTTTAATTGTGAATAAACTATTATTCGTGGATTAGCATTTAGTTGCTCGCAAGGTTAGTTTCTTTAAAGTTATGATATAGGAAAACACAACGCAATAGAAAATAATATATATAAACATATATACAAATATATACATGAGTTAAGTTTAAGGAAACGTGTCGTCTATCAAAAGCCAAGTATCAAACCAAGTTATATGTACAGATATAAAAGAAGAAGTCAGTCCCAACCCTCACACGGGTTTCCTAAACTAAAACCGAACGACTAAGACGTCCTATCCCTCTAAAAGTACTACAAAAGTGAGAAAAAAAATAATACTATTGATCATCAAAAGGAGTAAAAAGTCAACTAGCTCAAGCTCCGGAATGGCCTTCAGCTAGAGTGAATACGTATGACATGCCGGGGTCGAAACGTGGGCAATGAACCGAAACTCGAAATTCAACGGACTCCTCTGCCGAACCCATCTGGGGAGGGGGAGAAAGAAAGAGAAAAAAGGTGAGAACCTAGAGTTCTCAGCAAGGTAAAAGGGAAACCTAGGGTCTTTATCTCTAAGTTGTCGCGAAGCAGAAAAAAAGAACAAGCACAGAGACTCAAGGCACAAATATACATATAACAAGTAAATAGCATGAACAAGAAGGAAATAGCAGTAAATAAGTCACAAGAAATACATATGCGCAAACAAGATGATGCATGCCTGTTCCTAGCGCAAGCCATGAGCTCATGCGTCGGTTGTCTACCCGCAACCCGACGTTACTCGGAGTGAACCCCGAATATGGTCCCTTTAGTGTGTCAATTAGACACCTTGACATTACGATTACCCGTGTCAATTAGGTCTCATTATAATAACATTTTAATGTGTATCACAATAAGGAACAGTGCTATCAGTTAAGCGAACATTCTCGCATTAGCAATCTCAGGCTATCAGTTAGACTTAGGCGGGCACTTCAACATTAGCAAATTAGTACAAGGCCCATTCAACATACATTATACTATCTGTTAGGCAGACATTCTTGCATTAGCACTTTGGCGCAAAGGCCCATTCAAACAAACAGTTCTCATGAATCATTATCCATTCATGGTTTCATTTTCTTTCTTTTCATCATGCTTTCACATCACCTTATAAATACGCATACCTCCGCATTACCATATTACTAAGGATACCTTCACATCACCATGTTACTAAGTATACCTCCGCATCACCTTTTAACTTGAAACCTTCCCAGGGGCAACTTACATCTTTATTCATTTCCTAGGCTTGTTTAGTCTAAAACCTTCTTGGCGACCAATTTTCTATCTAACAATTAATGTAACAAACGGACTCGAATTTGTGCAAACTTTATGTCCACGTGTTTGTATTGAACTCAAGTTTCTAAAGGTTTAGAAATCATATTTTTTTGGGTAGTTTGACACTAGATATTGAAGAAAACCCGGGACTACTATCCTTAGATTTTTGGGGCAGCACCTTGCTATTTTGCTAAGTAGTTCTTCTGTTGTGAATACTTATGCACGACCTATTTCTCTTGGTAAGGTAACTCTAGAGGTCCTAATCTTTAATTTGAGTTAAGTTTTTCTGAATTTGTATTAGAATTGAATTTTGTACAATTTTTAGAATTCTGCTACTGCATTTAAAAGATTCAAAAAAGAGCAGACATCAGCAGTGTTTTTATAAATTCCACAATAATTTTAATTCTAATCTGTTGTTTCTAAATTTTGATGAGATTAAAATAGTTCCCCTTAAGTTTAAGAATTCACAAGTTTCAGGGTTCATATCACTTCATTTGATTAATTAATTAGCAATTGGAAGTGATGTCCTGTTTTATAAATCAGTTCAGAGTTTCCAGCAAACAACCCATCTTTCAAATGACTTATTTAAATCTACAAAATAGATATGGACATGAAGCTTATATTAGCTTAAAATAGACTGATAGATCCTTAAAACCCTTTCAGAAGCAACTCAAAATTCTATTTAAATAAAAAGTTACAGCGTCTGGTAGTTGGTACTACAGAACCAAAAAACCAGAAAATTCTGCAGCAACCACTAAACTTCAAAAATTTATATCTTCCAAACCACTTGGCCAAATTCTCTGAAATTTTTATGGAATATTCAAGACACACTAGATTTTTACAAAAAAATAATTTTATCTAAAAATTTGGTCTGAAATGCTCCTAGAAAGTCATTCATTCTACTGCTAATTATGCAGAGATTGCAGAAATTTCTGCACAATGTAATTCCAACAACCTCACATACCAAATCTTATATTCAAGCCTAGAATTCATCTAAAACAATAATTTTACCTTTCTTTTGACTAGTTAAAGTTACTAGAATGGTCAGCATAGCTTCAAGAGCTTATACTCATTAATTTACCCTTTTTTACAAATGCACATTCATAACTCAACATTCACTTTTCTGCATTTTATCATAACAGAAATTTAATATGCATTTCTCATCAATCAAATACATGATAAACCATCAATCATCACAAGTACACACAGTTGCAAACAAGATATTCTATATATACTATCCCTTACCTTATTTGTTGATCAAACACAAAGCTTGCTTCTACTACTCTTTTGCTGCCGAACCTTAATTCGCAACAAGAACCAACATTCTCTATTATACCCACAAGGCCATTCGACCAGAACAAACATAAGCAAGGGAAATTACTTACCCTTCCTCGTTTGTGATGATGGTTGTTCGTAAATCGGACAAACTAGAGGAATAGAGCAAAGAGTTTACCAGAGATTTGAATTAGGGAAGTAAGGAAAGAAGGTGAAGTTGTTGGTTCTTACTGTACAGAGAGGCTCGAGAAATTATCTGGGTGAGTGGGATGAAACTCCTGCTTCAGCTTTGGCTGTCCTCCTTCTTGCTCTCTTTTCTTTTTCCGCCGCTGGTCCTTCCTTTCTTCTGCGTGATGTGTGTTTTGGGGAGAAGAGAAATTGAAGCTGCTTACCTTTGTTTTATAAAGATAGAGGAATGGACTGAGCTGTTGATGAAGGCTTTGTGTCTTTCTCTCCTTTCAACATAGTAGCAACGTGCATATGAGGAAGTGAAACCATAGTTTATAGCTGAGTTCCAAGTGGTGCTGAGAGAAGAGTTAATTAGGGTTGGTTTATTTGGGTGGAAGGTGGTTTGATTGGACCAAAAGAAAAGAAACCAATTGGGTTCAAGGTTTGACTTATCAAAATAATATGATTCAATGATTCATTCATTAGTTCTTTTCAAGAACAACCAAAGAGATTATTAAAATCTTCTAGGAGTAATTATTCCACAGAATAATTGAATTGGAAAGATTCGTCACTTGGAAGTACTAAAAGAAAAGTTTTGCGTTACGTATTCTATTTATAATTCGTTATCTATGCTATATATTTATATATTTAAACCTATGCGCGTCAGCGAATGTTGTATAGAATCAGAAATCACAGGCCTCATGGGGTAGAGTTGTTACATTTTTCACTTAGGAATAATTTTTCTAAGTTTATTTGATGTCAATGTCTTAAAAGTTTAGGTATATAAATAATAGCCTTTATAATGCAATGACATCTTAGTATAGATTGAGTTGTTATTATTATGATTTCTATATCACCTCGATATAGCAAATGTTAATAATTAAATAATAATATCTTTTATAATATTTTAGTATTAATAAATAAAATAATATTTTTAATATATATTTTATTATTTTTTATATTTTTTATTTATTATATATTTTTATAATATTTTATTATTTTGACTAATAGAAAATAATAATGACATGAAGTTTTGAAAAAGATTAAAACTATTCAAAGGGTGGTTTTATAATTTTAAAATTTTTCAGGAATTGTTTTGAGATTTTTTAAATTATTCGAGAACTGCTACTCACACACGTGGATACTTAATAGCTACATGTACGACTTAATATTTCATACTAGCAATCACTGTTAGTAACTAATAAAGGAAGACGGTATTATTTAACAGAAGTAAACGTTAAGAATTGTTTTATGTATATTAAAAATAAAAAAAAATTAGACTAATTTAAATAATGATAATACTAGAGAGATAAAAAAATAGTCAAAATTTATCTTAACAATTAATAAATACTAAATAAAACAAATTCGTTCTGACGGTTTTTAACTAATTTATTTTAGTTATCAAATATTTTCAAATTACTCCTTAATAAAATACAAAAAAAAAAAAAATCTTTTTGTCCTAATCCTAATGGCATCACACTCCTTTGCAAAATTTGATACCGTGAAAAGTTAAGACATAAGGGGCCTCAAAAAAGTTTACAAAGGTATGTTGTGGCAATAACTAAAATAAAAAAATGACAGTTCACTTCATAACAAATTCAGATGTTCACTTTACGATGTCATTCTATCTCGATCTCTAATTGCTCTAAACGATTTTGATGATCATGAACCAATTCGATGATTTTCGTTGCCTATTTACTTCCTGATCTTTTAAGAATGTGGATATAAGAACCTAACCTTCGTCCTCTTAAGTCGTTTCTACCTCCATCACTAGCAAGACCCTTATCCCTTTCTAAATGTTGGGGTATATAAAGTGTTCGATCATTTTTTTGGGAACTCTCAACTTCGAGATTCTGAATTAGATGCAGTTCGTCTGTCATCTGGATGAGCTTCAGCCATGGTTTAGCAAAGACTTTTCGGGTCTCTGATAATGATGTCAACACCTAAAATTGATGATTTAAATTTGAACGTGAAGTCCAAACTCCTTTCTGATGAGAGATTTAACATCTTTCTCAACAGGATAAAGCCATCTGAGTTCTTTGAGTGAGAATGAGGGAAGTGGTACCTACAAGTGACTCTGATATTTAAGCTAGTAAGAATTTGAGACAAATTTTTATGAAGTTGGATGTTCAAAATACGTGTAGCAATGAGGTATCTATATAGTGGAAGTGAGAACTTGACCATCACCATGTAACTTTTCTACCAATAATGATAGATAATTACTTCTTACTGTTTAGAGGGAGCTATTATCCCATATTTTAAATGGTATGCGAGATTATATGCATATTGGGATCCACTTTTCACACATGTTGGGCAGCTGAAAAAAGATCTTTTTAGATCTTGATAGACTGATCCTATTCATTTGAGCTTGATCTTAATTTTGCCTCGATATGAACAAGACTCACCTTATATTTATTTTATTTTATTTTTATTATTTTAGGTCCAATTATGATTTGGCATATTTTATTTTAGTAAATTTATCAATTTTAAAATTAAAAGATATAAAAAATTTTAAACTTTGCTTTTTGTAATCACGTTTATTCAATTTTGATGAATGAAATTTTATTGCATATTTTAAAAAATTTGAGTGTGAATAAAAGAAATAGAGTAATTTTCTTAACTTTGTACTCTAAGTCTAGGCTTCTTAAGAGTCTTTAGCATGACTAAAAAAAGAGCTAAGTACAGATTTACCAGTTTTTCAATTCGAACCATAATTATAAGAATCGGACTGAATTGGTCGATTTGACTGGATCAAACTTTCAACCGAACCGAACGGTTCAATAAAAAATTTTAAAATTAATAAAGAAATAGTTCGAACCTAACTCTTTTTTTTTGCTTGCATGCTCTCTTTACCACTAAGTTTTGTTGTTTTTTTTTTTTTACCAAAGATAGGAAGACTCAAACCCGCGACCTCTTAGGTGAGTATGGAGAGACTATGTCATTTGAGGTATAACTCATTGGCAGCTTTTGTTGTTCCTTATTATTTTAAATGTTAAATATTATATAGTAAAAATGTACAATAATTTTTTTAGATATTATTTTAATTTTATACTCACTTATATTAAAATTAATTATATTTTTATTATTCATAATTATTAATATAAATGTAATTAAATATGTATAAATAAAAAATATCAACTATTTTTATTAATTATAATATAATTATTTTTTATGATTATATGATATTTATTAATATTAATTTTTAATAAATACATATAGTATATAATAATATAATAAATGTAAACTAATTAATTAGTTATTAAATAAAAATTATTTAATTTAATATAAAAATAAAATTAAAAAATTTTTATTATAAAAAAATATTAAAATTTTATATACTTATTTAATAATAGCTAGATTATAATTTATTGATTATAATTTGTTAAAATTTGATTACTTTTAAAATATTAATAAAGATATATATTTTTTAAATTTTAATTTTAAATTTTAAATTATTTTATATTTTTTATTTACATAAAATTAATTTTATTAGTTTAATTGATAATTTATGAATTGAACCAATAAACTAAAAAACTAATAACTTAATCAATTTAATTATTGATTCAATTCTGATAACTATGTTACAACCTTCTCATCCACAATCCAGTATATCTATTCTTTCATGTCAGCTAGATTTGATAATCGAAAAAGCATGTGAGTGAAAGTTTCGTGGCTGTAGGAAACATACCTCTTTCGTGGCAGGCAACGCAGCACAAAAGATATGTTTAATTATTATTTATTAGTTTTAATAAATTTTATTGATTTAATTTAATTTTTATTTATTATATCTTCTAAATATTTATTAAAAAATTAATAAATTATAATTCAAATAGTCAAATGATGTAATTTTCACATCTTCATTTTGATGTATTCGAATTTTATTCCTAACTCAAAAAGATCTATTAAAAAATATTAATAAATATTATAATCTTAGAAAGAAAAATTATTTGCTGTAATAATTTAATGGAAAGTATTTGTATCTTTTTCTTATAACTTTAAAGATTTTCAATGTACAATTGAGAAGGAGAGAGTGTATTTTTTTTGGTGACTGAACATAACACAAAGAAAAAAGACCTAAGAAAAAGAGTAGTATTTCTCTTTAATAATAATGTCTAAATTATTAGGAGGCAGTAACCACTCTAGATACACCTGCTTGTTTAAAACAGCAGTCTTAGCCATTAAATTAGCCGCTCTGTTTGCTGTTCGCTGGATGAGCACTAAAGTAGCTGTCCAATTGCGCTAGAGCATCTCTTTGATTTTGTCAAGCAGATCAGAGTCATTCCTAATCATGCTGGTTGTGCCTCGCGAAACAAGAAGAAACGCATCAAGATTATCAGTTTCACATATGACTTCTTTGCACTCGCAATCCCAAGCCATAACAAATCCTCTCCAAATAGCATGAAGCTCACAACAGAGAACACTAGAAAGAGGTATACTGGCAGAACAACCTTTTATCCAAATTCCCATGCTGTCTCTAATAATACATCCAAAGTCAGCTAATTGCTCATTTTCAAAAACGCTTGCATCGCAGTTCACTTTACAGACATTCATTGGAGGTGGTTCCCAGTTATATTTCAAAGAAGAAGGAATAATATATTTTTGGTTGATAACAACATTAGAGAAATCTCGAGCAGCATGTTTAACTAAGTGAACAATTTTCTCCTTACTCCATGGATCATCTTGGTGGAAGATGTCATTTTTCCTATCCCTCCAAATCCACCAAAAGGCCGCTGCAAAGAGAAACTCATTTTTGTTGAGGTTAGAACGAATCCAAGACACAAAATCCAAACTAGAGTCCTTAGCGGTCATTCCCAAATTTAAGCTAATCCAAATCTGACGAGCTTTTTGGCAAGTCCTAAAGTAGTGGTTAATATCCTCTAGAGCAAGATAACATCTCTGACAAAAATCAGAAGTAGAAATACCTCTTTGAAACTGGTAACTAGCTGTGGGAACTCCGTTGTTGAGGCAAAGGCAGAGCAGACACTTTATCTTCTCCGGTATTCTCAAGCGCCAAAGCCAAAGCCAATTTTCATTATCATTCTAGCCAAATTTCTTCTTCAATAGCCATTCATACCCGCTTTTAGTCGAGTAGGTGAAAGTATTTGAGTTTGTCCAAAACCAACCTGTTTTATTTCCTGCCTGCTTGATAGGATCAAAGAGCATCAAAGCAAGTTTAACTTCTTCCGAAATCATTGTGCAAAGAATATCCCACCACCAATGCCGATGGTGCCAGACATCTTCTAACTTCAAGTGAGAATCAGAAATGTGTACAAAAAGAACCAAAGGAGCTAGCGTTCCACATGGTCGCCAAGCATGATACCAAAAGGATTGAGACATCCTGCCTGTACACCAATCAAAACCATCACGAAGCTTTTCTATTGTCTTATAAATCGCTCGCCAAGTGCTTGAAACATTATTAGAAAAATTGGGTGAAAAGCAAGAACTCCCAGATAAATATTTTGCCAACATAATTCTTACCCAAAGCTTATCTTTATTATGCAATAATTGCTAAACAAGCTTTCCGAGTAAAGCAAAATTTACACATTGAGTATCTCTAATTCCCAAGCCTCCATATTTTCTTGGAGTGACAACTTTGCTCCACTTGACTAAATTTAAGCAACGCTCCCCCGCCTTTCCCTTCCACAAGAATTGTCTAAGCACGGAATCAATCTTTTGACAAACCGAAGTAGGAAAAAGAGTCACTTGCATCTGATAAATAGGAAGAGAAGAAGCAACAGATTTAATTAAGCAAAGTCTGCCTGCTCTGTTAAGGAGCCGACCTTTCCAACTAGCCAGTCTATTCTTGATCTTCTCTAAAGAGTCCGAAAAATAGATCTAGCAGCTCGAGGATGATTAAGGTTCACCCCCAAGTATTTGCCTAGGTCACTAGTAAAAGAAATATGAGAAACACCAGACAACATATCCTTCCTTCTATTAGAGATATTTCTAGAACAAATAGCTTTAGATTTTTCAATGTTAACCTTCATACCTGAAGCTTTACAGAACAACTCCAAGATGTGCACAACATTCTAAACTTGACTTTTCTTCGCTTTACAAAAAAGGAGGAGGTCATCTGCAAACATCAAGTGAGAAACTCTAGGTCCCCCTCTAGAAACACCCATACCATCCCAAATACCCTCGTCAACTTGTTTGGAAATGAAGCACGCCAATCTCTCCATGCACAAAACAAATAAATACGGAGAAATTGGATCTTCTTGCCTGAGCCCTCTGCGAGGTTGGAAGCTGTCCAATCTATTCCCATTCCAAATGATGGAAAGATTTGAGGCCTGAACACAATTCATTACAAGCCGAATAATTAGAGAAGGAAAGCCAAAAGATTCAAGAGTATGCTCAAGAAAATTCCAATCAACTCTATCATAAGCCTTTTCTAAATCAATCTTAAAAGCCATAACTCCTTTTCTAGACTTTGTCCGCTTAAGAAAGTGAAGAACTTCTTGGGCGACAATAATATTATCAAGTGCTCCTCTACCATGAATAAACCCTCCCTGAGTTGGGCTAACAATCTCATCCAAAAATGGTCGTAATCTATTAACCAGCACTTTAGTCACTAGCTTATAAATTACATTACAAAGGCTTATTGGCCGAAAATCCTTCAATCTAGTTGGAGGGTCGCACTTAGGGATAAGAACAATCAAAGTTTCCAACAAAGAATGGCTTAACATCTCCCCTAAGAATGCTTTCTGAACAGTACGCCATATCTCATGACCCACCACATCCCAATATTCCTTGAAGAAAAAAACTTGAAAACCATCCGACTCAGGAGCTTTGAACGAGCTCATATTATCCAGAGCTTCTTTAACCTCCAACATTGTTACTGGTTTAGACAAATTATCACAAGCATCCTGGCTAAGAGATGGCATAGGAATTTCTCCCGTGCAATTAACCTCAATAGGCTCAGTAGAACAAAAAATATTTTTGAAGAAATGAACAACCTCCCTTTTGCAAAACTTCCGGATCATCAGACCAAGACCCATCACTGACTAGCAACCCATGAACCTTGTTAGATTTTCTTCTAAGGATGGTTTGCATATGAAAAAAGTTAGTATTTCTATCACCATACCGAACTCATTGATCTCTTGACTTTTGGTACCAAAGCAATTCTTCCTGGGCCAAAACTATATTATACTCAGCTCTCAATTCTTCCTCTTTGTGCTTCAGAATTGGATCATCGTCAGCTTCCATTTTCCGTTGAATACGATTCAAATACCCTCCAATTCCCTCTTTTTAATAAAAATATTGGCGAAGACCGTAGAGTTGAATTCCAACGAAACTTCTTGGACCCCCAGCAACTTCCTATGGATGCCAAAGTCTGTACTATCCCAAGATTTCTGAACAATGGCCTTGTAATCAGGATGCGTTGCCCATGCCGCTTGAAATCTAAAAGGCCGGTTTTCTTTCTTGATAAGAACTCCTTGACATCGGATAAGCAGGGGACAATGATCAGAGTGGGAACGGCTGAGAACTTCAACAAAAGCTTCTGAAAAAAGAAGGCGCCATTCTGTAGTACAACAAGCTCTATCCAATCTCTTTGCAATTTCTTTGTTTCCTTGAATTTTACGAAACCAAGTAAACCGTCTTCCAGAGGTTGTTAGATCAAAAAGACCACAAGAATCTAGAGTACTTGCAAAGATACTACTGCGATTTGAATAGAAATTACCCCCTTCACCTGATGAACACTCAAAATATCATTAAAATCCCCAACCACCACCCACGGGTCCTGAATGCACAAACAATATCAAGCAGATGACTCCATAATTCTACTCTATTAGTGGCTTGAGGACTGCCATAAACCGCACTGCAGATCCATCTTCGCCCACCACCATCAATTTCCAAAGTTACATATTGATTCATAACCCAAATAATTTTACAAGAAAATTTTAAATTAGCAGAGAGGAACCAAATTCCTCCCTTGTGTCCAACAGCATCTACAATCCCTACAGGATAATAGCCTAATCTCCCCCAAAATTCTTTCATAGTTTCAAACTCAATATGAGTTTCCACCAAAATAAAAAAAGTTGGTTGAAATTTTCGTACCAACTCCTTACAGTGCACCCGAGACATCTTATTTGATGCCCCCGTAACATTCCAACTAATAATATTTAAATGGTCACAATCCATAAAAATTAAATTAAATAATTAGAATGTTTAATTATTCTACCTCACGTTGATGGACCCCTGTCTCCAAGTGTCTCCTTGTGGACTTGCATCGCAGAACCATCATTCTTCTGTTGAGGTTGGGTCTCCAAGTTTGTTGTTGCACTAACTTTATCAAGCTCTTTTTGTACTCGAGAATCCATTGACAATGCTTCAGTCGGTGAGTTTTGAAGCGAAATAGGACGTTGCCTTTTGTGCCCTGCTTTAAAAGAGGGAGTACTCTGATCCATGAAAGCCACCTGAGTTGTTCCCAAAGAGTCAAGCGTGGATGGAAGATCTTTCTTTTCCTTAGGCCCCACCTTTGCATTTGATAAGGACTTCACCTTTCCATTTGATGAGGATCCAGTATGCATGCTATTAGACCCAAAAGAAAATTTCTTACTCACCAAATTGGAGCATATTACTACATTGACTTTTTTGGCACCACATTGTGGCCTTTACCCACTTTTTCCTTGCCTTTTCTACTAACTGTAACACATTCACCCTCTTTTTGCACGAGTATCCCTTTCCATACGTGAGTCTTGCAAATTATCATGCATAAGATCTGCTGCACCATGCTTCTCCATAATTGGAATTGATTTGGCATTAATTCCAAATTCAAAAGTTAAATTTTGATTTTTTACTGGGATTTGACTACCTTCTACCGTTTTCTCGTTGTTATCTACAGAAAAAAGTGACGACAAATTTTTCTCCTTCACCGTGCTTTCCTTCCCAATGCCATTGTTGTTCTCTTTCGCACATTCTCTTGTGACATGCCCAAAGCAGCTACATTTTTCACAAATTAAATTCAAGTGCTCATATTCTATGTCATACATATGACCATCAATTTGAATTTTTTTTATAACTGGAAGTTCCAAGTTAATTTGCACACATGCTCTTGCATACTTTCCCCTCTCTGTAGACTTGGTGGCTAAGTCGATGCGGATCGGTTTGTCAACAGCTGACGCAATCATTTTCATGCTCTCTCTTGATAATAGTTAATGTTTAAACCTGTTATTCTTATCCAAACCATGGTAGACCCAAAAGTGTTTTCACAAGGTCTGAATGAAGAACTCCAAGGTTTAACCGCAACATAGCTTCCGGTAATCATCCACGGTCCTCCAAGGAGAACTTTCTCTCTATCCTCCAAGAGATCAAATTTGACTAAGAAATAGCCAAAACCGACATCTAGTACCTCATATCCTCCTTTGGTTCTCCAGACGCCTTTAAGCCTGTGCGTGATCGCTGTATAGCTAAAATTTTTTCCAAGAATTTTGATCACGATGGCATCTTTGTAGGACTCTGCCAATATCTCTTTTCCTTCCTTAGTGAACGTCACAATTGGTATTTCCAAATCGTCTTGCTTACTAACTACTGTAGCCATCTTATCCCCATCAAGAAAATCAGCAACCTCCAAAGCTCTCCTTGCTGAGGCACCAACAACTTTATTTTGTCCAGAAGACAAAATTAAATACTAAAGTTTTTTTTAAATTATGAAGAGAGAGTGTATATATATAGAGAGAGTAATTTCAGCATATCAGATTCAGATATACTAATACTAGTAAACAATTAAACATCAATAATTCACTTCCTTTGTATTCATGGAGAACCAAGATTATGTAGCGCTTATCGTTGGAGTCACAGGTATGGTTGGGTTTAACATAGCCCAATCCTTGAAGAAGCCCGACTGCAAGGGAGGCGCATGGAAGGTTTACGGAGCAGCCCGCCGTCCCCCGCCCGCCACCTGGTTTCCTGCTTCCATCGTGGATGATTTCATCAGCTTCGACGCCGTCGATGCCGCCAACACACAAGCCAGCCTCTCCCCCATAGCCCACGAGGTCACACACCTCTTCTGGGTGGCTCTTCAGTTTCAGGAAGACGAAGAAGCCAACATTGCCACCAACAAAGCCATGCTCCACAACGTTCTCACCACACTCAAATCTTCCCCTTCTTCCCGCCTCACCCACGTAACCCTCCAAACCGGGACAAAACACTACATGGGCCCAATTTTTGACCCGGCCCGGTCAACTCAACTCTTGAGCCATGATCCCCCGTTTCACGAGGACATGCCCCGACTACCGTACCCAAACTTCTACTACGCTCAGGAGGATCTCCTTGCGTCCCACGCGCCTTCTCTGACGTACTCCGTTCACCGATCCTCCATCATAATCGGCGCGTCTTCAAGGAGTGCAATCAACACGCTGGTTATGCTTGGGGCTTATGCCGCGGTTTGCCGCCACCTTAGGTTGCCGTTTCGTTACCCAGGAACACGGTACACGTGGGAGCATTTTTGCGACATGACAGACTCCGAGGTGTTAGCACAACAGCACGTGTGGGCTGCGGTTACGGACAACGCCAAGAACCAAGCGTTCAATTGCACCAACGGCGACTTGTTTACGTGGAAGAGAATGTGGAAAGTGCTGAGTGAGGTTTTTGATGTTGAGTTTGTTGGGTTTGATGAGAATGATGAAGATAGGGTTGATTTGGTGGAGTTTATGAGAGACAAAGACGAGATTTGGGATGAGATTGTGGAAAAGTATGGACTTGTCAAGACTAAGCTAAAAGACTTTGCATATTATGAAGCCTTGAAAGTCGTCTTACATTTTGACTTTCAACATGTGTCTAGCATGAATAAGAGTAAGGAATATGGTTTCTTTGGCCACGCCAACACCTTCAAAAGGGTCACATTCTGGGTTCACAAACTGCGCTGCATGAAGATCCTACCCTAGCTATAGTAATATAGATAGATATCTTATTAGTCTATTGTTATGGTGAAAATAAAACGCAACAAGCTAGGGGATTCCCTTTATTCCAGCAATTAAATTCAACTATGTGATGAACTTTAATCAACTATTGAAAGCATATCCAGTTGATGTTAGAAACTTCTTATTTTATATATTTTTTAAAAATTGTCCTCTCATTATAGAATGGTGTCTAGCCCAGCCTTTTTGAGAGTTCATATATTATCATTAATTGGTTATATTAGGTACACACTAAAATTAGCCACTAAAGTCATCCACTAATATAAAATATATATTAAAATATAAATATACATTAAAAATAAACTAAACCACACATATATTTATACACAAATATATTAATAGTTGATTTTAATAACTGATTTTGATATATAAATAGCATTTTCCATCGTTAAAACAGGCCAAAGTTAGCTAACATTAGCTACCCCTGGGAAGAAAACCATATTCGGCATGTTAACAAACTGACTTACTAAAAGTTAATTTTTCAGCCATTTTCTTAATTAGTATATTAATAAACAAGAATGTTAATTAAAAACTAAAATCAGTTATTATATATATAATTTAATTTATTTTAAATATATATATATTTTAAATTTTAATATATATTTTATATTTATAATTAATTTTAATAGTTGATTTTAATATAGCGCGCGTGAGTTAGTAATAAATAATGATAATTGGACAATTTAGTTAACGATATATTTTACTTACCTATCTCTTGAGCAAAAATTAAGTGAACAACGCAATTCATTAATAGTCTAATATTAAAAATATTCTCCTTTTAAAATGATATAGTGAATAATGTTGACGTGTGATTATATTAATATTGGGCTAAAAGAATATTAAAAAATTATAATAATTTATTATTTTTTATCATTATTTTGTTTTTAATTCAACTTTGTTAATCTATTTTTTTTGTTTAGTAATGTAGTGATATATTTTATTTTATATTTTTAAGTTTTAAATATTAATGATTAAATAATAACAAAAAACAATAAATTCTGATAGTCTTTTAATATTTTAAAAAAAAAATTTTCTGAAACCATATTTTTAGATAATACTATAATGAGATTTTATTTTTAGAAAATGATAAATAAGTCTCTAACTTTTTGTCTCACGAATATTTTAGTCCCTAATAATTTAAAAATACTTTTAACCTCACATTTTTAAAAGTAGGACAAATTAATTTCTCCTTAAAAATTGGGTATGAGGAGACATTTGTACAGAGAAATTAATTTATCTAACTTTTAAAAAAATAAAAAATTTAAAAATATTTTTAAATAGTTAAAAATAAAAATATCTGTACAATAAAAAGTTAAAAAGATCTATTTATTTTTTTTATTTTTATATTTGAGTTTGAGAGAATAAATAATAATATTTTATTATATATTTTATAAATAGGACTAAAAATATATTTTATATCCTCAATTAAAAAAAATTAAAAATATCTATTTTCATATCACCCGAGATTAAGTCCGGTTAATAATTAAATTTAGATTCCTATGAAAATAATTAAATAAGTAATCCTCTACTTTATTTTGTTTTTGTACAACAGACAAAGAGCCGGCGGCTATAGACCTATAGTTGATAAGTTTATATCATGGTGGTTTAGGTTAAGAGGTTTTTTTAAGTGTCACATATACTAATGCGATTAGAAAAGAAAGACAGAAGGTTACTTGAATTAAGTATTTTTATACTAAATTTCATTTTTTTAATCTTTAATCTGAAGACTTAATTAAACATCATTATAAATCTGAAACCACTCCAAATTTATATCCATTTAAAAACCTCACTCATTCGTCATTTGTTATAAATCTTTTATATAACAAAATTAATTTTAATATATTTACAGTATAAAAAAGTTTATATTATTATTTGATTATATATTTTTAATAATAAATTTAAAATTTAATTAAATTTTTAATTTATAATATACAATTGATTATTGTATATTTACATTAAAAATACATAAAAAAAATAAATTTTAAAAGAATATATTTAATAAAAAAATCAGCATTATTAGTGCTAACTTAGGCTTCTGCACCGTAACCATATATAGTTAAATTATGAGGTGTTCTTTTTGGTATGAAATTAGTTTTTTTCATATATATTTTTTCAATCTCTCCATTGAAAAAGATTCAAAAGCTACAGTTTTGTTATGCTTGTAACAAAATTATGACCTTCATGTATCTCGAGCTATTATTGCAGTTATTAAAAACAGGTTCATCAGATTCTTAAGTTAAGAGCTTCATCATGTTTTTTGTGAAATAAATGTTTGTACTGATCATGTAGCGACCAAAAGACATAATTCACTATTAGTAGTCATTGCTTTTATAATTTATCATCCTGTTTTTCTTTTTGTTTTGTCTGATACTATGGGCACCTTTTTTTTTAAATAGTTTCTGTGCAGTATCATTGGATTTTAGCCCCGTTGATCATACAAAAAATATTACAAAATTACAGTCAATATTTAACACACACACACAATTTAAAACTCTTAAAAATTATAATATTTAAAAGTCGGTTAAAAAATATTTATAATTCAAACTTAATAAATTCATTTTTATTAAGACTCTTTTGGCAACCTTTACCGACTCCAATATTAGGTCCTTTAGATGATATCATTAATTTTTTAATAATGAGTAATTATCTAAATCATTGGTCTCTTGGAATTTTTAAAATTGGATATTTTAGTTACCAAATTTTAAAATGCATAAAATAATTTTTTTTTTTTTTGGTGACTAATGCATAAAATAGTTTAATAGATGCTTCAAATATTCGTGATACAAAGAGTTTAAGTATTATTTAAAATTTATTAGTTTATATTTTTATATTGTTCAATTTAATTTGATGTATTTTAATTTTATTTATTTAGTTACTGAATTAGATTTTATATTTTTGGGTTTAGAATTTTCTTTGTTTTAATTTAATAAGAGATTATAAATACCTCATGAACTATTGTAGTCATCATACGGAGAAATTAAAAAAGTGACAAAGCAATTTTTGGTTTGGTAATGAAATCATAGTATGGACAAGTAAGATTGAATGAGTCCCTCTTTTGTTACATAAGGGAATTGAACAGAAAGTAGGTTAGATGAGTCCCTCCGATTCAATTTTCAAATTATGGTGTAGGCAAGTTAGGTTGAAGAATCTCTTTTTGTTATATAAAGAAATTGAGTAGAAACTAGAGTGATTTTTTTATGAAAAAGTCTAGGGGGCTAGCATGTAACCAGCAAAGAAAAGTGAGTCATTAGATGAAATCTCACACTAATCTCACACCATTAAAACCATCATTGATGACTATTTGATGGCTATAAATTACAAAAGTTACTGGACCCTAGTATTCCTCTTTTTTTATATTCAATTTCAACTTATATTTTTGTTTTCTATTTTTCATTTTTAATTTCAATTCATCTTTTTCTATTTCAATTCTTATCTTCTTTTTTATTATTAGTTGTCATTTCGTATCATAGTCTTTCCGTTAGTCAATGACAAGAAGGTTGAAACGTTAACTCGCGCACGTGATTATTAAATATCCACATGTACACTTTGAACAAATCAGTCTTTAGAGTGAAATATAAAACAATATTAAAAAAATTTAAATAATCTCAAAATAATTCCTGTAAAATTTTAAAAATTTTAAAATAGTCCATTTTAAATTACTTATATATAATTATTTTTAAATTAATAAATTTTACTTTCTAAATTTTTAGTCTATATTTTTTAAATTTGATTATTTATACATAAAATTTTTTATATATTTTTTTAAAAATAAATTATAAATTAATTTTTAGAAAAACACTATTTTTCAAAAAAAATATAAACAATTTAAAATAAATGAAGCCATATATTACTTTTGACTATACAAAATATTACTTTAAATTTTTAAGGAACTGTTGCTCACATACATAAACACTTGAAGGAAAAAAAATATAGTCACCAAAAAAAAAAATAAACACTTGATGATTATATGTATAAGTTAACGTTTCACGTAACTAATGAAAATGAAGGAAATTGTATTACTATGATCTAACAGAAATAATAATTAAAAATTATTTTATGTATTTTAAAATTTCAGAGATTAATGTGAAAATTTAAAAATTTCGAACTGATTTAGTAATTCCTCCTTGATAATAATCTACTTAATATACTAAAACTGGGTTTTCCCCTAGCTAATAAGAGTGACGTGTCACTTTCTCGTGAGTCCGTTTTCCCTCCAAAACGAATAAAATTTTTCATCTATTCTAAATTATTTATTATAATTATATTATTATATTATATTTAATATTTAATGAATAATATATAATTATACTAATTTAAAAACATATCTTCATTATAATTATATCAAATCAATATTTAATGCACTATTAAACTACTTATCAATTATAATGCCTAATTACTGTACATAATAACAAATTGCCTTAATAGTAATTAATTTACATATTTATTTTTGTTTTACTAAGGTCTATAAATAGTGTTTTTCTATCATACATACATCTAAATTTGAGAGTCAGCTCATAATTTTATATTTAGTATTTTTTTTTACTACTTCATAGAATAAGAATGTATTCTTCATTTTTTATTGAAGTTGATCCTTTTAAGGTACAATTTATAATTTTTTATAATATTTTTCATATACTCATTCTATTATATTATTCTTTTAATAATTTATTAATTGTTGTTACTCTAAGTTGTTCTTATCGTCTAATGTTCCAGTTCAATTGTCTTTTACCACAATCGTTTACAATGCATCACATCTATAAAATACCTCATCGAGTTGTCTTCACTAATTCGGATTCCAGCTACATGGATGTAAGCGTTCAAAGAAGGGACAATAATCTCTACTTTACCGAATGATTGTTGGATCTACTCACCTATTATGACCAACCTAATGGAATGTGGTTAAAGGAGGATGAGTAAATTATTATAATTTTAATTATTCGATTAAAATTGTAATATCAGTTGTGATATTTTAATTATTAATGCATTATTAAACTACTTATCAATAATTTTAATTATTTAACATTTGTAATTTACTCATCCTCCTTTTTTATCAAATTATTATAATTGTTTGGTTGCATAATTTCTCATTAGATTCACCATCCTAAATTGGTCAATTTGGTTCAAATTCAGATTTTATTTTTCTTTTTGTTTTTTTTTTAATTGCTCTTATTGTAGCAAGTGTCCTCAGATTTTTATTGTGAGCTGCAAGATGAATGTCCCAAACTCTCAATACTTTTGTCATCCTTTTCGTTGTGTTTTTAACTCTATTGAGGTACTATTAATTTTAAATTTGTACGAATTTTAAATGTTGATACTTACGATATTATTTCAGTTGGTTGTCGTTACGAGAATGACTTTATACTATATATGACTAAAGACTAGAATAGATTCAATATTGTTTAAGTAATTTTGGTTTTAATATTAGTATTTGATTAAATTATAATTAAAGAATTTTAAATTATTGCCTCAATTTATATATTATGATTATTTTTTGTGGATGTACTATTTTTAAATAATTTAATAATTAATAAAATAAAGTAGTGTCAAGTATATTATTTAAGTTTATTTTTATTCTTTATTTCTTTATTGGTATTTTCATTATATTTGACAAAAAAAACTCTACCTAAATATATAGTTTTCGTTGTCCTAAACACAATTTAGTTGCCAATAAAAACCGATTTTATCTATAAAAAATAATGAAACATGTATCTTTTGATATTATATTAATATAGTAAGTAGACATTATGATATAATAATATCTTTAATTGCATTATAATTGTCTCATAAATAATATATGATTATATTATTTTAGAAAAAAATTTTCATTATAATTATATCAAATCAATATTTAATTATGATAAAATATGTTAAGTATAATTATATCATAAAATTATAATAATTACGATAGTTATGTTATATATTTTAATCATTTATGTAAGTAAATAAACTAGAAAACAATCAAATCAAATCATGACGGTAAATAAATAATATAGAATATTATTATATATTTAATTGCATTATAATTAGCTCATGAATAATATATGATTATATTATTTTAGAAAAATATTTTTATTATAATTATATCAAATCAATATTTAATATATTATTTAAATCTAACTTTTATATAACAATAATATTATATATATTTATATATCACTTTTTTAAACTCATTCTTACAAATATATATTAGCATATAATTAATATAGATAACATATATACTTAATAAATATCTTTATTAAATTAATTATAACGATTAATACAAGATAATCTCATAAGTATAACCTAATTATAGCAAGCATTTTTATAAAAATAATTGACTACTAATTTGAATATAATTGATATAGTTAAATTGATACAACTTATAAGATTGAGAATATGTAGTAATTATAGCAATTATTATATCAATTATAATAATCATTCATGTGACTTCATATACGGTAATTTTTGAATTATAATTGTCACATAATTACTGTTGAATATTATTTAATTTTAGATGTTTTATAGGTAATTTCATTATCACATGAATTATCATCATTATTCAATAATAATAATAATAATTTCGAATTTATATAATTGATAAAATTTTAATTCTCATTCGTATGTAATAATTTTATTAGTATGTATTCACAGTTTTAGTCAATATATAATAATAATATTATTATTATATGGACATCAAATTAATTAGTTAACAAATTGAATTTAACATATGGAGTTTTATTTTCTACTCAAATTTTTAATCATTAGTGATTTTATTTTTTATATTTACAGTAAATTTTGACTATAAAAAGAAAAAATTAGTATTGATTGTTTCCTATTTTATTTATTTACAGTCATAATTAAATTTGATATAATTATAGTAAGTCTCTATAATTATAGTAATATAAAACTGTTTCATATATAACAATAATATTATACATATTTATATATCTCCACTTTTATCTCTTTTTTCGAAATTTTGACATATTATTAATATAGATAAAATATAATATTAAACTGCTTTGTTATATATATATATATATATATATATATATATATATATAAAGTTATAAAATAACCCGTATAATTTATACGTATGGCATAATACGTATGTAAAAAAAAAAAATTCCATACTTTTTGTTAACCACTGTTTTGTTATATGAAATTGATTGAAATTATATAATTTCTATTTATATAATTTTTTTCTATTAGTAACAATTAGTATCTGCATTAAAAATTCATTAAAAATAAAAAAAATTCCATACTTTTTGTTAACCACTGTTTTGTTATATGAAATTGATTGAAATTATATAATTTCTATTTATATAATTTTTTTCTATTAGTAACAATTAGTATCTGCATTAAAAATTCATACAGTTTGTAATTAGTTTATATATATATATATATATACTAAAATTGGGTTTTCTTTCAACTAATAAAAATGAGGTGTCGATTTCTCGTGAATCTATTTTCCTGCCAAAAATAATACACTATTTTCTCTTCTAAGTTTATTTTATAAAAATATCTTCATTATAATTATATTATAATTAGCATTTAAGCAATAATACATAATTATACTAATTTAAGAAAATATCTTTATTATAGTTATATGAAATCAATATTTAATACATTATTAAACTACTTATCAATTATCAATCGAAAATATTTTTTATCATTTTAATTATATTGATAATAATAATGATAATAATAATATAATATGATAATTATATGATAATGGCATCGGCCATTAATAACCAATTTATATTTCTCTAAATAAATTTATTTTATAAAAATATTTTTATTATAATTATATTACAATATTATAATAAATATTTAATAAATAATGTATAATTACACTAATTTAAGAAAATATCTTTATTATCTATCTATTCTATTCTATTCTATTATATAAAAATAGAATTTTTGCATTTAATGATGGAACTGATGTGGCATGCTCTTGAGGTGTTTTCAAATCTATTTCATTTAATTCGTCAAAACAAATCAATTATAATTAATTAATTATATCAATTAATTAATTTGATTAGCCATTCAAATCTCACCATTTATTATAATTTATATAAATTAATTAATTATAATCAATATTCAATGCGTTATTAAACTACGTATCAATTATCGATATTTTTAATCATTCTAATTATATCAATTGATATAGTTCTAATCCGCATTTAAGTATAATAATTTTATTAGAAGATAGTTGATGCACATATTAATAGTGACCTATTTAATTTGATATCAATTAGTGGATAATAATAATAATAATAATAATAATAATAATAAGGTCTACATGGTACATGCATTATATTTTAAAAAAGGTAAAATATATTTAAAAAAAGAATAGGATATCAATAATTAATTCTTATAATTATTTTTGTACGACTAAAAGTTACGTATAGTGTTTTTTTTATGTAGAATAAAAAAAGTTTGTGATTCATAATATTTTCATAAAGTTTTATTGTATGGATACAAGATTAATTAGATAACAAATTGAATTTTAATTAATATATTTTATTTTCTGTTCATATTTTTTCATTAATTATCTTACTTTTTATATTTACAGTAAATATTGAATGCAAAAAGAAAAAATAATATTGAATGTTATCTATTTTATTTATTTAGAGTCATAATTAAATTTGATATAATTATAGCAAGTATCTAGAATTAATAATAACATGATACTACAATTTTAAGTTGTATAATATAATAAAAAAAATGTATCAATTTATGTATGCTTCCTATTAGAACCGTCAAAATGGGCTAAACTCATCGGACCAACCCGTTTACCCATTTAAATGGGCGGACTTTGCCTCTAAAATTAAATCCGTTTAAATTTCGGGCTAGCCTGTGTGCTAAATGGGTGGCCCGTTTTTTTACATTTTTTTCAAAAAAATTAGTACTTTTAGTTGATATTTCTCTCGATACGACCTGAAAATCAGACCTATCAACTAAAAAAAATATTATTTTTAAAGATTTTTGACCTAAAAGTGGTATTTTTTGTCAAAATATTTTTCAAAAAATAAAATTAAATGATAAACGGGCTGGCCCATTTAACCCATTGGACTGACCATAAACGGTCCGGGCTAGAAATTAAAATTCTGGCCTGCGAATAAAGTGGGCTTAAACGGGTTAGCCCATTTAACCCATTGGCTTAATGGGCTGGGCCTAAATGGACCGGACTAGCCCGTTTGACAGCCCTACTTCCTATATAGCAATGATATTATATATATTTATATATCTCCTCTTTTAGCTCTTTTCTAAAAATATTGGCATATAATTAATGTAGATAACATATATATTGAGTAAGTATCTCTATTGAATTAATCATAAAGGTTAATTGCCCTATTCTGGTGCGTTGTAAAGGTCGTCCTCAGCCTAAAGGAAATCGACCTTTCCGATTTGTTGCTGCTTGGGCTACTCATCCTGGGTATAAAGATATTGTGAACCAGTCATGGTGGTTTGGTAATAGAGGAATTCATGGCAAGCTTTCAGAAGTACAGAAGAATTCACTAGAGTTTAACTCGAAGGTATTTGGTAACATTTTTGTTAAGAAATGTGAATTAGAGCAGCAGATTAATTATTTACAAAAGCGTTTGGAAGTGGTGGATAGTATTTATTTGCGTCAGAAAGAGCAACAGTTGCTTGATGATTATAATAATACTCTAGTGCAAGAAGAGCTCCTATGGTTCCAAAAGTCCAGAGAGCAGTGGGTAAGGTTCGGGGATAGGAATACAAGATTCTTTCATATTCAAACTCTTGCGCGAAGGAAGCATAATAAGATTCATGGCCTTTTTCTCAAGGATGGAGTGTGGGAAGCTGATCCAGAGGTTTTGAGTCAAGAAGCAGAGTCTTTCTATAAAAGCTTATTCTGTCATTTGGATGATGTTGATTTGGGTTGCCTTGGTGATGTGCCTCTTCCTTCTCTGAATGAGGAAGCTTGCAATAATCTTACAGCACCAGTTACTATGGAGGAAGTCAAAACAGCTATTTTTCACATGAACTCTTTTAAAGCTCCAGGTCCGGATGGGTTTCAAGCTTTCTTCTTCAAAGAATATTGGGAGATCATTGGTCTTGATGTTTGGAAGATGGTTAAGCAGGCATTCTCCGGTGTTACTCTTGATCCGAGAATGTTGGAGACTTTACTAGTTCTCATTCCAAAGGTTGAATCACCGGTATCTATGAAAGATTTCAGGCCGATTAGTCTCTGCAATGTAGTTTACAAGATCATCACGAAGGTCCTTGTTAATAGGCTTCGTCCTCATCTTGCGGAGATTGTTGGCCCGCTTCAAGGAGGATTTATTCCGGGACGAGGAACTCCTAACAACATCATTATTGCTCAAGAAGTCCTCCACTTTATGAAGAAGACTAAATCAAAGAAAGGCACACTGGCCTTTAAGATTGATCTGGAGAAAGTTTATGACAGAGTTGACTGGAGGTTTTTAGCTCATACCCTTAAGAGCTTTGGTTTTCCTATTCCTACACTTAATTTGATTATGAATTGTGTCACTGCTTCTTCCTTATCTATTCTTTGGAATGGGAGTCGTCTGAATGGCTTTACTCCTAGCCGAGGTCTTAGACAAGGAGACCCTATGTCACCCTATCTTTTTGTGTTGTGTATGGAGCGACTGGCATGCTTTATTAGTCATCAGGTTGATTTGGGCTTGTGGGAGCCGGTTGCTATTTCTAGAGGGGGACCAAGAATATCCCATTTAATATTTGCGGATGACTTGCTTCTATTCTGTAAAGCTACAAAGAGACAATTGCAAAATGTGATGTTGGTTTTAGAGACTTTTTGCAAAGCATCTGGGATGAAGATTAATGTGGAGAAGTCTAAAGCGCTTTGCTCCAAGAATGTCTCTGCAACAAGGAAAGAGGTTTTCACTGGGGTATCCTCTATCAGATTTGTCCAGGATTTGGGCAAGTATCTTGGAGTTACCCTTAGCCATTCTAGGGTGACTCGTTCAGCTTTCAATGGTGTCCTGGATAAGATTCGGAGTAGGCTAGCAAGCTGGAAAGGGAGTTTACTCAATCGGGCTGGTAGACTCTGCTTGGTTAATTCTGTTGCCACTGCTATTCCCACGTACCAGATGCAGGTCTCTATTTTTCCCAAAGGAATCATTAGTAAATTGGAGTCTATGATGAGGAATTTTCTTTGGAAAGGACAAGTTGATGGAAGAGGATTGAATCTTGTTAGTTGGAAGGTACTGGTTACTCCAAAAAAATATGGAGGTTTGGGGATTAGAGATCCTTATTGTGTAAATATTGCTCTTCTTGGGAAGCTAGTTTCGACTTTTTTCCAGCAGCCAAACAAGCTATGGGTCCAATTATTGGATGCCAAATACCAATCATCTCTATATGACTGTTTTAGTTATCCTAAGAACAAGGACTCTCCCATTTGGAGGTGTCTTTGCAAGGCTTGGAAAGTGTTGAAGGATGGGTTTGCTTGGTGTATTGGAGATTTGAACCAGAATTTTTGGTTTTCTAGCTGGAGGAGAGAAGGATGGTTATCTAATGAGATGGATTATGTCCATATTTCAGATTCGAATCTCCGGATACAGGATATTTGGTCGGTTGGTAGGTGGCATTTGGATACTCTTTATTCTCCTTTATCTCAAAATCTGAAAGATAATATTCTCTCTTACAATCCAGATGAATAAGCAGGTCCGGAAGTGGGTTGGTATTGGAGTGGGTCTGCTGCCAAAGTCTATGACTCACGCAATGGTTACTTGTGGTTGTGTAAGCAGCTGTTTGGTTGGGAGGAGAGGGAGAATTGGCTTTGGCTTTGGCGTCAGCTTGTTCCGGAAAAGCATAAGTTTTTGGCTTGGTTGTGTCTTAAGGAGGCTCTTCCTACTGCAAGTTTTCGCTTTAGAAGAGGGATGTCGTCATCGGATAGGTGTCCAAGATGTCTTTCTAGCCAGGAATCGGTTATACATTGTATTCGGGATTGTCCAAAAGCTCAGCTTGTCTGGCAAAGGTTGGATATTCCTTGTCATCCTTTGGATTTGAAGAACTGGTTCTTGTATCATAGCAGAGAGCACCCGTTCAAGTTCTTTTCGGGACTTTGGTAGATATGGCGAGCAAGGAATAACGACATCTTTAATCCCCATGAAACTTGGCCTCCGGAAAAAGTCATTTGTCTGGCATTAACTTCAGAAAAGGAGCTTAGAAATATTTTTGAATTACAACGTATGTCCCTTCCCTCTACTCTAAATGGTTTTTGGAATCCCCCATCCATTGGTACTTTTAAGATTAATTGTGATGCTAGTTATTTTGGTTCGGGTGATAGTGTTGGTTTTGCTTGTGTTATTAGAGATTGTAATGGGAGCTGGCAAAGGGGGTGTTTGGGAATGATTGAGAGTAATAGTATTCTTCAAGGAGAATTGTTTGCTATTTGGAGAGGATATCTCTTAGCTTGGGATGTGGGTCAACGAGATGTTATTTGTGAGACGGATTGTGTGGAAGCATTTAATCTTGTTACTCAAGATAGTTTTGGGTTTATTGATCCACTGGTGCTCAAAATAAGAGATATCATGCATTGGAATTGGCGTGTTGACTTTCGTTTGATTATGAGAGATGCAAACACGGTGGCAGATACTATGGCAAAGATGGCGATGAAGTTACAACTTTCGCATGTGGAGCTTCTTTTACCTTGGGAGGAGTTTAAGAGTAGTCTTAAACGGGACTGTCCCTCTATTTAAGCAGTTCCTTGTTTTGTTTCTTTTGTTTTTCTTTGTTTAATTTATTTCAGTCACCAAAAAAATCATAAAGGTTAATAAAATATAATGAAATAAATTTCACCTAATTGTAGTAAGTATTTCCATTGAAGATATTTGCTAATTATTACCGTATATAATTAGTGTATATATATATATATAGAGAGAAGGAGTAATAGTGAATTGTTACAATTATTTAATTTATCATTTAGAAAATTCGTACTTCGGACATAAATTTTCTTCTGTTTATTATTTTTCATACCTAAGGGCTACTAATTACGATTATATCAACAGTGTTACCTATGGTATGGTAGATTATGTAATGAAAAGGTTTGAAAAATAAAGGCAAGAATTATAAAGTTATGGAAAGTCCCATACAAATTTGACAAGAACAAGACGACTTACGTAGAAATGGTTCTCATGGATGATAAGATAAGTTGATTATTTTTCATGATTCTTTCAAGTGATGCTAGGTCCAGCTTATAAATATTTTTTGTTTATATTTTTAATTTATTTGACAAGTAAACCCTCGCACGAATCAAAGAAAGTACGATTTTATAGATTTATAAGTGTTAATAGTCTTTATATTTAATTTGTTTAATAGTGTGATAATATAGCTAATATATTTGTTGGTGGATTTAACTATTATTACTATATTATTTATGATCACATTCAGTATATATGTGTGATTTATTGAAAAAAATACATTATTAAAATCGATTAATAACTATTTTAGAATTAATCCAATTAACACTGAATTAAAAAAAGAACAAACAATGCATAATATGTTACTTTTTTATTAATCAAATTATTATAATTTAAATTAATTTTAAAAGAATAATTTAAAATTATAATTTCAATCTTCTCACGTACATGGCACGGGTGATTATACTTGTATACCAAAAATTTCTACTTTTTATGTCCTGATCCTAATCACATCACAGATCACACACTCCTTCGTAAAATTATGATATCGTAAAAGGTTTAAGACATAAGGGGCTCAAAAAAATTTACAAAGGTATGCTGTGGCAACAACTAAAAAAGAAAAACGACGTTCACTTCATAACAAATGCAGCTATTTTTTTATATCCCCAGTTCCCTCCGGCTCTCAGCCTCTCACACACATCCCCAAAATAATAATAATAATAATAATAAAAGGATTATAAGGCTACACTCTCTGCTCCTTATCTCTTCGCTTCGCTTTTCTCCACTTAGGTATTTACTTAGCTTGATCAGTTGTCAAATCTCATGGAGAAGCAGAACCACCAACCCTCCGTCGTAGCACTTGTCGTTGGAGTCACAGGCATGGCTGGTCTCAGCCTAGCCCAGGCCCTAAAGCACCCCGATTGCCTTGGAGGCCCATGGAAGGTTTATGGCGCCGCCCGATCCCAGCCCACTTGGTTCCCTCCTTCCACCGTTGACCACTTCATCGCATTCGACGCCGTTGACTCCGCCAGCACGCACTCCAACCTCTCCCCCATAGCTCACGAGGTCACCCACCTCTTCTGGGTCACCGTTCAGTTCCCCGGCGACGAAGAAGCCAACGTCGCCGTCAACACAACAATGCTCCACAACGTCCTCACCACCCTCAAATCCTCACCTTCTTCCCGGCTAAGCCACGTCACCCTCCAAACCGGGACTAAACACTACATGGGCCCAATCCAAGACCCCACCCGGTCCAACCAACTCGTTGGCCACGAACCACCTTTTCACGAGGACATGCCCCGACTCCCTTACCCGAATTTCTACTACGCGCTGGAGGACCTCCTTGCATCCCACGCGCCATCACTTACCTACTCAGTGCACCGCTCGTCCATTATAATTGGCGCGTCTTCAAGAAGCGGCCACAACGCGCTTGTTATGGTGGGTGCTTACGCCGCGGTATGCCGGCACCTGGGAGTGCCGTTTCGGTACCCGGGGAACCGGTACACGTGGGAGCATTTCTGTGACATGACGGATGCACGTGTGCTGGCGCAGCAGCACGTGTGGGCTGCGGTTACCGAGAAGGCCAAGAACGAAGCGTTTAACTGCATGAACGGAGATTTGTTCACGTGGAAGAGCATGTGGAAATTTTATAGTGAAGTTTATGATGTTGAGTTCAAACCGTTTGATGAGAGTGATGAAGAGTTTGATGTGGTGGATTTTATGCGTGACAAAGGGAAGGTTTGGGATGAGATTGTTGAGAAGCATGAGCTTCAGAAGACCAAGTTAGAGGAAATTGCGCAGTTTAATTCAATGAAACCTGTGCTGCATTTTAATTTTCAGCATGTGTCTAGCATTAATAAGAGCAGGGAATATGGGTTTTTTGGATTCGCGGACTCCTTTAAGAGTGTCAAATTTTGGGTTGCTAAGCTTAGAGAAATGAAGATCATACCCTAATTCATCAATATGGCCATATGGGAATCACCGTTGACCTTATTGGTCAGGGAAGGCTAAATGATTTCCAACATGTGCATGTCTGGGCTTTTCTAGCAGTTGCTGCGTTTTCTGTAAAATGAATAAGAATAATATTTTCTAATCGATTTTTAAATCAAAGAATTTATTACAAGGCTATTTTAACTCTGACTATTTATCTCTATGTTGATAAATTCGAATCACCCAAAATAGTAATGTTGATGAATTTGTTTTATGGATTAATATTTTGTGCCGTGTGTTTTACTCAAATTTTGTTTATGTTTTAAAGAAGATATGTAGCTATCTCAATATTACAATTGTAACGTCAAATAAAATTAAAAAGAATAAAATAATAAATAAATATATAAAGGCAAGGTGCTGGTGAAATAGAAAATTAAAAAAAAATGAAAGAAAAAATATGAACCTAAAAGAGAAAAAGACATAAAAGTAGAGAAATTTTATTAATAAAAATTGGGAAAAAGTAAATTACGGAGTTCATAAGAATTATTTAAGATTCCCAATTTTACTCCCAAGGAATTAAAAACGTTTTGGTAGCTTTATTTATAGACTAACCTAATGTCAGCTGACAGTTACTATTTATACACCTGTTGCGGGAAATTTAGATTGGCCCGTAACCATTTTCACACCTCTTGTGAATTTCAAAAATCAAATAGATAACAAATTGTCAAATGATCTAATTTAATTTAAAATAGATATAAATATTATATATGGAGACATCACCATATAACTAATTATTTCTTTTTATAATTTTCTTATAAAAATTATATTTTGTCTAACATAATTCCCCTAAAATTTTTCACTTGAAGTCGTACCGTGATTGAAAGTGAAAAGAATTTTGCTTTTTATCTATAACATCTATAACAATATATAATGACAATATATGGGTTTGGTGTCCAAAATTTCTTCCCAGTATTACTCTTTCTTATTAACTTCTCCACTTAATGTTAGTTATTCATCTTAAAAACTCTCATTACTCAATTTGGCCACCTTGACGTAACTTTCACCTATTATCTTTCACCTCTTACCCATTTTTCTCTTCTCATCTCATTTCTTATTAATATTATTGAATACATTAATAGATTTCAAAAATACATTAATCTCATGCCAATAATAGATTTGCTTTTAAACATTATTCAGATACTAATAATAATAGTAAAATTGGTCCAAATCCAAGTAATATCTATAACAATATATAATGACAATATATGGGTTTGGTGTCCAAAATTTCTTCCCATTATTACCCTTTCTTATTAACTTCTCCACTTAATGTCAGTTATTCATATCAAAAACTCTCATTACTCAATTTGGCCACCTTGACGTAATTTTCACCTATTATCTTTCACCTCTTACCCATTTTTCTCTTCTCATCTCATTTCTTATTAATATTATTGAATACATTAATAGATTTTAAAAATACATTAATCTCATGCCAATAATAGATTTGCTTTTAAACATTATTCAGATACTTATAATAATAGTAAAATTGGTCCAAATTCAAGTAATAGATAGAACAGTAATAATATTAGTGGGTATAAATTATCATTTTTTAAAAGTTTTAATTCATACTTAATAAACTTTTAATTATTTCTAATATACTATGTTACATATATCTATAATACAGTGTATTATGATTGTTAATTATTCACTTAAAAAATTTACACTATTAATTTAATATTTAAATTTTTTATTATGGTCCTATTTTAATGTACTCTAAATTTTTATTATGTATTTATAATTTTGATAAAAATTATTCTTAAAAAAATATTAATCTTATTTTTTAATTTTTTTCAGATAATATTAAATTATTTATATTAAAAGATTTACGTAATTTAAAAAATATTATTTATATGTTAAAAATCTATTTTTAGATATTCAAGAATTAAAATTGGTCCAAATAATATACTAAATGATGATAACATTGGTTAGTTGTGTATATATATTCCATTAGTTTGTTAATTTTATCTTTTGAATTATTTTTTATTATGGTACTATTTTAATGTACTCTAATTTTTTATTGTGTATTTATAATTTTAAAAATAATAATTCTTAAAAGAAATATTAATTTTATCTCTTAATTTTTTTAACTCTGACAATATTAAATAATATATATTAAAATATTTAGATAATTCTAAAATTATTATTTATACTATAACAGAATAATAATATACAAAAAAAATATGGGAGTTTAATGTTCAATTTTTTTTTCTATTCAGTGAGTTCTACTTGGCAGCTGTTGTATAAAATATTTATTTAAAAATATTGATAATTTTTTATTTAATTTATACGATAAATAATAACATTTTATGTAATTTTATTTTATTTAATATCTAATAAATTTAGATTCAGATTTTCTTTTATTCTTTCAAATTAAAATAGTCCCATTACATGATTGACAACTTTAATTTCTATCATAATAACTATTTTTTTATTATTTATTATTTATTATTTTTTTATTTTTTTCACGATAACTATTTTTTTATTATAATAATAATTGTTCCATACAGAAAAGTGCATCCTAAATTAAAAATAGAAGTAAGAAAAATTAAAAAAAAAAGTGAAACAAATTAAAAGGTAAATTAATAGAGTAAAGAATTGAAGAAATTACACGTGATTTGTTTATAACCGTTACTGAAGTAGAGATGAAAATAAGATAGAGAAGATTAGTACGTAATTTCTTTATGCAACGTAACGGAAGAAGTTCTATCATGAAAGATAATATTAAAAGTTTAAAACTTAAATTTGGATACTAAAATTTTGAAGTGAGTTATGCTCTATAAACTATGTGCAATCAGTTTTCGTACAATAGTAGCTGTTTTATAAATTATTCATTTATTTATTTTTAAAAATCTAATTTTTTAATTTTAAAAGTATTGGTATTTTTTTATTTAATTTATAGTGTTAATAATATTTTATTTTATTTAAAAGCTAATAAATTTAGATTCAAATTTTCTTTTTTTTTTTTACAAGGTTGAATTGAAATAGTGCTATTGTATGATTGACAATTTTAATTTTTGTCATAATAATTATTTTCTCTTACTATAATATTACAGGTAAAACCTTAATAAGCCAAGTCAAGAATCATGTAACGTAAATACGCTAAAGCGAAAATGGTTTCAGCAATAAGCCAAATCATATTTTTATATAATTAGAACCATGCTGGTTCGAATTCCATTTCTACATAATTCGAACCAGCTTGGTTCGAATTATACACAAACACATGCATACACGTAATTCGAACCAGCTTGGTTCGAATTAGACACACACGCACACACATAATTCGAACCAGCTTGGTTCGAATTACACAAACACACGCACACACTAATTCGAACCAGCTTGGTTCGAATTACACACAGTAATTCATGGTATAATTCGAATTATACTGTTAAAAAATTAATAATTTATTTTAAAAAATTTATTAAAAAAATTAATAATTTAAAAATTAAAAAAATATATATTTTTATTTCATACGTTAAAAAAAGCTAACAAAATATTTAATTACGAGACTTCTTTAAAATATTAATGAGCTATCAATTCGAATTTCATACAATACTTTTCTATCCATTTTTAATAGTTCATGAATATTTTTTAATAAATTTTTTTAATAAATTTTTTTAAATTATAGTACAAAAAATATTTTATCCTATGCAAAACAATTTAAAAAAAATGGCTTAAAAAATGTTAGGAGTACTATAAAAATTTGTAATGTTATAATAACTTAGGTAAATACATGCATGTACTCAAATTTTAAATAAAATACTCTACATAGTCAATAATAATTTGAAATGAAAGAAAATATTTTATTCCATACAAAATAATTAAAAAATATATTTTATTCTATACAAAATAATTTTTAAAAATGGCTTAAAAGATGTTATGAGTACTATAAAAGTTTATAATATTCTAGTGATTTAGGTAAATACATGATAAAAATATTTTTTCTTTAATTTCTAAATTATTAGTGACTATGTGGAGTATTTCTTTAATGTCCTAAGTCATTAGGACATTACAAATTTTTATAGTACTTTTAACATCTTTTAAGCCATTTTTTAAATTATTTTGTATAGAATAAAATATTTTTTTGTGGTATAATTTAAATAAATTTATTAAAAAATATTCATGAGCTATCAAGAATGGCATAAGAGTATTGTATAGAATTCGAATTGCTCACCATATCATTTGAACCAGAGTAATTTAAACTTCCCTATGCGTAATTCGAATCATGTAATATCTCACCATATAATTTAAATAATTTTATTAAAAAATTATCATGAATATTTTTTAATAAATTTATTTAAATTATACCAAAAAAAATATTTTATTCTATACAAAATAATTTAAAAAATGGCTTAAAAGATGTTAGAAGTACTATAAAAATTTATAATGTCCTAATGACTTAGGACATTAAAGAAATACTCCACATAGTCACTAATAATTTAGAAATTAAAGAAAAAATATTTTTATCATGTATTTACCTAAATCACTAGAATATTACAAACTTTTATAGTACTCCTAACATCTTTTAAGCCATTTTTTAAAATTATTTTGTATAGAATAAAATATATTTTTTAATTATTTTGTATGGAATAAAATATTTTCTTTCATTTCTAAATTATTATTGACTATGTAGAGTATTTTATTTAAAAGTTGAGTACATGCATGTATTTACCTAAGTTATTATAACATTACAAATTTTTATAGTACTCCTAACATTTTTTAAGCCATTTTTTTAAATTATTTTGCATAGGATAAAATATTTTTTGTACTATAATTTAAAAAAATTTATTAAAAAATATTCATGAACTATTAAAAATGGACAGAAAAGTATTGTATGGAATTCGAATTGATAGCTCATTAATATTTTAAAGAAGTCTCGTAATTAAATATTTTGTTAGCTTTTTTTAACGTATGAAATAAAAATATATATTTTTTTAATTTTTAAATTATTAATTTTTTTAATAAATTTTTTAAAATAAATTATTAATTTTTTAACAGCATAATTCGAATTATACCATGAATTACTGTGTGTAATTCGAACCAAGCTGGTTCGAATTAGTGTGTGCGTGTGTTTGTGTGTAATTCGAACCAAGCTGGTTCGAATTATGTATGTGCGTGTATTTGTGTGTAATTCGAATTACGTGTATGCATGTGTTTGTGTATAATTCGAACCAAGCTGGTTCGAATTATGTAGAAATGGAATTCGAACCAGCATGGTTCGAATTATATAAAAATATGATTTGGCTTATTGCTGAAATGATTTTCGCTTTGGCGTATTTACGTTACATGATTCTTGACTTGGCTTATTAAGGTTTTTTACCCTATTTTTTAATTTAATTTATACTGTAAATAGTAATATTTTATTTCATTGGTTACCTGATAAATTAAAAGAGATATAAGACATTTCCATTAAATACAATCATAAACAAAAGTTGGCAGAAGTTTGTAAAAATATTGTTGGTAATATAGTGAGATTATAATATTATTATTGTTATTTATTTTTTATTTTTATTATCACTCTTTTCTGATTTTTTTCTATTTATATTGACATGGACGTTTATTATAAAAATAAAATTTTCAAAACAAATAAAAGGTAAAGGTATATCTTAGTTGGGATGTATTATTATTTAATGCTAAAATAATATACAAAATACTATTAAGATATAGTGTGATACATATATACAATAAATTATAGAAAGAAGGATTCTAACAATTATAGAGTATATGAAAGGATGATCAATTCATTGTATCAATGAGACCAATAAACAATAAATTAAGTATTACTATATTAACGACCGTGACAATTATATTGATGATACGTATTTTTGTTTTAATATTAATAATCAAACGTGATATTAAATCAGGTTTGTCCATTAAAAATTTATTCTATTGGTTGGAGAAATACAGTTAAAGCAAACAAAAACTTAGAAAGATGATAAAAAGAGAAATATTGGATCAAAAAAATAAAAAGTAATGAAATAAATTTTTATTATATAATAATAATATCGTCTATTTAGACGTATATACTAATTATGTTAAAAATTTAACTTTTTTTTAGCTATAAACTCAGAAGAGCACAACTAGTTTATTTTGGTGACAAATAATATTATTCCAGGTAACTGTTATTAAATATAAATTCCTAATAAATCAAATGTAATATCGTCATTTAGTTTACATTTTGTCATACATAAACTAAGATTAATGTTATTTTTTTGTCTTTTTTCAAAAAAAGTAGTGCAGAACAAGAGATATCTCAATTCTACAGGCTTTAATTAAATTAATTATATTCGTCCCTATAATAAGGAATCAATTTAATTACATAATCTTAAATCGTTTATATAATTATTTTTATAGTAAAGAAATGTGACAGCTTTTCAAGACTCAAGAAATTATTAATAAGAAGATGATGAATTACGAAATTTTTTTCAGATACACAATTTTTATATTCTCCTATTTTGTTTATTAATTATTCTTATGGTTTGATATTCAAAAAAATAAAAAGACAAGCATTCTCATTTCTTTTGTTTTTTCACTATTTAAAAAAAAATGAAGCCTCTTCATATCCAAATCCATATTTTGGCCCACCACTTAAAAAAAATAAAGACAAATATAAATATCCATGACATTTAAGTAAAATTATCTTTTGTAAATAATTAACATGTATTTTGATTTATATATACTCTTTTTGAATCAGGATAATATTATTATCATTATTTTTTTAACTATATTTTTTCTGATAATATATATACCTCTTTATTGTGTGTTTTTATAATTTAACATTTTAAAAATTTTTTATAGTAATTTTAAGGTAAAAAAATGATATAAATAAGATCACATCAATATTAAAATAATGACAAAAATATTTATCTAATAAATTTAAAGAATGAATAATATATTAACAAAAAAAATTAATTTCTTAAAAAATAATAGAAAAACGGCTGCGTGCCTGTTGAGCCGCTAATAATAATAAAAGGAGTATATACAAACGTATATTTATTTATTTATTTATTTATTTATTATATATATATATTATTTTATTTTATATATATATTTTTTTTTCTTTTAAAATGTATATATATAAATAATAACAATATGTGTTGACAAAAATGATATTTTAAAACATCACTTAGAAAGTACACAAGAGTATTCGTACTCTTTCTCTTTTCTTTGTTATTTTATTTATTTATTTATTTATTTTTATTTTGGCTAAACAAAAAGTAAAATAGTTCAATACTAGGGATGGCAACGGGTCTTCATGTCCCCGCCCCCCGCCCCCCGCCCCCAATATCTGTCCCCATCCCCGTCCCGTCCCATGACGGGTAACGGGGACCCCGTATCCGCCGGGGACCTGGGTCTCCACGGATATCCGCGGATTTTTGTAAAAATTAATAAAAATTGAGAAAAATGGAAAAAATTAGAGAAAATCAAAGATAATCCTCAATTGTCATTACAAACATAATATCCATAGTCTTTAAAGACTTAAATAGCAATAACAACAAACATAATAATTCAAACATATCCATAAACAACCAAATATTACATAAATAACCAACCATATTCATAAACAACCAAATAAAGTTCATGACATGACATCATAAAAACATAATTCCACCATCTCAATCTTCCTTTCATCCCGTAATGGTAGAATCCGACTTACTTGAATCCTACAGCAACAAGAAAACAATTTAAAGTTAAAATCATATAATAACTCAATAAGTCAATAATATAAAAACATAGTGTGTTATATGTAATTTAATAGTTTACTTACGTCAACATCTCCTTCAATATTATGAATTGTGTAGCACTCAAATCCTATGTTCGTTGTGGTGCCAAATTCATTCCAAAGCCAATCTTGATTACACATTAGAGCCTCTAATGTGTCCGGACGCAACCTACTACGATGTGGCGTAACAAATCGACCACCCGTACTAAATGAAGATTCAGAGGCAACGGTAGAGATAGGAATCGCCAAAAAATTCCTAGCAATAGCTTGCAAAGTAGGAAACTTCGCTCCATTTGACTTCCACCAATTTAAGATATCAAAATCATGTTCAGTTTGTGGTACCGGTCTCTCTTCAAGATAATAATCTAACTCACTTTTTATATCAATAAATGCGGATTCCTCACTTACATGTGCAGCAAAATCAGCTTGCCAATCTTCATGACTGAACTTCCTCCCCTTTGAACTTAAAGGAATTGAAGGTGGTGGCGGCATATCTAATTGAGCAGCTTGGTCTCTCTCTCTTCCCTTTGTTGCATATTCTAAAACTAAATCTTGCACTACCCTTTTCACTTGACCAATTACAACACATGCCTCCGTCTCACCATATATTTTACGAAAAAAGAAATTCAATAAATACATCTTGTACCTAGGATCCAAAAGAGTCCCAATAGCCATAACTGTATTAATCACACCCCAATACTTTTCAAACTTAGTTATCATACTAGTAGCCATCATTTCAATTATCTCATTTCCACAATGTTTCCATTCCATCAAAGCCAACTTAATCACACAAACCTTAGGAAAATAAAGATTTGATGTAGGATAAGTTGTTCCAGAAAACAATTCAGTCACATCAAAAAATATCCTCAATCTTTGAAAAATCTCATCCGCCGTATCCCAATCCTTCTCACTAGGCAAAGATTTATATTGCTCTCACGCAATGACAATCTTTCAAATACATCTCTATACATAATTGCAACTTCAAGCATCAAAAATGTTGAATTCCACCTAGTTTTACAATCAAGACAAAGATTTTTTGTGTAGGGTATTTTAAGTTGCGCACATGTTTCCTTAAATTTTTCTTCTCTTTTAGGTGTTGCAGTCCAATAATGAACACTATCCCTCACCCTTTCAATAGCATGTGAAATAAGTTGTAACCCATCCTTGACAATCAAATTTAATATATGCGCACAACATCACATGTGAAATAATTTACCACCCAAGATGAAGTTTCTATGTGACATTTTAGTCAAAATATTATCAATCATAACGTCATTAGTACTGCAATTATCAACAGTCAAAGTGGATACCTTCCTATCAAGATTCCAATCCATCAAACAATCCACAAGAACCTCTGAAAGTACCTCAGCTGTGTGGGGAGTCGGCACATATATAAACCTGTAATGATAATTTAGTACAATTATAAACAAGACAGCTTTGCAATTGTACACAAGAACATATCACAATTATATAAACAAGACAGCTTTGTAATTATATAAACATTCGGAAGTACCTATAATGATAATATTATTACCTCACAAGACAGCTTTGCAATTTCCAAGAATCATCAATGTAATGAGCCGTGATTGCCATATAACCTTTGTTTTGGTTACTTGCTGTCCACATATCAGTCGTAATTGCAATTCGACTTTTATTGCGCTCAAAGACATTCATTGTCTTCGATCTCTCATCATTGTAGAGTTTCAAGATGTCACTCTTTAAAGTGTTGCGAGTAATCACCTTGAAGAGAGGTTGCAAAGCATTGCAAAATCGTCGAAACCGAATGTGGTCCACAATGGATAGCGGATACTCGTGAAGACAAACCATAACTGATAACTCTTTCCTTGCATTTTCTTGGTCGAAGGTATATGCACCAACCACAACTGTTTCCCCACTAGTTGTTGGAGTTGTCTTCATCATACACTGTCTTATATCTCTAGTGGTGCGGAGCTTGCAGCTTTTGAAGTGATCACGCAAGTGCGAAGTGCCTTGTTTTGGGTCACCAAGTAGCTTCGATTTGCAATAATTGCATTCAGCCTTTAATTTTCCCTTGATTTTCACAATCTTAAAGTGATTCCACACTTCGGAGGTCAACTTCCTCTTTCGAACACCACTTGTAGAGTTTGTCGTTCCTTCATTAGTAGTTGCGGTATCCGTTGGGGGTTCTTGAGGTTGAGATTGAGGAGCCTCTTGTGTAGTTTGAATATTAGTGCCTATAGGTTCCTCCGATGGAGTACTCTTATCAAGAGTATTACTCAATGCATCCGAAGAAGACATTCTATAAATTCATGAAATATAAATCATGAATTAAAATCACATAAATCCAACTCAGATATTTCCATAATAAATTTTTTGTTGTATTAAACTAACAAGTAAAATAATAAATTTCTATATTATGGATCACAAAGACACAAACTAATAGATAAATTGAAAGGTTAATGGAAAGTTAGGAACAGACTAAAGGGAAAAGGTGCAATAATTAATATTGACATTCAAGCCATCACCAGGACAAAAAAAAGTTACTAACATAAAGGAACACCATTCGAGATTAATATAAACAACAAAACATCTTACACTATTATCATGTCAAAGTAATAAATCAACATTTTTATTAATCATTTTTAATTTTCCTCCCCAGCTTCCATTTCAAGTTACTCAAAATTTGGGTTTATACACTCAACCTCTCTACTGTTTTCTCTTAAACATCTATACAAGATATAGACAACCATCTTATTCCTTCATTCTAACTCCTTACCTACTGACTCTGAATACCTTTCCCTTTACTTTCTTCTTCACTCTCACATAAAGCCTAACATATTAGTTAAATAAATGTTTAATATCACTAGGAAAGTAAATCTGGCAACAGTTCTCTTCCAACATATCAAAATTTATAATGACAATATGAACTTAAACTTCATCAAACTCCAACTGCACCCCCGCATTTTGAATTACAGTCACAGAAAATTTAAATCAATTCTGACACAATTACTTGTTAAACTTTCTAGGAAATTTATATAACCTTAACTAGTTCAACACAATTTAATGTACATAAGTAGGATAGGCAACTTAGATGTTTCCATGATTTCTTCATGTTTAACGAAACCTTCATATGTACTTATGCTAGATCTTACTTGGTTTGTGTTAAATTATTTAGCCAGTTTAAAATCACTTTATGCATTTTTCTCCCCTTTGTTTTCATATGCTTCTCAGTTCTCATATTCACCACTTGATGGGAAAAAGAAAGTAACAATTATTTTCTATCAAATCTGCATTGATGGAAAGTAACAAATCAACATTTTTTAATTTTTTGTTCATCTCGTTTATATAAAAAACTTGGGTTGCATCCTAAAAAATTGATCACTTGCCAGATCTCATTGACCAAAAGTCCAAAATTGATTGCCATATCCATAAGCAGAGAGTGTATAAGCAGAGAAGCATAGAAACGAATTAAAGAGTATAATATGGGAATTGAAAAATTTGTTTCATAAACACTGTTGGGTTTAATCTGCTCAGATCTTGAAATATAAATTAAACAACCAGATATTCATAGTCGAAAATTCATTAACCTAATAAAAAATTCACAAATTCAAAACTTAGAAATCCAGAAATTCAAAACACATAAATTTCTTACCCTAATTTAGAAATCTAATTTCAGAAAAGAGGATGGAAGACCAGCGAAGACCAGGGCTAACATACCTGAACCTGACGGAGAAAAGGGGAAGGAAGACCAGCGAAGACCGGCGATGCGAAGAGGAAGACCCGTGGCGGTGAGCTCGACTGCCTCGACACCTTCAGTGAGCGAACCAAGCCACTCAAGGGGTCTGGGGTGAGAGGCGGCGCTGAGGGACCAGAGGTTGGAAGGCGGCGGGCGACGGTTGGCGGTCGGCGGTCAGCAGAAAGGAGCCAGGAGGGGCTGAGCCGCTGAGGGTTTGAGGAGGAGTGGAGAGTTCAGTTCTCTGTCTCTCTGAAGCAAGGAATGTGACGGCTAGGTTAGGTTTGAACAATGGTTGATGGTTTACATATTATATATATATGAGGGTATTTCTGTCTTTTTACACAAACGGGGATTTAACGGGTCCCCACGGGGCGGGGACCTCTACCCCCGCCCCCGCCCCGTTTATTATACGGGGCCCCGTCCCCCGTCTCCGCGGGTAGAAAAAACCCCCCATACCTGCTCCCCGACGGGTAAATCCCCGCGGGTACCCGCCCCGCTGGGGATTTTTGCCATGCCTATTCAATACTCTTATCTTCTTGTAATACTTGTGAGTAGTGTTTGAACGTCAAAAGACTTCTTCAACTTTGTGCCTCCCATTCTCCTAAATTTCATCTACTACGGTGGGCTTTCTCTATTCACAAGGGTTTGACTATACCTAACTCTTCTAATATTGCAGGTAAGATTTCACTGCTAGCTCCATCTTTATCTTTCTCTTTTCCATTGTTGATTAAGAGGAATCCTAATTCCAAAATGGCATGCAAAATATCCCTTGTGTTATTCATGACTATGAGTACTAGAATCTTACTCTAAAGAGCATTCTCCTTTTTTCTTTTACATTCTTTAACACAAATTATGATTTAACTGTTGAATCCTATTCTTCAATTCTACTATGTTGCTGTTTTTTTTTTTTTCTATTTTCAAGTATGAAAGAAGAGGTAGAAAATATATATATATATATATATATATATATATATATATCTGTCCATTTTGCTCCTAAAACAGGATAAAAGGAATAGTTCATTTTCTTAGCACAAACATGTCAAAATGTTATCCCTTTTTTATTATTTTATTTATTCATGAATGTTGGCAAGCAGTATTAAGTCTTGTTTCATATTAAATCCTTGCTTACTGCTTAAACCAAATTAAACACATATAAGTTTAATTTCATTTTTTTTTCTACCTTCATAGCTTGTTTGTTGATCGTTGACAACCTCAACACCCAATACTTTAATTTTTTTCAATCTGCATTGTTATGGCAACCTCAAGCCACCATCTGTCAACAAGTCCTCCTTCTTCATTTAAAGTGGCCATTTGTGATAAGTCTGTTGTCAAAAATGGCAAAGATTTTGCTCCTGAACCAGAGGCCTCAAAATCAAAGATATGAGAATCTCAGGTGCTAACCATTGACGGTGTAGATTCAGCTTTCGTTGGCCCTATTGTCTCTCTCAAAGTAGCAAACAAGATAAAAAAATGCTTTTCCTGATCACCCTCAAAGAAAACCTGTTACTTTTCAAGACTCCATTCCTATTGGATACTTTGACTCCAACAACAGGCTATTTAGAAATCCCCCAAAAACTAACATTTAAGGTTACCATACTTGGTTAGGTAGGGTTGAAACTGGGAAGATGACCTTGTGGAAAGAGATTGGGATATATGACCTAATTCAACTTAGTAAAAACTCTTACACTGTTAATTCAGGACTAATGGAAGGTGCATTGTATTTCTGGGATGAGACTTCTCATACTTTTCACACCCCATACGGTATGATTACTCCTACTCTTCTGGATGTAGCTGCAATAACTGGCCTACCTCTCTTGGGAGAGAAAATTTTAACTACTACCCGGTCAACCACAAGAATTGAGTATGCCATTGATATCTCTTCCACCACCTACTAGAGCTTCATTCTTAATAACAAAGGTCAAGGTGGAGAACCTGTTTCCGATAATGAGTACATAGTCTTCCTTCTCTATTGGTTGAGCGGCGTTGTATTCTGTGCCCGGAGTATTCAAGTTGAAGTCACTTATCTCCTATTGGCCATTATGTTAGCTGAAGGTAAGAGGCTGTGTTTAGCCAAATTGTTCCTGACTCGACTATATCTCACTCTAGATTGGATCACAGCCCTTATGAGAGAGAAAAAAAGAATCACTAATGTTGACGGTCCCGTTTAGTTTTTTCAATTGTGGATGTCCGCTATTTTTGAATCTGAGCTACAACCACGTTTGACCCAAAAAGGTCCTATAGATTCTGTGATTGCCAGACACCATCTGCTCAGCTTAGTCTTTTCTGACAAGTTAATGGCCTCACATGATAAGATGAAACACTTCTTCCGTGCTTTCTATCACTTGCCAGAGAAAGACCACAACATCAATCTGACTCCCTTTGCTAATTGTCAAACTGGTCCGGAATAGTTGACGCGATCTCTTACCCCAACTAGGGTTACACAAAAGGAAAGCATCACTATTTGGTCACAATTCTTGACTTCCCAATTATTTTTTGCTGGATTCCCGGGTGAAGATGACCTAAGAACAGTGGTCTATATGTTAAATGCCGTTTTTAGATAGTTTGAGTTAGCTCAGGCCATTCCATCTCCTTACCATCTTCAAGAGCCACAATCTTTGCATGTCAAAGCTACCTCACTAGAAGATCTGTTGCACATTCAAAAAGATAATGCTTCGCGAAAAAATAAATTCCACCTATTCCCTTTTAAACCTTATCTGTTGACCACATATTTATTCTTTTCTTGGTGGAAAATCTATTACTCTTCTATTAAAGTTGCTTTCAGTAAAACTGTTCTTGTAATGCAACAAGTGAAAAGAGCACCAATTATCAAAAAGGATAATTACAACTAAATCATTTGCTCATTATGATTTCAAAAATTATGGTCCTCTATGTGTTATTTTCTTCATGCATAATGCCTTCTAAGAATATCACAATGGCACCTGTTTTAATTATTTTATTATTATTATTATTATTATTTTTTGTTACAAAAAAAACAACTACCACACTTGCTGCCAATTCTCCTTTGAGAAAGTCTTCTGGTAGGCTTGTAGGAAAAAAGGAATTCAATTTTAATTATTCAAGCCGCCGGGTAAAAAGAAGACTTGGACCAATTGAAGTGTCAACATCTTCGAATAGTGATGATAAGGATGACACATCAAATACATCCAATGACAATTTTGATGGACTGGTAATCTCTCAGCACAATGAAGGGAAAAACGAGAACACCTCATCTAGTGATAAATCAGTGAGTAAGTTCTCTTCGAAAGATGATGTCGATGCTCTTAGCCCCAATGGTCAACTTGCTTCTCAGATATTTTTATATATTTTCACATCCTCCATATTCAAATAGCATTATCTTGAAGAACTTACATGATGATAATATCTCTCATGCTGATTTTTTTTTAAACTCATTAATTACCTTTGTCCTCATTTCACTTCTTGCTTTAGGTCACTGTGGCTCCTACTATTTCTTTGATTGTGTCTAGGACTGAAAATCTGATAGCTGCCATATCTAACAAGCCTACACCTAAAGCCAATGCCAATAAGGTATGACATGTCATTTAGCCTGATTATTAGTATCTCTTCCTTGTATCTCCTTTTTTTTTTATGTTAACACTTTCTTTTGCATTTTTGTTTAGCTTTAAAATTCTAAAATCCCCAAGTGAGCGGTCAGAAAAATAAATATCAATCACTTCTATTCACACTCAAACCCTTAATGTGGTGAATGATTTATTGGCTGATTTAGAAAGTCTGAATGAAGCATATGAATATAGCATGGATACATAGAAGGCCATAGTTGAATCTTGCTCTACCATTCAAAGTCACCTTCCAATAGAGCAGCTCCATACTACACCTCTCACAACCAAAATTATCGACAATTCCATCCTACTTTTATTTGCCCAACAACTCAGTGTCATTCTATCCAAATCTGTTTTGACACTTGCTATCAATCCGCACTTTAAGGCTCAGATATTTTTCAAAATTTTTCAATTACACCACATCCTGAGACTATTGATCCTTTGTTGGCTCACTTGCAGAAGGTTTATGAGGACCTTTATGTTAAATTTTTGGATTCTCAAGCAGCTATCTTATCATATCAACAATCAACTGAAGCTCTTTCTAAGTTGAAACAAGACACCTCCTCTTTTGAGACTGTCAAAACTACCATGGCTACCCATATTGCAAAAGCTAAAGATCGGGCTCATGAGTTATCTGAGGAGATTCGAGACTTAGAACAACAACTGACTGTCAAGAGAGAAGTAAAAAATAGGCTGGATGCTGCTTTGATAAAGAATGAAGGTCAATTTGCCAAAGCAAGTAGCATGCTTGACAGTAGCAATGCAGTCTTACAGTCACTTGAAGAGAAGATGCTCTCCTCACAGGAAGCTGCCAAAGAAGCTAGGAACTTCCAAACTGCTCTCCAAACTGAAGTTACTCGCTTGAAGGAGATCTTTAAAACTTAGTCTTGCATTTCTTATGTGATCCTTTGTGATTTTAATATGTCCCTGCAATATTCACTTTTTTGAACTTTTAGAGTTTTGTTTATTACTTGCTTTTGTATGCACTCTATCCTTATTTTGGAGACTGGACACTTGCTATTTTTTGGGAAGTTATTACATTACTTCACACTAAACCAATTATTAATATCATAGTGACCTCTTTTGTATTTCATTTGGGATGACCTCCATATTTGTCCATGTCAGGTTGCATTGGTGCATGCCATCTTGTGTGCATTCGCTTCAAGTACTGTCAAATTAAATCAAATGTGCATTTATTGACATGCCTCTAGCTTCATATAGGTTTATTCACTAAACTTTTAGTTCTATATGTTGGCATGTACTATACTGCACTCACAAAATGATAAATTATTGACTCTTATTTTAAATTGATGCTTTGGACACATATTTGTCTCATAATCTTAATGCTTTACACTGTCAATGGAACTTGCAATTCAAAGAAATCACAAGGACATGTTAGCTTTTACAAACTAAATTATAAATATTAGTTAGCTCTTTATTTTTTCCTTTGACACTTCAACTGGATATTTTCGTGTCGTTAAACATGTGGAATGTTTATCTCATGTATGCCTGGCCTATATACTTTTAAATATTTGCCATTTATTGAAGGAATTCTTCTTCCTGATCCAACTTCAATAATCTTATAGGCATTTCCAGAATAAATCTTGTCAACTACATAAGGTCCTTCCCAAGTTGGAGACCACTTACCATAAGTTTTTGACTTTTTTCTATAGGCAAAATTGTTTTCCAGACTAAATCTCCAACTGCAAATGTCTTTGCTTTAACACGGCGGTTGTATGATTTTGAAATAATCTCTTTTTGTCGAATCACCCGCTCTAAAGCTCTCAACCTTTCGTCATCTAGTTCATTGAGCTCATCATGCAAAGAATTCCAATAATCTACTACTGGTATCACATCTTGTCTAGCCACCCTTATACTTTGCAGATTAATATCAATTGGCAACACCGCATCATGACCGTAAACTAACTTATACGGGGTAGTTTCAGTAGAACCTCTTGGAGAATTTCGATAAGCCCAAAAAACTTGACTGAGAGTTTGGTGCCAATTTCTTGGCTGCCTTCAAATGTGTTTTTTAATTAATGCAATCAAAATTTTATTCGCTACTTCTACTTGTCTATTGGCTTGGGCATAATATGGTGTAGAAGAAAGCATTTTTATATCCCTAGACTTGGCATATTCCATAACCTTTTTTCCCAATAAACATAGTTCCTTGATCAGTGGTAATAGACTGAGAAATTCCAAACCTATGCACAATATGCTCCTCAATAAAATCAATTATTTCATTGAGTCACCTCCCTTAAAGGGATAGACTCTACCCATTTAGAAAAATAATCAACACCAACCAAAATGAACTTATGACCTTTAGAGCTAAGTCTTTCATACCAAACCTTGGGAGCCTGTCTCAACCCACAAAGGGCTTTTTAAAGTTTGAAAACATGATTAAAAAATTTCTTATTTTCAAAATTAGGTGGTTGTGCCACATACACTTCTCTATCTATTACACCATTTAGAAATGTACATTTCACATACATTTGATATAATTTAAAACCACAATGAGCAGCATAGGCTAGAAGTAGTCTTATGGCTTCCATTTGCGCAACAGAGGCAAAGGATTCATCAAAGTCTATCCCTTCCTCTTGATCATAACCTTGTGCCACTAGTCTTGCTTTGTTTCTAGTAATGCTACCATCTTCTCCTAATTTGTTCCTAAATATCCAATTGGTTCCAGTCACTTTCTTTCTAATTGGCTTTAGAACAAGTGTCCAAACTTGATTTTTTTTCAAATTCACCAAGCTCTTCCTCCATAGTTTTTACCCACGAAGGGACATTGAGAGCTTCATGTATGTTTTGAGGCTCAATTTGGGAGAGAAAAACCAAATTTGTTTCTTCATTTGCTTTTCTCGTGGAGGAATATGTCTTGACACCGTGAGAAACATCCTCAACGACAAATTTCTGTGGATAATTCTTTAAAAATCTCTACTCACGGGATCTTGTAGACTTAGGAGCAGTTTTGGTCATTGTAGGGTTCAAAGAAGTTGTAGTGTCGGAGGTTTCTCTAGATTCATAAGACAAAACATAATTGTCTCCTGCAGCCGCTTTATCAGATTTAGATGGCTCAGAAATTTCTTTCTCTTGATTTTAGAATTCTCCTTCTTTGCCCTGAACTTGATTTTCTGCATCACAATCTTCCAAGATATTTTGAACTAAGTTAGTGTCACAAAAGGTAACATGTATGGACTCCTCTATAATTCTAGCATCTTGATGATAAACTCTATAGGCTTTACTAATTGTGGAATATCCTACAAATAAATACTCATATACCTTTGGATCAATTTTTTCTAGATTTTCCTTGTTATTTCGGACAAAACATTTGCATCAAAAAATATGTAAGTAATTTAAGTTTGGTGGGTGACTCTTCCAGAGTTCATAAGGAGTTTTTTTCAAGAATTTTCTTATGATTGTTCTATTCAAAATGTGGTAAGTCGTGTTGACAACTTCAGCCCAAAGAAATTTTGGAACATTGTTTTCACAAAGCATAGCTCTTGTCATTTCTTGAATACTTCTGTTTCTTCTTTCAACAACACCATTTTGTTGTAGTGTTCTTGGACAAGAGAAGTTGTGTGATAGTCCAATTTTTTCACAAAAAGATTCAAATAATTGGTTTTTAAATTTTGTTCCATGATCACTTCTTATTGAAGCAATCTTTAAATCATTTTTATTTTGAATTTTCTTGCTAAAAATCTCAAAAGCCGAAAAGACTTCATTTTTGTGTGCAAGAAATAAAACCCAGCCAAACCTTGTGTAGTCATCCACAATTACCAAACCATAATATTTACCACCTAAGCTTTGAATTTTTGTTGGACCAAATAAATAAATATGTAGTAATTTTCAAGTGGTCTTTTAGTAGAGATGTCTTCCTTTGATTTTAAATGAGTTCTTTGTTTGTTTTTCTATTTGACAAGCATCGCACTTGATGTCTTTGTCAAATTTTATCAAAGAAAGACCTCTTACTAGTCCTTTCTTAACAAGCTTATTTATTTGAAACATGATAGCATGGCCCAATCTCTTGTGCCATAGCCACTTTTCAGATTCTTTAGAATGAAAACAAACTACATTTTGATCCTTTAGTTCATCAAGAGTGAATCCATATACATTATCACAACGCTTAGCAATAAACAATACATCATTGGTCTTTTCACTCACAACATAGAATTCCAATCTTTTGAATATCACCAAATCACACAATTGACTTATGCTCAAAAGATTATGCTTCAAACCATTAACTAAAAAGGCATCATCAATTAAAGCAGAATGATTGTTACCTACTTTTCTAATAGCAACGATTTTACCTTTTTCATCATCTCCAAAAGTCACAAAACCTCCATCATACTTGTTGAGTTTGATGAAGAAAGTTGACATTCCAGTTATGTGCCTAGAGCATCCACTATCAAAGTACCTCATATCTTTCTTCTTCTTGGATGCTAGGCAAATCTGCATATAATCTCAAGTAACCTTAGGTATCCAATTAATTTGGATCATTTGAAGTTAATCCACCTTAATTGCCCAAGTGCATTAAAATCACAAACAACATTGTAAGTTTGGTTTCCTACTTTTCTTTTTTCAATGAAGCAATGCACGTAAGAATGACCAATTTTCTTACAATTTAGGCAATGGTTTTTTATGCATGTTGCTGAAATTGATTTACGTTTTGATGCTAGAAATGATTAGTAGAGTGAGGTTTTATCATTTTTGAAAACTAGACATTTCTCTTGACAAACTTATTTTTGTTATTATTATTTCTTTTTGCAAGAACATTCAAACTAGATTTTTTTAAACCATATGGGCTTCTTGAATAAGAGGTTCTTTTGCGAAACTATGAGCTTTTGAAAGCAACCTCATTGTTTAAAATGTAGCCCAGACCTTACTTGTTTGATATAGGTTCGGTTCTTGAGGATGATGCAGTTTTCTCAAAACAAGATTTTTCAAATTCCTGGTGGGAACAAGTTCCAGACCAGATTTGTTTATGATAGATTTTGTTTTTGAAGAAGAGGCCATGAATTTTGTCGAAGAATTATCAAAAATTGCATCATCTTTTGTCACATATCCTAAATCAGATTTTTCAAATAATGACATTTAATTTACAAGTAATTTGTTCAAGTTGCTAGAACTGTGAGCAAATGTTGCTAAATCACTATTTAATCTTTTAATTATTTCATTTAATCTTTTATTTTCAACAATAACCTCTTGAGAAGGATCCATAATGTGCTTTCCTTTTAGTTTTTCAAGTTCAGATTTCAGAAATCTATTTTCTTCAATGATATCCAAAGGACATTCGGTTTCCTTCACCTTTTCTTTCAAAAAATTATTTTCAACTTTCAACATTTCTTTTTCAGATTTGTATTTATTGTATTTGTTCAGTAATTTTTCAGAGTTTAGGGTGAGATCATCTATGATAACATGTAAATCATCTATGGATAGGTCTTAGTAATTTACCTCATCAAGTTGATCTTCACCAGCCATAAAGCATATTTGAGCTTCGCATTCGGAGTCTTCTTCCTCATCTGAATCGTTTTCAAGATCCTCCCAAGATGCCATGAGCACTATTTTCTTTTCTTTCTTTCCTTTTTCTTCCTTCTTGATTTTCGGACAGTTGTATTTGAGATGTCCAGCCTCCTTGCAATGTGGCAAATTACTTTGCTCATGTCCTTCTTGTACTCTTTCGAGCTTGAGCCCTTGTACTTGCCTTTATTCCTCATTAACCTTCTAAGTCTCCTAGCAAAAAATACAAGTTCATCATCTGAAAAACTGTCACTAGACTCACTCTCTTTTTATTCGACTTTTGACTTAAGGGCTATTCCCTTTTTTTTAGTCTTAGTTTGTGTATGTGGTTTCACAGGTAAGAAGTTTTTCTCTCAGCTCATCATATGTTATAGGACTTAGGTTGTTACTCTTAGTTAGGACAGTGGCCTTTGTTTCCCATTCTTTTGTGAGGCTTCTAAGGACTTTTCTCACTAGTGTTTGTTCTGTGTGTGTTAAATCCATAGCGTCAAGGCTGTTTATTATGATTGAGAATCTCTCAAACATTTCATCAATACTTTCTCCATCCTTCATGTTGAACATCTCATACTATTTTCGCAGCATATCAATCCTTGTTTCTTTAACTTGTTTGGTGCCTTCGAGTATAACTTGGAGTTTCTCCCAAATTTCTTTGGCCGTCTTGCGTCTTAATACCTTTCAATACTCCTCAAAGCTGATAGTGCAGTGTAGAAGGTTAATGGGTTTAGGGTTCAGCTCCACTTTCTTTTTGTCATCATCATTCCATTTAGTTTCCTCTTTTGGAGTCACCACTCCATCAGCACTTGTCTTTGTTGGAATCTTGGGGCCGCTTACAACAATCTTCCATATATTGTTGTCAATAGATTGGATGAAGATTTGCATCCTTTCTTTCCAGTAGGCATAGTTCTTCCCATTGAAGAAGGGAGGCCTATTGTTTGACTGACCTTCTGTTAAAGTGTAAGCAACTGTGGTTGTGCCCAAGTTGTTCGCTATTGGACCTTTGCTCCAAGCGGTGAATCTTGATTATTGAGACCTTGGTTCTGATACCAATTGAAAGTTACAGAAGGCTTAGAGAAGGGGGTTGAATCTATGACCTTCTTTTGTTTTAATGGATTAAGCCTTTAATATCAAACTTTCGAATAAAATCTGTTTGAACTGTGCAGCAAAAATTTTATGAGACAATTCTATTTTGCCTCACAAATATCAGAAAATAGAACTTAGAGAAAGAGAAGAAAGATGATACAGGCATGTATCCTGGTTCAGTTGTCTTGTGCAATGCAACCTACATCCAGTCTCCACTACAACAGTGGTGGAATTTTCACTATAGTTAAAGTATTACATACACCAATTTCTTAGGATTCACTCAATCCTTTCTTTCTCAAGTTCTTATCTAACTTGACTTGGTTATGCTAATACCTAACTCTTCACTCAAAGTGCTAACCCAAATTAGAAAGGGGCACTTCATAGGTACAAGATACAAGACAAATGAAACAACCTAAAAAAATTTGAAATCACTCTAAGCTTTTCTCTCAAGTATTTCACTCAGTCTTTTGTCACTCATAGGCTTTTTCTTGAATTCTCTTTTTCAACCTTTTACCTCTCTAAGAAATTACAGAAAGATATACATTGAAAATGAAATACAAATTGTAAACATGAAGGAGATTGATGCATTAACAGCCTTTATTACTATAAGTTGAACCGGATTCAACTGACTCTGATTAAGTTCTTCATCTTGGCGGAATGCTTCTTTAACTTAGAAAACACTGTCCAAAGTTGATGAACTCTTCACAGAGAAGCTCTTCAAAACAAACTCAAGTTCTGGTTCTCTTTCCTTCCTTTCAAAAATGAGAAACCTTTTCTTTTTGTACCTCTTGCCAAGTTGCTGATTGGATTTCTTCTTAGTCAACTCGTTGATCCTTGAGCCTCTGATGCTTGACATCTCACTTTCTTCAATTAACCCCCAAATTAGGGATTTCAAAACATGTTCTTTTGCTTGACCGAAGACCTCAGATCAACAAGAAAAAGTTGTTCAGTGGTAAACCAAATCCAAACCCTTGAGATAGTGCTTTGTCTCCAAAAAATAATTTTAGCCTTTGATTCACAGCAGTGATTCTCAAAAAACACTTTCTCCATCTATCCCAAATTGGAGTTGCAAAAAATTGGAGAAGGAGTAAAGAAACTTAATTGCATGCAAATAGAAATAAATCTCATTTATTCTCTGACTTAGCTTAGCTTGCTTTGATTAGGGTGATTAGACATTTGCTTTTGAATTTTACCTTTCTCTTTCTTTCTTCTCTGGTAGAATGAGCAAGATGAACGAAGCTCTCTCTCTCTTTCTTTCTGATTCTGACCGAAACAAACATGTGAGTATTGGCTTTGGAAGTCTTCATCTTGCTGGAATCTTCTTAGACTTGGGTTGGATATTTTTCATTCAGCTCAGCTGTTTTCTTTGTTTTATTTCTTCGGGCTTTTAGAATTAGAGAACCGATCAACAATCTTGTTTTTGTTTCGTTCCATTTGGGCTGCTGCTTCTCTAATTTTGGCTTGCAACACTTAATAAAAAATGATCAAAACTAATTGGATATTTAACCCAATAAATTAATATTTATCATCATCAATTTAAAATTAGTTATATACTTAACTCAACAAAAAATATTTATAACACCTTTGTTAAATTTAATTAAATATTTTGTTTGATTGTAAAATTTTATTTAAAGAATTCTACCACATTTTTTGTTTATTTTTGTAAGGATTTAGTTATTTTAAATCTTAAGGACATATTTTAATGGTGTAAATTTTTTAAAAATCTTGAACTGTTTAATATATTTAATATGTAAAAAAGATATTTTTTAACCATATTTTGTTTTTTAAGAAAACAGAAATAGAGAAGAGAATGAGACTAGGAGATAATTAAAATAAAATTGGTAAAAATATTAATCAATAAAAGTTAGTTTTAAACTCTTTTTTCTTTTGTTTAAGTTATCACCAGCCAGGCGCCCCCTTCCCATGCATATACCTAGGTCATGGTCAAGCAAATTCTAGTATGCAGAGAGGATAACTTTTAATCAATAAACTAGTGCCCTGTACCTCCCATGTAATTTGGCCAGCTTGCTAGATTGATTATCTAATACGCAATTGTCATTCCATTTTTTAAAATTTCCCCAGTACACCGGAACTTCGAGAATCGAGATGTTAATTGTTACACGACATTGCCGAAATGCCTTCAACGTTTATTGAAAAACAATTTATTTGTTCTTGATTCTTCTCCTCGTGAAATATTATGGAATTTATCGTTGAAGAAGTCAAGCAACTGTGGGGTAGGGACAAGAGTGTTAATTAAATTAAAACTCTCGATCATTACTAAACCATTATTATATATAGTTCATAAAAAAATTATTGTTTTCAATACTTAAACATATAACTTCTTAATTTAAACTTATCATTTTGAATAAACTTACATTTATTATTGTTATTATTATTATTATTACACGAGTTTAATTTATAAAAGGTGTACACTAATTATTATGAGAAAGAAACCTTAACTAATTAGTACATTCTTGAAAACACAAAGCAAGGACTAATAGGAACGTTTATTTCGTCATGATCTCTGTTATAATGTGACTTACAACTTGCTGATCTTAACAGGTCCCATCTCTTTAGCCTTGGCCCTCAGCAAATGCTTCTGAATCTTCCCAGTAGCTGTCTTAGGTAAGGGTCCAAAAACCACTGATTTTGGGACCCAATAAGCAGGCATCTTGGCCCTACAGAACTTTATTATATCCTCAACAAGACGCTGCTCATTACTAGCATCCACTCCTGGCTTCAATGTCACAAAAGCACAAGGAGACTCACCCCATTTCTCATCTGGTCTTGCAACCACTGATGCCTCAAGAATTGCAGGGTGTGTATACATAACATTCTCAATCTCCACACTGCTGATATTCTCAGCACCCGAGATGATTATGTCCTTTGATCTGTCCTTGATTTCTATGTATCCATCTGGGTGCTTTACGGCGAGATCACCCGAGTGAAACCATCCATTTGCAAAGGTCTCTTCATTGGCTTTGGGATTCTTTAAGTATCCTTTCATCACAACATTGCCACGCATCACAATCTCGCCGATGGTTTTGCCATCAGCAGGAACAGGTTCCATTGTTGTTGTGTTAACCACTTCTAGGCTTTCCAAGCCAATGTACCGAACCCCTTGCCTTGCGTTGAGCCTGGCTTGGGTTTCGGGGGGAAGCGATTCCCACTCTGGCTTCCAGGCACAGACTGTGGAGGGGCCATAGGTTTCTGAGAGGCCATAGGTGTGAGTGACGCGAAATCCTCTTTGGGACATTGCGGCCAGAACAGAAGGAGGAGGAGCAGCTCCAGCTGTATTAACATGAACAACATGAGGCAGAGGAAGGATGGTGTCTTCGGGTGGTGCATTCACTATTGTATTGAGAACCACTGGTGCTGCACAAAAATGAGTCACTTTGTACTTGGCAATGGCTTCATACACTGCCTTAGCTGCTACCTGGTTAAGAAACACAAAAAAACTATTTGATATCAATATCCATAACAATAATCTCAATTAGCTAGATTTAAAGAAAACAATAACTATATGTGTATCATAGATGCAAAACAGCATAGGCACAATTTTCAACTAGCATTAGTGATAAGCTCAAATTAGAATCAATAAGGCATGTGTAACAAGTTAACATCATTTTTTTCCGGTAGAAACTCACATGCAATTGTCTTCATACGAAGTTAATAGTTGAAAATAGTTAAATAACAATTTAGTCAAACTTGTCAAATTACTTAACAGTTCTCCGCTATCAACTTCACACGAAGACAATTGCATTTGAGTCTTCATCTTGTTTCCCTCACTCAAATAAAAGCATTAGACATTCCCTCACTCATATATGAATGCAATTTACATTCAAGGACATAAATTCGTGGAAAACGACACATATTTTGAAACAGAAAGAATATTAGTTTACCTGACGAAGGCATATGTTAGTACCACATAAAGCAGCAAGGGTCCAAGTGTAGCACCAACCATTGCAATGAAACATAGGTAGTGTCCAAAGATACACAGCTCCTTCATTCATTCCCCAAATAACAGCACCACTTAGAGACATAAGATATGCTCCTCTATGGTGTAACACCACACCCTTAGGACTAGCAGTTGTACCAGAAGTGTAACCTAATGCAATACTTTGCCACTCATCCTCCGGGGGTTTCCATGCATATCCAGGGTCACCACTCTCAAGAAAATCCTCATATTCAATTGCTCCTTTTCCCTTAGCATATCTTAGTTGCTTAGGATCACAGTTCTCATCACCAATCACAACTAAAAGTGGAGGCTTGAAGCCTTTGGTTTTATCAGACCATATTTTCAAAGCTTCCTCTGCTAAGGTAAAGAACTCTTGATCCACAATTACCGCTGATGCGGAGGAATGACCAAGAAGGAATGCTATGGTGGATGCATTCAACCTAATGTTAACAGGGTTCAATACTGCTCCTGCCATTGGAATTCCAAAATGAGCTTCATACAGAGCTGGAATGTTGGGTGCAATAACAGCAACCTGCTCTCACATTGGTATAAGAAATTAAACTTGGCATTAGTATTGATATTGATTAATCATCAACGAAAGAAGAAAAAACACGACAACGGAACGCCAGCTAGAAAACACTATAACCAACATGGAACAATATCGGGTAAATTAGGATTATATAGTGCTTCCATTAGCATTAAACATTGGACTTTTAGAGTAGTGTGATTATTATTCCAAGTCTTAGTTGTTGAACTTTCATTAAGGATAATAAATGTGTAGAGCATACTTGTTCGCTTTATCAACTTTATTTTCTAAAATGTTACAAATTTTAAAAATGAAACTTATAATTCATAGAGAAAAACCATAAACGGCCCTAACAATTACTTCGAAAGAGGTTCTTAACAAAAAAAATACCAACTCGGCTCTATGGGACTGATTAACTTTTGCATTAGTGTTTTTTTTTTTGTTGTTTCTTTAACACAAGGACTAATCAGTTCCATAAAAATAAAGTTCAGGGGTTAGGTTGGGTATTTTTTTTGTTAAGAATCTCGTAGTTCTTTTGAGATAATTGTCAGTGGTCGGATTGAGTATTCACTCTAATTTATAAATAATTTATTACAATGTTATTTAAAAAGAAATGAAAAATATTATTCGATCAATACTTTTTTCTTATTTTTATCTTATATTTAATCAATACTAACTAATTTTCTATTTTTTATGCTAAAAATTATTAGTCTCAATTATTATTTAGATTAACCAATTGCTCACATTGATATAAAAAATTGCGGCAAATTGACATACTATTGATTCCTTGAACACTAAAAATAAGAATCTACCGGAATGAGATGACAAAATATAAATCCGATTAAAGCAAAGCGAAAAGCGAAAATCTCACAACCTGTTTGTTTATGCAGAGAGAGTAAAGAAGTTGAAGTTAAGAGAATACTTACGGTGTTGCCGAGACCGATGGAACGATTGTTGAGAGCAGATGCGAATCGACGGCAACGGTGGTAAGTCTGTTGCCACGTGTAGCGACGGGATCCATGGATGAGGGAGGCTCTGGTGGGGTGCACCTGAGCTGCTCTCTCCAGGAACCACAGCGGCGTCAACGCTGTGTAGTTGGCAGCGTTCTTGGGCAATTCGTCTATGTCGCGCACCACCATCGTCGCCTATGCACTGCACCTCCCTCTTGCTCTTTCTTTTTGGCGCTCTGTGTGTGTGTGTGGTTTTTTGCAAGTAAAAATGATTAAGACAGATGAATGGCAAATTGATCGTTAACTCGTTACATATATATGAGAAGAAAATATTTTTTTGTTTATTATATTATCGGCGGCGTTGCCATGCTGCGGCTTAGAATAAGTATGATTTTTCATTATATTGAAAACAATTATTCAAAAGATAAGTGAAGTTAATAGTTAAAAATTATTAGATAATAATTTAGTTAAATTAATTAAATTATTTAATAATTTTTAAATATTAATTTTATTATATGAATTATTAATAAAAATAAAAATTATCATATATTATTTTTACTTGTTATGATGTTTTGTTTATTAAATATATATATTAAAATTAGGGTATAAATATAAAATATATTAAAAAAATTAAATATATATATAATGAATAATTTTAGTATAAAAATCTATTTTTATATTATATTACTGTATAAATGGACTCTTTTGGGCATATCAAGTAATAAAAAATGGTAATTGATAATCTATTTTAATGACTACATAAAAATAAAAATACATATATTTAAATATTTTAAGAATGAAACCTTTATAATGGCATGATGCCTATTTATTTATTTTGGTGTAGGGCACGGATCGGATATAGCTTAAAATTTTATCAGATTCGTACTGCACTCATCGGATCGGATCGGATATGATATCCGCATGTTTTTAGGTTGGATCCGATCCGATCGGATAGGATATCAGATATATCCGCATAATTCAAAAAAAATATTTTAAGATTCTGTTTGGGTGTTTTTACAAAATAATATCCAAAAAATTCATTTTTTTATCTATTTAAGCCTATTTACTCCTAAAATATTATCAATAATAGTTTTCTTGAATAACAAAAATAAAATAATAACACAAGATTTAAGTTTAATTATTCCATGTTAAAGTATAACATAAAAAATTAAAAACAAAATATCATAAAATTCATAAAATAACACACTAAAATTCATATCACATTAAAGTTTACTTTCTTAAACTATGCTATTTATATGTGATGTGCGGATATGCGGATTTGCGGATCGGATCTGCGGATATCACTGCCGAATCTGCAATCCGATCCTACCATAGTGCGGATCGGATCTGATCCGATTTGATGGCTCTGCGGTTCGGATAATATTCACAAAATTCGGATCGGATGCGGATAATTACTACAAATATGCGGATATTATTCGATACATATGCAGCCCTATTTTGGTGAAAGGCATAATAGTTGTTGGCAAATCTTGTCATTACTTTCATTCTTGATAAATGTAGTTTATCAAATTTATATTTTACCCGTAGTTATAATTTTCCAACTTTACTAATCCATTTATACATTGAAAACAAAAATATTATTTACACATTAAAATTAATTATCATAAAATTATGTATAAATATATATATAATTAAATTATTTTTAATGTGTATTTTATATTTTAATATATATTTTATTTTAATAATTAATTTTAATAACTAATTTTAATATACATATAACATATTTGTATTAAAAACACTATTTACTTTTTTTTGAAAAAGAATTTTATGGGTTATTGCCTAAGCAAAACTTAGTGCGTTTTGTTGTAATTTTTAGTAGGGGTGGGGTGCACATGACCCGGCCCGACCCGAAGGCACAGTTCGGTCCGTTTTCGAACACTTTATGGGTTAATTTGGTGTGATTTCATCGGGTTTAGAATCGGGTAAGGGTCTCAAAAATAGACCCAGTCATTATTTCGGGTAGGGTTCGGGCCATAGCTCGGGTCACCCGAAGTCGGCCCAGTGGCCCGATCATTATGCACAATTAATATTTTGTGTTATTAGTGATGGATCAGGACTATTCTTATGTGGAATTTAAGTATTGTAAACATTAATATTTTGTGTTATTAGTCATTATAAGACTATAAGTTAATATTTTATGTTTAAAATGCATAAGACTTTAGACTAATGTATAATATTGTGTTATTTGTATTGATTTAAATATTTGGTATTATTAGACAATATTAGTATTGATTGTGGTTATACTTTAGTATTGATTGTGGTTATGCTTTAATTTTGAAGAAGGGTTGGTTCTTGTTATATTTTTCTAAGTGAATTTTACCATGTTAAATAATGGTTAGAGTCTTGAAAATTTGGATATTTTTAATGTAATGTTAACGGCCCGGTTTTCACCCAATTTTCACCCGGTATAATTGTGGCCCGAAAGTGTATTGGTTTCATCGGGTCTAGGGTCGGGTTTGGGTCTAATAAATAGACCCGGTGTATATTTCGGATCGGATCTAGGTCACATCAAACCCGGCTTCACCCGACCCATGTGCACCCCTAATTTTTAGTTATGTCTATTAGACATAAATTTTTGTTTCTTAGTTTAGTTATCTTTTAATTCTATAAGTCAAAGACTATTAATAATAAATATAATAATAAAAAGTAAATATTTAATTCACACAATCACAAAGGTGGAATAAGTGACAAACATTTAATCTAGGCTCGTTTGAAAAGTTTTAAAAGTAATATTTTTTAGTTTTTGACTTATAAAAAGTAATAATATTAATGTCTGGTATAATTTTTAAAATAAAAAATTACAATTTTTTTAAAAATTATTTAAAAATTTATAGAAAAATTAAAAAAAAATGACTTTTCTCATAATATTACTATTTTTTTTATCACATTTCTATAAAATAAGTACTTTTAGAACTAAAAATTCAAAAACAAAATAACTTATTTATAAGCTACTCTTAATATAATTATTTATTATTTAAGCTATTTTTTCAAAAGAAATTTAATTAAACTGTTTATCCAAATTGAGCCTTAATTTAATCAAATTATCAATTTATTCGTCTATCTATATAAATGTGATATTTTCATAAAATAATTTATTAACCAATAATAAATTTATTAACAATTTTAGTTCTTAATGGATTGGATGAGGGATACAAGTCAACAACACAAATAAATAAAGAGAAAAATAAATAAGTGGCAAACAAGTTTGGTTAGTGGGCTTCTCAAATATCAGCTTCAGCGGCCGTTGTCCACAAATTTGAAAGAGATTCGTTTGTGATGTGTGTATGGCGTTATGCCGTTATCTATCTCTTTACCTAAAAATATGAGTGACCGCTGACCTTCACCCAATTATCCCTAGTCTGTTGGAACGAACTTGTTTTTCTACGCCATACGAAGTTTGGGTAGTGTTGGGCCTAAGTTGGGCCAGGATCATGTCTTCATTTGTTCAGGTTATACAATCATATATCTTACTTATATCTTCTAAACACAGATTCACTTTGACGGGCCAAAAAAATAAAAAACACAGATTCACCGTTGTCTAAAGCTGGCAATCTATACCCTATCTGTAAATACCCAACTCGAACCAATCTATTCGAGTAGGATTGTCTACCCTACCCACTGCGGAAGGATAGAATGCGGTGTGAGTTCTACCCTATCCTACCATATCCGCACCCCTAATATATATATATATATATATATATATAAGTCATGTATATAGTGAAAAAAGTGAGTGTTGAATCCACAATATTTCTTTTATAAAAATTTGAAATAACCACTAAATTAGTTGATAATCATATTATTTGTAATTTTATGTTAGATTTCTTTAAGATTTTGTTATTTTTAATTTTAATTTGAACATAGTTTTTTATTTTCTATTTTATTAATATGTATGAAATTTGGAACGGTTGAATTTTATATTTGTTTGAAATTTTTTTATTTTTCTGCAAGTAGAGTCGGATAGCTTAGGGTTTAGAACTTTAGGGTGCGGGTAAGATTAAGGTTGAGAAATTCTCAATTCGCGGGTAAAGTTAGGGTAGAGTCCAAACCCTACCCTATTCTACTCATTATCAGCCCTATCGTTGATCGAAAACCAAATATGTAAAATCTATCGCATCCAAGACAAAAAAATAAAAAATAAAAAACACAAAAAAACATTAAATGTGTCTTTTTCGAAATTTTATTGCAATTCTGGACGCGACAAAAAAAAAGAAAAAGAAATATTATTGATGTAATTTGTAATTAGAATTAAAAAAAAAAGTGAATATTAATGTGAAATAGAGAAAAGTATTAAGTTAAGGAGCTTCCCAGGAATGCTAACGTGATTCAGAAAAAATAAATATTACAATGCTTTATAAAAATTAATATGTTATTAAATATAAAAATAAAAAATAAAAGATTGTAAATATTAAATCCAAGATGATAAATTCTAAATTGAAAATATTCATGTAAAATATAGAAAATGATAAATTAAATTTTGTTTAACTAATAAAAAGTGTATTGCTCTTATTTAATAAGAACTGATTAAAAATGAGTTAGAGTTTTTTTTTGGAATTTATTTTTCATATGAAAAGTGTAATGACATTTTTGTCCAATATTGATAATTGGAGTGTTTTATAAATTTGTGAGTGAGCTCAATATTTCGCGTGTTAGCACAAAGTCGTTAGAGTGAGCTAGAGTTTCTTGTCGACGTGGACGCTTTCTGGTAACACGCGAAAGATGTGCTAAGCAGAGATGCCAATCAACCGTCAAAGACGTGGAGGTTCCAGGTCACCACGGGAGACGTACTGCTCAGTAATTCTATACAGCTTTCGCAGAGATTCTTACACATTTTCGAGAAGTTGCGAAATTCTGTGCAACACGGAGATGATGTGTTGAAATTATATCTGCATACAGGAGACAAAGCTTTTTTCTGAGAAGAAGTAACACAGGGTTAAAACTCTTTAAATTGAGCTCAACCCTCTCCATGACAATAAAATTTGGAAAAGAGAAGAAGTTGATTCGTTCATATAGGGATTTAGGGAGGGGAGTCTCTGAAGAAGAGAGTTAGTAAGATTTGGGGAGAGAAGTATATGAAGAAGAGAGCTAGCAAATGTGCTGAAAAAAAAAAAGAGATTTCATACATTTAAAAAATTATAAATTTGTATTAACTAAAGATGGTTTGTAATTATACGGTATTCGAAAAATATATTAGCAATTATTTGAAACATTCATTTTATGTAAGTTGATAAATTTTATTTTTTATGTATTTAATTTTTTTATTTTAATTAATGTTATTTTTTAGTATTAGATGATGATAATATAACATTGTTATTTTAATATTATTATTTTTACTTGTATTTAGTATTATTTATTAAATTTAATAAATAATATAAATATTAAACTATTTTTGGATAATATTTTTATTTTTTCAGTATAATATTATTTTATTTTATATTTGTAATTAATCAATAAAAAATTATAAATGTGAATATATAATTTTTTGTTATAATGTAATTATTTTTCAGTAGATTTAATAAATAATTTAAATATTAATAAATAAATAAATATTATTATTAAACAAAATTTTGATATTGTATTTTAATAAATTTTGATATTTTTTATTTACGTCAATAAATAAATAATATAAACATCAGAAAAAAAATAATTTTTTCGATTATTTGTTACAATAATTATTTGAGGATAATAATTATTATATTTTGTTGTCTGTTTATTAAAAGTAATAAATAATATAATTATTAATAAATAAATTTTTTAGTTAGGTATTTACATTAGTAAATAAATAGTATAATACAATATTTTTATTTTATTTTATATTGATGTAAATTAGTATAATAAATAATTATTTATTATAAGCTTCATTCATTTAAACTAATAAATATATTTAGCGAATGAATATATTTTTGTTGTACCATCTTAACAAGAATCTTATGATTCGTAAACTTGATCCAACGAAGACGTAAATTCTGATGGTAGAAGATGCCTTACAAGCAATGGGTTCTACCACATTTCGAGAATTGGGGTGATTAGAGGATTTTACTCCTTATTATCTGCTCTCGTGGAAAAATGAAAGTCGGAGGCTCACACCTTTGTATTACCGGTGGGTGAGGTTATCGTTACATTAGAAGACGTGACTCATATATTTGGCCTACCGATTAATGGAGAGGTTGTGAGCGGCTGGATAGATAGCAGTCGCGAATTCTTGCAGAGCCAGAGCATCGCAATTTTCGGCAGAAAACCCGTTGTGAGTAGTTCCTCCAAATCTTATATAAAGCTGGCATGGGTTTACCGTATCAAAGATGCAAAGCCATTTGACACTTTGGACTCTATTTAGAGATACGCCAGATGCCAGATTTTTTGTTTGTTGGGTTCGACAATCCGCGGCATATGCCCACGCGAAATATTTACCATTGCTATGTGATTTTCAGCGGATCCATACTTACAATTGGGAGCAGCATGTCTCGCGCATCTTTACAAGGCACTGTACCCTGCATCATGGTATGATACTAAGAAGATGGATGACCCTCTTAATCTTTTATTTGTTTGGGCAAGGGAGCCGAATGCCGTGTATTGTGCCTGTTCCGATGTAGTACCTTCCAGCGGCTGACGTACTAGTTTCTCGGAAGTAGCAGTTCCTATTTTAGTTTTGCATTCTATTAACAATGCATATTTGATTGACTTCATATTTTTTAATATTTTCAATGTTATGTGTTGCAGGTGGAGTCATTCCAAACGATCCATAGTGCAGTTATCAAAGACCGTAGCGATATTTAGCCAGGAAATAGACTACATGGACGAAGTTAATGTTTTTGCTTTGTGTGTGCTAATATCCAATACTAATATAAGATTTCTAATTTTCTAATAATGTGTTACAGTTTGTCTGGCAGCTGTACGAAAGATTAATCATACCCAACGAGTTACATGGACACCTTGAGGTGTGTAATACTGTTGCTCCGTTATTGTCATTCGAGTTTGTCAAATGACACCCTGCGAACCGAGTGATGTGTCAGTTCGGGTATCCACAACCCGTCTTGGAGCTAGCACAAATCATTCTACCAGAAGAACATTGCATCACTCTTCACGGAGTGCAGCTTCATGACTAGAGAGTTTTACATGCGGGTTGGATAGCGAAATGGGACAACCGTCGTAACACTCAGTTGCAGGATCTGCACCTCCTTCCGACATGGAACTTTAGACTGTCGGTTGAGTACCGTGATTGGTACGTGGGTTTGTTCGGGCATCTGCTGAGATTGTCGGAGCAAGTTCCTCAGTATTCGCCTTAGCCACCAGCACCTCAGGGACCACCTCAGTATGCAGTATTTGAACCGTTTTCTTATTATCTCCTACAGCAACTAGACCACAGTCAACACAGTCAGCACAGATACCACGGCCAATCCAGTGACCACGGCGAGCCCAGCCGTCGTAGCCATCACAGTCAGCACAGCCACCACAGCCAGTCTAGTGACCACGGCGAGCCCAGCCGTTGCAGCTGTCACAGTCAGCATAGCCACCACGATCAGTCCAGTGACCACAGCAAGCCCAGCCATCACAGCCATCGCAGTCAGCATAGTCAGCTCAGTGGGTATAGTCAACACATTCGTCAGGTTCAGTCCAGCCAGCAGATTTAGCCCACATAACACATTTAGCCCAGACAGCAATTGGTTGACTTTCCGTCGATCCCATCGCAGATTCCTATTGATGGGGATGGGGATGAGGATGATCATATATAGCAATAGATTGATGTTGATGTGGGTCATTTTTCAGATTTTAAGTACTATCCTTTCACCACCAAAGTCTGGTTGATAGGAGTCTGCTTTTGATTACACTTCAGGGCGGGCGTCATGTGATTCTTGTCAGAGTGCTTTCATCGCTCCGCATATGGTATTCGATACTACTTGTCTCAATCTACCAAATACTGGGCCGAGCTTTTTTTAGCATGAGGTTGTTGAGGAGTACACCTCCGGTACATCTGCGCCGGCAGAGGCAGGTGGGTCAGCCACTTCGAATGTCAATGATTCAGTTCGGAGTCATCCATATAACCTACGGACGGAAAGAAATCCACCTAATAAATTTACTCCGTCGCAGTTTGGTCAGGGCACGATGGGCAAGGGACTTAATTGGATGCTTGGAAAGAATTAACCAGGCATTTAGTAATTATGTTTAATGTAATTTTTAATTAATTTTTTGTAAGTTTACCTTATTGAACTGTAAATTATGGTTTTAGAATTAAGTTAATGTAATTTTTAATTAATTTTTTGTAAGGTTATTGTATCAAATTTGAAATCATCATCTCAGAAGCTGTCAACTATAATAACTCACATAAGTTAACATCTAACTTAATAATACAAACACAACAACCCACACAGACATTAAATTATAAAATTAACTTGAAACTACAAACACAACGAACCTAAAAAACATTAATTGACAAAATTAACCTAAACATACAAACACGACCAACAAAGATCTAGGGGCTATCATCATCACCAACTCCACTCGGTCCAACACGCTGAGGACATCGACCTCGACTATGACCCTGTATACCACAGAGACAGCATATCCGAGGACCACACATTTCTCATGAATCCATTTCATTCAGGTATCAGGTCAATTTGGGACGACCTTTCGACGTTCACCACAAGGCAAGATTAGTGACCCATGTTAGTCCCAGATAAGTAGGCCATGTCTCTAGATCGCTTAATGGTACAAACTCAAATCTGTAGACCTTATGAACATCTGTCATCTTATACACATCATTCACATACAGTTGCCAATCGAGACGCTAGTTAGCACAGTAAGCAATAACATGGCGACATGGAAGTCATTCCACCTGAAAGTGCCGACAGTCACACGATCGCCGTGCAAGATCAACTCCCAAGACCTTTCCATTAGGCATTTCATGCACCTCAAACACCTCATTTCGTTTAACAAACCGGTGCACAACTATATTTCTAACACGTTGCATGTTTGCTTCTATCTGTTGTTGTGAAAATACATAATAAGTAAATCTAGCATGCTTGCGATCGTGAGCCTCGTCACTCTTCTGCATAAATAGCTCGTTTAACCAATAATATGTTGCTTGGATGAGCGCCAACGCAAGGAGGTTTCAGGCACCCTTCAGCATTGAATTAATACACTCGACAAAGTTCATCATCATGTGGCCCATCGATGTTCCTCGTCAAATGCCAATACCCAGTTTCTAAGTCCAATGGCATCGCACCACCGGGCATATGCCTCGCCTCGCTTTTGCAACTTCTTATAGTTGATGTACTCATCCACCGTCCTTGAATACCCTATGTTGACAACAAGTTTTTGCAAGTGTGAAACTTTGAATGCCCTTAAGAAGTTGCTACCGATGTGCTTAATACAAACATCCACCATGCTCTTGGAGGTTGTCAATCACCTCCAAAATGATTTACTATTGCTCGGATTGACTTATGTCGGTCTGAGATTATACTCACGCCGTCTCTTCTAACGTGTTTTCATAAATTACTGAGAAAAAAGTGTCACGCATCAGCGGTCTCCCCCTCCTCGAGGGTAAAAGCGATAGACATAATATTTGCTTCCCATCTTGTGCAATAGCAACCAAAAGTGTACCTTTGTATTTTTCATAAAGGAGTGTCCCGTCAACCTGAACCAAAGACTTGCAATGCTTGAACGCTCTAATACGTGGATTGAAACTCCAAATACGCGGTGAAGTATCCTGACACTGTTTGCCTCCTCACTCCCGTTGTACAAGAGTTGTGTTTCTATTTGGACAATTGAGCCAGGCATTTTCCGAACCATGATCGAGAACCACCATGTTAAAGCTTGGTAAGAATCTTTCCATCCAAAGAAAACTTTGGCTATGGACTTCTGCTTTGCCAACCAAGCTTTTCGGTAACTAATGGTGTAGTTGAACCTTAACTGGACTTCTGCAATTATAGATTTCACCTTGATAGACAGGTCGGTCTCAATCAATGGCCTTATAACCTCAACAACTGTGTCCGAGTCTAACTTGAAATGATCCTGTAAAATCGTTTCCATGGTGCACGTGTGCCTACCGTTATATCTGTGTATCTCTCAACAACCTTTTTTTCGTATCAAGCTAGCTCGGATAAGCCAGTCGCACCCACGCCCATACGTCTTGCATTTTGCATAGAACGTCTGTGGCTCAAACTTATACATATTGTAGTTGACTCCTCTAGAGATAGTGTAACTTCTATTCCGATCCTGAACTCCCCGTCCTCAAGATCAGCAACACCTACACAAAATAGAAATTGTCACTCATTGATCCATCAAAAATATAAATTAAAAACGTATTATTCAATCATCACGTACCTATGTTTGCATATTCGGAGAATTCCAGTGCATGTATGGCATCAAGATCCAAGTTACGCATAAAAGGTGAAATGTCCATCGGTTGACTAACTGCAGGAAGAACCACTACATTTTCTACTGCTGCCTCACTTCCTACATCACCATCCTCATCTTTGTCGCCGACTTCATAAGTAGTTTCGAAGTCCTCTTCGCTATCATTGTTCATTCCTTCATACACTTCAGCTCTATCATCCTCTATATCTGAATCATTTTGAATCCTATCTTCCTCTACATTTTCAAACTCAACATACAGCTCAATTTTTGGTTGTCGCACCTGAGTCTACCAGTGAATATGGAACATATTATACATACTCGCTTCGTCAATGATCGGCATAATATCAAACTATATTAGACCACCAAAAACTATAATGGGATTCTAGTACAGAATACTGCGCACTCTCCTCAACATATCATTCTCCATGCTTTGACAGAGACTGTTCTGAAACTCCATGAACGTCACGGTGCATGAAACCACAAAAAAATGGATTTTCACACGCAAAGCTCACTCCTTTATGAGTATTTCGTATAATTTCACCGTTGTTATACACCATCAAATTTGCGGTACCTTCCATCACACTAGAAACATACTCAAACAACTCTCCTCTTTGCAATGAAATGGTACTGAACTTTGCCTTGTATAGGGAGAGCACTCAACACGCAAATCACGTGTTGCATTGCCATCGAAGGAGAGAGCGACACATCATCATCATGTCTCCACATGCTGAGTCAGCATGCCCTCCACGTATTGACAGCACGCCCGCACGTACTACGTCAGCATACCCTCCACGTGTTGTAACTATCCAACTAACATGTCCACTATTCTGTAAATATACCAAATGTCTCCATTTCTATGAAAACACTAATAATATTTTTATATGGAAAAAAATGAGCCAGTTTTTTATATTATATAAATAAATAAATAAATAAAATAAGATAATGCTGAATAAAATTCCCACACAGACACAGTTGGGGTCTTGGGGAGCAAATTTAGGCTAAACCTGGAATGGTAAGTACAAATAGTTAGTTTCAACAGTTATGGAAATGCAGTATAAGAAAAAAAACAGTTATGGATATTGTGCGAACTTTTTATTTTTAATATTGGAGTAGTAATGGTGTTTTTTTAAAATGTGAATTGTTGGGGTGTTATTCTCAAATGTGGAGCCGTATAATTAGAAAAGTAGAAATCGGATCGTCCGATTTATTAGAGGTACACAAATCGGACCGTCCGATTTGTGTTAAAAAAATTAAAAATTTTGAGGTACAGAAATCAGACCCTCCGATTTGTGTACTTTCCACAATTTTGAAAAACACCAAAAATTACAATATTATGGTATATCACTACTTTTACTTCCATAACAAATAAAAAATAGCCAAATTGTGCTTGCATGTTAGCAAATGCGACGTAACAACGAATCCACTGGATTATTCAAAAGATGAAAACAATTATGGTAATTCAGTTGGACACTACCGGTTCTAAGTTCTAAAAGGATCTATTATGACTAAATCCCCATAGTGGTCCCTCAGATTCAGTCCGTGCATCGATTTAGCCCCTGAGATTCCAATTGCACTATTTATGTCCTCCAGATTGCACTCCGGGCAACATAATGGTCCTTGGGTGGAATTCCGGCTTGACTCAGCGACGACCTTGCTTATGTGGCACACCCACTGCCACATTGGACATCTAAAACGACGTCGTTTCATGGAAAAATGTATGAAAGCCCAAACGTCGCCGTTTTGATCACAGTGAATGTAATGGTTGCTTGGGTAAAGTGTTTGGCATTCGTTATGTCTTCTTCATATTTTTCTCATCTCTCTCAACGCTTGGTCTCCTCCTCCATAACCAGAGACAGTGGCAATAGCCTAGGACACTGCTGCTTGCTCGCTGCTTTCTTACCATTGTTGCACTAAACTTGGGGGAAGGTTTGTGGGAAGCCATTGAAGCAACGACTGAGGAACCGTTTAACAGAGCTTCAAGATAATAATTTTTTTAAAAATTTTTTGGATCATTTTTCATTCCTCAGACGGGCGATTGTTAAAGTTACTCGTATATGATGCATCCAGAATTTGTTGGAATTCACATGTTGTTAGGGTTTTACTTGTTCATATGTTCCAACCGATAATGGATGCTCTGTTTCTTTTCAATAGAATAGGGGGCAATCTCTGATGGTGTATAATGTGGGTGTTATTTGTTGTTTTTGTGTTTCATGCGTGTTAAATTTATTTTTTTCTCTGTTATGTTGCAGATGGATGTCGAAGTGTTAGACATAATGTTTCATCATGGAGAAAATTTTGAGAAGAGTAAAGATGGGAGATGGACATATTATCCTGACAATAAGCACTGTTTGGGTAATCTGGATGTGGACAGGTTGGATGTATTCTACCTGAGAAATTACTTCAAAGAGCTAGGCTATGAGACGATGAAGGAGGTCTGGTGGCAGTGCCAGGGATGAGTCTGGAAGTGGGTTTGAGGCGTTTAGACACTGATAACGAGTTGAGGGAGATGTGTTCTCAGGGTGGAAAGAACAATGGGGTAGTTGATGTCTACATTGAACATGGTATTTCAAAACCTGAGATACTACAAGGGCAGGATGTTATTGTGCATGTTGATGACCAAGTGAGGGATCTTGGAGAGCAAGCTGAGTCGAATGCCAGTACTGTGAAAAACCCCCCCTCTGAAAACTACTACCGAGAAGGACCCTCCGATGAGTTTGAGTATAGTAACATACAAGCCCCAAGCTAAAGAGGCATTACCGAAGAATACCAATATGAATTCAAAAATGGAGTCCAAGCCTAAGCCTAAGTCAAAGCCTAAGCCTAAGACAGTTTCCAAACCTAAACCCATACCCACACAAAACAAAGTCACTAGGTCTAGGAGATACTGTCTGAGGCCTTCAGGGAAAGGTTTTTCAAAAGCAAAGAGAAATGGAGGTGACCATGTTGTTCTATCCTCTGACTCAGGCTCTCATGACAGCTACGAGAGTGCTGAGGACGAGGTGTATAAGCCACAAGAGCCGAATGATAGTTCAGGTGAATCGGGCATCGGATATAACATTCCTTCACACAAGAAGAAAGTCGAAAAACCCAGTGCAAGAAAGAAGGTCCAGGCAGAGAGTGTAAAGGAAAAAGGGAAGGCCAAGGTTTGTGTTGATAATGATGAATTTGTGCAAGACATTTCTAATGAAGATGTGGACATGGGATTTGTGGAGGGAGGGGGAAAGGCTGATAATGATGACGCTTTTGATCCGGGGTCAGAATCGGATGGTGCCAATTCATAGAACTCTTTGGAGATGAAAATACCACCTAATTCAGAGGATGGGCTAATTGGAGAAGAAAGTTCAGATGAGGTATTTCCGGTGTTTAGGCATGGTGCTAGGTTCGGAGAATTGCATTTGGAAGTCGGCATGAAATTCAATACTAAGTGGGAGTTCAAGGAGGCAGTAAGGGAGTTTACTATACAAGAAGGGAGACGAATGAGGTTCAGGAAGAACGATAGCAAAAGGGTAAGGGCAGTATGTAAGGTGAAGGATTACAAATGGGTTGTGTACGCATCAAGGGACCACAAAGACAGTTGCTGGCAAGTGGAGACATTCTTAAATGATCACACCTGTCCAAGAGAGAATAGGAACAAGGCAACAAATAGAAATTGGGTTGCAGGTAAGTTGGTGAAAAAACTAAGGAAATCCCAATTTTAGGAACTGTGAGGCTACAACTTATTTCAAGACAAAATACGACTTATCGCTCAATAAGAATTCTATATCACAGGCACTGTGTGATGCTAGGAATGTAGTTTATGGGGATGCGAAGGAGCAATATGCCATGCTTAGGGACTATGGTGAAACCCTGTTGAAGACCAACCCGGGATCCACAATTTAGATTTGCACAAAGCCACAGCCTAGTAATGAGGTCATATTTGAGAGGATGTATGTCTGCTTGAGTGGGTGCAAATCAGGTTTCAGGGCTGGCTATCGTCCATTAATTGGACTTGATGGGGCCTTTTTGAAAATTGTATTCGGGGGCAAATTCTTTCGGCTGTTGGACAAGATGCTAATCATCTATATACGTTATTGCGTGGGCAGTTGTGGAAGTGGAGAACTTTGAGAACTAGAAGTGGTTCCTAGAGTTGCTACATGAAGACCTTGGAGACTATGAGACTCATGGGTGGAACTTTATCTCTGACATGCAAAAGGTAATCTCCTAGCATGACCTTTATAATCTCACGTTAAAATGTATTGTATAAAACTGTGTTCAATTGGTTTAGTACATAAAGTGCAGTAAAATTCTGTTATTGATGATACCTCTGTTATTGTTTGATTAGTTACTATACTTGTGTGGTATGCTGTCTGTTACAAGTTAGATAGATTCTGAATGGTGCAATTCAGGGACTATTATAGTGAATGATTATGAAAGTTAAGGACTTTTATGGTGAAGAGTGGTAAACTTAGGGACTATTATGGTGAACGATTATCAAACTTAGGGACTATTATGGTGACCAACTATTGTTGTCTTTGTTTCTGTGACATGATCTTTGCTGCCTTCAGGGATTACTACCTGCCATAAAAGCGATGATGCCTGATGTGAGTCATCGTTTCTGTGTCTGGCATCTGTGGCGAAATTTCAACAAGTAGTGGAAGGACTTGGAGCTGAGGGGACTATTATGGGAGTGTGCACGAGCAACTACATTTCAAGAGTTTAAGGTATGTAAGGACAGTGGTCTTTTTTGGCGTGAGTTTACATGGACTGTTTTCACCTCTCTCAATTCTTGCCATTTAGGAGTACATGGAAAGGATAAAGAGGCTGAACGAGGATGCATAGGCGTATCTTGACAAGTGGCCCAGGGAGGTATGAACGAGGTCACAGTTTAGACACAACTCCAAATTGGACTCGATTTGCAACAACGCTTGTGAGATTTTCAATTCAAAGATCAAGGAAGCAAGGGGAAAGCCAATAGTTACTCTTTTAGAAGAGGTGAAGATGTTTGTCATGAGGAATATGGCTGAGAACAAGGTCAAGTTGGACAATCACCTGGGGCTGTTACCACCGGTAATCAAAAGTAGGCTAGAAAAGGTGAGGAAGGAGTCCAGGAATTGGCATGCTATGTGGTCTAGAGATACTAGTTATGAGAAGTTTGAGGTTCATGGGCGTCCTACAAACCATGTGGTGGACTTAGGAAAAAGATTATGTACCTGCCAGTTTTGGATGTTAACAGGTTGTTTTTCCCAATCATCTTTGTTCCATTTACACTTGTCTTATAAATGATTTTTTGTAACCTAAGCTACCTGTATATGAGCACTTGTAGGGATTCCATGCATTCATGCTTGTGCTGCACTGGCCTGAATGAACAAGCACCCAGAAGATTTTTGTCACAAATTGATAACCATAGAGTCTTACAAGGAAACATACAAGTACCACATCAATCCTATACCTGGCCAAGCCTTCTGGGAACAAAGTCAGTATAACAGGCCATTGGCACCACCAATCAAGAGGAAGCTAGGGAACCTTCAAACAAAGAGGAGGAAGGACTCCGATGAAGGCACAAGTTCTAGCAAGAAAGCTAAGCCAGGTATAGCCATAAAATGACATCTTCGACAATTCACCTGCAGGTACTGTTTGCAAAAAGGTCATACTAAGAGAGGGTGTAAAAAGAAGAGAGCAGCTGATGCTACTCAAGCTGCGGAGGCTGCTAAAGACCCTAAAAATGCTACTACCCAGGCCATTGCCACTTCTACTGGCCAGGCCACTATGACTTCGTCCACACCTACTGCCACAACTACTGCCCAGGCCACTGCAACTACACTGCAACTGCCACTGCTACTGGTATAGCTACGGCTACTGCTACTGTTACAAATAATATTCCGTCTGCAACCAATTCTGCTCCTACTAGTCAAGCTTCAGAGATGAACTATCACAACCAAATTGTTTTGAACCAGAAGATTCTCAAAAAATACAACAGTAATTCAATAATACACCTTTTTATTAATTCTTCACTAATAACTCCGAAAAAGGTTTAGTAGGTGACGAATTTGGGTTTTCATTTGTTGTTGGTGTTTTGTGTAGTTCACTGAACTAAAAGCGGAACTAGCCGCAAGACGTGCCAAATTACCTGCTAGAAGAAGATCACCACCGCCAACCCCCTCTACAGCACTGAACCCAATAAGGGTGCAAGTTCAGCCACTGCCTCACGATTCACAAATTTTCTAAAGTTTGTACCGACTCCTGAATTTAAACACCCCTGAAAGAAGTGAAACTTAATATTGGGACATTACACTTGTGAAGTGTTTATTTTTTTGTTAAAAGAAACTGTGATTGTGCTCACTCTAAATAATGGTTCATTTTGTTAGTCAAATATGTCATATTACTTGCTATTGTCAAATACATATGGCTGTAATGTATAAAAACTATTAATGGTTTGCCATATTTTGGTTTAAATTAATTGATACTATGCATGGTTTAAATCAACCTTTCTATTACTTATTTACATGTACTATTTATTCATCTAACATGATATTACATTATAGTAAACTAAGATCAGTTACTGAAACCTTGTGATATTACCCCCACAACACTTTTATTCATTAAATTAGGTACTACATTACATTGCCATGTTCTCAACCCTTTAATAGAACCATTCCTACAAAAGCAACAACTACCAAGAATCTAAACCCAAGAACTTGAGTAATGAATTTTAGATTTCTAATGTCTGTCTCCATCTTGCCCACCCGCCATGCAAAGTTCATCTTCCTGTCACCGTCATCATCTCCTGAAACAGCTCTTTCAGGCAGATCCTCTTGCACACAATCTGCCCAAACGAATAAGCCACACCATTTTTTTCTACTTGTCTGCAAACAACCATCCACAATTTACTGTCACAACAAAAAAAAATTAATGGATTACAAATCAGTTACTTTCACTCACATTATAGTTGGGGCAACCAAAGAAGGGCTTGTTAGGATGTGCCTCCGTCGCTGACCACCTAAACACTGGGCGACAACCACAGTCGCACCAGTCCGGAACCCGCCCCTGCCTGCTTCGCGTTGTGCTTCTTGTCCAGTTCTCCGTTGACGATGACCGGTTCGAGCTTCCTGCAACGTGGCTCCCAGCTCCTCTCATGGGGGACAGCTATTGGTGTACACAACAGATGAAGAAGGAGACATTGATGGAGAGAACCAGATTGAGGGGAGGCATACGAAGTTTTAGGGTTTAAAAAGGAACAGAGGACTACATTGGGAAATTTTAAAATACAATCCACGTCATCTGTTCACTATAACGTCCAACGTGGCAGTGGGTGTGCCACATAAGCAAGGCCGTCGCTGAGTCACGCCGAAATTCAACCAAAGGACCATTATGTTGCCCGGAGCACAATCTGGAGGACATGAATAGTGCAATTGAAATCTCATTTATGAAAATTTAGTCAAATGATCCAACGCGTGCTACTCGTTTATGGTTAAGTTCGGTTGAATCTTGAAAACACGCAAAATAGTAGAGAGATTGATTTTTTATTTTAGGATAAATTATATGTTTTTTTTTAAGTTTAACAAAAATTTTAAAAATATTTTAAGTGTTATTTTGTTTTACTTTTGTTTTAAAAATTTTTTAATTTACATCAAATATATTTTCGATAGCTGAATTTTCAAAAAATTTAATATCAATCTAACAAAAATGCATAAAAATTATACTTAATTTACTTGCGTTGAAAGTTATTTTTATGAAATTGTTGTTGAATTAGTCTTAAATTTTGAAAAATTAGTCGTTGAGAAGTATATTTAATGCAAATAAAATTTTTTTGAAAAAAATTAAAATAAAATAAATAAAACTTAAGAATACTTTTAAAATTTTTTATTAAATTTTAAAGACAAAAAATATATTTTATCAATATTAATATAATTATTAACTTAACATACGTGTTGTAAGTTATAAATTTGTTAACTTTTTATTATATTTTATTATGTTTTAATTTATTTTATGTTTAATTTGTTCCCGCTCATATAAAATTTCTAGTTGCGCGGTTAAACTTAGCATATTAGTACGAGATAAGCCTCATTGTAGTCCCTGAAGTTGCACTCGAGCCTCATAGTAGTCCCTGAACTTAAAAGTTTCTCAGAGTCATCCCCGAACTTGCACTCCGGGACTCAAACTCGTCCTTCCGGCAATTTCTGGACACCTGGCGCAACCGGAAAACTGAGTTGGCAGGCTTCGTGACACGTGGGCATTACAACGGCTAGCTGATGTGGCAGAGTAAACTGTCCGGAATCAATTTGGTCCCACAAATCAAGTTAAAACCCTAATCCCCAATTTTGAAGCCCACAGTGCTCTGTCTTCTCTTCTCTTCGTTTCTCTGTTCTTGTCTTCCCCACAGCGCTCTGCTCAGAATAATTACTGCTTTCATTTGCTACAGTATAATCCCTAACACTGTATGTAGAAAAATCAAAGCACCAGATCATGACATAACCGTAAATTCACAAGAAGTACGATTAACCATAGAAAATTTTAATTTTCACAACATATCCGACTTCACCCAGAAAGAAAAGCTGATAACCTTTGAGCAACAAAACTCAATACACACAAGCTTAAAATTTGCAGCACAGAACGAATATACAAAATATTTCTGGTGGTTTTTTTATTCCCTTAACTATTATATCTTAATATTTGATGTGACAAAGAAAGAAATAGGGGAAAAGGGTAAAAGTTAACAATACAGAGTACAAACTCTAATTTCAAAAGGTTTTCAAATCACAATTTCGTACTTCAGTTTTTACTAAAAATCATATATGATTTTTTGCCCCCACCATAGCCATTATATTTTAGTTTCTGGTCTTCCTCTATTAAGAACGGAAATTCTATTTAATTAAAAAGAGTAATAAAATAAGTCATCAACAAATAGAAGCTCCAAACTCCAACACAGCCCAATTCAACATGAACAAAGAAAACCAGGTTGGTCAGTTACAAAAATTTTAATTTTGCAATGCAGCAAATGAAAGAAAAATCTTGAAGAATTTATAGCTTGAAGGGGAAAAAAGAAGCTTACCAAATCTCAAGGTGTGCAGGGTCAGAAAACCCTTCCTTCAAGGCATCAATGAGTAACTTCTCATTCATGACGAGGCACTTTACTAGCACTATATTTGGAATCTTTTTTGTATTGACATAAACAAAGACATATTCTTGGTCAAGTTGGTTCCAGTTCTCTACAGACACCTCCTCTACACACAATCACAAACCACGTATTAAAAATGATCAGTAAATGCTAATTATAAGCTTCAGGCTGCATATATCAATTCGCTACATCTTCTCTTGATACCACAAGGTATCTTCTAACTTCAGCTTAATTGAATTAATCCTCATATTAGATTTCATAGCCTAATCCTTCGTCTAGTATAGAAACCCAAGGATAGTGTAATTTTCCGGCATGAATTGCCATTATTTGTGGTTATCATGGTTCATTAACAGCTACCACCTTAGAAAGCTCAAATTTACTTTATAATCTAAATAATGAACCTCTGTAATTCACTCAATCAATCACATATCAGTATTTGATGGTTTTCAATAAATCATCAACTCAAGAACAAATAATCCTATAAAAAATCATCCCTTCACAACTAATTGTTCACTTGTTTTTGTCTTAACTCATTGACCGAAACAAGTTACTGAAAATTCTAGATGCTTGAAAATATCTCTAGCTATACGCAGAATTTCTTATTATATGGCTGGTGATCCAGATCACATGATGGCAATGAAAATGATCAATGAAGCACATATGCGGAAGGGGAAAATTAAGTCTTTCATTTCTCACTGTGGTGGACTTCCATCTCCTGATGCTGTTAACAATCCATTAGCATATAAATTTAGGTACTTTTTTTTAATGTCTTTTACCATCATGGTTTAGAAATAAAAACTACATTTTTGGTATTTTCAGAGCTGGCTGGTTTGATAAACAATTAGTCAAAAGACCATGTTAGTTTGTTGCATTAATGACTTGAGAAAGACGGCTTATTAATCAATAGCTTCATAACATAGTTGTTGTGGCAAAATGTTTAACAATCGGGGAATTCTCTCTTTTCGAGTAAATACTTACATGACCAATTATGGATTCAATTAGATTTGATCAGGATGAGGCATATATCTGTTAGTCTATGTTTCCAAAAAGAAAAGTTCTTCTAAATCTACCTACTTTTGTATTTGCTTTCAACTCAGCAGTACAACTTGCTCTTCTTAATGTAGTTGAAATATTTTATGATTGTTTCCATAAGAACTCACTGATTATCAATTATGTCAATTGGAGTCCTGTAGGGGCTATCCGAGCTGGGAGAAATCCTGCAACCTACAAATACTGTGGTGAAACTATACACATTGATGGTAAAATTTTAGTAAGTTGGGTTAAAATTTCAAGAAAGCAACAAACAGGATGTATTTTCTATCTTCATTTTTCTTTTCTGTCTTCAAATGATTTTGTAATCTGTATTCATGCATGACAAATAACAACATGCTTGGAATTATCCCTAGAGAAGCCTAGCTGATAAAGATTTCATCTGCTTTGTTTTGGGAACAGGGGACAGTATTTATGATTCAGCTACAAGAATAAGGATAGCTGACTTTCCTGCTTCAGCTACAAGAATAAGGATAGCTACAAGATTGCATAACCTAATCCTTCGTCTAGTATAGAAATCCAAGGATAGTGCAATTTTTCGGTATAAATTGCCATTATTTGTGGTTATCATAGTTCATTAATAGCTACCACCTTCAAAAGCTCAAATTTACTTTATAATCTAAATAATGAACCTCTGTAATTCACTCAATCAATCACATATCAGTATTTGATGGTTTTCAATAAATCATCAACTCAAGAACAAATAATCCTATAAAACTCTCTTATACCGATTAGATAAAAATTGTTCTACATAGCTAGTGCTACAAATTTAGGGCACGTTTCGTTTCCCTTTTTACTTTCTATGTTTTCTGGTTCTTGCAAAGAAAGAAGTGAAAACAGAAAACAGAATTTTCAATTGTTTTCACTAAAGAAGAGTGATAATTAATGATATTTGGATATTTCACATAAAATATATCGAAATTAAATGATTTCGTTAAAGAAAAAAGAGAGAACAAAACGGGAAATTAGTGAAAGTGTTACCAGTGGAGGGATGTGAGAGGGCGTCGTCGAAGAGGGCTTAGGGGCCGGTGGCGGTGAGAAGGTAGCCGGAAGAGAGGAAGGTGGCGTGAACGACAATCGCACAGATGCCATTGATGAGTGTAGTGGAGAAGAAGAGACCTCTGTGTTTGTGTTGTGATTTGAGAGGGGGAGACAATTCGTTAGGGTAACGTTGAGGAAGGGGGTTTTTTAGCGTGAAACGACGTCGTTTCATGTCATTTTGGCGCCACAGCAAATACTACGTCGTTTCTGTTATGCCAACGTGTCAGGAAAGAGGCCAACTCAGCTTTCCAGTTGCGCCAGGTGTCCAGAAATTGCCGGAAGGACGAGTTTGAGTCTCGAAGTGCAAGTTCGGGGATGACTTTGAGAAACTTTTAAGTTCAGGGACTACTATGAGACTCGAGTGCAACTTCAGGGACTAAATTGAGGCTTATCTCTATTAGTACTGACCAAACAACTGCAGAAACAATCAGTTTGATGAGGTCAATCTCTTGAATTAAGTACTTTACTAACTACAGGACGAACCCAAGAAAACATAATAAAATGAGCATCTCCTAAATAATCTTAATCTCCATACCCCATATCCAAAAAATAAAATCTGGACAAAATAAAATGAGCAACATACTTTAAGATTTTAATATTTTTATATTTTTTTGATAATAACTTCATATAACTAAAATAAAAAGTTATCATATCTGAAATAAATTTTAAAATAATTTTCTTTTAAGTATATATACTAATATAATTTGTTAAAAAAAATGTATTTATCTTTGTTTAAAAAACCTTGTTTAATGATATTTATAATTGAAAAAATACATTCAGTTCTTATTGTCATATGAAATTAAAAAAATAATTTTTTTTAGAGAAAATGCATAAGAAAATATGAAAGAACAAAATTTTATTAAAAATAAATTATAATTTTAATTTGTTTGGATTATCTTAATTCTTAAATGAACTAACTTATTATTTTTATTTAACTTATATTTATTACAAATTTATTATATATTCATACATACTATTATTATTATTATTATTATTATTATTATTATTATTATTATTATTATTATGCTATCAATATATTGTAATACACATTATACACAATGAGTTATTTAAACATAATTTTTTTATATATAATATACTAACATATATTAATTGACTAACAGTATACATATTACATATTACTAATATATTTGTTCGGTTGCTCGGAATTCCGGACGGGTTGGAGAGATGCTCCAGGTGAAGGTATGAGAACCGATCTGAACTTGAGTTTGTGCGAGCCGACGACCTCTCGAGTTCTTCGCGAAATATTGGGGAGCCACCTGCAATGACACTCCGACGCCCAAGTCAGGAAGTATGCAGGTAGCAATGTGAGTAAAGGTGGTAGTGACATATTTTAGGGGTGGAGTATAACTTTCCTCATATATACCCTGTCAGAGGTGGATCCCGCAAGATCAGACCCATCTTCCTCAAAATTTTCCTGCATAGCTGTTTGTGTGATGAGATGGGAGGCAGCTGTTTGGGTCGAATTCTCGGCCCAGATTTGGTCATTAGAGTGGACCGCTCGGGTCGGGTCGGTCGGGACACAACCCGAACTGGGCCGTAACAATATTATTTTAAAAAAATTGGGGGACATGACCATTTTAGGTACCCATAAATTGGTTGCTGGCTAAGTTGAAAACTATATTTATTTAAAGGAATTATATATATATATATATATATATATATATAATTAAGAGACGATATCGGACATAATATAAAGGAATTTTATTAAAAAGTATTTTAAAGAAATTCTTTAGGCTGCGAATTAGGGATGAGGACGAGTCGGTTTGGTTTGAATTTATGGTAAAATTAGAACCGAACCGATCAAAACGTAATTGGTTCGTTTTGGTTCGGATTTGAGATTTTTTGTATATGTATCCGAACCAAACCAAACCGATTAAGAACGGATTGGTTCGGTTCGGGTAATTGGGTACCCGATGACTTTGAAATTCATAAAAAAAAACAAATTTTTATCTTAAAAATTCAACAAGTACAATAAACATGTAACATCAATAGAAATAATCCAAACATGTTAAACACCAAATACATTAGAAACTAAACTCATTAAAATCCAAATATATTAACAGTGAATAATCATTGTCTAATAAAAAGTCATATATATTTTTATTTTTATTTATTTAATTAATACATGATCGGATTCGCGGGTTTGTTCGGGTTCCGCACCCCCATAACCGATACCCGAACCAATTACTAACAAAGGTCATCGATTTGGTTCGGGTTGGACCCGATTACCCATTGATTCCAGAACCAATTTAATTGGTTCGGGTTCAGACGGGTAATCGGATACCCGTTATCCGTGCTCACCCCTACTGCGAATATTTTTTGGAATTGAGACTAAAATTAGGGAACTGAAAAGTATTATATTTGATTATTAGATATGGAAACTAAATTTTAATTTTAGAACATAAAATTTTAGTCTTTTTAGTATTTTTAGAAAATAGAGATACAGAAATTAAAATTTTTAAGTATTAAGATTAAATTTCAATAATATATTTTTTTATATTTTTATTTAATTTTTAAAATTTTAAATTTATCTCTTTGTGTAGAATTAGAAAAGAAAGGAGAAGAGATGATGGTGTGGGGAGCCACTGCTATTATCGTTGCCATGTGGTGCGAGGAGAGAGGGAGAGCAATCAGAGAAACAAAAGGAGAGGAAGAAAATTCAAGTTGAGAAAGGAACTAAGGGGAAGAAGAGAATAACAAGAGGAAGAGAAAAAGAAGACTACTTTTATTTTTTTTATTTAATATTAAGACTTAATTTTTTTAATTTATTTTTAAGGATATTTAATTAATTTTATTTGTTTTAGCTTTTATATTTATCTTAAACTAAATATAATATTTAGACGTAATTCAGTTTTATACATTTTACACCAAACACAATATAAAGACTTAATTTAATTTTTGTATTTCGGTCTTAGTCTCTCAATTTCTAACTCTCAATCTCCTTTTTAAACACAACTTTATGAAACTAAAAGAAAATAATTTTTTTATAAATAAATTTTTAATATAATAAATGCATTAATATTCTTTGGCATGTCAATTTTAAATAGCATTTTCTGGACATTTAGTAATAAAAGTATTGTTTTAATTGGTTAGAAAAATCAAGCCAATGGTAAAAGAGAGTAATATTCAATTTACCTCATGAAATTTGATATTAAATTTAATTTAATTCTTAAAATTTCAATGGACTCAAATTATTAGACTTTAAAATTTATAATCGTAACTCGCATTAATTTATGAGCTAATCTCCGTTAACGGTGTATTGATTTGGTACATTAACTTGTTATGATTTGGATTATTCGTCCAGGTTTCATGTGATTGAAATCTTTTAGATATTTCTAGAAATTTGAATGCTACTCTCGGAGTTCTAATTTTCCAAATTAAATTTGTTATTATCGTCTTCACGAGGATGTTAGAGAGACAAACAAATTTCTAGAAAAGTACAGCATATCTCAGTCATATGAAACTTAGGTGAAGAATCCAAATTTTAACAAGTTAATGTGTAAAATCAACACGCTATTCATAGAAATTAACTTAGGGACTAACGCGAGTTATTATTATAAATTTTAAGTTTAAATTGAGTCGACTGTAATTTTAGGCGTCAAATTGAGTCCGATTTCAAATTTCAAAGGTCAAATTGAATATATAAAAAAAAGTACCTATCAAAAATATAAGCGAAAATAAAATAAATATTACCCTAGTTTGTATTTAATTAGGACATTTAGGACACTAGACTTGATCTTGTTAGGGCACGATGAGAAATTCTTAGGTCTGCCTTACATATAAAATTTTAAATTAGAGATACTTTATATTTTTAAAAGATAAAGAGAATAAATATTGTCAATCTTATTTTAATAATTTTATTTTGAGCAATGCTAGGGGGCCAGCAACATTTATGATTGGTAGCCATCAATTAGTCATCAATGATGATTTGATGGTGTGAGATTGGTGTGAGATTTCATCCAATGGCTCACTTTTTTCTGCTGGTTACATGCTAGCTAAAAAACAATAAAATTGCTGGCCCCTAGACTTTCCCTTTTATTTTTCTTATAAAGTTATATAAATATATAATATAAAAAAAATAATGTATAGAATGACACTATTATTATCCGTAAATAAATAAACACATATATATCACCTCAATATTAATTTCTCGGGCATATGCATATGGGTCCAATAGACAGAGGCAAAACAAAATCTCATATTTTGCTTCATTCATTGCATTCTAGGTAGAAGAATCATAAAGTACACAAAACCAGTCAATTATGTTGAAGCTTCACTGGTTTTGTCTTTTTTTGGCACTTTCATTTTAATTCATAAACTTGATTTAGGATGTTGATGTGAATAAGGGTTTCTGGACGAAAAGGATGGTTTGGAAAACGAACGGGCTATTTTGTTTTCCAACCCTTTTTTTTCGTTCCTTTTTATTAAAAATAAAATTTATCGTTCTACTAATTAATTTAGATTGGTCGAAGAGTCAGTTCATTTGTTCACTTAAATAAGTGTCGAGAATTCAAATTCTGACATTTATTTAATAAATTGAGAGGATCTATTCCCTAATAAAACAAGAGATAAAAGAAAAAGAAATATATAAAAAAATATTGTCTTAACTTTTTTCTTTAAAAAGATTAACAAAAACACAATAAAATATTTTTTATTTTCTTGCAAAACAGAAATAGATTATCTTTCCCACTAAATATTTTTTAAACTAATTTTTATATCTTTAAAAAAAATAGAAAATTAGATACTATTACACCAATGTAATAAAATATATGACTTGATCTATATATAAAAAAACACTATAAATACATTAAAAATTAATTTTCATATATTCGTGAAAATATATGTATTATTTATCTATCTATTAATATATATTTTATACTAATATTAATTTAGTGAGTAATTTTTGTATCTGTATAACATGATTATATAGAAAATACTATACTCTTACACCAATATAAAGTTTTGTTTTTTTTTCACCTAATTATTCCCCTACCAAATCAAACTCGAATTGATTTTGAATGGTGATACAAATTTATTTATTCTATTAACGTGTAACACCAAACATATATAAAAATAAAAATCAATTATTATTGAGCAGCCGGTCAAGAACAATATATCTATTTATTAATAATATTTTCAATCCTACTCAATATAATAATAAAAATAAAAATAAAAATAAAATGCACAATGTGATCACTATCTTCTGAGTTGTGAGTGAGACAGAAAGGAGAAAACAGCTGACTGGAGAACAGAGTGGTGTTCAGCTTCGTCTCCACGATCATTTCTCTCATCCTTCTTCTAATCCCAATTCCCAACACACGCTTCTCTGTAATCGGGTAAAGTTAACACCTTTTCCGTTTTTTCTCACTGCCCTTTTTAATATTTGATCACGCTCTTTGCGAATTTTGATCGGGTTTGTTCTTTGTTGTTGCTCTTTTCTGTTGTATCTGCTGAATTCTTCTTCTTTAATGCTGTGAGGTAATTTAACTGCTGATTTTTTGGTGACATAAAAAGGGGTTTGGAATTTCGCAGAGGCTTATATGATGATGGCAAATAACTTTGCGGGCCGGTTGGTAGGCTCAGAGATTCATGGATTCCACACATTGCAAGGTACCCATTTTTTTTATGTATACCCTTTTCCCCTATCTTTTTATTTTATTTTATAAATCTTGAATTATGCAATATGCTTTGTTAGTTTGTTTAGCTAAAATATGTTGTTTCAGTATAGTTCTGAAAGTTACCATCATGTTCTCTGGGTGGTTAAACAAAGTTTTAACTTTCAATGTTTGTTTTCTGATCACATGTATGGGCAGTTCTTGTTTTGTGTTTTACCTGGTACTAATGCATCCATGCAAGTTTGTCACTTTCAAATTTCAGTATAGCCTTGGAATGAAAAAGACAGTTAATTGTGTCTTCAGTTCCACCTTGATTATGTTTCTAATAGTGTTTGGTGTTGGGGTTGTTGTGACAACAATCCTTTTTGTTTCTCGTGGTAAGATATAGTGTATTATTACTTGTTAGTACAGAGTTCATTAATTTGGTGAGTTGAGTCAGATGTTAAAATCTTTGTCTTAATATGGAGGGCTACAGAGAACATTATCTTGATCCAAGATGCAACAAAACATGTTGAACTGTGAAGTCTTCTACCCTAGAAATATTAGGTTTTGATAGGCCTCCTCAATAGAACGAACTAATAAATGAATCTAAATCATGGATATGGAAAGTGGCTTTAAATTTTTGTTAAGTATGATTTTATGGCATAGGAACCACCATTTTTTCAAGATTTGGATAAAAGAAAACTAACAATTTATATTTACGCCATTCACTTCTCTCTTGTTTGCTTCCCATAGCAAATCTTATATGGAATACCAATTGTTTGGCTACTGGTATATTAATCGTCTCTTTTTTTTTTGTCATTGTGAAATACATAGACTTGGATTTGGGGAACATAATGGAGGAAGCAAGAACCAGATGGCTTCGTCCCAATGAGATTCACGCCATACTTTGCAATTCCAAGTACTTCACAATCAATGTCAAGCCAGTGAATTTGCCCACATGTAGTTATCTTTGCCCGTCGCAGTGACCTGATATTTCTGAAATGGATATGCATAGTTTTCATAAATACTTACGGCTGATAGAAATCTTTCCATGTTAATCTGCATAGTTTCTAAAGATTTGTAGTCTTCGTAGTAAATTTTGTGAAATTCTAGATGCTCTGATTCTTTTTGGAGTCTCACTGTGAATAGTTTTCATTGCATGTATGATGTATCTACAATAAATTTCATGAGTTATTTTGCATTTAAGAGAAATCTCAAGTAGTAATGTTATATTATTATTGGAACTACTACTTTTGTGCAAACAGGTGGTACTATTGTATTATTTGACCGCAAGATGCTTAGGAACTTTCGGAAAGATGGGCACAACTGGAAAAAGAAAAAGGATGGTAAAACTGTTAAAGAAGCTCATGAGCACTTAAAGGTAAGTAATTTCATTTTCTGATTGTTTAAAATGGTGTTAACTTGAATTTTGTGCGGGCAATTTGTACAAAATATTTTTGGATGAGAAAATTTGACATTTTTTTTTTGTTCACATGCAATGCGAAGGCAATACATGAGCATCATGTATTTTGGTTAGGTTAAATCTTGAATTAAACAAGGCTTACAGGAGCTCAGTTTCTACTATACCTGTTCTCTTTGTGTTCAATTTTCTCCAAAAGTGCTAATATTTATTATGCATTTGATAGACTTAGATAGCATATATAGAGGTATTGAAGTAACTAATTCGGCCTTAATTGATAGATAATTTTGTCTCTGCTTTGTATGTTGTGCAATTTTGGACTTAATACATAATTATTTTCATTCAAATTTTTATCATTATTTCGGGTTAATATTTTAGTACTGAACTATTATTTCGGATTATTTTCTTATTGTGATTGTAATAAATTGAGTCATTAATGTCTTATCTGATATCTGACAAGCTTTATGGTCATTATTTTCTTTTCCCCATGAACCAGGTTGGTAATGAAGAAAGGATCCATGTCTATTATGCACATGGACAAGATAACCCAGGCTTTGTTCGTAGATGTTATTGGTTACTTGACAAGTATGTATATTAATAGCTGAGCTAACTTCTTTTTCCCCAATTCAACATGTTATGCATGTCCATATTTCTGAACTATGATTTATTAATGGTCCTTCTTTAGTTATTGTAAATATTGGTTAGAGCAAAGACTTATAGTAACTTTGCAAATATTAATAAGACTTATATCTGTTATTATTTTCCTTTCAGGAGTTTGGAACACATAGTCCTTGTTCATTATCGTGAAACACAGGAGGTATCATTTGCTTTGTTATTTTTCCTTTATGATGTAAATATATCATCATTCACTTCTCTGATCCCGAGCCATTAACCTGGTTTTACTCTAAATTTGAACATGAGCGGATTCTCCACATGATGTGTCTATAAGAAATTTGTTATGGCAACAATGTGAAAAAATACACTCAACTAATATTCCATCAATTAGTTTCAGTTTGTGGATGATTCTTAATCTAAATACATCTTTGTAATCAGTGATAGACTAATGTTTAAGGTATCATTTATGCCTTGCCATTTGATCATGACAAGGAATATAACCTGGATTTGCACTTGTTTTTGCATTGTGGTGTGGTTTATGATACAGTTGCAAGCTTCTCCTGCCGCACCCATAAATTCGCACTCTAGTTCTGGCTCTGACCCAAATGCCCCATGGATTTTATCCGAAGAAATAGATTCCGGGATCAAAACTACAAATGCTGGTGGTGAGAATTTACTTTTTCGTGATTGTGGTCTTATCTTCTTAAAACATATATTGATAGTAGATATTAGTACAAAAGGCATATCCCATTAGTGTTTTATTTGAAACAATTATCTCTTAACTTTGAAGATTTTAAGGGATGGTTTGGAAACAATAAGTAGCAGAATTATTAATTCAAAGGAAAGAATATGTGCCACGTCCATTACTCTACATGCTGCACATTTTTCTTCATTTTTATTTATTTCATGATCCTTTCTGCATGTTGTCCATTTGGTACCCATTCGATTTTATGATTTTTTTTTTCCTTTCAAAAAATTGTTGATGTCTAGTTTTATAGAAGTTTTTTGATAAAATGAATACATTAGTTGTCTTTACTTGACAAGGTAATATCCTAATCCCGATTGGTGATTAGCAGAGATTAATAACAATATAACCGTCAAGAGTCACGAGCAAAGGCTTCATGAGATTAATACACTTGAATGGGATGACCTAGTGGTTGCAAATGATCCTAACACCTCGACTATTAATGGAGGTAACTGATTGTCCTTTAGCACATTGAAACCTTGTCTAGAAAGCATCATAATATTTTTTAACTTTCTCTTCCTTTTTTAGGAGGCAAAGTTCCACATTTTGATCAACAGAATCAAAGTAATCTCAGCAATGTAAGTTGATATCATCTTCATTGTTCTATTGTTTTGAATAGCTTTGTATTTTTTTTCACAGTTTGTTTCTTTTGGTTAACTCATGGCTGGGACAATTGCTCCCCAACCCCTCCCCACTTCCTTTCTTTCCTTTTTGCGGCGATTCTTGCTTTGTATTATCTGCTTAGCCTGCATAGTGGTTTTATCAGCAGGTAGCCAACAATCTTTCTGCAGAAATCCCTTCTTTTGATAATCTAACGCAACCAATTGCTGGGAGTCACACTTTTCCGGAGAATCTTAATCTTCAGACAGACAATCAAATGAATCCAAATGAGCAGATAAATCATAATGTCTTAGTTAATGGTGTTTTCTTGGACACTTTGGGCAATGGTGGATTGCAAAGTCAGGATAGCTTTGGAATGTGGGTGAACCATATGTTGTCGGATTCGCCATGTTCAGTAGATGAGTCAGCTGTTGAATCATCAGTGTCATCCATTCACGAATCATATTCATCTCTAGTAGGGGATGATAAGCAAACTTCTTTGCCAGAACAAGTATTTAATCTCACTGATGTGTCACCTGCATGGGTGCCTTCTACTGAGAAATCAAAGGTTTGCTTTGCTATTCTCATCTACCTACTTTACTAGCCATCGCTTTCTGGTAAAATGTATCTTTCGTTTAACACTAATTTATTATCTGCTTTCCTACTTTATACATCATTCTTCTTCCATTTTGTGCAATCAATCTTAAATGCTTATAGAACTCCCAAGCTATAAAGCAAGGGTTAATTGTCGGGTGATCGATCAATGTGTTTACCGCCCTCTATTTTGCAAATGGTTTGACTTTCTCTAAGTTTGTTTACTTGTTGCAGATCCTCGTGACTGGATTCTTTCATAAGGATGCTGACCTTTCAAAGTCCAATCTATTGTGTGTCTGTGGTGATGTAAGTGTTCCTGTAGAATGTGTTCAGGTTGGGGTCTACCGATGTTGGGTACCTCCACATTCTCCTGGATTTGTGAATCTCTACTTGAGCTTTGATGGCCATAAACCTATCAGCCAAGTTGTTAATTTTGAGTATCGTACTCCCATTCTGCATGATCCTGCGGCTTTTATGGAAAACAATGACAACTGGGACAAGTTCCAATTCGAGATGAGGCTTTCTTATCTGCTTTTTACCAAAAAGAATAGTCTTGATGTCTTCTCTTGTACAGTATCACCTAAGAGACTAAAGGAGGCGAGAAACTTTGCCATCAGAACGTCGTTTATTTCCAATAGTTGGCAATGCTTGATGAAGTCAACTCAATACAACAGAATTCCATATTCACAAGCAAAAGAAGACCTATTTGGAATTTCTTTAAGAAGCAGACTAAAGGAATGGATTTTGGAAAGAATTATTTTAGGCTGTAAGACTACTGAATATGATGCACAAGGCCAAAGTGTAATCCATTTGTGCGCGATTCTGGATTATACTTGGGCTGTTTCCCTATTTTCATGGTCAGGCTTGTCACTGGATTTCCGTGACAAGTTTGGGTGGACAGCTCTTCATTGGGCAGCATATTATGGAAGGTAAAATGGTTAAACGACCCACTTCTTTAAACCCTTATCCATGCTTCAACTACATTGATCTCCACATGTTTGATATGTTTTTAACCAACTAAATACTTTTGTTTCTTTCCACCCTACGCAACCAGATATTAACATTATTTGAATTCAGCATGAGTTTTGGTAAATTTAATGAAAACTTTGTTGTTTATTTGATTTGAAATTTGTGTTCGTTGGTAGGGAGAAAATGGTTGCAACTCTTTTGTCGGCTGGGGCAAAGCCAAATTTGGTTACAGATCCAACTCCACAAAATCCTGGTGGACAAACTGCTGCTGATCTCGCATATATGAACGGTTATGATGGCTTAGCAGCTTATCTTTCAGAAAAGGCTCTGGTGAGGCAGTTCAATGACATGAGCTTAGCTGGAAATATCAGTGGCCAGCTAGAAACCAACACAACTGACCCAGAAGATCCTGAGAACCTTTCAGAGGACCAGCTGTACCTGAAGGATACATTGGCAGCTTATCGAACAGCTGCTCAGGCAGCAGCACGCATACAAGCTGCATTTAGAGAGCATTCCCTAAAACTGCAAACTGAAACCATTGAGCTTTTGACACCAGAGGCTGAAGCACGCAAAATAGTTGCAGCAATGAAGATTCAGCACGCCTTTAGGAATTTCGAGTCGAGGAAAATGATGAAAGCTGCTGCTCGCATTCAGTACACATACCGCACATGGAAGATTCGCAGAGAATTCCTCAACATGCGTCATCAGGCTATTAAAATTCAAGTAAAGAGCTGCACTTCCTGCTCCATTTATTTCATGTTTTTGCAATTTACTTGCAAGAGAATAACCACATATATGTACAATACAGGCTGCTTTCCGGTGCTTTCAATTGAGGAAGCATTATCGTAAAATTTTGTGGTCTGTCGGGGTGGTCGAGAAAGCACTATTGCGTTGGCGTTTAAAGAGAAAAGGTTTGCGTGGGCTGCATGTTAACAATGCCGATCAGAAGCAGGAAGGTGATGGAGAGGAGGAATTCTTTCGAATTGGTAGGAAGCAAGCTGAAGAGCGTGTCGAGAGATCTGTAGTGCGTGTGCAGGCCATGTTCCGTTCAAAGAAGGCACAACAAGATTATAGGAGGATGAAGCTGGCCCTTAATCAAGCAAATGTAAGTGACTAAAGTATGCAAAGATTATTGGTGATAGGTTATGTTTTACGTGTGTATTGACGTGTATATTTCGTTTGTGCAGCTGGATCGGGAATATGAAGAATTCCTTGGTACGGAAGATAACATGGAAATTTAAGACATAGGTTCTCAAAAAAAAAAAAAAAAAAGATAGGTTCCTAAATGTTGGAAAAATATTAAAAAGGGTCCTTGTTTTTTCTTTGGATGCAGCCAACACCCCAAGACAATTGACAAACTAGTAATGTGCAAGGGGAGGTTTGTGCTGTTTTTGTATATTGTATAGTTTCTAGATTACCTAGGGTAGATATAAACCCTTTGACCCTTTGTACAAGATATATAGTCAAGACTCAAACAACGTGCCTTCCCAAATTTAAATGGAAGGGATAGTAATCTATCATTCTATCTTTCATACTGATTCATGTGGTCCTTGTTTGCTGCATTAGTAAAAAAGACCTGTGTGTGCGCTTTGCAGCGAACATAGCAATCATGATTTTTAACCCCGCAAAGGGTAAATGACATGGCATTTGTGCAGATGATCCAAAGGTAAAAAAAGGGAATGGTTAAGGGTGCATTATTATGACTGAGAAAACGTGTTTATTTCTCTTTCTACATGTCCTTTGAAAATGTAACAAATCTTCCCAGTTTAGCAAGGGTATTCTCGTTCCTATTAGGGGAAAAAAAATAATAATTCCTAGTTTAGCATAGTAAGATTAACTTTTCAAATAATGTTTTCCCTGAGAATGGAACCAAATTCTTTCTGAAATCATTAATGCTCCTCTATCACTATCATCATGTCTCTTATCATACTGGAACCATGCAGTTAATTACTCTCCGGATGAATTGATCTCTGAAGCTCTGGCATTTCACATTCTCATTCTACTCAAAGATATATAGATGGAGCCATTTCACAAATTCAAAACACACTATTAGATAGGCAATTTTAGTAACCAATATAGACAGAAACACAAGCTTCTCAACCCCTACCAAAAATAGAAACAAGCGAGTCTCATAACTAAGTACAAATAAAAATAGAAAACATTATATTATAACCAATTTACATGAGACGTCTAAAACAGTAAAACCTACAACTGCTAATGTTGAGATTGCATCAGCACCATGAGAAGTTGAGAACCAAACCAGGAGCACACTGCACACTTGTGGTCTATTTGTCTTCCCTCTACTTAATGTACTGAGAGAGCCACTTGAAGCCTTCACCATACCCCATCTTACGGACGATACTGCACATGAACACCTCAAGAGGTCTGACTCCAGTGTCTGCCAGATTCACATTGCCCTTGCCAGTAGTGAAGTTACTCAGGCCCATATTATATCGCAATTCTTCCTCCGATGCTGCATAAGGTATGTCAATCTTGTTTCCCAAGATAAGAAAAGGTACATTTGCTAGTGACTCATCAGAAAGAAGGGCATCCAGCTCCCTCTTTGATTCTGCAAACCTCTCCTTGTCATATGCATCTACCAGGTAGACTACAGCATCCACCTACATGGCATCAACTTCAGAGTTAACAGGTAAATTCACACGAATTAGGAAACTGCAGATGTTATTGCTTGGGAATGGGAACAAATACTGAGTTGACACTAACAATAAACATTAAAGACTCTTCCAATGCACCATGAAGACCATAAACAATCTAACAACCCTACCAAAATGCAATGCCATGGGGTTCATGTATACTAAATTGGACGTTCTAAATGCATGTTTTGAATCATATAATGAATGATCTTGCACTTAACCCTACCATGTCTCTCTACTAAGGCAGTAAAAACCTATGTCTCGCATGCACAGACATAAAAATATCAGAAGAAAAATTTTATTTCTAAGAAAGGTTAACAAACCTTAGCATAATAATCCTTCCAGACCCTGCGAGCAATTTGATGGCCACCCAAATCAAAGGCCTTGAATTTTATCTTCCCAATACTCAACTCTTCAGAAGTTGGATATTGAGTAGGCTGATGCTGAACTAATCTCTGCAAAACTCAGGTTTTCTTAATCACTATATGAAGGTATTCATTACACCAAAAAAATAAACAAATAAAACGAAGATAATCAAATAAATTTGATATTTTAAGATCGCAGAGAAAACAATAAAACTAGATGCAGGATAAGATCGAAAAAGGAGAAAAGGGACGAAATAATAATAATGATAATAATAATAACCTCGTCTTTGAGCATGTGAAGCAAGGTGGTCTTCCCAGCATTATCTAACCCAAGGAATAAAATCTTTGCCTCTTTTTGCCACAGACCCAGCGATGCAAGAACTCCATAGAACCAATCGACAAGAAACATTTTTTTTTCCTATAAAAGATTAATAATTCGGTGGAAAAATAAACAGCGATAAAAATCCGCCGCCGACGAGTTCGTCGGAAACTCCAACCGGCGTAGCCAACAGAGTAAGCTAGACGATGATATTAACTGAGAGCGATAAGATGAATCAACAAAGAGAGAACAAGAAAACGCAACAGAAGAAAACGAAATCAGTGATCTTTTCTTCTTCCTAGGTTACTTATTTTCGCTGCTTTTTGCGGAGTTTATTTATTTATTTATTTTTCACTCAATTTATAATACTGAATACCGGCGTAGCCAGTGAAGTAGGCGGGAAGCTTTCGTGCGCGCAGGTTGTGGAAACTGGAGTAGCCGGTCATTGGGTGGATATTCCAGTTGTGGGTATTTCATTGGTTAGTACGCGTCATTAGATTTGTTATTTGAAACATCCGTATGAATGTAGAACCAACCGCTGGGTTTCTGAGTCTATTGGCTTCGCTATAGAAAAGCTAAGGAAAATAAATAAATAGAATTTCTACATAAAATTCTAGATAAAGTACTAAATTGATCTCCTATATTTTGATGTAATCCTATTTTGGTTCTTAAGGTTTAAAGTGTCTTATTTGAATTAAAAAAAATTATTTAATTTTAATATAATCTCACCGTGAAGTCAAAATTAAATAATTAATGAAATGTCCTATATAACAGCAATACAAAAACAGGCTAATTTTTTTTATATTGGTTAAATATATGTGTAATACATTGTTATTGGAAAATTAGGTGCTTTTTTTTCATACGGTGTTTTATTCAAATCGGACGGTCCGATTTGTTCGATGAAAAAAATAAATTACAAATCGGAGGGTCCGATTTGTTTGAAGAAAAAATTAAACTCCAAATCGGATGGTGCGATTTGTATTTTTTATTTTTTTTATTTGTTAAAATAAAAATCGGACGGTCCGATTTTAACATTAAATTTTTTTTTTTAATTTTCGAAATCACAAATCGGACCAATTTGTGATTGTTTGTTTAAAAAACAAAACAATGCAAACAAATCGGTGCCTTCGATTTGTGTCATCCCATAGCCAAATAAAACACCCTTCTCCTCACACCATATTGTCATACACATTTCTCTCTCCCACACCAAAAATCAAAAGCGTACAAAAATAATGTCGATAATCTGGAAAATAAGTACAAGTTCCAAAGGCATAAAATCTACCGTTGATGTATCAATACATTTATTTATCATTCTTCTTACAATTTAATGAAATATAAATGTATTGATATATCCACGGTTGATTTTGTGCCTCCGAAGCTTGTACTTGTTCTCCATGTTATCCATGTTATCAACATTGTACTTGTACTGCTGTCATATAAGACATTCCGTTAATCATTTAACTTTGACCTCATGGTGGGACTACATTAAAGTTAAATGAAACTTTTTTGAATTCAAATAAGATACTTTAAACCTTAAGGACCAAAACATATAAGGGACCAATTTAGTACTTTACGCTAAAATTTATTATCTAAATAAATCTAAACAAAATAACCACCTAAATTTTTCATAATGTTAGTATATCAAAATTAAAATTTAAACAAAAATGTAAAAAATTAATTTTTTAAGATAATTATTTATATAAAAGATCCTTTTATATAAAAATAATAATTAATAATTAATAATTATTAAATTGAGGCCTGCTACACATGATACAAGTCTTTTTGGCTTACAAGTCTTACAAATTGGCACAAGCCCAACAAAAAACACGCATTACACTCTCACATTCAAGAGTAAATAAACGTATGTTATTCAACCACTTTCTGTTTCTAAAGCGTGTTACTCACCATGCATTATAAACACTCTTCTTCTTCCTCCATGAAAATGAGTTTCTTGCCAAATTTGAAGATAATGGAACTTCAGAAATACACTTAAATGATTACAGAAATACACTCAAACGATTATAGAAATACACCCAAAGAATTACAGAAATACAGCCAAAGGATTACAAAAACTACACCCAAAGAATTTAAGAAATACACCCAATATTCGTTGAAGTACACCTTATGCATAATTCAGAACTCTTTCTCTTTCTCCTCTTCATCTTCTGCTGCTTCTTCTTCAAAAACGATTTCAGAGTTTGATGTCAAAAAACAATGGAAATCGAGAATAACGAAGAAAGAAAACAGAGAGAAAAACACATAAATGAAGAAGGAGAAAGAGAAGTGAAAAACGTGCACTAACGGTTGAAGAAGAAGAAAGAGAAGGCAAGAAACGAAAGAAAAGAAGAAGAAGAAGAGGAGTGCAGTAATGGTTGAAGAAGGAGAAAGAGAAGGCAAGGAACGAAAAAAAAAAGAAGAAGAAGAGGAAGAGGAAGAAGAACGTGCGCAAGAAGAAGAAGAAGGTGCACTTGTAAAGACTTGTATAAAAAAATGCTTGTATGTGGAGAATTTTTCTATTAAATAATTTAATATATTTAAAATTAATTTGGATTGATAAATTGAATAATTCATTTTTCTGATTAAACAAGTGTTTGAAGGTTTAAATTTTGTCTTTTACATATAACAACTCTTCATGACCCATTAATTATTGACCTATCGACCAAAATACATAACTGTCTTAATCTTAACTATTATGTTCACATTTCATGTGGATAGCACCATTTACATGCATGGCAATAAGTCAAAACTTGATAAGACATCAACAAAGAATGGTGCATGACAATTAAACTTGAAGAAAAACCGAAAATGGAAAAGGGGAAGACAACAAAGTTACACGTATGTGAAAATTACTTGTATGTGAATGAAAAGTACTTGTGGAATCAGGGCAAGACGAATCACTTGTACGAAAAGCACTTCTATATATTCTTTCCAACTGGTAAATGGAGTATGTACAGTTGCAGCCTGATTGTGTTCCAGCCTCGGAGGAATTAATTGAATTGATTCTACAAGCTATGTTTTTTGCATGTGACCTAAGTTTGCGTGTAATTTTGATGAGGCACTATTAGATAAAGTAATTTAAATAAAGTAATTATTGTGTTTTGGTTTTGCTATGATCATTGTCTCCATGAATATGATGCACAACCAATAATACTTCAATACATTACAACAAAAGGCGATTAATTATTCTATTTGGCATTTTTGTGTGTTTTAGTCATCAACTCAGTTTCACAACATGCTAACATGCGCAAAACGATGTTGATATATTAGATTTCTCTCTATTTCAAAATCAACAACACAGAGAGTGGAATATAATTTTTTTTTTCTTTCTAAATTTATTGGTGACTTCTCTCTTTCTCCTCAGTCATACCACCTTACAACAGAATCCAATGTTTCAAAGGAGAATGAATATGCCCCAGCCCACAAAAGAATCCCTAAGGATACAAATTGTAATACAAAATAGTACTGGAGTTGTATCAAATAATCCAATCAAATCCAAATCACCAAAACCAAACAAAGATAAAGCCTCCTCTGATGTAACTGCAGACAGTGAGTGCTTGTTTGTTAACCTGGGAAAGGGGAAGAAAAATGATGCCCAGGCTCTACTTTATATATTGAGAGACCCATTTGAAACCATCGCCATACCCCATCTTGCGGACAATGCTGCACATGAACACTTCAAGAGGCCGAACATTGGACTCTGTAAGATTGACCTTTCCCTTCCCCGTGGTGAAATTGGTCAGGCCTAGATGATATCGTAGCTCTTCTTCCGAAGCAGCATATGGAATGTCAATCTTGTTGCCTAGCACAAGGAATGGAACATTTGCTAAGGCTTCATCTGAAAGCAATGCATCCAGTTCCTTCTTCGATTCAGCAAACCTCTCCTTGTCATAGGCATCAACTAGGTAAACTACAGCATCAACCTGTAAAGACAACATACATGTGATGTCACAAGCAATAATAATGAAAAAGAAAAAGAAGAATTATTATGCAGCATTGCAGTCATCGCAGATAAGGCATGGCACACATGTTTCCGTATAGTGAATACATCTATCCAAGAGCGTTTGTTCTTTGTTGATAAAGAGATCACCAACCTCAAGAGGTCAGCTTATAGCACATTTGACATGCAAGTAATGCCAGATGAGGCAAGGAAAGATGACTGAATCACAACCTGTCGATGAACACGGTGTGCTGACAGCTGATTTATCTAAACACTATTAGTCCCTTAAATTATTTTCTACAAATAGTTTAATCCTAAATTTTAAATCGTAGTACACTACTCTCTGAATGTATAAACTCATATCAAGTAAGTCCCATTTAGGGACAAAAAATAATATGAAAAGGACATTTGATGATGTGTTTTATAATTCATATGCAAACTCACTAAATTTCAGAGAGTAAACCGCAAGGGCAGAACATGTCGGGGAGTTGGATCATGTTAGTAACCTAAAATATTAAAATAACTGCTTCTTGGAATACTTCAGTAGGTTATATCAATTTATTAGAAAATCTAACAACTAGATCGTTATAGTTCCATGCATCTCATTTATTCCTCCTACTCTTCTGTGTGCTCTTCTATATCCAACTGATCTGGAAGAACTTGGACATATTAGGAAAGCCTAGTAAAATGCATTCTGCAAGTGAGTGTTAACAAGTTCAATTTCCACTGTCAGTATTTGCCTCCCATGAATCACAAAAAACACAAAAGGTTCCACCTGGGATTATGAAGGCATAACTGGCTGAATCAGGAAAAACATATGAATATCAAGCAAGTTGTAAGTTGGTTACAATATATATTAAAGGGAGTTTGGTTTAGGGTATCAAAATAGTGAATTTATAAATTGGATTTTCATATATATGAAAATACGGTAAACAGAGAATATTTTAGAAGCTAAGCTAACTTTTCAACTTATAAGAAGAGCTGAACATTTTTTTTGTGTTTTTTTTTTGGGGGGGGGGGGGGGGGGATGTGAGTTCATAAGATAAAACAAACTAATAAACAGAGTCCAACAAGTGAAAATTAAAGCAGAAAATATTGCAAAGAGCCATAACCTTAGAAAATCAAGCAGTTATTTTCCGTTAGAATAGATGAGCTATCTACAGACTACATGGACCACTGTGTCTTGTTGTAAAGCATGTCTACATGGATCAATCTACATCATTGTGTCCTATCAATAGATAAATAGGCTAAAAAATTTCAAATGTCCCATAAAAGTGAGGGCAGCCAAAAAAAGAATTCAAGAAAAGCTGGTCTATGAATCTATGATGAGGAAACCAACCAGAGTTAAGAGTTAAAAGAAAGGCATTAGCCAATCATATCAAAAGCAATTGGTATCCAGGCTGAAGATTAGCACGTCTCAGGCTTCAATTGAAAATCAATCTAAGAAGCACAATTGCTACATCACATCCAACTGAAAAGGAAATTCCACTACGGCTCTAACCAAAACACTTGTAAACCATGCACACTCTGGAAACAACATAATGCTGATAAAATTTAAGGTTAGTATGTTTTTCATTGAAGATTTGACAGGAATCCCTACACAAATAACAATAAAAAAACAACAAATCTGCACATAAAAAGCAGGATATGCATGCATCATATAGACATCTATATTAAATGACAACCAAGTACACATTAATCCCTATTATAAATACCCTCCCGCAAGCCACATAAAGATATCCCATTTTCAAAAACTAAAATCATTTTAAAGCTGCATTATCTTAAAATTTTTCATTTAAGAGAGGAAAAAAAGTCAAAATTTGATAAACACAAAGGATTGATTAATGACCTTGGCGTAATAATCTTTCCAGACTCTGCGGGCAACTTGGTGACCGCCCAAATCGAAAGCTTTGAACTTGATCTTCCCAATGCTCAATTCCTCCGAAGTGGGGTGTTGGGTTGGTTGATGTTGAACTAATCTCTGCAATGACATGGAAAGAAAATTTAAATTTCATTTTTAAACCATTCAGAATCACACACAAAAAAAAAAGATTAGGAGACAGGGAAATTGTTCGATGTTGTTACCTCATCTTTGAGCATGTGAAGGAGGGTGGTTTTTCCGGCATTATCGAGACCGAGGAAAAGAATCTTAGCTTCTTTCTGCCAAAGACCGAGGGAAGCTAGAATGCCGTAGAACCAGTCGAAGAGAAACATGGTTTTGCTTTCAGCGTGGAGATCCAAAGGGAAAGTGGGAAATGGAGAGAAAGGTGTGTATGAATCTGGGGAGAAGAGAGTGTCACAGATCGCTGCTTAGTTCACGAAATTATGTGAATGACAAAAACGAAAGGAAGCCACGCGATCGATGAGATCCCACACCACCATAAGTCCTCAATTGTCTTTTCACATCTTACATTTGCATTTGCTACCCCCATTAGCCAATTACCAATTTGCCACCAATACAAATCCTCCGCATGTCCTGCTCTGCAAATTTACGATGCGTATTTTTTTATGGTATTTGTTTAAGCTACAATAAGGGTGTATGACGATGGTATTTTAAGTTCTACATTCTAATTAATAAAAAACAAAAATAGGCTTCTTACTATTAGTTTTTCTATTTATGGATTTTAATTTCAATAAATCTATTATATATTACTAATTTTACGATAAAAATATATCATATATTTCTTCTTTTATTATAATTGAAATTAATTTTTTTTTCCAATTTTAAAGAGTTATCACTTTCTTTCTCTTTCTAATTTTTTATTTCTTTTATTTCTTCTCTTATCTATCTCTCTTATATGTCATTATCAATAACTAACTACAAATTTAAAAATTATAATGTATAAAATGATATTATCTAATTATAATTAAAATTAAATTAAAACTAAAATATAATTATTATATTACTAATTTAACAATAAAAATATATCACATAACACTCTCTTATTAAAATTAAAATAAAATATTTTTTTCTAAAATTAATAAATTTTCTTTTTCAATCATCTTGTCTATCTCTCTTTTTCTCTATTTTTCTCTACCATTTATATTCTATATATAATTTATAATTTATGTCTTATATTACTAATTTTTTTTTTGGTAACTTCTTATACTAATTTAACAAATCAAAATGTTTCATGAAATATTTTTTATTATAATTTAAATAAAATATTTTCTTTTAAAATTAAAAAATTATCTCTCTCTTCTTCTTTATCATTCTCTCTCATTCTCTATCTCTCTCTTTTTATTTTACAAAAAATAAAATTAATAAAAAATAATTTAATTAAATTCATAAAATTATAAAAAAATACATTAAATTTTATAATTAAATATAATTAAAAAATAATTCTATAATATTATTTAAATAAAAATATATTATTATATGCATATATTTTTAGTTTTTTATTTAGTTTTAAATTTTAACTTCTAATTTATATTTTTATTTTTTTAAATATTTATTACATATAATTTAGAGAAAATACTAATGTTGTGATGTTGTGATTAATAATTAAAATCAAGATTCACTTATTTAAAAAAATTAATTTTAAGTTAATTTTATAACTATTAATATAATTTTTTATACTAATATTTAATTATATTTTTATATACAGAAAGAGAAATATATTATTTTAAAAAATTATGAAAATTAATTATTTTTATTTGTGTAACAAACTTAATACTTAATCAAATGTAAAAATATATACATTAAATTCTTTCAAATTTTAGATAATAAATATTAAAATTAACTATTAATAAAGAATTAAACTTTTCTGTATAAAAATAATAACTAAAAAACTCATTATTTGATTTTTTATTTTTATTATGAAGACCCTCGTATTTTATAAATCTTTTGTATCATAATTTATACTACTGAAATAATCTATTGTGGATATAATTACTTAAGCAGATGAGTAAACTGACCATTTGACCAATCCAAATTAACTATGTTTCCATAATATTTTTATGGACCAAAATACTAGTAATGTATGAAATTTTTTTGGACTTGGATTAATGTATGGAATTTAAGTACATACTACAAACATATTACAAAAAATAAGTTTTTTACAAAGCTCTTTTTTTCATATGATTTTAAGGCGTCTTCTTATATTAATTTAACATAAATTGGGCCTAACTATCTGTCTCCGGCCCGGAAGGGCATTATTGTAATTAAGAAGACAAAATGTCCTAGGGTTTTCGCTCACATATATAAACATCCCATTTGCTTCGTTTCTAATTTCCTGTTCCGCAGAAAACCCTAGAGCTCAGCACTCCCTCTGCTTTTTCACGGTTCTTTTTTTCTTCTTCTTCTTCAATTTCTCTGCCGTAATTTCTCACCCATTTTCTTCTCCTTATTTCTAATTTGTTTTGTTTTGTAGATTCAGAGATGGCAAAGTCGAAGAACCACACAGCTCACAACCAGTCCTACAAGGCCCACAAGAATGGCATCAAGAAGCCAAAGAAGCACCGCCACACTTCCACCAAAGGGGTACTGTTTTTTCCCCACCCTTTCTTATTTCAAATTTCCCTTTAAACCTTCTCAGTTGATCTGTTTGCATTCATTTTTGTTCTAATAATATTGTGTTGTCGGCAATTACTGTAGATGGATCCAAAGTTTTTGAGGAACCAGAGGTATGCAAGGAAGCATAACAAGAAGAGCGACGAGGGATCCGCTGAGGAAGAGTAAACTGCTACTATCGAATGGAGCTATTAGGGTTTTTTCATTTAGATTCCTTATTCCAGCTCTATATATGTTTTGGTGTTAACCTTTTGTTTTAATCTAAATTCAGTAGTATAGTTCAATTTTATGGATACTTATGGTTTTTAATTAATCCCGAGATAATGATGTGCTTTGTTGGTGATTTCTGTTAAAGACCATTTAAAGTTTCTCAGTGGAATATTTAGTTGCATGTGTTTTTCTCCTATTTGATTGTTTAACTGCCGTAGAATTATACGGATATCAGAAGCCATAAGCAAACGTAGTGGGTTTCTAGGGAAATGTATGTAGGCATAATTTAAGCTTTCATCGAATCTAAATTAACAAGCTATGAATAATCCTTTGTTATAATTTTTAGAGTCTTATGATATCTCCTCCCACTCTTATAATATTATGAAATCATCGTATGATGGGTAGCAGGCATGTCATAGGTTTACTCTACAAATCTAAGCTTGGCATGTCTTTATCGGCTTTCCACTCTCTCTGTTACGTTTTATCATAGAAGTTTATATGAGCGTTATTATCGACTACAGAATGATTATAAAAAAAAAGTTCCCGAATATTTGTATCCGGTGTTCCGACGTCTATTTGTACTAAGGGCCATTTTTCATTTGAAAATTTAATCTTTTTTTTTCTCATGTTGATCATCATTAGCAATCTTGTTTAACTTTTGAAAAAAGTATTCATTACGGAATTTTTGACGACTTGACATAGCTAGATCAAGAAGAGTTATTCAAAATTAGAGGGTTTTTTAGCGTTTAATTTTAATTTAAATGAAAGGAAGGATGGAATAGCAAGATAATAAAAGAATGATGAAATGGTCTAAAATAATACTACTCAGTACTTCTTTCGGTAGTTCAAAAGCGTTTTGTAAACGTAGATTTGAGTACAAAAATCACTTCAGCGTATCAAAGCGATCAAGAAATTTAAACGTGTTTTTTTACCTTTGAACGCAAAAACAAAAACACACACTAAACGTTAGTTGTTTGTCAGGTTAAACAGAAATGAACTTTTCTTATTACTATTTAAGGTTTAATTCTGAAAAGGCTATGATTCGGGGCTATCATTGATCATTTTGGAACGGCAGCAAACTTCATTCTCTTCCCAAGCCAATTAATAATCGATAGTAGATTTGGCAAATCTATTCGAGCCCATGAAAACCTAGAATGAACTCGTTGGGAGCTAATTAGTTTGACGAAGATGTCGACGGGATTAATTTCATCAACTAATTTGGCCAAGTCTTCGACTTATGAGGAAAAAATGGGTACATTATTTTTGGGTGCAAAAACCAAGAGCTTTGTAAAGTATACCACTCTAAAGAAGACTATAATTATGAGAAGCAAATCAGTTTGAAAAATGCAACATTGAAGCTAAGCATTTCTGGAATGCACTAAAAATACTAAGAAAAAGTGATAATACTACATCTAATACTCCGCGGCTATTCATTCCATGGCTGTCGGTGGTCTCCTTCCAGCGGTTCCCTACTACAGGCTTCTGAATGTGCCCAAGTCTTCCGCTTGAAGATGAGTATTCCGGAGGTTCCTAGTACAAGCAAATTTCTTCAAAATTTATACTTTGGGGGAAGATTACACTGCAACTGGTTCACTTACTGGGATGGAAGCATGTGCTTTAACCTGCCTCAGTAATTGAAGATGGCGTGTATCAATTCACAAGATATAATAAACTAGCTGTGTATTAATAGAATTTAACCTTAAATTCACCACTTTCAGAAAGAAGTTTAGATTGAAAACCATGAACAACTCGATGCCTATCTTCACATTTTCACCATTATAAATAATTAGGTATGCTGGAATGGTCATGCTTAATATGATGTTTTAAGTAAAGGATAGCTCACCTTTGCTGACTTGAACAGCTCATCAAGAACCTCTGACAAAGTTGGATGAGCATGAACTGCAAGTTTTATGTCCTGCATTGTGGCGAAATATGATGAAATTTATCAAATAAACAGTACGACAGCAAAACACATGGTGGCCAATAACACGAACATTAATAGACTAAAAACTTTATTGATAACAAAATGTGGTGAGGGAAAAAAGAAAAACTCTAAACTAAAAAGTCAATCTGAACAAATTTTACCTGAATACGTGTTCCTAATGCTATTGCATTTGATGCTTCGTGAATGAGATCTGCTGCATGCAGACCAAAAATATGAACACCTAGTATCTCTCCATTGTCAGGTCTATATATCAACTGCATTAAAGCATAAATGACAATTAGCAATGTGTAGCAAGTCTCACACAGAGACAACAAACTTGTTCAGCACCGCAAGTTATTCCTTAGAAAAGATGTAAAACTTATTTATCATTTCGTACGCAAATAGCATCAAAGAGAAATACAGAAGTAGAACCTTGGCAAGTCCCTCTCCTTCATTTTCTGCTAGTGCCTTTGTGTTAGCTTTAAAACTTGTTTTGGCAACACTTACTTCAAAACCCTCTTTTTCACCTTTCTCCCTTGCTTGAGGCTGCAGATTTTATGTTGGTCACAAAATATAAGATCTTGATCTTCCAAATTCAAGACAAGAAGCAGAAATATTATAGTATAATATTGGGGGGAAAAGGGTGTTAGACCAGAAAACTGGAAGGAAAGTTAAGAACATATATGAAAGAGAAGAAGTCCATTACTGTAACATTACTACAGAGAATGACACATAAAATAAAAAGAAAATTCTGATATACCTCTGTTAGTCCAACCATGCTGATTTCAGGATGAGTGAAACAAGCAGCCGGAACACTTAAATGATTGAGTACGTGATCTCTTCCAGTAACTTGTTCAACAACTGTCAAAAAAAGAAATTATCGAGTGAAACAAAGCAAAATACTAATAATTTCTAGAAAATTACATCAGTTGCCAGTTACCTGAAATTCCTTGAGCACTGGCAGCATGAGCAAGCATCATTTTGCCATTTGCATCACCAATGCAAAATAAATGCGGTACCTAGCATTCCAAATCCTATGTCAGTAGCCATAGATCAGATAAAGATAATTGCTTGATTAGCACCTGAGAGACTGAGACAAACCAGCTTTCCATTTGAATCAATTACTCGCATGCGCTCGTCCACAGGAACGAAACCTCTCTGTGTTACCACATCAATCTGTAGGAACAACATGCCAAACTTTATAATCATTTCTTTAAGGGAAAACATTCTGTCCTAAAAACATTTCTGTTAGAAATGCATACATTCTCCAACCCAAGACCTTGTGTGAATGGAGCCCTGCCAGTTGCTATTAGTGCAGCATCCACCTGTACCAAAGCAGATAAGAACTTGTCAGGTTGTGATGAATCCATATGAACCGGTATGAAACAAATAAAGAGATCATTTAACTTTGAGATTTCCAGATAGTTCAAGGATCCCACAAAACCTAGCACTACAATTAGTTAAGGATTTCAGCTCATAACCTCACAGTGCTAAGTTCAAGGGGACCGCTATCTCTAAAGCTAAACATAGACAAGAAAGAAGAGTAATTTGGTTATCAATCATCATAGACTTGAATTGCCTGCCTCAGTGCAGCTTCATGCACTTATTTTGTTGATTTTATGCAAAATTGATGTGCAGTGCATCAACCACTTGTGGCTTTTGAATATGTGATTCAAGTTAAGTGGCAAGTCCTCTTGTCATGAGTGTGTTGGTGCCTTACAAAGTACATGATCAGAAACAGTTACTACTAATGAAACTAATAGTTAAGTATGAGTACATTCTTGTCCATGTTTACTCCATCTCAAATTCCAATTTTGCAATTAATAACCTTCTCCCTCCTTCCCATGGGATGATGAGAGAAATATTTACATCAAAGAGATAAAATTTTCAGGTAAATTACCTCCAAAGTGTCCTTTGGTTCCTTGGTCTTTGCATCAATGAGTTCAATCGTGACAGGTTTTCCATCCCTTGCAGGCGTGATCTATGGAAAACATCAGGACTGTGATTCATGAAAGTAGCCAACCAACAAAAATCTAAATCAATAAATTACAAGATGTAATTACCTTGCTTGCAAAAACTCCTGTATGATAATCAATATTCCGGGGGTTAATAAGAACCCTCTGAGCCAATTTTCCAATTTCTGGATCAAATCCAGGCATAAGCTGATCTAAAGCTTCAACAAAAGTAACCTGCAGAATATCATTACAACTAAATTACTAGCCTTAATAAATTAAATATTTGTTATAAATTTTGTATATCGAGGGATGTGGTTGTACGACACTCAATTATTTGTAATACTTCTCAGAATAAAAAGTATTGAGAAAGAAAAAAGCATGCCAAATATGTAGTATCTCTCTTTCAAGTTCTGTACAAGGTTGAACAACAGTCAACTATATGTAATATTTCTCAAGTATAAAAGATAACAAAAAATGTATGCCAAAGATGTACTACCTCACTTCCAAGTGCAGTATATACATCACTGAATTCAAGGCCAATGTAACCACTTCCAACAATTGCTATCCAATCAGGAACAAACTCCAGTTTGAGTGCATGGTCACTGGTAATCACAGTCTTCCCTGAAGGTGATTAGTTGGCAAATTTTCATTAGGAAAAAATAAGTAATTATACCGAATGTCTGAATATATCTTATAAGAAATCAGGAGATGACAAACAAGGTTGAATACAAGGTTGAATTTATGGACAAAAGCTAATTATAAACTGAAAAGAGAACAAATTAGGATATATGGCATTTCTGAGTTTTTCAATTTCGAAGAGATAACGACTCTTTCAGTCCACTTGATGAACTCAAGTGTCAGGAGCGTTAACCATTAAATAGAACACAGCCCTATCCCCTCTTCTAAAGATTGAATAAAGACAGTGAGTCTACATGAATCATCAAACTGACATGTTGAGAGATTAGAAAGCTATGTTTTATTGATAAATGTTTTGTTTGTTTTGCATTTGTATAGGGAAACCATTATCCCCAATTTTATTATCCTCCTCCTCGTCTTAATAAAATCCTCTTTTTTTCTAAAATATGAATCATTAAACTGACATTTGAGATCATAAATAGAATGTACTATTGTAATATACTGACCGACAATCTCATCATATAAATTCTAATGGAGACGAATAAGTTAAATACTAGTAATCAATAAAAATATCTCCAATCCAAATACTAATGTTGTGAAGTAATTGATACATACCATCAACTTCAATGCCCTTGGGAACAAAAGGAACAGATCCAGTTGCAATAATGATATCTTTCGCAGTTACTATTTTGTCTGAGGAGCCAATTTGCACTTTTTGAGGACCCTAAACAAATTCATAAAGCAAAATAATGTCAAGAACTTGGAATCTTTTGAAGTTTAAGGATAGCCTTGCTCAATAAACAAATGGTTCATTTTTCCCAAGCAATTAGGCATGACACAAATATGGATCCACAGCCCAAAATATTAACTATAGATTCATGACTTACCAAAATTTTTCCAAAACCAGTAAGTATATCTACTCCAAGTGCTTTCATTGAGTTGGTTAAGTTATTGCGGATTTTTGACGCAAGATTTATAGCATGGTCGGCAACTCCTTGTCTGTCATACCCAGCAGCAGAAACCTAGATCAAGCAAAACAAAGGAAACCAATTTACTCGTGTATCTGATCGGCCCACTGCTCTACCATGGGGCAAATACCAGTATTCCATTGCCATCACAGCAATTGACAGCACAATAGATTCAAATTTTGAAACCAAATTAACTAAGATATTATATAGCATTGTTACCTGCAAGCCCAGGGACTTCAAATGGTGATCATTCTGCAGTTCTCGCATACGACCAGCCACAGCCAAAAGAGCCTTTGAAGGAACACAGCCTCTGTTCACACACGTCCCTCCCACCACGTCTCCCTCCACAATTGCCGTTTTCAAACCCTGTAATTGTCATGTGATCCTTAAGATAGTTATACACTTATACATAACAAGTAATTTACAGTATGGTACAGTGCACCACTATTGAACCTTATCAATCTAATTATATTAAACAATTATTAGTCCCAGATAAACCCTGTCCTGCTAAGCTTACTTTTGTAAGATACTATTAAGCATTAAATAATTGAGATCAAGTTTGGGAGATCGGACCTTCTCTACAGCGTGAAGCGCAGCTCCGTGGCCGCCGACGCCAGCGCCAATAATCAACAAATCATAGTCGAAGGATTTGGGAGGGCTGCCATTGGCGGAGAGCGCAGCTGAGATGGCTTGAGAGCGGGGACGGGACGGGAGCTGAGAGGAACGATGGTTGCCGGAAGCATTGAAAGCTAATGCCTGAGGCCTGAGGCCGCAGAAGCGGAGATTGAGGGGCGTGGAAGTGTTTAGTGAGAATCTGGTGGTGTTTGATCTGGAAACTGCTGCGGCGGAGGAAGAAGGAGAGAAGGAGAGTGAGAGAGTCGACTGCATTTTGGAGAGAGAGAGAGAGAGAGAACGGAGAATGGGAATGGCGAAAATGGAAATAAAAGGGAGAAGGGAGATCTGAGAAGATATAAGACAGAAAGAAAAGGTGTCCCTCGATGAATCCGTTGGGAGTTAGGAGGAGCAAGTGAAAGAGGCGGAGAAACCAAAGAGTGGCGGATTAACCACTTTTCTTTGCTTTGTCATTAGTCATTACCCTGCCTTAACTTCGCCACTAGAGTGGGACTAGTTATTTGTAATGGGAAATGTCTCAATTTCTTTTTTATTTGATAAAATATAATTTTATATTTTATATTTTTTAAGTTACTTAAAATATATATATAAAAAATATTAAATAATTAAAATTACATTTTATAAAATAATTTTAAAAAATTGAAAAAATCCACTCCCACACCTATAATAAGTGTTTAAGAAAATTAAAATATCCGGACAAAATTTTATTTATTATAATTTGATGCTTAAATTGATATTCGTTCTGCATTCTTTTTAGCGAGTCCAAGTGTCCAACTATGGAATAGTAGCCAGTTATCAACAAGTATCCTGCTGGGCGAATGTGTTTAACTGTTTATGGTCTAGTCATGTATTGCTTTTAAGATATACATTTTTGTGGCACCTAACATTACTTGAAGATGTACTTTGTAATCTTGTATATGGGGAGAAGATATTTTGTATTTGTTGTTTTGTATTGAAAGTTGAAACAGGCCATAATCCATTTTTGATGTACTTTTAATTTATTTTTTGGATTGGACTTTCACTTAATTTGTATTCTTTGGTTATGTGGACTTTTTTTATTTAGTTTCTAAAAATGGTATCATCCAAAATATTGGCCCAATGGGCCACCTCAAACCCATAAAATTTTAGTCAAAAGTAGAAAATCTTAGCTCAAATTTGATCAATATCCTGACAGAATATTTTTTTTTATTTGATGGCATAAGCCCAAAAGCACATATACAGATCAGAAATCATTCGTGGTGCAATTTAGGATTTAGCTCAAAGCCTCAAATGATAAGTCATGTATCTCTTAAAATATTATATTCGGATTTGAATATCGACAAATATCAAGTTGTGAATAAAAATCCTTAAGTATTGTGTAAACGAGTGTATAATGTGTTTGAATTGCAATGATGTAATGCTTAATATTAAAAAATGTCCAATCCATATTTAAATAAAAAAAAATTATTCGGGTAAAAGAATCCCTCTTACATTATCATCGATAAGCAACTTATGTTTAGATCAAGGTTCTGAAAACCGAACCGATCATCGAATCGTTCTACTTACTGGTTTATTGGTTCATAGGTTCAACCTGTTCGACCGTGGTTGAACCGAAAAAACCGTTTTATAATAAAATAATAAATAAAATATAAATAAACACATGAAAATATAATTATAGTCTAATCTAAACTTTAAAATATCATTCAAATTAAAAGTACTACATAAACCAGAATGTTATAATCTCATTCAAATACAAATGCAAAAGTCAAAAAACAAAACAACCAATCAAACATAACATAGCAGCATCAAAATGATCCAAGTTTGTCATCAATCATCAACCCTACCAAGTGGAATAAGATTTTTTGTTGTATATCTTTCTAAAGAATGTACACCTGTGAATAACTAACAACCCATCTACAATAGAGCAGGATCATCATCACCGCCTTCTAAGATGTCCATGTTTAATCTTCATTTACATAATTAAACAAATATTTATATACCAAAAAATGTAATGAGAGAATCATTCAAAGGTACCTCTCCTGCAGCTTTTTTTGAAACTTCCCCCTCTGAAGCTAGAGCTCGGTCAGCACATAAATGGGAATGAGCCACATTTCCAACATAAGTGAAATCATACATGTTATTGCCATCACCAATAATGAACTGTTCAAGAGAGAATTAAAATTAAAGAATTAAAAGACTTTAAGAAATTTTCTGGTAATAAGTTACATGTGCGTATTGCTCTGTCCAAATCCCTCTTTGTTTCTGGAAGCACAAAGGTTTTCTATTATTTGCAACAAGCCAATTTCTTTCAATTCATGGATAATTTGAATCATCAAGCTATGTCCCACTCAAGATTAATTGTCCAGATTAATTAGCTACTGAAGGAGAGTACAAAAATTTATTAGGGCACTCACTACAAATGCAGTGCAAAGCATAGCCTTCAGCAGAAACTCACATTAAGAGTCAGGAAGTATGGCTGAGTATGCCATAGCATCAGCTACAAGGCTCTACAAAGCAGTAAAGTCAAGCTAATTGCTAACTCTTCTCATTCTGCTCAGCCCAAAGGGGATAGGATATAAGAGCAGAGAACAGATCGAATAAACATTAAGCCTGCCTAAAACATGCAAAAACTACAAAAATGTATTCATAACAGTTTCAGAGACTCAGAGTTCAGTTCATCAGAATCAGTATCAGATTTCATCACAAAATCATGTTCATAACTAAATTAAAAATTACCTGGAGATGAGGAAATCTATTGCTTTCTCTCAGAGCTCGAAGGACTTCACCGCTTCAACGCTTCAACGCTTCAACCGAACTCTATTGCTTTCTCTCAGAGGCAGAGCTCGACGGAGGTGACTGGTCGAAGTGGCTGAGGGCGCGACGGAGCTGAGTGCGCGATGGAGCAGAGGGCGCGACGGTGCTGACTGCGCGACGGACCCAACGGCGCCACGGAGCTGACAGCGCGATGGTGCTGACGGCGTGACGGTGCTGAAGGCGCGACGGAGGTGAAGGCGCGATGGTGCTGAAGGCGTTCTCTCTGTCTCTCACAGTCTCACTCTCTCTGACCCTTGCTTCAGGACGCTGGAGTGCTGCTAGACGAAAGGAAAGTGCGAAGGGGAAAACTGAAAAGGGAATTAGGGTTCCAAAACGCAAAACGCAGCCGTTTTGCTGCAAGGCTAAAAAACCGGCCGAGTCCCGGTTCGGTTCGACCCACCGGTAACCGGCCGATTCATCGGTTCAACGCCGATTTTCAAATCCTGCGATTTTTCTTATTATTCGAACCGGTTTTCAGAACATTGGTTTAGATAGTGGAGTATCTAAAAATTGTTCAATTTAATGTAATGCAATGTAACGAAACGAATGAAATTTGAAATGAAAATGGCTGATTTGAAGTAAATATGTTATATGATAGCTTCGAAGGCCCATAACACGAAGAAGAAGTAGTGCATTAAATTTGATAGAAAATAATAATATCACTCTTTATTTTTTATAAATTTAATTATTTTATTGATCCTTATATTTTATCAAATTTTTAATTAACTTTTTATATTTTTTAATTAAATTTTTAAATTATTTTTAATTTTGTAATTATATTATTTTTATATAAGAAATATTAAAATCAACAAAGAATATTTTTTTCAAAAAATATATAGTCAAATATTTAATTAAATTCTTAATCGTAGATATTTTCAATTTATCGAAAAATATTGAGTTAACTCTAACTTTTTATACTAAAAACTAAAAGGGACCAAAATATAAAATTAAAATAATATAGTGATTCAATTAAAAAAATATAAAGATCTAATTACAAATTTAATGAAACTATAAAAAATAATAAAATAATTAAACTTTTTTTTACAATACTGTTTTACATATAATATTTTTATATTATATTTTTGCATAAATTTATAGACAAAATGAGTGATACTATTAAAATAAGAATACTAGTACATATTCTCAATTTAACAATTCTAAATTGAATCACACAAATTTTTGGATTGATAAAATTTGGTTTTTTCAAAATAACTTATTAACATAATTTTATAAAATTTATAAAAATTATATTTGTTAAATTAAAATAAAATAAATTTTAATAAATACAAATTACTAATAAAATTATTTTTAATATTTTTAATAAAAATAAATGTACTAAAAAAGTAAAAAATATATAATAATATAAAATTGTATTAGATTTTTTTATTAAAAGAGTAACCTACCAAAACAATATTCAAAATATTTTAGTATTGGCAAAATAATTTTAAAAGATATAAAAGATAAATTAGCCTCTAAAAAAATTCTTAATTTTGACAAAAATAACTAAACATCCGACAAAGTCGTTTTTATTTATGAAAATGCTGAATTGGCTAACAGAAAAGTTGTAATGACTTATCAATTACCACCACGACTCCCCTCTCCTCTTTTCACCCTCTCCTCTCTATTCACTTTTTCTACAATCTCAACTTTTTTCTCATCCTCCTATGTAAAAATGGTATTTAAAAAAATGATGGCACCAACAAAAAAATGTTAAAAAATACAAAAAAGATAAAAGAATCCTAAAAAAATTAATGGATTTGACAAAATGATCAAATTAATCACATTTTGGTTAACAAAAAATGCTTTTATGTAACTAACATTGTAGATGACATAGCAAACTGTGTTAATAATCTATTACATAATATTATGAATTATTTTGAAATGTTAGAAGCTAGAAAAACAAAATTATCAAATCAAAGTAGAGTTTATTTTGATGCATTGATAGTATAAAACATTTTATATAATCCTACAATCACAATCATTTTTTTGGATGACTATTTATGCGATTAATATAAAAGATCATTATTTTTGCTAATATGATGTTATGTGATTAGATGTATATATAAAACGGTTTTACAATATATCTAAATTAAATTTATCAAAGTAATACAAACATTAATTTCTCAATAGGGTAAAGTACTAAATTGGTCCCTTACGTTTGGAGTGAATCATATTTTAATCTCCAACATTTGAAGTGTCTTATTTACATGCAAAATAGTTTTGATTGGTCTCAATCAAATCCTGTTGTTAAGTGATAGTGAAATTGGTAACGACGTGTCCGACGTGGCCAACCTGGTACACACGCTCGACTTAACCGTTGGAAGCAAGATAAAAAAAAAAGAAAAAGAAAATAGGGTCAATAAGTAAATCATAAACCACCAATATTGTTGATCATCGTCTTCTGAGAATGACTCCTCCATTCTCTTCTCAAGGTTCGCGTAGCAGCAGCAAAACTTGTGGGAGAAGGAAGACGTGGTTTTGTGAGGAGAGATCAGTATTGTGAACATCCTCTATAGTGGAGAACCCTGGAAGAATATTTTGGGAATGCGTCAACTATCAGGTAAGTGTCCTCTTTGCAGTCTCTTCTTTTGATTCATCATTGGTTGCTAGTGTATGGAGCTTTTAACTGTTTGATATCCTCTTTTTGTTCTTCTGAGAACAGATCGGAGAAGAATGTGAGTATTTTACTTGGGTAGAGACTGAAGGGTAAGACTCACAAATTCAAAGACTGAAGAAGAAAGCAAGTGTGTTGAAGAAAAACCTGCAGAAAGCTGAAAGAAAATTCGCATTGGCACTTGCTACTAGAGTTCTAGGATGGATAACGGATAGGTTGTTGCTATATGATCGATCGATTTAGTTATGCAAGACATATGAGTTTGACATACATTTGAATTGCTGCAAGATTTAGAATTGTGGTTTAGGGTGATATTATATATGTTTATCTATTTTGCTAAATTTGTCTCTAATTTGATATGAATGTGTAAAGGTATGTGCTATAAACATTGTCAACTATTGAGCAAAATAAAAAAAATGAGTTTTTTAATCTATGAACATACATTTTTGGGCATTGTAACATTTTAAATCAGTTCGACAACCAATAAGTAGAAGGCTTAAAGAAGCAGTTCACATAATTATACTCCTGAAAATAACTTTTAATCATTGATACTAGAGAAGTCTTACAGTAGCTTCTCTAAAACATTATAATATCAAAATAAGTCTTAAAGTAGCTTGACATAAACAGAAAAATAACAACACAAAAGATAACTATCAAATAGAAGTCTTAACGTAACTTCTCTAAAGTATTACAGGTCCAAAAGTCCTTAGTCATTGTCACTTTCATTACAAAGTATACATTAATCATAGTACTATAAATTCATCCCAATACTTTTCAGGTCCTAGGTGGTGTTTTGGCCATATACTTCAAGATCCTTTTTGATGGACTATTAATTATTATTGTAGATGGCTGGAATTGACTATTGTTGTTGGTGCATTTAGCTCTCTTGGAGGAGTTTTGTGACTGTTGTGTCCCTACAGCTTGTGCATTGCTCTCTCTCTTTGCCTGAGTTTTTGTTATTATTTTTGTTGTTGGCTTTGCTGCTATCTTGATGGAATTTCTAGTCCTAGTTATACCAACACTTCTTGGATTGTTGAACTGTATTATGCTACAACCAATAACAAAAAGCAGAGATATCAACAAATTGATATTAATCCAATATTAGTTTCAATCTATATAGTTAATTCTAATTCTTACAATTAGATGAGGTCCATGCAATTTTTACCTTTTTTGTCGATGTCTCCACCTTACGTTTTCTATGGCAGGTTCTTTTGTTGTGACCAAGTATAAAATAGTAGGAGCATTTTTTTTGTTGTCCTTTCCTGGATAATTTCGACAGTGGTCCAATATTTCATGTCTCATCACCACCCTTGTTCCTGCTTAATTTAGGGCACCCTATTGGTTTCCTAAGCACTGGTGGTAGCACATTATCATTCTGAATTCCTCCCACAGATTTAGTCCATTAACAGGATAGATAACATGTTGATAGCAGTTCACATAGATCTCTTTCTTATAGTAGTTGTTCACATAGTTCTTAATATTTAAACACATTTTCTAATGCAACTCATGGCATGCTCACAAGGATAACCTGATAGCTGAAACTTTTTACGGGAGCACTCATGGTTCATTAAGTCCACAACAAATTTGTTCCTATTACCCTGGCTGCTGGACACCTCATACTTGTCTCTACCCACATAGATGGCTATCCACTCCCCACCCTTATCAAACTCTCTTTTATTTTTTTTTTTGTTTATTTTTGACAAAACATCTCCAGCATATGTCAGTATACTTTGTCTATTATCAGCCCACCTATTCATAAGATAAACCTTAATATCTTCTAACATAGACATTATAGGTTTCTCTCTAGCCTCTACTATAACAAAGTTAAAATATTCACACATATTGTTTACAAGTGTATCACATATGGGTAAATAACTAAACTTGGACTTGATCCAAAACTTAACAGGGATCTCCATGAGATGCTTATAAGCTCCTTGATCAACCATCTGAATCTCCTTCATTCTTCTCTCCCACTCCTGGACATATGTTGCCTTTGTAACCTTCTACATCATCAATTTCAACTAAACACTTTGGTACCTTTTTTTAAAATTGCTATATAAGTGCCTGACACAAAACCTATGATCTATGCCAGGCAGCAACTCATCAAAGGTAGGAATCAATCCTTTGGACACAAAATTTAAAAACAGAACAAGTCAATAACATCACAATTTGAAGTAAATATCCTATGACATAAACAAGAACCAAGTAATCAAATTAAATGAGGGTTACCTTTTGTTGATCGCTCATAAATGTACACCTTCTGATTTTATCAACGCTCAAATCATCACACAAATTCAATAAAAACCAAGTCCATGGGTCTTTTGTCTCTACTTCAACAATAGCATAGGTAATTGACAAAATCTGATCATTGGAGTCCCATCCAATAGTTGTTAGAAGTTGACCTCCATATGGAGTCTTGATGAAGTATCCATCAAGGCCAATAATGGGTCTACATACCATGAAGTTCCTTTTGCAAGCATCCAAGCAGATATAAATCCTCTCAAAGGTTGGTCTCATATCCTTACTAGGGATTGGTATCTCTAATTGAAACTCAAGAGGTCTTTGAACTTGTATACGAATAGTGATATCCGAATTCGACCTTAGTAACTCGGCAGGATAGTCATATATTCTCCTATATTACTCTCCATAAGTACCATTAATCTCATCCAATGCTAACTACTTGACTCTGGCAGCTTTAAACTTTGTGAGGTTAACATTCCACTTGCTATGAGTGCATACTTTCTTCATAAAAGTTCTCAACTTAATCTTTGGGTTCTCACAAGTCTTCTTCATAAATGCCTTGCTAAGCCATTAGGAACTCATGATTCCAATTTTGGTGGCCTTGCTACATGTGTGTCTTTTATAATAGCTGGTCAACTGCCATGTATCCTCCCTTTTAATCTTATGGCAGTATGCAAACCACTTGCATCCTTCTTAGCATGCCACATACGGCTATCACACTTTGAGAACCATAATCCTCTGTCACTGTGCACTGCATAGCTAGTTACACATTCCTTAAAAGCATTCCTGTCCACATATATTATGCCAACCTCTCGTTTATACTCTTTGATATTCTTCAAATGTTTGTGCAAAGGATACTTCCTCAATGAGGGATCCCCTTCATCATCGCTTACAGGGACATCCCATAATTCCTCACTGTCATATCCATCATCTTCATCCCTTAGTCCAACAGCCACCACTTTCTCCTTTTCCTTAGTAAAACTGGCACTGAATTCTACTTCCACTCTCTCAGCTGCAATACTTTCTTTCATCTTTTGAGAATCCTTCATAGTTGTGATATCAACAGCAAACAAACTCCATCACCATTCCAATCATCATCACTGTTATAAAAAACTACTTCCATTGCACTATCTTCAGAGCTGAATTCACTCCACTGTTCATCATTATCTCCATCATCACTCTTTGGCTGATAGTCATCATCCTTAGATTCATCATTACCTGAAGAATTTGTCCTCTCTGCAGATATACAATTCTCCTCTAACATAGAACATGTCCCCATACTCTTTTAAGGTATCTCCAAAACTTTGGGTTTCTTACCGACCTTGGCCCCTATAGATGATTGGGCCTTATGCACCACAATTGGACTAGACCCAACAGTCTTCACAATAGGTGCACTAGCCTCACCACCATCTATGTCTTGGACTTCCTCAATGGTACATGCTTTCCTAGCAGTAGTACCATCTTTGTGAACAACAAAAAACTCCATTATGTTATCCCTCAGTCCAATTTTGGCTATATCTATTGTGTCATTATCTGTCTGAAGCATCCTCATTCCTTTCTCTGTTTCTTCTTTTAGAGACTTATACTACATTGCATCGATATTCTCTGCCAAATACCTTGTTTGACTACTATCTTAGTAGCCTCGAATCTACTCCACTTATCTTCATCACAATAGTCCACTATGAAAGTCTCACCCCCACATAGTGTAAAGGTTCACTGTCAAACCCCAAACTTTTTTTATGGTGTATCTTGACACTAAAATAACTCATTATCTCAATAAACTGTCAGACAAACATAACATACTCAATAAAATTCTCATATTAATCAACAACAATTTAAAGGCATACATTTAATCACTATGGCAAAATAAAAACTTTCAAAACAAAACAATAAAATGAATATTGAACTATACAATCACACATATAGCATCATCACATATCATCATGCATTAAGATGAAAACCAAATGGGTGGAGGAGATTTGATAAATGAATACCTGACACAATCTTCTTTAGGAGATGAATGGTTTCAAACTAACTGCTAGGGTGGAACTTGAATATTAGCGAACGACAATGTCACCTCTCTACATTCGAATCGCAACCTTTGAATGACGATCGGTAGGATTTGTGGGTATTTTCGTTTCGTGCTTCACAAGAAGAAGAAGAAGAGTCAGTATTAGAGTATGCGTTCTGTCTCAACGTGGGAACCTTACACGTCTATTAACCCCTACCCCTTTAAACGGCCACATCAGACACGTTGTTACCAATTTCACTGTGACTTAACGACAGGACTTGATTGAGGCTAATTAAAACTATTTTGGATATAAATAGGACACTTTAAACGTTGGGGATTAAAATAGGATTCACCCAAAACATAGGAGACCAATTTAATACTTTACCCTTCTCAATATCTAAACCAAACAACCAGTAGACCTTACCCTAATATACATAGCAATCTTTCCCAAATTCCTAATTTGAAGGTGAAACCGATGGGTGGAAAGGGTGGTGAAAGATTGTGCATAAGCACATGTGCAAGAAATCAAATCAGAGAATGATCTCGTTCTACAAGCGTTGGGTGAGGATTGGAGGCAAACACAATGATTTTGCATATGTCGGAGGTTAAAAACCCTTAGGACTCGAAAAAATCAAAATTTGGCTGCAAAGTTCGTTTGGCATTTGCAATGAATAACTTGGGTGACAATTAGAAGACATTAAATGCCGTCGTTTTCGATAAACCAATGCAATCACATCATTTGGTTTTTACTAGTTTCGAAATTCATGCGATTGGAAATCGAAGTGACGACTTTTGGTGGGAAGCCACATGTGATGATTAGGTACGAGAGTATGAAAGATTTGTCGTTGGAAGTTGAATATTAAAGAGATGAGGTTGAGAAGAGTCTCAAATAAAGCATGACCATGAATAACTATAAGAAATGCAACTTCAAATGATCAAACTGCATTTCCTTGAATTTCTTAGAAAGAGCCTTCAACATTTGCAGAAAGCATATAAACTTAATAATATGATTTAGGACCTCCATCACTTAGGTTACCTTCAGATAGAGAAATTAAGATTGAAAGACAGAGATTAAGAGATATAAATTAAGAGGCAGAGAGTAAATTAAGTTTAAATATTATGTTTGGTGTATTCTGTTTAATTTAAAATAAAAATATAAGAGATTGAAATTATTGAAGTTATTAAAATATATTTATTTATACTTCAACTTTAAAATAAAATCCTAACCCCTTAAATTCAATTTTCAGAACCCCTTTCTCTCCTTTTTTCACTGACCCTATCCTGGAACTACGTCGAAGCATTGAAGACTACCTCCATTCAATCCTGTCATCGGCAAGTTCACGAACATCGACACAAAAGACGATCCCATTCAGCAAAGCGTGTGACAGTGGTGGTAACGCTTCTCAATCACGCCGCCAGAAAAATCCTCGAGATCGTGATTTCGGTGCCGCTTCTTCCCACGTCCTTGGAGCGCCACCTTCTTCACTCAGAACGTCGTATCACCCTCTTCACTCTCCTTTTTCCTGTCCGTCGCCATTGCCTAGCATCCACGGTTCACTTCGATTCAGCACCCGTTGGCAGCTCCTCTTTTTACACCATTGTCTCCTCCTTTCTTCCTTTATTTTCTTCTATTCTCTTTTTTTTTCCCTCAATTCTAATTATGAGATATATTTATGATATTGTTTTTCGTATTATTGTTGATGGTAGAAATGAGAGATGGGATGAAGTTATGAGGTGAGAGATGGTGGTTTTGGTGGCGGCAATAAAGCAGAAGTGGTGGTAAAAGAACTGGATGAGGATAAACTTGGAATTAGAGTATTTTGAGAAGGAGTTATTTGTTAGAGTTTCAGTATCTATCTTTAAAATTTCAATTCTGTGTATCCTATTTTTTTAAAAATATTGAAGTAACTGAAATTTTGTATTTAAATTTTAGTTTCTAACTATCAAAATAATACTGAATTTTAATTTTCTAATTTTAGTTCCAACACTCCATATTAAATACTATCTTAGCACTCAACCGTTTAAAATTAGGTATAATATAATTTTCAATGTCAAAAAAAATCAAATAACTAAGAGAAAGTATTGGGAATCAATATTAATTGTGTACAATGTGTACAATAGATTAAAAAAATAAAATTATAATTAAAAATTAGATTATTAATTAATTATTTAATTTTATATTTTAAAATTTAAAAAATTAGGATTAGCATTTAAATCCATTCACACTACGTACGGTTATTTCTAATCTCCGATCCTCATCTCGCATCACTGAATTTTTCACCGGCCATACCGACGCTGCCGCATCCTTCAACCGACATCGTCCTCACCTCCGCCGGTCAGTCTGACGCGCCTCGCCTTCCGACGCTCAACCTAACGTTGCTGCTGTTGTTTTCGCATCTCTCTTCCGAACCGGCTTCGCTTTCTCCTATTTCTTCAAGCAACTTCTCACCGATGATACCACCATACTCTCCTTCTTCGGATCCAAGCATGATTAGCTTCTTTCATGATTTGAGCCCTATGCTTCACAACAATGCCTGCCTAGTCCTTCAAAATTATGTTTCACCATAATAGTTGTTTCTTTTGTTTATTCATCATCTTCTATTTTAATGATGGTCAATTTGGGATGGTCATTTTAGTAGGTATGCGGATGGTCATTTTAATTTTTATGTAGATGATTATTTTGATTGGATTATGTTTAGTTATAAATAATTAAAATATGTTAGATGTTCAATTTATTAGGTATGCGGATGATTATTTTTATCTTTAAGTAGATGGTTAATTTTTTACTAAGGGTGAGTGCGTGTGAAATGGGATGATTATTGATGAAAGTGAGTGGCCGCCGATTGAAAAAGAAGAGAGTATTTGAGTGAAATATTTTAATAAATTAAGATTTTAGATAGTTATTTTTTTAAAATAACTAACTAGATTTTTTAAAAGTTTAAAATTTGAATGGGGATTTAAAATTTAAATTTTGATGTAAATTTTTTATTTTTTTTTTTTTAAATTTTTTTTTTTTTTTATTTTTTTTATTTTTTTTTTTTTTTTTTTATTTTTTTTTTTTATTTTTTTTAATTATTTTTTTTTTTTATTTTAATTTTTTTTTTTTTTATTTTTATTTTTTTTTTTTATTTTTTTTATTTTTTTTTTTTTTTTCTTTTTTTTTTTTTTTTTATTTTTTTTTTTTAATTTTTTTTTTTTTTTTTTTCTTTTTTTTTTTTTTTTATTTTTTATTATTTTTTTTTTTTTTTTTTATTATTTTTTTTTTTTTTAATTTTTTTATTTTTTTTTATTTTTTTTTTTTATTTTTTTTTTTTTTTATTTTTTTTTTTTTTTTTATTTTTTTTTTTTTTTTTTTATTTTTTTTTTTTTTTATTTTTTTTTTTTTTTTTTTTTTTTTATTTTTTTTTTTTTTTAATTTTTTTTTTTTTTATTTTTTATTTTTTTTATTTTTTTTTATTATTTTTTTTTTTTTTTTTTTTATTATTTTTTTTTTTTTTTTATTTTTACTGAATAAAATTTTTTAAATTTATTATTTATCTCTATTAAATTAAATAACTAATTTATTATACACATTTGTCAAAATTTTTCATTGGCTCTCTAACAGGATTCAATAACTAACACAATTCTCACAAAATTTTCCTCAAAATTGAGGAAGATTGTTATAAATATTATGGTTAGGTCTACCGGATCGATATAATTATTTGATTTAAAATTTTATTTTATCCGACTTATAACATTTAAAAATAATTTAGAATGTCAATTGTTATATAATTATATTGTTAACACAGTTTGTCATTTCATATACTTAAGATTATTTTTGTTATGATAAGAATTTTTTGGATAATATTTTATTATTTTAAAAAAATATTCATAAATATTTTTAAAAATATTTCTGATTTTACGAAACTAAAAACATAAACACATAACAATCCTTTTATTTACTAAATATAACATTAAATATAAAAAATATAAATATATTTCCATTGGCAGACCATTGCTAATCCGGATTTAAATCTTTTTGTGCTGTGGGATTAGAACTTTAGCGGGGATCGTATGATAGACCCCAAACGGCTTGGCATTTACTGATTTTACTTTGGGATTGAAAATTGGCGAAACAAAACAAACCGCGAAATCGCATGGAACAGCGCGGGCCCTGAGTCAATGGGCTGTTCGTAGTTTGATCCAACTCCAGGGGCATCACTGTCATTCCACACCTTAATACAAAGCGTTAATAGTTTTCTACTCCTTTCTCTGCTTAATCCAAGGTCGGGGTCACATTTTTGCATAGAAAAAATATTAAAAGGGAAGAGAGAGAAAAAGAGGAGAGAGAGAGGAGAAAGTTCACGCTGTTACGTCAATGGCGGTTAGGGTTTCCTTTTGATCCCGCGAAGCTTAATTCTTTCACTGTAATTAATTTCTCTCTCATTCTCCTTCTTCACAAAAACCCTAATCTCAAGGCCCCCCGAGGTTGAGTTATGCGCCTTACCTGCTTTTGAATTTGAGGAGCTGAGATGGGCGCGCCAGAGAAATCACAGGCTAACGCCAATTCGATGCAGGCAAGTAATTGGAAACTTCCACCTCAGCTATATAATCTTAGTCGATGTGTTTTGTTTTGCTATTTGATTATTTTTGGAGTTGAAGTTTCTATCTAATTTATTGGTGCGGGAGCTCGAGGTTCTTCATGGAGTCTGATGCTATCGTTGTAGATTCCGTTGGACTTGTCCTGTTTTGCTTTTTCTGTGGACTTCTTAAATAACTTTTTTTTGGCACTTGTTATTTCTCTTCATCCCCAATTGAATTGAATCGTTCTCTGCTGTAAGCCTGTAACAGGACCCATTTCTGAAATTTGCTGAGAATGCATTTATTTGTGCTGGAGTTTTGATATCTGTGGTTCTTTTAATTCGCATGAGCTTTTGTCGTGACTATGACTTACTTATTTTGGCTATGGCTGTCAAATAGAGATAGTGCATCTCACAATGATTCACTTGAGAGTAATCTAGGATTGCTTATGCAAGAAATGTAGTGTTTTGTGGAACGGGTTGCTAGGTGTCAATTAACTAGACGTAGCTAGTAGTAGAAAAGCAGCTAACAATTTAACATTCCATTAATGGAATTGCACAATGCTAAAAGAGATGGAGTTGCTGTGAAGTGTTAAAATTGGAATTTACTCAAATACTCAATCAACATTGTCTGGAAAATTTGGGAGCAAAGTGTTCCAGATTTGAGAGAAAAAAAGGTAATTCATATATATAGAATGCTGGGTATTTTTTACTGGCACAACCTGAATCACAGTTAAGAACTAACTTCTCTTAAAAACTGCATGTCTTATATCGAATTTTTATAGTATTGACATTTAATTGTGTTCTTCTTTAGCTATTTTTGTCTATTTACATTTATCAGATTAAGTGTTTTTTGCTCTTTTATATAAACTGCCATGTTAATCATCTATAAATTCATCAACTTTAATCATGAATCAAAATTTACAATATACTAAAAGTTCGGTATACTATATTTTTCTCGGTAAAAAAACACGATTTATATTAAAGGGTAAAGTATTGTTTTGGTCTCCAACGTCTGGGATGAATCCTATTTTGGTCCCCTAACGTTTTAATCGGCCTATTTTTATCCTAAAACGTTTAAAATGACATCAATGTTATTCCACCGTCAAATCCTTCACTAACACTTAACGAAATTGATGTACTATTAATAATGCTTTTGTTAAAACTACATTTGCTCAACCCCCCTCTCCCACCTTCACCCTCTTAACAAGTCCAACTCCCATTCTCCTACTCCCTTCTTCTTTCTCCTCAAACCCCTCTTGGAGAATTAATAGTGTAAAAGGGAGAGGAAGAAGGGAGTAGGAGAATGGGAGTTGGACTTGTTAAGAGGGTGAAGGTGGGAGAGGGGGGTTGAGCAAATGTAGTTTTAACAAAAGCATTATTAATAGTGCATCAATTTCGTTAAGTGTTAGTGAAGGATTTGACGGTGGGATAACATTGATGCCATTTTAAACGTTTTGGGATAAAAATAGGACGATTAAAATGTTAGGGACCAAAATAGGATTCACCGCAAACGTTGGGGACCAAAATAGTACTTTACCCTATATTAAAAGTTCCATAATACTATATTTTTTCTAGTGCTGAAGTTTTATTTAGGCATCACGTCATATCCTTACAAGATAACATGATAATAAATTTAATATTGGCTGCACCTTTTTACAAAAAGATGAAGGCAGGAGTTATTTGACCATAGAACTTCTAGTTGCAATTTTATTTATTCGAGGTTTGAAGCTAGAACCCTAAGACCAAGAAGCCACTACTAGTGGCTTTGCAACTTTTTATTTGTTTTGTAACAATTGTTTTAGTGGTCATATTAACAAGAAAACACATATCTGGATTTACAGTAGAACACATAAGAAGACACATAAATGGGATTTACAGCAAATAATGTTTTATGAATGGTATCAACTTTTTAGTGCTATCTTGTTTAACTTGAATTAACTAAATTCTATCCTATCTGTCATCTAACAAGAAGGGGGAAAACCTCCACTTTCCTGCCTATTGTCAGTTGTTGTTAGCAATTGCAAATCTACTATCTAACATCCTATGTTGACCTTCTTATACATTAATGTAAAAATGATCCTATCTGGTTATGATATTTGCTTGAGAGATAGGTTTAGATTCTGTTCTGATATTTGTGACCATATTCCCCTCCCCTCCCCCCTCCCCCTCCTTTCTTTTTTAATTTTATTTCAGTCAAATAAAAAACAAGGAAACAGGATGATTGGAAACCTTTATTTTATGTGGGACTTATAGAAACCATTCCCCTCATTGAAGCCATTACTCTTAAAGTAAAGAAAAGAAAGCTAAAAGAGTGCATTATACTTCACATCTTAGTGACTGATAACAGGATGTTGCAGCGTTGTAGGTGGGCTGCATAGAGATGATCTAATGTAGTTTATGTGTATCTTTGTTCCTTACATACAAGTTCTCCTGTTGGGACTTTTTTGCATGATGCATGAAATGTGTTCTTAATCCTTTTCTTTTACATTGATGCCATCAATGCTTGAATCTGGAGAGCTATATTACTTGATCCTTATTTCGTAATCTGTTGTGTTACTGGTTTTCAGCGTGTCAAGGTCTATCGTCTTAATGATGACGGGAAATGGGATGACCAGGGTACTGGACATGTTGTTGTTGATTATATAGAGGTTTGTACATCTTCCTAATGAAACTTTTGTTTGTGATTACTGACTAGCATGGTTGTTGTATTGAGTCCAACCATATAGTATCTATTAATAAGTCATGATTCTCAAGGGTTGATGAATGTGTTAATTTTGCTGAGACCACTGTTTTCTTCTGGTATATGATTACCATTACATTCCCCTTTTCTCACATAAATGTTTACAGTTTGGAGTTAATGTGGTGTGGATATTGAAAAGAATAAGTGGTCATTGGGCATATTACTGTATTCAAATGCGTATTTACAGTTATGGTTGATTTTCCTTTATTGGACAAGCTTTGAGATTCCTTGCATTTAAACAGCGATCGGAAGATCTGGGTTTACATGTTTTTGATGAAGACGACAATGATCAGATACTTGTGCACCGCATCAATGCTGAAGATATTTATAGGAAACAAGAAGGTAATTGGTAGTTTCTTGTGCTCTGTTTCTTGTGCTCATTCATTTACTCTGGTAATGTATCAGTGTTCTTTGTATTTGTTAATTTGATGGATGTTCTATTCCTTAGATACAATTATCTCGTGGAGAGATCCAGAATATGGTACAGATTTGGCACTTAGTTTTCAAGAGACTAGTGGCTGCTCTTACATATGGTAATGAATAGAATAACTAGTGATTTTAATTAATTTACATGTTGCTCTGGGTTTTGTTCTTGCTACTTTGGAATTGAACGTAATTACTGTCCATGTTTCATTCAGGGATCATATTTGCAATGTGCGGAGGAATATACATTTTAATACAATAAATAGTAAGTAATGAAGATTCTTACAACTATATTAGTTTTTTAAGCAGGAATATACATTTTTTAAGCAGGAAATGCTCACGTGTTGCACTGTTGTTTGCTAGTTAATGATTTTTGTTTTGTAAATAATTTGAATATTAACTCTATCATCTATCTAAAATTGTTTTTTAGGATGTAATGCACACACCATCAATGATAGATTTTCTGACAAATGTCTAATGGGAGATAGGGTTATACCCTTAGCATCTATTTGGTGAAAAGCTCATGATCTATATAATAGGACGATCCTTCTCAAACATGTTGAGAGATTGGAAAGCTTTGCTTTATAGATAATTTTTTTTTCCGTGTTTTGCTTCGTAAAAGGGAACTCTTACCCCTTTCCTTTTCCTGATCTTAATAAAGTTCTTTTTTCTAATTAAAAAAAGATTCTTAGGAGCTGATTATTATTTCTGCTAGTTGAAATGCACCACTATTTACATAGTTAATTGTTGAATATTTTGTTTTACTTTATTTTCTGAATCTTCTTGTTTCTACTACATAGACTAAGCTCTCTCTCTCTCTCTCTCTCTCTCTCTCTCTCTCTCTCTCTCTCTCTCTCTCTCTCTCTCTCCATTAGGTGAGCCATTTCACAGCGTCAACAGTGAGTTAAGGGAGTTGCCTGCTGTACAGCTATCCACACTTCCTATGATTCTTAAGGTCTGCCATATCCCTTCATCTTATTTTTTGCTTAGCTTTTGCTTACCTATCCCCCCCCCCCCCTCCTTAATTTTTCTTATGCAAGCTATTTACGTCTATTTTGCATTTGTCCTCTGCGTTTTTTTTTTTTTTCACAATTTCATTCTTGTCAGAATCCTTTTTCATTTCTAACCTACAAGATATAAACGAATGAAATGTGTGAATAGTTACTTGATATGGTGAGTTTGCTGTGCTGTAAATAATCAATTTGGCTGTTTTCTTTGCAGATTGTGGTTGACAGTGGCATTACAGATCAGTTGCGGCTTACAGATCTAATTTTAAGTGATGTAAGCTGACATAAACTTTCGGAATTTATATCTGATGTATATTCATAGGGATGGTCAGTGACTTTCATTCTGCATACTCTGGTGATCTCTTACCATTGCTACTATTCATTTAAAGTTTGTATTTTTGCCAAAAACCTGTCCTTTTCTACAGTAATGAATTGAGTAAATTCTAAACTTGTTTGCTGTGGAGAGTATGCAGTCTATGGTGCATGCATAGACCTGGGACTTTCTTATGTCAATTCCCAATATATACAAACCCATGCAATGATTTTAACACTAAAAACGTTAGATAGAATAAAACCTTCAACTCAATTGGAGCTTAAATGGATGATGACATGAAGCATAATGTTATATGTTCTCATCTGTGCAATGTGTCAAGATTTTCTTTGCAATTTGCATATCTTGTAAGCAACAAATCTCTCTTAATAATTTGGACGAAGTTATTGAAGTGTCTCATGTAAAAATGTAAGATATTTGTTTTAATGGTTTTCAAATTTAAATCATATTTCCCGATGATAATGTGTCTTTCTCATGATGAACGAATTAAGTTTAGGACGGCATATTATGTTAATATTTAATATGTGTTTAATTCTAATTTCCACTACTGATATAGTGTTCTGCTAATTACTTATTTTACCTTGTTCACATCATAAACTTGCTTGCCTATTGCTTTCTGTTTTGCTTATCTATTATAAAGTCTATATATCACATCATTCATCTGTATGGCTGAATGCTCTTTAGACTTTTTGTAAACTCCATCTTTTTGGTCCATGCATATTTTAAGATTTTTCAACTTTTCCCCCTCTTGTGTCTATAATGCAGCAAGAATTTGTTCGGAAGCTGATGGAAGTATTTCGACTATGTGAAGACTTAGAAAATATAGACGGCCTTCACATGATTTATAAAATAGTCAAAGGGATCAGTAAGTATTGATTACTGTGTCATTGTGTTAGATCCTTTTGTTGTCATTTATTTCTTCCTTCATAACAGGAATATGTTCGTCTCTTGCAGTTTTACTTAATAGCACACAGATTTTTGAGAGGATTTTTAGTGATGAATATATAGTGGACATTATTGGTGCGCTTGAGTGTAAGTTTCATTCGTCAGAAATTTATTTCCTGTTTACGTGAACCGGTGCCTCTCATACACTTATTTGTTTCTAAATGAAAATTCTTTTATCATATCGTGATTGTATATTGGTATTCCTTACCTGGTAATAGTGGTTCTAGTTCCAATGTAATTGATTTTAGATGGTTTCATTCCATATTCCCCTTTCCATCTTACAGTTTTAGGTTCCTTAATCACTTGTTTTTTACTCTTTTTTAATATGCAGATGATCCAGAGCTTCCGTGTGTTCAACATCACCGTAAATTCTTAAAGGAGCATGTAATTTTTAAGGAGGTAAGTCCTCCTGCCTCTTCTCTTCAAGATTGTAGCTATATCTGTAGACATGCCTGGAAGTTCTACCTTACTGTATTTTTTTCTCCCTTCTTGTAGGCCATACCTATAAAAGATCCCTTTGTCTTGTCAAAGATCCATCAGACATATAGAGTTGGTTTTTTGAAGGTTTGTCTTAATTAGTTAATTTTCATCTTGTTATTGCTGACTGGCAGGCTGATTTCTTCCTTAATGCAATTTTTATTTTACTACTTTCCACATTCAGGATGTTGTTTTGGCTAGGGTATTGGATGAGGCTACTAGTGCAAATCTCAACTCCATAATACATGCAAATAATGCCATGGTAAGCTTCAATTAGTAGTACAAGATAACTTGGTTAAATATTTTATCTTCATTATTAACTGCCCTGTCAATATTTTAGGTTGTTTCTTTGTTGAAGGATGACAACACATTTATCCAGGAGTTGTTTGCTAGGTTAAAATTGCCTTCCACCTCTCCTGAATCGAAGAAAAACTTGGTATGTCTTGATTAAGACATTGTTTTATTTGCTTCTTGTAGGCTGTAGTCAGAACTTGTATGTAATAGAAAGACTGACAGGCATTTCCTTTACCTTTTCTGAATATTAAAGAGGGAAAATTGGGATAATTAAAAGATCTAACTTTTTAATTTAATCAAATATGGGTTAAAACAGTAAATCAGAAGACAGATTTTTAAAAAGTGAGGTTCTGCATGCGTTAGATTCCATTTCCAGTTCCATCCTTCTGAATATTTCTGATAGTTGTTGGAACAAACACAACCATGACAGTTCTACTGTGAAATTTCCATCATGAAGAAACTTTTACAATGTGAATTTGCCCTTACCAGTAGATGACACTTACTATATACATGCAGTGCGAATGGTGCCTCTTGATGACTTTTAGGATCCTTGCATGAGTTTATACTGATAGATGCTCCCTATTGAACACTTCTTTTCTTTCTCCCCCATCATATGATCTTTCAAAACTTCAGAAATTTATTGCTCGAGTATTAAACTTTTTGCTGTGCTCTTGTCCCCTTGGATAGGCTTTTACACAGATCTCAGGCTCCCTTGTTCTCTAGCTTTCAACTTGGCCACAGATTTAAATTTACCAACATTTGATCGATAAGATATTGGTAGAATGTATTTTCATAAATGTTGCCACATGTGATGAATAAGATATTGGTAGAATGTATTTTCGTAAATGTTGCCATTCTACTCTAGAATTACATTTGTAATTGGAAAGTGCAGAAAGTCAAAATTGTTTCTCCTTTTCATCTTAGCTTTCTGGTCAGAAGAGCCACAGAAATCCTTCTAAAATTAATATTTCATTTTATCAATGCTTATAAATGTTACTTGTTTAATAGTTGTAAATGTCAAGATACCTGAAAAAGAGTGATTTGATTAATAATTGAACAAATATATTGATATTAGAATAAGGGCGATGTTTCTCCTTCTAAATGAATCATAGTTATTAAATTTGAATTTTATCATATATTGATATGCTACATTAGTGAGGATATTATCCTAACTTGTATCATTATAACTCCTAAATTTTAAAGCTGTATTGCTTAATAATTGTTGTCTTTGTTGGTGCTGATTCTTATTTTAAACTTGATATGCATCATTTATGGGATGAATAGGTATATTTCCTGCACGAGTTTTGTACCTTAAGCAAGAGCTTACAGATGGTCCAGCAGCTTCGGCTCTTTAGGTAATTACACGTGATATTGTGATCATGGAACTAGTTAGAGCTTTTCGACCAAGATTATAGCACCGGTATTATGTAATCTTTCACATTCTATGTAATAATGTGCAACTGTAGTATGGTATTATAATCATTTATAATACTTTTCTGACTTGTAGTACTGATGTTTAAATCTTAGTTATTTTTTATTTGATTTATTCTAGCTAGGTTTGCAGGTTTTATGAACCCTGTTGGTTCTCAGCTTTTAATTTTTATGCATGTTTTTAGGGATCTAATGAATGAAGGCGTCTTTGATGTCATCACCCAGGTTTTGCAAAGTCAAGATAAGAAGTTGGTGCTAATTGGGTATTGATTCCCCTTTGTCACCTTGATCTGTTCATGATTCAGTTTTGGGTGTTCATGCATTTCTTATGGTTAATTTCTAATGTGAACTCATTATGATGGTTGCAGAACAGATATCCTGATTCTCTTCTTGAATCAAGATCCTAATCTTTTGCGATCCTATGTTGTTCGGCAGGAAGGAATAACACTTCTTGGACTTCTGGTATGCTTTGCATGCGAATGAGGTCATATTTTTCTTATGACATGAATGTATAAAATTACTGAGAAGGTATTTATTAGACAAGTTATCCTGTACAGGTTAAGGGAATGATAACAGATTTTGGGGACAACATGCATTGCCAATTTCTTGAGATCCTTCGCAGTCTATTGGATTCGTGTACATTATCTGGACCACAGGTACCTGTTACTGATATTTTCTTTAATTTCAATTGTTTAACTGTATTTGTCACTGCTATGGATATGATAATAATGGTTATATATGACATATTTATTTTCAAGGTTTCCTTTGGTACCCTTGTTTATATCGGGTATTGTTACCTTTTCAATAATAATATTTAACGGTTGTGAATGTTTTTGGGTAAACTTTCTGGTTTTTTTTTAATTTACTTATAAATAAATAGTGAGGTGAACTTTTTTATTTTATTACAAGTTTTATAGAAATGGAAACATAGTGATTTGAGTTAACACATGATTGATTCTTAGCCTTTAGCCACAAATAACTAGTGTTTTGGTACAAGAATGTTACTTATATTTGTAGTAGTTTGAGGTTTTAATTTCTTCGTGAGTGTAACAGAAACCTTGTGTTGGATTAGCAATTTGTTTATTTATTCATTATCCTGACATGACATGACTATTCTTGATTTTTAAGTTTAAAATGGAGGGGGGAGAGAGAAGCCTCCAAGCATAGTACGGGTGTATTCAGTTTTAGATTGTAATTCTCTCTGCTAAAATAAAATTTTGATCTTTTTAGTTGGTAATGTAGTTTGTCTAGGGTTGATGTTGCTATCATATACCAAAAAATCACTGGAACTGATGCAGTTGAATTTATTCTTGCTAGTTTGGATTCTGAATTGTGTATCTTCTAATTATTGGAGATGTCAGTTAGTAGTCTTATTTTGCATTTGAAGTCGACTTGTTAAAAAGATAAGTTTGGATGTTGAGTAGTAATTTATTACACATCCTCTAAATTGTTGGAAAAAACTTCTTTTACATAAGATGGAAGTCCTTTTCTAGGTTAATAAGATATGCATTCCTGGACTTGTTTTATTGATTGTTTCAGTTCTATCTGGCAGAGGGACACAGTTATTGATATTTTCTTTGAGAAGCATTTGGGTCAACTGGTTGAAGTTGTTGCAGAATCTTGTCCTTCAGAAAGTATGGTTGATGCAAGCAGCAAGTTAATAGGCTCTAGAAGAAGAGCTCAATGTCAGAATGTGACAAAGCCAGAGATACTGTCCAATATATGTGAATTGCTATGCTTTTGTGTCCTACATCACCCTTACAGGATAAAGTATTACCTCTTGCTCTGCAGTTAGTAGAATTTTCTTTTCAGTGAGTCATGACAATTCTGATCATGGATCTCTCTTTGCTGCTTTCAGGTGCAATTTTCTTCTTAACAATGTGATTGAAAAAATTTTGCTACTGACACAGAGAAGAGAAAGATACTTAGTTGTTGGTGCTGTCCGTTTTGTTCGTACTATACTTTCCCGCCATGTAAGTTCATAAGATGTCTGAAATGGTGACTAAAATTTGAATTTATTCTGTGTTCTTTGACATTATTTCTTGTTGCCCAAAGGGATCTAGTTGAAATTCATGAAATTCAACATATTGTTGGTTGAGATGGCTGAACCTTTTTAATTTATGAAGCACCAGGTTAAGATACAATACTGATACGATCTGGTGCCAATTCAGGATATAATGAAGTTTAAAATAACTCTATGGGCCCTATACCTGACGGCGAGTTTTTAAGAAAATAATAATATATGCCGTATCCTGTATGCTTTTAAAGTTGCTGTGTCCCAATATGGGTCACGTCTCACATCCGTGCTTCCTAGGTGATTAGCCTATTGTTAGCTTGTTGCTTTGAGCTTTTACTGTCATTCTCTTTATTTTTTGTATTTTCTTTCTGATGCCATTGTTGTTTCTGGAAAATTTTCAATGGTTTCCTCCTTAGATACTATACAACTAACAGTTCAGAGTGCTAACCTGCAGGATGAGCATCTTATAAACTATTTTGTACGGAACAATGTTCTCAAACCAATTATAGATGCCTTTGTTGCTAATGGCAACCGCTACAATCTGCTCCATTCTGCTGTTCTGGAACTTCTGGACTATATACGGAAGGTGCCTGTTCTTATTGGTATTCATTTCAATACTAATGCTGCAAGTATTTTGCACTGATATCATTGCATCGTGTAGGAGAATATGAAATCATTGTTGAAATATATAATTGATTCTTTCTGGGACAAGTTGGTGAAATTTGAGAATTTGGCATGCATTCACTCTGTGAGAGTGAAATATGAGCAGGTATTGTTATCTTAAATTATCCACTAGTCCTCGGGATAGGTGTGCCACATAGGTTTGAGCTTTACTTATATGCATGCTTGCAGTCTATGGATAATGGTGGCACAAAAGATGCTGCTAATGTGGTCGATCTGCGAAGAAGAACTGATGAGCGTGCTCTGGAGGAGGAGGAGGAACATTACTTTAATGAGGACAGGTACGCCTCTCTTCTCTTAGTTATTGAAGGAGGTTTTATACACGCAGGATAAAGTCTCATGGCTATTTTGTGATGCAGTGATGAGGAGGATACAGCCTCTGCATCCATTCCACCTAATCAGAAAAGGGAACGACAACCTAGTTTATCTAATGGAGTTGCTACAAGCTATTCACAAACAAGGTTGACTGGTGTTTCTTTTTGACTTTTTGGTTTGGATTGGAAGTCAATATAATGTAAATGTAAATATCTAATATGTTCATCTTGATTTTCAGTCCAAGGTCCGGTGGACTGGTTGACTATGATGATGATGAGGATGATGAAGATTACAGGCCACCGCCAAAGAAGCAGAAAGAAGCTTCTGAAGATGACGGGGAAATGGAGTTTCTTCGGCTCAAAAGGAATCTGCCTTCAAAGGACAAGGAATCAGAACATGTGAAGAAGCAGAAGTCATTCAAGAATACAAAATCTAAAGATAGTGTTTTTGCTGCTTTGTGTTCAACCTTAAGCCAAGCTGTGCTACCTGGTAACAAAACTACAAACAACGTTCATACAGGTGGTGCACCAACTGAGGGTAGAATGAACTCAAGTGAAGACAATCAGGGAGAGGGGGCAAATGTTTCTACAAGTAGCTCTGAAAATAATAGCAAGGAAGCAGCTGAAGATAACCATGTAGAAAAAGAAACCGCAGCCTCCAGAGGATTTTCTGATCGCTTGCATGGAACGTCAGATAACATACAATTGAGTGGAGAGGAACGTCCATTGGTTCCGCCAAAATCGTCGCCAGAGATGACCGTAAATGGATCATAAGCTTTTAGAATCAAGCAGGAAAGCAGATCATTTGTTCTATTTGACGTATATTGCTGGTGACCGACTGCCAAAGCAATACCTTTGCCTTCAGGGGGTGATAAATTCTGATTATGAATTCCAATATTCCATCGAGGACATGTGGAGAGATATACTGTACAGGCCACTACGGCAGGAAGACATTAATACAGCTGCGTGCGAGGATCTGCTCTTATCCTTCAGTTTGCTATTTCAGGCTTTGAGCTTAGTAATTGTTGCTTTTGTATAACGTTTCCTCGGAGTAATAATCTTATGTTTCTCTCTCCTTTCCCACCTCCTTCCCCTTTCTTTCTGATTTTTATCCCCCTAGCTCCTTTACTTTGATAGCGCCTTGCGAAGGATCCAGGATGCGGGTAAGGGGTGATCATGTTATGATTTCCTTTGTCAGAGTTAGTTGAACTTCGTGATATAGGGCACCAAATATATGCCCAACACAGGTTTTCCTATTTTTTTTTTTTTTTTTTTTTTTTCATTTTTGTCATGGGGTTGTGGATGTGACGGTAGTAGGGATATGTGCAGCGAGTTTGTTGGGTCAATTTTTCAGTAGTGTTGTAGGGGTCATCATCCATTGTAAATGTGTATTCAACTGTTACCTATGCAATGGACTTCTCTTGATGAGTTGATGCTCTTCCGTTGGAACTGGATTTTCATGGGCTTGTGTTACCTAGGCTTTGCCTTAGTCGCGTGTTTTGGTTTAATATCAATATTTGTGGTGTGTTATATATGCTGTGTATTGAAAGTCGGTGCTTGGGCTAAGGAGAGAACTACTTAACCGCGAACTGATCCCTCTACTTGATCTGGAATTCGGTGTAGAACAGCTCAGCTGTGCCCTTCTCAAGAGAGATTAGGTGAGAATGTGAGTAAACATTTTATTTACGGCCTGCAAACGTGTTTTGCAAGGAATAAGCTACAATGGACATGTTTTGTGGTATCGTTGTTGCCGTTGACTGCTCTGGCTCTGTTTGTTCCGCCGATGGATATGGAAGCTTTTGCGAAGTAATCCATCACCTACTCGAGATAAAACTATAAAAGCCGAGTCAAGTGTTGCCTGATCAAATACATACTTTATATTCCCTCTACTGTGTTATTGAGTCTCTGATAGCATGTTCTTAAATAAAAGAACTGTTTCGATTAAAGTTGAAGTAGTATTTCTCCTAGCGAAGTAGCATTGCAATACTAACACCAATAATAATAATAATAATGACGATAATAATTTGTTAACCCCCTTCTGCAGTTGAACTTTCCTCATTTGCATTGCACATATATTACGTGATTCACGTCTAAATTTGAGCCGGCATGGATATTTTAAATATCCTGTAAAATTAATAGACCGAGGAGATTCATGCCAATACTTGTGTAAGCAACGGCATTTAAACAGAACCATAAAAATTACTAAATTAACAAAGTCCTAATACTCTCATGACAATAGAAGCTGGAGCTTACACAACTTGCAAAAATCAACTATGTAAACATCTCCAAACACATGGCATCTCCATAGTTTAGTCTAATGCAAAAAGCTTAAATCAACTTCAGAGTACGTTCAGAACAAAAAACTAGTCGCAGAAAAGAAACACAAGCCGGAGCCATCTATAGCAAAAACCTTATTGTACATTAACCATATCATAATAAGGACGGTATCTGCTTAAACAGTTAAACTCTTGTTGATTGCATATGAATGTAGAGATGGAAACATCCTCAGATTGTGACTTGCACTCACTAAATCGTTTGTTGCTCCACACAATCTTCACTCACATTCAGCGTCTTCGATTGTGCTGCTTTTTCCGTCGACGACTCCTGTCATCAGAATCAGAGTCTGATTCTGAATCTGAATCAGATGATTCTGAAGACGTACTATACCTCCTGCGCCTTCCGCCCTTCTTCTGCTTCTTCTTCCTCCTTCGCCTTCTTTCTTCCTCTGAATCAGATGAGGAACTGTACCCTGAACTACTTCCGGAAGACTCTGATCCTGTAACCGATGAAGATTCGCTGCCACTATCAGTCTCAAATACTGAATCCTCGCTATCACTGCCCGAATCAGAGTCAGATTGATATTTCCTTTTGGTTTTCTTAGAACTCACTTCGGCCTTCTCATCCTTAGTAGCATCGGGATTATTATCATCCATATCCAAGCTCACAGAAATATTCAGCCTCAACTTGGGATTCTTAAGTTGCTGTGTCCTGGATGGCCTCGACATGTAAACCCGCTCGTTCTTACATTCGTAGGTCCAGTGGCCACTTTGGAAGCACTTCTGGCACTGCGCTGATCCGCCAATGGCAGACATTGCAGGCTTAAGGTCTTTCCTTTCACCCAATCTAACAGCTTTCTCAGTACTCATCAAATACATCTGCCTTTTGGCTTCCCTTTTCTCCTGCCATCTGCTAGGCCCTTCTTCCTTCTGACCATAAGCATTCACATTCCGGGCAGCTGCAGCGGCGGCCCTTTCAGCTTGGGCACGACTAAGCCCTTTTGCGGCACTCAATGCCGCAGCTTTGATTCTATCAGCTGCGGCCTGAGATTTCTCATCCTTCTTGCTCGACATGTTCTACGTATAGAATTATCTTCTACAAAATGGTTCCAGAGAAAACTAATTGCAATCTATTGAAAGCTAAAACCTGCGATAAAGAGAAGCAAAATCATTTAAAAATTTAGATTAAACAATCTACCAAAAACACACCATTGCAAATCCTAACAGACTCGAATGATAATGAATTTAGCTGTACACTGTTAGGGTTCGGTTACCCTTAAAAGAACGGAAAATCGAGGGGGGCAAAAAGGTACGAAACGACATGCAAGAATTTTAGAGACTACAAACTAAAGGGTAAAAATTAAGAGAAGCGAAACTAAAATAAACACTCAGGATCTGGAAAATGAGAAAATTTTAGCGCTAACCTTGGCAGTCTTGAAGGTGGATAATTGATTCGAATTTCGAAGTAGATGGGAATGGTTAGGGCTGCGATCTCTTCAACCAGAGCTGCTCGTATTTGGATTTTGGAGGCGAAAGGAAATTAGGGTTCACACGCTTATCAGATCAGATCGAATATAAAACATGAACAAAATTTGAGCTGTTGAGAAGCATAACGGGGCTTATTTATAGTTAAGATAAAGTACTACTTGTCTACTTTAAACAGGGTTAATGTGATTTTACGGTTAAAATTAATAGTAATAGTTAACGAAATAAATAATATAAATGTTAACAATGTTATTAGTTGAGTTATTTTTTTTTAAGGGTTAAAAAAATATAACTAAAATTTTTTGTAATATCTTTTTTTTTCAATTTTTTTTAAATTGTATAAAATTTTAAATTCTAACAATCAATCATTAATGTTTAAAAATTAAAGAAAAAAATTTTGTATTAGTGATTGATAATTCATCGATTTTATTTATATACTAAAATTGAATATTATTTGCTCTTCATTATGTGAATTATTTGTATAAAATTTAATGGTGGGACAATAATAAATTCACTTAAAAATTTTTTGGAATTGAAATAAGACGTTTAAAAATTTTTAGGACTAAAATAAGACGTTTAAAACATTAAAGATCAAATTAAAATTTAGTTCAAATATTAAAGACTAAAATAATATTTTATTTTTATATTTATTTTTAAAATTTTGGGTAACAAATGAATAATTATATTAAATAATTAAATAAATATATTTTTTTGTAGACTTGTGTTTCTCAAAAAGAATGAGAATAATCGTTATATAAAACTATAACACTATTTTATTGTAGTAGGACTATTTTTTAAGATAAAAAAAATGTGCAGACGTGCAGTTGAAATTTTAAATAACCATATTTAAGCAAAATATATTTTAATCAACACACAATAAAGAATGTTAATGAGTTATAGTTTAAATGTCATAGTCTTCTTCTTCTTATACTCATTTAAAAAGGTTGCAGATTCGAATCTCTTCATTTTTAGTAAAAATAAAAAATACATAAAATAAAAATATTATTGGTACACTAAAATCAGTTACTAATGTGTTTATATATAAATATATATGTGGTTTAATTTATTTTTAATATGTATTTATATTTTAATATATATTTTATACTAATAACTAATTTTAATGATTAATTTTAATGTCCACCTAGCATAATCAAATTTGTAAAAAAAACAATAATTAAATCAATTATTTTATATTTATATATAAACATATATTATTTATTTTATTTTTAATATTTTATATTTTAACAATGAGAGAATTTAAGAGGAAATTACCACTACGCTAGTTTAAGGCGTAATTTTTTATGTCATAAATTTATTTATTGTTCAATTTATTTATTTATATATAAGACTCAATAAGGATAAAAATTCACCCAATAAATATATTTTATTTATTGTTTTTATATTTTAAACATATTGTTCTTGCTGAGTTTGGCCGGTGTATAGTGCGTTTGTCGATGAATGTCTTCAAACTTCTCGTCGGGATGAGTTATACGTCGGCAATGAAAGAACAAGGGGTGGGTAGCTGCAAAAGACACTCCGACGTTCAGGTCAGTAAGTATTTAAGAGGTATAAGAATAATTCTATGAATATAGAATGTAAGACATGATATACAACTTATAGAACTTATCATGCTGCCTCTTGAGATTAGATATATAAGGTTCCTTTTATACGTATAGAATTGATGAATAATATTCATGTTATGACCGTTTGGTCATTAAGATTAAAATGATGGCCATTAAGTCAGTAATGAAGGTGTCGGTTACAAGCAAAGAATAAATGATAATTAACGCCGAGTTATAACTCGTAATGCACAATAAAGACCGAGTTATAAGGTGACGGATCACATCCCCCAAGCTTTGTCCACTGATCATATGATCCAGGCTAAGCTTAGAAAATAAAATGAGTTATAACTCTGTTAAAAGATAAGTAAATAATGATATGGTGAGCCCCCAAGCTTAGTCGGGTTATTATGTCGGCACTTATTCAAGAAATAATTGAGTGATAAGAGTCATTCAATCAAGAAAGTTGAGTGAGGGATACTTTTCTACTTAAGAACAATTTTAACATTTGATTGTATGTGAACTGAAAAGTCCAGAGATATCTATTGACAGAATCGATTTTATGGTCCGAGGATATAATGATTAATTGTCTTGGAAAATTTTCCGTCCCGCAACAACTTATTGATAAATTTCTCGCTCAAAACAATTAGTTATTGAATATTTACAATTTATAGTAAAGGTCATACGACATGAATTGAGAAAATGAATATGTCTAAAATCGCAACATACATTGATTGATATATATTGTAAAAGTAAAAGAGTTCAAAGTAGAAAAATATACCTTGAAAGTTGATAATTGTAGAGAAGAAGACGACATATATGAATGTCATACATGGCAAATGTGAATATTTGAATTTTGTTTTGTAGGACATGCTTTAATTTGATAATAAAGTAATAAGATAACAGTTATTGAATTATACATTTAGTATATTTTTTCTAGCAGTTACAATATGACGAGGGATATTCTTCGTGCAATAATAGTAAATTGCCTGTTTAATTTTTTACATTAAACAAATAGTAACATAAAATTTAATAGTATAAAGTGAATAGTGTAACAGTTATATACAATTGATATATAATCAATTTTTGATGGAATCAAATTTTAAGATTTAAACTCGTCATTACCGTCATTTAATTGTATGAATGAAATCATTAAGCAATAAAAACATAATACATAATGAAATAAAAATGAAATCGACATGGTTGTCATATGTCATTATTGTATAGAATATATATTGAGGTTTGAATATAACTAATAAATCAATAAATATTAGTTACACAAAATATAAATGCAAAAGTATGTTGAATAAAATACATAATTTTACTTGTGTAAATAGAAAACTTTGAAAAAGTAAGCAAAATTGATAAGTGAGTTTGTGTTCGGATTGATTGAAAATCGAGTTTGTTCTCAGATTGATTAAAAGCCGAATTTATTCTCGGATTGGTTCATTGATCGATTATGATATGTGAAAGATTATGATACATAAAAGTAAAGCAATTCAAATGTATAAAGTACATACTTTATAAAAAGTTATGATAGATTAAAATTTGATAAGAGGTATTAAATAAAATCTTAAAGTAGATTGTTGAGATTGGTCCAAAAATTTAAATGTAAATCAAATTTTATGAACCTAAGGGGAGTAGGAACTATTTTACTCGTCCCCACAGACGGCGCCAATTGTTCTTGCTGAGTTTGGCCGGTGTATAGCTTGTCCGTCGATGAATGTCTTCAAACTTCTCGTCGGAATGAGTTATACGTCAGCAATGAGAGAACAAGAGGATAGATACCTGCAAAAGACACTTCGACGCTCAAATCAGTAAGTGTTTAAGAAGTATAAGAATAATTCTATGAATATAGAAGGTAAGACATGATATAGAACTTATAAAACTTATCATGTTGTCTTATCATGTTGCCTCTTAAAATTAGATATAGAAGGTTCCTTTTATACGCATAGAATTGATGAATGATATTCATGTTATGACTATTTGGTCATTAAAATTGAAATGATAGCCATTAAGTCAGTAATGAAAGTAATGAAGGTGTCGGTTACAAGCAAAGAATAAATAATAATTAACGTCGAGTTATAACTCATAATAGTCATTAAGTCAGTAATGAAGGTGTCGGTTACAAGCAAAGAATAAATAATAATTAACGTCGAGTTATAACTCATAATGCACAATAAAGACCGAGTTATAAGGTGACGAATCGCATATATTGTTTAATGTATTTATTTTTAATATTTTGCCCAAAGCTTTTGCTTCATATTTAAGCAGTAAAGTGTTATATTTATATTGCGTTTGAGTGACCTCTGCGTAATACACAATGATTAACAATCTCTTAACAGAATATTTTAGGAACTGCTCATGTAATTACTGCTAAAACTAGTGTCACGTTTAATTCGGATGCTCCTTGCAAGGGAAGAAGCTTGTTAATTCGAAAGGACTTTAACAAGGAGGCCGTGTCCAACACTACAAATTCGAGTTAAGACGGAACAACTTGCCAAGTAGTTCAAAAACATGTCCTAACTAGTAACTAGAAGAATCCATAAATCCACCAAGACAACACAAGACGGTTTTCAATTATCAATTTCAAAAGTAGAATCATTAAGAGGGTGGTCATCACTAATATTCTGTCTAGAATATTCCGGTAAGAAGATTTGCTGCGGTCGAGATTGCAGCTCCAGTAATAGCACATTGCACAATCTGTTCATGAGATGTGTCTTCTGATGTCAGTGCAAGTGTTGCCCCCGTTATTGCTCCTGCAACTACACTGTTTTTCTACATCATTCAAAAATCAAATGGTCATGTCAACTTTGTAGCAACCAACATAACATCTACCACTATAAGCAGCTAAAGAAAATAATAGGTACTACTAACCAGAAGTTTGATGGTCAATACTTAATACCCAAATATTTTTAATTAGTCTGCATGCTATTAGGCTAATAAGCATGTTACATGTATTAGTTATCTGGAAATGAACATCTAAACTATTGGAAACTCCGCCAGAGATCTCTTACCAGTGTAATATCACTACAAAATAGATAAAAATAAATAGAACAAATAAAAAAAAAAAATTGTTGGGGTATTCATTACCCAATCATGAGCTCCACGAGCTTCCTTCAGCCCATATGTGAGACCAGAGTATATCCCAGCAGCCAGTCCTGCATTTTAGAAAAACAAAAGATTCTGTTTACAAGAGTGGAAGTAGGTAAACACAACACACCTAAATTTTGCCTGAATACAAAGGCAAAAAGAAACGGTAGTAATTGGAAAATTCACATATGATAAAAGCATATTGACATGTATCATTACCCCATTGCAAGGACTCTTTCCCGGTATGCTTCACCTGAGCAAGGAAAAAATAAAGCCGTCACGGGAAAAGAACTATAGGATATGAAAGGCTAGTTCACTAATCTCTTATGGAATGTATAAAGAGAATGTACCAGAAATACATATACAGCATTCGAAGTTTTATGAACTCACCATGGCCTCAAGGGATTTGCTGCTGGTCTCTCCTGCATGCACAAAAGCAAATGGGAAACAAATATTACTATTTTTCCCAACTAATAACAGATTCACTCCCAACCCAATCACCATAAATGGCCACAATTTCTCCTTTTCTTTTACTATGTTTCAAAATTATTAATACGGGCATGTTTGATGTACCTCTGAGACCGGGCAAGCGATGTTTCTTGGCGCCAGAAACTTCGGAAGGCATGCCACCGGTATTATCAAGCCCTGAACCTATACATATCATTTCATGAAATCGGAAACTGAGAGAAGGAAATGAAAGCAGCAGTTGCCATTCAATTAAAAGGAAAATAGGAAGGGAACATGGTAGTACTTTCAATAGCAGTGAAATAAGCCTCACGGGACACGGCTTGAACCGCTCCTATCTGCAACAAATGAAGAATAATTATGAGAACGAGAATGAGAGAGAGAGAGAAAGAGAGATCAAGTTAATTAGTTGTTAGAAAGAGAACTCACTCCAGCAGCTTTGACGAAACTTTCAGCAATACGATTGAGGAGAGGGTGACCGAAGTCGAAGAGCCCCCCTTGGTTGAAGCTGCTAAGCTCATCAAGCAGTGAACGGGTCTCCAGATTGCTGCTTTTAGAATTCATCTTCCACTTGCACTTACAACACCCAACTGATAAGATAGGTAACAAGAAGAAGAAGAAGAAGAAGAAGAGAGGAGGTGACTGGTAAGATCAGTGGGAGGTATGAAGAAGAAGTAGTAATGGAAATGGAGAACACGTGTTTGTATGATCCACACGTGGATGCCCCTAAAAGTGCCAGAGTCCGCAATCGCTTGCAACTTATTTGCAACAGGGTAACACCTGTCCTCTCACACACTGACATTTTCTCCTCATATATTCAATTAAGCTCAGCTTAATTAAAAAAAAAGTAAACACAATAGTATATAAAGTCCTTTCGTAATTTCACTTTCTTCCATGTAGATGCATATTATATTTGTGGTTTAATTATACACTTTATATTTGGTGGGTCCATGAGCTGTTGAGTGAAAATGAAACCTCCCGAAGAGAAAATAAAATGATAAGCAACTTTCCTAGTTTGGTATACATAATGATGGGTTGGTTTCGTTCTGTGCCTATCGTTTTGTTCCTGTAGAAAATGGTAGAAAGAACTACATAACATTTATTTCGTTCTACCAAGTTATTTTGGCCAAAATTGACCAGAGTATTTTAAAGACTATGCATTTGTTTAGCCCAAAGTTAAACCTGGCGAAATTTACCTACGATTAGCAAGTGGGAGTTTGCAGGAGAAGGTCTTAAGATGACTGTGTACAAGTTCTGCCCTGAATGGTAGATCATTTTTCTCTCTTGTTTGAAGAGAATTTGGTTCTTTCCCTCCCTACTCACTTTCATTTTCGATTATAGGAAACTTTTTAATAAACAATGCTGTGGTTAATAAGCTTTGAGATGATAAGCTTCAATAGCATAAATATCCACCAACTAATAACGTAAAGTATGTAGTTTCAGTTTGTGTATAATTGTTTCCTATCAAGTTTGAACCAACACAGTTAACTTTATGCTAACTGATCAGTTAGCATAAAGTAGTAGAATGCAAAATACCTGCCAAAACATAAGAGCGATAGAGAAATATAACAAGGAAACTAAATAACAAGGAAACTAAGTCCCACTGGTTTTATTGATTCAACCATTTTCATTTTATTTATGTGTATCCATATCTGCAGCAACAATATTCTTTATCCTAAGGAAGACAGGGAGCATAAGATTCTCTTCTTCGCTTGCCGCACCTGTGATCATCAGGTTCTTCTCTTTTCTTACTCTATATCTGAAATAAGATTTCACAAAACCATATTTAAAGATAATTTCTCCTAAACCACCGGTTCTTTTAGAAGTAGCCTTTCAGCATTACCATCAGGATAGTAATGGATGACCTTATTGAATTCTTGTTTTCTACATGGCCAAAATTTGACCCTTGGTTTTTGTTATTCGGATCCAGACCCAGTTGCTTTATTTGGATGAAAAATACAGGGAACTAACTTTTAGTTAGCTTAAGTGTTTATAATTTAGGGTCTAGAATTTAAAAAAAAAATGGTTAATGTTAGCTGAAAAAAGTTGGTCATCTAGCATTACCCTATTTGAATATGTCTGTTGGAAGTTGGAACTGTTATAATATAACTAACAGTTATTTTTTTGTTCAGGAGGTTGCTGACAATAACTGTGTGTATAGAAATGAGATATATCATTCGGCTGAGGAGCGAACTCAAGTGTTGGAAGATGTAGCTTCAGATCCAACTCTTCCTCGTACCAAGTCTGTTCGTTGCGCTCAATGCAATCATGGAGAAGCTGTCTTCTTCCAGGTTAACTCCTTAGTTTTACCACCTATATTGAATTGACTATGGCATGATTGAATGAACCATATTTATGCTTGTTAGTAGAATAAAATCTGCAGTTAGGTGGGTAAGATGTTAAGTATTTGATTCGCATGCAATATGCAGGGAACTATTAGAAGGGAAGAAGGTATGACACTGTCTTATGTTTGCTGCAACCCAAACTGTGGCTACCGATGGCGAGATCAAGATTCATAACCTTCACTCTAATCCATCTTCTCATAAAAGATATCAAATCCTTTCATCCTGGATAGCAGCATAGGGAATTAGTATATGGAGTGATATAGAATTAGATATGTAACACGACCAAAATGATGAGATGAAAGCATAATATTGTTATTATATATATTATAACGTACATAGGATATTACAGGGAACATGTTAAATATAAAACAGAATCAGCCTCTCTTTTATTGGAAATTAAAGATATAATCTTAGTCCCGATCAGTTGCGACGCTTAACAGAAGTGTAGGTGGTGGAGGAATCAAAGCCACCGAAGATGATGGAGCCATTACCATTACCCTCAGCATGGCCAGTGTTGTTTATAAGACCTTTCAAGTTTTGTGGCCCTGTGTTGTTCAACGAGTTTCGCGGTTTGGTGCTCTTCCTTGATGAAGCAACACCACCACCTTGGTTGTGTAGCGGCCTTGGCTCAAGGTCAGATTCGTCCTCATCGTCAATGAGGCCAAACAACCGGAAAAGAGAATTTGCCATTGATATTTAGGTATATGGAGCTTTTTTTTTTTGTTTTTTGGCTTAGGCTAGAGAGTTTAGGAAATATAGTATGGTTTTATATCCTGGGCAAGGAATATGTTGTAGCAGCTTGAACACTAAGCTAAGCAAATACAGTACTATAAGTTTCTCCTACCATATATGGGTGTGGTATAAGATTCATATATTCTAATATTCAAATCATTTTCCATTTAATAAATTTATACCCGGTAAAAGTATTTCAAGAAGTAAGCATTTTAGATATTTTATGAAACTGAATTTAATTATTTGTATATAATCAGAAGTTTTGTCTTCAATAACTGCGATTTCGTTTAGTTTTTGGCGAGTTTAAAAACAAAATTACATCTTTGTTAGTTAATTTATCAGATTTATTAATGAATAAAATGACTGAACTGTATAACTACTAATCATGCATATGAATTTGATCCTTCAACTTCAAACGTTAAGAATATGGTTGAGTGAAGCAAGTCAGAATTTCCAAATCAAAGGTTTAAACTCCCTACTCATGTCTTTGAGCTCGTAGACTTTCCTTCCCTTGAATTAAATTGGCCAGGTCGTGATTCATTCTCTTTTTTCCTCGTGTTATGTTTTATTTCAGTGTAAATACTATATAATATTTTGGTCCGTCATGTCAAACTTTGCAATTTCAAATCCCCGATACTCACATTAATATATGACATGAATCACTAAGTGTCGGAGGTTTGAATCTCATCTTGTGCATGCATTAATTTATTAGCCAGCGACAAACCCTTAAATGGAGCTTCGATCTCCGATCCGTGATGGATTAGTCTTTAGCCTGCCAGATTAAGAGATATCATGGGAAACCAAATGAATTTGATTTCACCTAACTAGCTTGCGAGATGCTGCTGTTAAAGACTTATAAAGTTGCATATTGGACAGTAACATGAATCTTATTATATTATTGAGTACGATACATGAGTTTAGTACGATATTATTATTATACATAATCTTGTTTGCATATTATCAAAGGATTAATTAGATCATGGCTTCCTCTGGGCTTCAAGGATTGCTAGTCAAGGTGCCAAAGTTGATGACACCATTAGCGTTGCCCTTCACAAATCCGGTCTGATTTGTTAGACCTTTTATATTTTGAGACCTTGTTTTGCAGCAGTTTTTCCTCTCCTGCTCTTCACATGGAATAGGAGTAGTGGTGGCGGCAACGGCCGCGGTAGTGGTGTTCCTGTTAGGCCTAGAATCAGCTTGTGTTGGTCTTCGAGCATCACTCGTGCCAAGAGCAATATTGCAGATTCCGGACGCAATCCCTGCCATATTGAAATATGATGTTGGTATAATCTGCTTCTTCAATTAGGTTTAGATTAGTTTGGTGTGGCTGAGGAGGAATAAGCGTTCTTTTTATAGCTGCAGCTTGAAGGGAATTTGAATGAGCATGAAATGTAAATACAGTTTTTAATTTGCTTTGGTTATTTGTCCTTCTCTATCATGTCCAAAATCGTATAAGATGCTCCAATAATAATCAAGTGGCGCCTATACTCTGTACTCATCTTAACTTGTTATTAGTATATGGACGAATAATAAAAAAAGAAGTAAGATTATTATTCATTCCTCGTCTCGAGCTAAGTGTACATCAAAATCAGTCATCAATATAAAATACATGTTAAAATATAAAAATACACATTGAAAATAAATTAAACTACACATATATATTTATACACAAATATATTAGTGATTGATTTTAGTGGCTAATTTTAGTATACAAATATCATTTTTATTCCTCATCTAAAGCTGTATTGATAAGGGAATCAATGCAAAGGTGACACAGTCCTAACTTTGATTCATATTCCTTTTATATCGAATGTTATATAGAATGGATCATTTCCGATAGAGTAGTTAACCCTTTGGTTTCTTTCTCTCTTCGTAAAATTATTTCAAGATCACTTAAAATTTTTAAGTATTTGATTCATTAATTAAGAGTATCGGTTTATTTTTTATCCTTGAAAAAAAAAAGGCATTGCACGGGAACAAAGAAAATTATACATTTGGCAAAAAATCATGTCATGCAATTAATCGAGGGAAGAAATTATACTACCATTTTTCGAAGGCTAGATTTTAAGTGTCAACACCTCACTCACAAACACACATGGACATAGGCCCCCACTTACTGCTATAGCTAGCATAATATATAAGTATAATACGAAAATACGTTTCTGGATAAAAAAATTGTTACATGATAAATATCTTTTTCTTTTTATTTATCTTGTACAATACTAATATTAATATTAGTCAACTTTTTTTTCTTTTGTACTAAGAGTGTTAGCCTTTTAGTATTTTTTTTGGTGGATACTACCATGAAAATTTTACAATTACCTTCATATGAAGATGTTTCTTTTTTATCATTAGATCATAAATTGTATGGTTTGATTTTGATGTGCTACAAAAATGTTATTTTTTTTAAAGTGTGATTAAACAAATAAAATACATTTTTAATACAAGAATCTTCATAAAAAGATGTTTTTAACATCTTCCTTTAAGTAGGTGCCTTTTCTTTTTTGGATATATATATATATATATATATATATATATATATATATATATATATGATGGATCCGAGTTTAAAATTGCAGGTATAGTCGGAGTCTTGCAGGTACCTCCTATGTTGCGCATTAAAATTACCCGTTTGATTATTCTTTTTGTGTGTTTATTTGGAGCTTGACACCAATGAATCTTCTTGTAATATATATTAGCTAATCTATTATTTCTTCTTTTAACTAAAGAAGTAGTCACGTACAACAACGAGAGAGTTTATTCTAACATGTAATCATGTATTTAGTATTTACTCATTCATCATATAATACATGACTTTATGATTAATTCTCCGTTTGAGTGGCTTACACATGCAAGTCGCCAAAGTTGATGGCTCCGTTAGCATTGCCTTCAATGCGACCTGTTTGGTTACTGAGTCCTTTTATGCTCTGGCGAGTGTAACATTCTCCAGACATGCGATGATTTCTTCCGGGAACCGGCCTCGGACATGATTGTGGTGGTGGTGGTGGCGATGCCGGAGGAGCACTTTGAGTTTCACCATCATCTATGCTATTTAGCACACATACCAGGCCCTTGAGTGCATTAATCTTTCGTTGCAAGTCAGCCATATATGGATACTATGTTGCTAATGAATAGGTTATGACTTATGAGAAGAGATTGGATCTCCTTATATATATACATGAATGGGAGGAAATTAAATATTTCTGTCCATTAATGAAATGTAAACTAATAGCAAAGAATGACCATTGTGGCTGGAATAGAATAATCTATATATCAAATAAAGTGCACTCTCGGTGGAGTATCATGTTCCATTTTAATTTGATGCTTTATACTTATTCTTTAATAATCAAAATGAGTTTGTTAAGACGAAAGCATCTTATCGTGATAATTCCACAAATGCCATTAAATAGCTATATGTTAATTACTTGGATTTTTTAATTTTCTTATTCTCATAAATTTATTGGCATGTCTTTACTCTGGCTTTCAGCTGGCTAAGATTTTAAGCATTCAAAGCGATAGTGCATTTATTATTAATAAAACTAACACTTCGGATCGTAGTGAGTAGTAGTGTAGATAAACCAGACTCGAAGAAGAATACAATATGGAAAAATAAAAAAATGTGGCTGCTGGGATTCGAGCCCAGGTCTCCACGGCCACAACGTGGAATTCTTACCACTAAACTACAGCCACTTTGTTGTTCATGTTGGTTAAACAATGAAATACTAAACAAGCATTGAGCCGTTGAGCCATTTACGCACAATCTACTAACTATTAACAAAGCATACTTAGATTAGACTAAAGAAAATGAGGCTTTCAATTATAGTCATCCACAGGCTTAAGAATTTGCTATGCAGTAGCTTTCCTTAAACAAACTTTCTCAGTATTATTATTCATTCCAGTAGCTTGTTTAAGCTTACACCATTCTTTTATTTTTTATTTCCCTACGAAACACGTAACATTTCATACAATATATTACCGAATAAACAAGCACTTATAAAAGCTTTAAAAAGCTTGTTGGAAGTTGGAACAAAATCAGTTCAGACACTTGCACAGCTCATGTTCCAAAACTCAACCTCGTGCTCAAGAACACTTAGTAAAGCAACTTCAGCATTCTTCAGCTCATCGTCAGAAGCTTTCTGCAGGTGTAGATTGGCAATGTTCTGAAGAGATTGGCAATACCGACCAAAACCCTCATTGCCCCATCTTTCACAAGTCTCCTTCAATTCTTGTGGGGTTTGGGATCCTTCTCCAAGACAGTGAGCAAAGCTCTCTTGATACACTGCTTCAATGGCCCAAAATGCTGTAATAGCCACAGAATATTCTACCTCTGGCCTCGTCAAACTATCCAGCAACCTGTCACAGCATCCATGTCATAAGACTTAGCTATGTTAAGTTAATGTGACAAAATATCATTAAATGATTTTCATCAATATTAAGTGCCATAAGGAAATGTATGTGTGTTAGAAAAAATCCAAATACAAACTTGGTCTTAGAAAGATTGAGTCCTCTTGGAATACTGTGCTCTTTCAAATTACATATTTTGCTACTATTTAAATTCATGTTTTTAAGTCCTTTATGATATTACCAAATGTATATCTTTGGACCTTTAATCCCAATCCAAAACCATACCTTCCATAAAATTTTTGTCCACCACTTATTGTGTTTCCACTTTCAATATAATAGTACAAATGGACTATGATTATATATGATTAATATACCTACCCACAGTAGTTTTTGTTTGGCTTTTGAGGGACAACATTAGAAAGTGAAATACCCCACTTGTTGGCTTCGTTCTTAAACCATGATATCTCATCCTTGAGAGCAGCCACACCCCCCAATATCACTTCCATGTCAGTGTTGTCATCTGATTCCTTATAAGCTTTTATCAGAACACTTGCAGCAAAAGGAACAAAAGCTCTTACGAACAAGTAGTCCTGTGCCTGCATAATGTGTACTATTATGTATATTATATTTATATATAAAATAAAAATAGCAACCGGTAAATTGAAGGCTCAATTACCCGAGCCATGTAACTAATTACTACTACTACATTGAAATCGTGATCATATAATAATCAATCATGCTCATCATGCTATCAGCCACCAAAAATCAGCTATGCTTATAGAAAAATATAATAATAATTGCTTGATCATTGAACATGAACAGAAAGAGTCAAATAAAATACCAATCAGGGAAAGGAAGCTAAAATCAGAACCTTGCAAAAGGAAATAAATAAAAATAATATCTTACGAGCCATGTTTTGAAGGCAGCAATGTCGACGGTGCCATCACGAATACTAAGAATGAAAGGGTGTCTAGTCGCTCCAGTGTGAAGAAGACGGTGCTTCCTCAACCAAGCCTCGGTCATGCCGATTTTCTTCTCTTCGGCCTTTAACTTTTCTTCCATCTTCTCGTTTCTTCTGTGTTTCTCTCACCTTCTCACATGTAATCGGTCATTCGGTTGTGCACTTTTTCATCTTTGACTTTGTAGCTGGCAAGATTAGCATAGTAAAGCATACATTTATAGAGTGAGTAGTAGGAATTTTCCAGTGATCAGTGGGGAATTCGTGGCAGACACAAAAACTATGGGCCTCAACGATTTTTTTGGTCATGATATGGGCCTCAACTTAACCAATCGTGGCATTAATATTGGGCTTCACACCCTAAAGCCCAATAAGATTAGAGAAGATGAGCACTGTAAATGATATAGTGGAAAAAATAAGGTGTAGTGAGATCCGAAAGAAGAGCTACTTCGCTCCAATAGAAGCGAGACACGTAAGAAAAGAAGCGCATCGTGACGTGTCCATCGAGGAGCGAATTCCCTCGGGTGAATTTAATTACTAATTAGGTCCCCGCGATAATTTCCATGTCTAATCCTTAATCTGATTATATCTTCTCTCTGCATTTCATAACACCAATCATTTCCCCAACCTCTGAGCTATGATCTCTGTTTAAGTATCTGTCAACCACGCAACTCTAACTAACCAGAGAGAGAGAGAGAGAGAGAGAGAGAGAGAGAGAGAGAAGCCGCGTCAACGGTGTCGGTGATAGTGTGGTTGGTGGTTTTTGGTTACATCAATCTCAACGTGAGAGAGAGAGAGAGAGAGAGAGAGAGAGATCGCATCGGAAATGGCGGACAAGTACAACCTCAAGAACCCTGCCGTCAAGCGCATTCTCCAGGAGGTCAAAGAGATGCAATCCAACCCTTCTGATGATTTCATGAGCCTCCCGCTTGAGGTTTCTTTCTCTTAATTTAGTTTTAGGTTTTATCTCTTGCTTTATTCTTGAATTCCATATAATCACATGGCTATCGGAGAATTATTGAGACATGAAAGGGAGATTCAACGGTGAGATCCCCGATATTATCGGTAGCAATTCAATTTTGTCTTGTTCTATCCCCAATAAAAAATTGGTTGCCGTAATTGCTAATAATATTATCAGGTGATTCAATAGATTGATTTAGCTTGTTGATGTTTGCGAGTTGTGAATTAGAAAGGTAATTAGAAAAAAGAATTCCATTCTTGAGTGAATTCATTCCAAACATACTCTTAGAACGTCTAAATGATTTAGCTCATCGCTCTCAAGCTATGGTATAAATTAATGCACACCAGATTAGGGAAACCTCTATCGCTATTAATATTTTCTTATATTGTGTTCTCTAAGGTTTCTGATTGTTTGCTCACTCACCTGTTTTATTTTCGCATAGTTTGCATCTTTACATACTTATTTGGAACTTGGCATCTGCTAATTAATTCTTATTGTTTTGTTTTTGGGATCTTATATGTTTTTCCTGAACAACTTTATTATGTTTATTTTCAGGAAAATATATTTGAATGGCAATTTGCGATTAGGGGGCCTCGTGATACTGAATTTGAGGGTGGTATTTATCATGGGCGGATTCAGTTGCCAGCAGAATATCCATTCAAACCACCTTCATTTATGCTTTTGACCGTAAGATCTTACTTAACCCTCTAGATTGAGTAGAGTTTATTTTATTTTTCATGTTGATCAGCGTATCTTGAACTTAAAAGCTCAATTCCAACATGCTTATAAGTTTCACTGTTTTCCTTTTCAGCCTAATGGTCGTTTTGAGACCCAAACCAAGATTTGCTTGAGCATCTCTAATCATCACCCTGAGCATTGGCAACCATCATGGAGCGGTAAGTTCTCCTTTCCACTCTTGACTCACCTAAATGATGCTTGACATCTCATATAGTATCTCGGTTCGCCTCTTGTATTTGTTTAAATATTTCTTGTAATTTTCATGTTGAATATATTGTTTTGTATTTACTCTGTTGCCATTAGTCCGTCTCTATTTTTAATTATCCAGCGCTAACTTATTGGGAAAATACTGAACAAACTAAGTGATTGTACTGAAGGAATATTTATCAGTTTAGAAGGTGATTGTATTTGTACGCATCATTTTCGTTACTTGATTGTTTCTTCATTTGCAATTTTCATTACCTTAATGAACCATAACTATAACCATTAATGCTTCACACTTTTCCTTTAATAGGAAGGTTTGTATGTTGCTGATGTGAATTTCTTTTGGCAGTAAGGACTGCTTTAGTTGCACTGATTGCATTCATGCCAACCAACCCAAATGGTGCATTGGGCTCATTAGACTACAAGAAGGAAGAGAGGCGCACATTGGCAATTAAATCCCGTGATGCAGCGCCAAGGTTTGGGACTCCTGAGCGGCAAAAACTGATTGATGAGGTAGAACAATTCTTATTACTTTCTCCCTAGTGCATTATTCTGTAATACCATGCTGAGTGTACTCTGTTGTCTCAGATACACGAGTATATGCTAAGCAAGGCGCCCCCAGTTCCTGAACTTGGCCCCTCACAGACTTCCGAAGAACAAGAACAACCCAGAATTGAAGAGGCCAAGGCCGAGGTTGATGTGCAAAATCCTGAGGCTTTACCTGCTGGAGAGGAGATTGCAGATCAAGCAGCTGATGAAATTGTTGAAGAACAAGAACTTCCTATCGATGCTAATCCTAATCCTGCAGGAATTGAAGCTTCAACAGAGATTCCATCGGCTGTCTCTAGCACTCAGTCTCTCCAAAAGTCAAATACAATGATACAAAATCTGAAACCAGAGACGAGGGTCCAAAAGCCTGATGATCGCTTGTTCACACTGGCAGCTATTGGACTTACTATAGCAATTGTTGTCCTTTTGCTGAAGAAGTTCATCAAATCCACAGAATATGGTGCGGTTTTCATGAATGGTGGGTCGTAGATGTATTCGTTTCTCATGTTTTCTCCAAGATAAAGATTATTAGCCCCACGTAGTTCATAGGGTATATCAAGCTCATTAAACTCGAGTTAAATTTTATAAACCAAGTCTTGTAATTATGCTAATATGAAATATATTGCATTTCTTGTATAATATGCGGTGTCAGATATTCCTCTCGGCCACTATATGATTGGCTTATGACTATCATGAACTTTGTATTTACCGGGGATGATGACAATTATTAGGATAAACAATTTCATGGTTTACAGTTGAAAAATAGGCAAATAAAAAAAGCTTTGTTAGAGTGAGCACAAGTAAAATTGCAACACTGTAATCCAGAATCATGTACAAGTGCAAGTTTTGAGACAATTGCTCTTCACTTTCCTCCACCATGATCTTCGATTTGTGTTATACTCAGTTATTTGTTCATGAAGCCCCGCAAAATAGAACTTTTCCGCCACATATTCCACTCCCTCGCAAAGCCCCTTAAATAGATCACAAACATTTTTCTCCGTACCCTTCTCGCTCGCGACAATCCTTAGATGGCGAACGAGCTTCGCATCATTTTCATCGCTGATGATGTTTTTCATTAGGAACGCATAAGAAGTGAATGGCTGAACATCTTTCTGATGCTGCTCCAATGCTATCAGATTTGAGAACAGTATTTCCGTGAATTGATGAGTAATGAGTGGAGCAATTTCAAGAACACCATTGTGAAAATCTATATCTAACAAGCTCTTGGCTGTGAACCTCATCAACTTAATGCCATACTTCCGAAGCTTGGTGGCACAGATATACTTGAGATCCTCTACAGTCGGGAGTTTTTTCGACTGCGCCCTTGCATAGGTTGGTAGGTAACACTGTTGGAATAAGTCAAGCAAATGATTACCTTCTTGTCCAAACCTCATAGTAACACATTCCTTGTCTCCTGGCAGCATGTTTCTAAAGAAACGGATTGCAAGTTCCGGGAGGGTACAATTGCATTTCACTGGAATGGGTACAATCTCAAACAACCTTTGAAGAATGACCAATGGTATTTGGTTTTCTAATAAGATCAAGTCACACCGGATATCATATAGCAACCTTGGCGTGGCGAATATGGGGTCAGCAAGGCGTCTCACACTCTTTATAGCATATTTCAACAAAAGCTCAATGATGAAACAACCATCAAGTAACATAATCTCCACAAATTCATCACTTGTGAGATTGAGTTCTTCTGCATAGAAATTCCGTGCTGTCTTCTCTGACTCTCTCAATGCCTTCAAACATTCATGCAAACTTGCTTCCATGTTCGGCTCGCGGCTGAGCAATGTGTAGAGGTAATGCCACTTATGATCTTGCATATCTTTGAGATTTTCGTTACCATGGTGAAGAGGTCCAATTGACACTTTAGTAGGGACGTACACCTTCTGGTTTGCTTGTAGAAGCTTCGTAGGCACCCTGAAGATGGATTTCAAAGATGTAATCGCTTCGAGTTTTTCCTTAATTGATGCCACAAGATCTTTGTTAACTTCTGTCATACTGATATCTGAAACATGGCCACGGTCCATGCTTTTCAAAAGCTCCTTGGATTTGTCAATGCTGGTTTCCATGAAGTTCTTCCTTCTCTTATGCATATCCATTGATGGACACAACTCACAAGCTAAAAGGAAAAGGAAAATTGTTAGCTGAAAAAAATTTCATCATATGGTATTGATGATAGGAAATCAGGAGTTATGGCTGAACAAAATTCAATTTCAGTTGATATTTTATACATCAAGCTTTCCGATCAATCATATTTCAAATTTGTCAGTTACATGTTAAGAATAACAGATTTAGACAATGTTAATTTTCAAAATTGTATATAGTTACTATATTATATATTACATGGAAAAATTCATGGTAGAAAAGAAAACAGAAACCTAAGTAACAAAAATTAGGATATTCTGTTGGAGAAGATTAAGATTTTTTTTCTCTAACAGATTAAATAAATTTGAGAGAGAAAAAAAATAGTGCATAAACCTGTAGGTGGGGTCTAATTTCAATTATCTAAATTCTGAATTGCTGTTCTGCGAATCTGTTTGTTTCCTCCCTATATATCCTGTGCAATAGCATTGCATTGGTTAATTTTATATCTTAGAAACCTCAGAAAGAATTTTTTTTTTCACGAATCCACTGCAGCTGTTGTTAACTTGTTATATTATGCTAACCAAGTAAACTTTGGAATACTGGATAACTTGACAAGGGTGATAAGGGAAAATAATACGATAAAACAATGAATTAATAGGAAAACATAATTCCAAGAACTGCATAGGCGAAGATTGATTACTTGACAAACAATTTTAGAATTGTTTACGGTAATTGATACGAGGCGGTTTCCCTTTTTCATGAGATATATAAATTAGCAGTATATTTTTTTGTCTTTAACATTTACAAAAAATTTAAAAATATTTATAAATTTTATTTCATTTTAATTTTATTTTTAAAATTTTTTATTTGTATTAAATATATCATGACAATTAAATTTTTAGAAAAATTCGAATTCTCTAAATTTTAAATTTTACTTTAGAAGGTAAATTATGATCTATCATCATTTATTTCATAGGTAGGACAAAGAGAAAACATAAGAGAGAAAGCATTCAATGGTGAAAAATCTCACTTTATCATCTAAAGTGAAAATCTAAAATTTAGAGGATCCAAATTCGTAATAATATATGAATTACAAGTACTATAATATGAAGGAAAACATCAAACCAAATATACACACATAACCTGCCATTTTTTACACCCAAAGAAAGTTAAATATACACCCAAAAATCTATCCCCCCTCATGCTTTATCCCTAAAACTCTGAACCCTAAATACTTAAAACCATCCATATGCAAACTGTATTTTATAACATAAAACCTTTAAAACGTTATAAAAAAAACAAACAGTATTTTATAACATAAAAATAAGGTTCTGAAGTATATATATGTATATATATGTAAAATGTGAAATACAAGAAAATTCATAAATACACCCAAACGAACAGTGCTTTTACACTCATATTCTGTAACTATACACCCAAAGAGTTATCTGCTGCTGCTGGTACCCTGAACTGATAACTCATAACACGTGCTTAATATTGGCTGGAATTTGAATGCACCACTGATGCAGCATCAAAGAGGTTTAACTGAATATAACAAACTCACATATTAGCTAAACTATTAACGAGAAAATTAAACTCAATCACCACGTATTTAAAGAACATCACTTTTACCTCGTTTAAAGCTTTCATTTTCTTCTTCTTTGTAGCATTTGCAATCTGTTTGTCCAACTTTGAACCTAGCCAATTTTTTGGACGTCCTCTTGTTCGAATCTTTGGAGGGCTTTGAAGCTCGTTAATGGATTCCAAGTTGGCGTCTTCGTGAGATAAAGAAGATATGCCCTTCCTTTTGGCTTTCAATGATTCCATCTCAACCATGACGTTATCGTACGCACGATGCAGAATTGCAGTCAGCTCCTCCGATTCGGATGCAAATTCGCAAATATTTTGCGAACGAAAAACCAATTGGTCAAACCTCTTTCTTCTTGGCTCCAACAGTGGCTCGTCGTGACTGCTCTTGATGTGTGTGTGTCGCCTCTTTACCTTTTTACTCCATCGTTTCAGTATATATCTCGGTGACACTTGGCTTACTCGTTCAAAGCTTAACACGCTTAGTGCGTGACGGCACAATATCCCTCTTGACTCGAATAATAAGCATTGGTATTTTACCTCGGCTGCTACTGAGTCGTAAGTAACCACAAACTTGTTGAATATTGAGCTGGAAACTTGTTCTCCGACTTCGTATACTGAATAGCCTAGAGCGGAATTCGTTAATCTAGTGATGCAATTCGCCTTTCCTCTGAATTGTGCTTGGATTTTCCTAAACTTTTGATGAGTGTACACATCTTGAAACTGAGCTTCAATGGAGGATTTGGTTGCACACAGTATGACCGTATGAAAATCTGCAGCATCTGATTCTCTCTCTGCTTGCTCCCTGCTTCTGAGCCAATTATCGTATTGTTTGACGAATTGAATAAGCGAGTTGTTCCGGGTAATAAACTTGTTAAAAAATGAATGCATGCTCTCACTCCTTTGTGTGCTTCTCATCCCTGCCCAGAAGTGGTGATCCAGATAGATTGGAACTCATATATGACGGTCTTCATAGAGATCTGCAGAATACACCTAAACACAGACTATAAATACACCCCCAAAAAATTCAATTTACACCTCTGCTGCAGATTTTAAACAAACATTACCTGAAAGCCACTTGTTGTCCACAAGACCAAAATTCAGTAGAAAATCATTCCAATTACTATCAAATGAGTCTTTACTATGAGAGTTCCAAACAACTTGGCTCATTTCTTGTTCAATTTCTGCATGTCCCTTGTACCCGTTTAATTTGCTTGGAATCTTCTTCATGATGTGCCAAATACACCAACGGTGAATTGTTGTTGGCATACAAGCCTCTAAAGCCCTTTTCATTGATGCGCATTGATCGGTGAGAAACCCTTTCGGAGCATTTCCTTCCATGCAACAAAGCCAACATTGAAATAACCATTTGAATGATTCAATTTCTTCGTTTTTCATCAAAGAGCATCCGAAAAGTGTTGACTGACCGTGGTGATTCACCCCGACAAAAGAACCACAAACCAAATACCATAGTGCATAATGAAAAATCATTAGGTACACCCAACAAATACTTTGTATACACCAAAAAACACCCAATATACATCTCTGCCGCGGATTCATAAAAATACATTAATTTAGCATCATAAACAGGGACAGTTTGTTACCTGTTTGTATTGTATGTGGTGTCAAATAAAATAACATCTCCGAAATACTCAAAGGCAGCTCTGCTTCTTGCATCGGCCCAAAAAGCCAGCTTAATTGATTGATCCTCCTCGAGTTCAAGCTCAAAAAATAAATTTTGATTCTTCTCTTTCATTCTTAACAAATATTTCCCGAATTTTTTTGCATCTTCTTGTTCGGAAACATTCCGCACTTCTCTCGTAATGTAATTCCTCACATCCTTTTTAATAAAATTTAACTCGCGGTGACCCCTGGCAGCCGCAACAAATGATTGGTAAGTTTTGCTTGGTCTGATACTAGCCTTCTCGTTATTCTCTATTGTACGATGAATGGACATGCTTAGTTTCCTGTGCTGTTTGAGCATCTCTGCTTTACTTGGACAGCAAGGGTGTGAATGATCCAGCACAACTTTTGAAATGATCCAAGCACCAATATCCTTCAATGTGTGTATATAAATTCTTGCAGGACAGTTTAAACCGGCTGTCGGATTCGTCTTCTCGGTCAGAGATATTTTAGATTTCCATTTTCCCTCTCTGCTACATGTAATCAATTGATTCTTAATCTCGTTTCCCTTCCTATTTGTGCTCCGAACTCTTGTAGAAAAACCTGCAGCCTTGGCGTAGTTCCTGTAAAATTTTCTAGCATCTTCAAGGGTGGTAAAGGTCATTCCAACCTTCAGAACAAACTGGTCATCAACAACAGAGAGAAGCTGTAGAATACACCATGTCAAAAAATAAAAATACACCCAATCATATCTGATATAATACACCCGAACGACAACAACTCAGCTAAAATAACAAAAAAAAAACATAAACTGTAAATACACAGCTGCAAAATACACCATGTCAAAAACTAAAAACACACCCAATCATGTCTGGTATAATACACCCGAACGACAACAACTCAGCTAAAATAACAGAAAAAGCCATAAACTGTAAATACACCCACACTTCCCGCAAAAATACACCAAAAAAATTCTGATCTACACCCGAGCGTCTGCTATAAATTCCAAATAATTAATCAAAACTAATACATTAGATTCAATCCACATATTTATGTTCACGCGTTAGTTTCACAGTCAATGTTCACGAATTATTCAGCTACACAATGCTATACAAATTATTGCAACAAAATTTAGAGTAATCGTATGTAAATCAAACCTCAGGAACTTCGTTAGATTCAAATTCATAATCCACTTCGCCCTGATTCTGCTGACAATCTGAGGTTGAATCATCCATTATCTTCAAAACGAATTCAAACTTTGATTTCAGAAAACAAAAAATCGAATAGAAAACGAAGCTGGAGTTACAGAGAGAGGAACTAACGTAAATGACGAAGAACAAACCAGTGAGAAAGGAGGGAAAAAGAACGATCGAAAAAAGCAGGGGAAGACGCGCGAGAAGAAGAACGAGCAAATCTAGAAATAAGGAGAACCAAGAAGGAAACAAATCTTTTAAATTTGGTAGTTATATATACGCGGGATCTTTATATAGCGCGTGTATGGGACGTAACCCTTGCAGCGCGTTTTGGGGTTTTATTGGTTAATTAACTTGTAAAGCATAACTTTCCTGTTTATATATAATAAAAATTGTTCTTGTAAAATTGTTGTCGAATTATTTTTAATTTTTTTTAAAAAATTAACCATTAGAAATATATTTTATGCAATTTAAAAATTTTAAAGATGAAATTAAATAAAATAATTTTTAAAATTTTTAACAAATTTCAATAAAAAAAATATACTTTATCTAAATTAATAATTCCTTAATTGTTATGATTATTATATGGCATTTTAATTTGATCCTTTTCTTGGATGATGATTGAGATGCTTCAAAGAACTCTTCCACTTCCACGTGCCAACGAGAAGTTCTCAAATAGCCTTGATCATAGGATCATTTTTATTAGCTGCAAAAATGATCACTGATGAAAAACTTGAAAGGGCTTAAAATATGGCTCGTTTGGCCCTGAGTAAGTGTTAACAAAAATGTTAGTACTTTCCTAAAGAAACATTTATACAATTTTGAGTGAATACCCAATTCAATTTTTGATAATTTTTTCGTAGAGATTACAAAATTTTTAAACAAAAAAATATTATTTTTAGTTTTTGATCTTTATTTTTATAAAATTAATTAGTCTCTGTGTTAATAATAAAAAATATTTATAAAAAATTAATTAATTTCATAAAAAAATATTTTTTTATTAAAAATTTTATTATCTTTTAAAATAATTGTTAAGGATGTTTAAATTTTTTTTTTTTTTACATTTTTTTTTCACTTACATGTAAAGTGATTCCTTGGGGTGTAACTTGCGGGGCACTTTGAGTAAGAAATTAATAATCAACGAAAAGCCAATAAAGAGATTAAAGTAATATTCAAAACTTTTTAAAGCAGAGATTATTGAACAGTTGAAAACATTACAGTTTCATTTACTAAAATAACTTTTCTATGCAAATCACAGTCCCTTTATTTACCTGTTCAGCAATAGTCAAAGTGCTGACTAAGACAGAAATGCACTTTAGGCACCTAGTAAAAGAAAAGAGTAAATAAATAAATAAATAAAGGAATTGTTTGTCATATATTAAGTAAAGTTTTATGGGATGCTACGGTAAAGATGTCATTTTTATCTTTACATAAAGACGTTTTTATTTTGTGGTTGTTATTGATTTAAAAGCGTATCACTAAAAGTGTTGCTTAAAGAGAAAGTGTTACCCTTAATCGTTAACTTGGCTCTGATACCAATTTTTGGTTTGCAACCATTTCTACTATATGATACCAATTTTTTACTAGTCCTTGATGTATATTCTGATTTTATTTTTATAATTTTCAATCTTGTTTTAGTTTATAATATTCTTTTTTGCATGAATTATTGTATATAAAATCTTTTATCTGTTTGTCTTTTTCTTTAATATAATTTCTCAAATCCTCAAAAACTTCTTTTATTTCTACACTTTCTGTTGTTTCTAAATACCTTCTTAATTTTTCAACTTCATTCTCCATTTTTTCTTTCAACAGCTTTAATTCTTTTAAGTCATAATATAGTTTTTCAGGCATTTATAAATTTTTTAAGTTTAATTCCAACTTGTTTATATTTATTCTTATTTCTATCCTTTTTATTATAAGGTCATCAATTTCGATCTGAAGGTTATTTAATTCCCTTTTATACTTTTTTATTTTACTTTTTAATTTTTTCCGCCCTTTTTCTTTTTATTTTATTTTCTGGTTTTTCAATCTTTTTATACTTCATTATTTATTTTAGAATTTCTGCAAACTCTATCATCGATTCATCACTATTTTTTAAAGATTCTATTAATTTTTCTAACTCTTCAACTTCTCTTTTTAACTTGTCATAGATTATTTTTAGAACTTCAAATGCTCTTTGATTTATTTCAGAAAACTGTAAATAATTCAAACGATTTTCTCTTTCAAAGAGCTCTTGTTTCTTGTCTTGATAAGTTACATATATTTCTTCTTTATTTATTGTCATAATTTAGTGTTTAGAGTTTCATTTAATTTTTCGACCTTTTTTGTTAATTCTTTTATTTCAGAATTTTCTTCTTTAATCTTTAACTTAGATAAACTTAACGGGCTATTAATTTTAGATTCTCTTATTTGAAAATTCGATGAAACTAATTTTCCTGATGGTTCTTTTAATAATAGAACTGGGTTTTCAATAGCTTTATATTTTGGTATTTTTGTTTTTATAATTTTTTGAAATAATTCATCGACATAAATTCTTTCTCTATTTTTAAATATTATACTATGATGGCTATTTGTTAAAGCATAATTTATTGCATATGTAATTGAAAATGGTTCATCATCTTGTTCCATTAGATTCTTTCTGTGAAATTTATAAGCCAAACTTATAGATCTTCCAAGATTTTCAGTTGATAAAGGTATAGCATATCCAAGATGAGCATTGAATTTAACATTTACGTTTGCCAAGTTTTCATGAACAATTCCAATTATTTGATCTATTGGGTCATCATTAATTCTTTTGTCACAAATTGCTAAGCTTATTGGTGAATTAATTCCTTTCATATATGTAGATTTGATTAAGACTTGTATAGTACTAATATGAATCCATCCAATTTTAGATCTTTTTTGTTGATTCTTAATTTTCTCAATCTGTTTACCCAATTCTTCATCATTTATCAAAGCTATTTCAAGTTTTCCATTGGCGGATTTTATCTTTATAGGGGCTTCAAGTTGAATTTTTTCATAGTATATTATATTTTTTCTATTAAAAACTTCTTTTAAAAGATTTTGTTTATTAAAATTTTCATTTGATTTGAGATTTAATTCTGTTTTTAGAACAGCCTGTTTTTCATTATCTAATAAAGCAGTTAATCTATAGTAATCAAATTCTTCTGTTAATTCTAAACTTTCTAAATAATTCATAATTGAAAGACTAGGATGAAGATGTACCTTTTTGGAGGAAAACTTCCTTTATTTAGTATATTTTACATAAGGTGTTCTTATCTCCAGAGGGGAGATTGTAGATACTAACTCCAGAGGGGAGTTTAGAATTATTTTTCTCTAAGGGAATTCTTCGTCAGACTACAGAATCGCCTCGGCCGCTTCCTCCTTGCTCTCCTAGCATATGAGTACTCTTAGCCTCCTGCTTTCTATTGTCTGATGCCTCTACAATTGCCTGAGCAACCTATTTATAATAGTTGGGTTTGATGGACAATTCTCATCCTTACCCTTCTTATGACGTCATTGCTTACGTCATTGTTTGTTATCTTGCACCAGCTACATTGTTAGTGCTTTATGACCTAAGTGCTTACGTCACTATGCAATAATGTTGAGAGATGCTTCAGATGCACTGTCCTCCTCTTTTATCATGTGACCCTCAGATGCGTTGTCTTCTTCCTTCATCATGTGGGTTGATTCCGTTTCATTATTGCTTTCTTCAGATATCTCTGAGGCACATAGCTGGCACTTGTGGTATTCTCTGTCTTTTATCAAATAGCAGAGGTTCCTCTTTATCCCTTCAGGGAGCTTTTCTAAAAGTTCAGATAAGTTGTAGAATGCTGATTCAAATTCTACCAAGAGTCTCATCTCTCTTTCTTCAATTTCATTTCTTTTACTGGATACAAGCAGAGTATTTCTACTTTTATAATTAATCCTTGTGTGAGATTCCTTCGTTATTTTTTGAGTTCTTTCAAAGACCCTTGCTAATGTGCTGGCTAGCCTTCCTTCATGATTGTAGATTGTTAAATCTTGAATTTGATCAATTGGTTAAAAATTTTCTGGGAAGACGGACATGAATATTACTTGGTGTGCTGTAACCAAGCATTCTTCTTCTTCATTAAAAATAGGTTGACTGTTTGTAAATTTTAGGGATATATCCCTTGGATTTACATTGTCAATCATATTTTTAAATCTCTTTACTGCATCAACGAATCCTGATTTGTCCACCATGCTTAGCTGGCTGAACTCTGATGGTTTTGCTTGTTGTGTTGATTTCATTGCTTCAATGGCCTTCTTGAGGGATTGAATCTGTGTCCTTATTTGCTGACAATGCTTGCATTTTTCGAGCTCTTGCTCATATTTTTAAATTTCTTGATCTAATGCGTTGTAGACGAACTCCATTCTCTTGTTAATGTATCTGCAATAACATTTTTGTCACCCTTAATATATTCAATTTTTATTGGATATTGTAACAAAAATAATTGCCATCTTACCAATCATCCATGATTATAATCAACTTTTAAATTATATCGTATGAAACCTGTTAGGTAACTTGAATCTGTCCTTAATGTAAATTCTCTAGGTAGTAAATCAATTTTCCATTTCTTAAGAGATTTAATTGCTGCTAGAGTTTCCTTTTCATGAGTGGTATATCTCTGTTCTGTTGGAGTAAAAGTCCCTGAAATATACCTGCAAAGTAATTTCTTTGGGGAATATTTAGAATTTAGTGATTCTTTTTCTTGTTCTAAACCTTTTATAGTTTTCTTAGCTTTTAGACATCCTGACCAGGTTATGTTTGAAGCATCTGTTTCCACTATTAAGTAGTCGTTTTCTTCTGGAATATAAAGTTCTGGAAGTTTTTCACATAACTCTTTAACTCTTTGAATTTGCATACTATCTTTTTCTTCCCATTTTCATTCTTTTTTAGTATTTATTTTTGGAAATAAGCTTTTAGTGTATTCTGTTATATTCTTTAAAAATCTTTGATCAGAAATATAATTTATACACCCTAAAAATCTTTGTAACTGTTTTCTATCTTCTATTTTATTAGGAAATAAATTTATCTTTTCTAAAATATTTGGTTGAAGTTTTAGCTTTCCTTGAGTGGATAGAATTAATCCAAGAAACTCTATTTCTTGTTTTGCTATTCTTGCTTTCTTTTTGCTAAGACCTAATCCTTTTTCTTTACATCTTTCTAAAACTATTAGTAATTTTTGAAGATGATCTTCTTTATCCTGTTTTATAAAAATTAGTATATCATCAATGTATACTAAAATAAATTCATTTAATTCTTTTAGATTTTCTTCCATAAATCTTTGATAAATACCTGGGGCTTGTTTTAATCCGAATGGTAATACATTCCATTCATAGAGCAACACACTTGTTGATTCTTTTGTTGGGCAAGTAAAAGCAGTTAATTTCTTTGTTTCTTCGTCTAAACGAAGTTGCCAATATCCTGATTTTGCATCAAGAGATAAAAACCAAGTTGCTCCTTTGATCTTTTCTAAAATAGAATCTTTTCTTGGAAGTTTATGAGCATCACCAATGGTTGCTTCATTCATTTTCTTATAATTAATTACCATTCTTCGTTTTCCCCTTTTAATTTCATTATTGTTTTCGACATAAAAGGCTGGAGCCGCATGAGGACTTTTACTTATTCTTATAATTCCTTTTTCTAAAAGATCTTTACATTCTAATGAGAACTCTTCTCTATCTCTTGCAGAATAAGGAATTTTATTTAGAATATTTATCTCTTTTGTAGGATCTTTTAATTTAATGCTTACTAATTCTTTATTTGTATTTTTAATATCTAAAGGATTTTCAGCACAAATTTTATCTAAAAGTTCTTCTATCTTTATTTCAAGATTATTTTTTGGAATATTTATCTGAAAGTATAAATTTAAATAACATGTTTCTAAAATAGAAAATATTTTAAATTTTAAGATCTTATCTATAGTAGTAGTTGGTATTTTTATACGTTTTGATTTTTGATTTATTGAAGAATCGTGTGGAGCTTTTAAAACTATATATGTTAATTCTTGAATAAATGGATGATATAGCTTTAAAAAGTTATTTCCTATGATAAAATCCATTCCAGAATCTAACATATATATAGATGGAACAATGAACCTATAATTTTGAATAAAAATTTCAGCTATCTCTGCTTTTTGGTCAATTTTATGTATTGATTTGTCAGCTATTCTAACTCTTAATGGTTTCTTTAATTTTTTCCAATCAAGTTTTATATTTGTACTAGCAAAGCGTTGTGTTGCTCCAGTATCTATGAAAGCATTTATAAACTTTTCTGTTATTTTTATAGTAATAAATATGACATTATTACTCAGTCTCTGAGTCTGTTTCTGAGACATATTCAAAAATATAGTCTAAGTTATCATCGGATTCTTATAATGGTTCCATGAAACAAGACTTAGCAATTTCTATTTGTTTGGTAAGATCCTTTTTATCCTTCTTTTTTGGACATTCATTTGCATAGTGTCCTTCTTCTTGGCAATACCAACACTTACAATTTTCTTTTTTATTTGGGCAATAGTCATTTTTTTGTCTTTTATTTTTATTGTTATCTCTTTTTCTAAAATACCTCTTTTTTCTCCAGTTTGGATAGTATTTTCTTTTTCTAAATTGATATTTTTTTTCTTTGAAAATTTTTATTAAGACCATATTTTTGAGGTATCTCTTCATTATCCTGACAGCAAATTCTAATTATATTTGCAAATCTTTTTTGAGTCGCTTCTTGCATACAACGTTCTTTTATTTCCTCTCTTATTGCAGAGGTTGCTCCACCAAAATTATTTTCAATTGTCCCTCTATTTATTTCTCTTATAAATCTTCCCATTATAAATTCATTAGCAGGATATGGAAGTTTTGTTATATACATACTAAGATAATGATTTTTATCTTCTTCTTTTAATTTGTAATAATGTATTCTATATTCACATATATATGACTCCACATTACATAAATCATATATCTGAATATTAGCTAAATGATTTTTTGCTTCTTGATATTCTTTATTATAGACTTCTTGTCTATGATCTATAATATTTTTTCCAAAAAATTCTTTATATAGAATCATCATTATATGTAATATCTTATCATAAGCTGTTGTTTTTGTTGCTAATTCTTCTATTATTTGGTTTTCTATTGATGTCATATAATCTCTTATAGTTTCTTTAGTATGAAACCCCATGTAATTCCAAATATCTCTTCCAGACAATTCACTAAGTTTTGGATTAGTAAAGGCTTCTAATAAGAAGGAATTTAACCAGTTTTCGAAAATTTCTTTTTCATTCTTTTTACAGTCTAAATCGAGCATTCTTTCTCCTTCCATTTCCTGGATTTTAGGAACATATTTTGATGGTATTTTTGTATATTTTGAATCTTTATTTATAAACTCCTTTTTAAAAGCATAATTATCAAAACTTGTTTCCCATTTAAATTGAGATTGATTATCCTTAGATGTTCCAGCTTCATTTTTTACTTGTATTGGAATTGCTGGTTCTTCGTCACTTGAATAATCTAGGATGTGTTCTTCATTTTCTATGTTTTCAGAATTTACTAATTCTTCTTCTATTTGAAATCCCTGTTCTATAATATTATTTTCTTGAGCCATTTTTAATTGTTTAAAAAGCATTGTAACTTCTTCTAATTTTTCTTCAATATTCATAATTTCAATGGTGGTTTTACTTTTAAATCTGTTATGTTGATTATATTTTGAAATTTTTCTTCTTTGGGATTCTCTTTTTCCTTATTTCTTTGAAATTTTATGGATACTAATATTTCTTCAAGCATATCTACTATAGAATTTAATTGTGGGTTAAAAGTATGATAAAGATGTGGGGAATCATTTCCATGGTAACATTTTTTAGAAATTTCGTGTGAAAAATAAGTTTTTTTAGGTTTTTGAAGTCCTTCAATAAAATTTATAGTAAAATAAAGATTTTGAGAAAAATCATTTTGTATTGATTTTAAGAATTCGGTGTCATTACAGTTAACATTAGTTAAAATCATTAATTTTTGATCTATTAATTTTGATAATTTAATTATTTCTTCTCTTAAATCTTCTAATTTACTTTTTTCCATTAGGTGACGCTTTTCTTTGTGAAGAGTTACGGTTTTAAGTGAAAAGTGTTGCTTTAGAATGTGTGGATCAAAACTTGCCACGTAGGCATCTTTATCGTAAAGTTATTTTTGGAAACTTTATGTAAGTGGTGCCCAAATTTTATAAAGAAGTTTATCAAGCCTTACTATATGAGGATTAAAATATCAATATAATACTTTGTTGAGTTATTATATTTAGTGTTAAATACAATATTTGTTTCAAATACGTATTTTCTGTGTTCAAGTAATTTAAAAAAAATAAAAATGAAAAATAATAACTTAAGGTGAATTTAACAATTCTTGATCAATAAATAATTTTTAAAATAGTACATAGTGTGCCTATTTTTTTGGTTATTGGAGGCATGAATGTGATGTGCTGCCTTATGGGATATAGTGGTGTTAGATCAATTTGTAGGGATAGCCTTTTTTAACTTGTGCTATAGACAAGTCTAACCATGCGAGTTATGTTTAAAAAAAAATATTATGCGCAAATCGAATGGTCCGATTTGTAAGAGAAAAATTTTAAAATTTGGAAGAAGCAAATCGAACCATCCGTGTTGTATGAAATTTTTTTTAATAAAACGAAAATCAAATCGGATGGTCCAAATTGATTATTATATATTTTTTGAAATCAGACCGTCCGATCTCTAACACCATACATACGCCTGTAAAACACACTACTTCTCCATATCTCCTACACCATTATCTTTTCTATAATAAAATTAAAAAGCGACATAGTATTAATCATTAATATAAAGAATTATTTAAAATAATTTATATAATTACAAAATATTAAAAATTTTAAGGATTGATTTATATTTTAATATTAATAAAATTTTAAAATATTATTATTCGTATATTTTATGTCTGTGTTGTGACTTGTGACTGATTGTGTGTGTCTTAGCTCAATTCTTTTCTTACAAAAATTCCTGTTTAAAACACGACATTTTATTTCTAGTTAACAGCTGTCGCTATGTTATTCGTTATAAGTAGATAGGAAAATTGAAAAAGATATCTTATATGTAAAAATGGATTCTCTTTATTTTTTTAATACTTAGAGAATAAAATATTATATCTCACCTTTAATTCTATAAGTTGGACTAAAATTAAATAAAAATAATAATAATAATAAAAAATAAAATTCTACCTTAGATATTATCCAATTTTTTTCTACCGAAAAGAATCCATTTCCCGTTGCATGTTAGCGAGATCAGTTCCATGTTAGTCGTTAGAGTAGTCATCAGCCGGGTGAAAATAGGATAGTAATAAAGATGCCTTTATTTTAAAAAATTTGTGTTATTTAATTGTAAGCCAATTTTATAGTACTTTTTATTTGGTATTTAATTTTTGTTTAATTTATTTTTATAATAAATTTTAAATTTTTTAATTTTTATATTTTTAAATTTAAAATTAATTATTTAATTTTTTTTAGTAATTCGACAATAATTTTTAGACAACATAACCATCTCGTTTTCATAAAATGGGAAAAAGGACAGAAGCAATGAGCCAACAACTTTATTATGACTCCTCGAGTTATGCCAGACCCGATAGAGAAGTAAAGTGCGATAAAAAAAGACGAACGGAATCGGAATCTGATTTTGTTTCTTTCCTTGGTGCTATGAGCGACCTCCAATTTTAATTGTGATTTCAATGCTATAAATAGTTCAAAACGCTGCTTGTTCTCAAAAATTGAAAATTCTCAAATATACAAGAGTAATCCACTTCCACAGTTCCACGCATTTTCACTTCACTGACTTTGGAGCTTTGTCTTGAATAGAACTCTCCAGAAACTTTAGGCGCTAGTAAGAGCTTCTTCCGAAGCCCTAGCGAGCAAGTAGAAAGATATTCGCGCTGAATTTGCGAGTTTCCGATGGCGTTTTGGTGGCCATTGCTTGTCTTAGCATTCGCTTACGGACTCTGCAGGTTCCTTTTCATGCTTATTCCTCCCAAGGTTCCTTCCATCGATGTTGAAGCTTCCGACGGTACTTCTCTCTCTCTCTCTCTCTCTCTCTCTCTCTCTCTCTCTCTCTGTTCGCTTTCTCGCTCGGAAATTTGTGGTAACGGTGAAAATGTGATGTGAATTTTGATAATGACAGTGTTGGATGATGGAAACCAAGCGCAGGAGAATAGCTTCATATATGTGAGTGCTATTATATCTCAAATCTTTCAAATCGCTGCATGCTTAGTTATACTCTGCTTCTGCTTGTGCTCGATAGGTAGGATTTTTGTTTTCCCTCTATTTCAAAATTGATATTCGGTATCATTTTAAAAATCGATTACGTATTGAGGTAAATATCGATCGATGCATTCAGGAACTACGTTTTCTTGTGAAGCAACGTGAGTTTTATGAGTTGCAAGTTTTGTGAAAGATGCTCTGCATAAAATTATTGTTAGATTCACTCACATCTTGTTGAATATTTTGATTCAGGTTCCTCCGAGAGGAACGTCACAGCAATCTGGAAAGATAGTTCAGTGCTATGAGCCTGCGACTATGAAATATTTAGGATATGTTCCTGCATTGACGCGTGATGAGGTCAGTGATGCATATAGTATTTGTATCTATTTCTCTAATATGAAAACAAGTAGCTATTAAGAAGCACATTTTATTTTTGAATGAACATGTTCTGTTTCTATGCGAGTGAACCTGTATATGCTTGTTGTGCTGAATAAATCTGGCATGTCACAGCATGTGAATTACGCATTTAACGGAAAGCCTAGTTGAGTCCAATGTCGTGAAGTTGACTATATTTATCGTGTTAATGATTTATAACTGGGTGCTTATCAGCATATATATACCTGTCCTTATGTTAAAAGATGAATTAATTGTCTCCCTGGCATTCTACAAGGAGAGGACTATTCGTTCAGTGAATCAATTTTTGCAATTTGCAGATCTTAGAATACCGATTCCAAGATTTTGAATAAATTCAGAAGTAAAGCCTTGCCATATTAACTAGAAGTAACTTGCATAATATGAATAGGTAAAGGATCGTGTGGCAAAAGTAAGAAAGGCTCAAAAAATGTGGGCAAAGACCAGCTTCAAGCAAAGACGCACGTTTTTGCGTATACTGTTGAAATATATAATCAAACATCAAGCGCTCATATGCGAGTAAGGACTCTTTTTCGCCATGGTCATTGGAGGAGTTTCACATGTTAGTTTTTTTGTCATGATTTTTTCTTTTACACACTGCTTGGAAATGTTAGTGGTACCGGCTGAACTTATAGTGTTGCATATTTTACAATATTTGAAACTTGCACATTTTTAGTCATTACTGATTACCCTCTATTTTTGGTTATCCCATTGTCTATTTCATTTAGTTCAAGTAGACATGAATTGTTCTTACTGCATGAGAATTTTAACATATTCTAATTTGAGTGCTCTTATCAGAATATCTTCGCGTGATACTGGAAAGACCATGGTAGATGCCTCTTTAGGAGAAATAATGACAACTTGTGAAAAGATCAATTGGCTACTGTCAGAAGGCGAACAGTGGCTAAAGCCTGAATACCGGTAATTGCTTTATAATAACAGAACTTAATTTACGACTTGCAATATCTACGGTCAAATTTCAGTTCATCTAAACTCATTTCCATGACCTTTCTCTTTATGCTTTTCATGATCAAATTTTGTAGGTCTTCTGGAAGATCAATGCTTCACAAGAGAGCAAAAGTAGAATTCCACCCCCTTGGTGTTATTGGTGCCATCGTTTCATGGAATTATCCTTTCCACAATATTTTTAATCCAATGCTGACAGCTGTTTTTTCTGGAAATGGCATTGTGATTAAGGTACAAAATGTTATGCTATTAACCCATCTACAATCTTTCATGGCGAAGATGCATTGTGTTGCTGCTGATATTTTTACTTGAATGCAAATAAATATTCCCCGATAAGAGATGTTAAAAGTTGAGAACCTTAAAAGTTCGCATTCCTACTATCATAGAAGCTTTCATGAGCTTTGACGTGATTACTTAAACTTTCAGAAACATTGGTTCCTGATGCGGAATTTGTATTAATTAATATAAGCCTAGAAAAGCACTTGATGGAGAGAATTTCAGCAAATTTAAAATTGGCATATGCGTTGTCAGTTTGAGTCCCAAAGCGCTGTTGCATGGGGGCCATGTTAAAGATTTCGATGCAATTTTGAGTTTGGACCCAATACAGCTTGAAACTTTAGGGGAGTTAAAACTTCTATAGAATTTGTTTTTATGCTTTTCAATATGAAAGAAAACCATGTGCTTCTGATTGTAGATATCAGAACATGCAAGTTGGTCTGGATGCTTTTACTTCCGGATAATCCAATCTGCCCTTGCTGCAATAGGAGCGCCTGAGGACCTTGTTGAGGTCATAACAGGGTAGAACCTTCTGACTTACCATTACTCTGTCCTTTTTCCTTTTGTTCCATGGTCATGTTTGCATGTATTTATGAGCTAGATTGGTCCTTTCTTTTCAGATTTGCTGAAACTGGAGAAGCGTTGGTATCTTCTGTTGATAAAGTCATATTTGTTGGATCACCTGGTGTGGGGAAGATGGTATGATTCCTCTGCCAAATCAAACGACTTCACACTGTGTTCTCATCTAATCTAATAACTGTACTATAAGTCAACTTCCATAATTTCATTTGGATTTCTATGAAACCATTTGATATGTCATTTTATTTATATATCCAATTTCCGATTTTTTTCTTAAAAAATAAATTGCTCTATAAATATGATGTTTTATTTTTTATGCAGATAATGAGAAATGCTGCTGAGACACTTATTCCAGTTACTCTAGAGCTTGGTGGCAAAGATGTATTTATTGTTTGTGATGACGTAGATGTGGACCATGTATGATTCCCCTTCATCTGATCTAATTCCTAAAGGCTTGGGTGTTTTACCATTAATAATTGACTATTAATTGCAGATCTTATCATTAATGCTTAATGGAATCTTCATCTTGAGAGTTATAACAGCCATTTGTCTGCTGAATATAGGTTGCGCAAATTGCTGTCAGGGCTGTTCTTCAGTCAAGTGGACAGAACTGTGCTGGGGCTGAGAGATTTTATGTCCACAGGGAGATTTATTCTTCTTTTGTCAGTAAAGTTACCAAAATCATAAAATCAGTTAGAGCTGTAAGTTTTTGACGTGTGTGTGTGTGTGTGTGTGTGTTTTTTTTTTTCCTGGAACATTTCACTAGCCAAAGTCTTATTATGCTCAAGCAACTTTCTAATAAATCAGCATAGGATCTTGAGATAGGCATCTATAGAGTTCAGGATACGTGGATTTGATATTCTATTTTGTTGAGCTTCTGCATTTAGCGTTGAAGAGCAGTGAAGCACTATGCTACTAGAACTCTGGCTCACTGCTTATTGAAGAAAATGCCATTGTCGAAAACTGATATTTTTGTTGATACATGCATTTTTCACTTGATATTATTAATTTCTTGCAGGGCCCACCACTTGCTGGAAAGTATGATATGGGAGCTTTATGCATGCATGAGCATTCTGAAAAGCTCGAGGGCCTTATCAATGATGCTTTAGACAAAGGAGCCGAGATTGTTGCTCGTGGAAGTTTTGGACATATAGGTGAAGATGCTGTTGATCAATATTTTCCCCCTACTGTGATTGTGAATGTGAACCACTCAATGAGACTGATGCAAGAAGAGGTAACATAGCAACACTAATTATCTTATCAACTTTATTAGACCTTTTCTTATATATATATATATATATTTGCTATTATTTAGAGCTAACTTCAATGGTACTTTCCATATTTAGACTGTAACAACTTGACATTTAAATTCAGAAATTTTCTCTCTATCTTTTATGCTTCGTCAACTGCTTACCCACTACATTCATCCGTGTACTTGAATCACATCTAGGCATTTGGACCAATCATGCCAATAATGAAATTTAGCTCTGACGAGGAGGTTGTCAAGCTCGCAAATGACTCAAAATATGGGCTTGGCTGCGCTGTTTTCTCAGGTTCTCAGGACCGTGCTAGAGATATAGCTTCACAAATACATTGTGGGGTTGCTGCCGTTAATGACTTTGCAGCAACGTACATGTGTCAGGTAAATTTAGTCTGAGTCTCTCGTATTTAGTTGCATACTTGTCTTAACCTTTCTATAGACTTGTAGTAAGTTACTCAGCCTAGATTATACTTTTCTAACTTCCATTTAAGTAAAGATGCATTACGATTCGATATTGTAGTCCCTGCCATTCGGGGGCGTAAAACATAGTGGATTTGGACGATTCGGTGGTGTAGAAGGTTTGCGAGCCTGCTGTCTTGTCAAGGCAGTTGTCGAAGATAGATGGTGGCCATTTGTCAAAACCAAGATACCTAAACCTATTCAGGTCAGTCCTGAAATCCTTTCACCATAACATTATTTTTGTAATTCACCACGAATAGAAAGAAACTACGGGCATTGTCTGCCACAGTATCCTGTCGCAGAGAATGCATTCGAATTTCAGGAATCACTGGTGGAAGCACTTTATGGACTCAACATATGGGAACGTTTGCAAGCATTAGTAAATGTTTTGAAGATGCTTACTGAGCAGAACCCTGCCGGTGAAAGCATTAAGAAGAAAAATAACTAGGTGCGAGGTATCTTAATATAGTAAAGTGGTTACTTGCTAATTGCTATTGCCATATACAAATCATGTCGAAGAGACGAAATGAATGGGGAGCATGGGGTTTACCATTTACCTGGGGATTTGGGTTGTCATTTATCTCCAATCTTCCCCTGGCTACTCTCCTGTCCATGTCTCGTCATTTTTAACGTGCATTAGTTGGGTGCCATTAGTTGCGGTGAATAATGATATCAGTTTTAAATCATCATATTAAGCATCGAGGAGTGCTAGGACAGCAAGTTTTGTAATTTGTAGTCATCAATTAGTTATCATTAGTGTTTCTAATGGTGTGAAATTATATCTAATAGTATAAAATTACTCACTTTCTTTTTGCTGGTTAAGTGCTAGTCAGATTTTAATAAAACTACTGTCCTTTAGACTTTCTCTTGAGCATTTTCTTTGGATGCAGGTTGGGATTGAGAGCGGAGGAAGTGGCTTTCATAAGTAAAATGGAATTTACTATATAAGTCATTCCTTTCTCTTTTATTTGCAAAATCTCTATTCATAAACTCATTCTTAATTTCAACAAAAAATAGTTTTTTATATTTTAAGATATTAAATTTACTTAACTTTTAGGCTTTATTTTGCTTAATAATAATAATAATAATAATAATAATAATTAGAAGAATCAATAAGAGATATATTTGTTACTCTAGTTGCAAATTCTCTGATAGAATTTTTTTCGAAAGTTAGGAATGAGATTTGAACTCGAAACCTCTAGATAAGAATGGAAAGATTATGCCATTTGAGTTATTGACTTTTGATAGACAATTTGGTGAAACCGAAATACAAATACTCTATCCCATTGAATTAAATGAGTTCCGTAAATCAACTTTATTTTAGTATACAGGTAGAGTTAATAACAAATGATACATATGTAATCTTTTCTTTTGTTTTTTTTAAGAAAAATATTGCTTTCGTGTTCAACTGATTGTAATTTATTTTTTGGTTAAAAAAGTCAATGTATTTAAACCTTTTCTTATATACAAATACATTAATTTTTTTATACAACAAAAAAGTAGATAATTAATTAAAAACAAAAATATATACTTTTTCGGTTTAACAGTTAAATTACAATTTACAATTACGTTTAATGGTCATTTATGTTAAATTTCATCAAAATTGATTATCAAGTAGGTCATAAAACAATTTTTTTCGTATTTCCAAAAAAAAAAGTTATGTTCGATTAATGTGTATAGAAAATAAACTAAGCAATTTTTCTTAATAAAATATTTTATAGATGATCTATGAAGTATGAATTTTTAAGTTAAGCTTGGTTTTTATTTTTTCGTATCTAGTTAGAAAAACAGTAGTTCTTTTTATTTGACTATCTTTTCGGTGTATAAACACTTTAACGTTTACATTTTATGTATAACTATATATAGATCTAAAAATGATTGATATAATAGAAGAAAAATACTGGATAATTAATAGTTTTTCTTATATTTAAGTGAATATTAATTAATTTCTTGTTTTTTACTAAAAATATTAATTTCTAACATCCTATCAAAAGAAATTACATTTTAAATTTAACTTTAAAAATTAAGAGTATTTTTAAAAGCTAACTTACATTTATGTCTATTAATATTATAAATATTACTTTTTTTATCAAATTTAATTTTATAATTTATGCTTATTAAAAATTATTTTTATTTTAATTTACAAAATAAAACTATTGTAACTTTTAGTGTTTATCCAAATGCATTCTTGAGATTTTTAATATTGTACATCTTAGTTTCTTAAGTTTCAAAATATATAAAATAGGTTTTAAGTTTTAACGTTGACCTCTTTCAGATATTACCATTTTTCTCTAATTTGATCTATTTAATTAAAATTGTTGTTTTATAATTTTTAAAATTTTACAAAGATTGTTACAATATTTTGGGTAAAAATATTTAGGATTAGTCATTAAAAATATCGGAGTTAGTTTAAATTAAAAATATTATTTATATATTAAAATTAGTTATTAAAATTAATTATTATGTAATTGTGTACAAATATATTTAATTTATTTTTAATATATATTATATATTTGTGACTAATTTTAATATAGATGTAAAATGATTGTATTTGGACAATTACTCCAACTTTTAATATTTTTTCGTACAACAAATGACAGCATAAAAAATAGCAAGACTTAGATAGAAATGCAGAATAGTTTTACTGAAGTGTCTGAAAATACTTCATTAAAATTATGAAAATGGTTACTAATTAACATTTACGAACCAATTTAATCGGGTTAATGAATAGGCAGGCAGGTGTAATCCTCTAACACTATCCGCTTGTTTAAACATGCATAATTGTAAGGTAACATTTGGAAGAAAGATTGAAATAAGAATAAAAATTTAATTTAATTTGTATAAAAAATAAAAAAATTACTTAATTAAAATAAAAATATTTTAAATATAAAATATTATTAAAATTTTATTCTCTTATATTTTTATTTTTTAAAAATATTAAAATATTAAAATTTTGAAAGACAGTCTAATTTTCGTTCCAATATTTTAAAACAAATGCTAACTAAAGTACTTAAAATGGAACTTAAAACAAAAATTAAAATTATGCCGCCGCACAAAATTCTGTTGGAACATAATTTTAAAATATTACTGATTTTAAAGGAAAAGTTATATATATATATATATATATATATATTAAGGAAACTTTTAGACAAAATTCACTAAATTAACCGTGCAAAATTAAGAATCCGGCACAAATTAATTGCCTATCAGATATTTACAGTGAATACAAGGAAATAATGTGCTACCTTTGGCTGTGCACAGTTTCTGTCACTGATGACATGAAATGGCCTTCTGCTTTGTGGGACAAACCCTAATCCAAGTTTCGTTGCAGCTTCTTTGGGCATTCACAAAAAGCCTTAGCAGTGCGTAATCCGGTTACATCCACAAGTAATTTCCCATGAAATTGAATCGTCCGACTTAACACTTGCAACTTATCAGCACAATCTACCAAGACTCATTTTCTCACGACGAAGGGTACACTCTGATTCATGAACAGGAAATATTGCGCTACCTTGGCTTTTCACCGAATCGACGTCTAAGATCTGAAACGTCTTATGCTTATCGGGGTAAACATTACCCAACTCCATGGCAACCTTATAGGAACTTTACAAATAGCCTTACGTGTGCATAATTCGACTCTTAATCACACTTGTATGCGCGAGTAATTTCCCATGAAACTGAGTCGTCTAACCCATCCCGCTTACAATTTACCAGCGCAACCATAAATTTCTCTTTTTCCAACGATGAACGATACATTACTTGTTCCACCTAAAACAGAATCATCTGTTATGTATAAAAATGGATAAATTCTGTTGGAACATAAATTAAAATGGAAGCTATGTTATGTACATCTCCGCAGAAAAAAGGGGTAGAGGAAGGTAAGGAAAAACCAACACGTTTATTTGCAGACTGCTTTTGCGTTTATTAGCATGATGAGGGTGAGATTTCGGTAAGGGAAATATATTAGCATGTAATTCATCTAGACATTCAGCGTAAAAATTTACACGTTAATCTAAATATCTAATTATATTTATGCATTTAAATAATTTAATTAATAAATATAAAAATTAATTATAATTAATAATACACAATTGATTGTCTATATAAAATTCTTTTACAATGAAAATACATGAAAATTATATTCATATTGTAAATATAAAATTAAGGATTGAATATAAATATATGTAATAAAATAAAACTAGAATTTAATTTTGATGCACTAACAATATAAAACGTTTTACTAATATGATATTATATGATTGGATGTATCTCTAAAACAGTTACATCGACACAAAGGACATCGAAATTAAATTCATAAAACTATTAGTAACTATTTTATTTTGTTAGCATTTTATTATTTGTTATGGTCACACTGACAATTAGCTATAGAGAAAAAGCTATGAAGCTAGAGTAATTAGTAAGTGAATTTGTTAGAAGCGGGTTGTGCCTTGAGTTCAAAGCGCTAGTTCACACTTAAGTAATATTATTACGTTAATGCAGCCAGCTTTTCCCAGTTAGCAAAATGGCCATCTAAAAGTAACTTTGCTTTCAAGAGGCAAGTGATATCAAGTTTAAGATGTTACCTCGGGAAGTTCGTCAAATTCCTCGGGAGAAATTTGGAACAAATCCATAGCCGTTTGACCAGTACACCATGCTAGAACTTTCTTACTTTCATCTGCTAAAGTAATCTTCAGATCGAAAGTACGAACTACCTCAGCACAACAGATTTTATGACAAAAGCTGCATTCTAAAAATCCACTAGGTATCTTATTGACAAAGTGACCACATAGTGTATGTGAAAATCTTGTATGAACAGAATAATATTCAATCGGATCGAGCCAGACTCGAGATACCTGAAACAACATTAAGGAACAGAACATATTGATTATTGAATGATGTGATGAACACGACAAGTAAAAGGGAAAGTAGCGAACTCTTACTTGCGCATAGCTTGTCTTGTTAAAAATATCAGATAACTGGGACAGATTATGAAGGCAATATGAGTTTATCAATGCTGGTAAGCAACTGACATTGATGAAAGAAGCGCCAATACCATTCTCAACCCAAGATACTTCGAGACTGTCAAGTCCAAAAAAAAGGGAGAAAGACTGCATCATGTGATGAAGACAATACTTGAACTAGGGAGAATAAAGACGCGCAAACTAAACTGTTCACTGATTTAAAAAAATAAAAACACAAAACAAAAACAAAAGCTAACTGCTCAACAAGGTGTAGAAGACAACATTTTGGAGCATTAAAAAAAGTACGATCAGAAGGTCCATTTTCTTCTTTTGGGTACAGGACGCAATCTATTTTACATCACAAAAGTTAAAACCGGAATTCGAAAACTGGAGCCGTAGAACTTGGGACCTTTCTTCTGATCACGCTAGCATAGAAGTCTCAGTGTTGTAGCAATGCTCTGAATATATTAATTACTAAAGGTTATCTTTCTTTTTGTCTTTTTTTCTTTTTTTTTTCAGTCCCCAAAAAGTTATTAATAGCTAATAATTATATATATAAGCAATAAAATTCATATATCATTTATGTAAATTTAAATAATATGAAATATTATTTTTAATCTTTGATGATATTATAATTATTTACTTTATCATTTAAATTTAATTTTGTTATAATTCTGTATATTTATTTATTATCGGATCAAATACTTCGATCGATAACTTACCAGTTAAACCAATCATCCATAATCCAATAACCTAATGACTTAATTAGTTCGATTTTTATAACTGTGTCACAAATGGCCATCACCGGTTATAGGGAATCAATTTTAGCATTTGAGTTTGAATGTACTCACCGCTTTTGTTTGGACGAGATGCATGTCAAGCCAGATATAAATACAGTGTGGCCCACGCCTACTCTTCCCAATGACCTGAGATATTTAAATTAAAGAGAAATCAGATTTAGGCCTATCCTTCCCCAGTTCTGCTCATAGGCAACACATTAGTACTGCTTGTAAACTGTGGTAATTACCAGAACTCGGAAAAATGAAGCTTTGCCCAAATCGCTCCACTACTATCAGCAACTTTTAAAGAGAAAACAGTTTCTTGTTTAGTGTCTTCTTTGATGATATCTTTAACAACTCCATAAAGGCTGACACTTGTCATCTTGTTGCGAAGGTCGACCACAAATGACTGCAAACCTTAACAGAAGTAATGAGGTTACTAATCAATCGTAAGCAGCCTATACCGGGTATTGTGAAATATAAATAGCCAGATTTAAAAAAAAAAGTTCCACGACTTCTAGAAGGAAAACACGTAAAAAGCTCATAAATACTTGCCAACGAACTTATTCCAAACAATTTTTCATTCATATACTTAAAAAGGCTAAAACGTGAGAATTGAGATTCCTATTGAGATCATAACGGGTAGAAAATAGGGAAAACTTTCCCTTTTTGCGCGTGTTGTTGGGGGGGAGGGGGGGGGGGGGGGGGACTCACCCGAAAAGGATAATTACTGAAATCAATGGTCCCCTGAGAATCGCGGGGCAAGCTCACTTGAGAAAGCCTGAGAGCCTGGCTAGGATTACATGAACTCAAGGGCCTTGAATTTTGATGACGATTCGGCGTCAATGTTACACACACCTAATCAACATAGCCGTTTAATATCATCTCAAAATGACAATAGTTCATGTTGTACCACGGAAAAGAAAAGGCACCATGAATCACCTGTTCTTCATGTTGAATGTAAGGCACCAAGTACAGTTGTGTTGCAGTTCCATATTCAAGACAAAATTCCTCACTTACTTCAGTATCACACTCAGTGGAGATTGCAATATATGGTTTGTCCAGCGCAAGCATGCTTCCCACACTGTAACCAACCATAAAATGAATTTTGTACGCATATAACAAAATACTCGATTCAGAAGTCTAACACACTGCAAGATTAACCTGAAAAGATTTGCAAGGACAATCTGCTCACCCCACAGGAAAAACTTGAATCTGACATCATCACCATCAACAAGAGTAATCCGTTTCCCTTGTAAGCTTCCATAGCTTCCTTGAATTTCCATAGATTCAATGCTTTCAATCCTAAAAAAGTGGATTGAAAGAAAGAAAGGAAGGAAGGAAGAAAGGAAATAAAAGAAAAAAAAAATGGTGAAGTGATGCTTAACAAGATTAAAACGTGTATAGAGAAGTACTAATGAACTAGTAGTAAATGGTTTAAAACCTCATATCTTCACTTACATGTCGTTGTAGTATCCTGATGTACAAAATTTTTAGTCACGGCCGTGCTCAGTTAATAAATTTACAGTTTCCACAAATAACAAGAGCAAAATATATGTATATATAACACGTATTAGCAAGCAGCTCACCTCGCATAAAATGAATATGAAGCTCCTGTGTTCACTGCATCAAGAGAAATCGAAGAGAATGAGTCCGAACAAAACTGAGCTGCTAATAGCATTGCATCATCGTCCTGATTCTGCAGTGTTAAAGAAAACAAAGTTTTATCAACAGGTGAACTACAATGATCAAATCTAAAGCGATAAATTTTAGTAGAAACTACCAATTACCTCGTCCAATAGAATTACAAGATACTCTGTAGGCAAAAGACGTGGATAACCGGAACCTTCAGAGGCACTTCGGAGATAACAACCAGTGAGGAAAATCTCCCTCCCTCTTTTCAGAATTCCATTCTGTAGGTCTGCCATGTCATAGAATCTGCAGACAAGATATGATGTTTTCTAAATTTAAATTTTCAAAATATACGCTACATGACAAGTATTCAACACGGACATCTTGTGCAAATAACAACTAGTACCAAGAGAGAATATCATAAGATTGTTTCCCATGTATGTTGAATAAACTATGACACGATACATATGGCATAGAATTACCTAAATTTTCAGTAATTCTAGGGTTAAACATTTTCACCTGGAACAGAAACAAGCAGTATGTACTATGTAGTGAACAAATGGATAAATAGCTGGTAGTACAGATCAGAGATAGAGTGAGCTTTGACCTTGCTTGAATTAATATTACATACTGCATTTACCTACGGTGTAGATAAAGATCTATGATATTGGAGCTCCAATAATCCCCTAATGTAAGCATGTGGATGTTTGTGCCTGCAGAAAAAGCAGTTCACAATGATAAGCGTGAATCACTTAAAATGCAACTGTGCCTTTTCATTTTTAAGAGACAGATGTTCCTGTAGGCTCCAATAGACTCATAATTCATCATTTGAATATCTCCGGTAAAGTGAACTTGGCTTTAGCTTTTCACAAACGAATACACCATCAACATAATAAAAAATAATAAGAAAAATATACAGTTCAGCTCAAGCACCCGGAAGTACAAATGCATCAATAATAACAGCTTCCAGAACGCTATTCAAGGACAGGAACTTCTTCTGGTATATTGAATCAATGGTAACTGTATTTGGAAGCTTCATCCTACGATGTTCCTTCTTGAGCTGGTTGATTAACTCAAGCCTCTTCTTAGGAGCACCATTCCTGCGTTGTTCGCACCATGTCTGCAGTAACAAATTCAACAGTTTCACACACAGCATAGATCTAATTAAACTCAAAAACCATGTCGCGATAACAGATGAAATCATAACAAATCAACAATATATCGAATCAGACAGATCTCAAAAGGTATAGACGAAATCAACAACTACAAATCCCTAATCTCTGCATTTCATAGCTCAAGAAACACTAGAGTTCCATCGAGTCATATATCTGAGAACGAAACTCAGCAAAATAAGGCAAAGAAATATGATGAACCTGAGAGAGTTCAGAGAGCAAGATCGCAGGAGTGACACCGCATGAATAAGCCTTGCAAGTCTTAAGGATCCGCAATACGATCCAGCTCCAGCCAGGTCCACTGGTTCCATCAACATCACCGTTTGGATCTCCTTCCAGTGACAACAGCTCTGATCTAGCGTAATCGACGAACTGGAGAAAAGGATCTTCCTCGACCTTCTCTTGATCTTCTTCGTTTTCTTCTTGACGCTGATCTACGTCCATGACGGAATCAACATCGACGTTGTAGCCACAGTCACGTCGCTCCATTATCGACTCACCGAGTTACGAGAGAACGAACTTCAAAGGAGAGGAGTCAGTTTCTGCGCTGGTGCAGTGAAAGGAGAATGTGATAGATTTTTGAATTTGTGATTGTGTTGTATCTGGCGGCTTTGGCGCGCTTTTCAATTGAAAATAAATAATGCGCGGCTTAGAAGTAGGTCTTCGTTATTTTGGCGGGCAAGTGTTTAGTTGGGCCAACATGCTCCGAACTACGTCTAGTAAGCCTGGCCCAATAATTTTAAATAAAATGTTGGAACACTTTTTAAATAAAATTAATTTAATCAGCGACAAGTGAACTTCTTCTCCAGCAGTGGAGTTCAACTTCTTCGATAAGCGAAGCCGGTGATCACATTAATACACTAAACTCGTATTTCCCATAAACACTATGACTTCATCTTTCTTTACAAAGAGAGTGCTAGCAATCATTATAAAGAATCATTTTTTTAGGAAGAAGCATGGAAGGTATGATACTTGAAGGCATGGAAGGAGACGTGGTTCACTTTGATGAGCCCCCAATTCAACAGGAAGCTGCTGTCAATCAGAAATTGGTCGAAAGAGTACTAACAAAAAAATAACTCAACATGACTACAGTTTGAAAGACCATCTTTTAGATGTGGGGAAATCCGCAAGGATTGGTGATCACTAGTGCATGTTTCAATTCTTTCATTTTAAACTTTAAAAGTCAAGATAAAGCAAGAAGAGCTTATGAAGATGGACCATGGAGAATAGAAGGCCATATGCTTAGTCTTCAGTGATAGAGTTTAAATCTGTCCATTGATGAGGTAAATTACAATCAGCTTTCTATTAGGATTCAAATACATGGACTACCATATGATAAAATTAATAAAAGTAATGCTGAGAAAATAGAATCAATATTGGGTAGGATTATAAATGCAGAAGATCCTTTTGTTGAAGGGAATATGCTTAGGCCTTTTTTGAGAGTTAGAGTTGAGATTAATATTCAACTTCCATTAAAAACTGGATTCTGGTTCAAAAAGTTTGATGGAGGTCATTCATGGGCATCGTTAAAATATGAAAAATTGTATGATTACTGCTATAAGTGTGGGATGATTGGTCATGATAGAAGAACCTGTGTTGAGGAGATGACTATGTCCTTAGCTAATCCTAATATGTCCAAATATGGTCCAGAGCTCACTACTCCAGGTTTGAGGTCCATAGATGTTGAAGCAAGAAAGGCTGGGATTAGGAGACAGAAGGAAGAACAAAACAACTGGATGGATGAGTTATGGGAGGCGCGTGAGAGAAGCCAACAGGAGAGGGTATGGCAGAGAAGGCACCAAGAGAGAGAAGGAGAGTCTAGTCAAGGGTGGGTAAAGAGCTCTCAGGCTAGTGTCTCAGTAAAATCAGTAGGCAGAGTAGATGGTACACAAGATTTATTGGCAAATAGACAAGTGACATTGCAGAAAAATTTGGAACAAAATAAAGGGACTGATCTAGATGAGCTGATGGGAGATGAAAATACTGCTGTCTTGGAATTAGGTGATGGGGCTCAGATAAGAAGGAGGATTGAGAAAATCTCCTCTGGTTCAAGGGATAGATCAGGGGATAAATCAAATCATAGTACAGAGATCGAGAGGCCTAGTAAATATATAGAGAAAACCATTAGAGGCATGAAGGAGAACAGACATAAAAGCAAAGAAATGAATGAAGAAGGAGCAGGCCAAAAGGAGGAGAAAAATAATGTCCAACCCAACATGGTGTTCTGTCAAACTGAAACAGTGAAAAATCCAATATACCAAGCAACCAAAGAGAGAATAGGTATAATCAGGAGAAAAGAATTTGGCCCAAGTGAGAGTCAAGCTGAAAAAAGAGACTACATGATGATCAAGGAATAATGTAAAAAGGCCCAAAAAAATGGATCAGACTAAAGATAAGGAAAGACTAACTATTGGAGAAATGTTAAAGAAGCAATGGGTAAAGGGGCCCAAAAAAATAAAGACAGCATGGTGTATCAACAAAAGAAGCAAGGAGTCATAGTAGAAAATAAAGTAGAAGGAAGAGAACACGTGGAAAAGAAGAAAATAGGCCGGAGTCAAAGAAACTGTGAAAAATAAACAAGATTGGCACAAGAAAAACAAGTACACATGTCAGCCAATGAAAATTTATACTTTGTGGAATTGGCTAAGGAGGATGAGGAAGAGAATAGCAACGACAATCAGCCACTTAGTAAAGGAGAGTGAGGTGGAATTAGCAAGATGCATAAGGGATAGCCTGAAGCTGAAAAGAAAAAGGGAGGATGAAGATGTTGTACATGTAATGGAAGTGGAAGAGGGTGAAGAGGGGTTGAACCAAAACATCAAGGCAAGAGAAAAAAGGCAAGGCAGATTTGGAGGAGCACAAATCAGGAATGATGGAACAAGAAATGCAAACCAAAAAAGTTGTCATGGAAGACTGTATGGCTGAGGAGGCGGGCCTCAACATGCCCCCAACTCAGCCATGAGTATGATAAGTTGGAATTGTCGTGGGTTGGCGGCTCCCGCGACAATTTCGGAGCTCCTAAATTTATGTAAACAGATAAAGCCAGCCATGGTATTTGTAATAGAAACTAGAGCAAAAGAAAAAACTGTCATGAAAATTAGAAAAAGGCTACGTTTTGATGAAGCTTTTTGCATTGAACCTCGGGGATTGTCCGGTGGTCTTTGCTTATTTTTGAATGCAATATATAATGTTAATGTTTATTTCTGGTGTGACAATTACATTAAAACTCGTATTGAAGACAAGAAAGGAAATATATGGTATTGTAATTTTGTATATGGAAATCCAGTTTTTTGAAGAAAAAGGAGTTGTGGAAGGATATCACATCAAGCAATAATCATAGAAACATGCCCCAACTGTTTATAGGAGATTTTAATGATGTATTAGCACAAGAGGAGAAGGTGGGGCTACACCCGAAGCCACAGAATCAGGTAAGGGAGTTTAGAAATTTTGTTGATGCTAATGCTCTAATGGATATAGAGTTGAAAGTAAGTAGATTACTTGGTTTAGCAACCCGAGGAATGGAGTGATTACCAGGGAGAGAATAGATAGAGCGTTAGCCAATGGGGCTTGGAGAAGTATGTTTTAAAATGCCACCTTGACAGCCATGCCAGCCATAAGTTCAGACCATTGCCCAATCATTCTAAATTTAGAGCCGAAAAAAAAACCCAGGGAAGAGCTTTAAGTTCGAATCGTATTGGGTTGACCACGAAGGTTGTGAGAAAGTAGTTACCAAAAGTTGGAGCAAGGAGAAATCAAATGGAGATAATTGGAGTAAGATGATGGGAAAGATTAAAAACTACAGAGAAGAACTCAATACATGGAGCAAAATGACCTTCAAAAGGGCAAATAGGGAAATTCAAAGAATAAAAGAGGAACTTAGAAGACTGCAAGCATCAGAAATTTCAGAAGAGCAACAGAAAAGGATCCTAGAGCTAAAAGAAGGGATAGCAAAATTATGGAAGCAAGAGGAAAAATACTGGGGGCAGCGAGCTAGAATAAAGTGGCTAAGGTGGGGCGACAAGAATACGGCATTCTTCCATGCGACTGCTATTCAGAGAAGAGATAAGAACCGTATAGAGAAATTAAAAGATAGTACAGAACAATGGCTGAATGAAAAATGGAAAATAATGGAACACATTGAGAACCATTTTCAGAGCCTTTTCAATTCAACAAAAAGGTAGGATTTTGAAAAAATCATCAATAAGATTCCAAGAATGGTAACTAAAGAAATGAATGATGAGCTATTAAAAGAAGTTACAGAGGAGGAGATAAGAAAGGTTGTCTTTAGCATCGGAGGTCTTAAGGCACCCGGGCCTGATGGGTTGAGCGGATTGTTTTATCAGAAATACAGGGAGAGCATTAAGAACGACATGTGTGCAATAATGAAGGAATTTTTCAATAGTGGGTATATACCTGAAGAGGTGAGCGAGACAACAGTGGTCTTAATTCCTAAGATCAAGAACCCAGAGAACCTCAACCAGCTGCAACCCATTAGCTGTTTCAATTTTGTCTATAAAATCTTAGCAAAAGTTCTAGTACAGAGAATGAAGAAGATGATGGAAAAAGTTGTATCGCCAACTCAAAGTGTGTTTGTGGGGGTAGATTCATACAAGACAATATTATTATAGTACAAGAGGCTTATCATAGCCTTAACAGAAAAGGGAGAAGCAGTTCCAATAATTTAGCAATCAAGTAAGGCATGAATAAGGCTTACGATAGACTTGAATGGGACTTCCTAGAAAAGGTCCTCACAGCCTTCAAGTTTCAAGCCAGGTGGGTGAAGTTGATGATGGCATGTGTTACAAGTGCTACCTATAGATTCAAAATTAATGGAGAGCTATCAAGAAAAATCAAGCCATATAGGGGACTTTGACAGGGCGATCCCTTATCACCGTATTTGTTTATAATGGCAGCAGAAGTGTTAACAGTCCTAATGAGTGAGGCACAAAGGGAAGGCGGGATCTCAGGATTTAAAATAGCACCAACAGCACCTACTATCTCTCATCTACTTTTTGCGGATGACTGCATCATTTTGGCAGAAGCAAAGGAGGAGGAGATTTTTCAGATCATTACAGTTTTGAATGAATATACTGAAGCTTCGGGTCAGAAAATCAATCTAGACAAATCAGGAATCACTTTTGGATATCAAGTGCCTTTATAGACTAGAGTGAACATCGAGGAGATTCTCGGTATGGCGTCATGGGATACTCCAGGAAAATATTTGGGGCTGCCAGCCAACTGGAGAAGGTCCCAAAATAGAGCTTTAGCATGGATCGAGGAGAATGTCATAAATAAGCTTGAAGGTTGGAAAGAAAATCTATTAAGTCAAGCAGGGAAGGAAACTTTAATAAAAGCAATCATGTAAGCAATACCATCTTATGCGATGAATGTGATTAGATTTCCGAAAGGCTTTTGTAGAAGGCTGAGCTCAAGAGTGGCCAGATTTTGGTGGGCTTCATCAGGAAAAGAGCAAGGCATACACTGGAAGAGTTGGAAAGCTATAACAGCAAGTAAAAGAGACGGAGGGCTGGGATTTAAAGATGTTGAGATTTAAAACCTAGCTTATTTGGCTAAGCAAGCTTGGAGAATTATAAAAGATCCGAATGCAACATGGGTGCAAATTCTAATGGCTGTCTATTTCCCGAAAGAGAATTTTTGGGATGCGAAGGCTTCAAGAAATGCTTCATGGGTATGGAAAGGTATTTTACAAGGTAGGGAGCTGCTCCGGAAACAGGGAAAGTGGTGTATAGGAGATGGTACTCATGTTAGCATAAGGAAGGACAATTGGATAGCAGGGAGGAAAAAAGAACTTAATTTGGGGATAGCGGACGACAGGAAAGTAAATGAGCTACTCAATGAAAGTGGCGAGTGGGACAAAACCAAAATTTACTCAATGTTTTCACAAGAGATAGCAGATAGCATAATAAGAACACCAATAAGTACAATAAAAAGGCATGACACTCTATATTGGCCTTGGAGAGAAGATGGTACGTATACAATCAAAACTGGTTATCAAGCAGTAAGATTAGAGGCGCAAGAAAAAACTAAAAATGGCCCTTCAATAAGCACTGATAGAAGGGGACTATGGAATGAGATTTGGAATATGACAGTTCCACCAAAAATCAGAACGTTCTTATGGAAGGCAGCCCAAGATATCCTGCCCGTAAATACTAACTTATATAAGAAGAAATTTATAGCTAATCCTATTTGCCAAGTGTGTAACACAGAAACTCAAACTACAAAGCATGCCCTATTTCTCTGCGAATGGACGCGAGCCACCTGGTTTATGGTTGAATGTCAATGCATACCCACATCAGACTCAATAAAATCGTTTGGGGACTGGTTGATGGAATATATAGAAAAAGTAAAAAAACAGGGAGGAGATCATCAAGAGATGAGAATAAGTAGAATATGATTTCTAGCTTGGGAGGTGTGGAAGACAAGAAATTAGAAAATATTTCAGCAACAGACCAGCGATTTGTAGAAAAGAAGAGCGAGAAAAATAGAACAGCACACCTGATCAGATGGAGGGCTCCACTGGAAGACTGGTTAAAGGCTAATGTGGATGCTGCTTTTATGAAGGAGGATGGAAAATGAGCAATATCTGTGGTCATTAGGAATAATAATGGAAAGTTTGTGTTAGGCTTTTCTAGAAAAATTAGCACATATTCAAGTATAACAGCTGAAGCTATAGCTATTAGGCAAGCCCTTATTATTATTGATAATTTGGATTTGGGGAAAACATTAATTGAATCAGACAATTTAAAATTAATCCAAACCATAAAATCAAATACTTCCATTGGAGAAATTGAAGCAATATTACAGGATATTAGAGAGCTAATAAAAAGATTATCAAATTGTGGTCTAACTTGGACACCCAGAGAAGAAAACCAGCTTGCTCACACAGTTGCTAAAATGGCAGCATCATATTGCCTTCATCAGAACTGGAGTATGCAACCACCACTGGGGATGCGGCGTATTATTAACATGGAAGCTCAACGTTGACAACAACTCTTGGAAAAGGAAAATCAATAATAAAGTTAGGAACACAATAATTCAGAAACGGCAGGAGTGAAATTTCAACGGCAGCAACAATTTGAATTGAGACAAGACATGCAATCAAATTGATATAACAAATCTTATTTTGAAGAAGTATGAAATGCAGGTTGATTACAAGAGAAAAGGGAGCGGGTTCGGTGCAGGAAACAAATTTCAAGGCAAATAGGCTGCGAATTGGAAAACATTGCATCATCAAAATTACAAATTCAGAGGAGAGGAAGCGGAAGCTTCCATGTTTATGCACCCTCGGCATCGGAGCTTTAGTCAGAGCGCAGGCAGCAGAGGAGACTCAACTGAAAGTCTCAGTCACAATTACATATCAACATAGGTTTCGGAGAGAGCAACAGCAAAGCAATGACTTCAACATACCAATTGCCTAAATGGAAGAGTATACTTGCGGTGGTCAATTGGAGTGCTGAACAGGAAAAGAATAGAAAAAGATATACTTCAAAATTGAATGAATTAGGAAATTTAGATTGGGCTGAGGTTTGGTTGGGTAAGTTGGGCCTTAATGGCCAATGTCCAAAAAAAAAATTTAAATAACTAATATTTAATATTTTACATTTTAATATTATGTGATATAATTTAATCATATAAATAACTAATAGCAAATAAAATTTATTACTGACGAATTTTATTCTAAGCATTTTAGTTAAAAAGATAACCAACTTAATAGTTTAAAATAATATTCAATATTTAAATATGACTTTTATAAGATACAGATATTTAATTTAAACTGAAATATCTTTGGGAGTGTGCTTTTTGTTCACATATATTTGTTCAATTTATTTAATTAATAGTAAAAATTTAGATTTGTCATTTTAAAAAATTATAATGATAGAGACAATGAGGAGTAAATACTTATAATCGTCCCTGAGATTTGTGTAAATACTCAATCTAATCGTCAAGATCCCAATTTTCCTATTGTAGTCCTCCAGATAGAGCTCCGAGCACTCAAAGAGGTCCTTGGGCATATTTCTGGTGATGAGTCATCACCGGAGCGTTGACGTGGACTCGGTTTGCCACGCTGGAGGGGTCCAACGGCTAGCTGAGCGGGCTAATTTCTAATTTGTACCTAAGTTGGTCCCTCCTATTATATGTAACCCTAAATCCCCAAATTTTCATACACGTCATCTCTTCTTCTTCGTCATCTCTTCTTCTTCTTCTTTTTCATACACTTCTTCTTGTTCATACACTTCTGTCTGGGGCCTGAACTCATGTTGATGATGGATGATGGTAGCACTGCAGGTGGAAGCTTTGTCCGTTCCCCCATCAAGTTAAAACCGGGCGAGAACGTAAATGAAGAGCAGAAGATCGGTCCCGCTAGAATGGTGCGACTGTGGCTGCCAGCCAGTTCTCAGATGGTCTGGCACAGATACGAATCCGAACAAACCGTTTTATGGCTGCCCCAATTATAATATGGGTTAGAATAATTACTTGAGTTGTTATGATTGTCCTCCCCTCACTATTCTTCTATTGTTCCTCTCTGAACTTTGATTGTTTGTTGGTTACAGACAAGTAAAAAGAGATGGTGCGAGCTTTTTGTGTGGGCAGATTCTATGAATGAGGAACAAGTTGATAAGTCGGAATCTTGTGGTGATGATTATGAAGTGAAGATGAACTTTGATTGGAGGCTTCAGAGGTTGGAGGAGGATGTCCATATGCAAAAAGTGATAACCCAGTTGTTAGTGTTAGCTGTATTTGTATTGATAGTGTTGTTGGTGATTCTATATTGTAAATGATGAATGAGTTGGTGGTTTAGGGTTCCCTGTTAGCAACAGATGTAAAAAAACTGCTTGTTGGTGGAACAAAAATGCTGTTAACTATGAAACTATTGTTATTTATGTTTGTGCATGAAATGAACAGTAATCAATAAAGGTTGAATAAGGCAAGAACAGTGATTGGTAAACCACAAAGCATAGTATATTAAGATAAATTTCATTGTTTATCAAAAAATAACAAAAGACAAAGATAAAAGGCAGCCAAGGAACACGAATGTTGCTATCTGTAGTTTCATCAAAAGCAAGGCATCTCAAAAAGGCCTTTGGATCACAATTCACCATATAGTCATTGTATGATGGAAAAGACTAATTACACAAAACAGAAACTCCTAAGAAGATTTATCTAAAGTCTTCAGTTCTTCTTTCTTGGTGGCTTAAATCCTGGCGTTGGGATGAACTTCATCAAGTTGGCAAACTTTGTAGCTGTTGCTAAAGATGCACCCTGCAAGGGGTTTACTGTTGGTGAGGTTGGCGGCAGAGAGGATCTTCTTCTTGGTGACAGCTTCGAAGTTCGAAGGTCTTTTCAGTCCAAGATCCTATATGAGTAAAAGTTAGCATTAAGTATAATTGATCGACGGAAATAATAAAAGCCTGAAGATATAAAATTTTAGTTACATTTTGAGAATCCTCTTGCTCGGAAGCAATAGGCTGAGTTATCTCGATCTCCACAGGATTGCTTTGCACATCTGCTTGGCCACAATCGTCTTGGGGCTGCTCAACAGGCTGCTCAGGCGCAGGATCCTTTTTCTTCTTTTTAGCCGCCTCGGCAGGAACGGCAGCTGTAGCAGCAGCAGCGGCAGCATCAGCATCCCTCTTCTTTTTTGCAGCCTCTCTTTGTATGCCCCTTTTTCACCACAGAAACTGCATGTAAAGGCCCCTAGCTGTCTTTTTAGGTGTACACTGTCTCCAGTGTTGCCCAACAGTTTTGGGTCAACTTTAGGCTTCTTAGTTCTAAAACCACTATTCTCATCCGCATCCATCCTCCTCTTCATCTTTAATTTTCCAGGTTTTGTCTTGATTTTAGGGGCATGTGGCCTATTACAGTCCTCTGCTTGCTCCCATAGTGGTTCCCCCGGAATTGGATTAATGTGGTGGTTATAAGTTTTCCTGTATGATTCCATGGTCAGCCATCTGTGACAGAAATTCTCCGGCTGCTTATTCACACGAGAGAGGGTAGCACAAGCGTGCACACACGAAATACATGCAGGTGCCAAACAGTGACATGAACCATGTTATACACAAGCAGCTTACCCGTTAGCATCCAAAATTGGCAGGTGCACAATATTTTTTTGACTTATGGCTGAATAAGCTTCTGGTCTAAGCATCCATCGGCCACTTCTCTAAATATGTCCAAGCATCCTCGTTTAATCTTTTGATCTTGGTCATTCCATCCCTGAACTCTTGGTAAGTTGTTGCCTTTGCACATTCCCACAAAAGCCCCCGTAGCTGTAAGTCCTTCCAATTCTTGTTGAAATTTTTCCATAAATGCCAGACGCAGAAACGGTGATGCACGTCAGGCATCACTTCTTTCACTGCTGATATCAGTCCCTGCCAATTTCATGAAACATTATACATACATGACTACAAAAGTAATGTGTATATATACGTCCCTGACATTATAATCGTGACACATAAAAGTCCCTGAAATTCGATAAATATCCCCATAATGGTCCCTAAAAATCATAGTCGTGACCCATAAAAGTCCCTAACCTTTATCCAGCGTGCACATAATGATTAAGGAAGTATATAACATGCTTATAGGACACCCTGATTAATCAGACAACCAATAATTACAAGTTCTCCATATAAGCATACAAGCATAATGATTCAGGATATTAACCTATTTGTCGCATCTAGCAGCAATCTTTGTATAACAGCATAATTACAAGTTCTCCGTATAAGCATATAAGCATATAACAGCACAATTATTAATGGAACATCTAACCATCAATATCCAATAAAATAAAAGCAGGACAATAAGTATAAGTGCTCCATACTTTTTGCATATCTGATATGAAGCACCAGTCATGATCTTTATAGTAACCCAAGTCCTAATGAAGTAGCTCAAGAAACCATCTCCATGTCTTTGTATTCTCCACTCTGACAATAGCCCAGGCTATTACATAAATATAGTGATTTGCATCTAACCCCACAGCTGACAAAATATGGCCACCAAATCTTGTCTTCAGAAAAGCACCATCCAGACCTATCAAAGGACGGCAGCCAGCCTTGAATCCGTTTTTACAGCCGCTTAAGCATACATACATCCTATCAAAGGTAACTTCACCATCTGGTTGGGGGATGGTGTATATTTGCACAGTTGAATCGGGATTAGTCTTCAACAACGTCATACCATAATCCCTAACCATCTTATATTGCTCTTTCTCATCCCCATATACTACACTTCTAGCATCTGTTAATGCCCTGGATATTGAATTCTTATTCAGTGTCAAGTCAAACCATGTCTTAAAGTAAGTTGTAGCCTCGTAGTGTCTAAAATTTGGATACTTTCTCACCTTCTTTACAAACTTGCTGCATACCCAATTCTTGTTGGCAGCCTTATTCTTATCCTCTCTTGGACAAGTGTGGTCATCGTTGAAAGTCTTAATTTTCCAACACGTGTCTTCATGGTCTCTTGATGCATAAGCCGCCCATGGACACTCTTTGACCTTACACACTACCCTGCACGACTGCACCTTATGTTATCATTTTTCACTAGCTTTATGCTTCTACCCTCTTGGATTGTGTATTCCCTCACAACTTCTCTAAATTCCCATTTTGTTCCAAACTTCATGCCAACCTCAAGATGAAGCTCTCCAAACCTTGCACCCTCTCTAAACAGCGGACATGCCTCTTCAGAATCATTTTCTTCCGCCAGCTCATCTTCTGAGTTTGTAGGCGTCTTCATCTCCTCCGAGTGCCAAGAATTGGTGTCATATGAGTCAACACCTGGGTCTAGTCCATCCTCTGCACCTTCATCACCATAACCCACGAACCCAAGGTCAACTTCAGCGTCACTCACCTCCTGCACCAAACCGTCGTCTTCATGCAATATCTTCTCATTTCCTTTACCTAGTGGATTAATATTTCTGGATCCTACTTCTGCATGTACCATGTTTCTCCTAATCCTACTCCCAGTTTTAGGATCATTCCCTGCAGCCTCAGAATCAGAGGAACTATCCTCATCCGGACCTGGCTTAAACAGGCTATCCTCTTCATTGTCAGAAGATACATCAAATGGAACTTCATTGTTAAACACGTTGCTCCTGAATCCTCTAGCAGCAGACTGTGTACAGGGTCTCCTAAAAATACTTGATCTCTTGGACAATTTCTGCTTGTTGCTCTTATCTGATTTAATGTTCTGACTAGGCTTTGTGGGCTGGCTGGTTTTGGTGGGCTTGGTCGGCTGGATGAATCTACTGGGCTTCGTTGCCTTTGGGGGGTTGGTCTTCTTGGGAGGGTTGGTTGTCTTGGGAGGATTAGTGTTTTTTGCAGGCATCTTGGTTTTAGAGTGTGATGGTTGTGATTGCCATGGAGATATTTTTTTTTTGGGATTGGATTTGCAAGAACTATTGGGTACAACCTTCGGGATAGGAGCAACTATGAGTGCATGAGTCTCATTGAGTGGGGGACTCACATCAGCATCTGTACTTGCATTACACCCCTCTCCACCATCGTCATCCGAGTACACAACTGTGTTATCTCCTTCTAACACCTCCGGCACTGACACTCCATGCTTGAAATATACATCAATCAATCCCTTATTTGTCCTAGCACAATTCACCATCTCTCTTATCTCTTTGTCATTGTTTACATTTCTCAACCCATTATCCAAGCCTTTTCTAAGAACATGCCACCAGCACTATTTTATGTCATTGTACCCAAGCTCCTTATGGTAGTTCCGTATGTAGAAGACATCTAGAGTATCAATGTCTAGATAACCTAAACAGACCTTGTTGTCTAGAGAATATACCATAATTCCTTCTGCATTTTTTTTGAAGTCACCCCATGATGAAACATGATGCCCAACTTCTCTTCCATCTACAAGAAATTTTAAATTTTCACTTAATATAGACAGAATTTTAAGTCAACTAATGCATTAAAAAAAATCACCATAAGAACACAATTTTTTTTCCAATCCTGCATACATCTCCCTGTTTCATCCCTGTTTCAATCGGGTTAAATAGAGCAACCCCACAAACCCCAGCCAACCTTCAAACCCTAGACACTATAATGACACCAAAACTTCAGAACCTCAACTACACTAACAACTTGTATATCATCAACCAACACTGTATTGAAAATGCAAAGTAAAAAAAAAAAAAGGGAAGGTTACCTTGAGTCCGATCACAAAGTCAGAACCTCGTACTTCTCGTGAGGGAGGGGAAGAACGAAAACAACTTTTGGATTACTTCTTCTCTCAACTTTTTCAATCCAGCGAATAGAACCCTACGGCTACGCCATTGATGACGAGATGAAGATGAAGTCAGAGAGTGGAAGAAGAAGAGATGAGTGAAGTGAAGTGTTTGTGTTGGAGAGAAAACTGTTTTTCATACTAAATAACATCTAAAAAGCGTCGTTTTTGGCTATCAAGTACGCCAAACCAAAACTACGACGTTTTGGAGCCCTCCCACGTAGCAAACTGAGGCCACGTCAGCGCTCCGGTGATGACTCATCACCAAAAATATGGCCAGGGACCACTTTGAGTGTTCAGAACTCTATCTGGAGGACTACAATGAAGAAATCAGGATCTTAGGTAGCGTTTGTTTTCGGAGACAGGACACAGAGACATGGACAGCACATCTTTAAAAAGCGTTTGGAAGCAGAGACATGGACACTGAACATATTGTCTCCGGGACAGTTTTTTATATTTTTGTGTCCACTCTTCTACGAAGGACAATGATGGACACGGGATTTAGAAGAGGGACACGGACTGTTTTTATGAAATTTTTTCTTTTTTGTCCATGGTGCTATTTTTTATTATTCCACTGTTACCCCTTCTTATTTTTCCAATTTTGCGTCGTTCTCAGAAAGTACTTTTTTTTCCATACTCTTTTTCTATCTCTACATTCTCCTTCTTTCTCTTTTTTTCTCGGGTACTCTCACTTTTTTATAGAAATTTTTATTGGACTGGATAATTCTTTTTTCTTATCATTCTTACTTCAACATTATTTTAACTTTATATTATATTATTTGATTTGTAATAAAAAATAATAACAAAAATAATTAGTCTTGAGACTTTTGAAAGATAAATATTATAAAGGTAAAATTGATATCTAAAAATGCTAAAAAATAATTTATAAGTTGTAATTGATTTTATATAATTTAAAGAAAAATCAATTTTTTGAAAAGAAAAATAAAATTTTAGATAAAAAAATTAGTTTTCTAAATAAAAATAGATTTTTATGTGCAAAAAATAATTTTTTTCATGTAAAGTTGGATTTTTTTTTAAAACTGATTTTGTATTTAAAATTAATTTGGCTTATTAACCTAAACAAAATTTTTTATTAATCAAACTGAGATTTATGTTTTTTGTTAATATTAACCATATGTATTCCTACATATTAATAATAAATTTAAAAAGAAAATAATTATATTTATAAATTTTATTTTAATATAAATACTATTATATAATTTTTTATTAAAATTTTTGACTGCTTCAAATATTTTTTTAAGTTTTCACTGTTTGTACTCTTACGTACTCTCATTTTTTATTAAATTAATTTATACTAGAAAATTTGGAATCACATGGCTATTTTAGTCATTTTATATAATATTTTAGTTTTGTCCATGTGTATCCAAACATAATACTGGACATTACAATAGTGTCCTATCCATCGTATCCAAACACGATACACAAAACATAATTTTTAATGTCTTCGTCCTATTGTCTTTGTCTCAGTGTCCTGTTATGTCGTGTCTCTAAAAACAAACACTACCTTAAAGATTAAATTGAGTATTTGCGCAAATCTCAAGAACGATTATGAATATTTACTAAGTATTTTAGTTAAAATGATAACCAACTTAATAGTTTAAAATAATATTCAATATTTAAATATGACTTTTATAAGATACAAATATTTAATTTAAACCGAAATATCTTTGGGAGTGTGCTTTTTTGTGCACATATATTAGTTCAATTTATTTAGTTAATAGTAAAAATTTAGATTTGTCATTTTAAAAAATTATAATGATAGAGACAATGAGACATACAGAGAAGTGCCGATATGGCGATATGAATCTGCGACTTGGTAAAGAGGCGAACCCTAATTCAAAACTTATTAAGTAAAAGGTTTATCACCGATCTCAGAGAGCACGGTCATGGCCAGCGACTTGCTATAACCCTGATTGAAGAAAAAGAATAACAGGATTGGCGTTCAAAACAGAATACGCAAATCCATAAAAGAGAAAGTTAAAATTGAGCAAATAATGAAAATAAATTAAATTGAAATCTGTATTACCTGAACAATTGAGCTCATATTGGCGGAAGAAAGAAGAAGAAGCGGCAAAAGAGAAGATAAAGCAGACCGCAGACGTGAGTGTGGGATTCGGAAAAATAGCTTGCAGCAACGGAAGGAGAAACTCAGCCTTGGAACATGGGTAAGTTATTACAAGGATGATAAAGGGTAGTTAAACTTGCAGAGTAAAGCCATTAAAGCTACAAGCTCATGGATCATGTTTAGCATATGGAACACTTGTGAAGCCTACAATCTTCAACTTTAAAAGTCACAAACCCTTAAGTTTCTTCATAGAACTTTAAACCAAGCAAGAGATAAGATCTTCCCTTGTCTCAGTCTGAGAATGTCAGTTAGTGATGATGACTCATCACTTGGTAGACCCTTTGGGTTTCTCTTCATCTATGCACTCCATGGAGAGGAAGAAAACCTTGAGGAGCTAATGGAATCCATGTGGAAGTTCACATCAAGATTGGGAGAAAGTATTAAGGATTGCAGAGTGGTTGTGACTGAGCTCGGGTTAGGTGATCCACTTGCAAACCATGTCCCTCAAACAGCATCTATGTCATGCATCTATGATCTCTGGTTCACAAGAAAGCTTTCAAGCCACAGTGAGCAAAAGGTTGAACTGCTTATGAAGAAACCAGTGGGGAATGTGTTTGTTGACCCAAGAGATTTCTAGGTATAAAAAATTCGCTGCCACTTGCAAACTTGGTTGATTTTAAATAGGTTCTAGCACATTATTTTTTTCCCCTTTTTCGTTTCTAAGTATAAAAATAACAATGTTGTTATGTATATATTATATAGTATGCAAATAATCTACAATAAATATTGTGCTTTCTAGCAGTATATCTCTTTTGTAACTACACTGGTTTAAAAATTCGTAACCATTATCTAACGTCTCATAACAATTGCATTTACTATTATAAAATATAACATAAATTTAAAAAAAAAAAGTGCAGGATCACATGTTTAATCTTGACTCCATTATTGTATCATTTTCAAGCTGATTTGCAAGTTGCAAGTGTTATAAATTGAGAGTCCTTGTAAAATGATAACTAGAATTCCTCAGTTTAATTGTAATTACATGAATTGAATATAGAAGAGAGTAGTTGAGTTAGCATAGTTATACTTTCGTATCATTTTTACATCACATTATATTCACCTTCTCATTCTCTCTAGTCTCTACTCTGTTTCGTTCCAAATGTGATTCTTTTATTTTATGTAGACGCAAAACACTGACACATTAAAATATGTATGTCTTGAAGATAAATGCACTAATGCAGTGCTATGAATCATGAGTATAATTTTTTTCTCCGTTTCTTTTTTGTTTTCTTCAAAAGTATTCTTGTAATATATGCATTCAACATATGACAGGACGTATCTCCTGCTGTGCCATACTATATTCAAAGCAAATTTTTTGAAGACACCAATTTGTATAGGACACAAGGCCAAATCCTAAACTACATGAGCCCTATGCTGTGCACTTACACTTTGACAATTCTATTGTTTGATCTCCATATCCTCCTTGGAGATTTACTTGTCTTCACAGTTGATGGTTCTAACTGAACTTCCAGCTTGGATGTATCTAAGGACAACCTTTCCATAATGAAAGCATCCAAATCAAAACCACTTTCATCTTCTTCACCATCATCGACATCAGAACTTGTGCCGGCTAAATCAACCTTGTTTTTATTTATTCCGGTGATACTTTTGAAAGAATCCGGCATCATGTTGGAAGAATTCGGGTCCAGCTTGAGGAGTCTCTTCAGACGGTCAACGGCTGGGTCTATAATATCTAAGAATCCCATAACCCATGAAGCATCATCTACAACTTCCGTGCGCTGTTCAACAAATTGAATTTTGTTATATATGCAGGAGCTATCAAAATAGTACTTCCATCGAAATTCAACTTTTCCCTTATCTCTCAGATCCAAAGATTGGTTAAGTTATTCAAAGTCATGGTGATTAATTCATTAGGCAAACTTTGGATTATAAGTTACTTGAAGCAGTAGGAAATTTAGACTATTTTCTCAAACAGTTACCTGCTGGAAATAGAGGTTACGAATCTCTTCAGCACGAACAGAATTTCCTTGATCTTCCTCCAGTGATGCCCAAGTCATCCATGTCACATAACTCTGAGAGTTTATGTTCAATGATGATCTAAATAATCTTCGGGCAGCTGAAAGATTACCAGCCCTCTGTTCTAGAACGCCCCACGCCTGCATTCGGGAGTAGTAGTTACAAGAGGTGAATACCAAGCTCTTTTTAGGATTAATATGTCCCTACATTTTATGCATTCATATAAATTTATCACCTGAAGACACCTAGCAGCACTCTCACTGTTTGAATCAATTGATAAGGACTTTTGATATAACTCTCTAGCTTTATTCAAGTTTCCTTCCTTCCACTCCATCCAACCCCAAGCCTGCATATTCCCAAATATCTGATTACTCGTTCTCTTTTTCACAGAATTACAAACCAAAGAAGAAACTCCAAAAGCCACCAGCAAATCAAAATTGTAGCTAGGAACTTCTGAAAATATATATTATAGGAACTTCTGAAATTGACACAAACCAACAATGCATATTTGATCCAAGTGGAGAAATTCTTACAAACCAAACAGGTTGATGCCTTGGATCCAATTCAGATGCTCTCCTGAACAAGACCCGAGCAAGGTTTGCCGTTGAGTGCTTGTATTCTAACAATGCAAGAGACTGAAGGAGAACAGGATCCCTCGGATTTAGAGCATGGCCTATCTTTAGAAGTTTTCTTCCCTTGTCAATGTTGCCCGTTTTAGATTCAAAGATTCCCCACACATGCCAAGCAAACCTATTTTTAGGACTTGCCTGTACTGCTTTCTATTAAATTACAAAGGAACAAAAGAAGCACAAGTCATTCATAATTTATTAATCATAATTAGTAGAAGTAAATGTCAAAGAAATGTTGATTGATTGTCAAATTCATACCTCAAACAATTTCCTAGCAGCACGGTAGTTTTCCTGTCCCACCTCCATTTGTGCCCAAGCCTGTTTCCAAGAACAAAATCAATTCATATTTTCCTTAAGATACCATGCACAAAAATAGAAATGTTACAGAAACATTATCCCTCGGACGATCAACTTACAAGCCAACTAGCGCAGCTGTTAGGATTACAGTTCGTGGCCTGACTGAATAAATATCGAGCTTGCTGATACCGATTTGCTTTAACTTCAAGCAATGCCAGTGTTTGGTAAATATACTCATTCTGTCCACAATACTTAAGACCTTTCACTAACAAACTCCTTGCCTTCTTGATATTTCCCTGCTTTAACTCTAGAACTGCCCATCCATGCCAAGCAGCAACATGCTTCTTATCAGCAACCGTGGCAGCGTCGAATAACTCTTTTGCCCTCCTCATATTTCCCATTTTATTTTCTAGAACAGCCCAACACTAATAAAAAAGAAGTTAAACCCAAACTCAACATACAAGAGAGGAATCAGCGATCACACATTAAAGAAGAAAGAAAGAAGAAAGACTAACCTGCCAAATGTAAGCATTTTCACCCTGAGTAGCCTGGCAACCCTTCTCGTACACCTCTCTCGCTTTACCTGTCTTTGATTGCTTGCTCAAAATTTTCCCAAGTGCCACATAAGCTCGACCATCTTCCGGCCAAAAGTATATACACTTCATTCCCATTCGAAAATTATAACAATAATAAAGAATAAAGAATTAGAAACACTCTCAATTTTGGCAATTTCTAACGGTAGCTACTCTCACTTAGATGGTTGACATAACACGAGTCACAGCTATTATCCTCACAATTATTCTAAACAATTCCATGTGATTAGTCGCCATTTCCAACACTAAACTTTATAATATTGATAGTTAAACAGAGAAGGTTATGGAATGATAATGAAACACACCTTCTGAAGTATAGCTTCTGCTTCTTCATAGAGAAATTTTCTAGCCAAGACCTTGGCCCTGTACAGTGCCAAGTCCAAGTTCACAGTTAGCGGCTTCTCTTTGGGATTCGATTCCACCCTTTCGGGCTCAAACATGGGCATCTTCTTCGCGAACTTCGTGAGTCCGGCATCGATCGCAGAAGCAGAACCATTCGCTTCATCGTCATCGGTCGCGTCCTTCCCTCCGTCCTCCTCCTCATCGCCGGAAACCTCCATCACCGGCCGGCGAACCACGAGCCCTCCCTCATAGTTGGCGTCTTTCGGCAAAACTACATTGGAACTGGGACTCTGTTGGGAGGAAATGGCATTTTTGTCCAGTACAGTAGTGGTGGATGAGGAAGAGTCTCTGAGAGAGCAACATGGCGGAGAGGGCAAAACTGGAATTTTGATGCTGAACTTGAAGTGGTAGTAGTTGTTGTGCTTGGGCTGAGTGAAGAGATTGAAGTTAGAAGAAGATGAAGATGATGGGGAAGGAAAAGCGTTCATTTCTGGGTTAACGGATTAAACTGTTTTTGTGTTTTACTATACGAAGGAAATGTGAGGTCGAAGGTGGAGGATGAAGGGAGCATTTGTAAGTTTACTATTTTAGACATGGTCATGATGCGTGCTTGATGTTTTAATATCATTTTATAGTTGAAAAAAGGGGGCATTTTCGTAGTTTCGTACTGTGTTTATAAACTGGTATGACATTTATCCACGTTGCTGGAGGACTTTTGTGGCTGAGACTTCATCCAAAGTGCAGATTTTAGTGACACGTGTGGGATCATCATTGGCATGTGTGTTTATGTTTGTGATTTCTCAGACACACAGATATGCAAGAGGATGAACACATTTTTACCTCACTTGTTTTATAGAAAATACTAATTTTATTTTTAACTAGTATCCTTAATAAAAGTCTTTTAAATATATTTAATATATTAAAATGTAATTTTTTTTTCCAAAAATTGTGTAGGCATTTTTAATTACTTTTTTTTATCATTGCTGAGAATTTTTTAAAATTAATATATTTTCTTTAAGTTATAATTTAACTCTTTATACATTTAACCTAACTATATCTATTTTTTTATTTATTTTATAATTATAATATACGTAAAAAATTATCAATTATTTACTTATATAAAATATATATTAAAATACGTAATATATATTAAAAATCTGTTTAAATACTATATATAAAAATATACATATATATAATATAATCAATTTAGTATAAGCGATTGATCTTTATGGTACACAGAGTATTTTTTTTTTTTAGCTTATATTCCTGCATAATAATCTGAGTCGAGATATGATTCTTTTCAGTGCTGAGGAATAATTTATATAGAATTTTTTGTTCTAAGAGCACAGACATCGAATTATACTTCAGTTGTCGAAGAACATCGGAGGAGGTTGAAACTTGCAAAGAGACTACTACAATGCTCAAATAAAAAAAAGTATAAGATGAGGTATAAGTTATTCAGAGTAAATATCGTACCTTTCACGTAGTTAGAGTTTTGTATTTATAGAGATGTTGTGTTGTAAGTAGTTACTCAGCAAGCCTAGGTAGTTACTCAGCAAAGGATTTGATGGTCTCAGAACGTTTAGACCATTAAATGGTCCCAGAACAAAACATGTTTTTTAAGTTTTTTTAATAACTACTAAATAGTTCTTATCTAATTTTAATTACAAATTAATCCCATATATTTTATTAAATCATAAAAACTATTTTTTATTTTATAAATTATTATTTTATCATTAATCTATTATATTTATTAACAATAAAAAACAAAAACAATAACGAATTAGATCTTCCATTGATCGTAATAAACTTTTTGGCAATTCCAATCGATTAAAAGATTATATTTGATTCGTGACGTTCGTCCAGGGCTGTGAAATCGTGTTTCTTTGAAAATCAATTGATTGGATTATCAAAACAATCGATTGAATTTCAGGTTTCCCATAACTCAATCGATTGGACTACAGGTTGTTATCACAAAACAATCGATTGAAGATTGCAAGGCAGCATGGTTTTCGCAAAAATCAATCGATTGGTCATATTACCCAATCGATTGAACGATGACTAAAATGTGGGTTTTTAATAATTCAATCGATTGCTTATACTACCCAATCGATTGAATGCTTCAAAACAACCTGAGGTCTCACAATTCAATCAATTGGTTGTGTTACCCAGTCGATTGAAGTCATCAAAACAATATGGATTTGTCGAATTCAATCGATTGGTTGTGCTACCTAATCGATTGAAGTGTGTACTAAGCCTATTTCAATTTTGTTATCGTTTTTATAAATTATTATCTTATTATTCATCTATCTTATCTTTAAAATTCTATCTTCAATTTTTAAAGTTTTATTTTGATTTAGATACTCTAATCTTATCTTTTCTTTAAATGAACGTGAAAGAGTAGCACTACGGTCTCTATAACCGTTCTATGTATGAAAAGAGGAGATTAATATCAGCCTCAATTCTTTCCATTAATATCAAGTTCCAACTAGTTATCAAAGCACTGCAATACTCCACAGTTTAGGAATAAAATGGGTATCAACATAGCTATTAATCTCCTCTTTTCATACATAGAACGGTTATAGAGACCGGTGTGCTACTCTTTCACATTCATTTGAAGAAAAGATAAGATTAGAGTATCTAAATTAAAATAAAACCTTAAAAATTGAAGATAGAATTTTAAAGATAAGATAGATGAATAATAAGATAATAATTTATAAAAACGATAACAAAATTGAAATAGGCGTAGTACACACTTCAATCGATTGGGTAGCACAACCAATCGATTGAATTTGGCAAATCCATATTGTTTTGATGAATTCAATCGATTGGGTAATACAACCAATCGATTGAATTGTGAGACCTCAGGTTGTTTTGAAGCATTCAATCGATTGGGTAGTATAAACAATTGATTGAATTATAAAAAACCCACATTTTAGTCATCGTTCAATTGATTGGGTAATATGACCAATCGATTGATTTTTGCGAAAACCATGCTGCCTTGCAATTTTCAATCGATTGTTTTGTGATAACAACCTGTAGTCCAATCGATTGAGTTATGGGAAACTTGAAATTCAATCGATTGTTTTGATAATCCAATCGATTGATTTTCAAAGAAACACGATTTCACAGTTTTGGACGAACGTCACGGATCAAATATAATCTTTTAATCAATTGGAATAACCAAAAAGTTTATTACGATCAATGGAAGATCTAATTCGTTATTGTTTTGTTTTTTATTGTTAATAAACATAATAGATTAATGATAAAATAATAATTTATAAAATAAAAAATAGTTTTTGTGATTAAATAAAATATATGGGATTAATTTATAATTAAAATTAGATAAGGACTATTTAGGAGTTATTAAAAAAAATTTAAAAACATGTTTTGTTCTGCGACCATTTAATGGTCCAAATGTTCTAGGACCATCGAATCCGATGCCTAGTTACTCAACAGGCCTAGTATTGCGGAGCTGTTAAGGATATTAGCCTGATTTTGTGGTAACTGCTCCTAAACATATTCAAATGATTCTATTATAGCCAAGATTTTCTCTAATCGAGGATAAGTCACCTTTATTATTTTACTTGAATTTTGATTTATAGGTATAATTAGTCGAGCTGTAGCTAACGGATCAAGAGGTAAATTTGGGCTGAGTTATAGCTAATAGATCAATGGGTAAATTTGGGTCGAAGTATAGGTTTCATTGGCCGAGTTATAGGTAATAGATCAAGACTTGTTCTTTGAGTAATAGGTGGCAGTTACCGAGTAATACGGAATGGACCAGACTGTAGACCGAGTTTGAGGTATAACGACCGAGCTATATGTTGGTAATTTGTGAGTCATGAAAATCCTAATGTCTTTACCTAATATCCGAATTACAGCTTGTAGTCGCCGAGTTATAATGATCCGATCACAGTCCCCAAGTTTGACCTATTTATTTTTAAGAGAAGCAGGTTGAACTTTTATGAAAATTGATTTATAACTCGGCAAGATATAGAAGAGATGCGGTTGTGTTATAATTCAGAGATATGAGGATTAGCCCCCAAGATCAACTTGATAATCTTGAAAATAAAATTGGACAAACTTGTCATTGGAAAATGTGTTGCTTATTTCAATATATTTTTGAACGAGCTTATAGGTGATTGTTTGTCAGACTGACGCCGACTTATAGGTGTTGGTTTGCTTTAGCTGATTCAAACTTATAATTATCAATGTTTGAAGTGATTCCGACTTATAGGTATCGGTTTTTTTTGGATTGATTCTGACTTATTGTTGCTCGTTTGTTGTATTGATTCCGACTTATGGTTGCCACTTTGTTGGATTGGTTCTGACTTATAACTGTCAGTTTGTTTTTGTATGCCGACTTTAATATTGGTTTGCTATAATATGTGTAGAGCGTAGGAAAAACAGTAGTCGAACTAAAGACATGAATAAAAATAAAGAATGATGAAGTTAAAAATAATGTACTATTTATTGAGGATTACCCTTTTAACATTAAAGGTATAGGATGAAGTGTCTCATTAAAATCCCTCCAAGCAAAATCCGATGTAGAAAAAATCTTGTGAGTGAAAAAAATATAGTGCATCTTCGAGTCATAGTTCTTTGCCTAGTAGTGCTTGAAGGGTATAAGTTCCTTGCCGATCAATTTTTGATTTACAAAGGTCCTTCTGATCATCTTCTTTTGATTGAGTTGGTTTATTGATCCGCCGAACTTGTCTAAGTTCTTCTATTTTCATCTGTCAAACTGCTTTTTCTCGAAATTCTGCTAAAGTCTTTGGCTTGGTGACAGTAATAGTCTCGTGGAACTTGCTAGGATGAAGACCACTCTTAAGAGCATGGAAGTGGAAATCAGGGTTGAGGTTGGAAATTTCCATTGCTATCTTATTGAACCTCGTCATGTAGTCAGAATCATGAACATAAATCTTGGATGCTGCAAAATTGTTGGTGAAGAGGTCGACCAATTTCTGAAAAGTAGAGATAGAACCTGCAAGTACAGATGAAAACCAGGATAAAGCAGCACCATCTAAAAATGTGGAGAAAGAACGACATAATATTGAGTCAGAAGCATCGTTAAGAAACATCATTGAGTGGAACTTAGTGACATGTATGCTCGGGTCTCAATCCCCTCGTATGGCTTTAAAGTAGTTGATAGGGTGAAGTTCTTCGACATCTAAAACTTCATGATTTCCTTGGAAAAAGGGTTTATACGTCTTTTCAACACCTTTGAATGTGTGATACCAGAGTATGAGTTCCTGACACATGCTAGCTGATCATCATTATGAGCATCCTTGTGGTCTTACTTGCTATTTAGGTTCTTTTGCCGTTGTGTTAACAACTCAGTTAACCTCTAGGCCTCAATCTCGAGCGCAGCGTTCTTAGCTAATAACTCAGCCTGAATTGGTAGAGGAGGTGGTGGAGTTTGCTCATCGGCCATTGATTATAAACGGCAAAATAGGGTAAATAATCGGGTAGAAAGATGGTAGTGGAGTTAAGTAAACTCGGCCCCATAGTGGGCGTTAAATGTTTCTGCACAATAATTTGAGTCGAGGTATAACTCCTTCTAGTGTCGAGGTATAACTCCTTCTTCTATTTATATGGAGTTTTCTGTCCTAAGAACATAGACGTCGAGTTATACTTCAGTTGTTAAGGAACACCGGAGGGGTTGGGACCTGCAAAGAGACTCCAACGTTCAAGTAAGAAAAAGTATAAGATGAGGTATAAGTTATTCAGAGTGAATAGCGTACCTTTCACGTAATTAAGATTTGGTATTTATAGAGATATTGTGTTGTAGGTGGTTACTCAGCAGACCTAGTATTGCGAAACTGTTAAGGATGTTAGCCTGATTTTGTGGTAATTGCTCCTGAACATATTTAGATGATTCTATTATAGCCAAGATTTTCTCTAACTGAAGATAAGTCACTTTTATTATTTAACTTGAATTTTAATTTATAGGTATAATTAGTCGAGTTGTAGCTAACAGATCAAGAGGTAAATTTGAATCGAGATATAGCTAATAGATCAATAGGTAAATTTGGGCCGAGATATAAGTTTCATTGGCTGAGTTATAAGTAATGGATCAAGACTTGTTCTTTGAGTAATAGGTGGCAGTTACCGAATAATAAAGAATGAACCAAACTGTAGGCTGAGTTTAAGATATAACGACTGAGTTATAGATATAACAACCGAGTTATATATTAATAATTTGTGAATCATAAAAATCCTAATGTCTTGATCTAATATCCAAATTATGGTTTGTAGTCGCTAAGTTATAATGACCAGATCAGCTTATATAGTATTTGGATGAAAAAAACGGAGACAGGAAGCTAAGAAATATTTTAAAATGGCAACTACTCCCATGAAGATGGCAAAAACATCTTCTCATGATGATCCTTGTTCAAAAAGTGTAACTTATTTATTTAGCAACATTTTAAATAAAAGTAACACTTTTACTTCAAATCAAATCAAGCCCTACAATCTATCATCCAATGGTCAAAATGATGTATCTTCACATGATGATAATCATTAAATCTTCATTGGAGTAGCCACCTTTTAAAATTTGGCCACCAATTAAAATCAAAGCTAATAAATAATAAACCTTTTGCCTATCATATTTAAATTTGATATTTTGTATTTCATTACTCTGGTTATTTTCTTCTAACATAGGCTTTTAAGTTTAGTCAATGCTATGCAGTTGTTTTTATGCAGACAGTTAAAAATTATTAAATTATTTGACAGATTTAACTAAATTATTATCTAACTATTTTCGTCTATCATTAACTTTCCATGACTTTTCAACTTTAATTTTACAATTTTCTATAGTAAGCAGACAACGTAACTTGGTGGAGCATGGATTCAAAATAAAAGTATGGAAAAGTATTTAGTCTAATTCTTTAGAACTAGCTAGTAATAATTACGTAGAAAGTGTATGTGCATGTAGCATACGCAATTCTGTACTTTGAAATTTCAATGCGTTTCATTGATGATTACATGTTAGTTTACCACCTTTCTGACACTTTTTTACCTCTACACACGGCCAGTTCCTCGATCGAATATCAAAATATGCCAATCATGACAAAACATGTACGACCGAAAGTTCAATGGGAGTCTTTCTTTCTTTTTTTTTCCCGCTGAGCAATTCGTCATTCGTTCATTCAACTTGTTATTTTACATAAAACTGAACGTATCTATTAATATTTAATAATAATGTTTTTGAACATGTCAATTCATAATTATTATCTCGTGTATATTTTGATTAACTTCTTGTGACGACAGACATTTCTTACCGCATATTGCTGATGATTGATGAAAGTATGATGCATGCAATCGTGTCAGCAATAAGTACATGTATCTATGCATATGCCATTCATGAATTGTTTACATGATGGAAATTTACCTCTTCTTAAAGTCAGAATAGATCTATAACATGTAGGGCGAAACAAATATGGAAATGCATCGAATCATAATTAGAGGCTATTCAATCGTACAAGTCCATGTAACTGTGCTCTCTTTTTCATGAATAAAGGCTGCCATTGCTCCCCTGTAACTTTCACCTTAGATTTCACAAGTCACGCACGGTGTTCTGTAGTACTATCTGTGGATGCTAGTTCCATCGATCGGAATGTAAAGAAGACAGGGAGCCAGAAGATTATGCTTATCAGAGAAAGAAAAAGGTAAAACTGATGAATGATTCGATTTCCGCCGGGAATGAACACGTTTGTTCTACCAATTTTTTTAATTCGCTCATCAGCACAAGGATTTTTCTCGGAAGAAGATTGGAGTCAATCTTTGATCATGTTAATTTTCATCAATTCTTTCAATAACTCGTTAGGTGATATTGTTGTACATGAAGTTCTGTAGAATCCTTCAATTATTTATTTTCACGTAAAACTCTAGATTAGTAGTATAAAATTTAGTACAAGGGTAAAATATTTTAACATAACTTCTAACCGAAAAAGCTTGTGCTTGTTTGTCCTTTGGAGTTTGGATTTTACAGTGGTAGGAAACAGTTTTGGCATTTTGCCATTGTGCATTCATTGGCTGTTGTCTTCCTTTTTAACTAAGCAACAACACGGTAAATTGAACATCCAAAATACGCATTCTTGTTTACATTTTATGTATTGAATTTTTAGTCTATAAACTTTTGTACACAAGTATGCATATAAAAGTGAAATTTTATAAGACTGTTAGAATCAGCTGATGACCTCACACTTCTCTTAGGCACTTAAACTCCCTCCACTCCCCTTCAAGTGTCTTCAGTTTTTTCACCCTCATAGCATTTCTGTGTGATTACAAAGAAACATAACCATTATGAACCACTACTGCCTTATGTTCTTCCTTTGCTTCACATTGCCCTTTGTATTTTGTGATGTTGAAATGCATTCAGGTACACAAAGATAGATAAACCTTGTTAGTTTTCTTTATAATCCTTCCCTGAAGCTTATTTTTGTCATAGTTTTAGCAGGTCGGTCAACCCAGATTCTGCACTCTTTCTATGAAGAAAGAAACTTGACAACCGTGACGGTGAAAGCAGAACAGACACTCTCTACATCAAGAAAATTTTTAATGCATGGTATTTTACACATACTTCACTGTTTGTAAAATTTGAGTTTATTATTGTAACTAACAAGGCTAACATAAAAATGTTCTCATCCAGGTTCATGCACAAACAAAGACATAAGCATCTCACAAAGTAGAGAATCTGCTTCCGGAATTCCAGAGTACATTGTGCAAATTGTGAATACATGTGTTTCTGAATGTGCTCCATATGATATTCACCTTCGCTGTGGCTGGTTTGCTTCTGCAAGAGTAATCAACCCAAGATTGTTCAAGAGGCTCTCTTATGATGATTGTTTGGTTAATGGAGGAAAGCCTTTAGCCTTTAGTCAGATCATTAGATTCACTTACTCCAACTCCTTCTTGTATCCTCTTGCTTTCAAGTCTGCTAAATTTTGCTCAACTCCCAAGTAAAAGACACCCAACAAAAAATTAAAATAAAGGAAGTTTAGAAAAATGTTAGGTGTACTCATTTTTGTATGGAACATTGTGCCGACTCATCTATGATTTATCATGACTTTATTACTTCAATAAGGTCCATATTCTCTTTAGTGGTAGATCATAGATGTATTGACACAGTATCACGTATAAAATGAATTCATCTAAAAATGTTTAATCCATATTTGTTTCAAACAAGTGAAAATATGGCATTTTGGTAGAGTAATCTTACAATTGTATCTCTCTCAATGGAAACAATTAAGTTGTTATGATTATATTTATATTAGACTTTCCAACATAAAATGCTTCTGTTGTGGGGTTGTGGTTGCATGTTGCATGGAGAGTTTAAAAATTTGCTCATGCTGCAGCAAGTGCGTTCTAGGTGCAGAATAATTGAGTTGTCCTTTTTTCTTTTTTCTTTTTTTAATTTTCGTTTTTATTCTAGCGGTATTGATGAACAGGGCTTATTATGTATGAACGGAGGTTCCGTAAATTGAACATATTGAAATTAAGCATTATTTGAGTCACGTAAATTCTGCAAGCTTCTCAATGTATGTTTTCCTTATAAAGTCGATGTCTCAAATTCTGCCAGAAAGGGACGCATGGAATAGCCAAAACGTCAAATTTTGTCTCTGTTTTTGTCAACAGACAAAAGAGAAAAAGGGAAAAAAGAAAGTGGCCTTTTTAATCACTAATTTGAGTTGTTGCCGAATATTGTTCATTAAGGGCAAAAGTAAAATAGACATTTCAATTGCATCTTTAGGAGCGAATTTGATCCTCGTACATTATTTTGAAAGTAACATAAACATACTCTACCATTTAACTTTTTTTTTTAAAGAAAAAGATCATATTGGTTAAATTATTAGATAGTTAAAATCAATTATTAACTTCAAAAAAATTATATAATTTTGATGTACTGTAATTGTAAAACAATTTTACATGTGCATTCAATTACGTAAAAATAAACACCTTAACTTATAAGTTGTTATATATGCAAGGTATAATTCGAAATTTTGATACTTACTTAGGTGAACAAATAAACTTATCACTTAATCGATCTATGTTGGTATGAGAAAATTAAATATTTAAGTATATTATTCTTAATTTTTTATTATTAAAACGGGACTAAAATTTAAAGAAAGACAAACTAGATACCAACTAGATAAGGGAAGAGAGATTGAAATTGAGAGACAGAAACTAAATTAAGTCTATATGTTATGTTTAGTGAAAATGTATAGAACTGAGTTATGTCTCAATATCATATTTAATTTAAGATAAATATGATACTAACGAATATATTTGAAATTTAAAAAGTTATATGAAGTATGAAAGTATTTTTGAAGAAAAAAATGTTATTAAAATTTTAATTTCCGTCCCTCAAAATTTCAGTCCCTTGTGTTTCAACCTTCTTGAAATATAAGGTAGCGTTTGTTGGAGAGACAGAGACGAAAAGACTGAGACTGAGAGATAGAGACTAAGAGACAGAGATTGAAATAAATTTCAGTATTTTGTTTGGTGCAAAGTGAGAGACAGAAATTGAAACAAGAATAAAATTTTAATTTAATTTGTACAAAGGATAAAATTGGAATTAATTAATTGAAATGGAGGTATTTTATGTATAAAACGTTATTAAAGTTTCAGTCTCTATCTCTAAAAATTTTAGTCCCATGTGTCCCTACTTTTTGGAAATACTGAAATATTGAAATTTTGGAGATAGAGATAGAGACAGAAATTTTAGTACCAGTCTCTGAATTAACAAACATGATACCGAGTCTCAATCTCCCAGTCTCTGTCTTAGTACCTCAAAACAAACGCTAGACTAAAATTTTGTATATCGGGGCTAAAATTTTAGTTCCAGTCACCAAACATAATACTCAATTTCAGTCTCCCCATCTCGGTCTTCCCAAAAAAACAAACGCAGCCTTAAAGTGCTAACTACCTTACTAAAAGTATTCCAAAGTGTAGTTTTCGCTCGAAATTTAAGTTTTTATGCACTAAACAATCGACACATCTATTGCCTTCTCTAGATATATTTACAAAATAAATATCCCTAAACTCTGATAGTGTAAAAAGAATAACTCATGTGTTCCAGTTTTCTTGGGCCAAACATATGGAAAAGCTTATACTCACCAACGATGGCTCATCGGAGAATCCTTGTGTGCAAATTTTTTTTTTTAAAAATAATTGTAGCAGATAGTATTATTGTAAGTTGTAATTTGTACTTTTTAGAAACAATTTTTGAACAACAAGCCTTTGAGGGGAAAAAAACTGCAACACCAATATCATGACTCAATCATAAGCCTTCTTAGGGAAGTTGGAGTAGCAAAAAGAAAATACACATTCTTTTAAAGAGATGAAAGTAAAAGTACCATTCTTGAAAGTAAGTATATATTACGCATAATCCTGAGTTTCTTTCTACATTACTCATTGCTCCTAATTAATTCAAAGTCTAACACACACACACACAAACACAGAGACACAAACAAAAGGAACTCAAAACTAAGAAGATTAATCTTCAGAAACTAACACAAGTACCACTTCTTATCTTCCTGTTGCCATAGCAATTTTATTGTGAAAATAATTTGAGTCATCAAACAAGATGCATGAGTCATCATTTGCCTTCTCTTTTTTCTTTTCTTCAAGTTTTCCCGCATCAGCATTCTTCTGCAGCTGAAGTGCAAGCTCAAGTGTCCACAGTACATCACCCATTGAAGGACGTTCAAGCCCATTATCAGATAAACACTTCTCAGCAATCTCAGCAAACTTATTCAAACAATCAATGCTAATCTTCCCTTGCAGACGAGTGTCAATGATATCTTCAAGTGAACCTTTCTCTAGGTTCATCAAAGCCCAATCAGCTAAACTAACTTGCTCTGTTGGCAACGTAGGATCAAGAGCTTGTCTTCCACATAACACCTCAAACAGAACCACCCCAAAAGAGTAAACATCAGATTTCTCTGTCAGTTGTTGCCTGCGGAAGTATTCAGGATCAAAGTAACCGAAACTACCTTTCACCATTGTGCTGACATGGGTTTGATTCATGTTTGGACCAGTTTTGGATAAACCAAAATCAGATACTTTTGCTACCCAACTTTCATCCAAAAGGATATTTGTTGTTTTAACATCACGGTGAATTATGGTGAACTTGGCACCGGTGTGAAGGTAGTGAAGCCCTCTGGCCGCTCCAATACATATTTCAAGCCTTTGATTCCATGGCAAAGATGGCTTGTTACTCTTATAGAGGTGTTGCTGAAGAGTTCCATTGGCCATGTAATCATAAATTAGAATCATTTCGCCATCTTCTTGGCAAAAACCAATTAGAGAGACTAAATGCCTGTGTCTTAGCTTTGAAAGCATGTAAATTTCATTCTGAAACTCGTTGATTCCTTGATTTGAAGATGGGTTAGATCTTTTCACAGCAACTTCTTTCACTCCTCGTATGACACCCTTGTAAACCTTCCCAAATCCACCAACACCAATGACCTTTGATTCATCGAAGTTGTTTGTAGCGAGTTTAATCTCCTCCATTGAAAAGTTTTCGCATAATAAGCCTTGTGTTGAAATACTACAACCAGCACCACTCTTATGGTGGCCACATTCAGTTGTTGTGTTCGGCGAGTCATGTATGGCCAACCAATTACCAAGAACAGTTTCATTTCTATCACCCTTTCTCTTCTTTCTAAGGTAAACAAGTAAGCATAAAGCTGCAACAAGAAGAACCAATCCAGTAGCAATGATTGCAGCAAGATTATTATGTTTTTTGTTACCTTTCTTAGCTTCGGAATCAAGAAGCAACTTTGATGGCGTAGGATTTTTCCCTGCCAAGTTTCCATTGCTGTCATTGATCTTGAATATCTCCAATCCATTAAGAATTGCATCATAATACTGTGGCTTTGTTTTGACAGCGGGATGCAATTCCACCCACAATTCTTGATCATCAACACCAGGTACATCCACAACAAAAGTGGCAAAATCTTGATAAATGGGAGCACCTTTGGATTGAGTCCACTCATAAACATCAGCACCCTCCAGTGCAGTTTGGTTGTTAACGTAAATGTTAAACTTTCTTTGATTATTTCGGGTGAAAAACAGCTCACAAAAATGGAGCCTCACAATGTAGGTGAAATTTGCATCAACCTGAAAAACCCAACTGAGGTTATAATTCAGATTCACTCGATTATCAGGACCCATTGTTCTTGCGGTGGCGTAAACATCCTTAGGAGCAATGTATTCTGGAAGATCGGAATAGTATTGAATCGTAAGATTCTTATCCGCCACAGCAGTGACACCTAAGGCTGCGGCGAACAAGTAAGTTGAATCATCGTACCATGTTCTGCTAAGACCACCGGAATCTCTGTCGGGTGAAATGTATTGTCCACCAACGTTCAACCGAATCATGGTTTGCAACGACGAGTTGGCAACAGAAATCGATTGGTGAGTTGAAACCAGAGGTGGTGGTTGAGTGAACAAGTCAGGGATAGCAATAACTTCAATGCCATTGATGAAAGCGTATGATCCATGGCGTTTGGAACACGGTGTGAACGTGATGCTGAGTTTACCTGATTCTGCAGCGACGAGAGAATACTCCTTGATGAAGTAGGCTTTTGTGAGAGCTTTTGCTGTGAGGTAGGCACTGAAATTGTTGAGCAGAGTGAAGCCATTTGCGTCGACGGAGAAGTATGAGTTGTTTGGATCAAGAGAAGAATCGTAGGCGGAAGGGTAAAAGTGGAGTCGGATATAGTGTCGTGTGTTTGATGAAACAGGGAACCGGAAAGTTGATGAAGAAGAAGTGAAGATCCTTGCAGACATGTATGGTATTTGTGAAGGAAGAGAAGGGTCTTGTTGTTTTGCTGTTGAATTCTTTGTGTCAATGGAAGAAGGTGTTGTGAAGTACTTGGAATCTGGCAACCATGTTCTTCCGTTAGAATCTGTTCCACCGGTGGAAGAACCGCATGAGATTAAGAAGGATTTCGCAGCTGGTTCTTCAGTTCTTGTGGTTGTGATTAAGATTAAGATGATGGAGAAAATGATGAGAGAAAACGGGTACCGAGAATGAGGCCTCATTGCTGGAGAGAAGAAGAAGCTGCTTGGTAGAGAAGAAACTGAGACAGAGGACAAGTTACAAGTGAGAAAATTGAAGGGAAATTAACGCGTAAATTCTTCAGAGGAAGTCGGTGAATAATTAATAAAGCGAGGAGCAAAACAACGATGTTTCTTTTTTAATTAACTTTCCTATGATTGTGTATTAATTATTTCTGTGCCTTTTTTGCTTTTTCTTTTCTTTTCTTTATTTATCCGGCAAGAGCGTTGTTCGATGGGAGAAGTTCCGATCCAATAACGGGTAATGGTTTATTCTTTATTGTTTAAACGTTAAGCCCCCTACGTTAAGAATTGCTTTAATGCAACAACTCAACATATATACACAGGACGACTTCTTTTTCGTCTTCATTGCAGTGAAACTTGGTTTGAAGGCAGTAAAACTTGGTTTAAAAAATTTACAAATCACTCCTACCATTTTGATTTTTTAGAAATCACCCTTCTATATTTTGGAAAATATTAAAAAATCAACATTTTTTGAAAATTCACACATAAACTTCTAATATTATTTTTTTTCAAAATACTTTAAAATTATTTTATTTTGTATTAGTTTTTTTTATATTTTTTAATTATTGCTAAAATAATTAGATTATTTTAAATATAATAATATATAACTATTGTTACGATGGGTAACCGGAGATTAATGGGCTAGATGGTATTGGTTGGCCCAAACGTATGAGAGAGGAGACCTGCAAGTGGGTTGACACATTGGGGCCTCCGCCCGACTTGTTCGTGAGAAGTGAGGGGGGTGGTACCTGCAAAGACACTCCGATGCCAAAGTCAGCAAAGGGAGCAAAACAGGTCTAGAGAGTATTGGAACTTGAGATACCTGAGGAGCGTCAGGGTATTTATAGTGGTGATCCAATAACTACCGTTGGAGTAGTGCCACCTTTTTAGGTGGATAACCGTCCCTTTATCTTAGGGAGGTTAAGATATGGCTCCTGGAAGTGGTTAGAGAGATTCTAGGGGCAGTTATCCTCTTGAAGGAGGGTTTATCTGCCAGCTAATCCTCGTACCGACTTCTTTAGAGCAAGTCGTGAAGATAGCCGACTTCTTGGTATCTGGTCGGTGTAGTGAAAGGCTCAACTCTTTTGGGTTGGGCCTTTTTTCTTGGATCCTGGGCCTTAGTGTTGGGTCAGGGTATGAACAGTGCCCCTACTCGAGCCCAACTTCTCTTCAAGATTTGGGTTCGAGTATTCTACTCGGGGTCGTAGCCGACTTGTTGGAGAATCGACGTGACGGTCTGTAACCGACGTGACTTTTCGTGACCTTTTGGTTCTGACAGTTACGTCTAATCAAGCGTCGCGTCCGTTAGGGATGTGCGCAGGAATTGATGGTCTTGGTAACGGTGCGTCTTTATTAATGACTGCCCCGTTTTTACCATTGTGCCCCTAACGTACTTATAAATACCTTCCCTCTCTTTCCTTGTTTTGTTTCTGCGATTTTTCAAATTTCCTCTTCATCTGTTCGTGCTACACTCTTGTGTTCGAAGGCTTTTACTTCCTCCAACCCTCATTTTCAGATAAAGGTTAGTTTTTTCTCCTTCTGTAACATGCTTTTCTATTTGCATGCCTTTATTTTGTAGATAGATAGGTTGGTTTGTAGACTTTCGTTTAGTTCCGTATTCCCTCCCTTTAGAGACCGTGTTTTTTGATTTTCCTTTTCTTTTTCCCTTGTAGGTTTTTGTCACCTTTTCAAGAAAAAAAAATGGCTTCCGTAGATGTTCTTTCTCAGTGGGTTGATGTCACGGTCCTAGGGGAGGAACCTTCGGTCGATACTGGGTTTATCACCCACCTTCGTACTCGCCACAGAATTTGTACTTCTAAGGAGGACGAGCCGAAGTATGAGTTGGTAGCCTCGGGTCCAGAAGACCGGGTTTGCTTAGGGAGGGCCAATGAAGCGGCCCCTCATTTTTTCTTTATGTATGAGTGTATGATCACCCGTTTGGGTGTTTTTCTTCCTTTTTCAAATTTTGAGATGTCTGTTTTGCATCACTGCCGAGTTGCCCCTACTCAGCTTCACCCCAACTCTTGGGGTTTTTTGAAAATTTATCAACTTATCAGCCAAGCTTTGGAGTTCCCGGCCTCTTTGAAGATTTTTTTCTATCTTTTTCATATGACCAAACCCTTTAGTGGGTTAAATAATAAGCAACAGTGGGTGTCTTTCCGAGCCATACAGGGTCGGAGAGTTTTCACCCTTTTTGACGAATCCTTCCATGACTTTAAAAATTATTTTTTCAAAGTGCAAGCTGTAGAGGGTCACCACCCCTTTTTTCTGGATGATACTTCTTCTCCTCGCTTTTTCCTGTACTGGTTGGAGGCCTCCCCCTGTGAGAAATATGGTCTGGATGACCTAGATGAAGTTGAGGCGGCCGTTGTGGGGTTCCTCCGAGAAGTGTGGGGGAGGGCCCCATATCTGGATACTAAGAAATTCCTCCAGGGGTCTCCGACTTTTATCCAGGCGCAACTAGGTAGCTTTTGTTTTTCTAATTTACTTCCGACTTGTGATTTCTTGTACCGACTTGTTTAATTACTTCTTGTTTTTGTAGAGATGGCGAAGAAGAATGCTCAGGAATCTTACCAGAGAGTCCAGGAGGCCAAAGCAAGGTCTCGAGCCAGGACTGGTGGCTCCAATGCGATTATCTCTCCTCTTCCTCCTCCTCCTCCTCGGAACGTTGGGACTCTTTCCCAGCCCATTGTGATTTCTTCTTCAGCTTCCTCTCAGCCGCTCCCTTCCGTCCGACCTTCTCCTGAGCCTGAGAAGAAGAAACGCAAGACTTTAGAGTCTGGCTCTTCTTTTGAAGGTGAGGTTAAGGCGGATGCCCTTGCATTCGTCCAAAAGTACATCTACCCCCATGCTCGTATAAGTATGGATGATGTAACTGTTAGGAATCACCTTACCACTTTGGTTGAGGAGAGTCTCAGGGCGGCGGGTGTTTGTGGTAAACTCTTAGATATTTTTGAGAAGGCTCCTCTCAGTTCTTTGGGTTCAACCTCGAGGGTTGAGGAGCTGGAAGGAAGACTTCTTATATATCAAGAGCATGAGAGGGGGTTGAAGGAGGAGGTCGCCAAGCTGAGGGAGGAGAGAGATGGCCTTCGGGAGAAGGAGAGGAAGTTGCAAGCCCAATGCAACATGGAGGTGGGCTTGAGGAAGACAGCGCAGGACAGCTACCAAAGTTTATTTGAGGATCTTATGTCTGTGAAGAATGATTTGCTGAATTCTCGGAAGGCATATACCGAGTTGGAGGACTCTATTGCTGAGGCTGCCGAGGAGGCTTGGAGGATCTTTAGGGAGCAAGTTGGAGTCATTGCTCCTGACTTGGATCTTTCTCCTTTGGATCCTGACAAAGTCGTCATTGACGGTGCCATAGTTGATCCCCCTGCTCCCGTGATCGTTTTCGAGTCAGAATTGAAGACTCGGGGGCAGAGGATCATTGAGTCCCCTCCTCACCCAAAGGACGCTCCGAGCACTTCAGCAGTTCCTCCGACTTCCTCTTCGTCTCCTATGGATGTCTCTCTCCCTGGTCCTGGTGGCGCTCTTCCTGACTCTGGTGGTGGTGATCCGTCTACTCCTCTTCCGAAAAAGTAATTTGTTGGCTATTTGGGAGCCCGGCCTGTGGGTTCCCCCTTTTTTAAACTTTTTATTTGTGTTTGGTGGTGTTTGAACGATTTACTTTTGGCCTTATAAGGCCGTAAACAAAACATTTAAAATACCCTTTTTTAATAAGGGTTTAAATTAACAAAAAATAAATACCCCTTCTTGGATAAGGGTTTAATGTTGATAAATACCCTTTTTTGGATAAGGGTTTAAGTTACCTTATGCGTGCATGCCTTTTTGATATTGATTTTTCGAACTCCCCTTGATCTTTTCTGAAAAACCTTTTCTTTGGCTTGTCTGTCTTTCTGAACCTTTTTGTTTTAAGGATTTTTAGGACAGCTTTCTAATCTTTTCCTGGGTTTTTTCGATCTCTTTTGTTATTCCTCGTACTCAATTTTGTTTTATTGAGTTTTTATGACTTAGACTACTTTTGTGATTCATTTTTGTTTTACTCGGTTTCCCATTTCGACTTATGAGTCGGAATGTTTCCGAGTTTATCATGATCAACCTCTGTAACCTCTTTACACCGACTTGTACCTCGTCGTTTTATCCTGACGACCATCTAGGTCGGTTCATGGGATTTTCACGTTTTGTCGAGTTTAAGTTGGCGCGTTTCGTCGAAAGAAAGAGAAAACGAAGAAGGAATTTATAAGAGATATTTGTAAGATGAAAAAGATCTTTATTAATTGGGGAGGTACCTTATTGCTACTAAGGGTTATTGACAATCTATTTCCCTTAGCCTCTACTATGATGCCTCGTTAAAAACCCTTCTCCAGAAAAAACCCTTTGATTTTTGGGAAAAAATCATGAAGTTGGGAAAAGAGTACATCAGGGAGTAGAGTTCACTTTTAACTGTAGTACCTTTTCATATTACAAGCATGCCACGACCTCGGTAACTCGGTTCCGTTCAGGTCGGTTATTTTATAATAACCTTTTCCTAAGACCTCATTGACTTTGTATGGTCCCTTCCAATTTGCAGCGAGTTTTCCTTCCCCTGATTTGTTGACTCCAATGTCGTTTCTGATCAAGACCAAGTCATTCGGGGCGAATGTTCTTCGAATGACTTTTTTGTTGTACCTTGTAGTCATCCTTTGCTTCAATGCTGCTTCTCTTATCTGGGCTTCTTCTCGGACTTCGGGGAGCAAGTCGAGCTCCTCTTTGTGCCCCTGTATGTTTCCGATCTCGTCATGGAAAATTACTCTTGGGATTTGTTCGTTGACTTCTATTGGTATCATGGCTTATACACCATAGACTAGTCGGAAAGGCGTTTCTCCAGTGGCGGACGGGGGGATTGTCCTGTAAGCCCATAGCACTTGTGGGAGCTCTTCGGCCCAGGCTCCTTTTGCATCTTGTAATCTTTTCTTCAGCCCTGCCAGTATGACTTTGTTGGCTGCCTCGGCTTGCCCATTGGCTTGCGGGTGCTCCACCGAGGTGAACTGGTGTTTGATTTTCATACTGGCTACTAGGCTTCTAAAGGTAGAGTCGATGAACTGGGTTCCATTATCTGAAGTAATGGAATAGGGTATCCCATATCTTGTGATGATATTTTTGTAGAAGAACCTCCGACTTCTCTGTGCGGTGATGGTGGCCAATGGTTCTGCTTCTATCCATTTTGTGAAGTAATCTATTCTCACGATCAGGTATTTGACATGTCCTGGCGCCTGGGAAAAATGACCTAACAAATCCATTTCCCATTTCGCAAAGGGCCATGGAGAAGTGATGCTGATGAGCTCCTCCGGGGGAGCCACGTGGAAATTTGCATGCATCTGGCATGGTTGACACTTTTTCACAAATTCGGTCGCATCTTTCTGCAAGGTCGGCTAGTAGAATCCAGCTCGGACCACTTTCCTGGCTAATGACCTTGCTCTGAAATGATTTCCGCAGATCCCACTATGGACTTCCTCTAACACCTCGGTGGTTTTTGAGGTCGGTACGCACTTTAACAATGGTGTTGATATCCCCCTCCTGTAGAGAATATTTTTCACCAAGGTGTAGTGTTGTGCTTCCCTCCGGATTTTCTTAGCCTCTTTTTCCTCCTTCGGAAGGATGTTGAATTTCATGTATTCGACCAAGGGGTTCATCCATCCGAGGCTTAATCTGACTACCTCGAGGACCTCTTGTTTGTCTTTTTCTTTTAGTACGGAGGGTTCCTAGAGAGTTTCCTGGATCAGGCTTCTGTTATTCCCTCCTGGCTTGGTACTTGCTAACTTGGATATGGCGTCTGCTCTGCTATTTAGATCCCGAGTTATGTGTTTGACCTCGGTTTCTGCAAAGCGCCCAATGTGTTCCAGAGTTTTTTCCAAGTACCTCTTCATATTTGGGTCCTTTGCCTGATACTCTCCACTTATCTGGGAGGTCACCACTTGCGAGTCGCTGTATATCATCACCTTTGTAGCACCGACTTCTTCCGCCAGCTTCAATCCAGCAATCAAGGCTTCATACTCTGCCTGATTATTTGAAGCTGGGAATTCAAATTTGAGGGAAACCTCTATCTGGGTTCCTCTTTCATCCACCAATATTATGCCTGCACCGCTTCCTGTTTTGTTTGAGGATCCATCTAAGTAGAGTTCCCATGTAGTTGGTTTTTCCTCTTGGTCTCCTGCATATTCTGCAATGAAGTCGGTGAGGCACTGGGCTTTAATCGCCGTCCGAGTTTCATACTTCAAGTCGAACTCGGAGAGCTCTATTGCCCATTGAACCATTCTCCCTGCAACATCCATCTTTTGGAGGATTTGCTTCATGGGTTGGTTCGTGCGGACTCTTATTGTGTGAGCTTGAAAGTAAGGCCGTAGCCTTCGTGAGGCTACTACTAAGGAGTAGGCAAACTTCTCTAGTTTGTGGTACCTTAGCTCAGGGCCTTGTAGAACTTTACTGATGAAATATACTGGGTGCTGACCGGCCTCGTCTTCTCTTATCAGGGCCGATGAGACGGCCTTGTCTGCTACAGATAAGTATAGAACGAGGTCTTCTCCAGCTATAGGTCGGGTCAGAATAGGAGGTTGGCTCAAGAATCTTTTGAACTCCTGGAACGCTTCCTCGCATTCAGGAGTCCATTCGAACTGACATCCCTTTCTCAATAAGGAGAACAGTGGAAGGGATTTTAGTGCTGATCCTGCCAAAAATCTGGAGAGGGCTGCAAGTCGGCCATTCAGTTGTTGGACCTCTCTTAAACAAGTCGGGCTTTTCATCTCCAGGATAGCTCTACACTTATCAGGATTTGCTTCGATCCCTCTTTGTGTCAGCATAAATCCTAGAAATTTTCCTGCCTCTACCACGAAGGGACACTTTGCGGGATTTAATCTCATCCCGTGTAACCTTATGGTGTCAAAGACTCGTGAGAGATCTGACAAGAGGTCGACTTCTTTTTCGGTTTTTACCAGCATGTCGTCGACGTATACTTCAATTAGGCTTCCAAGGTGAGAGGCGAACACCTTATTCATCAACCTCTGGTATGTGGCTTGATGAATGGATTTTTGATGGTATAGAATTTCACAAATGAATTCTCGTTGCAAGTATAGTTTCTAAACCAATCACTAATCCTTTCATACAAAAAGTTGTTTGTCACTAGTACAAACCCCTAAAATTTATAAACCGAAGTATTGGACCTCGGGTCGTTCTCCCTAGGAATTACAATAAAGTGTCTTGTTATTGGTTATGAGTTATTTTGGGGTTTTGGATAAGAAGCATGAAAAGTATATGGCAATGAAAATAAACTAACAACTATAAAAGGCTCTTGGCAAGGTGTGAGAACTAGAAGTCCTATCGTAGTTATCCTTCTCAATTGTGATGAGAATTATTCATTGCTACCACTTAGTTAACCCTTACTAATTAAAGGAAAGTCAAGTGGATGAATTGACTTGAGCCACAAGTCCTAGCCAACTCCCAAGGAAAAACTAGCTTTAGTGCACTCCAAACCAATTAGCAATCTCTCCAATTATCAATCAACAAAGGAATTAGATAACTCAAGTGTCACTAATTACTCTACCTAGGCCAAGAGGAACAAAATCTACACTAAAACTAAAAGAGACATTTCAACAAACACATAAAGTGCAAGAAGAGTAAACATTATTAAATGCAAGAATTAAAGGAATCTACAACTACAAAAACAAGAGATCAACAATAGAAAAGCAAAGAAGACACATTTATTATGAATTACCTCTTATTGAATTGGAAGAATGTAGAAAGAACAATACTAGATCTACAACAAAGTATAAGAACAACATAAAGGAAATTACAACAAAGGAATAGAAGAAGATTGAATGTAGCAACAAAGAATTGAGAGATAGAAGTGGAAGAAAGCAAAGATTAAAACCTAGATCTAAAAACTAAACCTAATTCTAATCCTAATTCTAGAGAGAAGAGAGAGCTTCTCTCTCTAGAAACTAACTCTCACTACTAAACTAAACTAAACTAAACTAATGGTCAAAAGTAAGTAAAGTATGAAAAGTATGAAAAAGTATGAAAAGTATGAAAAGTATGAAAAGTATGTTGATTCCCCTTCAATCCTTGGCTTAAATAGCATCAGAAATGAGTTGGATTGGGCCCACAAGGCTTCTAAAATCGCTGGCCACGTTTGCATTAAGTGGGTCATGTGCCACCATCGGCGCGTCCGCGTACCGTGCGCGTGCGCGCCCCTATGCGCGATGCAACTATGGCAAATCTTATATCGTTTCGAAGCCCCGGATGTTAGCTTTCCAACCCAACTGGAACCGCATCAATTGGACCTCTGTAGCTCAAGTTATGGTCGTTTAAGTGCGAAGAGGTCGGTTTGACAGCTTTTGCGATTCCCTCATTTCTTCATGAGTTCTCCATTTTTACATGCTTTTCCTTCATTCCCTTGATCCAATCCTTGCCTCCTAAATCTGAAATCACTTGACAAACACATCAAGGCATCTAATAGAATCAAGGTGAATTAAATTTAGCTATTTTAAGTCCTAAAAAGCATGTTTTCACTCTTAAGCACAATTAAAGGAGAATATGTAAAACCATGCTAATTCATTGAATAAATGTGGGTAAAAGGTGATAAAATCCCCTAAATCAAGCACAAGATAAACCCTACAAATGGGGTTTGTCATGGCTCCTGCATTTTTCAATCCAAATGGCATGACCACGTAGCAGAAATTAGCTCTGGGTGTGATGAATGACGTCTTCTCCTGGTCTGGCTCATACATCGGGATTTGGTTATACCCCGAGTAGGCGTCCATGAACGACAAGTATTGATACCCCGAGCTGGAGTCTACTGGGGTGTCAATACTTGGCAGTGGATAAGGGTCCTTGGGACAGGCCTTATTTAAGTCGGTATAGTCGACACACATTCTCCATTTGCCATTTTGTTTTTTGACTAGCACTACATTGGCTAGCCATGTTGGGTATTTAACTTATCTGATGAAGCCGGCTTCTAAGAGTGCCTGCACTTGCTCTTCCACTACTAGAGCTCGTTCTGGGCCGAGCTTACGCCTTCTCTGCTGCACAGGTCGGGACCCCGGGTAGACCGAAAGCTTGTGGGACATGAGCTCGGGGTCTATCCCAGGCATGTCGGAGGCCTTGCAGGCGAAGAGATCGGAGTTATCTCTTAGGATCTTAGCCAACCCTTGTTTTAGGGTTTCCCCTAGGTTGGCTCCTATGTGAGTAATTTTCCCTTCCTCTTCGCCTACCTGTATCTCCTGGGTTTTTCCTCCCGGCTGTGGTCGCAGCTCTTCTCTAGCCCTTGCACCTCCGAGCTCTATTGTGTGGACTTCTCGGCCTTTTCTTCTCAGGTTTAGGCTTTCATTGTAGCATTTCCTTGCCAATTTCTGGTCTCCCCTTACCGTTGCTATCCCCGCTGAGGTCGGGAATTTCATACAAAGGTGGGGAGTGGATACCACCGCTCCGAGTCGATTAAGGGTAGCTCTGCCGATTAAAGCATTATATGCTGACCCTACATCGATGACTATAAAGTCTATACTCAGAGTTTTTGATTTTTTCCTTTTTCCAAAAGTGGTGTGGAGGGACAAAAATCCCAGTGGCTTTATTGGCGTGTCACCTAATCCGTACAAGGTGTCGGGGTAGGCTCTTAACTCTTTTTCATCCAACCCTAGTTTGTCGAAAGCGGGTTTGAAAAGAATGTCCGCCGAGCTTCCTTGGTCTACTAGGGTTCTATGGAGATGGGAATTTGCTAGGATCATAGTTATTACCACTGGATCATCGTGTCCAGGGATTATTCCTTGCCCGTCTTCTTTTGTGAATGAAATAGTAGGGAGGTCGGATGACTCTCCTCCAACCTGGTAGACTCTCTTAAGATGCCTTTTGCGAGAGGATTTGGTGAGTCCCCCTCCCGCAAACCCTCCTGAGATCATATGGATATGTCTCTCCGGAGTCTGCGGTGGTGGGTCTCTTCTATCCATATTATCTCGCTTTCTCTTCCCATGACTGTCCGACCTTTCTATGAGATATCTGTCAAGCCGACCTTCTCTAGCCAGCTTTTCTATCACATTTTTAAGGTTGTAGCAGTCGTTTGTGGAGTGACCATATATTTTATGGTACTCACAGTAGTCGCTGCGGCTCCCCCCTTTTTTATTTTTAATGGGTCTGGGGGGTGGCAGCCTTTCAGTATTACAAATCTCTCTGTATACATCTACTATAGAGACCTTTAGAGGAGTATAAGAGTGATATTTTCTTGGTCTATCGAGACCGAGTTCTTCCTTCTTTTTGGGTTCCCTCTCCCTCTCTTTTGTTGAGGGGAGATGCCCAGGTTGCCAACTCAAATCTCTCAGCCTAGCATTCTCCTCCATGTTGATGTACTTTTCAGCTCTTTCCTGTACATCACTTAAGGAGGTGGGGTGTCTTTTTGATATGGACTGTGAGAAGGGACCTTCTCTAAGCCCATTGACTAACCCCATTATGACTGCCTCAGTGGGCAGGTCTTGGATTTCCAAACATGCTTTGTTGAACCTTTCCATGTAGGCTCGCAAGGATTCTCTGACCTCCTGCTTTATCCCTAGGAGGCTTGGCGCATGTTTTACTTTGTCTTTCTGGATAGAGAACCTCATCAAGAACTTCCTTGAGAGTTCTTCAAAACTGGTGACCGACCTCGGGGGGAGGCTGTCGAACCATTTCATCGCCACTTTCGACAAGGTTGTCGGGAAAGCTTTGCATTGCGTAGCATCAAAAGCATCAGCCAGATACATCCGACTTTTAAAGTTGCTTAAGTGATGCTTTGGATCTGTGGTTCCATCATAGAGGTCCATATCGGGGCTTTTAAAGTTTCTTGGAACCTTTGCCCTCATTATGTCCTCACTAAAAGGATCATCCCCTCCTAGGGGCGACTCTTCTCTATCGTCACGGGAGTTCCGACCTTTGAGGGAGGATTCTAACTTTAAGAGTTTTTTCTCTAACTCTTTTCGTCGATCCATCTCCTCTCTTAGGTGCTTTTCTATCTCCCTTTGTCGTTCCCGTTCCAGTTCTAGCTGTTCCAGGCGACTTTGGTGGACATGGACTAATCCCATGAGTTCAGTTGCGTGAGACTGTCCGTCCTTCTCCGACTCACGGCCTTCAGAGGAATTCACCTTCGGGGTTTTGACTTCGGAGGTACCCTCTCTGTGTTGATCGTTGGTTTCCTGGCGGAGGGTTAGGTCCGCGTCATTATTTCCGGTATCCAGATTCTCTTATTCGGAATCTGTTTCCACATGACCCTCCTCAGGGAATCTGTCCGCCATCACTGGTTGATCTCTCGGGTCCCCGGCAACGGTGCCAATGTTACGATGGGTAATCGGAGATTAATGGGCTAGATGGTATTGGTTGGCCCAAACGTATGAGAGAGGAGACCTGCAAGTGGGTTGACACCTTGGGGGCCTCCGCCCGACTTGTTCGTGAGAAGTGAGGGGGGTGGTACCTGCAAAGACACTCCGATGCCAAAGTCAGCAAAGGGAGCAAAACAGGTCTAGAGAGTATTGGAACTTGAGATACCTGAGGAGCGTCAGGGTATTTATAGTGGTGATCCAATAACCACCGTTGGAGTAGTACCACCTTTTTAGGTGGATAACCGTCCCTTTATCTTAGGGAGGTTAAGATATGGCTCCTGGAAGTGGTTAGAGAGATTCTAGGGGCAGTTATCCTCTTGAAGGAGGGTTTATCTGCCAGCTAATCCTCGTACCGACTTCTTTAGAGCAAGTCGTGAAGATAGCCGACTTCTTGGTATCTGGTCGGTGTAGTGAAAGGCTCAACTCTTTTGGGTTGGGCCTTTTTTCTTGGATCCTGGGCCTTAGTGTTGGGCCAGGGTATGAACAACTATGTATATTAATAAATTAAATAAAATAATTTTAAATGGTTACCTTCTTAACTTCACCTTTTCAATATAATTAGCAAATAGTGTAAGCATTTATGTAGTCATTTTGCTATAGCACAAAGATAGTATAAAGGAATTTAGAAATATCTTGTAATCAAAATAAATTAGCCAAAAATAATCAGAATTTGTTTTATCAATTATTCTTTATATATAAGTCATTTTTTTTATACAAGTCATTTATATTCACGCGCGCACGTTTTTCTTTCTGTCATTACTACACGTTCTTTTTTTTATTATTCTTCGAGTAAACTACTATTTCTACCCATAAAAGTTGAAAATGCTGACATATCTACCTATAAAAAACAAAAATTACCATTTGTACCCATAAAAAAAAATGATTTTTACAAGCAAAATTATCCAAACCCTAAAAAATTAAATAAAATTCCTAAACTACCCTTCTCTCCACCACTACCACTATCATCTCTCTCTCTCTCTCTCTTTCTCTCTCTCTCAATGTTCTGCTAGGGCAAATCTTGCAGGCTCTGATGGTGCAATCAGCTCTCTCCACAGGTGGAGCATCGGGCTTTCACCCCCGAAGAGAATGGCACCATAATCAGAGCTCACGCTCGGTTCGACAACAAGTGGGCCACCATAGCCCTACTCTTTTTCGGCAGAACCGACAATGCCATTAAGAACCACTGGAACTCCACCCTCAAACGCAAGTGCGCCTCCATGGACCCCATCGACGATCCTCACTTCGCACAGCCACTCAAATGTTCTATTAGCGCCGGCGCCGCCATACTCGTGTCAACGGTGGTGGTGAGGTACTCGTTGCCAACGGTGATGGCGACGACGGATATGGCGGGCAGGAAGGGGAGGATGCGGATGGAGAGCCAGGAGTGTGCAGTGGAAATGTCAGAGCTGATGTTGGCGACGCGGGAGTTCTCGAGGGAGACAATGAAATCAATGGTAAAAGTTTGGAGGATTCAGGGTTAGAGTCATAGATCTTAACCTTGCTGATGAGTGTTTTCGATTAACCCTTAAAAAAGTCGCAGCATTTGAATGTGTGTGCAGAAAAAACCCAATCCATTCAGGTGGTGAAGTTAACAGCAATGATGGCTGATGGTGATGGTGGTGGTGGTGCTGTTGAGTCGCGATCGACATCGATGGGGGAGTGTGCGGTCGAAAGGGTTAGGGTGACGGCTGAGGAGGAGGGTGAGACGGTAGTATTGAGCAGTAATGTGGTTGATGTTGGGATTGGGTCGCTCAGAACATTGAGAGAGACAGGAGGAGGGAGGAGATGATAGTGGTAGTGGTGGAGAGAATGGTAGTTTAGGAATTTTATTTAATTTTTTAGGGTTTGGATAATTTTGCTTGTAAAAACTATTTTTTATGGGTACAAATGGTAATTTTCGTTTTCTATGGGTAGATATGTCAGCGTTTTCAACTTTTATGAGTAGAAATGGTAGTTTACTCTTATTCTTCTTGCTGCATGTTGTTGTTGTTGTTGTTCTTCTTCTTCTTCTTCTTCTTCTTCTTCTTCTCTTTCGTTATCGTCGTCACCAACATCGCTTCCTTCTTCTCCTCCTTCTTTTTTCATTCTTTTTTCATTGGAATTTTTTCTCCTCCTTTCTTTGCCTCCTTCTCCTTCTCCTCCATCAGCAGTTATCTCGCTATTGAAGATAATGAATAATTCAAGTTCAGATTATCAATTGAACTAGAACAAAATTGATTATTGTTTTAAATCCAATCAAGTGGTTGAGGTGTTGTTCGATTCTAGTTAATATTTTTGTTAGTAGTTTATGATTCTTGAGGTGAATAATGTTTCATCGTTGATAGTTTGAATTGAATATAATGTAAAAGTTATGCATTAAAGAAAATATTTTTCTGTATTTGCAGCAAATTTGGGTGTAACACGAAGATATGTAGGTGTAACACGAAGATATTTGAGTGTATTGTTTAAGAATTTTCAGTGTATGTGTGCTGATAAGTTTTGCATAATTCAAAACTCTTCTTCTTCTTGTTTTACCTTCTCAAGTTTCTTCTTGGTTTACTCTCTTAACAAGAATAAAAACAAAAAAATCAAACAAAGAAGAAGAAGAAACACATAATGCTGCAAAATTACTTGAAAAATGATGAACTTACATTCATTCAACTAAAAGAAAGAAAGAAATAAGGAAAAAAAAAGAAGAAGGAAAAAAATGCAGCATTAGAGGAAATATTTTTCTGTATTTGCAGCAAATTTGGGTGTAACACGAAAATATTTGGGTGTAACACGAAGATATTTGAGTGTATTGTTTAAAAATTTTCGGTGTATGTGTGCTGATAAGTTCTACATAATTCAAAACTCTTCCTCTTCCTCCTCATCATCTTCTGCTGCTTCTTCTTCTTCATTTTCTTATTTCATATTCTCATAATTCTTCTTGGAGGAAAAACTCAAATAAAGAAAAAAAAATACATAATGTTGCAAAATCAATAGAAAGAGGAAGAGGAAAAAAAATGCAGCAACAACAACAACAATAAAAAAACGACGATGAAGATGAAACACCAAAGAAAAAGGAGAAAAAACGCAAAAGAAGAAGGAGAAGAAGAAGGAAGAGGAAGAAGGAGGAGAAGGAGGAACGCGAGATATAAAGAGAAACGTGATTTTCACATGCGCGTTATGCAAGTGGATTTTGTTGAGTTAGGATTAACTTGTATGACTTGTATGCCAAAATGACTTGTATGCATAGTAGTACTCTTATTTTATTTAGTATTCATTAATTGTTGTAACAATTAATGAATATTAAATAAGACAAATTTTGGCTATTTTTTTAGTCCCCTAACATTACCCAAAAATTAATTTTTCTCTTACTTGTGTAAGCACTTTACTTCGAATTTTAGTGGAAATAATAGAACTTGTGTGTATATATTTTTTAACAGAAATATTTGATAACTAAAGAAAATTAGCCAAAAACAGTCATAACTTGTCTTATTTAACATTTATTAATTGTTGCGACAATTAATGAATGTTAAATAAGGTAAGTTCTGACTGTTTTTTTGTTTCCCTAGTATTACCACTTTTTTAAATCTAACAAATTACGTATATACTATTTACTTATTAACTTGAGTGACGGAGTGTCTTTTCAACTGTCTACTCTCTTGTTTTCTCATTGCCGAAGTATAACTCATCCCAAAAAAAAGCTTGCAAATACTTATCGGCAAACGAGCTATACAGCAGTCAACCTCCACAAAAACAGAAAACAATATTCTAATTATTTTTAAATTAAAGTAATAAATTTTACATCATGAAATATAAGGTTATAAATTTAATGTAATTAAATATTCATTTATTTTATTATCTTACCAATTTTCTTCATTTTAAAAAGATGCTTTTCCTATTATTGAGCTGCCACCTTATAACATAATCTTTTGTCGCTTCCCGCGACGAATATCAACTAATCAAGACATAAGCATCTTCGTCATCATCATCAACGCAAATAATCATAATTATATCAACGCTAACAGTGAAATTTAACATAACATGCGCAACAGCAATAATAGCAATAGCCATAGCTCAAACCATTAGAGAGCAGCCATGGCCACCCCAATGAACCTCACTTCCAACTTCTTTTTCTTCATCTTCACCGTTACAATCATCTACGTAGCCTACACCTTTCCCAAGCTCCAACCAAATCAAACAAACCTTGCATTCTACGTCCACGAACACTTCACTGGCGAAGACACAACCGCGGCAACCGTGGCCGGAAAGGCAGGCCCCACCTCCAACATCTTCCACTTCGGCACCGTTGCAGTGGTGGATGACCCAGTAACAGTGGGACCCAGCGTCGACTCAAAAGTCATCGGAAGGGCCCAGGGACTTTACATAAACTCGCAGCTTGACGGAAAAGGGTTGCACATGGCATTCTCGGTGATATTCACCGATGGAAAGTTCAAAGGAAGCACGTTGGAGATTCAAGGCTCTGATATATTCGGAATGAAGGAACGAGAATTTGGTGTTGTTTCTGGGACCGGTTATTTTCGGTTCGTCAAAGGGTATGGGGTTATGGAAACGGTTTTCAAGGATTTAGCTAAGCTCAGAGGAACGCTTAAACTCAATGTAACGGTCAAGCATTATTAATTAGATTTTGTAGTTTAAATCTTTTGTCATTGGTTGAACTATTGCGCTAGATCTATCAATAGGTTTCTTCAACAAGTTATTTTGATACCACAAAAATATAATTTAACAGTTTTTTCTATTAAGATAATTCGATTATTTAACTATCCTCGTTTGTATTGGTAAGTCGAATGTGTAGGACCCGTTAATTTTAGTTAGGTTAAATATGATTTTAGTCTCAACATACGTTGAAAATTTATTTTGTTTTTGACTTTTTTTTCTATAAAATGGTCTCAATAGTTTAATTTAGTTTTAAAATCGTCTTTGCACGAAAATATCTCTCTTTTTTCTCAATCTTCTTCCTCAACATTAACTAGAAATAGAAGTAGAAGCACAAACACAAAAATAGAAGCAGGCAAAAGTAGAAATCAGAAGCAGAATAACAACAATCAAACAACAACAATCAGCAAAACAACAACAACAATAACAATGGATAATGAAATCAGAACAACAATAAAAATAGAACCAAAAGAAAAAGTAAAAACAGAAGCTGACAGAAGCAGAAGCAACCAACGCATGAACAACAACAATGGAATAAAAGGAATAAACAGAAGCAACCAGAAGCATCAACAACAACAACAATGAAATCTTTTAAATTTGAAAAATTAAAGAAAAAAGGAATAAAAAATTAAAACAGAGGGAAAGGATTGCGGTGGACGGCGGTGGTGGGGAGGGGGGCTGCGGCGGTGAACGGCGATGCGGTGTTGGCGGGCTACAAATCACCACGAAGAGGGCACTGTGGTGGTCGGCGACGCTGTGGAAGGCTTCGTTCCTTTCTTCTCTTTCTCTCTCCCACTGCTCTCTCTTATTTTGCCGTTAGTGTATGTGATGAGGAAGAAAGAAGCAGCAGCGGCAGCAAGGAGTAACAACAACGGCATGGACGAAATAAATTTTTGACTTCTACGTTAGAGACCAAAATCGTACTTAACACTTTTAGTTATTCGAAGTAAATTGAAACAACTTTCTTCGATTTATTATGGAATGTAACTTTTTAACATGACTTCACTAGTAAACCGAAATTATTCGCTTCAATTTATTACATGTATCCTTGATCCGTTACTCAGTTATGACCCACACTTACTATAAATTCGGAATCTGGCATAGCTGGCAGATACACTTTCCCCAACAATCTCCCCACTCAGAACAGTATCATCCCAACAAATCCGGACAGTAACAAAACTCAGACCCCGTCAAACCCACAAGCAAGATACGCGTAACAAACCATTCAAATAACCCACTACAAATACCAACAAACTACTAAGCTAAGGGTACGTACTTCACTCTAAGTTTTCTTTTGAACTCTCTCATACCCCTACTTACTTGAGCGTTGGAGTCCCTTTTCAGGTATCCAACGCCACCTCCCCAGAAGAAGAGGACGTTCCCCACTCTGTATTCTGAGGAAAGCCAGTTCAAGCATCAGCAGAACAAGCTATACCTCGGAGTCCATTTTCACACAGGAATATTTGGCACCCACCGTGGGGCCACGATTTTAATCTAACCCCGCCTTTTCTGTATTTTGTATATCCCTTCATTTCCTTTTGCAGGACACAACAGATGGCAGACGAGCACAGTCACACTCCCTCCATCAACCAAGCGGAAATTTTGGCAATTAATGGGGCCCTCAGGGCCGAGAATAAAAAAATGGCTGAGCTCCTACGACAGATGGGGCATGATCGGAGCAAAGGAGAACACAAAAGTACCGAAAACAGGTATAACGATGACGAGCACACCTCGGAAACCAGACACGCCATTCCCAAAACCACCAAAATGACTACCAAAAAGAGAACCAACCCCTTCGCCAAAGAAGTCATGAACTTCGAAATGCCCCAAAACTTCACCCTACCATTAACCCTAAAACCTTACAATGGAATAGGAGATCCGAACGTCCACGTCACTAAGTTCCAAGCCATGATGTTCATGAATAAAGATTCCGACCCGATCTTATGCCGCACTTTCCCTACTTTCTTAGACGAAGCCGCTCTGATTTGGTTCTCCAATCTCCCTTAAAGCTCCATCTCTAACTTGGACGAGCTAGCAGACCAGGTTGTCAATCACTTCGCCGCATCCAAAATATACGTCCATAACTCTAATTACCTAACCACCATTAAGCAGGGACCAAACGAGAGCCTAAAAGACTACATGACCAGGTTTGCCGAAGCAAACTACGTCAAAGACCTACCAGAAATATTCCAACAACTTCTAAAATACAATATGAAGCTTAACCCTGATAAATGTGCTTTCGGAGTACAAAGTGGCAAGTTCCTCGGCTTCATACTCACTTGCCGAGGTATAGAGGCAAATCTAGAGAAGTGTCGGGCAGTCTTGAACATGCGAAGTCCAAAGACAGTCAAGGAGATCCATCAACTAACCGGCCGACTGGCAGCCCTAGCCCGATTTCTGCCTCGGATAGCCCACAGATCACACCATTTTTTCAAAAATCTAAGAAAACAACAGGAGTTTCACTGGACCGAGGAATGCGAAAAAGCTTTCACCGAGCTCAAGGCCATACTTTCAGCTCCCCCAATCCTCCAAACTCCAGAAGTAGGTAAACCATTCTATCTATATTTATCTATTACTGACCATGCTATCAGTTTTGTCTTAGTAACAGAAGCAGAAAAGCAGCAACACTCAGTATACTTTGTCAGTAAATCACTACAAAATGCCGAGATCTGTTACCCAAAATTAGAGAAACTAGCTCTAGCCCTGGTCACAACAGCTAGACGCCTACGACACTACTTCCAAAGTCACACCATCGTGGTCCGAATAGAACAACTTTTAAGACAAATACTGACGAAGCCCGAGCTAGCAAGAAGGCTAATCAAATGGTCGATCGAGCTGTCAGAATACGACATTCAATACCAATCCAGAGGAGCCATCAAATCCCAAGCACTAGCCGACTTCATTGCAGAACTCACTGCAGAGGAACAAGATCCTAAAAACAACACATGGACACTATACGTCGACGGAGCCTCAAACAGCAAAGGCTCCGGAGCAGGAATACTCCTCGAAGACAAACACGGGGCGCAATTCGAGCAATCCCTGCAATTTACTTTTCATGCAAGCAACAACCAAGCAGAGTACGAAACTCTAATTGCAGGACTCCGACTAGCTCAAACAATGGGAATAACATATTTAAACGTCAAGTGCGACTCTCTGCTGGTAGTACAACAGGTAACAGGTATTTTCCAGGTAAAAGACCCGTTGCTAGAAAAATACAATGTCATCGTCAGCAACCTCGTCAAAAATGTTCAAAAATTCAACATATCTCATATACCTCGGGAACAGAATGACAGAGCAGATATTTTCTCAAAACTAGCAACAATAAGAAGTCAAACTACACCATCCATTTTATCCCAACTAACACTCGAAGAACCTAGTGTTATACTAACATCAATATCGAGTATTTCGCAGGAAGATGACTGGAGATCACCCTTCATCACTTACTTGCAAACAGGGAACATCCCTAGCAACGTCCAAAATCAACGAAAGTTCAAACGAAGAGCAAGTTTCTACACAATGCTCGAAGCCGACTTATACAAAAGAGGATTCACAAGACCCCTGCTAAGATGCTTAAACACAGCAGAGGCCAAATTGACAATAGATGAAGTCCATAAAGGAGTTTGTGGTACACACATCGGCGGCCGAAGTCTAGCTGCCAAGATCCTCCGAGTTGGTTACTACTGGCCGACGTTACAACAAGACTGCATGAATAAAGTCAAACATTGCGACCACTGCCAACGCCACGCACCGATCATTCATACCCCGGCTGAACAACTACATGCATCCGACATATGCTGGCCATTCAACAAATGGGGGCTAGATATCCTCGGACCATTCCCACCCGCTCCAGGCCAGGTTAAGTTTTTAATTGTCGCCATAGATTACTTCACAAAATGGATAGAGGCTACACCACTGGCAAAAATCACTTCTGAAAAAATGATTTCTTTCGTATGAAAAAACATACTATGCCGGTTTGGTATTCCTCAATCCATCATCACCGAAAATGGTAGACAATTTATAGATAAAAAATTCACAACCTTTTTACAAAATTTCAAAATAGTTCAACAATTCTCTTCTGTCGAACATCCACAAACTAACGGCTTAGCTGAAGCCGCCAATAAGATCATTTTGCAAGGACTAAAAAAGAAGCTCAATGAATCAAAAGAAGAATGGGCCGAGCTTATTCCCGAAATCTTATGGAGCTACAACACAACCGAACACACAACAACAAAGGAAACGCCATTCAGGCTAGTTTACGAAAGTGACGCAATGATACCAATTTAGGTATCCCTACAAAACACCAAAACCACACTAACAAACGAAAGCAACAATATGGAAAGCAGAAGAGTTGAACTCGACCTCATAGACGAAACTCGTGACAAAGCCGCACTACAACAAACAGCGGCAAAATGAGCTATAGCTCGAAAATACAACAGGAAACTCAAACAAAGAACATTTTCGAAAGGTGACCTTGTACTAAGAAAAGTCGAAGCCATACGAAAGCCACAAGGACATGGCAAGCTAAGCGCAAATTAGGAAGGACCATTCAAAGTACATAGAGTCGTCGGCAAGGGCGCATACAAAATACAAAGGCTCGACGGAGCTATACTACCAAACACTTGGAACATATCCTCTCTCAAAATGTACTACAGTTAGTCTATAAGTCGGACATGGTGATGCACTCTTTTTCCTACTACCAGATTTTATCCCTAAGGAGGATTTTGCTGGAGAGGTTTTAATGAGGCACACCACCCCGCACTCTTTCTTACCAACCATATTACAAACCAAACAAACACAATTTTTTAGTTCCTATCTCCCATACCATCTGCGCAGCTAAACTCAAGCAAGCAATATTAAGTTTATGATAAATTCAAAATATCGCAAAACTAATCAAACGCCTAACAAGCTTATCAAACCCAGTCCTAACCATATCAACATCTCCCTAAAACGACGAATAAAGCGCATCCAATCTTCTACAAATAGCACTAAATAGTGCATATACTCCCCAATAGTCTTATGAACGTAAGACCGCTACAAACACACGTGCTATACGCTATCCTAACCGACCGATCGTCACAAGCAAACATACAAATAATATACCAAAATATCTTTCAAACTACTATATGAACAAAATCAAAACATCAAATACTTTATATTTTAAGCTAAAAGCCAGCAGTTCATCACAAAAAGTCAAGCAACTATGCGTCAAATAAGTTCAGCAAAAGACAAACTAAAATGTCAACAATTAAGCACCAGGATTCTTGCCCTCACCCTCAACACCATCCTCATCATCTACCAATTCATCCCCAACGACCACCTTACAAGGATCCATCTTCGACAAATCAGCAGCAGGTACCAACAGCTTGATCTGCTCAACAGCCCTCTCAAACCCAGCCGAAAACATCTCCAGACCATGATTTTCTTTCTCATCCTCAGCTTGTTTCTTTTCTACCCCAAGCACAATCAATCTCGCCTCAAGAGCTGTCTTCTCTTCACCACACTTTTTCACAGAAGCTTCAGCAGTCGCCAACTTCTCTCCCAACTGGTTCACCAAATTCAAAGCATCGCGGAGTTTATTCCCCTTCTCCAAATTCTCCCGCATTAGTTGATCCATAGCAGCCCTATCAAAATAGCCCTTGAAAGCCTCAACTCCTCCGTCCGACCAACACACATCAACCGAGCACCAATAACCTACAAAACAACAATATAGAAACCAAAATCAATACAACAATAAATTGATCAGTACATCTATACATAACACAACAAATACCTGCAAATATTGAGCCACGGTAACATCTCCAACATCATGAATAAGTTTCACATTGGCTGGACTCTGAACATGCTCATCGGCCAACACAGTAAAGGGAAAATACTCACTCCACAATGACGTCAAGTCCTCGTCACCCCTGTAGCCATGCAGAACTTTCTGATTCTCAGTAAACTTTTTTACTTGGTCCAGATTAACCTCCCTCATATCACCTTTCTCCTCAGCTACATTCCCACAGTCCTTGGCATCCATCCTCTTCCGCTTATAGCTAACCTTCTTGATAGGAGAAGGTTGATTCACTTCCCCTCCCTTATCAACCCCAGTCCGACTGCTAGACCCCTGCTTCTTGACATTCTTATTTCGAAAGAATGCCCGCAAGCTACTAGATGTAACCTTAAGAGCCTTCTCAACGGCACAGAATCAAAACAATCAACAAACAAACAAAAACTTACAAAAATAAACAACACAAACAACTCCTTTACCTATATATTCAGATAAGGCATCCTTATCAGCCTCAAGATCTAACATATCAACAACAGAAAGAAGAAAAGACGAGGATACATGATTGACAAGAAACTCAACAACCATCTCGTTCTCATACTCCATCCTATCCATATCAAGAATCTGCCTAGGTCTCGGAACCCAATACAAAGAAAACTTCTCCAACAAACAATCATCGATATACCACGGAAAATCGTTTTTAGCAACCCCAACCCTCAGAAACATAGACTTAAAGCCTTTGAAAGAAGAACGATACAAACTAAATATAGCGCGGCCCGGAGCACTAGCAAGGTTCAGCCAGCACCCCCTTTTTACCCCCTTACACTGAAACAAAGCAAAGAAAACCTCCAACGATGCCTCCACCTCCAGCACACTCATCAAAATTTCAAAAGCCCTAACAAACGCCCACGAGTTCGGATGTAATTGTGATGGCGCACATTTTAACTGCATCAACACCCCACACTCAAATTCAGAAAAGGGAAACCTAACCCCTAATTCTACAAAGACAGCACTATACATGTAAAAACACTCAAAACCTTCACTACGATGGAAGACACGATCAGACGCACTACATGACAAAAACCTTAAGTTAACCTCACTCCCAGCCCTAACCCAAGAAGAAGGTGAACCCAATTGTGAAACACTCCGATCATCATCAAACACAGACACCCAACCCTTAATAGACTCAGCAACCCACCCATAAGGATCTGCGAGATCCCAAACGAAAACTTCCTCAACAATCTTGTCGACGTCATCCACCACCCCCTTCTTTTTCTTTCCCTTAACCTTCTTGTCAACTACACTTTTTCCCTTATTCATAAGCAACGAAACAGAATACAAACAGAAGTGGAAGACACTAATCTTTTCTGCTCATTTCCAGAAAATCGCGAAGATGAAGTAAAAATAGTAGCAGTAACCCAAGAGCCTACCAAATCCACAAGCCCATTAACCTAACTTTCAGGTTAAAAATCAAAATTATCCAAACAAACCCTAACCATTGATTTTGATTACCGTTTCCAAAACCAACGCCCCTGATAAAAAACTATCCCTATTCTTAATAAAAATTTAAAGCACCACGCACGATTCCCGAAAATTTCTCTCTCATCCAAATATATATTCAATTTACTGCCAAAACAACCAGTTTGAACCATTTTTCGAAACACACACGCTATAACACGTCGATCTTGGGGGCTATCACTATACCCGATTCCGAGCTATACACTAAGCTCGACCTATTATATCTTGACTCAGAAAAATAGGTCAAGCTTGGGGGCTATGATCTGTTACTCAGTTATGACCCACACCTACTATAAACTCGGAATCTGGCATAGCTGGCAGATATACTTTTTCCAACAACCTCCCCACTCAGAACAGTATCATCCCAACAAATCCGGACAGTAACAAAATCCAGACCCCGTCAAACCCACAAGCAAGATACGCGTAACAAACCATTCAAATAACCCACTATAAATACCAACAAACTACTAAGCTAAGGGTACGTACTTCACTCTAAGTTTTCTTCTGAACTCTCTCGTACCCCTACTTACTTGAGCGTTGGAGTCCCTTTTCAGGTACCCAACGCCACCTCCCCAGAAGAAGACGACGTTCCTCACTCTGTATTTTGAGGAAAGCCAGTTCAAACATCAGCAGAACAAGCTATACCTCGGAATCCATTTTCACACAGGAACAATCCTAATTCAAAATTTCTTAATTTGATTTATTACTGTTTATGATAAATCAAATTGAATAGATTGAGACATAAATCTGAGTTTTTAAAATTTGATTTACATAGAAGTAACTAATTCATTTTAAGGGATTAAGGATTTTTTTTATGTATTTTATTTTTTATTTTATTTTATTTTTTTAAATCAAAATTAATTAGTACTGAAGACTAGTTAAGAGACCTTAATTAGCAAAGAGGACTGACAATATTAGAATTATCAAGAAAAACTAATTTCATATTTAACTTAACACAACATTATTATTTAATTTGTAAATTAAATAGACAATATTAGCTAGCTTATCTCTCTTATTCTCAATTATTCTTCCTACTAATCCCTAATCCCTAAACGCGTCCCGCATTCTTCTTCTATTCTTAATCTTCTTCTGCCGAAAATGTTCCAAAACATGTTGTATCTCCTCTATCCATATCATTCAAAACTTTCTCCTGTATTTTATTTGTAGAGGCGGTGGAAATTTGTACACAAATTAAATTAAAAAAAAATACAGGTAGTTAAATTTTGATTAATTGGTATTAGCTAATATTTTATTATAAAATTATTCTAATCCTCATTTTTTAGAATAATTTAAAATTTAAAAATTAAAATTTTAAATTTTAAAATTTATTTATTATTAACCCAAAATAGTAAAATCTTTCGTTGAATTCATACAAAAACATGCTACATCAGGGACCATTTTAATTGGGATATATATATATATCTGATAAACTACTAAAATAATATTTAAAAGTTTATGTTCTTGCCTGGTTCAGCCGAGCTATATCCTGCCTTAGCCGAGCTATAACTTGTTTCCCAGCGAGAGTTGGCCGACCTATTATCCGAATTAGGATATGCCTTGGTCACCAAATGAAACAGGAGGGGGAGCACCTGCAAAAAGCACTCCGACGATCAAGTCAGTTGATGAGAATTATGAGAAGAGTTATTATCTTAGAAAGATGACCTACCTTTTGAATTCTGATAGTTCTCTTTTATAATTAGGGAACGAGGATAACCGTTTTCCGACGTTTAAGAGGATTTAATACCCTTTCCGACGTTATTGAACAAATCATTTATAATCATAATTCGACGAAGTTAATATATCGGTTACAAGAAAATTAACCGAGCTATAACTTTCCAGCGATGTATAACGGTCATAACACAGCCCCCAAGCTTAGCCTGGTTTAAAATGAGGCAGGTTGAGCTTTATGAATCTGAATTATAGCTCGGCGTGAGGGAGCCCCCAAATCAACGTGTCTCATTGGCTATTAAAGGAAGTTAAACTTTTATTATTTTTATTTATTTATTTATTATTATTATTATTATTATTATTATATATATAATTTTTTTTTTAAGAAATTGGAAAAGTCGTGATAAGTGCCATTTAATGTTAACTGTAATAAAAAAATGGTGCAATTTCCTAAGCAGGCTTGTATCCGTTGGAATGGGGTTTTAATGAAGGGTTGGGATTTATTGTGGAACTGAATGGTTTATTGAATGGATGGCTTGGAATTAATTCAAGTTACACTTACTGAAACAAAGCGTTGTGGTTTTAACTATTGCTGGTTCCAGAGACGCGAAGAGAATGACTCAAAGAGGTTAGTAAAAATACTCTTTAACCTTTTAGTTACTTTCTGATTTTTCAAAAAGGAAAAATGGTTGAGAAGAAAGTGAAGGTTTTGCCTAAGGTTGATGATGATGAATCTTACGAATGGGTAGACAATGATGTTAAGATAAGAGCTTCTCTTTTTGTTGACAAGGGGAGTGTTAGTGAGGTGAATTTATCCAGGATTATTAGGCCTGGTTTTCGAATTGAGTTGCTGCCATGCAATCGCATGGATCGTGTGTTTCATAGGAAGAAAGATTTTGAAAACTTCTTTATGTATAGCTGTGTTCTTGAGGAACTTTTCATTAAACTGCCTTTCACAAAGTTTGAGTGTGATGTATTAAAATAGATGAACTGTGCACCCTCCCAAATTCATCCGAATGGGTGGGCATTTTTAAAATGTTTTCAAGTTTTGATGCAGTTTCTTGAAATTGAACCAGAAATTGAACTTTTCTTTAGCCTTTTTCAAGCCAAAGGGGTCTGGAAGGGGCTCTGGGTTAATCTGAACAGCACCCCTGGATTTTCTGTTTTCAAGTTATACAAATCCTCTTTCAAAGATTTTAAGGAAATGTTTCTTAAAGTAAAAACGGTTGACGAAGAATTTCCATTTTATTTGGATGAACACTTAGGTGAGAAATTTCTGATTTATTGGTGCTGTCAACCCCAGCACATATTAGGCCCTGAGCTTATAACTCCTAGGAATGAATGTATATTAGCTTTCCTTATGAAAATGGTCAGCAAGGGTGGTTTAATATCTGTTTCACATTTGCTTCCCTGGGATGAAAATAGAGCTTCAGTCAAGAATTATTTTGGTGAGGGATCGTAATTTATCTCAATAGATTTTGATGATGTACTTATTTATCGTACTAACTGTACTTTGTTTTTGCAGCTGGGAAGTATCCCGGGGTTTCAGCATCAAGTCTGAGGGCCCGTTTCAAAGTAAAAAATTTCGAAGGGTCTTCATCAAATCTGGAAAAAATGGAAGGTGAGGCTGAGGTTAACCAACCGCCACCGAAAAAGAAAGGTATTGTTTTCAAAAAGAGGAAGTCTGAGGTAGTTATCGTGGATGCAGAAGAAAAGGATAAGGCAATTCAACTTGATGAATTATCGAGTTTCACTGTGAAGCAAGAAAGACTTCATGTTTTTGAAGACGGGAGGGACGGCTTGTCTGTATGGGATAGAAATTTTCCTTTTAATGTTGTGGCCGACGAAGTTGTTCAGGCTGCTTCTGATGTGTCTCGTATTGATGAGGTTGGGGATGTGGGTATTGATCAATTCATGCAGGTGAGGCTTGCTTGCTGCACATTTTACTCAGGAATATGTAGTAGCTATGATATTTATTATGTGAGTTGTGTTTGTGCACCAGGTATTAGGGTTTCGGCTGGTCAGCATAGGCCGGAGTCAGGAGAAAAAGCATAGAAAAATGCTACGGACTGCTGCAGAGAGTGATGTGCTCAAAGGGCAGTTGGAATCAAAAGAGTCTGTCTTGAGTAAGCTTAAAAAAGAATTTGACGTAGTTAACGAAGAATTAAGGTTGGAGAAAGAAAATCATGAAAGAGATGTTGAAACTCTGAGAAAAAAGGAGAACGATTTATCTATTATGAGTGAACAGATGATTGAGGTTACTTTAAAAATGAAGAAGATGGAAGCTAGCCGAGAGGCAGAGATCTTGGACGCTTTTGCCGAGGGTTTCGAGCGTGCTGTTACCCAAGCAAAATTCATGGTGCCAGATGGGAATTTTACTGCCATGGATCCGAGTAAGGTAGTTCGGGAGGGCCATTTGGTGGATGATGAGGAGGTCGCCGAGGAAGGCGATGATAACTTAGCTGATTGAAAAAGATGTTTTTATTTTAAGTATTTTAATTGTGTTTTGTTTTTGGAAGGCTTCTTCTGACACATGATATGTGAAAGCCTTGTAAGAACTGATGTTTTAGACTGTTTTGAGTATGGAATTTTTGCTGACTGCATTTATCTATTAAATTAGGCCTTGTCTGTTCCTAATTTGTTGTTCATACCTCTGATAAAAGAGGATTTGATTATGAGGCTGTATTGCTTAAACGATGTTTAACATAGTTTTTGCGCATTCGTCATCTAATGCGACTTTTAGTTTGAAGAAATAGATCTTTTTTGCTGAAGTAACAACGTTGTTATAATAGAGTAAGAAATGAGCGTATTCTTGTATGGCAAAGGCGTTATTGTATAAGAATTTGGTAAAAATAGAAAGGAAACGTTTATTGAATGCAATACCTGTACAAATTCAAATCAGGTAAGCTAGCCTCATTAAAACCTCCTCGAGCAAAACCTCTCTTTGGGAAAAATCTCGGGGTAGGAAAAAGAGTACTAGCGTGCTGCTGTGTTTAACTGTAATATTGTTTTAAGGAACTGATATTCCAAGTATTGGGTAGTTTTGTCCCGTCCAATCTCTCCAGTTGATAAGCTCCTCTGCCAAGGACTTCATGTATTCTGTAAGGTCCGTCCCATGCTGCTGAGAGCTTTCCATGGGAGGAAGGTCTTCGGGCTTCTTCAGTCTTTCTTAGTACCAGGTCGCCTATATTAAAAGATCTTGGTTGTACTCTTCGGTCATGCCGCCGACCTATCCGTTGTTGTAGTGCTTGATGTCGTACAGCCGCCATGCTTCGCACTTCTTCAATTAAATCAAGCTCGGATTGCCGAGCTTGTTCATGTTCTACGGCTTCTGTTCGGAAGGAGCCATGTGAGACTTCAATTGGTAGTATTGCTTCTGAACCATATACCAAACGAAATGGTGTTTCTTTAGTTGTTGAATGCACTGTAGTGTTATATCCCCACAGTATTTCGGGAATAAGCTCGGCCCATAAGCCTTTGGCATCATCAACCTTTTTTCTTAATGCTTGTTGGAGAACTTTATTTGCCGCCTCTGCTAATCCGTTTGACTGTGGATGCTCTACTGACGAAAAGTGTTGTTTTATTTGCAAATTCTGCAAAAAAGCTTTGAAATTATGGTCGGTAAACTGGCGACCATTATCAGTGATGATATGTCGAGGTAAACCAAATCTACAAATTATACTCTTCCATACAAAGGAGATCATTTGACTTGAAGTAATTCTTGCTAAAGGTTGAGCTTCAATCCATTTAGAAAAATAATCAATTGCAACAACTAAATATTTCACCTGTCTCGGAGCGGTGGGAAAAGGTCCGAGGATGTCAATTCCCCATTGGTTAAATGGCCAGCTTACCACTGAGTGATGCAGGTTTTCAGCTGGTATGTTAATGATCGGAGCATGCTTCTGGCAACGATCGCAGGTTCTGACCTTTTTCCTGCTGTCTTCCCATATTGTCGGCCAGTAAAAACCAGCTCGGAGAATCTTTTGCGCTAGGCTTCTTGCTCCAGAATGTATTCCGCAAATGCCTTCATGAGCTTCATCAATAACAAGGTCGGCCTCCGATCTGTCTAAACATTTCAATAGAGGTCGAGAATAACCTCGCCTATACAAATCGTTATTTAAAAGTGTAAAGAAGGATGCCTGTCTTTTAAATTTTTTCTGATCTTTGACTTCCTCTGGAATATCCCCATTTCTGAGGAACTGTATATAGGGCTTTTGCCAACTATTTTCATGGACGATGTTAAAAGTGCCGATTAGATTTATACTCGGCTTATCCAGGGTAGACTGTAAAAGTGTGGCAGTGTGTGATTGAGTGGTAGCTAGTTTAGAGAGTAAATCTGCTCTGTGATTTTGTTCCCTAGGTATATGAGTAATTTCAATCTTTGAAAAACTGCCCACAAGGTGGCTGACAATATCTAGGTATTTTAACAAGATCGGATCCTTGGTTTGAAAATACTGATTTACCTGCTGGACAACTAATAAGGAATCACAGTAGACTTTTAAATCAGTAACATGCAATTCAATTGCTAACCTGAGTCCAGCAATTAGTGCTTCGTATTCGGCCTGATTATTGCTGGCCCTAAAGGAAAATCGAAGAGAATGCTCGATGACAACTCCTTCAGAATTTTCCAAGAGTATTCCCGCTCCTGATCCTTGGGGATTTGATGCTCCGTCAACGAATAATACCCATTGCGTACTCCCTGTTTCTGGGTTTGGTCCGGTGAACTCGGCAACAAAGTCGGCCAAGTACTGGGATTTTATAGATCCTCTGGGTTGATAATGAATATCAAATTCCGAGAGTTCGATAGACCACTTGATTAACCTTCCAGCTAATTCGGGTTTAGCGAGTATCTGGCGTAGCGGCTGTGTAGTTCTGACGTTGATTGTGTGGCTCTGAAAGTAAGGACGGAGCCTTCTTGCAGAGAATACCAGCGCATAGGCGAGCTTTTCCAACCTCGGGTAGCGAAGCTCGGCGTTCTGCAATGACTTGCTTACAAAGTAAACTGGTTGTTGTATTTTCTGGTTTTCTGCAACAAGAACAGAACTAATTGCCATATTAGTAATTGATAAGTACAAATATAATGGCTCGCCGATCTTAGGTTTTTGTAAAACAGGTGGTTTAGAAGAATTTCTTTTAAACTTGTAAATGCAGCTTCACAGTTTTCATCCCATTGAAAAGTTGTATTTTTCCTCAAACACTGAAAAAAGTTAGAGGATTTAGATGCCAAGCACGGCAGAAATCTCGACAACGCCGCTAATCTCCCTGTTAATCGCTGAACCTCTTTGATCGTTGTCGGACTATTCATGTCGAGGATTGCTTGACATTTTTCGGGGTTTGCCTCAATTCCTCGGCTGGTAAGTATGAAACCGAGGAATTTTCCTCCTCGTACACCGAAGGCGCACTTTTCAGGATTAAGCCGCATGTTATAAGCTCGGATTTGGCCGAAGATTTCAGTAAGATCATCAATGTGAGAGTGGTCGGCTTTTGTCTTGGCGACCATATCGTCGACGTATACCTCAATGTTCCGACCTATTTGCCGGTCGAAGATCTTGTTCATCAGTCGTTGGTACGTCGCACCTGCGTTCTTTAAACCAAAAGGCATCACATTATAACAATAATTACCATATTCTGTTATAAAGGCTGTTTTCTCTTGGTCTGATGGATGCATAAGAATCTGGTTATAACCAGAGTATGCGTCCATAAAACTCAAGGTACCATAACCGCAGGAGTTATCTACTAAAGTATCAATGCACGGTAATGGATAAGCATCTTTAGGACAAGCTTTGTTTAGATCAGTAAAGTCGACGCACATGCGCCATTTACCATTACTTTTCTTTACCATGACAACATTGGCTAACCATGTTGTAAATCTGATTTCTCGGATGAAATTTGCGTCGATGAGCTTCTTGGCCTCGGCCATGGATGCAAGCCTCTTCTCGGTTCCAAGGTTTCGTTTTTTCTGAGATACTGGTCGGGCGGCTGGACTTATTGCCAGTTTATGTGTGATCACAGAGGGGTCTATGCCTGGCATGTCTCCGGAGGTCCAGACGAATAGATCGGCATTCTGTTGTAAAAATTGGACGAGTTTTTCCTTTTCCCCATCTTTAGTGGATGTTCCTACGAAAGTAAACTTCATCGGGTCGTCAGTTAATGTGACCTTTATTAGCTCTTCATTTGGCAGAGGACGATCTTGAAAGTCGGCTCTGGGATCTAATTCGGCAAGGGTTGGCTGTTCAGCATGTATAGAATTAATCCTCCGCTCACTGCTTCTTTTGATAGGCTTTAAGCTTGTGTTATAGCAGTGCCGAGCTTCTTGAAGGTCACCATGAACCGTAGCCACTATATTGTCCTGCACAGGAAACTTTACACAGAGATGAATTGTGGAGACAATTGCAGCAAATTTATTTAAAAAAGGTCTTCCTAAGATTAGATTATAAGGACTAAAACAGTCGACTACAAGATATTGGATATCTCGTGTCTTAGATAGTGGCTGCTCACCGAGTGTGGTTTGCAACCACACTGAACCCATAACAGGGACCCGTTCTCCTGAAAATCCAACTAAATCTCCAACAGATGGCTGCAAAATGTTAGTACTCAGTTTCATCGTTTCAAATGTAGTAAAAAATAATACATCGGCGCTGCTACCCGGGTCTAGAAGAACTTTCCGAACTATTAGGTCTCCCAACTGGATGGAGATGACCACAGGGTCATCTAAATTGCTGTCATTGCAACTAAAGTCGGAAGGGCAAAAGGTCAGCTCTGGCACGTTTTGGGCTGGTTGAGGTTTATTAGTGGTATCCCCAAGGGCCAACATGGCCCTGTAAGTGCGTTTCCTGGCCGAGCTTGTGTGTCCGCCTCCGGCGTAACCTCCCGAGATGCAATTGATGATACCTCTGGGTTGAGTAGGGGCCTTGTCCTTTTCTCTTGATGATGTACTTATGGCGGATGGATCAGTGGTTGGACCAGTTCTTTTCTGGATATGACCTGCAATAAACTTGTCAAGATGCCCTTGTCTTGCTAGGCGTTCCAGGAGATCTTTTGCTATCACACATTCATCAGTTGTATGACCGTACTTCTGATGAAATGTGCAATATTTAGATTTGTCAGTGTTCTTTGGCTCAGGATAACTCCCAGCTTTGCGAGGAGGTTTAATCAGCTTGGAGTTCAATATTTCCTTAATAATATCATCCCTCTTTGTGTTAAACTGGGTGTATGACTCGTAGCGGGGCATAGGTCTGAAGCTCTTCTTGTTATCCCGAGATTTATCGTCGTCCTTGTTGACTGCCGACTTTTTAGCCCTCCGTGCCTGGCGGAGCTCTTCAATGTCAATCTGTCCCTTCGCCTTCTCCCGAAACTCGGCCAAAGTCTTTGGTTTGGCCACTGCGATGGCTTCCTGGAATTTGCCTGGGCGAAGGCCGCTTTTAATGGCATGCAAGTGGACTTCAGGGTGAAGGTCGGGGATCCTCATCGCTATCTTCGTGAATCGGGTAATGTAGTCCTTCAGACTTTCTTGCGGACCTTGCTTAATGGTAGTCAGATAATCGGAATCATGCAAATATATTGCTGATGCCGCAAAGTGATCTTCGAATTGCTTCGCCAGTTCTTGGAAACGTGAGATAGAATCTGCAGGCAAAGAGCAAAACCAGTCAAGTGCAGGACCATCTAGAAAAGACGGAAAACAACGACATAAAATAGGATCAGATGCACCGTTGACGATCATAATAGATCGGAATTTTTTGATGTGCTGCTTAGGATCTCCTAGCCCATCGTACGGGGTTAGAGTCGTCGGTAAGGTGAATTGTCTGGGAAGTTGGTAATTCATGATGTCGGCTGTGAACAGTCTTGTAGAATTATCAAGCTCATCGTCCTCGCCCTCAGGTGAAGCATTGTCATTCCGAGGATCTCCATCATCATCATCATTCTGAGGCGTTTCCGAGATATGGGTCGGTTCGGATTGACGTTCATCATTTGTCTGCCGATTATTGTTGTGTTCAAGGCGAGCATTGGCTAATTGCTGAATTTGTTGCTGCATCCTTTGATTCTCATCCGCCATACGCTGATTCGCCTCAGCCATACGCTGGTTTGCTTGCTGAAGCTCGGTTACCATCCGAAGGAGCTCAGACGGGGTGGGAGGAGGTGCATCGGCCATTGACGGATGTTTGGGTATTTGGGGCCTATAAAGGTAGATATCCTAAATTTTTGGCCCCACGGTGGGCGCCAAATGTTCTTGCCTGGTTCAGCCGAGCTATATCCTGCCTTAGCCGAGCTATAACTTGTTTCCCAGCGAGAGTTGGCCGACCTATTATCCGAATCAGGATATGCCTTGGTCACCAAATGAAACAGGAGGGGGAGCACCTGCAAAAAGCACTCCGACGATCAAGTCAGTTGATGAGAATTATGAGAAGAGTTATTATCTTAGAAAGATGACCTACCTTTTGAATTCTGATAGTTCTCTTTTATAATTAGGGAACGAGGATAACCGTTTTCCGACGTTTAAGAGGATTTAATACCCTTTCCGACGTTATTGAACAAATCATTTATAATCATAATTCGACGAAGTTAATATATCGGTTACAAGAAAATTAGCCGAGCTATAACTTTCCAGTGATGTATAACGGTCATAACAGTTTATATTATTAATAAAAATATTTTTAAAAAATATGAATGATAAATAAATTCATAAAAAAATAAAAAATACGATAAAAATAATTAAATATTAAATATATTTTTAAAAATATTTTAGATATTATATTTTAATATAATTTTTTCTAAGTATTATTAAAAAATTATATTTTCATTCATAAAATGAGTAATTTTATATCAAAGTGATTTTTTTTTAAATAATTGTGAATCATCAAGTTTTTTTAATTCAAGAGATCCAATTTTACTCTGATTTTTTTGTATATTAGTTATTTTATTAGCGACACAAATTTTTTAGTATCATTTATTAGAAATTAAAAGATCTTATCATAATCAAATTGTTAAAAGATTATAAAAATTTTAATATGGTAACTCATTCAAATGTCCAAAAGAATGTGACAAACTGAATTCATCAAATTGCACAAGAACAAGATTATACAAATTGATATATATGTTTGACAAGTAAAAATTTATTCAATTGTCATTTTATGGTTTTGATTAATTTGAACTCTATTGAGTGAAAAGCACCACCTGATGAATACTAGAAGGAAGAAGAATTAAGTAGAAAAAGCTAACTTAATCTAAAGTGAAACATGAGTTGTAAATTTTGACAAACATTGAAAAATATGGAACCTTCAAGAATTGAAAAGCAAGCAGCAAATATAAGTTATCCACAATCAAATCTATTCTTAAATTAAATATTAAGGATGTAGGCACAGGTACTTATATTTACTTATAAATAGAGATTTGTATATGATATAGTTCTTAAGTAAAATTCATAAGTTATTATAGATTTTCAGCGAGAGTTTTTGTTTTCTCTTTATTAGGAGAATTCATAGAAAATATAGATATGTCTTAATGTTATAGTGTTATTTTTCTTCTTAATATAGCGTTATGTTATTGTTGAGAGAAACTTATATTAAAATTACATTGTATTGTTGTTGAAGTGTTTATGTGAGTAAGTGATTTCGAACAAATCATTTATGGATACTTAAACCTACACTTTGATAGTTTATTTTATATATATATAAAACAGTATTTTTATTCAAATTTTTTTTTTAATTTAGGGGTTACTCGAACAAATTTGTAAAAGAAGTGAATTAGAGACATGATATTGTCACTGCTCTTTTATTCCAAATTTTTAATGTTTTAAATTCCGTCATTTTTATGATGGAAGTGTACTTATAAGACTCTAATACTTAAATTAGCATGAATCACAATAGGGATTAAGATAGAAATTATATTTGAGTACACGTATTTAAAATAGTGCATATATTATAATTTTATGATGGAGTAAAGTATTGTTTTTGTCCCCAACGTTTAGGGTAAGTCTTATTTGTGTCTCTAACGTTTAAATCATTCTATTTGTATCCTAACGTTTGTAAAAGTGATTCAATGTTATTCTACTGTCAATTACACATCATGAACGCTTTAGTTTAAGTTTTAAAAATCTCTTCTTGAAGTTAGAATACAAATGTCTGGGATAGAATCGATGATATACTCCGAAAAATAGCTCATCAAATGTTGAAACTAATTCCTACAACATTTACATAATTCACTTTTCTAGGGACATAATTGAATCTAAACATAAATAGTGGGTATAATATTAAAATCGAACACATCCAAGTGAGACCTAATTGAAAATGAATACATTCAAGTGAGACTAATTGAAAAATATAATATGATTTGTTAGTATAATTGATAGTAGGATAACATTGAATCACTTTTATAAACATTAGGGATACAAATATGACGATTTAAACGTTAGGGATACAAATAGAACTTACCCCAAACGTTTGGGACAAAAAAGATACTTTACTTCTTTTATGATGTTATAAGTTTCTCTTAGATAGGTTGTTCTTTTTATGAATTATCCTTTTCATAAGCAAAAATATTTGTTAACATAAAAAATTAGTCAAAATTTAGCAAAACTTACTATATTTGGCTAATACACCCTATAATAAACAAATACTAAATAAAGTAAATTTAGATTGTTGGGACTGATTATGTTTTGTCTTCCTAACATTACTAAAGTATTTTTTTTCTCCTTCATAAGATATTTTATTCATGATTTGAGGCTCTTATATAAATAATATTATACTCATAAAATTGAGTTATTAAAAAATAAAATGAGTAATGAAGAGTTAGTACCCTCGTTATAATATATTTTTTAAAATTCTAAAAAGTTCTTAATTATCAAATAGATTTCTTAAAATTTTTCGTACTTTTGAATCTAGTTCTTAGTATTAGACTTATAGAAATTGTCTAGAACAAGTATTATGTACTATTTATATAATTCAAAGTGTTAAATAACTTATTAGAAATTGAAAATTAGCAAAACAAAAAAAAAACTGCGAAATCAACCAATTTAAGTTAGTCGAGTGATTAACTTATTTGTCTGTTTAAACAAGAGTTCAAAATTTGAATATTATTTTGTATATACAATAATTTATTAGTCAGTGAAAGAACCGTGAAAAAAATTGTTAAACAACTTATAACAATTACTCAATAATTTATTCGGAGTTATAAATTATCATTACTCGATCTAAAACTAAAAAGTAGACAGATGGATGAGGGTCCGTATTTCTTAATTATCTTTCCGAGTTCGATACTCACTGGAGAATGAGAATGGAGCTTGTTTGCTTGGAAGGGTCGTCTACTTTGTGCCTTTGCAATATTCGAGGAATTAGTCATTGAGTTTTCGATCTGATGGATATCCTGATACAAACCAAAAAAAGGTAGCAGGAAGGATATGGCGCCCTGAGGCTGTAATTGCACCAAATTGGACTAAATCCCCATTTTGGTATTTGAGATTCACACGATTACTCATTTTGATCTTTGAGATTTAAAATTATCTATAATGGTCCTCTAGATTTAGATTCGAACACCAATGTGATGGAGTGTCATGGTGGCACCCTCTCTGCTACGCTAACATTAGCTAGCCATTGCAGGATCCAGCATAGCAGAAAGGATACCATTATGACACTCCATTTGCTGAGTTATTACTAGAAAAGGTTGAGGGACCACATTTATGTCTAAATCTAAATCTCGAAAATCATTATAAGTAATTTTAAATTTTGAATATCAAATTGAATAATTATGTAACCAAATTGATAATTTAATCCACCAAAATGAGTAATAGTGTGAATCTCAAAAATTAAAATAGGAATTTAATCCACCAAACTGATGATCTATTTTAATTTGACTTTGAGTCCCGCCAGCGGGTCCAACACGCAAAATAGTACAAGCATTTAAAGTTTGATTTATTAGTTTAGACTATTTAGTTGAAGGCTGCGGCTGGAGGCCGCGGTATATCGAAGAATTAAAATGTGTACGTAAGCTAAGCCTGAAGCGAAATTAGTCAAATTATCCCTACCTAAACCTTCACGTCCTATAACTAGTAATCAGGCAATAGTAATAACTTTAATTAAGACTGCTGCTTGCTACGCTTGTTAGCCTTCTAGGAGTAGAACTGAAGATAAATATTCACCATTTCAATTTTGAGATAATACTCAATTTGGTCCCTAAACTTATACGCGAGTCTCAATTTAGTTTCTGAGGTTTTAATTGCCTCTATTTAGTCCCTAAAGTTTATAAACGTGCCTCATATTAGTCCGTGAGATCATTTTTAGTATAAAAACATTCATAGAGTGCTGTTGTAGACTATCACATGTCACGTTAAAACTTGTAAAATGATGCAGTTTTGGTTTTGACATTTAAATAGCTCAAAAACGACATTGTATTACTTATTTTGTTAGGTAAAATTTTAATAAACATCATTTAGGATGTTGTTTTTAGGTTATTTGAGTGCTAAAACCAAAACAACATTATTTTACAAAGTTTAGTGTGGCATCCGGCTGTCACAACAGTATTCCGTTAATGTTTGTACATTAAAAATTGTTTCAAGGACTAACATGAGTTATGTTCACAAAATTTGGGGACTAAATAAAGGTAATTGAAACTTTAAGGACTAAATTGAGACTCGCGTATAAGTTCAAGAACCAAATTGAATATTATCTCTTCAATTTTCGTCCAGGCTTCATTATATTCGCATCTGGATATACCGCTCCAATAAAAAAAAATATATGCATTCGTGTGATGACAATTTTTCACCGCAGAATTTTCTTTTTTAACAAATAATAAGAAAAAAGGGAATATGAATCCCTTACTCCCTTGGTCACAAGCTCTGACTACAAATCGCGAGACAACTAAACAAAACATCAGTATATATCAGTTATTTGCATAGTACATGTTTGGCTATAAAATCTATTATTTATTTGTTATTAAAATCAGATTTTTTTTTTCAATTAATACCGTAGCTTAGGTGATGTATTTTTAAAAAATATTTTTTTTGATTTATTTTATCAAATTCATTTAAATATGTTAATTAATTATTTATTTATTTAATTTGATTGAAATAAATATTAAATTATTTAATATTTTATTTGACCACATTACTATAACTAATCAATTACAATAATTATTTGATTTAACTAGAATAAATAAATTAATTTTACTTTAATTTGTATTAATTTTGTTCTCTTATATATTTGATTAATGATTTTTTAAAATATTAAATTAATTATTTATTTGATTTAATCGAGATAAATATTAAATTATGTAATATTTTATTTGACGATATTAACTATAATTAATTAATTATATTAATTATTTAATTTGACTAAAATAAATGAATTGATTTTGTTTTCATTTGCATTATTTTTTGTTTAATTACTCTATCCATCTTTATAATTTCACTAAATTTTTAATTAGGTTTCTATATTTTTTTAAGAGGAATGCTAGGGGGCCAGCAATTTTTGTGATTTGTAGCCATCAAGTAGCCATCAATGATGGTTTTAATTGTGTGAAATTGGTGTGAGCTTTCATCCAATGGCTCACTTTTCTTTGCTAGATAAGTTACCACGTTTTACTTTTTACACATAAACCGTGGTAGATAAGCACGGTTTACGAATGATACAAAATGAGCATAAATCGCGAAAAGTAAACACGGATTATGTATGAATAATATGAGTGTGCTAGGTTTCCACGGTTTATGAGTAGTCTGTGTGATTATAAAACTCCCTAAGTTACTCGGTTTATGCGTGGAGTAATATTGATACAAAATTGATCTATCACATTGACTAAACTTATTTATTTACGTAAAGTTTGTTTATGAACTCAACAAACTTGTTTACGGACTCAACAAACTTGTTTACATTTTAATACGATTTGAATTGTATTAGTATATTTTTATAAATTTTAATCAATTTAATTTTATTTAAATAATTAGATTTTTAAATTATAAAACTTGTATTAGTTTATAATTTAAAATTTAAATAGACATAACTTAAATTAATGATTTATAAATTTGTATGTATTCATATTATTGTACTCATATAATTAATTATATTTATTCGATTTTTAAAAAATAATAGTGGTTAATTTTTTTATTTAAATACATTCATATTATTTTCAAATTAAAAGAATATACTTGATCATACCCTGGCCCAATGCTAAGGCCCAGGATCCAAGTAAAAAGGCCCAACCCAAAGGAGTTGAGCCTCACACTACACAAACCAGATGCCACGAAGTCGGCTATCTTCACGACTTACTCTAAAGAAGTCGGTACGAGGATCAGCTGGCAGATAAACCCTCCCTCAAGAGGATAACTGCCCCTAGAATCTCTCTAACCACTTCCATGAGCCATATCTCAACCACCCTAAGATAAAGGGACGGTTATTCCCCTTAAAAAGTGGCACTACTTCAACGGTGGTTATTGGTTCACCACTATAAATATACTGACACCTCTCAGGTATCTCTAAGTTCCAATACACTCTAAACCTGCTTAACCCCATGCTGACTTAGGCATCGGAGTGTCTTTGCAGGTACCACCCCCCATCTCTTGGAACATACAACTCGGAGGCGGCTCCCAAATATAAACCAAGTCGGAGACCACACTCCTCATGCGCTTGGGCCTCACAAACAAGCCCAACCACTGTCCGGTTCTAGGTAAGCCCCGGAACATTGGCGCCGTTGCCGGGGACCCGAGAGATCAACCAGTGATGGCGGACAGATCCCCTGAGGAGGGTCATGTGGAGACAGATTCCGAACAAGAGAATCTGGACACCGGAAATAATGACGTAGACCTAACCCTCCACCAGGGAACCAACGATCAACATAGAGAGGGTACCTCCGGAGTCAAAACTCCGAAGGTAAATTCCTCAGAAGGGCGCAATTCGGAGAAAGACGGACAGTCCCACGCAACCGAACTTATGGGATTAGTCCATGTCCACCAAAGTCGCTTGGAACAACTAGAACAGGAACGGGAGCGACAAAAGGAGATAGAAAAGCACCTAAGAGAGGAGATGGATCGACGAAAAGAGTTAGAGAAAAAACTCTTAAAGTTAGAATCCTCCCTCAAAGGTCGGAACTCCCGTGACGATAGAGAAGAGTCGCCCCCAGGAGGGGAGGATCCTTTTAGTGAGGACATAATGAGGGCAAAAGTTCCAAGAAACTTTAAAAGCCCCGATATGGACCTCTATGACGGAACCACAGATCCAAAGCATCATTTAAGCAACTTTAAAAATCGGATCTATTTGGCTGATGCTTCTGACGCGACGCGCTGCAAAGCTTTCCCGACCACCTTATCGAAAGCAGCGATGAAGTGGTTCGACAGCCTCCCCCCGAGGTCAGTCACCAGCTTTGAAGACCTCTCAAGAAAATTCTTGATGAGGTTCTCTATCCAGAAAGACAAAGTAAAACATGCACCAAGCCTCCTGGGGATAAAGCAGGAGGTCGGAGAATCCTTACGAACCTATATGGAAAGGTTCAATAAAGCATGTTTAGAAATCCAAGACTTGCCCACCGAGGCAGTCAATGGGCTTAGAGAAGGTTCCTTCTCACAGTCCATATCAAAAAGACACCCCACCTCTTTAAGTGATGTACAAGAAAGAGCGGAAAAGTACATTAACATGGAGGAAAATGCTAGACTAAGAGATTCGAGCTGGCGACCTGGGCATCTCCCCTCAACAAAAGAGAGGGAGAGGGAACCCAAGAAGAAGGAAGAACTCGGTCTCGATAGACCAAGAAAATATCACTCTTATACTCCTCTAAAGGTTTCCATAGTGGACGTATACAGAGAGATTTGCAATACTGAAAGACTGCCTCCTCCCAGACCTATTAAAAATAAAAAAGGGGGTAGTCGCAGCGACTACTGTGAGTACCATAAAATATATGGTCACTCGACAAATGACTGTTACGACCTTAAAAATGTGATAGAAAAGCTGGCTAGAGAAGGTCGGCTCGACAGATATCTCATAGAAAGATCAGACGGTCATGGGAAGAGAAAACGAGACGATGTGGATAGAAGAGACCCACCACCGCAGATCCCAGAGAGACATATCCATATGATCTCAGGAGGATTCGCGGGAGGGGGACTCACCAAGTCCTCTCGCAAAAGACATCTCAAGCGAGTCTACCAGGTCGGAGGAGAGTCAGCCGACCTTCCCACCATTTCATTCACAAGAGAAGATGGGCAAGGAATAATCCCTGGGCATGATGACCCAGTGGTAATTACTATGATCCTAGCCAATGCCCATCTCCATAGAACCCTAGTAGACCAAGGAAGCTCAGCGGACATCCTTTTCAAGCCCGCTTTTGACAAACTAGGGTTGGATGAGAAAGAATTAAGAGCCTACCTCGACACCTTGTACGGACTAGGCGACACGCCAATAAAACCACTGAGATTTTTGCCCCTCCACACCACTTTTGGAAAAGGGAAAAAATCCAAGACTCTGAGTATAGACTTCATAGTCATCGACGTAGGGTCAGCATATAATGCTTTAATCGGCATAGCTTCTCTTAATCGACTCGGAGCGGTGGTATCCACTCCCCACCTTTGCATGAAATTCCCAACCTCAGCGAGAATAGCGACGGTGAGGGGAGATCAGAAATTGGCAAGGAAATGCTACAATGAAAGCCTGAATCTAAGAGGAAAGAGCAGAGAAGTCCACACCATAGAGCTCGACGGTGCAAGGGCCCGAGAAGAGCTGCGACCACAGCCGGGAGGAAAAACTGAGGAAATACAGGTTGGCGAAGAGGAAGAAAAAAACACCAACATATGAGCCAACCTGGGGGAAGCCCTAAAGCAAGGGTTGATTAAGCTCCTAAGAGACAATTCCGACCTCTTTGCCTGGAAAGCCTCCGACATACCCGGGATAGACCCCGAGCTTATGTCCCACAAGCTCTCGGTATACCCAGGGACTCGACCTGTACAACAGAGAAGACGCAAGCTCGGCCCAGAACGAGCCCTAGTAATAGAAGAGCAAGTGCAGGCACTCCTAGAAGTCGGCTTCATCAGAGAAGTTAAATATCCAACATGGCTAGCCAATGTAGTGCTAGACAAAAAGCAAAACAGCAAGTGGAGAATGTGTGTCGGCTACACCGACCTAAATAAGGCATGTCCTAAGGACCCTTATATACTCCCAAGCATTGACACCCTTGTAGACTCTAGCTCGGGGTATCAATACTTGTCATTCATAGATGCCTACTCGGGATATAACCAAATCCCGATGTATGAGCCAGATCAAGAGAAGACATCTTTCATCACACCCAGAGCCAACTTCTGCTATGTGGTCATGCCATTTGGATTGAAAAATGCAGGGGCCACATATCAGAGGCTGATGAATAAGGTGTTCACTCCCCACCTTGGGAGCCTAATGGAAGTTTATGTAGACGACATGCTGGTAAAAACTGAAAAAGAGGCCGACCTCTTAGCAGACCTCTCGTAAGTATTTGACACCATAAGGTCACACGGGATGAGACTGAATCCTACAAAGTGTACCTTCGCAGTGGAAGCTGGAAAATTTCTAGGGTTTATGCTGACGCAAAGAGGGATCGAAGCAAATCCCGATAAGTGTAGAGCTATTCTAGAAATGAAAAGCCCGACTTGCTTAAGAGAGGTCCAGCAGCTAAACGGCCGACTTGCAGCCCTCTCCAGATTCTTGGCGGGATCAGCACTAAAATCCCTTCCACGGTTCTCCTTATTAAGAAAGGGATGTCAGTTCAAGTGGACTCCTGAATGCGAAGAGGCGTTCCAGGAATTCAAAAGATTCTTGAGTCAACCTCTGATTTTGACCCGACCTATAGCTGGGGAAGACCTCGTCCTATACTTAGCTGTAGCAGACAAGGCTGTCGCGTCAGCCCTGATAAGAGAAGATGAGGTCGGTCAGCACCCAGTGTATTTCATCAGCAAAGTTCTACAAGGCCCCGAACTAAGGTGCCACAAACTAGAGAAGTTTGCCTACTCCTTAGTAGTAGCCTCACGAAGGCTACGGCCTTACTTCCAAGCTCACACAATAAGAGTCCGCACGAACCAACCCATGAAGCAAATCCTCCAAAAGATGGATGTTGCAGGGAGAATGGTTCAATGGGTAATAGAGCTCTCCGAGTTCGACTTGAGGTATGAAACTCGGACGGCAATTAAAGCCCAATGCCTCGCCGACTTTATAGCAGAATACGCAGGAGATCAAGAGGAAAAGCCAACTACATGGAAACTTTACGTAGATGGATCCTCAAATAAAACAGGAAGCGGTGCAGGCATAATATTGGCGGATGAAAGAGGAACCCAAATAGAGGTTTCCCACAAGTTCGAATTCCCAGCCTTAAATAATTAGGCAGAGCATGAGGCCCTGATTGCTGGATTGAAGCTGGCAGAAGAAGTCGGTGCTACAAAGGTGATGATATACAGCGACTCACAAGTGGTGACCTCCCAAATAAGTGGAGAGTATCAGGCAAAGGACCCGAATATGAAAAGGTACTTGGAAAAAACTCTGGAACACCTTGGGCGCTTTGCAGAAACCGAGGTCAAACATATAACTCGAGATCTGAATAGCAGAGCGGACGCCCTATCCAAGTTAGCAAGTACCAAGCCAGGAGGGAATAACAGAAGCCTGATCCAGGAAACTCTCCAGGAACCCTCCGTGGTAAAGATAGAGGAAACGCAAGTAATCCTTGAGATAACCAGACTAAACCTCGGATGGATGAACCCCTTGGTCGAATATATGAAATTCGACATCCTCCCCAAGGAGGAAAAAGAGGCTAAGAAAATATGGAGGGAAGCACAACACTACACTCTGGTAAAGAATATTCTCTATAGAAGAGGAATATCAACACCATTGTTAAAGTGCGTACCGACCTCGAGAACCACGGAGGTATTAGAGGAGGTTCACAGTAGGATCTGTGGAAATCATCTCGGAGCAAAGTCACTAGCCAGGAAAGTAATCCGAGCTGGATTCTACTGGCCGACCTTGCAGAAAGATGCCTCATAATTTGTGAAAAAATGTCAACCATGCCAAATGCATGCAAACTTCCACGTGGCTCCCCCCGAGGAGCTAATCAGTATAACTTCTCCATGGCCCTTTGCAAAATGGGGAATGGACTTGTTAGGCCCTTTTTTCCAGGCCCCGGGACAAGTCAAATACCTGATCGTGGGAATCGACTACTTCACAAAGTGGATAGAAGCAGAACCACTAGCCTCCATCACAGCCCAGAAAAGTCGGAAGTTCCTCTACAAGAATATCATCACAAGATATGGGATACCATATTCCATCACCACAGATAATGGAACCCAGTTCACCGACTCTACCTTTCGAAGCCTTGTAACCAGTATGAAGATTAAACACCAGTTCACCTCGGTGGAACATCCACAAGAAAATGGACAAGCCGAGGTAGCCAACAAAGTCATACTGGCAGGACTGAAGAAAAGGCTACAAGATGCAAAAGGAGCCTGGGCCGAGGAGCTCCCACAAGTGCTATGGGCTTACAGGACAACGCCCCAATCCACCACTGGAGAAACGCCCTTCCGACTAGTCTATGGCGTAGAAGCCATGATACCCATAGAAATCAATGAACAAAGCCCAAGGGTGATTCTCCATGACGAGATCGGAAACATACAGGGGCACAAAGAGGAGCTCGACTTGCTGTCCGAAGTCCGAGAAGAAGCCCAGATAAGAGAAGCAGCGTTGAAGCAAAGGATGACTACAAGATACAACAAAAAAGTCATTCAAAGAACCTTCGCCCTGAACGACTTGGTCTTGATCAGAAACGACATTGGGGTCAACAAATCGGGGGAAGGAAAACTCGTTGCCAATTGGAAGGGACCATACAAAATCAATGAGGTCTTAGGAAAAGGTTATTATAAGGTGACTGACCTGAACGGCACCGAGTTACCAAGGTCGTGGCATGCTTGTAATATGAAAAGGTACTACAGTTAAAAGCGAACCCTACTCCCTGATGTACTCTTTTCCCAACTTCATAATTTTTTCCCGAAAGTAAAGGGTTTTTTCTGGAGAAGGGTTTTTAACGAGGCATCATAGTAGAGGCTAAGGGAAAATAGGCTTTCAAAAACCCTTAGTAGCAAAAAGGTACCTCCTCAATAAATAAAGATCTTTTTCAATATCTCTTATAAATTCCTTCTCGTTTATTTTTTTCCTACGAAACGCGCCGACTTAAGCTCGACAAAACGTGAAAATCCCATGAACCGACCTAGATGGTCGTCAGGATAAAACGACGAGGTACAAGTCGGTGTAAAGAGGATATAAAAGTTGATCGTGAGAAACTCGGGGATATGCCGACTTATAAGTCGAAATACAAAACCGAGTAGAAAAGAAAACGCGTCGCAAAAATAACCTAAGTCATAGAAGCTCAATAAAACAAAGTTGAGTGTAAGGAATAATAAAAAAGAGATCGAAAAACCTAGAAAAAAGCATAAAAGATGTCCTTAAAGAGAAGAGGAACTCAAAAGGACAGACAGCCAGGAAAAAGGTTTCCAAAACTAAAAAGATCAAAAAGAGGTTTTTTCAAAAAAAAAAACAAAAAACAAAAAAGCATGCACACACAGAAGGTAACTAAAACCCTTATCCAAAAATGGTATTTCTTTAAAAACTAAAACCCTTATCCAAAAAAGAGTATTTATAAATACTTTTTGTTTACAGCCTTAAAAGGCCAGAGCAAATTGTTCAGTCACCACCACCACCAACAAACAAATATAAAAGAGTTTAAAAAAGGGGGACCCACAGGCCGGGCCCCCATATAGCCAATAAAGTTATTTTTTTAGAGGAGTAGACGGATCACCACCAGAACCAGGAAGAATAATCGGAGCAGCGTCAGGACCAGGGAGAGAGGCATCCATAGGAGACAGAGAGGAAGTCGGAGGAACCTTGGAAGAGCTCGGAGCATCCTATGAGCGAGGAGGGGACTCAATAATTCTCTGCCCCCGAGTCTTCAAGTCGGACTCAGAAACAACTTCGGGGGCAGGAGGAGTCACTATAGCACCATTAATAACGACCTTGTCAGGATCTAAAGGAGAGAGATCCAAGCCAGGAGCAATGACTCCGACTTGCTCCTTAAAAATCCTCCAGGCCTCTTCAGATCCCTCGACAATAGAGTCCTCCAACTCGGTGTAGGCAGTCCGAGCATTCAGCAGATCTTTTTTCACAACCACAAGGTCCTCAAAAAGGCTTGAGTAGCTCTCCTGCGCCTTCAGCCTTAAACCGACCTCCATGTTGCACTGGGCCTGCAACTTGCTCTCCCTCTCCTGGAGATCCTTCCTCTCCTCCTCTAGTTTGGCGACCTCCTCCTTCAACTTCTTCTCATGTTCTTGATATAAAAGAAGTCTCTCCTCCAACTCTTTGGCCCTCGAGGACGAACCAAGAGAGCTAAGAGGAGTCTTCTCAAAAATATCAAGAAACTTGGTGCACACCGCCGCCGCCCTGATACTCTCCTGAGCCAGAATAGTAAGGTGATTCCGGATAGAAACATCATCCAAGCCTATACGGGCATGGGGATAGATGTACTTCCGGATAAATTCAGGGGCGTCCACCTTGGCTTCACCCTCGAAAGAAGAACTAGGCTCTAAAGCCTTGCACTTCTTCCTTTCAGGCTCAGGGGAGGATCGAGGAGGAGGGGACGACTGAGAAGGAGCAGAAGAAGAGATAACAATAGGTTCAGAAGGAGTCCCCAAATTTCGAGGAGGAGGAGGGGGAGGGATAGCTACCCTGGCACCACCAGTCCTGGCCCGGGACCTTGCCCTAGCCTCCTGGACCCTCTAGTAAGACTCATTCGAATTCCTCCTCGCCATCTCTGTAAAAACAAGTAGTAGCCAAGAGGTCAGACAAGTCGAAAAAAGATAGTCAGACAAATCGAAAATCCAAGAAAACAAATAAAAGCTACCTAATTGTGTTTGGACAAAGGTCGGAGACCCTTGGAGAAATTTTTTAGTATCCAGATATGGGGCCCTCCCCCATACTTCTCGGAGGAACCCCACAATGGCTGCCTCCACCTCATTCAGGTCGTCCAGACCATATTTCTCACAGGGGGAGGCCTCCAACCAATACAGAGGAAAGCGAGGGGCAGAATTCGAATCCAGGAAAAAGGGGTGGTGACCCTCTACAGCTTGCACTTTGAAAAAATAATTTTTGAAGTCATGAAAAGATTCATCAAAAAGGGTGAAGACCCTCCGACCTTGTATAGCCCGGAAGGACACTCATTGTTGTTTATTATTTTGCCCACTGAAGGATTTAGTCATATGGAAGAGAAAAAAGAAAATCCTCAAGGAAGTCGGAAATTCTAAAGCATGGCTGACAAATTGATAAATTTTCAGAAAACCCCAAGAATTGGGATGAAGCTGGGTAGGTGCAACACGGTAGTGGCATAAAATTTCCATCTCAAAGTCAGAAAAAGGAAGGAAAATGCCCAGGCGGGTAAGCATGCTCTCATACATAAAAAAGAAATGAGGGGCTGCCTCCGAAGCCCTCCCAAAGCAGACCCGGTCTTCTGGACCCGGGGCAAGTAGTTCATACTTCCCCTCATCCTCATCAGAGGTGCAGAGCCGGTGGCGAGTGCGAAGATCAGTAAAAAAATCAGTGTCAACCAAAGGTTCCTCCCCCAGGACCGTAACATCGACCCACTGAGCAAGACTTTCAACAGAAGACATTTTCTTTCTTTTAAAAGGGTTTTGGTAAAACCTACAAAGGAAAAAGAAAAGAAAATCAAAAAACATGGTCTCTAAGGGGAAGTACGGAATCAAACAGAAACCTACGAATCAACCTATCCATCCGCAAAATAAAAGCATGCAAACAGTAAGCATGTTACAAAAGAAGAGGAAGAAAAATATAACCTTTATCCGAAAAAGGTTGGAGGAAATGAAAGCCTTCAAACACAAGAATGCTTCACGAACAGGTGGAGAGGAAATTTGAAAAATCGCAGAAACGAAACAATGAAAGAGAGGGAAAGTATTTATAAACACGTTAGGGGCATAATTGTAAAAACGGGTAGTCATTAAGGGGTGCACCATTACCAAGGTAATCAATACCTACGCGAACATCTAACAGACGCGACGTTTGATTAGACGTAACTGTGAAAAATCAAAAGTCACGAAAGTCACGTCGGTTCCAAACAAACACGTCGGTTCCCTCCCCAGTCGGCTACATCCCCGAGTAGAATACTCGAACCCAAAATCTTAAAAGAAATTGGGCTCGAGTAGGGGCACTGATCATACCCTGACCCAATGCTAAGGCCTAGGATCCAAGTAAAAAGGCCCAACCCAAAGGAGTTGAGCCTCACACTACACAAACCAGATGCCACGAAGTCGGCTATCTTCACGACTTGCTCTAAAGAAGTCGGTACGAGGATCAGCTGGCAGATAAACTCTCCCTCAAGAGGATAACTGCCCCTAGAATCTCTCTAACCACTTTCATGAGCCATATCTCAACCACCCTAAGATAAAGGGACGGTTATTCCCCTTAAAAAGTGGCACTACTTCAACGGTGGTTATTGGTTCACCACTATAAATACACTGACACCTCTCAGGTATCTCTAAGTTCCAATACACTCTAAACCTCCTTAACCCCATGCTGACTTAGGTATCGGAGTGTCTTTGCAGGTACCACCCCCCATCTCTTGGAACACACAACTCGGAGGCGGCTCCCAAATATAAACCAAGTCGGAGACCACACTCCTCATGCGCTTGGGCCTCACAAACAAGCCCAACCACTGTCCGGTTCTAGGTAAGCCCCGGAACAATACTTATTAAAATAATATGTGTACTTTTATTTAAATTTAAAAAAATTTAAAATAATAAGAGTATGTTTATTTAAAATAATACAAATATGTTTATTTAAATTAAAAAATTAAAATAATAAGAGTATATTTATTTAAAAAATTTTAATTTAAAAATAATATAAGTGTATTTATTTGTTAGTTAAAAATTAACAACTGTTATTTTTTTAAATTGAATAAATATAATTAATCGTATGAGTACAATAATACGAATACATACAATTTTATAAATCATTAATTTAAATTATATCTATTTAAATTTTAAATTACAAATTAATACAAATTTTATAATTTAAAAATCTAATTATTTAAATAAAATTAAATTGATTAAAAATAAAAAATACTAATACAATTTAAATCGTATTAAAACGTAAAGAAGTTTGCTGAGTCCATAAACAAACTTTACGTAAATAAATAAGTTTAGTTAATGTGATAGGTGAATTTTGTGCAAACATTATGAAAATACAATAAAAAAATTAAATCTTAAAAAATAACATGATTTTTTTTTAGAATTAATTTTTTTATATTTTATAATAGAAATAAAAAATCTGATTAACATTGAGCTGATCCAATATTCTAGATAATTTTATTTTTGTAGTGTAATTCGAATTGCATCTGTTATAATTCGAATGAGTGTAATTCGAACTGGATCAACCTGCATGCATAATTCGAATCAGATATGTTCAAATTACGTACGAATTTTGTCTGCATATTTCGAATTGATCAACTTCGAATTACTGTTTATATTTTTTGCTTTGGTTGAATCATGTAATTTCTTCTCCATTCTAGTTTAATAGTGTGATTTGTCCTTATTATTTAGAAAACTCTCTTTCTCACTTGCCATTGTAAATACTTCTCTTCAACAGCTTGAATCTCACTTATATATAGAATTTTTCTCTTCATAAACCGTGGCAAGTAACAAAGGTTTTTGCATTTACATATCCCTTCATAAACCGTGGGAAGTAACAAAGTTTTATGATCAAAGTTCTCTCTTCATAAATCGTGTTTAATTACCACAGTTTATGCTCATCTTGGTCACTTCATAAACCGTGCTTACCTACCACGGTTTATGTGTAAAAAGTAAAATGTGGTAACTTACCACGGTTTACATAATAATAAATCAGGAGATGCAAGTAAAGGAATTACAATTGTTGCATTTGAGTAAATATTTCTCCCAACTATTTTATTTAGGTAAATTGTCCTAATTTTTATATGACATATTTATAAGATTTTTTATTTATTTAACTTACTTTATTGAGCCAAATAATTATAATTATTTTAACCAAAAATTTCTCTTTATTTTTTTTAATCTTAAATATTTTGATTTTAAATTTTAGATTTTTAATCATTTTTTATATTTTTATTTTAATATCAAATCTAATATTTATATTATTATTTTCTTAGAATTTATTGTCTAATAGTTATATGCCTACCAATAATTATATGGTCCTGAATATTTTAAATTTATTAAAAAAATGTAATTTTGTTTCTTCATTTTTTATTTTACCTATTTCTATGTTTTATAATTTATTCACTGTAAAAAAGTTATACGTACTTCGAAAAGAATATCATGTTTTACTAAATACTTTTTCATTCAATAATACTCAATATTATTATTTATTATTGTAATATGTAACTTCTATTTCTTTTATTTTGTTCTTAGTTATTTAAGTTTTTATAATTTTTTATTATAAAATTTGTTATTTTTATATATCCTATAAAAGTCAATTTATCATAAATTTTCGCATGTTTTTTTTTTTACCAAAGATAGGAGACTCGAACTCACAACCTCTTAATTGAGTATGGGGAGATTATGTCATTTGAGTTATAACTCATTGGCATAAATCTTCGCATGTTGAATCTTCTGAATGTTTAAATTATATTTTTTTACATTCTTAATTTTATTTTTAATTTAAGAGATTAAGTGATAAAATAACATCGATGGAAGCAGCTATTATGCATCTTTTTCTTCGTCTTTTTTGCTTACCTTCTTTTTTGTAGGAATTATAAGCAATTATATATTTACAATGGTGCTTATGCATAAAGGATAAATATAAATTGTATTCTATCTTTTTTTAGTAAAATTTTTATTATTTATCTTAAAATAAAAAATATATATTGTAAATATTGTTTTGGACCACTAAGTATATCATCATTATAGACAATTGTAGAATTTTAAAAAAGGTTATAATTATTCTATGATTATTTCATTTAGTCTAATATATTAATTCTTTTAGTCAAATATTACCTTAAATTTGTGTTGGACTAAAAAATTTTAGGAAAAAATATTTTAAAGGTACAACTATTTTTAATTAAAGAATAGATAAATTTATATGCTTATTACAATAGCTAATACCTTGAACTAAGATAAAGAAATAAATTAAAGAATTAAGTAAAAGAAATTAAGATTTTAAAAGAATTTAAAGATAATACCTTTAAATATTGGATAAATTTTTATTGCGTTTGTTCTTATTATTTTATATTTTATTATTTTATTATTTTTATTTTTCAATGTTATTTTTTTGTATCTTGATCTTTTAAAAGTATTTTTTGGTATAATATATTTATTTTTTTGTATAATAAGACCTTTTTTTACAGAGTGATACTACATTAAACATAAGTTAATCTTAAAGCAAATATTTATGTTGATTAATACAAATATTACCGTATTTAATTTAATTTATTTGTATACTAATATAATTGATTGAAGATAAATAACAAATAAAATTAGAAAAATAAAACGTTCTCGTAATTGCTTTAAAAAAATTTTAAAATTTATTTAGATTGTTAATAATTATAAGAATAAAAGATTAGTAATTATATTAAAATAAACACTAAAATAAATTCTATAATACTAAATTTATTTAGATTATTAATATAGTCTTATAAGTGATAACTTTATAAAAAAGATTGTTAATAAAATTTTAGAATTTTTATATTTGTATCTATTTGATTTATGTATTTTATTTTATTTTACTTTACACAAAAAATAAAAAATTATTTTTTGTTGAGTTTATAAATTATTTAAAAAGGATAGTGAAATAAGTTTTATGATATTTCAACTATATAATAATTTTTACCTTTTACTCGATTGATGAAACATGATTATTGTTGCACTCATATAAAATATTGTGATATAATATTAGAAAAAAATATTAGGAACTATCAGTGCGATTTATAACTCTTACAGTGATAATATTAATTAAATGACAAGTTATTAATGAGAGTCTATAATAGTCACTTTAGTATATGTGACAAATAATTGAAGAAAATAGATTATCTTATTTTGAGATAAGTACTGTTTTGATTCCTAAAATCTGTGATCTAAAATAAAATCGTTCGTGACATTTTTTTTATTTAAAATGATTATCAATGTTAAAAACTTAAAATTGTTTTTAAAATTATCTTTTTGACTATTTTATCTTCACTTTCATAATCTTTTTTTATCTCTATTAAATTATATCTCTGTCAATTTTCTCCTTCTCCTTGCTCCTCTCACCTCTAATTTGAAGCACCTTCTTTTTTTCAATCTCGACCTTCACTTCCTCTTTTTTGAGTCTCAGAAGATCAACGTTGAACACGTGTGCCTCAGGTATCTTCTTCTAATCAATGCGGGATTGCGGGTGTTGGAGATGGCGGTAGTTTTCTTGACAAATTCAAAGTGAAGAATGGAGAGTACAACGGAGGAAAAGTCTTGAAATAGATCCTAGACGTCGAGGGACAATGAGTCAAAGATGTTAATCTTTTGCCTTGTTCCGAAAAAGCTTGGAATCAGCGACATTATTGTTTTTTTTTTTTAAGAAAAAGTAGTGAACATCAAAGAAAGATGAATATTTAACTGTGTATTTGCTTCGTTTCTAATGAAATGCAGAGGAATGAAATGAGAGTGGTGGTAGTTTCGGAGAACAGCAGCGATTTCAACAGTGGTGGCAGCAGACGTAGAGGAAGAGGACAGATCTTAGATCTCCTCCTCTTCCCCTTTCTGGCAAGCCCTCGCTCTTTCTCTCTTTTCATCATTTTTCCTCTCTTCTCAGTCTCTCTTTTCAGTGACCTAACCAGTGGCAGTAGCGGCGAATTCTATCATTATCATTACCCAACTCTCCTTTTTTCTTTGTTTTCTTGTCTCTCACTGTCCTAATTTTTTCTTTTTTGTTTAAAAAAAATATGAATGCCGTGTTGTTGTTGTTGTTAAATTTGAAGAATTAGATTGTAATGGATGATATTTTTTGCTAATTTTATTCTTGAATTTGAGCTGTGTTATTGTTGGTGATTGATAAAATAGATAATTGTTTGAATTTGAATGTTGTATTGTTGTTGTTGAATGTTATGCTCTTAATTTTGAATACTTGTATTTAGTGGGAGTAAGAATGATGGTGGTGGTGGTAAGGGCAATAGTGGTGGTAGGTGATGGAATTGGAGTCGGAATAAAGATAACGGTATTTTTGTCCCAAAAATTTTAAAAGGACGATTTTAATTTGAAATGGAACCTTGAGGACCATTTTAAATAAAAAAAATGTTAGGGACGATTTTAATTTTGATCTCAGACCTTAGTGATCAAAACATTACTTATCTCTTTTATTTTACTTTCAAAGCACCTAGGAAAGGATCCAAAAATATTATTATGGGGCCAATAACATATACAATATTAAAAAATTATACAAAAAAATATAATGTAAGATGTATTACAAAAATATACTGATAGAGAATATATTTTAAAGTGTAAAAAACATGTGTGTATTTTTTACTGACGAAGTGGTTGATTCTTCGTATCATAAAATTCATCGATAATAGAATCTGTGTCAAATTTTTCAGCAATTTTCTTTTCAATATAATTAAAAGACAATTAGCAATAAATTTATCTTTCATTTTTTTTATGAGTCCTTTTTCATAATATTCATAGTTGAAAAATTATTTTTCAGTTGAAACGGAGAAAATTAATACCAAATGAATCAAAAAAGACGATTACAAGAAAAAAGAAACCATTTTATGGAATTTAAAAATTTTTATTTAAATAAAAAATATTAATAATAATATATTTTTTAAATTTTTTTAATATTATTATTTATTTTTTAAATATTTAAATTTGATCGAATTTTTATTTATACTAAATTAAATATTAAATAAATTTTTTTAAAAATTAAATCATACTTAATAATTTATTACTATTAATTAAAAAAAAAAGGGTGGACGATGTTTTTATTTGCCCCGTATATCCATTCCTAAGAGTACTTAATAATGACTCTTTAGTTGATTTTTACTATCTTTATCTTTATTTTATATTAAAATAATATGTTATAAGACATATAATTTAATAATTATATTACCTTTTCAAATCAATGACGTGAATAGAAATTCTAGTCAAATATTGTTAGAATTTTTTTAATTATCAGTTTGTTAAAATTTTTAATTATCAAAAATAACTTATCAAATTGAATTAAAATAAATTATATTTCAATAAATACAAAAAGTAAAAATTTTGTTTAATAAAATAATTTTTAAAATTTAAACAATTACAATGGATTTAAATATAAAAATAAATTTAAATTTTATAAATATATGAAAGTTATATCAGATTTTTTAATTTTAAATAAATTAATTTTAAAAAATGCTTTAACTTTTAAAAGTGTGTAAATACATGATTTTATTAAACCAAATTAATTATAATGTGTCAAATATATTAGTTACTTGATTTTTCTTTTGTATATAGATAATATTTTTTATTTTTTAAAATAAATTATAATATCTTAATATTTTATTAATGTTAAAATATTAATTAAATTTTAAAAAATGTTTTAATATCTTTTTTATTATTTAATGTATTTTAAATAATATATAATTGTATTAATAACTAATGACATATTTATTTTTAAAAAAGTTTGATAACCAAATAATTTTTTAACCAAATCCAATTAAATTAATGTGCATAATTTTTTTTTGTCTTTTTTATACCAGCTTTCTTCTTCTTATTAAGTATATGGATTTTTTTTTTTCATGTTCTTCAACTTCTTCTCTTTAGTTTTTTTTTCCTTTTTTTTTTGTTATCGTTGTCACCACCACTAATGTTATTTTCTCCTTCTCCTCAGCAATCATTCTTCTCTAGCTTTGGAAAAACTACCAAAAGTACCCATAAAGATTACGAACGCTAACAAAGTACCCATAAACTAAGGAAATTAACGTTGTACCCATGAAAGATGGGTTCCGTATAACAAAAATATCCAAATCCTAATTTTTTTGTTGATTTTTTAATAAAATTCCTAAACTACCCTACCCTAACCCTAGGGCTGGCAATGGGTAGGGTAGGGTAGGGTTTGGACCCTACCCTAACCCTACCTGCGGATTGAAAATTCTATTAAAACTCTACCCTACTCTACCCGCGGGTTGAGAATCTCTCAACCCTAACCCTACCCGCACCCTAAAGTTCTAAACCCTACCCTACCCTACCTTACCCACAGAAATATCAAATTTTTTTAAAGTAAATATAAAATTCAATCATTTCAAATTTTATACATATTAATAACATAAAAAATAACAAACTAATGCTCTAAATTACTAAATTAACTAACTAGTTTAGTGGTTGTTCACTTATTGTAAGTCATTACATAAGAGAGGTTGTGGATTTAACTCTCACTTCCTTCACTATATACCTAATTTTTATAAAATATGTGTTATATTTGAGGTGCGGGTAGGGTATGAATTGCCAGCCCTATCTAACCCCATTCTACCGTCACTCTCTCTCTTCTCTTCTTCCTCTCTCTTTACTTATCCCTCAAAAACCCTCACAGAGTCACAGAAACTCTCCTCCTACCTCCTCATTGCCGTCCGCTACCCACCTACTCCATTACCGCCAATCTCTTCCCCTCTCATTGCTTCTCCCTCTCACTATTAAGGTGACTACAACACCTTCATCGCACACATGTGACCCAACCTGAAGAGAATGTTGCCGTGGCGCGTCTGACCCAGTCGAGGAGAACACTGTCGTCGCACACCTGAGAAGAGAGAGGGGCTGTGGTACTCTTGCATGCAGAAAGCGGGTTCGGTAAAGAGAAATCAGAGAAGAAAGGGAGGCGGCACTGTGGATGGAGGTTCTGCCATTGACGATGTTACAGTCGGCCGGCGAAGAAAAAAGTATTTCTTTTTTTTTTAATATTTTTATTTTATTTTTCTTTTTTTCAGAAATTGATTTAGTTACTACTAAAATGATACTATTTTATTTTTTTAAAATCTGCTTCTATTTTTTATGAATGCTGAGATTGATTTACAGAAGATTCAGTTGATGGCTACTTCTACTTCTAATTTTTGCTGAAATAAATTTCAAATTGGATGAATGAATTTGTTGATTTTTTATAGTTGATGGCTTTTTCTATTTCTAGTTTTGCTAAAGTGAATTGAAATTGGATGAATAGATTTAAAAATTTTTATGTTTTGAGTATTTTTTGGTGTTTGAAATTTGGTTTGGGTATGGATTATAAACTTATGAGTGAATCGGTTGATGTCCGATCCTCTACCACCACCACCACTATCATTGATTTCGGTCTGGTTTGTTGTAGGAGTAATTTTGGATTCCATGGCAAGAGTTGGTGCAAATTGAGTTATGAAAGGTTAAAAAAGTGAGTTTAGGTTGAGTGTAGGGTAGTTTAGGAATTTTATTAAAAAATCAACAAAAATTAAGATTTGGATACTTTTGTCATACGGAACCCGTCTTTCATGGGTACAACGTTAATTTCCTTAGTTTATGCGTACTTTTGTCAGCGTTCGTAAACTTCATGGGTACTTTTGGTAATTTTTCCTCTAGCTTTCTTTTTTTCTCATTTGATGTTTTCTTTTTTTTTTCCTCCTCTTTTATTGTTATCATGATCATAATTTTTTTTCTTCTTTTTCTTAGTCAAATATAACATAATTAGTTTAATAATAACAAAAGCACATTATTTAATTATAAATGATAAGATATTTCTGATAAATGCATATAAATTTTTGGTGAATGGTACAAAAATTTTTTAAAAGATCACAAATCCAAAACCAACTCAATCAACTAACAAAATATATTTAAATATGTTTTAAATTCAAAAGACACATCAAATTATTGTAAATGATATATGAATGGGTGAAGTTCTTATATATTAGTTCAATATCACACAATCAATTTAGTGATAGTGAAAACACATCATTTTAGTTAAAATTAATACAGTAATTTTTGGTAAATGACATAAGAAATCTTTAAATAATTACAAGTCCAAAATCTAAACTCATTGAACCAACAAAATACATTCAAATGTGTATTTGAAACTAAAAAATTCATCAATTTGTTGATACAAAAATGACTAGACCTCTTATATATGAGTTTAATATCACTCAACTAGTTCAATGATAAGAAAAGTATATTATTTAGTTAAAAATAATACGGTTAAAAAACTCTTGTATCATGGTTAAAAAATTTTGATATCAAAATTAGAAAAATTTTCGTATCACCATTAAAAAATTGAGAAAGTATACCTAAGCGTATAATGTGTACAATGAAGGTTTAGAAAGTATTAGAGATATTATTATTAGTGTTACATTGTCCTGTCAAGTTATGTTTTTGGGATGAGTGGTTTCAAGACATGGTATATGAATTCCAGATCTGGAAGGTCAAGGGTTCAAACCTTGGTGAATCCAAAATTAGCTTTTTATAACATAAAATTTTAATATTAAAATTAAAAAACTGTTTATATTACAATTAAAAAGTTTCATTACAATTTTTTTAATAAATTATGTATAATTTAAAATTTTCTTATTTTTTTATTATTATCTATTTTTTGTAATTCTTTTTATTTTTATCATCTTAATAAAAAAATCAAACAAAAAAAATACTGCAATAACCATCTGAAAAAAGGAGGAAAATAAATTTAAAAAAATGCAGCAAACGTACTAAAAAAAGAATACAAAAAAGTGCGTGATTTATGTGATTATTGTTTTTTGGTGATTGAAATAAACTAAAAAAAAAAAAACTTTAAAAAAAATATTCTTAAATAGAAGGATAATTCTTTTTAAGACTACTTTTAAATTCCTCCTAATGTGAAGCAAGCTTCATATGAAAAAGTTGTAACTTCATCGCCATCTTTGTCATAGTATCTACCACCGTGTTTACATTTCTCATAATTAAACGAAAGTCAACATGCCAATTCCGATGTATGATATTTTTTATTTTGAGTACCAATAGATCAATAAACCCAAAACTATCTTCATAATTAGTAATAACTAACAAAATTAAATACTTCCACCTAAAATCATTCATTGATTTTCCTTTTCATTTTCATTTTTGTTGAATTTTGATTAAAATACTTGGGATTCGTAGTGAAACTGGTTTATTTTAAACACAAAAAACCCACGTGTCAATGCCTCGTGTGAAATATGTCCCAGAGCGTCCGTAGTTCATGTATCTGTTGAGACATGGGCAGTGTCTGCGATTGAACGATAAGAGCAGTTACAGTTATAAATGCATAATAGACTCATAGGTCGTGACTCGTGAGCTAACTAACAGCCACGCGCCACGTGACACACTCAATCCTTTTCACTGCCATTGCCATATAAATCCCCTCCCTCCCATTTTCATGCATTTCTCTTCCCACTCTATTCCCCACACCAAGCCAAGACCAGGTACTCTCTCTCTCTTTCTCTCTCCGTCTTCTTCGTTTCGTTTCCAATCTCAGATCTCCCTCCTTCCTCTGCTGTTGTTTCCGATTCCCTGTCATGTGTGTGGGTTCACGTTTAGCCACTTCCATTCCACATGCTATTCGTGAGCATTCGCATTCGTATTCGCTAGATCTTTCATGCATGTTTCATTACTCCTTCATTTGAAATGCCGGATTCGGAATTTTGTATTTGCGTTCATTGTTTGGATCTTAAATGCGTTACGCTTCGATTTGGTGGTAGCTGAGCTTTGCTTTTCATGTGTTGGATGAACGTTAGATTTTAGTTGGTTTAATTTAATGCGTAATTAGTAAAGCCTATCGTCACGTCCGTTTCGTTGGGGTAACTTGTTAGTTTAATATTTGGTATAGTTTAATATTTGTCCCGGTTTGGATCTGTTTTGTTGAAAAAAAAATTTTCTTGTTATTATTATTATGGTTCATTTGATTGCGATTGCGAGAATGTGAGTGATAGGGTAGGGTCCATTTTTCTTCGTCAATGTATGTTTTGAATTCATTTCCTCCCTTTATTTCAAGCTAAAGAGGCCTCACATTCTGGTTTGTTCTCTTCCTGTTTTGTTTTTTCCTGCATTCTAACTCCCGCGTCTGCTTTGTTTTTCTATTCAGATTTTATATCATGGAATTCGGAATGATTTTCTATAATATTATTAAGGGTATTAGTTTACTAATGTTTAAGTTTAAATATCAACCTTACCTCTGTCTGTGATTTGACTGTTATACAGGATATATTATTAAATTTTATATTTTTACTGTTTCGGGTTTCTGCTGCAACTAGAAAGTAATTCACTCGTATGTCACCAGGTATATCTTTGTCATGGCGACAGGACAATTATTCTCCAGTAACACACAGGCTTTATTCTACAACTACAAGCAACTACCCATCCAGCGGATGCTTGATTTTGACTTTCTTTGTGGTTTGTGTCGACTCTTTCATCATATTCCTCCACACAAACATTAACGAGTTATATGACTACACACTGATCATTGTTTAGTTTTCAATTTTAATGGAAGCTCCAATTTTTTATTTATAGGCAGGGAAACACCATCAGTTGCTGGAATAATTAATCCTGGTTCTGAGGGATTTCAGAAGCTCTTTTTTGGTCAACAGGAAATCGCCATCCCAGTTCATTCTACGTATGAATAGTTCATGCATAATTTAAAGATTCCTCTTCCCTGCTTCAGATTTTGCTTATATAACCTGTTGTTTGTCGTAGTGCAATGTGTTCATAGCAGTATGTTTTTCTTCTTTTGCAGCATTGAAGCAGCTTGTGCTGCGCATCCTACTGCTGATGTGTTCATCAATTTTGCATCATTTAGAAGGTAAGTGGTGGTGTTGCTGTTTTGATTTGATTCGAGGCCTTTCTGGGTTTGTTCTTGCACAGTAAACGTGAAGTTTGATATACTTGCAGTGCCGCAGCATCATCCTTGTCTGCTCTGAAGCAGCCAACAATCAGAGTTGTTGCTATTATTGCCGAAGGTGTACCTGAGTTAGACACTAAGGAATTAATTGCATATGCCCGGACAAACAACAAGGTTAGAGAAGAAATGAAAATTCAAACCTACCTAATAGTTGAATAGATTATCCTGGAATACTTATTTTGAGCTAATGTTGATATATTAGGTTGTTATTGGCCCAGCCACTGTTGGAGGCATTCAAGCCGGTGCTTTTAAGATAGGTGACACAGCTGGAACAATCGACAATATAATTCATTGCAAGCTCTACAGGCCTGGATCTGTCGGATTTGTTTCTAAATCTGTATGTCTATAATCATTTTTCTGTTAAATATACATTTTCATCTTTCTCCTGTGTGGGGGAAAAACCTTTTTCAGATGGTGTTAACAAGGTGCAAAAGGTGTCCAAGATATTCGCTGATGCATAGATTTTATAACTGAATTGTTTCTATACCAACTGGTAGTTATAGTCACAATAAATTCGGAGTTTGAGCTTTATTTCTCTTGGCCTGTTCTGACGACATATTTGATGGTTTTGAGAGAAAACAACTTTTTGAACTGCAGGGTGGTATGTCCAATGAATTGTACAACTCTATTGCCCGTGTAACTGATGGAATTTATGAAGGTGCCACTGAGTTTGAATTCTAGTCTTATGATTTTGTATTTTGTATTGCTTGTTTTGAGTTATATCCTGCCGTTGCTATAGGCATTGCCATCGGAGGAGATGTTTTTCCGGGTTCCACACTTTCGGATCATGTTTTGCGATTTAACAACATTCCCCAGGTAAATTTTTGCATTTATCTTGGAGGTACTGCATATATATCAACTAATCATAAATCTCTGCTTGTAATTTAGAGCCCACAGTTTCTTGTCATTGATTAGTCTTGATTCACATTAAACCTCAGGTCAAAATGATGGTAGTACTTGGGGAACTTGGTGGGCGTGATGAGTATTCTCTTGTGGAAGCCCTAAAAGAAGGGAAAGTAACAAAACCAGTTGTTGCCTGGGTTAGTGGAACCTGTGCAAGACTCTTCAAATCTGAAGTACAATTTGGTCATGCTGTACGTCACTGCTTCATTATCTTTCACTATTTCACAATTAAAACACTGGTATATAAGAGGAGCAGTTCCTAATATTTGTTGGCATTTCCATAAATCAAGGGAGCCAAAAGTGGTGGTGAAATGGAGTCTGCTCAAGCAAAGAATCAGGCACTAAAGGAAGCTGGAGCTGTTGTTCCCACGTCATATGAATCTTTTGAAGATGCAATAAAGGAAACATATGACAAGTTGGTTAGTTCACTTGTTGTATCTTTGAAATTTCCTTTTCTTTGAGATTTACCTTCTCCCCAGCCCCAGAAGGGAGCAGTGTTTTAGAAAATTCTCTTCCCTTAGCTATAGTATCATGGTTGAGTTTCCTCTTGGAAGGTTAAAGAAGGGAATATAACACAAGTGAAGGAGTTCACCCCTCCACCTATCCCTGAGGACCTTAGCATTGCAATTAGGAATGGAAAAGTCCGCGCTCCAACTCATATCGTTTCCACCATCTCTGATGACAGAGGTATACATTGAGTTGTCTCTCTGTCTCCTAGACACAGATTTGGTAGTTGTATTAAGGTTCTCTTCCATATTTTAGGTGAGGAGCCGTGCTATGCTGGTGTACCAATGTCTTCCATTATCGAACAGGGTTTTGGTGTGGGTGATGTTATCTGTCTTTTGTGGTTCAAACGCAGCCTTCCCCGCTATTGCACTCAATTTATTGAGGTAGACTATCTAATGCTCCAGTCCTTTAAACTTCTTCTGTCCCTTCATTTCTCGGCATATCTGTCTCGAAAACATGTGCAATTGCTTGTGCTTAGCCTCAAGCCTTTTTAAAGTATGTCATAGTACTGCCAGTTTTTCATTTAGATACCGCTTTTCGAAGAAAATATTGAATACTTTCCTCCAGCTTCTCAGTTTGCTGATGTATTATATTGGACAGATATGCATCATTCTATGTGCCGACCATGGTCCTTGTGTTTCTGGTGCTCACAATGCCATAGTGACAGCGAGGGCTGGGAAGGACCTTGTCTCTTGTCTTGTATCAGGTATTACAGTGTTCAGTCTCTTTACAGCTGAGGTATGCTTAGTATCTTTAGGAGACAGTGATTCTTTATGCTAGTATTTGGTTTAAATGGTGGGAAATGTGCTTCTAAAACAGGGTTGCTTACAATCGGTCCACGATTTGGGGGCGCTGTTGATGATGCTGCTCGCTACTTCAAGGATGCTTGTGACAGGGTATGATCAATAGGCCTTTCTTATGAAGCTGGTATACTTTAGCTTTTGATACCCATCTAGAATTTCAACATGCATAACTCTGTTTTTTTTTTTCACTTGTTGCAGAGTCTTACACCTTATGAGTTTGTAGAAAGTATGAAGAAGAAAGGCATTCGTGTGCCAGGAATAGGGCACAGGTAATGCATACTTCCTGTTTGTGTGCTAATTTATAATTATTATGTTTTTGCCATAAAAATCTAAATGTATGAAGCTTGGTTTGGGTCTGCAAAATAGAATCAAGAGCAGGGATAACAAAGATAAGAGAGTCGAATTGCTACAGAAGTTTGCTCGCACGCATTTTCCTTCTGTGAAATACATTGAATATGCTGTACAAGTTGAAGACTACACCCTCACCAAGGCAAATAACTTGGTTCTAAACGTGGATGGTGCAATTGGGTCCCTTTTCTTGGACCTTCTTGCTGGAAGTGGAATGTTCACCAAACAAGAGATTGATGAAATTGTGGATATCGGCTATCTGAATGGGCTTTTTGTTCTGGCACGTTCCATTGGTCTGATTGGGTGAGTTTAGTTCAATACTATATAATTTTCATCAAGTGCAATTTTTTATTTTAACATCTTGTAGAGCAAAGCAGTTTTTGAATACACGTACATATATATACAAATAGTTAGACGATGTTAATGTTCCTCTTTAAAAATTTCAGGCATACGTTTGACCAAAAGAGATTGAAGCAGCCGCTCTACCGCCACCCATGGGAGGATGTTCTTTACACAAAGTGAGGGGATTTAGTTTGACTGAAGAACTTCTCCATGCATTAAATCAGCAATATGCTGGGACATAGTGCATAATACTGGAGGGATATATTCTTTTTGGTTTTGTTTTTGTGCTGTTAGACTAGTGTTACGGTCTATTGTTTGCTAGTCATCTTCCACTGTAAGTTATTTATATTAAAATTCCGTTAAGAAATAATTTAGTCTATTTTAAAGTTTTTCTTTTTTCTTTATTAAAACTTTGATCCCTGATCTAATTGTGGCTTCAAAAAGGAGCAATCACTAAGTTCGAGCGCATTATTTTGTAATTTGCACCTGTATGTTTATGACTTTATGCTCAAGTAAGAAAGAATTGTAATCTTGTAAGTTGCAATAAAGTTGTTTCTGTGTGGCACGACTGCACGGTGCACCCACAAGTCAAAGCTAGCTTCACCTATTTTCACGTACATTTCTTAATCTACTTTTTAAGCGATTGAATAATTTGTTGCTGCTTTAGCAACATCGGATTCGGCATAACTACCCTAATTTGTGTAAACATCTCTTAAATTAATCGTACATAATCTCATTATTTGAGAAAGGGAAGGGGAAAAAGCTAACTGTGGGATGTAATAACAACTCAGTTCCGCTAAGCATATCTTACAATACCAATTGTTTGCTCCTAGAGATGGATCACCCATGGCAGGAAATAGTGATGCGACTATCACAATCATAAAACGAGGCTTTCTGTTTAAGGCAAAGGGAAAATTTCAAGTTTTGAACACTGCAGCCTTCACTTCCCTTTAAAAAGTAATATAATTATAGATACACCTAAAATAGGAAAATATACCTAGATTCCATTTTGTTCATTGTATCAATGTATCTTTCAAGCCTGGCAAAATTGTGTGCGTGCACGCCCTTATGGCTTATTGATGATGTGCACGAAACCAACTCCTACTAAATAAACCTACCTCTACCTAAGTACCTAGTTTCTCAAAAGAGAGGGAGATAAAGCCCGATTTTTTTTATATATTCTTTTTCCTTTTCCAGCATCGCACTAGGGTAAATTAACCCACTTATTTATGAATGAACCATATCATTTACTCAATTGTTATACTATATTTAATGATTTGTTGTTTGATTGTTCTAGAATTGATTACATTTCTGTCATGAATATATGAGAAAATTTATCTAATATTACTTCAATATATTCAAATTTAGGGAAGTGTTAGGTAAACAATGACTATCTTGAACAACATGAACAACCATCAATCAAATAAAAATACATTACACCTTAATTTAATGTTACTAATTAAATTTACTCTTTTAACCCTATTAATTCACATTGTTTACATATTGTTCAAAAATGTTGTTGGTTACTTATACTTTTTCATTTGTTATCCTTATAGTCACCAAAAAAAATTTTATTATCCTTACTATTTATAAATGATCATTTTTTAGTTTTAATATATAATTCGTTATGTTTCTTTAGCTTTTTAATTTTATAACAAACTATTATGATAATTTTGTGTAAATTTTATTTAAATTTAATTCAAAATGTAAATTTTTTAGATTAAAAAATAACAATAAAAGTTACAAATAAATTATCTTAAATTCATTACTCGATTGATAATTATATAAATAATTGGGATAAAATTTGTATGTTAATCCATTACTCAAGATGTTAACAATATATAAACATTTCTTTTTAACATTGATAGTGAATTTGTTGCATTTTAGATTTTTTTTAAAGGCCTATACATCCAAATATTTTTTCATCTAAGTTTTATATAAGTAGGTCTAACACCAACAAAAATTACTCTCATTAAAAAAGCGTCATTACACGCGCTTTATCTTCTTCTCCTCCGTGCGCTTTTTCTTCTTCTTCTCCCCTGTGCTTCTTCTTCTTGTACTTTCAAATACGCGCATACGTCATCTTTTTTTTTTCAAATTCACGTATACCTCCTCCTCCTTCTTCTTCGCTCACGCATATTCTTCTTCTTCTTTTTCTCCTTCTCTTTCTCTTCTTCTTCTTCTCCTCTTTCGTTATCGTCATCACCAACAACACCAACATTTTGCTAATGGATTATTTTTTCAATCGAATTGAATTGAATGGACGTAGGTGTTTTGAATCTGAATCGAGTTGAATTGAATTGATAATCTCTAAATTGTACTCAGAGGTGTTTCGAATTTGATTTTATATAATGGATTATGTTTCGTTCATCCAGTACTATACAATTGTTTCAGCATGAGTATGCGTTCGGTTCATTATGCATTTGATTTTATATAATGGATTATGTTTCGTTCATTTAGTACTATACAATTGTCTCACCATGAGTACGTGTTCGGTTCATTATAGAAAAAGTTGTTTGAATTTGATTTTATATAATGGATTATGTTTCATTCATTGAGTACTATACAATTGTTTCTGTTCGGTTCATTATGCAGAAAGCTGTTCGAATTTGAATTTATATAATGGATAATGTTCTATTCATTTAGTAGTATACAATTGTTTCACCATAATAACATGTTCGGTTCATTTTTATTATGCACAATTTAAAATTCTTCCTCCTCATCTTCTACTGCTTCTTCACTAGAGAGAGAAGGAGGACAGCAGCAACAACAAACAACAAAAGAATGATGATAAGAAGAAAATACTTGAAGGAGAAGGAACGCGAAAAAGAAGAATGAGGAGGAGGAACCCAAAGAAGAAGACGCTCCGTGCTTAAACGAGTGTGAGAAGAAGAAGAAGCGCGTGGGAGAAGAGAAGAAGAAGAGAAGAAGCGTGAGAAAAGAAGAAAGCCAAAAAAACGCGTGACCTAAAATTATTTGGATGAACTTAGATGCCAAAATTGCTTATAAATATGGAGAATATCTCTTTTTTTTAATAATTATTTTGTTTAATTCGTATTTATTATGAGAAACTTTCATTTTTTTTATTTTCTTATCATACTTAGATAATAATCATTAAAAAAAAATCATAAAAGATATTTGTTCCATGATATAAATTTTGTCAATGATATAAAATTTCCCGAACTATTTTGGTAGTTTAAAGATAACAAAATGATGTGTGTGAAATGTGAAGATATTAGTAGTTTTTCTATTCATATAGTTTTTGTGATAAAGTTATTTAAATACTAGTATTAATAACTTTGAATAGCACTTTGATGCCAAAAGTATTTTGGAACAAATAAATAAAATTCATTAAATAAAGTCTCTTATAATAAACTCAGTCCGGATTTGGTCAAATTTTGATTTTTCAAAAGTAATTTATTATTAAAGTATGAATACTAAGAGAGATTATTAATGTATAAATACTATTAGTACCTTTACTACTTTTGTTTATTGGATATTGTGTAATACTAATAAATGACAGTTTTATAATAAAATATAAAAAGATAGCTAATATAATTTTTTTTGCTAATACAAGCCCAAGTCAACTAATATATTAAGATTTAACTCTGGAAAAGACAGGATAAACATAAATAAAATAGAAATGACTCCTAAGGTTGAGAACAGTTTACTATAACAATTGCACATAATTCTATTATGTTTTGCAGTATTTCGATTTGTATTATCTTGACTGATATTAAAAAGGTTGAGATAAATAAGAGCGGAGAGCTAGAAATAGTTAATACCTTAAAAGGCTTTTGGCTTGTGAAACTGATGGCCTGACATGACCCTGTTGTGCCTTGGTGGGTTAGTCTTGGCAACATCCACTACTATCATCCATCCATTAATAATCTTGCCATTCATCTCTTTCAATGCTGCGCTTGCAGCCTCCTCTGTGGTGTACTCAACAAATGCATAACCCTTGGACCTTTTGGAAATTTTATCCATAATGATTTTGACTTCAACAAGATCACCAAAGCCTTCAAATGCTGCGCGTAAGGTTTTCTCAGATGTATAAAACGATAGTCCTGTCACAAAAAGCTTTTTCGTTCGCAGGGGAGCTGCCTGACTTGCTTCAAAAGATTTTTGCACACTCAAACTGTTTTCCAAGTTATTACCTTCATAATCCTTATTTTCTGACTCAAAATTATTATCTGGTTGAACTGATAAGATACCAGGCACACCAGCTAACTCCTGTGCACAGTCGTCATCAAGTTCACAGCAAAAACCAAATATTTTTTTCCAAGAAACATGATATATGCACATCTGAGCATCCTTCTCGTTTCCCATGACCTTGGTCAATATTTGAACAAAATAATCGACCATCTGAGCCTTTGTAACAATCCCAACAGCAGGTTTATCAATTCTAACAAGCCAATGCTTTGAATTCTCAAGAAAGAATAACATGTTGGTTTCAAATTGTAGTTTTGAATTCGATAGCAGACCTTCTTGACCACTTGATAGACTATAGTCCTTTTCCGAAGAACTGAAATCCGGATCAGGCCTAACTAACAAGACCCCCGGTAAACTTGTGAGTTGGGAGGTTATTTGTGGATCAATGTCACAACAGAAACCAAAGTGTGTATCGTAGGAAGCATCATATATACACATTTGAGCATCTCTCTCACTAGCAAGGACTTTGTGGAGAGTGCTGGCGTAATAATCGATGAGTTGTGACTTGGAAGTGACACCGTGAGGTGGAGGCTCCATGAGTACCATCCAGTGGCGGTTCTTCTGTGTGGTGGAAGGGTATAGTGTTGCTGTTGCTGCTATACTTCTTGAAGATGAAGAAGAAGATGAATAAAGATTGCAATGTTTGCTCCTATTATTGGGTAGTGAAAGGCCCTGAATTTGGGTTGTTGCTACTTTTGGTTTCAGAAAGGCAAATGTATGAAATTTGATGAATGTGACACAAAAAGACATAACTTCCATTTTTTTTTCCCTTTTGGATAAGAAAAAGGGCTAACCCGAAACTAGAGGTGTTTGCGGTGCACTTTGGTTTGGTTTTCGGTTTTTTAAACTGTTTCGACTCTGGAACTGCACAGAAGGCGACGGCGCTGCGAACGGTGGAAGGAAACGGTGGCTACGGAGGAAGGCAACGGAGGCGGCGGCTACGGAACGGAGGAAGGCGAGAAGGCGACCGCACTGCCACTGTTGCTGTGTCGCGAGGGCTGAACGGGATGCCACTGTTGTTGTGTCGCTCCGCCGGCGAAGAGTGGAGGGGTCTTGGGCTATGACTAAGGAGAGTGGAGAGTGGAGAGCTCTATCACACATTCACACTGTTGGTGGCGCTGGACTGCGTGTGTGACTCTGGAGATGTTATCAGATATAATAATTTTTGACGGTACTACGTTGACATAATTTAGATTTATCAATTTTAATAAGGTTAACCATTTTATTATAGTAAAATTAGCCATAAATTTATTTTGGTTGGCTAAACTTTCAGAGACTTTAGAGAAAAATAAACACATAATTTATTTCATATTCGGTTTAATTCTATTTTATAAATAGAAGGTACTTAAGTTATTTATATAAGTGGAAGAAGGAAAAGCCTTCATAACTTAGACGATGTGAGACTAATACATAACACAAAGTTCACTATTTTAAACAATATGAAACTTGTGTTCCCTTATTACAATTAACTAATATAATTAACTTACTAACTCTACTTGCTCCCACATCAATTTCGAGTCAAAATATTATTATACTAGCCACCTCTTTATATTCTATTGTACATCTGTCATTTATTAATGTTACATAATACTCAATAAATAAAAAATATTAAGAGTATTAATAATATTCATACATTAATATTTATTTATTAAAAGTAACATTTTAAATATAATTCTTTAAAAGTTGTAAAAACTATATTTGGTAAATTAAAACAAACAAAAGACAGAGACTTTTAATAAGTACAAACTAAAAAAAATTGTATTTGGTAAAATTATTTTTAATATTTAAAATAAGAATAAAGTGATAAATACGTTTTTAAAGATTTTGACAAATTAGTCATTGAAAAAAAACACTAATAAAGTCTCATTGAAAAAAAACACTAATAAAATCTCATAAGATAATAAATATGAATAAGTTATATTTAAATTAAGACTTTTTATCCTAGTCATAATGTATCTCTCAGTTATTGTAAAAAATTTTATTAGTATTTCTTTTAGAAACTAATTTATTTGAAGCGTAAATTTTTAAGGATTTATTTGTTATTTTATTTTAAAATAATCTTAATAAATATAAATATATAAAAAATATATAAATATAAATATTCATTAATATATCAATTTATATGAAAATTTCTCTAATTTTAAAAGTATAAAGTAATCTTAAAAAATAATTTATATCAATTTTTTAAAACATCACTAACTTTTCAAAAATAAAAATAAAACACATACACAATATATTTTAAATTTATAAAGCACAGATAATTTTTTGTTAAATTGATAACTCAAAAAAACATATTTGAGTAAAGAGTAATCACGAAATTAGTTAAATTGAAGTCTAATAGAAGTAAAGTAGTATTGTGTTTTCACTTTTCACACACAATAGGATTTGAATAATAAAAGAGTATTTTGCTTCTAGAAAACATGTCCATACCTCGTGCTCATGATATGATGTAACACAATCATCATTAATTATGAAGGTAATAAAATAAATTTTAAATATTACTTTTAAAATATGGATATGCTTTTTTTGCTCTCCATATAATTTAATTATACTAAGGTATTATGTCATAACTTATAAATCAATATTTTTTTTTAAAATACTTCAATCAATTGAAATATGTAGTTAAAAAACTTAAAAAAAAAATCCCATAGATTCTTCTGTTTTAATGACACATTTCTTTTTGTGATAATCAGATTTATCTACCCAAAACAGTAGACACAAAACTATATTTGATTTAGACAGCTTTAATGCAACAGACTTTTGATTTCTAGGACCAAATGGCGACTATGTATCTTTATAAGTAAAAAAATTGAAACATTCCGTGGAGGAAAGAAATGAAAAAAAAATGTGAGAAATAAAAATATAGGTATTTTGTTTTTCTAATATGTCCATAAACATGAAGATATCAGTCCAATGAACATAACCCGAAAATGGAAGGAAAAAAAAGTATTTGCAGACAAAAGAAAAACTTGAAGAGAAAAAAAAGGAAATATCATGTACTGAATAAAACTAGAAAAAAAAAATGGAGCCTTCTGAGAGAAAATATAATCAATAAATATAATAAAATAAAAAGTGCTAACTTGGTAATGTGAGAATGAACCAATATCAAAGAAGCAACTTATAATAAAAAGACAGAATAAGTTTACGACAGTGAAGCAAATTCTCTAATGGCCGTTAGGAATGGTGACGCGCTCTGCAGATTGGACTATAGGCTTCTGTGCTTTACACGCGCGAGTTGGCGCGTGGAAGTGTTACTATATCATTAACTCTTGCTTTGCTCCAAATAGCTGGATTGAGATATATTAATGATAAGACCAAAGAACAGTTAACTTCATACACAACACAATACCAGGGTTGAAGAAGAAGCAGATAAACCAGGAAATGCAAGCAATAAAAAGAGACATTTTTTAAAAAATATGTATAATAAAAAAAAAATTTAAATAACGTCTGGCTTTATTGACCGGAGGAGAGAGAGAGAGAGAGAGAGTCAGAGATATTGACATAGGACATCCAATTGAAAAAAATGATGAGAAATAAAGTTTGTCTAATCAATTTCAACCCATAACATATCTCTTTCTGGTTTCTGTTAGCATTCTGAGAGAGAGAGTGTGTGTGAGTTAGTGAATAATAAAGCTGGAGACTTTTTCTTTATGGGGTGTGGGTGTGTGGAAGTGTGAGATGGAAATGAATGTTGTTATTGGTGGGAGGCACATCTAAAAAACAAAGATTGAGTTGAATTTGTGTGAAGAGAAGAAGAAGAAGGAAGAAAAGAAAAAATGGGAACGCCACCAACGGAAGAGCTTATGAAGAAGATCGAGCAGCTAGAGGAAGGTCACGAGCATCTCAAGCAAGAGATGTCAAGGCTCAAGCTTTCTGATGCCACCAGAAGCCACCACCACCACCATCGCCAGAGGTCTCACTCCGTCTCTCCGCAGCGTTCTAGATTGGGTGCACCGCCGAAGAGGGGACCCGCCGATGGAGCCTCAGCTGCCGCATGGAAGAGAGGCTCTTGTTCCTTTAAGCAATCTTCACCTCTGCAGAGAGAGAGTCGCAGTGATCCCAAAAAAGAAGGTGAAGGAGGTGGTGGTGCAAAGTGTGGTCCTTCCGCCGTGAATTTTACTGATAGACAGTATCTTAATATTTTGCAGTCAATGGGACAGTCCGTTCATATATTGGATCTTACCTCTCGGATAATCTACTGGTCAGTCTTTCTATTTTTGTTTAGAAGTTTTCATTTTGTTGCAATGGGGTGTGGTTAAGTATTATTATGGGTTGTTGAATTGTGTATATATGATTTGGATTTTGGAGATGACAAGTCCTTAGCTAAAAATGGATGTGCATGTTGGTTTTGATATGGTCTGTCCTGTATTGTCTTGTTGATTGCATGAATTATGGGGAGTGAGGGACCTACATTTAGAGTTTTTTCCGCCCCTTCACTCTCTTGGATTTGATTTGCAATGATTTTGCAGGAACCCAAGTGCCGAAAATCTGTATGGTTATGCTGCGGAGGAAGCTCTTGGGCAGGATGGGATTGAGCTGATTGTTGACCCCAGGGATTTTGCCTTGGCTGATGATATTGTGAACCGTGTCGTAATGGGAGAGAGCTGGACTGGGCAATTCCCGGTCAAGAATAAGATGGGAGAGCAGTTCTTGGTGGTGGCGACGAATACTCCTTTCTATGATGATGATGGAAGTTTAGTTGGGATTATCTGTGTCTCGAGTGATTCGCGGCTCTTCGTTGAAACGAGAGTTCCGTGCTTGGGTGCAAACAATGCCGAATCAGGTTCAGGCTCTAGGCCTCTTAGAAGTAGCATTTCAAATAAACTTGGCCTTGATACTCAGCAGCCTCTCCAAACTTCTATAGCATCCAAGTTCTCGAATTTGGTTAGTGCTGTAACTTTCATGTTTCTGTAATTTATACTAGTATAGCATAGCATGTCTTGATGTTAGAACCATTAAACAGGCATCAAAGGTAAGTAACAAAGTTAAGTCAAGAATCCGGACCGGAGAAAATAACGGTGATCGTGAAAGCGGGAACGGAGGAAGTCATCAATCTGAGCATAGTTTCTCAGAAGTTGGTGTTGCAGACCACAGAGAGGATGCTAATTCCAGTGGAGCTAGCACACCCAGAGGTGATGTGATGCAGTCCCCTTTTGGTATATTTTCTCATGGTGAGGAAAGATCCCAAGGAAAAACTTTGAAAGAATCTGCCGATGATAGTGAAGGAAAATCTATTCACAAGATTATAACGTCTAGGGCTGAAGCATGGATTCAAAAGAAAACAATGGCATGGCCATGGAAAGCAAATGATCAAGAAGGATCGGAGGCAAAGGATGTCCGTGTTGCTGTGTCTTTCTTGTCAAATGATCATCAAGAAAATCAGTCAGTTAATCAGAAGCAAGAACGACAAGGAGGTGAAAGGAATCGCCCTAGTAACAATGAGACTTCAGGATCCTGGTCCTCGTCCATCAATATTAACAGCACAAGTAGTGCCAGCAGCTGTGGAAGTGCCGGAAGTTGTGCTGTCAATAATAAAGTGGATGTGGACACTGATTGCTTGGATTATGAAATTTTGTGGGAAGACCTGACTATTGGAGAACAAATTGGACAAGGTAGTCATGCTCTTAACTAAAGCATTTATTTGTTAATAATCAGTTATAGAATAAGTTTTTGACATTCTTGACTCTTGAGAAAAAAACCGTTTGACAGTAATGCATGCTTTAACAAAAGAACTAGTATTTACCAGAAAGAATGTTGACATGTTAGCTGTAATTGGACTTCTTATGTTTGAGTTGGTTGATTCTTTATGGATTTCTGGTCATTTTTATATAGCACCTACTTGCATTTTGCATTCTTATGCTTTACCTGTTTACCACTTTATTTTTTAATTGCAGGTTCCTGTGGAACTGTATATCATGCTCTGTGGTATGGATCAGTATGTATTTTTCTCTTCTTTTAGTTTATGGTTTTGATACATGCATAATGCATTATTCTGGGACTTAATAATGTAGAAAAACTTAAGATATCAACAACAATTTTCTTTTCATATATACATGTACATACATTCAGAATTTGCAACTAGAAGGTTCTTTAATGTGTGAACTGAGCATTATTAAATATTAAGTTAAGGGATCACAGCATTTCTAGAAGGATTGTAAACCTGACAATGTTTGAATAAGCTTTTTAAACATTCAGAAACTACACAGACAACTTATATTGTTATTTTTCAGGATGTTGCGGTCAAGGTATTCTCAAAGCAAGAATATTCAGATGATGTGATACTTTCCTTCAGACAAGAGGTATGCTTTCACGTAGTCTCTTTTGCTGATTTGGTTAGAACACAGATTATAAATGTGTTTTTATTCATCTTTTTTCTTTTCTTTTTTAATAAGGTTTCTGTTATTAAAAGGCTTCGGCACCCAAATATTCTTCTCTTTATGGGGGCAGTGACTTCACCTCAACGTCTCTGCATCGTGACAGAGTTTCTCCCACGGTTTGTTCTGAACCTCTCTTATGACCCATTTAATAGCATTTTGATGATGTTTTTGTTTTGCAAGTCAAAAGAGTATTCAGTTGGGCTGATTAGTGTTCTGTGCATTCCTTTTTGAATCCAGTGGAAGCTTGTGTCGCTTGTTACACAGAAACACGCCGAAACTTGACTGGAGACGACGAGTTCATATGGCCTTGGATATTGTGAGTATTCGGTAATAGTATTTGCCATCAGAACCCTGACTTTTGTTGATGCCTTAGAAAATTTCTGTGTTTGAAGTACTGTTGTATGCTTACAGAATACTTTCTGTCTGCAGGCACGAGGTGTGAATTATCTTCATCACTGCAATCCACCTATCATCCATAGAGATTTGAAGTCATCAAATCTTCTAGTTGATAAGAATTGGACTGTAAAGGTGTGCTACTCGCTACTTTTCAACATTTTCTGTAATGTTGGGTTGTACTGTTTCAAACTTTCACTTGATTGCTTGATGATTCTAGCATTGCTGTTTTTTATTGTTATTATTATTATTTGGGTACATGTTTCTATCATTGTCTTCAATGAAGCTAGATAATATCATCACATGTCTTTACAGGTTTGTGACTTTGGTCTTTCACGTCTTAAGCATGAAACATTTCTCACGACGAAGACAGGGAGGGGCACAGTAGGTTCATCTGTCTCTCTTTATGTTTTGGCTGCTAAAAAAATTGTCAACACATCTTTCTGATTGTAGCATTTTTCTGTTTTGTAGCCACAATGGATGGCACCAGAAGTTCTTCGTAACGAACCCTCAGATGAGAAGTATGTCCTCCAACCTATGTCCTCTTTGATTTCTGTCAAATGTTGTTAAAGAAATTTGAGTCCTTGAAAACTCATTTTGCTTGTCCTTGGGAACTTCAGGTCCGATGTATACAGCTTTGGAGTAATATTATGGGAACTTGCAACCGAAAAGATCCCTTGGGATAATCTCAACTCAATGCAGGTATTGCTTTCATGCTTATGTAAACCTTGAAAGTATCTTGAAAAAAATAGATACTCAAACTAGAATGATAGACATCACATGAATTGTGTATCACTTTGGGTGCATATAGATTAATTGTTCGTCTAGGAACATTGCAGGTGATTGGAGCCGTGGGGTTCATGGATCAGCGACTTGAAATTCCAAAAGATGTTGATCCACGATGGGCTTCTATAATTGAGAGCTGCTGGCATCGGTGTGCATGCTCGTCTCTTTGTTAAAAAACTATTTTTATTTCTCATCCAAAAGAAATAGTATTATAACTTACAACTTCATCTGTTTCTACCAGTGATCCAGCTTCCCGTCCAACATTCCGGGAACTACTCGAGAAGCTTAGAGAGCTGCAAAGGCAGTATGCCATTCAGCTCCAAGCTGCTCGATCGGCCGGAGGGGAAAGCCCCCAAAAGGAGTCCTAGACAGTAGACACAACCTTGGAGCTATTTTCTTTTGTCGTGTGTTCGAGGCATAAGGATATTTTTGGCACATACTTTACCAAACGAGTAAATGAATTGATCCAAAGAGATGGTCTTGGAATCATTTAGAATTGGTGCTCTGAATTCTTTGTTCATCAACATTTACCTTACAATGAAGGGAGATGGCTGGAATGATTGGAAAAATAATAGATGGGGAGATTGCTAAACTTTTGATGGTGATTGGGTTAGTCATTTTATTTTTCTTTAGTGACACCATAATGTTTCTTCAATTCATTGGTGGTGATGCTTGTAACTGAGTCTTTTTCAATTGGATTTGATTATTCCCACGGCCTCAAAAAAAAAATATATATGTAGTCTTTCTATGCAAAAAGTTTGCACCACTACTTAAAAGTTGTACAGCTGATAGTGAAACCAAAAGGGAAAGAAAAATAGTTTTCATTTGACTAGTAGATCAGAAGAAGAAAGTTTGTCATCTTTATAAAAGTGTTGTTAGCTATAGTTGGATCTGTATCATTATCCACTTAAGCAACGAATTGCTACTTAGTCTTAGCCAAATCCCATTGTCATTTGAAAATTATTCAGAATTTGATTGACCTGTTTTGATTTCAACTAATTGAATAATTATAGTCATAGATACTTTTAGTCAAATGCATGCATTTACATTCTATGGCTGACTGCTTTTCTTAATATTGGATGTAGATGGTAATCAGTGGCTAAGAGAAGGGGGATTGAATCTTAGCCCCTTTTTTGTTGTATATTAATTTCTGCTTCTTTAAATTATTTTAGGAGATATTTCTACTTTTTGTCTCATAACCAGTCAAGAGACATTTTTTTTGTCTCGTAACCGATTAGGAGATATTTTTTAATTTTATCTCCAGTGCAACAGAAACAGAATAGAAGTAGAAGAGAGAGAGAGAGAGAGATTTACACCCAGAAGTATCCTAATTTAGTTGCTAACTGCAATGCAGTCTACATCCAGTCTCCATCACAATAATGACGGAATTTTATTATAATCATCAGATTACATATACCAATTTTTTCCTAGGAACTACCCATTCCTATCTGGGACAAATCAAGATTCTATCCCTAAATCTGAACTTGATTTGGTCACATACTAAGTTTTCAACCGCAAAGTTCTAACCCAACTTGCAAAAGAATCCCCATAGGATCATGAAACACAATAAATAAGTGTACAAAAAAACTCTGAGACATCTATGACTTTTTCTCTAATATTGATCACGGCCTTTTTTCTCTCATTGACTTTTTCTTACAAACCTCACCATGTTTGCCTTTTACCATGAGACTCAGACAGACAATACTAAGAAAAAGAAAACAAAATGAACATCTTTGAAGGAGAAGAACTCAGGAAGCTTGGGTAGCTATGAGAACTCTGTGCTTTCACTTTCTCTTCTTGTCTCAACCCTTGGCCGTTCATCCTTATTATAGAAGGGGAAGTTTTTAAGGTTAAAACCGGTTCAACCAAGTCAGTAACATCTTCTCCAACACACAGCAGCGGTTCAGACAGAGAGAAGAGAGAGGGAAAACCGAAAAGCAAACCAACATGCATGTACCTCTCTCATCCATTCTCATCAAGCTTCTTCATTCTCAGCCCTTGATCTTAACTTTGGCTCCAAGAAAGAATATTGACCCTTGATGAATCTCTGATCCTTGATAGCTCCTTCCTTTCTATATTTGCTTCTTCTTTTACGTAGCTCCAGTAGCTACCTTCTATCTTGGATGAACAAAAATAGAAACGAACTTTACCATAGAGATCTTCTTCTCTGACCGAGGCCGATTGCTTCTATTCTTGGTATGAAGATCTTGAAGCTTCTTCTTGAAATCTTGCTTTTAGTGGCAAAGATCTTAGCCACACCATGCTTCAAATCTTCCTTTTGCAAATGCCATAATCAACCTAGCCTTTTTCTTCTTCATAGTTTTACTGTTTTTTCTGTACTTCTCTTTTCTCTGATAATTTGTTCACTCTTCTTTTCTGAGTGAAGTGACAGCCGAAACAATAAGAGAGGGAAGAGAGAGAAGAAACAAAGCATTCAATGTAAAATTAACTCAATTTAATTTTATGTTTCAGATACCTATGCAAGCAATTAATCCATTTGAATTTTGAATTCTATTCCACAATGGGAAGTAGATAACCGTGAAACTTTTAATGCAAATAATTTGAATTGAATTGATTTTTGGTTACCAAGGCATAAAGTCACGTGTCAGACTTTTGGTTACCAAAGAGTAAAGTTAATTGAGTTGAAAATAACCAAGGCATGGAGCAACGAAGCATGCTTTTGAAATCTTTGGGCCATTTTGAGTTTCTTTGCCTTTTAGCCACTTGAAGTGAACAATTAATATTGGGCTTTGAGAGACTTAGGCTCTTTTGGTTTCCTTTCTCTTTTAATATTCAGTCACTTGAAGTGAACAATTATTATTGGGCTAAGCATGTTTAGTAACCAAACTGGACTTTCATCACTTGAACCAAGATAACAATTTTATTTTTCTTCCTGCACACTAAAAATATCAAACAACCCATTGAAAGTTATTAAATAAGACATTTAATAATAATTTTAATAATGTTTGATCATCATTTAATTAAATATAAGTTTTTCAAACTCAACAATCTCCCCCTTGATGACAAACATTATTAAAATTGAATTGAAAGGATTAGGATTAGAAAACTTTCCTTAAAAATATTCAAAATCTCTCCCCCTTTTGGTAAGCTCCCCTTTAATGTGTACCTAATTTAACAAGATAATCAAGGAAGCAACACCTGTATCCATGCTCAAAAGAGTTCCAAAAAGAATTTAAAAAAAAATGGAGCTTTTAAAACAGAACCAGATTTTCATAAGTGAAAAGGATTATCGAAACATCTTAATATAAATCCGTAATTCATCACACATGTACTTGAGCAGATTATTATATTCAAAGCTCAGATGGAAATTAATCCACTAATATAAAATGCTTAACACAATAAATTAGAGCATGAAAACAGAGTAGAGCATATCAAAGCAGGGCTTAAAACAGATCATAAAACAGAGCATAAATAGAGCTCAGCTAAAAAATAATGAAACAGAGCATAAACTGAATCAGAGCTATATCAGAGCAACCAGCAACCCCAATTTCAATTTCAATTCAGCTTTTTTTTAATCTTTTTCTCCCCCTTTTGTCATCAAGGAGGGACCTGCAAAAAAATGGAGAAAAACAATGCAGTCCATAATAATTCAAGCATAAAATAAAACAGCATCAAAGTTAAGTTTGGTACAGTCATCCAAGACAAATGAAAATAGTTCCACTGAGTCAAATACACAAAGAGCAAAATAACAGAACATTCAGCAGCAGCAACAACAAGGAGCAAACTTAGGCATCAAAATTTTCTTCATTAGATTCCAAAACATCATCTTCTTTCTTGAAAGGAGTCATGTCCTCATCAACTGAATCCAAATGCTTTAAGAGCAAGTTTACCCTTTCAGGAGATTTTAGCCAAGCCTTTTCATTTTGCAATGCAAGCTTTCTAGCTTCTTTACTAGATTTTACCATTTGCTTGGTCATGGTAGCAAACTCCAAGAGAACATTTTTACCTTTAGCATGTTGCGGTACACCACCACCTTTGATTGAGAACACTTTATTCTCAACATGCTCATTACTCAAATTAACATTAAAATGCTCAATCAAGCAAGTCAAAAACATACCATATGGCAAGTTACTCCTTTTATCACTTTTCACACAGTCATAAGCTAAAGATATGGGAATGGAGTTCAAAACAGTATAAAGAACAAGGGTGTCACAAACAGCTACCCTCTAATATGATCCACTTTTTAGGAGTAAAAGAACTATCATTAATGCTAGGAACAAACCTTCTCTTTTAAAGCAAAATCATTAATGAAAACGGTTTTCAAAAATTAATTTGAATTTTTAAAAAACATGAAAACTGAAAATACAAGTCATGAGGAATGACAAAAGATTAAAACTGACATGACTTGAAATGGAGTAAAGTGATGGTATGTTGAAAAATTAATTTCAAAAATTAAAAGAGTTTTATGATTTAAAGATAATGAGCCCATATCATGTGAACAAAGTTTGTCTTACATAGGCCTAAAAGGTGGTTACAGCATGTTGGGCAATAGGGCACAGTTCTTCATTTTTAATCCACAAATTTTCTGGGCTTTATATAAGTCTTCCTTTAAAGAGTTCATCACTTGTCCAGATTTTTCTCCCTGCTGCTTACGAGACAAAAATAAACAGAGGCATAAAAATTATATTTTTTCAACAAAACTCAAATCCATCATCCCCAAACTGTTCCTCAATGAACAAAATCTATCTTCACACAGTGGTTTAGTAAAGATGTCAGCAAGTTGCTCTTCAAATTTAACAAATTGGATATCAATAGTACTCTTTTGCATATGTTCCCTAATAAAGTGATATCGAACCTCAATGTGCTTGGTTCTAGAGTGCAGTACAGGATTTTTTGAAATGTTTATTACACTCATGTTATCACAAAACAGAGGTATACTATTGATTTTCAATTTGTAATCTTCCAATTGAGTTTTTAACCAAATGAATTGAGAGCAACATGCAACGGCTAATATATATTCAGCTTCAGCCGTGGACAGAGCAACTGTGGCTTGCTTCTTGCTTGACCACATGTTTAGTGAGCTTCCAAAGAAGCAACACATTTCGGAAGTGCTTCTTCTATCCACTCGGTCTCCCGCATAATCTGCATCACAAAACCCTACTGCACACAATTTATTAGATTTAGGATACCACAAGCCAAAATCACATGTGCCTTTAATGTATCTAATGATTTTTTTAACGGCCAAAAGATGTGATTCTTTTGGGTGAGATTGAAACCTTGAGCACACACCCAGACTTTGAACAATATCCGGTTTAGAGGATGTAAGATACATGAGGGATCCTATCATTTCTCTATACTTTGTTTCATCCACATCCTTCCCATTTTCATCCTTGTCAAGTTTTGTGTTTGGATGCATAGGAGTTCCATTGGTTTAGAATTTTCAAGACCAAGTTTCTTGATTAACTCTTTGACATATTTACCTTGGTGAATAAAAATACCATTAGGAGTTTGTTTAATTTGAAGACCAAGAAAGAAGGTTAATTCTCCCATTAAACTCATTTCAAACTCACTAATAATAAGTTTTCCAAACTCTTCACACAAGGATTCATTGGCCGAGCCAAACACAATGTCATCCACATAAACTTGAACAAGCAAGATATCATCATTAGATTCTTTTATAAATAAAGTAGTATCGGTGGTACCCCTTTGAAATTTATTTTCCAACAAGAAGGCACTAAGCCTTTCATACCAGGCTCTTGGAGCTTGCCTAAGGCTATAAAGAGCCTTAGAGAGTTTAAAAACATGATTTGAAAACTCTTTGCTTTCAAAACCGGGGGGCTGAGCCACAAATACTTCCCTATCTATAAAACCATTAAGGAAAGCACATTTAACATCCATTTGAAATATTTTAAAGTCCTTGTGGGTAGCATAGGCAAGAAGCAACCTAATTGCTTCCATTCTTGCTACCGGAGCAAATGACTCATCAAAATCAATATCTTCCTCTTGATCGTAACCTTGGGCCACTAGTCTAACTTTGTTACAAACAATACTATCATCCTCACCTAATTTATTTTTGAAAATCCATTTTGTACCGGTTACCTTCTTACTATTTGGATTTGGTACAAGAGTCCAAATCTCATTCTTTTCAAATTGGGCTAGCTCTTCTTTCATGACTTTGACCCATGAAGGGTCTTTAAGAACTTGCTTCACATTGAGAGGCTCCAATTAGGACAAGAAGACAACATTGCTTGACTCGGTTTGCTTCTTGCTTGAGGATCTTGTGGTTATGCCTTGAGAAAGATCACCAATGATGAATTCATGTGGGTAATCCTTCAAGAATTTTCATTCACGTGGCTTTTGAGGAAAGTTTCTGTCTTGACGAGTTTCAATAGACAGCTCTGTTCTAAATTCTTTGGCTTGTTCAAGAGACAAAACTGAATTGTCTCTTCCATCTTGATGAGATATTTCTGGACGGACAGATTCATCACTTGGGACAATTTTGGATTTTTCTTGACTTTCTTGATGGTTCACGTCAGCTTCACTTTCTGCATCATCATCTAAAGAGGCACTGGAAATTGAATTAGTATCACAAAAAGTCACATGTATAGATTCCTCAATAGTTCTATGTTCTTTGAGATAAACCCTAAATGCTATGCTAGTGGTAGAGTATCCAACAAACATTCCTTCGTAAGATTTTGGATCAAATTTTCCAAGATTTTCTTTATTTTTGAGTACAAAGCATTTGCATCCAAAAATGTGGAAATACTTAAGATTGAGCGGGGTTCCTTTCCAAAGCTCATATGGGGTTTTCTTTAAACCTTTTCGAATGATGGTTCTATTCAAAATATAACAAGTTGTATTTACAGCTTCAACCCACAAAAATTTTGCAACATCATTTTCACAAAATATTGCCCTAGTCATTTCTTGAAGGCTTCTATTCCTTCTTTCAACAATCCCATTTTGTTGAGGTGTTCTTGGGTATGAAAAGTTATGTGCTATTCCAAGTTCATCACAAAAATTTTTAAAATCTTGATTTTCAAACTCCTTTCCATGATCACTTCTCAAGTGGGCAATTTTTAAATCTTTTTCATTTTGGATCTTTTTACAAAGAGAAGAAAAAGTATGAAATGCATCATTCTTGTGAGCTAAGAAAAGAACCCAACCAAATCTAGAGTAATCATCTACCACTACCAAACCATAAGGTTTACCCCCCCCCCCAAACTTTGAGTTTTAGTTGGACCAAAGAGATCAATGTGTAACATTTCTAATGGCCTTTTAGTGAAAATTCCTTCTTTTGGTTTAAAAGATGATTTTACTTGTTTGCCTAGTTGACAAGCATCACAAGTAATATCCTTATCAAATTTAATTTTAGGAATTCCTTTAACTAAATTTTTTTTAACAAGTTTAGAAATTTGGTACATGCTTGCATGACCCAATTTCTTATGCCAAAGCCATTTTTCAGATTCAAGAGAAGTAAAACAGTTTACTTTTTGATCCTTTAAGTCCTCTAGAGTTGATCTATACACATTATTGTACCTCTTAGTTTCAAACAAAATTTCACCAGATTTTTCACAAATAACCAACCAATCCAATTTTCTAAAAATAACCTCTTAACCAAGATCACATAATTGGCTAATGCTTAGAAGATTGTGCTTTAATTCATCAACAAGCAAAACATCATTAATGAAAGAAGAGAAATTCTTACCCACTTTACCTATGGCCACTATTTTTCCTTTTCCATTGTCACCGAAAGTAACAAAGCCTCCATCATACTCATCAAGCTTAATGAAGAATGTTGATTTTCCGGTCATATGCCTAGAGCCCCTACTATCCATATGCCACATGTTGTCTTTTCTCTTGGATGCTAGGCAAACCTACAAAACAAGTTTAAGTAACCTTAGGTATCCAAATCTTTTTGGATCCTTTGATGTCAAACCATCTTCTTTATCCCAAGCCATTGTAATCACAAACAATTTTGTAAACTTTATCTCCAATCATCCTTTCTCTTATGGAACACTGAATGGGAAAATGACAATTCTGATTGCATAATCTACAAAATTTATGAGTTGCTGTTTTTCTAAAGCTTATGGGTTTTGAAACCTTATGTCATCCGAAGAGGATGTCATGTTTGTGAAAGAAGATTTTTCAATGAATTTTTTAGATTTGTGAAAATCCAAACCAACTTTATCATAAAGAGGTTTTTGGCTAGTCAAGAGTTGATTTAAATTTTCAGAACTTTGAGCAAAGCTGGCTAGGTCCTCTTTAAGTCTTTTTATTTCTTTATGCAGCCACTCATTTTTCTCAAAATATTTTAGATTTGCAGTCACATAATGAAGATATTCACAGCTCTTAAGTTCAGCTTTTAACTGCTTATTTTCTTCAACAAGATCAATAGCAGTTTCGACTTAATTTATCTTTAAGAAAACCATTTTCAGCTTTTAGTATTTCTATTTGAGACTTAAGATCTTGGTTTTCATTTAAGAAACATTTCATCTTTTCAGAAATATGATCAATCATAAGATGAAGGTCTTTAGTGGAAGGATCAAGAAATACTACCTACTCTATATGATCGGCCATGAGACAGGTTTGAGACTTGGTTTCTGATTCTTCATCTTCATCAGAGTCATTTTTAAGTCTTCCCAAGATACCATGAGACCCTTATTCTTTCCTCTTTTTGGCTTGTTCTCCTTCTTCAGTTTTGGACAATCAGACTTGAAGTGCCCAGATTCTTTACAGTTGTAACAGATTACTTTGCTTAGATCCCTCTTTGGCTTCCTTGAGCTGCCTCCTTTGTTTCGTTCCTTCAACTTCACCATTTTCCTAAATTTTTTAGCAAACAAAACAAATTCATTTTCAGAAGAGTTATCACTGGATTTATTTTCCAGAGGTTCAGTAACAGATTTGAGAGCAATTCCTTTCTTTTTTGTATCTTTTTTCAAATTTATGTTTTCAAAGGCAAGTAAAAATTTCCTCTCAAATCATCATAGGTCATAGTAACAATGTTACTACTTTCAGCTATCACTATTGCTTTAGTTTCCCACTCTTTTGTGAGACATCTCAATATCCTCCTCACAAGCACAGATTTAGAATATGTGATTCCCATAGCATCCAAGCCAGTGACGATGACGTTGAATCTTTCAAACAATTCATCTATCGTCTCTCCTTCCTTCATTGAGAACATTTCATATTCTCTATTTAGCATGTCTATTCTGGATCTCTTGACTTAGGTTGTGCCTTCATGAGTGATTTGTAGTTTGTCTCAGATTTTCTTTGCTGTTGTGCATCGTGATACCCGTCGGTATTCCTCAAAACTGACCGCACAGTTGAGCAAGTTGACCGCTTTGGTGTTGAGCTCTACTTTCTTTCTGTCATCGTCATTCCAATCAGCTTCACCTTTAAGAGTAACCACAACATCAGCTCCAGTAGTGGTCGAAAATTGTGGACCTTCCAGAATTATCTTCCAAAATTTGTAATCTACAGATAGAACAAATATCTTCATTCTTTCTTTCCAGTAACTGTAGTTCTTTCCATTGAAGAAAGGAGGTCTGTTGCTTGACTACCGTTCTGTCAGAGTATAGGCCACCAGATTTGAGCCACTGTTAGTCGCCATCAGGATCTTTTCTCCAAGATGCAAAGCTTGATCTCTTTGAAACCAAGCTCTGATACCAATTGATGGTAATCAGTGGCTAAGAGAATAGGAGGTTGAATCTTAGCCCCTTTTTTGCTGTATATTAATTTCTGCTTTTTCAAATAGCTTCAGGAGATATTTCTACTTTTTGTCTCATAACCAGTCAAGAGACATTTTCTTTTTGTCTCGTAACCGATTAGGAGATATTTTTCAATTTTGTCTCCAGTACAACAGAAACAGAATAGGAGTAAAAGAGAGAGAGAGATTCACACCCAGAAGTATCCTGGTTCAGCTACTAAGTGCAATGCAGCCTACATCCAGTCTCCATCACAACAATGACGAAATTTCACTATAATCATCAGATTACATACGCCAATTCTTCCCTAGGAACTACCCATTCCTATCTGGGACAAATCCAGATTCTATCCCCAAATCTGAACTTGACTTGGTCACCTACCAAGCTTTCAACCACAAAGTGCTAACCCAACTTGCAAGGGAATCCACACAGGATCATGAAACACAACAAACAGATGTACAAAGAAACTCTGAGACATCTATGAGTTTTTCTCTAATATTGATCACTGTCTTTTTCCTGTCAATGGTTTTTTCTTACAAACCTCACCATGTTTGCCTTTTACCATGAGACTCAGACAGACAATACTAAGAAAAAGAAAATAAAATGAACATCTTTGAAGGAGAAGAACTCAGGAAGCTTGGGTAGCTATGAGAACTCTGTGCTTTCACTTTCTCTCCTTGTCTCAACCCTTGGCTGTTCACCCTTATTATAGAAGGGAAAGCTTCCAAGGTTGAAACCGATTCAGCCAAGCCAGCAATATCTTCTCCAACACACAGCATTGGTTCGGACAGAGAGAAGAGATAGGGAAAACCGAAAAGCAAACCAACATGCATGTACCTCTCTCATCCCTTCTCATCAAGCTTCTTCATTCTCAGCCCTTGATCTTGACTTTGGCTCCAAAAAAGAACACTGACCCTTAATGAATCTCTGATCCTTGACAGCTCCTTCCTTTCCATATTTGCTTCTTCCTTTACGTAGCTCCAGTAGCTACCTTCTATCTTGGATGAACAAAAGTGAAAACGAGCTTTACCATAGAGATCTTCTTCTCTGACCAAGGCCAATTGCTTCTATTCTTGGCATGAAGATCTTGAAGCTTCTTCTTGAAATCTTGCCTTTAGTGGCAAAGATCTTAGCCACACCATGTTTCAAATCTTCCTTTTGCAAATGCCATAATCAACCTAGCATTTTTTTTCTTCATAGCTTCACTGTTTTCTCTATACTTCTCTTTTCTCTGATAACTTGTTCACTCTTCTTTCCCGAGTGAAGTGACAGCCGAAACAACCAAAGAGTGAAGAGAGAGAAGAAACAAAACATTCAATATAAAATTAACTCAATTTATTTTATGTTTCAGTTAGCTATGCAAGCAATTAATCCATTTGAATTTTGAATTCCATTCCACAATAGGGAGTAGGTAACCGTGGAGCTTTCAATGCAAATAAATTGAATTGAATTGATTTTTGGTTACCAAGGAATAAAGTTAATTGAGTTAAAAATAATCAAGGCATGGAGCAACGAAGCATGCTTTTGAAATCCTTCGGCCATTTTGAGTTTCTTTGCCTTTTAACTACTTGAAGTGAACAATTAATATTGGGCTTTGAGAGACTTGGATTCCTTTGGTTTCTTTTCTCTTTTAATATTCAACCACTTGAAAAGAACAACTATTATTGGGCTAAGCATGTTTAGTAATCAAACTGGGCTTTCATCACTTGAGCGAAGATAACAATTTTATTTTTCTTCCTGCACACTAAAAATATCAAACAATCCATTGAAAATTATTAAATAAGACATACACTTAATAATAATTTTAATAATTTCTTAATTTACATTTTAATAATATTTGATCATTTGATAATATTTTAATAATATTTAATAATATTTTAAAGTATGTGATATTGTGATGTTATGAAAGAAAAAATAATGGGGTGACACATCTGATCATGTAGAATATATCAAAGAACATGAGTAGTGGGAATTTACAATTAGACAGCCTAATGAAGGATTAAGATAGGTAGGGTGTTTTAGCATTTAAAGTGAAATTAGTGGGATTCTCCGACAAGGAAATAAACAAGACGACACATTAAAACATGATAAAGAGAGAGGGAATGCTCCACAGCACGCGGAGTTATTGTTGCATGATCTGGACTGGAGCCAGCTAAAACTTTCATTAATATTGGAACATCCTTAGACCTTAAAGTAAGCCAAAAAAACCTTTGGGACAATGTCAACTTCAAGTAACACAAGCAAGAATCTAGGCTTGTCACTTCTCATCAACTTGGTTGGATGCAACAAATATATGGAAATGCTTCTTGCACAAACTGTCCCGCACAAAAATCTACAAGGGCAGGTATATGGTCAGCTTCAAAAGTTGGTTAACTATTTTACTCACACTCACCTAGCTTAAAGATAAAACTAAAGAGAACTATTTTGGACAAGCAAATGAGCATATATATTACATTAATCACTGTTTAAAAAAGGTAGTTCAATAATTGATCTCTATTACTCTACATAAAAAGCACAGATATCAAAGGGCAAAAGGAATAACAACTATATATATTGACACCAAGGTTCTAACTAACTCCAACAAAGCATTGGTTTATAGGGAAAAGACAGATCAGACAGATATTCCGAACTTTAAATATATCTGGGAAAAATTGACTCAACCGAACTACTTCTGATTTCGAAAATTTGGATTGTATTAAATTGGATATGAAATCATATTAAGGAAATTAAATTCAAAATACAAGAAACTATATAATTTGAATTGGATTTTTTAATTTATAGATGGACTTTTCGGTCATTTAACTTTGCAGTAATATTGTGTTATGTGGCATTTTGATTAGAGATGGCAGTAGTATTCGTACTCGCGGGTACCCACTCCACCCTCTATCTGGTCGGATATAAATCGTGGCGGGTTAATGCGTAGGGCGGGACGGGATAGGGTTTAGGCTAAACCCGCCCCGGAATATATATATATATATATATTAGAAATTAGGGTTAGTTCTCACTTCTCACCGTCACTCCTATTTAGTTCCCAACCCTCTTTGTCACTTCTTCAGCTCTTCTCCAACGACCATAGCCTCGGTTCAGCTACACCAGACCACCAGTCAGTCGTCGACTCGTCGTCACAGTTCGTTCCGTCGCAGTAAGCCGGTCGGCGTTGTCACAGCCGCCGTCGCTCACCAACCCAAAGAATTAGGGCCCAGATCCCACGTCAGCGTCGCTCCCGCTTCTCGCCGTCACTGTCCTCGCCGACTCGCCTCTCTGATCTGTGGTCTCTGGTCTTTGTCGTCCCTCCTTTATCCCTCGTCGTCTCTCTAGTGACTGGTAAGCACTAAGCACTCCTCACTCACTACTTACTGCTTCTGTACTTCTTCAATTTTTCTTTTTAAGTTAATTTTTATGATTTAAGTTTTATGTTAAAATAGTTAAGCAAAAACTAAAATTAATTTTGATGCTCAAAAGATCCTTTAAAATTTAGTGCATGGAATCTTTTGACTGGGCAGATTCCTGCTTTAATTTAGAAATTATGTGACAGAGTTGTTTCTCTTAGGGTTCATGGAAACTCCTTTTATGAGCATGTTTTATAACCTGCATTGCCTAACTCTTTTTCTTGTAAGAGTCTTAGTTTCTTGATTTGGGTGATAATAGATTCTTTGTGGAGTTTCCTGAGTTTGTTACTAGGTTTGGTGGGTTGAAACAGCTTGATTCAGAGAACAATATATTTGTTGATTGGTTATATGCAGAAGTTGTTTTGGCTTCTTTATCATTCTTATAAATTTTGGATTTTGATTTTATTCTGATTTTACAATTGTCATTGAGTACTGAATGGATCCTTCAAGATCAAAATGATTTGGTTTATGAAAGAAAATATGCTCATGGTGTTCTAATTATGAAGAAAATCACAAACTGTTATGTTTCCTTTGTTAAGAATAAAGATCAAAGCAATAATTTTCTGTTCTATTCTATATATCTTCTTATGTCCTAATTAACTTCCTTAATCCTAATCTGTATATAACTATATCGTTATATAGTTCATCATTTTGATAAACAACTTTAACTTTTATCTACGTTTCTGAATAATTATCGAGGACATATAATATAAATAAAGAATAAATGACTATTTGTACCCATAAAAGATGAAAATGCTGATATATGTACCCACATTAGTTCAAAACTAAACTTGTACCTACGCAAGATGCACTCTATATGACAAAAGTATCCTGTCTTTGGAGGGTTGGAATGCCACGTAGAGTACTTTTGTCACACAAAAGACATCTTGCGTGGATATAAATTTAGTTTTGATTTAGTGTGAGTACATATGTCAGCGTTTTCATCTTTTGTGGGTACAAATGATCATTTATTCTATAAATAAATAATTGTTGTGCATTCAGTATGAACTATGAAGAACTTTAGGAAATAATTCTCTCTCTTTTTTTCATATATTTAGCTTAAAAAGGAATTAAGATCCCTAACTAGCTACTTGGGTGTCGTTTTACTAAGTGATAACTGATGAGATACTAATGAAAAGACATCGCAAGTGGTGATGTGTATGTTCATAATATGAAGATTTTGTTGATTCAAAATTTAAATTGTGGGGGTAAATGGAAGGTATGTATGTGAGGATGAGGACAAAAAAAATGAAATGCTGAGACAAGAAAAGATATGAAACCAAATAGTGGGCAGCTATGATGTGATGTTATAAAAGAGAAAATGGATCAAAATTCTTAAAAAGATAGTAACATGGGAATTAATTATTTTGATCGTGCAAAAGCCATGAGGTAACAGGAGGTTGGTGCGTGAGCTTATTATATTAGGAACAAAGAAATATTAAAAAATCAGTAGATATGTATTTATTATTTTGTGTATTTATGTTTTGAATTATCATTTTTATGCATTTTTAATTTTAATTTTATTCTGATTTTGTAATTGTGTATTTTAATTTTTATGCATTTATGATATGATTTATGTTATTTTTATACTTTTATTAATTTTAATTTTATTGATATAGGTATTTTCAAATTACTTCATGGCTAGTAATGCTAGAGAAGATACACAAAGCAACAGTGTTACTCCTAATGATAATGAAATTGAAGTTTAAAGTAATGCTAATCCAACTTCAGAAATTCCACAAGCAACGGATAATGTCTCAACTCCAGAAGGATCAACCAAGACACAATTTTATATAGTTTGAATTACCCTAATTTGAACTTCACTCTCAATGTAATTCGAATCACACTGATTCGAATTACAGACACACACACACCCACTAATTCAAATCAACCTGATTCGAATTACACACACGCGCAATCCAAAGTATAATTCAGGTTCAGTGCTATATTTGACTGCTGAGTTTGATTATTTGTGTTTGCTGAGTTTGATTATGCTCAAACTCAGCAAACACGTATAATCAAACTCAGGAATTAAATATAGCACATAACCTGAATATAATCAAACTTGGTAAACATGTATAATCAAACTCAATTTATAATCAAACACAGTAGTCAAATATAGCACTGAACTTGAGCATAATCAAACTCAACAAACACAAATAATCAAACTCAGCAGTCAAATATAGACTAAACCTGAATTATACTTTGAATTGCACGTGTGTAATTCGAATCAGACTAATTCGAATCAAGCTGATTCGAATTAGTGGGTGTGTGCGTGTGTCTGTGATTCGAATTACATTGAGAGTAAAGTTCAAATTAGGGTAATTCGAACTATATAGAATTGTGTCTTGGTTGATTCATGAACTAGTTTTGGTTTTGGCTGACCGGTGTAAATTTCCCCCGGTTGGCTTATATCAGTTAATTGTCCAATTAATTTGTTAATTGTTATTTCTTTTGATTTTCAAGTTTAAATCTTGATTTGCAAACTTTTAATGATGATGAAGATGTTGAAAATGATCAAGAATAAGGGTTAAAGATCGTTTTATATCTAATATTGTAATTTTTTTATTATGGTGTTAAATTTGTAGTGATCTAACAATATTTTTTTTTTAATTTCAAGTTATTTTAGCTAATAACATTGTATGAATTTTATGTTTGTATTTTAATTTATCTATGAATTTTAAATTTTTGTCTTAATTTATATATGAATAGGTAAAAATTAAAATATTTAATTTTTATAGGGGCGGTAGGAGCGGGACGGGTACCTGCAGAGCAGGTTCGGGTTCTGTAATTTACTACCCGCAGATAATAATGGGACGGATAGTATATGAGTAATAGAACGGCGGGACGGGATCGAGTGGGGTAAAAACCCGCCCCTACCCATCCCGCTGCCACCCCTAATTTTGGTCATAGATTTAACTTGTAAGTTTTACACTCTAAAAGTAGTTATTTAAATAAAAGGTAACAACTAATAGGTTTTAGAAAAACTTTATGATAAATTTATAGTTTTTAAAAAGCATTTAAAATTTTAGGACTTATTTAGTATTTTTTTTTAAATAAAATTTTCTAAAAAAATTAGTTATTATTTTAATTTTATAATTATGGACGATTGCATGACTTTAAGTCTTATTTAGTATTTTTTTTTAAGAATATTTGTAGCTTTGCAACTAGATTTATACTTTTATGCAAGTTGATGAACTTGATCATTTACATATGGAATTTAAGGAGAGAGCTCATTATTACGATGGAATGACGAAGGAACAATTCAAGAAGATGCAGGAATTCATACAAGGTCGAAAGAAAGACTCCAAATTGTAGGTTTTGTATTTGCAATGAACTTATTCCCATGCTGAAAAGAATACATGAAATTAGCCCTTCCTTTCAAGTCAAGTGAAGTTCATATTTGTTTCTCCCAATAACTGTTTATAGTTATATATCAAAGTTAGTCGTCTTAATTTTTTATTTAGAGATATTAATTTAAAAATAATGTTATACATCCAAAATTTTTCTGTTAACCAAGTCTAATTAAATTAATTTGATATAACAAAAATCAGTTATGATTAATATTATTTTAAATCTTATTATTTAATTTAATTAGACTTAATTTATAAAAAGACTTAGACGTGTAGTATTACTTTTAATTTAGAGCGTCTAAAAAACAACCGTCATGAAAAGCAAGGAGAAGAAAATGGTTAACAATGCTTTGAAAGAGTGTAGATTTGCAGAGTGAGACTGGGAAGGTGAAGTGAAGAAGAGACAAGAGACATTAGAAACTTTCTATAAATATGCTTAAAACTAATTTTTGTATACACCGTAGCATAACCATTTTTTTTTAAATGATCAAAGGAGCGAGGGAGGCAAGGAGTTGGGAGATGGTAATTGTTCGGTTTGAGGTTTTTCGGGTCAAATTTCTGGGTAATGTTTGGTTTGAGTTTCTTTTTTTTTTTTTCAGGGTTTGAGTTTCGAAGTTTGGGTCTGAAATTGTTTTTGGATAGTGGGTCTGGAAACTAGCATCAGGCTTTGTTGTGTTTTCCGATGTTTGGGCTTGTCAAAAGTCTTATACAAACGAAACAGTTTTCACGACCAAAAATAGAAAACAAACCACTTAACAACTGATAAATATTTCTAAGTCTGCTAATTATTGTTTCTTGGCCTGCTTGACATAGATTAATATTTTTAGGAGCACACTGATAAATAATCTCTCGAAAATTTACAATTGGAATAGATTAGCTTCTTAAAAAAAAAAAAATACCAATAAATTTTTCTATTATATTAGACATAAACACATTACTTTTAGATTAGTTCTATAATCAGAATAAATGGTCTTAATTTAAATGTAACTCGTTCTATATGATTTTATTGGTTAAAAAATTTTCCTTGGTAAAAATTAAGTTAAAATTTAAAATTTTACATTTAAAATTTAATATCAATAAATATTGTTTATTTTATATAATTGACTTTATATAGCCACAATAGTTGACCATAGCTGGAAGGGCCTTACAAGTTACAAGTTAAAATTAAATGCTGTAAGAAAATCACAACTAGGAAGTCGCATATGATGTGACTGAACCGGAGAACATCGCATATGTGCTGAGAATACGATTATTGTATACCTCTATTCATAGTAGATCATTTAGAATTTCATTTTACTAATCTTTGCATATATGAGAAACTCGTCAACTCGTCAATAACGTATTCTTAGTATAGTATACTATGTATGCATGAGAAAACAATATAATAATTCATGCCAAGAGGACTCTCGCGTATACCGTGTTGATGCTATCAATTCTGTTGTTGGAAGTTGAAACTCTCGCGATGCGTTGCTGAACAGCTAGCTTAGTTATGGCTTAAATCCTCCCAAAGAGTTTCGTGGTTGATTAGCCACATGATTCTGCCGTCCAGCTATTAATTCATTAATTATTATCTGTTAATATTTTATTTATTTTAAAAATGAAGGCTTAAATAGTGAGGCCCCCTTAAGTGATTAGTATATGTAACTATGTATTTACTTTGCTAGCTTTCATAATTCATTCTAAGTAGTGAAACCATGCAGCATAATTTATCCAACATATCTTACAATATTCATTATTATTGATAAAATTACATTTTAGTACAGGAAATGATAATATGCTAATATGCTATGTTTCACACAAAAAAGCTACACACAGAAAGTTATTTTGATTTGTACGTGAACGTTCGATGCTGAAAATAATAAAGCTCACATGCAAAATTACAAAAAATAGTTTTAGTATTAAAAGTATTTCATCACATGGTGGGACAATAATGCTTGCCAGTTATAGATGCAAGAACAAATGCATTTATAATATGTGGCCTTCTTCCTGAAATCCTAATTGCATTTCCAAGTTACTTGTGGAAATCTTATGGCTAATACAATTTTATTCAGACTATGAATTGGGGTAAAAGTTAATTAACTGCTCTGTATCCTTGACTTTCACCCATCACCTCCACCAACCGGCATTCAATGTTTTTACCTGCCACAAGAATAATTTCTGTTCAGATGTAATCTACACTTTAAAAGCAGATATGTCAGTTTTACCGTTAAGAAATACTAGAAATTCAAGAAACTATTGTTTTTAACCAATAATTATTAGATTTTTAATCTAAAGTAATTAGACTAATAATTAAAAATGCTGACATAAAAATAATAATTTCGATTGATTACTCTTGAATTTTTCTATCATTTCTTCACAAGTAAAGTAAATCCTTTTTAGTTCTACCGTTTTACTAATCTATAGTATTTTTTTTTTTAAATATTACTAATCTATGATATAACTTAAAATAATTTTTCTGGAAACTTTACTTTTATTGTATTCCATCCTTCCAAAATTTAACGAGATCAAATTTAATTTGGATGTGAAAACTACTCCTTTTAGATGGAAATTAATTACATCCGGCAATAACTTTAACCTAATCTGATTGTTTGCTAATAATCGTGCTTAAAGTAGTTGATGGTTGGGGAATGACATTATGAACTCACCGGCTAATTATAATAAAACAATAATCATAGAAGTTTGAAATTTTCGGCCATGCAAGTTTACTTGATGTTTATCAATAATTATAATTAGGACTTACTCAAATCAAAATGTCAAAAACATCTTTTTATACAAATATTTTGTATAATTTGTATAAAAGTATGATTTATTTATTTTATCACGTTTTAAATAAAAACAACATTTTTATAATATATCAAAATCTAACCTTATAATTCATCATTCAAAGGTTAAAAAGTAAAATTTTTATATGAAGACAATTATAAAATCTTTATTCGAGTATTCATTTTATAATTATAATTAGAAAAAATTACACTCTTTTCTCCTGTGAGATACTCTTTTCTCCTGCGAGATGCTAAAATGACACTCCCATCCCCTCAATTTTATAAATGTACATTCTCCTCCTTTCTAACTTTTAAAAAACTTATATTTTAATCCATTTTAAACTTTTTGTGTTAACTAATGTTAATTTCATCTATTTTTTTAAAAAAAATAAATTATTTTTAAAAAAAATACCCATTAATAAAAATTTTATTTTTTATTATTAAATTTTACTTACTAAAATATCCTTTAATAAATTATTCTTTATTGATTAAATTATATTTTTTAAAAAATTTAATAATTATATAATTTTTTTTCTAAAATACCCTTCAATAATTTTTTAATTATTAGATTATGATTTTACCAAAATTTTTGTTAACAATTTTTTTATATTTTACTATTAATTTTTTTATATCTATATATATTATTTTAACATTAAATAAAAAAATCTTATCACTGTTAATTGTTATATATATTAATTGTTATATATATTAACAGTGGTAAGATTTTTTTATTTAATATTAAAATAATATATATTGATATCAAAAAATTAATAGTAAAATATAAAAATAATTGTTAATAAAAATTTTGGTAAAATCATAATTTAAAAATTAAAAAATTATTGAAGGGTAAGTATCTTATAAAAAAATAATTTAATTATTAATTTTTTTAAAAGTATTTTAATAAAAATATAATTTAATCAATAAAAAAATAATTTATTAAAAGGGTATTTTAGTAAGCAAAATTTAATGATAAAAAATAAAATTTTTGTTAATAGGTATTTTTCAAAAAATAATTTTTTTTCTTAAAAAATGGATAAAGTTAATATTAATTAACACAAAAAAATTAAAATGAATTAAATAGAAAATTTTTTAAAAGTTAAAAAGGAAGAGAATGTACATTTATAAAATAGAAGGGAGGGGAGCGTCATTTTAGCATATCGCAAGGGAGGGAAGTGGAATTTTCTCTTATAACTATTATAGGATTTTGATTCTCTAAATTTTGAATTTTACTTTAGAAAGTAAAATATGATCTTTCACCGTTTATTTCATAGATAAAATAAAAAAGAATAAAAAAAACTATTTAAAAATAAGAAATCACACTCTACTCTTTAAAATAAAAATTTAAAAGATTCAAATTCATTATTATAAGTCTAAGTATTGCATTAATGGCATGTGGTATGTAGACTGGTAGTAGATATCTGCGTTCTTTTTTCCCTCTATATATAGCTGCTTGAGAAGCTTTGTAATTACAACCAAAATCAAATCAAAGATAAGATAAGATGGGGCAATCACATAAGAATGTGGGTGCACTTGTAATGATATTTGTTTTGGTGATAGGGATAGCAGAATGCCGAAGGTTCAAAGAAGACGAACTTGTTGACGGATATGGAGGAGCTGGTTTAGGTGCTGGTGGTGGTGGTGGTGGTGGTTTTGGTGGGGGTGGAGGTGCTGGTTCTGGTGGCGGGGTTGGTTTTGGAGCTGGCAAAGGTGTTGGTGGAGGTGGTGGAATTGGTGGAGGTGGTGGAGCTGGAGGTGGTGCTGGTGGTGGTTTTGGAGGTGGACATGGTGGTGGCATTGGAGGAGGAGCCGGTGCTGGTGCTGGTGTAGGCTTTGGAGGTGGACATGGTGGTGGCGTTGGAGGAGGTGGTGGATTTGGAGGAGGGGGAGGTGGAGGTTCTGGTGGAGGCTCTGGAGGTGGTTCTGGTGTAGGCTTTGGAGCTGGTTCCGGTGGTGGTAGCGGTGGGGGATCTGGTGGCGGTGGAGGTGGAGGAGGTGGAGGAGGAGGTGGAGGAGGAAGTGGAGGAGGAGTTGGATTTGGTGGAGGTAGTGGCTTTGGAAGTGGACATGGGGGTGACATTGGAAACGTAGGATCTGGCGGTTGCAACGGTAGTTATTGTGAAGGTGGTGGTGGTGGATATCCACCACCATAGATGGTGAGATAAATTAATATATATGATGCATGAAATGTAATGCTCTTTTGTTTTTTGTTTTCTTTTTGATCATATGCATGCAGTGTAATGCACAATATAGTGCCTCTTCATGGAACCAAATACGTAATTCGTATTTTATTATTGATTAAATAAACAATTTTATCATGAAAACTAAGCCTTCATCTTATTATTAGAGTTAACTACACATTATCATTGCCATAGTATGTAGGTGATGAGATATAAATATTAGAGTTGTTATATACCTTAAATTAAATTAACAGGCCAGCCATAAATGAAAGGCACATGGCATCACTTGCAGATTGCACAGAATATGCACTTGAAACTGTTTTTCCAAAACCTTATAATAAGAAGATGCATGCGTATGTATGTCACTTGAATATTAGGGAGACAAAAATTACGAATAGAACTTATTTTATTTATCTTTTATTAATTAATTGTTGCAATAATTAATATTAAATAAGACAAAAGTGCAATATAAAAGCTTCTGCCAACAGTATATATATAATTAATAAGCACGTAGCTCCATTGGCCATGCATATTCGAGTACTATACATGGACATTGCAGAGTGGCGGTGAAATGCAATAAATATTAGCATTTTCACTTATACATGTTTTTTTTTTTTTTTTTTTTTAACAAAATAATATATATTTATAAAAAAAAATCATCAAATCAGTTATTATATTTCATTTATATATAAATATTTGGTCAAATCTATGGTGACTAAGTTAACGATGATCATAAGTGATTAGAAATTGACCTGATAATAAAAAGTTAACAATTGTTATAGTTCAAAAGTTATAGCTTGATTGTCATTAATCTATCGGAGGTAATTAAAATTTTTTACCATAGACACAAATTTGAAAATTTAGAAGAGATCAAAGACTAGAATGATAATATTTTTTTGTCTTTTTGTTTGATTGAAAAGTGCTTTGAGGATACCGCAAAGATGAAGAGACGAACAGGAGGAAGATATGACCTTCTTTCCCATAACCGAGATCATACACTGATCTCTCTTCTCCCATCTAAGAAAAAAAGAAAACACTATTTTTCATTTTGTTTTTCTCACACTAAAGGCTAAAACTCTTCAATCACTTCTGTTCTCTCCTTTAATCTTCTTTTTCTTCTTTTTTTTTTTTTTGGTATTGGCTTTTTTTCTCTCTTTTGTGTTTCCCGAACTTTGGGTTTCTTGGGCTAAACGGGATACTCTTGAGCCCAATGAAAAATATCAAACTGAACTTTGGGTTTATGGGCCAAACAAGGTACCCTTGAGAAGACGAGTCTTATAAAAAACAAAACTGGTCTAGAGTCTTGACATAAAGCACCAAAAACCTGAGATAAGTTTTATTTGGGCCTAAGGCCTGTTTCTTTAACCCCAAAACCCCAAAATTCACAAAAAGGACCCGACAAAAAAACTTAAAACAATGTCAAAATGAAAATTTTCTATCCAGAGGAGGAAAAAAAGTTGAAGAATCTCTATCCAGTATTTGGTTTGGTTTGAGAATCGAGAAGGATAGCATGTCACGTGTCACATTCATCTCTCGGCTTCACGCACTTCAAAACTTGCCACTCCATCCCAACCTCCCTCCATGTACTTTACCATTCACATCATTCAGACATTCACTCGATCCAAATCTAAATAATAGCAACTTGTGGAAAATCACTATTCGAACCGTGCAAGAGTGGTTTCGGCTCAACCATGGACCGGTCTTCATCGGAGAATCTAATTCTTGTAAACCGGGAACCAAACGGCGTCGCTATCATAACCATTAACCGCCCCGGATCTCTGAACTCCCTCACCCGCCCCATGATGGTGGACCTTGCTCAGGCCTTCAAGGCCCTCGATCAAGACCACTCCGTCAAGGTCATCATACTCACCGGCTCCGGTCGATCATTCTGCTCCGGCGTCGACCTAACCGCCGCCGAGGACGTCTTCAAGGGCGACGTCAAGGACCCCGAAAGCGACCCCGTTATTCAAATGGATCGCTGCCGGAAGCCCATAATCGGAGCCATCAAGGGATTCGCCATCACCGCCGGGTTCGAGATTTCACTCGCCTGTGACATCTTGGTCGCCGCCAAAGGATCCAAGTTCATAGACACCCACGCCAGGTTTTACAAATTTTGCAATTTATTTGATTAACTTTGCCATTTGACGATTTTCAAAATTTTAAAAACATCTTGGGGCTTTCTTTTTTTGGTAGGTTTGGGATATTTCCTTCGTGGGGATTGTCTCAAAAGCTTTCGCGGATCATAGGAGTCAATAAGGCACGAGAGGTGTCCCTGACGGCGACGCCTTTGACGGCGGAGGTTGCTGAGAAATTGGGTTTTGTGAATCATGTCGTTGAGGACAGTGAAGTGTTGAAGAAAAGCAGAGAAATTGCAGAAGCCATAATGAAAAACAATCAGGACTTGGTGTTGAGATATAAGTCGGTCATAAACGACGGCATCAAGCTTGATCTTGGCCGTGCTCTTTCGCTTGAAAAGGTCCGCTTTTCTTTCAATTTTTTTTTTTTTTTTTTTTGAGTTACATATATGAGTTTTTTTGTTGAGTACATGTTACATAGATGAGTTTATGTATGATTATTTAAAAGTATGTGAATTGCGCTGTACTTTGGGATGGGTCTATGTAAATAAATTTTATATATTCTTAGACGGATAGAATTGAAAGATGAGGAGAAATTGTAGCAGCAAGTTATTAGAGTAATGAGTATTGTGAACTTGAAAAGTTAACATTTGGGACATCTTGTATTAATGTTTAATCAAACAGAACAGGGAATTCGTCAATTGTAGAGCAAAAATCTACTTAAGAGCTTATTGCTAAAAGCTTTGGATGTTACATTCTTCAGTATTCACTTTATGTTTGGTTTTTATGCATCATTGTTCTTGGCAATCTTCCTGGTCAGCTAGATAACTTGTCCATTTGCATATGGAATTTCAGGAGAGAGCTCATGATTATTACAATGGAATGACAAAGGAGCAATTCAAAAAGATGCAGGAATTCATAGCTGGGAGAAAGAAACCGTCCAAATTGTAGCTTTTGAATTTACTCTCATGGTGAAAAGAATACATGTTGTTCTCCCCTTAGGGGTTGATGTTTTACATGTCAATGTTCACATTTGTTTTTTACAATAACTGTTTCTAGTTAAATATCCAGTTAAGTCATTTTCATTTTATTTTGAGTATCAACTAGATGTATTTCATCAACAGTTCTTATATGAAAAATACTAAATTTATAGTGTAGAAGCCTTGCAGAGAAAACAAGGAGAAGAATAACAGAGGAGGATGGTAGTTTACAAGAATGAATATGTTAGTCTTATTGTCTTCAACTTTTAAGCTAACTTTTAAAGGTGGATTTGCTCACTTGGGTAGTTGGGTTGAAGAAGAGGCAAGGAACGTTAACAACTTTTCATAGAAACGATTAGGTTGTGTGTGAAAGTGAGACAGACTCAGATTGAGAGATAAAAATTAAATTAAATCTTTGTTTTTAAAAATTTTAATTCTTTGTATTTTTATTTTTTGAAAATACTGAAGTAATTGAAATTTTGTATTCGGAATTGAAATTTTGCCTTAACAAAGAATGGTAGGGTAGAAGTAGCTTCAGCTAGAGAAGCTCATGGCTAATATTCTGGTTCAAATGTGAATTCATAATTTTTTTTTTTTATTATTACATTGTAATATTTTATAGAGTAAATTATCATTTTTTATTATGCAACGTTAAATCCTAAATTTAACTATATTCAGTGTTTTTTTTTTAGTACAAGGTGTTTATACTTTTGAAAAGTACCAAAAAGTTTTAGTAAGCCAAGTCTTATTATGGTCAAATAAAATATTAAAAAATTTAATATTATTTCAGTCAAATTAAATAAATAATTAATTATAACACTTTTTAAATTCATTGCTCAAAATACATAAGACAAAAAAATAAATGCAAATTAAAATAAAAAATATAATTAATTTGTGTCTTAAGGATATATTTTATAAATATAATAATAGAAATTTTTTAATATTTTTTATGTATTAAATGTATTGAAATATAAAAAATTTATTTTTTATAATAAATTTTATAAAATATTTTTTTATGATATTTTAACCTATGTCTTAGGGTACAAGTTAGCAAAATTTTAAAATAAAATTAATTTATTCATTCTAATCGAATCAAATAATTAATGTAGTTGATTATTAGTTATAATTTATATGGTCAAACAACATATTAAATAATTTAATATTTATCTTAATCAAATTAAATAAATAATTAATTAAATAACATATTTAAATAAATTAAATTAAATAATTAAAAAATATATTCATAAACATGTCATGTCAGTTATGTTATTAATAAAAGAAATTTAATTTTAATAATATATAATAAATAAATAATAGATATAATTTAGGTAAGACTGTCAAAATAGATTAAGTTTATTGGATCACTGTTTATCCGTTAAAAGGACGAATTTTACTTTTAAATTTAATTCTATTTAAATTTTGGAGTAAACAGATTGAATTCAATTAACTAAAAAAAAAAGACGAATTAAATAGTCATTCTGTACAACTTTGTTTTGCATTTTTTTTAAAAAGTATATTTTTATTTTTTTAGTCAATATCTTTTTTTTATCAGACCTATTAATTAATAAAATACTATTTTTTAAGATTTTTTTAAAAATGACATTTTTTGTTAAATTATTTTTAAAAAATAAAATAAAAATTAAATAAATAAGTAATAAATTATTTGAATTAAAAAAATTATGACTCATAAACAAAATAAACTTAAATGGACCAGTGCTAACCTGTTTAACTCCCAAATTTAAATAAGTGATGCCAGGACATTTTGGCCAGTTTCATTGACCTTTTCTTTACTGTTTTAGGGTAGTTTCATGCATTTTCTTAGTAAATAAGCAAGTTTTGGGTAGAAATACACTTACATTTTGATTCAAGCAAACATTGTGAACTTTACATGATTTCATGAGAATTATGCATGAATTGAATGACAAATTGGATAATGCATGATCTCATGACTTGGAATAGAGCTTTGATAAACTTTATTTGCTTGATTTCAGGACAAAGGAAGCAAGGAAGAGCCACGTTAGTAGCCACGTTAGTCTAATTAACGTGACCACTAACGTGGAATGGGTATAAGCTTGTAGCGTTAATGAGAAAAGTGATCGCAATAACGCCTTCGAAGCCATCATAACCCACGTTAGTTGCCACGTTAGTTACATTAACGTGAGAGCTAACATGGAAAGAAAAGAGGAGCTCCAACGTTAGTGGTAAAAGTGAACACCACTAACGTTCTAAAAGGCCATACATAAGCTACGTTAAGAGCCACGTTAATCTAATTAACGTGAACTCTAACGTGGAGATTAGAGGAGATCGCCAACGTTAGTGACACTCACCTTTGTCACTAACGTTGGAACAGGTCAAGATTGCCCACGTTAGTGGTCACGTTAAGACCACTAACGTGAAGGGTAACGTGGAGCAAGGAGTGATAGGCCAACGTTAGTGACACTCACCTTTGTCACTAACGTTGGAGATGGCAATTACCACCACGTTAGTGGCCACGTTAATCTAATTAACGTGAACTCTAACGTGAGAAGGAGGGGCGTTTGGAGCGTTAGTGACAAAGGTAAGTGTCACTAACGCTCTCGAAGCTTAGGCATGCCCACATTAAGGGTCACGTTAGTTATACTAACGTGAACTTTAACGTGGGGAAAAGAGGCAATAAGCAACGTTATTGGAAAAGGTGAATGCCAATAATGTTTGTGAAGGACCAAGAGGCAACGTTAGTGGTCACGTTAGTGCCACTAACGTTGAAGTTAACGTGGATCATTTTTGGCTTGGAACGTTAGTGAAAAAGGTGATCGTCACTAACGTTATCGAACCCACATTTTCACTTAACGTTAACACTACTAACGTCCTAACTAACGTCCATGCCTAACTCACACTTTTTCTGCAAGCAAAAGCTGAGCCCACTGAAGACTATAACTGCTTCAACTCAAGATCAAAGGCCCATATCCAAGACTTGAAGAGCCAACTAGAAGATCAGAAGAGTAGTATATATAGGAGTAGTTTTGAACTAGTAAGGGGGCTTTTTGGCATTTTGGTACACTCTGTATACTTTACATTCTCTATAATTTCTAGTTAATTTGACAATGCATTCTTCTTTATCTTCTTCTATTTCCAGAGCTATGAACAACTAAACCCCTTTTCATTGGGTTAGGGAGCTCTGTTGTAATTTGATGGATCAATAATAGTTTTCATTATTCTTCTTCTTTCTTTTCTCTTGATTTTACTAGAAAGCTTTCAATCTTCATCTAATTGGGTAGTTGTCTTGGAAAAGAAGCTATTCATACTTGGATCTCTTTGGAACCTTGGAAGAGGAATGAAGAGATCATGTTAGAAATGCTTTCTCATGTTGGACCAAATTGGGGTTTGAATGGATATAGTGACATATAATCCTACCAACACTTTGATTTGGAAATATATGTGGTATAATCAGTGACCATACTTCATCTCTTCTCATGAGCAATTAGACCAAGGAATTGGCTATTGATCAAGATTTGAGAGATTGAATTACCAAGGAATTGAAATCCAATCTCTTAATATTGCCAAGGAGATCAATGAACGCATTGATTGAGGAAGAGATGAGAATGAACTTAATCCGGAGAATACAACATCTCCTGAGCCCAATGAATCCCCATTTCTGATCTTACTCATTCTCTTTACTTTCTTCCATTTACTTTTATGTTCATTTCCCCAAACCCCCATTTAAGATTCTGCAATTTACTTTCCGTCATTTACATTCCGCTATTTACTTCCAGCAATTACATTTTCTGTTATTTACTTTCCTGCCATTTACTTTTCTGCAAATCTCAACTCAATTTCTGCTTAGCTCAACTAGAACATTCCTCTGATTAAAGTTGCTTGACCAATCAATCCCTGTGGGATTCGACCTCACTCTATTGTGAGTTTTTACTTGACGACAATTCGGTATACTTGCCGAGAGAAATTTGTTGAGAGACAAGTTTTCGTGCATCAATAAGTCAAGTCTAAATTATGTGGAGTGACTGATTTGATTACCCTAAGATATTTACCGATACAAAAGCAACTAAAATGTAAGTAATTTATGTTGAGAAGTTCCTTCGAAGTTAAACTTTTTTTTAGAGGCCTTAACGATTAGCATTAATTTAAAATTTATTTTATGAAATTAAGATTGAATTATAAAAATAGATAGGCATGCATGACAGATAAAAAAAAAAGATTTTGTTGAATGCTTAGAATAAGTCAACTTTTAACAAGGATTATTTCCATTTTTTTTCTCAATAAGTAAATCTGAATCCAAACTCAACTGAATCTTGTTTATTCAATCCTCCTCACATCTTAACTTTAGACATCATAGAAGAAGCGGAGAGCGTCTTCAATACCTTCGACATTATTTCTGACGTCTCAGACCACCACTTTCTCCTTCCAGACAACAGAAATTCTAGTTTTAGCAACGCAAAGAGCAGCGTCTACACATATATCATGAAGGAGTGGAAGATCTTGGAAGAACATCTACCAGACTCTATTTATGTTCGGGTGTATGAGAGTCGCATCGACCTAATGAGGGCGGTGATCGTCGGCGCAGCAGGCACACCATTACCACGATGGTCTCTTCTTCTTCGACATCAAGTTCTCCTCGAAATATCCAAACAACCCTCCGATCTTATACTTCCACTCCTTTGGGCTCGGTCTCAACCTGAACCTCTACAACTCGGGCAAGGTCTACTTGAGCCTTCTCAACACGTGGTCCGACGAAAAGTGAGACCCACAAGGCTCGACACTGTTCCAGGTCTTACTCTCAATCCAAGCTCTCGTTCTCAATGAAAAACCCTACTTCAATAAGCCTTGGCAGATTCACGTAAACAAAACATTTCATGAGGTGTGGTCACGTGAGTACAACGAGATCGTGTTCAAGCTCACGTGGCAACTCGGGAATCACCTAGTTCGCAGGCCGCCCAAGAACTACGAGACCTTCATCAAGAATCATTTTTGCACCCGGGCTGCCACCGTCTTGGCCGCGTGCCGAGAGTACGTTAGTGGGCGCGTCATGGTTGGATATTACTGAGGCAAGGGTCTATCACCGATTTGTCCTGTTCGGAGGTGAAAGTTTTGCAATCTTCTCGGGAGATGTTGAAGGAAGACTTGTACCCCAAACTGGTTCAAATGTTTCAATCTTTGGGGAGTTTCCATGTACCGGAAAAATTGGAGTTAGAGGAGGATGAGCAAGTGAATAATGGCGATGAAAATAAGAGCAGTGGAAAGATCATTGTGGTGGCTTCCCCAAAAGATAAAAAGAAGGTGGGGATCTTCAAAAAGGTTGTAGCTAGAATCAAAGGAGTAGTGATAAGTGGAAGAATAAGAATAGTAGTGGAAACAACAAAATAACTAGCTAGGCAGTCAACTACTTTTGTAATGTCTTTAGGAGTTGAATAATTTGTTGTCTGCTTTTAATTTAGTGGTTTTGTATTGTAAACTTATTTTGATTTTTCATTGTTTAATGTTTAGCTGTTTATTAGTCATTGTTTAAGGGGTAATTCACCTTTATAAACCAAAGAAAAACTAATATTACTTGAATATTCCAAATAAAAAAATGCTATTTAAATGTCTCGTTTCATAATTCTATGTAAATCAAATTCACTAAAATTGAATTAGGTTTGTTAGTAGTAAATCTAATCTATAACATTTGAATTACTTTATTTCGGGTTCAAACATAAATTGAATTCAATGAATTTGAATTAGGCCAAACACTACTAAATCGAATCAATGAGTATCGATTTACCTGTACACTACTAAATCGAATAAAAAAGCTTCAATTTAGCCCTCTTAGGATTTATACCTGGTACTCGCCGGCTAATGGTAAATTGACTCTATTAACGTCGATTTACTATGAATTCTACTATATATAAAAATCGAAAGGTGTTAATTCGATTTAGTATATGCCTACACTACTAGAAAATTAGTTATTACAGACAGATATTTTCGACAGATTTTATCCCACGAAAATACAAACATAATTTGCGAGAAATTTTTTGTCAGAAACAAAAAAAAATGAATTAGCATAAATTACAGACGGAAAAGAAAATCCGTCGATAATTCTGTCGGAAAATTATTTTTTTGTGAGAAATGGTTACTGACGAAAAATTTTATCTGTAATTAAATGGACAAAAATGCTGCATTTTATTAAATTATTACAAACAGAAAATCTGTCTGTAATTTAAAATATTCCGTCGGAAAAAATTGAGTTTAACCTAACTCAGACCCTACCTTCTCGAGCTCCATTCACATTCCACACCAGTGAAGAGCTTCTTCCTCTCTCCGTCCATGCTCCCTCCATCGCACGAACTTCTTTCACCACTGTCGCCGCCGCTCATATCGCACGATCTCATCACTGACCTCAGCAACAGCCATTCGCTGGTCATCCTCATCCACCGGTTCGGTGCACTTGTCCTAATTCAAATTGGTATGGTTTCACATCACTTTCAATTTTTGAATTCTTCTCATTTGAAATTTTTTATGTTTGTTCTTTTGTGAATTTTTAACGATGTAGCTTTTGTGGCTCCAATCTGCCATGCGAGAAGAATCTTCTCACTCTCTGTAGAGAATAACACGTATACAGAATATGTCACTTCATCTCTTTTTCAGTCTCTATCTTTCAATTTTTTGCTAATTTGAATTTCCTAAACTAGTTAATATTTGTTTGGAATAATCAATTTCAGCTTTCTGCTATCAATTTAATTTAGTTAATCATAGTTTGGGTAATCATTTACTTCATCAGTTTATTGCCATTGCGATTTTCAATATCTTATCTGTTTGTGTGAGAAATGAATGTGGTGGATAGTTTTTAAATTTTATTTTGATATTGTTGGATATTAGGGAAATCATTTGTAAGTGTATAGCAGTATTAAGAGAGTTATTGGTCATGCACTGTGAAACTTTGCTTATTACTGCTTAGGTAATTTAGGATCAAAGTGTTGATTCCTTTAAAGAAATTTGTCAAGAAGCATGACCATGATCTCAGTGAAAGACCTTTTTTCAATGAGTTCTGTGACTTTCTAAGCTCTGACCCTGTTATTGCAGTGGTTACAGCTTATGCTTTACAACTTATAACTGACTCTTCCTCTTTTTTACCTTCGAAATCAAACACAAAACACAAATAGAACATGGATGTGTGGGCCTCCGACCCCCTCGTATGACTTGAGGGAGGTGGGTAGCGTAAAATTTTTTGGCGTATAAAATTTCATAATGTCCTCTAAAAAATGATTGAATATTGTCTTTTTTTTTCTTTTGAAGGAGTTGCCTCCTGACCTCTGAATGAACTTCCAGCGCAAGCTCGTTGTTTGAGTTTGCGTTCTTGGAATCTCCTTTGTCTTACTTCCCATTTTAGTGCTGGGTTAGTAGGTCGGTCATCCTCTGAATCTCCGCTTGGAGTTCCACATTTTGCACTAGCAACTCAGCTTACGATAATTGTAGAATTTCATTGTCGACCATTATTGAAGTCCCTGTGAAAAGAGTGTATAATAAAAGAGAGCTAATGCGGTGGGGTTATTATTTGTGACTTCATGGTAGGTGCCAAATGTTCCGTTCATGATGGTCCTGTCGAGCTATAGCATCTCCTTAGAACAGTGAGCTAGTTTCTGCGGAAGAACTATAGGTTGACTTGGGTTGAGCACCTCGGGTGGAAACACCTACAAAAAATACTCCGACGCTCAAGTTAGAATCAAATCTTAATAATAAAAGAAAATAAGTGAAATAAGTGAATCAGAGAGTGTAATTATATCTTTTTTACGTTGCTCACCCTCCTTTTTAAAGAGTGAGAGGTCATTATGCTGAACTCGTATACCGTGGATATTCTCGGCATATTTTGCAGATTTTTCACTAAAATAAAATAAAAAAATTATTATTTTTCAAAATCCCATTTTTCAACTTTAATTTCTCAAATACTTTTTTGTTTAAAGCAAGTTCGAAGTAATCCCGGCGAACTTTATCATTTTTATAGAATTTGTCTGACTACGGCGAACTCCACTTTGAATTCCAATAAATTCAAAAAAAAAAAATGGCTAACTCAAATTCTTAAGCTTACAACGGACAATAACAACTATTATCATCGTCTCCAGAATACGTAGCAGTACACAAGAGTAACATGTATAAGTCATATTTTTATTGAGAAATAATGAATTTTTTTAAATTTATAATGAAAAAAATTCTTTGTTAAATATGGCTTATTCTTGTGTATTTGTGTACGTCTGGAGACGATGATAATGGTTGCTATTACCGCCAACAATGTTAAAGAAGCCATAGTTAGGCTTAGTTTGGTAAAGCTTTTTGGATAGGTGCTTGTGCTTTTAGGATGTGTTTGGCAAACGCGTTACAAGAGAAGAAGCACGTTTAGCCTTCTTGAAAGTTTCAATTTTTGGTTTAGCAAATTTTTTATTCATGAACGTAGAAGTGATTTTGCTTTCAAAACTACGTTTATAAGAAGCTACAATTTTGAGCTTCTGCGTTTCACCAACGGACTTTTAGCCATCAATACTCTATCTTTATTTACTTTTTACCAACTTTATTCTTCATGCATGTTATTATATTATTTATAGAATTCATTATTTTTGTTTACATGAACTCTCTTTTTTTATTATTTATTATTTTTATTTTTTATTAATTATTTATCTGATATTATACACTTTTATAATTATAGTTTTTTGTATTATTTTTATTATCTTTTTATAATATGATTTATTGATTTTATTAGGTAAAGTAAATTAAACAAAAAATTAATTATAAATAATAATAATAAATTATAGCATACTAAAAAAGAGTACTAAGAGTACTAAAAATATACTATATAAAAAATATCATAAAATTTTTTTTGATTTATTTCAATTACTACTAAGATAAATATTTAATTTTTTTTATTATTCTTAGTACTCTCTAAAATTTATATTTTGTTAGTTTTAATTAAAAATATATTTTACCAATTTTTATATATTATTTTTATTTTAGTGTATAAATATTAATTTTATTATAGAATTAATTAATAAGATCTATTCAATTATCTAAATTAAAATGATAAGATAATATACAAAAATTATTTAAGTTGATGTCTATTTTAGTAATTTTTTATCTAAAAGTGATTTTGAGTAGTATAATCCAAACAACATTTATTTTACTATAATTCATTTTGATGCAAAGATTGCCAAACATAAATCACTTTAACACAAACTTACTTTTTATTAAAATCAAGTTTGCAAAATCAATTTTATTCAAATTCCCGTTTGTAAACTATAATCCAAACACACACTTAAAAAGTACAAGCACCTCATTTTGCGTTTAGTAAATTAAAAAGCCTAAGTGCTTGTGCTTGCAGCTTTTAAAAGTTAGGGGTGCTTTTGAAAGCACGGAACTTTTGAAAGCACGGAGCTTTTCAAAGTTGGCTTGTGCTTTTTAAAATTTAAAAGTCTAATATAATCTCATATGTTAACTAATTTTTAAATTTAATGCTTGCATTTATGTCTATTATAGTATTTTTAAATTTTAAAAGCTATTTTACCAAATGCAATTGTTGTTGCTTGTGTTTATTGAAAGCTATTTTTAATTTGATTTACCAAACATAAATGCTACAACTTTTATAAAGCCATCTTTTAAAAGTTAGCTTTTATAAGCTACTTTTGAAAAGTAAAAGCTTTACCAAACTAAGCCTTAATGTCGAGGTATTTTTGTGTTCTTTTATGTACTCTTAAAGATGAAGATAATGACTTAAAATTTAAATTTAAAAAAAATTAAAGTGAAATTCGCCGGATTAGGTATACTGTATAAAAAATATAGAGTTTGCCGGGAGCAAAATTTATTCGCCTTAAATAAAAAAATCATATTTAAAAAATTAAAATTAAAAAATTATATATAAAAAATTATTTTTTTATTTTATTTCTGAAAAAAAATCCCAAATTTCGCTTCAATGTTAGTTTTGAGATTTTGCCTTTTATGTTATTTGTTACTTGATTTGCGGCCCACATGTCCAAACTTATAGCGCTTGTGATCGAAGAATGACTTATTTATCAGGAGTCAAGACTATATATTAATTCAAATTGTATGATATTTGATATCCATGATTTAATGTTGGATGAATTAAATTTATGGTCGATAAAAAAGTTACTATATGTACGGATTTGGAATGATTTTTAAAAAATATTTATTATTTTTTTATAAATAAAAATAATTTTATATTTAAATAGATTTTTTAAAAACAAAATATTATTAGTTTTTTTAAAAAATAAATAATTTAATTTTATAATAAAATAAAATCTATTTTTTAAAAATATATCTAAATAATTTTAATAAAAGTATTTTATTAAAAAATTATTATTATTATTATTATTTTGCTAAAACAATCCGATCTAAACCCACACTAAATATTTAAATTCAACTCTGATACAAAAGTTCTAAACCAGTTACAAAAATAGTCACCAAAAAAAAAAACCAGTTACAAAAATAAAAGATTCTATTTTTAAGAAATTCTCTCTATATAAGATTAGAGTGATGGTAAATACATAGAAGGGAGTGACTAACAAAATTGAATTTGTATTTCCTGACGCTAAGGTTTCCCTAGACAGAATGAGTTCATCACATCACAAGCAGAAGGAGGCAGCTAACACCATGAAAGGAAGAGAGCAGATCTTCAAGGTCTTCGATATCGTTTCGGAAGTCCCGGATGACCATTTCTTTGGCTCACCATCAAAAGAATCCAGCAGTTACAGCACCGCCAACAGCAATCTCTCCAAGTGCGCCATGAAAGAGTGGAAGATCTTGGAACAGAACCTTCCAGACTCCATCTACATTCGGGTCTACGAGAACCGCATTGACCTAATGAGGGCGGTGATTATAGGCGCCGCGGGCACACCGTACCACGATGGTCTCTTCTTCTTCGACATCAAGCTCCCTTCTAAATATCCAAACTATCCTCCGGAATTATACTTCCACTCGTTCGGGCACCGTCTAAACCCGAACCTCTACAGCAGCGGCAGGGTCTGCTTGAGCCTCCTTAACACGTGGCACGGCAGGACAGCCGAGAAGTGGGATCCACGCGCTTCGACGCTCCTTCAGGTCTTGCTCTCAATCCAAGCACTCGTTCTCAACGAGCAGCCGTTTTTCAATGAGCCTGGGACTTCGTATGGACGACCTATCTTTCAGAGCAGGTCACGTGTCTACACCGAGATGGCGTTTCAGCTCACGTGGGAAGTTGCCATGAACCTCGTTCGTAGGCCGCCCGAGCACTTTGAGGCCTTCGTCCTTCAACACTTCAGCACGCGCTCCGTGGCTGTCTTGGACGCGTGCCGCGAGTACGCCAATGAGCGCGTGTGGGTCGGGTATTACTGCAGGAACCAAGGTGGTGATGGTAGGTCATCCAGTTTGTGTTCTTCGTCAAATGTGAAAGTTTCGGCATCTTTTAAGAAGAGTTTGGTGGAAATTTTGTACCCTAGGCTGGTTCAAACGTTTCAATCATGCGGTGCGGATTTGAAAGGTACCCCAAAAGAGTTGGAATCAGAAGTTATTATTAACAAGCAACCCAAAAGGAAGCAAATGATTGATCCGACGAAGCATGAAAACAAGGGTGAGGTTGGGAAGCATAACAATAAGGGTGGGATCTTCATGAAAGCTGTGGATAGGATCAAAACGGCGTTGGGATGGAAGAAGAAGAAGACAGACTCCAAACAATTCTAGTTTTTTTTTGTAAGGGTTAGTTAGGAGATAAGTAAATCCTTGTTTGACCTTTAATTAGGCTTCTTAATTTTTATTTGATAAAATGGACAAATAGATATTTAATTTTGTTATGCCAAGATAAATAAAATTTTGACTAATTAAAAATATTTTTATATTTTTAAATATTAGATATTTTAATTTTTTGTTTAGAATATATACAAATTTAAATGTTTTATATTTTAAAAAATAAAAAATATTTTTATATTTTTAATTAGTCAAAATTTATTTATTTTTGAATTAATAGATTAACAACTTCCTTGACAATTTTTTGTATTATTTTCTTTCAATAATGTTTAACTGTTTAGGCTAGAAGAATATGATAAAAAAATGTTTATAAAGTTTTATATATAAATATATTAATATATTTTTTCTTGAAAAAAAATAGTAATCTTAAAATATGTTGTTAAAGTACAATATCTATTAGACCAGCTTTTCGTAGTTAATCATTATTTCTGTGATAGATGCAGATAAATTGGATGTTATAATGTTATATATTAGGGTCGGGTAACAATTGAAGGAATGATATTTAGCACCCATTTGAAAAGTAGCAGAAGTTATTTTTTTATTTTTTAATTATTGAATTATGAAAAATTATAATATCTATGTTTGGCATTATTTTAAAAAAAATTTAATTTTTTAAAAAGTTAATTCACAATTTTTTTTAAAATAAGCTTAGTTAATTTTTAAAAGATAATTTTTTAAAAATTGTAACATTTATATTTGGTAAATCAAATCAAAAATAGGTTTCAATAAATACAAGTAACATTAATTGCGTTTGGTAAAATAGTTTTTAAAATTTAAAAATACTATAATAGAAGTAAATGTAAGTATTAAATTTGAAAATTAGTTACAATATGATGTTATATTAAACTTTTAAATTTTGAAAAACACAAGGCAACTTTAAAAAGTTCTATCTTAGATACTTTCAAAAATACTCCAATCTTTTAAAAGTTACAAGCACAAGCAAATAGTCTTTTTTATTTACCACAAAATAAAAATATATGACTTATCCTTTTCGATAAGTCATTCTATCAGTTCCGTAAAAATTGACTTCATCAAAACAAAAAATATCTACCACCATTTACACACAAGCTTCTATATATATTCTTTCGCGTTTTTTTATAATTATTTTACCACTCTATTTTTATTATTAAATTTGTATTTAATATTGTGTGTAGTATGAAATTTTAATTTTAATTTTATTTTTTTTACATGTGATTTTATTTTTATATAGTTTGTTATTATTTTGATAGTTAGTTATAGCAAATTATTGACTCCAATAAAAGAGCAGGAAATTCTAATAAGAGTAAAAAAAGAAAAAAGCAACAAAATATACATTGACACATATTTTACATTTATTTTTTATTTTCACCTACCATATTATACACAATAAAGCAGCAAATACTAACTACACAATAATTTTTTTGGCATTGCCATTAAGATTATTGTGAATTGAAATTTTATTACTATTCACCACATAGAAAAATATCGTTATGGGTGAAGGTGAAATAGAAGAACCAATTTTTATTTTTAATGATATTACGTGAAAAGAATCAATTGCCTAAAAAAATAGAACTAATAAGAGAACAAATAAATAATCAATTGCTTAAACGATTATAATCTTAGTGGTTAGGTGATGTAAAATTAATATTCAATATAAAAAAAATATTTGTTATTATCGTTATTTTAATATCCATTTTATTATGTAAAAAAATTTATATTTTTTGAATTATTTATTCAAACACTACAACTTTAAAATAAATATTTTTATAACTAAAAATACAAATATAAAATAATTTATTTATAAGTTATTATTAATAAATATTCTTATCCTCTTTCTTCAAAAGAGAAAAAAGAATTTATTTAAATTAGGGTAAAGTACTAAATTGGTCCCCTACGTTTGGGCGTAATTCTGTTTTGGTCCTTAAGGTTTAAAGTGTCCTATTTAAATCAAAAAAAGTTTTATTTAGCATTAATGTAGTCCCACCGTGATGTCAAAGTTAAATAATTAATGAAATGTCCTACATGACAGTAGTACAAGACAAGGTTGATAATTTGGAGAATAAGTACAAGTTCTAGAGGTACAAAATCAACCGTGGATACATCAAAATATGTATTTATCATTTTCCTTAGTTTTATAAAAAATATTTCATTTAAATTATAAGAAAAATAATAAATAAATATATTAATGCATCCACGGTTGATTTTGTGCCTCTAGAACTTGTACTTATTCTCCAAATTATGGATCTTATTCTTGTACTACTGTTTTGTAGGATATTTCATTAATTTTTTACCTTTGATGAGCTCACGGTGGGACTAAATTGAAACTAAATAAAAAAATTTTGGATTCAAATAAAACACTTTAAACCTTAAGAACTAAACGTAGAACCAATTTAATACTTTACCCTTTAAATTATTTATCCAAAGGAGCTGATACTAATTATGTATTCAGAATTCAAATGTATAGAGTCAAGTGTCACAAACTCAATTTTTTTCCAAAATCGGATTCTGATCTTTACCATTTGGCTGTCATTCTCATTGTATTACAACTATCGAATTTAACATGAAGTTTTGGTAAATGGCCAATGGTTTTAAAGTTATCACCTCTGTACACTCACATATTCAATTAAAAAATTAAATGAAAAAATGATTATAAAAAATTATATATGTTAACTAATATAAATTTATTGATATGTTACCTAAAAAATGTTAATTAGCTTCACACATTGTCATTTAAGTACTATTTTATCCTCAGTCTCTTTAAAAGCAATGCATGCATGTGTCCTTATCCTACCATTTCAGTTTTTAACTCGATTTAGACTAATTTTGTATAGTTGTCTAGCACCTTGCCAAAAACGTTACGGTATGGTTTCTTTGGAACCCTGTAACTGAAAGGTTTTGCTCTACCAAAAATTCACATATGCTAACTTAATTGTCATATGATTTTAATATGCTCACATTCCACCATTTTTATTAGAGAAATGCTTCATATAGAAAACGTGTCTCGTCAACACTATTTAAAGACTAATATTCTTTATCGCCATTACTTCATCACGTTTAAGTTTAATTAACTTTTTTTATTTATTCAACTCTCACTTCTTTACATAGAAAAATGTCAACGGAAAGATCTTTTAAACCAAATAAAAAAAATGCACCGAAACATATAAAGAAAAAGAAAAATTGTAATATGCTTTGACAAAGATCCTTGTTTAGCTTGCATAAGCACTTAGCCAAGTTTACAACTTATATTACTGCCTAACCTATAAAAGTTTCATGGTTTGATGCTTGCATGAACCATTGGCCATGCCTTAACTAGCTTGGCCTAGTCATCTACTAATGCAAACCGCAAGTTAAAATTTGGTTTACCAAGTCCGTATATAAAAATTGTGGTGATGGTTAATCCGTTAATTGAGCGTTACACCACTGGATCCATCTAAAATGTGTCAAAACATACGGTTTTTTTTGCTTTGTACATTATTTCCAAACTGTCTCAATTCATTTTGCATGACTCCACTTACGTACGGTAATTCTCGGATAGAGACCATGAGCTTGAGCCCATGACAATTACACCGGATTGAAGAAGAAAGCAACACAAGAACTCTTAGCACATACATACACAAATTATATCGCTTCAATATGTTGGTAAAGTTGTAGGAAATTAAATGAAAATGCACTAGTACGGTGTCTCTCCCCGTAAAAATATATGTTGGTCTAGTTTTGGATCTACAAAGTCTCGAACTCTCGATCCGTATTTACCGCAAAGATATTTGTTAGCTAATCAATATTAATTTCATGAAACTTCATTAATAAAACTCTAAGCTGGAAAAGTGATTGGGATACCCAATTGCCCATGATGAATCTAATTAAAGAAAGTGATGGCGTTAGAAGACCATGCGGTGTTTACCATAATTATACTTGTTTAACTCACTCTCTTACCATGACTAAAAATGCTAAACCCATGGCATGCATAATGATCCGTATTCCTTGCTCATTCAACTCATCGTTAGTTAGTTAGTTACTCTCACTAACCCCTCATCTCTTGCATCTGCTGCCAGCTGCCAGTTGCCCCTCCATTTCCCAATAACGTAACCGTTTCTTGGAATAAACACTAACACAAACACATCATCATTCCCACACCACTCAATCACTACAATCCTTTCCTCAACAAAATGGCTGGCCTGAACAATTTCGAGCGCTTCGACGTCGTTTCAGACCATTCAGAGCACCACTTTTCCCAACCAACTGCTAACACTACCAAGAAACAGAAACAGAACCGCAACCCGGAACCAACCAACCACGCTGCCCGAAACTGTTTTACAAACACGGGCAGCAAAGTGTACAAGAACATAATGCGAGAATGGAAGATCCTCGCCAACGGCCTGCCCGACTCCATCTACGTCCGCGTCTACGAGAGCCGCATCGATCTCATGAGGGCAGCAATCGTCGGCGCCGCTGGTACACCCTACCACGATGGACTCTTCTTCTTCGACATTGCTTTCCCGCCAAATTACCCTTCCCAACCTCCCAAGGTTCACTACCTCTCTTGCGGGTTCAAACTCAACCCGAACCTTTACCATAACGGCGAAGTGTGCCTCAGCCTCATCAACACCTGGATCGGTAAAAAGAGCGAGAAGTGGGACCCATGCGGTTCAACCGTTTTGCAGCTCCTCGTTTCTCTCCAAGGCCTCGTCCTAAACGACAAGCCGTTTTTCAACGAGGCCGGATCCGAAATCTTCGGACGCGCCTTCTTTGAGAAGCAGGCGCGTTCTTATAACTATTCCGTTTTCTTACTTAGCTGTAGGACCATGCTGTTTTGGCTCCAACGACCTCCGCGGAACTTCGAGGAATTCGTTCACGCGCACTTTCGTGACCGCGCGTGTCAGATTCTGAGGGCGTGCCATGAGTACGTGAATGGGCGCGTGAGGGTTGGGTGGTACGGTGTGAGCGACGTTGGGGAGAACGATGGCTCTTCCCATCGGTCGCGTGTGAAGGTCTCGGAGGAATTCAAGGCATCGATGGGGAAGTTGTATCTTCGGATGGTTGTGGCGTTTCAACTGAATGGTTCTTCGTTGTGTTCGGAGCTTTTGGAATTAGAGAACAGTGATAAAAATGGTGGTTCGTCGAAGAACAAGGGGCATGGCGGTGACAGAAAGTATGGGAAGATTGTCAGGAAGGTGTTGGGTAAGTTTAGGAAGTTTTATGCTTTGAAGAAGGATCAAAGTAGAAGAGTCGACGTGTCAAAGTGATCTCTTCAAGGTAAAATTCCAATACATGATATATGATATGATGTTTTATTCTTCTAGCATGATAAATACATTTTTCAATATTGATTTTTAGCGAATATTGAGGCTTAAGATTGGCAAAATTAGTTAAACCTAACAATGATATATAGTTTCCCATGTCTTCATTTTCAATTGCTTTCTGTTGATGAAAGATTGATGAAAATCATACAAGAAACTAAATCATTTTGTTTTTGACAGATAATGTTAAACCCCCTTAACTGACACATAACAACTTAATTGGTATTATTTGATGCAATTGGGAGAAAAAAGAATCAAGTTAGAAAAATGCAATAATTTTTAATTTTGATTTATTTATTTGTCTTGCTTGATTTATGTTATGATGCAGAAGCATAGCGGTAGTGAGACACTTGACAAGGTAGAGTGGCACTCTTGGGTTTTTTCTGGTCCATGACGGGAGTTTCTATAGTTAACTATGGTGACTTTATTATACGCCAATGTTTCTGTTACTAGCGTCTTTGTGTTTTTGGTCAAGAGATTTTTTGCTAGCTTGATCTATACCGTTTGCACACTTATAGTATTAGGGTTGTGTAGGAGAGCTTATCTCACAATAAAGGATTTAGCTATAACTGGACATTTGACAGCTCTTTTTTTGTCCATCCATCATTTTTAGTTAGGCAACCCCATCAATGGACCACAGGTTTGGAATTCCTTATTAATCCAGTTAATTTCGGCCCACAATTGCTGTGGGCAGATTTTAGGTTTTCAAGCACTGAGTTTTAGGCTTGAAGTGGCGTGAAAAGAGCAATGAACTTCATATGTACCATGCATCCTCAATGATTTTGATTTTGAACCTCCAATCCGTCCAATCCATTAGTTGCTTTTATATTTATTTTAATATTTTTTATATAGAAATTTTGTTAAATTCGACCTTCTCCATCTTATATCAGAATGAATTAGGCACTTCTTTTTTAAACAAATACTTCTAGGCTCTTTGGATATTAACAAATTACCGTATTAAAATGATTCTCATATTAACTGGGGAAATCAAATTTACATTCTTACCGGATTTGAGATTGTGTTCTTCCTAGATGTGTTCATTATCTTTCGCTAACATCCAGCAAACAACTCATACAAATTCAAATTTTGGTATAAAGGTGGGGGATGGGGGGAACAAAGAGGAACATTCATAAGATGAAACACGAAAAATTAAGGAAATTTAAGTGTGGTTGGTAGATATGGAAGTATCTAGGACACAGGTAATAACTATTACAAAATTAATATGCAAGTCACAAAAAAAAAAAATTTAATAAGCAAAAGCTAAGGCTTTTTTTTTTTTGACTTGGGCTATTCCCAACAACTCAAATCCGACTCTAAGAACCATCCCACCCACTCCCTAAATTGGATGTAGCACTAGTCATGTGTTTTCTCTGGTTGCCATTACTTTGAAGTTTGAATAGACTCTATAGTCCATAGCCATGAATTAAGCCACCTTATTGCTGCGAATGACGTCCTCTGCACGGCGTGGCGAACTCCGACAAAGCCAACGATGATGACCACGACAAACTTCTTTGTACAATAGGTTCCGACAAGGCCAGCGAAGAAGACGACGGGGAGCTCCTCTATGCAGCAAGCTCCGGCTAGGTAAGTGACGAAGACGATGAGATGGGTCTTTCAAGGTCGTTTCAAGATGTCCGATTTGGTCTCCTCCATGAACAGAGCTTCAATATGCCTCTGTGTAGGAGGGAGGTAAGAACTATTATTTATAAGACCAAAATGATGACATAATGGTAAGAATATACATTAGAATCTCTTTTGTTATTGATGCAAAATAATTCTTGTAGAGACTTTGGATCTTGAGTTCATCTCTTGCATATTAATTACCTGAATGTTTATTAGCATATATCGTAAACAAAAATATTTTGAAAAAATTATCAAAAATACCCATAAAGTTTATGAATGCTGAGAAAGTACTCATAAACTAAAAAAATTAACGTTATACTTATGGAAGCCGAGTTCCGTACGACAAAAGTATTTAAACCTTAATTTTGTATTGACTTTTTAATAAAATTTTCAAACTAGCTCCACCTTCAACTTCAGTTTACTTTTCAAACCTTCATAACTCAACCTGCAATTTTGAAAACTTTGCTATGAAGTCCAAAACTACTACAATATATGAGACCGAAATCAATGATGGTGGTGAGAATTTTATAGCTTCTACTTGTTTATACTTCATCAGTTCGTTGTGTTCTTCTCGGTAACACACACCATGATCTTCCCTTTCACTTTCATACTCTCTAATAGACCTTTGTTACATGGTGTTCTATCAAGATGAACCAGGAGTAATATTGAACTCCAAAAATTGTAATCATTCTTGAATAGTTTTGATTCGTAAAGAGACTCACCATCATATTTTGCACCATTTCCAAACTTTACTGATATTACTATTTGTCGATCCATAGTATTTGCTAATACGATAAACATCCATGGAGCATCATTCACAATCGTACTTGATTCAGGACCGTCATTACTGGCTGTAATGGTGACAAGAATCCCCTCTTGTGTTGCTCCAAAACTACCGATCGACATGGCATCTTCGGAGAACAATTGGTCGAAGTCTTCACCGTCACCACCACCATCATTGATTTCGGCCTCGATTGTTGTAGTAGTTCTCGACTCTATGACAAAAGTTTTAAAGGTGGAGGTTAAAATATGGAGGATTAAAAAAGTGAGTTGAAATTGAGGATGAGAATAGTTTAAGAATTTTATTAAAAATTCAATAAAAATTAATATTTAAATATTTTTGTCATACGAAATCCATCTTTCCTGAGTATAATATTAATTTTCTTAGTTTATGAATATTTTTATCAACGTTTATAAATTTTATGGATATTTTTAGTAATTTTTTTATTTAATATTTATTAATATTAAATAAGACAAATTTTAACCGTATTTTTTTATTTTTTTAGTATTACCTTATTGTAAATTAAAACCTGAAAGGCTATACTAAATAGTAAATACTACAATGCCGTTGAATTTTGGAACTTGTCTCGTATCTTAATCTTATGCATATATTAACTGCTAAATCAATAAATAAGCATGTTTTAATTCAAATCATAAAATACTGCATAAGACTTGCATAGAGACAATAAAAATTAATTCAAATCAGTTTAAGATTAAGTTATTTTATATTCGAGATAACTATTAAATTAGTATTTAAATTTTTTAAATACTAACAAAAAAAAATCTTAATAAAATATTAATGACAAAATAACTCTTAAAAATATTTTAAATTTTAATAAAAATAACTTTTTAACGTCTGGTTATTTTTATTAAAACTCATTAACGTCTGGTTATTTTTAGATAAACTCATTAACAAAGCACATAACGTGATACTAAATTACCATCTTCCGTGAGTTCCGTCCATGTCTTCTTTTGCTCTAATACCACCACTTTCCACACCATCCACTACTAATTCCATCCCCTAATTACCTTTACCTCTCTTTATTTCTTTCTTATTTTTCTCAATTTTTTTCTTTGTCACCTCGCTCTAAGTACTCTCCTCAATAATCGGTCACTCACATCATTCAATTACAATAACAATTCATCATTAACAATAATAATATTCACACAATTCAACAATAACAATATACAATTTAAAAAATAAAAATAAAAAATAAATCTAAATATAGAGAAGAAGAGATAGAGAGAATAAAAGAATGGGATGCTAAGAAGAAAAGAAAAAAAAACATGTAGTGGTGAAATAGTTGAGAAAATAGAAGAGAAGAAAAATTAGAGAAAAAATGAAAGAGAATTTATTGAAAAAAAGGAAGAAAGAATTCGCCGACGATGAAAACATTAAAAAGTAGAGAGCACAAAAAGAATTAGGAATGATGATGATTTTGCTGTCATTTGAGTTGCTGTCATCACCACAGAGAGAACAAAAGAAAGATAAGAAGAGGATTTGAGAATGAAGAAGAAAAAAAATCTAGACTAACAATGATATGGTTTAATGTTTTGTTTAAATTATAAAAAATAATTAAAAAATAATTTTAGAATTATATAAAATTTAATATAATTTCATATTTGTATATATTATCATTCCGTTTGTTACTTTAGCCTTTTCCATTAACAAAAATGGAGCAGTTGGTCACTTTTGTAAGGGTGTTTGGAAACTTCTTAAAATTTAATTTCAGTGTTTGAAACAAAAAATAATTAAATTAGTATAGATAGAATTTAATTTAATTTTTTTTAAATTAATTCTAATTTAAATAAGGTCAATTTAGAATTCTACTCCATTAAAATTTTACTTAAAATTTAAAATGTCTAAAATGTTTTTATAATCTAATTATTTTTTTTTAATTTTTTTTCATTCATTTTCTCTCTATGCCTTCCACATTTTAATACACATTGTTCTTCTCTCACCACCTTTTTTTTTTTTCTTCAACTCACTTAATATAATATATATCTTTTTTTTAAAAAGTCTACTATGTAGATCCAAAAAAATTATCCACATGTATAGATTTTATGTGTTTAACTTAGATTTATGATACAAAACATTTACTAATACGTCTAAACATTTTAAGTAAAGTTATGATACTAGCAAAAAGTAGCACAATTTTATTCTATTTTAATAACATGAATTAGTTGCTATAATTGATCGTTGATAACTAATTTTTTATTTATTATGTCATTAAACTAATTAACAAGTTAATTTTCGATAGTTCATGTTTATTTTTTGTTAATAGTTTGTCATTGAAATCAACCATAAAGAGTTATTTAATTGTTTTAATTAATAATAATATTTTTTAAATTTAATATTTTAGGTTAATCTAATTTTTGTTTTTTTAAAAGAGGTAAATAAATTTTAGTTGAAAAGATTTTAGTTAAAAGTATAATTTTATTATTTTATATAATTTAATAAATAAATATATTTATTATTTAAATATGATGTTATATTAATAAAAGATAAAATTGTTTATTATAAAACTTTAATTTATTTTATAAACATTTTAAACACTAGAATTCAATTCAATTTTATAATTTTAATAATTCATTATAAATACTAGAATTTAATTCAATTTTATACTATTAAAAATTTTCAAACAGACTAAAAATTATTCAAAAAATTTTTATCGATAATATATTTTAAAATATTTTTTGTCAGCGCTTAATCTTTTGGATATTAAATTGGTAATTAACTCTTTTATATTATTATTTTTATTATATTTATTAATTACCCCTAAAATAAATATATAATATTAAATATAATAAATAAATAATTTTAAATATTATATATATAAAATTATAAATATTAAATTAAATAAAATAATTTTAGATTTTTATCTCCATAGCGTTACTGTTTCACAATATGGTGCCAAGTTGAAGTCCAATGTCGTTTGGAGGAATTTTTCTTCTGATTTTCGCCTTGGTTTGCTTGTAGTGAGAAAAATTATAGACCCAATCCTAGTTACCAAAATATAAGCACACTATAATATTTTTTATTTGAATTTTCTAAAGTTTGAATTTCACTTTAGAGAATAAAGTGTGATCTCTTACCATTTATTTTAGGTAATTTCTTCCAAACCCATGCCAAATTTATGGGTAAATTACCCTTGCATATGTGTCATCATCTCAGCCATTGATAAAAAAAATTTTCAACCTCTCATTAATGCATTAATTGGTTATAGCAAAAGCCTTTAATGAACATATACCATAACAAATACTACATTAATTATTGTATACACATACTGTATAGTGTATTGGGGAACATTTACAATTATAATTTATAATCTCTAACTTATTTTTTATTTTAAAAAATACCCTCCATCTCTTCCTGAAATTCAACATGCATGTCTCAGAACTTGGAAAATGCATAGAACCACTACCCACTGGTTTTTTCGCTTTCGTTGTATACCCATTACCCAACCGTGAAATTTGTTATCCCAGAACTCACTACCCAACCCTGTTTGATTTTTTTGCCTTTGTTCTATACCCAGTGTCCATTTAGCAAGAATGATCTCCCTCGAGTAACAGGTTCTGGAATTGGTGCTCTGGTTCCGTCAGATAGGCGTTGACGTCAACTGAGGAGAGGGCGAACGCTAAACTGATGTGGCTCCGGTAGAAAAATTTGTAGTTGAACTTCTGCTTGACCCGAAACTGTGGCTGTTGGAAGCTGGTTTACCAACATTCATTTTTCGACTGCCTTCGAATTACGTGCGTCGGATTAGGTAAGGTCACCTCCCTCCGAGAGTGCATTTTTTATCCGTTCAAGATTAACCTTTGGTTGTCATCAAGGTATGTCCGATTAACTTTTTTTTGTTATCCAGATTAGTTTAATTTGGATGATAGTCTATGCCTTTTAAACGGTTCTCTGTTTAGGGTATTGGGTTGCTATTCTGGAATTTGAAAATTAAGTAACATTATCCAGTTCTATGTTGTGGATAGGTTTGGGGAATTGAAATTAAAACCTTATACTGGGGTCGAAAATAATTGGATTAGTTTAATTGGTTTTTGTTCATTTAATTTTACATGCAGCTTAGTTTAGCTTCCCGTAGTTGCTGCCATTGGCTCTGTTTATTGACATTTTTCGGTAAAATTATGGCAGGGGTTAAATTATGTCCATAAACGAGGATGATGTGAAGAATGATTCTGATAATGATTTGGGTGATGATTACGATTATCAACCGATTGCAGAAGATGCTGCTGAAGACGACGATGTGGATTCATTGGATTCTACTAGCAAGAGTGAAGAAATTTGTGGTGTAAAAAGAATAGCAGATTTAATGGTGGAGGATATTTGGAACCTGGAGTTTAGGACAGAGGATGAGGCCTGCCAATTTTATAACGCATATTCTTGTTGGCATGGATTTGTAATGAGGAAGGACGACGTGGTTAGGGATAATCAAGGTACAATCATTAGTAGGCAACTTGTTTGCAATAAAGAAGGCTGGAGGAATATGAGGTATCTTGATCTGGATGATAGATCAAGGGAGGCAAAGTCACTAACGCGAACCAAGTGTCCAGCTCGGCTTAGGGTAAAGCTTGACTATGGCTGCGGTAGATGGAAGGTATCATTTTTTGTGGAATCTCACAACCATGATCTGACGCCACCGCAATTTGCGCATCTAGTTCCGGCCAATCGTCGTCTCACTGTCATTGATAAAATCCAAGTGGAAAATCTTCATAATTTTGGTGTCAAGACCTGCCATATTATGGGGTATATTGCGTTCCAGAAGGGTGGATATCGTCATGCTGGCTTCATACGCAAAGATTTGTACAATCACATTGATCGTTATCGTCGGTCAAAGGTTAAAAACGGGGATGCCAATGCGGCAATAAACTATTTGATTGGCAAGTCAAACAATGATCCGCTGTTCTTTGGAAAGTATATGTTCACTAGTGACGAAAGGCTCGAGCATATTTTTTGGGCAGATGGGCAGTCAATTATCGACTATCACTGCTTTGGAGATATTGTTGCTTTTGATTCAACCTACAAGAAGAATAAATACAACAAGCCTTTGGTTATTTTCTCCGGATGCAATCATCACGGGCAGACTGTTATCTTCGGCTCCGGCCTACTATCCGACGAAACCACAGAGACGTATAAGTGGTTGTTGGAAATCTTTGTTGAAGCGATGGGTGGAAAAAGTCCTAAAGCAGTAATAACTGACGGAGACCTTGCCATGCGAGATGCAATCAAGAATGTTCTTCCTGATGCGACCCATCGGTTATGTGGATGGCATCTGCAGAGAAATGCATGTGAAAATATAAAGAATCCTAATTTCCTGTGTGATTTTAAGGGTCTTATATGCGACAACAACGACCACAGAGACTTTGATCGGAGATGGGCAGCCATTTTAGATAAGCACAACCTTGTTGGGAGTACCTGGATGGAAAAGACGTACGAAACTCGTTCGATGTGGTCCCATTGTTTCCTCCGGGATAAGTTTTTCGGTTACATAAGGACGACATCACAATGCGAAGGTATAAATTCTCTCATAAGATTTTATGTTAATCGCAAGAACACCCTCATTGACTTCATGCATAACCTGGATAGGGCCTTAAAGGAGTATAGAAACAACGAATTAATCGCTGACTTTAAGTCTCAGTGCTCAGAGCCAGTGATGATTACCTCGTTGGAGGTATATGAAAGATCTGCATCATGTTATTTCACTCGAAACATTTTTAAGAAAATTCGTAATGAGATTCAGAGGGTAGGGGTTTTGAATATCAAGGTACTAAGCACAACCTTGGACAAGGTCAAGTTCAGTGTGACTGCTCTCGGAGACCTGGCCAAAGATCGACGGGTGGAAGTCGATAGAGGTAAGAATCTGTTCTCGTGCTCGTGCAAGCTGTTTGAATCACGTGGTATTTCCTATAGTCATGTCTTCTGTGCCATGAAGTTCGAAAACATACTTGAGTTTCCAGATTCGTTGATCTATAAAAGGTGGACAAAGAATGCAAAGAACGAATTTATTAGCACAGAAATGCCTGTGAATGATGACGTCGAAAGGGTCTTAAATTTTTGAGTTGGTGCATTGGCATCGAATTGCAACAAGTTGTGTGATATTGCTTGCAAGGATCTTGCAGACTTTGATGAAGTCCAGTCTGAACTTGTCAATTTAGTTATCCGCCTGTAGTCACGCAAACAAGGCAACTCAACTCCTAATGTTAACATGGAAGGCATCAACGATCTCTTTGTTGTCAAAAGCAAAGGAGCCCCTTCCAAGAGGTCTTCTTGGAGGAAGAAGAGTGCATGCTCTAATTGCCACAAGTACGGTCATTACTACAAGCGTTGTCCAGATCTGATGCAGCATATTGTGGAAGGTAACTCTCGCGATCGATCAGACGGCAATGCATCAGCCAAGGACTCAAGTTTTAGTCCAGAAAGGTTTGCTAATTCTTCGAGGTCGTTCTCAGTTAAGTCCGAACACCACTTAGGACCTAAGACCAGGGTACGATTTGTTTATTCTAACTACGTTCATGCTGTGAAAATTTTCTTCGGTGGGTGTCCCTTTAAAAACCATTAAACTATGTGAATGTTCCTATCTTTGCGCAGCCTTTTAAAAAGGGTGGAACAAGGAAGTTTACGGCGACGAGTATGAGGAACCGAAAGGGTAAAGACAACACTTTTGATGAGGTAATTTTTGTGAATGTAAACCTCTAATTTCCGTGACATGAACTGGGTAAATTAATGAAGATCTCCCTCTTCTTGTTTAAAAAAAAAATTTATAAAACAGCGGAGCCTCCATGAAAGCAGTGAATCCATTGACATCGCGTCCATGAATGGATTTTTCAACAAAAATCTCTATTTGTTAACACAGGTGCAATGCGTAAAACTCTTGTTAACCACTTTGCGATGAATGACCATTACGCTTTTATGCATGATTATGGTTTCTTATTGGGGATTATGATGTCATAACCAGGTGAAGGAGTCACAGCAGGACAAGGGACATTCATTCACAAACTATGAATGCGTTAATGATGTCATGGATGAGAAATGTGACACACCACATGTGCAGATCGATGTCCGAGATCCGTTACCATCGTCAATGCCTTGTGGCAACAAACAAGGATCGTACATGGCATTGTTCGCGTCGATGCATAGGACACTTTGACCAATAGGAAGAATTAGTCTTCTGAATTTAGTGCAATGCAAATATTTGGTTCTATAAGCATGATTTATCCTGATTTACTGACCGCAATGTATTTGCCATTACTTGGTATTAAGGAGTTTTAATTTGTTGTTATTTACGTTAATTGTGAATATGTTCATTAGGATGATAATTATGTTCAACAATATGTACGTCTTTTGCTTACATTGCTGTATTCTAGTTGCAGTTAATTTTGGTTGAATTTTGGGTAAGGAGTTGCTACCATTGTGATTATGCAATACAGTTGATCAATTAGAGTTGTGTTAATTGATTTTTTTCTCTACTTAGTGCATTAGGATGATAATCATGTTCAATAATATGTATGTGTTTTGCTTACATTGCTGTATTTTAGTTGCAGTTAATTGTGGTTGCATTTGGTGTAAGGACTTTCTACAATTGTGATTATGCAATATAGTTGATAAATTAGAGTTGTGTTAATGGATTTTTTTTCATACATAGTGCATTTGATTTACCAACCAAATTGTTAGATTGAATGGGTCGTATGCTCCAGGGTTGGATTGTTCATCGATGATTGTACCTATGTTGTGTTACTTTCAGGTTGTGAATCTATTTTGTTATTATGGATTTCCTATATTCGTCGGAAATTTTTTTTAGGGGAAGTGGCGCCCTGTATATGAAAACAGTTTCAAATATAGCGAGTGTTTCTTGTACCATTTTAGGAGATTCGTTATGTGTCATGAATCTGTTATATATAAAGCAAAAAACATAAACACAAACACATTTATATTTGTGCATATCATACTTTCGATTATTAGGAACAATAAAATTTTGAAGATGCTAATCTTAGATACTGACAGAAGATAACATTAGGAACAATAAAAGTTTGAAACCATGCGGACATTTCCTTTAAGTTTAACATTAGCGAATCTTTCTATATTTTCAGCTATTTGACTACAGCATGACTTTGATAGGCAGGGTTTTGCTTCTTAGGATTTCTGCCTGAACGTTTTCAAAATATTTTCATCTGGCATCCGTAACATTGTAGACTATTATTACCTGATATTAAAAATTCATAAACAATCACTGTAACAAAAGTATATGTGAAGACATTTCAAGAAAGCAAAGACTGCAACATTATAATTACTTAATTCATGCAGTCATTTGAACATGCAACTCACCCATGTTGTCACCCAAAACCCACAGTCGCCTCTTGTAAAAAAAAATTTGTGATCAATTTATATTAAGCATACGAATCTCATTAAGCAGTTACAGAAGTATCAGAAATAGTATTTTTACAAGGACAGTACAACAACAACCTAGTGGTATAATTTATATTAAGCATATGAAGCTCATTAAGGAATTATACAAGCACCATATTAATAGTCAATTGATAGGGACACAACAACAACAAGCTAGTGTTATTAATTGTTTCGCGTCGATTTTACCCACTTCATTCTCTCTCATTGTATTGTCTTAAATAGAAACTGGAAAGGGCTATCAAAACCTATGGCCTTGAAAGTTCCAGTGGGGATGGAATGAATGTATGGGATGCTTTGAATGTAAAATTTAGCAAGAAAGAAGATGATAGTATTTGGTTGAATGCACTTCGAAACGGACTTGTAGAGTTATTCGAATAAAAGCAAGTGTTTTTTGTGATTCTAGAATACAAAGGAGAAGCTAGATTTAAGTTCTTGGTGATCCGTTTGAGTGCCTCGGAGATAGAATACTCAAGTTTGAGAAGTTTCCATAATGCTCATCCCATATGGATCGGAAAATTATTTCCCACATGGTAATGATCGTCACCATGGAAATTGGTCAAACTCGAATATTCAATCTCCGATTCACTCGAACGCCTCATTAAGATCCTAAATCTAGATTCTCCTTCATATTCTAAAACCACAAAATACCCAAGCTTTAATTCCAATAACTACACAAATCTGGACCAGCATTCACACAACAAAGCACTACCATCTCCCTCCTTCCCCATGTTACGTTTATCCCATATAAGACGATTGAAAATGCATTTAGCTTACAAGTTTTTTTATCGATTTTGAAAACCCAATAATTATTCATTTGGCTATGAACTATATACATAAAATTTATCTATTCCGTTACTAACCGATTTGTGAGAGGGCGTCGCCGCATCAATGTGACATACAGAACACATACCCCCATCTCCGGCTCATCCTCATACATGTAGTTCAGAATGTGTTAGAATAATTTCTAATATGACATTCTGTGTTAATTAATATTAAGCTTCTACCAGTATAACAAAATCAGTTGCTAGTTTGTAATTTGTATCGAAGGTCATAGACAACTGTTAAATCCAATATCGTTGGAACTACAAACCAGAAATAATAAAATAAAATGGAGCATGAAAGAAAATATCAGTGTTTGGCTGAACGAAGGTTGGCACAGAATTCATGAGTTTCTAGGATTAAAGCATGGATATTTTGTGGTTTTTAAGTGTAACAGTTAATCCAAATTCATATTCATGGTGATTCGTTCGAGTACCTCAGAGATCGATTATTCAAGTTTGAGAAATTTTCATAACGATCGCAACCGTCCGAATCGGAAAATCATTTCCCACACAGCAGTGATCGTGATGGAAAGTTCTCAAACTCGAATAATCGACCTCTGAGTCACCCTAATGGATCACAACGAATTTAAACTAGGATTTACCGTAACACGTACATACCACAAAATACACAAACTATAATCCCTGTAACTCGAGAACTCTATACCAAACCTTCATTCAACCAAACGCTAACCTCTTCTTTCTTACTCTCTTTGTCGTTTATTTCATTTCCGTTTGGTAATTCCAAGGAAATCGAATTTAAGAGTATGCTCCAATATCTACATAATTATTATTGTTGTAGAGGACAACACCCAGTACATTAATCTTCGAAATGACCCACAAGAAAATAAAACAAAACCCCATTTATTCGGTTTTCTCCGGACAAAATTTGAACAGCTTATTTTCTAACGGCATACACAAGGCTAAGTACAATAGTACGTACCGATTCAACAAGATTAGGCGGAAGGAATACGGCTCCAGGCACTGTTTACAGATAGCTAATTTATCCAACCCGAAGCAAGGAAGATGGTCATTTAACATCATTTATTAAGGCTCCAGTGATCCCGTATAATCCAACATCAGCCTGTACGAAACCAACATATGTAGACACGCAATAATAGTCAGAATTCGACCGTCCAACAAACAAGTTCATCAACACAGTTAATACATCACACTGTAGAATAACTGGTTGTTAAGCTTACATGTGTTCCAGTGTGAGTGTATGGGGCCTCCATACATCCTTCGTGCACCAGCAAAGGTTATTCACCATTATCGTCACTATTGTTCGCATGCACCTTTTCTGTTTGTGTTTCCGGATAGTCGGAGGCCTGATCTTTTACCTATGTACCAACCTGGTTGCAGAAACAACAAAACGAAAAAATCAAAAGGACAGAAATTCACAATCAATGAAGCAAAAATAACATATGTTCACGTACCCAATAAATAGGGATCCACCACACTGCTACTAACCATGTTGCGATTGGGTATTAGGATTTTCATCAATTTCCTTTCCCGGTGGCCACATCCTAGTCTGTGGTGTTACCTATGTTTCAACCTCTGTCCATCTGATTTCAAATCGGAAAAAAAATATAGCAAATGAGAAGGACACAGTTCCTTATAATCAATAATGTATAAAGTCAATCATCCTAATCCAAGAGGATAGGAATGAGTACTTACAATGAAGAGATGAATCTTAACGCCCTAAAGGTACTCACCACCACTAACATGATAGGGCAGACGACTTAGGAAGATTATGTAAAATTATCAAGCGACTGACTTTGTTAATTAATATGGATCTGCCTCTGATGACATGCTTAAGGTTTCCTTCGAATATAGCTGGTTTCCTCCTTCTGATGACAAATGACTTCCTTCAAAATTTTCTGGTGTGTGGATCCTTCTAGAGTCACCCCTTTTTTTTTATTCACATTTCCTGGGCTAAGAAAAAAAAAAAAAAAACCCACACCACATCGGACATTCAACCCTGAGTATATCTAAGCCCAACTACAATAAACTACCAAATATTGAATCATTAATAGAAAAGATACATTAACAAAAACATGCGTAAGGTTGTCTTTCTCATTGATTGGGCCGGATTTTTTTTTTAAAGTATGTGCAATTACGAAAAAAAAATTCTCATGTTTCCAAATTCCAAAATAAAAAAAAATAGTTCTCCAACGAAGAATGGTATATAAATTGTAGTTTAAAAAAATGTTGACCGTATATTAAAGGCCAACAAAAAAAACTATTTGTTTCCCAAAGGAATAAACCCATTCTGGCAATTTTTTTTAAAAAAAAAAGTCTCTTCTGCCATTTGATCTTAACAAAAAAAGTTTTTCACCTAGTTATGGTTCACAATGCCAACTATAACCGTACGACAAATTACATCATCGGCGAATGCAAATCTGATTCAGTTAATATCCAAATTTGTTTTCAAAATACATGACATACCAAAAAGCAAATATAATTGTTCAACAAACAACTAACATATAATTGAGTTTCATACTTCCTAAAACTACTGGCTTCAGAAACCTCAACTTGTAGTTATTCGTGCTACCCTGATCGATATGTAGCTTTCTCTTACCCTTGTCCCTGGAAGACGTCATGTACGGCAACTGCAAAACAGAGTTCACGGCCACAATCAAATAAAATCAGACTTCATGATAAAAAACTCATACAAGTGACACTTACGGTTCAGAATCTATAGACATGCATCTTTTTGTTGTTGGAAAGCAAGTGCTTCAATTTTTCCAAAAACAGTGCAACTTCCTTTTTGTGAAGTATGTCAATGTCGTGAAAATTTGAATCTTTAACAGAACAATCTTAAGCAAACCTAAATACAAAAATTCTTTTTCATATGAACAAATGCGAAACTAATATCCTTCACTAGTTCCTTTCAACACTGTTAAGTTGTTTTTATTGATTTTACTACCATTAAAATTTTATTTACTGGACATTGCTTGAAGATGGTCATAATTATTGATCGTTAAAAGGAGAAGATTTAGCATAGGGGTTTACCTTGGTCGGCGTTTTCGCTGGGTAGAAGATCTTGGAGTCAATTCCGTCAGCAGCAACTGGTGTTGCTTGGGATTACAAGGAGGAGTGTTTTATGAAAGAACATGGATACTGAAAAGGGAACTTAAGTGGCACACATTTGATTTATAAAATTTTAAATTTTAAATTAAGTATTAAAACGTGCCGTTTTTAATGCTATTAAACACATAATCCGGTCTTTACCTCTATCCCAATCCTAACTCCCCATAAATCCCCCTCCATCAATGCTTGCAGTTGATCAAAACGTCATAAAATTAATTTTTTCTTCAAAAACATTTAATTTCATTGTGTTAAAGTGATTTACGTTTGGCAATCTTTACATCAAAGTGAATTATAGTAAAATAAATATTGTTTAGATTATATTACTCAAAATCACTTTTAGATAAAAAATTATTAAAATATACACCAACTTAAATAATTTTTGTATGTTATCTTATCATTTTAATTTAGATAATTGAATATATCTTATTAATTAATTCTATAATAAAATTAATATTTATACACTAAAATAAAAATAATATATAAAAATTGGCAAAATATATTTTTAATTAAAACTAACAAAATATAAATTTTAGAGAGTACTAAGAATAATAAAAAAAATTAAATATTTATGTTGGTAGTAATTGAAATAAATAAAAAAAATTATGAAATTTTTTATATAGTATATTTTTAATACTCTTAGTACTCTTTTTTAGTATGCTATAATTTATTATTATTATTATTTACAGTTAATTTTTTGTTTAATTTACTTTACCTAATAGCATTAATAAATCATATTATAAAAAGATAATAAAAATAACACAAAAAATTACAATTATAAAAGTGTATAATATCAAATAAATAATTAATAAAAATAAAAATAATAAATAATAAAAAAAGAGTTCATATAAACAAAAATAATAAGAATTCCATAAATAATATAATAACATAGATAAAGGATAAAGTTGGTAAAAGGTAAATAAAGATGGAGTATTGATGGCTAAAAGTCCGTTGGTAAAACGCAGAAGCTCAAAATTGTAGCTTCTTTGTAAACTCCAGTTCACTTCAACGTGACTTCACCTTTGATGATCATTATTGATTTTTTTCAAAAGAATTTTTATATTTCTTTCAAGTCATTTCAAATATTTTAAATTTTTTTTCAATTTTTAGTACTTTTTTTTATATTTTGACTTTTTTATTAAATTTGTTATTGTAATTCTATTATAATATAAATTATTGATCTTATTAAAAATGGTAAAGTAAATAAAAAATTAAATAAAATAATAGAATTATAAGTAATAAAATTTTACGGTCTAAAATAATACTAAATAAAAGAATACTGATATTAGTAACAAAATTATAGAATATTTTTTTGGTTGACATTGTAAAATTTATTATTATAATTCTTGTTCATTGTTTATTATTCAAATTTGTTATAATATGTATTATTGTTTCTATTTAAAATGATAAATTAAATAAAAAACTAATTATAAATAATACTAAAAACATAATTAGTAAAAAGTTAGAATCCAAAACAGTAAACAAAATAAGATTATTGAGAGCATTCATAAAAAGTACTAAAATATATTATTTTATATGTTATTTTTAATTTAATAAATAAATATTAATTTTTATTAAAAAAATTATAACAAACTAAAATAGAATTTTATAAAAAATATTATATAAAAAATATACTATACGAAGCATAAAAAATGATTAAATATACTAAAAAATAATATTATTATTTATTATTATATTTTTTTGGTAATTAACTAATTATCTATCTAAAAGTGATTTTAACTAATATTATCCATACAATTTTATTTTATCAAAATCAATTTTAGTATAGAATTGCCAAAAATAAATTATGTTGACACAAACTCACTTCTATCCGAAATCAATTTTACAAAATCACTTTCATTCACGCTCCAGTTTGACCAACTCTAATCCAAACACACACTAAGATTATACTTGGAAAATTAAATTCTTTATTGTTTGTTAATACCCAAATAAATGCATGATAACAATATGAATGGTTTAACAAACCTTATTACTAAAATTTAAAATTTCAATTCGCTTGAGTACTGGGTTTCTTGATAACTAACACTATATAACAAATAAATTAATTTCCAAAGAATTTAGTTTTAAAAATAAATAATTTTCAAAATTTATTTAACAAAAATTCAGAGCCTGCGATAATAATTTTCAAAAAGAATTTGTTTTCAGATCAAATGTGATTCAATTAAAGGGGATCTATGCAAATTTTTCTTATTCTACAGGAGACATTCCCAACCCATTTTGGGTAATCAATTTAAGGGGAATATCAATTTAAGTTTTCCAAACATTAGGATAAGCATAGTAATTTCATTATAATAACTCCTCCATTATAGAAAACCACCGAGTCAAATTTAAAGGTTTTAATTCTCATTAACAACATCCTTAAATTCCCAACTGACATATCAAAGACAAAAAAGCCATATTTCCTTCCTTTGCTGCACTCTCCCGTGTGCTATCCCTTGAGACGAAAACCTCATCCAGCTTCCCAGTGATCGAACCACCATGGAACCTGCGTTCCGGTAAGCTTCTCCATCCTCAATCACCTTCGATCACAACTCACCTCCATTCTGTATCTGTCAAGCATTAAAAATATCACATTTTCAAATTTGCATGCAGAATGTGTTCAATGTTTTGTTGCTACAGCAAATAACGAGTCACACATTAGCTATAAATCAACTGTTATTTAACTTTCATTCATGGGTTGTTCATTAGTTTTTTTCTGTTCATGATGGTTAGGTATGTTAACGCACTAAGGAACATACAACAGTCATACAACCAGTTTTATGTCTTCGGCCTCTTCGCAAAAGATGTACGTTCATGCAAAATTGTTACTTGGTTCATTGATATGCATATGCTCAAATACCTTTCGAACATTAACGTGCCATGGTTGTTTATTGTTTAACTACAATATGATATCGAATTCCCACCTCATATCGTGCATCTATTCAAGTGGTACACCACGACGGATCTTTATTTCATAGACACTCAAGACAAATGCCTCCACCTGACACCCAAGAGAGACGGTGACAGGTTCTGGATTAAGGCAGCTGACATAGGGAGGATACGACGCATGTATAGACGATCTCCTTTGCTTAGTGTTGAGCTGAGGTATGTTTCTTGGGGTGTCTTCTACATGATCATCAGGGACATTAATCGGAAAGAGGAACCTCCCTTTGTCGTTGACGAACAGTATGCGTCGAAGGTGTTGCCTGAACATATTACACACAGCCTAGAGTCGAGGTGCGGAGCTTACTTCAACAAAGAGGCCCAACTAAGAGTCTTCGAAACAGAAATGTTCCTTAGGGTGCACCAACAGAGCCAAGAATACCATCATGTTGATACTCAACAATCAAAGTAAGCAAAAACTAATTCACTGTTATTTGCACTAAATTGTTATGTATCCAATTGTTATGCCTAATTTTTGGTACTTTACTACAGTGTAAACAAGAGACAACAAGGTGGGGGTGGGGGGGCTGAGGCAGGTCCTAGTAAGCGGCAGCGACCCACAACCTCCCCTGACGCGTTCGTCAACCAGGGATCATCATAGCTGGCACCTGGATATCTTTAAAATTTCAAATGTTATGTATTATGGTTAAATGTTTTTGGGATTGTGTTATTTAATCTATAATGTTCTTTTAGAAACATTATGTGAATGTTTGTATATGTTTGTAAATACCTGAACATCATCAACGGATCAAGTATATAGTAACCCACATGAATGCTAGGTTTAATCCAATTCTGCATGTACTTATGTGTTTTCTTTTTTTGGGTCATACATACACACCTACACAGTCACTTAGAAACCCAAATTTCTGGCTACCACTACTAGTAATCGAACCACTCTGCCTTTACTTTGAGGCAAATACTTTTGCCACAACATCTCATGCCTCAGCCCATGCACTTTTGGGTTAATTTGGATGCCTTATAGGTTTAGGGTCTTAAAAATTTTTTTTTAAAGTAGCATGTTGATAAATTATTAAAATCCGAACAGGTCCATTGTCATTGGCCCGTTTACCTTTAAATTGGATTTTTTGGGCATACTGTGCAAAGTTACACATGTCTTAATTTTTTTTCTTTTACAAAAGCTTTAGAGCCCTTTAAACAAAATTAAAACAGCAATGATAAACAACCACAGAGACGATGCAGAAAATATCAAACTAAAAGGGTGCTATTCAAGTTGTATGGTAACAATAAAAGAAACATGGTATCTCCAGTAAGTTTCTCCCAAGATTTTCAAAAAATGTCAATCTAAAAGGTTTAATAAAAGCTTTAGAGCTAATACGAAAATGATAAACAACCACAGGCCCCAATGCAGAATATGTCAAATTCAAAGGGTGCTATTCAAGTTGTATTGTAACAAAAAAAGTAACCTGGTTTCTCCAGTAAGTTTCTCCAAACAAATTCACAAAATGTCAATCTGAAAGGTTTAACAAAAGCTTTAGGGCTAAAACAAAAATCATAAACAACCTCAGACACCATGCATAAAATGTTAAACTAGAAGGGTGGTATTCAAGGTGTATGGTTAGCAAAAAAAAATCTGATATATTCCCTAAGTTTCTCCAAGTTCCTTCCAAATATGTCAGATTAAAAGGGTGCTGTTCAAGGAGTATGGTTCCAAAGAAAAAGCTGGTATCTCCCGTAAGTTTCTCCCTACAAATTCAACTACATCATAATATCATTGTAAAAGAATAAAAATAACATGAACTTAATGACAGGTAACTCGTTCCTTCTATTCGAATTTAAGCACTCATGACCGCAACCAAAGAAAGAAACAGATTCTTCAGAATTGATGACAAAAACCAGGAAGAAATGATAGCCGGAAAATTTAAATTGGTTAAATAACTAACCATCCGTGATTTTGTTCCTTTATATAGCAATGGTTTTTAATCCAAGTAAGTTGCTTATCAGCTCTAATTACAGTAACAAATTCTGCTGTAAATGAACAAAAAAACAACACTAACCTTTCTTCGTGGACAGTATACTACTCGAGACAGCGAACATGTGTTCCTGTCCACCATCTGATCCAACTATTCATCCCTTGTATTATATGATGAACAAAATTTTTGTCCCCATGATAATACGCGTAATCGAGGCGTCGTTGAAAAGAACGAAAGCAAGGTCACCAGAGTCTTTGTCCCTACGAGGTATGACTGTAACCTTATGAACCACTTGACCATACAAGTTGGAGAAAAATTCAGCAATGGCTTCCGCTGTGGGCATAGACTCTCGACCGAAGCACACGGTCAGTGTCTTTGGACACTCCTCGTCGTCCAGCTCCTTGCAGATGTACTTTTGCTTTCCCCTTTCTTGCTTAGTTTGTCTTCCTCCTTGTTGCATGTGGATTCGTCGGGCATTATAATGTCTACTCAATTTCTCTGGTGCAACAGAGGTACCCTCGTCCTGTGTCTTGAAACCCAATAATCTTGCGGGATTCCTCTGATACTCTAACCACACGGCATCCATGGTGAGGTCGCCTAGAATTCTGGAGCAAAAATTTGAAAGGGATTCGGGAATTAGGGGTAGCAGCACGGATGTCATCCTATGAACCTGAGATACGGTAACCTCAGTTTTCAACGTAGTTGAGAGTGTTTCGAGTTTTGTTTTTTTTCCCACAACACCTGCCAACACGGGAGATAACAGGCATTGCAGACAGATGACCCAATCCTCAGCAAGATTATTCATAAACCAGCTCTCTTTTACCGTGGAATTTTGCAGAAGACCACTCAGTCCCATGGTCTCCAATGACAGTAGAAAGGCCATGACCATCAAGGACTGAGTAACGTCACGGTGAAGGACTTGTGTCAGGTCTTGAATGCAGTTCGGTCGGTTTCATGGAACATATCCAAACATTCTACTGCCATGCTTGCGGGCTTACTTCTAGTATGCATTTTCTATGAGGCAGAATATGGTTCGATATAGTTTTGTAGTAGTATTTTGTGCATAATCCACGAACTCGAAGCCTCCCTCTTGTACGCATGCAGCATGGTCTCTACTTTATTGCACCATCTTGCTCGTTGTCCTAGACTAACCATCACCTACCTTGGAATATTAATTAATGAATAGCCTTAATTGTGGTATATGGATACCACTTGGTGCAATTAAGAGTTTTTTCTTCTAATAAAACCTCACTAACCTTTACCTAATATGGAGAAATTGAAGTTTAATTGAGTATAAAACGTTTACGATTCATGGTTTATACCAAGAAAAACAAAAAACAATTATAAGGTTCTTGAATAATTCTTTTAGAGTGTATGCTTTATTACCTAAGGGTTTATCAGTGCATATAGTTCAGTTTACGGTTTAGGCTATACGGTCTAGTATTTAAGGGTCCAGTGCGTATAGTTTACGATTTACGGTTTAGTGTGTGTTTTGAATTAGAGTTTATCAAACTGGAGTTTGAATGAAACTGATTTTGTGTGTGTTTGGATTACAGTTTACAAACGCGAGTCTGCATAAAATTGATTTTGTAAACTTGATTTTGATAAAAAGTAAGTTTGTGTTAAAGTGATTTATGTTTGGTAATTTTTGTATCAAAATAGATTATAATAAAATAAATGTTGTTTGGCTTATACCATTCAAAATCACTTTTAGATAAAAAATTACTAAAATGGATATCAACTTAAATTTTTTTTATATTATCCTATTATTTTAATTTAGATATTTAAATAGATCTTATTAGTTAATTTTATAATAAAATTAATATTTACTTACTAAAATAAAAATAACATATAAAAATAGATAAAATATATTTTTAAATAAAAATAAAAAATATAAATTTTATATATATATATAAAAGAATATTTAATCAAATATGTTACATTTTTTAAGTATTAAATATTACTTTAGTATTTTTTTACATCGTACTCTTATTTTAGTACTCTCAATAATCTTATTCTTAATATTAATTTGGAATCCAACGTTTATAATTTTATTATTATCTATGATTAATTTTTTATTTAATTTATCTTTTTTAATGGAATCATAATCTATATTATAAAAATTACACTAAAACATAGTATACGGGAATTACAATTATAAAAGAGAGTACTGAAAATAATAAAAAAATTAAATATTTACTTTATAGTGATTGATACAAATCTAAAAGATCTTGATGATCTTTTTATATAATATATTTTTAGTATTTTTAGTACTCTTTTTTTAGTATGTTATAATTTTTTACTATTATTATTATTTACAGTTAATTTTTTATTTAATTTACTTTATCTAATAGAATCAATAAATCATATTATAAAAAGATAATAACAAACATAATACACAAAAATCACAATTATAAAAGTATATAATGTCAGACAAAAAGTAAAAAAAAATAAAAATAAGATTAATTTAAACGTGCTTCTTCCCTTTCAAGAAATTTAAACGTGCTTCTTCTCTTTCAACGGATTTCCCAAACACACACTTTCTATGTATGATTAATAATTTTATTACTTATGATTCCATTGTTATGTATGATTCATTTTTTTATTTACTTTATCATTTTTAATAAGATAAATAATTCATATTATAATGGAATTATAATAACAAATTTAAAAAAAAAAGTCAAAATATAAAAAAAAGTACTTAAGGGTCCAGTGCGTATAGTTTACGATTTACGGTTCAGGGTTTATGTTTTACGACTGCGTGGTTTAGGGTTAGTTCCTTCCGGTTTAGGGTTCATGATCTACGGTTCATGTTCAGCGATTTAAGGTATGCGGTTTCCGGTTCAATGCGTAGAGTTCACGGTTTTCTGTTTACAGTTTAGCTTCTACGGTTCATGATTCCCAGTTTACTTTTTATGGTATACTGGTTTAGGGTTTACGGTTTAGGCTGTACGGTCTAGTACTTAAGGGTCCAGTGCGTATAGTTTACGATTTACGGTTCAGGGTTTAGGTGTTACAGCTGCGTGGTTTAGGGTTAGTTCCTTCCGATTTAGGGTTCACGATCTACGGTTCATGTTCAGCGGTTTAAGGTATGCGGTTTCCGGTTCAATGTGTAGAGTTCACGGTTTTCTATTTACGGTTTAGCTTCTACAGTTAACAGTTCTCAGTTTACTTTTTATGGTATACTGGTTTAGGGTTTACGGTTTAGGCTGTACAGTCTAGTACTTAAGGGTCCAGTGCGTATAGTTTATGATTTACGGTTCAAGGTTTAGGTTTTACGGCTGCGTGGTTTAGGGTTAGTTCCTTCCGGTTTAGGGTTCACGATCTACGGTTCATGTTCAGCGGTTTAAGGTATGCGATTTTCGGTTCAATGCGTAGAGTTCACGATTTTCTGTTTATGGTTTAGCTTCTACGGTTCATAGTTCCCAGTTTACTCTTTATGGTATACTGGTTTAGGTTTACCGTTTAGGCTGTATGGTCTAGTACTTAAGGGTCCAGTGCGTATAGTTTACGATTTACGGTTCAGGGTTTAGGTTTTACGGCTGCGTGATTTATCGTTAGTTCCTACCAGTTTAGGGTTCACGATATACGGTTCAAGTTCAGCGGTTTAAGGTATGCGATTTTCAGTTCAATGCGTAGAGTTCACGATTTTCTGTTTACGGTTTAGCTTCTACGGTTCACGGTTCCCAGTTTAGGGTTTACGGTTTAGGCTATACGGTCTAGTACTTAAGGGTCCAGTGCGTATAGTTTACGATTTACGGTTCAGGGTTTAGGTTTTACGGCTGCGTGGTTTAGGGTTAGTTCCTTCCAGTTTAGGGTTCACGATCTACGGTTCATGGTTCACAACCTACGGTTTAGGTTCAGATGGTCAGTGTTTAAGGACGCTCCTCGTCTTCCTATAAACGGAGCGGACCAGCCCGTCCCGCCAACTAAGATGGGTTCAAAATAATATTCGTCAATAAAACTATCGTAATTTTAAAAAATAAGTCACATTTGAGCATATTTACAAAATTGGGCAAAATAAAATAAATAAAGTTAATAAGTAAAAGAAGAAAAAGACAAAAAATAAAAGTGTTTAAAAATTCTATAATTATTAATATTTATCAACTATTTATTCATATTAATTATTAACAGTGTAGACATTTTTTGTTTATAGTTTTTATATGTTTACTTATGTATGTTAATGTATTTTTAAAGTAGAATTTATATAGTTTTCCTCCTTCATGTTTTTTTTCATGTATTTTTATTTATTTTTTTTCTTTTCACAGTTAAATCTGTAAAATCAATTTTGCACAAAATTTTCTTAATTCATAAAAAAATTCCACACACACGACTAAAATGTATATCAATTTTGAAGAAGAAAATCTCTCTTCTCTATGAAAATTTTTCTAAAAACGGTGGTCAAAACTGTCGTTTAATAATTTATTGGTCAAAAGATCATTGAATTCTTTTTTTTATTATTCAATGGATTGAATAACCTCTAATTTTAAACATTACACACTTACACATATTATACTCACACACAACCTAAAAGCTTTATCAACCACTTAACGTAGATAAAAGTATTTTTTCTTTTAAGTTTCATTGTTTTCTTTGGGGGAAGGAAGTGCTTTGCGATGAGGTATGGAAAGTTCAGTCTCCTATAAGTTATAGGCGACGACCAAAAGGTGGAAAGCAAAAAAGTCATTAGGCAATAAATTAGATTATGAGTGTCCATGACAAAGGAGAAATTAAAGAACTGTGTGGGAGACAGGTAATGTAATACACATAATTAATGAAAAGGAATATAACTCATAGGAAATGGAAAAAATATATACCCTTTTCTCGAGTTATTGACCTAATACGTGTATGATTTTCAAACTAATCTTTTTGAGTGTTTAGCCGTCTCATTAAACTTTGTTGTGGACTAAATCTTTGACCGGGTGTGTGATAATGAGAGATAGCAACAAATATAATTCTGTTATACGAGTATCATACATAATGATAATTAATTGATTAAAATTCATGGAGAGATGCATTCATTACGAAAATTAAAATAAATCTTTAAGTAACCTATTGGTTTGTGAAAATAATAGTCAGTTACTGGAAAATTTATATTAGCTTTGACTACAACAATGTATTGAGCTGAATAACAACAATTAGTTCCAAAAGATGGAGCCTTCTCTTTTACCAATCAGAGAATGGAGTTTTAAATAAATTAAATTATGGCAAAACGTTAGGAATATAAATTGGATACATAAGCTGCTTCATATATTAGAGGTCTTAGGTCTACTACCAAATATCAACCAGCTGTCAGAACTCCTTTGAATAGTAGGGACAACCTACCATGTTTGTTATTCTTTTTAGAAATTCTGGTTGGTAGTGGAGGGCAACTCATTAACTATACATGTTGTAATATTTTTCTTGTTTTATTATTTTTTAATTTAAACAACTAAAACACCCAATGGCTGCCAGAGGGAAGCGACGCTCAACACAAAAAATAGAAAAGGGAGACGATGAAGCCAAAAAGGAACAAAGTAGAAAAATCTCAAGAAAGGTTATCGATTAAGAAGTGATAGAACTGTCATCAAGGTGAGAAATAAAATGTATTTCCAGAAATTGTAAGTGTCATTTTAAATCGATTGCGAATACATGTAAATATTTTATGTTTTGTTTCTCACAGTCTCCGCAGAAGCACCATGCATGACCAGCGACTAGATGTAAATTTTAATGGTGGTTCCAGTAAAGAAATTGGCGAGGACTTCGGTAAAAGTACCATCCTAGAAGGGTCCCTAGAAGATGTGGTATCGCAAATGTCGACAATGATGAATACACTTTCAAACCTGATTGCTTCCCAGACCAAGACGTGTTATCCTTTGTTCGGAACAATGCCACAAATGATTAATCTTCGGAATCCTCCAGCCGATAACTTCAGCCCTACAGTGATGCCTGTGATAATGAGCGAATTCAGTATGCCATCAGGTACTGCTGAGAGAAATCTAGATTCATCCAAAAAGATTCGATTCAACATGTCTAGCATTCATCAAGCCGCCGATTCAATTCCGCATAAAGATACAAAGTGTTGTTCAATGTCTCCGAAGTGTGAACAAACAACGCCAGCTGATTATGTTATTCGCCGTAATTTGTTCTGTGATGATGGAACTGGAAGGAATGCCGATACAGAACCAGTTATACCGAATAGCTTAGACAAAGCTGTATATGTTAGCTACTTCAAACCGGCTGACCGTAAGTTGCCACTAAGGAAGGAGTCCGCAAAGATACCTGCGGTGGGTTATATCCTCTTTAGGAATCTTTAAAGTTTTGTTGTTCTTATTATGTATTAATAACTAATGGGTGAGTGATCATTTTATCAGTGGACGCTTGTTCTGTTCCGTCCCCCAGCTGATATGGAATTGTGCAAGGATGAACTTTCAGTCGTCACATACGTCTTTGGTTCAGATCTGGAAGATGAAGAATTGAATTCCGAGATAATCTCACAGACAAACTTGTGGCACGCTAATAGGAGAGTCATGTATACTCTACTACCAAACAAACTATTGGTGGATGAGGTATGAATTTTTTGTCATTAGCGTTTGTTAATTTCATAAATGAAATTGCGACTGTATAAAGTAGTTATATTAAGGCATAACTGTTTATATTTGTTCTTTTTGGCCATCAAACAACGAACAATTTACCAGATAATTAACCTGACATCAAGCATGCTCATGTCTGATGCACGCCAAGACACCAGGTTTCCCTGCATGTGGTTTTTACCCACAACATTTTTTGTAAGTGTAAACCATACACATTTTCCATGGCATGGTCTCCAGTGATCTTATTTTAAATCCTGTAAACTCAAATTTCAGCAATTTGCCCTTAACTAGACTCACTCGCCAAAGACTTTGAAACACGCTGACGAATACATGGGAGAGTTTGAAACATTCTGCAAGGTAACTTTCTAATTTACGGTTCATAGTATATGTTACGGTCAAAACAAAATGCTTAGTCCAATATAACTTATGTGTGTATCTATGTTAGATTTTCGTTCCAATGAATGAGGATAACATGCACTGGTACCTGCTTGTAATTGATATTGAAAAAAGACACCTGATATTACTAGATTCTAAGCCATCCGTCTCGAGCAGAACCAGGCGCCGTCGTTGTGCCAAGCTAATGGTATTGTTTTAAAATTTCTAACAAGCAGAAATAATGATTCTAAATTACTTGAAATGGCAGTAGACTTGACACATGAAATAAAATTTAGAGAAAATGGCACTCCCCTCCCATCTATTTATAAAATGTACACTCTCCTCCCTTATAACTTTTAGAAAACCTCCTCTTTAATCCATTTTAATTTTTTTGTGTTAACTAATGTTAACTTTATCTATTTTTCAAGAAAAATAAATTATTTTTAACAAAATACTCTTTAGCAAAAAAATTATTTTTTTGTCATTAAATTTTACTTACCAAAATACCCTTTAATAAATTATTTTTTATTGATTAAATTATATTTTTATCAAAATATTTTTAAAAAAAATTAATAATTAAATTATTTTTTTCTAAGATATCCTTTCATAATTTTTTAATTATTAAATTATAATTTTACCAAACTTTTTGTTAATATTTTTTTATATTTTACTATTAATTTTTTAATATCAATATATATTATTTTAACATTAAATAAAAAATCATACCATTGTTAATATGTATAACAATTAATATATATTGATATTAATATTGAAAAATAATCTTACTAAGATTTTTTTAATATTAAAAAAATTTTTTAACACAAAATTTTTTTTGTGTTAACTAATGTTAATTTTATCCATTTTTTAAGAAAAAATAAATTGCTTTTTACAAAAATACCTTTTAACAAAAATTTTATTTTTTTGTCATTAAATTTTGTTTACCAAAATACCCTTTAATAAATTTTTTTTATTGATTAAATTGTATTTTTCTCAAAATATTTTTAAAAAAATTAATAATTAAATAATTTTTTTCTAAGATACCTTTTAATAATTTTTTAATTATTAAATTATGATTTTATCAAAATTTTTGTTAACATTTTTTTAATATTTTACTATTAATTTTTTGATATCAATATATATTATTTTAATATTAAAAAAATCTTAGTAAGATTATTTTTCAATATTAATATCAATATATATTAATTGTTATACATATTAACAATGGTATGATTTTTTATTTAATGTTAAAATAATATATATTAATATTAAAAAATTAATAGTAAAATATAAAAAAATATTAACAAAAAGTTTGGTAAAATTATAATTTAATAATTAAAAAATTATGAAAGGATATCTTAGAAAAAAATAATTTAATTATTAAATTTTTTAAAAAATATTTTGGTAAAAATATAATTTAATCAATAAAAAATAATTTATTAAAGGGTATTTTGGTAAGTAAAATTTAATGACAAAAAAATAATCTTTTGCTAAAGAGTATTTTGTTAAAAATAATTTATTTTTCTTGAAAAATAGATAAAGTTAACATTAGTTAACACACAAAAATTAAAATGGATTAAAGAGGAAGTTTTCTAAAAGTTATAAGGGAGGAGAGTGTACATTTTATAAATAGAGGGGAGGGGAGTGTCAATTTAGCATCTCGCAGGGGAGGGGAGTGTCATTTTCTCTAAAATTTACTATGATTATAGGCACTATTTATTGAGGAGATGCTTGATGACTCGACCTTCTATGCTAACCAGACAACACACAGACCAATAATTTTGGATTATCCTATAATACACCCTGCAGAGATTGGTGAACAAAAGGATGACTCGTAAGAAACAGTAAAAATTTTTGTTGTTGGTTGATTTCTAAATTACTGAGAGACATCAATGATTTTGCTAATTTGTGATGTTGTTATCGTGCTATACACTGCTTTTCCTTCCAGCATTGATTGAAGGATGATATTATTTTTTACAGTCTCATTCCATATGCTATGATTATGTACCCTAAGAAATTAACGCGGTTATAGATTATAACAAACGGTTTTTTAATATGCAAGGAATGATTGTGGAGTTTGGGTGACAACCTGGATGAGGGAGTGTCAATGGAAGGGAAACTACAATATAAAGGTAATTATAAAAATAATATTTCATTCATGGTTCCGTATACTCTCTTAAAATCTTACTCAAGTGTTATAAGCTAACATCTGAGTTTTTGGCACTTAGGTAAATGATAGCACAAGATTGCGGCTGGCTATTGATCTGGTGATGAATCCGTTCAATTTAAAATCCCAGAAAGTCCTTGAGGCAGCAAAGACATACTATAATGAAATATCTAAAAAGGAAGAGCGATTGGTTAACGGGAAAGGAAATATGTTTTGAGTTAATTATACCTAAGAGTTTCAAATAATTGTGTTAAGCTCAGTTAGACTTTTAATACTTTAATGCTTGCAACAATTTATCAGGATTATGTTATTTGCAGTTCTTTACGTTTTTTTTTTTGGACTTGTCTCTGGGCCAAGCAACCAACCCGGCCCAAAGCAACAAAAGCAGTTAGTTCCCCACCCCAACCCAACCAGGCCCAAAGTCCTTGACGTTACTTTTCTATTTGGGTTTTGTATTGCGCTTATTGATTGAGAAAAAAATTATTGGGTCATAACAAAATCGAACTAGTTGGCCCAAATCCCTAAAAAAAAACCCAAATTTTTTTAGCTGAGATGCTGATAATTATATTTAATTAATTGGATTTCTTATGCATTTATAAAATGGAACACCTCGTTTTGTTTTGTTAATGATAAAATCGTTTGAATTATTTCCCATATTTTGTAAAGCAAATAACTAATAATTATTCGAATAAGTTAGCTAATGACAAACACAAGATTATACTTATTATAAATAATGTTTATTTAACTTTAATCAAACCTTCGTTATGTTTATGTTTTATTCATTTAGTGATACGCATACCAACGAAGGGTTATTAAACTTCATTTACCTTTTCCAAACAAATTTTAATTACCATTGGGAGAGATTTTATTCTACGTATTTATTATTCAGTTTACATTTTCGAAAAGGTTTGATTACTAAGGGGGTTTGAATCCTAATGGATGGCTCGAGATATCCATTCAACTTCCTATGCAACCAATGCGACGTTTGGCTAAACCCTCTTTAAAAGTTATATATGACTTCCTCCCAACATCGCTTCATACCAACAATTTAAACCATCTTCACTCACCGCACCTATCAACTGCAGCAACTAGTCACTACTTTCAGCAAACAACAATGGAGCCAGGATTTCGATACGCATCTGAATGTTATCTTCTTTTTGATCAACTATTTTTCCACTCACATGACCATCTGTCTTTGCATGGTTTGTTCTCTTTAACATTGATGTCTTTTCAATTTTTGGTTCTGTCTTTGCATGGTTTGTTCTTTTTAACATTGATGACCTTTTAATTTTTGGATCTGGTTGGCTAGTTACGTGATTGCATTTAGGAACGTAAGAAGATGCCCCGACTAGACTTTCATGTTATCCCTATACGCAACAAATGTAAGTTTATGGCCTACGCCACAGACGTTTCTTCTTTTGCACTTATGTATCTAATGTTTTCAACATCTGTGTAACATGTAATTTTGTTTTTGTTACTGTAGAAAGATGTACAGTTTCCACAGCACATTGTATGGAACTTCTCCTTCTTCACAACCAGTGATCTCTACTTCATAGACAGACAGGACAACTGTCTCCATATCCACCCAAAGAGAGAGGGTGATAAGTATTTAATCAAAGCATCGGACATAGGGAGGATAAGATCTCTCTATCGACCAACTCCGTTGCTTATTGTGGAACTGAGTTACGTTGGTTGGGGTATCTTCTACATGCTTGCATGGGACAGTACTCATACGGAAGAAAAGCCCATAGCTGTTGACGAGATATATGCCTCCAACATGTTTCTTGACCAAATAAAATAGTGGCTAGCGGACCGATGCAAGGCACACTTCAACAAGGAAGCACAGCTGGCTGCGTTCGAGACCGAACGGTTATTACGCCTGCAGCATCGGAGGCAACAAGGTTCACCACCGCGTTCTCAGGAGTCAAGGTAACAATAATTCGTGTACTTAGTGAATTAAATTTACAGTCTTTTATTATTCATTCATGAAGAATAATTTTGCCAAAATTATTACAGGATCAACCTCCATCAACAGGGGGGAGGGGCAGTGGCAGGACCTAGTAGGAGATACCGAAGAACTTTCTCGTCTGACTCTTCTGAGTCGTCTGTGAACCAGAGAACACCATCATCATAGGACAGAACAACACAAAGTTATTTGTTTTTTGGTATTTGGGTGCAGTTATGTTTTGTAATAATGTTTCGGTAGCCATGTTATGTGTACATATTTAGTTTTGGTTGGACATGTTAGTATTCTGTTTCATAAATTTGGTTAATTTAATGTAAATTATGTCTTTCGAATTGTGGTTTTGTGAATGTATATATTGGTTATATATATCGCATTCTAGTGATATTGGTTTTATTAACAGTCACACAATTCTACCATCAGAAGAATTTTAAACTTCCAGTCATTATTTGTTTAAAAATTAAACCACAAAAGATTTTTCATTTGCAAGATTTGATTCTGGTATTTGTATGGCCACATGGGTGATAGCATGGAAGTGTTAACATCCTATTTAAGAATTGGGAAATTGTTTAATACTTTATGCAGAAACTGCAGAAATGATTAAATCGGGAGTGAGATGATTAAATTGGGACTGACATGGTGTTCTTTAGGATGAGGGGTTCTAATGGTGTGATAAGGGGATAAATATTGAAAATCAAGTTGATACGTAAACGATGACTCACTAAGTTAGCTAGATAATGTACATACACATAGAGACTAAGTTAGCAAGATAAGGTAAAAACACTTTCAGGACACATGGATTTGGTTCACACGTCTTTCCACCATACAACAAAAAATTGGAGTCTGCTTCTAATTTCAAATTAGATAAACAAAGAATCATAGAAAAGTAGTGTTCCGAGGGTTACCTGAAACTGGAGGTCAATCTCGGAATGAGATCTCCTTTACTGGTCGGAGGTGACGTGTCCGGCTGGTGGGTGGCGGCCGGAGCTGCTTTGTCCGACTTGTGGGACTGGATGCACTGCTGATCCTTCGTCACCGGTGGGTGGGGGGTACCTGCAAGGGACTCCGATGCTTAAGTTAGCAAGGGTATTGAGCAGGTTTTTAGTAGAATCAGAGTATGAGTTATACTTGGGTGCTCCAGTGTATTTATAGTAGTGTGAAGTGACCTTTTTAGATAAGATAAGTTAGTTATCTTATCTTATCTTATCTTATCCTTAGGTGAGGTCAGCTTATCTTCAAGGGAATCGCCCCTTTTCTCTGTAGGCTTGGGCTACCTTAGGATTTGGGTCGTGTCCCTTGATTTTGGGCCCTTCTTTGGGCTTTCCTTTCGGTTTGGCCGAGCTCTTTGAGAAGAGGTAGGATAGTCTAACCTGAAGAGGTCGGTCGCCTTGTCACTAATCATCCCGGGTCGGATAGCTTGACCCAGGGTATGAATAGTGCCTCTGCTCGAGCTCGGTCTTTTTTTTTTAGGTCGAGTCTTAGTTTTAGGACTTCGATCCTTCTCTGGTGAAACCGAACTCGAGCATTTGTCGACTTCTTTCTTTGTAGAGCCTTCGTTTTTTGAATGTGGAACGTTTTCTTCTAAAAGCGCGCGCTTTTGTATTAGCGCTCTGTTCTTGGGAACGTGCGAGGGTTTAATACCCTCATTAATTGATTTTTAATGCCCCGTTTCCTTTGGCTCTTTTATTTTGAACTTTACACACAAAAACGGTTTCTCTTCTTTGTTTTACTTTTAACTTCCCCCTTTTCTCTCTCACTTTCTGTTTTCACCTGAATTCTGCGTTTTTTGCATTGCAACGTCATTTGGCGATTTCTGGGTGTTTTTCTTTGCTCGAAAGGTGATTCCGTCTCTCCGTCTTTAATCTTCTTCGAAGTTTCTTCCTTTGTTCAGGTAGGTTCTTCTTTTCATTATTCTCTCCATTTTTCTGGTAAAGCTTTGATTCTGGCTTAATGTATATTGGAAAGCTTGAACCTTTTTGTGGTCTTGTGTTTGTTTGTTACTGTGGTGTATTTTTTCTGGCTTCTTTCTTGTCTTCGCATGTTTTGCTGCTGCTTCTGGTTAGTTCTTTAATGCTTTGAGTTTTGTGAACTGCACTTGTTGTCTTCTGAAAAGATTGCCCCTGTCGATAGCTTTCCTTGCCGCTGAACTTTTGTAGAAGATAACCATTTTTTCTTTGTTTGTTTGGGGGGACTTTATTTCTCTGAAAAAAAAGGGGTGCGTTTTCGATGATTTTATTGCTTGGTAGCTTCGTTTGTTAATCGAACTCGGACGGTGAGCCTGGGAGATAGTTTATTTTGATGGCTTTATTTGATTTGTGGTTCGTAGCCTTCTTCTCAAAGTGTCACTTTAGTTTGCAGAATAGAGAGGAGTTTATCGTTTTCCCATTAGGATGTATCGAGATGTGAGCTTGTAGGTTTTCCTGAGTCCTTGTTCTGTGCCTGCCTCCAAAGGATGCCCCTGGATCTTTGGTGTGGGTCCTGGGGTTTCCTTTTGTTGTCTGTACTGCGCTGATTTATGTTGGTCGAGTTGTTTTGTCTTTCATCCGAGATGTTTTTTAGTAATCCGATCTTCTTTTCTTGTTTGTAGGACTAGTTGACCTCATGTCTTCTCGCAAAAATATTGTTGAGACGTCTTCCCAAGTTCCTGAGGGCATGGCTGATTGGGTGGATTCCATGGTTCTTCTGTGTGTTTCATTGGTTGATTCTGAGTTTTGTCAATAACTTAGGCAATTCCATAGGATTTGTGGTAATGGTAGTGATGAAAAGAACTATGAGCTTGTGTCTCTAAATTCTGAGGAGAGGGTCTATTTTTCTACCCGAATTGTTGGAGAGCACCCCTTTTTTTACGCCTACGACTTCTTTTTTAGTCAAATGAATATTACTCTTCCTTTTACCCCTTTTGAGACCAATCTATTATGGTCCTATAACGTAGCTCCATCCCAACTTCACCCCAATTCCTGGGGTTTTATAAAAATCTTTCAGTTGTTGTGTCATGAGTTTGGTATCCCTGCTTCACAATCCCTCTTCTTTTATCTCTTTGTTTTGACAAAGCCTGGGGTGGTTAAGAAGAAAGCTGCTTGGGTTTCTTTCCGAGCTTCCCAGGGAAAAAAGTTTTCTCCATGTTTGATGAATCTTTCCGTGACTTAAAAAATTACTTTTTTAGGGTCCGAGCTGTTGAAGGAGCTCAGCCCTTTTTTCTGGATGAGAATGATGAGCCTGCCTTTCTCTTGGAATGGCAAAAGAATGTGAGGGTATCTAGATATACGTGAAAAATGTTAGATGAGGCTGAGCAAGCTTTTGTGACTGTGCTGGAAGAACACTGGGGGCAGCCTCCCCATCTCGACACAAAGAAATTTTTAGCCAACTCCTCTCTCCTCCGAGCTGAGCTGGGTAGTGGTCAATTTTTGGTTTTTCTTGTTTTATCGAGTTATCTCTTGCAAGCTCTTTTCTAATTCGTAACTTGGTTTCCCGCTGTTATGTTTTGTTTGCAGAGATGATTAAAAATAATGAATCTATGAAGGCCTTTAAAAGGGCAAGGAAGGCTACTGCAGCTCAAAACGTCTCGGCCAAGGCGGCCGGGGAGGGGTCGTCTCAGGTTCAGTCGAAGCCGGCCGTACCGAGTTCACCGGGGGCGAGGAAGGTAATCCCTACTCCCTGGGTTCGTTTGGTCGATCCTCCGCAAGCTTCTATTACTACTTCTGGTGCTCCTCTAAACAAAAAATAGAAGACAGCTGAGTCTTTTAACCTTGACGCCCCTGACTTTGACGCGGTTGAGTTTTTTGATAAGCAGATTGGTCCTTATGGTACCATTCCCACTAATGATGTCTCTCTCCTTCACCATTTAGACTTCATTACTCGGAGCAGCATTAAGATGGCACATATGGGAGCTGCTATGTACCGAACTGCCCAAGATCTTCCCCTTCATGCTACCAAGGCCTTTATGGAGGAGGCTAAGCGGGAGTTTGACAGAATGAAGGGTTTGAAGGAGGAGCTCCAAGTGAAGATGGCCAAGCTTGAGAAGGAGTTGGAGGGTGAAAAGGCTAGTTCTGTTGCTTTGGCGGCTTCTGTGAGGTTGGCTGAAGACACGGCATTGAGGCACAAGGAAAGCTACGTCACAACCTACCGCGAGGTAATGCGTCTTAGGGAGGAGTTGGAATCGGCCCGGGTTGATTATGCCGAGCTCCAAGGTCACCTTGTAGGCAGTGTAAATGCTGCTTATGAGAATCTGAAGGAGCAAGTTTAGGTTCTTGCCCCTGGGATTGACCTTGCTTTGTTCAGTTTGGATAATGTTGTGAAGGATGGCAAGATTGTCCCCGATGACCCTGATGACGACGATGTTGAACCTCTTCCTGTGCCGGTCTCCAAAGCCACTGTTGTGCCGACTTCTTCAGCTCCTTCAGCTGAGGTTAGTCACCCCGAATCAGAACCTGATTGCCAAGTCTTAAATTGGGATGACGGGACGGTGGATGCAGTGCCTCTTCAGACTCGCCCTCCTTCACCCGGTGTCGATGCTGCCAAGAAGCCTTGAATGATGTTTCTAAATGTTTATGTAGATAGCCCGGCTTGTGGGCTTTTAAACTCTTTTTTGTAAATGATGTTTGCTGACACTCTTTTAGTTGTTTGTTTAGCAACTTTATTTTGAAAAACAAAGTAGTTTCCCAGCTTTTGGGGCTAATTTTGGTGGCCTCTTGAGCTTGTTATTATTATAACTTTATGTTTTTGTATCACGTCTGTTTCTGCCTGGGTACCTTTCTAGGTTTTTTGGAAGTGTTGGAGCCCTGTTGCTCGACCTCTTTGGATTGCCTTTGTGTTTCATACTTGTGGCTTGGTTCCTTTGAGGTTGTGGATGTCGGCCTCCTGAAGTTGTTTCTAGTAATCCGTTTTGTTTGGACCTTTGTGAGGTTTTTGTCTGGGATTTTATGTTTTGGGCCGACTTCCTCATGCCGAGCCCTTCTAAGTTATTTTTGTAATCCTCTTTCTTGGATCTTGTTCAGGTCTATTTCAGGGATTACTTTTATAACTTTCACGTCGTGAGCCGACTTCATCATGTCGGGCCTTTCTAAGTTATTTTCGTAATCCTCTTTCTTGGACCTTGTTCAGGTCTCTTTCAGGGATTACTTTTATAACTTTTACATTTTGGGCCGACTTCATCATGTCGGGCCCTTCTAAGTTATTTTTGTAGTCCTCTTTCTTGGACCTTATTCAGGTCTCTTTCAGGGATTACTTTTATAACTTTTACGTTTTGGGCTGACTTCATCATGTCGGGCCCTTCTGAGTTATTTTTGTAATCCTCTTTCTTGGACCTTATTCAGGTCTCTTTCAAGGATTACTTTTATAACTTTTACGTTTTGGGCCGACTTCATCATGTCGGGCCCTTCTGAGTTATTTTTGTAATCTTCTTTCTTGGACCTTATTCAGGTCTCTTTCAAGGATTACTTTTATAACTTTCACATCTTGGGTCGACTTCATCATGTCGGACCCTTCTAAGTTATTTTTGTAATCCTCTTTTTTGGACCTTGTTCAGGTCTCTTTCAGGGATTACTTTTATAACTTGTTTGTAGGAGACCGACTTCGTCATGTCAATCTCTTCCTAGTTATAGCAATCCTCTTTTATAGGGTTGGTCAGACCTCTTTCCAGGGATTTACTCATAACTTGGGTTATTGCGACTGGTCCGATTTCTTTACGTCGGCCAGTCTTTAAGTTATTATTTAGCAACCCATTTTTATTAAGACCTCGTCAGGTCCTTTCTATGGATCACTTTCGATAACTTTTTGCATTATTCTATTTTCATCTTTGCCAATTTTGTAGAAATTGGGTTTAATCCCCATTTAGTCGACCTTTTAATGAATTTGGTTTTCATCTTTGTTGGTTTTTATCGTGATCGTGCAGTGAATTTGATTTTCACTTTCTGCCGATCTGTAGCTTTGTAATCGGACGATGAATGTTTCAGATAAATGTGTCTTGAGAATTTGTAGAAGATATAAACAGATTTTATTCAAAAGAAAAATGCAAATATATACATATGGGAGCTTTATCCCTCTAAGTCAAGTGATTTATAGGTCTTGGCTTGGCGCCTCATTAAAAAATCTTTTCAGGAAAAAGAGTGCACCTCATCCTAAGATCCTTTATCATCCCTAACTATAGTACCTTCTTAAATTGCAGGTGTGCCATGTCCTAGGAAGCTCTCGCCCATCGAGTTCGGACAGTCTGTAGTAGCCCTTTCCAAGTACTTCTATGACTCGGTATGGTCCTTTCCAGTTTACTGCAAGCTTTCCTTCTCTAGGTCGAGTTGTTCCGATATCATTTCGGATTAGGATGAGGTCGTTCTCAGCAAATCCTTCCGGCACCACCCTTTGATTGTATCTCGAAGCCATTCGTCGTTTTAATGCCTCCTCCCTGATCCGAGCTCTTTCTTGGACTTCTGGGAGTAGGTCGAGTTCTTCCCTTTGAAGTTAGGAGTTGGCTTCTTCATTATAGTGGATCACTCTAGGTGACCCTTCTTCAATCTCCACTGGGATCATTGCCTCCATTTCGTACGCTAATCGGAAGGGTGATTTCTTTGTGGTGGAATGCAGCGTCGTTCGATACGCCCACAGGACTTGTGGGAGTTCTTCAGCCCAGGCTCCCTTTGCATCCTGTAATCTCTGCTTGAGCCCAGCCAATATGACTTTGTTGGTAGCTTCGACTTGTCCATTGGTTTGGGGATGTTCTACAGAAGTGAAGTGGTGTTTTATGTTCAGGTCAGCCACTAACTGTCTGAAGCCTACATCTGTGAGTTGAGTGCCATTGTCTGTGGTGATGGAGTATGGAACCCCGTACCTTGTGACAATGTTCCTATATAGGAATTTTTGACTTCTTTGAGCAGTGGCATTAGCTAGGGGTTCTGCCTCGATCCATTTTGTGAAATAGTCTACCCCTACTATGAGGAATTTAACTTGTCCCGATCCCTGAGGGAAGGGTCCGAGAAGGTCGAGTCCCCATTTTGCGAATGGCCAAGGTGAGGTTACACTGATGAGTTCTTCTGGCGGGGCGATGTGGAAGTTGGCATGTTTCTGACATGGTGGACATGTTTTTACAACTCCGTGGCCTCTTTTTGTAGAGTTAGCCAATAGAACCCTACCCGGAGTACTTTTTTGGCAAGTGCTCTCGCTCTGAGATGATTGCCACAGGTGCCACTGTGTACTTCTTCTAGGATTTCTTTTGTATTAGAAGTCGAAACACATTTTAGCAATGGTATTGAAATCTCTCTTTTGTTTAGAATATTGTTTATGATAGTGTAGTATTGTGCCTCCTATTTTAACCTCTTTGCCTCCTTTTCATCTGTAGGGAGTGTTTCTGTTTTGAGGTAGTTAATTATGGGAGTCATCCATCCTTGATCCAGACCTGTTATGGCTAGAACTTTTTCCTCTTCCAAGATTGACGGGTTCTGCAGCATTTCCTGGATGAGGCTTCTATTGTTGCCCCCTGGTTTGGTGCTGGCTAGCTTTGAGAGTGCGTCAGCTCGAGCATTCTGTTCGCAGGGTATGTGGCGGATCTTATATTCCCTGAGTTGTCCGAACTATTCCCTGGTTTTATCCAAGTACTTTTTCATAGTGGGATCCTTGGCTTGGTAGCTCCCTGTTATTTGTGAAGTGACCACCTGCGAATCGCTGAAGATGATGAGTTTTTGAGCTCCAACCTCTTTAGCCAGCTTCAAACCAGCTAGTAGTGCCTCATATTCAGCTTGGTTGTTCGAGGCAGGGAACCCGAATTTGAGAGAAAGCTCGATTAGGGTTCCTTGGTTGCTTTCAATTATCACACCCGCGCCACTTCCAGTCTTATTTGAGGAGCCGTCTACGTAGAAATTCCACTCTATGGGGGTCTTCGGGGTGTCTGTAAATTCTGCAATGAAGTTGGCTAAGTATTGTGATTTGATGGCTATCCGAGCTTCGTATTGAAGGTCGAATTCGGACAACTTGACTGCCCATTGTAAGATTCTTCCTGCTAGATCTGTTTTCTGCAATATCCCCTTTATGGGCTGGTTGGTCCGAACCTTAATGGTGTGAGCTTGGAAGTATGGGTGAAGTCGTCGAGATGTTAGTATGAGAGCATAGGAAAATTTCTCTATTTTTTGGTAGTTCAGCTCGGATCCTTGTAGTGCTTTACTGATGAAGTATACGGGTTGTTGCCCACTGTCGTCTTCTCGAACCAATGCTGAGGCTACTGCTCGACTTCCTACCGCGAGGTATAACATGAGTGATTCTCCTTCTCGCGGACGAGATAGGATAGGTGGTTATCCCAGGAACTTTTTGAAATCTTGGAAGGCTTGCTCGCACTCGGTGGTCCATTCAAATTTCTTTCCTTTCCTTAGAGTGGCGTAGAATGGGAGGGATCTTATTACCGATCCGGCTATAAACCTGGACAAGGCTGCTAACCTTCCGTTGAGTTGTTGTACTTCTTTGACACAAGTCGGGCTTTTCATGTCGAGTATGGCCCGGCATTTATCCGGATTTGCCTCGATTCCTCTTTGTGTGAGCATAAAGCCCAGGAATTTGCCAGCTTCTACTGCGAAGGTGCATTTTGCAGGATTAAGTCGCATGTCATGCCTTCTTATGGTGTCGAATACCTGGGCAAGGTCGGACAACAACGTCTCTTCACTTTGTGTCTTTATTAACATGTCGTCCACATAGACTTCCATGGTTTTTCCGATGTGATCCGTGAAGACTTTATTCATTAATCTCTGGTAAGTGGCTCCCGCGTTTTTAAGATCGAAAGGCATGACGATATAGCAATAGTTTACTTTTGGGGTTAAGAATGAAGTTTTTTCTTGGTCGGGTGGATACATTGGGATTTAATTGTATCCCGAATATGCGTCCATAAACGAGAGGTATTTATATCCGTAGGAGGCATCTACCAGAGCGTCGATACTTGGGAGTGGATAAGGATCTTTTGGGTAGGCTTTGTTGAGATCAGTGTAGTCGGTTCACATTCGCCACTTCCCATTTGATTTTTTCACCAAGACAACGTTAGCTAACCATAGTGGGTACTTGACTTCTCTTATGAATCATGCCTCTAGTAGAGCTTGTACCTGCTCTTCCACAGCTTGAGATCGTTCGGGTCCGAGCTTCCTACATCTCTGTTGTATTGGCCGAGATCCTGGATAGACTGCCTGCTTGTGGCACATTAAATCGGGGTCTATGCCTGGCATGTATGCAGCCTTCCATGCAAAGAGGTCGACGTTATCTCGTAAGAACTGTATGAGTGATTCTTTTATGTTTCCCTTTAGGATTGTTCCAATATTGGTTGTTTTGTTCGGGATGTCTCCGATCTGGACTTTATCTACTTCACCTTTGGGCTGTGGGCGGAGTTCTTCCCGTGTCTGAACTCCCTCGAGTTCGATTGTGTGGGAATCATCTCCTCTGCCTCTGAGGTTTATACTTTCATTGTAGCAGCGGCGTGCCGTCTTTTGGTCTGCTGTTATCATGGTTATCCCTTCTACAGTTGGGAATTTCATGCATAGATGTGGGGTCGAGACTATTGTGCCGAGCTGATTCAAAATTGTCCGATCTATTAAGGCGTTATAGGCTGAACTTACATCGACCACGATGTAGTCTATCTTGAGTGTTCTTGATTGGCTTCCTTTTTCGAAGGTTGTGTGTAGTGAGACATATCCAAGTGGTTGAACTGGGGTGTCTCCCAGTCCAAACAGGCTGTTCAGATATGCTCTGAGTTCTTTTTCTTCTAGGCCGAGCTTGTCAAAGGCAGCTTTGAATAAGATGTCGGCGGAGCTCCCTTGATCTATCAGTGTTCTGTGGAGATTTGCGTTTACCAATATGATGGTGATGACCATGGGGTCGTTGTGTCCTGAGATGATACCAGATGCGTCTTCTTTGGTGAAAGTAATTACGGGGATGTCAGGTGCTTCTTCCTTTCCCTCGACATGATATACTTCTTTGAGATATCTTTTACGAGATGATTTGGAGATTCCTCCTCCAGCAAATTCTCCGTGTATCATGTGGACGTGTCTTTCTGGTGTACGAGGTGATCGTTCAGTTCGTCCGACATCTTCATCCCTTCTTCTTTTTCTTTGCTCATCATCTCGGGTGGCTAGGTATCGATCTAATTTTCCTTCTCTTACTAGTTTTTCTATGACATTCTTCAAATCAAAGCATTCGTTGGTGGAATGTCCGCGGAGTCTATGGTATTCGCAATATTCATATCGATTTCCTCCCCCCTTTTTGCCTTTGAGTGGTCGAGCTAAGGGTATTTTTTCAGTATGGCAGACTTCTCTGTAAACATCCATAAGGAACACCCGAAGGGGAGTGTAATTGTGGTATTTTTTTATTTTTTCCCCATGTCGATCTTCTTTCTTTTTGGGCTCTTTATCCTTATCTCGGGAGGAGTAGGTGAATCCGGATTTTGAGGTCTCTCCTAGTCAAGAGTTCTCCTCCATGTTGATGTATTTCTTTGCTCGTTCTTGAACCTCGTTCAGAGATGTGGGGTGTTTCTTCGATATAGATTGGCTAAAAGGTCCCTCTCGCAAGCCATTGATGAGGCCCATGAGGGCGGCCTCTGTTGGTAGGCTTTGTATGTCGAGGCATGTTTTGTTGAATCTTTTCATGTAGTTGCGAAGACTTTCCCGCTCTCCTTGCTTGATTCCTAATAGACTTGGGGCGTGTTTAGCCTTATCTTTTTGGATGGAGAATCTGGCTAGGAACTTCTTGGCTAAGTCATCGAAGCTTGAGATGGACCTAGGAGGTAGATTGTCGAACCATCTAATTGCTGTTTTTGTTAAAGTAGTTGGAAAAGCTTTGCAGCGAACTGCGTCTGAGGCGTCGGTGAGGTACATTCTGCTTCTGAAATTGCTGAGATGATGGTCGGGATCTGTAGTGCCGTCATACAGAGTCATGTCGGGAAGTTTGAAGTCCTTTGGGATTTTAGCCTTCATGATTTCTTTAGTGAATGGATCCTGGTCCTTGCGGGGGTCGTTTTCATGACCAGATCGAGTAGTCTTGGTTTTGAGACCGGCTTCGAGTTTTAAAAGCTTGTCCTCTAACTCACGGTGTCGTCTAACTTCCCTTCGTAGATCTTTCTCAGCTTCCCGTTGATGCTCCACCTCCTTTTCAAGTTGCTTCAAGAAATCTTGAAGTGCCTCCACTGCTCCCTTATTTGGTGAATCATTGTTTTTGTTAGGTTGAGGGGTATCTTTTGGTGTAGTGTCCGCATTTTTGTGCGGCGTTCTATCTTCTAGATCAAAGTCGTGGTCGTTGTCAAGGTTTTCCGCCATGGTGAGGGGATGACTTCCAGGTCCCCGGCAACGTCGCCAATGTTCCGGGGGTTACCTGAAACTGGAGGTCGATCTCGGAACGAGATCTCCTGTACTGGTCGGAGGTGACGTGTCCGACTGGTGGGTGACGGCCGGAGCTGCTTTGTCCGACTTGTGGGACTGGCTGCACTGCTGATCCTTCGTCACCGGATGGTAGGGGGTACCTGCAAGGGACTCCAATGCTTAAGTTAGCAAGAGTATTGAGTATGTTTTTAGTAGAATCAGAGTATGAGTTATACCTGGATGCTTCAGTGTATTTATAGTAGTGTGAAGTGACCTTTTTAGATAAGATAAGTTAGTTATCTTATCTTATCTTATCCTTAGGTGAGGTAAGCTTATCTTCAAGGGAATCGCTCCTTTTCTCTGTAGGCTTGGGCTACCTTAGGATTTGGGTCGTGTCCCTTGATTTTGGGCCCTTCTTTGGGCTTTCCTATCGGTTTGGCCGAGCTCTTTGAGAAGAGGTCGGATAGTCTGACCTGAAGAGGTCGGTCACCTTGTCGCTAATCATCCCGGGTCGGATAGCTCGACCCAGGGTATGAACAAGTAGAATGTTGGAACTCCCACATAATTTATTTGCAAGCATAGCCAAAGCTTTAGTAGACGAGACAATTTTAATGGTACACAACACCTAGTTCAAACTGGTTACAATAACACCGGTAAACACAATATTCTTCTATATCAAATTCTCATTGGATGAAACAGCTCACACAATTAATAAGTTAGAGAAATTTAAGTTCATTACTTATAAGCAAACCAGAGACTTCAACCAAACAAAAACTACAGCAAACATAAACCTACCGAAAACCAAGACTACCAAACGTGCCTCAAGAAAAATGACTAAATTCCAACAAAATTATCTTCCATTGCCAGTTATTCTGGATGAACTGTTGCAGGAAATCTTCTTGCGAAGTAATGCCAAAGTTGTAGGGAGATGTATGTGCTTGAATAAATTCTGGCTCCGACGCCTAAGCCAACCAGAAACATGCATACAACACATGCGAAGGCAGAAGGTGTTAGATCAACATCTATTATTTCATGTTGGATACTCACTACTGTTAATGGGTTCAGATTCAGTATTTGTAGTGGATGCTGCTTCCGGAGAAGAAGTTCCTGTTCAGCAACCTTTCGAAGTTGACATCGATGGGTGGTTTCGTATTATGGGAGTGTCAAACGGGATCATATGTTTCAAGTTCTCTCGTGGACAAGACGACACAAGACTTTTGGTATGGAATCCAACAACAAAATGATCTAGAGAAATTTCGGACCCCATAGGGACCACGGTAGATCATATTTCCCAGTATATGATTTCGGTCATGTCCCAAGCACAGATGCTTTCAACATCATTCATATGTGCAAAAGGGACATAGCTGATGCCTATGTTTTTTTCTCTAGATATTGTTCAAGGCGTTCTACATGGTTTCAGTGTGTTAATTGTCTTCCTGGTGTAGAAAAAATTGGCCTTAACTCTGTTTTTCATAATGGTCATGCATGTTGGATTACTGGTACATGAGATAGTTATGCTACATCCAAGTCTGTTTTATGTTACAGTGTCGAAGATGAATCTTTTAGCGAGGTGTCTATTCCAGTAGGTGCAACATATACGGTTCACAATTTACTAACCCACAAAGAGAAAGTTGCACTCCTCGCTCATACACACAATGAATTTGGTTATGTCGCATCAATTTGGCACTTGAATGAGGACGCCAGTGGAAACAAAATATTAGAGCAATATTACAGGTTTGCGAGTCGAAGCATCAGGGAAAATCCAATACTATTTGTGGATGATAACATAATTTTGTTGGTGAACAATTCAAAGGAAAGCGAGTTACTCGTCAATTACAGGTATCGAGAGTTTGTATTGACAGAATATGACAATCAACATGGCACTAGAAATCTATTGGTGAAGAGAGCATGGCGAGACCCAGGAATGCCACACCCGATCATAGTAAGGTCTACACTTAAGTATTTTGAAGGGATCTTTCCGGTTTAGAAATAATTGACATTTAAATCTACTCCGACTAAATGTATTGTGGAACTTTGTTGAACGTCTATGTTTAGTATTGTGGTTGCTGTTCTTTATGTTTTTACATTTAGGTTTATGAAATCCACTGTTAATTGTTATAACATTGGTTAATTCTAAGTTTTTTTATTTCAATTTATCTTGTGTATGTTTTACATTGGTTTGAAAGGCCCAAAATTAAGACAAATGGTTCTATAACAATTTCATTCTAGCTAATTCGATGTGTCATGTAGTGTTCCTCATGTATAGGAGATTTATATGGTGTTATTCTATTTGTAACCATGGTAGTATATAGATTATGTGACAGATATCAGTTAACCAACAAATATTTTACGCGGATATTCAACCAAAAAATGCTATTCAAACAAAAAACTGCTGTTCAAACAAATAATGAGCAAGGTAGGTGTAGACAGACACATAAATAGAATAAATAGTTACCTGGAGAAACTTGGTTTGGCTTAAAATTCCGGTAAAAGTTGGGCTTAACCGGTTTCAAGCCACATGATGCATTAGTCCTCAGCTGAATTATCTACTAATTGTTTTTGTTGCTGGCCCAATTTGACAGCCAGCCCACTTTACTTTTAGAGAGACTTGAACTACCAAAAAATAAATATTTTTTCAGGTTAGTTCACCGAGCCCAATCCCAAGTATGTCAGAAAGACTAAATATTCACTTAATTAAAGTAACTAACACTGGGAAAAAAAATATCGATCGCCTTTAATCATCTACTATAAAACACCTTAATTCCTAACAACAACTCAGCGAGGATGATCATGAATCCACACATGCATACAAAAATCGAACTATAATTCGACATCTTTTTCCCTATGTAAGACGATTCCACCAAAAAGGACGACATATAAACGGGCATTTATGAAACTACTTGAAATAAGTTAGAAGACAAACTTACATGATGGCCACACATTTCAGGACCACAATTGTAGACACCACTACTGTCTTGGATGATGGCACAACCTAACCCAGTACATGGTAAGACCTGCAATAAGCCATACACTCATTCAATATTACTATATAAGAAGAAAAACATATTAGCCCAGTACATGGTAAGACCTACAATAAGCCGTTAGCACCCTATAACAAACTATAACAAACTCCAGGTTGCACTCTACCTGCACGGCCATGTCTCTGAAATGATAAATCCATTAGCACTCTTTCTTTGAATTTAACTTACAAAGTAAGAGGAATTAAATAAACTGCAAAAAGGGGGCAGTAAAGTCAAACAAATTTAGCAAATAAAGGATTCAGCAATAATGGCAAGCTCCGGTTATAGAAAAAATTAGATGTTTCATTTGGAGCATTAAACATCATCTGCAAGGGGATAAAGATGATGATCTACTACTTCAATGCCTGATGAGCTGAAGCCTTTGAAATCCATAATGATAACAGACAGGCTAGCTTATTTAAAGCATCATAGCTGGTCCCATTTGCTTTACCACAGTCTATGACATACACAACACCATCTATGGTGATGTTACTCTGGGCAAAATTTGTTGCTAGGACAATTTTTCTACAATGGAAAAATAACAATCATGGTCAGCTAAACTAGCAGTGTTAACATTTATTTAGGTTCAAGGGATTGGGAATTTAAAAACCCATGCAGGAAAATTTCTGAAAGGAAAGTAACTAAACTTGACTAACAAGTTGCAATTCACCCATTTTCCCAAGTCTAACATAATATTCTGGTTGAGTTTCAGCTTCTTCATTCTCTCATTTGTTCATATTTATGCTACACACTAGTATATTAGAAGAAAAACAGATCGTGTCAATTATCTATTGTGGTGGCAGCATGATTTGTCATGAAAGTCACTAAATCATCAGTCTATATTGTCATGCCATTCTCTTTCCTACTCTTACAGAATTGTCGAACATTGAGTTATAACATGACTGCAATATTCAGCATTCATGTCACTAAAAAAAAGGTTGTTTCTTTCTGGTATTCGGTATGACTTACTACAACATATTAGCCTTCATATGCTATTAAAATTAGTAGGGAACTTCGATAACTAACTCACAAAAATATATAACATAAAATGTATATGTATGTATAGGTAAAACAAGAACACGTAACTAGAAACATAATCAACTTCTAACCATGTTTGCCCATATCAAATAAAAGTCATCGACAATTTTTCCTTTAAAAGCTTCAAGCAATTGTGTGTCTACATTCTAGTAGAAAAATTCAGATAGAAGGCAATTATTCTTAAGTTTCTAAACTTAATAGAGGTGCTTCAGGTTCTGGTTTTCATCTAATCATTAGACTTTGTTGATGAAGCCTCATTCTCTCTTGCAGCTGCTTCTCTAGTCTTCTTTCTCAACTCTGCTTCTCTACTTTTCTTGTTCAGCAGCTTCTCTAGGTTTACTATTCTTTCCTCTACATGTGCTATCAAGTTATCCATTCCCAAATGTTCTTCAATATGATTCTGCTTTCCATCACCTGATCCCCTTGTAGCCTCCCCCGCTCTGACCCTTACAATGTGGTCATCAACCTAGAGAAAGAATTTGCAATGTGCTTCTGTCACCTAAATCAAATAGAACACAATGAATGTATGGTGGTACAAAATAACCCAACTCAATCTAATCCATATATGTGACTGTAATTAATCCCTAAAGGCTAAATCTAAAAATTTTTTTCAAATTTTAAAGCCATTTTTTATATCAGATCAAGTTCCATGTCAATTCATGTGACAATCAACATTTTTAATCTAGGTACATCTATTTTTAATAAATCAACTTTTTTCCAGTTCTCAATCATTCTTCAAAATTAACCAGCATCAATATCAAATCATATACAATATTAACAAAATTTAACAGCAAATCTCTTACAAAATCAAATCATTTTCATAACCAATAGGCATGCCATTCCAAACAATTCAAAATCACATCCACAACAACTTGAACTAGAAAAAATAACCAAAATCTATATTCTAAACCTCCATTCCAAAAATTTAAAATTTACCCAATTTTAGCATAAACTTAGTGATCATACATGAAGAATTGCGTGCTCACCTTTAACAATGGGCATCCAAAAAATAGCCTATTTGGGTTGGTGTCTGTCTTTGACATGTAACAGATGGCATATTTTTCGCAGAAGCATTTTGGGGCCACACCATCTTTTACATCCCCAGGTTGCAGCGAACTTGAACTTGCATATCCAGCTATTAGTTCCTGTTGCCCGCCGGCTTTGCCTCTGCCTCGTCTCGTGTTTGAGGAGCATGCATCACTGGCCATCAATCTGATTAACATTAAACACCACCATGAACAACTATTATCAACTATTGCATTCAAAATTGAAACAATCTGCTTCAATCAACGGTGATTAAAGAAAGTGAATATCAGAACAAATCACGCAAAATTGGTTGTGAAAATCGACAACAAAAACAAACGAATTACCTAGAAGAAGAAGCAGTAGGCCTTACAATGGTTTTTCGAGAGGGTTTTGCACGTGGGTCGCCGGAACTGTTCCCGGCAAGGGGATGAGTTACGTTCTTCGACGGTTTCGGAAATACTTCACTCTGTCTGTGAGTCATAGAAAAGGACACCCGCGTAACCCTAGACGAAGAAGCAGTAGGCAGGGTCTTCGACGGGGTTTGAAAAAATCTGTCACTAACGATGAGTCACCGAAAAAATCAGAGGAATGAGGTAGAAGAAGAGGCTGTGGACATTAAAGCAGTATTTGGGGGAGGTTTTGCGAGTAGGTCGCCGGAACAATCAAACGCTTCACCTACAGGAACGGTTCGAGGAGCAGCGAGGTAGAAGAGGAAGCTTTGGACATTACACGGGTATTTGGGGAAGGTTTTGCGAGTGGGTCGCCGGAAAAATCAAACACATCACCTATAGGAAGGGTAGAAGAAGTAGTGAGGTAGTAGAAGAAGAAGCAGTGGACATTACAGGGGTATTTGGGGAAGGTTTTGCGAGTGGGTCGTCGGAAAAATCACACCCATCACCTACAGGAAGGGTAGATAAGAAGGAGCAGTGGACAGAAGGGTAGAAGAAGCAGTGAGGTTGAAGAAGAAGCAGTTCCTTCGAAGTACATTTTGAGAGATAGAAGAAGAAGAAGCTGTAGACATTCAAATGATATTTGGAAAAGATTTTGATTTCTTTGGTATTTGGGGAGGGATTTGTAAAATCAACTATTTGCACATTGCACACAGTATAAAATACGTTATGTGGTATAATGTAAATACTATAAAATACAATATAGTGTGAACACATTTATTAAATGCATTAATGAAAGGTTGAAAATTTTTTTGATCAATAGTTGTAATGATGACACATATACAAGGATAACTTATCCACAAAATTGCCATGGATTTGGAAGAAAACATCTTTATTTTATAAGTGTGACAAAAAATAAATATGAGAGAGAAACTATTTAAAGATAAAAGATTACACTTTATTCTCTAAAATATAAATTTAAAATTTAGAGAATTCAAATTTTAATATTTTACTCTGAGTAATCATAGTCGAGGTATCAAACATTTTATACATATAGATTCCTATCACATGTGACACACATTATATATTTGATGAGCACGTGTGTAATATTATTCTATAGCCACAGCCCAGATTACATACATGATGAGTAGCAGACAACCCTTCCAAACCAATTGAGTGGGATACGTGTCTGCAATTCAGAAAAAAGAAAATACACCTCCTCCAATTTCTAAACATTGAATTAATTAATATTTCACCTTAATTAAGTAATATTATGTTTTTTCCAGGTTAAAATAATAGAGACACAGTATTAAAAAAAAAAACGAATCGTAGAGGATCCAAATCCACCTAAGTATAGTAGTAGTGCACGCGTACAAGCATGTGGGGACCTGGCATGCATTGCTTCATGCCTCTTATTGTATTGTGACATTGGTGGCAGTGGCATCATGGCCTAAAAATTTTCATTAGCAATACTATCCATTCTGCCACAGTGGTATTATAATAGCCCATAGGAACCAATTAAACCACCCCACAAAACCAGCTTGTATGAAACCAAAAAATCAGGGTTACTAGGCCTACGTTTTCACAAGCAATTGGCCTTGTGATGTAACATTTATAGTACAGCATGCAATCAAAACCTCCCCCATATATGGTCATGTATTTCTCTTTGCATTTTAGCTCTAAGTGGAGCTTAGTCTAGTTTTAGACATGGACTCGGTAGTGCCTATGAAATTGCAATTAATGGGGCTCAGCCTCTATCAATTTTTCCTTTGTCCTTTATATGCTCTGACACAACTATGACATGTCAGGAAAATGAAATCCCATGTTAAAATTTCATAGTGCTATATTATATATGTTCCATGTCCCCCCAAAAGAAAAGACAAAGGCTTTTCATGTTTGGGTTTAATGTTAGGTGGGTACTCCCATGAAGATATTATAATTGTCTTCATGTGATGATTTTTCTTTTTGATCCTTAGATGATGGATTGTAGGATTAGATTTTGATATGTTATAAAAGTGTTGTTTTTATTTGAAGTGTGGCCAAATTAATAAATCACACTTTTATACAAAGTATCTTCATAAAAAGATATTTTTTGCATCTTCATTTGAATAGCTCCCTTAATGTTATTAAACTCATTAACATAACCACTAACCCAAGTCAATTTTATGTCTAATCCTTGTTTATCGGTTTACATAAAAATCAAACTAGTGCTCTAAAGGGGACAAGGGCAGGTGCGTTTTTGTCTAATTTTCTTCAATTGTGTGATTTAATATGTCTTCATCAGATGATATGCCAATTAGCTTATACTAGGATTAGCAAATAAGTCACAACTTGCCTCCACTAAACAAAACCTAATTATTTAATAACGGAAAGAATGAATGAATGGCTCAGGATATGCGAGACCTAAAAATTTGAACAAACCAAGGCCGGCCATGCTTTTATTAGACACTGTCTAGTTCCATTAACAAAATGGGATCATATATGTACGCGTTTTCCACTCGGTTTTTTTTTTTTTTTTTTCAAATTATGTGTTTTATTTTTTAATTATGAAAATATAAAAATCATCCTAAGTTATATGATTAATAGGACACCAACCAAAAAAGAGATATGATTAATATAATTTAATTTTTTATTCCCTTTTTATAAACATGATTTATGTTAATATCTCTATCTCCTTTGTCGTGATAGTAACATAATATTATCCTAGTGAAATAATTATCTTATCATTTTTTTTCTTTACTTTTTTTTTTTTTTGAAAAATTTTGTACATTTAATAAACAAAACCAAGTGTTGATTAGTGTTAACTCAAATGCAAGTCAAATATTAAAAAACATATTTCATAAATTATCATTATTTTCATCTTAAAAATTTTTTATCTATGTTACAAATGAGAGCTAGTCATTAAACATGCGTATAGAATATAATAAATATGTATGAGTTAAAATAGGTTTCAGAAACATCATTTTGTTCATAAAAAGCCAATGTACATTGATCAAAATTTATGTCCATTTATTTAATAATCATGTTATGTATATATAAAAAATATTAAATACAAATATATGATAACTAAAAATAGTATTTTGTTTAAGTCTTCAACCTAATATTTTTCATGGTATGATGAAATCCAAGAATCCTAAGGTTCAATATATTGTTTACTTAATATGCTATCAGTCAAACTTTTTTTTTATGATGATAGATATGGTGTTGTTAATACTTAATTCGAGAAAATGTTGTGTTTGTTTTTTTTTTTTTTTTACAAGTATTCTGTATAGTACAGAAATTTCACGTAGCGATTTTTAATTTAATTAAAAATTTTATCAATTTTTTATTTTAATTAAAAAATAAAAACAAAAATCTCACCTAATAATTTTTAATTTTATAATTTGCCTTTATATTCTAGTAAAATTCCAAAATTTCCCAATAATTTAGAAGTTAACTAAAAAAGATCCCTTATGTAAAGAAATTAGCATCATAATCCAAGAGTAGTATTAGCAATATCTAACAGAGTTAATTTCAAGTGAGGTATACCTTAAATGAGGAAATAGGATCTGATAATTGTTAAATAATAAAAACAATAATAATAGTTGTTTAGCTAACGTGTATTTTCTTAACGGGATGCTACACATCCATGTAACCATGTAACTAAATTGGTCCAACACCAAAAAAATTCAATACCATTAAATGAAACGTGAAATACACGCGCCCAATGCATACGAAATCGCCCAATGTTTCTTCTCCCCCATGCTTCTTCTTCTTCTCCCGCGCTTCTTCTTTTCACGCTCGTTTACGCACGGAGCGTCTTCTTCTTCGCCTTCTTCTTCGTGTTCCTCCTTCTCCTCCTTCTCCTCATTTTTCGCGTTTCTTCTTCTTCACGTGTTTTCTCCTTATCGTCATTCTTTTGTTGTTGTTACTGCTGTATTTTTTTGTCTTTTCCTCCTTCTCTCTTTGATGAAGAAGCAGTAGAAGGCGAGGAAGAAGAGTTTTGAATAGTGCAGAATGAACCGAACACAGTACTCATGGTGAACCAAACATAATACAATTGTATAGTACTAAGTGAACGAAACATAATCCATTATATAAAATCAAATTCAAACAGCTTTCTGCAGAATGAACCGAACACAGTACTCATGGTGAACCGAAAACAATACAATTGTATAGTACCGAGTGAACGAAACATAATCTATTATATAAAATCAAATTCAAATAACTCTGCCTACAATTTATATATTATCAATTCAATTCAATTCAATCCAGTACACCTCCGTCCATTTAATTCAATTCAAATTAGCAATTGCATTCCATTCAATTCGATTCAAAATTGAATAATCCAAACTTTGTCAGTTTGATTCTGAATTTGATTCGTTTCAGAAGAGTAATCCAAATCGCTCTCCTGTTTACCAAAAAATTATGAACCCCTAAACACTGAACCCTAAACACTAAAACCAGAACTCTGAACATTGAACCTATAAACCCTAAATCCCTAAAACCTAAACCCTAAATCCTACACCCTGAACCAGAACCCTGAACTCTGAACTATGAACCCTGAATGCTAAACCCTAAACCCTGAACCCGAACCCTGAACAATATACTCTAAACCCTAAACCCTATTGTAAACCCTAAACCCCTAAAGCCCTGAACCCTGACCCCTAAATCCTAGACCCATAAACCTTAAACCCTCAACCATGAACACGGTGAACCGAAAGTCTGAAACACTCTGAACCCATAAACCCTAAACCTAAAAATCCTAAACCCTGAAACCCTATCATTATTTTTTTATTGTTGTTGCTGCTATATTTTTTTTGTCTTTTCCTCCTTCTCTCTCTGGTGAAGAAGCAGTAGAAGGTGAGGAAGAAGAGTTTTGAATAGCGCAGAATGAACCGAACACAGTACTCATGGTGAACCAAAATCTTAGTTATGGTGAACCGAAATCTTACTTACGGTGAAACAATTATACAGTGCTTAGGGAAGAAAACAGAACATATTGGTCTAATCTTTGTTAGACTCCTTTCTGCGGACCAAACCGAAAACATGAAAGTGATGAACCACATCTTTAGTACTTACCGAACCGAAAAGTTACTCACATTTACTCAGAGTTACTCACAATTACTGACACTCATAATTACTCACTGTTTCATATTATCAATTCAATTGAATTCAATTCAGATGTAGATCACCTCAGTCCATTCAATTCACTTCAAATAAAATAAAAAATTTCATTTCATTAAATTCGATTAAGAATTCAATAATCCAAACATCATCAAATTGATGCGTTTGAGAAGAATCATCAAAATCGCACTCATTCAACTTATTTGAAGTTGATTCATTCATTGTTTCAATTCAAAAGTGCAGATCGAAGAAAAAAAGAAGAAGAAGATGAACGACGAAGATAATTGCGTTGAATCAATCCAGATCCATAATGCAGAGAAGAAAAACGCGAAAGAGGAGAACAACGAATTTAATTAGGTTGAAGAAGAAGAAGAAGAAGAAGAAGATGATGATGATGATGATGAAGAACGCGAAAGAGGTTTACGTTGTATGAAAAAGTTTATATTGAAAAATGTTGATAACGCAAAATAATGATTCGTTATATAGGTTATAAGAGGCGTGCGCAAAACAAACAGGAATGTAGGGCGTGGAGTGAAAGTTACTTGGATACCATCCATGCAATTTTTACATGGATGTAGAACTTTTTTCTTTTCCTAATTATTGTACAAAATTTGATTTTTTAATATAATTATTATATATTTATTAAATAAAATGTTTTAAAATTTTGTATATTAATCTTAATTTATATTTTTAGAGCAAGTACTAGTTAAATCCAATAATAATATTGAAAAAGAGAAGGGGAAGAGGCATTAATATAAAAATAACAAAAAACAGAGAATTCCCCACACCATCCTCTCCTTCTCTTCCCCACAGAGAGAATGAGCTTATGAGCCCCCTTCGTGTTCCTCTACCACCCAACACACCCCACCACTACCTCCAGCTAACGTGCGCCCTCTTCCTTACCCTACGCACCCCCTTTCTTTCCTTTCCATTTCCGTTATTCTCTCTCTCTCTCTCTCACACATTTTGTTTTTATCTTCTCACTTTCATAAACCTCCGCGTTAACCGTTCACCCCCACCTCCTTTCTCTCTCGCTCTCTCTCTCATTCCCATCCAGATTCGGAGGATCGGAACGACACCAAGCTTGCTTCAGGTGCCGCCGGTGGTGGTTTTAGGGTTAGGGTTTCCGAGAGATGTGGTATGCTTCAGGCATTCATGAATCTACGCGCTCTCTGTTTGAGGCCATTCGGGCTCGCTGACGACAAGGTCGACACTTCCCCCGTCGAAGTCAACGGCGGCAGCTTCAGAGGCAGCGGAAGCTTCAAAGGCGGCGGCGGCGCAAGAGAAGGCAAGGACAGCCTCCTCTGGTCTCGCGACGTCGGAAAATATGGCTCCGGCGATTTCTCCATGGCCGTCGTCCAGGCCAATCAGGTCCTTGAAGACCAGAGCCAGATAGAGTCCGGTCCCCTTGGCACCTTTGTTGGCATCTACGACGGTCACGGAGGACCCGACGCCGCGCGATTCGTATGCGATCACCTCTTTCGCCATTTTCAAGGTTCTTCATTCTGAATTCTGAATTCCCCGTCTCTGTTTTATTTGTATGTGTCAATGTATGTATATATAATTATATACTTGCCTGAAATGGATTAATTTTTTCTGTTTATTTATTTTGCGAAGGTGGATGTGGCATTCGTGTCGCCACGTTTTCAGTTTTGATTGTATATTTCCTTAATTACTACGCTCGGGTTTGGTAGTAACTGTTATGCGTGGTTTTCATCAATTCGCTTTTCCGTGAACTTTTTTCTTTTGTGTTTTTTCTCATTGGTTACTCTTTTGAGTCGGATGATTTCCCAGGAATTCAACTACTATTGATGAACATGCAGGCCAATGGGTAACTACTATTCCTGACAGTATGTAGGAGCCATTTCCTTTTTTCTGTTTTTTTTTTTTTTTTTTTTTTTGAAGAACCTAAAACTTTAATTGGTGAATTTATTTGAGTGCAAACTTTTTTGTTTCCCTCTAATGTGGATGAATTTTGCGGTGGCTTGCCACATAATAATGTCAACAAAGTGCTTTGGAAATGGACCCTTGCTTTCTGCATCGCTTTCTGTGTTGAAGGCCCATTGTTTTTTGTAGAGCATTCTGCCGCTTTCAATTTTGGCCCCCTTCATGGGGTATATGTGTTGGGATTTGGTTGTGCTTTGTCCCTTTTTTTTTTTTCTTTCTTTTTTTTTCCCCTTCTTCTTTCTCTTTGTTGAAGGAGTGCTTCTTATGTTAGCTGTCTTAGATTTCAATGCTGTGCAGCAATATCAGCTGAAACAAATGGAGGCGTGATCACTGAGACCATCGAGAGGGCATTCCGCCAAACAGAAGAAGGGTATGCTGCTCTTGTGTCAGACTTGTGGAGCACTCGGCCTCAAGTCGCAAGCGCCGGGACTTGTTGTCTGGTTGGAGTGATATTTCAGCAGACACTCTTTGTGGCAAACCTTGGAGACTCCCGCGTTGTATTGGGTAAGAAAGTTGGCAACACAGGAGGCGTTGCTGCAATTCAGCTTTCTACAGAACACAATGCAAATGTTGAAGCTGTGCGGCAGGAGCTTAAAGAGTTACACCCACATGATCCCCAGATTGTTGTCCTCAAACATGGAGTGTGGAGAGTCAAAGGCATTATTCAGGTGATTTCATGTTACTGTGTGCTTTAGGAAACCCTTATTTTGCTTACATTAAAACTAGTGTTGGATTCATTGTGGGCTGCATTGTCCGCAACTTCTTGATATACTATGCGGAAGAAAGTTAGATGATACTTGTGGAAAATACTAGGCTTCTTATTCCTCGATCTCATTGCCTTTTTCCTGGGCAATACTTTTGCCAGAAATCCTTAAACAATAAACATATGCAGGCTAAAAGGAAATTCTCGATAAGGACACTATTATTGTCCCAATTCTGCTGTGAGGTTATTGATGCTTGGAGAAGACCTGTTCCTTTTTGTGTGTTAAAATTCCTCACTTAGACAAGTACTAAGCTTTTCAACTGGCAGAGGCATTGTGGCATGTAGCCTGCTTTGGGTAGTAGTCCATATCATGTATTGAAGTCAATGCTGAATTGTCTACTAAAGCATAATTGTTATTTTTAATTTAAGAACCTAGTAGAAGATCATTAGAGAGGAGAAAGAAAAGAAAGCTAGGAGCTAGAAAGATACATTGAAATGACAATAAAAAATTAATAATACACAAAGCTCTCCTTATGGTTGCTATATCATAAGGAGACCTTTGCCATGACAAAAAATTCTCGTCACATATCAAACACCAAGGCCTGAGAAGAATTGTTGAAATATGAGCATTTCGCTTAGCAAGACACCATAAATCCTTTCATCCTTAGTGTTGTAAAATCCCATGTAGCTACTAAAATCTCATCAGATTGATCCACCTTTAAAGTTCAACCAAGGTGAAGGCTTCAATTAACATACGTTGGATGAAAGTAGCTGAAGTGAAATGCAGAACCAAAGGAGTGACATTTTTGGTCTTAGCGTCACGCTTGACACATATATCAAGCAGAACAGTTACATGTAATGTCTCAATTCAGAGCATGTAATTGGGTTAACCTTACTGAGTGTCATTTTCCATCTGTAGCAAAGATCAGAACAAAGCTGAACCAAATTGCAGTTAAATTTCTGTTTTGCTTACAAAAAGGAGAAATGTATCGTTTGGTTTGTGATTTTGAGTATAAAACCAGTCCATATAAATGCAGCAAACCTGCTAATCTGAATGGAGTATTCAGTTTTGACATATGATTTATAAATTATAATGCCTTTGTATGTCGAAATGAACGTCTTGATCATATAAAAGATGGTCAATATGTTTCAGATTTATTGCTTCCTTTATTTTATTTTTTAACTCAAATATGTTTTTGTTAGATAATGGTTCAGGTTAGGTTCTGCAGTCATTGTCTCGTTTGTCATTTTAAACAAAAGCTCTCCAAATTATTTTTAGTACCATATCAACACCTGCTTGTATTTGATGCAGATTTCTAGATCTATAGGTGACGTATATATGAAAGATGCACAATTTAACCGGGAACCACTTCCTGCAAAATTCAGACTTCCTGAACCCATGCACATGCCTATCTTGAGTGCTGAACCCGCTATTATTTCTCATCGACTGCAACCAAATGATTCTTTCATTATATTTGCATCAGATGGCTTATGGGAGCACCTGAGCAATGAAAAGGCTGTGGAAATTGTTAGCAGCAATCCACACACGGTAAGGCTAAGATTCCTGTCTGCAGTTTTACTGAGAATTTGTAAGCCCGAACCTTAACTGCTTGGTTATCTACATACTGTCAGTGCATTAAAGTTAAATTTATACACATATATATATTCAAAGTATTTTTCTTATTGAAACTGTAGTCTGTAGTGTGTGGTTCATGTGATCCGGAGACCATAATGCACAGGACATAAGTTTTCAAGTGCTTGTTGATTTTGTTGTTGTCGTCTATGCCATGGTTGAGACTCCCAAGAGGTACTCATTATATATTGTGCTAGTGCAGGGTAGTGCCAAGAAACTTGTCAAGGCTGCCCTACACGAAGCAGCAAGAAAACGAGAGATGCGATATTCAGACCTGCGCAAGATAGACAAGAAGGTCCGACGCCATTTTCATGATGATATATCTGTTATTGTTTTATTCTTGAACCACGATCTTATATCCAAAGGCACAGTGCTAGACCCACCACTCTCACTTCGAAGCGCACTCGATCACTGACTCCAACTGGTGTCATCATTGTAATGTAAATTACACACCCATGTTGTCTTGTACCAGTTTTTGGCAGCATAACACGATATATACATGTGCCATTGCTACCTGCATTATAAGGTTGAGATCATTCATCAGGCTCCAAATTGTTAAAAGTCATAACATGTTATTAGAATTTTGTCCATGAAAATGACAAAAGAAAAGAAAGGTAAAAAAGAATGTAACAAGCATTTGATTGTGGCCACTCCCTTTTCTAACCTTTGTAGTCTTAAAATCTGGATTTAGACTTTTTATGACCGATTTAGACTATGTAGGTAAATCGACCAGTATGTTAATTGAGTTCCAAATTATTTGACAAGTTATGTTAATTTTGCATGCGTAATAAATCATCTTTGGGTGGAAATTTAACATTTTGCTTTGGCTCAACGGAAAAGACAAGATCACTTCAGCTAGGTGAAAATGCTACCTAATTTTAAAGAAAGATGTTAGGAGATTATTAGAATTTATTATTTTTGGTTATCACTCAATCATTAATTTAATTTTTTTTAATTAGTAATTTAATAATATATTTTATCTTATATTTTTAAACAATGATGACTAAATGATGGTTAAAAACAATAAATTTTGATGGTTTTTTAATATTTTTTAATTTTTAATTTTAAATCTAAAATGTCAAGTGAAATTCGCACCTTTTCAATTCACATTAACACCAATTTAGGGGTAAAAAGTAAAAATAGGCGTATGTCATGTAATGTAATTGTTTAGTGTCAGTAGTTTGTTATAGGCTTGACTTGTTAGTTGTTATTGAGTCTGACTTGGTTTAAAAGTTTGTTAAAAGGTTTGGTATTTTTTTTAATTAAAATTATATATATGTAATATGTCAAATTTAATATCTACAAAAATTTTAAAATATATAAAAGTATTTATAATAAAATATAATAATTTTAAATTATCTAATAACTTTGATAATGATAAAAAATTATTTATATATTTATTTATATTTTAATAAATTTAAACAATTCTGACAGATTAACAAGACTAATTAATGAATTTAGGTCTCGTCTACTAACATATTAAGACTTTTATAATAGCGTGAGTTTAGAACTATTTTATAAGAGATGAAGACTAAATCAAATATTGACTAAATTGTAGGTTCTTGATAGATTGCCATATCTATTTCCACCCTTAGACACCATGAACAATCAATGAATATTTGCATGACGCTGCAGACGTGCATGTCCATGTAAATGTGAAATAAAGACAAATGAAGAAGAGTTTAATATTCACTCACTTAGATATTTTGATTTGAAAATTTTAATTAATTCACCTTATTATTTTAACTTAGGTTTAGCTATAATGTATTCTATGAGTGCAAGTTAAGGTTGCTAATATTAGAAAATTTTAAATAACTTATTTTAATAAATATACAATAAATGTATTAAAATTTTAAATTTTATATTTTTTATAAATAATTTTTAATTGATAATTTTATCATGTGCTCTTAAAATATATGTTAATTAGATTTTTTTAACTTACATACGTATATAATATAGAAAGAGTTTCAAGTGTACCGAAAACACCAGTGTTTTAACTGTTGATCTGAATTATAAAAAATATATATAATATATATTAATTGAAATCAACGATTAAAGCAACTGAAATACCGGTATTTTCGATACACTTGAAATTTTCCTATAATATAAGCTTCTGGTATATGTTAAGTAATATATACAATTAAACTCTTTCTAGCAATAAAAGATGGATAAATCACATAAACAAACGGAATAGGTTCCAATTTTACATGAATATCCTAAATGCAATAAGCTTATATGCATGTCTCGTTTTGGCTATAAAATTATATAAATTGAAACAATTTAATTCGATTTACATTGACTCCATATAAATCGAATCCATATGATTCGAATTAGCTAGTGTAACAACAAATCAATGTAAATCGAATCCATTAAGTTCGATTTACTAAGGAAAAACGTTACGTATATTAAATCGAAACAACTTGTTTCGATTTACAACATTTGATAGACCACAGTAAATCGAATCAAACTAGTACAGACATGCAGTTTGATTAAATTGAATTTATTTAATTCGCTTTACTAGGGAGTATGTACTAAATAAATAGGATCAGAACGTGGAGTGTTCAATAGAGTGGAATTCACAATGGCTAATGAAGATAGTTTTTTAGTTCTATTGCACTACAGAGAGACGATTTTGAAAAAAATGCGAGAGAATAAAATTTACTGATAAGAATTTGTTGAGTGTCTTTATCAAACCTTCTACGAATTTTGTTGAGTTTTAAAATACTATACTCTAGAAATTAGGGCTGCATGGAATGAAACAGGTAGAAAAGTTTTTTATAAAATTCCGACTTCTGTTGTTTGAGATGGGTGAAGTACAACTCCTTTGTAATAGACAGTGATGATGATTTAGAAATTTTATTTCACTGTCATCGTCAATTTTTCGAATTGAGAACCCATGAACTATTGGCCTTGGAGATGTGGTCTCTAGTTCAGTAGAATCGAATCAGAATCATCAATTAGTGGCAATGGCAGCAGCCTCTAGTTTGACCCCTGTTGTTGTGTCTTCATCTGTGCCTGTAATGGCATCTGCGACAATTTTGGTGGCATCTCCATCTTTTGCAACTGATCTAAATCGCGATGACAATGGAGAAATAGGTGATAATATGAATACTCTTATTATGATCCCAGTTTCCGAAGAGGTTGTCATCTCGATTTCTGAGAAGTTGGAGAACTAGATGCCATGAAAGATGTACTGTGGATTAACGATGATGTGGATCCCACCATGATTGATGATGGTAGCGATAATAATATAGGGAGGAGTATTTCCGTTGGAGCTGGTAGAGCATCAAGCTCGGAATGAGACTTTTCGACTTTAGACTTAGAGACCATGAGACTGCAGGGGTTCCCGAATGTAGAATTCAGATTTGGGGCCAGAAATTCATAGGATACAGCAGATCTTGCTGAGTTTTAACTTGGTCAGTAGTTTCAAAATAAAGCAAAAATCATTTTATGTGTGAAGATTTATATTCACAATGAGATTGAGTACAAAGTGCCAGAATCGGAACATGTCAAATACTATGAAAATAAAGTATAAGGAGTTTGAAAACAGTTGCTGACGGTTGATTCGAATCACTTTTTGCCAGCATAAGGGTATTTAGAAGATCAGACGGTATAACAGACCTCATACATATCTTGCCATGTCGATCTCCAGTGATCACAGAAAGCTTGATTATCATGTGATATCTGCTTTCATCCTTTCTATGATTAGAGCTGATGCGGCTGTGTCTATCAAGGTACTACAGAATGTGACAAAGGCACATTTTGGATTTAGATCGACTTACATGAGGGTTTGGTTGGCTAAGCAAAGGCCGTTGCGCAGATTTATGGGAATTGGGAAGATGCCTACAATAAGTTGCCAAGATAGGTACTAAGTATGCTGCCAGGTAGTATTGCAGTACTGAAAACGTCCTATGCGACTTGGAGGCCAGGTTAACTAGTCATCAGGGTATTTACATTGACTTTTTTGTCGTTCCCACCGTGCATCAAGGCATTCAAGTATTATAAGCCATTAGTTAGCATTGATGGGACTCACTTGTTGCGTAACTTTTCTCTCTTGGGTAAGGTTTGCGAGTGGAGGAGGTTGTGAAATATAATTCAATATAATTGAATTCGAATTATATATATAGAGAAACTACTAGTAAATCGAATCTATTACATTCGATTTACTTTAGCATCACATTTTCTATAAATTGAAACTACTCAATTCGATTTATCATGGGCATAGTTATCAGAACCGAACCGGTGATCGAACCGGTCAGGTTACTGGGTCACTGGATTACTGGTTCAACCGGTGGGCCACTGGTCGAACCGGTCAACCCGGTATAATTAAATAATTATATAAAATTTAATTATTTTTTATTATAACTTTATAAGTACTTTTATTTTGTTTTTAAATTTTAATATTTTATTAATTAGTTTATATTTATTTTATTATTATGTTATTATAGGTAAAAACTCACATACAATTGTTTTCATGTGAAGTTGATATTTAAGAATCGTTAGATGATTTGACAAGTTTGACTAAATATCATCTAACGATTTTCAACTATCAACTTCATATGAAAACAACTGCATGTGAGTCTTTACCTATTATTATATAATTTATTAAAAAAATGATATTAATAAATATCATATAATCATGAAAAGAAAAAATAAATAGTGATTAATAAAAAAAATTTATTTATCTTCTTTTTAATTTGTATATATTTAATAAAATTTATAGTTAAATAAAATATAATTGATTTAAAAATAAGTGATTTTATAATGAAAATAAATTGAATATAAATAAAATAAAAAAATGCTATATGTATTATAATTTGTGTATAATTTAATAAAAAGCACTGCAGTTGAGTGGTACAATCTTCCATGTTATATTCAAAATCGCAGGGGTTCGAACCCTATGTTTGTCATTTTGGAAAAATTTCCAAAATTCCCAATCCTTGACACTTGGCAAGACATGGAGTATATGGAGCACGGTGGAACGCAGGAGCGCCGACGCGTCATAGGTTTCCCTCAACTGTGACCCGAGCGGTTTGAGTTCGAACCGGACCGGTTTTCACCGGTTTATTTCGGATTTAATCGGTTCGTTCCGGTTCTTTACCTTAAACGGTCTTCAACTTGGACCGGACCGATATTGGGTTCGGTTCACCGGTTTTTACAACTATGATCATGGATTATAAATCGAAGCATCTTGATTCGATTTACCATGGCCTACTTCACTAAAACGGATTTTTACAGTAAATCGAAACTACTGAATTCGATTTACCATGCACCTACTAATTTGAATCTAATTAATTTGATTTATATTGAACGAGTATAAATTGTATCAATTAAATTCGATTTATATAAATATGCAAACAAGATATTTATATAATTTATTTATATTTAGAATATTCATGTAAAATTGAAACTATTCGGTTTGTTGATGTGATTTACCCTTAAAATACAGTAATATATTCGTCACATTGCTTGAATTAAATTTATGCAGTTTTCTTTCCTTATTATTTGTTTGGTTGGCAAGTTAGTCAAAAATAAAAACAGAAAAATGTTTCTTTTGATGATCCAATGGGCCATGCGCATGGTTCTCGACTTCTCGTCACCTTTGGTAAGGGCCGCATTAGCTTGGTCTAGACCATTAGGACATTATCGGTATTATAATAGTTGAATGGGGTCATTCTAAAGAAAGAAAAATAGAACTCAAGACTCCGAGAGGGAATGTTGTACGGTACCGGCGGTGGACTTGCTTCTTGAGTTGTTGCCTCAAGTCTCAACGACGACCTAACCAAACGTCCAAACCACACACACAGAGTGAGCTTCTTTTTGTTGTGTTCTCTCACTCTAACTTTAACAAGCTCCAGTGTTTGTTGCTGTAAGCACCAATTTCCATTTCCATGTATGAATTATAATTTGATCTGAGCTTTGCTTACTATCCCATGGTGCTTCCTCGGATCCTCCTCCTATTCGCCCTGCTGAGTCATCATCTGACTCAGTCCGACTCGGCACCACAAGCCTTCAAGAGAGGTACCGGCCACCCTCAGTGGCACCACGGCGCCTTCCACGACGTCCGCGATTCCGTCCGATCCGATGTTCGCCGCATGCTCCATTCCAGAGCCGAGGTCACCTCCTTCTCTTCTCCTCATTTCCAATTTCAATTCCAATTCGATTTCCACTCCTAGACCTAAGTTTGATTTTGTTTGTATACTGTTGTTGTGGTTCGTGTAGGTTCCGTTTCAGGTTCCGTTGGAAGTGAATGTGGTTCTCATCGGTTTGAGTGGAGATGGAGGATATAGATACACTATCGACATTCATAATTTGGAGCAATTTCTGAGAACGAGTTTCCCCTCTCACAGACCCTCTTGTCTCGAGACTGGGGAGCTTCTTGATATTGAGCATCATTTGGTCTATAATGCATTTCCTGTAAGCTAACCTTCACTCTGCCTCATACTCTTACTATTTTTTTTTTTGCGTGCTCTCTTATTAATGCTAGCTTTTAACTATAGGCTGGGCAGCCTGAATTGATAGCACTTGAGAAAGCTCTGAAAGAGGCTATGATTCCTGCAGGAAAAGCTAGAGAGGTAACTGATCCTTTACTTGCCACTTTCTGCCGTTTCGCATGGTTTTATGAAATTTTTATCTGTACTATTTATTTTTCAATAGAGATGGTTCTAAAATTTGTTTCTACTTCCAGAGTGAATTTGGAAGGGAGGTACCTCTATTTGAAGTTGAAGCAACATCCGTGGAGCCAATATTTCAAAAGCTGTACTCCTATATATTTGACATGGATAGTGGGGGATCTTCGGTCATAGATATGGACAGACCGGTGCCAAATGCCATATTTGTTGTGAACTTTGATAAGGTATAATCAATATTCACTACCTTTTGCAAAAAGAAGAATGCAAGCTTTGTAGGTTGTAACATGTGAAGTAATAGAAAAGTTTATTTTTCCCTAGCTAACTACCAATGATCTAATTATGAACAAATGAATGCTTAAGTTCTTCATATTTCCTTCTTGTTCAGTATTTATGTTCCACTACATTGTGGAAGTTAAATTTAATTTTATTCAATTGCTAATTTAAAATATATTGAAGGTGAGAATGGATCCTAGGAATAAAGAAATGGATCTTGATAGTTTAATGTATGGCAAACTTCCGGAGCTTAATGATGAAGATATGAAAAAACAAGAAGGTGATTATATTTATCGTTATCGCTATGATGGTGGGGGAGCAACTCAAGTTTGGTTGGGGTCTGGAAGGTATGTACAAGTAACCTTGTTTACTGTTGAACTTCAGGTTCCCCTCCCAAAGTGTGTTTTTATTAGCCATGGAGGTTTTTACCGGCATAAACTGGTTGCAGTGCATGTTTATATCCTAAAAGTAATCATGGTAACTGATGTATGTATGCTAGAATGACCCTTTTTTGTGTGTGTTTGTGTGTTCAGATTTGTAGTGATCGACCTTTCAGCAGGCCCATGCACTTACGGTAAGATTGAAGCTGAAGAGGGAAGTGTCAGTTCTAGAACTCTGCCAAGATTACGAAATGTGATTCGACCAGGTGGTATGACCACAGTTTATCAATCCAGCAATGATATCTTTCTCGGGCAGCTTGCTTCTTTGATATCAACCACAGTGGAGCATGTTATAGCACCTGATGTAAGGTATTTGTGGTATCATGTAAGCATATAACAAGAAGTAAGAAATCACCTAATAAGTCAAGTTGGCTACTGCCATCCATTGGACCCTATAGCAAACCAATTTCAGCAAAGCCCTTTAGAATAAGACCTTCTAGAATTATATGATCTAAAAATTTTCTTATGTTTTCCTCTACTACTTTTAATTGCAGTATCTTCCATTTGACTAACATTTTCCTGAGCCAAGTCTTGTTACTTGACCAAACCTGTAATTTCAGTTTTCCCTTCATTTCTCCTAGGGATACATTGTTACCAGTTTCAGCTTTTCTTTGACTACCTTCAGAATACTTTTAAGAGCACTTGAAATGAATATTTAATTGACTTATGTATATTATTCTACAATCTCATCATGTTCTTATTGATATATTCAGGTTTGAAACTGTTGATCTTACTTCAAGATTGCTTATACCAATAATTGTCTTGCAAAATCATAATCGGTACAACATTATGGAAAGGGGCCATAATTACAGTATTAACATTGATGCAATTGAGGCAGAGGTTTGTTATTTCATTTTCTTCCAAGTGGACTACTAATTTTGGTTATCATGGATTTTGGAGAAGTGCCTGCTGCTGTTCTCTAGAACTGAGATTTAGTTCAGCTAGGCAGGATCAGCATGTGATTATTTTATACTTTTCCTTGGTTTCAGGTGAAGAAAATGCTCCATGATGGTCAAGAAGCAGTAGTTATTGGAGGTGTACATTCACTACATCGCCATGAGAAGCTTGCAATTGCTGTTTCAAAAGCTATGCGCGGCCATTCCCTGCAGGAAACTAAGAATGATGGTCGTTTCCATGTTCATACAAAGACTTACCTGGATGGTGCACTTTTAAAAGAAGTGGGTCCTGAATAGTTTTTTTAATCTGTCATTGTTAATTTACTCATTATCTTATCGGCAACATGGTCACTTCCTTTTGTGGGGTAATTACTTGAGAGGTCTCTACATATGTTTAGGTTTTGAACAATGAATACGCGTTGCACCTTCTTTGACTAAATAGAGAACATTGAGTGCTTAGGAGATGCACTATTGCTCAGTTATTTTGTAGCCTAAATGATCTTCTGAGGAACTTGCAGGATTCATTATTCAAATAATTAAATATGTATCCATCTTGAAAGATGCTAAATGAAACTTTCTGCTGATGTGCAGGAGATGGAACGCTCTGCTGATGTGCTTGCTGCTGGATTGCTTGAAGTGGCTGACCCATCTCTATCAAGTAAATATTTCCTTCGCCAAAATTGGATGGATGAATCTGAAGTGTCTACGGATTCTATTCTTAAGCATAAACCTCTCTGGGCTTCCTATGACTCAAAATATAGCAAGAAAAGGAAGAAGAAAGTAAAGAAACTCGGGGATCTGCAACCAACTTATGGAACCCGAGTAATTCCTGTGTGCGTGTACACCATTCTTTCTTGCATAAATGCATGTTATTGTCTATATTTATTAATAGGTCTACAGACACAACACAAGTTTAAATTATCACCTTTATCTATTTCCAACTGCTCTCTTATTACTAATTAAACTTTGATCCTTGGGATTTTTCATGAACAAGACAATGTTGGTAAATTGGCAGCCAGTTATTAACTATAGGTTTTATGAAGTTGGCTTTCCTAGACTTCATTTTGGTTTGCAAATTGAATGGAATATATGAATATCCTGAAAATGTCAAGAATGACTGGCCTAGTAAAAAGGGAAATAGTCAAGGATGGGGTTTCAGGAGCTCTATTATTTATTTGCTTAACCGAGTCACAGTTGTTATATATTGACTGCCTTTTCTTCTTTCTTTCTTTCTTTCTTTTGGTTAGCTTTGTGCTATCATTGGCAGACGTGGATCGAGACCTTATGATGGATGATGAAAGTATGGTATGGACAAGCAATGATGTTGTAATTGTGCTTGAGCATCAAAATGATAAGATCCCTTTAAGGTGAGTGAATATGATATGTGGATTTCTGTACTTGAAGTTGGAGATATATACTAACTATCTGGACATTTTAGAAGATAGGAGAAAGGGATAAATTGTCACCTTAATATATTATTTGTAATCTTGTGAAACCATCTGATGTTTCTATGTACAACTTCTAACCCTTTTTCCCTTGGGTTTCCTTGTGTCAATTTAAATACCAGTGATAATGTAAGATGGTTTCTGCTGTCTTAAAATAAATTGTCAATTTTAACTTTGTTATTTAATGTTTAAGTTTATCTTCTGCGAAGATATATTGCTCATCCATTGTGATTTAATTTTTAAAACAATATCTAACTGAATAAGTTTCTGAGAATGGAACAGCGTATGCACTGCTCTTAAGAGTCATAAAATCTACTTCAATCTCCAGTTTTATTTACCCTGGTCTTCCAATTATTGGTTGTCTTGCGAAACTTCACATCACTTTTCATTGTCTTGTTTGACAGTTATGTTTCGGAGACCCAGAAAAGGCATGCTCTTCCATCTCAGGCACAACGGCATATACTTGCTGGCCTTGCCTCAGTTGTGGGTGGTTTAAGTGCCCCATATGAGAAGGCCTCTCATGTACATGAAAGACCTGTTGTGAATTGGCTTTGGGCTGCTGGTTGTCATCCCTTTGGACCATTCTCAAATACATCTCGCATCAGTCAAATGCTCCATGATGTTGCCTTAGTAAATGCTCTCTTCATGTGCCATATTGAGTTTTATTTGCTAAGAACTATTCTCTAATTGGATTTTTATTCTTTAACAGAGGAACTCAATATATGCTCGTGTGGATTCTGTACTCCGTAGAATTCGGGAGACATCAGAGGTATTCATGCTTTCATTTGATTTTATCAATCAAAATTTATTCATGCTTCATTTAAATTATATAAATACAAGTGCTTGATTTATATAAATCCATGTCAATTCCGTACAGACTGTCCAAGCTTTTGCAGCAGAGTATCTGAAAACTCCCCTTGGTGAACCAGTGAAGGGAAAGAAGGAGAAATCAACCACTGAACTATGGTTGGAGAAGTTCTACAAGAAAACAACAAATTTGCCAGAACCCTTTCCTCATGAATTAGTTGATCGCTTGGAAAAATATCTCGATGTAAGCTAAACTTTGATTGCAGTTCTTGACCTGACTTATGGTCGTTTTTATGAACATTGTTTTTTGTTTATATGCATCTACCAGGGCCTTGAGGAACAGCTTGTTGATATGTCTTCATTGTTATATGATCATCGACTACAAGATGCCTTCTTGAACAGTTCAGATATTCTGCAGAGTACCATGTTCACCCAACAGTAAGTTAACCTGTATTTCTTTTATGCTGAGAAAAAAGACATATATGATGCTTAATTTTATTTCGTAGTGTTTACCTTTTTATAAATAAAATGGTGCTATTGTAATAAATACTTATAATTGTGATTGCAGATATGTTGACCATGTTCTGGCCTCTGAGAAGGATAATATGAGATGTTGCAAAATTGAGTACAAGTATCCCGTGCACTCTTCTCAAACTTACATCTATGGGGGAATACTTATTGCTGGGTTCTTTGTGTACTTTGTTGTAATTTTCTTCTCATCTCCAGTGCGGTGACATATGTTAGATTTTGACCCCAACAAGAACCGATAACCAGGCCTTATCACATTTTGGTAGAGCTTATGGTTGCCATACCAAATCGAATATATGCAACAATTTTGAATGCGTCAGTGCAGCACAAATTACAGCAACGTTGACTAGATTTTATGTATTTGGCATAAAAGTTGCCAGGAGGGTCTTCAGCTTTCTATTTGCTTAATTAACTGAAGAAAATCTCATGTACACTTTGTAGTCTCTTGGGGCGGGGATGAATGCTTTCAGTAGATGCGATTAAATGGATAACAATTGCAAATTCAATGGGTGAAATTGACTTTGGCCATAACAATTTTGTTGTGTCTAGAAGAATATTTGTTGAAGTCGCTTGTTTCTTGGCAACATGCATTGTCTTAAACGCTTCAGGACCATACTTGAGTTTAAGGCATTTCACAGAATTCAAAGTTATTCACAAAATATTAGTATTAACGATTTTTTTTTTAAATTTCATTTTTCACTCTTAACTTTTTTGGGTGTACAAGTAAAGTATATTTAAGTATTAAGAAAAATTTACACAGCACAGGGAAATTTTTAAGCACACAACATAGCCAAAGCTTAATATCTAACTTGTACTATACGAAAAGGAGATTGGTAAACGGCAAAACCTTAAAATACAGTAGGCTAGGATGTATTCATCGTCCGAATTTTCCCATCCTCGTTTCCGCCCCGTTTTTCATTGTAGGGAAATATTGCTCTTCATTTCCATTCTCCACAAGGCCCCATTCCTTGTGAGGACCACTTTCTCCATCTATCTTATAATTCTAACTAATTATTAATTTTTCATGTGAATAAAACTGCAAGTATTCATCCTATATAAAAACAGCAAGATTTTATACAAAATGTCTAAATAACAAGATAGTAACTTCTTTCGAAATGATGCAGTAAGGGGACGCAACAGCGAGCCAAAAGAGAGAGCAGTGGACGAGGTGGGAGACGCGGCAACAGAGAGAAAAATGGGCACGACAACAGAGTTACGGAAAGGGACGCCGCAAATAGAGAGCACGACGGGATGAAGGTGATTGCACCGTAAGGTGTGACGATGCAGTGAGAAGGGAGAGTGACCACAGAGTGGCTGCAGAGAGGTTGGATGGAGTATGGACAGCGTTAGGAATCTCTGAATTGAAGAAGGATTATGCAAACGGGGACCAGGAGTTTTAGGTCACGACGCGATGAAGGTGATGGCACCGTGAGGTGTGATGATGCTGCAGAGAGGTTGGATGGAGTATGGACAGCGTTAGGGATCTCTGAATTGAAGAAGGATTATGCAAATGAGGATTAAGAGTTTTAGGTTTCTATATAGGTGAGTTCTGTAGTGCCTAAATTGCCTAACTTCCCTTTTAAAGTAAAAAATAAAATATTTTTTTGTGAAAAAAATGTTTAAAATAAAAGTAAATCATGTACAATTTATTAAATATTATTTATTTATCTTTTTTAGTAACTTAAAGTACAAAGTAATAGGCACCATATCATTTACCTTCTATATATATATATATATATATATGTGTGTGTGAAATGACTAAAAAACATATATGAGAAATAAACTATTAAAAACAATTCAGTAAATTTATGAATTTCAGGGATCAGCGGAAACGGAGTAGAGATCCCCGCTCGGGTCTCCGCGCCTGCCTCAGGAGAATTTTGTTCCCATTCCATCTTTGCGAAAAAATTCTCCACAGTCAGATCCCATTCGAGACAGTCCCTAGGGATCCCCACGTCTCAGGAGATTTGTCATCCCTATTAATCTATTATACACTTAGTGTGTGTTTGGATTATAGTTTACAAACGAGAGTTTGAATAAAATTGATTTTGCAAACTTGATTTTGATGAAAAGTAAGTTTGTGTTAAAGTGATTTATGTTTGGCAATCTTTGCATCAAAATGAATTATAGTAAAATAAATGTTGTTTGGATTATACTACTCAAAATCACTTTTAGATAAAAAATTACTAAAATAGACACCAACTTAAATAATTTTTGTATATTATCTTATCATTTTAATTTAGATAATTGGATAGATCTTATTAATTAATTCTATAATAAAATTAATATTTATGCACTAAAATAAAAATAATATATAAAAATTGGCAAAATATATTTTTAATTAAAACTAATAAAATATAAATTTTAGAGAGTACTAAGAATAATTAAAAAAATTAAATATTTATCTTGGTAGTAATTGAAATAAATCAAAAAAAATTTTATGATATTTTTTATATAGTATATTTTTAGTACTCTTAGTACTCTTTTTTAGTATGTTATAATTTATTATTATTATTATTATTATTATTTACAATTAATTTTTTGTTTAATTTGCTTTACCTAATAGAATCAATAAATCATATTATAAAAAAATAATACAAACAATACAAAATATTACAATTATAAAAGTGTATAATATCAAATAAATAATTAATAAAAAATAAAAATAATAAATAATAAAAAAAGAGAGTTCATGTAAACAAAAATAATAAGAATTCCATAAATAATATAATAACATGCATAAAGGATAAAGTTGGTAAAAAGTAAATAAAGATGGAGTATTGATGGCTAGAAGACCGTTGATGAAACGCAAAAGCTTAAAATTGTAACTTCTTGAAAACCATGGTTTTGAAAGCAAAATCACTTCTGCCTTCATGAATAAAAAATTTGCCAAACCAAAAATTGAAACTTTCAAAAAGGTTAAACATGCTTCTTCTCTTGTAACGTGTTTGCCAAACACACCCTTAATAGTTAAGTCTTTTAAATCTAACTTGTTTCTAAAATATTTTTTCTTAATAAAAGTAATTTAATTTTTAAATATTTATATAAAAATATTTTTTTATTTAACAATTATATTTAAATATAATAATATAAAAATATTTTTTATATTTATTATATTAAAAATATTTTTTTATATCAAAAAATTTAAAAAATATATAAATTATAACTCCTACAAAAAAATTTTTTAATGTTTTTATTTTTATTATTAAAATTTTACTAAATACAATTTAGAAAATATTTTTTGAGAAAGTATAGGAGCCAATAGAATATTTGTACAATGTGTATAAGAAAGGTCAAGAGTTTGATCTTTGGTGAATCCCAAAATCAGCTTATGCTTTTGAGATTGGATAGTATAGATGATGTTCATTTTTTAACTCAATAACTTATTATACACATTGTACAAATATTCTATTAGCTCCCTAGTATAACTCATATCTTTTTATACTGACAAAATCTTTTATTAACAATTTAACAACACTTACATAAACTTATTATATGCACATAAAAATTCAATCACTAAATTACTTATTATAAATTTATATATAAATACATATATTATTTAACTCAATTTTAATATATATTATTTATAACATATAATTATATATTCTATACAGACGATAAATCTTTAAAATATACACTTAATATGGTTAAAAGTACTTTTATCTCCTTCCTCTTTTCTGGTTAGACATTACCCTTTGATAAGTTTAAACTCTTACGAGGCTTAACACTTAAAATAAGATTGAATTAGTTATGATTAATTCTTTAGATTCTTTTAATTTCATAATTTGTGTCATTTATTTTGTACATGAAGGTTTATTATGAATTAATTCTGGTGAAAAGAAAAAAAAAATGTCCAATCTCTTTTCATTTCTCAATCTGTCCAATTTCAAGTTCTATTATTTTTATAATTAGAAGGCTTGAATGTAAAGCTTAAATTGCATATTTCTGTTTTTGGTCAACAATCAAACAAACACTATCCAAAGACTTTAACTTCGTGAATTAATGAAGATATAAAAACAATTGTAGGAATTAGGAAAATGAATGAAGAAATCAGACATAGCTTTCTAGGCTAGCAATGTGCATCAAATTAAGCAGTATATTTACTGCTCAGAGCCCAGTGCTTATTTCATCATTTAAATACATTCGTATTATTCTCTTCGGCAAAATACATTTGACCAAAAAGAAAGAAAGAACAAAATAAATTAAATGGGAAGGGGAAAAAACCCTAGTAAGGGTTGAACTTGATCCTCAGCGAATATGCTTATAGCTGTCATCAAATTTTAAAATCAGGTCTCAAAGATTCCATGCCATCATAGGATCCGAACAATTCTTAATAAAAAAAACCCAAGCAATTAATCCAAGCAACAGAAAAGGAAAATCATTTTAAAAACAAAAGAAAAAAGGAAATTTTGAGGTGTAATGATTTTGCAGCTGTATAATTCACTGCGCCTGGGGCCAAAACAAAGGCGAAGCGACTCAACTTCGCTGCGGTAGATCTATGCCTCTTTTCTATCATTGATGAGGAAATAACCCATAATCCATGGCCCTTGAATAATAGGCATCTCAAGAGGCAAATGATACCAATAAATATAGAGAAATTTTGAAACAAAGATAAGAAAACGATTCAAGGGATTCGAACTTCAAAGACGAAAGCAGCGTAAACAAACGAAGAGTGCTCTACTGTTCTCCAATTCGCTGTGAAGTGAAGGCATGCTCTGATTTATATAATGGGAATAATATGAATTAGGGTTTTTTGCTCTGCGTTGTAAAAAGACAAAAGGAACCACACTTTTGTTCTCTTATTACGCATTTGCCCCTTACCTTCAAAACTGACAGGCCCATTGGGTTTCAGTCCGTAACTAACCTCTAACCCATTTATTTAAGGCCTGCCTTGTATATATCTGTTTAATCACTTTTTTTGGTGATAAGATAAACTCTTCATTAAGAATAGTTTAAAAATAACGTCTAATAAAAAATGACATCATTAATTTGAGAATAATAATATTCACTTCTAAAAAAAGTATTTACTTGGTAATTCATTGTCTTCTTGGGAATTTTCTTTCATGTATTTAAATTTTAAAAAATGCTACATGGCTGACAAAATAATAATAAATAAAATGATGGAGATGATTTATGACATAAAGTAACAAGACTCACTTATCTAAGGGATAAATGAAAGTGCTTATTCTTACCAAATTTTTTGGTTACGTAGCTTTTAATGAGAATCAGGAATCGTCTATGGTAGGGAAACTTGAAATTGGTTCTTAAGACCATCTCCAGTAGGGAACTCATCCCAGTTTCTGTTTATGGCCCACCTGTCATAAAAAGTAACTCCACATCAGCTTTTGCATCATAAACAATAAATAGGAACTCAAAGCATCTATCTCTTCTCGATTAGGAGGAACTAACTTTAGTCCCTATTGTGGTCCCACTTAATTAATTAATTAAAATACTTAAAATTAATATAATTAATTTTTTTCAATAATATTATTTAAATTTATAAATTTAAAAATAATTCATTATTAAAAGATATTAATATTAAATAAATTCATATATAATAATAATACACAATATATAATTCGAGATTATACTAATTTATAGTTTTGTGTTTACAACTGCTAATTTTAATAATATCATTAGCATTTTAAATTTTAAAAATAAAAATAACCAACTCAACTAAAAATTATTTTATAAGGTATAAAAATTAAATTTATTTTTTAATGTAAGTAAATTTAATTAATTATAATTTAATATAATAATATAAATAATATTCAATATTAATTATAATATAAATAATTAATATAAATTATTAATTAAATAAAAACTTAATTATTTAATTTAATTAATTATTTAATTAATTATTATTTAAATAATTAATATAAATTATTAATTAAATAAAAATATAATTATTTAATATAATTTTTATTATAATTATTACTAATTTAATTATTATTTAATTATTTAATTATTTCAGATTTTATATTATTATTTTTTTATAATAACTTGCCAAATCACAAGTTATTATTGGTTAATTTGAGTCCCTGTTTAGAGGGACTCTCTTACTTTGATTCTTGTGCGGGAACTCACTCCTTCTTTCCTCCAATGGTTAGAGTTCCTATACGTCAGAAAAAAGTCAAAGAGAAACTCACCATTGGAGGTGCTCTAATGAACCAAGTGAGCATATTTTAATTTAGTATTTTTTGTTGGTATTGTATATAAAATTGTAAATTTACAAAGTTTGACTTTAATTCTTTAAGTTTGTGCTAATTATAAAATGGTCTGTTGAATTATGTAAAAATTTGATAATTTAAGCAATATTAGTTAAAGACTACTTACATGTTACATCTTTTCAATTAATTTTTTTGGAAGGATTAAAGATTTTTCTTAATATTATGAAAAATAATATTTTCGGTATTAGTATTAAAAAACAAAAATACTATTTTATTTTTAAAATTATTTAATTACATTACAAATTAAAATTTGATGTTTATTTTAAAATATTTAAACTCCAAAAAAAGTTTATTTAAAAAAAAAAGAAATTGCAATTGTTTAATATAGTTTGATAAATATAGGTCGACAAATTTTTGTTAATAAGAATTTTTTTAAATAAATTAATTAAAGTAATTATTTGTTTAGATATTTTTTGAAATATTTATATTTTCTTTTATTAATACACATTTTTTAAAAATTTAAAATATTTTAAGAATTATATATCAATAAATTATTTATTTATTTATTTATTACAATAATTTGAATTGGAATGGATGGAAAAATAAATTTAAATTGATGTAATATAAATTTTATTATTTTAAATAAAATTAATTGGTCTAATAAAGAAGAAAGAAAAGACATAAAAAAAGAAAATAAAAATACTTAATTGAATTTGGTTATAAAAATAATTTGATCGTATAATATTTTTTATTTTTTATTATTTATCTCATTAACAATGATATTGATATAAATAATAAAAAAATAAATATTTTTAAAAATATATATCAATAAATAAATTATTTATTTAAAAAATGTCTAAAATAGAAAAATTTAAATTCAGTAAAAATGGAAAACGAAAAGAACATATGACAAATTTGTAAGTATTCTATGCAAAAAATTTATATTAATATATTTACAATTTCACTCCAAATTTATTTTAAATTTCTTTAAATATTTTGGTCCTTTAAAGACCATTAGATACTTTTAACATATGGTATTAGAGTATTAGACTCTTCCTGAGAATCAATATAGCAGTGAGATTACTAGTAAAAGAAATTTTGTATAGTGCATGTTACAAAAAAAGAGAGAGAAAAATATGTTATTAATGAGTTAAGAGATTTCCATGCGTGTGGGAAATTGAGAATTAATGAGTCAGTCCATTCAGAAAAAGGTGAGAAACTACTACGGCGTGATACAATAGAGACCGCGTCCACGCCGTTAAGTCAACAAACATTGACAACAACTAACGTCACGGATGATAGATGCATTCACTCCATCTCAATCCTATATTTTTTGAAAAAATACATTTTTCAAAGTGAGAAATTTAATAAATTAAAAAGTTAAAATATAATTATTATTAATTTTATAATTTATATGATGTATGAATTTTGTTGTTTTTAATTTAATAATAAGTAAAATAATATTTTTATTATTTGTTTAGTAGCATACCAATCTTTAGTGTCATACCTAATTTGTCAAAATATCAAAGAAAAACACAAACATAATTCATTATTGTTTTTTTTAATTTATTAAAATAATATATTTAAATAATTATTCTATATAAATACACTAATTTAAAAAAATAAATATTAATTTATTTAATAATTTTTAACTTTTTAAATACAAAATTTTTAAATAAAAAATCATATCAAATTATTTAATGATGTTTAACTATTAATTTCAGACTAATATAAAATAAAAGAATAGTGAGTTGTGGCTTATGATTAGGAATTTAGGATGTTACCAAGAACTATGGTTGTCAAATTCGATCCGATTCGATTGGATGAATTAAAAATATAGTCATTTGGATTTTGGTTATTAATTCGAGTCAAATTTGGTCAGTCGGACTGATAATTTGGTTATTATTTAAACTGGTCAAATAATTAACTTGATAAAATTTAGTCAAACTCGATAAAAACTTATCAAACCCAATCAAAATCGGTTAAAATTAATTTGGTCGAATCTAATAAAACTCGGTTAAACTAAAAAAATATATTATTTTTTATACATAATATTTTTATTAATTGTATTACATAAATAAAATTAAATTATATTTATAAATTTAAAGTAAAAAATTATATTTTATTAATTATAGTATATTTTCTATTTCTATAATTATTATTTTATAAATATTTAATGAGTATAATAAATAAAAAATTATAAATATTTAAAGAATATAATAAATATAAATTAATTGATGAGTTATTAAAATCAAAATAATAATTAATTTAATATTAAATAAAACTAAAAAAAGATATTTATTTTAAAAATAAAAAATAAAATTATAAATAATTATTTAATTATAACTAAATTAATTAGTTCAATCTGTAATTTATTAATTAAATTAATAACTTAATAATCTTTAATCGGTTGGATTAATGATTTGATTATGAGAACTAGTGGGGAAAGAGAGAGTGAGTTAGGGAAGCGTGAGTGTCCAATAGAAACAAAAGGAATGAAGTCACGACATACGTAATGCAATGGGTATCCAAACAAAAAGGGCCTAAACCTTGTTGCCCAAGCGTGGCTGTGGCTGACCAAAGAATCTGATGCCAGTCATACCCAATTTTTGTGGACCCACCAACAATTTCGGAGCCACACACTCTCTCTCGAATTGAAGAATGAAGCGTATTTGACAATTCACAAATGAAATCAAACTTATTATAACATCTAATTTTCATAGCTCTATAAATACGCCCTCAAAACCCACACAAACCAATTCCTAATTCTCATATAAACTCTCTTTCTTTTTCTCTCTCTTTTTTTAAACCAAAAAACAAAAACAGAATGTGTCCTTCTGGCAGGAGCCTCCGCACAACTGCCTCCTCCGGTTTCCGACCAGCCTTCGACATCCTCGACGCTGACCACGACGGAAAGATCAGCCGCGAGGACCTCCGCGCCTTCTACTCCTCCGTCTACGGCCGCGGAGAAGATGACGTCATCGGTGCAATGATGACGGTTGCCGACACCAACAAGGACGGCTTTGTGGAGTACGAGGAGTTCGAGCGCGTTCTCTCTGCCGTGGGAAACACCGAGAGGTGCGGCACCTCGAGACCGGTGGGGTGTGGAGCCATCGAGGATGTGTTCAGGGTCATGGACAGAGACGGCGACGGCAAGCTCAGCCACCGTGACCTCAAGGTATACATGGAATCCGCCGGATTCTCCGCCACCGACGACGATATCGCCGCCATGATACAGTTCGGCGGTGGAGACCAGAACGGCGGCGTAACCTTCGATGGCTTGCTTCGTATATTAGCTCTTGATTGTGCTCCGCATAATTAGTCAGTAGTTATTGTTCGAGTTTGAATGAACACGTTTTTTTTTTTTTTTTTTTTTTTTTTGAGAATTGAGATGATGATGAAAAATCGAAGATACAATACGTGAATACGTACAAAGCTACGAGTTGTTATAATCGTGGGAACGTGACGAATTAAACTTAAGTTTCTGTCTTGGTGTTTGTATTTTTCATTATTAATTTGCAAAATATTGTTTCCGTAACTATGGAAAATGGACAAGCGTTTTTGGCTTTTAGCATACGACAATGAAAGAAGCATATTCGTTAAAGTTGTGGTTTTGATGTAATGAGACACTGGGGTCTGCAGCAGAATGCAGTTGCAGATATGATATCACGTTCTATTGTTTTGATTAACTCATCGTCTGAATCCAGAAAGCATTTTTTGATTCTTAGACACAAGTTTTTGAACTTGTTGAATTTCGTATAATGATAATAAATATCTTATTTCAACTATTATTCATATAACACATTTTGCTTCTTCCAATAATGAAATCAAGAGCAGAACATACTATTTCAGTGCCAGAAGCTAAGAGATTTTGTACACTAAAAACTAGCGTCATAATCTGGACATATTTATTTAGAATATTATTTTACTATAATAGGACATATTTATTTAGGATATTATTTTGCTATAAGAAAACCTATTGTCCGAATTGGATATATATAAGTAAAGTATATAACATCACCTATAACTAGAAGTTCATCAACTTTTTTCACGAGCTTTTAAAACATCCATTTAAGCTTTACCATGTGATTCTCTAAAAGAATAATTCTCCACGTACAGACATTTTTTTATACAAGTCTTTATAAGTCATTTATATTAACGCGCATCGAATCGTTACTGCATATTTTCATTGCACCTTCTTCTTCTTTTTGTTGCATATTCTTCTTCCTTTTTCTCTTCTTTTTCTTCTTTTCTTTCGTTTCTTGCCTTCTCTTTCTCCTTCTTCATTTACGTGCTTTTCTCTCTATTTTCTTTTTTCATTATTCTCGATTTCCATTGTTTTTTGACATCAAACTCTGAAATCGTTTTTGAAGAAGAAGGAGCAGCAGAAGATGAGGAGGAGAAAGAGAAAGAGTTCTGAATTATGCATAAGGTGTACTTCAACGATTTTTGGGTGTATTTCTTAAATCCTTTGGGTGTAGTTTTGTAATCCTTTGGGTGTATTTCTATAATCGTTTGGGTGTATTTCTGTAATCCTTTGGGTGTATTTCTGAAGTTCCATTATCTTCAAATTTGGCAAGAAGCTCGTTTTCATGGAGGAAGAAGAAGAAGAGTCGTTCATAATGCATGGTGAGTAGCGCGCTTTGGAAACAGGAAGTGGTTGAATAACGTACGTTTATTTACTCTTGAATGTGGGAGTGTAATGCGTGTGTTTTGTTGGACTTGTGCCAACTTGTAAGACTTGTAAGCCAAAAAGACTTGTATGTGTAGCAGGCCTCTCTCTAAAATGTGTGAAACAATTAGGACGGGAAGTGTGTGGAGCCATGAGCCAGCTTGAACTCGACTCGTTAATAGTTCGATAAGCTAAACTTGTAAGCTAGTGAGCGACGTTTGAGCCTGGAATTGAGCTCATAAATTAAATGAGCCGAGCTTGAGCTTGGATAAACTCAACTCATTAGCTCATAAACTAGCTCGATTATATATATTAATACACATATCCTATATGCATTTAATCAATACTTTTAATATTATATATATATATATATATATATGATCTTAGTTATTTAAAATTTTATATTTATTTTTTATATATAATTTTGATGTAGGATATAAATAAAAAATTTATAATTAATTGATAGATAAATAATATATAAAATTGATCTTTTTAAATATTTTTTAAAATATATAAGTTATAATTTATTGATATAAAATGATCGATTATGTTCCTATTATTTGAGCAAGCTCGTGAGCTCGAGGTAGTTCGTAAGTCGAGCTTGAGCTTAAGAAATAGACTCGATTGTTAATGAGTTGAGTCGTGAGTCAAGCTCAATTTTTATAAGCCGAACTTGAGCTTGGTTTAGCTCGACTCAACTCGGTTCACTTCCAGTCCTCGAAACAACTAAAATTAAACCTGAAATGAATTGATTTCCGTTCACTTATATGAATGCTTCGTGATTTAAACATTATAAAGGACTTGGTGAGCTTCTATCCCAAAAAAAAAAAAAAATCTTTTTTTTTAATTATTTTTTAAAAATTTAAAAATAAAAATAAAAATAATTTTATATTTAAATTTCTCATATAAAAATATTTTTTATTTATTAATTATGTTTGAGTATAATAATATAAAAATATTTTTTATTTATTTATTATATAAAAAATATCTTTTTTTAAAAAACAAAATTTTTTTTAAAAAATATAAATTATAGTTTCTCAAAAAAATTAATTCTTGTGCTCGTACATCAATACCAATTATATATGATGTGCACATGCACAAATATGTCGATCCAAAATAACAATAAAAAAAATTCATATTTTTTATGACTAAATTATGGATGGATCTGATACCACTTGTTGAAATAAATTAATTTTAATAACCTAAATCATCCATATTGAATTATAAAAAAATAGATCATAATACGGAAGCATACCTTTACTCATAAAAATCAGAAATTGATAGAAGGATTTGGATCTTGTGGTTCTTTCGACCTTCCTCAACCAAAACCTTTTATATTCCTAGGTGGCTAAATTGCAACTCTTTTGATGGGGAAAGAGCAACAAAGGGGCTTTGGTATATTGGGGACCGAAACCCTGAAGGCCTATTTATATTTGAGCATAGCATCTATTAAACCTTAAAACCCAAATAAAATAGTATCTAAAGTCCAAAAGATAATATATCTAAAATCCAAAAGATAATTATATAAAAAACAAAAGATAATATCCGGTTTTATTCTCATTTAATTCCAAATCAAAAGTAATAATGACTTATTCAATTTATCATTTAAAACAATAAATAAGATCACCATTATATAAGTCATTTAATTTGAAATAGCATAATTTGTGATTATAATTAATATATGTATTGCCCACAAACAAATTAGGAAATAAAAATAGTTTCCTAACAATCTCCCACTTGGGCTATACATATATTATTTCTTGACATAATCACATCTTATAAACTTTATGCGTGCATCTGAATGCTATTTCTCTCATTACTTTAATAATCTGGTCCGTCTCATACATTAATATAGAACTACCACAGCTTTTATCACATTAATATCGTGACTAAACCATGACAATCACCATCCTAATATACTTAACGACATAGATCAAATTTGGATGAGTAATATGAAAATTACATACCAAGTGATCTCATGCATGTCTATTTCCAGCTGGTCCAACTTTAAAACTTTATTGAGATCAAACACAATACAAATATTGCAAAATGAACATTTCACATAACATGAAATAAACCATCAACTTAATTCTGCAGAAAAATAACTCAACATCTGTCATAGGACATATAGTATAAAATAAACTCCCACTAAACCAAGGCATCACAAATATTGACACCCATCCAAGCAGTGTGCTCATGAAAGACTTTAGGGATCAATTCCTTGGTTATTGAGTCTGCTAGTATATACTATGTTCCTATATGTCCTATGGAAATCTATTTTTCTTAAACTTTCTCCTTGACAACTAAGAGTTTGATGTCTGTATGCTTCGATTTTGTCAAGCTCTTATTGTTATTGAAGTATAGTACTGCTGACTTATTATCACAAAATATCTTTAATGACAAATGTCATCTACTATACGGAGCTCAGTGACAAAGTTTCGCAATCATATGCTATAAGATCGGAATCAGAGTATCCAATGATCTCCAAATTTTCTGATCTCCGATAAGTAAGCATGTAATCCTTTGTTCTCTTTAGATAACGCATTACACGTTTAGTAGCTATCCAATGATTCATGCTCGGATTGCTCAAGTATTTACCCAACACTCCCACTATAAATGATATATCGGGACGTATGTAGACTTGAGCATACATTAAGCTCCCTAATGCTGATGCATAAGGTTTATCATGCATCGATGTCCTCTCAAGATCATTTTTTTGGGTATAGCTTGAGACTGAACTTGTCTCCTTTAGTTACGGGTGTGTCTATTGGTTTATAACTTTCCATGCCATATCTACTTAAAATCTTTTCGATATAGTCCTTTTGTGATAATCTAAGAATACCTTGAGAGCGATCTCTTAGTATCTCGATTTCTAATACAAAAGAGGCATCACCAAGATCTTTCATTTTGAATTTGTTCGATAGAAATTTCTTAGTTTCATGCAACAAGCCTATATCACTACTGGTAAGTAGAATGTCATCAACATATAAGACCAAAAAAAGTATTTACTCCCACTGAACTTGCGGTATACACATTTCTCTATAATATTTACCTCAAAACCATATGAGGTAATAACTTGATGAAACTTGTGATACCATTAAAGGGAAGCTTGTTTGAGATCATAGATGGATTTTTTCTTTTTTTGTTGGATCTCATTAATGGTACTTCTTGAGGTTGTTGAGCTTGCTGTATGGGTTGGGATTAAGAAAGATTCTTATTATTTTTCTGTAGCAGTATCTTGAACAACAACAATATTCTCATTGTTCTCTTGTACTACAACTGGATCTACAGTAGAATTCTCATTGTGCTCTTGTACTATAACTGTATCTTGAACAATAATAGGTACAAAGACCTGATCATTGTCAGTTATAGAATCCTCATCAAAAGCTACATTTCTAATATTTTCTTTCCCCCAAACTCAACATCCTCAAGAAATCTTGCATTTCCCGTTTCAAAATAGACCTTGATGTAGGATTTTAAAACTTGTACCTCGTGAATGCTCAGCGTAACCAACAAAGTAGCAACTAATTGTTCTTGAGTCCAATTTTTTTTCCATGCGGCCTATAAGGTCGCGCCTCAGCTGGACATCCCCAAATATGCAAATGATTTATACTGGACTTTTTCCCAATCTAAATTTCATATGAGGTTTTGTTAACTGCTTTACTTGGCACCCTATTAAGGATGTATACTGCGGTCTTTAAGGCTTCTCCCCAAAGTGATTCAGGCAAAGAAGAATAACTAATCATACTTCTCACCGTGTCTTTAAGAGTTCGGTTCCTTCGCTTTGCAACACCATTCATGCTAGGTTTGCCTGGCATAGTGTATTGCGGAACAATACCACACTCCTCTAGGAAAAGAGCAAAAGGCCTGGGACATTGCTCACCTAAATCGTCATATCTTTCATAGTATTCACCACCACGATCAGATTTGACAATTTTAATTTTCTTTCCAAGTTGAAGTTCAACTTCAGCTTTGAAAGACTTGAAAACATCCAACGCTTGGGACTTTTCATGAATTAAATATAGATATCCGTAACGAGAGTAATCATCTATGAACGTAATAAAGTACCGTTGTCCATTCCAAGAGACAGTAGGGAATGGGCCACATATATCGGTATGTATCAGTTCTAAGACATCTTTAGCTCTCTCGGAACCTAATTTCCTTTCGTTTGTCCTTTTCCTCTTTATGCACTCAATGCAGACTTCAAAGTCCGCCAAATTTAGGGGTCCAAGAATTCCATCCAACACGAGCCTCTGAATTCTCTATTTAGAGATGTGACCTAGGCGTTTGTGCCATAATGATAGCGAATTCTCATTTAGTTTTTTTTTGTACCCGTTTGCAGTATTTCATTATTATAGGAATTTAAGTCAAGCCTATATAGATTATCCACCAAATGACCAGAGCAAATATTATTCGAATTATAGAAGAGACTGACTTTATTGTCTCCGAACGATAAAAAATAACCTGATTTGTCCAAACGAGAAACAGAAACCAAATTCCGTCTAAATGACGGTACATAAAATGTCTTTAATAAATCCAAGTAAAATCCACTCGTGGAACATAATCTAAAGGTTCCTATAGTTTCGACTGCAACTATATTGCCGTCTGCCACATAGATGTATCTTTCAGCATCACTTGACGGTCGGCTCCACAGGCAACCCTTCATAGTAACACTTACATGAGTAGTAGCAGCAGAATCTACCCACCAAGTATCAATAGGTGCATAACTTAAACTAGCCTAAAAAAAAAACGAAAGTAAGAATTATACCATTCTTTACACGCCAGGTGGCATATTTAGTACAATTCTTCTTCATGTGTCCCACCTTCTTATAGAAGAAACAAGTTGAAATTTGATCCTGTTTCTTAGCCTTTTTCTACTGAGAAGGCACATCCGCAATAGTATCACGCTTTCTTTTATACTGATAAGATGAAGCCATGTGAGCACTTTCAGTTTTATCTTACTGTAGCCTCTCTTCTTCTTGCACACAGTGAGATATAACCTCATTTAAGGACCAAGTATCCTTCAAAGTGTTATAACTCAATTTGAATTGTCCAAAGTGTACAGGAAGGGAAATCAAAATGAAATGCACGAGTAAATCTTCAGACAACTCTAATTTTAGTGCTTTCAATTTTGAAGCAAGATGAGACATTTCCATAATGTACTCCCTAATGTTCCCTTTACCTTTATACCTCATGGAGACAAGTTTGCTCAAAAGACTACTTGCCTCCGCCTTTTCATTCTTAGTAAAGAATTTTTCAACATCCTTTAGGAACTGTTTGGCATATTTATCCTCAATAATTAACCCCCGAAACACCTCAAGAATTAAGCGTTTCATTATAATAATGCTCATTCGATTGGATCTCTCCCACTTTTCTATTTTAACCTCATTGAGGTTTTACGGAGTGGAAGTGGGTTTCTCCTCTCGAAGAACTATATCTAGATCCATACAACCGAGGACAATCTCCACGGTATCCTTCCAAACTTTAAAGTTTGAACCATTCAGCATAGGAATACTGCTAATTTGTGCAGAAACATTGGTAGCTAAAGCCATAGTTTCTGGATTAGAATAAATAGAACATGCAGTAAACATTAGTTAAATAATGGGAAAAATCCATATTGAGATATCTAGAACAACATTAATTTTTAATCTTTGGATAGAAAAATTAACTGTAAGTGATACTCTCATTGCAGTAATCAAATATTGTCAAAATTTTTGTCACACATTAAGCCTTTCTTTGGACCGACTTAATGCGCACATGGAAGTTTAAACTTCGTAACCTATTTATTACCGCATATATTTTCTATTAATTGGCCAAACAATAACCTTCCTTTGGACCGATTATTGACCGCATAATTAATAGAAAATAAACAAAAGTGTGCAATGCTTATTATTTGGCCAAACAATAAACTTCTTTTGAGCCGATTATTATTCGCATAAATAATAAGTATTACTTTATTCTTAATCAATTACCCAAATATTTATTTACCATCAATATGTGTATGCAATTCGGCCAAATATAGGCCTTCCTTTGGGCTGACCAATATTCGCATGAATTACATATTCCTAATGTTTTAAATAAATCAATTTTCACAAAAGAGGTTGCTTTGACAGCATAATGTTCAATCAATTTATTCTAAAACTAAATCTTTATAAAATAGGTAGGTATAATAATCCAAATTGTTACTAGTGTCCTTATGTAACAATTAAATAATATTTTTATTATTCAAATATTATTAATATATATACATAACTTTGCCAAATATAGATCTTCCTTTGTGTAGATCAATATTCGCATAAATGACATATATATAATAATCCTTATCTCTCAAAAGGGATTATTTATCAATTGTATACTAAATTAATAGCACATATAATTAAATATGAAACAATCATATTAATACTCTATACTTTATTTTAGAATAAATTAATTATCATTATAAAAAAAAATAGATATAGCAACCTATATATTTCAGAACCAAGTGCCAAGTCCATTTGCAGTCACAACGAACATAAATATTATGAACATCATATCATAAAAAAAAGTAACCATAACATGCTTGTTATAAACGCACAAGCGATTATATATGATGTGCACATACACATATATGATGTGCTCGTACATCAATACCACGTAAATCAATTATCCAGGCCATTGGCATAAAAAAAATTAATTCTTGTGCTCGTACATCAATATCAATTATATATGATGTGCACATATACATATATGTCGATCCAAAATAACAATAAAAAAATCTGATATTTTTTATGATTAAATAATGGATAGCTCTTTGAAATAAATTAATTTCAATAGCTCAGATCATTCATATTGAATCATAAAAAATATATCATAATACGAAAGCGTATCTTTACTCATAAAAATTAGAAATTGATAGAAGGATTTGGATCTTGTGGTTCTTTCGATCTTTCTCAACCAAAGCCTTCTGTATTTCTAGGCAGTTGAATTGCAACTCTTTTGATGGAGAAATAGCAACAAAGGCGATTTTGGTATATTGGGGACCGAAACCTTGAATGCCTATTTATATTTGAGCATGGCACCCATTAAACTCTAAAGCCCAAATAAAATAGTATCTAAAGTCCAAAAGATAATAGGGCAATGTACTTAAATAAATAAAATGAGAGAAACCTTTATCTATATACAACATTTGGAAAGTCCTTACGTGAGTGTGTTGTTTTGATTACTATGTAAACCGTGGGAGCTAGCCACGGTTTCTCATTTCTTCATAAACCGTGGGAGGCTTCAACGGATTTCAGTTGGAAAAGGTTGAGCATAAACCGTGGCTGCTCACCACGGATTATGAGAGAAAACAGCTAGCCATAAACCGTGCTTGGTCACCACGGTTTATGAAGAAATAGCTCTGAACATAAACCCCTCCTGACTACCACGGTTTACGTTGAGTGAACTATAAATACATAATCCGTGGATAGTCTTCACGGATATCATTTGTGCCAAACCAAAATTGTATTAGCTTGGTGGTTGAGAGAGAGGTTTGAAGGTTTAGGGTTTCATTTGGGTGGTGGAGCCATGGAGGACGAAGCTCGCATGTACCGGCTAAATGGCGTTGCGCATGTGGCTGGATACATCGACCAAGAGGTTTGTTGTTATTATTATTATTATTATTATTATTATTATTATTATTATTATTATTATTATTATTATTATTATTATTATTATTATTATTATTATTATTATTATTATTATTATTATTATTATTATTATTATTATTATTACTTCTGTTTTTATTATTATTCTGAGTTGCTATTATTATTATTATTATTATTATTATTATTATTATTATTATTATTATTATTATTGGGAGCTGTTAGTATTATTATTATCGTTATTGTTAGTACAATTATTCCTGTTGGTATTGTTATTATTCTTATTGTTTCATTATTGTTATTACTATCGTTAGAGAAAATAGAACAGCAATGAGGGTATCTAATAATTTTTTTAAATTATGTTTGATGTTATTAGTATTAGTCGTATGTTGAGGATTTTCTTACCCACATTTTGCAGCCTACTAGGGTTATTAGCGGTGTAAGAAGACAACTGAATATGCCTTTACACGACCGGATTATACCATATCTGCAGACCGCTGGGTTGTATCACCTCGCTAGGCTGAATAGTCAGTGGTTCTGGGTTGATGAGCCTCTAATTAGCGTATTCGTTGAGAGGTGGCGTCCTGAAATGCACACCTTTCACATGCCGTTTGGGGAGTGCACCATCACTTTGCAAGAAGTGGCATATCAGCTGGGTTTGCCCATAAATGGGGAGGCCGTTAGTGGTGCCTGACTGACTTTGAGAATCTGATGGAGAAGGGAAGACCAGTATGGGTGTGGTTTCGGGAGTTGTTTGGGGAGTTACCGCCGTATAATAAAGTCAAGCAGATGACGATGTGCTACACATGGTTCCATGAGAGGTTCCGGGTTCTCCCAGCAGACACGAGTGAAGAGATGGTGCGTATATACGCGCGTGCTTATACTCTGATGTTATTGTTATCTCAGCTGTTTGCGGACAAGAACGCAAACCGGGTTCACCTTCGCTGGTTGCCTTATTTGGCATCGCTGGACGATTTGGGTAGATATACCTGGGGCTCGGTTGCACTAGCCTGGTTGTATAGATGTCTTTGTCGTGGGACAAACAGAAACGTGGTTAGCTTGGCCGGGCCACTACAGCTTCTACAGTCTTGGATTTTCTGGAGGTTTCCCAGTTTGAGACCTAGTGGTTTTGATGTGTTTGGGTTTTCGCTTGCATCTAGGTACGGTTTATTATGTTCGGTCCATAACTTGTTCAATTTCATGTGTTCTTGTTTGTTATGAAATGCTTTCAATGAAAATTGTAGGTGGGCTACATATCTACTGAGAAACGATGTAGTGGATCAAAAAGTCGTGTCTGCACGCCTTTCTTTGGATAGATTACGTGTCCACGATGTGAGTCGTTTAGTTATTGCTCTTACAAATACTGGTTCATGTTTAATGTTATGGTCTTACCTAACTATAACTTATTCGATCCAGTTTGTGTGGGAGCCTTATTCTTCTCCCGAGGTTGCTGCTGTTGTTCATCCGGAGATACTAGCTGACGAGTACCGTAGGCTATGGACGGCGATCACTAGCCTGATATATTTTGCTGCGATTGAGTGGCATCAGGTGGATAGGGTGGTACCGCAGTTTGGCGGTGTTCAGCATCTCCCTCAGTTTGCTCTGAACATAGATTGGCTCCATGCGAATGATGGAAGGGGTGGAGACCGATGGTTCCCTAGATATTATCAGGAGTGGCATCAGCATTGGGAGAACCGGGTTGATTCAGTCATACCGGTCGCTTGAGTAGTTGACCCCGGTCCATCAGCTGAGTACTTGGACTGGTAGTGCCGTGTGGCCCACAGATTCCTATCCCCAGACTTTGCATTTCATGATCCGAGGCCGATTGTTTTGACCGAGGAGGCTCGTCACAGAGGGTCGTCGCAGGCACCTCCCAGGGTGCAGGTTCACGACAGACCGAATAACACGCGAGTGGATCGGCGTCGGCATATAGGCACACGTACCACCGATCGAGAGTGGCGATGGCTCGACGACCGTTTGGATGAGGACCTAGGTGCTGCTGATGATTGAGGTGTTGTAGATTATCGTGTTCCTCGACGTAGAGCCAGACGACAGCGTGGGCGGGATGGTCGTGGTCGGGCTTGGGGTACAGGACCATCCGGTGCGGATAACGGTGCTCAACACGCTGTTGGTGAGGATGTTGGGGAATTGGACACAGGGATGGATCTGCCCACCTACGATGTAGGGGGTAGCTCTCAGGTGTTCGGGAGTGTCAAGCAATAGGTATTCGCTGACTTTACTACCGCGGCCGTCGGCATGGACATCGATGATCCTGTTAATCAGTCAGAGTTCTTTAGGGATATAGCAGACATGCTGAAGGACGATGATGCGACTCATTATAGGCCACAGATGCCTGAGGATCATTCCTAGTTTGCCGAGTACCAGCCACCTTGTCATGATGTTCAGCATCAGTTACCGGTTGACCTCAATGAGCCTCCAGCTTCTCCATCTGACCCGTGGTTCGCCTTAGGAGGGACCCCAGCATCAGCATTCAATGCCGTTCCGCCACATACATCCACACCAGAGGCGTATCAGCGACCAAGGAGGGTGAGGCATCCTCTTTTGTGTGGCACCAGAGGTCACATGCTTGGTCAGCTCGACGATGATGACAGTGACACCATCAAGGATTTTGATTAGTTATGTGATCTTTTTACATATGGTGGAAACTATGTTTGATTATGTTCGTAGCATAATTTTTATGGTTTCATGTTTCAGACAGCGGTTGTATGTTATTTGATATGTATGTGATAATTATATAGGTATGTGATAATTATATATGTTTTAGGATCTACGGCTACGAACTAGATTGTCAGAACTGTTACGCGCATTCATATGCATACCAAAGTGTTTCAATTAAGCATCTAAAATAATAGGAGATAAATCGATGAACTTAATAAACAAAACAAATTCACGACATTAGCTGACTCAAACAACCTTACATTACTCAAATAAAGACTTGCTAATACAACTTAGACAACAACGACACCATCAACGTCATAACAACAAGACCTAACATTACTCAAGTTAAGCGATCTTAGAACAACTTAGACAACAACAACAAGACCATAAAGGTCATAACATCTAACCATCCCCTGCAGCAGTATGTCTTCGCTAGTCACAGTTCCTGCGCGTATGACCAGGCTGACGGCAGAGCCCACAGCACTTCGGGTGGTTCTCAACAGACTGATCCATGCTCCCGTGGATCTTGGTTGCCTTTGGACGTCCTTCCCTGGCACGCCTCATGTTAGGATCAAGAATGACTGTCGGTCCAGCATATGGGAGCCATAGGCCTTCTGGGATAAGCGGAACAAAACCTAGCTTGTACACGTTAAACACTTCAGTCATGCGATACACCTCGTGAACATATGACGCCCAATTCAGGCGCGAGTGGGTGCAACATGCAATGGCGTGACAACATGGATAATGAAGCACCTGAAAGTGGCCACAATCGCATGTGTGATCCTTAAGGGAAACTCGATAGCTACCTAACGAGAAGTTCCCGGTCGGTGTGGTCTCAGCCACTGTGTACTCCGATTGGTGCCTGTCATATAATGTGACAGTGAAGCACCTGGAGTTTCTTATGTTCCGCTCAATAGCCTTCACCAACGCCTGAAAAAATTCATACCAAGATCCCAGTTGTGCCTGCACCGTCTGTCCACGGACCACGAATAGCTCCGCAAGCCTCCCATACGTGGACTTAACCAACGAGGTGACCGGGAGGTTGCGAGTTCCCTTTAACACGGAATTCACACATTCACTAATGTTGGTTGTCATATGCCCAAACCGTCTACCGCTATCCTCATGTTAGGTCCACTTGTCATACTCCATACGATTCGCCCAGTCACACATGGCCGGGTTCTTAGTCCGCATGATGTCAAACCAGTAATAAAACTCTGCTTCAATTTTTTCATAAGCAGCATTCACCAGCATCCTCCTTGCATCTTTACCTTTGAAGCTAAGGCTGAAATTTGCAGCCACATGATGAATACAGTACGCTCGAAAAGCACGTGGAGGCAGCCAACCATTTTCGGGGGCCTCAAGTGCAGCCTTGATGCCATTATGCCTATTAGAGATAACAAGGATACCCTTTTGCGGCGTCACATGCGATCGTAGGTTGGACAAGAAGAAGGACCATGACTCCACATTGTCTCCCTCCACAACCATGACTCCGCATTTTCTCCCTCCACAAGGGCGAAGGCTATCGGGAGGATGTTCGAGTTCCCATCCTGCGCTATCGCCAACAGTAATATGCCTCCATACTTGCCATACAAGTGGGTACCGTCAATACTCACGAGGGGCTTGCAATGCTGGAAGGCCTCGATGCAGGGTGGAAATGTCCAGAAAAGACGATGAAAGTACACCGTTGACTCATCGACCTGATCCCCAAGTCGAACAGGAGACATTTTCAACACAGTGACTGTCCCGGCCATGGTCGACTGTACCCCTAGCATCCAATGTGGCAACTCGGCATACGACTCTTTCCAGTCTCCATATATTTGTACTACTGCCTTCTGTTTTGCCATCCAAACCTTCCTGTAACTAGGCCTGAACCCGTAATCGGCTTCTGTTGCTTGTTGCAAGACCTTGATCGTAACCGCAGCATCCGCCCTAACCAACAGAAAAATCCTCGCACAGATAACGTGGTAATCAAGCTGACGGTGATCACTGGAAATAGAGGTGGCCAAGCAAGTGTGCGGACCGTTGTACCTCCTAACCTCCCAAGTGCCCTTTCGTGCACGAAGCGATATGCGAATCAACCAAGTATAACCCTTGCCGAACTCCTTGCATCTTCCATGATACTTCAGATGATCCGATTCCACGACTCTGTACTCAATACCTCGATAGATGCTATAGTCCTTCACACTCAGAACAGCCTCATCTTTATTCTGGAATGATTGTCCAATCTGAAATTCTGTAGAAGAACCGCCAATTGTAGCACCTTCGTCCGCCTGTTGACCCAGAGCCTCCAAGTTTAGAGTGGAGAAGTGTGGAGGGTACTGCTGTGTGCCAGAACTTGAAGGCCCGTGCTGTGCATGTAGATTGGCACCTGTGTCATCATCACTGTCCCTAATGATATCTACAGGCTCCCCTTCAGAGTCATCGTCCCGCATTGCATTCTCTACTCTATCAGGTTCCCCGAAGGCTTGAACATCATGTATCATGCCACCACCGGTATTCACCTCAAATGCCTGCTGCCAGACCCCAGGATTCTCCAACGGTACAGAACCCACTGCCTCGGTTTGATCTAAATCTGCCGTGAAGGAAGGGGATGCGACCTGCGGAACAGATGGTCCTGCCATAGGCATCAAACTGGACGCACCGCCTGCGGCAGTCGAGCTATGAACTGGAGCTGATGCCCCAGAACTCTCGACACCAACCTCCAACTTCGCATACAACTCGTGTATTCTGACCTCCGGAAAACTCCTAACACAATGAAACAGAACCCGAATATCTTCATCATCCGCTAGCACAAATGTATCATACTTAACACCGGTCGAGACAACTGAGATGGGAATCTTGTAGAATAGCTTCTTCACCCACTTGCTACCACAGACCCCAAGCTTCTGCAAGATGCTGTTCTTTACATCTGACAAAGTGCTGGATGAACTGATGAATACACTCAATGGTTCTCTGTCAGTGAACTTCACACCATATTTTTTGCTTCTTTTAATTTTTTCAGAGCAATGCACTAAAACAAGAAAGCTCTCTTCCTCACTTGCCATTGTGTGACAATGATCTCTTCAGCAACTTCAAGCTCGCTCATATATATATACAAAACCTACTCTTCAAAATCGTGGCAGCCTACAAGGGTTTATGAGTTTAATAAACCCTTCATAAACCGTGGCTGCCTAGAGGGGTTTTTGCTCATATTATTTCGTTCATAAACCGTGGTTAGCTACCATGGTTTACCCTCAAACCTTCTTCTACGTAAACCGTTGCAGGCTGGCACGGTTTACATGTAATTTCAAAACCGTGGTTAGCTCCCACGGATTACATAATAATAAAATTGCACATGCACGTAAGCAATTTTCAATTGTTGGAATCACGTAAAGGTTTCTCTCATTTATTTTATTTCAGTACATTGCCCAAGATAATATATCTAAAATTAAAAGATAATTATCTAAAGAACAAAATATAATATCCGGTTTTATTCTCATTTAATTCCAAATCAAAAGTAATAATGACTTATTCAATGTAGCATTTAAAACAATAAATGAGATCACCATTATATAAGTCATTTAATTTGAAATAGCATAATTTGTGATTACAATTAATATATGTATTGCCTACAAACAAATTAGGAAATTAAAATAATTTCATAACAACTAAAAAATAGAAAAAAATATTTTTTTTAATAAAAACAAATTTTTTTCCTATCAACTTAATATCACCCAATAAATACTTAAAACGTTATCTGATAAGGTTAGAAATTTTTTAAAAAAAAGTTGTTAAAAATATATCAAATTTTAAGTTTTTAATGTATTTATTAAATAATAGATTTAAAATCTTTTATTAATAATAAACTTATCATATGACTTTAAGAGCATGTTAACTCATTTTTTATAATAACTTTTAATTAAAAAGAAGAAGAATCCCACTCTTTTATCAATACATATAGTTCTTCATTTCTTTTCGTAAACAAGTTTTAAATATAGTAACAAAATGGTAGAATAGTTTGTTTTTTATACCTAATCCATTTATCCATCCAATAGGGTTTCCTAATAAATCATTATCCGCCCTAAAGATTTTTCTTTCAGCTGCTAACCAAAAAGAATTCTTCATTTATATCTCTATCTATTATATATATATTATTAAAATTAAATTTCTTCAATTAATAAAATTATTGATAAGACATATTTTAAAAATAATTTTTAATTTATTTTATCTGATTTATTTAAATATATTAATTAATTAATTAATTAATTAATTCATTTAATTAAAATAAATATTAAATTATTTAATATTTTATTTGACCATATTAACATAATTAATTAATTACGTTAATTATTTTATTTGTCTAAAATAAATGAATTGATCTTTTTTTAATTTGCATTAATTTTTTATATTTTTATATTAATAATTTTTTAAAATATTATAATTAATCATTTACTTAATTTAGTTGAAATAAATATTAAATTCTTTAATATTTTATTTGAACACATTAACTATAACTAATTAATTATATTAATTATTTAATTTGACTAAAATAAATAATTACATAATTATTTTAGCATAAATAGTTACCCATCGAATAATAAAAACAGTTAAACTTTGAATTTAACCATTATTTTATAAAATTTTATAGTAACGATTACATTATGTGTTTTCGTTTAAAAAAATAAGAAATACTTCATATATTTTATATATCATCCTGTGCAATAAATATAATATTGATGTTATGGGAGTTGAATATACAACTTTAAATTAAAATAAGTTATTTAAAATTAAACCATTAAACTATACACAAGTGCAACGATCATATATAATATTGATGATTCATTATAAAAAAAAAAAAACACAAGTTGATAAAATTAGAAATTATTTTAATTGCAGATATATTTTGATATATAATGTCCTATGATATCTAAGCTAAAAATTAAACTTTTATTCTATTTGGAGAATGCGCAACTCACAGTTTATGTTGCAAATAATCTTCTTATATACATAATTATTATATTATTAAAAAAGGTAAATATTACAAGTTTATTTTTTTAAGCTAAATAACAATTAAATGATCACATCTTCGTACTTTAAATTTGGATAACCATACCATCATGTATGTTAAACTTTACAAGGTAAAATACTGCAAGTTTATTAAAGCCTTTTCCTACAATTTGAGTAACTGTACCATCATGCATGCTGAATTTTGGAAGATTATTAAGGGTCTTTAAATAGTAGTTATTAATGATTTTTAAAATAGAAAAAACTACCAAAAGTATCTATAAATTTTACGAACGTTAACAAAAGTACCCATAAACTAAGAAAATTAACGCTGTATCCATAAAAGATGGGTTTCGTATGACAAAAGTATCTAAATCCTAATTTTTTATTAATTTTTTAATAAAATTCTTAAACTACCCCACCCTAACCCCATTCTACCGTCACTCCTTCTCTTCTCTTCTTCCTCTCTCCTCATTTATCCCTCAAAAACCTTCACAGAGTCATAGAAACTCTCCTCATTTACCGTCACTCCTTCTCTTCTCTTCTTCCTCTCTCTTCATTTATCCCTCAAAAACCTTCACAGAGTCATAGAAACTCTCCTCATTTACCGCCAATTTCTTCTCCTCTCACTGCTTCTCCCTCTCACTATTAAGGTGACTACAACACCTTCATCGCACACCTGTAACCCAACCTGAGGAGAATGCTGCCGTGACGTGCCTGTTGCAGCAGAGGAGAACGTCGTCGTGGAGTGTCTGACCCAGCTGAGGAGAACACCGTCGTCGCACACCTGAGAAGAGAGAGGGGTCGTGGTACTCTTGCCTGCAGAAAGCGAGTTCGATAAAGAGAAATCAGAGAACAAAGGGAGGCGGCACTGTGGATGGAGGTTTTGCCATTGACGATGTTACAGTCAGCTGGCGAAGAAAAATGTATTTCTTTTTTTTTAAAACATTTTTATTTTATTTTTCTTCTTTTCAGAAATTGATTTAGTTACTACTAAAATGATACTGTTCTATTTTTTTTAAATCTGCTTCTATTTTTTATGAAGGCTGAGATTGATTTACAGAAGATCCAGTTGATGGCTACTTCTACTTTTGATTTTTGCTGAAATAAATTTCAAATTTGATGAATGGATTTGTTAATTTTTTATGGTTGATGGCTTTTTCTATTTCTAGTTTTGCTAAAGTGAATTGAAATTGGATGAATGGATTTGAAAATTTTTGTGTTTTGAGTATTTTTTGGTGTTTGATTAATTTGGTTTGGGTATGGATTATAAACTTATGAGTGAATCGGTTGAGGTCCGATCCTCTACCACCACCACCACCACTATTATTGATTTCGGTCTGATTTGTTGTAGGAATAGTTTTGGACTCCATGGCAAGAGTTGGTGCAAATTGAATTATGAAAGGTTGAAAAAGTGAGTTGAGGTTGAGTGTAGGGTAGTTTAGAAATTTTATTAAAAAATTAACAAAAAATTAAGATTTGGATACTTTTGTCATACTGAACTCATCTTTCATGGGTACATCGTTAATTTCCTTAGTTTACGGGTACTTTTGTCAGCGTTCGTAAACTTCATGGGTACTTTTGATAGTTTTTCCTTTAAAATATTATTGTGAAGTTTGATTCTTTAATAGTTTTTCAGGTTATTAAAATAGGATATCCAAACTCTCACTTTTGGAGGCAGTTTGTACAAGATATACTGATCCTAAACAGATGTATACAGAATATTGATTAAAATCACATATTAAGAGAGGTTAATACAGTTGCAAATATAATGACTAAAAAGAAACATGATCTCTCCATCGGTCTTCACATTTTTGATGCAGCTATACTTGATGTTATTTCAACTTTAGCTTTTGATATGTTTGATTTTTTTAAGTTTAGAGACTTGTAATTTTTGCTTGCTATTTTTGGGGTTCCTGACCCCGCCACTCCATAAGAAATTTTTTTTTATTTATGTTGTTTTTAATCAAGTTTGTTTGGAGAAAAGAAAATATATATTTTTCAATTAAAAGGTTGATCCATGTGCTTGTAAGAAATGGTGTTCGCATTGTGGTTTTGATCAAATTTAAAGAAAAAATCAATCCAATTCAAAGGATGTAATTTGTTGCCGTTTGGATTAGATCCGTTTGATTTTACTTTATACAATCCAAATTATTGTGAATTTGGATTTATTTGGTTTATTCAATTTTAAAAAAATTAACATTTTATTATTAAAAAATAAAAGTAGCTTTATATTGGTAAAACAAAAAATAAATAAATCTAATTTTATATTTAGAAAAAATTTATTAAATAATAATAATAATAATAATAATAATAATAATAATATTATTATTATTATTATTATTATTGAATCCCGCTAGGGAACCAATGGAGTATTTGTACAATGTGTACAATAGACTATTTATTTGGCCTAATATGAGTTAAAAATGAACATATAGGATAAAATGAGCAATGCTAGGGGACCAGCAACTTTTGTGATTGGTAGCCATCAAATAGCCATCAATAATGATTTAATGGTGTGAGATTGGTGTGCGATTTCATCTAATGACTCACCTTTCTCTGCTGGTTATATGCTGGCCAAAATTCAATAAAATTGCTAGACTTTTTCGGATAGAATACTATTAATCTCTCAAACACAATATACTCGTACTATTCAGAATAACCATCCGATTAACAGAGATAATAACATCTGATATCCTATTGAATCGAACATCTATATATCCTCATTGTATATATTGTATAGATACTCCATTGACTCCCTATACTTTCTCTTATTATTATTATTATTATTATTATTATTATTATTATTATTATTATTATTATTATATGTAACAAATAAACATATTAATATAAAATTTAAATTTAATAATAAAATAATAATATTAGATCATATTTTACGGGTTTGATCAATTTTGATTTTGGATTGGATAATATATTTGTTTAGATTGGTTTGAATTTAAATATTTTTTTTACTAAAGATAGGAGACTCGAACCCGCAACCTCTTAATTGAGTATAGAAAAATTATGCCATTTGAACTATTACTCATTGGCTTAAATTTAAATACCCTTATTTGTAAGTAATGATAAATTTATATTCAACTTTATTTTTATATATTTAGTGATTTAAATTTAAACTTTGAAGTCTTAACATGTACTTCACATTTAATTTATGTGATTTGTTGATAGTATAAAAAATATTCAAATAACTTTTAACTATAATAATTTAGTCCTATATATACATTACAAAACTTTATCAAAAAATATTTTATATACTATATAACTATCTCATAAATATATTAGACGTGAGATTTTAATTAATTTTTTTAAATGCTAAAAATTATTATTATCAGTGGCTTCTATTGAATACTCAAAAAAATATATAAATTTTCAAGATATAAGCATAACATAATGCTACTTATACGTATGCATACTTTACTCTTATATTGATACAAGAGAATATAAAATTTAGAATAAGTTATTTAAATAAAATGAATAAATTTTAAAATTATCCAATTATAACTTTTTCTAAAGTGTTACACGTTTAAATTTTGTTGTATATCTATGTAAACCGCTGCAGGACAAACGCGGGGACTAGCGGGATTTGGGTGGAGCTAATACTAATTTATAGAATACTAATAAAATAGAAATAGAACTGTCTTTTTTTTATATTCTCCCTGATTCTGTTGTTATTACATAATGTAGGTTTTTCCGGCGAGAGGTTAAAAGCGTCTTTTGACGGAACAGCGTTTTAGAGAAAGAAGCGATCACAATTTCTTGGCATTTTTTGTTTGGGTTTATCGTTATCAAAGTGTTTAGACAGAAATAGTTATAGAATTTAGCGGTTTCTAAAAAGAGTTATTTATGCATAAATCGCTTCGTCGCTGGAGGAAGCGATTTATGTTAATATGTTGCCTAAGATAATTAGCTGCACTCTGTAACAGATTATACACATGTTACTTAGGATAATACGGAGAAGATCATTAACAATTAGTACTAATTTATCGCCATGACAACGTTTTGTATTGTTTTGATTTTTTACTGTATCCTTCAGTCCAGTAGGCCAATGATTAATCTATCGTTAAATTGTGTATATATATTATTAATTTTTAACTCATTCAAATGCCCTAACTATTTCCCATGTCAACCTAACTATACTTTTTTACTGTCTATGATTCTAATATACTAAACAAAAAGATTAAATTAAATAAAAAAAGCTATTGAAAACAAAAATACTAAAAGTACTAGAGAGTACTGAAAATATTAAAAAAAAGAATATTAAATTTATTTTTAAAAAACTCAAAATACTCTCTAGTACTTTAAATTTTTTAAAATAAATTTTAATATTCTTTTTTAATATAAATTTTAATATTTTTTTAATATTTTTAGTACTCGCTAAATTTTAATATTTTTTAATATAAATTTTAATATTTTTTTTAATATTTTCAATACTCTTTAATATTTTCAGTATTTTTTAGTATTTTTTTAATAATTTTTTATTTAATTTAATGTTTTTGTTTAGTATATTAGAATGATAGATATTAAAAAATTATAGTTAGGCTGAAATGAAAGATAGTTAGAGCATTTAAATGAGTTAAAAATTAATAACATATCTACAAGGTGCAGTGAATTATTCTAGGCAACATATTAACATAAACCGCTGCCCACAGGATTTATGCATAAACAACTCCTTCAAAAACCACTAAATCATGTAGCGATTTCTGTTCAAACACTTGCTCCACCTAAACCGTGCTAGCCTCCGCATTTGCTGTTGATTTTGTAAACAGATACTCTTTGTAGCGGTTTACATACATGTATGAAAAAGTTCTAACGTGTAACACTTTAGAGAAAGTTATAATTGGACAATTTTAAAATTTATTCATTTTATTTAGGTAACTTGCCCTAAAATTTAATGATGTCATTAAAAAAGCAAACACATAAGTCTCAATATCATATGTCAAAAGGTTATTTGTCATTTGATTACCTTTCAATAATATCTCAAGACCAAAATATGTATAGAATGGTTATTGACTTGAACTCTCAATGATATTTTATATCAATGAAAAATAGTACTAAACATAAAGGAAAAACAAATTACTTCAACCACATTAAACTTTGTAACACGTCTAAAAAGAAAAAAACATATATTTGATAAAGTTATTATTGTATCGTGGAGAAGGAATTTTTGCTTTGTTTATGGTCATGTATTCGACCACAATATTTATTTAGAGCTTGATTTCGTTAAAATTCACTCAAATTGTAAAATGCACTAATTTTAATTTAAGTGACATTGTATCTTTACTTCTTTAAAATAGAAAAAAAAAGAATATACTTAAGGTTCAAAGTACTATCAAATATAATTGAAGATTTTATATTCAAAGATCTAATTCTATTGCCCTCAAGCAACATTGTTAGTAAAAATCAAACTCATAATTTGAAAGAAAAACTCCTTGATTAGTAGATATTGTTATAAAACACTTGATAAATGCTTAAGTGATATCTTAATCTTTGAGACAGCAAATATTTGTTTTTTTGGAAAAAAATAGTTGTATTGGACAAACAAATCAACTTAAATTCTTGAATAATCGAATATTTCTTCTTTTTCTATTGTAACAATTTTTTTTCTTGTAGAAAGTGCCTGTATTAATAATTGTTCTTTTAGGTATGAACAATTCAATATTTTAAACACATCTTTTCTATCATTCCACAACAGATAAAATAAGATATTTTACATTCATCTTATCTTTAATAGTTTTGGTAAGTATTTACATTAACAAAAGAGAAAGTTTCAGAGTCTAACACTTTTATTGAAATTTAGCCAGCACCTCATCTCACACCATTAAAAATATTGATGATGGTTAATTGATGGCTAAACTGCTGGGCGCTAACACTCCTCTTAACAAAAAATATGAAACCATTGTTAATTACAAATACAACTACTTTAATTTAAGAATAGATAAAATATGTTAGTAAATTTCAACAAATAATATTGTTGGTCATTTTACTTTGATTCTAACAATAAATGCAATATTAGAATATAAAAGTTTTTGATAGATTTTAACAAAAATAATTCTCAATAAATAATTATGATAATAAAGAAAGCAATTTAAGGACAAATTTAATCTCATTAAAATGTACTTTACTCAAATCGATTTTAACATAAAAATAAATAAATTTGCTAGTTTTACTCATGTACAACTACTAATATTATTTAAAAAAAATAAAATTCTAATATAAATATTTCAATTTAATCACAAACTATATATTACTATTAATAAATAATTGTTCATCTTCAAAGTTTATTTATTTTCAATATTAAAAATAATGTAAACTTTAAATTTAATTAATTTTATAAAATTTTTATAATAAAAAATTACTATAGATATTTTTATTAAAAAAAACATTTTATATATTTTAATCTCATCCCATACAAATTACGCATACATATACTAGTAATAATAAAAATTTAAGTAAAATAAATAGCCACTTGTCTTTTTTTTTTAGAAATTAAACACACAGTAATAACTTAATAGAGTACCCGAGAAGCCGCTAATTAACAATACAGAATCTAATATAAGCAGCTAAAATCACCCAATGAAATCAATCGCTTTACCGTGCGCGAATATATTCCCCACCGAGAATAGCATATGGTCCTATCTTAACTATGCTCTATAAAAGTGCCTTTTCTTAAGAGTGACAAATGAGGAATAATATTATCACAGGCATCAACAACTCAAAGGAACATTCAAATCTGAAACACATGAAGACTGAGTATCTTTTTATAGTTACAGACAGCTAGATGAAAAATGTACTGTCCCTACAGCTTGCTGCTACGATAATAAACTAGCAATGTTGGTGGTGAACTGGTGATGGATGCTTTTGTTCAATTAGCAAGGCGATGTCTGATTATTCCGCGCTCTTCATCCAATACAAAATTGGCCCTTGAAAAGTGACTACTGTTGAAGAATGGTTTAAGATCATATATTTCGTGCTCTTGAGCCTGCAATTTAAAAAGACAAAGTGATGAGTTAAATTCAGTGCTATCTCAGCTCAAAAACAAACACAAAGAACAAGCATAAATACCTTATTGTGGAGATCTTCCACTTTGACATCTATATGTTCAAGACCTGAAGTAGATCCAGCAACGATTTCTTCAAAACGCAAAGCATTCTTGACAAGCTCGCGGAGAAGGTAAAGCAGCAATTCATTGTAGTCCTTCTTGAAAGTCATATATTTTCTAAAGCTCTGCAACAGTAAACTCACTATTTAGATAATAGAAATATGTAACAATACAGCATGCTAGAAAGATACATTCATAGAGCACTCTGCAGCAGAGCCAAAATAATTTTCAATACCTTTTGAAGAGCTTTCTGCACTCCAAATTTCTGGGTTGAAATGAATGAATCAAGTAGGACTCGAATTGCCATGTCCACATCCTCTTGTGTGACATGGTGCCTGAGATGCATCCTCGCATGAGCTTCGGACATCCTTATCATTGACTCAATATGCCTTACAGCAATAGGGACCCCTTGACCATGCTATATATGATAATAACGATAGCATCTTAGTCAAGTCGCATAGACAATTAATCACGAACAGAAGTTTAGCAAGAGAAGAGACAAAGAGTTACCGAGGATTCTTTCCGCAGTTCGGCATAAACATGTGTCAACTTATCCAAATCAGCATCATGTAGTCTTGGAAATACATTTAATTTAGCATAAGTAATATACTTCTTTAGCAACTCTTGTGGAAGTATCTGCAAACAAAGTTCACTCAGAAACAGAATCCACAATATAAGTTTATCTAACAAAACAAAGTTGTTAGCAACAGCAGTCGGATTTGATTAAAACCTCAGGATCAACAGGCATGGCAGATGCATAATCATCTTGGGACTCAGTCACCGACTTTTCGTCTCTGTTACCACCCTTTGGTTGTGACCTAAAGTGACTGTCCACTACAAACTTTGCAAGCATTTCATCAGTGACCGGATCAACCACATCCTGCACAATCAAGAAGTCCCTTAGTACATACGAATATGGATAAATCAAGAATCTATTGAAGAAGCAATGCAATGAATTTAAACATTACCTTCACAACACAGAGGATGTCAAAACGGGAAATAATAGGGTCTGTCAATTCAACATTTTGAGAAAATGTTTTGGAGGAATCATATCTGTAAATCAAAGTTAAAGGTAACATCAATTAGAAGCTTGGAAAATGAGGGTAAAAATAATTAATACTAATAAGCGACCTAAGGTTGAACTTAAATACACAGACATTAGAGACCCTTCAGTATCAGTGTATCACACATTAGAACCTTATCTGAGACACTAATAAGCAGAGCAAGTTTACACTCAGATACAAGCAACCTCATATTTGCTTACCTTCCTCCAATAGGATTGGCAGCAGCAATGACAGAACAGCGTGCCTGAAGAGATGTAACAATTCCCGCTTTTGATATGCTTATACTCTGCTGCTCCATGGCTTCATGGATACTTACCCTGATGTGATAAAAAGAGAAAGTCATACATAACCAATAACTTCCTCCGCAGAGGATGGGGGATTAACAATCTGATATTGAGAAATTTCAGGCTAATCTAATTTCTGTTTATTACCTGTCTTGGTCATTCATCTTGTCAAACTCATCGATAAGGCAGATCCCTTTGTCAGCTAGGACAAGGGCTCCCCCTTCCAAGGTCCACTCCCTTGTGACAGGATCCTTGTGAACTGCTGCAGTGAGACCCACAGCAGACGCCCCCTTGCCAGTGGTGTATACAGCTCGTTGCCCAGTTTTCTCAACGTACCTTGCAGAAGAAATTTGAAATATAAACTAGTTAATTAATTGATCACCATTATGAAGTGAAAGTCTAAGACATGTTGACAAGTTCTTACTTGAGAAATTGTGACTTCGCTGTTCCTGGATCACCAAGAAGTAGAACATTAATATCTCCTCTCAGTCTGTGCTTTCCTTGAACATTTTTTTCTTGACCTCCAAACATAGCTAAAGCTATTGCAGTTTTGATGTCTTCATGACCATAGATTGATGGAGCAATAGACTTGATAATCTGAAATTTAATTCATAGCACATTAGAAACCAAATAACTAAATGATGAAGTAAAATATATCAAGCAATAATTCCATAGAACAAACCCTTTCTCCTATTCTTGGATCTTTGCTCAAATTCTCAATCTCTTCTTTGTCTTCCTGAGTAAGTTTGTAAGCAGAGAACAGATCGTGCTTCTTTGTGACATAATTTGCTTCGACAACAGTGGCAAACACAGGAAAACCATTCTTTGTGTTTAGCGACAAATCGAAGTTATTAGTATAGATACCTGTGACCTCCTGAAACGGCAGAATAATGTACAAGAAAATAAGGAATCATCCTACAAATCACAAACCAAATTAAGAAGTCCAAGCAGAGGACAATACAATCTCTTCCCCAGGACGGGCACAGTCAATCAGATCGTTCAATAGTATAACTTCCTTGTATCTTGGTAAACGACCTGCAGGAACAATTCCTGGGCTCTCTTGGAGAGTGAGCTTTTGAAAATTCCTGTAAATTGTCTGCATCAATCACAGAAGGAAAAGGGTTAATTTTCATTTGAGAGATTGTCAACTTATATTGTAACAGAAAATCCAAAATGTCAAATCATCTGTGAATAAAAAACAATAATACAACATTTCACTTGAACAAGCCTCATGCAAACATTTGGCCTAATCAAAGTAAACCAACAAGCAGCACATTGTGCATCCGTAATTGTAATTTAAATATCCTCACACTCAGCTTCTTTATCAAATAACAGAGGGCATAAAACAAAAGGATTTGTGGAACTGTACCTGCTCAATGTTGACAGTAAATGGCCCTTTTGATTGACACTCAGGACAGGATCCAACTCTCACCTCTGAGTAGGAATTCTGGAAAAAAGGTCCCAAAGTTGCCCCACATTTATTACAGTCATACTTCACCTGTTGCAACTGGGGAAAGACTCCTGAACGTCTAGTTACAACTCCCCCAATTCGAATCATTGTATTCAAGTGAATTTGTCTGTCAAAAGAACCAGCTTTTAGTTTATTATCTAATGAAAGCTAGGGGAGCAGTAGGATAAAGGAACGGGTTGGTTTGTTTCTGTTACCTTATATTCCGAATCTGGTCATAAACTGGTAAGTTTGTTATACGAACATAAATCTTTTGTTGTATATTTTTGTAATTTGGATGCAATTGAAAGACAACATTTTTAGCAACATCTTCCATTACTTCTAAGACAGACTGAGGTGCATCAGCCAGCCAAATGGCAATGTTGGGATGGACGTAGATAAATTGTTTGTAATCTATCTCCAAACTACACTTATTGGCTGCAATTAAAAGAGACGACAAAAAAGGGAGGAAAGAAATAAGCTGACGCAAAGAAGATATTGTCACTACCAGATGTACAAGATTTTAAGACTCAGTAGAAAATATATTACCTAACACCATCTCATTTATCAGCCGCACATATTCAAAGTCACCGTGTTCATTTTTAGGATTAACATACGTGAGCAAGAAATCCTTGAATTTTCTAGCTATGAAGCGGCGGACTTCATCTCTTGTAACCCATTCTCTAAGTGTTCCTTGAACACGGTACATCTCATAACCACCTTCCTCATCAAAGTCATCCTACATTTCATGTACCCATGTTAATTGTTAACATAAACTTAATAGCTTAGAGATTGTGGAAGCATTATAATAGAATAAATAAAGCATACAGTACATCATATTGATCATCCTCAGTTTGATCAGTCCTCGGAACATCATCTCTAGAGTGTCCTGGCTGTGACCTTCCAGGTGAACTATGCAACCCATCGAAATCATCATCGCTCAGATTAGGAGCCCTGGCATCAGCTCGAGCCCTTTTGGAGGGCCTGTAACTGTCATCATCAGTATCTGCAATAGAATATTCAAAGATAAATCACCATTGCCTTAACAAAAATAACAGAGAGCGAAAAAATAGCTCTACGTATACTGTAAAGTTGTGCAAGAGCACGTAGAAAATATGAAATTCTGCAGCACATATATTGGTCTTAAATCAATACTTCATGATGAATGACATTTAAAATTTGGCTGGGACAATCAAATCATTGCATCACCAGGAACAGGCTCAAGTCAACAAGTTATGTTCACGGATCTAAATCCAATGTAATGGACATATGTAACTAGTAATAGAACTTATTAATATCATAAAACAAAGGACCCTAAACATTAAAAGATGAAATGAGGCACGTGTTAACAAATTGGAATCTGAGGACAAAAAAATTAAGAGGAGAGAAAGTAAAGGTTACCTTGGTCATGGAGAAGCTGAGGGAACTTGCGATTGTTAAGGCGACCATCACGAGCATCTAGTTCCACCTCCGCAGCCCTTCGATCTTCCATTATCTGATCGAAATCCCTAACATCCTCCACTGAATCATCCAGCCCAGCCGATTCAAACTGATCATGGTCATCCAACCTCCGATAATCACTGTAAACAACAATACACAAATAAAAAACTTAGAAATGAAGAACAAAACGGTATTGGAGATTTTGAGGGGGGAAGAGAAGGAAGAGGAATATGAGGACTGACTCCATGTAGTTGTCGTTGTATAGATCCTCTCCATCTTCGTCCTCTTCCGGGTTTTCGTCTTCAGGCTCATCGTGAATGATGTCGGGATCGACGGAAGCCTCATCGTCTTCGGAAACATGGCTGGTGTGTGGAAGCTGGTCGGTGTTGAAACCGGCGGAGGGAGAGGTCGGTGATTCAGGTTCCGGCGTTGAAGCGGGATTCCCTGGATCCATGCTTATCTAATCACTCTTTCAAGTTTTAACAACTGAATCTGATTTTCTTTCTCTTGATCAATCTCTCCGGTGGTGAGTGGTTAGTCGTGAATGGTGGCTACTGAACTAGTCTAGGGTAAGATAAGAGGTATCAAACCGCTCCTCTTGGTGGGGTCCCTCCCTTTGGCGGGAAAACTTTGGCGCCAAATCTCGTGCCCGCTTCGTGGGCTGATTCAGATTGGACTCCATTAGGCCCAAACCTGCTACTACATAATCGCTTCCTTCTTGGGCCTCTGGCCCATTATTATTTGTTTAAAACTTGTTATCAACAATGAAATTAATCCCGCCTTGTGCAGCAACCCATTGGCCAGCGGCAAACCCTTAAATGGAGCTCAGTACCACGACGGATTAGTTCTTGACCTGCCGGGTTGGGGGATACCGTGGGAAACCAAAAAAAAAAAAAAAAAAAAACAATGAAATTAATCGTCCAAAAACTAAACAATGAAGTTATGACCAAAAAACAAATGAAATTATATAGGCCGATGGAGATTACGATTGAGTACTTATGATAACTTGGGCAGTGTTTGTTTCCAACTTTCCATGGACTAAAAGAGAGATTGAAATTCAGTATCCCGTCCAAAAAAAAATCATTATTGTATTTGGCAAATAGAAAGTGAAATTATCGAGATACAAAATTTATGAGAACTAAAACTTTAATGTTTTTTTTAATAACTAAAGATATTTTAAATTTAATAAATATTTTTATTTTATATTTATATTTATCTTGAATTAAATAAATATTAATTTAATTTTGTACGCTTTACATTAAATATAATACAGAGACTTAATTTAATTTTAATCATTCACTTTTAATTTCATTTTTTCTTTCAAACGCAACCTAGTAATTTTGACCCCAAAAAAACTTAGTATTTAAGAACCAAAAAAAAAAAAAAACTTAGTATTAAGTTAGTGTATTACACATAAATTTGATATTGGTGATAATAGCGTTCATAAATATTCAAAATGAAGCTCAAAATATATACTCTAAACATACTGGAACTCTTTAATATTTCTACAACTGATCATCCGAAATCGCCACTCATGTTATTGGATTTTGCCTTTTGATATGAGGACAAAATAAGTTAGAAGGAGGAGAGAGAACGCATAAGAAAAAGCTAATGAAAATAAAGAATATAATAATACATAAACTTGTATAAGAAGCTGAAACAAGATGGTTATTACGGTATAAGGGTCATTATTTGTGGCGTGGGTCATTAAGGTGAGAAGGGGGAGCAGGGCAATGAGCAAAAGATAAGTGTCATTCAAATACAGTTATACCTAATTCATAAATCATAATTGTGACTCTGTAATCCAATTAAATGGAGTTGTGTGATATAATTGTACTGTACAACTACATACTGTCATTGTTTTTCTCATCTTCTCTTTTTCATATATTTACAATTTTTCACTCAAAGCATAATTTGAGGTTAAAAAGCAAAGTTAAGCATCATGATGATGTAGCAATTCTCCATTCTCTTTGGCGCTCAGTGTCTTATTGTGTCTCAAACAAGGGTGGCAGAGTTGCTGGCAAGTCATAATGCCTAGTAGTAGTAGTATGGGGTTAAAAGTAAATGCCGAAAATGATCCAAGAGCATCATTATATATCATCAGGGATGACGATCTATAATAGTGATAATCAATTAATCATATGTGATTAAATCATAGAACATGCGTATGCCAACATCGAAAAGGGTCGAGTCATTGAGCACAGAAACATTTATTTATGTTATATATATCTCCATCCTGAGCTACTTCATCCAATGGAGTAGGGTCAGGACAATGGACCCCCGATTTTGAACTACCATTATGATAGCACGAACAACGAACGGGAGCTTAGTGGAAAGCATGCCCTCAATTAACAATAAGAATTAAGAATTATTATATAATACAAAACAAATTAAAGTAGGGGTAAACATCGTCTTCTTAGGTCTCATCCACTAATAATTTGATTTTTGTTTTCTTCTTTTTCTAGAAAAGCTACCAATCATGATTTTGACAAAAAGCTATTCAAACCATTATTCTAAAGTAGTAGATTTAAAAGAAAATTATGTCATAAATATGAAAATAATTGAAAATTAAGTTGATAAGATATCTATTGAAGGATTTGGGACCCATATGAAAAATGTGGAGCATGAGAGTCCACGGATATGTTATTCCATCACCACAAATTAATCGCATGTATTTCACAACAAAAATGAATCTTATTTATATATAATTAATTATAAATTTAAACAATGCTACATGTATAAGTATTTTAGCAACTAAATTCAATTAAGCTAGCATAAGTTCAGTTAAAAATTAACACATGCACACGTTTCTGTTAAAAATTTAAAATACACAAAAATTTATTGGTATGATATAAAAATTTCTGCAGTTAATAACAAAATTTTTGTACATTATCCATAAACTATTGATATAACATAAAAAATTTTACACATAGCATATAAACTTATTGATATAATATAAAATGTGTTTGCACAAAGTTCCGAAAATTTTGATAAATATTACTTTTATTATCGTTGTTTTGGGTTCTGTGTTCAATAATTTCACCGAACATATATAAGAGAAAAAGTGGGTGGATCAATATTCTATGCATACGATTTTTTAAAATTTTTGTGTTATACATAAATTTAAAAATTTATGTGTTTAATAAATTTGTTAAAAAAAATAGTAGGAGAAGAAAAATTAAAAAAAATAAAAATAAAAAAGAGTGCACATATATAAAAAATAATATACAAGAATTTAGTTTGACTTAATTAATACGACTATATATTATGTGTATATTAAAATTAGTCACAAAAATTAATTACCAATATAAAATATAAATTGAAATATAAATCTATATTGAAAATAAGTTAAATTATATACATATTTATATATAAATACATTTGTTTCTACACAGTAATCTGAGCCGAGGTATAACTCCTCCCGTTTATATGGAGTCTTTTGTCTTAAGAGCACAGACATCAAGCTATACTTCAGTTATAGGGACACCAAAGGAGATTGAAACCTGCAAAGAGACTCCAACGCTCAAGTAAGAAAAAATATAAGATGAGGTATATGTTATTAGAGTGAATAGCGTACAACGTAGTATTTCAGATGATTCTATTATAGTCGAGATTTTCTCTAACTAAAGATAAGTCACCTTGATTATTTCACTTGGATTCTAATTTATATGTATAATTAGGTCGAGTTATAGCTAACGGATCAAGAGGTAAATTTGGATTGAGCTATAGCTGATAGACTAATGGATAAATTTGGGTCGAGGTATAGGTTTTATTGGCCGAGTTATAGAAAATTAATTAAGACTTATTCTCTGAGTAATAGGTGACAGTTACCAAGTAATACGGAAATGAACCAGACTATAACGGCCAAATTTAAAGTATAACGATCGAGTTATGTGTTGGTAATTTGAGTTGTGAAAATTCTAACGTCTTAATTTGTAGCCGTCCATTAATAATGACTAAATTAATATTGATAGCTAATTTTAATAGCTGATTTTAATATATGAGTAATATTTTTTAATTAAAAATATATGCTTGTAAAAAAATTTCGGTGTCTACAACTGCGAAAGGGAACAAATATCCAAAAGCCAAATGAAAGAAAAAAACAAAAGAGGTGGCGGGGATAGGAAATTGGCAGAGAAACAATCCAAGAGAGCACATGCATCCCTCTTACTTTTATACTTGTTTAATTGTTAATGTTAGTATATCATCACACACATTCACACCTAATAATCATTGCACGGAATAATGAAAACAAATTAAATAATTTTGCGGGGTCTAGCTCATTCTTCAGTCAATTAGCAAAACCATGCTTCCACATCTAATCCAACCCAATCTTACTTAACAATAAATTAAACATCGAGACTCCAATATTTAGCAATTGCGCTATTGGGATTGTGTTGCTTTTGATTTGGGGTTGTTTCTTTGTGAAAGATATTTTTGAGGTATAGTTTATTCTGTTAGTACTTGAATTTGCTTTATTTGAAGGTGAGAGGAAGGAATATCGTTTTTCTTGTAGGAGAAAGCAGTATTAAATACCTGCAAAAAAATTTTAATACTCAAGTAAGTAAGAGTGTTAAGTAATTTAGAATAAGACTGAATGTATATTATATCTGTAACTAAATTGGTCACTCGTGTATATATAGAGATAGCTTTAAACGATTATGCGTATTATTGATGCTTGTTTTGTGTAACGACTCAATTTTCAATATGTCTAGATCATACTGGAAACTGAGCGCTACTAATTTGTCTTCCTAATTATTATCTATTATTTATCATATGAGCCTGATTCGTTGTTAAAAGCGTAGTTAATTGGCGAGGTATATTTTTTTTAAAACGTTTGGATTAATAGATAGAATCATTTATAATCAACTCACAACTGATAACAGATAAAACAGTTATAAGCAACCACACATAAATACATCACAAGTAGCTAGCAACACTTAGTGATCCAGCCTTTGTTAGAGTATAGACCTTTAGTTAGAACACCCCTAGATATAGCTAGATAATAACTATATACATATATATACATACAACATCCCAGGTCTTGACCTGTTCAAGAGGTCCCTAAGCTGGCACCTAAACTAGCCTAGACTCTATACTCACCTAGTCCCTCTAAACTACTAAAGCGGGGGAAAGTACGTTCTAGGTCTTCAAAACTTAAGTCAGGTGGAACGTCATCAAAAGGTAAAACAGCATCTGCTACTCCTTTGCACGATCAGACTTTTCCACAGGACGTCTCTCTGGTACCTCATGAAGTAGCCACACAACAGGAGTCTCGTACACAGGATTTAGGTTAAAGTTCACGTACAAACGGGGTGTAGACATCGGCTGGTCTCACAGTATATACATATAAACAGAGAACGATATTCACCCTAGACTCAGAAGACTATCTAGAGCAGAATCCTCTTTGCAGAACCATCATCAACGAACTACGGTAAGGTACTCTTACTTCCATCTGAAGGGGGAAGGGAGAGAGAAGGGGTAAGAACTGGGGAGTTCTTAGTAGGGTCGGGGTTATTAGTTACATTCATTTATTCGTTTTCGATTAGCAGATGGATAATAGAATACAGTAAAGTAGTAAACAGAAGTTAAAAATAGATAGAAAAACAAAGAACATAACATAAGCAGAAGAATACAAGAAGATAAAGCACAGACATAGCACTCGAGCAAACAAACATAAAGAAATAGATCGCACACAAGTAGGAATGCAACAGAGAATGATGCACAGACAAGAATGATGCATGTCTAGTCCTAATACAGGCCATGAGCTCATGTGTCGGTTAGCACCTGCATTCCCGACATTAGGGGTGTGCATGGGCCAGGTGAAACCGGGTTTGATGTGACCCAGACCCGGCCCGAAATATATACCGGGTCTATTTGTTAGACCCGAACCCGACCCTAGACCCGATGAAACCTATACACTTTCGGGCCACGATTATACCGGGTAAAAACCGGGTGAAAACCGGGCCGTTAACATTATATTACCTTGATACCTTCTTGTAAGTTAGCATGTAAAAATATCCAAATTTCCAAAACTCCAACCATTATTTGACATGATAAATTCACTTAGAAAAATATAATAAGAACTAACTCTTCTCTAAAATTAAAGTATAACCATAATCAATACTAATATTGCCTAATAACACCAAATATTTAAATCAATACAAATAGCACAAGATTATGCATTAGTCTAAAGTTTTATGCATTTTAAACATAAAATATTAACTTATAGTCTTATATATAATGACTAATAACACAAAATATTAAAGTTTACAATACTTAAATTTCACATAATAATAGCCATTATCCATCACTAATAACACAAAATATTAATTATGTATGATGACCGGGCCACCGGGCCGATTTCGGGTGACCCGAGCTATGGCCCAGACCCGACCCGAAATAATGACCGGGTCTACTTTTGAGACCCATACCCGGCCCTAGACCCGATGAAATCACATCAAATTAGCCCCTAAAGTGTTCGGGACCGGGCCGGGTCTTCGGGCCGGGCCATGCACACCCCTACCCGACATTTATCCGGTCACGAGTTCACGATTTCCCGGATACGATCTTCCGTTCAAATAAATGCGCATATAATTATTAGCAGCTCTATTGAGACAGCCTCTGCTTTCTACTCGCAGGAAATATACTCTTGGGAACGGAAAATTGCTGTAGGTATCCTAGTTTTCCTACAGAAGCTCTTGGGTTGCTTTAAGAAACAGATAATAAATATTATCTCTTGGGTTGCATTAAGCAACGAATAAGCAAACAATATCCCTTGGGTTGCATTAAGCAACAAATGTATATATAATATCTCTTGGGTTACCGCTAGCAACAAATAACTTTTCAATAAGCCTTCTGCTCTTAGTCTCTTTACCCTGCTCTGATTTCTCTGTTTAACATGTGTATTTAAAGCTTATGTAAATTTTGGTATGAACAGTTATCCTGTCCCAAGTATAGGTTCATTAAGTCTATACTAAAATAGTTTAACTTTTCATATAATACCTAACCCTAGTCGCAACTCAAGGACTAACTATGTTGCCCTAGTTTGTTCGATAGTCTCTGTCTGTTTTTCTGTCATTAAAACTTTACAGAGACTTTTTCTTCGATTTTTATCTTTTCTTCAACTTTTTATCTTTACCTCACTAATATGTTCTTACCACTCCCTAAGTGTTTTATGAAGGTAATTATGGGATTCTGCGCTTAAAGTTGTCTTTCTAAAACTTTTACAGAAAACTGCCTTTTCTGTATTATTTTATTATTTTTATTAAAATATTATTTTTAATTAAATATTATTATTTAATATTTTATTATTATTTATTATTTTATCATTAATTTTCGAAAATTAACGTACCTTTTACTTTTAACCTTTAAAATTCACTTTTTACCACCCGTAACTTTTAGTATTTCTACTTTTACCACCCTAACTTTCAGAAATTACCAAATAACCCCTTAAACACCAAAAATTTTACTTCCTTGCCCTTTTAAGGATCTAAAGCCTGTTCTTTATTATTCTTCATCACACTCAAAGTGTTCTTCATGTTCTTCATAAATTCTTCAGATTCTTTCTCTGTTTTTACCCGTTTTTCAGTCTTTCCAGCAACCGATTTTTACTATAATTCATAATAAATTAGCAGCCACTAAAACCCCATCTTTTCTACATGATTTCAACACAAATTGAGCCTCAATTTAAGCCTAGGGTTTCGTTTTTCCAGCTGCCCCAAGAACATGAACTTTAAAGCTTGAATTTCATCAAATTTTATCAAAATTTCACTAAATTTTCACCAAGAATCAATCATATATGCAACCAACTTTTAGCACAGCCAAATCATACAACATTCACACAACTCAAACACAAATAATCAAGATTAATTTCGTGACACCCTACCTTGATTTGCTGCTCCAAATCCGGTTACTCTTTGAAGTGTTCTTAAAGCACTTTTTTCCTCCTAAAACACATAAAGAACAACTTTAAAACTCTAAATCATCAACTAAACAAACTTCAGCAGCATCTTAGGAAGGTTATCCTCACCTTAAATGTGCAGGAAATCAAAGATCTTTAGCCCACAAGTCAAGCTAAGCAAGAGATCTAAGGAAGAACATCAAGAAAATACTTGTTTAAGCATGTTTCCTTGAAAACCGAATTGAAGAGGGAGGGAGACAGCCATCTCACCTTATTTCCAGCCTTGATAAGTCACATGGTTATGTAAAGGAAGAAGAGAGGATCATTTTGGTCGGATTGGAATTTTGATTTGAGTTTTAGTTCAGCAGAAATCAAGCTTTGAAGATTTGGAACTAAGAACTTTTCTCTCTTTTTCTCTCTTTCTATTTTCGGCCACAAAGTGAAAATGAGCCAGCCTTGGGGGTTTTGGGGGTTTAGGGTGAGTTGTGATTGGTTGGCTTGGAGGTGGATTAAAATAATATTAAAATATCTCAGGTGTATAACTACTAAAACTAGATGTATCGGAACACTCGTAAAAACATCTCTAAAAATTATTTTCTGAGCTACTAGCATAAATGACACTAGTAAAATATTTATTACGAGAATAGAACATGTATGATGAGGCCTTAGCATTGCTAAAGTCATCAGAGAGTGCTGGTGCTAAGCTGCACCAGTAAACCATAAATCCGGTTAAACCGATTTTCTGTTTTTAACTAAAACAGACCAGGTAACCTTATAATATCATTCAAGCATTTTTTAATACTAATATAATGATAATATTATACTATTATCTCTCTTCTCTCATAAATCGAGTCCGGTTTGTCAAACTGAGACTATTTACGAAAAACCGAATCAAAACTCCTAACTGATACGGTTCAAAAACTAGGTTCTTCGTGACCGCGTTATCGAGCTTGCCTCAGAAAAGGTTATAACTTAAAAATAACATAATGACAATGAGGATTGAGATACTTGATGATATATCAAAGGTTCTCCCCTTACTGATCCTCCGGAGAAATCCGTACTTTCAGAAAAGATCTCGCGTACTCGAAAACCGGGGTTGTTACATTTTGCAGAGTCTCTTGCTAATGCTCCGATATTTTATATTCTAACGGTTTGATTGGAGAAATTTTGGGGGGTTATCTCGTTTGACCAGTCATCAATTCCGAGCTTTGTTGGGTGAAGCCGGTTTTAGTGGTAACGGATCATAACCCCCAAGATTGACCTGTTTTGCGGGGTTCGGATGATGACAGGTCAAGCTTTATAGGTATGGCTTGGAATAGTTGAAGTTGGACATAAGCTCGACCTGTTTTTAAGGAATCGAGCTATAACAGGTTGTGCTTCAGAGGTATAGCTCGGAATCGAGAATAGTTAAAGCTCCAAGCTTGACCTGTTGTATTTTTGTGGTGATACGACGGGTTGAGCTTATGAGTTTTGTGGTGTTATAAATCGGAATGATAAATTTAGCTCGGAATAGTGACAGTAATCCTAGTTCGGAATAGTGATAATAATAGCAGTAGCCCCCAAGCAACTTGTTGTATGAAAAAATGATAGTCATGCTTGGAATTTGATGTAGGTAAATAGTAAAGTAAAAGAAATTTAAGAATGATTAGGAATAATGGTTAAATAAGGAGGATAAGCCCACAATTTCTGATGCATGGAGAATAAAATATTTCTTTGAAAAAGATATTTGGTATGCATCGGCTTCATTTGGACTTATTTCGACTTATAGATACGAATTTGTTTGGAGTTATTTATTCTACCATATAAGTGTCGGGTTGTTTGAATTGAATTAGACTTTATAGAAGAAAGTATGATTGTATTTGTTCCAATGAATAACTGTCGGATTGTTTGGATTTGGTTTTGTTGGAAACTGTTTGTGCTTTTGATGAACTGGTACTCATTTGCTTTATATATACGATGCTTTTGGTTAATAGAGGTAGCATGATTTGCATAATAATTGTTCTATATGCCAGTTGATGCTTTGGAATAGTTTGAAAAAAATTATTTTTGACTTATAAGGCGTAGAAATATTGATGAGAAAAAGAGGTAAATGTCAATAGGCTGAGTAATTATACAAGATAGGCTGAGTGATATGTGTTGCTCTTGAAATTATAAGATTGAATAGGTATGACTAGTAGTAATCAGTGAGAACTGTTGTTGATAGGTCAAATGGATATCGTTGGTTGTTGTTGAGTTGTTTGGAAAATTGGTGAACCGAAGTAATAGATCAGTTTGGAATTGGGCATAGCATATTTGGAGTTGTACCAACTTATATAGATCGGTTTGCTTGAAATTATTCTGACTCATAGGTGTTGGATTGTTTGAAATGAGTTCGACTTATAGATGTCGGTTTGTTTAATTGATAGATAGTTTGGTAGCTTGTGCGTTTGAAAACCGAAGTATAGCTCGGTTTTGATTAGTTGATTAAGTCGAGATATTTACGGGGTTCTTTTAGACTTCCAGGCTACCTGCGGATTCCAATATTACGTGGGTGGCGTTGGCCCCTAAGTTCACTGGTGCGAAGAAAATCAAAGACCTCAGACCTATCAGTATGGTTGGGTGTGTGTATAAGGTCATTTCAAAAGTGCTTGTTAGGAGGATGAGAGCAGTGATGCCTGGACTAGTAGGAGAGACTCAGAGTGCCTTTGTGCAGGGTAGGAAAATTCATGATGGGACTCTCATAGCATGTGAAACGGTACACTGGCTTAAAAGGAGAAAAAATGAGGCAGCCATAATCAAGTTAGACTTCCAAAAGGCATATGACAGAGTCAAATGGAGCTTTGTAGATCTTGTGCTGGAGAAGATGGGTTTTGGGCGCAGGTGGAGGGCTTGGGTGATGGAGTGTGTGACCACAGCTTCGATGTCGGTTTTGATTAATGGTTCGCCGTCTAAACCATTTAAAATGGAAAGGAGTTTGAGACAAGGTGAACCGCTTTCTCCTTTCTTGTTTGTGCTGGTTGTCAATGTACTGCATAGGATGATTGGTGAGGCGGTTAGGAACGGATGTATTTCTCTTTTGCTGGTTGGCCGAGACAGTGTGGAGCTTTCACACCTTCAGTTTGCTGATGATGCCATTCTGTTCTGCCCACCAGACGATGAGACGATGCATAATTACAAGCGGCTGCTGCGATGGTTTGAGTTGATGTCAGGGCTCAGTATCAACTTCGATAAGTCCAGCTTGATTCCAATCAACTGTGAAGAGCAGTGGGTGCACTGTATGTGTAGTTTGTGGGGCTGCAAGGAAGGTACACTCCCTGTGAAATACCTCGGAGTCCCCTTAGGAGCTAATCCGAGATTGGTTAAGACTTGGAAGCCAATAATTGATAAGGTGGAGGAGAAACTAAGCCTTTAAAAAGCTAAGGTGCTAAATAAAGCGGGTAAGCTGGTGCTTATAAAATCAGTCTTGAATAGCTTACCAGTGTATTATCTGAGCTTATACAAGATGCCAAAGGCAGTTGCTAAGAAGCTAATTTCCCTACAGAGAAGATTTCTGTGGAGTAGGGAGGATGGGAGGCAGGGAATGGCGTTGGTGAAATGGGAGTTGGTACAGGCCCCGAAGAAATATGGTGGGCTGGGAGTAGGGGATGCTATGATTCGGAACTCATCACTGTTGTTTAAGTGGTGGTGGCGTTTTGCTAAGGAAGAGTGCCCATTGTAGAAGAAGGTGATCTGCTCCTGTAATAACTTGAGGCCGAATGAGTTACTGTCTTCTCAAGTGCTGCCTACTAGAGGAGGCCCATGGAGGGATATATGCCATATAGAATTTTAGGGGCAACATCTGCGGGATAAGATGATCACAGGTCTGGCAATGGAGATTGGGGACGGCCGAAAGACCCGGTTTTTGGAGGATGTTTGGTTGCAGTGTGGTTCCTTGAAAGATCGATTCCCTAGGTTCTTCTCTGTTTCAAACCAATGTAGGGCGGTGATTGGGGAGTGTGGGTTTTGGGATGGGCTAGAGTGGGTTTGGAATTTTTAATGGAGGATGGAGCTCTTTCAATGGGAGTTAGACCTTCTGAGTCAGTTAAATGAGGCTTTGAGACCTGTGAGGCTAGCGAATAACAGGGAGGATAGAGTTGTGTGGAAATATGATAAACTTGGTATCTTTTCGACTAACTCTTTTGTGCAGGTGCTACAAGAAGGAATGCTATCGGAGGAGGTAACCAGCTACAGCTTCACAAAGACCATATGGAAAGGTTTGGTTCCACCAAGGGTTGAGCTGTTTGCTTGGTTCGTCCTGGTAGGCAGGGTGAACACCAAAGAACGGCTAAGTCGGATCGGGATTATTAGCCAAGATGATAAGAGCTGTGTTTTATGTAATAAGGATGTTGAGCAGGTCCATCACTTATTTCTTGGCTGTGATTTTGCTTGGCAGGTGTGGAGTGTATGGTTATCTATGGCTAGCCAGCTATGGGCTGTCCCGAGGTTAATGAAGAACCATTTCCTGAGTTGGACAGATGAGCCACGAAGGAAAGAGGATCGAAAGCAGCGGTTAAGGTATTTCTGTGCGATCATTTGGCATATTTGGATGGAGCGAAATATGAGGATATTTCAGAATCAAAAGAAAGGCGTAGAAGATATCATTACATTGACCATCCTTAGATGCAATGAGTGGGGAGGTATGCATCCCTAGGGTTGTTGATGGCTATGCCGGAGATGACGTGGGGATGTTGTTCCTCTGTTCAAGGAGTTTGTGGGAGTTGCCTGTCTTTTTGTTTGTTTGATACTGTTTGCTCCACTTTAATGTGTTGAGCTATTTTACTTTTAAAAAAAAGTATCTTCAAACAATAGAGGAGTAAAAATCGTGATTTGCTTGAAAACCAAATTATAATTCAGTAAGGTGAGCTGAATTTGAATAATGAATTTGGGTATTCTTTTAGATAAGTTTGAGCAGTTGACTCATTGTCAATTGATTTGTAATTTGCTTTTGAAATTTGACCATCCGAATTGTAAGTTTGTTTTGGTATGAAAAGAATTGGTGATATATAACTTGGTAACGTGCTTTATGGGGAGTATATCTTGGTCGAAGATTTGTATATGATTCTGAAGATTCGTGGCAGAGTGGTTTATGTTTATCGTGTATGAGATGACTTATAGATCAATTAGGAATGATGAAAATAATAAGAAAAATTGAAAGTAAAAAAGTAAAGATATCATTAATGAAAAAATAACACATCACCATACGTCTTTGTATATTGATTTTGGTGTCGAGTGGTCATTGAAAAGTGCAAATTGTTCGAGTTATAATATAATCCGCATGGCGGTACTATTGCTAATATTGATAATATTGATAATCAACAATGAAATACAGATTGATAATATTGATAATATGCAACTAAATATAACGTAAAATGGTTAAAGTACATAGGTTAGTGTATATTTTATAATAGGCCATGTCGTATTGAAGATTAAAATAAAAGAATATATAAGCAGCTATTCGCCTCTCAATTGTCATTCAATTTTCAATTTAATTTTTGGACTTTTTTTTATTGTATTGTAAATTTATGTTTTGAATTCATCGGTAAAAACTATAACTGAATCCCGTTAGATAACGTTAGTAGAGCATTTGGCAGAATTTATTTCATCTATTGACAGCTTTGGAGTCAACTTTAATTTTGTCTTTTTATATTAATCTCAAAGATATCATGATATGGTAATATATAAGATAAATGTGACAATGCAAACACATTTTTTATTGGCTAAAGCCAAAGAAATAAATAATTGAAATTAACGAAGGAACAACACAAATGGGACCGTATGAGTATTGAGCAATCAAAATGCTATTAAAAAATAGAATAGTACTTACTAGTTATTAGCAATAGAAATTTGCGATAGATAAAAAGAATTGAGAATAAATATATCTCATTGTGTCAATAAAAATAAGTAATTTCACATTTATGCTACTTTATTGAAAACTAATTAAAAATTGCTATAAGAAGAAAAAGAACCATTAGTATAAGAATAAATATTGTGAATAGAGTAAAGGCTATAAAGCAATGTGGAATAAAAAATAAGACAGAACTTGTATTCACAAATAATATATAAATTCCAAATGAGTTTGAAAGATTCACTATTACTAAAGGAGTGGAAATGATGATAAGTCTTTTTGAACTAACATCTTGAAAGTACGAAATTATTCATGTTCAAATTGTTTAGATCATATGGAATTTTATTCTTGATCAAAGATAATGAAACTAATTTTGCTATTTGGTCAAATAGTTATATAATCTTACGAGGCCAACATTTCTGATGTAAATATGAAAATCGAAAATGGATAGTATGTAATTAAAACAGCATACCGCTAGATAATATTATCGGAAAAATTGAAATTTATAGTGCGTTGCAAGATTTTGCTCTTTCGCCATTAATTACATCCTGCAAAAGAAGGTAAAAATCAGACAGAAAAGATGGTAGGCTTAGATATACGACTCCACGGTGGGCGTCAAAAGATATCTTCGAGGTATAGCTTGTTCTGCTAGTGCTTGAACTTGCTTTCCTTGGGAGTAAGAGGAAGGAACATCGTTCTTCTTGTAGGAGAAGGCGGCATTGGACACCTACAAAGGGACTCCAACGCTCAAGTAAGTAAGAGTGTTAAGTAATTCAGAGTAAGACTGAATGTATATCATACTTGTAACTAAGTTGGTCACTCGTATATATAGGGATAGCTTTAGGCGGTTATACGTATTATTGATGCTTGTTTTGCGGAGTCTCTTGCTAATGCTCTGATATTTTATATTCTAACGATTTGATTGGAGAGATTTTGGAGGGTTATCTCGTTTGACCAGTCATAAATTCTGAATTTTGTTGGGTGAAGCCGATTTTAGTGGTAATGGATTAGAGGTAAAACTAGATGAAAACCAGGTGATATGGTACAAAAAAATTTGGGATAGGATAAACTGGTATCTAATCATTTTTATGTCAGATAATAAAATTATTTATTAAATTAATCTCTTATCTTAAATATTTTAAATTTTTTAAAATGTCATAAATTAATCTTTCATTTTAGATATTAAATTGTCTGAAATTTTTAAAAAATAGATTAGTTTATCTTTTTATTTAATTAGATACTATTACTAAGTTGCTAATATTTTAAATATTAAGTAATATATATCAAAGTTAAATTGAAACTTTTAGAGAATAAATATTTTTTTGGTTTTTTATAGTATTTTTTAGTCTGATAGATAAAAAAATAATTTGTAAATTTGAGCTCTATTTAAGAGTCTATTGCTGACTAATAAATTACTGTATGTATAAGGCGAAATTCGAACTTCCAATATTTATTTAAATAGATTAATAAACTAATTATTAGACCAACTCCAGTTAAATTTTAGAGAAAAAATATTGGATATGAGAGAGTGAAGCTTAGAAAACAAATTAAACATGTTATAAATATAATTGTATATATAATAATAAAATAATAATATTATAGCACATTGTGCGGTTTGGATTGGATTGGATCGGTTATGAAAAGTAGATCCGAAATCCGATCCAGTCTAACGGTTTGCAAAAAATAGAATCCAATCAAATCCAAATTAGTGCGATTTTAATTGATTTTCGATTTAAATTGAATTGAATGAGCGATTTAATTTGGATCGGTTTGGATTTGAACATCTCTAGATGTGATTTTGAGGATAGGCTTGTTTCCATTATTGCTATTTGCTACATGCTCTATATCCAAACAGCTAGAGCTCTAGAGCTTATGTCCAGTAAAAATGTGTAAATAAATAAATATATAAGTAAAAAAAAAAAAAAAAAAGAAACCTATGTATGTCGTTCCGTACTTTTATAATTCCTTAGCTGTAAAAGTAAAGAATAATATGGGAGGGGTTAAACGATGTCAGCACTGCAACTAACTGCCCATATTTTCTTTTTCTTTTTTTTTTTAAGCGTCTAAGACGATCATTTTCATATTTTCATTTTTCTCTTTTCTTTTACGACACAAAATTTTAATCTTTAGTGTATAATGGTAAAAGGTTGTTTGTGAATTGGGAGATACTATATACATACCTCTTAGATTCGGATCTACGTTTCAAGATTTTTGCCTTTTCCAGGCGTAAAATAAATAGATTAAAATACAACATCCGTTTCACTTGAAAATCTTAATTTTTCAAAATTCCATAAATATGCTTTTTACATTTCTTAATAAAAAAATGAGAATGGGGTCTAAAGTCTAAACCCAAAAGAAAAAAAACTACAAAATGTCACCCACGGGCTAGTACTAATTGCTATGCCAAGCATGCCTTTAATTTCTTTTCAACTTACCATCTATAGAAATAGAAAAAGTCTAAAAAACTAACTAGAACGTGGCCAACTTAAAACTAACTAGTTAAAAAATAATTTTATTTTTAATTTTAAAATTCAAAAAATTAAGATAGTATGGATTAATTTTTTTTGTAATAGACCTATTTTTCAATTAGTTTGCTCCAAATTTATTATATCATAGTTAGTTTTCTAACAGGATCATTCTAAATATATTAAAAATATTATGCACACACAAAAAATCAATCACCATAAAATTATGTATAAATATATATAATAACTCATTTTTAACATGTATTTTATATTTTAATATATATTTTATAATGTAATTAATTTAATAATTGATTTTTTTATGTGTACGGTTGAAAAAATATATTAGCAATATAGTTTAATTTGCTGAAGGTTGATTCACTTATTAACACAGACGGTGAAAAGACAGCAAAAGCTTCCACTGCATATGATTCCTAAAACATTTTTTGACCTTGCTGAAAAAAGTGAAAATAAATAAGTTGAAGGAAATGAGGTGGGAAAACACATAAAAGTGTGGTAATAAACATAACAAAAAGTAAAGTAATGTGAAAAGATAAAAACATTACCTGTATGAGATAAGCAGCATTGAAAGTCTTTTTTGGGTTGCATGCACATGGGAAGATAAACTGCAGTGAACACAAGATTGCAAGTTAAATGAATTTTGGTGGGTGAAAAAGCATAGCTTTACAGGCTGGCTGGGCTTACATGCCATCCCGACAAGAGCCGGAAATACTTGAAGCAGGACCAGAAGAGGGCCTCATCAAAGGCCCAACAAACCCGTTGAGTAAGTATTATACCCACTATAAAAGGCTTCACATCCTTTCTCTCACTTGAATCTTCAATCTTACCTTAACCTCACCCACCCACCCACCCACCCGGCCCCTCACCTGCCATATACAAATCCCTTTCTCACTCCCTTCAATCAGATAACATAACACCATTGAAGAATATAATTAATTAGCCATAATCAACTAACCCTCTCTTCCTTTTAGAATCTGCAATTCTTGGAATCCTATCTTGTACGTCTGAATCTAAATCAGATAATAAAAATGGCCTCAACATCGGTGGTGTCAAACCCAGCACCAACAAGCACGGACCGGTCACGTGACTCAAAGAGGAAGAAGAAGAAGAAACTGCAGAAAGAATATCTTCAGAGTCACTTCAAATGGAAATCGCAAGCTCAGCAACAAATTTATTCCTCCAAGCTCCACCAGGCCTTAGCGAGAGTCAACCTCGCCTCCACCTCCGTCCCCCGCCGCGGAAAGGCCGTCCGAGAAGCCGCGGACAGAGTCCTCGCCGCCACAGCTAAAGGCAAAACACGGTGGAGCCGCGCCATACTCGCCAACCGCAGGCTCAAGCTCAAGTTCTCCAAACAGCACAAGAGACAGAGAGTGGCGCAGCCTGCGCTCACCCGATCCAAGAAGCCACGTGTCAGCGTTTTACGCCTCAAAGGGAAGAAGAACTTACCGGCTGTGCAGAGGAAACTCAGGTTCTTGGCGCGACTCGTTCCCGGTTGCCGGAAAGAACCTGTGCCGGTCATTCTCGAAGAGGCCATCGATTACATACCGGCGCTTGAGATGCAAGTCAGAGCCATGGCTGCTCTTCTCAACCTTCTCTCCGGCTCCGGCGCCGCCGCCTCAGACTCCTCTTCCGGCGCCGGCACAAGCTCGGCGCCGCCAAGCTGATGATGACACCTTTGGGCGTGTGTGTGTGTGAATGACTGAATGCCATGCCAGGTGTCAATTTTTTCAATTATTATTATTATTGCTCACCCTTTTTTTTTCTTTTATATTATATTTATAACCATCTGTCTTTTCTTGCAAGCAAAGCATGCTCTCTGTTATGTACGTACATATATAATTCTGTTTTCCCCCTTTTTCTTTTTTCCTCTCTCTAATTTAATTATTCTGTTTCAACTTTCAAGTAAGCTCAATATCATAAGCATTCAAGTTAGCTAGCAATACGTGTTCCCTTTCAGCAAAGTAATGTTCTATATTTTCAGGCGTGACTCTCTTTTGATTCCGGAAAAGAAAATGATTTCAGTTGAGTGACAAGTGCTTCATGCTACTTTTAAAATTATTGATTTTTGAATACAAACTTTTTACTATTAAAACGTTAACTCAGCAAAATCCTTTAAAATATACAACTTTTTTTTGGTTGGGATAATAAATGCATTGCCATATTTGTTAAAAGGTAAGGAATTTACGGTATGCACCTATGTAGTTATATTGCACTCTGCTTGGATCAGAAATTCAGAATACCATCACGAAATAAAGAATTCCGAAACTGGGTGGTGGCAGCTTTTTTCTTAATTCGCCTTATGTTAATCACTCATTATCTTAAGTCTAATAGAGTAGTATTTTTCCAACCCTAATTATTATTTGTGTTATCTTAACTGACTGTGTACAAAGGTAGGAAACGGACAAATCAGAAAACATGATACTACTACCAGATAACCTTTTATTTTTCACATGCACATTTTCTTTGATTTTTCACAGCTACAAGTCATTGAATGACACTTAGGTCATATTTTAACCTTTTCCCGAGTTTGAAGCCTAAATGTGTGAGAATTTATTGTGCTTCTTTGTGTACAGTGGATTAGGCTGTTATTTTTGTGGCAGTGTGTGAAAAGCAAGTAATGTGCATATGTCATTGGAATTGATCAATAGGTTTGTGAATACTTGAGTTGAGGGGGCTAACTCCACTTCAAGCTTCTTTTTCTTTTTCTTTTTCTTTTTTATTATTATTTTTTTTTCTTTTTTTCAGAAAGCGCCAAAAGCATGCTTATTCGGCACAGCACAATGGCCTAACATACCATGTGACTTGTCGCCCCCACCTTACTCAGCCCCACTGACATTTTCACATCACCTTCACCCTCCTCTCTTCTATTACCAGCAAAGTTCCAAAACCCATGCACCTTTATATACACCATTTTGTTAAGCCATTAATTATTAAAAAATACTTACTGATTATTAAATGTAAAAATTAATTTCTAGTCTTCTTTCTTTATATAATAAAGAAAGCAAGGATAATTTGATAATGTAGAATCATGGTAAAATTATAGAGATTTAACAAAATTTTAAATCGGTTGATTTCTTCTTTGGGTCAGAGTGTGGAAAAAGAAGCTAATTATTCTTATTAGTACTTTAAAAGGCTTTTGCAATTTCATTTGGCACATTCATAAAAATAATAAAAATAAATAAATAAATGAGAAAGAAAACAACATAGGATTGAGAATTGGTGTGTATGTATGATATGACCCTGACTGAGATGGTGAGGTGAATGGATGACATGCTGTTCCTGATAGGGCAATGGTGTGAACTGTGAATGACTTAAATAAATGACTAATAATATTATTACAGGGTTGACACTTGTCCTTGCTATTTTCAAACTTAGGCACACGAGTGAGTGACTTAGTTTCATCGCTTTCAAGTTTCAATATAAGTGCACTCAAACACAAGAGTTGGATTGATTAATTGACCATCAAAGACAATTAATATTGAGGGCCACCGTACCCAAGCATTGAAAATTTTCCTGTTTTAATTTTGGGTTACAGTCTTTAAAGTTTATCACATGGAGGGGGGTAGCATTAGCAGCATTCTAGCATTTATTATCTCAATACCTAGCTTCCCATGTGGGTGTGACTAATGGAAGGGAAAGCCCAATTGAGGATTCTGAAAACTACCAGCAAAATTGATGAGAAAACAAAGTGAATTTTTAGAGCAACTAACTATTAAAGAAATAGACATACATACATACAAGGTCCTTGTTGTGTGTGTCAACATCACATTCCAGCACTAACACATACATATACGTATGATTTTTTTTTTTAACCAAGTTTGGTTGTTCTAGTGATTAGTTCACTAGTCTGCTATGCATGAAGTAACCTACTAGTTAGTGACAAGCTCTTAAATAAGATGGATTAGTTCTTGACCTGTGGGGTCGGAAATATCGTCAAAACCAAACCAAAATCATTTTTTTCAAAGCAAATTGGGCTAATGGCTATGGTCACTGTTTACTAGCTACTTAATATGGTGTTTGCTTAATTAAACAAAACTCGTGTCACCAACTCCCAACACAAATGTTACTGTCACTACAAAAACAGATTCATGAGAATAACTGTATGTGTGAACAAGAAAATCAGCTACTACTAAAAATTATTCCCCGTGTTCTCCTTCGTTCAAGCAATCCCCTTAATTCCCTCAAAATGTTTTCTTCTCCTAAAGATATTATTATTATTGTTATCGGTTACTTTACCTAATTAATAGTGGCCCAGTAATTGTTTCCATCAATATTCCTATGCAAGATTTGACCAAGTGATATTGTATGATAACGTATAAAAGGAAAATAGCAACAGGGGGTATATATATGTGGCAAAATAAACTTCCAAAGTTAAAACATTTTGATTCTTTATTTTGTTAAAGACGTAGGAATTAGGAAACCTCGCTAACCAATCAGGGTTTCTAACAACAAACATTCGTAAAATATAATTTACACATAACAGTAGAAATCTCGTATTTATTTATTATATATGTGTGGTGAGTTGTTGTACTTACGCGGTTGCACTTAATCCACTTTCTTCCAAGTTCCAACTCCTATCCTCACTAACTCTTCAATTTACGCCTTCTTTACAAGCCCCACAGAAAAAAAAAAAAAAAAAATACATATGGTGTTATCTACTATTTATATGAAATATCTTATCTTAGTATATATATAATAAATAAGGTGAAAATTTACGTGCATTTGTCTCATATAAAATTGATATTGGAAAAGGGATAATTTAAATAAAAACGTGTAAAACATCTTTTTAAATGTAATTTTTAGTAATTAAAATTTAATATATATAATCAATTAAATCATATTATTTTTATTAAAATTAAATCAGATAAATTAATTTAACCGAAAAAATTGGTAAATTAAATTTTGAATCGGTTTAAATTAATATTTTTTTTTATAAAAAAATAATTAAAATATTCTTATTATATATATTTTTTAATTTTTAGAATTTTAAATTCTAATCCTATGACAGCACAAAGAGAAAAAAATAGTTAAAATTTAGGATTCTCAAAATAATAATAATAATAATAATAATAATAATAATAATAATAATAATTTAATAATTTTTTATAATAAAAATATTGTAGTAATTTTTTATAAAAAATATTAATTTAGGCTGATTCAAGGTATAGTTCACCAATTTTCTAGCCAAATAAATTTGTCGAATTTAATTTTAATAAAAATAATACGGTTTAATCAATTATATGTATTAATTTTTAATTATTAAAAAATATCTTTAAAAAAATATATTTTAAACGTTTTTATCTAAATGACTTCCATTTAAAAATCGTTAAATAATTTGTTCAATTTTACTAAATTATTATCTGACAATTCTTAAGTCTTAACTATCACTTTTATGTAGATACTAAGAGAGTACATGAGTCTTCACCTGTAATAATTACTAAGATTACTGTTTAAACTTTGACAATAATTAGAAGAGCAACACCACTTGTTGACGTTTTACATAAGATAATAGATTTTAAATAAGCGATTTCTATACATTTGGATATTTCTTGCTCTCTGTATGATGATTTCTTTTCATCAATCAAAATAAGAAGCAAAACAGATTGATGTTAAGTATTATTAAATAATCTAATCCCATGAGAACTTTATTTATTTGAAGAAAAAAAGATTGATGCTGATCAAAAGTTGAAATTCCAAATTAAATTAAATTTGCTACATTAACTCGTGGAAGTATAATCATAATTAAATTGAAAGAGGGCGGCTCCACAAAGCATCAATTTAATTTGTTAGTGCTCCGCATGTGGCATACAATGGTGGCTTAAAGCAATCACCCTTATGTTACTCAAAATCACAAGCTATTTGTTTCTGCTTTATCATCCCTACACTAGGTATAGAAAAAAAGAAAAAGTATAAGGAGATAATGAGAATATTAAATAATATAAATAATGGATATATTTGATGTTTAATTTAATAGGTATGCAGATGATTATGTTGATTATTTTTAGTTGGATAGTTATTTCTTTTGATTCGATTTACTCATGTACAGTTAACAATGGTTGGATGTTCAATTCACTAGTTATGTGAATGGTTATTCTAATGTTAGGGTTTAGGAAGTAAGTCGGGAATGGAGTGTTTTTTTATTTTATTAGATCAATTTTAGAGCTTATTGTTCACATTGTTTACAAAAATCATTATCTACTTAATAAAATCGAAAAAAAAAATTACACAAGAAAAAAATATATGTTTCCTTAGGAATTGAATTTAACATTTAATTTTATAAATTTTTAGTCATCTCATTTAAAGTTATATACAAGTTATCTGTTTTTACTTTATTATCACTACACTAGGTATAGGAATAAAGTATATTGAAATAGAAAATTAGAGTAAAAAAAATATATCTTTTGTTAGTTATGTTTTTATCTATAATAAAAATATAATACCATATAATAAATATTTAGATATGTTAAATAATTTTAATTAATACTAATTAATCCTAATATATAATAATCTAGTGTTAAATCACAGGATGTGGGTAAGACTTGCTCGTAGATGTCATGATGCAGAAGAGACTATTAGAAGTGGAAAGAATCTTCATACTAAGGAAGTGATTGAAAATTCTAAGGTCTTTGAGTAAGAATACTTGAGTGTAAAGAATTTTTTAAAGGTCATTACCAATTGAAAAAGTATAGGTAATCAACAATATTTTTGAATAATATGTGAATAATGTAAATTAATAGAGTTAAAAGAGTAAATTAATTTTAAATTTAATTAATAATATTAAATTAGGATGTAATATATTTTTATTTAATTGATGATTATTCATGTTGTTCAAAATAGTCATTGTTTATCTAGCACTCCTCTTACGAATTTTGTATCATTGCCCTTTACCCGTCGATAAAAGTCATTAATATAAATGAGAAAAAAAATATGCTATCAGATTATCTCCATTGTAAATAAATATTGAAACATCATATAGGTGAAAGTCATAACTAACAATGAAGTCTCTTGTAACATGATACCAACCATTAAGAGTTTGTTTAAAGTTATATAGACAAATAGAGAAAGAGAAGATAAAAAAATTTACCATGTATTATTAATTAATTGAACTTAAAAGTTAAATTTGATAAATTGTCAGCCATATTATTTGAATGTGCAGCTATCACTCATATTATTAGCCACACATTAATTTTTAGAGAAAGTCTTGGTCAGCATTTTTATTAAAATTTGGTCAATATTTAACTAATAAAAAAAGTGAATAATTCTACACTATTTGATAAAATTTTATATTATTAAAAATATCAATAATAATTAATTAATGATTATAAATCACAAAATATGTTGGTCCCCTAACACTTTTTTTTATGTTTCTTTCTTATTTTTCTTCCATTCAAACACATCTAAAAAAATTAAAAATTTACTCAATTTCTTTCTTTATTTTTTATTTTTTATTTTTTTTCTCTCTATTTCTTTCCTTTCAACCAAATATAGCATAAGCTGTTAGTTGTGCAACGACTGAAGGTTATGGATATTTTTTAGTTGGTATATTCTACTTGTATGCGCACCTAGTAAACTATGCAAATAGTAATTAAAAGGTTTTCCAGCTTCCTAATTTTTTTAAAAAGAAGAAAAACAAATATTGAGAAAAAGAATACTTGTGAGTTAAAACTTTCAATCAAAATTGTCTAACAATTAATTTACATAAGTAACAAAACCAAAAGGTTCATCAATTCCTTGATATAGCTTTTTTTTTTTTTTTAATTTATAGGTTATTATATGGTTAACATTAAAACTTATATGAAATTATCTTTATGCGATATTAAATTAAAAATCGTTAGATAATAATATATTTAAATTTATTAAATTATTTAATAGTTTTTAATTATTAACTTTAAAGTCAACTGCACGTAAGTATTCACCTGAGTGATATACAAAAACAAAAAATTACCATAAGAAAAACATAAACAATTAACAAATTCAAATAAAATTAATAAGTTTGACTTTTGGATTATGATGTCGATGTGTTAAAAAAATAAAAATAATATTGTATAACCAAAAAAAATTATTATTTTTATTAATATTTGACCAATTTTAAATTATAAACTAAAAATTTAAATAATATAAAAATAAAATATTAATTAATACTGATAAAAAATATTCTTAATATTTCTGAAAAAATAAACCATGACTAAAAGTTTCTTCCCTAGATAATTAATAAAAAAAATCTTAAATACCTTTTTCATCCAAATACTAATTAACACCAAGGCCAAAAGAGTCTGAATTATTGTCAAATATTACCTATAATAAGCTCCAACCACATCCCAGGAAAAGCATTATTGGACAAAAACTCCATATCTCAGTGGCCTCACAAAAACAATTAATTAATACGGTACTATATATTTATATATATGTGCTAATGAACGGCATAAAATTATTATTGACATGTGGCATGTTAGGCCTCACCCCAACACCATGAACCATATTGTTACCCACCACTTCTCTAATGTAAATTGTTGCCATATGCCCTGCACCATATATATGCATGTGAGTACAACAAAAGCTATAGGGAAAAAGAAAAGGACAAGCATTATTATTTGAACAAATAAATTAAAATTAAATTGTGAATAGTATATTTATTAAAAGCTTTTCCTAAACCACATGGAGGGGTCATGGCCTTGTCCATTAAACTCCAAGAAAATACAATAAAGTGGGGGAAAAAAAGAGAAAAAGAAAAAGTTAGTGTATTGATGGCATACCCGTATATGGTTACCCCTCTCTGGAGATTTGTGAGATTAGGAAAAGTTCGTTTTCAAGCAGAATCCATAGACCATAATACAGAAACACACACATATATCGGTTGGTTTCGTCTTTTCCCTTGGCGACAATTTTTACAAATTTGGACTATATAGTAGGAAAAATAAGGGGGGATGGATGTGGTTTAATTAATTAAGTGTAATCTTTTAGGTTAATAATATACATTATTATTATTTTCGGTTATAACTAACAATCACAAAGTACAAGTTAGATAGATGATATATGATATATACGCGCAGTTTTCCCTTGCATTATTTCATATGAAAATTGGTTATCTACTTAAAATAAGAAATTATATTCGTCCTGTTCTTGCTTAATTAGGCTGAAGTATTGCTCGGTTCTCGACGAAAATCGGCAGACCTTCCCACTGAGGCGTGATATACATCGGCAATGGAAAAATAAGGGAGGCGGGTACTTGCAAAGACGCTCCGACGCTCAAGTCAGCAAAATGATGTATATGTAAAAGTTAATTCTTGGAAAGATTGCATACCTTCTAAAATTTTCTCATTCCTTTTTATACCTGAGTGGGCGAGGTTGATCGTTTTCTTCCGAGTTGTAACGCCCAAGGAGAGAATTAATCGTAACCGACGTTATTGATTTAGAGTTAATGCTGATTATTATGAATAATCGGTTATGATCGAGGATTATGCGTTTCTGAGCTATAACTCGTAACTGATGTTTACTGGTCATATCACAGCCCCCAAACTTGGCCTGACTTGAAGGAGACAGGTTGAACTTTTAAATGGTAATTAACGAGTTATAGCTCGGTATGTGGAGCCCGCAGATTAACGTGGCTCATTTAAGTCTATCTTTAGTATATGAAAAGACTTGGATATGGGAAGCTGTACTGAATTAATGCTTCTCATGGTTTGGTGTATTTTTTACTTATTATTTTAATAAGTGTGCAATTTCCAATGTGTGTTACTAGCCGTTGAAAGTGGATTGTGTTTAACGGCCAAGATTGACTTATGGAACTGAAGAGTTGATTAAATGAGTGGCTAGGGTGTAAACGTTCTACACGCTTGGTGTGTGTTACCGGGAGGCATCTACAGAAGCTTTTAAGAAGAATGAGTACAAGAAGTTAGTAAAACTTCCCTCGCTTTTTACTATCGTAAGTAGTTTTCCTATTTCGGCTAGAAAGATGAGTGATAAAAAGAAAAACTGCTACCCAAGGTCGAAGACAATGAGTCTTATGACTGAGTTGATGGGGATGTCCAAATACGGACTTCTCTATTTTTCGATAGAGACTGTGTCAACAGAGTGAATTTAGCCAGGATAGTGAAGCCTGGATTTTACCTGGAGTTGTTGCCATGCAATCGGTCTGATCATGTCTTCCATAGGAGGAAAGATTTTGAAAGCTTTTATATGTATAGCTGTGTAATGGAAGAATTGCGTGTTAAACTTCCCTTTTCTAGCTTTGAATGTGATGTGATAAAACAGATGAACTGTGCTCCCTCCCAAATCCACCCTAATGGCTGGGCATTTATCAAGTGTTTCCAAGTTCTGATGCAATTCCTAAAAATTGAAGCAGACCTGGAACTATTCTTTTCGTTATTTCAGGCCAAAGAGGTGTGGAAGGGTTTGTGGATAAATCTGAATAGTACTCCAGGCTTTTCTGTTTTTAAATTGTATAAGTCGTCTTTCAAGGATTTGAAAGAAATGTTTTGAAAGTAAAGTCGGTAGATGAGGAGTTTCTTTTCTATTTGGATGAACATTTGGGGGAGAAATTTCCGATGTATTGGTGTTGCCAACCGCAGCATATACTAAGTCCTGAACTTACTAGTCGAAATGAATGTATAATGTCGTTTCTGATTGAGATGGTGGACAAAGGTGGTTTGATATCTGTATCTGAGTTACTTCCCTGGGAGGAAAATAAATCGGCTGTATTAAATTACTTTGGTGAGAAATTCGGAATATACTTATTTTTGTTTATGTTTGGTATATTTGGTTTAGTGATTACCTTTCTTTTATGCTACAGCTGGGAAGTATCCTGGAGTGTCGGTTTCGAGCTTAAGATCCCGCTTTAAAGCCAAAAACTTTGAAGGTTCCTCTTCCAACCCTGAGAAGGTGGATGGTGGGGCAGAGGTCAACCAGCCCCCACCAAAGAAGAAGGGGATTGTATTTAAAAAGAGAAAATCAGATCTGATTGTGCTGGATGGTGAACAGAGCAAGGATGAGATGGTGCAGCTCGAAGATTTGTCGAGCTTTTCCATAAGACAAGAAAAGTTGCATTCTTTTGAAAATGAAGGAGAGGGCTCGTCGGTTTGGAGTCGGAAGTTTCCTTTTAATGTCGTGGCGGACGAAGTCGTCCAATCAATAACGGATATGGCCCTGGTTGATGAAGTTGGGGATATAGGAGTTGACCAATTTCTGCAGGTTAGGCTTGTGCAAAATATGTATTTATTATTATTTTGTTTTTTTTAAATGATACCGATTCTAATATTGATTCTGAAATTGTAGGTACTAGGATTTCGATTGGCTAGTATCGGTCGTAGTCAAGAGAAAAAACATTTTAAGGCTTTACATGAGACTTCTGAAAGTGTGGCTTTAAAGGAACAACTCGTGTTGAAGGATACAGCTTTGACTGATTTGAAGAAGAGGTTGTCTGAAGTTGAGGGGGAATTAAAAATGGAAAAGGAAGGTCGTGTGAAGGCTGCCGAGTTGTTGACAAAGAAAGAAAATGACTTTGCGGGTGTAAACAACCGAGTTATTGAGTTGACCTTAAAAATGAAAGAAATGGAGAGTAGAAAAGAGGGCGATATTCTGGATGCTTTTGCAGAAGGGTTCGAGCGAGCTGTTAATCAGGCCAAGTTTCTTATTCCCGATGGGGATTTTTCGACTATAGATCCTAATAAGGTAATTCGAGATGGTGAGCTTGTGGATGATGAAGAAGCTGCTGAAGAGGGGGACGACAATTTGGCTGATTAATGTTTTGCTTTTTATTGTTTTTTACTAAATGACTATTTTGGGTTAGTCATGAAGGACTTGTATGTTTTGTTTTGAATTTTGGTGTATAAATGCCTCTGTAGAAACTATGAATGGGAAACTTGTTTTTGTTTAAGAATTTGCGCATTTATGCGATATCTGCTGAATTTTAGGCTTTGATTCTGCCTAATCATTCTTTGGAGACCCTTAGGAGGGCATGGTGATTTGTGTGTTGCTGTTTAAGCGTTTATTTAGCTTAATTGTTGCGCATCCGTGTTTGGATAATGCTACTTGTGTTCTGATCAGTAGTTCCTTTGTAGGATGATGTTGTAGTCTGATAATTTAGAATAGTTCGAACTTCGAGAAGAATATGCTATTTGCTAGAAGATCTATAAAAAAGATTAAAATTTATTAAAAGCAGTACATTTACAATTTATTCATGGTAAGCTAGCCTCATTAAAACCCCCTTGAGCAAAACCTTTTTTGGAAAAAATCTCTCAAGACACGAAAAAGAGTACTAGCATGCTGCTGTTGTTAACTGTAATATTGCTTTAGACAATTGACATTCCATGTGTTCGGAATTTTGGTGCCGTCCAGCTCTTCTATTTTGTAAGCACCTCTTCCAAGGACTTCATATACTCGGTACGAACCATCCCAGGCTGCTGCGAGCTTTCCGTGTGAGGAAGGTTGGCGAGCTTGTTCAGTTTTCCTTAGCACCAAGTCGTCGATGTTAAATGATCTTGGGAGTACCTTCCTTGCATATCGTTGGCCAAGCTGCTGTTGTAAGGCTCGGTGCCGAACAGCTGCTGTGTCTCGTATTTCTTCGATTAGGTCGAGTTCTGCTAGTCGAGCTTGATCATGGTGCTCAGCTTGCGTTCTCATCGAGCTTTGGGATATCTCCATTGGAATCATTGCTTTGGACCCATATACCAGACGAAATGGGGTTTCCTTAGTTGTTGAATGTGCTGTAGTATTGTATGCCCATAGCACCTCGGGAACAAGCTCGGCCCACATTCCCTTTGCATTGTCGAGCTTTTTCCTCAATGCTTGCAGGAGGACCTTATTAGCTGCTTCTGCTAACCCATTTGATTGTGGATGCTCTATGGAGGAAAAGTGCTGCTTTATCTTTAAATTCTGCAAAAAATTTTTGAAATTATGGTAGGTAAACTATCGACCATTGTTAGTTATAATATGATGTGGTATGCCAAATCTATAGATTATATTTTTCCAAACAAAACTGATCATCTGCGATGATGTAATTTTTGCCAAAGGCTGCGCTTCGATCCATTTAGAAAAATAATCGATTGCAACTACCAAATATTTCACCTGTCTTGGGGCAGTGGGAAAAGGTCCGAGGATATCGATTCCCCATCTATTGAATGGCCAGCTTACCACTGAATGATGAAGGTGCTCAGCAGGTAAGTTGATGATCGGGGCATGTTTCTGACAATTGTCACAAGTTCTGACCTTTTGCCTGGTATCTTCCCACAATGTGGGCCAGTAAAAACTGGCTCGCAGTATTTTCTGTGCTAGGCTTCGGGCCCCAGAGTGTATCCCATAAATTCCTTCATGAGCTTCAGATAAAACAAGATCGACTTCCGACCTGTTCAAACATTTCAACAGAGATCGAGAATAACCTCGCCTATACAAAGCGTTATTTAGTAATGTAAAGAAAGATGCTTGCCGTCTGAATTTTTTCTTATCATGAACTTCCTCCGGGATGGAACCATGACGGAGGTATTGAATATAAGAATGTTGCTAACTGTCTTTAGTTACAATGTTAAAAATGTTCAGTGTATCAATGCTCGGCTTATCTAAAGTTGATTTCAAAAGTGTGGCAGTGTGTGCCTGTGTAGTCGCCAGCTTTGATAAAATATCTACTCTGTGGTTTTGTTCCCTAAGTATATGGACAATCTCGAATTTGAAAAACCGGTTAGTAACTACCGAACAACATCCATGTATTTCAATAAAATCTGATCTTTTGTTTGGAAACTTTGATTTACTTGTTGAACAATTAACAACGAATCATAGTAGACCTTTAAATTGGCAATATGTAAATCGGCAGCTAACCTGAGCTCAGCTATGAGGGCTTCGTATTCTGCCTGGTTATTACTGGCTTTGAATGAGAATCAGAGAGAATGTTCCAGAACTATTCCGTCCGAGCTTTCCAGTAGTATGCCTGCTCCAGATCCTTGAGGGTTTGAAGCGCCATCAACGAACAAGGTCCATGTTTGGTCCTCATTTTCCGAATATGAGCTTGTAAACTCAGCTACAAAATCGGCCAAGCATTGTGACTTGACAGATCCTCTGGGCTGGTACTGAATATCGAATTCTGAGAGTTCAATAGACCACTTGATTAGTCGTCCTGCTAATTCAGGTTTAGAAAGTATCTGCGGAAGTGGTTGTCCAGTTATGATGATGATGGTGTGGCTTTGGAAATAAGATCGGAGCCGTCTTACAGAGAAGATTAATGCTAAGGCAAGCTTTTCTAGTCTCGGGTAACGAAGCTTTGCATTTTGTAATGACTTGCTCACAAAATAAACTGGTTGCTGAACTTTGTCATTTTCTGTAATGAGAACAGAGCTAATTGTCACATCAGTTATAGATAAATATAAATACAATGGCTTGCCGAGCTTAGGTTTTTGTAGAACAGGTGGTTTTGAAAGGAGTTGCTTTAAATTTGTGAACACGGCTTCACAGTTTTCATTCCACGAAAAACTTTTTGTGTCCTTCTTCAAACACTGAAAAAATTTATAGGATTTGGATGCTAAGCACGGCAGGAATCTGGACAACGTGGCTAATTGCCTGTTAATCGCTGAACTTCCTTTATGGTCGTCGGACTGTGCATGTCAAGTATTGCTTGACACTTCTCTGGATTTGCTTCAATGCCTCGGCTTGTCAGGATGAATCCGAGGAATTTTCCTCCCCGAACACCAAAGGCGCATTTTTCGGGGTTCAGACGCATGTTATATTTTCGGATCTGTGCAAATACTTCATCAAGGTCTTGTATGTGGGGATGACCGACCTTTGTCTTGACGACCATGTCGTCGACGTACACTTCGATGTTCCTGTCTATTTGCTGTTCGAAGATTTTGTTCATCAGTCTTTGGTACGTCGCACCTGCATTCTTCAAACCGAAAGGCATAACATTATAGCAGTAATTACCATACTCAGTTATAAAGGCTGTTTTTTCTTGGTCTGATGGATGCATAAGGATCTGGTTATAACCAAAATATGCATCCATGAAACTCAAAGTGCCATAGCCACAAGAGTTATCAACTAAAGTGTCAATACTGGGTAAAGGATAAGCATATTTAGGGCAGGCCTTATTTAAGTCAGTAAAATCGACGCACATGCGCCATTTACCGTTATTCTTTTTTACCATAACGACGTTGGCTAACCATGTTGTGAACCTGATCTCTTAGATTAACTTGGCGTCGATGAGTTTCTTGACTTCTGACATGGAGGCCAATCGTTTCTCGGTTCCGAGGTTTCGCTTCTTCTGAGAAACTGGTCGGGCTGTTCGGCTGATTGCCAATTTATGTGTAATTACGGATGGATCTATCCCTGGCATATCCCCGAAAGTCCAGGCAAATAGGTCTGCATTCTGGCGTAAGAAACTAATCAGCTTTTCTTTGTCTTCATTGTTGATTGATGTTCCTATAAAAGTAAACTTTGTTGGATCTTCGGTCAAGGTGACTTTTGTCAGATCTTCATTTAGCATAGGGCGTTCTTCAAAATCGGCGCTCGGGTCTAGCTCGGCTAGTATTGGTTGTTCGGATTGTATTGAGTTGACGCGTGCTTCGTTGTTCCTTTTGATGGGCTTTAGGCTTATGCTGTAGCATTGCCGAGCTTCATGTAGATCACCATGAATTGTTGCAACGACATTGTCCTGCACAGAAAACTTGACACAAAGGTGAAATGTAGAAACAATGGCAGCAAATCTATTCAAAAAAGGTCTTCCTAATATAACATTATAAGGACTAAAACAGTCGACTACGAGATATTGAATATCTTGTGTCTTAGATAATGGTTGCTCACCGAGTGTGGTTTGTAATCACACAGAACCCAACACGGGAACTTGTTCCCCTAAAAATCCGACCAAGTCTCCTGAGTATGGCTGCAAAATGTTACTGCTCAGTTTCATTTTCTGAAATGTGGCGAAGAATAGTACGTCAGCACTGCTCCCGGGATCAAGTAGCACTTTCCGAACTATTAGGTCTCCCAATTGGATGGAGATAACCACAGGGTCATCGAAGTTGATGTGACTGCACTTAAAGTCAGCACAGCCAAAAGTCATTTCGGGGACATCCTGAGTTGGTTGAAGATTGTTAGTAGTATCCTCAACTGCCAACATGGCTCTGTAGGTTTGCTTTCTTGCCGAGCTTGTATGTCCACCTCCAGTGTAACCACCTGAAATACAATTGATCATGCCCCTAGGTTGAGCCGGAGCTTTATCCTTCTCCCTTGACGATGGGGCTGCTGTAGGTTGTTCAAAGTTGGGCGTTGTTTTTTTCTGCATATGCCCTGCAATAAATTTGTCGAGATGTCCTTGTCGCGCTAAGCGCTCTAGGAGATCTTTAGTAATTACACATTCGTCGGTCGTATGCATGTGTTTCTGGTGGAAGGTGCAGTATTTGGATTTGTCAATATTTTTTGTTTCAGGGTAATTTCCAGCCTTACGGGGAGGTTTAATCAGCTTTGAGTTCAGTATTTCCTGAATAATGTCATTCCTCTTAGTGTTGAAATGGGTATACGATTCATAGCGAGGAACTAGTTTGAAACTTTTCTTGTTATCCCGAGATTTTTCATCGTCTTTGTTGGCCGACCTATCTGTCTTTTGTGCTTGGCGGAGTTCTTCAATATCTATCTGTCCCTTGGCTTTCTCGCGGAACTCGGCCAAAGTTTTGGGTTTGGCGACGGTGATGGTCTCCTGGAATTTACCTGGACGAAGGCCACTTTTGATGGCATGAAGGTGGACTTCGGGGTGGAGGTCGGGAATTTTCATGGCCACCTTCGTGAAACGAGTGATATAATCCTTCAGGCTTTCCTGTGGGCCTTATTTAATGGTCGTCAAATAATCAGAATCATGAAGATATATTGCAGAAGCTGCAAAATGATCTTCAAATTGCTTATCTAACTCCTGAAAATGTGATATAGAATTTGCAGGCAAAGAGCAAAACCAATCAAGTGCAGGACCATCTAAAAAAGACGAAAAACAACGACACAGAATAGGGTCGGATGCACCGTTAACTATCATTATAGAACGGAATTTCTTGATATGCTGCTTCAGGTCCCCTAACCCATCATATGGGGTCAAGGTGGCTAGAAGGGTGAACTGCCTAGGAAGTTGGAAGCTCATTATGTCTGCCATGAATGGCCCTGCAGAGTTGTCCAGCTTGTCTTCTTCAGCTTCAGGTTGAACTCCTTCACCCCGAGGATCATCATCGTCTCGAGGGGTTTCGGAGACGTGGGTTAGCTCTGATTGTCGCTCATTATTCTCCGGTTGCTCCAGATGAACATTATTGTGTTCAAAGTGAGCATTAGCTAGTTGCGCTATTTGATTCTGCATCCTTTGATTTTTCTCCACCATGCGCTGGTTTGCTTGTTGAAGCTCAGTCACCATCCGAAGAAACTCGGATGGAGTAGGAGGAGGAACATCAGCCATAAGTGGACACGGAGGTATTTGGGGCCTATGAAAGAATGTATGTTAAATTTCTCGGCCCCACGGTGGGCGCCAAAATGTTCTTGCTTAACTAGGCTGAAGTATTGCTCGGTCCTCGATGAAGATCGGCGGACCTTCCCACTGAGGCGTGATATACGTCGGCAATGGAGAAACAGGGGAGGCGGGTACTTGCAAAGGTACTCCGACGCTCAAGTCAGCAAAAGGATGTATATGTGAAAGTTGATTCTTGGAAAAATTGCATACCTTCTAAAGTTTTCTCATCCCTTTTTATACTTGAGTGGGCGAGATTGATCGTTTTTTTCTGAGTTGTAACACCAAAGGAGAGAATTAATCGTAACCGACGTTATTGATTTAGAGTTAATGCTGATTATTATGAATAATCGGTTATGACCGAGGATTATGCGTTTCTGAGCTATAACTCGTAACCGATGTTTACTGGTTATATCACGTTCCTAGCCATATTACAAGTTAGTAGTTAGTGTTAATGGTCAAATCCGTTTTTAAAGATACTTTGATCTTTATTTTTGTTTTTGAATAATTAAATTAATTAAAGTAGTCTTTAAAAGATAACAATTTAATTAGTGACATTAGTTTTTTTTGTCATTTTAATAGTTAATATGACTAACGCTTAACACACTTTTAATAGTATCTAATGTGATGTTGATAAGATAAGTTTGCTAAACTAATTTAAATCAGTTTGCGAATGCAAGAACCCTAATTCCTAATTTTGACGCTTACGCTTATGATTTCACTTTGATGACAAAACCAATTCAATTCTCTGATCTTTGTCTTTATGCTTGCTTTTGTAAACTAAAGGTGTGCTGATTGTTGAGATCAAAGAGGATGAGTTCAATTGAAGATGGGAGTAAGACATAGCAAAATTATTTTGCTCAATTTGACAAGGGTAGTACACAAATCGAGAAGTTTGACGAGTAGAATAGTTGAGTGTCTTTTGGCGGGAATAGTTATTGGCAAAATAATTTTTCTTGTTATGTGTCGTCAACGTGGAATTGGTCAAGCCTATTTATAAATAGCGGTGTTGGCGAGTTGTAAATGATTAAAAATTTATTCCAAAAACACACTTACTCTCACACATTTCAACGACTTTATGTGACTTCTTTAAGTTCATTTTCTAAGTAGGTTGCCTTCCATTTCTTTATGTTTATTTACATTTCTGTAATTTATATTTTTTATAAAGTTTAATTTCATTCTTTTTCTTGTCAAATTCCGTTCTTGTCAAATTTAAGTTCTTTGAAATTCTATGAATACTTAGCATTTGCATTAAACACTTTGGTGTTCTGAGATGTATTTGATTTATATATTCATATTATTTACGCGTTACTTTTGGAGATTCTTTGCTTTATGTTTATGATTATGCCGAGTATTATATTCTTTTATTATCTTCTTTTTCATTATCAAGTAAAAAATTTTGACGCACTTTAAAATTGATACTCGCAAAAAGGAGTTGATTATGCTCCCAAATAATAGATCTTGAACCATTCTTTTGATCATATGTCAAATAACTATTTTTGACGTCAAAACATAATCAAGGTAATAAACTTGGAATACAGGTTTAATAATACATTATCTTTTAACTTTAATTTACCCAAATGTTAGAATATAATTTAAGTTGTAGTATTAAAAACCAACACTTTTCAACTAACAGAATAATATACAATTGATGATTAAGAAGAAATGTGCATCTAAAACTAAATATTAACAATATTCAAAATTCAACTAAAAAAATTTAAAAGTGAAATAGAGTAAAACCAATTTAGGATATAATATAAAATTTAGAGTATAAAATTTTATATTTGGAATTCAGAATTTAATATTCAAAATTTAAGGTGATCAACGAGAGGTGATCATAGATGGTGATAAATAATAATGGTGGCCGGCAAGTGGTTTTAGGTAGTCCATATAGTGAATGAAATTATAGTGTCAAGGAAAGAGAAGAAGGAAAAATAAAGTAAAAGAATAATAATAAGAAAAACTTGGCTAAATTGTTGTTTGAGTGGTGTTGATTCTCTATATTTTTTGTAATCTAATTAATTGTATTATTATTCAATATAATTAATTATCTTAAAACGATTTTTCTGTAGAGATTGTTTAATTTGATAGGGTCTGGTAATCTATAAAGATACTCCAATAAATTCAATGCTAGATTTTGGCACATTACTGCAAATTGATATTGGATTAGATAGCCATATCTCATGAACTAAAATAGAGGAGATCATCTGCAAATTAGACTTTGACTCTTGATGCATTATTGATGCCGAAAAGTTTTCGGGAGGAATTTGGTACCTTTAGAACAAAAAAAATTGATATATTGAATCTGTTAGTGCCTAGAGGTAGTTTATTCACCTGAAGATTAAGGATAGTGAAAATTTGGTGCCTTTGAAACAAAAAGAATTGACATATTGAGCCTGTTAGTGCCTAGAGGTAGTTTATTCACCTGAAGATTAAGGATAGTGAAAATCGGACCCGATATTACACGTGTATTTATGGCAACCCCCAACCTAGAATATGCAGTGCCTTGTAAAGTGAGCTGAAAAATATTATAGCAACTACTCAAGGACCTTGAAGTCTTGGCAGGGATTTAAATTCCATCATTTCTCTTAAAGAAGCTAAGGGTAATCTTAATTTATCCCAATACTCGAATGGATTCCAAGAATGCATTCTAAACTGCGGTCTCAATGATTTAGGCTTATATGGCCCCTTTCACTTGGCAAAGAAATCAGATTAAACACAAGCCTCACAAGTTTTTATATAATTTGGAGTTCAATGAGTTATTTTCGATTGTTGGGGTGAAACATCTACCTAGATTGAAGTCTGACCATCTTCCTATACTCTTAGATTTCGACACCGTTGTGAAAAATAGGAGAGATAGACCGTTCATGCTTCTTGCACCCTAGCTGCTCGATGGGGATTATAATAATTTGGTGAGAAATAACTGGTGCAAACAAGGCGATCTCATCAATAACATACATAATTTAATAAAAAAATCTATAGAGTAGAACAAAGAGGTATTTATGCATATTTTTAGAAAAAAAAAAAGCAAAATCTCCTTCTTAGGCTCGAAGGCATCAACCAAATCCTTTCTTTTAACAATGATCCATTTTTTGAAAAACTTCAAAGGGACCTTTGGAGGGAGTATGAAACAATTATGGTACAAGAAAAAAGCTAATGAATGCAGATGTCTAGGTGCAAAATCATTAACTTAGGGGACAAAAATTCTAAATACTTTCATCAGATAGCTAATGGGAGAAAAAGAAGAAACCACATACATTACTATGTTGAAAAAGGTGAAGATGAATGGATTGAGGATGTGGAAGAGCTGAAGAAGCTCAAAGTATCCGTTTTAAAATCATTATATGCTCCTAACAGTTATGATTTGATTTTACCAGTTTTTCCATCACATTTAAGTTTCCTAGGTTGGCTGAGGCTTACTTAGACCATTTGAGTAGAATTATTACCTACAAGAAAGTTAAACATGTTGTGTTCAATATGTGAAGTTGGAAAGCACCAAGAAGATATGGTCTCCTAGCCAAAATTTTCCAAAATTTTTGGGACATTGTAGCTTATTTGGTAGTGAATTGGGTGCATATGATCTTTAGGAATTTGGAGAATATATAACTGGAGAAAATCAAACCTTAATTTCTATTATCCCTAAAGTTTTCTCACCGAAAATGTTGCACAATTCATACCCATTAGCCTATGTAACATTTGCTACATGATTGTTATGAAAGTTATTGCAAAAAGAATTAACCCGCATCTGGGGCACATTATTTTTTACATCCAGGCTAGCTTCATCTTAGGGAGAATTAGTGCGGATAACATCTTAGTAGCACAGGAGATGATCCATACTATGAGGACAAAAAGTAGTTGTAAAGGGCTCATGGAAATCAAATAGACTTGGAAAAGGCCTACGATAATTTCAATTGGAATTTTATCATTGACACTCTTAAGAACATTGGCATTCCATATAGTATTGTGAATGTTATTCACTTTTTCTTTGAAATAAATCTCAGTCAGAGAATTTCAACCCAACAAGAGGCATTAAACAAGGAGACCCCTTATCTTTTTGTTTTTGTATCGAAAGAATTTCTCAATTAATTAATTTCTTGATAGAGCATACAAAATGAAAACCTATTAAGTTAACTAGAAATGGCCCTCACTTGTCTCATGTTGTTTCACAGATGTCCTCGTTCTTTTCGTGTAAGCAAATAAAGAGTAGGTTCAAGTCATCAAGGAAGCACTAGAGACCTTCTATAAAGCTTCTGGTCATAAAGTCAGCCTCAGCAAGTCTTGCATCTTTTTCTCTAAGAATGTTAATCATTCCCCTAACCAGCAACTTAGGAAAGTACCTTGGTATCCTGCTTATCCATGAGAAGTGTGGAAAACACTATTTTCAACCAATTATAACAAGATGCGTGCCAAATTATCAAGTTAGAACATAAAGACCCTTTCTCTAGCAGAGAGATGCACCCTTGTTCAATCAGTGTTGGCTATCATTCCGAACTATAGTATGCAGATGATGAAGATGCCTAAGGAGGTCTGTAACCAAACTGATAAAATATGCATAGACTTCTTTTGGGGGTCAAATATGAAGAATAAGAAGATTCACCTTTTGAATTGGGATAGCATTTGTCAGCCAAAGGAGTTAGGAGGGTTGGGATTGCACAAGGCACAAGAGTCCAACAACATTTTTCTTAGAAAATTGGCTTGGGAGCTGGTGCATAATGAACAAGAACTCTAGGTAAAAGTGATGGAGGCGAAATATGGATGCTGGGACAACCATATTCTAAAGGTTGTTAAAAGAGCTAATTTTTCTAATGTTTGGAGAAGTGTTGTTAAGATTTGGGACCAATACCAGAGCAACTTAATTCAGAGAATTGGAGATGAAAAAAAATTAGTTTTTGGAAAGCTCAGTGGATTCTTAGAATATGAAAGCTGAGCGAATTATCACTAGAACAGATCATGGAAGGCAGGGCTGATGATGATTCAGCAACCTATGCTACAGTGGAAGAGGGATGGGACTGGGAGAAGTTCACTCAGTTACTCTCAGAGGTGGTTATAAATATGATTCAGACTTTTAAAGCTCATCAGCACTCTCTTAGACCAAACTCCATAAGATGGTTACCAGACCCACATGGTAGTTTTTCTATCAAATCAACATACAAAAGCTACTATGTTGAAGAGAGGGATCGAAACCTGATTTATAGTATTTGTTGAAAAACCAGGGTTACCTAGAGACTGAGAACTTTTGCTTGGCTCATAAGTCATAATGCGCTTTTAACTAATTCTAAAAGAAGAGTTAGGGGCCTTACTGATAATGGGTGTTGCCCGAGATGCTCGAATCATGAAGAGAGTCTTATCCATGTGTTGAGGGGTCGTTCATGCGTCCGAGACATTTGGATGAGCAGATTAAACAGAGACCTGCAGAACCTTTTCTTCAACTAGAATCTCCAATACTAGCTCCAAAACAACTTGTACAGGACCTCTCGTACAAGCATTAGGACTTCATGGCCCATCTTTATCCTCACTTCATGTAATATCATCTGGTGAAAGAGAAATGAATTAATCTTTCATCAGGATAACACTCTCTTTCAGCAAGTAATCTCAGAAGTAAAAAAGGTGTCCATAAACTATGAGAAAATTTTACAACTTAGAGAGAAAAATATTAGAACTCTAAGAGTGAAAAATTTAATTCTAGTTGAATAGAAACCATCAGAGGTTGGCTGTAGCAAAATAAACATTGATGGATCGGTCTTCTAAGCTTCTAATTCTGGCTCTTGTGGTGGCATTATCAGAGACTCGAATGACCTGGTTGTGGCAAGATTCATGATGAATATTGAGAAGGCAACCATCACAACTGCATAATTATGGGCAATCTACTTAGGCCTTAAACTTGCGATTGAGATGGGGATGAATAAGGTAAAGGTAGAGATAGACTCTACCTGTACATTTAATCTCCTGTAGCATGTAGCTACATACCTCCATGGCAACACCTGTTGGGTATATGAAGATGGTTTCAAGGTACGATTAGATTGCTTTCTTTAGAGAGATATTTGTCCCCACACTTAGTTGCTATAGGGTTGATGACAATATTCTCCCAAGATATAATGAAACCTAAGAATTTCTTAATTAGTAATAGTAAAAAATTCTCAACTCTCTTTAACAAAATAAATCTCTTAATAGTTAAGTAAAATATACACTTAGTACTTGTGTGTTTAAAATAGTAGACAAAGACTTATTTATACATATTGTATGTAGCAATTATAATTTGTTACGTACATAAATGGTTGTGTCTTTTCTATTGCTAATAAATACAATATTTTGAACATACATAATTCTTAAAGAGTTGTGTCCCTTTAGCTAATAGATACAATATTTTGAACATACACAATTTTTAAAAGGTTGTGTCCCTTTAGCCAAATGGTACTAACTAGTTAGTAACTATTTATTAATATTAATAATATTAATTAATCAAATTTGTAAATACTCTTCAATCCTCTACTATTTATAAAATTTAAATACCATACAAGTATATGCATAAAGAATGTGTCACTAAGATTAAACATTCTTTTAGTGTAAATTTTAAAGTTCTAACGAAGTAATAAGTGTCTAATCAATTAAACATATACTCCATATGCTAGTACAAAAAATCACACACATTACTTATACTCTCCAAGTTCAGGAGTTATAATTTTAAGCACTTATATGGCCTTCTGCTCATCCTGGTTTCATGAATATTTACAAGAATAAAACCTTTAAAATTCTCGATTAGAACGGCACCACTCCTATATTCATATAGGTGAAATCTTTTGATAAATAATATTATCATTCAATTAAGAGTTTAAACTCACCCTTCTAATTTATTATAAATAGCACTAAATTCTAATATTTGTGCTCCAATTGCTAAATAACTTATTATTACCCATTAAACCTTGAATCTAGTGGTCTACAAGAATAAGGTTGGGTTTCCATCATTTAACAATAATAGATTTTAATCCTATTTTAGCAGTAGTCTCTTTGATTTTATCCCTTGACAAACTTTTAGTCAAAGGATCTGCTAAGTTTTCTTGAGATCTTACATAAGGGATGATAATTATACCATCATCTATTAGTTGCCTCACATACTCATGTCTCAAATTTATATGTCTAGACTTTTCATTATAAACCTTATTATACTCGAGATATGGTTGATTCATTACCATAGAAGATTAAAATGGCTGTCGTCTGCTGTGGCCACAGCTTTATATCATACAATAAAATTTTTAACCATTTCGCTTCTTTACCTGCGGTTGATAAAGTTACAAACTCAGCCCTAATAGTAGAATGTGTAACACATATTTATTTTTTTGAGGCCCAACTTATCGCTCCACCACCTAGGGTGAAAATCCATCTTGAAGTGGATTTGTTATCACTAAGATTTGTAATCCAACTTGCGTCGGAATAACCTTCTAAAATTGCGGGATAATCACTATAGTGTAATCCCAAATTTATGATTTTCTTGAGATAACCAAGAGCTCTTGTTATAACTTTCCAATGTTGATTGCTAGGTTTTCCTGTAAACCTATATAATTTGCATAGAGTAAATACTATATTAGGTCTGGTACAATGCATTGCATACGTTAAACTTTCTATAGCACTAAAATATTCTAATTGTGCTATAGGTCTTCCTATATTTCCTTCTAATTTAAAATTAGGATCATAGGTGTGTTGGATTCTTTAACTATGAGATGATCAAACTTTTTCAATACCTTTTTGATAGAATGAGATTAACTTAAAGTAAAGTCAACTTCTTTCTTATGCACCTTTATGCCTAATATTGTATCTTTTAAATAATCCTTCATCTTGAATTTAGAAGTTAGATATTCCTTTGTTATACGAGTTCCTTCTAAGTTTGTTCTAATGATTAACATATCACTGTGAATCAATTCTAATAAATGTGTATTTCTTTCAACTTTAGAAAAAAATTTCTTAGTAATTTTGGATTGTATGCAAATATGAAATATCACGTTGTTTATTAAAATCCTTATTACTAAGATCAATATAATTATTTTTTGGTATATACTCAATTGATTTATAATTTAATTGTGCTAATCTACTATGCCATAAATTACAAGAATCAACAGTATACACAGAAATATTCACTTTATTAATACTAAGTTTAAACATACCTTCAGTACAATATCGTTTTCCTACTAATGCATTATTCTTAAGCAAGATCACTTTATCGAATTCCATTACAACTTTAAATTCTTTCTTACACAAGAGACTAATAGAAACTATTTTTTTTCAAATCCGAAACATGAAGTATATTTATTAAATTTAATTTCTTTCCAGATGTAAAATTTAATTTCACAATTCCTTTACCAGAAACTTGGCTGAATTGTCACTGTCTATCAAGACTTATCTATTGTTCATTTCTTCATATATTTTGAATTAGTTGCAATCATTGTAAACGTAAACAGTAGCCCCAAAATCTAACTACCACTCAAGTGATTTTTCTTGTGTTGCCATGTTGAGTTTTGTAACCATACCAATATGCATATTTTGTACTTTTTCTATAACTATAGCAATTAGATCATTCTCTTCTATTAAGTTGGTCTTTAGTGCTTTCTTTTTTAGAAGTCTACATTTTTTTATGTAATATCCTTTCTTGTGATAATGATAACACTCTTTTTATCTCTTTTTGTCTTACTATGAATCTTTTGAAAACTTTTTTTTTCTTCTTATTGGTGTTGTCTTCACCAATATGATTCACTTTAGAATTTTGAGAAAAATACACAACATCACGTTTTCGAGTTTCTTCCTTTATACGTATATGCCTTAGTAATTTCTCAATTGTAAAGTTCTCACCAAGATGTAAAAGTTTTTTCCCGTAACCATTCCAAGATAAAGGTAATTTTAAAATAATTGCTCCAACTTGTAATGATTCAGGGATCACTACTTGTAAATCACGAAGTCTACTTACAAGGATTTGTAACTCATGAATTTGATCCATAACAGGCATAGTATCATTCATAATAAATCCAAAATATTTCATCATAATAAACTTATGTGTTCTTTGTCTTTCAGTATTGTATTTTTTTTTTCAAAAAATTCCAAATCTCCAACCGTGACTGAATTGACATGTAAAGATCATAGAGTCAGTCAGATAAAGTATTGAGAATATGACTTCGACATGCAAAAGTATCTTCATCACATTTCTTCTTTAATTGAACAATCTTTTCTTTCTCTTCTGGTGTAAAATCTTCAGCGGCATTGGCAATTAGTGTAGTCTTTGGGTCAATTACATATGCAAGATTGAGAAACTAAAGAAGAAACATCATCTTGTCCTTCCAACGGTTGAAGTTCATTCCATCAAAGCGATCAAACTTGACAAACTCTTGATTCATGACCTTGAATGTGGTGTTTTGATTTTGTGCCATCTTCAAGAAATATCTCTCTACAATTAAGAATTTCTTAATTAGCAATAGTAAGAAATTCTCAACTCTCTTGAATAAAGAAAATCTCTTTATAGTTAAGTAAAATGTACACTTAGTACTTATGTGTTTGAAATAGTAGACAATGACTTATTTTTACATATTGCATGTAACAATTATAATTTGTTACGTACACAAATAGTTGTATCTTTTTTATTGTCAATAGATACTATATTTTGAACATACATAATTCTTAAAGAGTTGTGTTCCTTTAACCAATAGATATAATATTTTAAACATACATAATTCTTAAAAAGTTATGTCCCTTTAATTAAATGGTACTAATTAATTAATAACTGTCTATTAATATTAATAATAATATCAATAATATTAATTAATTAAATTTAAAAATACCCTACAACACCTCCCTCATCGTGTCATTAAAGAACTCCGCCAAACTATTCTTGGTGATTTCAGAGAGAGTCATATTCCAAGAGGGAAAAAGATCTTCTAAAGTGACAATGTTAGTAAAATGATAAAGTGATACTTTAATCACCTTTGAATTTGTAACATTTATTATCTATAAGTCCTACTATCTTAATTCAATGGTGATTAATGGTGTACTTTTTTTCTCAAAAGTAACAATACAACTTTAGAGGATCCGAATTCCCTGAGAGAAACGAATTTTAGCTAACTAATCGAATGGAACTGTCTTTAATGAAAAGAAAAGCAAAAGCCCTTGATCATTATCAAACTGACTGCAACCTTTTTCTGTCCGTGAAGATCCCACCAGAGCGCCTTCTACTTCTAATAGGCCATGAACTAGATCAGAATCATTCTCAACGAATCCATAAGAAGTGATCCCATTTTTTTTATCAGGTCCGGGTCGTTTGTTCGTAACGAGGGAGAGATAAAATGGAATTCTTCACGAAGTTCGAGACAAAGAAATACTGTTTAGGCCTCTTCCTTATACTACGAAGAAGCCGGACGCTCTAGCCAAGTATGCCCACAGTCTTCCGACGGGTCTCCACCATTTCGGCTCGCCTCCTCCCTTCCTAGTGCCAACACTCGATGATGCTAGAAAAAATGTGGTTTTTGCTAGAGTAGTCAATGTCTAGTTAATTTTGTTTCTTGGACCTCTAACCCCCTCTTCAATAAAAAAAATATTGGATTAGATAGAAAAAGCATGAACTACCTAGCTATAATATCATAGGGTGGTGGTTTAACGTGTCACTTCACCTAATTAGCTTTCTATTATCATCAACCTTTAAAAAAAAAGGGAAGCTAGCTTTGTTTCTATCATCTCAATTAATCCTTTCTAGACACACGTGAAGAGAGAATAATGTTAATGGAATCAATTAGTGACCTCTCTAATAAGTAATAGCGATTCCAATTATAATGAGCATGTTTATTCGTTTTGGATTGTGGTAGGATATTATAGATAGGTAGGTATATTATTATTGCCTACTTTATTTAAAATTAAAAAATGATTGTGGATATCTTTGGGTTAGATGCTTGTGCTACGCCACCTATGGTGGTGGTGCTATCGCCTATATGCATGGCATATCTTTCTAGCTTCCACAACTTTAAATTAAAAAATAGAATTCACTAATTACGCACCTTAAAGTTAATTATTAAATTTTGTTTATAAAAAATATATAACTTTAACATATGTTTTGAATGTATGTTAGCTAGCTAAATCATTAAAAGATTTACTGAATATTACTTATTATTAATTAAACAGTTATATAGTGGCTATTGCGAATCTAGAACATGTATAAACACAAAGCAAAAACAAATTAAATGTAAACAAAATTAATCATAGAGCTATATAGATGCATGCATGGTATGAAGGCTTTTTAAGCGTATATTATTTGCTTTGTGCTGATTTAGCGGGAAATAATAAACACGTCTCTCTCACGATATAGCTAGCCATAGCTAGCAGACATCTTACATCAACAATGGACGAAGATGTTAAAGCACATTCAATTCATTGGCTAATTATATAGCTAACTCAATATATATATAAGACCAAGATCTGGCATTGAGATTGATGTTTCAGCTGCTGTTTCTTGGCTATTGCTCTTTAACTAAATTCCTAATTATGCTATTATTATTCATATCTAACCCTCAATTTGTCTATGAAAATGTATCCAAATTGGATTTTAACCCCTATTAGACAGGCTTAGCTAGGACGTTTGTATAAGCATAGAGAAGACATACAAGAGAAGAATAGTCACTACCAACGACAAAGATATATAGCTTTAGACTAGTAATTAAGGAAACGTGGAATTAATTTAAAGCAACTCTAAATTTGAAGTAATTTTGGTTTTGCCATGCATCTTAAAATAAGAATGCAATTGGATCAATTATATCTTTGAACATGTTTAAATGTCACTTTTTGAGATTATAATAAAAGCCCTACAATAGAATTTTTATTTTGGACTTTTTTTTAATTATATTCATTTTATTATATCAAAATTTATTATATATGTCTTAGAAAAAAATCTCTATAATTAATTAGTTGAGTAAAAATGATAATTTTTTCTATGCAATTACATACACATAAAATAGTCGTCCTGACTATTAATAAGATTCTAAAAATCTGACCGAATCAAACGGTTCAACCGAATTAACGAAAACCAATCCTTTAGTAAATTCGATTGACTTTCAAAATTGTTTCACAAAATATCAGTGAAAAAATTAGCTGAACCAATGGTTAATAGGTAAACTGATTGAACTAGCCCAGTCTTTTGAATGTCTAATTCTCTCTCACCAAAGGGGCAAAAAGCAAGAAGCAGAACAAAAACACCGAATACCTCTCTCTCTCTCTCTCTCTCACCAAAATCCAACCCTAATATCGATACCTCTACCATCAAAATTCAACCCTAATATCGATGTATCTACCATCAGAACAAACAACAAAGTCACACCTCAACTATCATCCCTTACCACTATCGGCGCTGGTAGTAACAACTAGCGATTGCCATCCTCCCCACTCAAAGATATGTTTTTCTCCTTGCATCGCCAGAAAGTCAATTCGAAACTGCTGTTGGCGTCAACATCTGTGTCCTAAACCTCATCGTTGAATCCTTTTTCACGCCAAAATTCTTCAGAATTCAAACTCTCACCAGCACTCAACAGCCCTTTCACACTCACCAGTCACCATTAGCAGCACTAGCCGCCGGCATTGTGACGGACAGAGCGGGCCATGGTTGCCACCGAAACTCGACCCTCTTCTGGCTATCTCTTTTTTCATAAGTATTCCTCATCAGTCCTTTTTTCTTGCATTAATTTTTATGATTATGATTGAGTTTATTTTTCTAATTTTTGTTAATTTTTTATTTTCTGATTCTTATTAATTTTTTTGAAATAATTTTATTGATTATTGATTAAATTGTATGAATTAACATAATGTTAAAATTCAGATTAATTACATGGATTAACATCATCTTGATGATATCCTATTAATTTTGTTAATTATTATGTCCATAATCTAAAAGTTCAGGTTTGTGTGAATAATTATGTTTCTACTGATGTCCAATGGTAGTTCTCCTTACGTCCTTAGAGTTTGTTTTGACTTTTGATGTAATTGTCGGTACTTAATTATTGTTGATTAGAAATTTTGTGCAAGTTTGTGTCAATAATCACTATTAAGTTGTTGTTGATTAGAAATTAATTAAAAAAATGTTATTTTTAAAAATGGATCAATGATCAATAAAACTTCTTTAATCATAAATTTTAATATTTAAATTTGTATGTAAACTTTTAATGATAAATTATCATGTAAAATTAAAAAATTTAAAATATTTAAAATTATATTTTTAATTTTTAATAATTTTATTTTATATTTAATTTAATTTAACTACGATTCAATTTCGATTGAACCATTAAATTATTAAATCAGTTATTCGATCGATTTGATTCTCACAATCTTATTATTAATATAAAATACATTTGGATAGAATTTTCTTATACTATTTATAACATTTGAGCATTTTTTTTTCTTTTTATAAAATGTCAAATATAGGTGTAGCCAGCTAGGTCCCATAGTAATAAAGAAAAAAGATCATATACAGTAAAACATATTATTCACATGGCTGTATCTAAAGGTTGACCATACACGGTAATTTCTAGAAAAAGTGAAAAACTGAAAAACAAAAAACAAACTACTGTTGCTATCTCGATGGCTTTTTACTTGTTTTAGATGATATTACGTGAAATTAGATAGGTTAATAACCTTGTTTTGTGACAACATACACTTAAGGGTGGCAAGAGGGAAAACCTGTCGGAAATCCGCCGTTTGACGGATTAGTCTGTCCTGTCTAGTGAAACAGTCCTAAAATTTTACTCCGTCCTGCTTAACTGTGGGCTGATTTTTTTAATTATTAACTACTAAATAATATATATAATTTCACAATCATATTAATAAATTTATAATTTCTAATGGCATAAAAAAATTATATTTTTTATATTCACAAACATTAAAGTCTTTGTAATTATAAATATCTAATAAATATAATTATAAACCAAATTTTCATCCAAAACATAAGTATAAATATTCTCTCCAAAGCAAAATAAACATAATCCAAAACATAATTATAAATATTGTCTCCAAAGTAACATAAACATAAACAGAATCTAAAACACTCAATTTTTATCTTCATACTCTTGTAAGTTAGGTTCGGAGAAGTTAGGTTTTGGCAAAAAAATTGCAAAAATACCCCTCACTAAAAATTTTAGCCCGGCGAAAAAGTCCGCCCCTCCCCGCCAAAGCCCATGATTTAAGCGGTGCGATCGTGCGGGTTAGACGGACTTTTGCTATTTGGCGGTCCCGATTTTTTCAGCTCAACCCGCTTTTTTTGTTGCGGGTTACGCAGGTCGACCCGACGAATTTAAACTCGTTTGCCACCCCTACATACACTTATGCGATTTATAGTGTTTCAACCCCAGCTTCTCCACAGAAGCGAGAGCTATCATTCACGTTGCTTGAGAAAAATTCTTGCAGATCTAACACATTTGATGCCTGTTTCTTCTTCAAATTAAATTGCCAGATTTTATAACAAAGTGTTATTATTGCAAGTGTGACGAATATATAAAGTTAGTTCTATACAAAAAAATAAAAAATAAAAAATTTATAAAATAAGAGATTCATTAACTTAGTATTATAAGATTTTAAATTAAATGTAGTGTCTTTTAATTTTATGTTCTCTTATTCAATTATTGCTTTCAAACTACGACTCATGAATTTGCATTGTCCTAATGGTTTTGTTGGTTAATTGGTTAACTTTCTATTTTGGGGATTGCAAGCTAATTAAAATAATGGCTTAAGGTATATAAATAGTTATATTGTTCTCTCAACTTCTTCTTCCTTATTCCCAGCCATTTCCCATTCTTTTTTCTCTTCGATTACAATAATAGAGATTGATAAAATCTCTAAATCCATAAATACCAATTCCTACGCTGGATGATACTAATAATCATCTTAATTTCTTTTGCATTGAGAATTTAGCATTAGTAATCAATGACAACAAGCATTTTTGTTTTTAGCTCCGATCCACAAACTGTAAACTTTTATGTTAATATTTAGCAGGAGACCAATTATAATATAAACCAATCAAATAAACTCTTTTACATATATTTTCCAACGAAAAGATGTAAGAGTAAAGTTTAGTCATCAATTAATGAATTTGGTATCTCCAAGCTGTCTTTATATATATATATATATATATATATATATATATATATATATATATATATATATATATTAGATAAATTACTATTTTAATTAATTCCTAACATTTGGTTAAATTTTAATTTAACTTATAATATTTTAAATATTTTATTTCAGTCTTAAAATATTTTAAACAAATTTAATATTATCTAACCATTAAATTTAATAAAAATACTTAACATATTAAAGTATTAATAACATTTAATTTTAGCATTTAAATAAAATTGATTAATTAATAAAAAAATAAAAAAAAAGTGTTACAAAAACATTATTGAGATAAAAATAAAATATTTGAAACATTAAAAGATCATATTAAAATTTGATCTAAACATTTAAAATTAAAATAATACTTTATCCTTTTAATTATTTATTCGTCCAAAAATAAAGAAGCATTTTAAGTAAGGTAAGGAATGAAGATGTTTTAATATTTTTATTCATTAATTTTAATCATAAAATATGAAAATATATACATAATAATTAAGATTAATAACTAATAATAAAAATGTCGAAAGATCTTAGTTCTTTGGCGTATCTGAAAATACATCCTATATTATATATGTATTCATCAAACTTGGATGAAGAGGGAAATTACTATACCTAGCTAGGCATATATCAATATATATTTTCTCTAATTTGTTGATGCTGTTGAAGACAATGAAATGCCAAAGGAAAGAGATGGGGACCAATCTTAAGGAAATTATTTCTATCAATGACCTTTTTTTCACCGACCTACATGTCTGAGTCATGCACATGAAAACTTGAAATTGAAGGACCAGCAAATTAAACCAGAAATAAGACGAATTTAATTCTAAGATATATCTTTATTAACTTGTGTACGTGTCTTATGTAAGGGAGCATAGGCATGGCCCCTACACAAAATACAGGGTAAAAAAAAAAGCTGTGTTACTTTCAGTCCCAGGTAGACCTACCTATATTTGTATCTTCCTATCCCATAATATATAAGAATTAAGAAAGACTAATATAACCAATATTTTTAATCAATCACATATTCTTCATTTTTTTTTTTGGAAAGAAAAAGCATATATAAGTGATTAATTGATTTTCTTATTTTTGTGGGATTAGCTCAAATTTGAACAACTTGTTCTAGATACCTGATTTTTAATTTTTACCGTTTGAATTGTTAATACAAGGTCTGTGGTTAAAAAAATTGGTCGCGCAGTAACTATTTTATTTTATGGTATTTTCATCTTAATTTTTATTTTATAAATAAATTTTGATGTTTAAATTGTTTGACTTGTTGTATATATATTTTATGTAATAACTTATGATTCTCTGATCTTATACCCTATTTTACTAATTTTTGGTGATTTGTAGTTTTTATTTCTCATATTAAAAATATTTTTTACGTTAAAATATTAGTATATTATTGATACTATTATTTATTTATGAGTGGATATTGTTATTCTTCTAATTCTTATTACAAATAGAGAGAATGGTGTGTTTTCTTTCGATCATTTTTTGTGATTTTCATTAATAATTTTATTACATCAATTTTTTAATTTGATAAGAAAGAGTATAAAGTAATTTTATTTCAATATTATTTTGTATTTCTTTATATGAGAATTATTTTTTATAATTTATATCTTCTCATATCTATACTTATTACTATCATAAGTTTTTTATATCTATACCTATATATTATCATAAGTTATTAAATTTAGTTGCATTGAATGTGAACAATTTGATTTAATTTTGTCGATTGAATCGCATCGAAGTAGCAATAATTCTAAAATATTATAGTCAAAAATCAAATTTAATATTTTTAAATAATAAGTATTATTTATACACGATCTTTAACTATTAAACTGTATGTAATTGATTTTATATTATATAAAATAAGACAATTTACACATTTAAAATAATTGGAGTTTAAATTTATATAAATATAACATTCTCAAACAATTTATATTTCGATCCTAACCTTAATTTATGTAAATTGTTTGAGAATATTGTATTTATATAAATTTAAACTCTAATTATTTTAAATAGATAAATTATCCTATAAAATATATACATTTAGATATATAAAAACATAATTTGATAGAAACAAAATATCGTGCAAGGCTAATACAATATGGAAAATAGTATAAGGTTATTAGAATTTATTATTTTGATCATTACTTAGTTATTAACTTAATTTTTTAGTTTAATTTTTTAGTTTAATAATTTAATAACATATTTTATCTCATATTTTTAAATATTAACGATTAACGATTAATTAATATTTTTTATTAACAATGGGATTTGAAAAAAAATAAACTAAAAGACAATAGTTATTGAAAATGAGATATTGATAGAATCGACATAAAGATGAAGAGAAGATACAAGAAGATAAATTAAAAAATACATGACAGTCAAAAGGTAATTATTTCTATAGTAGTATACCACTCTCCATTCTCATCCTCTAATCTCCATATCTTATTTCTCCTGTTTCTAATTTGACTCTTGGAGTGAAAAAATTTTGTGTTTTGATCTCCCCATTTAAGTCAATCAATTCTAGATTTCTCCATCCAGAACCTTTCCTCCATAAGACATGCATTACTCAACTCTTCCTCTAGCTGTAAGATCTCTATTTTATTAGCAGAGTTGGGATCTTCCTTCAATGCCGATAGTTTAGTCGCAATCTTCTCCATTTCTTTTCTAGAATTCCTACCCCCGAAGCTTGCCATTTAACTATTTCAGATCTGCAGCGCTTTAGTTTCTGAAACAATTGGAACATTGGTGAGCCAGAGAAGCTTGTTTGTCACACCGCCTTAACTATTGAATCTGTCATCTCCTCCCCACACCATCTCTCTTGAAATTTGAACCTCCTTTTACTCTTGATGGTTGCTAAATTTGAGTTTAATAGCAGATGGCGATGGTCTGAACCGATATCATCCAAGTGTGTGAGTGTAGCCAACGGATATTCCTCCTTCAATTTTAGAGACAAAAAAGATCTATCTAGTCTCTCTCTGATTACTCTCTCTTGACAACTCCGATTCCACCATGTAAATTTCTCCCCCAGATACCCTATATCCACCAGGAATCCATGATTCATAAAGTTTTGAAACTTATGAATGGATTAAAATGATTTCTTCTTTCCTCCCTCCTTTTTATCTGAGGATAATATGGCATTAAAATCACCAATGACAACATATCTGTCTCCGAGCTGTCTAATAATCTCCAGCAAGGCCTCATATTGAGTATCTCTCAGCTGGTTAGTACTGTGGAGGTGAACCCCTAACATCTCCCATGTGATTTTTCTCTCTTGATCTTCAATTGAGAATGATATATAAAATTCTGCACTGCTATTCACCTTCACTTTCACTCCTTCCCTCCATGCCAGAGCCAAGCCTCCTGCCGTGCCATTAGGATTAACACAAAATACCTCCGTGAGACCCACACTTTTTAGCTGTCTTTTTACTAGCGAGAATTGGTTTTTTGTCTCACATAAGAACACCACCTCGGGGGAATGGGAGTTCTAAATCCCTTTGATGACTATCAGGGATTTTTCCAAACCCAGACAGTTCCACATTACCAACTTCATAGCCCCATGGGTGTCTTTGATGGGTTGGCACCCTCGCCCCAGTCAACAATTCTCTCTACTGACCCTTCTTTCTCAATCTGACCTTCCTCCACCTCCTCCCTAGTCTCCGCATTACGTTTCATCCCTGTAACCATCTTTAAGCTTCTAGATTCTTTACCAGATTTACTACCCCGCTGGAATGTGCCTACTTCCTCCATATAAAATGACTCCCCCGTTACCTTCTCGGCTCTTGCAAGGACATGTTCCTTACTACTGTTTTGAGATAGAGAAATAGGTAATATTTGGTTTAGAGTATGAATGTGCCCGTCTGGTATTGGAGAATTTTGATTTTCTGTGTTAGGCTTGATGTGGATCATGGTTTTTTTATTAACGTCATTACAGGATAATTTGGAAAAGCTTTTGATTAGACTAAGAGGGGTTGGCTTTTTGGTTAACTGATCTCCTCCTCTTCCTCTTCTACTAATGTTTGGGATCACATTCTCCTTATTATCCTCCAGCTTCCACCCTGTGAACTCTGCCCTTAGTTGAGTACTCTACCTTTTCTCTTTTTGATTCAGATCAGCAGAATTTTTCAAAAGTTTACTGCAATTTCTGGAATCATGGCCAAATAAATCCACAGAAACTACAATATATCCCTAAGCGTTCATATTTCAACTGGACTTCAAAAATTTTCTTATCTGGACTCGCCATTCTAATAATCTGCTTCAACGTGTGAGTAACATTCAAATTAACCCTCACCTTCATGATCTGATACTCCTTACTTCTCATCAGGTAAGTCTCTACTTCCAGCACCTCACCTAATCTTTCTCCAATCTTGCGGACAGCCTCCTTCATTTTGCAATGGTCTGGCATACCCCATAATTGGATCTAGGTAGATATTAATGAGTAATCCGCCTCTTCAACATTCATCTCTGCATTCCATCGCCTCACATAAATTACGTATTGCTTAAAGAGCCATGAGGAACCCCTTTCCACCCTTATCACATCAACCTCTTTAGCGAAGAAGAATTGATAAATATTTTCACCATGGTATTTCAAGCGGAATCCCTCTGGTTGATTCTAAATTGCAGAAAATAATGCCTCTATCATGCCCATACTGAAACTTCTATCTGCCATCAACCTTCCAACTAAACTCCTTGAACAATCCTCTAATCCCGATTTAATATCATCTTCTGCCAAACACACAATCTCCTCCATATTCTCCATACCAATCTGATCTCTCCTTATACTCCCCTCTAGATTAGCTAGAAATACTATTACTTTGGTGAAATCGAAATATGATTTTGAATAAACGCGTGGTAACACAAAATTCTAGCAGAGTGCAACACTTGGGTTAATCAGCTTCAGTTTCTAGTTTCTAAGACAATGTGTGTCAATTTAATTTACATTAATTATGAATAAAAATTAAAAGATATCATTTTCAAATTTCAGTTATAAAACTTCGTTCTAGATTTTTTTTTCTTTTTGTATTATGTAAATTTAGATAGTTTTTAATTAAATAAAAAACTTTTAAAAGCATCAAAAATTGTCACACAAAAAAGGCTTTTAAAAGCATCAAAAATTGATTTAAATTTTGTTTTAATAAATATAATTTTAAATGTTAAACCAAAATTTAAATATAATATTATGGTGAGGCACTTAAAAGGTGAGGCACTTAAAACTTAAAAGGTAGTATGCTAAGATAAAATCTAATATGTTTTTAAATTTAATTAACATACAAAATGAAAACATAAGAAACTATAAATGTTGGAGTTTAAAAGATAATTTGACTATTTTTAATAATATAATTTTGCATTAAATAGACAAATATTTAAATTTAAATAATATAAACTAAAAATGATATTTTTACTCTTAACTAAAATAGATACGAAAGAAATCAGTATTACAACAAAATTTATTTTTTATATCAAATTTTTATTGACAATAATAATAAAATGATCATTATATATTTTATATAATTTGTTTTTTTTAACAATTATATATTTATCATTATTATTGTATGTTATGATGATAATGAATATATTTTTTGTGGTGATTAAAAAGTCAATAATGTACTTAATTTTGAAGCCTAAAACCAAGATGTTAACTTAGAAAGAATAGATCTTGTCTAAAATTTTTCGATGGGATTAAAATCCAAACAGAGTACCTATAAACAAAAAAAAAAAAAAAAAAATCAGAAAAATCCACAACCCTTCACAAAATTAACTAATCAACTATTGAGTAAGATAATAGCTTATAGCCAATTGAAGGTTAACTCCTATGCCTTTTAGACATAGTGTAATCATGTTTCTTCACATTCCCATCAACTAAACCACGGGCAACAAATTTACTCTAAAATTAATATTTTAATCTATTTTTTTAAATTATAATTTTTTTTTTTTGGATAAATAGGACTGAATTTCAAAGAGAAGAGATTACATAATTGTAACTAATTGTAAAGTGAATTGCGATGCAAGCGTTTTTGAAAATGAGCAATTAGCTAGCTTTGGATGTATTATTAGAGACAGCATGGGAATTTGGATAAAAGGTTGTTCTGCCAGTATACCTCTTTCTAGTGTTCTCTGTTGTGAGTTTCATGCTATTTGGAGAGGGCTTGTTATGGCTTGGGATTGCGAGTGCAAAGAGGTCGTATGTGAAACTGATAATCTTGATGCGTTTTTTCTTGTTTCGCGAGGCACAACCAGCATGATTAGGAATGACTCTGGTCTGCTTGACAAAATCAAAGAGATGCTCCAGCGCAATTGGACAGATACTTTAGTGCTCATCCAGCGAACAACAAACAAAGCGACTAATTTAATGGCTAAGACTGCTGTTTTAAACAAGCAGGTGTATTTAGAGTGGTTACTGCCTCCTAATAATTTAGACATTATTATTAGAGAGAAGTATTACTCTTTTTTTTAGGTCTTTTTTCTTTGTGTTATGTTCAGTCACAAAAAAAAATCGAGATAGGATACTTGACTCATTTAGATTACATAATATTTTTTTTGATACTCTGTTTTCTCTCTATACAACATACTTTAATTATAAATTATTTATTTAAATAAAAAATAAAAAATAAAAGAGTTGACTCTATTTAAATTTTATGCATTCTCAATGCAAAATTCTTCTAAATTAATATCAAATCAAATTATTGTTATATAGACAAAAAGTGGTTAACTTCTACACCTCAATCTCAACGAGAAACCAATTTGATCATTGCTACTTTTGATTTGATTAAGTAAAGATCAACAAAGAATCTACTATGGATAAAAATAAATAATTATAGGAATACTAAATTTATTATATAATGTAATGAATGAAACAGAGAAGACCATTTTTAGCCAATTAGTTAGTTTAGCCTTTAGTGTCTTAGCGCTTAGTATTAGCGAAATGATGTTCACAACAGAGTTAAACTAATCCAAGGTAAATCTTTCAGCTTCATTCTTCCTTTGCTTATGTTGTTATGGTACAAGTACAGGGAGACTCTTCTAATCAATATCATCAACACTTGACTCAAATTTTGCATTGGTCATAGAAAGTTCCAGCAATCGAAGCAAGAACCTTACCTTACGCCTTTCCGTTTGTAAATGCTTATCAGCTATAAACTCGGAGCTCCCGAAGTCTCCAAGGTTTGCAAGACGAACCGGGTTCACGACAACCTCAATGTTGTTGCTCCCCATACTTGCATCTTGAAACAAAGCAGTTTTCCCAGCTTTATCAACCTATTCATTGTAAACCAGAGCAGCAAAGATTGTTACAATGTAAATGGAAAGTGTTGTACTTTGGGGGGAATAAATAACAATTTTTTATGAAATATGATGATCAGTTTCATCCAATACTATTCCATTTTCATTTCATCTAAGTTTAAATTTTATGCATTTTCCATACAAAATTCTTTTAAATTACTATCAAATCAAATTATTGTCATATAGATAAAAAGTGGCTAACTTCTACAACTCAATGTATTACTACTATTTCTTATTCCGTTATTGTGGAAAATTTTTATATTAATTTCTTTAAACCAAGTAAAGGGCTCCGGCAAGGAGATCCTCTCTCACTCTACTTTTTTCTATTATGTGTAGAAGGTCTATAATTTCTACTCCACAAAGAAAAACACGATAACCTATTTCAGGGGTTTCGATTGAACAGTAGATGTCCATCCATCAACCACGCCTTTTATTCGCTGATGGTTCTTTACTATTCTGTAAAGCAACACCGCACAATTGTGCTAATTTGATTAATGTTATACAACAGTATGTCTCCCTAAGCAGTCAGATTATCAATTTAAATAAGTCTGCAGTATTTTTCAATAAGAATACACCTCATGCTATTAAGGAAGAAATCGCTACTTTTCTTAGAGTCCCTAATATTGATGCGCAAGACAAATATTTAGGTCTCCTATCTATTGTTAACAGATCTAAAAGTCTGACATTTGCTTAGGTAAAAAAAAAGGTGTCGAAGAAGCTACAAGGTTGGATGCGTCAGCTATTGTCAACAAACAGAAGAGAAATCTTAATCAAAGCTGTGGGATGTGCTATACTTATCTATACTCTAAGTTGTTTCAAACTGCCCGAATTACTATTAGATGATATTCACAAAATGATAAGACAATTCTGGTAAGATAAAAAACAAATAAAAAAAATTCTAATAGATCAACTAAAATACAATGAACAGAATTAAAAAAAAAAAAAGGCGATATAAGATTTAAAAAAAAAAAATTTGAGTCATCTGTATGTACTGAAAAAATAATACAAACTAACTTCATAAAAAAAATACGACTCGATACCAAAAATTAAGCCAAATTACCGATAAAAGATAATAAATTCTGAAGGACTTTATTTGTGCTCGGATATATCATTGTTAGACAGAGTGAGTCGCATATAAACTACAGTGAGATATGCGTCCTTCTCTAGGTTTATAGGATTAGACTGGTAACTCATTTCTTCTTAATTAGTTTTTTTTATTTGGGTGACTTTTCTTCTTAATTATTTATACATACACCACTATTATTATTTTAATTTTAGTTTTATTTGTTATGAGATTTCGTGCAGTGATTGATCGTCTGGGATTTCGTTCTTATCTCTATATGAACCAATTCTACTTTGTTAGGTGCAATTGAGTGATTGGCAGCCACCGTGCAACTTTGCAATGTACATATAATTGACCTGCGTTTCTAGCTATACAGTGCCTAATGTAGAGATCACAATGGGGTGGGGGACAAAAAGGGTATCTAAATATTTATACATTTTAAATATTCATTTATTGTTGTAACATTTTACTTTTTTTAAAAAATAAGTTATTAATAATTAATTAATTAATTAATTAAAATTATAATAATCTAAAATTTAAATTCATAACACAAATTAAAAAATAATATATTTAAAAATTAATATATTTAATTTAAAATTTAAAATAATAAAAATACTAATTTTAATAAATTTTTAATTGACAATAAATAACTCTTTAAAATATAGTCATAACTAATTTTATATTTATTAGATCAATTTAAATAATTTTTTACTATATAAAAAGAGGAGAAAATTAACTTTATTTTTTAAGTTTAGTATAAAATCAAATTCAAATTCAATTAGGTAGATAAATATATTATAATAAATTTATAGTAAAAAATTACGCTATATAACTAACTAACTTGACATCCTAATAATATTTTATAAATATCTCATATTATAGTTATTTAATTGACTTGGTTCAAAATTCGTTTTAAAGATAAGTCAATTACCTATAAATTTGTATCTAATAGGTATTTTTATTTAAATTTCAAACGTAGAAAATTTTATAGGACATACAAAATAGTCATTCGGATTGAATATTTCACCTAAATACGAGTTAAAGTCTCTTAACATAATCTATATATACCTAAGAGTTAAATTTTATTTTTTATTTTATTTTTTTTTTCTATACAAAAATATTAAGTGACGTAACTCCTCTATTTTCTGTTATCTTTACATATTATCACCCATATAATTTTTTCATTTATTATAAAAAAAACACTTATATTTTCTCACGTTCTCATTACCCCTCTAATCTAATAAGCATTTTACTAAAGCTTCACCTCACATAATGCTTCACTTGTGTATGGACAAGAAACATAGACATACCGAAGTATAATTAAAATAATAATTTAAAATTTATAAATAAAATTCAACTAAATAAAGTACATTAACCAAAGTCAACCGATATATTAGCAATAATAAATTGAATAGATATACCTTAATATCTGACCCTACAATGTCCAAAAATTATCAATAAAGTGAGCTATGACGATAGCCATGTAACTCCTCTTTTAGCTAGAAATCCACATGTCTATTGTGATTGCAATTCTACTTTTATTCTGATTGAACATCTCCATTTTGATTAGAGGATGACTGCATGAGAAAAAAAAAAAAAAAAAGGAAAGAGATACATTGATGTTTCTCGATGTGGGTGAAAGAGACTCTAGGGTGTCTACTTCAATTTAGACTTTGCTATTATTAGTGCTGTTTTTATTTTCATATTTTAATATATATAAAAATCAAATTAAATTATATAAATATATATACATATAACAATATTATTATTATTATTATTATTATTATTATTATTATTATTATTATTATTATTATTATATAAAAAATACACACACATTTAAATATATATTAAAAGGGTAAATGAATTAGTTAAGTGAGCCTGCCAGTTTGGTAAAATTAGTTAGAATAAGTGGTTATGAGTAAGTTAGTTAAGCAATAGAAACTGTTAGAAACTATTAGTGTAAGTCAAACATATATAATTTCTAGTAACAGTTCATTTGAGTGATGAAAAGAAATCATAATCAACTTCTCTCGAGATCTCAGACTCTCTCACCCTTTCTTCTTTTTCATCACCATTTGTTAGCCACTGATACCTTTTATGGTATCAGAGCTGCAGATTCAAAATGACAACTCCAATCAATGCAATCACAGTACCAGTTCAAACCAGTAACAATAACAACAAAGAGGTTCACAACTTCTCGAACCCGATAGCGATCAAGTTAGACTGCGAAAATTTTCTGCCATAGAAATAGCAGGCTGAATCAATAATTGAAGGGTAGAATTAGATGGTCACATCAATGGAGTCAATATTCCACGCTATAACACCCTCATTATCAGAATGTCATGCTTCTGGCTGCGCCACTCTAATAGTAAGAAATATTACGACTATTTCATATACTTAATAATAAAATATGAGCATTTGACTTGAAACCGTATCGCTAATTTCTTTGAAAAACCGAAAATACTATTTTATCTTGAAAACAAACAAACATATATTTATATACAAGACTTCTTATATAAGTAACTTATAAATATACATACATGCATTTCATTACAAGGCAAGATTCCTATCCCTCTTATAACAATATAATGTTAATGGCGAGGAAAAAATAAACATCTAAACTAATACATCGTATAAGCAAAACGCAATAAAACTCTTCGTAAGCTTCTTCTTCCGTTTCCTGAAAAGATAAAGCTGTAGGGGGTCAGAACCTAACCACACGGTCTCACCACGGAGTTTTTAGAATTGTCATAAGAATATATTTAATAAGAAAACTGGTTTCAAGCTCAGTGATTATCGTTGTCTTATGAATCTTTTGAAAACCGACGGTTTAATCACCCAAAAATTCAAAACCCCTTTTTCAAAGAAATCAGTTAATTATCTAGGAATCCAAAACTTTTCTTTTCTTATAAGAAAAATCTTTAAAAGTTTTCTAAACGGTATGAATGACCAAGCTGTTCCAAACATAGGTTCATTAAGTTTATGCTGAACCAGCTTGATATTTCATACTTTACTAAATCTTAAATCAGGAACCAATCGTGGCCTCCGACCCAAGCAATTCAATCAACACTATCATTAATTCAGTATCAAAACTCAACCTCAAAAGTGACACACCAGAATAAACACAGGCAAAATAGACAAGGAAAATACATGTATAGATATCAATTACAGCAAGTAGCTCAGATAGCAGTTAATAATAGTTAAGTAGTTAGGCAAACCAAAACAAATTCAAACCCAATCAAAGCATGCAAATTCATATGATGCATGTCTGCCCTATGGCTAATGAGCTCATTTGTTGGTTATATAGCCAAACCCGACATGTCCGGTAGCTAATTCGGACACTGTCTCTCTGGTGCGCATTAATATCATTAAAGGGAATACGTGCCCTATCACCATTAGAGGAATTATGTGCCATGTCACCATTAGAGGGATTATATGCCCTATCACCATTAGAGGGAATAGGTGCCCTGTCACCCTTACAACCAGAGAAAAAACACAGACATACTTGTCATCAATCATGCCTCGTTCATATTCATTCGATTTCATAATCACATAAATATTCACATCAATATCTATTTATAACAATTCTATAATATAAAATATATTTTTAAGAAAAACCCTACCTTAATTTCGTATTAATAACACTATGTGAACAGTGCTAGCAACATTAACCAGAGTAACAGTGGCATCAGTAGTTCCAGGTAAGGATGGCAATACCGAACAGATACAACAATGATTTGCAGCTAGGAAAAGTCAAGAAAATGAAGCAGATTATCATCAAGGCAGCAGCAAACAAGATAGTGACACAGAACATAATTCAATCCTACTAGGAGAAGGCAGAATAGAACAACAATGGCAGCCTAGACAGTAAGGGTTTTCGGCGATTCCAACGGCAATACCCACAGTGGCAGAGGCTTTGGCATATGCACAAACCAAAATCGGAGGCAGAACAAATGACAACAGTGAGCAGGGGCAGGGACGAAGTGCATCAGAATTAGAGTAGCAACCTCAGTGATAGTAGAAAATCTTAGCAGCAGCTAAACAGCAATAGTAACGATACATAATTGAGCCAGAGCAGTGACAACAATACCTCCGGTAGCAAGAGAACAACTTGGTTCATCTCCAATGGCGGCGGCAGCAACTAACTCCAGCGGCAGCGACGTTGGGCAGAAACGGAGGAGGAGCGACGCTCACTCTCTTTAGCCCTCATTCATCTCTCCCTATGGGCTTCTTCCACTACGACGGTGACACCTTCAATCGACGACGGCAACTCCAACCACACCAGCAGTGAATGGCGATGGTCCCTCTCATCTCCCGGGGCAGTCCCCAGGTTAATAGAAAAAACTGCCCTCTTAATTTCCTCTTCACTAATCGGTTTAGTGAGGTGCCGATTAGTTTCAGAGGAGACCTTTTTTCTCAATCCAGTCCGCACATGGGAAGGATCTTTAGGATTCCCTGTTGTAAACAACTCTTCAAAGTATCTTTGCGCTCTCGCCCCAATTGTTTCTGGAGTAGTACACCACTCTCCATTCTCATCCTCTAACCTCCATATCTTATTTCTCCTGTTTCTAACTTGACTCTTGGAGTGAAAAAATTTTGTATTTTGATCTCCCCATTTAAGCCAATCAATTCTAGATTTCTTCCTCCAGAACCTTTCCTCCATAAGACATGCATTACTCAACTCTTCCTCTAGCTGTAAGATCTCTATTTTATTAGCAGAGCTGGGATCTTCCTTCAACGTCGATAGTTTAGTCGCAATCTTCTCCATTTTTTTCTAGAATTTCCTACCCCCGAAGCTTGCCATTTAACTATTTCAGATCTGCAGCACTTTAGTTTCTGAAATAATTGGAACATTGGTGAGCCAGAGAAGCTTGTTTACCACACCTCCTTAACTATTGAATCTGTCATCTCCTCCCCCACACTATCTCTCTTGAAATTTGAACCTCTTTTTACTCTTGATGGTTGTTGAATTTGAGTTTAATAGCAGAGGGCAATGGTATGAACCAATATCATCCAAGTGTGTGAGTGTAGCCAACGGATATTCCTCCCTCAGTTTTAGAGACAAAAAAGCTCTATCTAGTCTCTCTCTGATTACTCTCTCTTGATAACTCTAATTCCACCATGTAAATTTCTCCCCCAGATACCCCATATCCACCAGGCATCCATGATTCATTTTGTTTTGAAACTTCTGAATGGATTGAAATGATTTCTCCCTTCTTCCCTCCTTTTCATCTGATGATAATATGGCATTAAAATCAGCAATGACAATATATCTGTCTCCGAGCTGTCTAATAATCTCCAGCAAGGCCTCATATTGAGTATCTCTCAGGTGGTCAGTACTGTGGAGGTGAACCCCTAACATCTCCCATGTGATTTTTCTCTCTTGATCTTCAATTGAGAAGGATATATAAAATTCTGCAGTGCTATTCACCTTTACCTTCACTCCTTCCCTCCATGCCAGAGCCAAGCCTCCTGCCGTGCCATTAGGATTAACACAAAATACCTCCGTGAGACCCACACTTTTTATCTGTCTTTCTACTAGCGAGGATTGGTTCTTTATCTTACATAAGAACACCACCTTGGGAGAATGGAAGTTCTGAATCCCTTTGATGTTGTGAACTGTCAGGGATTTTCCCAAATCCCGACAGTTCTACATTACCAACTTCATAGCCCATGGGTGCCTTTGATGGATGGCACCCTCACTCCAGTCAACATTTCTCTCCACTGACCCTTCTTTCTCAATCTGACCTTCCTCCATCTCCTCCCTAGTCTCTGCATTACGTTTCATCCCTGTAACCATCTTGATGTTTCCAGTTTCATTGCTTTGTCGTGCTAAATGCTTAATCTTATGCCTCTTTAAGCTTCTAGATTCTTTACTAGATTTACTACCCTGCTGGAATGTGCCTACTTCCTCCATATAAAATGACTCCCCCGTTACCTCCTCGGCTCCTGCAGGGACATGTTCCTTACTACTGCTTTGAGATAGAAAAATAGGTAATATTTGGTTTGGAGTATGAATATGCCGGTCTAGTGTTGGGGAATTTTGATTTTTTGCGTTAGGCTTGATGTGGATCATGGTTTTTTTATTGACGTCATTACAGGATAATTTGGAAAAGCTTTTGATTAGACTAACAGGGGTTGACTTTTTGGTTAACTGATCTCCTCCTCTTCCTCTTCTACTAATGTTTGGAATCACATTCTCCTTATTATCCTCCAGCTTCGACCCTGTGAACTCTCTGCCCTTAGTTGAGTACTCCACATTTCCTCCTTTTGATTCAGATCAGCAGAATTTTCTAAAAGTTTACTGCAATTTCTGGAATCATGGCCAATAAATCTACAGAAATTACAATATATCCCTAAGCGTTTATATTTCAACTGGACTTCAAAAATTTTCTTATCTGGACTAGCCATTCTAATAATCTGCTTCAGTGTGTGAGTAACATTCAAATTAATCCTCACCTTTATGACCCGATCCTCCTTACTTCTCATCAGGTAAGTCTCTACTTCCAGCACCTCACCCAATCTTTCTCCAATCTTGCGAGCAGCCTCCTTCGTTTTGCAATGGTCTGGCATACCATTCATCATTCATCTCTGTATTCCATCGCCTCACATGAATTATATATTACTTAAAGAGCCATGGAGAACCCCTTTCCACCCTTATCACATCAGCCTCTTTAGCGAAGAAGAATTGATAAATATTTTCACCATGGTATTTCAAGCGGAATTCCTCTGGTTTATTTCAAATTGCAGAAAATGCTGCCTCTATCATGCCTATACTGAAACTTCTATCCGCCATCAACCTTCCAACTAAACTCCTTGAACAATCCTCTAATCCCGATATCATCTTCTGCCAAACACACAATCTCCTCCATATTCTCCATACTAATCTGATCTCTCCTTGTACTATCCTCTAGATTAGCTAGGAATACTATTACTTTGGTGAAATTGAGGTATGATTTTAAATAAACGCGTGGTAACACACAAAATCCTAGCAAGGTGTAACACAAAATCCTATCAGGATGCAACACTTAGGTTAATCAGCTTCACTTTCTAGTTTCTAAAACAGTGTGTTAATTTAATTTACATTAATTATGGATAAAATTAAAAGATATCATTTTCAAATTTTAATTATAAAACTTCGTTCTAGATTTTTTTTTTCTTTTTATATTATGTAAATTTAGATAGTTTTTAATTAAAACAAAAGGCTTTTAAAAGAATCAAAAATTAATTTAAATTTTGTTTTAATAAATATAATTTTAAATGTTAAACCAAAATTCAAATATAATATTATAGTGAGGCACTTAAAACGTGAGGCACTTAAAACTTAACAGGTAGTATGCTAAGATAAAATCTAATATGTTTTTAAATTTAATTAACATACGAAATGAAAACATAGGAAATTATAAATATTGGAGTTTAAAAGATAATTTCACTATTTTTAATAATATAATTTTGCATTAAATAGACATATATTTAAATTTAAATAATATCAACTAAAAATAATATTTTTACTCTTAATTAAAATGGATACGAAAGAAATCAGTATTACAACAAAATTTATTTTTTATATCAAATTTTTATTGACAATAATAATAAAATAATCATTATATATTTTACATAATTTATTTTTTTAACAATTATATATTTATTATCATTATTGTATGTTATGATGATAATTAATATATTTTTTGTGCTCATTAAAAAGTCAATAATGTACTTAATCTTGAAGCCTAAAACCAAGATGTTAACTTAGAAAGAAGAGATTTTGTCCAAAATTTTTTGTTGGGATTAAAATCCAAACAGAGTACCTATTAGCAACAAAAAAAAAAATCAGAAAAATCCACAACCCTTCACAAAATTAACTAACCAACTATTGAGTAAGATAATAGCTTATAGCCAATTGAAGGTTAACTCTTGTTAGGGGTGGTAATGGGTAGGGTAAGGTAGGGTTTTGATCCAACTCTAACTCTATCTGTGGGTTGAGAATTTTATATAAATTCAACCATACCCTACCCGCAAGTTGAGAATATCCCAACCTTAACCCTACCCGTTCTTAACTCGCGGGTACCCGACCCTATCTGCGGGTTACAAAAAATATACAATATTATTATATAACTTGATGATAATTTAAAATAGAACTGATTTTTATGTTAAAAAAGATATTAAATTATCAATTAATAATTTTCTTTTAGTGGTTAAGGATCTTTTGCATTTAGTGAGAGTTCTTTGGTTCAACATCCACTTAAAACATATTTTTATATAAGTATATAATATAAACATATATAAAGTGCGGATTGGTCGGGTAGGGTTGAGACTCAACCCGCACCCTACCCGACCCGCACGAGAACCCTACCCACACCCTACCCTACCCGCTGCGGATCGGATTGGCAACCCTACCCGATCGGGTGAGATCGGGTTGGGTAACTGCGGGTAGGGTACATATTACCACCCCTAACTCCTATGCCTTTTAGACATAGACATAGTGTAATCATGTTTCTTCACATTCCCATCAACTAAACCACGGGCAAAAAATTTACTCTAAAATTAATATTTTAATCCATTTTTTAAATTAGATAAAAAGACAAATAGGTCCCTAACCTTTTGTTCCGCGGATATTTTCGTCCCTGACTATTAAAAAATACTTTTAAATTCCTGACCTTCACAAAACTTGGACGGATCAATCCCTCCGTCCAAATGCCTCCGTCAGGGATTGATTCGTCCAAATGCCTCTGTCAAGGACTGATCCGTCCAAGTTTTGTGAAGGTTAGGGACTTAAAAGTATTTTTCAATAGTTAAAGACATAAATGTCTGTAGGACAAAAGGTCGGGGATCTATTTGTTCTTTTCTCTTTAAATTACAAATTATCTATTTTTTTTGGGATAAATAGGACTGAATTTCAAAGAAAAAAGATTACATAATTGTAACTAATAGGAATAGGATACTTGACTCATTTAAATTACATAATATTTTTTTTTTGATATTCCGTTTCCTCCCTATACAACATACTTTAATTATAAATTATTCATTTAAATAAAAAATAAAAGAGTTGACTCTATTTAAATTTTATGCATTTTCAATGCAAAATTCTTCTAAATTAATATCAAATCAAATTATTGTTATATAGACAAAAAATAGTTAACTTCTACACCTCAATCTCAACAAGAAACCAATTTGATCATTGCTACTTTTGATTTGATTAAGTAAAGATCAACGAAGAATCTACTATGGATAAAAATAAATAATTATAGGAATACTAAATTTATTATATAATGTAATGAATGAAACAAAGAAGACCATTTTTAGCCAATTAGTTAGTTTAGCCTTTAGTGTCTTAGCGCTTAGTATTAGCGAAATGATGTTCACAACAGAGTTAAAAGGTAAATCTTTCAGCTTCATTCTTCCTTTGCTTATGTTGTTATGATACAAGTACAGGGAGATTCTTCTAATCAATATCATCAACACTTGACTCAAAGGTTAGAACACTCGTTAGTGTGTGACCCCATAGGTTCAATACTAAGCGGGTAGTAAATTAGTCATACTAAATTTACTAATCGAGGTTGGTATCTAGCAACACTCCTCAACGACCCAATAGTATGAAGTAATATATTTTTACTAAGAACCTTAGAAGAACAAAGTATTGTTCCTTCCATCTTTCCAGCTCTTGGTTAACCCTTAAAGTATGGTTTAATTGTCAAACTTTAACTTGTTACCATTATTATAATGAACTGTGAATGACCTAAGAAACTCATTTCTTCATTCATTCAATTTCCTTGGCCAAGGTTTCATTCATCTCAGTCATTATAATCATAGAGCTCAAACTCTTTACCAAGAGTTGACGGATTCCTTATTGACTAATCATTAATTCTACAAGTATTTAAATCATACACAATATCCATTCAACTAGCACCCTAGGGTATTAGGAGTCCGGAATCAAAGTATAATAAATACATTGTTAATTACTATGATAGTCGCAAGTCAAAGAAAACTCTATTACTATGTTCATCTTGAGAATATCCTATTGACAAATATACGGTAATTATAACCATTAGGAATTATCAAAGTGAGTCAGTTCAATGGTCATATCTCTATATGCACCATCTATATATATAATTTAATAAATGAGATCTATTAATCTTCATCCAATGAAGACCATTATATATATATTGATCTTTCCAGATTATTAATGTCCTTTTTAATAATTCTATGACCAAGAACAATTTAGATTAAATTATAAAAGATTTATCTCTCAATATTATGATCACTATCATAATGATAAATCTCTAAATTTAATCAAGGACCTTATTATATTAACATTTTAATATAATAACAATAACAAATTATTTGACACATGATTGATTGGATTGTGGTCATACTCCTTATTTCCAACAATCTCCCACTTGCACGAGAGCCAATCATGATAGATTGGATCTTGGGCATACTATTATCTCAATAGTTAGAAACTATTAGTGTAAGTCAAACATATATAATCTCTAGTAACAGCTCATTTGAGTGATGGAAAGAAATCATAATCAACTTCTCTCAAGATTTCAGACTCTCTCACCTTCTCTTCTTTTTCATCACCATTTGTTAGCCACTGATACCTTTTATGGTATCGGAACTGCAGATTCAAATTGACAACTCCAATCAATGCAACCACAGTACCAGTTCAAACCAGTAACAATAACAACAAAGAGGTTCACAACTTCTCGAACCCGATAGCGATCAAGTTAGCCTGCAAAAATTTTCTGCCATGGAAATAGCAGGCTAAATCAACAATTGAAGGGTAGAATTAGATTATCACATCAATGGAGTCAATATTCCATGCTATAACACCCTCACTATCAGCATGTCATGCTTCCGGCTGTGCCACTCTGATAATAAGAAGTATTACGACTACTTCATATACTTAATAATAAAATATGAGCCTTTGGCTTGAAACCGTATCGCTAATTTCTTTGAAAAACCGAAAATACTATTTTATCTTGAAAACAAACAAACATATATTTATATACAAGACTTCTTATATAAGTAGCTTATAAATATACATACATGCATTTCATTACAAGGCAAGATTTCTATCCCTCTTACAACAATATAATGTTAATGGCGAGGGAAAAATAAACATCTAAACTAATACATCGTATAAGAAAAACGCAATAAAACTCTTCGTAAGCTTCTTCTTCCGTTTCCTAAAAGATAAAGCTGTAGGGGGTCAGAACCTAACCACACGGTCTCACTACGGAGTTCTCAGAATTGTCATAAGAAGATATTTAATAAGAAAACTGGTTTCAAGCTCAGTGATTATCGTTGTCTTATGAATCTTTTGAAAACTGACGGTTTAATCACCCAAAAATTCAAAACCCTTTTTCAAAAAAATCAGTTAATTATCTAGGAATCCAAAACTTTTCTTTTCTTATAAGAAAAATCTTTAAAAGTTTTCTAAACTGTATGAATGACCAAATTATTCCAAACATAGGTTCATTAAGTCTATGCAGAACCAGCTTGATATTTCATACTTTACTAAATCTTAAATCAGGAACCAATCGTGCCTCCGACCCAAGCAATTCAATCAACACTATCATTAATTCAGTATCAAAACTCAACCTCAAAAGTGACACACCAGAACAAACACAGACAAAACAGACAAAAAAAACACAGGTATAGATATCAATTACAGCAAGTAGCTCAGATAGCGGTTAATAACAGTTAAGTAGTTAGGCAAACCAAAACAAATTCAAACCCAATCAAAGCATGCAAATGCATATGATGCATGTCTGCCCTATGGCTAATGAGCTCATTTGTCGGTTATATAGCCAAACCCGACATGTCCGGTAGCTAATTTGGACACTGTCTCTCTGGTGCGCATTAATATCATTAAAGGGAATACGTGCCCTGTCACCATTAGAGGGATTATGTGCCCTGTCACCCTTAGAGGGAATAGGTGCCCTGTCACCTTTACAACCAGAGAGAAAACACAAGACATACTTGTCATCAATCATGCCTCGTTCATATTCATTCGATTTCATAATCACATAAATATACTTTTTCACGTCAATATCTATTTATAACAATTCTATAATATAAAATATATTTTTAAGAAAAACCCTACCTCAATGTTGTATTAATAACACTACGTGGACAGTGCTAGCAACATTAACCAGAGTAACAGTGGCATCAGTAGTTCCGGGCAAGGATGGCAATACCGAATAGATACAACAATGATTTGCAGCTAGGAAAAATCAAGAAAATGAAGCAGATTATCATCAAGGCAGCAACAAACAAGATAGTGACACAGAATATAATTCAATCTTACCAGAGAAAGGCAGAATAGAACAATAATGGCAGCCTAGGCAGTAAGGATTTTCGGCGATTCCAACGGCAATACCCACAGTGGCAGAGGCTTTGGCATCTGCACAAACCAAAATCAGAGGTAGAACAAATGACAACGGTGAGCAAGGCAGGGACGAAGTGCATCGGAATTAGAGTAGCAACCTCAGTGATAGTAGAAAACCTTAGCAGCAGCCAAACAGCAACAGTAATGATACATAATTGAGCCAGAGCAATGACAACAATACCTTCATCTCCAATGGCGGCGGTAGCAACTAAATCCAGCGGCAGCGACGCTGGGCAGAAATTGAGGAGGAGCGACGCTCACTCTCTTTGGGCCTCATTCATCTCTCCTTCTGGCCTTCTTCTACTACGACGGTGGCACCTTCAATCGATGACGGCGGCTCCGACCACACCTGCAGTGAGTGGTGATGGTCCCTCTCATCTCTGTCGCAAGCTTCCTTCTCGGTCGCGCTTGTCTTTCTCTTTCTCACTCCACTGCGAACCTCTCTCTTCCTCTCGTGCTTGATGGCGACGGCGGCGAGGCCCTCAGCCGGCGCATTTCCTTTCTCCTCCCTCTCTTCTCCTTCTTCTCCTCCTCTATTTTTTTCTTTTCCCTTCTATTTCCCTTTCTTTTTTCTTTGAGTGTGCGTGTGCACGTTTTGAAAAAGAATGAAATTGGGAATTAGGGTTAATTAGAGTTTTATTTGGGAATTCTAGGGTTAGGGTAAAATATATATGAGTAATATAACAATTTTACAAAATATTCATGATAGAATAATAATTTAGAATTTAAATATAATACTATAAAAATTAATTTCAGAACAGATATAATTTTATTTATCAATTTATCAATGAGTTCAAATAATTTATTTTTAATTTAAATTACATAATGAACATATTAATCACATCCTATAAAATGCAGTTTAAACCCAAAATATTAATTATCTAAATTAAACCATATGGCCTTTTATTATTTTTCTATTATCGAAACTTTAATTTTAATTTATATAAAATAACTGATTATAATAAAAATTATACATAAATATTAATTGTCTTAAACTTAAAGTATTTATAAAAATCAGTTTAATCATTTCTAACAAATTAATCTCTTTGAACTCAATTTAATAAAATAAACCGTAATTCACTCATAATACAAATTTCTTAAATTATATTATATAATATTTCTATTATTGAATTTTAATTTCAAATATCCAATTATAAAAATTTACACAAGAATATTAATTAACTTAACTCCTAATATTCACAAAACTAATTTAATACTCTTAATAGATTAGTTTATAAAATAAAGAGTTCAAATTAATAATAAATCATAACTTATTCATAATAGAAGTTTCTTAAATTAAATTATACTATTCTTTCTTATTTTTCAATTACTAAAATTATGCAAAATATTCAATTATAATAAAATCACTTAAGAATCTTAATTAATTTAAAATAAAATTATCTCCGAATCTATTTAATTATTTCTAATAGAATAATTTCTAAAATTATAAAGTTTAAACTTAATAAGATAAAATCACAATTTATTCACATTTAGATTTCAAAAAATGCGGGATGTTACACACACCAATTCAATTCACCAAAAGATGCGAAAGCTGGACGAAGCTCAGAGTACAAAACCTAGAAGAGACAAGACACGCTGTTGAAATCTTGGCTCTTAGCGTCGATAAGTGACACTTTCACTGCCAGAATGGTAGGTTGCATTTTCTCACATAAGATTTGGGTGCAATTACATATATTTTTCACTTCACAAATTAAAGCCAAAGTTCATCAATTAAGGAGAAAATTGACAAACACAAAAAAAAGAGGGATCATCCATGAACGAGTATCTGCTAGAAATTAAGAAAACGGTCGATGCGTTAATCTCAGTTGGAGAACCAATCGATGAGGCAGCACATGTTGAAACAATCTTGGAAGGATTAACCGAAGAGTACTATTTGTTCATCACGTCAATTAACGCAAGAGACAACCCTATTTCAGTCAACGCGTTGGAAGCACTGCTACTTGCTCAAGAGGAGTGGATTGAAAAGTTCAAAAAGATTGATCCGATTCATACGAATCTTGCTCAAGCTGGAAATCAGAGAAGGTTCAAACAAAGGAACAACAATTATGGTTAGAATTATCATACAGGTAGAGGAATTGGAAGAGGATATAGCTATCAAGGAGGCCATAATAATCAAGGTAGAGGTACATTCAATTCAGGTTCAAGTTCTGGACAAGGAAGAGACCAAAATGGTTCAAGATTCATCTGCCAAGTTTGTGACAAGCCAGGACACACAACAATCGATAGCTGGCACAAATTTAACAAATATTTTGGAGGAAGTCATAGCAGACCTCAAGCCAACATGACAGCGGGAAATCTTGCAGCAACACCATCAATAGTGTATGATCCAAATTGGTACCCTGATTTGGGAGCCACTTATCACATGACACCTGAGGCATCCAACTTCTTTGAGTATGAGAACTACAATGGTAATGCACAAGTGGTTGTAGGTAATGGAAATTTTTTACAGATTTCTAAAGTTGGCAGTTCATTTCTAAAATTGTTTTCATCAGATAATTGCTTTAAACTACAAAAACTGTTGCATGTTCCTGCTATCAAGAAAAATTTGCTTAGCATTCACAAATTCATATGTGATAATACTGTTTGGGTTGAGTTTCATCCTAATAAATGCTTACTAAAATCACAAGATTCTAAGGACACTCTTCTCCAAGGAACAGTTAGGAAGGGTCTGTACTCGTTTGGTCCAGCTTGCATAAAGAATTCAGTAAATAATGTTGCTGTGTACAGCACAAGTGTGATCAAATCTTCTAATTTTTAGCTATGGCCACTGATATAGTGTCCAGAGTTCTTAGAAGTCATAATATTCCCTTTACTCCCACTAATTCTCTTTGTAATTCTTGTTGTTTAGAATAATCATGTCAGCTTCCTTTTTCAATGCCTAACACTGTAATCAAAGCTCCTTTAGAGCTAGTGTACACTGGCATATGGGGTCCAGCTCCAGTGTCTTCAATAAATGGTTCTAAATACTGCTTGCATTTCATTGATGCATTCTCTAAATTTACTTGGATTTATCTACTCCACAATAGATCTCAATTGCATACCGTCTTTGTTCATTTTAAGACAGTGGTTGAACGCCAATTGAATGCAAAAATAAATCTGTACAATGTGATAATGTAAAAGAGTATGTAGCTTTGGCCAAGTACATGCAAATAGAAGAAATTATTCCCAGATTTTCTCGCCCTCATGTACACCAACAGAATGGAGCGGCTGAACGCAAACACAAACACATTACAATGATGGGATTGACATTATTGGCGGAAGCAACCTTGCCAATAAAATTTTGGAGTGATGCGTTTGTCACAGCCACTCATCTCATTAACTTGCTCCCAACATGCTAAACTATCAGTCACCCTTTGAAAAGCTGATGCAGAAGGTTCCTTCACTTGACTTGCTAAAGGTCTTTGGATGCTTGTGTTATCCATATACCAGGCCCTACAACAAATATAAACTTCAATTCCAATCTGATCCGTATGTGTATCTTGGGCCCGCAATCAACTACAAATGTTTCAAATGCCTTAATAAAGCTGGGAAGATAATCATTGCAAGAGATGTTAGGTTTTAGGAAGACACCTCTCCTTACAAGTCTTCTGCCTTTGGCTTCATCAATCCTCAAGCATCACACCATCAACCAGTAAACTTAACCACACCCTCCATACCAATTCTCACTCTTCCTTTAAATCAACCATCCATATGCCCTGATAACACTTCCTCAAACCCATATCACTCTCAACCCACATCAACCTCATTCGAATCATCTCACCCTCCACCCAATACAATACCTCAACCTTTACCCTCATCCACCTCACATCGACATCAAATATCTCAGCCTACTACAATTCAAACCCCACAGCCACGGTCACAAAATCAGCATTCTATGATCACCAGGGCCAAGAATGGTTTCACCAAACCAAGAGTATTTCAAGCAACTCCTTCTCAGGATCTGGAGCCAAAAATCGCAAGACAAGCACTTGAAATCCCTCATTGAAGACAAGCAATGAATGAGGAGTATGCTCCCTTGATGAGAAACAAAACATGGGTGCTCACTGAACTACCAAAGGGAAGATCTGTTGTTGGAAGTCGTTGAATTTTTTGCATCAAGAGAAATCTCGATGGTTCAATTAGCAACTATAAAGCGCACTTAGTAGCTCAAGGATTTAGTCAACGACCAGACATTGATTTAAAAAAAAAAAAACCTTCTGTCCCATAACTAAACCAGCAAGTGCGAGGATCATTTTGACATTGGTATTCTCCAAAGATTGGGACATAAGGCAGTTAGATGTGAACAACGCGTTTTTAAATGGTGACCTTCATGAAGAAGTATACATGACGCAACCTCAAGGATTCCAAATTGGTGGTTCATAGGTGGTGTGCAAGCTTACGCGCTCTCTACATGGACTGAAACAGGCCCCAAGGGCCTGGTTTACTAAGCTGTCCATTGTACTCATCAGACTCGGATTCCAAGCAACTCGATCGGATGCTTCCCTCTTTATCAAACAATCCAATGGTGTAGTGCTCTTTCTCTTGGTGTATGTTGATGACATGATCCTCACTGGCTCTTCCTCACAGGCCATTTATGATGTCATCCAATAATTAAGAAAAACTTTTGCACTTAAAGACATGGGTCCCCATCATTTTTTCCTTGAAATTAAAGTAAATCGATTAGAGAATGGTAATTTGATGCTTACACAGACCAAATATATTAGTGATATCCTGAAAAAAGCTGATATGGAGAATTGTAAGGGTTCTTCCACACCCATGACTACAAATCTAAAACTTACTTCTCAAGATGGTAAGTTGCTTCATAATCCCAGTTTGTATCGATCTATTGTCGGCAGCTTACAATACCTAACAGTAACTTGATCTGAGTAAGTTGTCCTTCCCTGTCAACAAAGTTTGTCAGTTTATGCAGGCACCAAGATATTCTCATTGAAAAGCGGTCAAACGCATTCTAAGGTATCTGAAGGGCACAAAATTCTTTGGCTTACACATGTGTCGTGCGCTGAACTTAACATCACAGGATACTCTGACTTTGATTGGGAATTGGAAATTGAGGATATGAAGTTTACAGTAGGTTATTGTGTTTATATGGGGAAGAACTTGATCTCTTGGAGCTCTAAGAAACAGCAATGCGTATCCAAGTCCTGGACTGAGGCAGAGTATAGAGGCATTAGTGCAGTTGTGACTAAGTTGCTTTGGGTAAGAAAGCTCTTAGCTGAAATTCATATTGTCACTCAATCGAAAGTGTATTGTGATAACTTAGGTGCGGTCTAGCTCTCTGCTAATTCGATTTGGCACTCTGAAGCATTTTAAAGTTGATCTGGCATTTGTGAGGGACCATATGGCAAAAAAAGATATTCAGGTTCATCATATTCCAGGTGACGTGCAAGTGGCAAACATGATGACTAAGGTTGTTTCATCCACTAAGTTTCATGATTTTTGCAGCAAACTCAGGATTCGGGAAGCTCCAATCCTTCGTTTTAGGAGGAATAAAAGGATAAATGAATTAGTTAAGTGAGCCTGCAGCTTGGTAGAGTTAGTTAGAGTAAGTGGTTTTGAGTTAGTTAGTTAAGCAATAGAAACTGTTAGTGTAAGTCAAGTATATATAATCTCTTGTAACAGCTCATTTGAGCGATGGAACGAAAGAAATCATAATCAACTTCTCTCAGGATCTCAAACTCTCTCACCCTCTCTTCTTTTTCATCACCATTTTTTAGCCACTTCATATATTAACAAGGCAGAACGGGACGAATAACGGAATAGTAGCTATTACTTATACCCAACTCATACTCCTCCCAAAAAAATCGATTCAAACCCTTTTCAAACTCAGTCAATCATTAAAAAAAACTCATTCTATTTAAAAAATGGTGGGAGCGGAGCAGGACAGAGAGGGAGGGCGGGCGATTCGAATTGACCTCCCTAGCCTAATACAATCACAAAATATATAGTAAATTCCATTCCTGATGTACATGTATAATTTCTATATCTTCTATGTTTTGCATCCATCTATAAATTTTTTGGGTGTAGTTTTACAAAGCTACATGCCCACAAAAATTTTCCTAGTTATTCAAAACTAATTGTGTAAAGATTAAAAAATATATATAAGTCTAACATTATTTTGTAATGCGTTTATTAAAATTTGTGAAAAATTGTAGCAATTATAAAAATTGATAAAGATTCACATGTAATTATTTTTATATGAAGTTGATAATTAAAAATTATTAAATAATAATTTAATTAAACACGTCAAATTATCTAACTATTTTCAATTAATAATTTTACATAAAAATAAATATATATAAATTTTCCCATCAAAATTTCTCAAAGTGAAACGTCTACATTGAGTGAAAGATTGCAAGTTGTAACAAAACCTATGCAAAGTTGTAACTTAAGGATTTAGTGGCTATTTACGTGAAGGTACATACAAATAAAAGTGATGGTTAATATATGAACAAGTATTATATTAAACAATTTAATTAAATTATATAATAACTAGTATTTTTATTCGCAATTATATTACAAGAATACAAATTTAACCAAATTATATAATAGCTATTTTTATTCTAATATTATAAATTATAGCACAAAAAATTTATAAAATTAAACTATTAGTACAAAAAAATTGTAGGAGGACAAAATTAAAGTTCTCGTCAGCTAAGAAGACCAAAATCCTTGTAGATAAAAAATTAAATAATAAAGTTTTTGCCTTTTTAGTTATTATTTTCATATAAAAGAGTTTAATTTATTACTAATAATTAATTTTAATATTTGTTATTTAAAATTTGAAACGATTTAACTTGTATACTTTTGATTAGCTGTTAAGTCTGTTGCACAAATAGAAATAATTAATTTTTATGCTTGTTACTTAAAAATAATATTTTTTCCTCTCTATGTATATAAAAATATAATTAAATATTAGCATAAAAATTATATTGATAGTTATAAAATTAACTCAAAATTAATATTTCTTTTAAAATAATTGAATCTTGATTTTAACTTTTAATCATAATAATATTAGTATTCTCTCCAAATTATATTTAATAAATATTTGAAAGAAGAGAAATAAAAATATAGATTGAAAAGATAAACAGTAAAAATTTAAAACTAAATAAAAAGACTAAAAAAATATGTATATAATAATAATATTTTTATTTAAATTATATTATTTTGTTAATTTTACTTTTTGTAGAACAAAAAGTTAGAAAAAATAGAAAATGAGAGAAAAGAGAACGAAAGATAAAGATGAAGACTGAGAAAGAGAGTTTGTTAATTTTAAAAGAAATAAATTTTATGTTAATTATAATAAAAAATATTGGGTGACCATTTTGATTTTTTAAATTACTAATATAAACTATAAATTATAAATTATATATAAGTGGGAAGGGAAGAGGGAAATAGAAAAAAGGAGAGAGATAGATGAGATAATTTAGGAAGAGAGTTTATTAATTTTGGAGAGAAATATTTTCTCTCAACTTTAATAAGAGAATGTCATGTGACATATTTGGTTATTAAATTAGATAATAATATATAAATATATAATAAATTATATATAGAGTGAGAAGGGTAAAGAGAAATAAAAAAGAGAGAGAGAGGTAGATGAGAGAATTTAGGAAGGAAATTTATTAATTTTGGAGAAAATATTTTCTTTCAAGTTTAATAAGAGTGTCATGTGACACATTTTGTTATTAAATTATATAATATAATATAATATATAACTATATTTCAATTTCAATTTTAATTTTAATACAATTAAAGAATGTCATGTTGCATATTTTGATTGTCAAATTTGTAATTAGTTTGATAATGATATATAAAAGAGATAAAGTGGTTGAAAAAATGAGAGGGATAAATAAAGAGAGAGGAAGGAGCGGAGAACTCTTTAATTTTGGAGGGAAATATTTGATTTCAATTGTAATGAGTGAATGACATGTGGTACATTTTGGTTGTAAAATTAGTAAGGAGGAAGAAAGAACTTTTTAATTTTAGAGAGAAATATTTAATTTTAATTACAATGAGGGAGTGACATGTAGCACATTTTAGTTGTAAAATTAGTAGAGAGGAGGATAAAACTCTTTAATTTTAAAAAGAAATATTTAATTTCAATTATAACAAAAAAATAACATATGACATATTTTAGTTGTAAAATTAGTAATATATAATATATTTTTAACTATTACTTTGTATGAAGATTTTTTTTATGTGAATAACCTTAAATATTATGGGACGAAATTGTCCATAATTTGTGAGGGGTAAATGGTGATGAATATGTTAGTGATGACTTTACCTATGATTGTATTAATAATTAAGCAACCTTGAGCTGACTACACCTTTGTTATTAAGTCTTGTTCATTCATTCCAATGAATCAAACACACAACATCCATAGTAGCTAAGGTGATTCCTAGTGTTGGTTAAGGCGATGCTTTAATAATTATGAGCCTTATTCTTCAACATACAATATCATGAGGCTAGAAATCCCACCACCAAAGTGCAAATGATGAAATAATCATATCTCTAGTTTTGCGGATCCTGTATATATATACTCCACATGTTCATGATTATTTAAAGATGACTCAAACTATTTGAGCAGTTAAGAGTGTTAGCTTTTGAGACAGAGCATGTGCAATTGGATAAGCTGACATGACTCAAAGCAGTTGCCACCCTCTCTACCACACAACAATCTAACTGGTTCCTCCTCATTCTATTTTTTATCACAAACTCATCAATTACAGCTAGGCATATGCAAAACGTTCAACTGGTTCTACTCTGTGAATTTCCTGTATCCATTCTCATGCTACTTATTTTATTTACTTATAATACAAGTCTGAATCACAGGAAAGAGATTATAACTAAATTGGCCTTCATTACTAAATAATGATCATATTGATCTTTTGGTTTTTATATTGATCAACTTATCCTATAAATGTTGAATCGTGAATCAAATTAGTACATATGTCAAAGTGGATATCAAATTTTAACACTCATTTGATGGATGAAAGGTTGCATTTGGTTATGAGAACATGATAAGATAAGATATTGAGAATAATATATAAAAGATAGAGATATAAAAATTAGTATTTTTGTATTTTATTCAGTGATAAATTAAAATAAATTATAAAAGTCTAATTTATTTTTATTTTTTTTTCATTCAAAAATTTGAGAAGAAAAATATAATAATAAAAAATATCATTATGAAAAATTAACAAAAATTATGAAAGAAAAAATAAAAAATAAATTGTGTCTTTTGTTAGTGTTTCTTAATATAATATCTCTATTTATATTTTCTCTACCAAATATAATTTTCTGTCTTTGTGTCTCTATTTTAGTGTTCTGTACCTGTAAATAAATGCAACCAAATTAATTGAAAACCTTTTATGTCATACCAACTTAAAACTAAATTAAATGAACAAGTTTTTTGCCATATTAACCATTGTCATCAAAACTGAACTGGCAGCTAATTCGGCCAGAGTATTAAGTCATTGGATTATTGACTAGACTATTGAGTCATTGGTTAAATTGGTTAATTCAGTTATTATTAAATAATTGTATAAAACATTAGTATTTTTTTCTTCTTAATAAGTGTTTTCTAATTTTATTTTTATACTAAAATAATTATTATTTTTTAAATTTAATAACTGATTAATTAGTCTATACATATTATATTGTTATATATTATATGTAATTATTAAAAAATATTAATAAATATTATATAATCATAAAAATAAAAATGATGTCGTGTTTAATAAAAATATTTGATATTTTTTATTTTTACATATTTGATAAATTTTATATTTATATTGATAATTTTACATAATTAAATATATAATTAATTTAAAAATAAGTGAGGATAAAATTTAAAAAATATAATACAATTTAATCGTATGTTTTTAATATATATATATAAAGAACAGTCTAGTGCCAAGGAGATTGTGTGACTAAATTTTTAAAGTGATCTCCAAGATTTGCACCGTACACTAATTTGATCCTTTTGGACTTTCAGATTGAACTCTGGGTTACATACAGATCCCTGGCCCAATTTCAAATACCAAAAAACAGATGTGGCACAACCAATACTACATTGGATGAATGGAACGACGCCGTTTTGATCTTTGGCGCGTTTTGAAAGTAAAACGTTACCGTTTTGCTATGTAGAAGAATGAAAAGTGTTGCTTGGTGAGAGGGATGATCACTTACAACGTCTTCTTCCTATTTTCTCACCAATAATAATGGTAGTTTAGGACAATCTAACGTTACTTGATTTCTTCTGTTTCTTCCCACAATTCATGAAGACAGTGACCATCGAGAGCTACTGAAGCAAAGGGTGAGAAGTATTGTCACTATTTGAAAGGTGAGTTTTTTTTTTTTTTTTTTGAAAAAGATAATATTTTGACTTTTTTATTATTTTTTCATTTGATATGTTATTTCTGTAGGTCTTTTCGTTTGCTCTCATTCGAATTTATGTGGAACGTTATTTTATTAGGGTTTATGTTGTTCTTCTATTAGAATTGAGTTGATGCTCTATTTTTGTTGAATAGAATTTATAATTATATTTGTATTTTGTTTATCTTTTAATGCTATTTAGTATTATGTCAGACAATGTCATGATTGCATTTTGCAAAATTATAGAAGCTCTCTGCTATCGTGATTAATTAATGCCATCTTTGGATTCAATCTTGTTTTGTATTAGTTATAAATATGTTGAATGTGGAGTTAAGTCTCAAAGTAGTTCCTGAACTTACATTCGAGCCTTAAAATAATCTTTGAAGTTAATAATTACTCAAATTCGTCTTCAAATTTGTACTCCGGAACTCATAATAGTCCCTCAAGCATTTTTCGTTTATCGAAACCTTAAAACGACGTCGTTTTGAACAAAAAAATTAAAAAAAAAAAGAAAAAAAAGCGACATCGTTTTGAACCAAAAAAAAAAGCATACGCGTCGTTTTAAATTAGAAAAAAAAAAGAATTCCCTTCTTCTTCTTCAACTCTATTGTTCTTCTTCTTCTTCAAATCTATTTTTCTTCTTTTTCAAAAGGTCACAAAAATAAAAACTAACACCACAAAATATCACAAAAAAATCAGCATTAATAAAAAATGTTCAATCAACTTAAATAGCATGCATCAATCAACTTAAACAGTAACAAGCACAAAAAATAGCAACAATAAAAAAATCAGTTATAATTACAGAATAGAAAACAACTAAAATTAACTATTGTTATTATATTAAAATAGGATCAACAGCAACAATCACCCAAAACATTAAAGAACAATGATTGAATAACTAAAAAAATTAAAGAAAAAGAAATTACCATGGCCGAGAGAAAGAGCCGTGTCAGAGGAGAGAAAAGGGAGACCGAGCGGAGATGGAGACTGTCGAGCAGCAGCGGCAGTGAAACGGAAGCTGGCGAAAGGCAGCGGCAGCGAAGGTTGAAGAGAGCTCTTATGAAAGTGAAAGTATGGTTGGAAAAAGGGAAGACATCAGATTAAAAAGGAGAAAGGAAAGGGAAAGAATCTCAGGTTGGGAGAGCAGAAGAGGAAGGGGGAGGAAAAAGGCGTTGGGAAAGCAGAAAAAAAAGGGAAAGGAGAAGGGTTGGAGGAGGAAAAAGGAACGGGTTGGGGATGGAGAAAGGAAAGGGAAAGGTTGGGAGAGGGAAAGGGGTTGGGGATAGGGAAGGGAACAGATTGGGAATTGGGAGGGGGGTGGGAGTGGGGTGGGGGCTATGCTTTCTTTCTTTTTTTTTTTTTTTTTGAGGGTGTGGGAGTGGGGGTGGGGGCTATGCTTTCTTTCTTTCTTTTTTTTTTTTTTGATTGAGAGTTTTAATGTTTTATGCTACGTTTCTTTTTTCTTTTTTTTTTTATTTTTTTTGTTCAAAATGACGTCGTTTTAAGATTTTGATGAACGGAAAATGCTTGAGGGACTATTATGAGTCTCGGAGTACAAGTTTGGGGACTATTATGAGTCCCGAAGTATAAGTTCGGGGACGAATTTGAGTAATTATTAACTTCAAGGATGACTTTGAGACTCGAGTGCAAGTTCAGGGACTACTTTGAGACTTAACTCGTTGAATGTGTTTACTTTACTGTAGAGTATGTAACCATAACAGAACAAAGGATTATGAGAAGTGATAACACATGAAATATTGCTAAAGATTTTTCTCTTGCGGTAGTTGCGTGAGCTCTTTTCACGTGCCATAAATGACTTACGGATAGGAAGAATCCTAAAATAAAATGAGAAGTTGGTTATTCATTATGATGGATGGTACATGAAAATGATGTCACTGAATTCACTATTATCTTCTCAACTCTTTGATACAATCATTAATACGAAAATAACCATAATCAAGAATCCTAAACCAAGAACTTGGATCATGAATCTCATATTTATAAAATCTGTTTTTAATTTATCAAACCTCCATGCTAAGTTCATTCTGATTTCACCTTTTTCATTTCTTGCATAAGCTTTTTTAGCCACCCCCTCTTCCAATTTGCCATTTACGATGACTGCTTTGAGCTTTTTGCGGTGTGACTTTCACTTCTTATCATGATGACGATTATTTCTGGAGACAACAACAAGAAGAAGAGGATAAAGAAGAAGAAGTGAATGAAGCTCCTAAAGAAGAATAATATTTAGGGTTTATAATTGTGGACCAGGGACCAGATTGAGAAATTTCACACCAATAGCCACGTCAGCTACCCGTTATATTGTGCCACATGGCACTAGCTATGCCACATCAGTTTTTCGGTTGTTGACTCATGTCTGAAATTGGGTCAAGGATCTATATGTAGTCCGGAGTTCAATCTGGGGTCCAAATTAATGCAATTGAAATATCAGGGATCAAATTAATGTACGACGCGAATTTCGAAAATTATTTTGGGGATTTAGTTAAGATTGTGCTATATCCTAGAGGATCTGGGTTTGGGCATTTCTTTTTGAAATTTTGGTATTTTCTGCGCTGGAATATGATGGACTTATGAATGTGGGATGCACGTTAAAGTATTGTAGAGCTACAAAGTTCTCGAACACCATAGTGTGACCCAACCAGTTTACCGAATTTGACCAGTTTCGCCAAATTTTGACTGGTTCACAGACTTAAACAACCTTGGAGTCGAATCGGATCGGTTTGAGATCTAATTTTCCGATTTTTCGATTGAACTGACAGTCCGATTTGTTTTTTTTTTTTATATTTATGATATCAACTTGTGTGATTAACATGTCACATGATGGTTAATGTTTATATAAGCTTTCGGTTAACAATGTTAACTAGACAACTGATGAAGATAGTAATTTGATTTATTATTTAATACTAGAAGACCCAATTTTTTTTATAATCAGTTTAAATATTAATAGATCAATTTGATCATTAGGTAAAAACTGAGAGATTAATTTGAATGTTAACCCAAAAAGAAAAAAATTTAAAGCCCAATAGTGAAAACTGAAACTAATATGGTTTATACAAATTAACACCGCATCGTTTTTTTAACATGGACATTTTTTTCCTTTTAATTTGTCCATGGACTTTAATAAGACGGAAATTATTTTTGTTATGGATACACATATAACCTGTCTGTGTAAGAGTTGAAAATCGGCCCATTTATAAAAATGGGCCTGGGCCCATTTATAAAAATGGGCCTGGGCCCATAAGAGGAGAAACGGCCCAAAACAAAAAGAGGAGAATCAATGGAAAGGAGCAGAGAGCTGACATTTTGAGAGTAGACATCTGAGGTTGGTTGAAGGGAAGAAAGAAGAATGGCGTCTTCATCATCAGCGTCGGGAACGGCGGTTACGGAGAGGAGAGGGATTCCGGGTGCTCAGTTCGTTGAAGATGTTCAAACTTATCTCACTCAATCTGGTCTTGATGTCAACTCTGCCCTCGCTTTCCTTCAAGAAAGGTCAATCTCCATCGTTCATCTCTTTAGCTTCAAACCCTAATCACTCTTTTCCTAAACCTAACTCACACACTTTCAACAATCTAAGCTTACCCGAATCCAATGTAAGCTTAACTCACACACTTATAGGCACTGTTTCTGAGTTTCTGTTATGCATTTGGCGGAGTTTCGGTTTTTATTTCACAAGCCTTTGGAAATCACCTCAGCACTTTTTTGCTTGCAGGCTTCAGCAATACAAGTTAGTTGAAATGAAGCTTCTTGCTCAGCAGAGGGATCTTCAGGTTTCATTGCCTCATTTATCTGCACTTTGCACATTGGCGTAGCATGTACCTTTTTTTTTTAGTTTTTCTTGCTATATTTGGTTGTTGAAAATTTCAATAGGAGTGAAAAGTATTTAAATTTGAATTTTGTTTGAAGCAAGAATTAGTAGTGATGATTTAAGGGGTTAACTGCTATGGGAGCAAGCAAGCATGAATTGGACATTTGAAAGCAACTTTATACATCTGGACGAGATTATAATCAGTTAAAATAATAAAAGCAATAATTTCCAATTGATTCGTTATCAACTGGTAATATCAATTTTAAGTAAATCTGATGCTGTGTCTCTCTGTGTGTGCACTGCCTTTTTCTCTTCATATTCAGTTACTGATGTTATTTATTCGTTGGGTTAACAGGCAAAGATACCAGATATTGAGAAGTGCTTAGATGTTGTTGGCACATTGCAAGCTAAGAAGGGTACTGGTGAGGTTCGTTTTGTGTTTGCTTTTGCATAAAAATTGCCAAATATTATAGAATATGATGGTAAATTACTAAATGTTGTTTAGGTAAAAGTATACTTTGGTATTTATATGTGAAGAAAATGTGTTAGATAGTTGTCCAGTTTGCTATTCTAGACGCATGAAATTTGTTAATTGTATAGTGTCGATACAAAAGATTTCCTGGCTCCTTATCCCCCTTGTTATTAGAGAAGGTATATAAAAGGGTGAGAGCATGGAACTAAGGAACTTTATTGCTTGTCTGAACTCTGAAGGCAACACCTGATTAACAACTGTAGCCTCTGCTCAACGTAGTGGTCTGACTAAGATATGATTTATTTTATTTAAGATATTCTAGATTTGTTACTGTTATATTCTAGTACTGTGTCAATTTCCATTTACCGATCGTTGAGATTTATGTTCAACTACCACCAAGGCCTTTCTTCTGTTTTCCAACTAGGTTGGGCTTTGAGAGAATTTAGATTTGTGATCTGTACATATTATTATTTACTTGTAATTCTACTGCTTGTTTCAGTTTCTTGTTTTAGGCCATCAATTTATATTTTCCTTAGATTTTTCACTGGTTTAAATATAATATTTTATGTGTTCCAGTTTGTACCATGTGGGGAAAGAAGGGGAGGGGGAAAAAAGACCTCATTGGTATTTGTCTATCGCCAACCCCCAATAGTTTTATTCATTATCTCAACCTCACTTGACTGAGAATCAACTATTGTGATTTGTGTACACATTCCCCCTTATCTCTTTTCTTTTTATCTTGCTGCCATCCTCTTGTAGAAAATTGATGGATTGACTACATACGAATACAGTCATACACTGCTCATGCATTAGTATTTATGTTGGTGCCAAGTCCACTGCCTTGTATTCCAATTTATGTTTGATTCCCGATTTTTCAATTGGAAATCTCTTTGGATTAAAAAACTGCCTCTGGTTGTGATACTTGGTTACTGAAAAATGTTAAAAATAACAATAAGTCTAATTTAATTTCTTCGGTAAACACTGTACCACATATTAGTTGGTTTATGTTTTACTCGACTCAATTGCAGGCACTGCTTGCTGATTTTGAAGTGTCAGAAGGAATATATTCGCGAGCTTGCATAGAAGAAACTGACTCAGTCTGTTTGTGGCTGGGAGCAAATGTTATGTTGGAATATTCATTGGAGGAGGTCCTTCCTTGTTATTTTTTTGTTGTTATTTTCATTTCTTCATTCTTTTTAGGTTTTCTGGGTACATAACTGCCGATGTAATCTGCTGCAGGCTACTGCTCTGTTACAGAAAAACCTGGAAAATGCTAGAGCTAGTTTAGAAGTTCTGATTACTGATCTGGAGTTCTTGAGGGACCAAGTTACAGTAACTCAGGTTAGATTGCTATTTTTCAGGTGCTCTGCATGTGTCTGTAAGTTCATCATGCTTGATTGTCAAATGTGAATATGGCAAGCATCACAATGCCTTCAATACTTTAGGGAGCTCTTGGTTGGAACTTGGAAGATGTAAAATGAGAAGATAGGAACTATAGAAAAGGAAGTGAAAATTGAGAGATGATCAATAGATCAGTGTATTTATTTCACTATTGCATTATCATTTTACATTCATTTTCATATATTATGAAACTCTTGTTTACCCAACAGATGAGGACATACAGTGACAACACATTTTTGTTTATTCAGTCCTCACATTTTCAAAATTTTTCATTTTGGGTCTTAGGACACTTGGGGGATTTTTTTTTTTTTTTTTGTTGGGATATGTATTTCATGACCCCAACATTGGATGAAGTTCCTAACATTGAATATTTGTTGTTCTTAATCTTTGTTCTATATTGGATCAGGTTACAATTGCTCGCGTGTATAATTGGGATGTTCATCAACGGAGAATCCAACAAGCTATTGCCACGCCTACTTCAGAATAGCAAAGAAATTTTTTTCCCCGCCTGTTTCAACATTTGGGCAGCTGTACGTACCCTTTCAGCTGAGAGTACGATTCTCATCTCTGTTCACTCTAGTTTTTAGATGGATTGCTGTTACATTTTCATCCTTATTCTGGTTTCACTACATTAGATCATGGCACTCGAGGATAGGAACCAGTTTTGATAAGTGCCGATTGATTTACTGGACTCTATTTGTAAAAATAGTAATACCATATTTATGTAGTAGGTCAATGGGGCATGCTTTGTTTGGTGTGATCATATGGATGACATTTTGGAATTTATTTATACTTTGTTGAATTTGACAATGGTGGCATTTTGATTGATTGTCTAACCAAAAGCTGTTATTTGAATTCAAAAAATGGACTGTGAGGGCAATCAAAAGATGACCCCCCAATGTAGGGTTCAGTCAACTAATGAAATCTGTCGGTAGAATTACGCAATTTGAAGGGACAACACGTCATAATCAATAGCTATCCAAAGATGTTGCACCTTATCCTTCCTCCTAAGAGTCGTAGATCTTGTACGGTTTCTGACATAAAAAATATAATATAGTATGCCATTAATTTAGATGCGGTCTTTTTTTTTCAGATCCTGTGTTAATGTGGAATGTTTATACACTAGGTTGTCTCTATTTTTTTGTATAGTATGAGTTTAATTGCTATACACTGAAATTTTTATAACGTCGTCTAATCAAATACTTATATTGGCATGGCTTTTGAGGTACTAAGTGATTAGGTTAAATGTCTCTATTAACGCAATAGTATATTAGATTCAGAAATGTTTGGTAACAAAAAAAGTTTAACTAAAATCAGTCAGAACTTGATTTATTTAGTATTTATTAATTGCTATAGTAATTAATAAATACTAAATAAAATAAATTTTAGTTTCTTTTTTTTTGTTTTCCTAACATTATCCATTAGGTTTCCATTAATATACATATATCACTTAGTGAAGGATATGATGATTGATCTGGTCAACTCGTATAATAATACGGTTTCTGGAAAGAAAAGAAATGAGAGAAAACAATGTAATGTAATCCAGGATCTTAGTCTCAACAGTGGAATGATATGGGTAGTATGTTAGGTAAAGTGGCATTGTTGTTCATGTGCCCAAACAGGATTGGTTTGTTGTGCATATTGCATGACGTGGTTGAATATTATATGGTCAGTGGACTAATTAATTTCATCGGCATAGACTTTGCACATGGGGGACCCATAAACGACGCTATGTGTCATACTCATAACTCACAAGTCAATACCATAGCACAAAACACCTTTCTAATGTACACAGTTTCCATTTTTATTTTTCACCTGTTTTCCATTCATTTAAAGTATAAAATGCTTGCCCCTCTAATTGCTGAACAGATTGTATATTAAAATTCTGCATACTTAAATAAAAAGTATAATTAATTTTAATGATAGAGAGTATATTATTTAAGATTGATTATGAAGATTTAAAGTTGTTCCCTTTTTCCCTTGAAACTTTTTGTGTCCGTCTAGCTAGTAACTAGGTACGTTGAAACTTGAAAGTTTGGTGATTTCTAAATTCTAATGTTGGTGGATCCTCAACGGATGTCTTTCACAAGAGTGTAGTTTTCTCTTATCTTTGATATTAAATTAAACTGTTCAAGGAAGAAAAGTTGGTGATACAAAACTTAGTGCCGGTCTCAGTTTCTCACTCCTACTTTGCTTTTAAATTTTGAAACTGACTCGTTTACCCAAGAATTTATCTTTGGCAACTACTCTCATGAAAATGCCAAAACATCTTTTCATGATGATCCTTGTTTAAAAAGTGTAACTTATTTGTTTAGCAACACTTTAAATAAAAGTAACACTTTTACTTCAAATAAAAATCAAGTCCTACAATCTATCATCTAATAGTTAAAATGATGTATTTTCACATGATGACAATCATTAAATCTTCATTGAAGTAGCCACCTTTATCTTTAGCTTCTGGAAATTGATTTGCACATTATTATTCAATCCTCAACTATATCTTAACCAAACAACCATCCAAGGTATAAAAGTGGCGAACCTTTTTCACACCGGACCTTGGCCCATTTAATGCGTGACCTGATGGTCCACCAATCCTTATCCATTATAACTACCAACATATAAAATGGACCCATGAATTTCCAATATGTATGTAATTATGTATTTGTTTAGGCCTTAGGGCTTAATTTCTCATGGAATCCAGAACTAGAATGGTTGTTAATCGTGTTTATATCTTTATGCCGAAACAACTCTATTTTTTTTCCGACAGAATCTTCCAACCCGACGTGCCAAAAACTAATTCACTGCGGATCGAAGCTCTATTTAAGAGTTTATTATTGGCCAATAAGTTGTTGCATACACAAGTCAAGATTTGAATCTCCAATACTTAAGCAGACCAATAACCTAATCACTAGACCAACTTTTATAATATTGTGTTGTTTAAAAATGACTCATTCTCTATGATTTAGGTTTAAGATCACATCAGGGGTTCGAAATATTGCTTTAGCCAGAAGTGGAAAAATAACCCATCTAGTTTGTGTGTTTTTTGTAATATTATGACCAAAAAAAAAGGAGAAAAAGTCTATAATAATCACAATAATTAGGACCACACTTGGCTTTTGGATACTCGACCAGAAGGCTTAAACCTTGAGAATAGTGTGGTTCATCAAATGAAAACGAAGTTTGATATGTTTGTGAAATGCATATATGTGTCTCAAATTTGAAATGTTGATATCTAAACATTGATCAATACTACTAGCATACTTCATAGTAGTTATGTCACTTTCATTTTCAAACTATTTTGCTCAAATATAAAAAGAAAAAATGTGTACTATACCCAATAGATATAAATATATTAAAATACAATTGGTGTCCCCATACTTGCCAATTTAAGAGTATATGCTGGTTCACATATATCCAACCGGAATTGATATGTATTATTATAATTAATTATCCCAAATCGTCCCGGTTAGCTACATCCACATAATTATAGTATAAAAATATGACTAATAAATACCTATCTATATGTTGCAAATAATTGAGGCGTGAAGTGACACAATATTCACTTTAAAATTTAAAAGGAAATTGCTCGAATCTTAAGTTGTAATCAACCATGAAATTATTGGTTAACTTCTTTAAATGCCGATAAGGAGCACATACACCGAACATTAACTGATTGTACGCAACAACAGTGGAGTATAAAGTAACCATGCTTATACTAGTATTTGTTTATTCGTAATGTTTTGAAGAATCTTTATACTTGACATTAATTTATATTATTATTCTCATATAGTAGTTTTTAGTAATCTATGCTTATTGATGAATTAGGTTAATTGGCTGTTTGGCATATATATATATATATAAAAGATAAATAAGCTCTTTTAACTTAGTTTGAGGAGGGCATCAACATTACTAATTCTTCAACAATGACTATTTAAAAATGGGGAGTGTTAGCAAACAATGATTTTTTCGAATAACATGAACAATCACCAATCAAATAAAAACATACTATACCTCTAAATTACTCACCTAAATCTTACTATTAAAATATACACCTAGTGAAATGAATATCCGATATATCTATTGTTCACATTATTTAGTATTTTTAATTGTCTACCTATACTTTTTCTTTAGAAATAATCCTCCATTTGATCTTTCAATTTATATCAAAATTTTAGTTTAGTATCTAAATTTTATTAAATATAACTCATATTAATTTTTAAAATAATTTAACAACGCACAAACATTAACAAAATACTGACGTAAACAGTTGGATGTTACGTTATACTTGTAAAATGATGTTATTTTTGTTTTGGCACTTAAATAGCCAAAAAAATGGTAAGTAATTTTTATTGAAACATTTTCTTATAAAACAAGTGATCTAGTATTATTTTTAGACTATTTGAGTTCCAAAACTAAAACAGCAATATAGTATTTAGTTGTTCATACAAATGTTTCATTAACGTTTTTATATCGAAAATTATTCCAAAAATTAATATATAAAAAAATAATTAAAATTTCAAGAACTAAATTAAAGTTAACATGCAAATTGAGAGATCAAATTAAATGTTGTCTATTTAAATACTAATGATATATACTAAAGCACTCCACCTCTTAGTATGAATATCATATAATGATATAAAACTTTGTACGAAAAAACATCATTTGTTTTAATCTAATACATTAAGGTAACAAACATGAATCTCTAAATGAATCGAGTATTTTTGTAGGTAAATGCAACATAGTATAGATGAGAAAGGTGTTAGTGTAAGCAGGGACGGACCTAAGGGGGGGCGAGTGGAGGCCTCGGCCCCCCCAACTTTTTTAAAAAAAGATTAACAGTAATAAGTTATTAAGTATGATTTAATTTTTTTAAAAATTTATTTATTATTTATTCTAATATAAATAAAAGTTTAGCCTAACCTAAATATTAATGATTTCTAATATCTAAAAAAGTAAGTAACAATATTAAAAAAATCTGAAAAGATATTATTATTAATATTTGTTAATTAAATAAAATATTTCAAATCCCATAAAGTAGATTTTTTCCCTTCTTGTAAGTATCTTTTTTGATTCATTTGGTATTAATTCTCTCTGTTTTAATTATTACAACTGAGACATCTTTTTTAGCGATGAATATTATAAAGAATAACTCATAAACAAAATGAAAGGTTAATTTCTTGCTAATTGTCTTTTAATTATATTGAAAAGAAAATTGATGAAAAATTTGACACAAATTCAATTATCGATAAATTTTATGATACGAAAAATCGACCACTTCGTTAATAAAAAGTACATACATATTTTTTGTACTTTAAAATATATTCTCTATCAATATATTTTTGTAATACATTTTACATTATATAATTTTTTAATATTATATATGTTATTGGCCCCTCCAGACTAATATTTCTGGATCCGTCCCTGAGTGTAAGTGAAATGAAATTGGTTGCTGGTGGTGGTTGGTGCTAGGGGATAGCAATATAGTAGCATGGCTACAATGGGGAATCAGTAATAATCAGTGAAAAAATAAATAAATAATAAATAATAAATAATAAATAACAATAATAATAATAATATATAGAGACGTGCACGCAACCCAATGCTGATTTGTCCTTATTGGCTCCACATTAAAGCCCTCCACTCTTGTCCCTTTCTGCTCTACGCGTTTTTACCATCCCATCCCATTATATTATTTTTATTTTTCTTAACCAAATATGAATAGTGTCTGTGTTTGCAAATACGGTGCTTAACAACGACGATTATAATATAAAAGTACACTTAAAATATTGTTGACTTTGACTCCCCCATGTGTTCCCAACATCCCATTGCTCAAAGCACAGCACTAAACCAAATACTAGATAGATATTGTAAGTAATTTTATAATTAAAATTTATTTATTTTATTAATTTTTATAATTTTATTAATTTTTTTTTATTTTATAATTATTTTTTATATTAAAAATATTAAAATTAATAGAATATTTTTTTAAAAAATATATAAATTAAAGATTTAAAATTTTTAATTGTGAATATTTTAATTTATAAAAAAATATTCTATTATCTATAATTTTTTTATATAGACAAAGATCTGCTTATAAAATTAAAAATAGTATAAAAATTTAATTATAAATTTAATAAAATTATAAAAATCAATAAAATAATTATGATCTTTAGTTAATAAGATGTTAAAGTTTTTAATTAAAATATTTTATAAAAAATGTAAAAAATTAATTTTTAATATATGTATTGTATATTTATTAAAATAAAAAATTAAAAAATTTATACTAAAAATAATTATAATATGTCCTTAAAAATATATGTTAACTAAATTTAAGCTTACGAAAGTATTGATAATTAATTTGTATATAATGCTGCAGAAGGTGAATTTGCACAAAAGTAGTGTAATTTTGTGATTTAGGCAATTGAAACTGTAAATATAAAAGTGAAAAAAAATGAAAGTGGAAATATGTTTAGTAGTAGAAGAAGAAAAGAAAAAGATATGGAAGGAAATTATAATATTCCAAGTGAGAGACGCCGCAATCAGCGCTTGCGTGTTCTTAGTTCCTAAAAATTCGAGAAGCTTTTATTTCTGTCAACGCGTTACTTTGCAATGCATTTCTTAGAGATATTCATAGCACAGTTTTAATTAACAATAATATTTAATAAATAAAAAATAATTAAAATAATCTAAATTTATTTTATTTAATATTAATTATTTTTTATTGTATTTAATAAATTTTAAATAAGATAACTTTGTAATTTTTTGTTTTTTTAATATTATCGATTAATTAATAACTACTAATGACATAACTCTTCCTTTTTGCTTTTTGAGACATATAATATTATTACTTCCTTTTCATATATTTTTCCTCCTGGCTAACATATATAATTATAAATTTTTCTCTTTGACAAAGTGATCATTTCCCTTTGATCATTATATTCTTTAGGTTAATAGTTAATACAGATTATTGTTAGAATAAATTAATTTTAATGTCTCAGATTATCCATATTAAATCACCAAAAATATATCATATCATAATGCGGAAGCGTACCTGAATTCATAAACATGAATCATACGATCGGAAGAGTTTGGATCTTTGTGGTTCTTTCGATCTTCCTCAACCAAAGCCTTATGTATTCCTAGGAGGCTGAACTGCAACTCTTTTGATGGAGAAAGAGTAACAAATGCGGCTTTGGTATCTTGGGGACCGAAACCCTGAAGGTCTATTTATATTTGAGCATGACACCCATTAAACCCTTAAGCCCAAATAAAATAGTATCTAAAGCCCAAAAGATAATATATCTAAAATCCAAAAAGATAATTATCTAAGGAACAAAAGATAATATCCGGTTTTATTCTCATTTAATTCCAAATCAAAAGTAATAATGACTTATTCAATTAGCATTTAAAATAATAAATGAGATCATCATTATATAAGTCATTTAATTTGAAATAGCATAATTTGTGATTATAATTAATATATGTATTGCCCACAAATAAGTTAGGAAATCAAATAATTTCCTAACAATCTCCCACTTGGGCTATACATATATTATTTCTTGACAAAATCACATCTTTATAAACTTTATGCGCGCATCTGAATGCTATTTCTCTCGTTACTTTAACAATCTGGTCCGTCTCATATATTAGATATGGAACTACCGCAGCTTTTATCACATTAAATGCTGTGACTAAACCACGCCAATCACCATCCTAATATACTCAACGACATAGATCAAATTTGGATGAGTAATATGGAAATTACATGTCAAGTGATCTCATGCATGTCTATTTCCAGCTGGTCCAACTTTATTGAGATCAAACACAATACAAATATTGCAAAATGAACATTTCACATAACATGAAATAAACCATCAACTTAATTCTGCAGAAAAATAACTCAATATCTGTCATAGGACATATAGCATAAACTCCCACTAAATCAAGGCATCACAAATATTGACACCCACCCGAGCAGTGTGCTCATGAAAAACTTTAGGGGGTCAATCCCTTGGTAATGTGTCTGCTAGCATATACTCTGTTCCTATATGTCCTATGGAAATCTGTTTTTCTTAAACTTTCTCCTTGACAACTAAGAACTTAATGTCTGTATGCTTCGATTTTGTCAAGCTCTTATTGTTATTGGAGTATAGTACTGCTGACTTATTGTCACAAAATATCTTTAATGGCCTTTTAATGTCATCTACTATATGAAGCTTAGTGACAAAGTTTCACAACCATATGCCATGAAATCGGAATCAGAGTACCTAATGATCTCAAAATTTTCTGATCTCCGATAAATAAGCATGTAATCATTTGTTCTCTTTAAACAATGCATTACGCGTTTAACAGCTATCCAATGATCCATGTCCGGATTGCTCAAGTATCTACCCAACACTCCCACTATAAATGATATATCGGGATGTATGTAGACTTGAGCATACATTAAATTCCCTAGTGCTGATGCATAAGGTTTATCATGCATTGTTGTCTTCTTAAGATCATTTTGGGGCATTACTTGAGACTAAACTTGTCTCCTTTAACTACGAGTGTGTCCATTGGTCTACAACTTTCTATGACATATCTACTTAAAATCTTTTCGATATAGTTCTTTTGTGACAATCCAAGAATACCTTGAGAGCAATCTCTTAGTATCTCGATTCCTAATACAAAAGAGGCATCACCAAGATCTTTCATTTCGAATTTGTCCGATAGAAATTTCTTAGTTTCATGCAACAAGTCTATATCGTTATTGGCAAGTAGAATGCCATCAACATATAAGACCAAAAAGATATTTACTCCCACTGAACTTGCGGTATACACATTTCTCTATAATATTTACCTCAAAATCATATGAGGTAATAACTTGATGAAACTTGTGATACCATTAACGGGAAGCTTGTTTGAGATCATAGATGGATTTTTTTTTTCTTTTTTCTTTTTTTTTTATTGGATCTCCTTAATGACACTTCTTGAGGTTGTTGAGCTTGCTGTATGGGTTGGGGTTGAGGAGGATTCTCATAATTTTCCTGTACTATAGTAGTATCTTGAGCAACAACAATATTCTCATTGTTCTCTTGTACTGTAACTAGATCTACAGTAGGATTCTCATTGTGCTTTTGTACTATAACTGTATCTTGAACAATAATAGGCACAAGGACCTGATCATTGTCAGTTACAGAATCCTCATCAAAAGTAATATTCCTAATATTTTCTTCCCCCCAAACTCAACATCCTCAAGAAATCTCGCATTTTCCATCTCAAAATAGACCTTGATGCAGGATTGTAAAACTTGTACCCCCGTGAACGCTCAGTATAACCAACAAAGTAGCAACTAATTGTCCTTGAGTCCAATTTTCTTTCATGCGGCCTATATGGTCGCGCCTCAGTTGGACATCCCCAAATATGCAAATGCTTTATACTGGGCCTTTTCCCAGTTCAAATTTCATATGGGGGTTTTGTTAACTGCTTTGCTTGGCACCCTATTAAGGATGTACACTGCGGTCTTTAAGGCTTCTCCCCAGAGTGATTCAGGCAAGGAAGAATGACTAATCATACTTCTCACCATGTTTTTAAGAGTTCAGTTCCTTCGCTCTGCAACACCATTCATGCTAGGTTTTCCTAGCATGGTGTATTGCGGAACAATACCACACTCCTCTAGGAAAAGAGCAAAAGGCCCGGGACGTTGCTCACCTGAATCATCATATCTTCCGTAGTATTCACCACCACGATCAGATTTGACAGCTTTAATTTTCTTTCCAAGTTGAAGTTCAACTTCAGCTTTAAAAGACTTGAAAACATCCAAGGCTTGACACTTCTCATGAATTAAATATAGATACCCATAACGAGAGTAATCATCTATGAACGTAATAAAGTACCGTTGTCCATTCCAAGAGACAGTAGGGACTGGGCCACATATATCGGTATGTATCAGTTCTAAGACATCTTTAGCTCTCTCGGCACCTAATTTCCTTTCGTTTGTCCTTTTCTCCTTTATGCACTCAATGCAGACTTCAAAGTCCGCCAAATTTAGGGGTCCGAGAATTCCATCTGACACGAGCCTCTGATTCTCTGTTTAGAGATGTGGCCTAGGCGTTTGTGCCATAATGATGCCGAATTCTCATTCAGTTTTTGTTTTGTACCCATTTGCAGTATTTCATTATTATAGGAATTTAAGTTAAGCCTATATAGATTATCCACCAAATGACCAGAGCAAATATTATTCGAATTGTAAAAGAGAATGACTTTATTGTCTCCGAATGAACAAAAATAACCTGATTTGTCCAAACGAGAAACAGAAACCAAATTTCGTCTAAATGACGGTACATAAAATGTCTCTAATAAATCCAAGTAAAATCCACTCGTGGAACATAATCTAAAGGTTCCTATAGCTTCGACTGCAACTATATTGCCGTTTGCCACATAGATGTATCTTTCAGCATCACTTGGTGGTCGGCTCCACAGGCAATCCTGCATAATAACACTTACATGAGTAGAAGTAACAGAATCTACTCACCAAGTATCAACAGGTGCATAACTTAAACTAGCCTCAGAACAAACGAAAGTAAGAATTATACCCTTCTTTACACGTCAGGTGGCATATTTGGTACAATCCTTCTTCACGTGTCCCACCTTCTTACAGAAGAAACAAGTTGAAACTTGATCTTGTTTCTTAGCCTTTTTCTGCTGAGAAGGCACATCCGCAGTAGTATCACGCTTTCTTTTATACTGAGAAGATGAAGCCATGTGAGCACTTTCAGTCTTATCTTGCTGTAGCCTCTCTTCTTCTTGTACACAATGAGATATAAGCTCATTTAAGGACCAAGTGTCCTTCAAAGTGTTATAACTCACTTTGAATTGCCCAAAGTGTGCAGGAAGGGAAATCAAAATGAAATGCACGAGTAAATCTTCAAACAACTCTAACTTTAGTGCTTTCAATTTTGAAGCAAGATGAGACATTTCCATAATGTACTCCCTTATGTTCCCGTTACCTTTATACCTCATGGAGACAAGTTTGCTCAAAAGGCTACTTGCCTCCGCCTTTTTATTCTTAGTAAAGAATTTTTTCAATATCCTTTAGGAACTGTTTGGCATCTTTATCCTCAGTAATTGAGCCCCGAAACGCCTCAGGAATTGAGCGTTTCATGATCATAATGCTCATTCGATTGGATCTCTCCCACTTCTCTATTTTAACCTCATTGAGGTTTTCCGGAGTGGAAGTGGGTTTCTCCTCTCGAAGAGCTATATCTAGATCCATACAACCGAGGACAATCTCCACTGTATCTTTCCAAACTTTAAAGTTTGAACCATTCAGCATAGGAATACTGCTAATTTGTGCAGAAACATTGGTAGCTAAAGCCATAGTTTCTGGATTAGAACAAAAGAACATGCAGTAAATATTAGTTAATTAATGGGTAAAAATCCATATTGAGATATCCAGCACAACATTAATTTTCAATCTTTGGATAGAAAAATTAACTGTAAGTGATACTCTCATTGCAGTAATCAAATATTGTCAAAATTCCTGTCACACATTAAGCCTTTCTTTGGACCGACTTAATGCGCACATGGAAACTTAAACTTCGCAACCTATTTATTACCGCATATATTTTCTATTAATTGGCCAAACAATAACCTTCCTTTGGGCCGATTATTGACCGCATAATTAATAGAAAATAAACAGAAGTGTGCAATGCTTATTATTTGGCCAAACAATAAACTTCCTTTGGGCCGATTATTGTTCGCATAAATAATAAGTATTACTTTATTCTTAATTAGTTATACCCAAATATGTATTTACTATCAATATGTGTATGTAATTCGGCCAAATATAGACCTTCCTTTGGGCTGACTAATATTCGCATGAATTACATAACACTATATTCCTAATGTTTTAAATAAATCAATTTTCACAAAAGAGGCTACTTTGGCAGCATAATGTTCAATCAATTTATTTCAAAACCAAATCTTTATAAAATATGTGGGTATAATAATCCAAATTGTTACTAGTTTCCTTATGTAACAATTTAAAAAAAAAATTTAAATCACAAAAGGATTTAAATCTTAATGGTATCTTTTCAGACCTTAAAAAAAATATGATTATAACTGAATATATGTGCCAAATAAATTCTTGATCCATTAAAATTAAAATTAATCATTATATAAATTAAATGCCAAATCGATCTCATATAATATATCTATACATATATATACTCTAATGGATAACCAAACAATGATAATGTTTATCAACATATATATACTTACTAGCACTTCTATACACACACAGAAAATTCATGATGTGCATAAGTAAACATACTAATTAATATATATATATATATACGACAGAAACAATTTCACGAATATATATATATACACATATATGCACGACAGAAACTATTTCACGAAGCGTGCAGCAATTTTATATGTAACGTAAATCGTGCATATGCATATATATTGATTTAATAAAATTAAATATTTTCGATGATTAAATTATGGATGGTCTGATATCACTTGTTGGAATAAATTAATTTTAATGTCTCAGATTATCCATATTAAATTACCAAAAATATATCATATCATAATGCGGAAGCGTACCTGAATTCATAAACATGAATCATACGATCGGAAGAGTTTGGATCTTTGTGGTTCTTTCGATCTTCCTCAACCAAAGCCTTATGTATTCCTAGGAGGCTGAACTGCAACTCTTTTGATGGAGAAAGAGTAACAAAGGCGGCTTTGGTATCTTGGGGACCGAAACCCTGAAGGTCTATTTATATTTGAGCATGGCACCCATTAAACCCTTAAGCCCAAATAAAATAGTATCTAAAGCCCAAAAGATAATATATCTAAAATCCAAAAAGATAATTATCTAAGGAACAAAAGATAATATCCGGTTTTATTCTCATTTAATTCCAAATCAAAAGTAATAATGACTTATTCAATTAGCATTTAAAATAATAAATGAGATCATCATTATATAAGTCATTTAATTTGAAATAGCATAATTTGTGATTATAATTAATATATGTATTGCCCACAAATAAGTTAGGAAATCAAATAATTTCCTAACAATTATACTTTAAATAATAAAATTATTTTAGTTTTACCAAAGGTGTTATAACTATCAAGGGTTATGCTAGGTGTACATTAAAATAGAAATGGATCTTTTGCACTGAAAAAAACATTTGAGAGAATAAAGTGTAATCTTTTACTTTTAATTCTCTAAGTGGGACCAAAATTAAATAGGAGAGAGAAAGTAATGAATAGTTAGATTAAACACTGGACAATTTTTTTTTCACTAGAGAGAATCTATTCTCTACTAAAATCAGTCTCCAAAGTCAACCACCAATATAAAATATATATTGAAATATAAATATACATTAAAAATAAATTAAAATACACATATATTTATACATAAATATATTAATAGCTGATTTTAGTAACTAATTTTAGTGTACACAATAACATTTCTCAACTATGAATCACATTTTGATGAGTACAAAACTAACTAATAAATTAAGAAACTAACATGACATATAATAATTTAAAAATTACAATAATCGTATTATATGTAAAAAAAATCAATTATGTATCTGTATATAATATATATTAAAATATAAAATACATATTAAAAATAAGTTAATTATATATTTTTATATATATAAATTATTTAAAAAAATCAATATATTTATTAATATTAATTAGCAAAAAAATATTTTATTTTTATATTATTAAAATTTAAAATTTAAAAATTATAATTTATAATTTAATACTTAAAATTTAAAAGTGGTCAAATATTACTAATAAATAATAAATTTTATTAATTATATATATAACATTGTTTTTTATATATAAATATATTGTGTGACTAATTTAATAACTAATTTTTTACATAACATTTTTAAAATTACAACGATGTTTATTTTTTTTAAGTTCCTCGTTATCACTATCAGCCACCATTGATATATATCGATACTACCTATATGTGTATTGGTCAAGAGCTAGTGATCATCATCATAGGTTACTCATTATAACCTTTTTTTTTTTTCCCGGCTAGCATGATGAACCTAAAATGGGACTCAATAAAGTATAGATACTTTTTTTATTTGTCATGTTTATGTGTGAGATATATTTTAGACACGATATTTATCGACTTAAACACATATGTCTTTTGTATTCAATTTTGTCTTAATAAAAAATAAAAAATTATTCTCTAAATACACTTAAATACTATCATGTATTAACGTATCCAGTCTTATTTTAATGTATATTCTTAAAATGAATTTTAAAATAGTAATATTATTAATTATTAAAATAAAAAATATTTTAAATATTTTATATAATTAAAAACAGATACTAAAATAATTAAAAAATTAATTTAAATTTTAATATTAATAAAATATTAAAATATTATTATAATTTATTTAAAAAATACTTTATATTTATATATGTTGTGTCTTTGTGTCTTATCAAAATTTTAAATTCATGTGTTTACGTATTTCATGTCGTGTCATGTCCTATATTCATATAGTGTCCGTGCATCGTAAATGTGACGCAAAAAAATCATCAATACTTTGCAATTTTTAAATTAACAATAAGTCGAGATAGCAGAACACCAAATAAATTAATTAATTAAACAGAAATATTTAATAATAAAAAAAACTAAAAATAGGCATAACTTATTTTATTTAATATTTATTAATTATTGTGATAATTAATAAATATTAAATAAAATAAATTCTGACTGTTTTTTTTATCTCTCTAACATTACCGTTGATTAAAGAGGTTTAGTTCCCCCTCCAAAATTAACATGTCTTGTATATATGAAATTTGAATACTATGTAATACACTATCTAATATGATGCGTTAATAGTAATACGAAAAGTCTCGAAAAATAAAAATTTTTAGTTAAAAATTATTAAAATTTATTTTTTATCTTCATAATATTACCGATAATAATAAACTTTGTTTAAGAAGAAAGTTCACATTTTTATTTTTAATATTCAGTTAACAATGATATTTTTTTAAATTGTGATCTACTGTTATATTTTTTTAAAATGTGAGATGATTTAATTTATGGAATACAAATTAGACTGTCCAATTTGTAAGAAGTACAAAAATCGGACCTCGAACCGTCCAATTTGTGTACCCAAATTTTTAAATTTTTAATTTGTATACCTCCCATAATTTTAAAAAACACAAAAAAAATTACCACATTAAAATATAATACTCTTCCTACTTTCATATCCAAATTTGTTTGCCAAGAAAGTTCAAGTCTAAATGGGGAATAAGTGTTCTGATATCATATTCAAACTTAATACCAACTGCTTGAGAGGAAGGGAAAAAAAGTGTACATGTTATCTTCAAAAGAAACTTCACAAATAAGGCTGTTTTGATTAGATCGGATAACATTCTTTTATGCTCCGGTTGGAGGAACACTGAGCAATAATTTTATAATACTTCTCAAATGTTTCAATCTCTTTCATATTTTCCAATTTATCTTGCTGCTATTGCTTTGGTCAAAAGTTGTTGGTTTGACTATCTAGACCCAGTTACAAACAGGACAAGTTCAAACTGAAGATAGACAATAAAAAAAAAAAACCATGGAAGATCTAGAATGCATCTAAACCAATATACTAAATAAAGTTTGAGACTGAAACCTTGAAAAAAAGGGGACCTAATTTTTACTGAAAAATATTTCAAAGGAAAGAGAATAACAAATTAAATAGTAGTGTTCAACTTTAAAAAAAAAAAGTTTTTGGAATTATCGACTACTAGTCTACAATATCAACAACTTAAAAATCTTGTTCACAAGTACCATTGATGTTGTTATATATTTATATATTAGTGGATGATGATGATGATGATGAACATTAATCTTGTATGGAAATTAATAAAATCATAGATGGTGACACACACATCTAGAACATGGCTCTATTTAAAAATGCAAATGGGTTTGGTTAAGATATTTAAAAATATATGATTCTCAAAACAAAATATTCAATTGGAATCGCAGGTTGATTTAATCAATCTGCTTTCACATTTGCCACATACGCAAATATTCAAGTGGGAATATATGTTGTTCAATGTATTGTCAAGTTGATAATGTTTTCTAAAATAGTACCCTCTATAAATATATATACCTTTATGCAAGTTATTACATTATGCATGAACCATAAGTAGAGGAGAATAATAATCCTTGCACCTATATAATAAACCATCAATTATTCCATAATGTTATTGCATTAAATTAGTAATAGCAAAACAAAAAGGTACCAATAATTTCTATGCTATCAAAATAATGAAATATACAATATGGTCGGTTATATATAGCTGCAGAATAAAGATGGCAGTTGGAAGTTGCAATTACATTCGGAACCTCTATGAATTAAGATGAAGAAATTAAAAACAAGTTTGGTATATATTATAAGGCGGCATTGCCTAACTAACTGATGTACAAGGAATTCTATATAAGCTATAAGCCTATAATGTGTTTGCCATGTTTATTTATTTATTGTCAAATTCTTTGTGACAAAGAAAATAAAAACAAAAGATATAAACCAAGAAATATAATCAAATAAACTTAAAAATTTTAATATTTCTAATGTTATTAAATAATGCAGGAAAATCTTAATTCTAAAAGAATGTCTTAATTTAGTTATTGTTAACAAGAGCTTGTGTTATTTCAAAAAATTTAGTTGATAGATAGTAAAGACATGTAAATAATTATATATTAAATATGTTTTCTTATATAATAATCTCTTTCTCAAGATTTACATAAATATTTTTATGTATAACCTTTTTTTGTTTTATGTTCATTATATATATATATTTTTTTTTTGAAATAACAAGTACCAAATTTTAAATTTTAAATTTTGTAATTATAAAATCATATCATGTTATAAATTATTCATCCAAAACATTTAAATTAATAAAAAATCAGAATCTCACGCAAACAAATTAAAGGGTCATACAAATTACATGTATTTTATTATTTTTCAATTTGCTCCTTAGTTTTTAAGTTTTTGCGAATTCTTCTTTCTTTTATGAAATTATTTAGGTAGTATTTGGAAGAAAGATAAAAATTAAGAGACTCAGACTAAATTAAATTTTTGTATTGTATTTAGTATAAAATATACTAGAATGTATTATGTCTAAATATCATGTTTAGTTTAAGATAAATATAAAATTAAAAAATAAATTAAAATTTAAAAAATTAAATAAAAATATTTTTAAAAAAAATATTATTAAAATTTTAAGAGTCCAAAAATTTTAATCCACTCCGTCTCCATTTTTTAAAAATGCTAAAAAAACTAAAATTTTGTGTTATAAGAGTGAAATTTTAATCCCACCTCCAATCTAGAAACAAACAAAGCAAATTACCTAGTTTCTTCGTTCTAATTGATAAATCCACATAAATATATAGAAAAGAGAATATCTTGTAGAGGTTTCATTATTGTTGGTTGTAGAAAAAGTTTTTAATCCCCTGCCAAGCGTGCTTCCCTTGGAGACTCTGATACCGAGTTTCATCTCATAAGTCAAAAAGCTAGAGAGAAAACAATTAAAATAATTTAATTACTATCCATACCATACACCATGAATTAATAATTTGATACAAACTAAGTTACACAATTATTTACTTCTAGAGTTTATTATTTTGAAAAACTTTTAAATATATTAATACATTCACATTTAAGTAAATTTTAATCGTTAATGTTAATTATAAATATATAACTAAAATTAACTGTTAAAATTCACTAAAATACTCGTGTACGGATATATTTAAAAACTTTTCTATTATTTTATGAGAAGCAATCAGGCGGAATGAAAATAAATTATTATGAAATGGGTACTGAGTTGAAATTATAGAACGAAGCATGCAACCATTTTTATATAAGAAGAGTAAAAGGAGTTGCTTTCATTCGTTTTATATTAGTGTGTGGTTGAAGGAAGGAGAACAAATATTCAGAAGGTTGACTTTTAGGGTTTGAATGATATATATATTAGTTTGCAGTGTTGTTGGTTTGGTTTGGAATAATTCCCAAATAGCGACATGCATGTTGGGACGGTATTCAATTCAATATATAAATTATAGAAACAGCAGTCAAATCTTCCAAACATATCCTTTAAAATTCAATGTCGGTTGTTCCCATGTGATGTGCTCAACATCACACTCATCCATCATCTATCACCGGATTTACACACGCGCCGTCGTGCCCTGCCCTCATCTGCCGGCCGTTGTCTTTATGAACAGTTATGCACTTCACATGAAGTTAACTATAATTGAATTTTCACTATAAATTTTTGCTAGATGTAACTAATACAGATACGAATGGGGAATGCTAGGGGACAATAATTTTGTTGAACAATATGAACAACCACCAATCAAATAAAAACACACTACATCCATAAATTAATCCTCTAAATTTTAATATTAAAATAATCATCTGTACACTAGTAAAATAAACATCCGATATATTTATTGTTTACATTGTTTAATATTTTCATTGTTTACCTATACTTTTCCGATACGAATACATTAATAATTAACAAAGAAAAAAGAGAATACTTACTGTATTGATGCTTGTTTGAAAAGTTTTAAAAGTTATTTTTTTTTTGAGTTTTTGTCTTATGAAAAGTGATAGTATTAATGTCTGGTACAATTTTTAAAATTAAATCGTAACTTTTTAAAAAGTTATTTAAGTGTTTATAGAGAACCTAAAAAAAATGACTTCTCTCATTATAAAAAATTTTTTTATCACATTTTTTTTAAATAAACACTTTTAAAACTAAAAATTCAAACACAAAATATCTTATAAATAAGTTATTTTTAATACAAGTATTTATTATTTAAATTATTTTTTTCAAAAAGAACTTAATTAAGCTGTGTATCCAAACTGAACCTAAATATATATTAACTTAAAAAATTAATAATTATTTAATTTAATAAAAGAAATTTATTTTTAAAAAATTAATATTAATAAATTTTTAATATCATTTTTTTAGATTTAAAATTTATAGTTAAAAATTTAAAATTTATAATAAAAAATAATTTCAAAAAGTTGTTGCTGGTTAAAAAACCTAACTTCCTAATTGAACTTTTTTTACTTGCTTTTCACACTCTCTTTTAGTTTGGACAAAAACTAATTTATCTTAAATTTAAATTTTATTTAAAAATTTATTGTTAATCAATAAATCATTATTATATATATAAATTATATTTAGTTGATCTTATATATGAACCCCACACATTTTATTAGATTATAATAACTAAAATGTCTTAAAAAATGTTATTATTTATTGAGAAACGCTTAAATACAATATAATAGACCAACATGAAATGCTTAAATACAATATAATAATCAAGAATAATTAACCCTTGATGACAATATCGAAAGGGGTCTAATTGTGAACCATGTGATTCTGTGTTCTTCCCGTTCAGGATCGAGTTCTTTCGAAAACGATCTAACAAAAAAATGAAACGGGCTTAGAACAGCAATGAACCTTTCTAAAATTATTTTAAAAAATAGTTATTGTGATTTTTTTTTTTTGGTTCTTTGGAGAGTGCAAAGTGCAAACTACTTTTAATTTATAAAATTAAAAGTATAACTTATTGAAATGCACGTATGAAAGTAGAAAAGCGATAAGTAGGAGTTATGGGCACTTGTTACTTGTGAGCTTAATATAGACACTCTACCTTTTTATAGTACACTTTGTCTTCTTTTACGAGTATTAGAATCTTAATTGAATAGAGTGAAAGATAATGCATGGTTGATAAATTCCCGTTTGAATTAGTATTAAGACCAGTGTCCTTTGTGATATATATATTTTGCAACCTAATCCTACTTCTATGTATACCATTTTAAGAGAGGCACAATGTTTATGTTGGTGTAGTTAAGTCAATTGCGTAGAATTTTTTATTTTTAATATTGGAGTGGTAGTGGTGTTTTTCTTAAATGTGGATTGTTGAGGTGTTATACCATTTGATTTCTAGAGGTACATAAATCAGACCCAGAAATTTTTAAGAGGTACACAAATCGGTCCCAGGGATTTGTGTTAAAAAAAATTAAAAAATTTTAAGTACAGAAATCGGACTCAGAGATTTGTGTACTTTCACAATTTTAAAAAACACCAAAAATTATAATGTTAAAGTATATCACCACTTTTACTTCCATAACAAAAAAAAAAAATTAGCCCAATTGTGTAACTATTTAATACCTTGTTTGGTGCACTGTACTATATCTATGGTTAATGACTTAATGCTATGTGGTGCGAAACGTTATGGAATAACATCTACTTAATCTATATTATTGAAGGAAAAAAAAACATAGTGGTTTCACAACACATTCACAATGATAAATACACGGTATGTACACACTAATTTTCCACTTAATAGGGTAGATTAAGATCTAATTTATTGTAAATTTAAATAGTCGTTGGTCAATATATTATTGTATATTCAAAACAAAATTTAAATTTTTTAACAATATTTAAGTTGACGAGTGAATTGTCTATTTGATAGATTTATATTTTTGAAAATTTTTTGAGTATATTGGTACACCGATATTTTAGTGATTTTTAACTTTTGATCTTAATTATACTAGCGGCTCAACAGGCACTAACGTGCCTGTTCAGCCGCTTTTCTATTGTTTTTAAGAAATTAATTTTATTTTTCTGTTAATATATTATTTACTTTTCAAATTTATTAGATAAATATTTTTTTATTTTAATATTGACGTGATCTTATTTATATCATATTTTGTTGAAATTAAAATTACTATAAAACACTTTAAAATGTTAAATTATAAAACCACATAATAAAGAGATAATATAAAATCGTCATAGTTAAAGTTCTAGGTAATATATGAGGTGAAATATTCGATAGAGTAAATTTTTATTCTCAACTATTCTAAAATATACAAAAAGTATTTTCAGAATGATAATGCTTCTATTGTATTTCTTTAAAAGTTTTGAATATCGTCTATTAATTTATAAAATTTTTAATTTAATTTTTTAAATTTGTTATGACAAAATAACGATATGATGAAGTTTTTGTCCGCTAAAATTGCGAAAATATTTTTAAAAATTAGTTTATTCATTGTACTTTATTTTGTTTTTTTTTTTGGGTGTTTATGTTATATTCCATACATTATTAAATTTTAATTTGATAATTTTTTTATCATCAAGGACTTATTATTTAGTTACTGTAATTTAATTAAGATTTATTTTTCATCACTAAATAATGTTATGTGTATTACGGTTATTGCCATTAAATAATATTTGTAGTAGCATTTTTTTAGTTTGTACTTAAATTAGTTATTCAATAAAAATTTGTCCGATAACTCATAAAAATATATACAATGTTATCTATATTTTTAATTTGAGGATTTTTAGTTTAGTTACCTATTGACTTATAATATTTAATATAGTATTTTGATATTTTTTAAAAAATTAGAACACATTTTGCCATGACCAAATTTTACTATCTATTAAATTTTTAATTGGGTAAAGATTCTATAATAAAAAGGATCTATATAATTTATACAATACATTAATAAATACATGAGATAAAATAAGACATATTTTTGTACTATTTTACAATAGTTGTTATTTTGTGTTTAAGGTAGATCTTTTCTAATTTTACTATTTAATTTTAAAAGATATATGTTGTTACCAAAATTTTATTACAAAGTTATTGTTATTATTAGTCTTACGAATGTATTGCCTATTTAAAATTTATAGTATTTGTTAATTATTTGTTTTATTTTTTTATTATAGACTTCATAATTTTGTTTAACATTAGGCATTTTATATAATAGTGCACAATATCAAACTTCTTAATTTATTCAATACAAAAAATATTTTAAATGAATATTATGCGATGAAGATAAAATATTAAAAATATAAGTAGAGTATGTGAGTACTAACTTCATATTTGCATGTCTTTTAGTATTATTTGTAACTGGTTTATTATAAGAGATTGATTGAGGCATTGAATTAGTAGCAGTGGTGTATGTCTCGACCTACACTAATACAAAAAAATACAAACTTAATATGTTGTAGATTATCTTAAAAGAATTAAAAATTAGTTCTCAGAAATCAAATCAAATCGCGTAAATTAAGTTAATTAATTTTGTTAATCTTCTATATTAAGATTTAATGTATAGGCAAAATGACTTAAAACGACGTTATTACATGTTTTGAATATATAGGGTACTAACCAGTTAGGACATCACCACATCTTTTACTTGAACAACTTCATTATAATGTGATTCCAGACCTATATTTTTAAAGAGCAATACAGATAATAAGCATAATTTGAATTCATAAGATTAAAATTAGTTATCATGATTAAAGTTAACTTTTATGTCGCGTATAAAGGTAATTTTAATTATTTTAAATTTGTTTAATTTTATTCTGAAACAGAGAATATTTTAAAAATAATATTCTTCTATTATATTTTTTTCATTGATTTTTTTCAAAGTTTGAATATCGTCCATTAATTTGTGACATTTTTAAATTTATTTTTTAAATTTATTATGATAAATTAACAATATGATGAGTATTTTGTCCGTTAAGATTGCAGAAATATTTTTTAAAAAATAGTTTATTTGTTATACTCTAATTTATCTTTATTTTTTGTGTTTATATTTTAATATTTCACATTAGAAATTTATTACATATTTAATATTATTAAATTAATATATTTTTAATAATAAATAATGTTACGTGTCTCATGATTATTAATATTATTGGTTGATATAGTAGCATTTTTTTATAATTGATATTTAAGATAGTTATTCAATAAAAATTGATTCAGTAACTCATATAAATATGTAGAGCGTTATCTATGTTTTTAATTTTAGAATTTGAAAATTATTTATCCAATCACTGTTTGTAATATTTAATATAGTATTTAGATTTTTTATAAAATTATGACCCATTTTACCGTGATCAAATTTTGGCATTTGTTAAATTTTTAAATGAAAAATAATTTTATAATAAGAAGGATTAATTTTTATTTATGCCATGTATTTAAATACATGAGATGAAATATTAATATTCTTGTATTCTTCTTCTATCATTATGTTTGTATTTAAGTCAGAATTCTCCTGGTTTTATTTTTAAATTATAAAAAATATATATTATTACCAAAATTTTAAAATATGAAAATATATAAATTAAAATAAAAACTAAAAAAATTAAATTAAAGTATATTAAAAATCATTATGTTACATTAATTTAACACAATATATAAATATTATTTTGATAATAAAATTATTATGTTTGACAACTTTTTATAATTATCTTATAACGTAGTATTTTTGTATTTAAAATGACTTTATTTATTTTTTTAATATGAGAATGCAAATGCATCTTTTTTTTTATTTTTAATATTTTATCCCAAGCATCTACATTAATTTGAAACATAAATATATTTTTTTTGTAATAAATTTATAATAAAAATTTTAGTTAAAGAGTACTCAATACTTCTTTTAATAATTTAGAGCAAAAAATTTATTTTTATTTTATAGTTATTACTCTGTAAAATATATTTAATCACTCAAATTTAAAAATACACATGGCAAAAAAATAAGCGATATGTTAATATTTTTTCTCTTTATTCTATTTGTTATTATTAGTTTTATGAATACATTGTTTATTTTAATTTTTTAATTATTTATATACTATATGATAAAGATGAAATATTAAAAAAATTATTATTTTGTCCACTAAATTTATTTTATAAAATAAATTATGTAAGGATATACGAAGTCTAAAAAAAATTGGACACCAAATTCTAGTAACTTTTTGTATTTTTTAGTAAGGAGTGCTCTGTTATATATGTAATTTTTTTTAAGTTAAATAATAAGCATCAAAAATATATAAATAGTGTATATTAATTTAATTAATTTTGTTATAGAATACCAACCAATTATGTTACTATGACGTCTGTTATTTGTACCAATTTCATTATCATGCGCTTTCAATTCTAGAATTTTCAAAGAGTAGAATACAGATTTTAAGCAAAAATTGAATCTATAGTCGAAAAAAATTAAATTATCATAAGACATGTTAAGTTTTATGTTACCTGAAACAAAATGATGATGATGATGATGATGGGTGGCTCTTATCATTTGTCTAATTGTAGTTAATTATGTACTTGACAATGGATTTGGAATAGGAATTATATTAGTTGATATAATATGATTGCTGATTCGTTGAATTTTCCAATTATAATTGTCAGAACATAAGGTTGCAAGAGCATGATTGAAAGTGAAACAGATATTTAACTCTCTTGAGTAAAGTACGATTGAAGGCGCAGAAGTTTTTGTTATCGAAAGTGAATAAAGTACGATTGAAGGCGCAGAAGTTTTTGTTATCGAAAGTGAATCGATATTTAAATTGAGTACGTATTAATAGTTTTTTTTATTGAAAGTGAATCAACTTTAAATTCTGTCATGGTTGAAAGTGAATCAGTTTTAAATCTGTCGTGGGTTAAAGCCAGTTTTTGAAAAAAATAAAATAAAATAAAAAGAATTGATGATGTTTTTAAATTTTAAGTCCTGTCATATGATAAAGCCAATTTTTAATAAAAAGAAAACAGGGATAAAATAAGAAGAAAAAATTGGATACCACAATTATTATACATTGGTATAGATAATATTTTTTTAGTAATTATTCATTAATAAATGTTGCATTAACGATTCTGTTTATTATATTTCAATGTGTTTATTTCAATTAGACTCAATAAATTACCAAAATTCAAACTTATTATCTTGAACTTCTTCCTTGATCATGTGATTAGAATCGTTTAACAGAAGATCTTCAAACCAAAAAATCTTTAAAGTAAAAGAAAAATACAATAAAACATATTAGAAAACCTAAAAAAATAAAATAATTTTTAAAATAGAATATATATATATATATATATATATATAAAAGAAAAATAATAAATTAAAACTTACTTGGTCTATGACATAGAAAAATAAAGAGAACGAAATAATCATGAAAGTTGAAATAACAAAAAATATATAACACAATTCTTATCTTAACACATTTAAATGTTATATGTCAATCTAATAATTAATAAAAAATAATATTATCCAATGTAAAATAGATTAAAAATAAGAAAGAGATTAACAAAATCAATTAACAAAGTTCTTATCTTAAGTTGCCAGATTATTTAAAAAATCAATTAACAAAGTTCGTATCTTACTATATTTATTGTATCTCACTATATTTATTATATTTATTGTGTTATATGTGAATCTAATAATTAATAAAAAATAATATTTTTTAATATAGAACATATTAAAAATAAAGAAAAAAATTAACAAAATATACGTAGAGATTTTTCATTCTACCATTGGTAAATATAATTTTTTTTACATCTTTTATATGCCAATCATATGACAGATGAATAATATTAAATTAATTAATCTTTTTACAATAATTTAAAAAATTAGTAAATGTCAATTTTAGTACTCTTTATAAATAAATGTCAAATTTAATACTCTACATAATTAATAGTTTAGATAGTTTAGAAAATTATAAACATAGACTTTAATAATACGTATCAATTAATAAACATAGACTTTGATAATACGTATCAAACAATGCAAAAAAAATATTGATAAATTTTAATAAATATAGAATATATTTATAGATAAATTTTAATACTATAGAATATATTTGAGTAGTAGTGCTCGATCTATAATTATACAAAAAAAATACAAACTTTAGATGTAAAAATGGAATAAGATAAAGAGTACTTGTCCTTTGAATTTTTTTTAAAAATTAAAAATTAGTACTCATAACGTCTATTATTACTCAAAAGGTACCTGTATTTGGCAATGGAATTGGCATAGAAATTGTATCAACTTCCTTGTCAAATTCTCTCACGATGATTTGCAGGTGTCCTTTCTTAGTAAATACATGTCAGAACCAAAAGATAGCAGCAAGATGCAGAAAAAAGGATCGACAACAGTGAGGAATATTTGTAAGTGGAGCAGTTATTTATTTTTCTCACGATTGCAGCAGTTATTTAATGGGTTAATGATTTTTTTTAATTATAAACAAAAATGTATTATTACTATTTTATCCATAAATTTGATTTGTAAAATGAATTATTTGAGGGCAAATGGTGTCTATAAAAATTGGACACCAAACTCTAGTATTGCCTTTATATATTGGTATAGATATATTATATATATTTTTTATAATTAAGATCAACAATTAAAAATTACTGAAACACCAATATATCAGTACATTTAAAAATTTTCTTATACTTTTATATATATTTTTAGAAAAAATTTTAAGTATACCGAAAATATCAGTATTTCAGTTATTTTAACTGTTGATTTTAATTAATATATATTATATATATTTTTTATAATTTAGATCACGGTTAAAACAACTAGAACACCAGTGTTCCGATACACTTAAAACTCTTCCTATATTTTATCTCTATATACAAGTCACAATACTTTTATATGCACATGTCATTCACAAAATTAAGAGAAACAAAGGGAATCATGTGGCCATGATGATTAAAATATGATAGCTCATGGGATTGATAAAATAAAGAGAGGGAAGTTCAATTCAATAAAAAAAAAAAGGGAAGAATGGTGCAAAGAGACAAGCGATAAATCCAAGGATGAACAAGGGAATTGGAAATTAAAAAGAATTACATAACATATAAATATTAAAATATATAATATCGTTATTGTATTGGGGATATGATATAGCTTTTGAGGGGGAGCGTGTGTTAGAAGTAATCATAGAATATACCAAAACCGCGTAAAGTGCATGTGCTTTCAAGGTTTGCTTCAGTTAATTCTAGCCGTCCGATGAAACAAGCAGGAGCTACTTCTATTTCAGATGCGTCCACGTGTACTCCACTGGCTAGGTGGGCCCGTCTCTGCCCATTGGGCTCCACACAACCTTTGATCGGTGAGGTGACATTGCCTTCTCAGTTCTCATGAAGAATATTTAATAACGATATTATTTGTTTATCATTGACCTATTCAACTTAGTGTTTTTTGGGTAACAAAAATTAGTTTAGTTTGAATTCAAAAGTTTTTATAATAGAATTAGTAAATTACAACTCTTTTTCCCTTAAACTTAATTTTCTCGTAATTGTTGTATATTTAAACCGTAATTCTAATAACCTCATCCTAATAATGGGCAATCATGACTTTTTCTACTCATAGGGGCACACTTGTCATTTCATATATATACCTCAATTGATCATGCATCTTTTATGTTGATTAAAATGTTTTCACAATACTTGAAAGGAGTTTTTAAAATTTGACACAAATACACTGTACTAAACTTTTTTTAAAAAATATTTAAGTTTGTGTCTTTCATATAAAATGTTATTTAAATAACAAAATCATTACATATATTTTATTTATTGATAAAATAATTAATTTAAAACAATTATTAAATTATTTATTACTATGTCAATAAATATTTTATGTTTATAATGGTTATTTAATTTGAAATTAATAACATATATGTTGGATCTTATGAACTAGAAATCTAGAATCATTAAATAATGAGCGAATGAACATGATTGATATTTTAAAAAATGAAAATAATAGTGCATTTTAATTTTTAACATGAACATACTTATGTTGAAAATTTCTAAAATATTAGCTAATTGTTATTAAAATGAAATGACATACATAGGCATTGATTGCATTTCTATAGCATTTATGAGTTAATATGTGAAAGGCATTGCCGTAAAAATTAAATAAGGTGGTGGTGGTGGTGGTGCATGGTGCAGTAGGGTTATAAATGATGAGGGAATAAATGACGTGATGATGATGTCAGCACCTCCAAAGCTTCTTGGCTAGGCTAAACAGAAAGTCAGGCATGGAATGCACGTGCTGAAGCTTCTTAGAGACTATGAATGATGACGCTCATAAATAAAAAGTAGTCCCCATGTCATTCACACCTCAAAAAATTAAACTTTAATTTAATTTGTTACTATCTCATATACTATTTTAACTTAACCATGCATTATTCACTCCTTGAATAGTCCTTTTTGAGTACTTTGGAATTAAAGTATGTTATTAAGTAACCTCAATTTGCTTTGTTGCTCCTGCATGAATAAGACTCTTTCTTAACGCGTAATTATTGAATCATTTCTCATTTATTTATTTATTTATTTATATATGAAGAGCATGTAACATGTTATTGTATGTGATGGTACGATATGGCTGGAATGCAGCTAGAGCTATAGCTATATATAGCTATAATAAGAAAGGATTATTTAATATTAATAGGACTTGATATTTGAATTTTGAATCCTCATTAAGTTTTCGGCCTAAATCATCATGATTCAGATTGTTTTATCTCCCGCTAGATTACTGGCACCATATGCATTACTAATTGCGTAAAATTTGAGCTAAATGTTAAAAAGTGTTATTAAAAATAAACGACAAGATTTCATTATCTCGTTCGGTCACTTTATCGAATCAAATAGTCAGCGCTATACATGTTGAATGTTATAAAATGTGACTCAATATATACCTCTCTTAATTATATGCCCACGACTGCACTATATTGTTGTCCCATAAATAAAATTATTTTTAATAATTATTTTTTTATTTTTGTTGTATATTTACACATTGACAATTAAATATTAGTCGTCTTATATTTTATCGCTAAAAAATTTTAACAATAATTATACAATTACCAATCAAATATTTTTAATGACCGCAAAAAAATATAATTGTTATAAAATATAAGTTGCATAAAATATTTAATAACTATTATGTTATTGCTACTAAAAATAATTTTTGTTACAGTAAAAATTATAAAATCAGCATTATTTATTATTTTTTATTAATAATATTTAAAAAAATTAACTAAAAATATAATATTAAACTACTAGACTAAAAATATTGAATGCTGATTAAAAATATTAATATAAATTAAAATTACTTATTCTTAAACTTTTTAAGATAAAATAGCAAAAGAAAAAGAAAGCATTTAAATAAAAAAAATTAATTCTAAATGTCCAATCACACAGAATTTCTTCTAGAAGATTATCTCTTGGTGCAATAACATTGACAATTCTCTTAGCCTTGATTGCTCATTTTGCTATTAAGTATATCTGCATAATTATTTACCAATCAACAAATAAAGAGAATCTCACAATTCAATCTGAATTTTAATAATCAACTCACTATCCCAATAACGATCCAGAATGAACAAGTTTGGGACTTTTTTTTAAATAAATAAAATAAATGTATTATTTATCAAAATAAATAATTTATAGTAATTTTATTAAAATACACTGTATCTTTTACGGTATAAATAAAATAAGAACGTATATATCTTGTTTAGATTGTAAACGAGATAAGACACAAAACACTACACTACAAAAAATTATCAGAAGAGCGACTGAAAAAATTAGTTGCTAATAGCGATTGATTTAGCGACCAATATAAAACTTCTAGTACCAGAAAAAAATTGGTCACTAAATCAGTCGCTAAATTATATTCACTGACTGATTTTAGCGACCCACAAAATCAATCACTAATAGCAACCGAATTAGCGACCGATAAGTTTGTTATACAACCAAAATAAAGTTGGTTGCTAAATCGGTCGCTATTTTTTAATTTAGTGATCGAATTAGCAACCAAAACAAGAGAAGAAACTACTTTGGAATTTTTGTCACAAAATCGGTTGCTATTTTTTTAATTTAGCGACCGATTTTGTAACTGATAGAGAAATAGGGTGAAAATTTGTTTGGTCGCTAATTCGGTTACTAAAGCAATGATCACTAAATTGGTTGCTAATTGTTAAGATAGTGACCGATTTTAACGACTAACAAAATCGGTCACTAATAGCAACCGAATTAGCGACCGATACCAGAATAAAGTTGGTCACTATTTTTAATTTAGCGACCGAATTAGCAACCAAAACAAGAGAAGAAACTACTTTGGGATTTTTTGTCACAAAATCGTTTGCTATTTTTTTAATTTAGCGACCGATTTTATAACCGATAGAGAAATAGGGTGAAAATTTGTTTGGTCGCTAATTCGGTTACTAAAGCAATGGTTATTAAATCGGTTGCTAATTGTTAAGATAGTAACCGATTTTAACGACCAACAAAATCGGTCACTAATAGCAACCGAATTAGCGACCGATACCAGAATAAAGTTGGTCGCTAAATCGGTTGCTATTTTTAATTTAGCGACCGAATTATCAACCAAAACAAGAGAAGTAACGTCTTTGGGATTCTTGGTCACAAAATCGGTCGCTATTTTTTAATTTAGCGACCGATTTTGCAACCGATAGAGAAATAGGGTAAAAATCTGTTTGGTCGTTAAGGTAATGGTCGCTAAATCGATCACTAATTTAAATAAAATAATATAGTTACTGAAATACTATACCCTTGCAAACCCTAACTCAATTTACCCACACCATTCTCATCTTTTCCAAACACTTACTGAGTTACATGCCGGAAGCACAACACCGTCTTCTTCGTCGCAGTGCTGTCTTCGTCGTCTTCTGATTGTAGTGCCATCTCCTAAGGTCTCATTGCCGTCGTCTTTTGAGGTCTCGGCGTCGTCGCCTTTGTCTTTGAGATCTCGACGGCGTTGACATCGTCAGAGTTTGCAGATCATCTCATCACCGTCCAGATCTGACTTTCCATTGTCATGCCGTTCTTTTCTCACCGTCGCCTCCTCTGGTCATGCCGCCTCCTCTACTCACTCCTTTGTTGCAGATCGTCGCCTTGCCGTCCAGATCTACTGTTGCTCCTTGTCGCGTAGTTCATTTCTCACCGTTATCTCCTCTGGTAGCTTTTTTTCCGGCAACAACAACAACAGTATTTCCGATAACTTCTTCTCAAACTAATTTATTTGATATTCTAAAGCCTCAAATAACGATCATTTGTTGCTGGTAGAAGAATAATGTATCTCATCAGTACGAGCACATAGTCCACCTTCTCATGAATGAGCAATCTTGACTTCGAATTTCAAATGCAACTAGAATAAGTTAAGATTAAGTTGAGACTTAAAATTAGTGTCATTAGAATTTTAAAATTATTTTAGTATGCACAGCCAATTTTAAAAATGAAGTTGAGACTTAAACTCGTTTTAACTTATTTGTAGAGTATAAAGTAAAATTGACTTTAAAATTTTCAGCAACCCTTTTCTAAATTCTACTTATCTATGGTTGAATTCTACCTTTTTAAGAGATTTCCTATTCCTTTTGGTAAAATGTTTAGCAACTCTGTAAGTTAATTGTAGTTTTATGTTTCGGGAGAATAGGATGTATGTCTTTTGTCCCTGGACTTGCCATTAAGTTTCTTTTTTACAAGGTGCGGCAGGCACAAGGGCGGAGCTACCTTAAAGGAAAAAGGTTAATAGTCTTCCCTAATTTTATTTTTATATATGTAATTTATATGTAAATTTTAGTTTAGTCTTTTCTAAAATTTTATTTTAATCTTATTTTATTGTATAAATATTTTTGGCTTTCCTCTAATATTTTATCTAGTTTTATTTCTGGAAAGGTACTAAAATATTAACTACCAAAATATTGACTATGCCTACCATTATTTATGCCTTTTTTTGTAATGTGACAGGATAATTTGATTATGGAAGTAAGGGAGAAGGTTGCACTTTGGGAGTCAGAGAAGGAGGCATATGAAAGAGGATCAGCCTTAGTTTTTTCAAAGGTTTTTTTTTTTTACTTTATGTAAATGGAATTTTTTTTACTTGTTTTTTCATACATTTGGGGCAATTGGCTATAAAGTCATCAATGTACATTTAGATTGTGAATCATAAATTTGATTTATTTGTAAATTTTGTCTCTTTTAATTTTTATATTTCGATATAAATATTGTAAATATTTTTTGTATTTATTTAAAAAATTGATCTATGTTTGATTCTTTTTATATTTTATTAAAATATAATTATTTATAAAAATCAAGTTTTAATAGTGGTATATGTGAAATTAGTAAAAATTTATAATTAGGAAATCAGTAACCGTGACCGATTTAGCGACTGATTTTATCAGCGACTGAAAAGTTGGTCGCTATTTAGCGACTAATTTTCTCAGCGATCAATTTAGCAACCGATTTTCTCAGCGATCAATTTAGCGATAAAAAAAGTGGTCACCATTTAGCGACCGATTTTATTAGCGACAGATTTCGTTTGGTACTAATTTGGTAGCATTGGTTGAAAATCGATCGCTAACAGTTAGCGATCACCAGAATCGATCGCTATTCCAATAATTTCTTGTTGTGCAAGTAGAGGACAATGACATCGGATAGTGAGAGTGCGTGACTCATTCTCCTGAGAAGAAGTAGGCGAGACCTCTGGTAAATAATAAAAAAACTGAATTAAAAATGTATAACCCTATAAAGTTATAAAAATTTCACAGTAAAAAATTCTCCCAAAAAATTTTATATAACAAATTAATTTAAATTATAAGTCAACTAGTTTAACAAATAAAAACAAATATTTACCTTATAAATTAATTTAAATAAAAATATTTATTGAAATAATTAATAACTAGATTAATAAATGTCTATCTAGTTTAATATAAATAAAAATATTTAGTTAAATAATTAATAACAACATTAATAAATTATCTCCTTTATAACTTACATTAAATAAAAATATTTACTTAAATAACTAACAACAAATAAACCATCAACTTAATAACTTAATTTAAGTAATAATAAAATTAAATAAAATTATTTACTTAAATATTTAATAACTAGAAACATAAACATCTTATTACTTAATTAAGTTAACTAAGAAATATTTAGTTAAATAATTAATAATTAAATTGATATACATATACTTAATAACTTAATTTAAAGAAAAATAAACCTAAATAAACATTTAAATAACAAATCCATTTTAAAGTATGCCTAAAATCATACCTTATCATTTAAATTATTGTTAATAATATATTCATTCACCTAACATATACTGTATACTACTTCTAAAAAAGTATCCTAAATATGGCTACACTCAGGGATGGATCTACTCTTATGGGTGTGGGGGCAAGCGCTCCCACTACAATTTGAAATATTATTGATTAGTATATAATAATAATATTTATTTGCCCCCACAAAATTATTAAATTTGACTCCACAATAATTTTTTATTCAACTTTCGACACTTGATAGTCAATTTGAGTACTTCATATTAGATGTCTATTATAATGATCAATTTTTAAATTTAAATAAGATTAGTGTTCTTTCTTAGAAGTCGACTCGAAAGAATATTATCTATCCATTTGTGTTTCTTCTTTTGAAACTAGCTTTAGTTTTTTACAACTACACTAATTGAATGAACTTTTTCAACTATGAATATCGTCAAGAGCTAATTGTATGAAAGTTGAGTTTTAAATGATTGTTCAACGACATATACAAAAAAAAAAAGATATTTTAATTATTATATTGTCAAGGTTTCAAAATATGAAATATAAAAAATTTAAATTTAACTTATATGTTATTATTTAGATTATTATTTTAATATTTTAATTTGTAATTAGATATTTTGAAACCTAATCATATTTTACAATAACAAAATATAATTATAATAATAACTATGCTACGTATACATAAAATAATCACTTGTACAAAATAAATCTTAAAATAAAAATTTTGAAATATAAAATACACATTAAAAATAAGTTAAATAATATATGTATTTATATACAAATTTATAGTAGATAATTTGATACCTAGTTTTTTTATGTAAATTTAATATTTTTATTATAAAAATTATTATCATGTTATATATATTTCGCCCCCACTATTAAATTTTTTTAGATCCGTCACTGGCTACACAAGTATGTTTTAACATAAACAAAAACAATACCAACTTCAAAGTCGACTGCCCTAGCAATATGCCATCTCACGTTCAGTCGATTGATGTCCGCATCATATGCATCGGCGCGATCTCGTAGTAATTCGAAAATTTGCTTAGAAAAGAATAGAGGTGGGAGAAAAGTTGAAGAAATTGATGTAATAATGATTTAATGGACGAAATATATATATATATATATATATATATATATCCTCTATTTTTATCTTTTACAGTGTAAATGAAATAAAAATAGACATATCTTGTTTACACTATAAACGAGATATGACCATTACACACTATACGTACAAATATGATAAAAGATAAATAAGATAAGAGATAAACTGCATTTTGATAAAAAAAAAAAAAAACTATAAATTATTATTTATTTTGATAAATAAAATATTTATTTTATTTATTTTAAAAAAATCCATCAAATTTGACCAAATTATATATATAGACTTCACATTGTCTACTTCTCGTATTACTTTCTTGAAATTTGACTCTCAACAAATTCAAACTAGAGGATTCCAAAAAAATTTAATATCCAAATTAAAAGTATTTTAACAATAATACCATACCGTGATAAAGAAAATACAATTATATATATATATACCTTGTGGGGTGCCATAATGTTTGAAACAGTATAAGTTGAATAATGTATCAACGTCAAAATTAAATTGGAAGCTACGGACTATGGTGCTATATCTATATGATGCATGATGTATATATGATAGTATTTTAAAAGTTGGTGGTGGAAATGAACATTTATTATTACTGTGCCGGTAAAGGGAATAGTAACGGAAACGTAACTGGATTTGCTAGCTTATTAGGTTGGTGCCCCATCTTCTATTTACAAACAAGACAAGATGCATGGTTAAACAAACAAGTTAGATTTTAATTTGAGAGAAACTTTTTGGGGTGAAAAAGAAGATGATTATTATTGGAGGAACCAAATAGCGGCCTAAAGAGAAAGAGAAGTTAGCCCCACCCACTTATGAGACACCGCATATTCTCAAGGGCAGAAAAATGTGGTCAAGAAAATGGTCCATATGAGGTAGCTAGTTAAAAGGTTATTTATATCTATTGCATGCAAAAAGGAGTTAATTAATGAATGAATGCTCAAACTTCCACCACCATAATGTTTATATGTACTATTTATTATTGTTTGGCTTATTTATCATGTGACTTTATAACACACATTAAAATTATAAAATAAAATTTTTTATTAAAAATATAAAAAATTTAAAATTTTAATGGATTTACATTTATTAGTTTAAAATATTGAAATTTTTTTACTAATAATAAATTTATCATATATATACTTTAAAACACATATTATTAGTTAAACCCTTATTGTTTTTAATTAGTTATTTCTAAGAAAATCAAAGTAATCATTAAACCGATAGAATTTAAAGTGTAATAGTCTAAAAAGGTAAGATTTAATTATTCTGTTATTTTTATAATTTTATTACATTTTTAATTAAATTTTTATATATTTTTTAATTAAATCTGTATATTATTTTTAATTTTATAATTATGTTATTTTTAGTGTAAAAATATTAGAGTTAACTGAATATTTTATCTATAATTAAGAATTTAATTAGATCTTTAATTATATATTTTTGAGAAAAATTTTCTATTAATTTTAATATTTTAGACATGAAAACGATCTAATTACAAAATTAAAAGCAATGAAAGGACACACTTAAAAAAATATAATATAAGAACCTAATTAAAAATTTAATAAAACTATAAAGACCAACAAAATAATTAAATCAAAATTTAATTGAGATTTAATTAAAGTTAAACAGAATATAATAAAATAATATATAAAAAATATAAATTTTAAAATATTTTTTAAAATTAGTTATTAAAAAATTAAATTAATTTAATCAATTTTTTTATTTTTGTCTAATTCAATAATAATTGATTTTTATTATGTATAGAATAATTGATTTGGTAGCAAATTTTCCATTATTTCATAGTCGATTTGGTCCAGTTTCAATAACCATGATTATTTCATTTCATTTGTGGAGTTAATCCTCCAACACTATTTTCCTTTGCCAAGTACTAATAATTAACTACCATTTGAGTTTAGATAGTTGATGATATTACATGCACCAGTTACATATATACTTGTTTTAGGTTAAAATGCAAATGATTCTCTTTGACTTTAGTTATTCAACAATAATGACAATATTTTAACAAATAATAATAGATTTTAACTTTTTAAGTATTCACTTACATATATATGCCAATGAAGTTAAAGTCTGGTAGATATGATAGGTTTTATTTATATTTTTATGGGCATGCAACTATTTATCCGTAGTCTAGGGTTAAGGTATGAATAAACTAATAAAACAAATCTTAGTAGTACCAGCCAAAACATGCAACCATACCGCGCGTATTTAATTGCAATCAATGACATGGGTTGAATCTATTTCACTTTAATTAGCTAGATTACACAATAGATGCGTGTTTTGGAATAATATAGTGATTGCACTGTCATAATAAAAGATTGTAGTGATTGTTTTTGTTTTTAGTATTAGTATTTTTATTTTTAAAATTTTACCAAAAAAAATGAAAATATGAAAATATGAAATATTTTTTATTATTTTTTACAAAATTACAAAAATATAAACTACTAAAAACAAAAATGCAATGTAAATGTACCAAAAGATATTCTTCTCATAAAAAATATTTTTCTTAAAGGTAAATAATTAAAAAATATATTTCATTTCCACTGATTTATATAGAATGAAGTTAAAACCTTACCTACATTTACATGATTGAAAAATGGGAAGAATTAATGAATTATTACCCAGCAGTATCCCATTATTTAAATGAAGAGTGAATAATAACATGATCTAAAAAAGTTAAAAAAGAGATTTTCTTTCTTTTATTTTATAAAGAGGATAAAAAAAAAAAAGGAGAGGGGGGAGGGGGGGGGGGGCAGGAGGAGGACCCATCACATGCACACGATCAGAGATTAGAAGGCTTTTGGGCTTTCACGTACAGCCCACGTGTTCACTCCCCCTGTTCACACCCAAACCGGTTGCCGGTCAAATACCCGCGTTATATCTCAGATGTGGGCCCCGACGGCGGTCCTCTACTCTTCTTTTACGCAATAAATGCTATTCGCCTCGTTCCATAGTCAACCGACACATGTCGGTCATCCCTATGGTGGGAAACCTCTCCAAGACAACCTGTTGTCCAAATTCCCAACCCCAACTAAATCAAACCAAATGCCCCCTTTCACATACAAAAATTATAAATATAATTTTTTTTATATAAAAAATGATAGAATCTGATTAGATATTATTATTGTTAATTTTAATGAGAGAATTGTCATTTATTGTTGATATAAAATATTGTATATATTATAACATCAATCTATTTCGAAACATATAGTATAACAACTACATATTTTTTTATTGGGTAGTATAACAACTAAATATTTTAATAATGCACTATTGATTAAACTAAAGGATAAATTTATTTATTAATAGTAATTATTTGTAAATTATTACAGAAAATATCTCAAAATGGATAGTTATTTAGTTAGGGTCCACCTGACTTAAGGGACAAGCCTTTATTTCCGTAAAACAAAAATGAAAAGAAAAAATAAAAAGAAAATTCCGAAGCTATCCCTATCCCTTTCTCTCTCTCTAGTGATAATAGAAGATAGAAAGTGAGGTTAATTAATTAAGAGGGGTGATCACTTTTTGGAGTTTTGGGAGAAGAAAAAGAAAGAAATATTTGAAAATAAAAATAATGAGGAATATGTGCAAAGCTTTTTGTTGATATATAGGAAAATAGAAAGCACCCTTACAAAAATCAATGGAAGAAGGGAAGAGAGAGAAGAAGAAGAAGGAAGAAGAAGCATCCACCACTGCTACTGCTATTACTATGGCTAATTCCGTCGCATTTTCCGATGAGATTCCGATCACAAACACAAACACAATCAACACTTCTTACCCTTTCTCAAGCATCTTTGACATGATGCCACTTCCATTACTACCCTCTTCTGATCACAAAACTTCTGCCAATGGCTTCATCGACTTGCTCGCTCTCCATGACTACACTCCTTCCTTATTCGATTGGCTTCCCGCCGAAGCCACGCCGCAGCAAATCACCAGCAGCCAGCAGCAGCCTCTGCCGTCGCCGGCGAGCTCCAATGTCCCGGACTGTTCGGAGGTTTTGAACACTCCGGCGTCACCAAACTCGTCGTCGATTTCGTCTTCGTCGAACGAAGGCGGCGCCGGCGTCGGCAGCAACAACAACAACGCGGAAGAGCATAACGGTGGGAAAGTAGTTGCGGATGATGAACATGAAGCAGAGGATGAAGACGCCGATGGATCCAAAGAGAATCAAGACAAGACTAAGAAACAGTTAGTAATAAAAATCCCTCTTTCTCTCTCTCTATCTCTGTTAATTGAAGTTGGAATATGGTGTTTCTCTGCTTTAATTTAATTTAATTTAATTTTTTCTTCATCTACTGCAGATTGAAAGCAAAGAAAAAGAATCAAAAGAAGCAAAGAGAACCTCGGTTTGCGTTTATGACAAAGAGCGAAGTGGATCATTTAGACGACGGTTACAGATGGCGTAAGTACGGACAGAAAGCAGTGAAAAATAGCCCTTATCCAAGGTATATGCTCATCATGCTTTCTTTCACCCCTCTCTCTATTCCAATTAATATTATTTATTTATTTATTTATTTATTTTCTTGCGGGGCACGCCAAAAATAACAGGAGCTACTATCGTTGCACCACTTCCGGGTGTGGTGTTAAGAAGCGCGTGGAGCGTTCTTCCGACGACCCAAGCATTGTTGTAACTACCTATGAAGGGCAGCACACTCACCCTTGTCCTGCTACCTCACGCGCCGCACTCGCGTTCATGCACGAACCCTCCTTCGCCACCATTGGATCTTCTTCTCCACACTTTCTGCTTCCTCATCAACAACACTTCCAGCAACCGCCGCCTCCGCCTTCGTTATATAACTCCACTACTACTACTAATCCAACTCCACCTAATAATGCGTCGTCGTTTGGGACCTTCGTTCTTCAGGATGGAGCTTTTGCTGCAGCTTCTAGGTTGAGCATGGATCAAGCTTTCTTGAGAGACCATGGTCTTCTTCAGGACATTGTTCCATCTCAGATCAGGAAGGAGGATAACATCGAATGAATCAATCAACAAGAACCAGCGAAAGTAGGTTAATTAATTTTTATTATTACATTATTACTATTATTATTCGTGTTATTAATTATTCCATCTATATAAATATATATGTGACTTCTACTACTAATGCTAATGCTATATATATATATATTAGTTAATTTTGTTATGTAAGTTAAGGTTCTCTAACTGGTGTATGTGAGATATATTGAAGCATCATTTTGGATGAGGATAGATCCGTTTTTAGATGCCATGGATCAGGGGGCTTTAATTTAGATTCTCATTTTGCTTCTTTTAGCTTTTTCTTTCTTTAATTTCCTTGATCCATCGTCCATTTCTTTGTAATTAACTAGATATTTATTATTATTCGACAATCAGACATATTATAATTAGTTAATTACCCTTATCTTATTTTCTTCTCCCCTTTATTTTAATTAATCCGCACATATGCATACTTACGTCGATTTTCTTTTTATTGTTGGATAGATTATCCAAATACTTTTAGGGTTAGGGTTTTCAGTCAAATTTGTGCATTATTGAACTTAGATAGCTTGGTTGCATGTATATATGTGGTTAATTTAAGCAGATCTTGTATCTAGCTGTGTGTGTGTCTTTTCAATTCTTCCCACTCGGATATTATTCATGGCAGAGCTGGCATTGGTGAATGGGAATGCAACTCTCTCTCTATATATGTATGGTTTTTAAGAAGAAATAAATAAAGCCTGGTATGTGTTATGATTGTTCCATGACATGAAACAGTGCATGAGGGGGGTATGGATCGGATAAAAAGTTGCAAAATTATTACTTAGCCTATTACCTTGCTTGCAATGCATGTAGTACCACCATTTAGCCTTTTCTTATATATGATGGAGTTCCTTTTATTTTTATTTTTTGTTTCTTTTTTTTTTTCTCATCATCTTCCTCTATAAGCTACATACAAAGATGGGGTTCAGCCATTCAATGATGATGTATCTTTCCTACTAAGGAAATTGCTAGAGCATGGTTCTCTTCTTCTTCATGCATCATGATTGATAACATATTGGTGTGGAGAAAAAGTATTGCCAAATTCATTAAAGTTGTACATTTTTATTTTAAGTATAATATATCAAAAATACTAAGTATATATTAAAATTAATTATTAAAATCAGTCACTAATGTGTTTATATATAAATATAATTTAACTTATTTTTAATATATATTTTGTATTTTAATATGTATTATATATTTGTGACTTATTTAAGCGACGGATTTTAGTATACATCTAACATCTAACATGGTTATAATATATATACGCCCTATCATTGTAATTGTGATATATAGATAGAGCAAAAGCCATTTGTGTAATGGCCATGCCACTATGCTTTCCAATTAGGTTGGGAATTTTATTTCGATTCTGCTTTGCTAGCTGAATTATATTGAATTGGCTTATAGCCATGCCTATTTATGAAGGTACATGCTAATTATAATTAGTTCTACATACAGTGCCATATATATATATAGCTTTAGATGATAGCAATTGAATTCTATGTACCACTAGTTTTGATTGCTTTTCTATCACTTCTCTTGACACAAAGTATATATGACAGCTTGGATAAATACGGTATATATTCAACGATAAGTAGTCATGCCTCAAATAGGTACTTTGTTTGGGACATGGGATTTAATTAGGTTACTTCTATTTGCTTTTAGTTTCCACTTCTTTGTGCTCATCTTCGCTAATTCCATTGGTAAAAGTTTTATATTTACTACTATTTCTATTTGAAATCGTTGAGAGATTATCGAGCTTTGGTTATTTTGGTTAGGTTGTTCATCAAAGATGGAATAAGGGCTTAATTAATTGCAGTTATGATCTGAAACTTTTTTTTAAAGGAAAAAAGAAAAAGAATATATCTATCATAATATGCATGGCCAGGAATAAATTCTTTTCACGATATTGATGAGTTCGTTTGAGGAATTTTGGTATTTTCTCGCCTACAATTTACTTTATTACTGTTTTTAAAGGTTTTATTTTGGATTAATATGTTACTCTCTTTTTAAAATATGAATATTGTTGTAAACTTGGTTGAATGTGGACAGAATATTTCGGATATAGACTGTGCATGTTTTTAACTTGTCTGTGTTTTCTGAATAAAGTTAATATCGAAGTGAGGAGGTAGGAAGAAAATGTATAGGATGGAAAATTTTGAGAATAAAGGATTCTGTGTATCCTTTAATTTAATTAATTTTTCATCATAGTTCATATACTTGAATCTATTAGAAAAGCTGCCTTGACAAGATAGTTGGTATGAATCAACGTACATTTCAGAGGCATAACAATGGCAATGCAACGCGAATTAAATTATAGTAAATAAATGTTAAGGAAAAAAGGCCTTGTTGAATGCAAAAACTTTGAATTATAATAAGTTCTTTGTGATTGGCATGCATGCAATTGCAAGTAGCTATAGAAATAAGTAAAATTGATAACTAAAAATTATTAGATAATAATTTAATAAAATATGTTAAATTATTTAATAATTTTTAACTATTAACTTTACATAAATCAACTGTACCTAAATTTTTACTGTAAAAATATGAACATAATTAGATATAGGAAGAAGTAAATAAAAAGAGAAGACTTTATTAATAATCAACATGTAAAGTTGATCATGATCATAAAGCTGTACACATTTCTCAACCATGCTGCATACCAATGAATGAATATTCTGTGCTTCAAGCAATCAAAAAACATTTTCCTTTCTTTCTTTCTTCTTTTTTTTTTTTCGGTTGATATAAAAATTAATTAATATATAAAGCCATTTGAGACTAATTGTGATGACTTTTTTGGTATTCCCAAACTTTCCAGCCATCAAAACTTTATGTTCTCGAATTGCAAAAGCTAAGGGCGTATCTTCTTGTAATCCAACTGTAGGAGTGCCAATCAATTTGATGCTTTCAAAAAATAAAAATATCATCGAATCAAGGAATTGGAAGAAGTGAAAAAAAAGAAGGTCTATTCATTTGCATAATACAACCCATATGATTCTTCAAGGCATCTGAATCCAAACGTCGGTATGTAACTCATTCAATCAAGTAATAAATAACACTTCTAATAATTTGCGTGGGAAAATAATATTTACTTGATTTATACGTTATAAGATACTATATATATGATATGCTCCATTTAAAATAGAGTAAACGTATGCGGGCATGCTGATCTTATATTAAATGTTCCACACAAACTCATTATAAGATAAGTTTCAAAATAGGTGGAAAACAAAACAAGAAAATGTTGCATTTCTTTATTCCTTACTTGCTCTGCAAGTTTAGGAATATGTCGGACAAAGGCACATTATGTGTGTAAAATGTGGCGCCCAAGATGTATAAAAAAAAAAAAGGAAAAAAAATAAATAGCATGTAGTAGATTATAACTTCATTTGCCTCTTATTACTATTTCTTTACCCAGGCATTACTACTAGAAGGGTTCAAAACCGATTCAAATCGAACAAAATCGATCAATCGAACCGAAAAAATTAAAAACCGAACAAATCGAAAACAAAAAAAATTACGTTTTGTTGTTTTTTTTTTTTTTTTGCGGTTCAGTTCGGTTTTCAATTTTGGTAATAAAAATCCTAAACGAATCGAATCAAACCGTTCATTTAAAAAACCCTAAAAGACCAAACCCCAAAAAGGTCCAAACACTAGATAACCTAAACCTAGCAAACGCCAATGAGCCTTAGCTCACACAGTCACACGGCATTCCGTCCCCTCCCCATCTCAAAGGTCTCGAGCTCAACTCCTACCAACGGCAACCGAGGAAGAAAAAATGGTAAGTATGTGAGGAGCGTGTGAGTAATGTGTATGTTGTACCTAGGATTGGGGGTTGTCCAATCCACTTGAGGTACCTAGAATTGAGGATTGTCCAATTCACTGACAAAAAAAAAAAAAGTCTCTCTCTAACGAAGGAACATCAATCCCCAATCCCCAAGCCTTAGCCGCCGAGCCCCTTCCTCCCAGCACCGTCTTCCTTCACCGTCGCCAACTCGCCGAACAGAACCTCGCGGACAGCACCTCGTGCGCGGTCCTCTCTCCCTCCCTTCCTCCTTTTGCACTTCACAGTCGCTGTTTCCTTCCCTCGCGTCGCAACTTCTCCCTTTCCCTCCCTCGCTCTCGAAGCTTCTCCCTTTCCTTCCATCGCAGGTGAAGCCGCCATCGTCTGTCGCTCGTCACCCGTCAGTCACACTTAAAAAATGTCGTCCATCATCCTTCGCGCTGCAGTCAGTACAGTAGAATTCCTCTACATCTAGAATAGGGATGCCTCTCAAATAAATTATTTGTTCTAATTTTTTTGGATCTGGTTATTTGTTCTTAGTTCTGTTCTAATATTTAATTCTATTTTTATTTTGCTATTATGATTTTTAGTTTAGGATTCTTGGTTCTGCTCTTTCTAATTTGTTTTTGCAGTTTTGATAATTTGTAGTTCTCTAATTTAAAAATTTGTGGTTGTTAGATAATTTTTTTTTGAAAAATTGTTATGAATATTCTTGTTTTAATTATCTAATTTGGTTCTGCTATTATGATTGTTGTTTATTGTTTATTACTGATTTTTTTAATTATTTGTTCATTACTGATTGTTTGAAATTGTTAGTAATTAGGTTGATGAAGGTAGCTATTTTGTAAAATAGGTCAATGTTGTTGTTTTTTTTTCCCTTATAATATTTGAAAGAAAACTACTTTCTATTTCAGGTTGGGGAAATTATTAGCAGATTTAAGAAGAAGGAATTTTACTTGAAAGGTAACTTCTTTTGTTTTTGTTACTACTTAACATACGTGTTAACAATTTAACTTAGAAACTCCACAAATTTTTAGCCTTATACCGAGAGGCACTATGCTGACTTATCTACAAAGACTTTCTTTAATGGATTGGTCTAATACATTATCTTTGGTTCTATTGTTGCCATGGTCTGGGAGGGTAAGGATGTTGTTGCAACTAGCCGAAAGTTGATTGGAGCAACAAATCTCTTGGCATCTAATCCTGGAACTATCCATGGTGACTTCGCCATTGCATCGGAAGGTAACTATAAACTCATCTATCTAACGGCATGGTTTTGTATGTGCTTTCCATAGATCTTGATCGTAGGTCTGTTAAGTAAATTTTAGGTTGACAAGTAAAATGGTTAATGTTATAATATTGTTTTTAAAATAATTGTTCAAATTAATCATAAAATCAAGTGCACTTTAAATAAAGGTTGTAGTGGTCTATGTGTGTGGATCCTTTCTGATTGGAGTATTGAACATGTTAGTCGTAGAATTTTAACATTGTTTGATAAGGTAGTCCCTAGAATGGGTCCTAAGAGACGATGGTGAAGATTCACCTGTGACATGATCAAGTGCTTTTTCCAATTATTATTGTTTTTATTATGTAACTGTCTTTTTATTTCAGGTTGGTTAGCTTAAAGAAGTTTCATTGCTTTGTTGGAGAGGACACCAAAACGTGGCTATCTGTTCCTAGAAATTTGTTTTTATTTTTTTTGTTGTGTTAACTATTGAACCTTTAAACTTTTTTAATTGTCATATTTTAATTTCTTTTGTCGTTGAATTTTAATGGATCAAGACTTTTGTTAGTTATGGTGTACTTGTATTCTATAATTTCATGTTATAACTTTGTGAAATAGTATGAGGTTTTTGTTTGAATTGATTGAAAAACCGAACAAACCGAACCAAACCGAACCGCAGTTTAATTAATTGATTGGATCGGATGACTTTTCTCTAAAAAACCGAACCAAACCGCACTGTGAACACCCCTAATTACTACTGCATCAGTTTTTTTCTTTTTTGAATTCAACTCTGATTTACAATCTTGCTTGAAAATTGCAATTTTCTATTGCAGTTATCCTTTTATACGAGGGATTAATTTTCTATGTTGAAAAAAAAAGGTGTAGTGGTGTATCAAGAATAATCAACAAAGAGTCTTATGAGACACAGCATAAATTTAAACTCAATAAAAAATAGGCTCATATATATATAAACTAAACAAGAGTAATAAAAATGTCAAATCTCAACTGCAAAACACCTCTGAATGGAGCATCCATCAGTAATGAAGCTGTAAGAATAGAATTTATTGAAACCTTCATCACACGCGGTGGCATGCAACTGTCCATCTTCAGTCTTTTTAACTTGAACTCTAAGGAAAAAAAATATTAGCAAAATTCTCATTAAGTTTCGGCGATTTCATTGACTTATGACGTATCCAAAGGAGAAACAAGTTGTCAGCTGCAGTCTTAACCATAACGAGCTTCATTCATGGAGGCACAAGAAAAAGAGAGCCTTCCAATATCTTCTGAACCTAGGTCCTTTCCACTCTGCTGAGTTCATGTCCCACTAACCTCGGGAATGGGTTTTCAACGTACCGATACAAAACTTCACCAATCCACGCTGTCCGAAACCCATAACTAGTCGGTGGTATATTTTTATTCCACGCCTCTTTCATTTGATATAAACACAAGACATAAGGGATCCATCATCAAAACCGGGGATGTCCTTGATCTCTTCCCAACTACCAACCACTGGGTCAAGAATCTCGCCAAGGATGCCCAAGTTTTGCGATGGTTCTCCCACCACGTAGACCTTTTCGTGGAGGGTAGTTGCTCCGCCTTTGTCACAAGGAATGCGCATGCTGGGACCCTGTCATCAGCGGTTGAAACGGCAATCAAGAACCCACACATCGGCGAAAAAGGCGTCATCGGAGTAACCACCAATTACATAGATGTCATGATTTAGGAGGGCGCACATGGTGGACAGTTGGAACGTGGGTGAAGGACTGAGTGGAAGCCGGAGGACAGGGTCGGGGTCGTCAGGGTTGACCATGAACCATTAGACGTGGTTGGAATCAGGGTAGTTGATGAAAAAGTATAGCATGGTTTGTTTACCATAGAGGGTGGTGTGGGCGTCATACAAGAGCGAAGAAGAGAGAAGGGAGCGAATGGTTTTGGAAACTTGGGACAGATTTGAGTGATAAGACCGTGGCATGCGTGCTAAGCAATCCAATGCGACATCGTTGGGAAGAGAGGGTATTACCCCTTCTTGCTTCTGTTGTTCTTGTTCTTCTGATGCTTTTTATTTTTTCTGGGCACGGGCGACTTCGGCTAACAATGACATTGGTGTTGCTTTCTACTTTGAAATTCGCTTAGTGCTCCGAACACCAATTTAATCTTGTATAAACTCTTTCTTCACTCTATACGCACAGACCAATTTTTTTTTGGCGAGGAACAAAGAAACAAACAAACAAACAAACGAAAAAAAAGACAGAAAAAACGAAGCTAATCTACATCCACCTGCAGAAGCTGCAGCAAGTTCATAAGAGGTTGCGGCCAAGTGCAATGCTGAGTGTCAACTACACACAAGCCAATTTAATCATTCATCCGTTATATCTAAAATTGTTATAATTTAGAATGTAAAATTTATAATTTACAAAGATTTGTATAAAAAGTTAAAAGATTTAAAAGTATAAGAGAAAAAGACAAATAGGTCCCTGACCTTTTGTCCCTGACTATTGAAAAATACTTTTAAGTCCCTGACCTTCACAAAATTTGGACGGATCTGTCCCTGACGGAGACATTTGAACGGATCAGTCCCTGACGGAGGCATTTGGACGGAGGGACTGATCCGTCCAAATTTTGTGAAGGTCAGGGACTTAAAAGTATTTTTCAATGGTCAGGGACGAAAATATCCGCAGAACAAAAGGTCAGGGACCTATTTGTCTTTTTCTCTTGATAAATATATTTACTATACAGTAAATATATTAGTCATTTTTTAATACTAAAAATGTTTATTTTTTAAAAAAATTAGAATTTAAGATTTATAATTAAAAATTTTATTATTTAGAGTGTAAAATTTAAGATAGAGTAAAGTATCGTTTTTGTCCCCAACGTTTGGGGTAAATCCTATTTGTGTCCCTAACGTTTAAATCGTCCTATTTGTATCCCTAACGTTTGTAAAAGTGATTCAATGTTATCCTGCCGTCAATTACACATCATGAGCGCTTTAGTTTGAGTTTTAAAAATCTCTTCTTGAAGTTAGAATACAAATGTCTGTGATAGAATCGATGATCTACTTCGAAAAATAACTCATCAAATGTTGAAACTAATTCCTACAACATTTACATAATTCACTTTTATAAGCTAAGGACATAATTGAATCTAAACACAAATAGTGGGTATAATATTAGAATTAAACACATCTAAGTGAGACCTAATTGAGAATGAATACATCCAAAAGAGAGAATAATTGAAAAATATAATCTGATTTGTTAGTATAATTGATAGTAGGATAACATTGAATCACTTTTATAAACGTTAAGGATACAAATAGGACGATTTAAACGTTAGGGACACAAATATGACTTATCCCAAACGTTGGGGACAAAAACGATACTTTACTCTTTAAGATAAATAAAATAATTTTTAAAAAATTGGCTGATATTGATAATAAATTAGTTTTTTAATATTCAGTTTTCTTTGTTAATTTTTTTATTTTTGCATTTATCTTTACCTTTTGTTAAAAATTTGGGTGGAAACAAATTATATTGAAGAGATACTAATTATATTTCAACATAGAGATTAGTTGGCTAGGCTGCATTTAAAGCAAGATATTTAGTGGCTAGATAATAATGAACGCATTTAATTTGAAAACAAATCTTATCCGATTAATATTAACTTATTTTAAAATTATTTCTTTTATCTTTGTAAATTTTAAATTTTATATTTTAAATTATAACAATTTTAGATATGAAGGATGAATGATTAAATTGACCTGTGCATGTAGCAGACACTTAGCATTGCACTTGGCCGCAACCTCTTATGAACTTGCTGCGGCTTCTGCAGGTGGATGTAAATTAGCTTCGTTTTCTCTATCTTTTTTTTTTTCATTTGTTTGTTTGTTTGTTTCTTTGTTCCTCACAAAAAAAATTGGTTTGTGCATATAGAGTAAAGAAAGCATTTATGCAATATTAAATTGGTGTTCGGAGCACTAAGCGAATTTCAAAGTAGAAAGCAACAACAATGTCATTGTTAGCCGAAGCCGTCGGTGCCCGGAAAAAATCAAAAGCATCAGAAGAACAAGAACTAAAGAATCAAGAAGGGCTAATCCCCTCTCTTCCTAACGATGTCGCATTGGATTGCTTCGCACGTGTGTCACGGTCCTACCACTCAAATCTGTCCCAAGTTTCCAAAACCGTTCGCTCCTTCTTCTCTTCTTCGCTCTTCTATGATGTCCTGGGTTTATAATCAAATGAAAGAGACGTGGAATAAAAATATACCACCGACTGGTTATGGGTTTTAGACAGTATGGATTGGTGAAGTTTTGTATCAGTATGTTGAAAACCCATTGCAGAGGTTAGTGGGGCATGAACTCAGCAGAGTAGAAAGGACCTAGGTTCGGAAGACAGTGGAAGGTTCTCTTTTTCTTGTTCATCCGAGAATGAAGCCCGTTATGGTTAAGACTGCAACTGACGACTTGTTTCTCCTTTGGATACATTATAAGTCAATGAAACCGCCAAAACTTAATGAGAATTTTGTTGATATTTTTTTGACTTAGAGTTCAAGCTAAAAAGACTGAAGATGGACAGTTGCATGCCACCACGTGTGATGAAGGTTTCAGTGAATTCTATTCTTACAGTTTCATCACTGATGGATGCTCCATTAAGAGGTGTTTTGCTGTTTAGTTTTGACATTTTTATTACTCTTGTTTAGTTTATATATATATGAACCTATTTTTCATTGAGTTTAAATTTATGCCGTGCATGATAAGACTTTCTGTTGATTATTCTTGTTGCACTACTACACCTTTTTTTTTCCAAATAGAAAATTAATCCCTCGCATAAAAGGATAACTACGACAGAAAATTGTAGTTTCAAGCAAGATTGTAAACTAGAGTTGAGTTCAGAAAAGAAAGAAACTGATGCGGTAGTAATGCCTAGGTAAAGAAACATTCAGTAATAAGAGGCAAATGAAGTTATAATCTACGATATATCATTTGAATATGCTAACTTCAATTAATTCATTGAGAAACCAATAACAAAAATAAAGATTGATACATATTTCACAACAATCATATCTCTATTACAAGTTGGCTTACAAACAATAACACCTTATTCTTCTTTAACAGATCATGGAATGAGTCATTTATCAAAGCCCAATTTAGGAAACTACAATATTGAGAGACAACATGGATCAGACTAAGAAGAGCATCAATATAGTATTGTGTTGTTTAAGTATTTCTCATACTCCATGCCATATTTAAATTGAATTAATTCAATCATACAGTAAGGAAATTTTTTAACTTTCTTTGGGTTCATACATACAAACAGTTAACTTGCTACCTTCTTGGTTGAAATGTCTTACAAAATTTTATAATATTATATTACAGGAGAACCAGACAAGCTGAACCACATTCATAACGACTCTTAATCAATGCTACACAGTTAATAGTCAAAAGAAGTATTCTTGCTTTTCTCACAATGGCCCTATACAATTTCATAGTGACTACATTTTTCATTTCACAGGTTATTTAGACCTTGGAGATTCAAATTTCAAATTCCAACATTGTGGAGCTCGATTTTGGTTTCAAGAACGAATTAAAATATACTATAATGCAAGGATTCCAACTTTCACTCTAAGTTGTCGTCAAGGCCAAGTCGAATTACCTAAACTACAGGAAGCGCCTCAAATACTTAATGATCTAATTTTTAGTCACCATGCAAAGGTTACTCACTTCCAAAAAAAACATGCCCACATACAACAGTATGTTTGCTTTTACTTTATTTGGTGTCAAAATAAATAAATGTATTAACCACACTAAGGGGCCTCTTACATTTATATTACTTAGTCAGAATTATTATTTAATGGGAAGCTTATTACGAGAAGAGAAAAGTTCAGCAAAATTTGCACAACTTTACATCTACGATATACAAAATGAGATAAAAAATCGTAGTTCAAATCTTGGGTATTAATTTTCTATTCATTCGATTTCACTTCTCTTTATTAAGCTTTCTTTGATAGTGAACATAATTTATACGCAGAAAAAACTTTTATTTGACAGTTCTGGTGACAAACTAACCAATGGAATTTGGACATCATATCCGATATTATCAAAATGCTGGATCAACACAACGTCTTTGCAAAAAGTTTTCGCATGGTGCGAGATGTTATTAGGACTAATCCTCAAACGAATGTTCATTTACGGCTTATTGGAAAAAGGGAAAAAGATGGAAGGCGATATAATCTACTGTCTGTTGACGAGGTTGCAGGTTTAGTTGTTGGAGATTTTGATTCAAATACAAAAGAAAGAGATATTGTTCTGGAAACAAAATTTGGGCGACTTCAACGAATTTCAGAACCCAACCCATTATATTTAGGATTACAATATCCTTTGCTATTTCCTTATGGTGAAGGCGGTTGGAGAGAAAACATCCCGTTGAAGAAATTGGTAACAAAATCTAAAGGGGAAATCTCTTATGTTAGCATGAGAGATTTTTTTGCATTTAGAATCCAGCATAGACCAAGTTGTGAAGGTGTTCTGTTGTGTTCTCGACGACTTTTTCAACAGTTTTTAGTTTATGCATTCTTAATGGTTGAAGCTTCTAGACTTAATTTTGTATACTCAAAGGAAAGATAGTTCAGAGTTGAAATCTATAAAGGTCTGAAAGATACAATTCTGAACAATGGAACTAAGGCGTCATCACTTGGCAAGTACATTGTTTTACCTGCAACATTCACAGGGGGACCACGATATATGATTCAAAACTACCAAGATGCAATGGCAATTTGAAGGTCAATTGGTTATCCAGATTTATTTATAACAGTAACTTGCAACCCCTAATGGGAAGAATTGAAGCATTATTATAAGGAAAATAACTTAAAACCTGAAGATAGACCAGACATGGTTTGCAGATTATTCAAGGCGAAGTTGGACTTACTCATCAAAGATATCCAAAAGAATATAATTTTTGGTACATCTAGGACAGGTAATACTCTAAAGCTACATTTTCATAGGAAAATTTTTATTATTTCAATCCATTATAATACAATCATAATTAATGCATATCTATTATTGCAGTCATATATACTATTGAGTTTCAAAAGCGTGGATTACCGCATTCACATATACTACTATTTCTTGCGCAAGAGCATAAATTCACTGGTTTTGAGGACATAGACAACATTATCTCAGCAGAAATTCCAGATTTGAATCTGGATCCAAAATACTATCAAGAAGTTAAGGCTTTAATAATGCCTGGACCATGCAGAGTTACAAACAAAATTTCACCTTGCATGGAGAATGGTGTTTGCATTCGAGATTTCCCTAAGAAATTCGTAGAGTTTACCACCATTGATCAAAATGGATATCCAATTTATAGACGTCGAGATGCTGGTCATACCTTTGAGGTTTTAGGTATTCATTTAGATAATTGGTATGTTGTGCCACATAATAAGTTCTTATTGATGAAATATGATACTCACATAAATGTTGAATGGTGCAATCAATCAAAATCGATAAAGTATCTTTTTAAGCATGTTAACAAGGGAAGTGATTGAGTCACAACTTTTTTTTATTCAAGTTCAATGCTTTCCAACTCTAATTCAATTATAGATGAAGTGAAAATGTATTATGATTGTCGGTATATCTCTCCTTGTAAATCTGCTCAGAGAATATTTGCATTTGATATTTACTATAGAAGACCCTCAGTTGAACGGTTAAACTTTCACTTGCCAGATGAACAACCAGTTATCTTTGAAGATCAAGACAATTTTCAAAGAACTATTGAGAAAGCAACAATTAAAGATTCCATGTTCATAGCTTGGTTTCAAACAAAAGCAGAATATGAGGCAGGTAGACAATTAACTTATAATAATTTTTCAACTAAATTTGTTTGGAAACACAGCCTTAGAATATGGGAACCTAAAAAAGAAACATTTATATTGGTAGATTATTCTTTGTCCCTCTGCCAACAGGTGAATTATACTATTTAAGAATGTTACTTAACATTGTTAAAGGGCCAAGAAGTTACGAAGAACTTTGGTCTTTCAATGGTGTTATTTACCCGACAATCAGAGATGCATGTTATGTGCATGGCTTACTTGATGATAATCAAGAATACATTGATGCTATTGAAAAAGCAAGTCACTGGGGTTCTGGATATTATTTGAGAAAGTTGTTTGCAACTCTTTTGTGGTCAAACTCAATGACTCGACCTGAAGTAGTTTGGCAGAAGTGTTGGACTTTACTATCAGATGGGATTCTACATAATCATATAGCTATGTTCAACTTACCAGGTTTGAACTTATTCATTAACATCTATATTTATTTTTCTGCAAGTTTTTTCATCAAACGTCCGCAAGATACCATTTATTATCTTCATATTCATATTCATATCAAGGTTGTTGAAATTTTTTAACAAATATAAATGTGGCAATATACAAATAAATGTTTTGAGGTGTTTTTATTATTCTAATAAGGATTTTCAATTATAATTGCATATTTGGTTTTATCAGATGATGAATTATTAGACCTTACTCTAATAGAGATTGAACAAATACTTAATAGCAACGGCAAAACACTTCGAGAATATGCAACAATGCTATTTCCCAACATGGATAACATTCACAGTATGAGACATGGCTCTTTGCAAAAAAAAAAAATTAATATTAGATGAACTCCGTTATGATCGAGTCATGTTGGCGAAGTAACATAAGCAATATTTATCACAAATGACAACAGAACAAAAATATGTTTATGACCAAATCCTTCAGGCTGTCAATTCAGATTGTGGTAAAGTTTTATTCTTATATGGGTACGGAGTATAGGAAAGACTTTTGTTTGGAATACTGTCTCAGCTGTTCTTAGATCAAACGGTCAAATTGTCTTAACAGTAGCTTCAAGTGGATCGCTCTTGATATCTGGAGGACAAACAACTCATTCCAGGTTTAAAATCTCCGTGACTCCTGATGAATATTCCACCTGTAACATAAAATAAGGAAGCCCACTAGCTGAGTTAATTTTGGCTACGAAACTGATTATTTGGGACGAAGCACCAATGATGAATAAATTTTGCTTTGAAGCACTAGATCAAACTATGAGAGACTTACTTCAGCACACAAACCATTCAAGTTCATTGTTGCCATTTGGGGGAAAAACAGTCGTATTTGGTGGTGATTTTAGGCAAATTCTTCGAGTGATAACAAAGAGATCTAGATAAGATATTGTTAATGCATCGATTAATTCCTCTTATCTATGGCATGAATGCAAGTTATTAACGTTATCTCAGAATATGAGATTAAAGTCTTCAATAGAAGATGAAAGCATCAGAAAACGAAAAGAATTTGCATAATGGATCCTTGATTTGGGAGATGAAAAGCTTGCTCATTCAGAAGTTGGATACAATGTAGTCTCTATACCACTTGAACTCTTAATTATAAATTTTGATGATCCAATTCATGCAATCATTGAAGCTATATATAGTGACTACCTATAGGATCCCACATAGTTCAGGCATTTGCATGGTTGTGCTATTCTGGCTCCAACAATCAACGTTGTTGAATAGGTGAATGATTATATGTTATCTTTAAATGAAAATTAAAAAAAAGTTTATCTCAGCTCGGATTCACCTTCCTTTAAAGAAGGAGTTGTAGACAGTTTGGCATCAATGCACACTGTAATACTCTACCACACAAAACTTTATGCTTAAGTCATAAAGCTGAGGTGGTGAGGTATTATAACCTCTAAAATAGAATATATATATATATATATATATATATATATATATATATATATATATATATATATAGTTGAAAGAAATTTTATAACGAGGAGCCTTTGAAGAAAAGTTTAAAACAAAAGTCGTAACGCTCACGTAAAATGAGAAACTTGCGTACGAAGAAACGTAAGATATGTGTGTGAATAATAAAAAGGGAGTGTCAAAAGATACAAAATATTCAAGATCCAGCCTCAACCTATGAACCCAAGGTTGGCCGGAGAATATTTACATAAGTATATACAAGATAAACCCAAAAGGCCCAAAAGTCAGCTTACAGAATCTATTTCTCCAAATCAACCTCTAAGAGGGACATAACATAATATATGCAATGGAGATATAACGTATCATATATATATATATATAAAACAAAATAGAAACCCATAAGGCAAGAGTTCTTCGCTTTAGAAACTTCCAGAATGCCTCAGCGAGGTGGCTCACGTCCTGCATCTGAAAACCACAAACATTGTATGGAGTAAGAACTAGAGGTTCTCAGCATGGTAACAGTGCCCATATAACTAACATATAATATCTCGGGAAAGCCAGAGGCAATCCTAGAACTCCGACACTCATATTTAAAATCTTAAAGATTATAGTTTCTAAACCATGAGTAGGGTAGTTCTCTAAGGTTCTAAGACTTAGCCAGACTCTAACTAAACCCTCAATCTCCCGCCTTCCTCCAATCCTCCAAACTCCAGTGGAACCACACAGACAAACAAGCAAATGTTGACAAACACAAACATGATACAGTTACAGCAGATAGCAAATATAACAGGTAAGCATAGTAATCACATAGGCAAGCCTAATTAAATGCACAATCAAACAAAATACACATATGCACATTATGTATGTCTGCCCTATGGCTGATGATATCATCTGTTGGTTATATAGCTAACTCGACATATCCTAGTAGCAAACCATGGACAGAAACACCTATTGCGGAGCAAGTGCGTTTGAGCTACAACCCCCTTGCTACTACCCGCTTAACCTAAAGCCAGTGGAATAACCACTACTACGGCTACTACCTAGGCGGGTGTTTAAAAGCTCAGCCTGGAGCAAGTGGAATAATCCAGTACTGCTGTTACTACCCAGACGTCACATTCAGTGACCTAGAGCAAGCGGGACGAGCCATAATCCTTACTACTGCCCAGGTATCTCAAACATACATTCATTCAATTAATAATCAATCATTATTATTCTCAAATCTCAAACATTGACCCGGAGCAAGCAGAACGAACCACAATCCTTACTACTGCCCAGGTTTGTCATTAAAAAATTTATTATTATATCAATTCTTTCATAATTATTCAAAATTCCATAATTAATTTCAGTTTTCATAATTCTCCTTCCTCATCTCATACTCGGAGCAAGTGAACAACTCCATTGCCTACTACCCGAGGTCACATATCACATTCACTTACAACCCATCATTTCTTCACTTCCTCAATCACAATTCATTACTCTAAACCTTTCTTCTGTGTTAAGCTAACTCCCTCTCAAAGTTTAACACCCTCACTATGCATAGAACTAAGTTTTAGGATTTTAGAACTAAGTTTAAAATCATGTTTAAAATCACAAAATACAATATTGCTGAAAAACAGCGTCCCGCGTACATGAAAGTGTAAATTTTTCAAACTCGCATACGCGAGTATGTCAGGCCGAACCAAACCGCCGCATCGCGTGTACCCACGCGTACGCGAGCCTCCCAAAAATGCCGAAAGTTGTTAAGTGTTGCAGAATTGCCTTTCGCACATTAAATTTTGACGAGCATAACTTTTTCGTTTTAAAACATTTGTCACCCGTTCTTCGAACGGTGTAAGTTTCACGGATCCAATTTTCATATAAAACAAGTTTGAGGAACACCGAGAGTCCGGAAGCCAAGTTATTTCTCGTCAAAGTTCGGTCAAAAATTAACTTTACACAAAACATTCTCAACCTCTATTTTCACAAAAGTTACACTTTTCTAACAAACTACTTCAACCATATACAGCCCAAATCACACCAATTACACCTCAATTCTTCATTCTCATATCAAGACATTCCTTCCACAAAATCATTAATACTAACACCAACAATTTCACTCATTACAACCTTATTCCTCAACTCACCAACAATACTAATTCATACGTCATGAATATCATCACAACATAAATCAACTTCATTATTACAACATCAATCAACTTCATTCAATACTCCATATAATTCAACACACGTCACAATTAACCAAAACCATCAAATATGCACCAATATATAATTCATCTTATCAAAAGTCATCTAGCCTAAGTTTTTACGTTACATTATATTTTAATTATAATAAATCGAAATCATACCTTGGTCGATTCCTCCTAATGCACGGAACACCTCAAGTATTCACCGTTAACAAATATCCACAGTCCGAAGTTCAAGCTCAAGCTCCCAACTTTGCCAATTAGCCTCCAATAACACCAAATTATTTCCAAGTACATAATTCAATCTAAATTTTTATACGACAATACTAGAATTAACTTAGGGTTCACAAATTCAGTAATTTGACAAGGGTTAGAATTTTTTATCATTATTTACGAGTCAATTGGGCAAAGCCCAACACTATCTACGAGTTAATTTGACCCTAAAACACCAAAATCATATAAATTCAACATAATTTCACATTGAATTTTCGAAATTGGAGGAGGAAATTCGAAACTGAAAATGTAATCTCCTGACCAAATTGATTATTGGGCTTTGTAAAGAATTTCGAGACGAACACAGCTCGTCAATCGGAGTTTCGGATCAAAAGTTATGTTGAATTGAAGATTTGGTGAGAGTTTAGGTTTCACATGCATTCTCCCCCCCCCCCCCCCCCTTTTCCCATATGTGCAGCGTGTTTTCATTATTGAGGGGAAGAGAGGAGCTGATGCTCATATATATATCAAGGAGTTGGGTTGTGCCTTGGGCTCGTTATGGGCTCGATTCACTCGATTCGGTCCGTTTGGCCTAATTTTGGGTCAAATTTTTTAAAATTAATGTCAAAATTCTTATTTTAATTAGCTATATTTCATTAAATTATAAAATTAAATTTTTCTAATTTTTTTTATTAATAATTAATTTATTAGCTAATTATTTACTAATTTTACGAATTTTACACACACTCCAGAATTTTTGACAACTATTAAATCTCATGGACTTCTAAATCATGAGCTTTGCTTTAAGTATGGGTGTCCTGTGATACTTATTAGAAATATTGATCATTTAGTAGGGCTTTGTAATGATACTAGATTAGTTATCACCAGGTTTGGTAATAAAGTTATCGAAGCAGAAATCTTATCAGGATCTAACATTGGTGAAAAGGTTTTCATACCTAAGATGACATTAACTCCTTCGAATACAAAACTACCATTTAAGTTTTAACAAAGGCAATTTCCTTTGATACTCTCATATGCCATGACTATAAATAAAAGTCAGGGACAGTCATTGGATTATGTTGGACTACTTAAACAGCAATTTTTCGCACATGACCAACTTTATGTTACAACCTCAAAAGTTATTAACAACTATGAATTAAAGATTGTTATTTTTTATGACGATTCAAACAATTACACTGAAATCAACAATATCGTTTATCATAAAATTTTCAGAAATATTTGATTTCGAGATACTGTGTCACACACAATTCATAAAGATCATATTCCCAATTCTTTTAAATTCTTTCTTTAATTATTTCTCACTTATTTATGTCTCAAGAATTTGTTTTTAAAATTTGACCAACCTTTAATTTTAACGTTGTATCTATATATTGCACACATTATTAATTTGCAAACTCATTTGATATTTTTTAATTTATTGCAGCACAACTATCAACTTATGATATGGAAAATGCGCAGATTTACTGTAACAACTAATCTTCCTTCTCTTTTCATGTATTGATATTAAATAAGCATGTTTAATTAATATATGATTTAACATTATTAGTTACATCATTGTTATCATATTTTTCAAATCAATAAATGTATATGACAAATATATCATTATCAAACTTTTATGTATTCATCTAAGGTTGTCAAATTCGCGAGTCTAAGTAAACTCGTGGAGATGACCTAGACTCGACTCACGAGTTAACTCGTAGACTCGTACAAGTTCACCTGTTATGAAGTTATATATATATATATATATATATATATATATATAATGTATATTTACTCAATTCTAATCCTTCAAAATTAATAATATCAATCTTAAAGCATATAATAAATTAAAATAGTAGCACATATTATAACAAATACTTTAAAATACACATTCAAATCATCTACAATTATTTTTATACAAATACAATATAGAACAGATAAAATTAAAAATTCTAAATCTGCAATACTAAATCTTTAATTGAACATTGAACAATATCAAATAATAAAATTAGAAACCCAAAAATTAATCAAATTTTAAATAATACTAACACTGTAATTTACCAAAGCTGCATACTGAAAGTAAAAAAATTATAAATATTTAACTCTACATAACTAAAATAATAAACATTTAACAATTCAACATTCAATATAACTTCAACAATCTGTTTACGACATATAATTAATTCTAATCAAAATAATTAATTACTAACAGTCATGAATGGATGAACCATCTGGCCATCTAACATAAATGATAAGCAATAGGCTAAAATTAGAAGCAATAAAATTTAAAAAGAAAAAAAAAACCTAAATCAAGAAGCAAAGGCTCAATAGAAGGGGCAAAGACATATAAAAAATAGAGGATGCAGAAGCAAAGAAGGGGCAAAGTCCCAGCAACAGCAGATCAATGACAAGGGTGCACCAGACAGTGGTGGTGAGGGTGCAGTAGCAGCACGAAATGACGGCGACAAAGAGTCATGGACTTTACGACGGCGCGAACCAGAGCAGAGATAGAACTGTAGGAGAAGTAGTCGAACTCGTGAACGGTGATAGCACGATAGAGTTGCGATAGTGGAGATGTGAAGAAATACAGAGCAGATCGAGTGCACACAGGAGTAAAATTCACAAAGACAATGGCGCAAATCAGAGTAGAGGTAGCAGACGCAGGCGAACAACGGCAGCTCGACGGGGAACGGCCACTGCGGCAAAATATGGAAAAAGTGAGACTTGACAGAAACGACGCAGATGAGTGAGTTGTGAGTGAGTTTTCTTTCATTCTTTGGGAGTGTTATCATAATCCTAATAGAAAAAATGTTTTTTTTATTTCAAAATGACGTTTTCTTTGAGTAAAAAAAAAAAAAAAAACACAAACTTACTAACTCAGTCCTAAACTCGCGAGTTTGACCGAGTCTAGCCGAATTTACTCAAGATCGAATCTATACCCGAATCAATTTAATTCCATATCTAAACTTGTAAATTCGTACAAATTTACGAATTAACTCACGAATTTGACAACAATATATTCATCTCTTATTATTGTTATTAATTTTACAAATTCAATTATCCATCCGCACATATGCACCAACCTCTTGCTAGTTATAAGATAAGTTTCAAAATAGGTGGAAAACAAGAAAATGTTAAATTTCTTTATTCCTTACTTGCTCTACAAGTTTAGGAATATGTCGGACAAAGGCACATTGTGTGTAAAATGTGGCGCCCAACATGTAAACTTCTAGATGGAAAACACTTCAACTTTCCAAGCTTATTCATATTCACTTTATATAATCATAATTATGATTGAGAAATAAAAAATGTTACATACGTACATAAAAAAATTAATTATTAAATTAATTATAACATATTTATATATAAATAATTAATTTTTAGTGTAGATATAGCATAATTATTTTAAAATATCACACCTAACCGTTCATAGGTAAGTGATTAGCCAAAAATAAAGGTATATGGATAACTCTGAATCCTTAGAGTATGGCGGTGGCAACTGGCAACCAGCCATTGGGCACTCCAAGATTTTAGTTTTTCTAATTAGAAAGCCAAAGTCGTTGTGTTGTGGTTATAAATTACAAATTCTTTAAAGCGTATCAAAAGTGATTGACTGTCAAATTGTTACATAGAGGGAATAGAGGGAATTAATATTGTTATTTTATCATTTGAATCTTTTAAATTTTTATTTTAAAAGATAAAGTATTATCTTTTATTATTGATTTTTTTATATTTTTTTATCCTATTTATAAAATAAATAATAAAAAATCACACTTTACCATTTGAAATAAAATTTAAAATTTAAAAAATCTAAATACATTATTCTAAAACTGAAATATCCGTAAATTATCATGGAAATTGGATAGAGTTTAGAAAATCAAACACTGGCATAAAATGGATGAGGGGTGGGTTGGTAAAACTCAATGTTGAATGGATTCCACTAGAGTTGGGCTGGTACCACTGGATCAAGATTTATGTCATTTTGGGCCTCACATTATCTCCTATCTTTCTTTACTCATTTTAAAGTAGCCCATGAATCAACTTCTGACCAGTATTAATTCGCATGATCCTTCAAAAGACATCCATGTGAAATTCTTACTCAGCATGATGGATCAACGTCATGATCTGTTGGCGGCATGTGTAATTGTAACTAATTTGGTTTTCCAGTAAAACATTATTTTTATTCAAAAACCTTTACTCATATAACATTTTCCCCTTTATTTTGAAAGTTTGACAAAGATGTCTTTATATAAAGATGATAACTGAAACCTATTAAATAATTTGACTAAATTATTTAATAAAAGATAGTAACCTATTTTGAAACATGATATGGGATACGCTTAGTGTGTGAAAGATGAAAATGAATTTTGAATGCAAAACGAATTGTAGGGTATGCACATGGCATTAGGTAATCATAGTGATACAGATTCAGATACATTACTAACCACTCTTTATTATTGACTGTGTCTTCCATCTATTTCATCACCTTTACTCCTCAATATATATATATATAGAAGAGCATGCAGTGTTAAGCATGCAAATCCATTAGTGCTACCTTAACAGTGAGATATACAATAATGGGCATGCAGTTAGTATTGTTGTGCTTAATGTTGATGAAGGCGAGTTCAACAAGTGCAAATGGTGATGGTGATGGTGATAGTGGGTGTCCATTAGGGAGTGACACATACCAATATAGTTGCCCGGAAGCAGAAGCAATAATCTTCTCATGGGTGGAACAAGCTATATCTCAAGACTCCAGAATGGCAGCCTCGTTACTTAGGCTGCATTTCCATGATTGCTTTGTCAATGCAAGACATTCTTTAGTTTCTTTTTTTCACTGCACAAATTAATTACTTCCATCAAATGTTTATAATAACAATAATAATTGTTTCCAGGGATGTGATGCTTCGGTTCTGTTAGATGACAGAGATGATTTTGTGGGTGAGAAGAGTGCAGCTCCAAACCTGAATTCGTTAAGAGGCTTTGAAGTGATCGACGCAATCAAATCAGAGCTAGAATTAGTGTGTCCTGAAACTGTCTCTTGTGCTGATATATTGGCAACTGTTGCTCGAGATTCTGTCGTTCTGGTTCGTCCTTGTTGCTTTGGTTATCCATTACTTACATTTTCGTTTTCGTTTTCATTCCACTAATGAATTTGTTAAGCTACACAGTCAGGAGGTCCAGCTTGGGAAGTGAAAATGGGAAGAAAAGATAGCATAAGTGCAAGCAAGGAAGCAGCAAATAATAACATCCCAGCTCCAAATTCAACGGTTGATGACCTCTTGACTAAGTTCCAGAATGTCGGACTTAATCTTCAAGACATGGTGGCCTTATCAGGTTAATCAATCATCTCTTGAATTCTTGCATTTGTTGACAAACAAAAACAAAGTGTAAATTCTATGTGATTATTTCAGGTGCTCATACAATTGGAAAAGCGCGATGCTCGACATTTAGCAGTCGCCTACAGAGTAGCAGTGACTCATCAGATGTTAATATGCAATTCATCGAGTCGTTGCAACAGCTGTGTTCAGGAGAAGATAACACCAACAAAGTTGCACACCTTGACCTCGCTACACCAGCTACATTTGACAGCCAGTACTACGTTAATCTACTTTCTGGGGAGGGGCTACTGCCGTCAGACCAAGCCCTCGTCAATGGGAATGATCATACACGACAAATTGTGGAAACCTATGTCGAGGATCCATCTGCTTTTTTTGACGACTTCAGATATTCAATGGTGAAGATGGGAAGTTTGGGTTCGAATACTCAAATTGATGGCCAGATTCGAAGGGACTGCCGAACTATTAACTTACCTAATTAATCCTTTTTATAATATGGAATCAAATTATAGTTGGCATCGACATACCTTATTGCTTAGTCTTATATACTTGGAACTTGCTAGTTATTACCATTATAAGATTTATCAAACCCATAAAGCAGCGTCTTAAAGCTCTAGTTTCCCTTTGCAGTTGGGAGTATACGAATATTTATAGACGTAGTCGTCTTTCAACATTTAAATTGAGTGAGTCTAAAATACTACTTGGACCAATAAGATTCTCCAACAGAACATCAAGAAGCTTCTTGCTAAATCCGAAAAATAGAAAACTTCAATCGCACTTAAGACTTCCGTAAACGGAACACATTTCATGTGTTGAGATTTCCCGACGGGGAAAAAACGAACGGATATCGTAACGACATCGCAAACTACCATTATCGGTTGACACAGAATCGTACTATGTAGAACTACTAAAATAAGGGCGCAACATAAAACAATCCGTCTATCCCCACCACAAACAAAATGAAGCGCTATCTCATTCACCTATCCAGCATCAACTTTGCATGGAAGAAGAGAAAAAGATAAATTTAAGAACCAATTTTATATGTAACTTGACTAATGATTTTTAATATTGTTTCACACATTTTTTTTAAAATAATTTTATCATACTCAACTAATCCGAGTATTATCTTAACTCATACGAAGCAGGTGTCATGCTTCGCTACTATATGAAACGACAGTACCGATACCTAAGAAATTTCATCTACGATGTTCCTGCAATTATTTTTGTGTTAAAAATTTATAATTTATAATTAAATCGAAGCTTATGTTACACAAGACGTAAGACGCTCTCTGGTAGGGCGTTTTGGATATTGGTATAGGTATGACCCCACGGCCCTTGGTGTTGGGCCTGAGCTGCTAATATTATATTAGATAAATAAACCCCAACAAGGGCCAAAATAACTCATGAATGACAATAAACGGGGTTACATGCCATTTTGAAGTAGAATGAAGGTGACAGTGCCCTACCTTTGAGCGATTAGAGATTCTCTTTTTACAGCCATTGAAAGGCTGAAACATCTCCATCTGCTGCCTCAAAGCTCAAAAAATCCAAGTTCAAACTCCTGCGGGTGCAAATAGAATAGAAAGATATGTCAGCACTGGAAGTGAAAAGAGTAATAAGAATGCTTGAACAAATATCTTCAGCATTCTTAACCAACAAAATTGACAAGTTACCTCCTTTCAAGTCCCAACCCAAACTCAGAGAAACAACGGAAATCGAAAAGATACTACAATTGAAAAACTGTGGCGTTCACTAACTACCCTTCTAGCGAAACTATCCCATAAAGAATTCCCCACCGACATCAAGGTAAAATAGCAAGGTGATGGCAACATTAGTCCATCCTATTTTTTAATTGAAATTCATGTGGTTTGTGTGTGCATATGCATGTGCACACGTGTGGATGCACATTTGGGGCAGGGTAGAGAAGTGGGTGCAAGGATTGGAACCTGCAGGCTTATTTTTCCACATCCACTCTTGAGAAGTTTGGATACCCTGGAATTGATTCATGAAATAACATTAGACTGAAGGACATAATAACACAAATGAAAGATGTGAAGTGTAAACCTCGGAATACCTGAGAGTAGCGTCCAGCATCAACAGCAGAAATTCCAGATGCCTGTATCTGTTTATAATCCTGAATAGAAGCAGTAGTTCCAATTAATACAACAAAAAGGAGCTACCAAAATAATGACAACATAAAGTGCCAGAGGCTCCATGGACTGATTATGAAGAACATCGGGAATCATCTCTCTAGCGATTTAACCAAGTGTTGGCAAGAATAGTTTTACCTGAATACCTTGGTGACCTGTAACTCCGTATGCCTGGAACTAGAATTGCAAAATGCAAAGTCAGCAACATAAAATCTTTTTACAATGCAAGAATATCATAGATATGCTTACCACTGGGGGCTGCTGCATTTGTTGATGGTGGAGAACCCGGCCTTGATTACCTTGAGGCTGAACCTGTTGGACTTGAGGAAGTTGCTGAGCAGATATTACTGAAGGCTGTGACTGAGACTGAGACTGCTGAATAGACATCATTTGCTGTTGCTTTTGCTGTTCATATAATGTCAACTCCTCTGGTTTCTCCCACTATAGGTTCATTACAGTTAACAATAGTTACTCAACTACTCAAGTGAATTATAAGTCAGGGAAGATAATGACAAATAAAAAACAAATTCTTACCCTACTTTCACCAGTGACACTATTGTAGTAATACTTGAAACCCTCTGGAGATAAATGCTCTGTCCAATTACATTTCACAATAGCTGTGTTTGGGCTTACCACTGGGACAGCAGCAGAAGCAGAAGCAGAAGCAGATGCAGATGAAGGAATTTCTGCAGCAGTGCTGACCATGGTCTGCGGTATGGTCCCAGCCCATTGAGACTACAGGTAGAAAGCATTAGCAGAGGAATGTTACTGCGAAGCTTCCTCAAAGAATTATAAATGATGCATCCCACGAACACTACTATACACTATAACCATATGTCAACTCTAATAATACCATCGATGGAAGAACTGCAACTATCAAAAGCTTTGAAGTAAAACTGATTCAAAACAATTTCCACACGTCCACATTCTACTTAATAAAAATCAAGCAGAAACACTAATCCGCAAAACGTGAAACCTAATCCAAAGTGAGAAATTGAAAAACTAGAATCTAAAAAGGCTAAGCCAAGCAGATTTTAACCAAGAATACCTGATTTTTAGTAGCTTCTGAATTTTGCTGCAATGTATTAGCCTGACTAGATGGTTGTATCATCTGTAGTTGTTGTTGGAGCTGGGAGAAGGCCTGCTGGGAGGAATGAAAGCTTGCTTGTAAAGTCTGAGTTTGCTGTGACAGCATCTGAGCTAACTGAGAGGGGGATTGCTGAAGAGGTTGAACTGTCTGCTGCTGCCCAGTGGGAACTTGCTGTTTATTTGAAGTAGCCAAAGTTGTACCAGATTTTCCGCTGGTATCAAGAGGTGCCTGGGGAAATGCAGTAGCCAAAGAACTCGGCTGAGCTTGGGGTTGTGAAGTTGGGAACTGCCCACTCATGCTATGTATCTGCTGTGAAGGTAGAGAACCAGCAGGGAGTGGAAGTTGTGGCTGGCCAGGATGCCGTACAGATGAAGGTGGTGGAGTTTGTAAGTAGGGTGTTGGACCTTGCGGGTACGACTGGTGGGAAGGAGGCAACTCCTGAGAAGATTGTGTCGGTTTGTGCAATGGTGCTATTTGTTGTTGCTGGTTGGCTGGTGGAATTTGTGGCATAGGCTGGTTGAAATTCTGACAGTGACATTAATGTATTATTCTCTTTTATTTTAGGGTAGCAAACAAGCAGTAAACCCCAATTATTAATTCATGTCAAACTGCTGATTATTTAATTATACCTGTTGTGAAAATGGTGGAAAATTTTGCACTTGGAAACGGTCATCTATTGGACCTCCCATGCCAGTCATAGGACCACCCTGCATTTCATTTTAGTATAAACAATAGATGTTGTGACCAACCAGATCATTGAAAAAAAATAAACAAATGATGGAGGAAGAAGGGTAAAAGGTTTAGAGAAAAGATCACACAACCAGCAACTAATACATCTTTTTCTATAATAGATCTAGGAAGGATGATTGGCCAATAACATATAGCAACGAAGTTCTAGTTTAGTACAAACAGATTTCATGTTTCCATCAACTCCCGCCATTTTCATCATAAACTAAATACCTATACCAATTAACAGTTAACATTTCCATTTGTCCCATTTAATCGAAATACAAGCACAACTTTGGGTTTTTTTTTTTTTTTGAAGTACAATAAAAGACAGCATTTTCAACAGTATTAATAAATTCTATGATCCCCTCCCTTTTCCCCATAGCCCTGCCAACACTATGCTACGTGATTAAAAGGAGGATGACTTATGTCAATAGATACATACAAAATTTTGCAGTTATAGTTCTACTCATCAAATTAATAGACAACACATTAAATAGGATTGTTCATTCTTGGCATGACCAGACTTCACAGAATCCAGAACAAATTCAATACTAACATAAACAGTAGACGCACCACATTTCAGAAGGGAAAAGTTGTATTTGGGCAAGCATAACTTCATATCTCTTAGTTTATACTTACTGGATTTGTAGGCAATGCCATGTCACCAGACCTTGGAAGCATTGGAGGCCCCACCGCATGAAAACCAGCATTCGGGGATGGGCCCATATTTGGTGCATGCATTGGACGCCAAGCATTAGGAGGAGGCATACGATCACCCATGGGATCAGTAATATTTGATGGAAATCTGCACGATGTTATACAGAATGAAACATTACATCACCGAACCACAAATACATATGTATATATAGACACAGGAGAATGAAGAGATACAAGAAAGAAGTAAAAGGGCATGGATGTACATTATACCTTGGGCCTGGTGCATCAAATCTAGAACCATATCCTGGGCCACCAAGTGCAGGACCCCTGAAATGAGCAAGAAAATTTTCTGTAACAACTTTGAGATATATATAAAGCATTTCAAAGTTTGAATAATATGTAGGACACCAAAAATAGTACATATAGGACAGCCATTTGGGTATCAGCTTATTGATTTATGTCTGTTTCTTTGCAACATGTTAGGTACCAAGCTAATTAAAAATTAGGGACTTAACTGTTATTGAGTGAATTATGGGCTATGGTGGGTATCGTAACTAACTTGCCTAGCTGGAAGGTGAGTGAGAGAGAGCATTCTGTTATGAGGGAAGGAAAAAAGATGAGATGAGATCAGACTTTAGGACTTAGGAGAGAATCAAGTCTCTTGAATACCGGATACTTATGTTATACCCTCTTTTTACTAATAATAAATACTAGGAAATTGGGTGACATCTCACTGATATCACTCCATCTTCCTTGCCCTTCTATTATTGTTTCATTCTTCTACTTAATCTAGATGCCAGGCTCTTACACAACACAGCACACTCATTTATATGTCAGAACTCACGCATCAAGAATATTACCTGATTCAAAATTTCAAATTCAAATACAAAAAATAAACTCCTTTCGTTCACCCATGATTGTAATAGAAAATAAAAACTTGTTGAGTGCATAAAAATGAGGTCCACAATACCTTTCATCAACTTATCAGTTAATAGCAACCTCAAATTTGAACAAAGCTGTAGTTCAGATTGCCAAATACTAAATAGAACATATTACTTCTAGTTTGGGATTGATAAATGATATCAGTAAGCATAATGCAATCACTGGGTCAAGCATGAAAATTGCACAACTTAACAATTTTGTTAAATTTTTGGAGTTAAAATAGACTTCAGCTCACCTAGAATCTCCTTGACGAGGTCTCTTGGGATCAGCAAACCGCACAATTAGAGGTTGATCACAACCCTGTGCAGCAAAGTACAAGAGATTAAAGCAGAAAACTTCCATAAGGAGGACCATTACTAACTTCAAATATTCCTTACTCTCATTGTATAAATCCCATTCAGTGCATTTATAGCTGCCAATGCCATATCCCTATGCGAGTATTTAACAAAACCACATCCTTCAATAAAAAAGATGCAAAATATTATGTAATGGATATTGTCGTCAAACAGAAATACAGATAACGAGACATGGACGACAAAACCAGAATAAATGTTAGCATGGCCCAAAGAATGAAGTAAAAGGTTAATCCGGCATCCTACAGTTCCTAGCTATATCTCCGAACAGATAAAAAAACATACCACGGCTTTGCTTTTTCTCATCACGCATGAGATAAACATCTTCAACCCGCCCATATTTTGAGAAAACCTGAAGCAAAGAGGTACATCTATTACTTCCATGCTAAAATTAAAAGAAAGGAAAATACTCCCCCCCACCTAAAAAAAACCACCACATAATTAAAGAAGTATAGTAAACAGAAATTAAATATTAAGAGTGGATTTAATAATTCATTAGACAATTTCTTTATATATTTTTGGATAGAAATAAATCATTGAATAATCCAGGCATCAATTCCCTGGTGCCAAAATTTTCCTTCTGAATACCAAACCGTTTTTTCACTGAAAATATTTCTATAATAACATCTAGTGTGAAGCTTAATCAGTAAGCCACATACTTCCTCAACTTCCTTCACTGTAGCTTGTTTGTTCAGAGATCCCACAAATAATTTGTACTCAACTGCACCTATCATAAATTGTTTGCAGCAACATGAAGAAGTCAGCAAAGAAAGTTCGATGACCCTGAGTACTAATGCTTTAATAAATACAACAAAAGATCACCCAGCCATAAAAGTCTCCCCCCACCTTTTTCCCTCATCTACTAAGATATTGCTCAAACTGAAAACTAAAGTTCACTAGGGTTCAAATAACTTTTTGAGGGGAATATTAAGCTAATACTGCAATAGACAGAAGGCTTGAAGCATGGAAAGTTAAATAAGAAGAACTAACAAAAAAATGTAATAAACATGTTTTTCAACCTTTTACCATATAAAAAAAAAAAAGAAAAGCTAATGATTGTAACATCAATGATCAACCTTTTATGTTCTTTCATAATAAATATGTTTCAATCATTAGAACCCCTCACATGAAAATTAACAGGGTTTTTTGATAGCTATAGAGACATTTTAATTTGTAAAAGCAGCAGGAAACTACATGTTCAACTTATAACCTATGGGTAGTTATTATCTAATCTTTCTGTATAGTCCCTCATCAAAATAACTGTCTCACATTTTAGATTCATTCAAAAATTAATATATTTGGACAATCCCTGCCTAGATATATTAATTTTCAATGAACCTAAAAAGTAAAAGAGACACATATTTTGAGGAGGAGAGAGTAATGTACATATGGATTTAAAAATTTTCAAATATATCAATTTGAAGAAAGAGAGATAGCTACCAAGCCGTTCCCGCTCCCCGTCAGCATAGCGTACTTGGATAGGACCAACACCCTAATTGGCAATACAAGTGTCAGAAAACTATTAACCATAAATTTCCCTCAATGTTCAGTATTTAGGATTCAAAAGCACTACAACTCACTCCAGGAAGGGTATGCTGATTGTGTAATGCTCTAATTGCCTGATCAGCTTCTTCTGAGGTAGCATATTTTATGAAACAACAACCTGCACAACAAAAATCTTTTATGGCAGTTATATTAAAATTATAACCCAAACCCACCTTTTCATCACAACAGATATCAAATATAAATCCACAACCACCAAAGAACTCATTTGCCACCAAAGGTTAACAGTAACTACAAAATGTTTTGATAGATAGAAAGTTGGGAAAAAAAAGTTCTGTCCATGCTTATTAATTACTGAACAAATGAGATCAACGTCTTATTGTGCACATTGTAACAACTATATGGGAAAGGACAATAGATTAAATAAAATTTAAGAGCATAATGAGCAATTGAAATTATAAAAAAAAAACAATTAACACAGGATTTTCAATGGACCATGTTGACAAGTTCCCATAGGTCAAGAGACCAAAAATCCTAAACAATGAATACTAACACATAATCAGGCAACTGGCAATTATCACCAGTAGACTATATCATAAGCAGTATCTAATTTTAGCTGAGCAAATAAAATTCTATTCCATATCTCTTATAAGAAGCTGACGTCACATATTATGCAGATTTATACTTTCTCAAGGCAGAGAGAGAAACTTCGCTTGAGAAGACATTAACTAAAGCAACTACACCAGATAGATCCACAGAACAGAAATCCTTGTACTAATATATTCACAATCGACTGGTTCAAAACATGAGTATGTGCGCTGAATACACACTCATGCCTAGTAATTTACTTAGTATAAAAACTGAACTGCTCTAATAAATGAAGCAAAATGGTGAATCCAACCTTAGCACAAATAAGGGAAGGCAGAAGCATAAATGACTTATACCAGTTGGAAATACCAACTCCACAAATACATGTATGTGGACATCACTATCTTTATCCCAAACCAGGACACATAAGCAATCACAGGCTTCCAAAATTAATTTGGAAGGGGTGGCATAATTATACGTAATCGCATGCCTAGCATCACGACGAAGCAAATTAAATGTTCCAAAAGATAATGATAATTCTAAATCCACACCATCACGAAACGTTAAAGTAAATCCATCACATAAGCGCAACAATAAAACTGAATCCACTCGCCTACGCTTTACATAACAAGCTGCAAATGAACATCCATCAGTCACATCACCAACCGGTCTGGCATTCATAAGGGAACTAATGAAGTGTACCACCCATATTTTGTCAACCCAACTTCAGACCCATGCAATTTATTGAATTAAAACAGATATATGACATGCCAAGCCATTCAATAAGCTATTATGTTCACCAAAACATGAAAAACATGAAACCACTAGAAATACATTGTGATTCACACCATTCAATTGTAACAATCCCAATGTTTTTCTCTGTTCCCTTTGTACAAAAACTGCCTTCTAAATTCTTGACACAAACAACCCTACAACTATGGCATCCGAAACTCCCACTACAATTAGTTGTTGGGTAATGCCCCCACTGCTGCAGCTACAATTGCAAGAGCAGGATCTTTTGGTCCTCCAAGATCCCATCTGCTATACAAAGAGCAGCTTACAGGTTTACACGTCTTGCCTCCTTCTGGTATGACAGGACGAGGAACAAAAAAGGTGGAACCAAAACCAACAAGCCTGAACTTGTTGCAAAAACAAACTGAGATGATGATGAGCTCATTTTTCCTCCCATCAGCCTCTCAAAGGACCTGAAATAAGATGCATATAAATCACAACAGTCTCGGCATATTAAAATTATAAATACCTTGATGCTGCCCAGTTTTTTTATCCTTGATCAGCGCAACCTCAATCACATTCCCATGTTCCTCAAACAAAGGTCGAATCTAACATCATGATCGTGACAAGGAAATAATTAGTCATCAAATACTAGACTAGTTTAATATCTTTCAATGTTGTGAAAAGCATTAAATCATTAGACAATAACAACAAAGCCTTGTCCCACAAGGCGAGATTGGCTATATAGATTAAACGATGTCATAACGTCTTGTAAGGCATCATGTTTGTAGCAAGTGCATTTATGTTTAGATCTCTCTTGACAATTTAACAATATAATAACAATAAACACGGTTAGTATATCTTACATCTTCTTCAGTGGCTGTTCGGGGCACAGATCCAACAAATAGTTTGGCAAAGTTTCCACCATCAAAACGATCTAAAAAGGACAAATGTTTCAATCATTTCATTTATAGGATAGCAAGTGCCATAAGTCATGCTGGGCTTACATGGAAAACATTAGGGTAGAAAAAGCATGGGTGAAATTAAATTAATAGAGCAAAAACTGAAACAACTAATGTTGCAGGACATATAAAACTACAATCAAGCCTTCTCCAACTAACCATGGCTATAAAATAACAGAATAAGTGGACGCCTATATATTCTGGAGCTCTGGTAGGAACCGAATTATAACAGTACTTTAAGCAAGTAAAAAACGTAAGCTAATACCAGCATTATAAAATAGAGAAAGTCTAGAGAGCCAGCAACTTTTGTGTTTTGTGGCCAGCACTTAACCATCAAAAGAAAAGTGAGTAATCTCTCAACATTGGATGTAATCTCACACCATTAAAAATACTATTGATGGCCAATTGATGGTTACAAAACACAAAAATTGCTGGTCCCCTAGCACTCCTCTATAAAATATATATCCGAATTGCAGGTTTTCAATTATGAATTTATGATTCAGGTAATCAGGTGCGGTTGTGTTGTGATCACTGCAATTTACAACAATATAATTATGCACACGATTCCCGGGTAAACTGACAATCACAACCGCAATTGCCACTACGTACAGCAACTTTAAATTCTTAATAACAATATTCAATACAGCTTTAAACTCTTAAAAAACGTATCCCAACTCCAAAGCTCAAGAAGCCTCATGCCAACGCCACCCAGCTCAATCAATTGCGATTAAACCAAACCACGCAAAATTACATTATGCCAACAAACGGAAAACGAAGAGCTCCAATTCAAACTCAGACTCACCTGGCGAAACTCCACGAAACCCTCGCTTGTGACCAGACAGCTGCGGAGGAGGAGCCTGGTAAGTGTTGAACCCGTATTCTCCGTAACCGTCACCACCCATCGGCCCGAACCCTTCGCCGGGGCCGATTGGGTGGAAACCTCCAGGCCCAGCGGGAGAGCGACGTGGCGAGCTGTGGAAGCCGCGGCCTCCAGGGCGGAAGTGCGCGGGGCTCCGACGAGAGTTGTGGTATGTCATGGGAGAATCGGAGAAGCGAGAGTGCGGCCTCGAAGAGTGACGGTGGCCATGAGAATCATCGTTGTTGTTGTTGTTATTGTTTCCATAGCGGTCTCCTCTGTGCCTATCCAGCTTGGCCAACACTAAATTGGAACGAAACCCTAACCCTAGAGAGAGAAAGTTAGAGAGGGAAAGAGAGAGAAAGAGAGAGAAATTTGCGAGAGAGGGAGAGAGCGTGTGTAATTAATCCGTAGTGTTAGAAGCTGTGTGCAACGATTGGGGGAGCTGAGTGAGTTGTGGCACTTTTCTTTTCAGGTTATAGAGCGTAACAAATGTGACAACGACGATCAAAGGAAAATCAGCGACGACTTGACTCGTCTCTGTTTTATGCGAATTGGGCCTTTTATAAGCACTGGGCCCAACCCATGTAACTCTTACTACTACAAACATTTTAGTTTTGACTGTGACTCCTTATCTGCTTGCTTGCCCAACGTTATATCATTTTTCGTTTTAACTACCTGTGGTTTTTTGTTCTTTCTGGACAACACTATCGGATATTCGGATGATGTTGTCTCAAGTCTTCAACTCATGATAACTGACGAACATTGGCTCGTCCGTCCCAACCTAGCTGCGTCTGCTGTATTCTTTTTTTTTTAAGTAAATACCCAAATTAAAATAAACTTGGATTAGTTTACTCGTCTATTAACTAAGTTAATTTAGTGTTAATTAGAATTTTGGGTTAACGTTAAGTAGTTAATTATGTAGATTTACTGTTTACAGTTTATTGGATTAGCTTAGGATAATTACTTAGCTTCATTAATTTTTATAAGTATTTTTAAAAATTTTATTAGTTTTGATTATTAATTTTGTTTATTAAGTTTTAACTTTTACTAACTTTGTCTTTGTTTTAGGATTTTTTTTTTCCTTTTGTTTAAAGATGATGTAGTGTTATTGTGGGTTGTTCATGCTGCTTATATATATAGATTGTTCATGTAGTACCGATGTTAGTTTTTTTATCTCTAAACTTGTTAAATTGTTTAAATTTTACGTCGGACTTATTTTTCTTAGGATAGAGTTTTAGGACAGAAATAGGAAAAGGTTGCCTAGTAGCGCTATCTTGAAATCTTTGTGTTGCTAGAAAATTGCATAGTGATAAAGGGATGCGAACTAGAATGGCTAGGATTTTATGTTTGTTTGAAGGGTAACGTATACTTTTTGTCTTTGAAGTTTGACAAAAATTTCAAAAATACCCCTAAGTTTTATTTTGTTTCAATTTTGTCCCAAAAGTTTTCGATTTGCATCAAATATACCCTGGACAGCTAAATTTTCAAAACAATTAAGATCAATCTAACAATAATACATAAAAATTATGCTTGATTTGTTTGTGTTGAGGGTTGTTCTTATGAAATTGTTGTTGAATTGGTCTTTAATTTTTTGAAAAATTAGCCGTCAGTGGTATATTTGATGCAAATCGAAAACTTTTGGGACAAAATTGAAACAAAATAAAACTTAGGGGTATTTTTGAAACTTTTGTCAAACTTCAGGGACAAAAAATATACTTTACCCTTGTTTGAATGTTTGTTTGTTTTAATATATGCTTACAATTGTTTAAACTGTGAAATTTCTGTGGTGAAGGTTCTTGAATTAAGGGAAAATTTTGCCGAATTTTCGTCAATATTGTTTTTAAACATGTTTCATTTGTGAAAGTTGAAAATTACATTTGGTAGAGGACATTAATTATAGCCGAAACTCTATCGAAATTTTTAAAGAATTCAAAAAATGTGTTGGTTGGTTGCTTTAATATATGCTTGCGATTGTTTAAATTGTGACAATTGAATTTTTTTTTTTTTTTGAGGTTTCTGAATTAAGAAAAAATTCTGTCGAATTTCTATTAAAATTGTTTACGGACATAATTGGTATATAAAAGTTGAAATTTATATTTGGTGGAGGTCGCTGATTATAGTCGAAACTCTGCCAAAATTTCTAAAAAGAAAATTAATAATTAAGTTTGTTGTTTGTTAAATTCTAGGTTGTTTGTAGCAAAATGATTCTAAGTTATCGCTTGTGAATGCATGACAGGAATAACAAACAACTAGGGGGACAAAACCTGAGTTCTTTGAGAGGGTTTAACTATCTTAATTATTTGTTTCAGGTAGACATGTCCTGTAGAAGTAGTGGCGGAGGTCACCCTCATGGTTAGGGTAGAGGGTGGGGGACTCACCCCCGATGACTACTCAATCACCCTCTACATTTGCTATGCCGGTAACATCACAAGCACATGTTCTAGGGAACCAGTCTTTCATCATGATCTTGAACCCCAATTATTGGGATTCTGCAACTGTTGCTCCACCTCGATCTGAGCCAGAGTCGACTCCTTTACTGCCTCCACCTCCTTAGCAGGTCCCGACATCCACGCCACCTCTTGTGGTCGACCCCGAAGCAATGCCAGCTTCTTCTCATGGATCCCAGCCAGATCCCACATCACAACAGGTCATTAAGATGTTGATTTGGCCTGATGGCATGACTGAGTAAACATTAAACTTCTTTAATTTGTATAACTATTTATATTTCGTTCACTTTTAATGTATATTTTCTACTAAATGTAAATTATCTCATTGTAGGTTTGCACTAAATAATAATATTTGTATACGGGAGTATATAAATGTTATAAAGTTACTTTATGACCATCTTTGACCCAGCTACAAGAAGGTCCTCCTTGAGGTCAGAGAGAGATGATTTGACAAGTGAGAGATAAGTTATTTATTTATGTTAATTACATTTCATTTATGGTATTATAATGTTAGTTTTTAACCATATATTATTTCATTGTGTAGGAAAAATCACGTGGGATGAGGCTCCACAACTAGACAATAAAAAAGATCTTCCACCACCGTATGGCGAATCATCTTCAGTATATGTTAGAGGACGTGCGAATGAGGAGGGACCACCTGACGCAGTGACTTCGACCCAACATTAAGAAGGCCTTGTATTTCTACTGGGAGACAGATAAAGGTTTCAAACGTCGTCAGGCCATGAATAGGACCAACAGGGCGTCAAAGAACACAGGGAGTTCGACAACGATTATGAAGTCAAAGGCCAAAATGATATAACTTCTTTAAATATGCTTAGCTAGTTTTATCTTTGTTTCTTTAATTAATTGGGACTTTTTTAATATGCTTATCCAATATGTGCAGACAAAGTCGTTGGAGCGTCATGTTTCTTTGGCCGAGCTCTTCAAGCAAACCCGCACGCTCAAGGAGAACAATGAGAGATTTGCTGATCAGAGGTCTACAGACTTTTATGTAAGTAATCAACCTTTTATAGTATTTATAATATACTATCGTATCTATAATTATATTGACATTCATATTGAATGTGTTAGGATTTATACACTTACAACTTTGAGGTTGCAACACAGCAATCTCAGTAGACAATGGCAATGCCTCGAGCACATCCATAGTGGATCTTGATGTCATGTGGCACCAGACTGCATCTTAACCATAGAAGAGCATCATCTTTGGAGTGGGGTTATTCTTCACCAGCAACCTGTGCACATCCACCTTCTGGGCTTCCTCCACCTCAGCCAACAGCCCTGCAGATCCGCAGGACATTGATTTGTGTAAGTAGATCTATAGCCTGACATAGAGCCAGCAGGGTCACCAGTTCTATTTGGCTGATGAGAGGTACAACGAGCTCTTCGCACGCATGGGAGAGAGGGATGCTTAGGATACGGAGACAGAGTCCTTTAAACAGGAGCTGGAGCATATATAGCACATGTGAGGGACAGCGGTGCTAAAGGTAGCTTCTTTTTGTATGCATATGAGCTACCTTTTAGCATAAAGATAGCTCCTTTTATGATTATGAAGAAGTTCAAAAGGAGATAGATCATGAGTATTAGAGGAAGGTAACCGATTAATGATATAGGTGGCCGAAAGAAAAGCATCATCCTAATACTATAAAGAAAAAGAAATCGTTGCAAGCATGGCAAGTCCTGTCTCAGTGACATGTCGATGTTTTCTTTTGGCCCTCCCATTCTGTTGATGGGTATATGGGCAGGAAAATCGATGAGTGATGCCATGGTTGAGGAGAAAAGAGGTGAAGACTGAAGAAAGATACTCCCCCCATGGTCTGTTTGAAGGTTTTTGATCTTCAAACCTGTAAACTTTTCTATTTTGGATTTAAATTGAACAAATGCCTAAAACGCTTGAGACTTAATATGTAGTAAATAAATTGAAGTGTAACGAGTATATGCATCAATAAAAGTGATATAATAGCAATACATATAGTTAAAAAAATATACGGTGGCTAAGAAAGAGAAAAAAAGTGGCTGTAAGTGAAGCAAGAACAAGAGCATATGAGGGTCTCTACCAGTCTTTAGGCACGAAGGAAGGAGAAAAATGTATATATAGAATTGCAAAGAGTCGTGAAATAAGAACGAGATACTTGGATCAGGTTAAATGCATAAAGGATAAAAACGGAGAGGTTTTCCCTTAAGATAAGAAGATCAATGAAATGTGAAAAAGCTACTTCTACGAGTTATTTAATGAAGGATAGAGGACTCTTTCGAGTCTTGGTCGATTATGCACGAGGGAAGAAGATCAAAACTTCGACTACTATTAAAGGATTCGAGACTTCGAGGTAAAAGATGCTCTAAAGCGGATGAAAAATGGTAGAGCAGTAGGACCCGATAATATTTCGATTGAAGTTTGGAAGGGCCTTGGAGAGAAAAGCATCAGTTAGTTAACCAAGCTTTTTAATGAGATTTTAAGGTCAAAGAAGATGCCAGATGAGTGAAAAAATAGTACCTTAGTACCTATCTACAAGAATAAGGGGGATATACAGAGTTGCAAAAACTATAGAGGGATCAATCTCATGGGCCATACCATAAAGTTATGGAAAATGGTGATAAAATCGAGGCTGAGACAAGAGACATAAGTAACAGAGAACCAATTTAGTTTTATGCTAGACAGATCCACCACTGAAACTACATACATGTTAAGAAGGATGATGGAGAGGTATCGTAGTAATAAATGGGATCTACATATGGTGTTTATTGATTTGGAAAAAGCGTACGATAGGGTAATAAGGGATGTCTTATGGAAGGTTTTGGAAAGAAAGAGAGTAAGGATCCCATATATTCGTGCAATTAAAGACATGTATGATGGAGTGCAACTAGTATGAAGACTCAAGATGGTATGACAGAAGAATTTTTTATTGGTATATGATTACACCAGGGTTCATCCTTAAGTCCATACCTTTTTACATTAGGCTTGGAAGTACTCACAGAGCATATCCAAGAGTCTGTGTCATGGTGTGTGCTTTTTGTCGATGATATTATCCTTATGAGAGAGTTAAAGGAATACCTAAATAAGAAGTTGGATTTATGGAGAGAAGCTCTAGAAGTGTATGGTCTGTGCATAAGTCACTGTTACATGATCAATAGCCATTATACATTTAGTTTAAGAGTACATTTGTACTCCAAGTTTGCTAGATGATAATTAAGTTAGTTAAACTTAGTTTGTTAAAATTTGTACAGTAGGTTAGTTTGTTAGTTTTTAATTGTAAGCATATATATTGGATAGAACCTGAGTAAGTGGGTTCGTTCTCTCATTTGGAGATGCCAATGCTCATGCTTTTTCTCTCTGAGAACCAACTTCTTCTTCCATCTCTTTCTTCTACTTTCTAGAACTTTCTTCTCGTTCTTTCACTCATTCTTGATTTCTTTAGTTTTCTTCCTCCATTTTTCACTTCTCTTCACATCTAAGCTTACACGTCAGAGATGATGAGAGTTGCTTCACCTCAATTCACGGTTTTTTAACATGGTGCGGTGAGCATGGATCGTGGTGAAGGCTCCGATCACGAGCACTAATGTGAAAGATCTAACAGGTTTAAAGTTTGAATCAAACTTGTGGTTTCTAGCATCCGGATCTTGGAACTTACAAGATCTTTGAGTTGAATCCCTAATTTTCAGAAAGAATGGCCAACCAAACCTCGAATTTTGACATTCAAACACTTGCGAACCTCGTTAATCAGGTTAATCAATTGCAATCGGCAGCAAATCGAGCGAACACAAGTCCGATTATGGATCCAATGAGTCCGTATTTTCTGCATCCTGGTGAGAGTCTAGGAACTCCTTTAATTTCTGTGATTTTAGGTCACAGTAACTATCATGCTTGGGAGAGAGCTATGTGTAGAGCGTTGAGATCTAAAAATAAACTGAAGTTTGTTGATGGAACTTTAGTAAAACCATCAGAGGATGATTCACTGTTTGATGCATGGGATAGATGCAACACATATGTGGTGTCTTGGTTGAATTTGTCTTTAAGTCCAGAGATAGCACACAGTGTAGTGTGGATGGATGTTGCTGCAAACATATGGCGTAGTTTGAGACATCGCTATTACCAGGGAGACTCTTTCAGAATGGCTGAGTTACAAGAAGACTTGTTTGGAATAAGGCAAGGAGACCTGAACATTACTGCATACTTTACCAAATTAAAAGGAATTTGGGAAGAGTTAGATAATTTTCGCCCAATTCCATCATGTAAGTACTGCACTGGAACTTGTGATTGTGGTTTAGATGTGATGAGGAATTACCAAGAAGATACCAATGTAATGAGGCTCCTCAGGGGACTAAATGATCAGTTTACCGTAGTGAGGTCCCAGATCATGTTGATGAAGTCGCTTCTAACGGTAGATGCAATCTTCTCACTTTTGTTACAGCAAGAGAGACAAAATGCAGATATCATTGAAGGAAAAGCATTGATAACCACGGGTGACACTAGAGCCAATCAAGGCTTTAACCCTCAGATCAATATGGCCACTAGAGGAGGTAGGAGCTTTAGAGCCAGAGGGGGTAGATTAAATGGAAGAGGAGGCAGAGGTCAAACTTACAAATAGTGTGTATTTTGTGGTAAGAGTGGACACACTGAGGATGTATGCTATAAAAAACATGGATACCTTCCTTATATGAGGAGTGTCGGTGGCAGTGGAATCATCAACATGGTTACTGATTTGAATGGTGATAACATCAGTAACAACACTCAAGAAGCAATTAGCAAGTTAGAGGCTCAGTTCTCTGCAGATCAGAGAGCAGCATTATTGGCACTTCTTGAAAGGGAGAATAATCAACAGTAGAGTCATAACACAGGTTCTAATCACACCATTTCTCTACCATCAAATCAAGGTATTGCATTCATTATGTCTTTGGCCACATTTAGTCCAAATTCCTGGGTCATAGACTCAGGAGCTAGTGAACATATTTCTTTTTCATTAAAATCATTCAAAAATTTGTATCACATAAAACCTATACGTATTAACTTGCCTGATGGTACTCAAACAGTTACTGATGTAGCTGGAACAGTAGAGTTTAGCAATACATTTCATCTAGTACATGCATTATACATTCCCAATTTTAAATTCAATCTTATTTCAGTATCAAAATTGACTACTGATCTGAAATGTGAATTCATTTTCAATGATTCTACTTGTGAGATACAGGATTGTCTCTCCAAGAAGATAATTGGAGTAGTTGAACAAAGAAGAGGATTATATGCATTTGAGAGTCTGACAACTATTGCATCACCAAAACTACATACAACATTAACATCTCTGAGTTGGCCTCACAACTCCAATAAACATGAAGCAGGAGCCTTATGGCACTTTAGACTATGACATATACCATTTCAAAGAATAAATGTAATGCAAAAATCATATGAATTTTTGACAAATAAAGGATTTATGGATCCCTGTGATTCTTGTCATTTTGCCAAACAAAGAAGGATAGCCTTTTCGCATAGTTTCTCTCAATCTTCAGCTTTATTTGACCTTGTGCACATGGACATATGGGGACCTATTGGAATACCTTCCATGGAAGGTCACAAATATTTTCTAACAATAATATATGATAAAAGTAGATATACCTGGTTGCATCTCATGCGCTCTAAAGCTGAAACTGTTTCCCATGTGCAAAATTTTGTCAATTTCGTACAAACTCAATATGGCAGCACCATAAAGAAAATTAGAACCGACAATGGTCTTGAGTTCAAAATGCCTTCTTTCTACAATTCCAAAGGAATAATTCATCAAACAACTTGCGTTGAAGCACCTCAACAGAATAGAATTGTAGAAAGAAAGCACCAACATATTTTGGAAGTTACTAGAACATTAATGTTTCATTCAAATGTACCTAAAAGTTTTTGGCATTTTACTGTAGCACATGCTGTCCATTTAATCAATAGGCTTCCTAGTGTGTCTCTCAATGAATCATGTCCTTATCAAATTTTAAAAAATAAATTACCTAAAATTGCTTACTTGAGAGTATTTGGTTGTCTTGCCTATGCATCTACATTGATTGCACATAGGAAGAAATTAGATACAAGAGCCAGCAAATGTGTACATCTTGGTCATAAAATTGGAGTTAAAGGATATCTTTTATATGATTTGTCAAATAGAAAAGTATTTTTGTCAAGAAATGTCAGTTTTTATGAACATGTACTACCTTTTTTGCAAACTGAGAAACTTGAATCATCATTACAACATCATACAGCACCCTGCATACCTACACACTATACATTTTTTTTATCCTTTTGACTCACCTCATCATAATATCATCAACAATAACACAGATCACACACAATCTGATGGTACTCAGCATGCATCTCATGACTCTCAACACACCTCTGCATCCATTGAGCTAAGCAGTGACAATTCTAATCAAATTGCACCTAATAGTCCTCAATTGGAAATTACTCTTAGAGGTTCAGCACCCCAAATAATACCTCATCAACATACATTACATGAAAACCATGAGTTGCATTTAGAGACATGAAAGTCACTTCGCCCTAAGAGACCACCGTCTTATTTAAGAGACTTTCATTGCATGATTGCCTCCTCCAATAGTTCAGCTACTACCAGCACCACACATAAATATCTCCTCTCACAAGTAGTTTCATATGAGTCGTTGTCCCCAAAGCACAAAGCATTCACACTAGCTACATTCATGCATTTAGAACCCAAAACTTATGATGAAGCTGTTAAGGATCCGAATTGGAAAGAAGCTATTAATAATGAACTTTCTGCTTTGGAGAGGAATAAGACCTGGACACTTACTGAATTGCCTGTTGGAAAGAAAGCAGTGGGTTGCAAATAGGTTTTTAAACTCAAATTGAACCTAGATAGATCTATAGAGAGACACAAAGCACGCTTGGTGGCACAGGGTTTTTCTCAAACTAAGGGTGTTGACTACAAAGACACTTTCAGCCCTGTAGTAAAGATGAACACGTTTCGGATAGTTATGGCTATTACAACTATCAAGAATTGGCATTTTCACCAGTTAGATGTCAATACAGCATTTTTACATGGAGATCTCAATGAAACTGTCTATATGAAACCTCCACCAGGCCTCAAAATTCACAAATCAGGTCTGGTATGCAGATTAGATAAATCCCTCTATGGATTAAAACAAGCAAGTAGACAATGGAACACAAAGCTTGTTGGCTCTCTAACTAAGGCTGGCTACACTCAATCTAAGCATGACTATAGCATGTTTACCAAGAACACTTCGAAGGGTTTCACTGTTATCTTGGTATATGTTGACGATTTAGTGGTTGCAGGCAGTGACTTATAGGAAATTCTTTACATCAAGACTTATTTGCATAACTTGTTCAGAATTAAAGATCTTGGGGAGCTCAAATACTTCCTTGGCATGGAGGTAGCTCGAAGCAAGAAGGGCATTTCCATTTGTCAGAGAAAATACTGCCTCGACTTACTGCAGGATTAAGGAATGCTTGCTGCCGAACCAATATCCACTCCTATGGATTATACCACTCATTTGTCAAAGGACTCGGGAACCCCTCTAGCCTCAACTTTAGAATATCGTAGAATTATTGGAAGACTCTTATATCTAACAAACACAAGACCTGAAATTTGTTATGTAGTATTTAGATTAAGTCAATTCTTAGATTGTGCTACAGATAAACATTTTCAAGCAGCATTGAGAGTGTTGAGATATCTCAAAGGAGCACCAGCAATGGGTTTATTCTTTTCTTCAATCACTGACCTCACTCCCTCTAGCTTCTCAGATAGTGATTAGGGAACATGCCTAGATTCTAGAAGATCCATCACAGGGTATTATTTTTTCTTGGGCACTTCATTAATTTCATGGAAGAGAAAAAGGCAAGATATAGTTGCAGCATCATCCTGTGAAGCAGAGTACAGGGCATTGGCTTCAGCAACAAGAGAGGCGCAATGGCTTCGTTACATGATGAAGGAACTTCAGATTGACCAACAACGACCAGTGAGAATTTATTGTGATAGTCAATCAGCATTACATATAGCTGTTAATCCTGTTTTTCATGAGAGGACAAAACATATTGAAGTGGATTGTCATATTACAAGGGATAAATGGCAAGAGGGGGTCACTAAGTTGCTGCCGGTAACAAGTGCTGATCAAGCAGCAGATATTTTAACTAAAGCTCTTGCACCTAGCCTGTTTCGAAACTGTCATAACAAACTTGGACTATTGGACATTTGCACTCCAAGTTTGAGAGGGGGTGTTACATGATCAATAGCCATTATACATTTAGTTTAAGAGTACATTTGTACTCCAAGCTTGCTAGATGATCATTAAGTTAGTTAAACTTAGTTTGTTAAAATTTGTACAGTAGGTTAGTTTGTTAGTTTTTAATTGTAAGCATATATATTGGATAGAACCTGAGTAAGTGGGTTCGTTCTCTCATTTGGAGATGCCAATGTTCATGCTTTTTCTCTCTGAGAACCAACTTCTTCTTCCATCTCTTTCTTCTACTTTCTAGAACTTTCTTCTCGTTCTTTTACTCATTCTTGATTTTTTTAGTTTTCTTCCTCCATTTTTCACTTCTCTTCACATCTAAGCTTACACGACTGAGATGATGAGAGTTGCTTCACCTCAATTTACGATTCTTTAACAGTCATAGCAAGAGAAAATATATGGAATGTAAGTTTGGCCCCGAAGGAAAAACCCTAATACAGAGGTGAAGATTGGAAAAAAACATCCTACAAAAAGTTAGAAGTTTTAAGTATTTTGGGTGCATCATATAGGATAATGGAAAGATTGAACATGATGTAAATTATAGAATTCAAGTAGATTGGTCAAAATGGCGGAGCGCGCCTGGTTTTATATGTGACAAAAAAGTGCCTTTAAAACTGAAATGTAAATTCTATCGCATTGCTATCATACCAGCTATGCTTTATTGTACAGAGTATTGGACGGCCAAAGGGAGCACGAAGATAAATTAAGTGCAGCAGAGATGAAGATGTTGAGATGAATGAGTGGTCATACGTGATTGGATAAAATAAGGAACGAAGATATATGAGAGAGACTTGGAGTATCACCTATTGTGGAAAAAGATGGTAGAATCGCATCTCAGGTGGTTTGGACATGTGAGAAGAAGACTAACAGAGCACTCAGTCAGGAGGGTGGATGAGATAGAAGATAGACAAGGGATGAAAGGTAGAGGAAGATCTAGGAAAACCATCAATGAATTGGTCAAACGAGATCTACATGTAAACAGTCTCTTTGTAGACATGATAGAGTTCAAAGATGTCGTTTGATTCATGTAGCCGACTCCACCTAATGAGACAAGGCTTCGTTGTTGTTGTTTATATATTTATATACAAATATATAATGACTAATTTAATAGTTAATTCTAGCATTTTTGTGTTTTATACACACATTTGTGAGTTTAAATGTTAGACAACAAATTTGGATCAAGAATTTGTATTGATAAAGAAGTTTGATAACATGGTTGATTTTTATGTTAAGGGTTAAGTATGGTTTTGGTCCCAAAGGTTTTCAGCCAGAATCGAAACTATCCCTCATCTAATTTTTTATTTAGAATCATCATTAACATTTTTTTTCGTATTAAAATCGTCCTTTTAAATAAAATTTTTAATTTAATTCCTAAACTACCCCTATTTTAATAAAAAATAAAATAAAAAAAATAAAAAAATGCGTTTTGGGGGTGGGGGGGGAAGGAAACGCGTTGGGGGTGGGGGTGGGGGTGGGGGGAAAGGAAACGCGGGAGGGAGGGGAGGAGTCCATCGCCATAGCCGCCGCCACCATCGCCGGTCCGCCCACGAGTCGCCGCCGGAACCACGACCAGAGGAAGATGTCGCCGCCTTCCCTTCATGTATCTTTCTGCCGCCACCGTGGAGTGCGTCGCCAGGAAGGGGAGCCCGAGCTGCCGATCTACCCAGCCGTGGAGTGTGTCGCCGCCGTTCATGCATGCTCCTGCCACCGCCAATCTACCCAGTTGCCGTTGCTCCGTCGCCCACGATTCGCCTTCTGCATCTACTTCTTTGTGCTTTGAATTTCTGATTTGGCTTTGTGCTTCTCTGTTGATTTGGCTTTGTGTTGATTTGTTGATTTGTTGCTTTCTGTTTCTGCTTGTGTTAAATTTGTGTTGATTTATTGATTTTCTGCTTCTCTGTTGATGCTGTTATTCTTGGAGGTGGAGGTGGGGGGTGGGGGGAAGGGAAACGGGGAGGGGGAGGGGACGCGGGGTGGGGGGGTGGGGGTTGGGGGAAGGGGAAACAGGGAGGGGGAGGGGGAAGGGGAAAGGGGGGAGGGGGACGGCGGCGGCGTTGGTGGTGGTGGTGATGGTGTTGGTGGAGGTTGTGGCGGTGGTGGTAGATGAGGTAATTGTGTTGGTAGTGGTGAGGGTATTTTTGTTTAAAAAAATAAAAAGGACGATTTTAATACGAAAAAAAGTTAAGGATGATTCTAAATAAAAAATTAGATGAGGAACGGTTTCGATTCTGGCTGAAAACCTTTGGGACCAAAACCATACTTAATCCTTATGTTAATCTAGATAAGCCTATACATAATTGGAAAAGACAACATTTTTAATATAAGTATAATATTAAGTATTTGTATTGATCAATCGTACTCGAATAAATTTTTAACAATTATGTTAGGTTATGTTAGGTGTACATTAATATTTAACTATCAAATTAGTTATTATTTATATAGAATATATATTAAAATATAAATTATATATTTAAAATAATTAAATAATATATATATTTATATATAGTAAATAATTTAGTATCTAATTTATATGCACATAGTATTTTTATTTTTAAAATACACCAATTTGTAATCATTGTATGAAAGTTATTTTGTTTTGGTAAAATAATTTTTTTGAGTAAGACATAATAGATATTCCTTAATCCTTGTACATTCTTCTTAACCACTCAATTATAATTGTTTTATCTAAAATATGACTTAATGAAATACAATTACACAAATGCTCCATATATTTTATAATGAATGGTATTTACAAATTTGATTAATTAATATTATTAATATTATTAATATTATTATTAATAATATTAATACTAATAAACGATTATTAACCGTTTAGTACCATTAGTTGAAGGGACACAACCTTTTAAGGATTGTGTATGTTCAAAACATTGTGTCTATTGGCTAAAGGGACACAACTCTTTAAGAATTGTGTATGTTGAAAACATTGTATCTATTGGTAATAGAAAAGATACAACTATTTGTATACGTAACTAATCATAATTGTTATGTACAATATGTATAAATAAGTCATTGTCCACTATTTCAGAAATAGAAGTACTAAGTGTACATTTTAATAAACTATTAAGAGATTTTTTTGTTCAAGAGAGTTGAGAATTTTTTACTATTACTAATTAAGAAATTCTTAGGTTTCATTGTATCCTGAGAGAGTATTGTCATAAACCCTATAGCAACTAAGTGTGGGGACAAATATCTCTCTAAAGAAAGCGATCTAATCGTGCCTTGAAACCACTACACAAATATAAGATTTTGTCATCTTCTCAAACTAATATACCCAACAATTTTAGAGAGATATTTCTTGAAGATGGCACAAGATCAAAATAGTACGTTCAAGGTCACGAATCAAGAGTTCGTCAAATTAGATCGCTTTGATGGAACGAACTTCAACCGTTGGAAAGACAAGATGATGTTTCTTCTTTCAGTTATCAATCTTGCATATGTGATTGACCCAAAGACTACACCAATTGCCGATGCCGCTGAAAATTCCACACCGGAAGAGAAAGAAAAGATTGTTCAATTGAAGAAGAAACGTGATGAAGATACTTTTGCATGTCGAGGTCATATTCTCAATACTTTATCCGACCTACTCTATGATCTCTATATGTCAATTCAATCACCATTAGAGATTTGAAAATCTTTGGAAGAAAAGTACAATATCGAACGACAAGGAACATATAAGTTTATTATGATGAAATATTTTGAATTTATTATGAATGATACTATGCCTGTCATGGATCAAATTCATGAATTACAAATCCTTGTAAGTAGACTTCGTGATCTACAAGTGGTGATTCCTGAATCATTACAAGTTGGAGCAATTATTTCAAAATTGCCTTCATCTTGGAATGGTTATAGGAAGAAACTTTTACATCTCGATGAGGACTTCACAATTGAAAAATTACTAAGGCATATGCGTATAGAGGAGGAAACTTGAAAACGTGATGCTATGTATCTTTCTCAAAGTTTTAAAGTGAATCATATTGGTGAAAACAACACCAATAAGAAGAAAAGAAAGTTCTCTAAAGATTCAAAGCAAGATAAGAAGAGACAAAGAGAGTGTTATCATTGTCACAAGAAAGGACACTATATCAAAGAATGTATACTTCTGAAAAAAGAAGCATCAAAGACCAACTTAGTGGAAGAGAAGGATCTAATTGCTATGCATATTGGCATGGTTACAGAAGTTAACATAGCAACACAAGAAAAATCACCTGAATGGTGGTTAGATTCAGGGGCTACTATTCACATTTGCAATGATCGTAACCAATTTCAAACATATGAAGAAGTGAACAATAGAGAGGTCTTAATGGATAATGACAACTCAGCCAAAGTTTGTGGTCAAGGAACTGTGGAATTGAATTTTACATTTGGAAAGAAATTAAGTTTAATAAATGTACTTCATATGTTCCAGATTTGAGAAAAAATTTAGTTTTTGTTAGTCTCTTGTGTAAGAAAGGATTCAAAGTTGTAATGAAATCCGATAAAGTGATCTTGCTTAAGAATGATGTATTCGTAGGAAAATGATATTGTACTGAAGGCATGTTTAAACTTAGTATTAATAAAGTGAATGTTTTATTGTATGTTGTTGATTCTTGTGATTTATGGCATAGTAGATTAGCACACTTAAATTACAAATCAATTGAATATATGCAAAAGAATAACTATATTGATCTTAGTAATAAGGATTTTAATAAGAAATATGATATTTGCATACAATCCAAAATGACTAAGAAACCTTTTTCTAAAGTTGAAAGAAATACACATTTATTGGAGTTGATTCATAGTGATATTTGTGAACTAAATGGCAATATTACTAGAGGAGGAAAAAGATATTTTATAACTTTTATTGATGATTGTTATAGATTTACTTATGTGTATTTGCTTAGAAATAAAGATGAAGCTTTTGAAATGTTTAAGAAATATAAAATGGAAGTAGAAAATATGCATAATAAGAAAATAAAAGTTCTTCGTAGTGATCGAAGTGGAAAATATTTTTCTAATGAAGTCGATCACTTTTGTGAATTACATGGTATTGTGCATGAATCTTTCGCTCCATATACTCCGCAACAAAATGGTTTGGCGGAAAGGAAAAACCGTACCTTAGTAGATATGGTTAATTCAATGTTACTAAATGCAAAATTGCCTTACAATTTGTGGGGTGAAACATTATTGACATCATGTCATATCCATAATAGGATACCATCAAGACATAGAAATGTTTCTCCTTATGAAATTTGGAAAGAAAGGAAACCTAATTTAAATTATCTTAAAGTGTGGGGGTGTTTAGCCTTTTATCGAGTTCCTGATCAAAAGAGAACCAAATTGGGGCCAAGAGCCATAAAAGGGACTTTTATAAGATATGCTCAAAATTCTAAAGCATATAGAATATTAGATTTAGTGTCTAATGTAGTTGTTGAATCAAGAGAAGTAGAATTTATTGAAAATAAATATATCAATGATTCAACTTCTAATTCAGAGTATCCCCAAAATGATACTAATATTTCACAAGAAATAAATAATCAAAATAATAAACGTCTAAGCGACAAAGAGTTAATTGAACTAAGGAAGATTTTGAGAGTAACAAAAGAAAATGACTTGGGTCCATATTTTATTTCTTCTCAGTCTATCACCTTTTTGGTAGAAGGAACTAGGAATTCTGTAACAAACAAGATTCATATTGTTATGAACATAGAGAGTGATCCTCAAACATTCAAAGAGGCTATGGCTTCAAGGGATTCTGCTTTTTGGAAAGAAGCAATAAATGATGAAATGGACTCAATATTATCTAACAATACTTGGGTCTTGGTTGATTTGCCTCGAGAATCAAAGCCTATAGGATGTAAGTGGGTATTTAGAAGAAAGTATAACACTGATGGTTCATTACAAACCTTTAAAGCAAGGTTAGTAGCCAAGGGGTTTAGACAACAAGAAGGTCTAGACTATTTTGATACCTACGCACCTGTGGCAAGAATGACTTTTATTAGAACTCTTATAGTATTAGCATCTATACATAAGCTTCATATACATCAAATAGATGTTAAAACGGCTTTTCTAAATGGAGATCTTAATGAAAAAATTTATATGGAGCAACCGGAAGGCTATGTGCTACCCGAAAATGAAAAGAAAGTTTGCAAATTAATTAAGTCTTTGTATGGGTTAAAACAAGCGCCTAAACAATGGCATGAGAAGTTTGATTCAGTGGTGTTATCAAATGGCTTCTCGCATAATAGTGCGGATAAATGTATTTACTCAAAATTTACTAAAAATTATGGAGTAATCATTTGTTTATATGTTGATGATATGTTAATCATCGGAACAAATTTAGAAGGAATTCGTATAACGAAGGAGTATCTAACTTCTAAATTCAAGATGAAGGATTTGAATGAAGTTGATACAATATTAGGCATAAAGGTGCATAAGAATGAAGTTGGCTTTATTTTAAGTCAATCTCATTATATCAAAAAGGTATTGGAAAAGTTTGATCATCTCACAATTAAAGAATCCAATACGCCGTATGATCCTAATCTTAAATTAGAAGGAAACATGGGAAGACCTATAACACAATTAGAATATGCTAGTGCTATAGGAAGTTTAATGTATGCAATGCATTGTACTAGACCTGATATAGCATTTGCTGTGTGCAAATTATCAAGGTTTATAGGAAAGCCTAGCAATCAACATTGGAAAGCTATAACAAGAGTTCTTGGTTATCTCAAGAAAACCATAAACTTGGAATTACATTATAGTGATTATCCCGCAGTTTTAGAAGGTTATTCCGACGCAAGTTGGATTACAAATCTTAGTGACAACAAATCCACTTCAGGATGGATTTTCACCATAGGTGGTGGAGCAATAAGTTGGGCCTAAAAGAAACAAACATGTATTACACATTCTACTATGAAGGCTGAGTTTGTAGCTTTATCAGCCACAGGTAAAGAAGCGGAATGGTTAAGAAATTTGTTATATGATATAAAGCTGTGGCCACAGTAGACGACATCCATTTCAATCTTCTGTGATAGTGAATCAATCATGTCTCGAGTATATAATAAGGTTTATAATGGAAAGTCTAGACATATAAGTTTGAGACATGAGTTTGTGAGGCAATTAATAGATGATGGTGTAATTACCATTACTTATGTAAGATCTCAAGGAAATTTAGCAGACCCTTTGACTAAAGGTTTGTTAAGGGATAAAATCAAAGAGACTACTGCTAAAATAGGATTAAAACCTATTATTGCTAAATGATGGGAACCCAACCTTATTCTAGTAGACCACTAGTTTCAAGGTTTAATGGGTAATAACAAGTTATTTAGCAATTGGAGCACTAAGGTATAAGATTTAGTGCTATTTACAATAAATTAGGAGGGTGAGTTTAAACTCTTAATGGAATGATAATATTATCTATTAAAAGATTCCACCTATATGAATATAAGAGTGGTGCCACTCTAATCGAGAATTTTAGAGGTTTTATTCTCATAAATATTCATGAAATCAGGATGAGCACAAAGCCATATAAGTGTTTAAAATTGTAAACTCTTGAACTTGGAGGGTATAAGTAATGTGTGTGATTTTTGGTACTAGCATATGGAGTATATGTTTAATCGATTAGACACCTATTACTTCGTTAGAACTTTAAAATTTACACTAAAAGAATGTTTAATCTTAGTGACACATTTTTTATGTATATACTTGTATGACATTTAAATTTTGTAAATAGTAGGGGATTGAAGGGTATTTACAACTTTGATTAATTAATATTATTAATATTAATAAACAGTTACTAACCGTTTAGTACCATTTGGTTGAAAAGACACAACCTTTTAAGGATTGTGTATGTTCAAAATATTGTGTCTATTGGCTAGATGGACACAACTCTTTAAGAATTGTGTATGTTCAAAACATTGTATCTATTGGCAATAGAAAAGATATAACCATTTGTATACGTAACTAATTATAATTGCTACGTGCAATATGTATAAATAAGTCCTTGTCCACAATTTCAGAAATAGAAGTACTAAGTGTAAATTTTAATCAACTATTAAGAAATTTTTTGTTCAAGAGAGTTGAGAATTTCTTACTATTGCTAATTAAGAAATTCTTAGATTTCATTGTATTTGGGACAGTATTGTCATCAATCCTATAGCAACTAAGTGTAGGGACAAATATCTCTCTAAAAAAAACGATCTAATCATTCCTTGAAATCACTACACAAATATAAAATTTTATCGTCTTCTCATACTAATATACCTAACATATAATATATAATAATTTTGATATTTTAATTTAATAAATTATACTAATATCTAATAAAATACAAAAATGCCTTCCAACACACCCGAAGCTCTTGGTAATTAAATAAGATATATATATATATATATTACTAGTTTTTGAATGATCACTTTCAAAAAAGATAAACCCACTTTATCTCACAGACATACCAAATCTATAAATTAATGATGCACTACAAGTTTGTGCTATGATAATTGAGGAATCTAAAATCGGTAGATTTCATATTGAACACATCACTATAGCAATAATTGAAAATATCTAAGCTTAAACCCTATGTACCCCACATGAAAGCTTAGGAATATGATGGGATGTGTTGTAGTCTTGTAGACTAATATATAATTTACCCTTTATATTGACTGTCACATGAAATACAAACCAATAATAATAATAATAATAATAATAATAATAATAATAATAATAATATAGAATTTAAGATTAACTACCAATTCAGGCTCAATTCTTTAGTTATGAACCCATTAGTGTGCTTTTTCCGGATATAGAAATAGGGAGTGATAGACAAAAAGGTGTGACAGCTTTATGTCATTTTTAGATGAAAGAATTTTGTTAAGTAAAAATAAACAAACAAACAGTCAGAGGATTGATGGCTGGAATTTGAATTTTAACAATGCAAAATAGACTGTGCGTTTTATATATATATATATATATATATATATATATATTATCAAGTTGAAAATGAAATCGTAGGATCCGAGTTTCCTTTTTTAATATTAATTTAAATCTGCCAATGATGATAAACAGTGGGTCTGATATAGAGTTATTGAAAATATAAAAGTGTGCAACTCGTTCAACACTCTCAGATTCCGTGTTCTTCTTCAAGCTTGCTCGTCTTCTTCCTCTAGTTCTCTGGTATTTGTATTTTTCTCCTTCATGGTATGTAATCCAAAAATTTGTTAACGTGGTTTCTGTTATTATTTAGTAGAGTGAGAGAAATGGATGATAAAAGTACTTTTGAAAGTGTATTATTTTGGATGATAGAGTACAAAAATAATACACATTTCTATTCAGCTTCTAACAATAACAACAACAATAATAAACTTCCTAACAATAATAATTTTAATTATAAAATATTAAAAAAATTCAAAAAAAAAGCTACATCTGGTAAAAATGATAATAATTTCTAAATTCAATTTCTAACCACAACAATAATAATTAACCACCTAACAATAATAATTATAATTACGGAATATAAAAAAATTAAAAATTTTTTTTTACATATTTTGGATGATTGAGAGGACGATCAAGTGAAAACGGATGGTGAGTGCGGGGGCTTAATGTTGGGTAGGGCACCGTTGGGGGAGCCAACTGAGCGCGACAAGTGGCAGGAGAAGCACAAGTTGGAGGGTTCGTTTTCTCACCTACAACACGGACTGTCCGAGTCATACAAGACACACGGTCTGATTTGTGGTTTACCTGACACCACACTCAGGTGAAGCACCCTTCTCCATAAAGACATCCAACACATACTATACTTCCATATGAAAATTAAAAAGCGACCAATTCACTATTAAAAAAATTCAGTTACTGATAATAAAATTCTTAAAATAACTAATAAATATTATATTTTTTATAAATAACAAAAAAATTTGTGTTTAACAAATGACTTATTTATTTGATATGAATTTTTTTAATAATATTTGAATAAATATTTAAAAAGTGCATAAAAATTTAAAATAAAATTTAATATCTATATTTTTTTTAAAAAAATATGATCATTTACATTAATTTTTTTAAATTTATTTGAATAAAATTATTAAATTTTAAAGATAAAAAATATTATTTTTTAATAATAATTACAAAATTTATATTAAAATTTGATTTTTAAAATTTATTTTTAGAATATAAATTTAATATTTTAAATTTTTTTATCTCATTTATAAATTTTTCGAAAATTTATTTGTTGTTATTATTTTTTAAAATTCTTTTTGTAAGTAATGTGAACTTTGGCTACTATTTGATAGTTTACTCTAGAATTTATATGCTCATAGTTGTCTAAAATTTTGGGAATGTATAATTGAATTCAATTTCAAAATCCTGAAAAGATTCATAATTCAGATTGATTGAGTGGGGTTATTTCTGCTTGGAAACATATTAAAAAGGTAATACGAGAATTAAGTGGATCTGACAACAACAATCGGGATTAAAAGTTCCTACTTAGTTGTTCATCCACTCACTTACCATCATTAGTTGCAATTCGTGATTAATTAATTATTCAATTTACAAAAAAGTTTAAAATCTTAAATCCTTAATAATAATTGTTATTGTTATTTTTCTCAAATGATAAGGGGAATAATTCTCTGTCTATTAGTGCTACGTGTAAACAACCCTACGTGTTTTCAGTGGTAATCATCACTCGCCACTACAAATAAAACAAAACGCTTCAATTTTCAAAGTCGTTTAACAGATAAATAAATAAAAACACTGAAATCTGAAAACTCGCTTCTAAAGTGAGAGAAAGAGAGAAAAACATAAACAGAAAGCGAAAGCTGAAGAGAGATTCTGCATTTTGAATCAGGAAACAAAGAGAAGAGAAGAATGGCGAAACACGAGGAGCTTCCGATCCCCATTTTCCAAAGCTTGAACGATGTCTATGGCGAAGGCTCTCAGCTCGAAGAAGCTAAGCTCCGCTTTGACACGGCCAAGTCCAAGTTTCAAGAATTCTTCGGTCACGCGCCTCAACTCTTCGCTCGCTCACCTGGTTCGTTCATTCTTTCTCTCTCTATTGAACATTTTCATGTCAGCATGTGTGTTTGCATGGATATGCATTGGTTACGGATCTTCGTGAATCGCGAGATTGATTCATTTTCTGTGTGTTTTAATTAATTAATTAATTAATTAATTAGATTAATTATGAATATGTTTATTGTTATTGTTTGCGGTGGTGCAGGGAGAGTGAACTTGATTGGGGAGCACATTGACTATGAAGGATATTCGGTGTTGCCTATGGCAATTCGTCAAGATACGATCGTGGCAATTCGGAAGAATGAAAGCAGCAAGAAGCTTAGGATCGCTAATGTTAATGATAAAAAGTATTCCATGTGCACTTACCCTGCTGACCCCAACCAGGTCCATCCTCAATTCAATTCTTCAATTCCTCTTTGTTTTTGCGTTTTTTTTTAATTATTATTATTATTATTCTAACTTCTAAGAGTGGATGTTTACCGTTTATTTGAAGATTCAGTTTACCAATAAGATAGTTCTGTTTTGTTAATATACTCTGGGTTTCAATTTTGAGCAGCAACTCGATTTGAAGAATCACAAATGGGGCCACTATTTTATTTGTGGGTGAGTTCATTTTGGTTTATGTTTCTTTTTTCTTCCTAATTCTTAAGCAAAACAAAAAAGTATTGAATGCATTAGGAGGATAAATCATTAAAATAGATGCCAATGATATTCTCTATTTGCTAAACAAGAAATAATTAGTAGCATTTTTTTTAAATGAATTCTTAATATTATCTGTCTATATGGTTTCTGTAGGTACAAAGGTTTCTACGACTATGCAAAAGCAAAAGGGGTGAATGTTGGCCCACCAGTTGGACTTGATGTTGTTATTGATGGAATTGTGCCAACAGGTGTGCTCATTGATCCAAATTAGAATGTCACCAATGATATCAAAGTTTAGCTCAAGTGATCACCATCATTATCTTTCTTGCTCTATTGGAGATGATGAGAGAAACATAATTTATTAATCTATTCACTATTTATTTTTATAGGTTCTGGACTATCAAGTTCTGCAGCATTTGTTTGTTCTTCCACAATTGCTATTATGGCTGCTTTTGATGCTAACTTCCCAAAGGTCTGCATTTTCTACTTGATTGTAAATACTATTTTGCCCTTCAGGGGGAGCTTGCAAATTTATCTGGTTAAAATTTGCATGGATAAATTATTTGTAACATCTTGTTGGACTTTTTATCTTTTAACTGTAATAATTATTTTTTTAAGAAAATAGAAGTGAAACTGTCTGTATCATTCAGGTAACAAAAGAGAAAGAGCTTGTTAAACCTTTTAGATGTGCCCATCCGGATTAACTTATGCCACATCAACTTTATGAAAAAAATCTATTTGATACAGTGCCCCCATTGACATGATAGTGTTACTGGAATTCCAATTCTTACACTCTTAGAAAATCAGATCTAGTCATCAATTCAAATATCAAACTGAGGCTATCGAAGTTGTTTCAGAAATCTTTATCCTCCATGCTTTGTTGATTTTCATGATCTTTTTTATTTTTTTTAGTATGACTATTATCTGAGATACATTTCGAATAGACCTTCTTAGTGTCAGGTTGTGCCAACTAAATGAATTAACTTATTTATCTATCTGTCACAATGAAGATATGCTAGGATAAATGGACAATTACCATCTTGTTGAATTCATGTATTTTTTTATAATTAATTATGTAATGTATGTATTTAACATTTTTTTTCCTGGTTTTGTACCTAACATACATTATCCTATATTGTTGACAGAAAGAAATTGCACAAGTTACATGTGACTGTGAACGATATGTCGGGACCCAATCTGGTGGGATGGATCAGGTTGGGTACATCTTTTCTCATACGTATGTTTTATACCAATTTTAATGCAGATGTAGAGTTTAATTTTGATGCATTGATAGTGTAAAGCGTTTTACACAGTTGTGCAATCACATTCGTTCTTTTCGATAATCATTCACGCGGTCAGTGTAAAAAGTAGTTATTTTTACTGATGTGACGTTACGTAATTGGATGCACGTGTAAAACTATTTTACACTTACAGTGCATCAAAATTAAATTCTGCAAATGTATGCTGATTACTTATCACTAATGCAGGTTTGGTCTTTTATTCCAAATCTCCTCCCTGTGGAGTGGCCTTCATAAATATTGCATTGTAGCTTCTTACTCTCTTTTTACTCATTAGCCACTATAATAGATATCTCAATTTGAAAATGCTAGTTGAGACCTAAATTTTTTGTAGAAGTCATTTGCATCAAGTCATTAGTGCATTATTCTGTATCCAGTCAGCCCTTTTGTTTGTGAATAAATTTTAATTGTTACGTGATTCACAGCATTTTTATCCAGCACATGAATTCCTACATTTGTTGCTCTTTCCTGGACATTCTGGCATGTAACCTAGACTTAACTTTTCCCCTTTGTTTTACTTGACAGGCAATCTCTGTCATGGCCAAAACTGGCTTTGCAGAGCTGATTGATTTCAACCCAATTCGTGCAACTGATGTGCAACTTCCTGCTGGCGGGACTTTTGTGATAGCCCATTCTTTGGCAGAGTCTCAGAAGGCTGTTACTGCTGCTACAAATTATAATAATAGGGTTGTTGAATGCCGTTTGGCTTCTGTAAGTACATTTCAGACTAATCGATGTTATTTGTTGTATCTTCTTGTATTATTTCTGTAGCAACCTTCCATGATCGACCTATATCTTATATCCACCACTAGCATTTTTTTATCTCTCAATAAGATTTAACTTGTAAGTTCTTGAATATCCTAGCATCTAAATGTTTATATCTATTTATTGAACAAGATAATACCATTATCTCTTCATTTCTGCTATTTCTGGCCCTTTTTCCTAGAACTGCTAATTTGGTGTCTGTCAAATGCTTATTGCTTAGGCTAACTAGCTAATCCTATTGTGTTGTTAACTATATTAATAGAGTGCTTCTTTTAAATTTTCCAGATTGTGCTTGGTATAAAGTTGGGACTGAATCCCAAAGAGGCAATGTCAAAAGTGAGCACATTGTCTGACGTTGAAGGATTATGTGTACAATTTGCTGGTAAACATAATTCCTCTGATCCAGTACTTGCTGTCAAGGTAATTTTACCTGGTATTATGCCATCTATAATATTGGACAAGCAAGACATGTTGTTTCTTTCTTCTTTCTAAACTTTATATTATGAATATTTTGTTTCAATTGATATAAAATTTACCTTTTTTCTTAAGTTCATAGAAATTGTTAGCATTTTCCTGTTTAAAATCTTAACTATGTTCTGGGTACAGGAATATTTGAAGGAAGAACCATATACAGCTGAAGAAATCGAGGCAATTACGGGTGAAAAGTTGAGGTCATTTTTGGGCAGCAATGCTGCTTATGTGGAAGTTTTAAAAGTTGCAAAGCACTACAAATTACATCAGGTTCTTTTCTAATCCTCATTAGCAAAGTTATTGAGATCTGATTCTTATGTTATCACTTGGTTGATAACTTTTAATATGGTATCAACTGTTCATCTAGTTCTGCTCTCTCTTGATTAGTGACTACTGTAATGCTGTAGGGTCATTTCTGATTATCTAGATTGCATTTGCACCCGTGTAGTGGAGACACTTTCTCTCATTTGTATTACCATGCTGCAATTCTGAACATAACTTTTCTTGTTAATTATTTGGTTTGAAACCTATAGTTTTGTACGGAATTAGTCATGCTTTTTGGTTCAGGATTTCTTTAATAATTGAAAACTGCTGATCAGATAGTTTGTGCACCTTTTGATTATATTCTTGATTATTTAGAGTTCATGTATGATTTTCTCCAATTATATGATATCTAACTATTTCCTGTGCCTTTGCATTGATGCATTTATTCTTAGAGAGCTGCTCATGTTTATTCGGAAGCCAGGAGGGTGCACGCTTTCAAGGACGTTGTATCATCAAATCTAAGGTGAGATCGAACCCTTGTTCTTTTATTAGTGTTTCATTTTCTGTGCTCTTGATTATTATTATTCGCATCACATATTTCTTGATTGCTTAAAGCTTCTAGAAGAATTGTCCAAGTATTTGGTAGTTCATTTGCAAAGGGATAAAAAACACTCATTTACAGATCATTTTAACCCTGGAAAATTTAAGTTACAGTTAAATCTGAATTCTGTTTGATTGAACATTTTTATTTTACTGTATGAATAGTACATGATAGGAGTTAAAGTTATTTGTCTTTCTGTTTTCATCAACATGATGGCAAATTGGCAAGGACTTACCTGTTTGTCTATTTTGTAATTCTTTTGCGTGTGCGCATAAATTTTGTGGAAGTTAACTTCTCAATTCTTTTCAGTGATGAGGAGATGCTAAAGAAGCTTGGTGACCTAATGAACGAGAGTCATTATAGCTGCAGCGTTTTATATGAATGCAGGTATTGGCAGCATACTTATACTTGCTTTCAAAATTTTTGACAGAATGAGGAATAGTTCTTGGAAACTTTACTTTCCCTTCTTGGCATGAAAGTTGATCTTTTTCTTCGTTATGTTTAAAATATTTTTTGTTGATTGAATCAGCTGTCCTGAGTTGGAAGAACTCGTAAAAGTTTCTCGTGAGAATGGTGCCCTTGGGGCAAGGCTTACTGGAGCTGGATGGGGTGGCTGTGCTGTTGCTTTGGTGAAAGAGAGCATAGTCCCACAGTATATCCTTAATTTGAAGGTTTGCATCCCTACAATACTAGGCTGCCTAAATCATTGAGAATTTGTAATTATTAATTAACATGTCTTTAACAATGGATTCTTTATACGTTGCAGGAACATTATTTCCAAAAGAGGATTGACAAGGGTGTTATCAAGAAGGACGACCTTGGTCTTTATCTTTTTGCTTCGAAGCCATCAAGTGGTGCTGCCATCTTCAAGTTTTAATTTATTTCCTTTTATGATTGAAAGTTGTGAAACATATATGGTATTTTTTAGATCTTAATAAATTGCTTATGGTCTATATGGAGTAATAAGGTTAGAGGCTCCTTGATTTGCTTCATAGTTGCTTTTGATATACTAGCTTGTATAGCCAAAACGATTAATTTTGTTGATAATTCTTAAATCCATCTAGTATATTTTCCTTTTAGTGCAGTCAATTATAGAAACATGATTAACGTGGTGGTTCTATTAGCTCTGCTGATCTGACAGACTTATGTTTATGTTTCAATTTCAGTGCTGGGGCCTCCAAATCTTGTAATATCGAAACCCACATGCATTTGTACCTTTGTCATTGAACATGTAGAAATAAGCTGCACGTGTTATGCCAAAGGTTCTTTTCATTGGTTTGTTCTGCCCCCAAGGATGCAACCCTTAAATCTAAATGAAATACAAGGAACCCCACACAACAGCTACATCTATACGACGTATCCAAAGAACTATTAACGATAAACTAACAATATTCTATAGGCTACGATGAATTAACGTTAAATTTTGATTGATCAAGGAAAAGAGTCCATCCTCTCAAGAAATTCAAGGTCTCACTTTGAATCCCAACGTCCTGGTGATTAAAGCAGCTTTATTTAGGGGAAGAATTAGAAGTATTCGTTCTATGTGAATACAGTTCTGATTCATTTATCGTTGAGCATAAGAATAAATTACCATTTGTATTCTTGAAAGATATAAACGCTGATAAATGTATTTATATAAGAATAAAACGATAATTGTACTCACGAAAGATAGTTTTCGTGTGCCAAGAATACTCTAACGGACCAATTGTGTAACCAATGTCTGGATACTCTTAGTACACGAAAGCCATCTTTCATGATTATAATGGTCGTTTTATTTTTATATGAGTACATTTGTCAGGATCTGTATCTTTTATGGGTACAAATAGTAATTTATTCTTGAGCATAATAAATTATATTAAATGGAATGCAATAAATATTTTCGCAAGGAATAATCTTTTGTAGATGCTCAGCATATCTCTCGCTAAGTTTGGTGGACTGGTCCTACTGTCACGTCCCATTACCCTGCGGACTCAGTTCATGAACCTTGAAGCCATTTTCTTATCAAATAAAAGTTATACTTACAAGGAAATAATACCAAAAAGAAAATAATAATCATACTAGCTAAATAATAATAAACCTATCATGGCAATGAAATCTGGTTACTGAAAACAAGTTATTTTCCATATAAGCATGTAATGTAAGTTTCACTGTTCAGTTTGTTGGGTATAACATCATTGTTTTTCACTAGCTATAGAACTATATATTAGATTCTATAATGAACGAAATTTGCAGTATTGCACATGCTTAACGAAATAGCACCGAAGATGCGTAGAGTGATAAACGTGTTTCAAATCTGAATCCTTTACGACCTGGGGGAAATTAAAAAATAAAAAAAGAAAAAGAGAAGATTTTTTATAAAAAAGAAAAGGTAAACCTTTACCCTTTCTGTTTTTGTCCTAAAATTTTTATTTCTTATATATCACTACCAGATAATCTGATATGAGTGATATCCTGAGGTTGTGGAGTCCAATGCAGAGACTTCTTTTTTGATGATAATCATTGCAGATATTTCTTTTGTTATAAATAATAATAGATAATAGATAGATACAACTCTGCATATCATTAACCCAAAAAAAATTGTCGGTGTAGCATCAACGATCAATAATGAATTAATGACGCTATTTAAGGTTTTATGTGAATTACTCCACCGATAGTGGATACACATACACATGATAAATTGTTTAAAATAAAATCAAACAATAAGAAGAAAGAAATAATTTTTTTAAAGATTTAACTAACATAGATATTTGGAAAATACAAGTTAAAATTATTAATAATAATTTTTTTTAAATAATTTATATTAACAAATGCACAATAAATATATCAAAAATCTGAACTTTAAATATTTTTTATAACTGTTTAATTAATAATTTTATTATGTGCTCTAAAAATATATATTAACTAAACTCTTTTTAATCATATTTTTAATAATTTTGTAATTTCTAAATAAAATAAAATCATAAATATAAATAATTTGACTCATGTAGCTCGTTTTATTTAATAGAATAAGATTTTGTCACTGTTATAATTGTGTAAGAATTTACAATGTATTTAGTATGGTAATAATTAAAAAAAAATACACTCAATTTTTTATAATATTACTTTACCTATCATTTTTTTTATTGTATAATATAAATTTAAGGAAAAATGAACAACGTTATCCAAACAAAAGTAAAAATATTCATTTACTAATTTAAAAAGATACTTATCAAAAAAACTAAAATTGGTAATAACTTTATAATACACGGATTGAAGAAATTATTTTGTATATATTCCCAGAGATAACAACATTATAACAAAAATATCTATTTTGCTAATAGTAATTCAAATATGAAAACAACGTTAATTAATAGTGATATTGATGTATACTTAATGGTCCCAAACAAGCACACATGACAAAATTCATTCAAAAAGAAAAGAAGAAGAAAAGAAAGAAAAAAAATGAAAGAAACATGAGGAAGCTTTTTTTTTAAGAGTTTGTTTTTTCTTTTAAATTAAAGATAGAGAAATTTAAACTCGCGGTCTCTAAATAAATATGAAAAGACTATATACCGTTTGAGTTATAATTCAGTTGGCTATTTAAAAATCTGTTATTAATAAATAAAATATTACATGTATAAAATAAAATTTAAATTGTTGACATATATTTAAATAAATGGATAAGTTGACCACTCGATCAATTCAACTTAATTTGAAACACGAGGAAGCTGATAGTAAAATGTGGAGTTGCCAACTGTCGGCAGGTTCTCTCCTTTGAAGCTTCCTTTGGTTATATTTTGGCTGTATAAATATGCTCTTTTTTTTTTTCGAAACACACTAAAATTTCAAATAAAATATACACATTTTAATTTTAATTATTAACATAATTGCAGTTAATAATTCCAGTTTCCAGTTTCCAACTTAGGTTAAGGTAGTTTCCTAGTAGCCATGTTCTGAAATCTGTAAACTCCATTCGTGTCCGTGCTTCAAGCTCTTTTGTCCCTCATCGGATCTTGGGTTACTTCTCTTTCCCTCAAAGGGTATTCCTCTTTTCTTGAATGCTCTTTTTTTTTTATATTATTAATTTATTATTATTATTCATGGTTGAAGCTACCTTTAAATTAAAGCTGCTACCTTTGGCCCCTTTTCATCTGTTTCCAGCTGAATATATGCATTTCAATGATGTGGCTGCAATTTAGCTTTCATTTTATAATGTGGAGTGTTTCCTAGTGCTACTTTCTTTTTTTTTTTTTCCTTCCTTTGAATGTTGTTTGTGTAAGTTTGGATTGCTGTTTTTAGCTATTGTAAGATTTTAGTTTGGTTCAATTGATTGAATTCTGTCTCTTGTTATGATGCAGGGTCAGTCAATTCAGTTCTAGGGTTACATTTTTGTTTTACATCACAAAAGAACAGAAAATCACCCTGTATTATATATTGACAAGGTGATTTTCTGTTATAAATTGAGTTCAAAGAACTTGTCTTTTCCTAATTGGGACAGTTTGGAGGAAAATTTGCATTAGTTTTGGGATGGATCATAGAAGTGCAAAAGATGAGGATGCTGAAATTGATCTTGAATGTGGGGTGGCAATAAGTGATGATTTTCAGAAAAGTGATGATAATAAGCATAGGGTATCCTGCAATGACTCGAATTTAAGTGGAGCTTCCATGGATTTTTCGGAAGTTACAAACAAGTCTTCAGTACATTGTGCAGCCAAAACTCCTACCTCAAAGGAGAAGCATAAGAAGTCCTGTAACAAAAAGTCTCCGAAGCCTCCAAGGCCTCCGCGAGCTCCATCGTTGGATGCGGCCGACCAAAAGCTAATCAGGGAGATATCTGAACTCGCCATGTTGAAGCGTGCGAGGATAGAACGCATGAAAGCCTTGAAGAAGATGAAAGCTGCAAAGACATCTTCGGCTTCCGGAAGCAGCATGTTTGCCATGATTTTTACTGTTATCTTCTGCATTGTGATAGTACTCCAAGGTAGTTACTATATTATAACAAAAGTAATTTATATTATGCATGTGATCTTTTGTTTCTAATCTTGTGCACTATAACATGATGGCGGGTTTAAGTTAGAATCGATAGATGCTATGTTGATAACATTATTTGGAATCATTGAGTTGGAATTTCGCTTTACTTTGTTTTGGTTTGTTTGTATTTTGCTTTCGTTATCATGTCTGCATGTTGGTCAATTCAAATTTCATGCTTATACTTAAGTACTATGTTTAATGACTCCATGAAAAGTCATTGTTTTGGTCAAACTTGCATGTTGGATAGAATTTCCTTGTCCACAATTATAGACCGATGATAACTAATGTTAATATTTGTTGAGTACTCTTCTATGAAATATCACCATGTTGAATTTCTACTCACATATCTAATGATAGTTACTGTTTTTTCTAATAAGGAATAACTAAAGAATCAAAAGTTCTATGATTAGGTTTAGAATTTAGCTTGATTCAATAGTTGTTATGTATGAACAATCATCACATGGAGCTTTTTTAACAAATTATGTATTTCATCTCCATTTTGAATGCTGTAACTTCCTTTTTTAACCCAGTTTTTTAACATGTTCCCTTTGCAGGCATGTCGCCTGGAAAAACTTCGGTGGCGAGTTTCCAGGGATCTCCTGAACCTGCAGGAGAAGCAGAAGCTGCTCTGATTGAAGTTCAACTTCAACCCCACCTCAATCCATCTTCAAGTGATGTAACTGCCCCCAGTTTTGAGTCTCACTCTCACAAGTAAGTTGAAATGCAATGCATGTTGTTCGTCGAACTGCCTTTGGTGGAACCCTTTTCTTCCTATTGTTTTTGTCATTAATATAGGAGTTAGCAGCCTTGTAACATCATCTTTGTTACTTGATGGTACCTTGCAGCTTTGTTCAGCGAATTACCGGTTCGGATTTTCCTGTAAAACTGAGCAGAGATGCACATTAAGGATTTGTTCTTGACCAAGAAAAGAGGGTTTAGTGCTCTTGTGCTGCTTCTCTTCTTGCCTTTCAAAGCATTTTCTTCATTATGAGACTCAATATGTTGGGTAGTTTATCCCCAGTGTGTATATTAATCAATGATGGGGGTGAGTTAAATTACCATAATAGTGTTATAGGTGTAGTTACTTACCTCCTTAGCAACTACATGTTGCTTTTTCATACTCTCTAAAGTTAAGAGTTGGAGGAGATTTTGCTTTCCAAGTTTGATAATTATGTATGAATATGATCACCTAATTTATGTTGTATTGATGTATTTGTATCATTTCCCTCTTGTGAATCAATAAGAGAAGGCCTTTCAAATCTTTCTTGGTACCATCTTTCTAACTAGGAGACATGGATTAAAATTCATGGGTTTTACAATTGGCAAGAGTGTTTTGGGCTAACATTTGACTCGAGTAGAATAAGAACACTCGTTCGTAGAGCTATTTACTCGATCGCAGGTATTTCGTAGACATTTCAAGAGATAAATAGTCAAAATTTTAAAAGAAATTATTGTAAACTTTTTTCAGATATGAATCTACCTGATTTAGAAAGAAAGAACTTGTATCTGTATCTCAATTTGAATTCAAACGTCAGTTTAATTTACGCCATGTTCTCAGAAATATTTATCATCTAGGAACAATTGTCAAGAGTGCTTTGAGCTACATTTGACTTGAGTAGAAATCCATCTAAGAGGAAAAGATCAGAGACTAAAATTTGACAGCAACAAATTATGTATGTATGTAATGAAATATTGGAATACAATGTCAAGAAAGGGACGGTTGATTGGTTTAATAGAGAATTTAAACATTGAGACAAGGAAGATAGATGTGGCTATGATACCATATTATGAGTCAATTATGTGATGGCAAGTTTGGACCATAATGCAATGTTAATTGTTAATTGTTAATTGTAAATTGCAATGTGCATGTTGCAATGTTGAGAACTGAATAGATAGACATGTGATGGTGCATGTGACAATGCCTCGCTCTATCTGTGATCCGACAAACATATTTAAGAAAAAAGTTGACAAAGCAACCTTCGTCTTATGGGAAATCGACACCTATAACAGTTTCCAATCTGTATCAATCGAAAGTTCTCGATTACTCAAACCCATTTCACATTGGCAGCTCCTCAACCTAATTTTTCACTTTTTAAAAAGTTTAGTACACAAATTTTTGTTCCTAAAACATAATTTATCAATATTTCATAATTTTTTCTTCTTATTTTTCAAAACATTAACTTATGGAATATAAAACAGTAATTATCTTGGGTATGCATATATTTATTATTATTTCACATATTTGATAAATAAAAAGTTTAATTAATAAATAAATTAGTATTTATTAGTACACTAGCAGTAATAGTAATAATAATTGTTACAAATGACCTTCTATTTATTTAAAACCTACTTAATATTAAAAAGTTGAAAAATCATTTAGAGAAATGCTAACAAAATCAACAACTATAACTTTTGTTTACAAATTATATAATTTAGAACATCACCAAAAGAACAAATCAGATAATACTTGGAATCTACAATTAATTACATGATTTTAAAGTTGAATGAAACTGAAGTAACGGTAAGTTTGACAGGTTGTCAGAAAAGGTTAAGGTTATTATAAACATCTGCTTCAAAGTACATAGAAATATAACCGGGTTAGTCGAGTCGTTCACTTAAACAAGTATTAGGAGTTCAAATCCTGTTTTGTGCATACAACAATTTATTAACCAATAACAGACCTTTAAATGGAACTTAAATTCACGTATTATTCCTTGATCTATCGGACTAAGAGATATCGTGAAAAACTTCAAACAAAAATACATAGAAATAGAATCATATCATATGAGTCTATGGAAATATATACATAACCAAAACCAAAGCATATATTAAAGCATTTACTATTATGAAACAAGAACAACAGCAATGCTAAATACAAGTGCCAAACGAGTTTCTATATATATTGTCTCAGAAACAGTATCTAGATTCTAGACGCAACCTGCTACAACCAAGAATAATGTGTAAGAAATTAAAAAGAAAAAAAAAAAGGAAAAGGAAAAGGAAAAAGAAGAATCAGCCATTTAACAAAAGCTTAACAATTGCAGCAGCAACATCAACAAGCTTCTGCATAATCCCATTCCTATCACCCAAAGGAGACTGATTCCCAGAGAATTTCTTGTTGCAAGCATCAAGTTCTTTCTCAGCATCAGAAATACAGTAACTTGCAAAGCCAAATTTGCCTTGTTTCAAAGCATCAACAGCTTGAGGAAGAATATACTTAACAACAGGGATATAAGACTCAGCACAAAAGGCCAATTGTTGCTCCAATTGTTGATCAGAGGTTTTCTTAATGAGGTCTTGAATGTAATTGAGAGTGTCAGTGGCATTTTCTTCAATGTTGTTGACCATTATCACAGCCATACCCTTTGGATCACTCTTTGGGGTGAGAGGATTTGAATGGAGGATGCTGCTGCAGAGTTCATAGAATGGTGTCTTCTTGCATATTTGGTCTATCAAATCATCACCACCATCATCTGAAGATGATTGACTACTCACTAGTCTTGTGGATACAAGAGTCAAGCAGAGAAGAACAAGTGTTAAAGATGTTGAGGCCTTATTCTTCATTTTCTTTTTCTTCTTCAAATGATGGGTTGGGATTTGTGAGAGGAATTTTGAGTTGTGAGTTCTGATCTCTCTATGCTTCTTTCTTGGCAGGTATTTATGGTTAGTTTGGCCGTTGTTTGAGTTCAATTTGGTAATTTATATATATTTTTTTAAATAAGGTAAATGGTTAAAGAAACAGAAATTAATTTCTATTATGTAATGATCATAGTTGTCTACTAAAAATTAATTATTAAATCAATCATTTGTATAAAATATACTTTAAAAATAAATTAAACAATAATAATAATAATAATAATAATAATAATAATAATAATAATTTATTTGACGACTGTTTTTTAGTATGTACATAGTATTTTTATGATAGAAACTCATATGCAGTTAATATATATTATGTGAAGTTGATAGTTGAGAGTTCTTAAATGATTTAACAAGTTTGACTAAACTGTCATCTAACGATTATGAATTATCAACTTTACATAAAGTTAATTGTACCTAAATTTTCACTTATTTTTATTACAAAATAATTACCCATAATAAGTACATACAAAAAATTAACCAACAAATCAATCTATAAAAAAAATTATGTAAAATTTTTTGGGTGAATTAAATTTTTTCTATCGGTAAACTATTCTAATAATAGCTAATCTTATTATTAAGGTCTCTCACATTCCAAAAGTAAAAAGTCAAATTTAATTAATCAAAATTTGATTTAAATAATGAAAATAATTATTTATATAACTAGGATTCATCAAACAACTATTAATTTCTATAGAAAATTCGAAAACATAATCAACTAATGATAAATTTTAGTAGTATAAATGAACATTTTAAACTTTTTTCACAATAATTATTAGTTGTTCTAATTATATAAACAACATTTCTCCTAAAATGATAGGAGGATTCAATTCCACATTAAGGAGCACCACTTTATGTCGGTGTATACCATTTTTTTAATGTAGATTTTGTAGTCTTTTCAATAGAAGAATGGTCACAAGTATGTTGTTTTATCTTTGTAACTATGGGCTACCAATGTAATTATTGGATGAATCCTTTGTTTTTAGAAAGGTCAAATCCTGCTTGGATATCACGGATACCTTGTTTTCATCTTCGTCTTTTATTTATAAGAATTTAATTTTGATATATTGGCAGTATAAAATGTTTTACACAGTTGTGCAATTACATTTATTTTTTTAAATGATCATTTATGCAGTTAATATAAAAGATAATTATTTTTATTGAGCGTTATATAATTAAGGGCTTGTTTGGGTGATCTTTTAAGAAAAGATCTTTTTTCAAGTTATCTTCTTTTAAAAGATCTTATGGAGAAGTAAAAATAATTTTATATTTGGATATCTCATACAAAAAGATCTTTTTATCTATCAATTATGTTTGGGTATAACAATATAAAAGTACTTTTTTATTTATTTATTATATGAAAAACATTTTTTTTAAGGAAAAAAGATCTTTTAAAAAAGGATGTAAATTACAGCTTCTCAAAAAATATGTTTTTTTTTATTTTTCTAGTGTTTTTACTTTTACTACTAGAAATTTGCCAAACACACTAAAAAATAGAAAAAATATCTTTTTTTCATTAAAAAAATATTTTTTTTAACAAAATAATAACACCTAAACAAACACTTCATGTATATAATTACTTAATACTAATAGTCTAACACTAACCGTTCATTAAAATTAAATTCTATTTATAATTGAAACCAATCCCAGCCAAACCTTCTTCTGTTCTGTTCTGTTCTCTTCTGTTTCTTGTTCTCTTCCTACTTTACTTGTAAGATGCCAAATCAAAGATCTTTTGATATGATGTTTGCTCATTAAATCAAATTCTTTTTCCCTGGGAATTTAAGAAACATTATTATTATTATTGACCCCAAGAGACTGACACATACTTGTTCATTGTTTTTTAACTAAGATTTTAGTATACATTAGAGGACAAATACTCCCATGATTTCATTGTGTTAGAGCAATCTTGTTTTCCTCATCAATCAAGGCATTCCCTTACACCATATGACATACTAACTAACAACTATAATAATAATTTGCATTTTCTTATATTTCAAGACTCAAACATAATCATCACCTTTTTTGTCTTCTTATTAACTAATATTTTGATGCTCTCCTCCATTGACACTGAAGAATCTTTTAACATACTAAAGTTATTCTACAATTATTTGTAGCCTCATATTTTAGGTGATCAAATCAAATATATATCACACATTTTTTTACTTCCAAAATTTCACTCCTCTCTTTAGAGCCACCAATTTTGTTATGTGGTGTTTGGTGTTCACTTCTTGTGGTTGGACCAATAATAATAATAATAATAATAATAATAATAATAATAATAAATTAATAATAAAGGTAAATACATGTGTGTCGCTTGATGACACGTCATCTGATGTCTTAAAGTAATTAAGAGAATATTTTAATAATTAAAAAGTCAAGAATTCAAATCGAATATTATTTTTGACATAGTTGATCTGAAGTAAAGAAAATAATCATTATTCTCACAGTAATACTAGAGAAACAAAAAAAAAAATAATTAGAACTTGATTTACTTAATTTTCATTAGTTATTGTAACAATTAACTAATATTAAACAAAATAAATTCTAATTATTTTTAATTAATTTTTTTGTTATCAAATATTTTCTTTTGACAGTAAATACCAAGAGTTTCTTATACTTTGAAATTAAACCAATTATTTTGTTAATGTAAGGGGATACCAACCTAAACTAGTTCTTAACATTAGAAAAGGACGAGCCTATATGCATAATTTGTTCTACTTGTTAAATAAGATTTTGGTTCGGCCAACTCCATCATCAATATTATTTGTTTTAATTTTCTTCTCCACAATTTATATTTAATAAATAAGATTGAGAGGAATCCGTGTGAAAAGGAGAGAAAAAGACAGATGCATCAAATTAATGAAATTATACCTATGAGTATGACCTACCTGGTTCCAACAACGTTCCAATAATTGAACAATAAACAAGAATAAAATAAGAAACAAAACAGGAAGTTAAGGGGGTGAAAAGTAAAAAAAGTAAAAAGCTGGAAAATTATTCGAATGTTTTATTCCAGAAACAAATCAAACGAGAATCACGAGAGTCCATATATACAGAACTATATATACATTATTTGAGGCTAGTGACTAGTGTGTTATTAACTTGTTATTGTAAATATGATATGATAATGCAGGACTAAGCTAAGCTAATATAGCACTTTCATATTGGACAAACACACGCATGCAATCAATCATATACTATAAAACATATGGTTAAATTACATCATAATAAGAACTAATCTGTCGTGAATATGAGCTCCATTTAAAAGTAACTCCCAACATTTGTTTAAATGGACGAGTGAGTTAACCACCTGACCAACTCAAATTGGTTAATTGCATCATAATCTTCGTCATGTTTAACTAATAACTACAACGCGGCATCATCCATGTTATTGGTGACTATATTGCTGATTTTCCCTTGATGGAAGCTGGTCTCAAAGGACTTCAATCAAGGTAAGGTATGATTGAGAATGTTAAATTATTTAATATGTTTGATTAAATTACTTAACGTCCATGTGTTTATATTTTAACTGATATCTTCACCTAAATACATCTTTACATGAGTAATAAATTCAGGTGCAGTCGATTTTACGTGAGATTGATAGTTGATAGCCATTGACTCTCAGTTATCCACTCCACGTGAAGTCGACTGCACTTGAGTTTTCACCTTTAATCAATCATATCTGCAGATAGGGCTGTCAAACGGACTAGCCCGACCCATTTAGGGCCGGCCCGTTAAGCCTGTGGGTTAAATGTGCTGGTCCGTTTAAGCCCGCTTTATTTGCGGGATATAATTTTTTAGTCCGGACCGTTTATGGTCAGCCTGATGGGTTAAACGGGCTAGTCCGTTTATTCTTTTATTTTATTTTTTGAAAAATATTTTGACAAAAAATATCACTTTTAGGTCAAAAACTTTTTTTAAATTTTTTTTTTTAGTTGATGGGTCGAATTTTCGGGTCGGATCGTGAGAAATATCGGCTAAAAGTGCAATTTTTTAAAAAAAAAATATAAAAAAAATAAATGGACCACCCATTTAATTCGCGAGCTAGCTCGTTTATCCCGTTATTTTTTTCGGGTTAATCGGGTTCAGTCCATTTAGGCCAAAATTTAAACAGGCTTAATTTTAGAGAAAAAACCTGCGATTTTGACGGCCTATCTGCAGAGCATGTTCTTCAAAATTAGTGTCCCACTCCCCCACCTTAAATTTAAAAGAATCAATAGCTAGCCAGCTTTAGCTTCCACAAGACTACAACATTACCATTCAAGAATGTTGCTTTGTATAAAGAAATTAAGAGATGCATTCAGAGTTCCTATATAAGGCAATGTTTGGTTTGCTTGTCATCATTTCAGCCATGATTACTCTGCCCATGGACATGTGCACAGCGCTTCTTCTCTAACACAAAGTCCAAAGGCCATGATTGGTTTGTCGTCTGCTATGCATGTTTCCTCTTCCAGAATTGGTTTATTGGGAGCAATGTTTTGTAGTGACATATTAGTTTGGTCATCATTGGTAGTATTGACTATTGAGATTGTATTCTTCTTCACAAGAGTGCACATACATGGTTGTTATGAGTTACCTCCATCAACATATTCTAATTCATAAGACTAATCTATTACATAGGAGAATTCCATTAGGAAAAGTAAAAGGCAAGGATAAACTAAGTGGTACTTAAAAAATTTACATTCGATGGTTTATCAATGGCTAAGAAAAGGGGGTTGAATCTTAGCCCATTTTCGCTGAATAACACTTGCTGCCTTTTTAAAATGTTTTAGGAGATATTTCTGCTTTTTGTCTCATCACTAGTCAAGAGACATTTTTTTTTTCTCGTAACCAATGAAGAGATATTTTTCATTTTTGTCTTCTACAAACAGAATCAAAAATTGAGTAGAAGAGAGGGAGAGAATCACACCCAGAAGTATCCTGGTTCAGCCGCTAAGTACAGTGCAGCCTACATCCAGTCTCCATCACAACAATGATGGAATTTCACTATAATCAAATAGATTACAGACACCAATTCTCCCTAGGAACTACCCTTCCTATCCGGGACAAGTCCAGAATCTATCTCTAATCTTGAACTTGACTTGGTCACCTACCAAGCTTTCAACTGCTAAGTGCTAACCCAACTTGCAAGGTGATGGTTTCAGTGGCTAAGAGAAAGGGGGGGTTAAATCTTAGCCCCCTTTTAATGTTGCTGACACTTGCTGAACTCAGAGGAGACTTTTCTGTTTTATCTCGTCTCTGGACACGAGACTTTTTGTTTTTGCTCGTCACTTGCCACGAGACATTTTGATTTTTGCTCCTGTGCAGTATAGAACAGAAATGGAGTTGGAGAGAGGAAAGATTATACCCAGATATATCCTGGTTCAGCTGCTAAGTGCAGTGCAGCCTACATCCAGTCTCCATCACAAACATGATGGAATTTCACTATAATCAATCTGATTACAACTTGTAAAGTGCTAACCCAACTTACAAGGGGATTCCCACAGAATCATGAAACACAACATAGATGAACAAAGGAACTCTAAGACATCTATGGCTTTTTCTTATAATTTTTCACTCTCTGCCTTTTTCCGCTCTATGGCTTTTTCATTACAAACCTCACTGTTTGCCTCTTACCATGAGACTCAAGACATGACAAAATTAAACAGAAAAATACAAAACTGAATACATTGAAGGAGAAGAGAAAACTGTTAGCTCAGGTAGCTCTGAGAACACTGTGCCTTGCACTCTCAAATTTTCTCCTTGCTTCAAACAGTGGCTGTCCACCCTTAATATAGAAGAGGGGAGCCTCCACTTATTGAAGCCAAAACCGAACTAACTTCTTCCTCCTTCAACAAAACCGGTTCGGCCACATAGAGAGAGAAGAGATAACCATGCATTAACCAACATGCAATTACCTCTAGTCCTTTCTTGATCATCACCCTTCATCAATCCGAGCTCTCCATCCTTGGCTTGCTCTCCAAGATGGAATTCTGGCCCTTGATGCTTCATGATGATGATGACTTCATCTGCTTCAATCTCTGCCTTTAACCATCACTTCGCCACTCTAGCTACTCCCTGTGGTGGTTGAGCAGAATCAAAGACAAGCCATGCTTCAAGAATCTTCCTTGTTGGCCGAGATCTTCTTATTCCTTTTTGAGCATGCAAAGCTCAAGATAACCTCACCAAATCTGACCATATTTGGTAAGTATCTTAGCCACAGTTCATTTTTATTTTAGTATGTTTTCTTGCCATCATTAGCTTGATGGTCTTGATGCATGCAGCTTCTTCCTTCTATTGGTTGAAGAACATTTCTTCCATTATTTCCTGGATAAGGACCGAAGAAAGAAGAGAAGCAAATAGAGAGAAAGAAGAAAGAGAAAAGCAAAGCTATGAGAGTTATGATAGATAAATTAATTAGGTGCATTTCTCCAAACTTGTGAAGTAGCGTGTAAGCTACCATTAATTTCCATCATATCACTTGACTTTTTCTCTTTCATATTCCCAAGGACTGCATTAACTTTTCTTTATAAAATTTGAATTCCATAATAAGTTAATGTGTGAAGTCCGTTGGAAGCATGCAACCAAAGTTCAATGAGTTGGGTTTTCATCTTTGTGCCTCAATTCCATTTTTCTTTTCGGACCATGCATGCATAACAAATTGGGCTTAGTGATACTATTTAAATTCTGGCCCATTTGGTTAACATTTACTTTCTTGATGAAAATTGTTTCGGATCAAGCATAAGAGGCTCTCATAAAAAATTAACCATGGGCTTGGTTGTAAGCAACATTAAGCTTGGCCCAACAATATAAAATTTCAGCCACTTAGTATATAATCATGCAACAAGGCTGGTTTTTGGGCTTAAGCCAGAAACTCATTTTTCGGCCAAATAGAAAAATCCTGCACAGCAAAATTAATTTAATTAACACATGATTAGATTAATAATTTTGCTGTTAATAATGTTTGATCATCATCAATTTAGTTTAGAGTTTTCCAAACTCATTAATCTCCCCCTTGATGACAAACATTATTAAAATTGAAATGGGAAAAGATTTAGAGATTGAGTAAAGAATACTCCCTTTGATTTGAATTTCTCCCCCTTTCAAAATGTCACAATGCTCCCCCTTGATGTATGCTTATGTTACCAAGGGAAGCACTTAACCTGTAACATTTTAAATCAAGTTTCAAGTAACAATGTTATTTAGCATGTTTTATGATGCTAAATGCTTGATTTATGAGCAGTTTTAATTGATAATCAAAACTCATTTGATATCTTAAACTGATTTACTGCTCAAACAATTTCATACAAAAATTATCAAAATATTTTTCAAATCCTTTCCTGTTAAAGATATCAGAGCAAAACAACATGATGGAAAAGTATTTGAGCAAACAAACAGGGCAGTTTTATTACATAGTTTAAAGGAACTGCCAAAAATAAGTTTTTAATCCAAAAAGTTTATCAATGATGAATCAGTAATCAGGCATTAAAATAATTCAACCATCATTATAAACCAAATGCCAAATGATCATTAATTAATCCTGATAAACTAAGCAGCAACCATAGTGAATGCAATAACAACATGCATTCTTTGAACAAGGGTGATCATGAATTTTCAATTTTGAAAATTTCATCCCCTGTTCCCTGTTTTCCTCCAGCCCCTGTTTCGTTCCAATTTCAATTTTGGAACCTTAAATTTCTCCCCCTTTTGTCATCATGGGGGCACCTGCACAAAACATTGTTATAGAAAACAGAATATGCCATATAACAGTCCAAAACATAACCAAATGGTGTCATCAAAGTATCACCAAGGTAGCTATTGTCAATTGCAACCCTAACAAAAAACAAAAGAGCTAATTGAGCCAAATTGTGCCAATATCAAATAGTAACCAGAGAGTTAATCATCGAAAAGATTAAAGTAAGGGTCCTCCTCGGCGCCATCACTGCCAGCTTCTTTTTCAAGACTTTCCAACATTAGACTGACCCTCTCTTGACATTTCTTCCATGCCAATTCATTTTCATAAGCAAGTTTGCGGGTAGACTTGTGAAATTGAACCATGAGATCGGACATATTGGTGAATTCTGTGAGAATCTCTCTGAGGGAACCAATCGTCTTTGAGGATTCTGGGCGGCCTTCAAAGTCATCATCAGATTTCTTTCCTCTTTTTGCAGCTCCGCCTGCTCTAATCATGGAAACACGGTTCTCTACATCCTCATTGGTTAAATCTACCTTAAAGTACTCAAAAATGCATGTAAGAAACATTCCATAAGGTAGATTGGCCTTTTTTGTACTTTTCACAGACTCCCACATGTGATGAATCATAATATAGCTAAATGAAATAGGAGTTGAAGTAACTAAAGCAAATATTATGAGACAATCAGATACAGTTACCCTGTTGTGAGAACCACTTTGAGGAGTGAGAATGTGAATTATGATGCGGTGCAGCAGAGAGTTAGTTGGACCCAAAGCCTTATGAGTCGGAACAGTTCCATCTAGGCCAGACAGATTTTCACAGATTTGATGAATCACTTGCTTGTATGTAACTCCTACATGTGAGTCCCATTTATCACTCATATAAACCTTTGGCCCTTCATCAATGTATCCAAGGGCAGAAGAGATTGTTTCAGAATCCAATATGATTTGAACCCGTTTCACATAAGAGTGAAGGCTGCCATCAATAAACCTTAGATTTGCATAGAACTGCCTAACCAGCCCTGGGTACACCATTTTATGAATATGAAGCAGAGGTGACCATTTAAGGCCTTCAAACATGGGCTGTAAATCGAGTCCTTTGGATGCCAGAGATTTTAGATTCACTAGATAAGAGAGACACAAATGCCGTTTCTCCAGGACTTCATTGTGGAATTCAAAAGCAGCACACGTAGAGAACCTGGAAGGATCGAAATGTGAGTGTTGTTTGTGAAACTTGTTCTTGAACTCCATTGACCCAAGGTTTGCGGGTTCTCTAGTTTCATGGAACTCGAAACCCTTCGTCTTTTTGGAACTCTTTCCGGATGCATGTGGAGAGGTTCTTTTGGCGATGATGGAGAAGGTGAGGTATGAGACTCTTCTACTTCCTCTTCAATGCTGGGCTCCTTCGCCTTCTCGCTCTTCCTTCTTCAGAAGATTTTTGAGTGATAACTTTGCGCCTCATAGTCTCGGTCCGCTTGGAGGGGGTGAAAGAGAAGAGGAGGAGGTGGAATCGATGTGAATGTGGGTATGTGATTGAGGTGTAGAAGGTTTTTGAGATTGGCGAATTCTCTCACTCTTTCTTGGGGTTGTTTTCTTTTTCATAATGAAAGAGATCAATGGAGATGGAAGTTGGAGATGAAAGGGTGGCCGAATAGTGAGGTGAGTGATGGGAGGTTAGAGAAGCATTAAATGCTTAATTGGAGAGAGAATGAGAGAAGTTATTACCCATTAAGAGAGCGGTTATTATCCATGGGAGTTTCAAAAACTGAAAATAGGTTTCCCTAAATCAAGGGATTAGTTGGAGGGAAAGATTTGATTTGACAACATGCTTCTTCCAACAAGATTTGATGAGACAACCAAGGGATTTTGTTGATTTAATTTTTCAAAAGAAATGAAACTAACAAAACTGTCATGGTGGGGTCAAAGAATTTTTGGTGGGGCCCATAAAATTCGAATTCTGCGTTGCCTCCCCCTTGACCACAGCTCTTCCATTCTGCCATTTATTGTTTCTCGTCCAAACCTACGAGCAAAAACTGAGCAGAGTCAAATATTCACAAATTTTCAATGAAACTTAAATCAAACATTCCTAAGCTTTTTCTCAAGGTACAGAATCTGTCTTCACAGAGGGGTTTTGTAAAAATATCAGCAATTTGGTCTTTTGATTTTACAAATTGAATATCAATAGTACCCTTTTGCACATGTTCCCTAATAAAATGATACTTTATCTCAATGTGCTTGGTTCTTGAGTGCAAAACAGGATTTTTTGAAATATTTATTGCACTCATATTATCACAAAATAGGGGAATACTATTGATTTTTAATTTGTAATCTTCCAATTGTGTTTTTAACGAAATTAATTGAGTGCAACATGCAGATGCGGAAATATATTCTGCTTCAGCGGTGGATAAAGCCACTGTGGCTTGTTTCTTGCTTGACCACATGTTGAGTGAGCTTCCAAGGAAGCAACACATGCCGGACGTGCTTCTTCTATCCACTCTATCTCCCGCATAATCTGCATCACAAAACCCTACTACACAAAATTCATCAGATTTAGGATACCATAAGCCATAGTCACAAGTTCCCTTAATGTATCTAATGATGCGTTTAACAGCCGTAAGATGGGATTCTTTTGGGTGAGATTGAAATCTTGAACATACACCCACACTTTGAACAATATCCGGTCTAGAGGAGGTAAGGTACATGAGTGAACCTATCATTCCTCTATACCTTGTTTCATCCACATCTTGGCCATCATCATCTTTTTCAAGTTTTATATTAGAATGCATTGGAGTGCCCATTGCTTTGGAATTTTCTAGGCCAAACTTTTTAATAAGTTCTTTTGCATATTTTTCTTGGTAAATAAAAGTACCACTAGGAGTTTGTTTAATTTGGAGGCCAAGAAAGAAGGTAAGCTCTCCCATTAAGCTCATTTCAAACTCACTAGTCATGAGTTTTCCAAACTCTTCACACAAGGAAATATTGGCCGAACCAAATACAATGTCATCAACATAAACTTGAACAAGAAGTATATCATCATTAGATGCTTTAATGAATAAAGTAGTGTCGGTGGTACTCCTTTGAAATTCATTTTCCAACAAGAAGGCGCTAAGCCTTCCATACCAAGCTCTTGGAGCTTGTCTAAGCCCATAAAGAGCCTTAGATAATTTAAAAACATGATTTGGAAACTCTTTATGTTCAAAACCGGGGGGTTGAGCCACATACACTTCTCTATCAATAAAGCCATTAAGGAAAGCACACTTAACATCCATTTGAAACATTTTGAAACCTTTATGGGCGGCATAGGCAAGAAGCAACCGAATTGCTTCCATTCTAGCTACCGGAGCAAAAGACTCATCAAAATCTATACCCTCTTCTTGATCGTAACCTTGGGCCACTAATATAGCCTTGTTACGAACAACTTGTCCATCCTCACCAAGTTTATTTTTAAAGACCCACTTAGTACCCGTTACCTTCATATCATCCGAATAAGGTACTAATGTCCAAACCTTATTCTTGTCAAATTGAGCTAGTTCCTCTTGCATGGTCTTGACCCATGATGGATCTTCAAGAGCTTGTTTGACATTGTTGGGCTCCATTTGTGACAAAAGAGCAAAGTTGCTAGGTTCGGTTTGCCTTTTGGTGGAGGATCTTGTTGTTACACCATGAGAGGGATCACCAATGATGAAGTCATGAGGATAACCCCTCATAGACTTCCATTCTCTAGGTTTTCGGCCAGGTGTTGAACTTTGATGAGCTTCTGGTGGTCTTGCTGTTTCATTTTCTCGTGTCTGCTCAGGAGATAAAATGGAAGTTTCTCCTTCAATCTGACGAGACAGAATCGGGCTGACAGATTCTTCATTCTGGACAGATTTGGGATTTTCTTTGCTTGTTCCATCCTCTTCACAATCTGAATCAATATCCTTCACAATACTAGGAATTAAGTTAGAATCACAAAAAATAACATGTATGGATTCCTCTATTGTCCTATGTTCCTTGAGATAAACTCTATAGGCCTTGCTAGTGGTGGAATATCCAACAAACATTCCTTCATATGATTTTGGATCAAATTTTCCAAGATTTTCCTTATTGTTAAGCACAAAGCATTTGCATCCAAAAACATGAAAGTACTTAAGATTTGGAGGGGTTCCTTTCCATAGCTCATAAGGCGTTTTCTTTAACCATTTTCTAATGATTGTTCTATTCAAAATATAACATGCTGTATTCACAGCCTCAGCCCATAAGAATTTAGGAATTTCACTCTCACATAACATAGCCCTAGTCATTTCTTGAAGGCTTCTATTCCTTCTTTCAACCACCCCATTTTGTTGGGGGGTTCTAGGACATGAAAAGTTATGAGAAATCCCTAAGTCATCACAGAATTTTTCAAAATCTTGATTTTCAAATTCTCTTCCATGATCACTTCTCAAATGGGCAATTTTCAAATCCTTTTCATTTTGAATTTTCTTACAAAGAGTGGAAAAAGCATGAAAGGCATCATTCTTATGAGTAAGGAAAAGTACCCAACCAAATCTAGAGTAATCATCTACCACCACAAGACCATAATGTTTACCTCCTAAACTTTGAGTTCTAGTAGGACCAAAAAGATCAATATGTAACATTTCCAATGGCCTTTTGGTTGAGATTCCATCTTTTGATTTAAAAGAGGATTTTACTTGTTTGCCTAATTGACAAGCGTCACAAGTAAGATCCTTATCAAACTTGATGTTTGGGATTCCTCTAACCAAATTTCTTTTGACTAGCTTAGAAATTTGATACATGCTAGCATGTCCTAATTTTCTATGCCAAAGCCATTTTTCAGATTCAAAAGATGTGAAGCATGTTACATTTTGTTCCTTTAAATCCTCAAGAGTTAATCCATACACATTGTTACATCTTTTAGCTTCAAGAAGAACATTCCCAGTTTTTTCACACACAACTAAGCAAACAAATTTCTTAAAGATAACTTCAAAACCCAAATCACAAAGTTGACTAACACTAAGCAAATTATGTTTCAAGCCATGTACAAGGAGAACATCATTTATACAAGAAGAAAAGTTTTTACCAACTTTCCCAACAACTACAATTTTTCCTTTTGCATCATCACCGAAAGTGACAAGTCCTCCATCATAGTCATCAAGCTTTATGAAGAAGGTTGCCTTTCCGGTCATATGCCTAGAGCATCCGCTGTCCATATACCACACATTTTCCTTCCTTTTGGATGCTAGGCACACCTACAAAACAATGCTTAAGTAACCTTAGGTATCCAAATCTTTTTGGATCCTTTTACGTTAAACCATCTTCTATGTCCTAAGCCATTGTAATCAAAAACAATTTTATAAACCTTGTCACCAACCATTCTTTCACCGAAAAAGCATTGAATGGGAAAGTGTCCATTCCGATTGCATAGTCTACAAAACCTTGGAGTTGCATTTTTGTTAAAGTAGGTGGGATCTTGAAATCTTGTGTCATTAGAAGATGAAGCAATATTTTCAAAATGTGAATTTTCAGATTTATAAAACCCCAACCCAGCCTTATCATAAAGAGGTTTTTGACTAGCCAAGATGTGATTTAAATTTTCGGAACTTTGTGTAAACTTGGCCAAGTCTTCCTTAAGTCTTTTAACCTCTTTAAGCAACTCTTCATTTTGCTTAAAACAGTCCACATATGCAAGAACACAATGGTTACTTTCACAGCTCCTAACTTGGGCTCTTAACTACTTATTTTCTTCAACAAGATCATAAGCAGTTTCAGCCTCTCTCACTTTTTCTTTTAGAAAACTGTTTTCGGCCTTAAGAATGGTAATTTGCTGTTCAAGTTCTTGATTTTCCAGCAGAAAGCATCTTATTTTTTCAGAAAGGTGGTCTATCATAAGATGGAGATCTTCAGTGTTAGGGTTATGAAAGACTACCTGATCTATGTGGTCTGCCATGAGACATGTCTGTGACTTGGTCTCGGTTTCTTCATCATCATCATCAGAGTCATTCTCCAGGTCTTTCCATGTGGCCATCAGTCCTTTCTTCTTTCCTCTTTTCGGTTTTTCCTCCTTCTTCAGCTTGGGACAATCAGATTTGAAATGCCCCATTTCCTTGCAATTATAGCAAGTTACCTTGCTAAGGTCTTTCTTTACTCTCCTTGTGCTGCTGCCTTTGCCTTTGAGCTTAGCCATTTTCCTGAATTTTTTTGCAAATAAAACAAACTCATTTTCAGAAGAGTTATCACTGGATTCATCATCCAGAGGGTTAGTCACAGAAGAAAATGCAATTCCTTTCTTTTTTGTATCTTTTTTCAAATAGGTATTTTCAAAAGCAAGAAGATTTCCTCTCAAATCATCAAGAGTCATGGAGTCTAAGCTACTGCTCTCAGAAATAATTAAGGCTTTAGTTTCCCACTCTTTTGTGAGACATCTCAACACTCTTCTCACTAGCACAGAATCAGAATGAGTAATTCCCAGAGCATCTAAGCCAACAATGATAGCATTGAACCGTTCGAATAGTTCATCAATGGACTCTCCTTCCTTCATTGCAAACATTTCATATTCTCTATTTAGCATATCTGTCCGAGTCTTCTTGACAATGGTGGTTCCTTCATGGGTGATTTGCAACTTGTCCCAGATTTCCTTTGCCGTTGTGCATCTTGATACCCGTCGGTACTCCTCGAAGCTGATAGCACAATTGAGCAGATTTATTGCCTTGGCATTTAACTCCACTTTCTTCCTATCTTCCTCGGTCCATCTTGCTTCTGGTTTGAGAGAAACAACTCCTTCTGCACTTGTGATAGTTGGAAATTGAGGCCCTTCGAGAATAATCTTCCAAAGTCTGTAATCCACTGCTTGTACGAATATCTTCATCCTCTCCTTCCAATAGGTATAGTTTTTCCCATTGAAAAGAGGAGGTCTGTTGCTTGATTGACCTTCAGTTAGATTATAGGACACCACATTTGCGCCACTGTTTTCTGCCATGAGGATCTTTACTCCAAGCTGCAAAGCTTGATCTCTTTGAGACCAAGCTCTGATACCAATTGATGGTTTCAGTGGCTAAGAGAAGGGGGGTTGAATCTTAGCCCCCTTTTTATGTTGCTGACACTTGCTGAACTCAGAGGAGACTTTTCTGTTTTATCTCGTCTCTGGACACGAGACTTTTTGTTTTTGCTCGTCACTTGCCACGAGACATTTTGATTTTTGCTCCTGTGCAGTATAGAACAGAAATGGAGTTGGAGAGAGGAAAGATTACACCCAGATATATCCTGGTTCAGCTGCTAAGTGCAGTGCAGTCTACATCCAGTCTCCATCACAAACATGATGAAATTTCACTATAATCAATCTGATTACAACTTGTAAAGTGCTAATCCAACTTACAAGGGGATTCCCACAGAATCATGAAACACAACATAGATGAACAAAGGAACTCTAAGACATCTATGGCTTTTTCTTATAATTTTGCACTCTCTGCCTTTTTTCGCTCTATGGCTTTTTCATTACAAACCTCACTGTTTGCCTCTTACCATGAGACTCAAGACATGAAAAAATTAAACAGAAAAATACAAAACTGAATACATTGAAGGAGAAGAGAAAACTGTTAGCTCAAGTAGCTCTGAGAACACTGTGCCTTGCACTCTCAAATTTTCTCCTTGCTTCAAACAGTGGCTGTCCACCCTTAATATAGAAGAGGGGAGCCTCCACTTATTGAAGCCAAAACCGAACCAACTTCTTCCTCCTTCAACAAAACCGGTTCGGCCACATAGAGAGAGAAGAGATAACCATGCATTAACCAACATGCAATTACCTCTAGTCCTTTCTTGATCATCACCCTTCATCAATCCGAGCTCTCCATCCTTGGCTTGCTCTCAAAGATGGAATTCTGGCCCTTGATGCTTCATGATGATGATGACTTCATCTGCTTCAATCTCTGCCTTCAACCATCACTTCGCCACTCTAGCTACTCCCTGTGGTGGTTGAGCAGAATCAAAGACAAGCCATGCTTCAAGAATCTCCCTTGCTGGCCGAGATCTTCTTCTTCCTTTTTGAGCATGCAAAGCTCAAGATAACCTCACCAAATCTGACCATATTTGGTAAGTATCTTAGCCACAGTTCATTTTTATTTTAGTATGTTTTCTTGCCATCATTAGCTTGATGGTCTTGATGCATGCAGCTTCTTCCTTCTGTTGGTTGAAGAACATTTCTTCCATTATTTCCTGGATAAGGACCGAAGAAAGAAGAGAAGCAAATAGAGAGAAAGAAGAAAGAGAAAAGCAAAGCTATGAGAGTTATGATAGATAAATTAATTAGGTGCATTTCTCCAAGCTTGTGAAGTAGCGTGTAAGCTACCATTAATTTCCATCATATCACTTGACTTTTTCTCTTTCATATTCCCAAGGACTGCATTAACTTTTCTTTATAAAATTTGAATTCCATAATAAGTTAATGTGTGAAGTCCGTTGGAAGCATGCAACCAAAGTTCAATGAGTTGGGTTTTCATCTTTGAGCCTCAATTCCATTTTTCTTTTCGGACCATGCATGCATAACAAATTGGGCTTAGTGATACTATTTAAATTCTGGCATATTTGGTTAACATTTGCTTTCTTGATGAAAATTATTTCGGATCAAGCATAAGAGGCTCTCATAAAAAATTAACCATGGGCTTGGTTGTAAGCAACATTAAGCTTGGCCCAACAATATAAAATTTCAGCCACTTAGTATATAATCATGCAACAAGGCTGGTTTTTGGGCTTAAGCCAGAAACTCATTTTTCGGCCCAATAGAAAAATCCTGCACAGCAAAATTAATTTAATTAACACATGATTAGATTAATAATTTTGCTGTTAATAATTTTTGATCATCATCAATTTAGTTTAGAATTTTCCAAACTCATCACAAGGGGATTCCCACAAAATCATGAAACACAATACAGATGTACAAAGGACCTCTAGGACGGACATCTATGACTTTTTCTTTTAATTTTGCATACTCTGTCTTTTTTCGCTCTATGGCTTTTTCTTACAAACCTCACTGTTTGCCTTTTTCCATGAGACTCAAGACAGACAAAACTAAACAGAAAAATACAATATGAAAAATATTGAAGGAGAAGAACTTCTGTTAGCTTGGGTAGCTATGAGAACTCTGTACTTTTCACTCTTTTCTCCTTACTTCAAGCCTTGGCTGTCCACCCTTATTATAGAAGGGGAAGCCTCCAAGGTTGAAACCGATCCAACCGAGCTAATCTTCTTCTTCTTCACACAAAACCGGTTCGGCCAGAGAGAGAGGAGAGGAAACTAAACGCTAAAACCAACATGCAATTACCTCTGTGTCATCCCTTCTCACCAAGTTTCATCAATCCGAACATTCCATCTTGACTTGCTCCTCAAGAAGAATTCCTGACCCTTGATGAGTCCTTGATGCTTGACAGCTCCTCCTGCTCTTATCTTCTGCCTCTTCCTCCACGTAGCTACAGTAGCTACCTCCTGTGGTGGTTGATCAAAAGTAGAGACGAGTCATGCTTCCAAGGGATCTTCTTCCTCTGACCGAGTTGGATCTTCTCCATTTTTGAGTATGGAGAGCTTGAGACTTCCTCACCACTTCTTACTATAAGTGGCAAAGATCTCAACCACACCCTACTGTGGATCTTCTTTTTCCCAACGCTATCATCACAATGGCTTCTTGCTTGCACATAGCTTCACTGCTACAGTGCCTAATCTCTGATAGCTTGCAACTTCTTCTTCTTTGTGACATGATCGAAAGTGATGAGAGAAAAGAGAGAGAAGAGAGAAAACTTTCAATGTAATTGAAAAAAGAAATTAAAATGAATTAATTTCCACTTCCTTTTTGCTTAGTAGCGTGTGTCATTAATGATGGCAATCAAATCAATTGCTATTTCTCTTTCATGTTACCAATGTCTGCATTAACTCCATTTAATCAAATTTGAATTCCAATCCAAGGAGTGAATAAAGTAACCGAACTAAGCATGCAAAGTTCCCTCCTTCTCTTTCAATTCGGACCAAATCTTTTTGGTCTAGAAGCAAATATTAATCTGGGCTTGTTCACCAAAAGCTGGCCCAATTAATGAAATAGAAGATTCAGCCATCTATGCTTAGTCATTTTTGCACAAAGCTGAATATTATCACATTGGGCTTGTTCCATTTTTAACCTAGCCACAAAATCTGCATAACAAAATTATTAATTAACATATGATAATTAAAATTTAAATTAATAATTTTGTAATTAATTATTTTAATAATATTTGATCATCATTAATTTTATTTGGAATTTTTCAAACTCATCAACATTGTTGTCAAAAATAATTTTAAAAGATTCAAACGACAAATAAATTTTTAAAAAATTTAAAAACGCTATAAAAAATAACTAAATACTAAATATATGTTTATAAAAAATTTTAGAAATCGAATTTTGATAATTTTTTTCAAGAGTTATTAAAAAATAATATCTTTTTATCTATAAAATTGATAATTTCATATCAAGTGAATTTTTAAAAAAATTATTGTGAATGATTAATTCTTTTTTAAGAATAAAAAATTCTAGAGATCAAATTTCAATTTTTTTTGTACCTTCTAAATAGTTTTATGAATGTTACCGAAAAAAATTAGTCTCAATGGATAAGTAGTCTGCTAAACTTAAACATTTTTTTGCCGCTTAAAAGATATATTTATTGTACTACAAGAAAAACGCTGAATACCATTGGATTTAGTATCAAACATTAGTGGCGGGTTTACTGTTAGATTTGACAATAAATTCGTTTGGTAAAAAAGTTACCGCTGGATTTGATTTCCGACGATAAATTCGCCGGCAATAATTAGAGAAAAAAAAAATTGGTGCGATTATTATGTGGGATTTACCGGCGGATTTGGCGGATAAATCCGCCGGTAATCCAAATTAGTGCAATGCTGCATTTTGAACATTTACAAAGTATATTACCGTCGGATTTATCCGCCGGTAAATCCGATGGTAATCTTACTCTAAATTCGAATCGCGAACCCTCTCCCCCATCATTTTTTAACCAATCTCTCTCTCTAACCTTCTCCCCCCTCTCTCCCCCTCCAAACCACCTCAGACAGCTCTTCCACCAGCGTCGGCTACTACCAACAGCATTTAAAGACTGCGTGGACTCCTTGCGTTGCGTTGGTCGCTCTATTGTCGCCGTTTTTGTCGCTTCCGCCACTGTTACCGCCGCCACGGCTGCCACCACTGTCGCCACTGCTCCCTGTGTCGCCGGAGCTACCTCATTTCTTCCTCCAAGTATGTTGTCCTTCTCCTTCTTCCTATTATTTTTTTCAATTTCTTTAAAAAAATCCTAATGCAGCCTTGCCGGTTGGTCACCGTTGCTGCCATTTTGCCGTCTGTGTTGCCACCACGTCAGTAAAGTCTTCTGTATCGCCATTGTCTCCAGGTAACTCAATAGTCAGTTTTTTAGCTGGTTTTAATTTATTATGTATTAAAAAATTTGCAATTAGGATGTTTGTATTAGAGATTTAACAGTTTTTAGATTTAGTTCATAATATATTAATTTAGATTTAGAATTTTTTAATTCTGTTTTGATTTTGGATTTTTTTTATTCTGTTTTAATAATTCTGTGTTTGAAATCTACACTGTTCTGATTAGTTAATTGTTATTCGAATCTACAAGTGTAACATCCTCAATTGTATTATTCTGATTTCTATTCTAATGTTGTTAAGTTAATTATTTTTTGAGATATTTAGTTAATTATTGTTAATTATCTAGATTAATTATTGGCTTTATTATTTATTGTTGTTAATTTTTTTAATTTATTATTTTTTGAGTTAATTATTTGATTATTGTTAATTATCTGAATTAATCTTAACTTGTTTATTTTCTGAATTTATTATTGACTTATTGTTTATTGTTGTTAATTTTTTAAGTTTATTATTATCTGAGTTAATTAGTTGATTATTGTTAATTGTCTGAATTAATTTTAACTTATTTATTGTCTGAATTCATTATTGACTTATTGTTTTTAAGTTTATTATTATTTGAGTTAATTATTTTTTGAGTTAATTAGTGTTATATTTTTTGATATATCAGTTTAGAAATTATTGAATTTAAATATTTAAAATTATATATTAATTTTTAAACAAATTTTTTTAAAAAAATTAAAATTTAAGTTTACCAACAGATTTACCATTGGTAAAATTCGCCGGTAATTATTAATTAATAATATATTACCGTCGGATTTATCGGAAAAAATCCGATGGTAAAAATTACCGGCAGAATTGTTCAATAGTAATTAGCGGTGGACGAAAAAATTCACCAATAAATAATTACCGGTGAGATTTATATCGTCAAATTTATTTCGACGGTAAATATATTATCGACAGATTTTTTTTAAAAATTTGTTAATAAATTCAACGGTTTTTGACGAACTTCTTGTAGTGATGGTTATTTTCGTCATGTTTTTAAATTATTCAAGAATTTATTTATCGTTTATATCTTTAAAAATAGTTTTTGTCAAATGACATAAATTTTTGGAACTATTTTAATAGTTTACCCAAATGATGATGACGGTGGTAGGGGTGATAGTGGTTCAATTTTTTACTAGAATTTAAGTTACCAAGCATTAATTCTTTACCATAATAATCTCGTTTTCAATTAAAATTAAATGTGAGACTCGTTAACAATACCGTGGTTCAATTTTTATTTAGATTTACAATTAAGACTCAACATATATCACCCTTGTCTCCCACTATGATTATATCTTCAATGCAATTATTTTATGAGTTTATCTATTATATGTCTTAAATATATAGGTTAAGATTATAAATTAAATTTTTTTTATTAAAAATACAAAAAATTTAAGTTTTTAATATATTTATTTTATATTTATTAAATAAAAAAATTTAAAATTTTTTATTAATAATAAATCTATCATGGGTCCTTAATAAGCTAAGACACACATGTTAACTAAATTCTTACTTTATTTTGTTAAATTGAAACCTCTAGTTTTTTTTAATGCGATTATTTATATTTTGAATAATAATGTTTGAAAGATAATAAAAAATTAATTATAGTGTAACAATATAATTATAGATGATTTTGAAAGAATAAATTAAAACTCAGATATGTCAATAGTTTTGTCAAGATTTTAAAAAATAAAATAAACCCCTTAAAAAATGGACCAAAAGAAGTGGAAAGAAAAGTACAAAATAAAATAAACCCCTTGCGTGGTTTATTTTGAAGTGATTCCTCATGTGAATAAATGTTTTCATGTAAAAGATGATAATAAAATGAGTTGAGTGACAAATAAGCACTGAAAATTAATATTCTGAATAAATTAATTTAAAAAATATCAATAATTGTAAAAATTAATATTTTGAATAAATTAATTTTTAAAAAATATCAATAATTTTTTAAAATAGTAGATGTTGATACATTATTTTTAAATTAGGTCCTAATTAATAAAAGGTCTTAATTAATTTGAGTTAACTTGTCTTTAGAATACTTTATTAATATTTTTTATGAACTAATCTCTTTAAAATATAAATCTTCAAAATTTTATTTGTCATTTTATTAATTTACTCTAATAAAAAGAACATAAAATAACTAAATTACTTAACATAATATATATTAATATTTTAATTATTTTATTTACATAAACATGCATTCATACTTAATTAAGTTTAATTACTCTTCTAATTCTCTAGCAATAGCCGCTAGCAAGAGAGCAATATCATGAATAAGAGTAGGGGTGTTCGCGGTGCGGTTTGGTTCGGTTTTAAGGGAAAAAGTCATCCGATCCGAATGTTTAATTTATGTGCGGTGCGGTTTGGATTGGATGAAATTTTTTTTTGAAAATTCGATCCGATCCGATCCGATTACAAGCGGTTTGGATCGGTTTGAATTTGCGGTTTTTTAAATAAAAAAATTAATTACATAAACAAGTCTCAACATCAAATTTTAAATAATCAACGATGACATAACAAGTCTTAACAATATCTTAAAAAAACTAACGATAACATAACAATAGAAATAAAATTATAGATTAGTTAAAATGGATAAATAAATAATATTTTAAACATAAAATATTTATTAAATAATAATAATACATGAATAATAGAAAAATGTATAACAAATTGAACATATTATAAGTATAATTGTAAATATAATAATAAAATAATAATATTATAGCACATTGTGCGGTTTGGATTGGATTGGATCGGTTATGAAAAGTAGATCTGAAATCTGATCCAATCCAGCGGTTTACAAAAAATAGAATCTAATCAAATCCGAATTAATGCGGTTTTAATCGATTTTCGGTTTGAATCGAATTGAATAAACAGTTTAATTTGGATCGGTTTAGATTTGAACACCCCTAAATAAGAGTATTGAAATTGGTAATTGGAGATTCCCCATTGAAGCTTTCCTCACAATCACTGACTCCATGGGAAGCGGTATCAGCACCAACTTCAGCCATCCGTGGATTCCCATCTTTGAAAGCATCAATGGCTACTTCAACATCAACATTCAAAATATTATTGTAACTTCCAAGACATGCTTTCAACTTATGAACCTTCAAATCCGGTCTTTCTGCGGCCGACATCATTCGGTAGATTTTGTCCCTGGCGAGTTTTGCTTTGAGTTGTAAAATTCTTGCCATGAGTATTCCAACATCTTGGACATCCTTAACAGTGTTGCTCCTAGGATCAGCTTTGATGTAGTGGAAGCATTGGTCAGGGTTTGGTGTGTTGCTACATGCTTGCACTATAACTTTGGGTTTGTCATCATCACTATGAGACATTGAAGCTACAACAACAATAATAGTGCACAAGAATATATTAAGAGATGATAAGTAGTACTGCTGCTTCATGTTTATAGAGAAGTGCTAGAGGCAGTACTTTTGTTAAATTTTGGCCAGTACTTAACTATAAAAAAGAAATTGAATAATTTTACACAACTAAATATAATATTATACCATTAAAAATATCATTAATAGCTAATTGATGGCTAAAAACCACAAAATATGCTGTCCCTAGACTTTCTCCGTGTTTATATTATAAAGCTTCAAGATTGTATGAGTATTTTATAAGAGAGTGTGAGACAACCATTTCCTTTGGGAAGAGGTGGGTGGATTCTTTGGCTAATAATGTAGGTCAAAGATGAATCTAGGAAATATTACATGCTTCGTGAATTGTGTTCTAAATTTAATTTCAAGAGCATTTTAAATGGAGTATTTTTCGAATCCAAAATGTTTAGTAATTAAAAGAAATTAGTTAAAATTCGTGATAACATGTTTTATTTAATATTTATTAATTATTGTAATAATTAAAAAATATTAAATAAAATAAATTTTGGTTATTTTTTTATGCATTATCATTTTTGAATATCACTTTTGATATTTTTAATAATTGAATTGATGTAGAATTAAAATTTATATTAAAATTAATTTATGAAATGAAATTGATATCACTTTAAAAATTTTAATGAAAAACTAATAAAATTTTATCATTTGTATAATTATGATGATGAAATAATTTAAAATAATATAAAATTCTAATTAAATGAAAATTAAGCGCTACAGAAACAAATTTCATTTTTAATTTCAAATTACTATTTATGATATATGGTCCTACAAATGTTCTTGTAGGACCCAACATGAAATAAAATTAGAACTAGCATTGGTGATGTTCTAAGATCTTCTAAATTAAGAAAAGGATTAACTATCTATTTGATATCTAAAAGAATTAATTACTAACAAAAAAAATTCTTGAAATGCATTATTAATAAAATGACCCCTGAAAGATTTGAAAAATGCGTAAAAAATAATAAATAAATTATATTTTTTTTGTAAGTGACAAAAAAAATTTTGTATTTAACAAACGAATTATTTATTTAATTTAAATTTTTGTAAATACATTTGAATTGAATATTTAAAAGATGTAAAAAAAATCAGAACAAAATTAATCTCTGGATTTTTTATTTTTTAAAAAAAATGTGGTCATATACAATTTTTTTTTTTTAAATTCACTTTGACAAAAAATTATTAAATTTTAAAAATAAAAAATAATAATAATTATAGAAATTTACATCAAAATATAATATTTAAAGTTTTTTTAGAATATATATTTAAAATGTAATTTTTTTCGTGTTTTTAAATCTTTCGATAACTTATTTGTCGTTAGTATTTTTTGGAGTTCGTTTGTTAATAATATAAATTTTTAGGTACTATTTTAGTAGTTTACTCAATAAAAAAATTAATAAAATAAAAAGAATAATTGAATTACTCTTAAATAAAGATCATATAACTTTCACATAATAAAAATTATAAATTTAATAATTATTATTTTTTTTGTCTACTTTATTATTTTATCACTTTATAATTCTTATGTTAAATTTAGTAAAAAGAAATCCTCTACAACTGTTCTGAGCAACCCCCTCCCCCCTCCTTTTCCTAAATGTATAACACATGAGAATTCCTTCTTTTTATCCTCTGTTGACTACTTTACATTTACGACGAATTCTTGTGTATAGAAGGTGGGTTTAATTTGTCTAAAAATAAAAATACAATAAAGTGAGATCTATTTTTTTATGTTTAAATTCTATTAGTAAAATTTAAGTGGGGAGAATGGATTCTCTCAAGTCTTAATTGTTAAAAAAAATTGAGGAAGTAAAGTATAGTTTCTAGTCCTTCATTATTCTTTTTCTTTCATAATTTTTTTTATCTCATTTATAAAATTAATAGTAAAAGAATAAAAAGATTACACTTTACTTCTTCAATTGTTAAAAAAAAAAAAATTGAGAGAGTTCATTCAATACCAAATCAACATTCGAAAGATTTTAATACATAGTATCTAATTTTTATTATTGATAAAATAGTCCTTAACAAATTTTAAAATTTGACAAACATAATACTAACTAACCACCATATTTTAGTGACCTGATCAACTACTCCCAAAATCTCCTTCTCAACACACTATAACCAGCGTTAGAATGACTTTGTAGATATCTTTAACTTGATGGCGATTTTTGAAGGAGGATTGCCCTTTATGAAAGAAGGTTGTATGCTCTTGCAACAATCTGAATCCCATGGTGATGCTATCATTCCAGGCATTACCCACTCGGGGGGTCATGGAAGGATATATGCCAAATACAGTTCAAGGATCATCGAGTAAGACAGAAGATGATTAATGAGTTGTCTATGAAAATTGGTGATGGAAGAGGAACGAGATTTTGGGAGGATGTTTGGTTGTATGGTGGGCCCCTGAAAGATACTTTTTCGAGAATCTTCTCAGTTTCAAACCAAAAAGGATTCGTCATAGGGGATTGTGGGTTCTGGGACGGATTAGAGTGGATGTGGAATTTCCAATGGAGGCGCGAGCTATTCCAATAGGAGTTGGACCTGCTGAACCAGCTGCATGAAACATTAAGACTGGTTAATCTTGTATATGACAGAGAGGATAGAGTGGTGTGGAAGTTTGATAAATAGGGTGTATTTTCTACTAACTCTTTTGTGCAGGAATTGCAGATGGAATTGCTTCCGGAGGATATAGCGAGTTTCAGCTTTACTAGGACTGTATGGAAGGGTCTAGTCCCACCAAGAGTTGAATCTGGTTTGTCTTGACTGGAGGGTCAATACAAAGGAGAGGTTGAGTCGGTTGGGAGTGGTTAACCAAGAAGATGTGGTCTGTGTGTTGTGTAATAACGGTGTTAAATTTGGTCACCACTTGTTTCTTGCTTGTGATTTTTCTTGGCAGGTTTGGTGTGCATGACTATCTTTTGTTAGAAGGCAATGGTCATGCTCAGGGACGCTAAAGAAATATTTTTAGAGTTGGACTGAGTCATTAACTAGTAAGTAGGAGCGCAAAAAGGTGGAAGGTATCCTTCTGTGCTATAATCTAGAATATCTGGCTTGAAAGGAATATGAGGATCTTTCAGAATAAAAGAAAAAGGGTTGACGATATTATCTACCAGTCGTTCATAAACTTTAAGGAGTGGCTAGGTGTGGATCCCTTCTGTTGTTGATGACAATGTCAAAGATGACAAAAAATATCATGTAATTTTGCTAAATAATTTATGCCTTTACCTGGTGATTTCTAAATTGTTTATTATCGTTACACCACTTGTTGTATTGAGCTTTTTGATTAAAAAAAAAAAAAGATATCTTTAACTTTTTCATAGAAGCTAGATCCTCACACACTAGGGCACCCACACGAACAACATAGTCAAATTTCTCCACCTCACACATACTCGTGTTGAATTGATTGTACATTTTTCATTTATTATGTTGATAGTTATTAAAATTGAATTCTAAATTAATCTGGTCAAAATACTAAATTACTAGTTGAACCATTATGAGTTAGTTTGGCGGGTCTTTATGGTTAGTTTGGCCGTTATCTGAATTCAATTTGATAAAACAAAAATAATTATTGAACATTAAAGTTAGTTTTTAATATAAAGTGTTTGTTGGGCGTCATTATTTTAATAAAAAAGATCTTTTTTTTAATAAAAAAGCATGTATTTTTTATTTTTTAAGCGTATTTGACAAATTTTTAGTAGTAAAAGTAAAAGCATTAGAAAAATAAAAGAAATATCTTTTTTAAGAAGTTGTAATTTACATTTTTTTAAAAGATCTTTTTCATTAGAAAAAGATGTTTTTCATGTAATAAATAAATAAAAAGTATTTTTATATTATTATACCCAAACATAATAGATAGATAAAAAGATCTTTTTGCATGAGATACCCAAACATAAAATTATTTTTACTTTTCCATAAGATCTTTTAAAAAAAAATAACTCGAAAAAAGATTTTTTTTTTAAGTTAACCCAAACAAGCCCTCTATATATATTGGGGAGTGCTAGGTAAACAATGACCATCTTGAACAACATGAACAACCACCAATCAAATAAAAATACACTATATCCTAATTTAATACTACTAATTAAATTTAAGATTAATTTACTCTTTTAACCCTATTAATTCACATTGTTCACACATTGTTCAAAAATATTATTGGTGACCTATACTTTTTCTATATTAAAATATAAAATATGCATTAAAAATAAATTAAATACCATATGTATTTATACATAAATACAGTAAATATTAATTAATGGCTTCTTAAAATTAGCAAACGATATTTAATTTACAAAAAAAATTAAAAAAAATTTTAAAAAAAAACACTTAATATGAAATAAAGGAAGTAAAATAATTTATAATAAAACTCTACGTCCAAGCAAAATATTTAATTAAATCTAACCAAATTGTTATAATAACTTTTCAAATCACGCGTCTCTTTCTACTTCTCCTTCTCCTTCTCCTCCTCTTTCTTCTTCTAAATTCTTGCACACAAGTTCTTCTTCTTCTATTTTTTTTTGTTATCGTCGTCACCAATAGCATCAACAGTTTGCAAACATCTTTATTAGTTCTGATTTTCTCTGCTACCATCATTTAATAATTTCAGTTCATCATTTATTAATTTATTTCGGTTCATTTGTATGTTAATTGAGGTTCACTTGATGCTGCTGATAAGTATTATTGACCAAATTTTTATTTCTTAAGTAATTTCAGTTTATTTCTTTGTTTAATTGAGGTTCATTTGGATCTAGAATTGAATTTGATGTGTTTTTGTTAATGATTGAGTCTTTGTTACTGTTTGTTCAAATTTGAACTAATTTCAGTTCATTTGTGTGCTAATTGAGGTTCACTTGATACTGCTGAAAAGTATTGATCAACTTTTTTATTTCTTAAGTAATTTCGGTTCATTTCTTAGTTTAATTGAAATTTTGTTTGGATCTAGAAATAAATTTGATGTGTTTTTGTTGATGATTGAGTTTTTTTGACTGCTTATTCAAATCTGCACTAAGTGAATGGAATATAGTGGAATCTAATGTAATTGCATAAACTGATAATAAATAATTTCATTTTTCTTTGCTAAAAAATTTGGTCAATACTTATCAGTAGCATCAAGTGAACCTCAATTAACACAAACACATTGAATTCATATCTGGATCCAAATGAATCTCAAATAAACTAAGAAATGAACCGATATTACTTAAGAAATAATAAAAAATTAGGTCAATACTTATCAGCAACATTAGGTAAACATCAATTAACACACAAATAAATCGAAATTAATTTACAAATGAACCAAAAATAAACCAAAATTATTTAATGATGGCACCAGGAAAAATCAGAACCGATAAAGATGTTAGCAAAATGTTGGTATTGTTGGTGATGACGATAATGAAAGAAAAGAAGAATTTACGTGCGTGAATTTAAATGAAAGAGGAGGAAAAGGAGGAGGATGAGGAAATGGAGAAGGAGAAGACGAAGACGAAAAAGGATATGTTTTACGTTATTGAAACGCGTATGTGTACACACTGGTGCGATGAAAGTGATTTTTGTTGAGTTTGGACAAATTTAGTTAGACTTAGTTATCAAAAACACTTGGATGTGTAGTTGGATTGAATAATTTAATTATACCATGTGTAAAAGAAATATATACGTATAGAAATATGTATTTATTATCTCATTAAAAAATTATTATATTAATATAAACGAATTTAATTGTTTTTATTGCAAACTTTATTATTTTAGTAATTAATTATTTAATTATAAATAATATGTGAATTAATTAGGGTTTAGTGTTTGTGAGATTTGTCAACTGGGAAAGAAGCATAGAGATCCATTCCCTACAGGAAAGTCTTGGAGAGCTAGAAGATTACTTGAAATTGTACATTCAGATCTCTTTTCTGTAGAAGTTTCAAGTAATGGTGGTAGCAGGTACTTTATCACTTTTATTGATGATTTTAGTAGATATACATGGGTATACTTTCTGAAGCAGAAATCAGAAGCATGTGATGTCTTTAAGACATTCAAGGCGTTTGTCGAAAAACAAAGTGGCTGTAAAATCAAAATTCTCAGAACAGACAGAGGAACAGAATATCTTGCGTGTTCAAAATACTTTAAGCAACACGGAATTCAACACCAACTAACAACTAGATATACTCCTCAACAAAATGGAGTTGCTGAAAGAAAGAATAGAACCATCATGGATATGGTCAGATGCATGCTCAAGTCAAAACAAATGCCTAAAGAATTTTGGGCAGAAGCAGTTGCAACAGCAGTTCATATTTTAAACAGGTGTCCAACAAAGAGTGTTCGTGATAAAACTCCAGAGGAAGCTTGGAGTGGAAAGCGGCCTTCCATCCATCATTTCAGAGTCTTTGGGTGTATCGCTTATGCCCATGTACCAGATCAATTAAGGAAGAAGTTAGATGACAAAGGCGAGAAGTGTATCTTTATTGGCTATAGCACAGACTCAAAAGCATACAAGTTGTACAATCCAGAAACAAAGAAAGTAATCATCAGCAGAGACGTGACGTTTGACGAGAAAGCCATGTGGAACTGGAACACAAAGACAGAAAAGCAGCTGACTATAATTCCAAATACATGTGACGAAGTAGAAGAAAGACAACCTGACACAACTGAACAACCAGAATCATCTAGAAGATCGCAAAGAGAACGGAGACTACCTGCTAGATTAGCAGATTATGAAGTTGGCAATGACAACGATCCGTCCGATGAAGAAATCATAAATTTTGCTCTATTTTCAGATTGTGAGCCGTTGAACTTTGAAGAAGCCTCTAAAGACAACAATTGGAATAAAGTAATGGATGAGGAGATTCATGCCATTGAGAAGAATGACACATGGGAGCTGACTGATTTACCAGCAGATAAGAAGCCGATTGGAGTAAAGTGGGTTTACAAGACTAAGTACAAACCCAATGGTGAAGTTGATCGTTTCAAAGCAAGATTAGTTGCAAAGGGATACAAACAAAAATCAGGTATCGACTACTTTGAAGTATTTGCTCCTGTTGCTAGATTAGACACTATTCGTATAATTATTTCACTCTCGGCTCAAAATAAGTGGAAGATACATCAAATGGATGTTAAGTCTGCATTTCTAAATGACACTTTAGAAGAAGAAGTGTATGTTGAGTAACCTGCAGGATATGAATTTTTTGGAAAAGAAGATAAAGTTTACAAATTGAAGAAAGCTTTGTACGGGTTAAAGCAAGCACCAAGAGCGTGGTACAAGAAGATTGATTCTTATTTTATTCAGAATGGTTTCAGAAGATGCCCGTTTGAGCATACTCTTTATATCAAGTTCGTTGAACCTGGAGATATCTTGATCGTGTGTCTTTATGTTGATGATTTAATCTTTACTAGCAACAATTTGAAGATAATTACAGAATTCAGGGAGGCTATGATAAAGCACTTTAAAATGACAGATATGGGCTTAATGTCTTACTTTCTTGGCATTGAAATGGTTCAAAAAGATGATGGCATTTTCATTTCTCAGAAGAAATATGCAAATGATATTTTGAAGAAATTTCAGATGGAACATTCAAAGCCAGTTCCTACTCCAGTCGAAGAGAAGTTCAAGTTGCTGAGAGAAGATAAAGGGAGAGCAGTAAATCCCACATACTACAAAAGCTTGATTGGAAGTCTGAGGTACTTAACTGCGACTAGACCAGATATTGTGTTTGGAGTTGGTTTGCTTAACAGATTTATGGAAGAGCCTTGTACCAACCATTTGCAAGCGGCAAAGAGAATTCTTCGATATATCAAAGGTACTTTAAATGATAGAATTTATTATGAGAATATTAATGAAGTAAACCTTGTTGGCTACACTGATAGTGATTGGGCCGGAGATATAGAAACAAGAAAAAGTACTTCAGGATTTGTATTTTATCTTGGTTCTGGTGCAATTTCATGGTCGTCAAAGAAACAACCAGTAGTAGCACTATCTACAGCAGAAGCAGAATATATAGCAGCAGCAAGTTGTGCAACACAAGCAGTTTGGCTAAGAAGAATTCTTGAGGAATTGAACGAGAAACAAAGTACTCCAACAACAATATTTTGTGATAACAAGTCAGCTATTGCACTTTGCAAAAATCCAGTATTTCATGGAAGATCGAAGCATATTGATATTCGGGTTCACAAAATCAGAGAATTGGTGAATGAAAAAGAAGTTGTGATCGAGTACTGTCCAACTGAAGAACAAGTTGCAGATATATTTACAAAGCCATTGAAGACTGAATTATTTTACAAATTGAAGAAGATGCTTGGAATGATTAATTCTGCAAGTTTGATTTAAGGGAGGCAATGTTGATTAAAAATTAAATCAACTTGCATAGATTAGAATTTTCATGAAGCATGGTTAAAGAATTGAAGAAGCAAAGTTTGAGTTGAATACAATAATCATCAATTGGCTAGATATTGCTAGAAGCTAATGTTGGTGGAAGCTTGAAGATTTTTGAAGAGCATTCAAGAGAGTAGTATAACTACAACATTCTACAACAATGAAGAAGTTCAAAATCAAATTGAATTGGAATTGAAAGGAAGTTGCACTCATCACCTCCATACTAGAAGAATCATGAAGTGCATTGGAAGCTTCAAGATTGATGACTAAGCTTAATGAAGAATTTTCAAGATGTGCTAGAAATTACTTATTTGAATAGTCAAAGTAAGAAGCAAAGTTGAATAAGTATGTGTATTAAGAAGCTAGTAGAATCATGAACTTTTAGTATAAAACTTTGCCTATATAAAGGCATATATGCCTTATGTATTTTGTATGTTCCATGTAATGAAAAAAGATATGATTATGTGAAGTATTTCTTTGTTCTATTATTTCATATGAGTATTGGTGAGTTTGAGAGATAAAAAATATAATAGCGTCATTTATATGAGTAAGTGATTTTAGGGCCAATTAAATTGTGGGTATTATACTTACAATGTATAATAGATATAGTTAATTTTTTTGGCAATTTCACTAACGGAGAATATAAATTTTATTCAAACTATTGGTTAACGCAGATAACTTTTTTAAAAAATCATTGAAGACGATATTATGGAAATGTTTTTGACTGAATTCCTATGCATGAAATGTTTTAGTCAACTAACCTTATCATTAAAGTCTCACACTTTTAACGTTTTCACGAGAATTATTTCAGTTGATCAAATCAAATATAAATATTGGGAGTGGATCCTCTCCGGTGGAAAAAAAATTGGTTGGTGTTAATTGTGATCTTTCACTCTTCATTGTTTTCTCTTTTATATTTAATTTTAGTCTCACTTGTAAAGTTAACGGTGAGAGATCACACTTTATTTTCTTAAGTGTTAAAAAAACTGGAGAAGATCCATTTTCATAAATATTTTAACCTCGCAGGACTTTAATTGATTAAAAAATATTATATCTACATTTAGGGACGGTTTTACGGGGCGAGTAGAGGCCTCGACCCCCACAACTTTTAAAAAAAAAAGATTAATAGTAATAAGTTATTAAGTACGATTTAAATTTTTTAAAAATTTATTTAGTATTTAGTCTAATATAAATAAAAATAACGATTTCTAATATCTAAAAAGTAAGTAACAATATTAAAAAAATATGAAAAGATATTATTACTAATATTTTTAATTAAATAAAATTTTTCAATTCCCATCAAGTATATTATTTTCTTCTTGTGAGCGTTTTTTTTTATTTATTTGGTATTAATTTTTTTTGTTTCAACTACTACAACCGAGAGTTCTTTTTCAGCTATGAATATTGTGTAGAATAATTCAGAAATAAAATGAAAGATAAATTTTTTGCTAATTGTATTTTAATTATATTGAAAAGAAAATTGTAGAAAAATTTGATACAAATTCTATTATCGATGAATTTTATGAAATGAGAAATCAACCACTTCGTTAATAAAAATGACATATATATTTTTTGTACTTTAAAATATATTCTCTATCAGTATATTTTTGTAATGCATTTTACATTATATAATTTTTTGCATAATTTTTTAATATTATATATATTATTGGCCTCCCATAATATTATTTCTGGATCCGTCCCTATCTACATTAAAAATTATTTATTATATATTTTTATATAAAAATATATATAATAACTAATTTAAAAATTAATTTTTCACGTATAAATAATATATGTAAAGCATATATATTGTAAAGCATGTTCTGCAACATTCTAGTATTTGTAGTGACATTCGTTTCTCTTAAACTCACCTACCAAAATATATTAACAAAAAAAAAAAAAAAACCACAATCTTATAAAGTATATATATTCTGTTTCCTTCTTCTCAATGGATGTGCAGTTTTACACTTTTACAAGAAGAATGTACATATATGGTTGTTATGAGTTACCTTCATCAGCATATTCTAATTCATAAAACAAATCTATCACATAGGAGAATTCCGTTCAAAAAAAAAAAAAAACTAAAAGACAATGCTTCCAACTTTTTAAAGAAAATAATGACATATATTTTGACTAGAATAATATAAGTTACTAAACATTAATTCTTTACCATAATATTCTAATCTTCAATTAAAATTAAGAAAAAATATAAAAAGACAATGAGTTTTTTTTTGTGACTAAAAAGACAATGAGTTTAAGTGTACAATATGTATAATAAAAGTAAAAAAATTAAATTCAGATGATAATTAAATTAATTAATTTTTAATAATTTCCATTTTTAAATTAAAAAAAATAAGAATTTACAGCGATAGTTACGTATACCACAAACTCTTCCCTTTTTGCACGTAATATGACTTTTTTCAGGAACGTTCTTCTCGTCCAATTTCTTCCCTTCTCACAGGTTCATTACCCAGCAACATCAGCCGCCGCGCTGCGCACCGCAAACGTCTGAGCAACACCGTTATGCACTTTGCGTCATATGCGCAGCCCCCAACGCACCGGTCGTGCTCGGCTGACGGCTAGTTTCGCCGTTCCAGCGTCTTTATTCGCAACAGACGAGGGGATAGACGAGGCGGTCCTTTCATACGTGCATCACTCCGTGCTATATTTATCCGCAATCAATGAAGATATAGAATCAATGATAGAAATGGCAAAAAATTTGTTGGTAATCCATGGCTTTGATAGCTATATATCATAATATCCACATATCCACAATTAATGAAGATATAAAATTTTTAGCTCTTTTTGCTCTCTTTATACTGGTGGCTGATTTTGGTGTACATGTGGCATAATCCATAATAATAATTAAATATATAAAATTATAATAAAAAATTAAAACTTAAATAATAAAAATAAAGAAATGTGAAAGATAATTCGCAATTTAAAAGTTGTCCACAATCATAATGAACGCACTAGTGTACTATGGACGCACATGGATCAAAAGATTGTGCTGCAATTGCATGCAAATCGTCTCATTTTCAATAAATTTAAATGTCGTTAGCCATTAGATTGCAGATGTGGTGTTTATAGAAAACCAACTTTGTTAAACCATCGATTCGAAAAACTATGATGGTAAATACCGAATTTATCATTATTAGACTAATTATAAATCCTACTAAATTCGTGTAAAGTGAAATTAGTTGTGCAATAATTAAAGTAGTTATATAGGTTTATTTGAGTCACCAGAAAAAAAAAAAAAAAAATCAGCGATTTACAAATTCTTAAGAATTGCAGCAGAAATATCAAGAAGCTGCAGCATAATCCCATTCCTAGAACTCAAAGGTGACTGATTCCCAGTGAATTTCTTGTTGCAAGCAACAATGTTTTTCTCAGCATTAGAAATATAGTGACTTGCAAGGTCAAAGTCGCCTTGGTTTATAGAATCAACAGCTTCATGAAGAACATACTTAACAACAGGCATATATGACTGACCAGCACAAAAGGCCAATTTGTTCTGCAATTCATGGTCAGAGACTTTATTAATAAGGTCTCCAATGTATTTGAGAGTGTCAGTTGCATTTGCTAGAGCGTAGTTGATCATTATCACAACCATACCCTTTGGATCACTTGGGGTGGCAGGGTTTGAATGGATGACATTGCTACAGAGTTCATAGTATGGTGTCTTCTTGCATGTTTGGTCTATCAAATCATCCGAATATGTTGTGGATAGAAGAGTCAAAGAGAGAAGAACAAGTTTTAAAGGGGTTGAGACCTTATTCCTCATTTTCTTTTTCTTGAAACGATGATGGGTTGGGATTCAGTGAGGAATTATGAGTTAGTTTGGCAGCTATTTATGGTTAGTTTGGCCGTTATCTGAATTCAATTTGATAAAACAAAAATAATTATTGTACATTAAAGTTAGTTTTTAATATAAAGTGTTTGTTTGGGTGCCATTATTTTAATGAGAAATATCTTTTTTTAATAAAAAAATAATTTTTTTATTTTTTAGCATATTTGACAAATTTTTAGTAGTAAAAGTAAAAGCATTAGAAAAATAAAAGAAACATCTTTTTTGAAAATATGTAATTTACATCTTTTTTTAAAAGATCTTTTTCGTTAGAAAAAGATGTTTTTCATGTAATAAATAAATAAAAAAATATTTTTATATTGTTATACTCAAATATAATTGATAGATAAAAGGGTAAAGTACTAAATTAGTCCCCTACGTTTGGGCGTAATCCTATTTTGGTCTTTAAAATTTAAAGTGTCCTATTTGAATCAAAAAAAGTTTTATTTAGCTTCAATTTAGTCCCACCGTGAGGTCAAAGATAAATAATTAACGAAATGTCCTACATGACAGTAGTATAAGAACAAGTTCGATAATTTGGAGAATAGGTACAAGCTCCAGAGGCACAAAATCAACCGTAGATGCATCAATACATGTATTTAACATTTTTTTTAGTTTTATAGAAAATATTTCATTTTAATTATAAAAAAAATGATAAATAAATGTATTGATGCATCCATGGTTGATTTTGTACCTCTGGAACTTGTACTTATTCTCTAGATTATCAACCTTGTTCTTATTATGCTGTCATGTAGGACATTTTGTCAATTATTTATCTTTGACCTTTGGTGGGACTAAATTGAAGCTAAATGAAACTTTTTTGGATTCAAATAGAACACTTTAAACCTTAAGGACCAAAACAGAATTACGCCCAAACGTAAGAGACCAATTTAGTACTTTACCCTAGATAAAAAGATATTTTTGCATGAGATATCCAAATATAAAATTACTTTTACTTTTTCATAAGATCTTTTAAAAAAATATAACTCGAAAAAAGATCTTTTTTTTTTTTAAATTAACCTAAACAAGCCCTCTATATATATTGAAATATAAAATATGCATTGAAAATGAATTAAATACCATATGTATTTATACATAAATACAGTAAATATTAATTAATGGCTTCTTAAAATTAGCAAACGATATTTAATTTACAACAAAAGTTAAAAAAAAAAACTTAATATGAAATAAAGGAAGTAAAATAATTTATAATAAAGCTCTACATCCAACTAAAATACTTAATTAAATCTAACCAAATTGTTATAATAACTTTTTAAATCACGCGTCTCTTTCTACTTCTCCTTCTCTGTTTCCTTCTCCTTTTCCTCCTCTTTCTTCTTCTAAATTCTTGCACACAAGTTCTTCTTGTTCTTTTTTTTTTTCGTTATCGTCGTCACCAATAGCATCAACATTTTGTAAACATCTTTATTAGTTCTGATTTTCTCTGTTGCCATCATTTAATAATTTCAGTTCATCATTATTAATTTATTTCGGTTCATTTGTATGTTAATTGAGGTTCACTTGATGCTGCTGATAAGTATTATTGACCAAATTTTTATTTCTTAAGTAATTTCGATTTATTTCTTTGTTTAATTGAGGTTCATTTGGATCTAGAATTGAATTTGATGTGTTTTTGTTAATGATTGAGTCTTTGTTACTGTTGGTTCAATTTAAACTAATTTCAGTTCATTTGTGTGCTAATTGAGGTTCACTTGATACTACTGATAAGTATTGATCAAATTTTTTATTCCTTAAGTAATTTCGGTTCATTTCTTAGTTTAATTGAAGTTTTGTTTGGATCTAGAAATGAATTTGATGTGTTTTTGTTGATGATTGAGTTTTTTTGACTGCTTATTCAAATATGCACCAAGTGAATGGAATATAGTAGAATCTAATGTAATTGAATAAACTGATAATAAATAATTTCATTTTTCTTTGATAAAAAATTTGGTCAATACTTATCAGTAGCATCAAGTGAACCTCAATTAACACAAATACATTGAATTCATATCTGGATTCAAATATATGAACCTCAAATAAACTAAGAAATGAACCGATATTACTTAAGAAATAATAAAAAATTTGGTCAATACTTATCAGCAACATTAGGTGAACATCAATTAACACACAAATAAACCGAAATTAATTTACAAATGAATCGAAGACGAACCAAAATTATTTAATGATGGCACCAGAAAAAATCAGAACCGATAAAGATGTTAGCAAAATATTAGTGTTGTTGGTGATGAGAAATTGAGAATAACGAAAGAAAAGAAGAATTTACGTGCATGAATTTCAATAAAAGAAGAGGAAGAGGAGGAGGAGGAGGAAATGGAGAAGGAGAAGAAGAAGACGAAGAAGGATATGTTTTACGTTATTGAAACGCGTATGTGTATATGCTGGTGCGATAAAAGTGGTTTTTGTTGAATTTGGATGAATTTAGTTAGACTTAATTGCCAAAAATACTTAGATATGTAATTGGAGTGAATAATTTAATTATACCATGTGTGAAAGAAATATATACGTATAGAAATATGTATTTATTATCTCATTAAAAAATTATTATATTAATATAAACGAATTTAATTGTTTTTATTGCAAACTTTATTATTTTAGTAATTAATTATTTAATTAAAAATAATATGTGAATTAATATATAAATATAAATGTATAATAGATATAGTTAATTTTTTTGGCAATTTCACTAACGGAGAATATAAATTTTATTCAAACTATTGGTTAACGCAGATAATTTTTTTAAAAGAATCATTGAAGACGATATTATGGAAAATTTTTTGACTGAATTCCTATAATCCTATGCAAGTATGCATGAAATGTTTTAGTCAACTAACCTTATCATCAAAGTCTCACACTTTTAACGTTTTCACGAGAATTATTTCAGTTGATCAAATCAAATATAAATATTTTAGCCTCGCAGGACTTTGATCGATTAAAAAATATTATATCTACGTTAAAAATTATTTATTATATATTTTTATATAAATATATATATAATAACTAATTTAAAAATTAATTTTTCACGTATAAATAATATATGTAAAGCATATATATTGTAAAGCATGTTCTGCAACATTCTAGTATTTGTAGTGACATTCATTTCTCTTAAACTCACCTACCAAAATATATTAACAAAAAAAAAAAAAAACCACAATCTTATAAAGTATATATATTCTGTTTCCTTCTTCTCAATGGATGTGCAGTTTTACACTTTTACAAGAAGAATGTATATATATATATATATATATTGAGTTACCTTCATCAGCATATTCTAATTCATAAAACAAATCTATCACATAGGAGAATTCCGTTCAAAAAAAAAAAAAAAAAACTAAAAGACAATGCTTCCAACTTTTTAAAGAAAATAATGAAGTAAATTTAATCAAAGGATAGAGACATATATTTTGACTAGAATAATATAAGTTACTAAACATTAATTCTTTACCATAATATTCTAATCTTCAATTAAAATTAAGAAAAAGTATAAAAAGACAATGAGTTTAAGTGTACAATATGTATAATAAAGGTAAAAAAATTAAATTCACATGATAATTAAATTAATTAATTTTTAATAATTTCCATTTTTAAATTTAAAAAAATAAGGATTTGCAGCGACAGTTACGTATACCGCAAACTCTTCCCTCTCCGTATGTGATATGACTTCTTCAGGAACGTTCTTCTCGTCTAATCTCTTTCCTTCTCACAGGTTCATCGCTGCCAGCAACATCAGCCGCTACGCTGCGCACCGCAAACGTCCGAGCAACACCGTTATGCACTTTGCGTCATATGCGCAGCCACTATAAGAATTTGGCCGATTAGCTACTACAAAAAGAGTCGTAAAATCATCGCTAATCTGACGCAAAATATAATTTGTGGCGGATTAGCTACCGACTAGCAACTAATGGTTTCCTCGCTAATTACAAGTCGCAGATCAGTGACGCAAACACAACAGTCGCTAATTCATCGGAAAGTTTTTTAGCTACCGAATAAATAGTCGCAAATCAATCACTAAAGTAAAAGCTAATTCCGTAGAAGAAATGGACTAAACAGTAGTCGCTAATTAGCGACAAACTCTACTATAGCAAACTCATCGCTAAATGCAAGCTAACTTCGTAGACAAAATAGAAAGATTAGTTGACGCTAATTAGCGAGAAATTTTCCAAACTCAACTCGTCGCAAGTTGTCCGCTAATGTAGTCGCAAATCTGTCACATTTTGTCGCAAATCTATAGCTAATCTTTGAAAATCCTTAATCAAATTTGTAGGAATTTTGTCGCTAAATCAAAGCTATTCAAAATGATAAAGTAAAGTTATGAATTAGTCGCTAATTTGCTAGGAAATAATATGTAGTCAATTAGTTGCAATACTATCGCAAAATGTCATCACAAATTTCTTTTAAAATAGTAACAAAAGTGTGCCAATAGGAGACATACATCCGGAGAAAATAAGAAAATATAAAAAAATTGATTTTTTTTATTGATCTACATAATTATTTACATGCTATAATTATAATTAAAAAAATTACAATTCCATAACAAAACTAATAACTTAATTTACACACTACGAATGTAATGCCAATAAGCCATAACAACCTCTTTGTTTCAAGCTAAAATATGAAGAAAAATGCTTGACCTATTTTTGGCAAATTTATCGAGAAACCATAAATTGAGTGTTGATTACCTCATCAGTTCTGCAGATTACAAAAAAGCAACACAAATCAATAGAAAAATGGGAAATTTTTTGTCCATACATGAGGTCATAGAACTATAAGCCAACCTAACCCATGATGCAAAATTTTACAAACAAATTCATAGAAGATCACCAAAGAAGTAGCAAGAAATTCAACAAAAAAGATAAGAAAAAAAATTCATAATCATAAATAATCCAGCAAAGTCAAAATCAAAGGCACTGCACTACACTACACATCATCATGTGATTCTTGTTTGCATGCAAAAGAAATTAATCAAGATAGACCGAAAATTACTTTCCCATGCATAACATCTAAGCCATGTCAAAAAAGCCATGTGCAGTGCTCGGCAGACGGCTAGTTTCACCGTTCCAGCGTCTTCATTCGCAAGAGACGAGGGGACAGACGAGGCGGTCGTTTCATACGTGCATCACTCCGTGCTATACTTAATTATCTGCAATCAATGAAGATACATAATTAATGACAGAAATGGCAAAAACTTTGTTGGTAATCCATGACTTTGATGGCTATATATCATAATATCCACATATCCACAATTAATGAAGATATAGAATCTTTAACTCTTTTTGCCCTCTTCTTTAATACTTCTGATTTAATTCTGCTCTCTTTCACAATCTAGTCGCCGTCGATTTTTTTCACCCTGCAAATGTGCTGGATTGGATGGTTATTTTGTTTGTTTCAATTTAAGTATATATAATTAATAAATGTTGGATGATTATTTTACTAGTTAGTCGGATAATTATTTTAATAACTACGGTAACAGGGAGGGGGCTACAGGAGTGACTGTCGACTGGGGAGGAAGAGTGACTTGGGGGTGAAAACTATTTATAATTTAGGGTTTGGATGGTTATTAATTTCTGAAATTGAATGGAGATTTTTGGATTTAGGGTAATTTATAAAATGATTTTTATTTTTTACTTCTATTAAGCTAAATAACTAGCCATTGTACATATTGTCAAGATTTTCATTGTCTCTCTAACAAAATTCTAAAATTAAATATGAAACTCGTTATCAACACGGTGGTTCATCACTTTTTTAAATAATGCTAAACGCTCAATAAAATTTATTATTTTTTGTTAATATTTATTTAATATTCTAAATACTAATTAATATTAAATTATAAATTTTAAATTTTAATAGTATAAAAATAAGACGTTGATTAAATTTTAACTAATATTCATGTAAAATGTTAACTTTCTAATATTTTTTTGCTTTTTATTTAGAATTAGTGTATGTTTTTGTGTCCTGCACGGGATAATAAATAAAATTATATAAATTTTTTTTATTAAAATTTAAATAAAAAAATATATAATAATTATTATTATAAATATTTTATAATTTAAAAATATTAAAAATAATTAATATTTATTTTAATTAATTTGGATTGGTTGAATGGTTATCTATCTCATTTGTCTGCTGGGATAAGTATTGTTTTGGTCCCTCACGTTGAGGGTCGGAATCGAACCCGTCCCCGATGTATATTTTGATTTAAAATCATACTTAACGTTTTTTTTCGTATTAAAATCGTCCTTTTAATTTTTTTTGGACAAATATACCCTCACCACTACCAGCACAATTACCTCCTCCACCACCACCACCACCACCAACACCAACACCACCACCACCACCACAACCAGCACCACAGCCAGCACCACCACAACTACCACCACCACAACCAGCACCACAGCCAGCACCACCACCACCACCACCACCAAGAACACCAAACAACAGCAACAACACCAAACAACACCAAACCACACCAAACAAAAACCAAAAACAGAAACAGAAAGCAAGACCACCACCAACACCAACACCAACAACACCACCACCACCAAGAACACGAAAAACAGAAAGCAAGAAAGCGGCGGCGCAGCGAGGACGACGACGACTGGGTGGCGCGATCCTCCTCCTCGCGGCTCTCTCTCTCTTCGTTGTTGACTTGCGATGGCGGCTCGTGGCGGATCGGCAGCGACTCCCCATAGACGGCAAAGCAGCACGGTGGCGGGGAACTGACGCGGTGGCAGGGCGCGGACAACATCCCTTCCTCTTCCTCTCCTTCTCCTCGGCGGCGGCAAGGGCGTCTGGAGGTGGCGGCGCGCTTCTCTGCTCCCTCAACTCCACGCTCTCTCTCTCTCCCTCGGATCTCCCTCCTAACGGCACAGCGGCGGCGACGGTGGCAATGATGCCCACCCTTTCCCCCTTCCCCTTCCCCATTCTCCTTCCCCCTTTCCCTCCCCCTCCCTTCGAATACCCTTTTCTCTTCCCCCTCACCGTGTTTTCTTTTATTTTTTTTAAATTTTATAATTTTTTTTATTATAGGGGTAGTTTAGGAATAAATAAAAAAAATTTATTAGAAATGACGATTTTAAATTTAAATACGACTTTAAGGATGATTTTAAATCAAAATATACATCAGGGACGGGTTCGATTCCGACCCTCAACGTGAGGGACCAAAACAATACTTAGGCCTTTGTCTGCTTAAGCAAGTATTTGGAGTTTGAATCTTACCCTTAATAAATAGAGCATCAATATGTGGTGGATTAATCCTCGATTCGCCGAGTTAGAAAATCCGTAGAAAAAAATTGTATTTATCTTTAAAATAGATTAATTTTTCATTAATAGCAATACTTATGGACTTTTGTCTTTGTTGAAATTTACTTAGGATAATTTTATTTGTTGGTATCGTATTCATTATTGAAGTCAAAATAATATGATCAATATTGTTACTTGTTACAACTTCACATTTTATGAAATGATTTTTAAATTTTTAAATTCATAAATTTATGTCATTACAAAAGTTATTAGATCGATTAATATTTCTTGATAACATGGTGTACCGAAACACCATCGTTAAGTTTTACTTAGTGCGAAAAGAAACCAATAATAACTTTTGTTATTCAATATATAATTTATTCTATTGAAAAATAAATTAATATTTTCTAAATTTATAAATACATTTTCTTCTAATTTCTTACACCATTTTATTTGATAATATTTACCATTAAAAAATAGCAAATGACCATACTATTCCACAATATATATATATATACAAAATAATTTCTTATCTTGAAATTAATTCTGGTCACTGAGATAAAATTTAAAATATTTTTTATTTTCTTCCTCAAATTTAAATTTAAATTTAGAATTGATTAATGACTCATTTTTAATTATATATCACATATTAGGTTAATTTATATTGATAAACCAAAGTCATCCCAAAATTACCTAAATCCCCCAAACCCAAGAACGTTACCTAGTTATCTCCATTTACATTTCTATATAAATCGAATTTAATGAATTCGAATTAGGGTAATAAATAATAAATCGAATCTATAGGATTCGACTTACTTGACATTGTGATTAGAAAGTAAATTGAATTCAATGAATTCGAATTATGTCACCCCCTACTAAATCGAATCTATAAATTTTGATTTATATGGTCCATACTAAATCGAAGTAAAAATGTTCGATTTATACTCACTTAATAGCAATCCATCTCATTGTAAATCGAATCTCCTTCATTCGATTTAGTAGCATAGATAGCATCCAAGTAATTCGAATCTTATAGATTCGATTTACTACGAAAACACATAATTTGAACTCCATAAATTTGATTTACATAGATATGTAAATTGAGACATGCGCGTAATTTTTTTTACTTTGACAGATATACGTAAAATTGGTTTGCAAATGGTTTATAAAAGTGATTTACTCCACATATTATAACTTATGAAATCATAATATTTTGAGAAGTGATGTATAGACAACTTAAATGTTGATAAGTCTAAAAAATTTTAGAAAAAAATAAAAATATAAAAAAAATTACATGTTGATCCATAATTTTTTTTAAAAATTTGTCCATAGTCTATGATTAATAACTTTAAAATTATATATTTTTTATTTTTATTTTATAGAGACTTATAATTTTGTTATCGGCGATGTTAATAGTTATAGAGAGATTTTTACCTTTAAAGAATAAATTACCATTTGTACCCATAAAAGATACAGATGCTGACAAATGTACTCATATAAGAATAAAACGATAATTATAACCATGGAAGATGGCTTTCATGTGCCAAGAGTACCCAGACGTTGGTTATACAATTAGTCCATTAGGGTATTCTTGGCACATGGAAGCTATCTTCCGTGGGTACAATTGCCATTTTATTCTTATATGGATACATTTGTAAGCGTTTGTATCTTTCATAGATACAAATAGTAATTTATTCTTTTTTATTAGCCATCTTTTTATATACTCTGAACTTCATCTACGAATATGTTAAGAACTAAACCTATGCTTCAACCATTGAATGGAAGAACCATTAGTAAAAAGATGAGGTTCTCTTATAATATGTATGACTTTTTATGATAATAAACTAGAAATAAAAATCATAAAATAATATTGTGTATATTTAAGTTAATTTTAATCTTTTTTAATAACCAGATTTGTCATAATGTAACTGAGAAACAATGACAGTTAATACGGATCGGATATGTTTTGAGTATGCTATACATTTTATGATTTTGTACGGAACAATATTAATTTTAATTTATACATTTATTATTGGGTATTAAAAATAAAAAGTATTTGTATTATTGTTAGCATTTTTCAAACCTTCCTTAACTCTGATCGTGATTAGGCCTAAAAGATCACCTACCTCGTTGGACATAAATGTAATCTAATCAATTTTCATCTGATAGTGCTATACATTCGCATAGTCATAGAAAAATTACATTCGCATAATTATAGGAGAACTAACTTTAGCGAGATAACAATATGGTATTTAGTTACCACATGAGTATTTTTATATATAGAATTATCAATCAATTATGTATGGCTTCTGATAAAAATAATATATTCAACATGAATATTGTTTGTTAGGTAAAAGATAACAAATTGACAAAGAAAACTAATTACAATGGGTATATTCATTTTAAAAAATATTTTTTTATATAATACTATAAAAAATATTATGGTCACCCTGAATTACTACAGGTTCAACTTCCATCGACAGCGGTGGAATACCTAAATTGAGACATTTTCAGACTATAATATTTATCAAACAAACAATTAATAAAACACTTATTCATATCTTCTCATTTTGAGTATATTTATACATTAAAAAAAAAGAGTTGAAATAGCAAAAGTGATAAAAATAATAATTTTTATAATTTTGTGTGGCTATCTATATATCGAAGATCAGAAGACTACTATGATAATCTAACAAAATTAATTTTATTTATTGCATTCAATTTGAATAAGTAAAAAATCATCTTATTTTATTTTAGTCCTTAATTCACATGATTTAAATTTAGCTCAATATATATGATTTGATTTGATTTAATTATTAGTGAAAAATATATTAAGAACCTATTTTAAGCATAGATTTGTTATTTCAATGATTAATTAATTAATTTAATTAATTAAATAATTAATACAAATAATTAGTATAATTAATTTGATTTAATAAATTAAAAAAACAAATTAAAAAATACTAACAAAATATTAAAAGAAATAAATTAAAAAATACTACAAAATCAATTTGATATAAATAATAATAAATTATGTGATATTTAAATATCTAATCAAATCAATTAGTTGATATAGTTGATTTATCATAATAAATTGTATTTAATGAGTTAAAAGAAACAAATCGCTAAACACTCTCATAAGCATGCATGTCACGTCAACTCCATCATTAAGTGTAGAAACCTGATTTTTATATAATAAAATAGATAATAAATAGAATATATGAGAATATGATATGAGACATATTTTAATTATGAAATTGATATTATATAATATATATTTTCTAAATTCTTATTACTTGTTCGTTACTAATTTTTACGTAATTATTTAATAATTTCCGCCTATGAAACTATCAATTACCTAATATTATGATTTAATTAATAAGAATGATGACATTAATATTTTTTCATAAGTCTTGTTATTATTTATAATTAGGAAATAGCCATAAATAAATTTATTTCTTTAATGAGTGTTAAATTTGTTGTCAAATTCTATATTATCTTTAAAATTTTAGCGTAATTGAGTCTAATTTCTACATTTTGAAATGAATTTACTCAAAAAAATTAATATGTAAATCACATTATTATTACAAATTACTTTTTTTAACATAATTAGTGGTGCTTATTTGAACCATTAAATTTAACTTCTAATGATATTAAAGTCAACATATTTTATTATCTTGTACCTTCAAAGAATTTACACGACTAACATAAAAATATAATAATTGAAAAAAAATTCATTACAATGGTATATTTATTTTAACAAATATTCTTCTATCTAATACTATAAAAAAATACATTGGCCACTTTGAATTGTTACAGGTCAACTTCCATCTACATTAGTAAAATTCCTAAATTGAGATATATTCATCAAACAAACAATCAATAAAACACTCATCCGTACTTTCTCATTTTGGGTACATTTATACATAAAAGAAATTATACATAAAGAAAAAAAAGAAGAAAAGAAGAGTTGAAATAGCAAGAGTAATAAAAATTATGATTCTTATAATTTTGTGTGGCTATCTATATATAGTAGACCAGATAACTATGATTATCTAACAAAATTAATTTGTATTTATTGCATTCAACTTGAATAAGTAAGAAATTATCTTATTTTAATTTAGTCTTTAATTCACATGATTTGAATTTAGCTTAATATATATTATTTGATTTGAGTTGATTTAATCATTAGTTAAAAATATCTCGATTGTCTATTTTATTCATAAATTTATTATTTAATGACTAATAAATTAATCAAGTTAATTAATTAGTACACACAATAAATTTGGTTTAATAAATTAAAAGAATTAAATTAAAAAATACTAACAGAATATTAAAATAGAAAATATTACCAAATCAAATTGATATAAATTATAATAAATAATATGATATTTAAATATCTAATCAAATCAATTAGTTGATATAATTAGTTTATCGTAATAACTTGTATTTAATGAGTTAAAAGAAATAAATCGAAAAATATTCTCAAAAGTATGTCACATCAGTTTCATCATTAAATGCAAAAATTCAATTTTTATATAATAGAATAAATAGAATATATTAATAATCAACATATCACCCTTGTCTCCCACTATATTTGACTATATCTTCAATGTAATTACTTTATTTTGTTAAATTGGACGTTTTACTTTCCTTAATGTAATTATTTATATTACAAATCTCATTTTCCATTTAGTTTTAGATTAATAATCCTTCATAATTCCTGTTCTAAAAACTAGATCGAACATTGAGAATTGGTTATTAAAATGATTTAGTTTAAGATAAAAATTAATCAATAATAAATTGGTTAAAAATTTAAAACAATCAATCAAACAACCAATTAATTGATCGAACTAATTTGATTTTTCAGCGATTAATTGATTTAAAATAATCAAATACAAAAATCAATTTTATTTTATAAAAAAATTATGTATTTTATACATAAATATATTATTTTATTATATCTGATTTAATTTCAGTTAAACTTCGATTAAATTTTTAAATAATTAAACCTCTAATTCTATGGTTCGATCGTCGATTTAATTTTTAGAATCTCGCCGAAAATACTGATTTATTATATATATAAATCTAACATGATATCACCACTTTGTTTTGTTAGGTACTATTTATTTTACATACATTTTCTTGTTAGTTATATTACAGTGTAACAATATAATTATGGATTATTTTGGAAGAAATTAAAACTCAGTTGTCAATAGCTTTATCAAAATTAAAAAAATAAAATAAACCCCTTAAAAAATGGACCAAAAGAAGTGAGGAAAAAATAGCAAATTTATTTCAATCATTTGGAAGAGACACACATAAATATGTAACATATATCATATACTAATTTCGTGGATTATTTTATGACTAGTTATATAAAAATATTTTTATATAAAATTATTAATTAAAATTTATTAGATAATTTAATATAATGCGTATTAATATTTTATTTATTATTAAAAAAAATATCCAGAGAAAAAGGAGAGAATGAGAGAGAGAGAGAGTGGGTGGAAAATACAGAGAAGGGTAGATCTAGGGACCATGGCAATGATCCTAGAGTTTGGAATAGAGAAGAGTATAGGCGGTTGGAACATGAGTCTTACTCTATTTTTGTGAGCAACCTTCTTGAAGACATATCGAAGCGCATCAATGATATATATCTATCCCGGAAACAAAAGAGTGATAAGATATACTTTTTTGCTTTCATTCGATATACAACGAAAAGAGGGGCGTTGAAAGCTATAGCAAAAATGGATCGAATGAGACTGAGAGGTAAGGTCGTTTTTGTTGGAGAGGCTAGATACAGAAGAACGTCGGAAACAATGAACAGACCTCGGGGAGAAAGAGGGGATGACATGCAACACCACGCAGAGCCGAAGCCACATAGAGAAGTCAGGCCGAATGATGGTTTGTCGGATGGACATGCTCTACGAACGGAGAAGGTCGATAAGGACCCGCATGGAAATGGTGGGACGAAGACGGTAGAGGTTGGAGTGGCAAAGAAAAATCTAGAATGGCTGCAGCGAAGTCTTGTAGGGGGCACGACGAAGCCTGTTAATTTTGGATCTCTGAAGGAAGTGGTCGCAAAGAACTTGCCCAATGTCATCCAGGATCGGGAAATGGGATCATACAAAGCTCTGCTGACCTTTGATAGTGCTGTGCATGCCGAAGAAACGTACACCTTGAACATGAATCGCCTCCTACATTTTTTCCACAGTGTATGGAGGTGGGAGGAGTCAGAACATAGTGAAACCCGTAGGATGTGGCTTGAATGTTTTGGGGTCCCGTTACACGCATGGTCTGTCGACACATTCAACACGATAGGAGGCCAGTAGGGGGAAGTAGTTGGGTGTGCTAGAGAGACAAAATTGTGCAATTCCTTTACTGTAGGTCGTGTACAGATTGATACGTGCATAATGGACGTCATTCAAGAATGGATTCATATAACAGTCAGTTCTGTGGGCTTTGATGTCTTTGTGAAAGAAGTTGGACATGAGGCGTGTAACTTACAGTGCACCAGAATACCTGGTAATGAAGCAATAATAACCGATGGGCAAAGGAACCATGGTAACCCAAGTACAAGTCCGGGAGTCAATATATGGCAGAGGCCGTCGCATGGGGTGGCTCAAGAAGAAGACGTGCTAATACAGGTAATACGGGAGGAGGAAGAAGATAAGGATAGAATTGTAATTCCAGCTATAATTTTAAATGAATGGGTTAATGCCAATAATTATCACAAATGCTTGAATATCGAAACGTATCAATCAGTTAGGGGCGAAAATCAACGCGGGGCTAATTTGGGGGAGGGACGGTTATAAGTGAGGAGGGGGAGTCTGAGAGGACAATTTCTGTTGCTATTGATGGGCTGGAAAGGAGACCCAATAAAGGAAAACAAAAAGCTAAGTGCCAAAGCTTAGATTGGGCCTGCTACAACAAAAATATGGAGAAGGGGAATCAATTTATGCTGAGCGCAGCATCAAGTGAAGACTGCAGCAAATCTTCTGGGCCGGTGCTGGGGAATCTGGGTCGGGCGCTATGCTCTTCACCCATCAAAACGGATGAGCAGGAGGGACGCCAACACAATAGCGAAGGTCTTGAGGATGACGGCAACTCCCTTGTTGGGGCTGGCAAGGGGGGTCGTCGGTGGTCACTGGCCGAATGGAGCAGCCTGGGCCGTGGTGGGGTTGCACGCACAAGGACTGACGACTGTGAGCCCGGTGCGACAGCTAGAGAAGGCTGTGACTCGGCGATTGACGGCGGTGCTGAGGGACTGGTACTAATAACACATTTTGGGGGGGGGGTATAGGTGAGATGGAACCGATTCGGGGGGGACGGTTGGCCTGGCGCCTTAAATGACGCGGCTGCGGGTGGAAAAGAGAAGAGGGCGAATCATCAGTTTCAGGTGGGGAATGCAGGGCCAAAATTTGGTGAAGCACTCAGTGGAGTTAATACTCAAAATGACCCCTGAAATTTGACCTCCAACTCAATTTAGCCCTTGAATTACCAATTGACTCAAATTGTCCCCTGAAATTTTAAGATGTGGCTCAAGTTGGCCCTTCCGTCTATTTCCGTCACCGAAAAGCTGACGTAGCCCATGTAATTGACACCTGGCAGCCTCAACGGTTGTCTGACGTGGCGAAATTCTTGTATGCATCAATTTAGCCCCGAATAGTTTGAAAAAAAAAACCTGCATAAGTCTTCTTATCAGGCTTCACCTCTTCCTTTATAAACCTTGTACGATTCAACTTCACCCCCTCCACTATGCCTCAGATCCCTCCTACCTTTCCTGTCACCACCACCATCTTCTTCACCATAACTACCATTTTATTCTTCACACTCATCTCTCCTCCGCCTCTCATATCTATCCTTATCCTTATCCCTACCCCTATCATTCTCTCTATTCCTTCCCCTTCTCCTAGAATCCCCTTTTTCATCATCATAATCATCGTTATCTCTATCTCTATCTCTATTCCTATCTCTATGCCTTTCATCTCTATCATATTTATCATACATGTCCCTCCTATCTCTTCTATCCCTTCTATCTCTGTCTCTTCCTCTGTGCCCATCTTCATCGTGTATTTGTCTGTCTCTAACACCACCATGTTTCTCTTTGGCTTCAGCTTCAATCTCCTTATGCAGCTCCTTAACCCTATCCCTATCATCTGCAATAGCCAGTGCCTTGAACTTCCCCTTCGAACCACCACCGTTCTGCTTCGAACCCTTGACGTCGCTGTTCCCAGAATCCTTCTTCGGAGGGAGAATAGCGTGGATTATCGTGAGAAGTGCACGGACAAAATAGTCCGACAATTTGGCACCGTTCTCCTTCAATTTTGTGTCGAATTCTTCGACGTTCTCGGAAGATCGACCCAACTTGGTGATGAACTCGGCGAGTACATTGTCACTGTTTCCAGTGTGAGACTCCATTTCGGTGCAAACCTTCGAAACAAGAGACAAGTACTCGAGCTTCTTCAACGAATCTTGTGGGTTCTCCACCGCCATGGCTCTGATGAAGAACCGAAGCGCGAATGACGAATTGAGAATTAGCGTGGATTCGTGGTGTTATGTGAGTGCGAATTATTGGCTTGTGTGTGGCAGTCAATGTGTGAGTGTGTTGGCTGTTGTGACCGGATTGTGTGAGTGCGAGATGAGAGAGTTAAGAGACTGAGGTGAGATTGTGGAGAGTCTGAGGCTCAGCTGCTGGAGTTACCTGAGGCTTGGTTGCTGCTTTCCAACTCACCAGAAATGACTATGATTTGGGAAAAATGGGGTTGCTAGATTTTTTTTTTTAAATTATTGGGGGCTAAATTGATGCATACAAGAATTTCGCCACGTCAGATAACCGTTGAGGTTGCCAGGTGTCAATTACATGTGCCACATCAGCTTTCCGGTGACGGAAATAGACGGAAGGGCCAACTTGAGCCACGTTTTAAAATTTTAAGGTACAATTTGAGTCAATTGGTAATTCAAGGGCTAAATTCAGTTGGAGGTCAAATTTCAGGGGTCATTTTGAGTATTAACTCGCACCCGGTGACTACCCTGATCTGAACGTAGGTGGAGGTCCGGTCATTGCTCAACATAGTATGCGGAGGAATTCTAGCCATGATGAGGGACGCGGTGAAGGGAATGAGATTGGGTATGAGGAAGGTGAGAATGCTGTGGAAGAGGACAGTGACACGCAGGGTTTAAAGCTAGCTGAGCATATGCTTGAGAACCGAAGAACTTGGGAGTTGGCAAAGGAGTCAGGTGCAATGCTGGTCAATGAGGAAGTCGACATCATGGCAATACTCCAATTGCAGGACAAAGAAATAGAACGCAAAAGAAAATTGGCGAAATAGAAGAAAAAACTGAGACGGTGCAGACCCAAAAATAAAAACAGGTGTCAAAAGAATTTTAAATGATTTTTAGCTTTTGGAATGTTAGGGGGTTACGAGGTGATGGAAAGATAAGAATGGTGAAGGAATTAAAGAAAAAACATAGTTTAGATATGTTGGGTTTGATTGAGACTAAAAAGGAGTTAGTGACCAGATTTGATGTTTCAAGAATTTGGGGACAAGATGGTATGGGGTGGGATTTTGTAGGCTCTGATGGTGCAGCAAGTGGGCTCTTGTTAATATGGGATGAATTAGTGTTTAAAATGAATAATTGCTATAAGGGGAGAGGTGGTTGTGTGTTGAAGGGGTCCTGGTGAAGAGTAACTTCAATTGTGCTTTTTTCTTGGTCTATGGTGCACATAATAGGTATGCGAAGATTCAGGTATGGGAGGAATTGAGTTACATGACTGGGTTATGTCAGGTTCCTAGTTGCTACATGGGAGACTTTAATGAAATAGTGCATGTGGGCGAAAGGCAAGGTACTGATGTTCTACCTAGGTCGGCGGAAGATTTCAAGAGTAGGATACAAGATATGCATCTAGTGGATTTGCCGCTCACAGATCGCAAGTTCACATGGTTTCGGGGACGGTCTTGCAGTCATATAGATAGAGCTCTGGTTAGTTTGGAGTAGTTAGAGGAGTTTCCTGAGACCCGGATACGCGGTGGCCCAAGGGGTTTGTCATACCACTGTCCTGTAATTCTAGAAGTCATGAAGCAGAGGGCAGGTCCAAGGCCGTTCCGAAGTTTAGATTCTTAGTTTACACATGAAGGCTTTCTTAGGATGGTTAAGGAGGAGTGGAGAGGCTTGTGGGAGATACAGTTCACAGACAAGTTGAAGGCTTTGACAATTTCGTTAGGGAGATGACATAAGGTTCATTTTAGGGATGTGGACAAGAAGATTACGAAATTTGAGAAAGAAATCAAGAAGGTTGATGATTTGGTAAGCAATGGGGTGTATGATGGAACAATGGAGGCTAGGAGGAGGGCGCTGGTTACCTGCTGTGAGAGGTGGTATGTCAGAAAAGAAGTTCATTGAAAACAGATGTCTCGGTCTCAGCAAGCAAAGGAGATGGACAAAAATACATGATACTTTCACAACATAGCTTCAGCAAGAAGGAGGAATAATAGGATTGATACACTGCTAATTAACGGAAGACTAGTCAGGAATCAAGCTAGAATAAAAATTGCTATTAGAGAGTTCTATAGAGATTTATATCACCAAGAGAGGTCTCCGATGGCGGGCTTTAGAGACGGTCTGGTGAGTAGGATAGAGCAGGAAGACTCTGTAAATCTGGAGGCGCTGCCAACAGTTGAGGAAATCAGAGAGGCCGTGTGGGACTGTGAGTCTTCTAAGGCACCAGGTAGTAACGGATACAACATGAATTTTATTAAGAGGTGTTGGGGTGAGATTGGGTCTGAATTCACGACTGCAGTGATGGGGTTCTTTCAGACATCAAGGTTGCCGGCGGACTCCAACATCACTTTGGTGGTGTTGGCACCTAAGTTCATTGGGGCAAGAGAGATTAAAGATTTGCGACCTATCAGCATAGTTGGGTGCGTGTACAAGGTTATCTCCAAGATTTTGGTCAGGAGAATGAGATCAGTGATGCCAGCGTTAGTAGGGAAAGTTCAGAGTGCATTTGTAAAAGGAAGGAAAATTTATGATGGAGCACTTATCGTTTGTGAAACTGTAAACTGGCTCAAACTGAGAAAAAAGGAGGCAGCAATAATCAAGCTTGACTTCCAAAAAGCATATGATAGAGTCAAGTAGAACTTTGTGGACCCTGTATTGCAAAAGATGGGGTTTGACAATAGATGGAGATCGTGGGTTATGGAGTGTGTGACCACAGCATCTATGTTGGTTCTGATAAATGGGTCGCCATCCAAGCCATTCAAAATGGAAAGAGGTCTGAGACAAGGTGACCCGCTTTCTCCTTTCTTATTCGCATTGGTTGTGGATGTACTACATCGAATGGTGGGAGAGACAGTCAGAAATGATCGTATATCACTATTGTTGATTGGGAGAGATAGTATAGCACTGTCACATCTTTAGTTTGCTGATGACACAATTCTGTTCTGTCCACCAGAGGAGGAAACTATTAGGAATTACAAGCGAATATTGAGATGCTTTGAGTTGATGTCAGGGCTCAGTATTAATTTTGACAAGTCGAGCTTGATTCCGATAAATTGCGACGATCAGTGGATCTAGAGTATGTGCCAATTGTTGGGTTGTAAGGTTGATTCGCTTCCAGTCAAATACCTGTGTATTCCCTTAGGTGCAAATCCGAGGTTGGTGAAGACCTTGAAGCCTATAATAGATAAAGTGGAGGAGAAGCTCAGTTTGTGGAAAGCTAAAGTACTAAATAAAGCTGGAAAGTTGGTGATGATTAAATCAGTTCTAAATAGTCTGCCAGTGTACTATTTGAGTTTGTTCAAGATGCCAAGAGCTGTTGCTGAGAAATTGATTTCACTACAAAGAAGGTTCTTGTGGAGCAAAGAGGATGGTAGTAATGGAATGGCATTAGTAAGATGGGAAGTGGTACAAGCCCCTAAAAAACTAGGCGGTTTGGGAGTTGGAGATGATATGGTTCATAACACAGCTATGTTATTTAAGTGGTGGTGGCGGTTCGCAAAGAAAGATTGCCCGTTGTGGAAGAAGGTGGTTTGTTCTTGTTATAATCTGAATCTTAATGAGCTACTGTCAACTCAAGCTCTACCTTCTAGAGGAGGCTCGTGGAAGGATATCTTCCAGTTACAAATAACGAATAACCATATCAGGGAGAAGATGGTTACAGGCTTATCCATGGAGATTGGTGATGGACGGCGTACTCGGTTCTGGAAGGATATATGGTTGCTTGGTGGGTCTCTAAAGATCGGTTTCCCAGGCTTTTCTTTGTTTCAAACCAATGTGGATCTGTTATAGGGGATTGTGGGTTCTGGGACGGATTAGAGTGGATTTGGAACTTCCAATGGAGGAGAGAGCTCTTTCAATAGGAGTTGGGACTACTGGATCAATTACATGAGACATTGAGACCTGTGAACTAGTAATTAACAGAGAGGATATGGTGGTGTGGAAATATGATAAACTAGGAGTTTATTCAACTAACTCATTTGTTCAGGTTTTGCAGGAGGCGATACTCCCAGAGGAGGTTACAAGTTACAGCTACACAAAGACCATTTGGAAGGGGTTAGTTCCACTAAGAGTAGAGCTGTTTGCCTGGTTTGTCCTGATAGGTAGGGTGAATACAAAGGAACGGTTAAGCCATCTTAGGATCATTAGCCAGCTAGATAACGCCTGTGTTTTATGTAATAGAGATGTGGAACATGTGCAACACTTATTTCTATACTGTGAGTTTACTTGGCAGGTGTGGAGTGCTTGGATATCAATGTTTAGCCAACAATGGTCTATTTCAGGCACAATGAAAGAATATTTTCTGTGTTGGATAGAGGAGCCGAGGAGCAAGGAGGATAGAGAACAATGATTGAGATGCTCCTGTGCGATCGTTTGGAATATTTGGTTAGAAAGGAATAGAAGGATATTTCAGAATAAAAGCAAAGGTGTTAAAGAAATTACTCACATGACTGTCATGAACCATAACGAGTGGAGAGGTGCGAACCCTTCTAGTTGTTGATGGTTATGCCGGAGATGATAGGAGGATTTCTTAATGGCTGCCATGTTACTTTTAAGTTGTTATTTTGTTTCTTGTTTGATTGCTCCACTGTATTGTGTTGAACTCTTTGTTTAAAAAAAAAAAAAACTAGACTTCTAATTTTCTTACAATAGCTGCCAGCAAAAGAGCAATATCATGAATCAGGTTATCATGAATCAGGTTTGGTGTATGTTTTGCTACATACTTGCACTATAACTTTATTTTTGTCATCATTACTATTTACGTTTGTTTTTAGAGACACGATGGAACATAATCCGAAGGAGACACTGAAATTCCATTCCTGCCGCTCCTACTGATAGTGGATCTGCGGCTCTCGGTGCTGTTTGTTGAGTTAGTTCTCGATTCTAACACTGAATTATGTTTTGGAATTTAATTTTTGATTATACATGGAAACGTTCGATCTTGGAAACAGAATGAATTTTATTATTCTTTCAAATATATAAATACTTCTAAGATAAAAATAGTTTTAATGTTTAAATTAAAGAAAAATAAAAGATATTTGACCACCTAAAAATGGTTAGATCCTCACACACCAGGGGACCACGAACAACATTGCCAAATTTCTCCACCTCACACATACTTGTGTTGAACTGATTGTACATTTTTCATTTATTATATTGATAGTTATTAAAACTGAGTTAGTAATTGATTTGGTCAAAATATTAAATCACTAGTTGAATCATTTGACTTAATAATAATAATAAATTAAATATATAAAATTATAATAAAAATTTAAAACTTAAATAATAAAAATAAAGAAATGTGAAAGATAATTTGCAATTTAAAAATTGTCCACAATCATAATGAACACAGTAGTTTATTATGGACGCGCATGGGTCAAAAGATTGTACTGTAATTGCATGTAAATAGTCTGATTTTTTTAATAAATTTAAGGCGAAAACTCAAGTGCAGTTGTTTTCATGTAAAACTGATATTTAAAAATTGTTTGACTAAATAACCATCTAACAATTTTTAACTATTAACTTCATATGAAGATAATTGCATGTAGTTGGCCATTAGACTGTAGATGTGGTGTTTATAGAAAACCAACTTTGTTAAACCATGATTCGAAAAACTGAGAGGGTAAATACCTAATTATCATTATTAGACTAATTATAAATCCTACTAAATTCGTGTAAAGTGAAATTAATTGTGCAATAATTAAATATAATTTTGATGTATCCTTTTGTAGTTATATAGGTTTATTTATTGAGTCAGCAGAAAAGAAAAAAAGAATCAGCCATTTAACAAAATCTTAAGAATTGCAGCAGAAATATCAAGAAGCTGCAGCATAATCCCATTCCTAGAACTCAAAGGTGACTGATTCCCAGTGAATTTCTTGTTGCAAGCAACAATGTCTTTCTCAGCATAGGAAATAGAGTAATTTGCAAAGCCAAAGTTGCCTCTGTTTATAGAACCAACAGCTTGAGGAAGAACATACTTAATAGCAGGGATATATGACTCAGCACAAAAGGTCAATTTATGCTCCAATTCATGGTCAGTGACTTTCTTAATAAGGTCTTCAATGTAGTTGAGAGTGTTAGTGGCATTTACTATAGTGTAGTTGATCATTATCACAACCATACCCTTTGGATCACTTGGGGTGGCAGGGTTTGAATGGATGATATTGCTACAGAGTTCATAGTATGGTGTCTTCTTGCATGTTTGGTCTATCAAATCATCTGAATATGTTGTGGATAGAAGAGTCAAAGTGAGAAGAACAAGTGTTAACGTGGTTGAGGCCTTATTCCTCATTTTCTTTTTCTTGAAATGATGATGGGTTTGTATTGAGTGAGGAATTATGAGTTAGTTTGGCAGGTATTTATGGTTAGTTTGGCCGTTATCTCAGTTCAATTTGATATAAAAAAAAATTTACGCATTAAAATTAATCACTAATATAAAATATATATTAAAATATAAAATATGTATTGAAAATAAATTAAATAATATAAATATATATTTATGAGTTAAAAAATAAAAAAAACAATTAATATAAAATAAAAGAAGTAAACTAATTTAATTATATCATGTGTAAAAGGAATACATACATATAGAAATATGTATTTATCATCTCATAAAAAAAATTATTATATTAATATAAACAAGTTTAATTATTTTTATTGCAAACTCGATTATTTTAATAATTAATTATTTAATTAAAAATAATATGTGTATTAATATATAAATATATTTAAATATATAATAGATATAGTAATAATTTTTTGATTGATTTATTGTATATTCATAATATTTTTCTAGTAAATATAATTGAAGAAATAGCAATAAATTTTTACTCTGTGATGATAGTATAAGTTTATAACCCACAATACGGTAATGTTAGAAAAACAAAAAAAAAATTATAATTTATTTTATTCAATAATATTTATTAATTGTCATAATTAATTTATTTTAAATAAATTATAGTTATTTTTGATTATTTTTTTTGTTACTAAACATTCCGATAACCCACAAACGGTAAAGGTATGAGACATTGTTGTAGGTGATTATCTGTACTTATTTTATGTTTTTTTTTTTCTTTTTTCTTGACAATTTCACTAACTGAGAATATAAATTTTATACAAACTATTGGTTAACGCAGATAATTTTTTTAAAGGAATCATTGAAGACGATATGATGGAAATTTTTTTGACTGAATTAAATTTTTTCCTATGCATGAAATATTTCAGTCAACTAACCTTATCATTAAAGTCTCACACTTTTAACGTTTTCACGAGAATTATTTCAGTTGATTAAATCAAATATAAATGTTTTAGCCTCGCAGGACTTTGATGCATTAAAAAATATTATATATACATTAAAAATTATATATATTGTGTAAAGTATGTTCTCTGCAAAATTCTAGTATTTGTGATGACATGCGTTTCTCTTAAACTCACCTACCAAAATATATTAACAAAAAAAAAAAAAAAGACCACAATCTTATAAAGTATATATATTCTGTTTCCTTCTTCTCAATGGATGTGCAGTTTTACACTTTTACAAGAAGAATGTACATATATGGTTGTTATGAGTTACCTTCATCAACATATTCTAATTCATAAAACAAATCTATCACATAGGAGAATCCCATTAAAATAAATAAATAAATAAAAGACAATGCTTCCAATTTTTTAAAGAAAATAATGAAGTAAATTTAATTAAAGGATAGAGACGTATATTTTGACTAGAATAATATAAGTTACTAAACATTAATTCTTTACCATAATATTCTAATCTTCAATTAAAATTAAATTTAAAATTAAATATGAAACTCGTTATCAATACGGTGGTTCACTTTTTAAAATAATACTAAATATTTAATAAAATTTATTATTTTTTGTCAACATTTAATTAATACTTTAAATATTAAATAATAAATATTAAATTATAAATTTTAAATTTTAATAATATAAAAATAACACGTTGACTAAATTTTAACTAATATTCATATATATAAAATGTTAACTTTCTAATATTTTTTCGCTTTTTATTTAGAATTAAAACTCAACATCTCACCCTTGTCTCCCACTATGACTATATATTCAATGTAATTACTTTATTTTGTTAATAGAAGTTTTACTTTTCTTAATGTGATCATTTATATTCCAAATCTCATTTTCCATTTAGTTTTAGATTAATAATCTTTCATAATTGGCTGAAAAAGATTTGGATTCTCTAAAATTTGAATTTCACTTTAGAAAGTAAAGTGTGATCTCTCACTATTTATTTTATAGGTGAAACCAAAAATAAATATAAAAAAAAAACTATTCAAGAGTATAAGATCATACTTTACCCTCTAAGGTACAAATTTAAAATTTAAAGGATCCAAATTCGGCTGAAAACCATTGTTCTAAAAGCTAGGTCAAAAATCGAGAATTGGTTATTAAACTAATCTGATTTAAGATAGAAATCAACCAATAATAAATTGATCAAAAAATTAGAAAAATCAATTAAACAATTGATCAAATGTCCCAAAGGCTACCAAAAACTGAAAATATCAAATTTGCGTAGAAGACCAAAACTCAAAGTGTCGAAAAAACATGAGCACTAAAAAGTAATTGAAAAAAGTTAACTAATTGAAAAAACTAAATCGATTAAATCGAAATGAAACTCACCATGAACACAATGTCAATAATGATGGAATGTTGATCGGAGTTTCGAGTAGGGAGAATAAAGAGGTCAAGGGGAGGTTGCATTGTTTTAAATTCGAACGCACCTCTTATCAATGGCCAAGCCGTTGTTAAAATTAGTTATTGACAGCAATAAAATACACTTTTCATTTATTCAATTTTATTAATGACTTAGCCGTGGGTAAATATAAAGGACGCACAAAATTTGAAAATTTCAACCCATGAATTTACCCTAGCTTTGCCGTTGATAAATAAAAAATTAATTTAAATAATTTAGCCATTGGCAAGTCGCAACGTTTATTTTATTTTCAAAAAAATATTTTCACATCGTACCGACGGAAGTAATTAATAATTAAATTATTTTTAAATAAAAATTAATTTATTAACATTATGGTTAAGTTGTCGATAAACCAATTTCTAAATTTTCAATAAAAAATTATCAACAACTAAACTGTTAGTTACTAGCATTGTCAGTATTATTTGTGTCTGTCCAATAACGTTTATGTGGTGCCAAAACTTACTTACAGCTAAATAGTTGGTAAACTAAATCACAAGATAAAAAAAATGAAAACCTTTAAATATTACCGATGCCTTGGAGATTTATCGACGACATAGTCATTGGTAACCTTCACCTCTAAAATGGTTGTCGGAACTTTTGTCAATAAACTCGTCCTGTGTAGTAGTCTTTGGGACCAGAAGATTCTTTGGCCAATAATTATACCAAAAATAACTACTAATTCACCTCAAACTCACGGTTGTCGCCGCTAACCTTGTTACAAGCACCCTTTCCCCTTTGAGAAAAGCACTGCTTTTGCCGGATTCGAGGTCATCATTGTTCTTCTTTGCTCTATGTTATCTACTAGATTTATTCGCGATCTCCTCCTGCGCAGTGCGTGGTTCAAATAGGATGCAGCTGCACGATAGTCCTACCACCGTCATCTCCAACCTCTATCGTCGACACCACGTATCGCAGGTTTAGACATATCCTACCTACTCTTCTACGTCCGCGCCTGCTCCTTCGAATCCGCTGCTAGAAGCTCCTCCTCCTTGGAGCATTACAGATTGTGTTCGATTCTGTTTTAAATCCGTTGCATGATTCTACTCATTGTTCTAGCCTTTTTGTCCTAGGTCTTTTGTTTCATATTTCCATTGCTGGAGCAGCTAAAACGAGGTAAGTGGCATGAAATTTGTCCCTAATTATACTGGTTGTATTATACAAGTTTAATATCTATTTTAGGTAAATGATTGTTGTGCTGAAATCTATTGCGAAATGGTTACAAGTTGCTTTCGTTTCTATTTTTTGTTGATTTAAAAGAATGTTTTTGCTCAATCAGGTTGTATTTCAGTTTTGATTTGTATATTTATTTCAGATTGATAAGTTACACATTTCTACCTTCATGTTTGAGGGAGGTAAAGAAATTGGTAAGGCCTATGCATGGCCCAAAATCTCTCATGGATGAATCATTAAGGGTGGCAATGAGTAAGGTAAGGTATGATCTGAATCCAACCCTAATCGGCGGGTTGAGAATATCCTAATCCTATCCATTCTTAACTCGCGGGTACCTGGTCCTACTCACAGGTTGTCAAAAAAATACAACATTATTATATAACTTGATGATAATTTAAAATAGAACCGATTTTTATGTAAAAAAAAAGTATTAAATTATCAAATAATGATCTTCTCTTAATGGCTAAGAATCTTTTGCATTTAATGAGAGGTCTTTGATTCAACATCCACTTGAAACATATTTTTATATAAGTATATAATATATATATATATATATATATATATATATATATGGATCGGGTGACCGAGTAAAGTGAATGTTGCCACCCCTATGAATCATGAACCGAAATTGTGGTTTCATGCTCTTTTTTTTAATGTCTGAACAGCATCTCGCTTTAATAATGAGAAAGTGAGACTTGTGCTTTGTTGGGATCAAATTCTTCGTATGATTACTTTGGATTATTCTAAATGCTTTGTGAATTTGTGTTGTTGTTAGTCTGATGATTACTTAGTTTTTAGTATATTCTAGTTATTCTTTCAAGGAAGGATGTAATTCTCATTAAAATTTTAGTTTATTCTCACACACCTCACAAATCCATGAAAACTATTGGTTTGGACTTTGGAGTTTAGTTTAAGCTTTATACGTGTTAATAATTTCTTGTTTGTTGGTGTACAAAGCCATGCTTGTGAGCAGCACATATCTCTAATTCATTTAACTATTTCATTTTGGTGTTTGAGATTTATTGTATCAAGTTTTCTATCTCTGAAGCGAGTTTATTTGATTAATCAAATTCAATCATCAATATGTATCATTATGATGAATACATTTATAGCTTTTTCTTTTAATCACTAGTAGCTAACTTTCTTCAATCATACTTATAGCTAGTAATTAATAAATTCTTATTTTATTTTACAAATTGCAATATGACTTAATTTTACAGGGACTTAGATGAAGAATTTAGAAAAGACTTATTGGTTATGGGAAGCTTTGATTCTTAAAGACTTGAATAAAACGCACATGATGAAGATTTGGTGCTTGGAAGTATTCTTAATATTTTCCCATCATTTTCACTGGAACAACCATTGAAAGGTGATCTTTCATTCTTTCTTAACATTTTATTTGATGATGCACATAAATACTTTGAATACTTTAATAATATACATAAGAATAAAAGGATGTAGAAAAATGTAAGAGTCTTCTATATTCTATATGAAGTTGGGTTGCAGATTAAATATACAAAGGGCAACAAGGTAAGTGTAAAATGTCCCCAATTATATGGCAATTTGTTTGACTTTGTAATCCTAGAAAACAGGAGGGATTTGAAGAGGAATTGTTATGGTTTTTGTTGACAAAATGGTGTGAGCACTAAAAAGGCTTGGTGGCCATTATGCTATAGTAATAATGTATTTAGACTCGCTACCTATCTTGCTATTATATGTTAAATGTTTGCAAGCTTATTAAGAGTTAGATACATTTTAGCAAAAGCATCTATGAAGTTTTTCTTTCATGTATATATATTTTTTAATTTAGGTGATTTCAGGATAAGCTTGCTAAGGAAATGGCATATGTTGCTACAGGATTTGGGCATGTAATGTTGCCTGAGAATGTTCATGAACCAGCCTTAAATTGTGCATTTTAATCAAACCAAATTATTTTTTGCACAATTTTAGACAAGTAACATAGTTCTGAACATTTGCAAAAACTACAAGGAATCTTTGGAAGAAGTTGTTGTCTTATTGAGCAGGTACATTTTAGGCATAATTTTATATGGTCCTTTTTCATATATTAAAGGATGAATAATGTAATGTTAGGATACTTAGAGAGATGCATTTAACCGTGAAAGTGTCAATACAAGTTTCTTTTGATATATTACTCAGTTTTACTTAAATGAAAATTAGGGTAAAAAACTTATATGCGCCAAGGGGAGTTTAAAATTACCTAAATCAGCTAAATGAAATTCTGATACATCAATCCACCAAAGATCACTTTAATGTAATTCGAATCAATAAAATTCGAATTAGATTTCCACATAATTCGAATTGACAAAGTTCGAATTATTCCCAAGCATTATTCCAAGGTAGTTCGAATCAACATGCATCGAATTAAGGATGCATAGTTCGAATCATATCAATTCGAATTACTATCATGACGTGGTTAAGGGGGAAGTTCGAATCTTCTTGATTCGAATTACTCTCGTTTGGTAATTAAAAGTAATTCGAATTGAGTTAATTCGAATTACGTATATATAGTGCGAATGGAATTGATTCGAATTACTGTGAAGCAGAGCTCTATATATATGAGGTGTACGTGAGTTGCTCTCAATAGAGGGACAGATGGCTAGTGAGGATAGTTTTCTAGTGTTGGTTCACCACAGAGGATCGATTAAGAGAAAAACTCGATCCGGTGTGAAGTTCACCGATAAGGATCATCTCTGTATTATCGTGAGGCCTACGACGAGCTATGATGACCTTGTTAGCTCTGTACTGCTGAAACTTGGTCTGGATGGTGTGAAAAGGGTTAAGAAGTTTTTCTATCGCATTTCAACCACGGTGCTCCAAGATATCGTGAAGTATGATTGTTTCATGATCGGGAGTGATGAGGACTTACAGGTCATGTTTCATTGTCGCCGGCAGTTTTCCGAGGTGAGGACACCAGAGCTGTTGGCAAAGTTGGTTGATATGGTATCCAGTTCGGGGGATTCAAACTGGAATACACACACTTTAGCCACGGTGGCCGGTTCTAGCTCGAGACCTGCCGTTGCTTCTTCCACCGTCCTTGCGTACGAGCCACCGATCCAGCCTGTTGCCTCCCTTTCGTTCGTTGTTGATCTTAGCGGCAATGTCGGTGACGAGGTTGGTACAGGGGAACATCTTCCGACCTCATTACATTGTGCTACACCGGCTGGTGTTGGAGACGGATTGTTTGATGATCCAGATGACGATGATGTTGAGCCGGATCTGATTGCTGATGACAGTGGCGATGACCTCAGAGCGAGTGACCCGAGAGGGGTTGTAGGTGGATCTAGTTCTGGCACACAGCAGTACCTACCCCATTTTTCATCATTGGACCTGGATGCCATGAGGCAGGATGGGCTTCTTGGGCAGGCTGCTGGATTTGGCACTAGAGATGCAGATGGGTCTGTTGGTAACTTGGTATGACAGAGTTCCAGGTTGGTCAGCAGTTCTAGGATAAAGATGAGACCATGTTGAGTGTGAAGACTTACAGCATCCACCGAGGGGTACAGTACAAGGTAGTTGAGTCTGACTATCGCCGGTATGTGGAAAAGTGTTCTGAGTTTGTGAATGGGTGCACATGGTTGATTCGGTTGAGTCTCCGGCAGCGCAAGGGCATCTGGGAAGTGAAACGGTACAACAGACCGCATACGTGTCTCGCCACCTCTATCTCCAGCGACCATAGGAGTTTGGATTATCATGTGATATCGACATTCATTATGCCAATGGTGAGGGCTGATGCATCTGTCAACATCAAGGTGCTCCTAAATACCACGGCCGCAAACTTTGGATTCAGGCCGACGTACAGGAGGGTCTGGATGGCGAAGCAAAAGGCTGTTGCCGTCATCTATGGTGACTGGGATGAGTCGTACAACGAGCTCCCTAGGTGGTGTTAGGAGTCCAGTTGACCATGCTTGGTACAGTAGCAGTCCTTCGGACATGCCCTGTTCGAGTTGGGGGACAGCTGGACGAGTCTCAAGCTTATTTTCATAGGCTGTTCTGGACGTTCCCACCTTGTATCGAGGCATTCTGTCATTGCAAGCCGTTGGTGAGTATTGACGGCACCCATCTATATGGCAAGTATGGGGGAACGTTGCTTGTCGCAATTGCACAGGATGGGAACTCCAACATACTGCCAGTGGCATTTGCACTAGTCGAGGGTGAGAATGCTGAGTCGTGGTCCTTCTTTCTCTCTCACCTCCGTCAGCACGTGACACCGCAGCCAGGTCTGCTAGTTATTTCGGACAGGCATAATGGCATCAAGGCCGCGCTTGAGGCTCTTGATGGGGGATGGCTACCTCCGGCTGCATACCGGGCATTCTGCATTCGACACGTAGTAGCAAATTTCGCCCTCACCTTCAAGGGCAAAGACGCTCGGAGGCTTCTTGTGAATGCCGCATATGCCAAGACCGAAGTGGAGTTCGATTACTGATTTGACATTCTGCGCTCTGAGAATCCGACGATGTGTGACTGGGCGAACAGGATTGAGTATTCGTTGTGGATACAGTATTGTGATGAGGGGCGCAGATTCGGGCACATGACGACCAATATCTCTGAGTGTGTGAACTCAATCCTTAAGGGTGTTAGGAACCTCCCTGTGTGCTCGCTGGTGAAGGCCACATACGGCAGGTTGGCTGAACTATTTGTCCGCAAGGGGAAGGAGGCCGAGGCCCAGCTGGGTACCGGACAACAATTCAGTCAATACCTGGTAAAGTGTATCGAGGCCAATCTGAAGACGGCTATGTGAAACTCAATGCTGCATGATCTGATGAACTAACGAAATTAAATATAACACTGATAACGAAAAGATATAACATACAACAAAGATAACGAAATAACATATACCACGATACACAAATCATCTAAAGAGGTGTGACCCCGTGCCACAAAGACGTGGAACCCGTGTCCTGTGACCTCTACGGATAAGGGGCTCCTCATCCTCGATCTCATCCTTTTCGTCCTCCGGGGGTGGCTGTGCAGGCGCCCTAGACTGGACATGTAGGGGTATGGACGATGATGGTCCGGCGACTGAATGTGACACAGCAATATGTGCGGATGCTGGGGTCCCACCCAAGGCGAAAGCCTGAACAGGTGCCACGGAGGGAGGCTCATTCAGATCGACATCTAACACTGCCTATGTCCCCGTCGTCTGTCCCCGTCGACGCGCTGCCTCATCCTCCTGCATGATGGTGGTGATCTCATCTAGGAAATGTGATCCACCAAAATCCACGTCAATCCCATCACCGGCAAGAAACTCTGAAAACATGGATCCCGGAATCACCCATGGCGTATTCTCCTGAGGTGTCTGGTCGTCAACGGGAACACCAACGGAGTAATCTCCGAGCGGCCCCTCTCCAAGCCCAGTGTCAGCATGGCTCGATGGATCTCCCATATCGGATCCATACCACTCTCCACCATGTCCACCATGAGCGGGCCTAACACCCTCCACTGGAGCCCCTCTTTCAGCGGCATGATCACCACGATCAGGCATATCCTGCCTAGGAGCAGCCCCCTTCTCCTGCCTCCACGCCCTCCTCGTCGACCACCGCCCCTACCGGCCTCATCACCCTCCTCCATAGCCTGGTCTAGCCATCTCCACTCACGCTGGCTACGACGTGTCCCGACTTGAGCTCTCCTCTCAACCCGACGCCTGTCAGGAACGTCATCAACTCGGTCCATATCAGGAACTCGGCCGGCACCCCTCTGCGTCACCTCAATCGGAATAGGAATACCTCTCGGATCCCCAAGTACATCTCAGGTGACAAGAACCTCTTTCCATGCTGATGCCACCAGGCCAAGAACTCATGTGAGGGTCCCGGGTCAGCAACAACATCGAACCGTAACACGTGATCCGCACGTGTCTCCCAGTGAAGATGCCAATGCTGTAAATAGGACGGGAACCAACGGTCACCTCCTCTCCCGTCCTTCGACATCAAGAAGTCGATGTTCAGGGCGGGATGCGGGGGAGGCTGTACGCTGCCGAACTGCGGTAACACTCTATCAACCTGATGCCACTCAACCACCGCAAAATATATCAGGGACGTCACACACCGCCATAACATCGTATGCCGAGGCTCCAAGACCTCCGGATGGACAACCTGGAGGACGTCGGGTGTGCTATAGGGCATCCATATAAACTGAAAAAAGCAAATCAACTCCATTAGACGAATTCGTTAAACCATATAAACTGAAAGAAGCATTAACTATACATATTAGATTAGCGTACTTACATCCCAAGCCTGTAACAAGTCAATCCTCAGTCGAGCCATCTGCACCCGAGGTCCCTTCTCGCTAATCCTAGGATTGTAACCTGACCACCTGCGTAGGAAATTAAACATGGTACTGCATTCATGAATGATTCTAAAAGGCATAAAATTACATGCGAAATTGAAAATAAATAAAATGAAGATAAATAGTACAATACGATAGTGGTACCTCGAGGCAAGGGGCCAGCTAAACGCATCATACCCAACAGGCCTAAAACCAGAAAACTGCCAAAAGATCCACGACTGAAGTAACTGTAACGGCTCAGCTAACTTCACGACATGTCTGTTGGCCACTCGGCACATGCACCGGTACAACCATGCTAGTGCAGCAGACCCCCAGCTGTAGCCACCCATCTCCTCAAGCCTAGCCACGAACGGGAGCCATCTGATGTGAATACGATTGCCGGACTTGTCGGCAAACAGCTGGGTGCCCAACAACATCATGATATAGGCACGGGCATAGCGCCTCACCGTCTCCTCATCGGCCCCCTCGGGGCACTCTCCAAAAGTCTCCTGGAGCCAGTGCAGTTCACTGCGAACTTCTGAATTTGGTTCGCGGGAGGTAACACACCGAGCAACTCATGGAACCACTGCCAAGCTAGCTGGCCACCCTCTATGTATACGTGGAAGTCTGTCAGGAAACCACTGACGTAACGTCCGTCCACTGGCAACCTTAACTGGTACGCGGCGTCCTGAAGTGTGATGGTGCACTCTCCGAACGGCATGTGGAACGTGTGCGTCTCCGGACGCCACCTCTCCACGAATGCACTCACAAGGGGCTCGTCCAATCGGAACCATCTGTCGTTCAGTCTCGCAAGATGGTATAGTCCGGCCATCTGCAAGTACGGAACGTACCTATCATCAAGTCGCATCCCCTGCTGCCGCCGCATGCTCGATATGCAACGCCGGGGCTGCGCATTACATGGACCGCATAATTAGAACGATTTACAATACCACTAATAGATAAAATTCATGACGTAAACAAGTAAGAAAATAACACATGCAATAGGAGATATAGTCAACCACTACGAAATTGCAAACAAAAGCCGCAAACATAGACCGCTTCTAAATTCCACATGCAAAAGCAAATTGTAGTAAACCGTTAGCAAAATCGCATACTCAAACCGCATCCAAAAAATCAGAAAAATAAACCACATGCAAATCCACTTACGAAAACTGCGGGCAAAACCACTCATTAAACCACTCGTTAAACCACGGGCAAATCCACTAACATAAACCGCATACAACACAACTAACCCAAACCACTAACATAAACCGCCAATAAAACCGCATGCAAAACCGCTATCATAAACCACTTGAAATACCGCTTTCATAAACCACTAACATAAACGAATATCATAAACGACCATCAAAAACCACTAACCTCGTCGTTGATCACCCCGGCTATATGAACGACTCCATCCAGTCGATACAGCCTTCCCGGATCGTCCCCCATCGCCTAAGTATGCCGCTCCAGAATTTCTCGGACCGGTTTTGGGTCGTTTTCTCTGGAATTTGGTGGGGTATGAGAATGGAAAACTGATTCGAATGAAATTGGTTCGAACTCCTTATATAGGGCACTCACTTGTAATTCGAATCAACTCATCTCGAATTACCTTTTGCTTCGAAATGTGAGTAATTCGAATCAACTCCTTTCGAATTACAATTTGTTTCGACTTGTGAGTAATTCGAATCAATTTAATTCGAACTTCCTCTTATTCACGTGTTCCTACTAATTCGAATTGATACAATTCGAATTATGCTTCTATAATTCGATCCAAGTGGATTCGAATTACTTGAACGACATGCTTGAGAATAATTCGATCTGTATTGATTCGAATTATTAAGGAATGTAATTCGAATTAACTTGATTCGAATTACATTAAAGTATGTTTTGGTTGAATAGTATATCAGATTTCTATTTGGCTGATTTGCGTAACATCTTTCCTCCCTTGGCTCAAATAGGTTTTTTACCTTGAAAATTAGGTGCAGAGGAAGACAAACAATTTAATATGTTAACTTGAAAGTCTATGAGAGATCAAAGTGACAGAAATCAAAGTAATTGATTATATACTCATGGAAAATATCAGCGATATTTTTCTCTTTTGTCATTTACTACTCGTCAATAAATTTATTTATTACAAGTCATTAGAATTAGTCTTGATCTGTTATTGGTTTATTAGGGATGTTAAACTAGCTTTTGCTTTGCATTATATGAATTTGAGATTGGATTTTGCTATGTTTTAGCATTTTGAAGGATAATCCTGAGAATCAGATGTTGTTTTGAGTGTTAGATGGATTAGAGAGTGATGAAACATGACAAGGAGGCATGAATTATGGTTTTCTTTGCAATAATAATCTAGAGCATTTGAGATGCACGGAATAGCATCATATTTAGACGTGATACACTTGATTAGGAGAATAAAACTCACACTCTTGCTCGTGTATGTGGGTATTTCACCATTCAAAAAAGAAAGTTATTTCAAAGTGCTTTGACTTTCACAAATTTTTTTATAATCTTATATAGCAGATTGAACTGCTGTCACAATATTTTTTAGAACCGATAGCGGCGGTTAAAAACCGCCACAATTTAAAAAAAAAACTATTTACCAAATAACGGTGTTTACAGTTGCACGCGGCAAAAAGATTTATTTGTTTTGCGACAGTTATATTAACCCTTTCTGAAAATAAATCCCCGCAAAAATTTCCTACGCACTATAGGACGGAGGTTGAAAAACTGTTGGAGATCGATTTTGCGGGCAAATTGCAAAATAAACCGCCGCTATTCGGCGTTTATGTTGTGGTGACTACATACAACATTAAATAAATAAATGGTATATTATTTAGAGTTTTAGAAGGACATTTAATTAGATTTAATTAAATGGTAACCTCCTCCCCTAAAATGGCCTTGGAACTTCCGTCGGTAAGCTCGCCTGTGTTAGTGTTTAGGACCAGGAGATTCTTTGGTTAATAATTAAACAAAAAATAACTACTAATTCACCTCGATCACTTCTGACTTTTTACCAATCCCATGCCGATATGCCTGTGTTTTATTTTAATTTATAAGCAAATCCAACTTTGGCTAATAATTGCATATTATTTAAGAGTTTTATACAGACATTTAATTAGATTTTTAAATAATTTTTAAAATAATAAATTAAAAAATTAACTATTTTTATTGATATAATGATATACGATTAATTATTTATATAAAAATTTTATTGATAATGATAATACATGAAGATTAAATTCATTATGTAATAATTGAACTATATATACTATAATTGTTTAGCAATAGCTCCTAGGATGCGAGCAATTTCATGAGTAATATTGTTCTCCTTAGTGATTGGCGATTTTCCATTGAAGCTTTTCTCACATTTACTAACCACAAGTGCAGCAGTGTTAGCATAATCTTCAGCCAAACGGGGTTTCCCAATTTTGAAAGAATCAATGGCTGCAGGTATAGCAGTATTGATAATAAAACTGTAACTTTCAAGACAAGTTTTCAACTGAGCCTGAATGTCTGGTCTCTTTCCCACCCCAAGCAATACGAAGAGAATGTCTTTGGGATCTTGTGCTTTGAGTTTCAAAACTTCTGCCATGATTATTCCGAGACCTGGAACATCCCTAACATCCTTGCTATCATAAACAGCTTTTATGTAACCAAAACATTGGGAAGGGTATGGTGTCTTGCTGCATGTTTGTGTTATGAGTTTGTCATCGCTTTCACATGGTGCTATTGCAATTGAAGCCACAACAATTGTGCACAATAATGTATTTAGAGAAAAATGCTTCATGTTTAATTACAGAGAATAATAATTTATTATGAGCCACCAAGATGAAGGGGGGATATTTATAAGTGAGGCAATTTAAATATGAGAGATATCATTTTGTTTGTTTTTGGAAACTTGATTATTCTTTTGGATAGATTTAATTTTGTACATTTAATTTTAGACCATAGTGAATCTGGAAAGATATTATACCATGTGCGTTTGGATAATTATGTTTTGAAATTTAATTTTATTCACATATGGAAACTATCGGTCTTGGAAACCTAATTAATTTTATTCTTTCATATAGATAAATAATTTAACCATGAATACATTAAAATCAGTAACCAAAATTATTTATTAGTATAAAATATATATTAGAATATAGATATATATTGAAAATAAATTAAACAACACATGTAGTTATACTTATACATAAATATATTAGTGACGGCCTAATTTTAGTGTACAGATTGTATTTTTGTAAATCATTTTATACAAAAATTAGGCAACCAAACAATTTTTTAACTAAGTCCAACTAAATAATTATGTGCGCGCTTTTTCTTCTTTTTACTTGTACTCCGGCTATTTTTTTTCTTCTTCACTTCCTTTTTCTTCCTCTTCTTCTCTTGTTATTGTAGTCGTCACCACCACCACGACTTCCTTTTCCTCATTTTTTTTTATTTGATTTTTTTTCTTCTTTATTTTTTTCTCCTCTTTCGTTATATAAATGTTTTTTAATTTAATTTACTAAAAATAGATGCTATAATTTTTAAAAAGTAAAAATTTTACCAAATTAAGTCTTAAATAATTAGATACTAAATCAATTTAAATTAATTGAGTGATTAATTTATTTGAATGCTTAAATATATGTTAGAAGTTCAAATTCTATTTTATATGTATAACAAGAATTAAAGATTGGAGATTGCTCATTGAAGCTTTCCGCACAATCACTAACTCCATGGGAAGCAACATCAGCACCTACTTCAGCCATGCGCGGGTTCCTATCTTTGAAAACATCAATGGCTACTTTATCTAACATCAATATGCAAAATATTATGGATTAATGGTCAAATTAATCTTTGAAAAATTGTCCAATTGTTATTTTCGTCTCTGAATAATTTTTTTAATCAAATTAGTTCCCTAAAGATTTAACATAATCTCGTTTCTCCTTTCGTTTCTGGACTAATAGTTTTTGTCAATGGTTATACACGTGGGGTGTTACCTGACACGTATGTTGACAGCTCTACGCCTAGATGGAACCTGATAATATATGTTTATTATATTACGTCAAAATAGTCCCTGGCCCTATTTGTATAACCTTAATCCCAAAATCTATAGAGACATTAATCCATCTTGTTGAGTGGTGTTACAGTGGTGCAGAGTATCCCTTCAACCCCATTAACACCTTTGTGTTGTTCGATTTATAAATTTTTTATCCTCTGTGTTACCTTTATTTTTGTAAATAATTTATTCATGATTCAGCAACAGAATTCCAAAACTCCCAATCATTGTCTTAATCTACAAAGAACACCATCTTAGCAAACCCTGCCCTTTAGATGGGCTTTTTTATTAAAATAAATAAAGAAAAGACATTAATTCTTTAAATATGCATGCATGAAATTAATTCCCACAATACGCAGGTCCATCTCAGAAAAATCACTCATGAAATGGGTTTGGCTACCAACTCCGGAAAGGCACCCTCGAAATGGGGAGATTGCCTGACAAAGTCTGCGTGGAACTCCAAGTCGAGCATGGCACCCACGAGATGAGTCATGTCATTGGCGGCGGCAACAATATGGGCATATCAGGTGAGGAATCCACCTCTTTATGAAAGGAATCCATCTAGCCTTAGCACGAGATCTTATCGGCCGGACAGTTTTCAGCAAAATACGCCTATGCATACTGGCTATGATAATAGAGTTAATGCAGAACAATCTTCAAGTCCTCTATATGATAACAAGGTACTAAGATCATGTTTTTCAAACGTGCCATACAGCTTAGCTCCTCACTTTATGTCATCATTTGATTCATGATTATTTGGTCACTTTGCATAGTAGATTTTACACATGACATGGTTAATTGCAGGTTTGTCCAATTTGTCTCATCAATGCAAAGGATATGGCTTTTGGTTGCGGGCATCAGGTAACCAATTTAATATAATAGCCTTATCTCATCACAGACTTGTTGCGAATGCGGTGTAAACCTCGAATTCTTCCCCATTTGCAGAAGCACAATCCAAACCAGGATAAGGCTTTACTAGTTATTTACGATGCAGAATCGGTTTTACTTGCTAATTTGTTCTGTTGCATGATAAAAGTTGGTCATAAAAAGGAACTCAGAAACCAAGTGTTGTTTTGAAACCGTAAACCATAAAATTATAGATTCATGGATGGGTTACTTGTTGTTTTGAGAGAGGGAGAGAGATGTAAAGAATTGTTGTGAATGTTGATGGGTAGGTTACTTCTTGTACATAAAATACTGTATTTGCAATTTTGAGCCAAAAAACTGTAGAAAGGATGGACCTTACCCCCTTGTCTATAGGCTTGCGCATTTCGTGGGCGCCGCAATGGAAATGCACCATTTCGCGTGGGCCAGCCATGCCTTGGCCCAATTTGTGGGCGCCTCACCTGATATGCCCCCGCCGCCAATGACATGACCCATCTCGTGGGCAGGGCGGATCAGAAATATTATTATGGGGGCAATAACATATATAATATTAAAAAATTATGCAAAAAATTATATATTGTAAAATGTATTACAAAAATATATCGATAGAAAATATATTTTAAAATACAAAAAATATGTATGTATTTTTTATTGACGAAGTGGTCAATTTTTCGTATCATAAAATTCATCGATAATAGAATCTGTGTCAAATTTTTCAACAATTTTCTTTTTAATATAATTAAAAGACAATTAGCAAGAAATTCATCTTTCATTTTGTTTCTGAGTTATTCTTCACAACATTCATAGCTGAAAAAGATCTCTTAGTTGTAGTAGTTGAAACATATAGAATTAATACCAAATGAATCAAGAAAGACGCTCATAAGAAGAAAAAAAATCCATTTTATGAGATTTGAAAAATTTTATTTAATTTAAAAATATTAGTAATAATATCTTTTCAGATTTTTTTAATATTGTTACTTATTTTTTAGATATTAGAAATCATTAATATTTAAGTTAGATTAGACTTTTTTTATATTAAACTAAATACTAAATAATTTTTTAAAAAATTAAATCATACTTAATAACTTATTACTATTAATCTTTTTTTTAAAAAGTTGGGGGCCGAGGCCTCCACTCGCCCCCCTATGTCCGTCCCTGTTCGTGGGTGCCATGCTCGACTTGGAGTTCCACGCAGATATTGTCGGGTAATCTCCCCATTTCGTGGGCGCTTTTCCGGAGTTGGTAGCCAAACCCATTTCGTGGGTAATTCCCCTGAGATGGACTGCGTATTGTGGGAATTAATTTCATGCATGCGTATTTAAGGAATTAATATATTTTTTATTTATTTTAATAAAAAAGCCCTTTAGATGAACTGAACAAAACAACAATTCCATCTATCCTTCTAAAATTACATTCAGCCATGTTAAAACAGAGCATCCAAATTTTTCAACCAAGAAAACATGCAAAACCCTAGCAGCAACTACCCTCAGCACAAAAACTCTATCCTAAAACTAACCAACATTCAACCCTAACCTCCCCGCAATACTACACACTTAGACCAGAAAAAAAACCAGAAAAAAAGAAAGAAAAATCAGCGTAGTAAGGGTTTGTACCTCTCACCCAGAGCCAGCGCCTACACAGCGGCGCAATGGTGGCCTAGAGACCCAGACCAACAAGAGCACTCGCACTCTGTGCAACGTCGCCGATGATTGCTTCCTTTGCGCTTCCGGTGATCAGAACTTCTTCATCTTCTCTTTGTGTTTAGTGACTTTTTGTTTCTTTTGAGTGAAAGGAGAAGACCATGGCAGTGTAACAGTACCCTATATACCTAGACGACCAAGCGCAGTCGCAATCTGTTATGCGTTGCCAATGATTTCTTCTCTTTTGTATTTCATTTGTTTTGAATGAAAGGAGAAGAGTGGTGAGTAATGGGGGGATGTAACGAAATAGGAAACAACGTCATTTTTAACCAAAGCACCCTAAACCATAAAACGGCGTGTATCTATCATTAGTTGTCACCTAACGTTGCACGTGAAAAACCCTTAAAAGAATTGGTTAAATATTTGATGAAAGGACAAATGAGATTGATATTAAATCTTTTAGAAGACTAATTTAATTAAAAAAAATCATTCGAGAATATAAATGATGATTGGACAATTTTTCAGGAGTTAATTTGACCATTAATCCAAAATATTATTGTAACTTACAAGACATGCTTTCAGTTGAGCTTTCAAATTCGATCTATCTCCGACTGAAAACATTCGATAGATTTTGTCCCTGGCAAACGACTTTCACTTTGAGTTGTAAAATTCTTGCCATGAGTATTCCAACATCTTGAAAGCATAGGTTAGGGTTTGGTATTTTGGTACATGCTTGCACTATAACTTTGTCTTTGTCATCATCACTATGAGACACTAAAATTCCATTCATGCCGCTCCTACTGGTAGTGGATCTGCAGTTCTCGATATTGCTTCATCTGCTGAGTCAGCTCCCAATTCTATAGTTCTATTCACCTTAATTTCCACAAATGAATAGAGAGTAAACACAAACAAATTTCACATCAAATAAACAGAAAGATCTCTATGTCCCTGCACATAATTATTTTGCCTCTCTCGTTCTACAACTCTATCTATCCTAAGAGTTCAAGTCTCTATTCTATATATGTAATAATTGACAAAATAAATAATTTTTCAAATTTAAAAATTATGTCCACTTATATTAATTTTTAATTTTTAAATTCAATAAAGGCTAATAACAATGAAAACACAATTAGATATATAATTATCAATTTAATTGGACAAATTAAATTATTAGGTCTATCAAAAATAGCAAAAATATTACAAATAATCCCCATAACAGCAGCAACGACAATGTCCCAAAGGCCACAAAAAATATGAAAATATCAAATTTGTGTCAGAGACCAAAACTTAAAGTGTCGAAAAAATGGAAACACTAAAAAATGAATGAAAAATATTAACTAATTGCAAAAACTAAATCGAAGAGAAACTCACCATGAACATACACAATGTCAATGACGGAATGTTGATCGGAACTCCGAATAGGGAAAATAGCTAAAGAGAATAGGTGCTGTTGAGTGAGAGAGTGGAGCAAGAGAGAGAGTGTGTTTGCTAGAGTAGGGAGCACTAGCTACTAGAAATAAAGTTTTTTTAGACGAATTTTGAGATAAAATTGAGATAAATTTTGAATAAATTAGAGACAAAATTTTTGTTTCGAACATAATTTAGTCAATTTTTTTGTCCCAAAAATTCTTGTTACTAATTACATTTTGTTTAAAATTCTGTCTGATACTTTGTTGAGACTATTTTGTTATAGATTTTGAATAGACATTTATCTTTCATATTTTTAATTATTATAATATATTTTTGACGAATTTCAGACAGATTATTCAACATAAAGACAATGTATTTCAGACAAATTTCAAATAAAAAATATTTTATTTTAGACAAATTTCAAACAAAAAAATACCTCATTTGACAAATTTCTAATGAATTGAGTCAAATATAACATATTTATTCAAATAAATTTTAGACAAATCAAAAATTTTTTTCGATTAAATTTTAGACAAATTTAATAATTTAATATAATTTATGTATTTCAAATAAATTTCATATAAAACAAAAAAATATTTTCACACAAATTTTCTAACAAATTTAATATAATTGTTCAAACAATTTTCATACAAAGTAATTTGTTATTTAATAGATAAATATTTTAGAAAATAATAATTTTATTAAAAACTTTGTATACGATATGCTTTCTAAATGAGGGCCATTATAATAGACAAAATTTTCATCTTACATCATTGAAGTGAAATACATAATAAAGTCACAAAAAAAATTAATTACAATAAATGACTTAATAAAAGACTTATTATTAAAATATTTATATCCATAAATATAAACAAACTAAAATAAGGAAAAAATAATTAATTTAAAACAAGAAAAATCTTTAAAAAATCACAAATCATGAATAATTAGAATGTACTAATTAACATACCTAAAACTTTCTTAATCTAAATAAGAAAAAGTATATACTCCAAATATTAATTACTCAGGTTATCATTCTCATTATTATTAAGGTCTGTTTTAAGCACATCTTTCGTAAGAATAGATAAGATTAAAAGAAGTGGATGAAAGATTCAACTTTTATATAAAATATGAAATGTCTTTTTTAATAAAATTTGACATCTAAAATAACATAAAAATTCATATGATTAATAATATATATTGTATTTAATTTTCAATAACATATACATAATTTGAAATATTTAAAGAGAGACACTAAACCCTAAACCCTAAACTCAGATAAAGATCTAAAATGTCTTTTTTTAAATATGTTTTTTAGTAATTAAAATTTAACACATATAATCGATTAAACCATGTTATTTTTGTCAAAATTAGGCTAGACAAATTAATTTGACTGAAAAAATAGTGAATCAAATCTTGAATTAGTCTAAATTAATATTATTTTTTATAAAAAATGATCACTACAATACCCTTATTATAAAAAATGACTAAAATACTATTATTCTATATATTAATTTTGAGAATCCTAAAGTCTAGTCCATTATTTCTCTGCCATTATAGGGTTAGGATTTAGAGTTTTTAAAATTAATATATATATATATATATATATATAAAATAGAAATATTTTAGTCATTTTCTATAATAAGGATATTGTAGTCATTTTTATAAAAAATAATATTAATTTAGACCGGTTCAAGATTTTATTTACTATTTTTTTGGTTAAATTAATTTGTTTAATCTAATTTTAACAAAAATAACACGACTTAATCGATTATATGTATTAAATTTTAACTAATAAAAACATATTAAAAAAAATGTTTTAAACGTCTTTATCTGAGTGGCTTTCATATTTAAAATAATAACACTATAAAATAATAGCTGCCAAAATAATCAATTAGAATGTAAAATAAATTGCTATTGTGTTTTGGTACCAATCTTTGTACACACGAACATTTTGAATCATTAATAGCAAATTTCATATAGATAATACTATATGCACACATATGATAAATTTACAACCCACACGTTTACTTAATTATATGAGTAAGAATTTATAATACTAGGAAATTGTTCTTTTTTAATATAACAACTATGCTAACAATATAATGATTTTGTTGTTGCTTCCTCCAATCATGTCCTCATCGAGAACCTTACGTCACAGGCTCACAGCACATACTCCAAATATTATATATATTACAGATCATAAACTTGAAAAGCACCATGATCAAAAATGCCTTTCTTCTTATGGTCCTCATTTCTGATATTAATAGTTCATTGTCTGATACCATATTTGGCTATAACTTGCTATATCCTTTCAAAGTTCGACATGTACTCATGGAAATTGGGCTTATTTATCTGGTTTATGTTTACTTTTCTGCTTTAGCATGTGACATTTGTCATATAAAATTAGAAAAATATTAATTCTTCAAAATGTTGAATGAACTGTTTGATGTAGACAACATTATTGGATTAAATGCTGAGCTTATGAATGCAAATGTTGCTTTGATTCTTTTGCTAAAATAGTTCTACACCAACTTTGCCTTGAAATTAAAATCATAATTGTTAGAGAATCATTAGCATCATTAATTTAGACCAATTAGTATCATCTATATTTATATAGTATATCTGTATATTAATTATAGAATTCTATGTCTTTATTACTCTGATTTATTTAGCACCTATAAATACCCCTTGTATACTGTACCTTTAATCAACCTGAATAATACACAAAACACTTTTCTCAGATATCTCTCTTGTTTCTAACATGGTATCAGAGCGAGTCTTGATCTTGTATACCCATCTACTGCCCACAACTTCCTGATCAGAAGGAGGATCAACCGAATCCCAAGTGTGTGCTTTTTCAAGTGCCTGTATTTTTTCCCGCATTACTTGTTGCCAATTTGGGTTTGAGGAGACTTCTCTGAATGACTTAGGTTCATGTTGATGAAGGATAGTAGAATAGCAATGATAATCAAGAAGATGAGGAGGTGGATTCCTTACCCTAGAAGAACGAGCGGGAGGAGGAGGCATGACGGTAGGAGCAAGATCATCGTCCGGTCTGGAATCATCGGGAGATAGAGAAGGCGGAAGAACAGGAGGCTGTGGAGGGTCACTCGAGATAGAATCTGGAGAATCATCACTAGAAAAAAGATCAACATTGGAGTTAGTAAACAAAGGTGACTGAGTAGTAGGAATGGACTCAAATGATGATAACCGAGAAAACATGTGGTGTTCCCAGAAGACAACATGACGAGATATACGAATACGTTTAGAGAGAGGATCCCAACAACGATAACACTTGTGTTCAGTGCCATAACCAAGGAAACAACACATACGAGCCCGAGGTTCAAGGTTACTATTTTCATGAGGCTGAAGAAGAACAAAACATACACAACCGAAAACTCGAAGAGAACTATAATCTGGGGGTATGATAAAGACGCTCAAAGGGAGTAACATTACCAAGAACAGAAGAAGGGAGTCTATTGATAACATGAACAGCAGTAAGAACAGCTTCACCCCAAGTACGCTCAGGACACGAAGAAGAAAGAAGCATTGCACGGACGGAGTCAAGAATGTGACGGTGTTTGCATTCAGCTCTACCATTTTGTTGAGACGTACCAAGACAAGAAAACTCAGACAAAGTACCCTGTTCAGCAAGAAAGGCTAAGAGTTTGGAATCACGGTATTCCATAGCATTATCACGTCGGAAAACCTTAATGACCTTGGAAAATTGAGTTTTAATCATAGTAGCAAAGTTGATATAGATCTGAGGTAACTCATGGCGATTAGTCATTAAATAAACTCAAGTAAAACGGGAATAATCATCAATGAAAACGACAAAGTATCGAGCTCCGCCCATAGAGGCAGTGGGAGTGGGGCCCCAAACATCAGAGTGATTGAGATCAAAAGGAGAGCAAGCAAGAGATGAATTATTGTGAAAAGATAAAGCAGGTTGTTTGGCAGTTTGGCAAGAAATGCAATCAAAAGATTCATTTGGAACCTGACCTAAAACACCCTGAAACACAAGAGGACGCAGTTTTCCTAAGGAGGTGTGGGCAAGACGTTGATACCATAAGTGAAGGGTAGAGGGAGAAGAAGCAGCACAGAGATTTGGTACAGGAGAAATATGAAGAGTCTCGAGTTCAAACAACCTTCCGACCTTACGTCCAGTCCCGATGATTTGTCCCGTCCGAGGATCCTGTACACGACAACCAGAAACGGACAAAAGTGACGTCAAAACCCAGATCAACAAGTTGACCAACAGAAATAAGATTGAAGTTTAATTTGAAAATATAATAAGTATCAGGAAGATTAAGAGTTGACTGGAATATAGAACCCTTGTGTGTTGCGTGCAAGAGGGAGCCATTTGCAGTATTGATAGAAGGTCCATTTGTAGTGGTAGACATGGACGAGAAAATATTACGCAACGGAGACATGTGATTAAAGCGACCCGAATCAAAGTACCATTTAGAATTACCTGGAGGGGTCGATAAAGCAGCAGGGGTATTACCAGAAACAGAGAGAAGACGCTGAAGAAGAGATGCAATATCAGATAGAGAGACAGGAGACGAGTTGAGTGGATCTGGATCAGGACATGGTGGGCGTGTAGGACAGGCAGTAATTAAATGTCCCGAGAGCTTGCAGTAACGGCAGAACAGCTGTGAACAATGGTAGCTAATATGACCTGTCAGGTGGTATGTGCGACATTCGACAGAGGGACAGTCGGGGAAGAGGTGCCCAGAACGGTTACAGTTTCGACAGAATTTACCCTTTCTGTCGGTGGCAACAAAAACATCTGGCTGTCCCATGATAGTGGTCACAAAGATCAAAGAGAGGAGAGAAAACGGTAATTTCAGAGCAGAAAATGAGAAATCGGAGTGCAGAATCGAAAAGAGCTCACCAAAAAATCTTAGGGAGGGTCCCGCTTGTCTGCCACGTCAGCGGAGCAATGACACGTGGCGGCGTCTGATAGGAGTGGCAGGCCATGTTGGCGATGAGGTGGAATGCGGGTGGGCAACCGGACTGGGTCGAGTCGGGTCACACGCGGGTTCGCGGGTCGCTGGAGAAGCTGACGGCGTGACACGTGGGCGCTCCAGGATCCTCTGATCAGCAGCAAGATCCAACGGCTACTGAAGCATCTGGGAGGAGGAAGAATCAAGCTGGGCAGGGAGCTTCCGGCGGCGCGTGACGCGCGTCTGGTGGCCTCAGGTGACGATTCCGGCAACGTTGGAAAGCTGACAAAGAGACGAACACAATGATGCCGGAGGTGATGAACCAAAGCGTCAGAAACAGATCGAAAAATGAGGGAAAAGAGGCACGGGTGGAATCTGGAAGGAAGATCAACCTGGTCGTGGCAGCGTCTTTCGGAGGCGCGTAGAGGCGCGTCTGGCGGCGGATGGCGGCGGTTCTGGTTGCGATGGAATCACGGCGACAAGACGAACAAGATGGTTATGGGAGTGACGAACCAAAGCGTTGAAAAGGAAACGAAAAAAGAGGCCAAAGAACACTGTCGGAAAGGAAAAAAACAATAGGGCTATGAACTAATATTCATTGAAAAAAAAAGGCCTAATATTCATGAACGCACCAAACACATTGAGATTGATTATCACTTTGTTCGGCAACGTATCCTTATTGATGTTGTTCGTCTCATTGCTGTTGGAACACTAGATCAAACTGCTGATATCTTCACGAAAGCTCATCACCCGACTCGTTTCCGGACTTTGTTATCCAAACTCAAGTTGGTATCCTTAGCTCCCACTTGAGTTTGAGGGGAGATGCTAGAGAATCATTAGCATCAATTTAGACCAATTAGTATCGTCTATATTTATATAGTATATCTGTATATTAATTATAGGATTCTATGCCTTTATTACTCTGATTCATTTAGCACCTATAAATATCCCTTATATATTGTACCTTTAATCAACCTGAATAATACACAAAACACTTTTCTCACATCTCTCTTGTTTCTAACAATAATATTTCTTATAATCCAACCAATAATTCATTGTTTTATGCCGTTGTTTCCATTTGCTGCATTAGTATAAAGGTTGTTTGGCGGTGGACAAGAATCCAAAAAAATAAAAATAAAAATCTTGGAGCACTTATTATCATCCACTTAATACAGAACCAGAAGATCTTTATATTGTCTCAATTATGATTTCTATGAACAAAAATAGATAGATATGGCTATAACCTATAATTCTGTAAATTCAAACAAGCACGCCTTGGTATTAATAGCAGTGTGTACGTAACACTTATTTTTTATTTTAGCTAGGTGCTCAGAAATAATTATAGAATCTTTGTAAATCATTTCACTGATTTTTAGATTAATTTTGTCTGGGGTCTAATAATGAGATTCTTGCATTCATAATAGCATAAAACAAGCTAATGCAGATATCCTTAATACTAAGTCATAAAGTACCTTTTCACTCATTTTTTCAAAAGAATTCATGATTATGTCATAGTATTCACCAAAGTATGTATGGGTGTTGCCTCGAGAGAAATTGTTGCATCGTTTTAAATTCGGACGTACCCTTATCAATAGCCAAGTCGTCGTTAAAATTAATTATCGACGGTAATGAAACACACGGTTTCATTTGTTTTATTTTACTGACAGCTTAACCGTGGATAAATATATAAATGACGCACAAAAATTAGAAATTTTACCTCGTAAATTTATCCATAGCTTTGCAGTCGATGAATAAAAAATTAATTTAAATAATTTAATCCATGTTATCAATGATTAAACTGTCGCTAAAGACAAAGTGCCGGTGCACTCAAATCAGAAATTGGATCAGAACCGTGACTTTGGGCTACGTATGAGAGGAGCCGAATTAGGGGTGAAGACTGGGTCGGTTGGCGGATTTAAAGCACGCATGACGTTTTCCAAACAACAAAGGATGAAGGACAAAGCTGTCTCCGTTGCGGTGCCAACCTTCACTGCCATTATCAAAAACGGACACAACAAGAGGTTACGCCCTTCTTCTTTGCAGACTTCTCCGTCGACTCCGGATTGCTTTGGCAACACCAGCAAGCAACAAATTAGCAAATTGGAAGGGTTGTCAGTGGAGGGACACAGACTAACTGGGCAACAACCGGATAAGGACAAGCAAGTCTCAAGGGGATATGATGGTGGATCTTCATCATCTCGTTAGGGACTTCAAATGAGATTGGTCCTTTTTACAGTACAATTGTTTTATAGATTATTTAGATTTAAGCTTTCTATTTTGGAATATTATAGGAGCCTCTAATAAATTGGCCCGGGTTCATAGTAAGAAGTTAGTGAATAAATTTCACCCTACTTTTTTCATTCTGTTTGAAACCCATATTGCTTTCGAGATGATAAAATTTTTTTAGAATAATCTAGGTTACCAGGGTGTTGGTATTCTTGAGACTAATGGCCATAGTGGGGGTATCTAGATTTTATGTTCTAATTCAAATATTTCTGTGAGAATATTGGATGTAGTTGATCAATGTATCAGTTTTGAAATCACTATGGACAATACTTCTAGTTACTGCAGTGCGGTGTATGCTAATCCGCATATACATCGGCGTAAAGAACTGTGGGGTGACTTGACAAGGATTGCTAATATGATCCACGAACCTTGGATTGTGTTAGGAGACTTTAATGATGTTCTGTTGCAGAGTGAAGTTAGAGGGGGGGGGGGGTAGTTTAGACTTGCCAGAGCAGAACAATTTGCAGAAACATTGGAAGATTGTGGGCTATTTGATATGGGGGATATTGGGAGAAGATTCACTTGGTATAGGAAGGTGAAAGGTGGGGTGCAGGTGGCTAAGAAACTGGATAGAGCAGTTATCAACCAGGGCTGGCGACTAATATTTCCGGAGGTTTATACTGAGGTGCTGGCGCCTTCACTCTGATCATTGCCCGTTGTTCACTAGGTTCAAGATGGCAGAACGGGCTACCAAGGGCCATCGTCTGTTCAGATTTCAGGCTACATGGATGACTCATCCTCTTTTTAGGAATGTTGTTCATACAGCTTAGAATAAAGGAGCTCCGGATGTGGTTAAATGTTTGTTGGAGGTTCAAAAAGATGCAACTAGCTTCAATAAAAAGGTTTTTGGCAATATTTTGTTAAGAAAAGGGAGTTGCAGAGGCTTTTGAATGATGTTCAGATTACTCTGAAGAGTCGGGAGGATCAACAGCTTAGGATCAAAGAGCAAGTTTTGCATCAAGAACTGAATGCTGTCCTTCTTCAAGAAGAGTTGTTGTGGTATCAAAAATCTAGAGAACAATGGGTGAGACGTGGAGACAGAAATACAAAATTTTTTCATCTGCAGACAGTTATCAAGTAAAAGAGGAACAAAATTCATGGGTTGTTTTTGGAGGATGGGTCTTGGGCCACGGAGACTTCGACTCTAGAAATGGCGGCAAATTTTTTCTTTCAAAAACTCTTTTCTACAAGGAAGGATATTGACCTGGACGTCATGGGGTCTTTTCCTTGCCCGTCTCATAGTACTGAGGCTTGTCAAAAGCTAGTGAAACCAGTGATGTCTGCAGAGGTTAAAAGAGCTGTGATGGCCATGTGTTCGTTTAAAGCCCCAGGGCCAGATGGGTTTCAAGCAATTTTCTACAAAGAGTTTTGGCTAGTTTTGGTCAAGCGAGCCTTTGAGGGTGAGCCAATGAATGCGGCTATTTTTGATACTCTCGTTGTTCTAATTCCTAAAGTGGAAGTTTCCTCTTCCTTACGGGAGATCATTGGTTTATAAAATTGTCTATTAGCTTATGTAATATAATTTATAAAATTGTCACAAAGGTTCTAGTTAACAGGTTCAGACCTTTCCTGTCGGAGATCATTGGTCCTTTGCAAGGAGGGTTCATTCCAGGAAGAGGAACCACAGAGAATATTATCATTGCTCAGGAGATTATGCACTTCATGAGGAACACCAAATCTCGAAAAGGGACCATGGCATTCAAGATTGATTTGGAAAAAGCTTATGATAGGGTAGATTGGCATTTTTTGGAAGCTACTTTGGTCCGATTTGGGTTTCCAAAGGCTACCATTAATCTTATATTGAATTGTGTGACTTCCTCTTCGTTGGCAGTTTTGTGGAATGGGAACAGGCTCCAAAATTTCAATCCAAAGAGAGGGTTGAGGCAAGGAGATCCCATGTCTCTTTATCTATTTGTACTCTGTATGGAAATGCTTGCATGCTTTATCTCTCATAGAGTTTTTCAAGGTTTGTGGAACCCGGTAGCAATTTCTAGGAACGGACCACGACTCTCTCATTTGATATTTGCAGATGATCTTTTGCTTTTCTGTAAGGCATCGAAAGCTCAAGTAATAGAGGTTATGCATTGCCTGGACTTGTTTTCTAGAGCGTCATGTTTGAAAGTAAATCTTCATAAGTCAAAGGCCCAGTGTTCCAAGAAGGTGTCGGAGAGGAGAAAATAGGTTCTCTCAGGGGTCTCTAATGCAATGATTTGGATAAATACCTGGGAATTAACATCGGTCATCCCAGAGCTTCCAAGAAGATGGCTCAGGAGGTTATTGAAAAAATTTCAAGGAAGCTCTCCAGTTGGAAAGGATGCCTGCTGAATAAGGCAGGGAGGCTTAGTCTTGTTAAATCAGTTATGGCCTCTATCCCGGTTTATGAAATGCAAAATTTTCTTCTCCCGAAGTATGCATGTAATAAAATTGATTCCTTAATGAGACAGTTATTGTGGAAAGGCCAAGCGACCGGAAATGGGCTGCCTCTGGTCAGGTGGGAGGTTGCCATAACTCCTAAAAGGGGCAGGAGGATTGGGTATTAGGGATACTTTCTGTGCTAACATGGCGCTTCTGGGAAAGTTGGTATGGGATTGTCTAAATAATAGTGAGAAGTTGTGGGTGCAGGTTCTAAAGCATAAATATCTCAAAAATCAATCTGGTATGAACGAAAACGGTAGAAATTCTTTATCGGCTACCTGGAAGAACATTGTTAGTGCCTATGAGCATCTCAAGGAAGGGTTTCATTGGAATATTGGGGATGTCCACAAATCAGTTTGGTATGATGAGTGGACTCCTTTTGGTAAACTTTGCAACCTTGTTCCTTATGTACATATTTCTGAATCAGATTTCATAGTGGCTGACTTGTGAAAAAGGGTGTCTTGGGAGGTTGATAGTCTTACCACGCCTATTCAGCATGAGATTAAGTAGTTTATTTGTGGTTTGAGATATCCTAGTTCGACTGAGTTGGAGCCACAGTGGGAGTGGTGGCTTGCAGCAACAAAAAAGTATAGTGCAAGGGAGGGTTATAGATGGTTATTAGAGAAAATATTAAATTGGAATGCCAATAGTAACTGGAACTGGTTGTGGAATACAAACATTTCGAAGAAGTTCAAATTTACTATGTGGCTTGGTTTACATGATGCTCTACCAACTGAGACCTTTTGATTCAAGCGGCATTTAGTTTCGTCAGATATGTGTAAGAGATGTAACAAGGCGTAGGAGACTATGGAGCATTGCCTTAGAGACTGTGAACGATCAAAGACAATTTGGCATATGTTGGACCCTAGTATCCTAGACTCGACGGCTGGTACTGCTTTTGAAGAGTGGTTTCGAAAGGCCTTGGCTAACAATGAGGCATCTTTTGGTGCAGGGCTTTGGTGGGTATGGAGACATAGGTGCAATGACATATTCAATACTGACAACCCTTGGACAAACCACAAGGTTGTTGCCTTGGCCAGAATTACCGCCAGGGACTTACAGGTTTACAGGAATCGAAACAATGCCTTTAGGTCTCTCCGAAATTGCCTGTGTTGGGAACCATCGGTAGGCAACAATTTTAAAGTTAATTATGATGCAAGCTTGTATATGGATTCAAATTTAGCGGGATTTGGGTGTATTATTAGAGATTCTAAGGGAGATTGGATCTCGGACTGCTCTGGAAACATTCCCATTGGTCTATCATCAGATGTGAATTATTTGCTGCTTAGAGGGGGCTGATTTTAGATTGAGATTGCAGTTTGAGAGATATTATATGTGAAACGGATTGCCTATTCTGCCCATCATGCATGAGCTTACAAGTGGGTATTCATCTGAAGTAACAGATTTGGTTCATAAGATTCATGAGCTTTTATCTCGTCCTTGGCTTATTCACGTTGAATGGGTGTCCCAAGGAGCAAATAGAGTTGCGGATTGGATGGTTAGATATGATGCCAAGAGTAACTCTAATCATGTTATTTGGTTTGAACCTTGTGTTGATCTCCAGCAAATCATCCACTCGGATATAAGATAGTTTTTGCTTTGTTTCTTTCCATGTTTAGACCCAAACAAAAAACTGTTGCTAAGTCACAACGTTCATTTTATTTAAAAAAAAAGTTTTCACAATATATCAACGGAAGTAATTAATAATTAAATTGTTTTTAAATAAAAATTAAACCGCTAGTACACTAAATACACGAAAAAAATAAAAACCTTCGAATATTATATACCGAGCGATGCCTTCGAGGTTTATATATTGACGACATAGTCTTCAGTAATCCTGCCTCTAAAATGGCGGTGGAAACTTTCCTCGGTAAACTCTCCCTATGTACAATGTAGTCATGTTTGGGATCAGGGAATTTTTTTACTAATAATTAACCTAAAAAAACTACTAATTCACCTTAATCACTTTTGATTATGACCAATCCCATGTCATGATGCAATATGCCTTTGTGGTTTATTTAATTATAAACAAATCCAACTTTAAAAAAAATTGACTACATACAACATTAAATAAATAAATTGCATATTATTTAAGAATTTTATACGGATATTCAATTAGATATTTAAATAATTTTTAAGATGATTAATTTAAAAATTAACTATTTTTATTGATATAATGATATACGATTAATTATTTATATAAAATTAAATTAACGATGAAAGCACATGAACATTAAATTCATTATTTAATAATTGAACTATATATTCTATAATTGTTTAGCGATAGCTACAAGGATGAGAGCAATTTCATGAGTAATATTGTTCTGATTGGTGATTGGCGATTTGCCATTAAATCTTTTCTCACAATCACTAACCCCCATTGAAGCCATGGTAGCATAAGAATGAGCCAAACGGGGTATCCCACGTTTGAAAGCATCAATGGCTTCAGGTATAGCAGTATTGATAAGATAATTATAAGTTCCAAGACAAGCTATTATCGGAACCCGAATGTCTGGTCTCTTTCCAGCCGAAAACATTGTGGAGAGAATGTCTTTGGGAGCTTCTGCTTTGAGTTGGAAACTTTGTGCCATGATTATTCCAAGACCTGCAACACCCTTAACATCATTGCTTTTATAATTAGCTTTTATATAACTAACACATTGAGCAGGGTATGGTGTCTTGCTGCATGTTTCTGTTATGAGTTTGTCAACGCTTTCACATGGTGCTATTGCAATTGAAGCCACTACAATTGTGCACAATAATGTATTTAGAGAATAATGCTTCATGTTTAATTACAGAGAATAATAATTTATTATAAGCCACCATGATGAACGGGGTGATATTTATAAGTGAGGAAATTTAATGGTGAGAGAGAGCATTTGGTTTGTCTTTGGAAACTTTATTATTCTTTTGGATTGATTCAATTTATATTCAATTTTGTATTTAAATATCACAAATTTTATTATAATGTATATCAATTTATTTTGGTAGTATTTTTAATTTAATTATTTTAATGTTTTGGTTGTATTTGTTTAATTTATTTCTTGTTTTATCAAACTAAATTAATTATATTAATTATGTCTATTAATTGATTGATTTGATTAATTTATTATTAGTGAATAAAATAATAAATATATGAATAAAATAGTTAATTGAGATATTTTTATTATCTATTAATTAAATCAAATCATATGTATTAAGCAAAATTTAAATTATGTGAATTAAGGACTAAATTAAAATAAGATAATTTTTTATTTATTTAAATTGAATACAATAAATTATAATTAAAGAGGTTTATGATGATGATTTTATCATGTTCATGTAAGAATCATGGATGTTATATTTATTTTATATACTCTTAAATCTCATGTCCTTTATGAGTAGTTGTGACTGAATAATTATTAAAAAATTAATTTAATATCTATTTTATATTCTATTTAAAGTATAATAGTAAGTAAATATTTTTTTTATTTTTTTAAATAAATAATATAATTTTTTTATAAAAACAAAATTTTAAATTTAAATAATTATGAGATTAAATTATTCTATAGATAATAATAAAAAGGAAAAGGCTAGGGGCCAGCAATTTTTGTGTTTTCTGGCCAGCACTTAACCATCAAAACAAAAATGAGTGATCTCCCACCATTAGATGTAATCTCACACCATTAAAAATACTATCGATAGCTAATTGATGGTTACATAATACCAAAATTACTAGCCCCTAACATTCCTCTAACAAATATATTGACATTAGATCTGTTATAAAAATGAACAATATCATGAATAAGAATATTATAACACCAACTTCAGCCATGCGTGGGTAACATACAAGACATTCTTTCAATTGAGCCTTCAAATTCGGTAGAATTTGTTCATGGCGATTTTCGCTTTTGAGTTGTAAAATTCTTTCCATGAGTATTCCAAAGCAAATAGGAACAAATTTTACATCAAACAAACCAAAAAAATCTATATGCTCTCGTACAGAATTATTTCGTCTCTCTCATTCTATAATTTTATTAGAAAAGTATAAGTAAACAATGAAAATATTAAATAATGTAAATAATAGATATATCGGATGTTCATTTTATTAGTGTACGGATGATTATTTTAATATTAAAATTTAGACGGTTAATTTAGAGGTGTAGTATGTTTTTATTTAATTGGTGGTTGTTCATATTGTTCAACAAAATCATTGTGGTCCTAGCATTTCTCAACTTTATTTTAGGAGTTCAAAGTCTAGGGAGCCAATGGCCTAAGTGTACAATGGACTAAATCTTTGGTTTATGAATCAAATGAACCAAGGTTCGAACCCTTGACCTTCCGGTTCTGGAATTCTTATACCATATCCTGAAACCACTCATCCCAAAAACGTAATTTGACAGGACAATGTAACACTAATAATAATATCTCTAATACTTTCCAAACCTTCATTGTACACATTATACGCTTAAGTCATTGGCTCCCTATACTTTCTCCTATCCTAAACATGTAATAATTGGTAAATAAATATTTTTTAAAATTTAGAAATTATGTCTACTTATATTAATTTATAATTTTTAGATTCAATAAAACTTAATAACAATAACAACACAATTAGATAAATAAATATCAATTTAATTAGATAAATTAAATTATTAGATCTATCAAAATCAGCAAAAATATTACGAAGAGTCTCCACAGCAACAGTAACGACAACGTTCCAAAGACCACCAAAAATATGAAAATATCAAATTTGTGTCAGGGACCAAAACTCAAAGCGTCAAAAAATGGGGACACTAAAAAATGATCGAAAAACATTAACTAATTGTAAAAATTAAATCGATTAAATTTAAGAGAAACTCACCATAAACACAATATGGATGAAAAAATGTTGATTGGACCTCCGAGTAGAGAAAGTAACTAGAGAGAAGGTGCAGTTGAGAGAGAGTGTGAGAAAGTAGAACGAGAGAGAGTGTTTCCTAGAATAGAGAAAAAGAAGAGAGGTTGCGCTGTTTTAAATTTGGATGCATTTCTTACCGATGGCCAAGCTGTCGTCAAAATTAATTATACCTACAGCAATGAAACACACCGTTTCATTTATTTGATTTTACCCACGGCTTAGAGTGTTTTTGGGTTCATGTTAGGAGACAGAAGTCCGTTTGAGCGTCTTGAACTTTTTATTTTTATGTTTGGCAACCTTTTGAAACTCTCAATCCAGAAGTGCTTACACTTCTAAATCGTACGTTTATCTGAAGTAAAAAATTTTAACTTCTGCATTCATATTGGGTAAATTTGGTTACCATTGAAAAATTAAATGAGAATTTTTTTTTTCTTTTCTACCAATCTTACCTTACAATTTCGCCAATGAGTAATAGTTCAAATGACATAGTCTCCCCATATTCAATTAAGAGGTTGCGGGTTCGAGTCTCATATTTTTAGTTAAAAAAAAAAAATCTTACCTTACATTTTCTTCTATAAAAAAGATGCAAGTAACCATATATTTTTTACAGTAATTCTTTGGATACATTCTTGGTTCCATTTTTTTTATACAAATTTATAAAAAATTTATTATTTTTTGTTTATATAAGTTCCTTTTTTTATTTTTTATTGTACTATATTTATGTTGTGTATAAATTTTTTTATTTTTTTATTTGGTTTTATTCATATAAATTTTATTTACTTCTAATTGTAATTTTTTTTATATAATATATGTTGTTGATCGTAATTATTATATACTATATTTGCATGATTTTTTTTCGTTTTTATTGTATTTTTTATTGTACTTTATTTTCGTCTTTATTATATACTAATTATAAGTAACAAAAGAGTCATAAATAATAAAAATTTATAATCCAAAATGATACTAAATTAAAGAGTACTAACGATACTAAAAAAATTATAGAACATTTTTTTTTTCTTTGACATTATAAAATGTATAATACTATCTTTTATATTGTTATTTTTTATTATATTTATTTTGTTTATATGATAAATATTTTTTATATTATTTTTTTAATGTTCTGCTTTTTTATGTATATTATTATTTTTTATTGTTTTCTAGTTCATATAAATTTTTTTATAATATTTCTTATTATTTTTTATGTATTTTTTATTAGTGTTTTATCATGTCTTTTAATAAGATCTATTCAAATATTTAAAGTAAAATAATAGAATAATATAAAAAATTATTTAAATTAACGTTTCTTTTAGTAATTTTTTATCTAAAAGTAATTTTAAGTAGTATAATCCAAACAATATTTATTTTACTATAATCCATTTTGATATAAAAATTGCCAAACATAAATTACGATTAACACAAATTTACTTTTCATCAAAATCAAATTTACAAAAATCAATTTTATACAAACTACAGTTCAACTCGAAAATTTATTCATGATTTTGCCGTCGATAAATAAAAAGTTAATTTAAATAAATTAATTTAATTTACCAATAGCTAAGTCGTTGGTTAACAGCATTGTCAATATTATTTGTGTGCATTTATAACAACGTTTATGTGGTGCCAAAACTTCCTAACACCTAAATTATAGATAAATTAAATCCACAAAAGAAATAATTCCGTCAATGATTAATAAAATGGACAACATGCATGGACGACATGGACGTAGGTAACCTCCTCTAAAATGGCCTCAAAACTTCCGTCGGTAGGCTCACCCTGTGTATAGTTGTGGTTGGAACCAGGAGATTCTTTGGCTAATAAATATTTCATTGGCTCCCTATACTTTCCCAATAAAAAATAACTACTAATTCACCTCGATTACTTTTGATTTTTTACCAATTCCATGCCGTATGCCTTTGTGTTTTATTTTAATTTATAAGCCAATCCAACTTTAAAAAAATTCGGACAAATTACACACAACATTAAATAAATAAATTGCATATTATTTAAGAGTTTTATACGGAGATTTAATCAAATTTATATATTTAAATAATTTGAAAATGATAAATCTAGAAAATAACTATTTTTATTGATATAATGATATATGATTGATTATTTATATAAAATACTATTTATGATGATAGTACATGTATATTGAATTCATTATTTAATAATTGAACCATATGTTCTATAATTGTTTAGCAATAGCTCCTAGGATGCGAGCAATTTCATGAGTAATATTGTTCTCATTAGTGATTGGCGATTTTCCATTGAATCTTTTCTCACATTTACTAACCACAATTGCAGCAGTGTTAGCATAATCTTCAGCCAAACGGGGTTTCCCAATTTTGAAAGAATCAATGGCTGCAGGCATAGCAGTATTGATAATAAAATTGTAACTTTCAAGACAAGCTTTCAACTGAACCTGAATATCTGGTCTCTTTCCCACCCCAAGCAATGTGAAGAGAATGTCTTTGGGAGCATGTGCTTTGAGTTCCAAAACTTGTGCCATGATTATTCCAAGACCTGGAACATCCCTAACATCCTTGCTTTTATAATCAGCTTTTATGTAACTAACACATTGGGCAGGGTATGGTGTCTTGCTGCATGTTTGTGTTATGAGTTTGTCATCGCTTTCACATGGTGCTATTGCAATTGAAGCCACAACAATTATGCACAATAATGTATTTAGAGAAAAATGCTTCATGTTTAATTACAGAGAATAATAATTTATGGCCAATTATACGGTACAGATGTTTTATAAAGATATAAAGAGATTCCTTCTAAAGATTATAGTTGTCTGACACGTATTGTTTAGTTGTTTTTTTGTTTTCAATGCGTGCCAGAAGTCGCAGAAAACTAAAATTGGTTACGGTTGACTCGTGTAACCGTTGTAGCTGTTTATGGAAATTAAAGTTATAAAAGAACTTCCGTTAAGTGAACCTGCGGGACAAGTGAAATGAGTTGGCCAGGGCCGTTGAGAATTTTTTTTAGGCATGAGGTCCAATTTTATTGTCAATGCATTGATGGACTGATTAGGTACAAAAAAAAAAAAAACTTAAATACGTTATAGGAGGAAGATATTGCCTTTCAATAAAAATAGTGTCATATTTATAATGAATTTTTTTTAATTTTTTTTTATGTTCATATATGTCAATATAAATCTTAAATTACGATTAACATTACTAGTAGTAGGTGATTTATACATAATATTTTGTCAAAAATAATAGTGGGCAGAACAATAACAATAAACATATATCTAATAAGGATCATTGTTGGATAATAATAATAATAAGTGGTAAGATGATAACAAAAATAACCTTGTAATAAATACAATAGTATTAATAACAATTGCTGATACACCTAAATAATAAATAGTAAAACATTAATTTACATCAATGAAGATTTTTTATGTATATTCTACAAATGGAATGCTTTAGCAGAAAATATGAATACATATTTTTAAATATTTTTAAGATATAATACATATTTTTATTATATTAACAAAAAATATAATGGTAAGAGCTTAAAGTTATATCATTTATTTTTTAACAAGGATCACAAGGTTTTTGTTTCATTAACTAAATATTTTAATTTTTTTTTTTAAGATCAGAGTTAATAGTTAAAATCGCCCCTGAAAGACACCTCATTCTTTATTTTGGTCCCTGAAAGATAAAATTAATCAAAAGCGTCCCTGAAAGAAACTGACGTTGATAGAGTTCGTCCTTCCGTCATCTCAGTTGCTGAGGTGTGTAACGGCTGAGTTGGAACGTTAAGTTACAGCGTGGCACAGACCAAAATGACGTAGTATCAATCCTCCACCCCCAAAACCATGGAACGACGTCGTTTGTGACTTTGTGGTCCAGAGTGGGATTTTCAAATGTTTCTCCCCATCACCTCCTCTCATAACAACCCTCTTCAACTTTCGCTCCAAAACCCTCGTCTCCTCTCTACTCTGTGACTCTCTGCCCTGAGACACTTGCCTATGATCAGAACCTCCTTATTTACTTGACAACCTTTGTACGCATCGACATTTGTGGAGGAGTTGGCGCTACTAGAGTGAAAAGTTGGAGCCGGAGGAGCTCGCGGAGAACTTACACGGTTGGAGGAAGGAATAGTAACTGCTATAGGTAAAGATTTAATTTTTTTGTCAGTTTTTGTTGATTTTGCAGTGTTGATGTGTGTCGCTTTATGTTGACGTAGTTCTAAGAAGAGTAGATTAAATGAAGGGTAGCCAAAAAGATAGAGATTGATGGAGAGTGAAGACAAATAAAATCATATAGGCAAATTCAGATTCTAAATGGCTTTATATTAGACATCATTTATGATAAAATATTATGACATCATTTGCGAAATTTGAAAGTTATGAATTTTTCAGGTAAAAGTGTATCCCCATCATATTAATAACCTTGAGTTTGCAAATGCATTAGTTGATGCATTTTTGGATATTAATGAGAGCTCTACTAAAGATTCTACTCATAAACAAGTAGCGAGTCCTGAATCCATTGATCACTTTCGTAAAGATGATGATGCTTCAAATGCATCAAGTTTTAGGAACATTGGCTATGCGCCTAGTGAATTCCCAGATGCAAAACCAGGTTCTCATTCAATTTGCTTAATGTTCCTAATCTTCCCAAATTTGAAGAAGCTGGAGGTGTTGATCTGATAGTGTTGTATAGGTTATTTACTTCAGGTTATTTACTTATTGCTTTATCTTTAATACCACTTGTATTTATTTAGTTAAAAAATAATGGTTCTACCAACTGACTTATGTAGAATGAAAAGAGATGAAGGCCACCCAAATTGCATGTCATTAAACGCAAGACAAGATTGAATGTCTTCACCAAATCACCTGTAACTATATCTGCTGAAACACTGAAAGGAACAAGTTCTGCAACTATTAAGAAGATGTAAAACTTCATGACATTTGTGCCAACTCCAGGCTTCAAGCATCCAAGAAAGAAAGATTAAGAACTTTAATTAAGAAATGTGTTTTGTATGTCATTATTATTAGCTTTTTGGGAACACGACTGTGTATCTACTAAGACAATATGATATGATTATAATGTTTGTTATGGATTATAACAATTATTAGTCTATTCTTATGTATACAACTTTTTGGTGAATTTATATTTAAGTACAAACATCACCATATTGTATTTTCAATGAAACCCATCCTGCTCAAAGGACAAGTTTATGTTGACTTAAACACAATTAAGCTGGAACACCTAATTTCATTCATAAGTCACATCAACATTACATATCAATTAATTCAATCTCAAAGTTCTAACAACATTTCTAAAGCACAACAACATAACACTCCATCTGTAGCTTTACTTGGAGATACATGTGAACAAAAGTGATGCACAAATAACAGTAGCCACAATCATTGCAACTAAGATGTACATTATTAGCATTTTCATTGCTCTAACTTCACCTTCCAAGCTACCCAATCTCCATGACACATTTAATCTCCATTCATCATAGTCATCACCAACTTCTAGTCCTCTACATAAGTTTTTGCCCCTGCTGCATACCCATCATCATCAACTCACCTAAAGAAGTTGCAGTGGCTTCCCTTCTGAATATTTTAAAAAAAAATATCAATTTCAACTGCCCAAAAAAATAAACATAGGAGAATGAAAAACAAAATTAATTTATCCTAACTCATCGGGTATCTTGCACAAGTGTGGAACAACCTATTTGGGTTCTCTCTTGTACCAGATTTCTTAATCGTTGTCTTCAACTCGCAAAATCATGTCTGGTCCTTGATCTTCCTCCTCCATCACATAGAAGAGTTGGAACCGTGACTACCAAGAGACTGAGACGGCAAATCACCGCTGCGACTTCCATTCATCATGACAGCGATTGAACAAACATACAAGATCATCTACTACGAGAATCACACACATTTATGCTTCATATTGGAGTTAGGTTAGGGTTGTAACATTAGGACTAATTTGAGCTAAATAAACAAACTTATCTGCTCAGCATTAACGTTAGCCACGCTGGAGTGTGCCACGTTGTAACTTAACATTCTAACTCAGCAAACGTTACACACCTCAGCAACTGAGATGACGGAAGGATAAAGTCCATCAACGTCGGTATCTTTCGGGGACACTTTTGATTAATTTTATCTTTCAGGGACTAAAATGGAGATCGAGGTATCTTTCAGGAACGATTTTGACTATTAACTCTTTTTTTTTAATATGTGTAATATGTAGGGGTGGCAACATGCACCCTATCCGCAGGTATCCAATCCAACCCAACCCGATCGAGTAAGGTTGTTAACTCGATCCGCAGCGGATAGGATAGGGTGCAGGTAAGGTTTTCATGCAGGTCGGATAGGGTGCGGATTGAGCCTCAACCCTACCCGACCAACTCGTACCCTATATATGTATATGCTATATATTTATATAAAAATATATTTCAAGTGGATGTTGAACCAAAGACTTCTCACTAAATACAAAAGATCGTTAGCCAGTAAGAGAAGATCATTAATTGATAATTTAATACGTTTTTTTTTAACATAAAAGTCTGATTTATTTTAAATTATCATCAAATTATATAATAATGTTGTATCTTTTTTGTACCTCGTGTGTAGGGTCAGGTACCCACGGGTTAAGAATGGATAAGGTTAGGATTGAGATATCCTCAATTAGCGATTAGGATAGGATTGAGTTATAGAAAAATGTCAACCTACGGATATGGTTAGGGTTAAATCCAAACCCTACTCTATCCATTGTCACCCCTAGTAATATGTTTAACTTACCTTGTTATTTATTTAATTTATTTATTTATTTATTTATTTTATTTATTTATTTATTTATTTTATTTTATTTTTTTAAGTATTATGCCTTTTAACAGACTTCGGGTTAGGTCAATTTTGTTAGCAGGTTAAAATTAGTACTCGGTAAATAGTTACAAGATTGCAGACCTAGCATGTTTAAGGTGAAAATTATTTTACTTAATAAGAATAAGGGTACAAAATTACAGACCTAATTTGCGGATAGAATCTTTTAACACTCTTTGTGTTCACATAGTATGTGTCTTGGTGTATCTAAGTATCATCTTTATCCCTGCTAAGTTAATAGTGGAAAGGTGGAGCTATCGATAGTAAGACATAGAACACATGTATGAGTGAAAATTAGGGTAGCCTAAATATACATCGTGCGAAATGTAAGACCTCAAATTTTTTTTGGAAATTAAATAGTAAGTTATTAATTATAATTTATTATATTTGTTGATAATTTTATTTTTAAAAAAATTATTTATTTATCTCTAATTTTAAATTAAATACCTAATTAAAAATAATTTATAAATTAAAAAATATATAGAATTCTTAGCGTTAATTATATTGGATTAAATTTGATTTTAAATTAGTAATGTACCGAAACCCTAATTTTACCTAACCTAACTCTAATACCCTCTCACCCTTCCTTTTCACCCATCAGCCGCTGAAACTCTCACCCTCACCAACAGATATACATACACACACAATAAGGTAAAAAGAAAAGAGAAGAGAGGGAGAAACGGAAGAAGAAGGGAATGGAGGGAGGCGACGCCAATGGACATCACTGCCACCGTCGTTGCCATCATTGCCGAGAGAGAGAGAGAGAGAGAGAGAGAGAGAGAGAGAGAGAGAGAGAGAGAGAGACCACTGCCAGATTTTTAAATAAGATAAATTCTAACCATTTTAGCTTATTTTTGTTATCAAATATTTTTGTCGTCAAATTTTCAAAACTTTTGCTAAATTTTTTTATCTAAAGTTGTAAATTTAGAGAATAAAATCCAATAAATGGATAAAAAATCAAAAACATTGAAACAAAAAATCAATAGTTACTTATTACATACAAAACAAAAAGGAGATCTTTATTCTATAAGTTTTATGAGATAATTTTCCAAAACCACAAATTTATTTCATCCACTTTTTGAAAAAGAAACAACAAAAAACCACGATTGTCAACTATATAAGTGTTCACATAGTCATAAATAATAAATAAAATTTTGCTATGTGAATAGAGAATAAAAAATAATTAGAACTTTTTTAAAAACACGTAAAGAATTAAAATATTTAGTTATGCTGAAAATAAAAAGAGAATAATTATAAATTATTTTTTGTTATTTAAGATTAATATACCTTTTTCTAAATAATTAATTATTAGAAATTTTAATTTAATTTATACGAAGAGATATTTGTATGGGTTTAATTTAATATATTATTTTAAAACCTAAAAATATACTTATTATAAAGAAAATTGTGGGGTTATAAACGTATCTAAGTCATTCTAACATATTTGAATTGTTTTTTGTTTTAAAAAAATATTTTTTAAAAAATAAAGTAATTTATTGAATTTTAAAGATTAATAATCAAATTCGTCTATAAAAGATCACTTATTCTTTAAATTGGTTCTCAAATAATTTATTTAGTCATAATATTAGTCTTTAAAAGATAAAATGTAAGTTAACTTGATACTTCCGTCACTTGGATAATGACATATCACGTTAAGTACTACATAACATAATGACATGATAAGTAAATGTCACGTATCACAAAATGATTGGTTGAAGTGTAATAATACCTTTTAACATAGTACCTTTTAACATTGATTTTTAACTTTTAAGATAGATAAAAAAATAATTTTTTTAACTAATATGTCTTTTTTTTTAAATTTAATACCAAACTACTCCTTTTTTGAAACTATTTAGCTAAATATCATTTTTTTATATTACTATAATTGATTATAATTAAAAATAAATAGCTTTTTAGTTATTTATTAAAATTATGCATGAAGATAAAGAGGGGTGTGAATATAAATATTTAAATAAATTGTAAGTTAAATAGTGTTAGAAAATATAGATACAACTGTAACACCCTAACTACCAAAGCTCACGCTTCTGACTGTGCGACTCTGATAGCTCGGACATTACGACGACTTTCATACTATTTAATACTAAAAATATGAACCTATTTAAAACTTTAAACCACAATACCGATCCAAAAATACTTTCGTCTGATAACGTACATCCATAGATACCATACAACTTACAAAACTCATAAAGAGTATATATATATAGCATTAACCAATACAATTCCTATCCCTCTTACAGAATATATCAAGATAAAGGCGAGGGTACAATAAACAATAACTAAAGTAATACAGAGCATTTCAACAATAACTAAATAAATTCTTCGTGACTTCTGCGCCATATCCTGAAAGGGAAAAAATGTAGGGGGGTGAGAACATCATCCTCGAAAGAGTTCTCAATAGAGGGTTTTTGGAAATTACTGTAATAGGATACGTAAAGATAAATCGTACCAGTGATTAATAACTGTCTTATGCCTCTTTTCAAAAACAACGGTTTACAATAAAAGTAAAGTCGGAAATCCTTTCTGAAAGAGGAACCGTTCAATTCTCAAAAACTCAAGCCTTTTGAAAAGGTTTAGCTATGCTGAACGAAAATAGCATTTTATATTTTTCCAAACCAGAAACACAAAACCGAAACCAACCATCGGTCCATCTCATTTCAACCACGGCCCTAGGCCCAAACAATCCAACCATCAACCAATCACCACAATCCAACAGAGTCCAGTCGCAAACACATATAGGAAGTTCAAGCACAAACAAACAGTTACAACAAGTAGAACAATTAGCAGTTAATCACAAGTAGTCACAAAGGCAAACCAAGTACAATATGCACACCCAAACAATGTCACATAGATGCATATGATGCATGCCTGTCCTAGTGGCTGATGATATCATCTGTCGGTTATAAAGCCAGCCCGACAAGTCCTGGTAGCTAACCATTGGACTGTCCCTCTGTCGCGCATCCCCAACTCGAGTTATACTCAACATAATCGTGATCATAATCATGATCCATATCCAACACCCTCACTGGTGTATATTCACGGGGGCAAGCTCATCCGGGACTTTCATAGTGCCCGGCCACACTTACGACATAGGGTCAGCAGAGTACCAAGTATCAACCTGAAGCACGTGGTGGCTAGCCACTGCTACTACCCAGGGAAACTCGTATCTCAGATAGTGGAAGTGCAACATTCACAATTTCATTCAATAGCATATATGCATTCATTCTCAGCCATAGATCAACATCCATCTCAGCCATCCGGCTCACGGTTCAATCCAGAACCAGCCAATATCCATAATCATACACAGCCATTCCGGCTCACGGTTCAATCCAGAACCAGCCAATATTCATAATCATACACAGCCATTCCGGCCCATAACAAAACAAAACTTCCACCATTCAACATCATTAAATTCATAAAATCGGCATTTAAGCCATAAATCACTTTTTCTCAATTCATTTCACTTTGAAATCAATTTTCAACTCTTTTCAGCCTTGGCTTTAAAGATCTCATTTCTCAAATCATCTCAGGCTCATAAGCCACTTTTACTCAAAGTAAATTCCCCTTTTAAAACAATGCCACTCTCAGCATCCTCTTTCCAAAACTTTCATAACCATGGCAAGTTAAAGATTTATTTTGAAATATTCAAAATTATCCATCCAACAATGGGATTTTATAACAAAGGTTCCTTGGCAGAGTCCCAAATCTTTAGGGGAGATTAACATAACTTATTTCCTCAACTCACTTAAAATCATTAAACCTTGGCTTCCTGATTTGAGTAACAAAATAGGATCTAAGCCAAACCGAGTCACGTAATCAATTACTCTTTTCAAAGCCGTTTCCTTTACTTAAACAAAAACCAGCTTAAACCCCATGGGAAGTTCTAAAGCGTTTCAATGGCTCAAAAAATTGTTTTAGTCTTGCAAAAACTTAGAATTCAAAGAGTACTTAAGATTTTTCCCAAAACATTTTAGAATAAAACTTGTCAATAGACGTTCAGGTTCTTTCAAAGTCACTGAAAATTCTCTGATTGAAATCCTCAAGCCAAATTCAAAGGCATAAACCCTTTTCACATTTAAAATATCCTTAAAGCATAAGTTTCATCTAAATAGCTTGTTCACAAGGGAAATATAATACTTTTCTTAAGAAACAAGACTAAATAACAATTTCCTTTTTAATAATTCATTTCAAAAGCATAAGTCATCCCTTTCTTAATAATTCAGATAAAATAGTAGAAGCCGTTAACTCATAAGTTTCCGAATAACATTTCAGTAAAGTCCAGGATTCTACTGGAATTTCAGCAGTACCTCCCCTAAAACTTGGACTTTGCCACCCGGTTCGGGTCCCAACAAAACAATCCACAATCCTTTTCAACAGCCCCAAGTCCAAAAATCAGTTTAAGGCAAGCCAAATCCAACAGTCACCTCATTCTCATATTTCAAGGAAACCGTTTCAAAATCAAATCATTGACAACCGATTAAACTCATTTCTTAAAGCTTTAAAGAAACGGTTCAGCAACAGTCATTTATTAAAACCAGATCATTTAAAGCAGACCAGGCTGAATCCAAGAGTATATTCTATTTTTCACATTATCAAGAAAATCAACTCAACTCAAATCAATTCCCCACGGATTAAACTCGATTTCAAAGCTTTAAAAGAATCAACTTCAAAAGCATTTCGTTTCACAAAGCCACACAACAATCCAACCAACAAACGTTCATAATCAATCGAGACAATTCAAACCATACATAAGGCCGATACAATCACCAAATACACATTTTCTCACATCAGTATCCATATGTAATAATTCCATTACATAAAGTATAGTTTTTGGAAAGCGTCCCTACCTCAAAACGCAAATCCATAACCCAAACGTCTCACAGAGTCCTTTCTGCCTCAACTCGAAATCAAAGGCAGCTTTAAAGCACAGCCCCACGCATTTTCGCAGTAGCATAAACAGCTCTAAATTACAACAATCAACCTCAGTTACTAAATCCTAAGAACATTAATACCGTAAAGGCTTCAATACACGTACGGGACACTAACGCAGGGCATTTCGAAACATAATTACTCACCGAAACCAAGAAAGAACGGCTGAACTGAAACAGCGGCGGTCTCCGAGCCGGTTCGGCAGCAACTCGGCAGCCACCTCAAGCGGCAGCGGCGACAAATTCCGATCACGACAACTGAAACCAACACGTAGTGACTATAGTATTCTCGGAATTCAAAAAGGACAGAAACCACAATTAAAACCCTTATTGGCAAACTTTTCCGGCGACGGCCGCAGGGTTTCAAGTGGCAGAAGCTCAGCCCGGAGCTCCGGCGGCAATCCCGGAAGGCACAGGACCATCCCCGGCGGTCAGAATCACAGAAATGCAGCTCCCTTCTCCGGCAGTGACACCGGCGGCGACCTGAGCCCTTTTCTGATGGCGGCAGCGACAACCGGCGTCCTCAGTGACGATGGAGGCACGGCGGCGGCGCTCCTCCTCCGACACGGCTTGAGGGCGACCCTGTGACAGCTGGCCGCGGCGGGTCTGGCAGCATAGGCGGAGATTGGGTGGAGCAGTTTCCCTCCTTCGCAGTCCTCTCTTTCTCACCTCAGTCCTGATTCGCAGCAGAGGTGGCCTCTCGGACAGCGGCGGCGGTCTTCCCGGCGACAGTGGCAGCGCGACAGTCCCGAGCAACGCGGCGGCAGCAAGCTTCGATCACGGCAAGGGACAGCGCCGTTCTCCTTCTCCATTTTCGCGCAGCTCCCTTCCTCAAGGCTCGCCTCGATCTCTCTCTCACTCAGGCTAGATCGGCGGCTTCATGGTGGCGGCGACGGCAGGACGCGTTGGCGCGGCGGCAAGGCGACGGAAACGCGGTGAGCTTCCTTCCGCCTCTCCTCAGCCGCAACTCAGTCTCCCTCTCCCTCTCTGCCTCAGTTTCTTTCTTTCATGGAAATGGGAAGCCGTGCGTGTTGCGATCTGTTGGGGAAAGGGGGGAAGATCTGCTGCTGTTGCTGAGTGTATTGGTTTGAGGAAAGGGGAAGTGTTGCTGCTGCTGTTAGAAGGGAGGGGCTGCAGCAGTTGGGGGAAACCGGGTCGGGTTAGGGTTTCCAGGGTTAGGATTTCATTTTTGAAAATAAGGGTTAGGGTTATTTTTGTAATTTCAAATAAAAGTAGGGGTAATATAGTAATTAGGAACAAATTTTAACCCAACAAAATTAATGTATAAAAATACTATTTGCTCATCAATTTTACAAATTATTTTCAATAAAATGCTCAAATCAAATAATTAGAAATAATATACTTAAGTCTCTATTTTCCCAAAACAATAGTATTAATATTTAAAATACTAATTATTTAATCTGAATCATATAAAATCTTTATTATTTCACAACTACTAACTTTATAATTCAAATATAGAAAATCATTCAATAATTATAAAATTAGATAATAATCATAACTTATCTCAAATTCAATAAATTACAACTTGCCTTAATTATCTTTAATAAAATAATTTTTGAAATTAAGGCTATAAATAACTATATGATTTTGAGACTTGATCATAATAAAATTTTTCAAAAGTTCTAGATCTTACAACAACAACAACAACAACAAAGTCTTATCTCATTAGGTAGGGTCAGCTACATGGATCAAATGAGGCCATTGAACTCTATCATATATTATGTCTACAGAAAGACTTTTATATATAGATTTTGTTTGACCACCTCGTCTAAGCATCACATTTTAAAAAATCTTCATTGATGTAAATTAATTTTTTATTTTTTATTATTTAGGTGTATCAGCGATTGTTATTAATGCTATTGTATTTATTACACGATTATTTTTGTTTTCATTTCACCACTTATTATTATTATTATTATTATTATTATTATTATTATTATTATTATTATTATTATTAACTATCCAACGATGATCCTTATTAGATATATGTTTATTGTTATTGCTCTGGCCATTATTATCTTTGACAAAATATTATGTATAAATCACCTACTGTTAGTAATGTTAATCGTAATTTAAGATTTATATTGAAACGTATGAATATAAAAAAAATTCATTATAGATATGACACTCTTTTCGCTGAAAGTTAATATTTTTCTTCCATAACGTATTCAAGTCCTTTTTTTGTGTACTTAATCAGTCCATCAATATATTGACAATAAAATTGGACATCATGCCTAAACAAATCTGCAACAGTCCTGATCAGCCCATCTCATTTGTCCTACACGTTCACTTAACGGAAGTTCTTTTATAACCTTCCATAAACGGCTATAACGGTTACGCGAGTCAGCCGTAACCAATTCTAATTCCCTGAGACTTCTGGCACGCATTGAAAACAAAATAGATCTAAACAATATGTGTCGATAACTGCGATCTTCAAAAAGAATCTCTTTATATCTTTATAAAACATCGGAATCGGAGAGCGACCCATAATTTATTATAAGCCACCAAAATGAAGGGGGTGATGTTTTATATGTCAGGCAATTTAATTATGAGAGAGAGCATTTTGTTTGTCTTTGGAAACTTATTATTCTTTTGGATTGATTCAATTTTGTACATTTCATTTAAGTCAATAGTGAATCGGGGAAGATATTTTACCATGCACGTTTGGATAATTATGTTTTGAAATTTAATTTTAATCACAAATGGAAACTATTGGTCATGGAAACATAATTAATTTTAGAGTAACGTTACATGTTCAGCAAATATTATTATTTTAGTATTTATTACGGTACGATGATAAATTCATGCGTACCGATATAATAAAAATGTGGACAAATTAGAACAAGACATGTGGATTATGTTTTCCACGTCAATAATTAATTTTTCTTTTTTTAAATACAAATTATATCAATACTTTTAATAAATCATCCTTATACTTTAATAAAAATAAAAAATAAGTTTTATTTAATTTTAATAAAAAGACTTAAATATCTTTTTCTTTTCTATTGGATAAAAATCACCCGAATCCTTTTAATTTAATCAAAATTCAATTAACTTTAGTTTATAATTTTATATTTGAGTCAATTTAAAATTCAAAATCAAAATACATTTCATTATTCATATACACTACAAAATTACTTTGTTTCTAAGAAACCCTAATCTAATTTCTCCTTCCCCATTCATACCAAAAAAAAAAAATCTAAAGAGTAACTTCACCCCTAATCCTCTACCGCATAGCCGCATTCTACCACCACCCTCTCCCTTTTTCGTAGCTGCGCCTCCTCTCCGTCGGTCTTCACGCATAGCAGCATGCACCAGCAGCAGCCGCTAGCCGTTCTCTGTTTGGACAAAGAAGAAGAAGAACACAGTTCATCCAGCAAAGACTTTTTCTGACGGCACCGTCGACTCCGTCGCCGCTGCAGTTCACGGCACCGCTCTCATCGTGTACTTACATTTCTTTGCCAACATCATTCAGGTTTCCTAGCAAAGACTTTTTTCCTATTAATTTATCAAATAATTTCTCACATTCTTCATGCAACCTCTGCAAAATATTGAATTGCAAGATAATTTTTCATTCTCATGTTAACAACGACATTATTAATACTAATACCAGTATATGGTCCCAGCTCAAACACTCCCTATTATGTTTTCTATGCACCACTTGTGTTTGTAAAAATGGGGTAGTGAAAATCATCCTCATTTGAAACTTGTGTTTTGGGGGCATGTTTGGTTTGGTGGGGGTGAAGCTTATGTGAAGTTTTTTTTTAAGGTTGTTTATGAAGGAGTAGAAAAAGAGGTTCCTTTTTTGGGTAGTTTATGTTTAAAAACGTAGAGAGTGGTGTAGCATTAATGGCTTCCTTAGAAGAAAAGGTTAAAACTTGTGGTGTTGGTGTTGTTGTGGGATCAAACTCTAGTTGGTGAGATGAAGCACCTCAAGAAAATGCAAGAGCACTCTGTTTTGTAATCTTTGTTTTATCTTTTCACTAAATCTTTTCCTATTAATTAATCATGGGTGGTTCATTATATGGTTTCATCATTCATCAAGCTCAATATTTCACCTTTAACATTTTTTGCCTTCTTTTTATGATGATGGTAATTTCAGGGGTGAGAAAGACTTTGAATTCAGAACTGTGGCATGCTTGTGCTGGCCCTCTTGTCTCTTTGCCTCAAGTGGGAATTCTTGTTTATTACTTACCCCAGGGATATAGTGAGGAGGTAAATCTCTTCTTCTGATAGCAAATGTGTGAATATTTTTTTCTATAGCAAATGTGTATCCATTTTAAACATGGGCTAGGGTTGAGTATCATGAATCTAGTACTATGATTAAGTCATTAACAGAATAGAGTTTAGAATAGTAAATCGCATTAAGCTTTTGCTTTTAAGTAATTTACACAATTTACACGTGTGTTCATATTAAAATGACCTGATATTATCTCTTACTGTTAGTATTAGGCAGTATTTTTCTGTAACTTGAAGTAATTTATGGATGAGACCTTTCTATGGAGATTTTGTTTTAGCACAGAGCTGAATTTTTCTCAAGTATATCACTATTTTAATCCTCGAAAGATTAGTCTGCTAAGAAAAATAATCCTGCAAATATTGATAATTATTCTATGATACAGAAATTGATTAATAATAAAAGTAATAAGTTCTCATCTATGATTAACAATTATGTAAATAAATTGTTTCTGCAGTTCTCATCCATGTTTTTTGTAAACCCTGTTAAATTAGTAGATAATTAGTCAATAAATTAGTTTTTAATAAATAAAATTAGAAATACAAATATTATATCAAATTAGGATTGAGCTTATTGAAACGAGAATTTTGACAATAATTTCGAAGAAATCGGTCCAAGATTGGACCGAACGGACCGAACTGGTTAAACCAGGCCTAAACAGGACCCGTGGGTCCAACCGGCCCAGCAATTAAATGAGCCACGGGCTCTTCTTTCTTCTCCATTTCAGCAAAACGCTGAAAGCTCCAGGGAAGGAGAAGAACGCCATAACCCTTACGGTGATTTCCAACTCACGTAACTCCTCCGTCCGAGCTCCGATCGCTGCACCGTTTGCGGCCATGCGACCACCGCGTTGAGCTCTACGTTTCTATTGGAACAATTTCATAGGTAACTTGCTATTTAACCTCAGCCCCTTCTTCCCCAATTTTTGGAAAATTAAGTGGAGATATTGAATTTCTTTGTTCTTTAATGTTTTAGGATCCAATTAGCTTGAGGAAAACGTTCACTCTTGCTTATGTGAAGCTTGGGTAAGGTGAGGATACCATAATTCTATTTTAATTTCATTAAATTTGAGTTTTGAGTATTAAATTGGGTACATATGTGTTATAAATGTGTATTAGGCTGTGAATAAATAATTGGAACTTGAAATTATGAATATTTGAACTTGGAGGAAGCTGAGCTTAGAGTGTATTGAGCTCTTGAGGGGCTGTCTTGGCTTTAATTAAATTGCTATGGTCACTACATGGAAATCGACCAAAGTATGGTTTAGGTTTCTTGCATTTAATATGTAAGGTTCTGTGAAAACTTAGGCTAGATAACTATAGGATAAGCTGGAATGCAGGTGTATATTTAATGTTTAGTAACTTGATTGATGAATATGCTTGGTTTGGTTTGGTGATTTGATTATGAGGTGGAGTTTGTTACTAAGTGGATTTTTTAAGGGATTTATGGTTGTATTATTGATTATATGATTGTAAGTAAATTGTAGGAAAGCATGATGGATTTGTTGGAATATGAATTTGTGTAATATCGCTGAATGGTGATTGATGAAATGATATAGAGCTTGTTGAGTATTGTTGATGGCACTTGGAGTTGGTGTTGATAGGTTTGGGAATGAATGGAATGGAAATCTTGAATGAAAAATGAGATTTTGAAGAAATTGCTAAAGTTAGTTTTTGGCCGAACTTCGGCGAGGTATAACTTGCCTTCCGGACTCTCAATTTGTTTCCAACTTATTTTAAAATGAAAATTGGGTTCGTGATGTTTATGCCACTCGAAGAACGGGTGAAAAACATTGGGAATCAAAGAAGTTATGGGAGTTGGAAAGTTATACCTGTAAACTATTTTTTTGTTTGTAACAGCTCTACCTCCCTGCTACTGCAACTTTGTTACTGCATCAGTTTTGCTTTTTTTAAGAGAACGTACGCGTATGTGTGGCATGGGATTTTGACGATGCGTACGCGACTGATGCCATGCGCACGCGTAAGGGGTAGTAAGCATGTCCACGCGTACACGTGACCAATGCACTTACGTGACATGGAGTTTTCACCCACGCATACGCATGACAAGGGATGCGCGCGAGCTGCAGCTTCACACTCCCACGCGCACGCGTGGCCCCTATTTTAGCAAACATGGTTTTCAGCATTTTAAACTGTATTTCAAACTTCTAAACCCCTACTTTCATTCCTTTAGTCATTAATAATAGTATTAAACCTGATAATCAGATGAAGATAGGGAATGGGGATAACTTGGAGGTGAAGTAAAGCTGAAAAGTGATGAATAGATTATGAAATGTTACGAATGAACATGTATGATATTTGGCTTGATAATCAAATGAATGATTATGTATGATACTTGGCTTGAATGATTAAATGATCTGAGATATGAGATTCCCTGGATAAAGTACCATGACTCGCCACCACGTATACCCGGTTGAAAGCTTGATACTCTGTTGACCCTACGACGTCAGGGTGACCGGTCACTTATAAATTCCCGGGAATGTTAACCCCCATTGAGCAATATTGATTATTTGAGAAAAAGCTATGCATAAACTCTTGGGAATAAACGTCGAGGGATAGTCTAAGGTTTTCGGACTTGTCGAGTTGGCTGGATAACCGACAGATGAGCCTCATCATCCATAGGACAGGCATGCATCATGTGCATACTACTTGAATTACTTGCTTGTGCATTAACTGGGTGTGCCTAAGTGTACTTGCCATGTTAAATGTATATTTGTTACCTGCAATATTTGTAACCTTCTTGTGCTTGCCTTTATCTGTTTATTTGTCTGTGAAATGCTGATGGAGATGGAGGTGTGGAGGAATGGCAGTATGGAAATTAGATTTAAGGTTAAGTTAAGTTATGCTCAGATACTCTTAGAAAACCACCTTTTATGGCTTCTGTTTAATACTTTAAACTCTATAATCTGGGTGTTGATGTTCTAGGACTGCCTCTGGCATTCCCAGGACCTTATCTATTATGTGTGTGGCACCTTTATCATACTGAGAACCTCCAGTTCTCATTCTATACTATGTTGTTGTTTTTCAAGTGCAGGTCGAGAGGCGTCTCGTTAGGCATCTGGGCTCCTGAAGTGAAGTGGTTACTAGGTTATTTTGTTATACAGTGATGTATTTATATGTACTTAGTTTTCTCTCCACATAACTTATTCTTTTTTATCCTCTTAGAGGTTTATGGAGAGACAGAATTTTGTTCATGTACATTTGGGTTTTGGATATATATATATATATATATATATATATATATATATATATATATATATATATATATATATATATATATATATATATATATATATATATTCTCCAGCCAGCCTAGGCTTCGTGGGCTAAGTTTGGAGCTTGTTATTTTGTATCTTTGGCCCTCTATTCCTACTTTTATTATCTTATGTTTGTATATATATAATATTCTCCAGCCAGCCTAGGCTTCGCAGGCTAAGTTTGGAGCTTGTTATTTTGTATCTTTGGCCCTCTATTCCTACTTTTATTATCTTATGTTTGATAGCTATAGTCTTCTTCACACGCAAGTTATTCCATTTCCGGAGCGGTGCGCTTTTCATTTTGCGATTTTGTTTTATCCATTTTTCAAGGCTCCTAGTCTATTATATTATTTCTACTATTATAAGTATGTATTTTAATTTTTAGAAGTCGTAATACCTCGCCACCTCTGTTTTACATCCTAGATATAAAGCTTTGGATGGGAGGGTGTTACATTTTTTCTTAAAATTACTTTTTTATTAATCACCCATGTACAGATTATATATATATATATATATATATATATACGCATTTGTAATTTATATTGTTTTGGTTGTTTACTAGAGTGTGTTTCTATATGATAGTTATTAACTTATCATTTTATTTCTACAGTTCTCATCCATGTTTTTTTTTATAAATTCCTAGCTTCATCCATGCACATATTGTCAATGATGTAAACTTATTCCTAGTTTAGAATGCATTTTGTGACTATATAGCATGCACTACTATATTATTTTAAGAAGATATATATACGTGTTTTTTTTTTTTTTTTTAAAAAAAGAAAAAAAGAGGGTGTTATGTACATATACCCAGCCATGACATGAAGCTTCCCTTTTAGTAGTAGTTTTAATTTTGTGCCATGTGTGCGGATGTGAGAGTTGCAGAATTAAATCTACATCGGAATAGCTTGATTCTTTAACCTTCACTTTATTTTTATTTATTTATTTATTTTCCTTGTCATCAATTGCTTGTCTCTTGTACCAAAATTAAAGGCAACCAATTAACACTTTTTGCCTCATTTTCTTTTTAAGTCACAATCTCACTTAATTCTCGCATATCATTTCTCATTGTAATTTGCAACCACCGCAGCATAGATTGAAATAATAATAAGACCAAGGAGTTTATTTGAATTTTGAAGATGTAGTAAAACATGTCTTAACCTATTGATATCACGCATTAAGCTGCTGTAAAACAAGAGAGATGCGCAACTGAAGGAAATGCTTCCCAATTCTTGCAAACTGCCAAGAGGTAATTGCTAGAATTCGGGTAATTATTCAGTGTTTCATAACGCTTGTTAATTTTATTTCTATCTTAGCTCACTCTGCATTTTCGTTGCTATTTGTTTGATTGTATTGATTTAAATAAGTGGAGCATATCATTCGAGAACAAAATATATGGGAGGCATATGAAATTTTAGAGTTATTCTATGAATTTATTCTTGCTTGTGTACCTATAATTGAGAGCCAGAAGTAATTCCATACAAATATAAGTATTTGTGCTTATTGGATGGTGTGTTTTCTTTTTAATTAGCTTACATGAAGTTAGTTTAAACTATAATCATACATGAAGATAAGTGATCGTGGATACTTTTTCTTTGTTGTCTGTTTTTTTGCAGGTGTTAGAGCAACTTGAAGGCAACCACCTCTCCTCCGCAGCGATCCTCAGCCAAGACGATAGTGTTTGGGTTCAGCTCTAATTTCTCTCAGGTTATCTTCAATATTTCTCAATTTCTCTCTCCAAAACTCTCCTTCTTTCTTAATGCTTTGTTTTCTAGAATCATCTCGTTCTTAGTGCTTTGTTTTCTAGAATCATCTCATTCTTTTTTCAAATTAACTATGATAGCATCTAATTTACTTGTAATCAAGCATTTCTTATACATAGTGCACAAATTCAGAATTGCAGAAGTGCACAAATTCAAAAAAATGGGCCAAATTGAAAACAAGGTAATTTCATGATAAATTAGAGAAAAAATTAATGAAAAAAAAAGAACAAGATGATTATGGAAAACAAAGCACTAAGAAAGCAGGAGAGTTTTGGAGAGAGAAATTGAGAAGTATTGAAGATAACCTGAGGGAAATTAGAGCTGAACCCAAACACTGCCGTCTTGGCTGAGAATTGCTGTGGAGGAGAGGTGGTTGCCTTCAAGTTGCTTTAGCACCTGCAAAAAAACAGACAACAAAGAAAAATATACACGACCACTTATCTTCATGTATGATTATAGTTTAAACTAACTTCATATAAGCTAATTAAAAAGAAAACACATCATCCAATAAGCACAAATACTTATATTTGTAAGGACTTACTTCTGGCTCTCAATTATAGGTACACAAGCAAGAACAAATTCACAGAATAACTCTAAAATTTCGTATGCCTCCCATATATTTGTTCTCGAATGATATGCTCCACCTATTTAAATCAATGCAATCAAACAAACAGCAAAGAAAATGCAGAGTGAGCTAAGATAGAAATAAAATTAACAAGCGTTATGAAACACTGAACAATTACCCGAATTCTAGCAATTGCCTCTTGGCCAACCTGCAAGAATTGGGAAGCATTTGCTTCAGTTGCGCATCTCTCTTGTTTTGCAGCAGCATAATGCGTGACATCAATAGGTTAAGACATGTTTTACTACAAAGTACCAAGATCAACAAGCATCGTGTTTAGAGTTGCTACAGAATGAAGAGTATCCATGTAATAAATTGTAAAAGCATCCACTCAAATCCAACCACCAGCCCTGAATGTTTATTATAAGAGCAAGTATCTGAATTTGACAAACTGTAATGCACGATTTACAGATATACAAAGAAAAGAGTGGGCGAATCTCAATACTCAAATCGAGTAATAAAGCATGGATATATGTCAAAAATTGGTCTTTCAAGAACAGAATCAGTAAGTAAAATGTGAGAAAAGTGGGGAAAATCACCCGAGAGTGGCAAAAACACCTCTTTTAAAGAGCTTATTAAGAAATAAAAAGTGACATTGTTGATGATGACGATAATGAAGATCAAATAATCATTCAATAACCCAACAATTACAACACAGTAACAAACATTACAAGAACATTTGAACAAAAATTTTAGAAATTAAAAGGAAGAAGAAAAACCGAGCATTCAGCAACCAGAACAAAATTAAAAGGAAGAAGCGAAAGCGAAGAATTGAAAGCAGGGACACTAACCTTCGACGGAGACATGACGGCAACTGGCGAGACAACGGCGAAATTAAAGCAGAGACGACGGCAAGCGGTGACCTGACGGCGAGCTGCTCCAAGCCACGAACAGAGAAGCCAGCGAGCATGGGGACGACGTGCCGAGCTACCTGGTTCTGGACAGGGGGAAGAGGAAGAAGCGGAAGCGAAACCTGGGGATGGCGGCAGTAAAGAACCTAGGGCTAGAGTTTTGCCGTTTTGGTTTGGTCTTTCACTACTTTACTTCAGAGGGGGGGGGGGGCACGAATGATTAGGAGAATTGGGACTTTCACAGCAAAGCCAAGTAATAAAATGTGCTTCTCATACCCGAAGCAGAAACGGTGTGGTGACAGGAATGGATTCAACAGCGGAGATTGAATGGAATTGAGAGCAACTTGAGAAGATAAAGAACGATCAAAGAACAACTTTTATTTTTTGTTTTTTTATATGTTTTTGTTTTGTTGTTTAAATTATTTGAAACTATAAAATTAGAATTAATTGAATTCTGAATTTTTATTAATTTAAAAGGGTATTTTTGTCTAATCAAATAAAGTAAGGATGTTTAAGACTTTTTATAAAATTAAATTAAAAATATTTTTTTATTTTTATTTAATTAAAGGGGTGTATTAGTAAAAGTGGTGATATAATATATATTTAAACAAAAAATAAATAAATGCTGATGTGGAAAATAAATTCTACATGGCTTATTATTACTTGTCTATATTTTAAACGTATCGGTACGTATGAATTTATCATCGTACCGAAGCAAACACCTATTATTTTTGGTCAGCAATAATTTATACTTATATTTATAGATATTTTATAAACAAGAAACATATAGTTTGCATTTATATTTATCAGAGTTTTGTACATATGAATTAATACAGTTTACATCCACATTTTTCAGAGTTTACACACATGAATTAGTAAAATTTATTTGTTAAAGATAATTCAGTATTTTTGCTTGTCAAATAATGGTCAAAAACACTAAAAATTGAGGGTAAATCACATAAACAATACAAATGCCACTCAATATTACACAAAAATCCTAAAACCCAAAACGTTATATGCATGTCTCATTTTCAAAATTATGTAAATTGAAGCTAATAAGCTCGATTTAGCCATATACGATGTAAATCGAATTAAACAAGTTCAATTTAGCACAAAAGCAAGTAATCAAATGATATAGATTTGATTCAAATTTACTAGAGTCAATTTATAAGGAGAGGGCTTGATACATAAAACGATACAAATTAATTCGATTTACTCTTTGAAATAACCAAAGTAAATCGAGTCTAGTTAATTCGAATCAAGGTTAAGTACTTTTTTCCGTCTCTAAATTCTTGGGTCAAATTCAAAATCGTCTCTGACCTTTTTTTCTTATTAATATTATCCTCAAAGTTACTGAACATTTTAAAATCATCCTTTTGAACATAATAATTTTTTAAAAGATACAAATACTCTTTTTCTATTAGCACTACCATCACATCACCCACCTATTACCCCCACCCTTCCCACTTAAAACAGAAAAACCAAAACGAAGAAAATGAACAAAAGAGGGAGAAAAAAGAAAAGAAAAGGAAGAAGAGGGAGGTGACAGTGGGAAAGAGTGCGGTCGCTGCCGTCGCATTGTGAATGTAGAGAGACAAAACGAGGATATGAGAGAGAGAACAAGAGAAGAGAGAAATATGGAGGGAGAAGAATGGAAAGGAAAGGAAGAAGAGGGAGGTGATGGTAGGAAAGAGTGTGGTTGCCCCGTTGCATCGTGAAAGAGAGATGACAGTAGGAAAGAGTGCGGCTGACGCCATCGTGTTGTGACTGAGGTGGGAGCTGCTTTGTGGCGTCGAGCTCCATCTCCATTGTCGAGCTTCTGGTGGTGACGGAAGTTGCTCTTCCCCCTCTCTCAATATGTTCCTATCCTCAGCCGTAGCTGAGACATCGCTAGCAACAATAGCTTTTCGTGCCATCGCTGTCACCATCTACCTCCATCTTGTCTAAAGCACATCCAAGTGACCTAGATGGACCAGCATGTAGGGGGAGCTGCTGCAACTGCAGAGGGGGGAATCCCACCCAGTGCAAATGTTCATCCAAAGGTCCTGATAGAGGCTCATTCAGGTCCACATCAAGGTGTCCCTGGGATCCGGCAAGCTGAGATCTACGACGCTCTACCTCATCCTCTTGCATAACCACGCTAATCTCGTCCAAGAAGCGTGACCCTTCGAACTCTCCATCAAGGCTTTCATTTCCAAGCAAGTCCGAAAATAACTCACCTGGGCTAATGTATGTCTGGCTCTCATGTCCCGCCATGTCTCTACTAGGAATCCCAACAAAATAATCTCTAATAACCCCCTCAACTAAACAACCACCATCACCACTACCCTAACTGTCAAACTCCACCGCTCCCTCTATGTCCACCGTCAACTCCACAAACCACCAACTCCATCATCAACTCCACCACCTCTACCTGCACGTCCACCTCCGTCGTCATCAACACCACTATCACCTCCACTATCATCTCCACCGTTGCCAATCTCATCTCTGCCTCAGCCTCCATGTCTAGCTCTACCTTGATGACCACCCCTCCCTCCTTATCGACCGCGAGCCTTAGCTCACCTACGGCCTTGACCCCTCCCCTCCATGGCATCAATCACATCCTTGAGCCACCTCAACTCATACTCACTCGCTCAGGTCCAAACACGACATCTCCATTCCACACGACGCCTATCTGGAACATCTGGCACCTGATCCATCTCAGGAACCTGTCCTAGACCTCTCTACATCACCTCGACCAGGATAGCAACTGCTCTCAGGTCACCGAGGAAGAGTTCAGGCAATAAGAATCTCTTCCAATGCTCATGCCACCACTCCAAGTACGCTTGTAACAGTCCTGAGTTTGATATGACATCAAATCGTAACACATGGTCAGCCCGGTTGGCCCAATGGATATGCCAGCTCTGCAATGTGTTCAGAAACCACCGGTCTTTGCCTCTGCCATCTTTCGACATCAGAAAATCAATGTCGAGTGCGGGTCATGGTCGATGTTGTACTCCACTAAACTGTGGCAGCACCCTATCGAGTATCGACCTGATGTCACTCTATCACAACAAAGTAGATCAATGTCGTCACAGCCCTCCATAGTGCCATATGCCGGGTCTCAAGTATCTCGGGATGAACCACCTGAACGACCTTCGGTGCGCTATACTGTAACACCCTAACTTTTAGCACATCATGATCGTACTAAAAGTTCAGGCGTTACTTATCTCTAAACCTTTTTATTCTATACTTTTTTTATTTAATATTGAGCCTTCGCGAATACGAACCGAAACTTTCACCAAGAAAATGAAGAGTCGGTACTTTAAATCATTTAATCACAAAATTATATATATCCACATAGCATTTATACATAGACTTACTCAAAAATCCTCAAATACAATTCCTACCCCTCTAAAAACTAAAACAATAAATGATGAGGAGAAAATAAAATCTAACAACTCAACTTGTAAACAGAATCTTCTATGCTCTTGTAGTTCCGCACTAAGCCTTTGCACCTGTAGCTGAAAGGGGTGGACATAGGGGATAAGAACTGGGGAGTTCTTAGTAGGGTCGGGGTTAGAAGTTAATTTCGTTTTATATATACTTAGTCAGCAACAACAGTCAACAAAGTATGAGCCATTTCAGCAATTACAGAACACAAAATCCAATCACAAGCACACACAATCTTAGAAAATACACTCACAACCAAATATGCGCAAACAAGTATGATGCATGTCTATCCCTAGTGCAGGTAATGAGCTCATCTGTCGGTTTCGACCCGCTCCCGACGTAACTCAGCAACCTTGAGTTTAGTTTCCAGTGTCATAACCTCTGTAAGCAACCTCTGTCTTACAGGTGCGACTCTCTTGAGCCGATGTATGCAAATAAAACCTCTGTAAGAAACCTCGGTCTTATAGGTGAGGCTCTCTCTGGCTAATGTATGTATTGATAACCTCTGTAAGTAAACTCTGTCTTACAGGTGCAACCATCCTCTGAATTAGCCGATGTATCTCTGGAAGCAAATCTCGGTGGACTCACCACCATATCTCTGCTCATTTTCAGCAGGTACACAATCATCTCAGATCATTCTGAATGCCAACCAATACTTCTACTTATCTCTTTTTCGTTTAGTTCTTTCTTTCGTTTCTTTTATTCCTGCTCCCTGCTCTCCTATGGCAGAGGTTCTTTAGATTCTTTTAATCTTTGTTCTCTGCTCTCCTGTGGCAGGTGTTTCTTTAATATTTTTCTTTCCTCTTATTTTCTTTCTTCTTCTTTTCTTTAATCTTTTAATTCTTTATCATAACTCAACTTCACATTCTTCCCTCGCCTTTTCCTAAATGTCTTATGAAAAAGAATTATAAAGTACTTTAATTAAGTCTGCATCTTCTAAAATTTTTAAGATCACTCTGTTTGCTCTTCTCTGACTTATAATAATGTTAATAATATCTTTACTAGATTATATTCTTAATAAAATAATAATAACAATAATATAAATAAGATATTTTAAATAGTAAATAAATAATATATATATCTTTTCTTAAAACTTAATTTATAAAACCTTATTTTTAAACTTTTATTAATTACTTTCTAAATCATGAACTTTTTAATATGCTATTTTTAACCTTAATATTTTATAAAACTATATTTGAACCCTCACTTATTTTCATATTTATAAAAATAACCCTGATCTTTTACAAAATACCCATTTTTACCCCTTCAAAAATACAATTTAATTACTAATCTTTCTCTTATATCAAAATTGAAACCTTTAGCCCTTTTCTTTTAAAATATTACTTATATTTTAATTCGTTCTCGAGTTTCTCCGTTATCGATTCTTCGTAACTTTTAATTTAATCCATCGAATATCAAATCTCACCAAATTTATACTTTATTCTCAACGATATTCCAGTCCAAAAATTACCAAAACACCCTAGCTGGCCGTTCATACATAGTCAACCCAAAATCTCAAGCAAACAACAATAATTTAACAATAATTTAATATAAACTTAGTCAACCTCAAACAATAATCAATCAAATCAACATTCACTTATCAAATTCACATTAAATTATTATAAAGTTACCAAAATCCTACTTCCATACAGAAATTACAACGACAAAAATTTTGGGAAAGCTTTCTGACCGAGCCGCTGAAAAAAAAACGTCAGGAATTATCTGTGCCTCCTAAAATTTCAATTGGCTGAAATCCAAGAAAAGAAGAGCTACGTCACCATCAACTTCTATCGAATAAAAGTAGTACCAACGTGTAGAAGAAAAGAATACGAACACTTTTATTGAATTAAATTTTTTTATTGAAGTTACGAATTTAAAAAAATCGAACTCGGAAGCTTTGAGTTCATGGAGGTTTCTCGTTTCTCTCCCTCGATTTCTCTTTCTCTTATTTTTCTTAAACTTAGTTCGGTGGTGAAATGAAAGTTATGAAGGTGATTGATGATGATTAATATTTAAGTGTCATTAGTTAATAAATAAAAAAAGTATACGTGTATGATCACATATATATATATATATATATATATATATATATATATATATATATATGCTTTCGCAATAAAAAAATTGGTGTATACGAATAATTTTAAAAAATGAAATAAAAAAATGAAATAGAAAAAAATATACAAAAAAAGGTATAGGTCGAACTTATTAGTTACCATAGTCAATGGTAGCTAATAAGTTCGACCTATACCTACTTACCTACTATTGGATTTGAACCAATGACTACCGCCGTATGAAAGCAATACTCTAACTACTGAGTTAAGTAGGTCATTTTTTACAAAAAAAAATGTAAAGAAAAGGGTATATATATGTATATATATATATATATATAGCCACGTTTATTTCTTTTGTTTGGTCACTTAATGAAATTAGTTATATATATCAAGCCATTAGCTTTCTTTCTTTACTTCTTAAGGCATTCGGCCATTTCCTCTTTTTTTTTTCTTTTTCTTTTAAACATTAATAATAATAATAATAATAATAATAATAATAATAATAATAATAATAATAATAATAATAATAATAATAATAATAGTATAATTCTTTTATTTTTATTTTTAAAATATTTTATTATTATAAAAATTATTTAAAAATTTTAATAAATTTTAAACTTAAAATATCATAAAATTTAATTTAATTATTTTAAAAAAATAATTTTTTTAAAAAAAATAATAATTATAAATAACTCATTATTCAATTTTCAAAATTTTGGATTATTATATATACGGCATCCATGTGAACTGTTAAAGAGAAATGGTTAGAGTAGGTCAATAATAACCAGTAAAAAAGATAAAAAAAAAAAACTTAACAATAAAAATTTTAAAGCTAAAACACTCACATCCTCCACTTAGAGTAAATCCATCATGAGTCTCCACTTCGCGACCCTGGCACCCTTCTCACTCAATATTGGCTGATAACCTAATCACCTGAAACCCAAAACGTTTTATCAACAATGGCCATTAATCAAAAAAATATTAACAAACATAACAACCATAAACATCAAGTACCTCGTCACCAGTGGCTAATGAAAGGTGTCAAACCCATCGAGCCTGAAACCCGAGAACCACCTAAAGATCCATGACTGAAGGAGTTGCAATGAACTGGCCAACTTAACCACATTCCTGTTGGCCACACATACAGGACAAGCACCGGTATAACCACGAGAGAGAAGCGGATCCTCAACTGTATCTGTCCATGTCTTCTAATCTCGCTACATACGGTAGCCACCGAATGTACATACGTGTACTGGACTTGTTACCAAAGAGCTGAGTTGATAACAACATCATAATGTATGCTCTCGCGTACCTCCTAGTTGTCTCCTTGTTTGCGTCTTGAAGAAGGACACTAAATGTCTCCTACGTCCAAGTGCACTTCACAGTTAAATTGGCGATGCAGTCCGCCGGAGGTATCACACCCAATAGCTACTCGAACCAAACCCATGCAGGTTGACCGTCCTCAATATACCTCTCGAAGTCCGTCAGACATCCACTGACGTACTGTCCATCAATCGGGAGGCACAACTAGTAAGCAACATCATGTAGCGTAATCGTGCTCTTACCAAATGGCATATGGAAGGTATGCATCTCCGGACACCATCGCTCGACAAATGCACTGACTAGTGTCTCATCCAACCTAAACCAATGATTGTTGAGACATAGGCTAAGCCGGCCATTTGCAAGTACGGTACGATCCTACCGTGCTGCCTCCTCATTCTAGTGGTACATCGGTGGGGTTGCAAAATGATAAAAAAAATCTCTAAGAACTATAACCATTAATAAACATAATTCACCAAATGACCATTGAGTAATGCATGCCTTTTGGACAAAATACGCTAAACCAAAGCAAATAATTTTACAATACCTATATCTCCAACAAATTCAAAAAAAAAATCATATACAAGCTAAATCTAAAATCACTTAAAATGGAGAATTCTAATAAAAATAAACTTTAATGTAAACGATATTACAAACCTGCAATTAAATTCTAACAGAACATAGTTAATCTAACATTTAAGACTTAAATTAAACTAAACTAAACTAAATTTAATTAAATTAAATTCTAACTAAACTTCTAGTGCCTAATTAATCTAATATTTAAGAATTAAATTAAATTAAATTCTTACTAAACTTCTAGTATCTAGTTAATCTAACATTTAAAATCTAAATTAAATTAAATTCAACTCTAACAAAACTTCTAATCTAGTTAAACTTCTAACATTTAAAAGTTACAAATTCTAACAAAACCTCAAATCACTACTCTAACTAATAGTTATTTATCACTCCTCTAACTTGCATTTGTAGTTTTAAAATTCTAACAAACTACATCACTACTCTAGCTACCATTTGTAGTTTAAAAATTCTAATAACGCTTATAATCAAATTCTAAGCGACTTAATATCACTAACAATTATGGTCTATTTTAAAGAAAATAAATTTCATTCACTAACATCTTCATGGATGCTACCAGCAATATGGGCAATACTAATAGATATAATCCGAGCCGTCTTCTATTTTCGTAGTTTGAATCTTGTGGTTTTGTTACCTAAATTCTCTCTGAATGGTGCGTTTTGGGGGTGGAAAAAAAGTGAAATGTAATTCGAAACAAGTGAATTTGAATTATATATATATACTAAATCGAACATAATGCATTCAATTTACCAATAGCGCACGTTTTTTATAAATCGAATTCAATCAATTCGATTTACTAGTGGCCTAAACCAAAGTCAGCTATATCAATTTACTATGGGCCTAAATTGAAGCTCCTTGTTTCGATTTACTATGGATAGATCATTCCGAATTTCAAATCATACTAAATTGAAGCTTGTTATTTCGATTTACATATACACATACTAATAATTCGAATCTTATTGATTTGATTTGCCATTAGCATGACTAAATCGAATGTAATAAATTCGATTTATATATAAATATCAATTAAGACATGCACGTAACATTTCTTCTTTTAGAAAAATCATGTAAATTTGAATGTCATTTCATTTGTTTATATGTTTTGCCCAAAAATTGACGACCCCAAAAGTTTCTCTTAATTTTATTTTTTACATATATAAATAATTCAACCATGTTAGGTATATACTAAAGTCAGCCACTAAAATTAGTCATAGTATAAGATAATATTGGAATATAAATATACATTAAAAATAAATTAAACAACACATGTATTTATATATAAATACACCGAGAACTGATTTTAGTGGCTGATTTTGGTATATATAAATAGTATTTTTTATAAATTATTTTACACAAAAGCTACGCATAACCAAATCCAATCAAGTCATTGTGCACGAACTTTTTCTCCTTCGTACTCACTTCTTTTTCTTTTTACATGCACTCTTGCTATTTTTTCTTTTCTTTTCCTCCTCCTCCTCTTGCTGTTTCTTCTCATTTGATTTCTTCTCTTCTTTTTTTTTTTCACCTCTTTCTTCGTTAATAAATTTGGACGTGCCCCTTATCAATGGACAAGCCGTCATTAAAATTTGTTATCGACGGCAATAAAACACATCCTTTTATTTATTCAATTTTGCTAATGGCTTAGCTGTGGATAAATATAAAGGACGCACAAAAATTGAAAATTTCACCCGTAAATTTACCCACAGTTTTGCTGTCGATAAATAAAAAATTAATTTAAATAATTTAATCCATGTTACTAATGGCTAAACCGTTATCAAGTCAGTAACAATGTTTATTTTATTTCAAAAAAGGGTTATGCTAGGTAATCAATAATTTTTTTAAACAACATGAACAACCACCAATCAAATCAAAACACACTACATCTCTAAATTACCCACCTAAATCTTAATATTTGAATAATCATCTGCACACCTAGTAAAATGAATATCCGATATATCTATTATTCACATTGTTTAGTATTTTCATTGTCAACTTATACTTTTCTTTCAAAAAATTATTTTCACAACGTACCAATGGAAGTAATTAATAATTCAATTATTTTTAAATAAAAGTTAATTTATTAACGTTATGGTTAAATCGTCCGTAAACTAATTTCCAAATTTTCAATAAAGAAAATTTACCAACAGCTAAGCCGTTGATTAACAACATTGTTAATATTATTTGTGTGCGTCCAATAACACTTATGTGATATCAAAATTTACTGACAGCTAAAAAAAATAAAAACCTTCAAATATTACTGATATCTTTGAAATTTATCGACGATATGGTCTTCAGTAACCCCGCCTCTAAAATGGCAGTCAAAACTTTCATCGGTATGCTCTCCCTCTGTAATAGTGTTTGGGATCAAAAAATTCTTTGGCTAATAATTAAACCTAAAAAAACCTAATTCACCTCAATCACTTTTGATTTTTAACCAATCTCATGTCAATATGCCTTTGTGGTTATTTTTTTATTTTTTGGTGTCTCCTTTGTAGTTAATTTAATTATAAACAAATAAATCCAACTTTAAAGAAAATTAGACAAACTACATACAACATTAAATAAATAAATTGCATATTATTTGAGAATTTTATAGGGATATTCAATTAGATATTTTAATAATTATTAAAATGATAAATTTAAAAATTAACTATTTTTATACGGATATTCAATTTGTGTCCTTGTCCGGGAAGATGGAAAGATCCAATAGTCGGTCTACTTCATTAGCAAAGCGCTACAAGGTGCAGACCTCAGATACAGCAAATTGGAAAAACTAGCCTATACACTCCTGATCTCGTCTCAAAGGTTGAGACAGTATTTCCAAGGGCACCGGATCACCGTAAGGACAGACCAAGACATTTGCCAAGTCCTACGAAAACCCGACCTGGTGGGACGGATGATGAGTTGGTCAGTCGAGCTGTCTCAGTACGATCTGCAATATGAGCCCAGACACGCGATCGAAGCCCAGGCGATGGCCGACTTCCTGGTGGAAGTAATGGGGGACCCTCATAAGGTCTCGGACACACGGTGGAAGCTCCACATCGACGGAGCTTCCAATCAAACATTCGGGGGGGGGGCAGGGATAATCCTCGAAAGCCCAACCGAAATGATATACGAGTAGTCCATCAAGTTTGACTTCCCAGTTTCTAACAACCAGGCAGAGTACGAGACCCTCATAGGAGGTCTGCTCTTATCAAAGGAGGTCGGGGCGTCCAGGGTGGAGATAAAAAGTGACTCTCAAGTTGTCACTTCCCAAATCAATGAAACCTACCAAGCGAGATATTCCTTGTTACAGAAGTACTTGGAAAGGGTAAAAAATTTGAGCAAAGAATTCGACGAGATCGTGGTGCAACACGTTCTGAGAGAAAGGAACACACAAGTCGACCTCCTGTCAAAGCTGGCAAGCACGAAGTCAGGGTCGGGATACCAATCCCTGATCCAATGATTGGTAAAGGAACCAACGGTCACCTTGTGCGTAACCCAGGCAGCCGACACCCTCTCATGGATGAATCCGATTACTGACTTCTCGGAGAATAGGAAGCTCCCTGAGGATGAGAAAGATGCAAAAGTGATAAGGAGGGAAGCGGCCAAGTACGTAATAGTACAGGGTCAACTATTCAAAAGAGGACTGAACCAACCTCTGCTAAAGTGCCTGCGCCCCGATCAGACGGACTATGTCTTGAGCGAGGTCCATGAGGGATGTTACGGTCACCACATCGGTGGAAAGGTCCTAGCTCGAAAACTCATTAGGGCCGGTTACTATTGGCCCTTGATGATGATGGATTCCCAAGAATTCGTGAAAAGGTGCAAGAAGTGTCAAGAAAATGTCAACTTCTACAGGACCCCGGCAGTGGAGTTAACTTTGCTGATGGCCTCCCGACCTTTCAGCTAGTGGGGAGTTGACCTTTTGGGGCCCTTCCCGTTAGGTCCCAGGTAGGTTAAGTACCTAATAGTGGCCATTGACTACTACTCTAAGTGGGTCGAGGCGGAGCCGCTGGCCAGCATATCGTCAGTAAATTGCCGAAAATTCATGTGGAGGCAAGTGATCTCCAGATTTGGAATTCTAGAGGTTGTAATATCAAACAACTGGATGCAGTTTGCTGATAAAAAGTTTGGGGAGTTCCTTACTAGTCTAGGGATAAAGCAGAGGTTCTCGTCAGTGGAGCACCCACAGAATAATGGCTAGGTTGAAGCTGCAAACAAGGTCATCCTCCAAGGCCTTAAGAAATGACTTGACCAGAAGAAAGAAGCATTGGTAGACGAACTCACATCAGTCCTATGGTCCTACAAAACAACACCACAATCTTCCACCGGAGAGACGTCTTTCCGACTTACCTATGGAGTTGATGCAGTGATTCTTGTAGAAGTATGGGAGCCAAGCCCACGGTTACTTCTTGGCGGGGTCAAGGAAGCTGTGGAAAAGGACCTGGTCGACGAGACCAGGAAGATGGCTCACTTGTTAGAAACGGCATTGAAACAGAGAATAGCCCTATAGTACAATGCCAAAGTTCTGAAGAGGAGTTTTGAACCAAACGACGTCGGTTTACGACGCAACGATGTGGGCTTACCGACTCCCGGAGAGAAGCTGGCACCTAACTAATAAGGCCCATACAGAGTAAAAGAGGTAGTCGAAAACAGGGCTTACTAGCTTGAACGACTTGACGGAAGAGAGGTGCCAAGGACGTGGAATGCGGTGAACCTGAAAAGGTTCTACTATTAGAAATCTACAGTAGTTCCAACGACCAGGCGGGTCACCGATCTAGTAACACCCATTTTCTGTTCAATTCACTTGTCCCATCGCTAAGTATGCCTTAATTACGTTTTGTTTAAACTTTTAGTCATTTCTTTCTTATTCCTGACTTGCCGTTTCTTAATGCATAATCTAGTTATTTTATCTTGTTGCTCATTAATTGTTGACATAACGGCACCCCAGGATTGATCACCCCGAAAGCCAATAAGTTTGCAATTACTACTCGACGGCTATCGAAGTAAAGGCCACACAATTTAAAACGGTTAATAACAACCACGAGCTGCCTCTAAAGTTAATCGTTTGTTAAACATAACAATAAACAATTCGGTTGAAAAACTACCATACCCAAAATACACAAAACAAAAGGCCACTACGGCCGAAAATGTTACAAGTATTCACAAATCACTTCCCCGGGATGTCAACAATCTGACCGTCCCGGGTAGTCTTGAAAGCACCAATAGCAGAGATATCAAAGTCAGGGGGAAGCAGTTTAATCTGCACCTTGATCGCCTCCTCGGTACCAGCAATCACCTCGCGAGCGTTCTTGACTGTCTCTTTATTCTTCTTTTTCAAACCGGCGACCTGCCCCTTCAGCCTCGCCACCTCTATTTTAGCATCCTTCGCCGACTTAACATCCTCTTCCAACTTGGCCTCCAAGTTGGAAATTTTGGCTTCCGCCGCAGAAGTTTAACCACAGGAAGTGTTCATACCCTGGGTCGAGCTATATGACCTGGGCTGATTGACGATCAGTCGACCGACCTTTTCACGTCATGATTACCCGACCTCTTCTTAAAGAGTTCGGCCAAATCACCAGGAGAAGCCCAAAAAGGGCCCAAATAAAGGAACACAGCCCAATCTAAAGGCAGCCAAATCCTAGAAAGATAAGGCGGTCCCCCTAAGAAGATAAAGATGACTTCGCTCAAAGATAACTATCTTATCTCCAGAAAGGTCACTCCACACCATTATAAATACACTGGAGCACCCAGGTATAACTCATACTCTGATTCTACTAAAAACCTGCTTAATACCCTTGCTAACTTAAGCATCGAAGTCCCTTGCAGGTACCACCACCCTCCGGTGGTGAAGGATCAGCACCACCACTAAGACTAACAGGTCGGACGCGGCGGTTCTAACCACCATCATAAAATCGGACACAATAGCTCCGACCAGTACAAGAGATCTCGTCCGAGATCAACCTACAGATTCAGGTAATCCTCGGAACATTGGCACCGATGCCGGGGATCCTGGAAGTCATCCCATCATCATGGTGGACAACCTTGACAACAACCACAATTCTGATTTAGAGAACAGAACGCCGCATAAGAACGCGGATATAACACTAAACGATACTTCTCAACCAAACAAGGACAAGAATTTGCCAAGCACATGAATCATGGAATCACTTCAAGCTCAATAAGATCGCCTCAAACAGCTCGAAAAAGAGGCCGAGCATCAACGGGAAGCCGAGAGGGACCTTCGGAGAAAACTAGGTGACGCCGAGAGTTAGAGGACAAGCTCCTAAAGCTCGAAGCCGACCTTAAAACAAAAACCATCCGGCCTGATCCCGAAGACAGCTCCCACAAAGATCAAGACCCATTCACTAAAGAGATTATGAAAGCCAAAGTCCCAAAGGACTTCAAGGCTCCCGACAGGACCCCGTACGATGGCACATCAGATCCAAGCCATCATCTCAATAATTTTAGAAGCAGAATGTATCTCACCGACGCCTCGGATGCTATTCGATGCAAAGCCTTCCTAACAACACTAACAAAGATAGCAATTAAGTGGTTTGACACTTTGCCCCCCTAAATCCATCACAAGTTTTGACGACCTGGCCAAGAAATTTCTTGCCCGATTTTTTATCCAGAAGGACAAAGCCAAACACGCCCCAAGCCTATTAGAAATCAAGCAAGGAGATCGGGAGAGTCTTCGTAACTACATGGAGATGTTCAACAAAGCATGCCTGGACATACAAAGCCTACCAACAGAAGCAGCCATTATGGGTCTCATCAATGGTCTGCGAGAAGGACCTTTTAGTCACTCCATATCAAAGAAACATCCAACATCTCTGAATGAAGTACAAGAATGAGCTGAGAAGTACATCAACATGGAGGAAAATTCTCGGCTAGGAGAGACCTCAAAATCTAGATTCTCTTACTCCTCCTGGGATAAGGATAAAGAGTCCAAGAAAAAAGAAGATCAATACAGCGAGAAGCCTAAAAAATACAACAACTATACCCCTCTCCGGGTGTCTCTTGTGGATGTTCACCGAGAAGTTCCACTCAAAAGTAAGAAAGGAGGAGAAAATCGGACAGAATACTGTGAATATCACCGAATCTACGGACATCCTACCAATGAGTGCTTTGATTTGAAAAATGATATTGAGAAATTGATAAGAGAAGGACGACTAGATCGGTATTTAGCCAACAAATCGGATGAGCCTCGAAAAAGAAGAAGGGACGAAGAGGTCGGACGAAGAGAACAACCACCTCACATCCCAGAGAGACACGTTCACATGATAAACGGAAGATTCGCAGGAGGGAGATCTCAAAATCATCTCACAAAAGGCACCTCAAAGAAATATATCATGTCGAGGGAGGAGAAGGATCACCCGACCTCTCTACTATTACTTTCACCCAAGAAGACGCGGCAGACATCATCTCGAGACATGACGATCCTATGGTCATCACTATCATATTGGCCAATGCAAACCTCCACCGCACACTGGTGGACCAAGGAAGCTCGGCGGATATCTTGTTTAAACCTGCCTTCGATAAACTCGGCCTGCAGGAGAAAGAACTTAGAGCATATTCGAACAGCTTGTTTGGACTAGGAGACACCCCAATCCAATCGCTTGGATACATCTCACTACACACAACCTTTGGAAAAGGAACCCGATCAAGGACACTCAACATAGACTACATTGTGGTCGACGTAAGCTCAGCCTACAACACCCTGATAGGTCGGGCAACATTGAATCAGCTCACAGTAGTAGTTTCAACTCCACATCTATGAATGAAATTCCCAACTACAGAAGGGATTGCTACGATAAAAGGAGATCAGAAAATAGCGCGATGTTGTTACAATGAAAGTCTGAACCTCAGAGGCAAAGGGGAAGTAATCCACACCATCAAACTCGGGGGAGTTCGAGGTCGGGAAGAACTTCGCCCACAACTCAAGAGCGAAATCGAAGAAGTCCAGATCGGAGACACCCCGGACAAAACAAAAAATATTGGGGCAACCCTAAAGAAAGAGGTAAAGAAGCCCTTGATACAGTTCTTAAGGGATAATGTCGACCTCTTCGCATAGAGGGCCGCAGACATGCCGGGCATAGACCCTAAGCTAATGTGCCATAAACTGGCAGTATACCCAGGATCTCGGCCAGTAGAGCAGAAACGTAGGAAGCTCGGACCAGAAAGATCCCAAGCTATGGAAGAATAGGTACAAGCTCTACTGGAGGCAGGATTCATAAGAGAAGTTAAGTACTCCCTATGGCTAGCCAAAGTTGTCTTGGTGAAAAAGTCAAATGGGAAATGGTGGATGTGCACTGATTACACCGACCTCAATAAAGCTTGCCCAAAAGATCCCTATCCACTCCCAAATATCGACACTCTAGTGGATGCTTCCTCCGGATACAAGTACCTCTCGTTCATGGATGCTTATTCCGGATACAATCAAATCCCAATGTATCCACCCGATCAGGAAAAAACCTAATTCCTAACTCCAAAAGCAAACTATTGTGATGTCGTCATGCCATTCGGACTCAAAAACGCAGGAGCTACTTACCAAAGATTAATGAACAAAGTCTTCGCAGACCACATTGGAAAACTCATGGAGGTATATGTAGATGACATGTTGGTAAAAACACAAAGTAAAGAGTCGCTACTATCCGACCTCACCCAAGTGTTCGACACCATAAGAAAGCACGGTATGCGACTCAATCCAGCAAAATACACCTTTGCAGTAGAAGCTGGCAAGTTCTTGGGCTTCATGCTCACACAAAGAGGAATTGAGGTAAACCTGGATAAATGTCAGGCAATACTCGACATGAAAAGTCCGACCTGCATCAAAGAGGTACAACAACTCAACGGAAGACTGGCAGCCTTGTCCAGATTTCTAGCCGGATCGGCCATAAGATCTCTCCCCTTCTACGCCACTTTAAAGAAGGGAAAGATGTTTGAATGGACAACGGAGTGCGAGCAGGCCCTTTCCAGGATTTCAAACGGTTCCTGGGACAGCCACCTATTCTAACTCGGCCACGGGAAGGAGAACCACTTGTATTATACCTCGCAGTAGGAAATCGGGCAGTAGCCTCAACATTAGTCAGAGAAGACGGGAATGGACAACAACCCATCTACTTCATCAGCAAAGCTTTACAAGGGGCAAAACTGAACTATCAAAAGATAGAGAAGTTCGCCTATGCCCTCATACTAACTTCCCGATGACTTCGCCCTTACTTTCAGGCTCACACCATCAAGGTTCGGACTAATCAGCCCATGAAAGGCATTTTCCAGAAGACAGACTTAGCAGAAAGAATTCTATAATGGGCAGTCGAGCTATCTGAGTTCGATCTTTAATACGAAACTCGAACGGCCATCAAGTCCCAATATTTGGCCGACTTCATTGCTGAGTACACTGACACTTCGGAAACTCCAACAGAATAGAATCTCTACGTAGACAGCTCTTCAAACAAAACTGGAAGTGGCACAGGCGTGATAATAGAAAGCGATCAGGAAACTCAAATCGAACTTTCCCTCAAATTCGAGTTTCCTGCTTCAAATAACCAGGCCGAATATGAGGCACTATTAGCTGGTTTGAAGCTGGCTAAGGAGGTTGGAGCTCAAAAGCTTATCATCTTCAGTGACTCACAAGTAGTCACCTCACAAATAGCAGGGAGCTACCAAGCCAAGGATCCCACCATGAAAAAGTACTTGGACAAAACCAGGGAACAGCTTGGACAACTCGGGAAATATGAGGTCCACCATATACCTCGGGAACAGAATGCTCGAGCTGATGCACTCTCAAAACTAGCCAGCACCAAACCAGGGGGCAATAATAGAAGCCTCATCCAGGAAATACTGCAGAACCCGTTAATCTCGGAAGAAGAAAATGTCCTAGCCATAACAGGTCTAGATCAAGGATGGATGACTCCCATAATTAACTACCTCAAAACAGAAACACTCCCTACAGATAAGAAGGAGGCGAAGAGGTTAAAACGGGAGGCACAATACTACACCATCATAAACAATACTCTATACAAGAGAGGGATTTCAACACCACTGTTAAAATGTGTGCCGACTTCCAACACAAAAGAAGTTTTAGAAAAAGTACACAGTGGCATCTTTGGCAACCATCTCGGAGCACGAGCTCTCACCAAAAAAGTACTCCGAGCTGGATTCTATTGGCCAACTTTGTAAAAGGAAGCAACAGAGTTCGTAAAGACATGTCCACCATATCAGAAACATGCTAATTTCCACATCGCCCCACCAGAGAACTCATCAGCGTAACCTCACCCTGGCCATTTGCAAAATGGGGACTCGACCTCCTTGGGCCCTTCCCTCAAGGATCAGGACAGGTCAAGTTCCTCATCGTAGGGGTAGACTATTTCACAAAGTGGATTGAGGCAGAGCCCCTAGCTAACGCCACTGCTCAAAGAAGTCGAAAATTCCTATATAGAAACATTGTCACAAGGTTTGGGGTTCCTTACTCTATTACCACAGACAATGGCACTCAATTCACAGACGCATGCTTTAGAAAATTGGTGGCCGACTTGAAAATAAAGCACCAATTCACTTTCGTAGAACACCCAGGCTAATGGACAAGCAGAAGCCGCCAATAAAGTCATATTAGCCGGGCTAAAACGGATATTACAGGATGCAAAGGGAGCCTGGACTGAAGAACTCCCACAAGTCATATGGGCATATCGGACAACTCCACACTCCACGACGAGGGAATCACTCTTCTGACTAGCTTATAGAATGGAGGCAATGATCCCACTGGAAGTCGAAGAAGGGTCCCCCAGAACGATCTTCTACAGTGAAGAGGCCAACCCCCAACTTCAAAAGGAAGAGCTCGACTTACTTCCAGAAATACGGGAAAGAGCTCGGATCAGGGAGGATGCGTTAAAACGTCGAACGACCTCAAGGTACAATCAAAAGGTAGTACATCGAAGTTTTGCCAACAATAACCTCATCCTAATCCGAAATGATATCGGAACAAGTCGATCTGGAGAGGGAAAACTAGCGGATAACTGGAAAGGACCCTACCGAGTCACAAAGGTATTGGGAAAAGGCTACTACAGGGTGTCCAAACTCGAAGGGCGAGAGCTACCAAGGTCATGGCACGCCTGCAACCCAAGAAGGTATGATAGTTAGGAAGTAATAAAGGATTGATGAACTCATATTTGATGATGATTTTTTGTTAGAATTGAATGGATTTTCATCACATAAACTCACACTTATTCCCTTGAATAGCATGCTTTTGATCTCTCTTCCCAATTTGTGCTTGATCATGAAAATATGCTCTTTTATACCTAATTGAATCTATTTTATTCCATTTGCTTTCCATTCGATGCCTTGATGTTGTTGGTGAGTGCTTTCAGGTGTATAAGGTAGGAATGGATTGGAGGAAATAGAAGAAGAGCATTCAAAGTGGAGGAAGCAAGAGAAAACGAAGGGGATGAGCTCAGAGACGTGTGCGTGCGCACAGCTACCTGTGCGTACGCACAGCCACCCAAGCAGAGCGTCATGGATTTCATCGAGTGCATCGCGCGTCCAGCCAAGCATCGCGTAGTGTGCGTGCGCACACCTTCTCGTGCGTCCGCACAGGTGTCCGTACATGACTTCATTAAAATAGCACGTGCCTCACGATTTGAGGGTTTTGGAGGCCCATTCCTGAAGTCTTCTAGCTCATATTGGAGAGGAGAATGAAGGCATAGGGAGGAGATCATTTAGGATAATTTTAGGAGTAGTATAGGAAGCTTTAGTTTTAGTTTTTCTCTAAGTTTTTCATCAACTCCATTAGGGTTTACATTAGGGTTTTATATTCAAGTTCCATTTCCATTTTTGATCTTGGATTTTCCTAACTCTCATTATAAGTATTCTCTTGTTATTACTCTTTATAGTTACATTGTCATTATCTTTTCTTCTAATTCAAGTTATAGTTCAATTTTGCTTCTCTCTTGCAATTTCAATTTCATGTTGATGAATTTGATATTTGATGTTAATTTCATGCTTTCTGGTGTTGATCTTGTTGATTGAGGTTGATTGTTGCTTTTAGTTTCAAGTCTTTACTCATTTTCCTCATGTTCAAGCTTTTTGCCCACCAAGTGTTTGACAAAATGTCAAACATGGTTTTAGGCTAAATTTTTGGTTCTTGGCTTGGGTAAAGTGAGCAATTGGGTTTCTAGAGTTGGGATGTCCAACATTTAGTTTTAATTCTTGGATTGTTAATTGTTCTTGTTCCCACTAATGCTAAGTTGTTGCTAAGGCAATTAGCAAGCAACTTAGGATTTGTGAGTTAAGGACACTTATGCTCATTTAACTTATCTTCCGATATGAGGGTTGATCAAATGAGACTAATCCATCATAATTGTTATAGTTGTGGTTCTAACAAGGAAAGAGCCTTTAGCTCACTCCAAGCCAAGACTCTTTTTGATGCTTTAATCTTTCATACCTTTACATGTTGATCTCCTTTATACTTTACTTGTTCATATTACATAGTTGGTTCTTTAATTTCTTAATTAGTTCAATCATTACAATTTTGCATGTTCTTTTATTGCTTTATATGTTTATTTCTTCATTTACAACCCATTGATCACCACAACCGGAGTTGCACATTCATTGTTCTAAAGTGCTCCTAGGGAGACGACTCGGGAGCTAAATACTGTCGGTTTTAAATTTGGTTTTGCTTGTGACATATCTTGTGAATACCCAATTTGATTTGAGGTCCCAATTGCCGGGTTAGGACTATACTTACAACGCCAATTCCACTTTTGGATGACCGAGTTCCTAATCCATATGCAATTTGGGTTTCACCACAAAACCCTCACTATCAAATTTTCGCAATGGCTATAAGAAGTGCCATTGTTCCTCCCTCATTCTTGTTGTTTCATCCCTTATACCTCAGGTTCTTGTTTTTCCTTTTTCTATATGTTTATATGTTTTGCAATTACTTTTATTTCTTTTAGGTTGCTTAGATTTAATTACTTGCCTTCTTTCTTGTTTCTTTGATTTGCAAAGTGTTGTTGTTTGATTGTTGGGCTTGCTTATGAGCTAATTCGAGCTTAATTGTCATGAACTTGCACCTTGCATACCACATGTTCGACAAAATGCCTCAATGAATACTTTATTTGATTCATATGACTTGGCCATCATATGTGTTCAATTTATCTCTTGTTAGGCATATTGTATGAAGTGTGCAACTTCTATTATGACTTTTGATGGTTGTTAAGTAAACTCACCAATGAATTTCATTGTTATTCATGTGCAATTCTAGGTTACAAATGCATTGTGTTATATGAATTCATTTGTCATTGTTTATCTGCAAATTTTTTGATTCGGTAATCTCTATCCATTGGTTCAACTTTAGTTGATGTCTTGATCAAACATCTTTTGCACTCAATTTATGACCATTGTGTGTGTGATTACCACTTCTTGAGAATGGACAATTGCTAATTCCTTTTGGTGCTTGCTTGAAGTTGCTTCCATTTCCTTGTTTTCTAATTGCAACTTAAGCACAAAATTGTGAAGCTTCGAGTTGTGAATTGCCTTAAGGGTGTGATTGCCGCGATGTCCGGCCGGTGTGTGTATTCCAACCGCGCATATAATTGGAATATATACACCATATTTTTTGTAACTCACACCACTTATATAAGCTTCTTCTAATCCTATAAGTGCTTCTTCAATGATTTTTACTTTATGTTGCCCTACGGTCTCAAAATCTTTTTGTTTGTATTTTCAGGATGAGAAAGAAGGGTAAGGCACCGGTCACCTCACCGGTTTAACACACTACCACTCACCTTCCTGAAATATGGCCGTCGTCAAGGAACTAAACCGGACACATTGGTTAACCGAAGGTGCACTCTTTTTTCTGAAAAGGTTTTTTAACGAGGCACCAAGCCAAGATCTACAAAACTTCCTAACTTAAGGGGGTAAAATCCCACATATATATATTTCTCCTGTATGTCCACTTTCTATTTGAATAAAACTTTTCAGATTTCTTCTACAAAGACTCCCTACAGGTTGGCAAGGTGAAAACAAATTCACCGTCCGAGCACGATGAAAATCGAATTCATCATCCGAATTTCGACAAAGATCGGCAAAAAGTGAGAACCAAATTTACTGCTCGATCAAAGACAAAGCTACAGGTCGACAAGGTGAAGATCAAATTCACCGTCCGATCGCAACAAAATTGACAAAGTTATAAAAAGTAATCCATAAGCTGAGGCCTGGCCAGCCCTAACTAAAAAACAGATTACTAGAAATAACTTGAGACAGACCGACATGAAAAAGTTGGACCAATCGACCAAAGCGACAAAAAGTTATAAAAAAAAGTGATCCATAGAAAGAGGCCTGACGAGGTCTGAGAAAAAATGGATTGCTAAAAATAACTTGGGACGGACCGACATGAAGAAGTCGGACCCGACTGATCAAAGCAACAAAGTTATAAAAAGTAATCCACAGAAAGAGGCCTGATCAACCCTTATCAAAAGTGGATTACTAGAAATAACTAAGAAGGGACCGACATGAGGAAGTCGGCCCAAGCCAATCAAAAGCGACAGAGTTAATAAAAAGTAAATCCATAAAAAGAGACCTGGCGAGGTCCAACTAAAAATGGATTACTAGAAACAACTCGAAAGATTTAACGAAAGAAGCCGACCAACAGAAGGCATGCGCTAGAAGGGACACAGCTCGACCCAAATAAAGCCACGACCTCACCAAAATCAATTCACAAGTATTCTATGAGAATACTAAAAAGAATAGTCGAACAAGGCTAGCCTCAAAAGGTCACTTCGACTAAAGCAGGAAATAAACAAACACAAAGGCAATAAAAAAAAGAGGTCGGACAACAAAAGCACCAACACTCTTAAGATTCCTGGAAGTTCCAAAAGATTGCAAACAAACACGACAAGAAGAAACAAAGCTACTATAATAAAAACTCAGAAGGCCACCCGAGAGTTGACCTCAAGAGTTCAAAAGCATTTGTTTTTCTAAAGAAAGTTGCTAACAAAGGCAACTAAAATGTCAAAGTAAAAAAGAACTACTAATTACAAAAAATCCAGAATTTCAAAGACCCATAAAGTCGGGCCATGAGATACCAAAGCAAAACAAAAACTACAAAGGATTCAAAGACTCCCCAGTGGCGGCATCTTGGGGTGAAGGAGGACGAGTCGTAAGAGGGACAGCATCAACTGTTGCATCCGGCCGAGTCAGAATCTGAACATCAGGATCAGACTCGGGACGGCCGACCTCAGATGCAGGAGCTGGGGAAGTCGGTGCAACAGAAGCTTTGGTGGATGGCACAGGAGGTGGATCTACATCATCGTCATCTTCATCCGGGGCAGCGACGATCTTTCCATTTTCCACAATATTTTCCAAACTGAAGAGAGACAGGTCGAGATTGGGAGCAAGAACTCAGACCTGATCCTTCAAAATTCTCATAGGCAGAAGTCACACTACCCACAAGATGGCCCTAGAACTCGGCATAATCAGCTTGAGCAGATTTCAACCTCTCCCTGAGCTCTATCATCTCACCATAAGTCCAGACATAGCTATCCTTATGCTGCTGCGCCATCTCCTCAGCCATATTTGCAGAAGCCACCCGGCAGTAGCCCGAGTCTTCTCACCTTCCAACTCTTTTTCCAGCTTTGCCACCTTCACCTCAAGTTCCTCCTTCAACCTCTTGATCCTGTCAAATTCCGACTTGGCCTCCTCCATAAAAGCCTTTGTCGCATGAACCGGAAAATCTTGGGCAGTTCGGAATAAGGCTGCTCCCAAGTGTGCCATCTTAATACTGCTTCGGGTAATGAAGTTCAGATGACGAAGAATGGATACATCATCAGTAGGAACAACACCATAAGGAGCAATTTGATGATCGACAAACCCCACAACATCAAAATCAGGGGCGTCCAAATTAAAAGGCTCAACAGTCCTCTGTCTTTTTGGAGGAGGGCCGGTAGTGGGAGAAGAGGTAGCAGCAGAAGTTTGGGGAGGATCAACCAAACGGACCTAAGGAGTAGGAATCACCCTCCTTGGCCCAGAAGTGCTCAAGGTCGGCTTTTTAGGAGGGACCTGAGAAGATCCTTCCAACATAAGAGGAAGGCAAGTTCATTATTCGGCTCTAGGAAAAATGGTCGAGCTCCCTCAACAGCTCGGACCTTAAAAAATTAGTTCTTAAAGTCCCTAAAGGACTCGTCATACATAGAAAACACTTTCTTTCCTTGGACAGACCGGAAAGAAATCCAAGAAGCTTTCTTTTTGGAAGTCTCAGGTTTGGTCAAAACAAAGAGGTAAAGAAAGAGAGTCTGAGAAGGCTTGACATCCAATTCTTGGCACAGCAATTGAAAGATCTTAATAAAGCCCCAGGAGTTCGGATAGAGCTGGGACGGAGCTACATTACATGACCACAACAAATCAGTCTCGAAAGGGGTAAAAGGAAGGGTAATGTTCATTTGGCTAAAGAAGTAGTCATAAGCAAAAAAGAAGGGACGTTCCCCCTGGGTCAGAGAAGGAAAGCAAACCCTCTCGTCAGGGTCAGGTGCTACCAACTCGTAATTCTTCTCCTGATCCCTACTACTACAGATCTGGTGATGCTTTCTAAGCTCCACGCAGTATTCAGAATTAACCACTGAAATGCACATTAGGACGAGGGAGTCCAGCCAGTCAGACATGCCCTCGGGGACTTTGGAGGATGTCTCGACAATATTTTTGCGAGAAGACATGGGTCGACTAGTCCTACAGCAAGAAAAAGAAAAATGGGTTACTAACCAAAATAGCTCGAGCAAATCAAGATATCAGCTCAGACAAATATGGATACAACTCAGACTAAAGCATACAACAGCAAAAGGAGACCCCAGGACTTACACCAAGGTCCAGGGGCATCCTTTGGAGGCAGTAACAGAATAAGGACTCAGGAAATCTACAGGTCTATGCATCGACATCTCTCAACAAGAAAACAACCCTCTTTCAACAAGCGACACTCCAAAAAGAAAGTCACGAATCAAAAAGTCATCAAAAATCGCCATCCTTTTACAATCTATCAGCAAAGAAACATCAAACATGCCAAATGGAAATCATCAAAGACGCAACCATTTTCAGAATCAAATAGTTCAAAGCTTCAAAACGGAGGACACAATCAGAAACAATAAACAACATTCAAAACCCTAGAAGCATCAGCAACCAGGAAACGCGAAAAGGTTCATACAAATCGAAGAAGCTCTCAGCACACATCACAGCGATGACCAGATGCAACAAAACCAGAGAAAGACTCAAACTTCCCAACAAAGAAATCAAACAAAGATCAAAACTTTTTCAAATCCAAGCATGAAAAAATGGCACAGAAAAAAGAAAAATGAAGAAAAGGACCAACCTGTAAAGAAAGTAGTGAAGACTTGACGAGACCACGCTGACAATCACCTCCGAAAGCAAAGAGAGCACGAAGACGTGAAAACTTGGGAGCAAGAGAAGGGAAGAAGCGCAGAGAATGAAAGAAAGAACTAAAGGGACGGCACTTTATGAAAATTCAAAAATGAAATGAGAAAGAGGGAAGAAGGAAATGGCAAAAGGGAATTAATGAGTCCTTAAAGGCCCTCGCATGTTCCCTAGGAAAAACGCAAACGCACGATGCAGTTAAAGGAGTGAGAAAAACGCTCCGCATTCAGATGGAAGCTCTACAAAACGGGATCGACAATGCTCGAGTTCAGCTTCTCCAAAAAGGATCGAAGTCTAAAGGACTTGACCTTAAAAGGAAATACCGCACTCAAGCAGGGGCACTGTTCATGCCCTGGGTCGAGCTGTATGACCCGGGCTAATTGACGACCAGTCGACCGACCTCTTCAGGTCAGGATTACCCGACCTCTTCTTAAAGAGTTCGGCCAAATCACCAGGAGAAGCCCAAAAAGAGCCCAAACAAAGGAACACAACCCAATCTAAAGGCAGCCAAAGCCTAGAAAGATAAGGCGGTCCCCCTAAGAAGATAAAGATGACTTCACTCAAAGATAAGATAAGATAACTATCTTATCTCCAGAAAGGTCACTCCACACCATTATAAATACACTGGAGCACCCAGGTATAACTCATACTCTGATTCTACTAAAAACCTGCTTAATACCCTTGCTAACTTAAGTATCGGAGTCCCTTGCAGGTACCACCACCCTCCGGTGGCGAAGGATCAGCACCACCACTAAGCCCAACAGGTCGGACGCGGCGGTTCCGACCACCATCATAAAATCGGACACAACAGCTCCGACCAGTAAAAGAGATCTCGTCCAAGATCGACCTACAGTTTCAGGTAATCCTCGGAACAGGAAGAGTTGAGCTGGCTCTCCAGGGTCATCTCACGGTCGGTAAGAGGGGCCACAGTCGCATCGGAAGTTTTTAACTTCTCCTCAGTATGAACCAACTTCACCTTCAAGACCTCCACCTTAGCTTTCAAGTTGGTAACCTCTTGAAGAGACAAGCGGTACTTCCCATCCAGCACCCCAGCCTGGGACAGGACGGGCTCCGCCCTCCTCGCAATGGTCGCAGCTCTGAGCATACACCGGTAGATCCACCTGGCTTGAGCAGCTAGATCTCTCCCATGGAAGAACTCGTCGGTGCCTGGCATGAGTTGCGAGTCGATAAACCCCCCAGCGTCAAAGTTTTTCTCCATCAACTTAAGCGCCCCTTTAGGGGCGGAGGTCGATTTCCTCTTTCGGGGGTTCTCGACGATGGTCAGGTCGGGAGCGCTGGGCCCATCGACGGGCTCCTCTTCGGAAGGTGGGATCACGCTGCTGCTAGGAGCTACGACAACATTAGGGCCAACAGGTCCTGGAGGAGGAGCCGACTGAACCTCAGCATTAGGAGAGGACGGCGCATCGGCAGCTTGGATGGCAGAGCTGTCATCACTTTGCCCAGGAAGAAACTGGGCCATCAAGTTCTCAAGTCCAACCTGCTCGGCAGCCATGGACACTGAAATAGAAAAGACAAAGGAGTTACAAATTGAAGCAGAAAAATAACTAACGCAAGAAGAATCTATAGTAATGACTACACAGTAACCTAACTATATAAGCCCTACCCATCTCACGATCACCCATTAGAAGGTGAGGGTTGACATTGTTTTTGTCAAAGATAGCCAACAACATGTCGGCAATATTTTTATTTTGTTGGGTCAAACCCTTGTAAGTCACTTTCGTGGACGCATTGGCCCCGGCCCCGAAGCTCCAATAGGTCGGGATGTGGTGATCCCCCTCCAAAGTCAACCAGAAGGGATGCTGACCTTCGGCATGCCGAACCTTGAAATATTTTTCTTTAAAACCATGAAAGGAATCTTCGAACAACCCGAAGATCCGTCTACCTTGGGCCCCCCAAAACGACATATATCCCTATTTATATCTCCCTTCTTTGGATGGATTCGTCAATGCAAAAAACCATAAAAACACTTCTACCGAGACCGGTAGCTCTAGATACTCACAGACCATCTCGAAGCTTCGGATGGAGGCCCAACTATTCGGATGCAGCTGCGATGGCACCATGTCACACCGGTTTAGAAGCCCCATCTGGAAGGGGAAAAGGGGATGCGAACACCCAGGCTGGTAAACATCGCCTTGTACATCCATATCCAGTCAGCAACTCGAGGGGTGTTTAAGTTAAGGTGGCATATCCGTTCCCGGTCCGTAGGAACAAACGTCGTAGCGATCCTCCTCTGGACCTCCCCCGCAGAGTTGGTCGGATTGACGGAACTCCGTGAGCTCCTCCAGAGTTATTCACGAAGGGGTATCTTTCACGTCAGACGTGACCCAGGCATATCAGTCCACAGGAGCTCTTGCAACGGGGCGTTGTGCCATATCTACAATGGGGGCACCACTTAGTTAATAAGCCCAATAGGTTAGAAACCCGGAAGAAGCAAAAACTATCACTATGGCCTATTAGCGCTATAGCCTACTGGACAAGATTCTAATGGCAATCTAATGTACGACAAACCAAAAACAAACGATGCACCTAAAATGGTACCCCCTCTAACAACTACCTATCGTGAACTGCATAAAAACAAGCCACAGCAGAAAGGAAAATGGCAAGCAACAGTAACGGTAGCAACAGCAACACCCATCCATTTGCAATTAAAGAAAAAATACTTACTAGAAAGATAGTTATCAAAGAAGGATGGAAAACTCCAAAGAAATGCACCTGAATTGGAAGCGGACCAAAGCAATAGAATCCAGAAAATTTGAAAAGAAAGGTGAGAAGGAGTAACGCAAGAATGATTTGGAAATGGGAAGATGGAACGCGAAAGTGAAGGAAGGAAAATGAAAACTGAAGAATAACTGACACTGAGTAGCGCAAAAGGTAGGGACAGAATGGACTTTTCACCCAGGTTTTCAAATCAGTCATAATGGCATTAAATGCCAGGCACGAAGAACGAGACGACGAAGACGTTCTCTAGGAACAGACGAAACCCACTTGCGCGTAGGGGGCACACCCCTATCACGAGCGGCCGACTCTACGGGGACCCAACCTAAGAGAAAGTAGAATGGAACGCGCTAACAACCGCACGCACGACCATAGCTGGCGCGTTGGGGGCACTGTTCCGGCCCGGCCCAGCTGGCCCAATGCCCGAATCCGAGTAGCCGGCCGACTCGACGGCATCACGCAACCCGAACTGAGAGGCGACCCAAATGTCACCTCCCCTCCCACGAGGCACCTGACAACTGGGAAGAAAGTTTCCTGAAAGGCGGGTCTGCCCATGTGGGACCCGCCCTAGTACAGATTATATAACGGGAGGGCCCTACTCCTCCCCAGAGGTACGACACCTATCCTTTATCCTATTTGCCGCCTTTGAATGGACATTGTCTTGAGCGTCGGAGTCCTTTTGCAGGTGCCCCTCTCATTACAAGCCGTCAGCTCGGCGGGACCTCGCGCCTCGAATTGGCTCGGGAGACCCTGACGCGCGAAGGCTAACCGAATCTAGTTCCCTACCACTTCCAGGCATCTGGCACATCCGACCCATTCAAGAGCCGAGCTACCGAACATTACTAAACTTCTAGTGTTTAGTTAATCTAACATTTAAAACTTAAATTAAATTAAATTAAATTAAACTCTAACAAAACTTATAACCTAGTTAAACTGCTAACATTTAAAACTTACAAATTTTAACAGAATCTCTAATCACTACTCTAACTAACAGTTATTTATCACTCTTCTAACTTGCATTTGTAGTTTTCTAACAAACTACTAAATCACTACTCTAACTACCATTTATAGTTTAAAATTTCTAATAATGCTTCTAATCAAATTCTAAGCGACTTAATATCACTAACAATTATGGTCTATCTTTAGGAAAATAAATATAATTCACTAACCTCTTCATGGATGCTACCAGCAATATGGGCAATACCGATAGATACAATTCCGATGGTCTTTCATTTTCACAATTTCAATCTTGTGGTTTTGTTGCCTAACTTTTCTCTGGATGGTGTGTTTTGGGGGTGGGGAGATAGTGAAATGCAATTCGAAACAAGTGAATTCGAATTATATATATATATATATATATATATATATATATTAAATCAAACCTAATGCATTCAATTTACTAACAGTGCATGTTCCTTATAAATTGAATTCAATCAATTCGATTTACTAGGGACCTAAATCGAAGTTCCTTGTTTCGATTTACTATGGGTAGATCATTCCGAATTTGAAACCATACTAAATTGAAGCTTGTTATTTTGATTTTCATATACACATACTAATTAGAATCTTATTGATTCGATTATTTACCACTAACATGACTAAATCGAATGTAATAAATTGGATTTATATATAAATATCAATCAAGACATGCATGTAACATTTCTTCTTTTAGAAAAATTATGTATATTTGAATGACATTTCATTTGTTTATGTACTTTCCCCAAAAATTGATGTCTCGAAGAGTTTCTCTTACTTTTTTTCTTTCACATATATAAATAATTCAACCATGTTAGTTATACACTAAAGTCAGCCACTAAAATTAGCCACAGTATAAAATACATTTTGGAATATAAATACACATTGAAATAAACTAAACAACACATGTATTTATATATAAATATATTGATTACTGATTTTAGTTGCTGATTTTGGTATATATAAATAATATTTTTATAAATCATTTTACACAAAAGCCAATCAGTTATTGTGCGCGCGCTTTTTCTTCTTCGTACACGCTTCTTCTTCTTTTTACTTGTACTCCTACTGTATTTTTTCTTCTCCTCCTCCACTTTTTTCTTCGTTTTCCTCTTCTGTTGTCGTTATTGTCAGCATCACCACCTCTCTGCGCTCTTTTTTTCTCATTTGATTTCTTCTCTTCTTTCTTTGTTCCCTCTTCCTTCCTTACTAAATTCAGACGCACCGCTTATCGATGGTTTTTACAATTTGTTATCAACGACAATGAAATACATCATTCTATTTATTTGATTTTGTCAATGGCTTAGTCGTGAGTAAATATAAAAGACAAAAATTGAAAATTTTACTTTGTGAATTTACCCACGATTTTGCTGTCGATAAATAAAAGATTAATTTAAATAATTTAATCCATGTTATCAACGGTTAAACCGTTAGCAAGTCATAACATTTATTTTATTTTAAAAAATTATTTTTACAGTGTACCAATGGAAGTAATTAATAATTAAATTTATTTTAAATAAAAATTAATTTATTAACATTATCGTTAAGTCGTCCGTAAATTAATTTCTAAATTTTCAATGAAGAAAATTTACGGACAACTAAACCGTTGGTTAGCAGCATTGTCCAATAACGCTTATGTGATGCCAAAACTTACTAATAGCTAAACAAAAAAATAAAAACCTGCGCATATTACCGATGCTTCGAAATTTATTAACGTGTTTGAATTGAAGTTTGAATAAAAGTAATTTTATAGAATCGATTTTGGGTAAAAGTAAATTTGTGTTAATATAATTTATGTTTGATAACTTTTTATTAAAATTGATTTTGATAAAATAAATATTGTTTGGATAATAAACCTACGGGTACCCACCCCGCCTCTATCCGCTCGAGGCGGGTAATTACCCGCCTCCGCACCGGAGCGGGTTTTAACGGGACGAGTTCTTGGGCGGAGTGGGGCGGGGCGGGGTCGGGTTTAGGGTAAACCCGCCCCTACCCACCCAGTATATAATATATATATATATATATATATATATATATATATATATATATGTAACATATATAAAATAATTAGTAAATGATTAATAATATTATATCATATATAAATTTTTACTTTAATTTATGTTATGTATGTAAATGGTGGTTATATAATTTTTAAAATTTTATTTTTTTTGTTGGATTTAATAATTATAGGGGCGGGGCGGGTACCCGCAGGAGCGGGTTAAGGTTTAACATTTTACTACTTGCGGATAGGACGGGGCGGGTTTCATGCGGGTTTTTTGTCGGGCGGGACGGGGTCGGGTAGAGCAAAAACCCGCCCCATTGCCACCCCTATACGATATTTAATTAGATATTTAAATCATTATTAAGATGATAAATTTAAAAATTAACTATTTTTATTGATGAAAGTACATAAATATTAAATTCATTATTTGATAATTGAACTATATATTCTATAATTGTTTAGCAATAGCTAGGAGGATGAGAGCAATTTCATGAGTAATATTGTTCTCATTGGTGATTGGCGATTTGCCATTGAATCTTTTCTCACAATTACTAACCCCAATTGCAGCAGTGTTAGCATAAGCTTCAGCTAAACGGGGTTTCCCAAGTTTGAAAGCATCAATGGCTTCAGGCATAGTAGTATCGATAAGATAATTGTAATTTCCAAGACAAGCTATCATCTCAAATCGAATGTCTGGTCTCTTTCCCGCCGAAATCATTTTGAAGAGAATGTCTTTGGGAGCTTCTGCTTTGAGTTGGAAACCTTGTGCCATGATTATTCCAAGACCTGCAACACCCTTAACATCATTGCTTTTATAATTAGCTTTTATATAACTAACACATTGAGCAGGGTATGGTGTCTTGGTGCATGTTTCTGTTATGAGTTTGTCATCGCTTTCACCTTGTGCTATTGCAATTGAAGCCACTGCAATTGTGCACAATAATGTATTTAGAGAAAAATGCTTCATGTTTAATTACAGAGAATAATAATTTAGTATAAGCCACCATGATGAAAGTGGTTATATTTATAAGTGAGGAAATTTAATGGTGAGAGAGATCATTTCGTTGGTCTTTGAAAACTTTGGATTGATGATTTAATTTTATACATTTAATTTTAGTCAGTAAATATTTATGTTCTGAAATTTAATTTTAATCACAGATAGAAACTATCGGTTTTGGAAACATAATTAATTTTATTCTTTCACATATATAAATACTTCAATTATGTTAAAAATTTATTAAAATCAGTCACTAAAATTATTTATTAGTATAAATATATGTTAAAATATAAATATATAATAAAAATAAACTGAATAATACATGTATTTATACATAAATATATTAGTGACAGACTAATTTTGATATTCAAATAGTATTTTTGTAAATCATCTATTATATTTATTATCTACTATATCTATTATATTATATGAAAATTGGATTTCTGCACTTAATGATGGAATTGGTGTGACATATTTTTTAGAGTATTTACTGATTTATTTTTTTTAACTTATTAAATATAATTCTTTAAAATGAATTAATTATATCAACTAATTAATTGATTTGATTAGATATTAAATTATTATATAATTTAATATAATTTATATCAATCAATTATTTATAACAAATAAAAAAAATAAATCAATTATAAAAAATAAATTATACAAAGTAGTCAACGAAAAATAACAAATTAAAAAATTAAACAAAACATTTTGGCTCTCAAACTTAGACTTATGAGTTATGAACTACAAAAGAAACACTATATATAACTTTTAGTAGCATTGTTAGAGAATCATTAGCATCAATTAGGATCAATTAGTATCGTCTATATTTATGTAGTATATCTGTATATTAATTATAGGATTCTATGCCTTTATTACTCTGATTCATTTAGCACCTATAAATACCTCTTGTATATTGTACTTTTGATCACAACTCAATAATACACCTTTCAGATTACTCTCTCAGTCTCTTGTTTCTAACATGGTATCAAGAGCTTAGGTCCCTTTTTTTTTTTCAATGAATATTAGTTCATAGCCCCATTGTTTTTCCTTTCCGGTAGTGTTCTTTGGCCTCCTTTTTCGTTCTCTTTTCGACGCTTTGGTTCGTCACCCCCATAACCATCTTGTTCGTCTTGTCTCCGTGATTCCAACGCAACCAGAACCACCGCCATCCGCCGTCAGACGCGCCTCCACGCGCCGCCTAAATACGCTGCCACGACCAGGTTGCTCTTCCTTCTAGCTACCACCCGTGCCTCTTTGCTCACCTTTTTCGACCTGTTTCCGACGCTTTGGTTCGTCACCTCCGGCACCGTTGTGATCCTCTCGTCATCAGCTTTCCAATGCCGTCAAGATCGCCGCCAGACGCCCCCGGACGCGCCGCCACGCGCCGCTGAAAGATCGCTGTCCACCTCCATTGATCCTCCCCCGAGATGCTTCAGTAGCCGTTGGATCTTGCTGTTGATCCCACGATCCTGAAGCCGCCACGTGTCACGCCACCAGCCTTCCATGCGACCCGCTCCTGACCCGACCCGGCCCGCGCGCTGACCCGGCCGCCACCTCGACGCCAGCTCGTCCTCCTCAACCTCTCACGGGCTGCCACGTGTCTCCGTTGCCCTGACGTGGCGCTGACGTGGCTGCTGACGTGGCGCTGACGTGGCCGACAAGTGGGACCCTCCCTAAGGTTTTTTGGTGAGCTCTTTCCGATTTTGCCATCCGTTTCCTCATTTTCTGCTCCGAAATTGCAGTTTTTCTCTCCTCTCCTTGTTCTCTATGACTACTTTTATGGAAAAGTCAGATGTTTTTGCTGCCACAGACATAAAGGGGGCCTTCTGTCGCAACTGTAACCGTTTCGGGCACCCGTTCTCCAGCTGTCCCTCTGTTGAATGTCGCACATGCCACCAGAAAGGGCATATTAGCTACCATTGTTCACAGTTGTTCTGCCGTTATTGCAAGCTCTCGGAACATTTGCTTACTACCTGTCCTACTCGTCCACCACGTCTTGCGCCTGCTTCTGCTATTGCTGCTACTACTGAACCTACCACTGTCTCTCTATCTGATATTGCATCTCTTCTACAGCGTCTTCTCTCTGTTTCTGGTAATACCCCTGCTGCTTTATCGAGCCCTCCAGGTACTTCTAAATGGTACTTTGACTCGGGTTGCTTTAATCACATGTCTCCATTGCGTAATATTTTCTCATCCATGTCTGCAACTACAAATGGACCTTCTGTCAATACTGCAAATGGCTCCCTCTTGCATGCAACACACAAGGGTTCTATATCTCAGTCATCTCTTAATCTTCCTGATACTTACTACATTCCCAAATTAAACTTCAATCTTATTTCTGTTGGTCAACTTGTTGATCTGGGTTTTGACGTCACCTTTTCTGTTTCTGGTTGTCGTGTACAGGATCCTCGGACGGGACAGATCATCGGGACTGGACGTAAGGTCGGAAGGTTGTTTGAACTCGAAAGTCTTTATATTCCTCCTATACCAAATCTCTGTGCTGCTTCTTCTCCCTCTACCCTTCACTTATGGCATCAACGTCTTGCCCACACCTCCTTAGGAAAACTGCGTCCTCTTGTATCTCAGGGTGTTTTAGGTCAGGTTCCGAATGAATCTTTTGACTGCATTTCTTGCCAAACTGCCAAACAACCTGCTTTATCTTTTCACAATAATTCATCTCTTGCTTGCTCTCCTTTTGATCTCATTCACTCTGATGTTTGGGGCCCCGCTCCCACTGCCTCTATAGGCGGAGCTCGATACTTTGTTGTTTTCATTGATGATTATTCCCGTTTTACTTGGGTTTATTTGATGACTAATCGCCATGAGTTACCTCAGATCTATATCAATTTTGCTACTATGATTAAAACTCAGTTTTCCAAGGCCATTAAGGTTTTCCGACGTGATAATGCTATGGAATACCGTGATTCCAAACTCTTAGCCTTTCTTGCAGAACAGGGTACTCTGTCTGAGTTTTCTTGTCCTGGTACGTCTCAACAAAATGGTAGAGCTGAACGCAAACACCGTCACATTCTTGACTCCGTCCGTGCAATGCTCCTTTCCTCTTCGTGTCCTGAGCATACTTGGGGTGAAGCTGTTCTTACTGCTGTTCATGTTATCAATAGACTCCCTTCTTCTGTTCTTGGTAATGTTACTCCCTTTGAGCGTCTTTATCATACCCCCCCCAGATTACAGTTCTCTTCGAGTTTTTGGTTGTGTATGTTTTGTTCTTCTTCAGCCTCATGAACATAGTAAACTTGAACCTCGGGCTCGTATGTGTTGTTTTCTTGGTTATGGCACTGAACACAAGGGTTATCGTTGTTGGGATCCTCTTTCTAACCGTATTCGTATATCTCGTCATGTTGTCTTTTGGGAGCACCACATGTTTTCTCGATTCTCATCCTTTGAGTCGATTCCTACTACTCAGTCACCTTTGTTTACTAACCCCAATGTTGATCTTTTTCCTAGTGATGATTCTACAGGTTCTATCTCGAGTGACCCTCCACAGCCTCCTGTTCCTCTGCCTTCTCCATCTCCTGATGATTCCAGACCGGACGATGATCCTGCTCCTACCGTCATGCCTCCTCCTCCCGCTCGTTCTTCTAGGGTAAGGAATCCACCTCCTCATCTTCTTGATTACCATTGCTTTTCTACTATTCTTCATCAACATGAACCTAAGACATTCAGAGAAGCCTCCTCAAATCCAAATTGGCAACAAGCAATGCAAGAAGAATTACAGGCACTTGAAAAAGCACACACTTGGGATCTGGTTGATCCTCCTTCTGATCAGGAAGTTGTGGGCAGTAGATGGGTATACAAGATCAAGACTCGCTCTGATGGCTCTATTGACCGTTATAAGGCCCGCTTGGTTGCTCAAGGTTGTACGCAAGAGTATGGTATTGATTATGAAGAGACTTTTGCCCCTGTCGCTCGCCTTACATCTGTTCGAGCTCTTCTTGCCATTGCCGCGGTTAAAAAATGGTCTCTCAGTCAGATGGATGTGAAAAATGCATTTCTTAATGGGGATTTGAAAAAGACAGTCTATATGAAACCACCTCCGGGATATCCTTGTCCTTCTGATAAGGTTTGTCTCCTTCGCAAGGCACTTTATGGACTTAAGCAAGCTCCTCGTGAATGGTTTGACAAGTTCAGCACTACCATATGCAGTCTTGGTTTTACTTCTAGCCCTCATGAGAATGCACTCTTCATTCGTAAAAGCGAACGTGGAGTTGTTCTTCTACTTTTGTATGTTGATGACATGATAATCACTGGGGATGATGTTGATGGTATCTCTGCTCTCAAGGCCTCACTTCACCGTACCTTTGAGATGAAAGATCTTGGTTCTCTCAGCTATTTTCTTGGTCTCGAGGTCATCTCCACCGATGATGGCATCTATCTCTCTCAGGCTAAGTATGCTTCAGATCTTCTTGCTCGTGCTGGGATTACAGATAGTCGCACTGAGTCTACTCCTCTTGAGCCTAATGTTCGATTTACCCCTATGGATGGCACTGTTTTGGATAATTCGACTCTCTATCGACAGATAGTTGGCGGTCTGGTCTACTTGACTGTCACCCGTCCAGACATCGCCTATCCGGTTCATGTACTTAGCCAGTTCTTGTCAGCTCCTCGTACTACTCACTATGCGGCAGTTCTACGCATTCTTTGCTACATCAAAGGCACTCTCTTTCATGGTCTTTATTTTTCTGCCCATTCCTCTTTATCTCTTCAGGCTTACTCCGATGCTGATTGGGCTGGTGATCCCACTGATCGTCGTTCTACTACTGGTTACTGTTTGTTTCTTGGCAACGCTCTCATTTCTTGGCGTGCTAAGAAGCAAACGTTCACTGCTCGCTCAAGCACAGAAGCTGAGTACCGTGCCCTCGCTGACACCACTGCTGAAGTTGTCTCGGTTCGTTGGCTTCTCGAAGATTTGGGTGCTCCTCAGTCGTCCCCTACTGATGTTTTTTGTGATAATCGCAGTGCTATTCAGATCGCCCATAATGATGTCTTTCATGAACGCACCAAACACATTGAGCTTGATTGTCACTTTGTTCGGCAACGTATCCTTATTGATGCTATTCGTCTCATTGCTGTTGGAACACTAGATCAGACTGCTGATATCTTCACGAAAGCTCATCACCCGACTCGTTTTCGGACTTTGTTATCCAAACTCAAGTTGGTATCCTTAGCTCCCACTTGAGTTTGAGGGGGGATGTTAGATAATCATTAGCATCAATTAGGATCAATTAGAATCGTCTATATTTATGTAGTATATCTGTATATTAATTATAGGATTCTATGCCTTTATTACTCTGATTCATTTAGCACCTATAAATACCTCTTGTATATTGTACTTTTGATCACAACTCAATAATACACCTTTCAGATTACTCTCTCAGTCTCTTGTTTCTAACAAGCATAAAATTAATTATAAAAATTAATTATTAATATCAATATCAATTTATCACTAATTAATGCACACGTGCAATAAACGAGATAAATATTTACTGAAATAGTAATTTAAAAAATATTTACCGAAATAAATACCTCCCTCTTATCTCATTTACATTGTAAACGACATATGTGTAGTTTTTCAATTTTGGTTTATCTCTTTTACACTATATCGTTTACACTGTAAACGAGATATATGTATTTATAAATAATTAAATATAATTTTTAAAAATAATAAAATATATTAATGATTTAAATTAATTGCACAGAACTCTTAAAAATGAAACGTTTCAAATAATAAAGAAGATGGACGATTTTACATAATAGAAAAGAAAAACCGTCCATTTTAAATGATAGAGAAGATAGTTTGAAAATAAACACGTCAACACGTTTACATGAAAGCACATAAGTGCATCATTAAACTGCCGATTATTAATACGATTACCTTTTTCTAACTAACCCACTATTAATACTATTGTTTCTAACCGACAAAATTTTTAAATTTTGTATGTACTCGCTTGAGTATTAATTTTTAAATTCAAATTATATATATTTTAAATTTTGTTTGTTGCATAAGAGTACATAAAAATTTGAAATATATTAAAAATTTTTTTGTTGCATGAGAATATATTTAAAAGATGGGAAGTATGAAGTTGATGCACGATAAATAAAAAAAAAATGAGAAGAGAATTGAAACGTTACCTCTCCTAACAATTGGCAAACCTCTCCTAACAATTGATAAACGGTTATTTTCCACTCTTCCTTTATTTTATTTATCTCCCTAACACAATTAAAACGGTTATCTCCCCATTCTTTCTCTATTTTATTTATCCATCAACTTCACACGCTTCCCATCCTTCGATTATTAGGAGTGATGGGCATAGTTACCGTATTTATTCTCATAATGAAACTTGAACATCGTACGAGTTTTTTATTTTTTAAATTTATTAATATTTTTTATTATTTTCAGAAAATATATTTTTATATTTATAAATACATGTATCTCGTTTACACTGTAAACGAGATACGTGCAAAATTATCTCGTTTATAGAGTAAACGAATTTACAGAATAAACGAGATAAGAAAGGGATATTTATTTCGATAAATATTTATAAAATTATTTATTTAAATAATTATTATAATTAATTTATTTATTAAAATAAAAAATTCTATAACTTCTAGTAGCACAAAATTAATTATAGAAATTAATTATTGATATCAATATCAATTTATCATTAATTAATATACACGTGCATTAATAAACTAAAATAAATCAGTTATAACAAATAAATTATACAACTAATTGGATTAATTAATGTATATCACACTAAATCATAAATCAATTATAACAATACACATACGAGCAAAAAAGGCCTACAAGTGTTACAAGTTGGCCCAGCCCATAAACAATACACGCGCACTCACTCCCTTTGAATGGAGCGTCAATGCCACGCACGTAACTCAACGGTTATGCTTTGCAAAAAGCGCTCGTTTATGGCGCACTCTTCCTCTTCTGCTTCGAAGAAAACACAAACCGTGAAGTTTCGAGCAACATTCTAAACTGAAGAGATAGAACTCGTCGTGAAGATTAGCAGAAACCATCAACAAAAGATAGAACTCTCGATCAACAATCTCCAGAAAAAAATGAGAAATATTACTTAAGGTACATTACTATTTTACTCATCTTGTAGATTTTCCACATTTCGAAATCGAAGAACTAGGTTTTACTGTTCTTCTACGTTCTTCTAGGTTTTAGTGTTCTTGTTCTAACTCTCATTTTACTATTTTTAATGTTCTTCTTGTTCTAGGTTTTACTCTTCTTCTTGGTTCTAGGTTTTACTGTTTTTCTTAGTTGTTCTAGGTTTTAGTGTTTTTGTTGTTCTAGTTCTTCTCGTAACTGATTTTTGGGAGTATATGGCATAATTTGTTGGATGTATATGGCATAATTTGTTGGGTGTATATTTCTGAACTGATATACTATAATATAGTCAACAGTTGCAACTGTTCTAATATTTGCTTGTCCATGGGTGTATATTGCTTGACCTTGTAATGTTGCTTGACCTTGTATATTTATGCATGTTTGAGTGAATTGAAACATCATTTTGAAATGATCTAATTAAATACTTATGAGAAATCGTATAGGTGTATGTGGCTGATCTATGGGTGTATCTGACTGATATCTATAGGTGTATTTTTCATTTCAGAAAAAATGGCAGGCATAAACCAAGCTGAAAAAAATGTAAGAACAAATATATGTCTTAGATCAAATCAGTTTTTCATAATAGAAATATATCTTACTCTAATTTTGCTTTGTTTACAGCAAACCAAAGACTTTAAGTGTGCAACCCATTTGTTGAGTGAGAAATTCAGAAATATGAGCGAGGAGAAGAAAGCAATTGTTAGGGATTTGAGATTTGGTGGCCTGATGCACATCCCGCCGCTAAGGGTGCATCACCAAATATTAAAGGAGTTGGCTAACTCCTTTAAATTAGGGGAAAACAGACTCGAAACCGGCTACGGTTCATTTAAAGTAAGATAAAAAACAACAGGGGCTGCGCTTGGCATCAACGCCTCAGGTAATGCGCTACAAACATAGGTGTATATGAGCCATATTCAGGTGTATTTCAAGTGATGCTTGGGTGTATTTCAACTGATTTTCATATAATGTTATTTCCCTTTTTGTAGGAGATCTACTACCTCAGAAAGTCAATTATAAGGATCTTTCTGAAGACGACAAATAAATTTTTAGAAGATTCCAGGGGAAGACCCTCAAAAATCTGACAGATGAGATGATGGCTATTGGTGTTGATAATGAACAGGATCGCCTCATGTTCAAGAGGATTTTCATCCTCTATATACAGATGGCGTTCCTGTTACCAACGACAATAAACAAAATCTCTCCTGTGCACCTGGCACCAATTTTCAAGATGGACACAATAACAGAGTAGAACTAGGGAGCACATGTTTTAAATTTTATCATCAAGGGCATAACAGATTACAATCTGAAAAAGAAAAAGGCAATTGATGGCTGCGTGTTTGCCTTGATGATAGTTTACTTTCATCTATCAAAAAATAAAGACAAGAAGGGGGCAGAAAGACCTCCAGAACCCTGGATTACCAACTGGACTAGAGAGCAATTGGTTGAAAGAATGAGGGCAAAAATGGAGGAACATATGGTAAGTGAACAAAATATCTTGGGTGTATTTTATTTACCTGAATGATGCTAACTAACATTTATAATGTTTTAGGGAATTGTATAGATGGCCGAAACAAAGGAGAAAATGAAAGAAATAAAGTATATGCTAGGGGGCACTTCTAAAGACAAGGGACAAGGACAAGAAAATTGAACCACCATACCTTCACATCTCAGGCCAAAAGACAAGGTATAAATCTTTCACTTTGAATATTAAACTTTCCTATACGTAATTTGTAATTTATTTTCTTGGTTTTCAGCTATGACTGTGCTATTTACGTAATGAAGTGACTTGAGATACTTCAACCCGAAAACATTAAAAGATTAAAGTATGAGTAGGACAATTGGACCCAGGTAAATGTGTTTAAAACTAAATAACTCTATATTACTTTACTCAATTAACATGGTTGATTAAACAGAATATTCTTTTTAACTATAGGACGAGGTGGATCACTTTAGAGTAGAATATGCTTCCCGTATTCTATTCCATGAAATGAATCAAGACAAAGCTGAAGCCATTAGGGGAAGTAATACAATAAGACTGTCCAAGCCATTCTCATTGTTATTGAGTCCTTATTGTCAGATAGATTCTAAGGATATTGACACTGATTAATGTAACTGTTATATAGTCTTGTAACAAATTGAACACATGCTGTAAAAATTTGCCAATTATGAGTAAAACTCTGTCTGCTGTATTCAAAATGTCTGAATTACAGGTACTATAATATGAAGAAAAATATCAAACCAAATATACACCCATAACCTGACAATTTTTACACCCAAAGAAAGTTGAATATACACCCAAACATCTATCCCCCTAATGCTTTATCCCTAAAACCCTGAATCCTAAACCCTAAAACCCTAAACCCTAAACACTAAACCCTAAAACATAAACCCTAAACCCTAAACCCTTAAACCGTAGTAAAAAAAAACAAACAATATTTTATAACATAAACAGCAGATTGTGAAGTATATATATATATATATATATATATATATATATATATATATATACGTAAAATGTAGAACACAAGAAAATTCATAAATACACCCAAAAGAACAGTGCTTTTACACCCATATTTTGTAACTATACACCCAAAGAGTTATCCGCTGCTGCTGATTCCCTGAACTGATAATTCATAACACGTCCTTGATATTGGCTGGAATTTGAACGCACGACTGATGCAGCATCAAAGAGGTTTAACTGGATATAATAAACTCACATATTAGGTAAACTATTAACGAGAAAATTAAACTCAATAACCACATATTTAAAGAACATCACTTTTACCTCGTTTAAAGCTTTCGTTTTCTTCTTCTTTGAGGCATTTGCAATCTGTTTGTCCAACTTTGAACCTAGCCTATTTTTTGGACGTCCTCTTGTTCGAATCCTTGGAGGGCTTTGAAGATCGTTAACGGATTCCAAGTTGGCGTCTTTGTGAGATAAAGAAGATGTTCCCTTCCTTTTGGCTTTCAATGATTCCATCTCAACCATGACGTTATCGTACGCATGGTGCAGAATTGCAGTCAGCTCCTCCGATTCTGATGCAAATTCGCAAATATTTTGCGAACGAAAAACCAATTCGTCAAACCTCTTGCTTCTTGGCTCCAACAATGGCTCGTCGTGGCTGCTCTTGATGTGTGTGTGTCGCCTCTTTACCTTCTTGCTCCATCGTTCCAGTATATATCTAGGTGACACTTGGCTTACTCGTTCAAAGCTTAACATGCTTAGTGCGTGACGGCACAATATCCCTCTTGACTCGAATAATAAGCATTGACATTTTACCTCGGCTGCTACTGAGTCGTAAGTAACCATAAACTTGTTGAATATTGAGCTGGAAACTTGTTCTCCAACTTCGTATACTGAATAGCCTAGAGCAGAATTCGTTAATCTAGTGATGCAATTCGCCTTTCCTCTGAATTGTGCTTGGACTTCCCTAAACTTTTGATGAGTGTACACATCTTGAAACTGAGCTTCAATGGAGGATTTGATTGCACACGGTATGACCGTATGAAAATCTGTAGCATCTGATTCTCTCTCTGCTTGCTCCCTGCTTCCGAGGTAATTATCGTATTATTTGACAAATTGAATAAGCGAGCTGTCTCGGGTAATAAACTTGTTAAAAAATAAATGCATGCTCTCTCTCCTTTGTGTGCTTTTCATCCCTGCCCAGAAGTAGTGATCCAGATAGATTGGAATCCATATATGACGGTCTTCATAGAGATCTGCAGAATACACCCAAAAACAGAATAGAAATACACCCGAAGAAACATGCAATTTACACCTCTGCTGCAGATTTTAAACAACATTACCTAAAAGCTATTTGTTGTCCCCAAGACCAAAATTCAGCAGAAAATCATTCCAATTCCTATCATTGTAACAAAGCCAACATTGAAACCCTTTCGGAGCATTTCCCTCCATGCAACGAAGCCAACATTGAAATAACCATTTGAACGACTCAATTTCTTCGTTTTTCATCAAAGCGCATCCAAGAAGTATTGACTGACCGTGGTGATTCACCCCGACGAAAGAACCGCAAACCAAATTATACCTGAAACAAATTACGACATTGCAGAATGAAAATCATTACGTACACCCATATAATGAATTTATACACCCAAGGAAGATCCAATATACACCTCTGATGCAGATTCATAGAATAAAATTAATTTAGCAGCATAAACAAGAACAGCATATTACCTGTTTGTATTGTACGTGGTGTCAAATGAAATAACATCTCTGAAATACTCAAGGCAGCTTTGCTCCTTGCATCGGCCCAAAAAGCAAGGTTAATCGATTGATCGTCCTCGAGTTCGAGCTCGAAAAAGAAATTCTGATTCTTCTCTTTCATTCTCAATAAATATTTCCCGAATTCCTTTGCATCTTCTTGTTCCAAAACATTCCGCACTTCTCTCGTGATGTAATTTCTCACATCCTTTTCAATAAAATTTAACTCGCGGTGACCCCCGGCTGCTGCAACGAATGATTGGAAAGTTTTGCTTGGTCTGATACCAACCTCCTCATTATTCTCTATTGTACGACAAACGGACATGCTTAGTTCCTTGTGCTGTTTGAGCATCTCTGCTTGAGTTGGACAGCAAGGGTGTGAATGATGCAGCACGACCTTTGAAATGATCCAAGCACAAACATCCTTCAATGTGTGTATATAAATTCTTGCAGAACAATTTAAACCAGCTGTGAGATTTGTCTTCTCGGTTGGAGATATTTTAGATTTCCATTTTCCCTCTCTGCTACATGTGATCAATTGATTCTTAATTTTGTTTCCCTTTTTATTTGTGCTCCGAACTCTAGTAGAAAAATATGCATCCTTGGCATAGTCCTTATAAAATTTTGCAGCATCTTCAAGGGTTTTAAAGGTCATTCCAACCTTGGGAATAAGCTGCTCATCAACAACAGAGAAGGGCTGCAAAAATACAACATGTTTAAAACAAGAAAATACTATAGAATTTCTGCACCTCATAAAAAAATAACAATCAACCAAAGTAAAATACACCCAAAGACTCCCTCATCTACACCCGTTACGACAACAAGTCAAGTAAAATAACAAGAAAAACGATAAACTGTGAATACACCCAAACTCCTCCCTAAAATACACCCAAACTTCCCTAAAAATACACTCAAAAGTTCTGATCTACACCCGAGCGTCTGCTATAAATTACAGATAATTAATCAAAACTAATACATTAGATTCAATCCACAAATTATGTTCACGCATTAATTTCACAGTCTACGTTCGCGAATTATTCAGCTACACAATCATAGACGAATAACTGCATCAAATTTAGATTAATCTTAATTAGCTGAATCTAAATCAAGCCTCAGAAACTTCGTTTGATTCAAATTCAAAATCCACTTCGCCCTGATTGAGCTGACAATCTGAGGTTGAATCATCCATTATCTTCAAGGTTCGTTCAGATTTTGATTTCAGAAATCAGAAAATCGAAATAAAACGAAGCTAGACTTACAGTGAGAGAGACTGAGGTGAATGACGAAGAACAAAGCAATGATAAACGCAGAAGAAAGAACGATCGGGAATACAGGGGAAGAACGCAAAGAAGGAGAACGAAGAAAATTGGCAAGAGATTCGAAGAAGGTAACAAAATCGTTTGAAAATTGGAAATAGTATTATTCGCGCGTTAATTGATTTTGATTGATATAATGCTTTGTTATATAGCGCGTGAGTTGTACACAACAATTGGAGCGCGTTTAGGGTTTTAATAAGCTTCAACACTTGTAACACTTGTAAGTGTTAATCACTTGTATGCTAAGATTAATCCTTATAACAAATGTGGAACCAATTATAATCAATTATAACATGATGTAGTTTCGTCTTGAGGATATATATTTGTTCGGTACTTCGGGTTTTGGACGGGTCGGTGGAGCTCTGGAAGTGAAATGCTAAGAACCAGCCTTAGTCTGGGTCCGGTCAAAGGGGGTGGAGACTTCACGACCTACCGAGCTGCTGCGGTGCGAAGAGGGGGTGCCACCTGCAATGACACTCTGACGCTCAAGTAAAAAATGGTGCAGATGGTGGTGAGAGAGTAAAGGAGATAGTGACGTACCTTGGGGGAGGGGGTAGAACCCTCCCCATATATACCCTGTCAGTAGGGCGGGTCCCACAGGGGAGGTCCCTTTTCTAGAAGCTTCCTTTCCCAACTATCACACAGTTGGTTGTCAGGAGGTAGGTATCCGGGTCGCGATCCGGGCGCGGGATCTGCTTAGCCGGTTGATCGGGTCGGGTCTGATAATGACCCAACCGGGCCGGGGCAGAACAATATTTTTATTGGGTAAAGCATATTTTTTGTCCATGAAGTTTGACAAAAATTTTAAAAATACCCTTAAATTTTATTTTGTTTCAATTTTGTCCCAAAAATTTTTTATTTGCATCTAATATACTTTAACGGCTAATTTTTCAAAAAATTTAAGACTAATTCAACAACAATTTTATAAGAACAACCATCAACACAAGTAAATCAAGCATAATTTTCATGTATTATTGTTAGATTGGTCTTAAATTTTTTAAAAATTTAGCTGTTGATGGTATATTTGATGCAAATCGAAAATTTTTGGAACAAAATTGAAACAAAATAAAATTACAAATATTTTTAAAATTTTTATCACATTTCAAGAATAAAAAGTATACTTTACTCATTTTTATTTTATTTAATTGGTTAAAATCAACTATAACTAATTACTATTATATCAAGTATATGATTTGATATGAAATTAATTACATTAAATAGACGATTTATGCTTATATATAACTTTGTATTTTCGTTACTATTTAATGGTTTTTACGTTTTTTATTTTTTTTAATATGATTCTTTAGTTTTTCTTTTACTCCGTTAGAATGTTAAAAATAATATTTTTTAATATGATCCAAGCATCTTTTATTAAAATAGAGTTTATTGTCCTTTCGTTGAACTCTTATTACATCTATCTAATCAGAACTCGAATCAGTGAATACAACTCAAATGATATTTGATAGATATAGTGCATTGTAAACGATTGCAGCAAAACACAATCAAGCTGTAATGTTAAACAAAAAAAATAAATTTAAATAAGAACAATTATCATATTATCAAAAGAATAATATTAGAATGACTATATAAAAAAATATCATAAAAAATTATAATTTATACCTTAAAATGATCAATTTCGATGAAAAACGGATAGTGCGTTCTAATTATATGAAGTACCCAACAAAAAATAATAAATTAAAAAATTAAACAACACGTTTTGGCTCTCAAATTTATATTTATAAAGTATAAAAAAACACTATATATAACTTTTAATAGCATAAAATTAATTATAGAAATTAATTATTGATATCAATATCAATTCCTTATTAATTAATACACATGTGCATTAATTATAGAGAATATTAACAAAACTATTAAGCGTTAGGATTATATTTATGGCAATTAGAATTATAAATTTATGTTTAATTTTTTATTATTGATATCAATATCAATTTGCTGGTATTAATGTTAGTTTTTTTTTTTTTTTTTGGTGTCTATTAACGTTAGCATCATATATATTTATGGCAATCAGAATTATTAATATCAATTTGTCACTATTAACGTTAGTAGTATCATATTTATGGCAATTATAATTATAAATATATGTTTAATTTTTTTATTATAGATATCAATATTAATTTGTCACTAATTATATATGCTTAATTAAAAATAATATTATAATTACTAAAAATTAGAATTATTGATAATTAATTTAATTAGAATAATTGAAAATATTAATGACTAATTGACAATTAGTATAATTATGCATTAATGTTAATTTTCATATAACTATAAAGAATATATTTTCTTAAAATAAATTGAGAAAAGAATGGTATGCATACTGAAACTAGAATACACCATATCAGTATTTTTGGCATCTCACCTTTGGTTTTGCCGTAACAAGTTTGTTTTTGAAGATATGTTGATTTCTTCCGCTACAACTCTTATCCAGATTAAGGTTAGGCATGAGGAATATTTACATGTCATGAATGTGCATTGGAGGCAAAAGCATGATACTCCGACCTCAAACGCCCTTATCCGTAGGTTCCTCCTCGTGAGGATGAAATTAAGCCAAATATTGATGGCTCTTTTTCACTATCCAGAATAGTGCGGCATGCAGTGGAGTTTTTAGAGATCACTTAGAGAGATATATCATTGGTTTTTCTTCCAACTTGGGCATTAGCTATTCTATTATGCAGGCGGAAATGTGAGGAGTTGTGCGCAGTCTTCAATTGCCATGGCAAACAATTTCAACAGAGTTGTTATTGAAACAGACTCATCTTTTGTTCTTGAATTTGTGAAGAATGGTTGTCCTGCGAATCAACTTTGTGCACCGATTTTTATTGATATCAACACATAGGGGTGTCCACGGATCGGATATGACCGAAAATTCGATCTGATCCGCACAATTTCCATCGGATCGGATCGGATATGATATCCGCACTTTTTAGTGCCTGATCCGATCCGATCTGCACATTGCGGATCGGATCGGATCGGATATCGGATATATCTGCATAATTAAACCTTTTTTTAATCATATTTCTATGTAAAAGAATTCGATAAAAATATTTCTTTCATACTTTTAAATTTATTTATTCCTAAAATATTTTTAATCAAACTCTCTCTAAATAACAAAAATAAAATAATACAATATATGAATAATAATTACTAACTAAAATATACAAACAAGTAAATATAATACCAAACATATATATATATATATATATATATATATTTTTAATTATTATAGTGCGGATATGCGGATCCGCGGATCGGATACGCGGATGTAGAGCAGATATCCGCGATCCGATCCGCAAAGGGTGCGGATCAGATGCAGATATTTACCGTGGATCTGCGGATACGATCCGATCCATGGACACCCCTATCAACACTCATTCCAACGGTTTAATATCTCCGGATGGTCATATACTCTTAGAGAGACAAATTATGTTGCGAATACGCTTGCTAAAAAAGGACATACCCTTTCTTTTGGCCTGCACATTTTTTATGTGCCTCCTCCCGATATTAGCTTAGCTTTAGATTTGGATTGTTTTGACTTTTTACGCCCTAGAGGGTCTTAATCTGGGTAGTTGTTTCTTGTCTTTCTTCCTTGTTTGGGGTCTTTGACCCCTCGTTCATAAAAAAAAAAAAAGAATACACCACGTCAGTATTTTTTACACCAGAATGCACGCTACCGTTGTAGAATATTATTATGATAATATAAACTAATTATTAATACTTGACACATTATTATAGATATTAAATAAAAAATGATCAAGAGGATTAAATAGTAAACTTAATTATCTTTCTAACTTTATAAAATTAGCACTTGTCAAATTTTTCTATATCTCATGAATACGTATTTTTTTTTTTTTATCAATTTTTTATTTCTATTTTTGCTCACTTATTTGGTTTTATATCTTTTTTTATTCTCTCAAATTATCTCTATATTTTTCTAAACTTACAAATATAAAACAATAACCTATTATCTTCTAAACCCAAAAAATTGAAAATTCTTTCATGTGCCATAATTAACCTTATAAATGATCCACAAGAATCATTTGAAATATAATTTACCGAGGTTAGTAAAACATTATAATAAAAATGAAAATTTTTCATTTTACATAATTTTTCTTCTAGGTTAATTGGTGTTCTAGATTTGTGGTCTTACTTTGTTTTTTAGTTTTCATTGATTTGGTTTTTTTTTATTAATATATAAGAGATGATCACTTTATATATGGCTATATACAAATAATGCAACTCTTAAAGTTTATCATAAGTCATCATCACTCTTTTATTATTATGACATTCTTGAATTCAATGTAAAAAAAAATTAATTAATCTATATTATTTCTTATATTGCTAAATTTTATTAATCTCTAACTTTTTGTGACAAAATTAATATTAATTGATTTCTTTGAGTTCATCAACGGTTTCGTATATATATGTTTTATTTGGTCACCAAAAAATATATATTATTCAAAAAAAATTTAGTACATATCAAACTCTATTATTATTATTATTATTATTATTATTATTATTATTATTATTATTATTATTATTATATATGACACATATGTTAAATAATATATTTATTAGTTTTTGCTTTATTGCTTAAATTATTTAAATCATAAAATTAATAACACATCACATAATTATTGTTACTTATTTATTAATTGTATTTTAATTTATTATTTATATATTTAAAAATTTTGTTGAGAATTATTTATTTAGTTCTATAATAAATGATATTTTAAATTTGAATAATTTAATAATTAGTTTGTATTTATTATACCATATATTTAAGAATTTATTAAAAAATATTAATATAATAAAAAATAATTTAAAAAAATATTATATCAAATTTTTTTAGGATAAATAAGTCCTAGAAAAATAGGCCCTTGACCAATTTTACATTAAAATGACGTCATTTTATACAAATTAAATGAATGGGACAAACAGACCATCTCCTGACCAATTTGAGTTTTACGATAGATCAATTCCCGTCATTTTTCTAATCATCCATATTTGTACTTAATGTCCCACGAACCAGCTTAACGTGCTAGAGTAGTATCTTCCGTTAGTGTTTGATGACACAATTCACATAAGGGCCACGTTGTCCCAAGGAAATGAGGGACAAGGGCCAAAATGACTCTTTTCTTTTTCGTCAGAAATTGCGTTATTTTTCGTAAAAAAGGACAGAGACCGAATCGGTAGTTCATTCTTTTTACTGATTAAATGATGGCCAAAAATACTAAAAATTGATGGTCCTCAAAAGTTTCTCTTAATTTTATTCTTTCACATATATAAATAATTCAACCAGTAAGGTATATATTAAATTCAGCCACTAAATTTAGTCATTAGTATAAAAATATATATTGGCAAATAAATACACATTGAAAATAAATTGAACAATACATGTATATTTATATAAATACATTAGTGACTGATTTTAGTGGTTAAAGTTCATGTACAAATAGTATTTTCATAAATCATTTTACATAAAAAGTAGGCATAACCAAATCTAACCAAGTCACTTTTTCTTCTTCTTACACACTTCTTTTTACTTGCACTCCTTATATTTTTTTTCTTCTTCTCCTCCTTTTTCTTCATATTCCTCTTTCATCATCGTTGTCGTCAGCACCACCACCTCCTCACCCTCCTATTTTTCTCATTTGATTTCTTATCTTCTTTTTTTTTTCTCCTCCTCCTTCGTCATTAAATTCGGACACGCCCCTTACCGTTGGCCAAGCCGTCATTAAAATTTGTTATTGACGACAATAAAACATTGTTTTATTTATTCGATTTTACTAGTGGCTTAGTCGTGGATAAATATAAACTACGCACGAAAATTGAAATTTTCAACCCGTAAATTTACCTATAAAAAATTAATTTAAATAATTTAATTCATGTTACCAACGGCTAAACCATGAGTAAGTCATAAACGTTTATTTATTTTCAAAAAATTATTTCACAGCGTACCGATGGAAGTAATTAATAATTAAATTAATTTTAAATAAAAATTAATTTATTATTGTTATGGTTAAGTCGTCCGTAAACTAATTTCCAAATTTTCAATCAAAAAAATTTACCAACAGTTAAGCCGTTAGTTAGCAAAATTGTTGGATTTGGATCCTCTAAAGTTTGAATTTCACTTTAGAGAGTAAAGTGTGATTTTCTACTTTTGAATATTTTCTCTTTCATATTTATTATTTAGTCCCACCTATGAAATCAATGGTGAGAGATCACACTTTACTCTCTAAAGTAAAATTTAAACTTTAAAAGATCCAAATCCAAATTGTTAATATTATTTGTTGCGTCCAATAATGCCTATGTGGTGCCAAAACTTACTAACAGCTAAATTGCCGGTAAATTAAATCCACGAAGAAGAATAAAAACCTTTGAATATTATCGATGCCTTCGAAATTTATCGACGATATGGCCTTCAATAACCCTGTCTCTAAAATAGTAGTCAAAACTTTTGTCGATAAACTATTCCTGTTAGCAGTTTTTGAGATCAGAAAATTCTTTGGCTAATAATTAAAGCTAAAAAAAACTAATTCACCCCAATCACTTTTAATTTTTGACCAATCCCGCGTTAATATGCCTTTGTGGTTTATTTAATTATAAAAACATAAATCCAACTTAAAAAAAAAAGACAAACTACATACAAAATTAAATAAATAAATTGCATATTATTTGAGAATTTTATACAGAGAATTCTAATAAAAATTAACTTTAATGTAAAAGATATTTTAAACTTGTAATTAAATTCTAATAGAATATAGTTAATCTAATATTTAAGACTTTAATTAAATTAAATTTTAACTAAACTTTTAGTGTTTAGTTAATCTAATATTTAAGAATTAAATTAAATTAAATTCTTATTAAACTTCTAGTGTTTAATTAATCTAATATTTAACACTTAAATTAAATTAAATTAAACTCTAACAAAACTTCTAACCTAGTTAAACTTCTAACATTTAAAATTTACAAATTTTAACAGAACCTCTAATCACTACACTAACTAACAGTTATTTATCACTTCTCTAATTTGCATTTATAGTTCTAAAAGTTTAACAAACTACTAAATCACTACTCTAATTACCATTTGTAGTTTAAAAATTCTAATAATGCTTATAATCAAATTCTAACCGACTTAATATCACTAACAATTATGGTCTATCTTAAAGAAAATAAATTTCATTCACTAACCTCTTCATGGATATTACCAGCAATATGGGCAATATCGATAGATACAATTCGGATTGTCTTCAATTTTTGCAGTTCGATTCTTGTGGTTTTGTTGCTTAACTTTTCTCTGGTTGGTGTATTTTGGGGGTGGGGATGAAGATAGTGAAATGTAATTCGAAACAAGTGAATTCGAATTGTATATATAGGTATATATATATACTAAATCGAACTTAATGCATTCAATTTACTAACCGTGTATGTTCCTTATAAATTGAATTCAATCAATTCGATTTAGTAGGGGCCTAAATCGAAGCTCCTTGTTTCAATTTTCTATGGGTAGATCATTCCGAATTTCAAACCATACTAAATTGAAGCTTGTTATTTTGATTTACATGTACACATACTAATTCGAATCTTATTGATTCGATTATTTACCACTAGCATGACTAAATCGAATGTAATAAATTCAATTTATATATAAATATCAATCAAGACATGCATGTAACATTTCTTCATTTAGAAAAATTATGTAAATTTGAATGTCATTACATTTGTTTATGTGTTTAACCCAAAAATTGATGCCCCTAGAGTTTTTCTTACTTTTTTTCTTTCACATATATAAATAATTCAACCATGTTAGTTATATACTAAAGTCAGCCACTAAAATTAGCCACAGTATAAAATATATGTTAGAATATAAATATACATTGAAAATAAATTAAACAACACATGTATTTATATATAAATATATTGATTACTGATTTTAGTGGCTGATTTTGATATATATATATATATATATATATATATATATATATATATATATATATATAGTATTTTTTAAAAATCATTTTACATAAAAGCTAAGCATAACCAAATCCAACCAAGTCATTGTGCGCGCGCTTTTTCTTCTTCGTACATACTTCTTCTTCCTTTTACTTGCACTCCTAATGTATTTTCTTTCTTCTCCTCCTCCATCTTTTTTTTCGTTTTCCTTTTTCGTTGTCGTTGTTGTCAGCACCACCACGTCTCCGTGCTCTTTTTTTCTCATTTAATTTCTTCTCTTCTTTCTTTTTTCTCATCTTCCTTCCTTATTAAATTCAGACGCACCGCTTATCGATGACCAAGCCGTCGTTAAAATTTGTTATCGACCATAATAAAATACGTCATTCCATTTATTCAATTTTGCTAATGACTTAGCCGTGGGTAAATATAAAGGACGCACAAAAATTGAAAATTTCACCCCGTAAATTTACCCACGACTTTGCTATTGATAAATAAAAAATTAATTTAAATAATTTAATCCATGTTACCAATGGCTAAACCGTTAGCAAGTAACAACGTTTATTTTATTTCAAAAAATTATTTTCAGTGTACCGATGGAAGTAATTAATAATTAAATTTATTTTAAATAAAAATTAATTTATTAACGTTATCGTTAAGTCATCCGTAAACTAATTTCCAAATTTTTAATAAAGAAAATTTATCGACAGCTAAGTCATTGATTAACAACATTGTTAATATTATTTGTGTGCATCCAATAATGCTTATGTGATGTTAAAATTTACTGACAGCCGAAAAAAATAAAAACCTTCGAATATTATTGATACCTTTGAAAATTTATCGACGATATAGTCTTCAGTAACCCTACTTCTAAAATAGCAGTCAAAACTTTCATCAGTAAACTCTCCCTGTGTAATAGTGTTTGGGATAAAAGAATTCTTTGGCTAATAATTAAACCTAAAAAAAAAACCTAATTCACCTCAATCACTTTTGATTTTTAACCAATTCCATGTCAATATTAAATTCATTATTTAATAATTGAACTATATATTCTATAATTGTTTAGCAATAGCTATTAGGATGAGAGCAATTTCATGAGTAATATTGTTCTCATTGGTGATTGGCGATTTGCCATTGAATCTTTTCTCACAATTACTAACCCCAATTGCAGCAGTGTTAGCATAAGCTTCAGCTAAACGGGGTTTCCCAAGTTTGAAAGCATCAATGGCTTCAGGCATAGTAGTATCGATAAGATAATTGTAATTTCCAAGACAAGCTATCATCTCAAATCGAATGTCTGGTCTCTTTCCCGCCGAAATCATTTTGAAGAGAATGTCTTTGGGAGCTTCTGCTTTGAGTTGGAAATCTTGTGCCATGATTATTCCAAGACCTGCAATACCCTTAACATCATTGCTTTTATAATTAGCTTTTATGTAACTAACACATTGAGCAGGGTATGGTGTCTTGCTGCATGTTTCTGTTATGAGTTTGTCATCGCTTTTACATGGTGCTATTGCAATTGAAGCCACAACAATTGTGCACAATAATGTATTTAGAGAAAAATGCTTCATGTTTAATTACACAGAATAATAATTTAGTATAAGCCACCATGATGAAAGGGGTGATATTTATAAGTGAGAAAATTTAATGGTGAGAGAGATCATTTCGTTTATCTTTGGAAACTTGATTATTCTTTTGGATTGATTTAATTTTATACATTTAATTTTAGTCATTGGATATTTATGTTCTGAAATTTAATTTTAATCACAAATGAAAACTAACGGTCTTGGAAACATAATTAATTTTATTCTTTCACATATATAAATACTTCAACTATGTTAAAAATATACTAAAATCAGTCACCAAAATTATTTACTAGTATAAAATATATATTAAAATATAAATATATATTAAAAATAAATTAAACAACACATATATTTATACATAAATATATTAGTGACTGACTAATTTTAATATACAAATAGTATTTTTGTAAATCATCTATTCTATTTGTTATCTATTATATCTATTATATTATATAAAAATTAGATTTCTCCACTTAATGATACCTCACGTGGCATATTTCTGAGAGTATTTACTGATTTATTTTTTTAACTCATTAAATATAATTCTTTAGAATGAATTAATTATATCAACTAATTCATTTGATTAGATATTTAAATATTACATAATTTATTATAATTTATATCAATCAATTATTTGTAACAAATAAATAAATAAATTAAATCAATTATAACAAATAAATTATAGGGATTAGTACTGTTTTGGTCCCTAACATTTAGGGTCGAAATCAAATCCGTCCCCAACGTTATTTTGGATTTAAAACCGTCCCCAACGTTTTATTTGGGGTTTAAAATCGTCCCTTATATCACAAGACAGAGAGAGAAGCAACCTTGCTTCTTCGTTCTTCACTTCTTCTCAGTCTCATTCAGAGAAGAGAGAGAGAAGCGAGCAGAGACTCAGAGAGAGAGGAGAGAAAAAAAAAGTCTTTCTGTCGCCATCGCCGACGTTCTCCCCCTCGACCTCGCCTCGCCGCGCCTTGACTTCCCCCTCGCCCTTGCTTCACCGTGCCTTGCCATCGCCTCGCCTTGCGTTGCCTCGCCGCACCTGGACCTCGCCCTCTCCTCTTGTTTTTCGTTGTCGTCGGGGAGGTGGTGGTTGTGATCGTGGTCGTGTTGCTCGCGTTTTCAGCATCACCGCCACGCCTCCCTTTCTCTTCCCTCCTTAATCTCCGCTATCCATATTTACTACCACCACCACCACGCAGCTCCACCGTCACTACCATCATAGGTAAGTTAAGATTCAAGTTCCTAATTCCTGTTCTTATTTATCAGAATTCTTAATTTTCAAATTCATCTCAAAACCTAATTTTCAAATTCATCACAAACCCTATAGTTGTTTCCGTCGAGGCTGAAGGAGGTTGACGCTGAGCTGCTCCTCTCCCTTCATCATTGCTGCTACTGCAACCACCTTCTCTAATCTTTGTTCTTGTTTTTGTTATGTTCTTGTTTCTGGATTAATGTTACCTTTTTAATTTTCTTTTTTTTAATCTGAATCTGTTGTTGTTGTTCTTGTTGGATTTGAAGGATAATTTTTGCTTTTGTTTTGTTCTAATGTTGTTTCTGAATTGCTTGATGCTGTTGCTTCTTTCATTCTTTTTGTTTTTTTTTTAATTCTAAATCTGTGGTTGTTGTTGTTGGATTCTAAATCTAATTTCCTAAGAATTTGTAATTATTATTGTTGTTGTTGTTAATTGTATTTAAGGATTTGTAATTTTAAATTTTAAAGAAGAAGAAGAAGAAGAAAAAGAAGACAACTTGATGCGGCTACTTTTTTCATTCTTTTTGTTTTTTTTCTAATTCTGAATATGTGATTGTTGTTGTTGGATTTGAAGAATTTGATGTTTATCACAGCCCCTAATTTTCTAAGGATTTGTAATTGTTGTTGTTGTTGTTAAGTGTATTTAAGGATTTGTAATTTTAAATTTTGTTAATGGAAGAAGAAGGAAGAAGAAGGATTTGTAGTTTTGAATTTTGTTAATGATGGAAGAAGAAGAAGAGTGAACTGGTGAAAAGGGGCATTCTTGTCATTTAGAAAAAAATTTTATTAAAAAGGACAATTTTAATATCGTTTTAGAACGTTGGGGACGATTTCAAATAAAAAATAACGTTGGAGACAAATTTGATTCTGACCCTAAATGTTAAGGACCAAAACAATACTTATGCCTAAATTACACAACTAATTGATTTAATTAATGTACATATCACACTAAATCATAAATTAATTATAACAAATAAGGAACCAATTATAATCAACTATAACTAATGAGAAAACTGATATGATGTAGTTTTGTCTTCAGGATATATATTTTTATTTTATTTAATTGGTTAAACCAAATCAACTATAATTATAGACGGATTCAGAAATATTATTATGGGATTAATAACATATATAATATTAAAAAATTATGCAAAAAATTATATAATGTAAAATATATTACAAAAATATACCGATAGAGAATATATTTTAAAATACAAAAAATATATATGTATTTTTTACTAACAAAGTGGTCGATTCTTTATATCATAAAATTCATCGATAATAGAATCTGTATCAAATTTTTCAACATTTTTCTTTTCAATATAATTAAAAGAGAATTAGCAAGAAATTCATCTTTTATTTTGTTTTTAAGTTATTCTTCACAATATTCGTAGCTAAAAAAGATGTCTCAATTGTAACAGTTGACACAGAGAGAATTAATACCAAATGAATCAAGAATGACAGTCACAAGAAGAAAAAAAATCCACTTTATAGGATTTGAAAATTTTTATTTAATTAAAAAATATTAGTAATAATATCTTTTCAGATTTTTTTAATATTGTCACTTATTTTTTGGATATTGAAAATTATTAATATTTAGGTTAGACTAAATTTTTATTTATATTAGACTAAATATTAAATAAATTAAAAAATCATATTTAATAACTTATTACTATTAATCTTTTTTTTTAAAAAGTTGGGGGAGGCCTCCACTCGTCCCCCTTATGTCCGTCCCTGACTATAATTAATTATAATTAATTACTATTATATCAAGTATATAATTTGAGATGAAAATTTTTTTTATGACAAGGGGGTCGAAGACCCTAAAAAGAAAACTAACTAGAATCCCTTAAAATGGGAGAACCAGACAAATCACGCATAATCATCATAGTTGTATCCAGGGGAGCAGCTTCAAAGAGATGAAGGCCAAAGGGAATATCATGGCCCTTCTTGGCAAGGTTGTCGACAACAAAGTTTGTTTCTCGGAGATAGTGGGACCAAGAGATATGTGGCACACAGCTGGCAAGGACAACAATGTCTTTAAGAAGGGGGCACACGGGTGGGATGAATGATGTCCTTTCTTAGTGAAGTTAAGAGTAGGAATAGAATCAGACTCAACAACTAGGGAAGTGATATTGTTGACCACAACAATTTGTAGACTGCGAACAATACCCCAAAGCTCAACGTGCATAATTGAACAGCTTCCCAAATTATAAGAAGCCAATCATGCAAATCAAGAAGAAATAAATTATTTATGCCGGCTGCATGGATGAACGGGAGCAGATGCCCGCAGCGAAGGGGCAGTCTCGGAGGACATGTAGAGTAGTCTCATCGGTACATGAGCATCTTGGACAGGTTGCCTGAAGGGTGAGATGTCTTTTTCCTTCTTTCCATGTTGGTGAGGATAGCATTGTGAGTAGACATTATCCAGAGAAAGATCCGAATGCATTCTGGTCCTTTCCAATGCCAAATCACGCTGTGTAATTTGCTAGCTATGCCTTCTTCTCCATTCAGCTTTTGGTATGTAGATTTGAGATCGAAATAGTTGTTAGATGAAGGGTTCCAGGCAATTTGGTCTTCTTGCTTCCAAGGGGAGGGCAGGAACATAGGTACAATCTTCTGAATAATCTCATCAGGCAGCCAAGTAGCGAGCCTATCATAATCCCAGCTACCTGAAATAGTTAAAAAATCCATAAGTTTGTCTTCCAAATTAATAGGCATACAAACCTGATTAGCATATGGCGCAAGAGAACCAATATTTGGCACCCAATTATCATTCCAAAATTTAATTTTGGAACCATCCCCAATACGCCAAATGTAGTTTTGTTGGAAATTATCCCAAGACTTGCGTATGCCCTTTCAAAGATTTGATTCATTCCTCCTCGTTTCCACCTTACTACCTTAGGAATAATATCGGTACCACAACCATATTTAAAGCGAAGGATTCTTCTGCCCACAGAGAGTCTCTTTTCTCAATAAGACCCCATCCAACTTTAGTCATGAAGAAATAATGATTCCATACTTTTACCCACGAGCAATTGATGGAACCCACAATTACTCGATGCTAATTCAACCCTAAACCATCAAAATCATCAAAATCACTCGATTCTCAAACTAAAAACGTGGAAAAGATGGAGGCAAAGAACTGGGCACAAAAATGGAAGACTCTTACCACTTTGTTGGATTAGAATTGAAGAGGACTCCGAGACGAACACATGGCTACTGACGACTCGTCAATCAGAACTCCGGATTAAAAATTAGAAGAATTTAAAGATTGAAGGAAAAAGGGGTTTAGGGGTCTCCATCATATATGCTTCTCTTCTCCTTCGACCTGCAACGTGCTTCCATCCTCAATTGAGGAAACAATGGCTGATGCCCTTCATTTATATATAAGTGGGTTGGATTTTGGGCCTATTTTGAATTCGGTTCGCTTGGTTTGATATGTTTGGTCTAATTTTAGACCAAATTTTTTAAAATTATTGTCAAAATTCTTATTTTAATTAGTTCTACCTCACTAAATCATAAAATTCTATTTTCTAATTTTCTTGATTAATAATTAATTTATTAGCTAATTATTCACTAATTACTCGAAATTTACGTTTATGATAATGATTTTATCATGTTACTGTAAGAAGTATGTGTGTTATATTTATTTTGTATGTTCTTAAATCTCATGTCTTTATGAGTATTTCTGGCTGAGTAATTATTAAAAAAATTAGTTTAATATTTATTTTATATTCTATTTTTTTATTTAAATTATAATAATGAATAAATATTTTTTTAATTTTTTTTTAAATAAATAATGCAATTTTTTTTCTTAAAAACAAAATTTTAAGTTTAAATAATTGTAAAATTATATTATTCTACAGATCATGATAAATACATTGGCATTAAATTTGCTGTAAAAGAAAACAATATCATAAACAAGAGTATTATAACTGGTAATTGGAGATTGTCCATTGAAGCTTTCCTCACAATCACTGACTCCATGGAAAGCAGATAGAATCAACACCAACTTCAGCCATGCGTGGGTAACATACAAGACATGCTTTCAATTGAGCCTTCAAATTCAGTCTATCTCCGGCCGAAAATATTCGGTAGAATTTGTCCATGGCAATTTTCGCTTTTGAGTTGTAAAATTCTTGCCATGAGTATTCCAACATCTTGAAAGCATAGGTTAGGGTTTGGTGTTTTCTACATGCTTGCACTATAACTTTGTCTTTGTCATCATCACTACGAGACATTGAAATTCCATTCCTGCCGCTCTGACTAGTAGCAGATTTGTGGCTCTCAGTGCTGCTTCATTTGCTGAGTCAACTCTTGATTCTAATTGTTTTAATCACTTTGATTCTCACAAATGAGTACAAAGCAAACACTAATAAATTCTACATCAAACAAACCGAAAAAATCTCTATGCTCTCGCACAGTATTATTTCGTCTCTCTCATTCTACAACTTTATTTTAGGAGTTCAAATCTCTATCCTAAACATGTAATAATTGATAAAATTAATATTTTTTCACATTTAGAAATTATGGCTACTTATATTAATTTGTAATTGTTTGATTCAATAAAAATTAATAACAATAAAAACACAATTAGATAAATAAATATCAATTTAATTGGACAAATTAAATTATTAGATCTGTCAATCAGCAAAAATATTATTTGGTTTATTTTGGTAGGCCAGATCAATACAAAAGATCGGCTATATAGGTTGGAAATTCTACAACTGAATGATAATCTGTGTGTCTTGTGTAACAAAGAAGTAAAAAACTTATAACACTTATTTGTTACTTGCGAATTCTCTTGGCAGGTATGGTATACATGGATCTCAGAGTTTGGACAGAAGTGGGCTGCACCTGGTACTTTGAAAGATTACTTTGTGAGTTGGAGATTGATACCGTTGAGAAAACATTTGCGCAGGAATTGGATGGTCGGATTTTTCTCAATTCTGTGGAACATTTGGCTACGAATAGGGGTGGCAATATGTACCCTACCCGCGAGTACCCAACCCGATCCCACCCGCTCGAGTAGGTTTGTCAACCCGATCCACAGCGGGTAGGTTAGGGTGCGGGTCGGGTAGGGTGCGGGTTGAGCTTCAACCCTACCAGACCAACCCGCACTCTATATATGTTTACATTATATACTTATATAAAAATATGTTTTAAGTGGATGTTGAATCAAAGAGTTCTCACTAAATGCAAAAGATCCTTAGTCACTAAAAGAAAATCATTAATTAATAATTTAATAATTTTTTTTACATAAAAATCAATTCTATTTTAAATTATCATCAAGTTATATAATAATGTTGTATATTTTTTGTAACCCATGGGTAGGGTCGGGTGCCCGCGAGTTAAGAGCGGGTAGGGTTAGAGTTGGGATATTCTCAACCCACGGATAGGGTAGGGTTGAGTTTATATAAAAATCTCAACCCGCGGGTAGGGTTAGGGTTGGATCCAAACCCTACCCTACCCTACCCATTGCCACCCCTAGCTACGAAAGAATGATGGTATTTTTTAGAGTAAGACAATAGGAGTTGGAGATTGTGTGGCTCAAACATTTTTATGTACTAAAGAATGGTGTGGTCAGTAACTCAGTTATGCCAGAAATGACATAGGAGTTATTTCTTTGTTTTTTCCTGCTTGTTTGCTCTATTTCGATGTTGAACTTTCTCTTTCAAAAAAAATATTACGAAGTGTCCCCACAATAACAGTAACAACAACATCCCAAAGGCATAAAAAATATGAAAATATCAAATTCGTGTCAGACCAAAACTCAGTGTCAAAAAAACGTGACACTAATAAATGATCAGAAAAAAAATTAACTAACGGTAAAAATTAAATTGATTAAATTAAAGAAAAATTTATCATGAACACAATATCGATGACAAAATGTTGATTGGAGCTCCGAGTAGAGAGAGTAGCTAGAGAGAAGGTGCACTTGAGAGAGAGTGAGAACGTAGAACAAGAGAGAGACGGTGTTTGCTAGAATAGAGAGGAATTAAGAGGGGAGGTTGCGTCGTTTTAAATTCGGATGCATCTTTTACCGATGGCCAAACTGTCGTCAAAATTAATTATACCGATTGCAATAAAACATACCGTTTCATTTATTTGATTTTTATTGACGGCTTAGTCGTAGATAAATATAAAGAATGCACGAAAATCTAAATTTTCAACCCGTGAATTTTCCCATGGTTTTGCTGTCAATAAATAAAAAATTAATTTAAATAATTTAATTTATGTTATTGACGGCTAAATTGTCGATAAATCACAATATTCATTTTATTTTCGAAAAATTATTTTCATAACATCGGAAATAATTAATAATTAAAATATTTTTAAATAAAAATTAATTTATTAACGTTACAGTTAAGTCGTTGGTAAACTACCAAAATTTTTACTAAAAAAAATTTACCAACAACTAAGTCGTTGGTTAGCAGCATTGTCAATATTATTTGTGTGCATCTAATAACGTCTATATAGTGTCAAAACTTACTAACAGCTAAATTATAGGTAAACTAAATCCACAAAAAAAAAAAAAAAAAAAATTCCGTCTACGATTAATAAAATGGACGGCATGGACGTCGGTAACCTCCTCCTCTAAAATGGCTTCGGAACTTCCGTCAGTAGGCTCCCCTGTGTATAGTAGTGTTTGGAACCAAGAGATTCTTTAGCTAATAATTAAATAAAAAATAACTACTAATTCACCCCGATCACTTTTGATTTTTTACCAATTCCATGCCGATATGCCTTTGTATTTTATTTTAATTTATAAGCCAATCCGACTTTTAAAAAAAAAATTGGACAAATTACACGCAACATTAAATAAATAAATTGCATATTATTTAAGAGTTTTATAGGAAGATTTAATCAGATTTATATATTTAAATAATTTTAAAATGATAAATCTAGAAAATAACTATTTTTATTGATATAATGATATATGATTGATCATTTATGATGATAGTACATAAATATTGAATTCATTATTTAATAATTGAACCATATATTCTATAATTGTTTAGCGATACCTAGTAGGATGAGAGCAATATCATGAGTAATAATGTTATCAGCGTGGATTGGCGATTTGCCATTGAAGCTTTTCTCACAATCACTAACCCCAATTGCAGCAGTGTTAGCATAACCTTCAGCCAAACGGGGTTTTCCAACTTGGAATGCATTAATGGTTGCAGGCATAGCAGTGTAGATAAGAAAACTGTAACTTCCAAAACAAGCTTTCATCTGAACCTGAATGTCTGGATTCTTTCCCACCGAAAGCATTAAGAAGAGAATGTCTTTGGGAACTTTTGCTTTGAGTTCAAAAATTTGTGCCACGATTATTCCAAGACCTGGAACATCCTTAACATCCTTGCTTTTATAATCAGTTTTTATGTAACTAACACATAGGGGAGGGTTTGGTGTCTTGCTGCACGTATCTGTTATGAGTTTGTCATCGCATTCACATGGTGCTATTGAAATTGAAGCCACAACAATTGTGCACAATAATGTATTTAGAGAAAAATGCTTCATGTTTCATTACAGAGAATAATAATTTATTATAAGCCACCAAGATGAAGGGGGTGATATTTTATATGTCAGGCAATTTAATTATGAGAGAGAGCATTTTGTTTGTCTTTGGAAATTTGATTATTCTTTTGGATTGATTCAATTTTGTACATTTCATTTTAGTCAATAGTGAATCGGGGAAGATATTTTACCATGCACGTTTGGATAATTATGTTTTGAAATTTAATTTTAATCACAAATGGAAACTATTGGTCATGGAAACATAATTAATTTTAGAGCAACGGTACATGGTCAGTAAATATTATTATTTTTTGTCAATAATAATTTGCACTCATATTTATAGATATTTTATATACAAGAAGCATATAATTTGTATTTATATTTATTAGAATTTTGTACACATGAATCAATATAGTTTGTATCTATATTTTTTAGAGTTTGCACACATGAATTAGTAAAATTTATTTGTTAAAGATAATTTAATATTTTTGTTTGTCAAATAATGGTCAGAAACACTAAAAATTGAGGGTAAATTACATAAACAATACAAATGCCACTCAATATTACACAAAAATACTAAAACCCAAAACGTTATATGCATATCCCATTTTCAAAACTATGTAAATTGAAGCTAGTAAGCTCGATTTAGCCATATACAATATAAATTGAATTAAACAAGTTCGATTTAATTTTTGAGTCTCTGAAGAGAGATGAGAGAGAGAGAGAGAGGAAGAGAGAGAGTGTGGATGAGAAACACAGGGAAGGGTAGAACGATAGGTTAGGTCAAGGATTCTAGGGTTTGAAATCGAGATGAGTATCGACGCTTGGAGAATGAGTCCTTCTCAATTTTCGTCGATAATCTCCCATCAGACATATCGAGGCGAGAGTTATTCCAACTGTTTAACTGGACTGGACGCATAAACGACATCTACTTATCGAGAAAAGATAAGAATGGTGGCTTATACATCTTTGCGTTCATATGATACACCACAAAAGAAGGGGATTTGAAGGCGATAGCGGAGATGAATCGTATGTGGTTGAGAGGTAAAGTCGTCTTTGTCGGGGAAGCTAAATATAGGAGAATGTCCGACGTAAAAGATGCGAATAGAATCCCTCCACGAGTTAACACTTGAAACGCTATAGATCGACAAGCGCCAGAAGAAGGAGGAGTGACTAAGAAAAACAAGGATAATCTCAACAAGGCTGTGACGAATGATACTATAGTTAAAGATCCACATGGCAACGGGTGGATGAAGAATGTGGAAATAACGGTTGCAAACAAAAATCTGGTCTGGCTGCAGCGAAGCTTGGTTGGTGGAACGGCAAAGGCTATTGATTTCAGAGCGCTGAAGGAATCGGTTGCGAGAAACTTTCCCCATGTGATCCAGGTGAGAGAAATGGGTACTTATAAAGCACTGTTGACCTTTGATAGCCTCTTGAATTCAGAAGAGGCATACACCTTCAATATGAATGGCCTATTGCAGTTGTTTCACAGTGTGTGGAGGTGGGACGAGTCGGAGAGAAGCGAAACTCGGAGGGTGTGGCTAGAGTGTTTTGGGGTGCCTTTACATGCATGGTCTGTGGATACGTTCGGACTAATAGGTAGTCAATGGGGGTGAGGTGGTTGGATGTGATAACGCTACAAAATCGTGCACCTCCTTTAGTGTCGGCCGTGTACAAATTGATACATGTGTAATGGACGTGATCAAAGAGTGGATCCATGTCACAATAGGCATTAGTGGCTTTGATATATTGGTAAAGGAGGTAGGTTGTGAAACATATGGAGGAAATGTCAAGATGGAAATGATGAGGGATGGTAAGGTTAGCAGTGCAAATCAGGCAGTGGAAGTGATCGACGTGAGGCGAGAGGAGGTGAAAGACGAGGGCAGATTGGTAAATTCAGAAATGATTTTGAATGAGTGGAGTTATGATAATTTAAGGCACAATCAATCCAAATTGGTAACTTATCAATCCAATAAACATGATAATGAAGGCATGGCAGATTTTATGGGATTTGATGAGGTGGATTCTGAAATGACTGTTCCGTGGGATTATGGCTGCAAAAACTATAGGCCAGGAAGGGGAGAATTAAGCCGAGATATGGTTTTACAAGCAAGGAAGCCCCCTTAAGAATTATAAAAACAATAATAGTGATTTGGGCCTTAAAAAGCTGTGGCCCAAAAAAAACAAACAGAGGTGCGCTGCGGGTGAGGAATATGGGCCTGCAGAGGAGATCACGGGTCGGGTCTGGCATGGCCCAATCCTGCAGGTAGCGGAGCAGTGTTCCGGGTGTGAGATAGGGATCCGGGTTGGGCAGAAGGAATCGATCGCGCCTGAAGAACGTAGAGATTTGGGGGCTGTGACACCAGCGCCTCGGGGAGTACGAACCGGATCTGAGGATGGACGAGTCGTGCCAGCTGCCTCAGAACCTGCGAGTTGGTCAGCAATCAATACGGACGACGGTGGTTGGAAGGAAGGGGTAACGCGGGCAGGTCGGAAGGGAAGCGCGGCGAGACTGGCAGAGCACGAGGTCCAGCAGGATGATCTCCAGAGTTCCCGTTGGGAGGTAGTGGTTGTGACACGGGCAGGCGGACAAACAAAATCTCGGCCGAAGATAAGCACGGTGGAGGAGGGAGGAGACAGATTGAGTAATCACATCGGAGGGGTTGACGGACGTGCAGAAGGGGCAAGCGCGGAGGATGACAAACACAATGGTGGACATGGGGAAGTGTTTGGAAAGCCTGGGCGGGGTACGGAAGCTTGTATGGAGAGCAATTTTCCAGGTGCTAACGAAGCAAAGGGATATGAAAAAGATGAGGGTGAATCGGAGGACAAAGCTCAAGCCAATTACGTTGAAGGCAGTGACAACGAAAACTCAACATTGGAGGACCAGATGATAGAAAATAAAAGAACCTGGGAATTAGCAACTGAGTCAGAAGCTGTGCTGTATGACGAAGAAGAGGACATTATTGCGATCCTTCAGCAACAGAACGAAGAAATTGCTCGTAAAAAAAGGTTAGCGAAACAAAGAGCAAAAGCGAGGTGGAGCAGACCCAAAACCTACAAAAAGGTGTGCAATAATTTATTGAAATGATTTTTACATCTTGGAATATTAGGGGGTTGAGGGGGGATGGAAAGATAAGGATGATAAAAACTTGAAAAGAAAGCTTAGATTAAACATGCTAGGCCTGGTGGAGACGAAAAGACAGTTAGTTACTAAATTTGATGTACAAAAAATTTAGGGAATTAGTTGTGCGGGATGGGATTTTGTGGAGTCTAATGGTGCATCTGGTGGGCTGCTGTTAATATGGGATGATGACTTTTTTAAAGTAAGAAATAGTCACAAAGGGGAGAGGTGGATATGTGTTGAAGGGGAGCTGTTACAATATAATTTTAATTGTGCTTTTATTTTGGTGTATGGGGCGCATACTAGAGAAGAGAAACTTTTTGTATGGGAGGAGTTAAGCTACATAGCCGATCTGTGCCAGGTTCCCTGCTGTTTCATGGGGGACTTTAATGAGATTGTACAGGTGGAAGAAAGACAGGGTGCAGTTAGCTTATCCCTGTCAGCCGAAGACTTCAAGAGTTGGATAAATGACATGGGTTTGGTGGACCTGCCGATTACAGACCGCAAGTTCACATGGTTCAGAGGTCGTTCCTGTAGCCATATTGATAGGGTTTTGGTTAGCTTGGAATGGATTGAAAAATTTCTAGAGATTCGAATACGAGGGGGTCCAAGGGGTTTGTCTGACCATTGCCCAATTATAGTAGAAGGCATGAGGCAGAGAGATGGTCCAAGGCCTTTCAGAAGTCTTGACTTGTGGTTTACACATGAAGGATGATCAAAGATGAATGGAGAGGCTTAGGTGATGCACAATTCACAGAAAAATTGAATGCTATGACAGTTCCTCTTGGAAGATGGCATAAAGAAAAGTTTGGAGACATGGATAAGAAAATCATGAAGTTTGAGGAAAAGATCAAGAAGATTGATGATATGGCAATGGTTAGGTGGGAGGTGGTGCAGACCCCTAAAAATCTAGGGGGTTAGGTGTTGGTGATGCCATGGTGCGTAACACAGCCCTGCTCTTTAAATGGTGGTGGCGGTTTTCGAAGGAGGATTGCCCCTTATAGAAGAAGGTAGTATGCTCTTGTAACAACCTCAACCCCAATGTGATGTTGTCATCCCAGGTGCTACCTACCCGGGGGGCCATGAAAGGATATATGCCAGCTACAGTTCAAGGATCAACGACTAAAACAGAAAATGATCAACTGACTGTCTATGGAGATTGGCGACGGGAGAAGAACTCGGGTCTGGGAGGATGTATGGTTGCGTGATGGGACCCTGAAAGATATTTTTCCAAGGCTCTTCTCAGTTTCAAACCAAAGAAGATCCGTCATAGGGGACTGTGGGTTCTGGGACGGGTTAGAGTGGAGATGGAACTTCCAATGGAGGCGAGAGCTATTCCAATGGGAGTTGGACTTAGTCAACCAGTTGCATGAAACTTTAAGACTGGTTAATTTAGTATATGGGAGAGAGGACAGAGTTGTGTAGAAATTTGATAAACAGGGTGTATTTTCTACTAACTCCTTTGTGCAGGTTATGCAGGTGGAAATGCTTCCAGAGGATATAGCGAGCTACAGCTTTACTAGGACAGTTTGGAAGGGTCTAGTCCCACCTAGAGTTGAATTGTTCATATGGTTTGTCTTGACTGAAAGGGTTAATACGAAGGAAAGACTGAGTCGGCTAGGAGTGGTCAACTAGGAGGATGTTGTCTGTGTGCTGTGTAATGAAAGTATTGAATCTGGATACCACTTGTTTATTGGTTGTAGATTTTCATGGCAGGTGTGATGTGCATGGCTAACTTTTGCTGGAAGGCCATGGTCATGCCCGGGAACGCTAAAGGAGCATTTTCAAAGTTGGACTGAGTTATCAACTAGTAAACAGGAGCGCAAGAGGTGGATGGTATGTTTCTGTACCATTATTTGGAATATTTGGTTGGAAAGTAATAGGCGAATTTTTCAAAATAAAGGAAAAGGGGTTGAAGATATCATCTACCAGTCCTCCATGCACTATAAGGAGTGGATAGGTGTTGATCCCTTCTGTTGTTGATGGCAATGCCGAAGATGACAGTGGGCATCATTTAGTTTTTTTAGTTTTTATTATGTACTTTTTATAGTTGTGTTTTCTTCGTTATTCTATGCTCCACTTGTTGTGTTGAGCTCTTCCTTTAAAAAAAAAAACAAGTTCGATTTAGCACAAAAGCAGGTAAATCAAATGATATAGATTCGATATACCAAGACCATCACTAAATCAAACTTACTAGAGTCGATTTATAAGGAGAGGGATTGATACATAAAACGATACAAATTGATTCGATTTACTCTTTGAAATAACCAAAGTAAATCAAGTCTCGTTAATTTGAATCAAGGTTGAGTACTTTTTCCCATCCTTAACTTCTTGGGTCAAAATCAAAATCGTCTCCAACCTTTTTTTCTTATTAATATTATCCTCAAAGTTACTGAACATTTTAAAATCATCCTTTTGAACATAATAATTTTTTAAATGACACAAATACTCTTTTTCTATTATCACTACCATCACCTCACCCACCTATTACCCCACCCCTTCCCACCTAAAACAGAAAAACCAAAACAAAGAAAATGAACAAAAGAGGGAGAAAAAAGAAAAGAGAAGGAACAAGAGGGAGGTGATGGCGGAAAAGAGTGCAGCCGCTACCGTCGCATTGTGAATATAGAGAGAGGAAAAACAAGGATAGGAGAGAGATAACAAGAGAAGAGAGAAACACGGAGGGAGAAGAAAGGAAAAGAAAGGAAGAAGAGGGGGGAGGTGATGGCGGGGAAGAGTGTGGTCGCCCAGTCGCGTCGTGAAAGAGAGATGACAGCAGGAAAGAGTGCAGCTGACACCATAATGTCGTGACTGAGGTGGGAGCTGCTCTGTCGGCATCGAGCTCCATCTCCGTCGTCGAGCTTCTGGTGGTGACGGAAGTTGCTCTTCCCCCTCTCTCGATCTATTCCTATCCTCAGCCACAGCTGGGACATCGCCAGCAATAGTAGCTTCTCGTGCCGTCGCTGTCACCATTTACCTCCATCTCGTCTAAAGCACATCCGAGTGACTTAAATGGACCAGCATGTAGAGGGAGCTGCTACAACTGCAGAGGGGGAATCCCACCTATTGCAAATGTTCATCCAAAGGTCCTGACGGAGGCTCATTCAGGTCCACATCAAGGTGTCCCTGGGATCCGACAAGCTGAGATCTACAACGCTCTGCCTTATCCTCTTGTATAACCACGCTAATCTCGTCCAAGAAGCGTGACCCTTCGAACTCCGCATCGAGGCTTTTATTGCCAATCAAGTCTAAAAACAGCTCACCTGGGCTAATGTATGTTTGGCTCTCATGCACCGCCATGTCACTGCTAGGAATCCCAACAAAATAATCACTAATAACCCCCTCAACTAAACAAGCACCATCACCACTACCCTGACTGTCAAACTCTACCTCTCCCTCCATCTCCACCGTCAACTCCACTACCACCAACTCCACCACCTCCACCTCCGTCGTCATCAACACAACTATCACCTCCACTATCATCTCCACTGTTGCCAACCTCATCTCTGCCTCTCCCTCCATGTATAGCTCTTCCTCGACGACCACCCATCCCTCCTTGTCGGCCGTGAGCCTTAGCTCACCTACAGCCTCGACCCCTCCTCTCCATGGCATCAATCGCATCCTTGAGCCACTTCAACTCATACTCACTCGCTCAGGTCCAAACACGACATCTCCGCTCCACACGACGCATATCTGGAACATCTGGCACCTGGTCCATCTCAGGAACCTGTCTTGAACCTCTTTACATCGCCTCGGCCAGGATAGCAACTTCTCTCGAATCATTGAGGAAGAGTTTAGGCAATAAGAATCTCCTCCCATGGTCATGCCACCACTCCAAGTATGCTTGTAACGGTCCTGGGTTTGATATAACATCAAATCGTAACACATGGTCAGCCCGGTTGGCCCAATGGATATGCCAAATCTGTAATGTGTTCAAAAACCACCAATCTCTACCTCTGTCATCCTTCGACATTAGAAAATCAATGTCGAGTGCAGGTTGTGGTCGATGCTATACTCCACCAAACTGTGGCAGCACCCTATCCACCCGATGCCACTCTATCACAGCAAAGTAGATCAATGTTGTCACAACCCTCCATAGTGCCATATGCCGGGTCTCAAGTATCTCGGGATGAACCACCTGAACGACCTTCGGTGCGCTATACGGCATCCACGTGAACTGTTAAAGAGAAATGGTTGGAGTAGGTCAATAATAACCAGTAAAAAAGATTAAAAAAAATAAAAATTTCAAAGCTAAAACACTTACATCTCCACCTAGAGTAAATCTATCACGAGTCTCCACTGCGTGACCTTATGCCCTTTCTCGCTCAATGTTAGCTGATAACCTAACCACCTGAAACCCAAAACATTTTATCAACAATGGCAATTAACCGAAAAATTATTAACAAACATAACAACCATAAACATCAAGTACCTCATCGCCAATGGCCAATGAAAGGCATCAAACCCATCGAGCTTGAAACCCAAGAACCGCTTGAAGATCCATGACTGGAGGAGCTGCAATGGACCGGCCAACTTAACCACATTCTTGTTAGCCACACAACACAAGCACCGGTATAACCATGATAGAGCAACGGATCCCCAACTGTATCTGCCCATGTTCTTTAATCTCGCTACATACGGTAGCCACCGAAGGTACATACATGTACCTGACTTATCACCAAAGAGCTGAGTTGATAACAACATCATAATGTACGCTTTCGCGTACCTCCTAATTGTCTCCTCATTTGCGTCTTGAAGAAGGACACTAAATATCTCTTGCATCCAAGTGCACTTCACAGTGAAATTGTCTATGTAGTCCATCGAAGGTATCACACCCAATAGCTACTCAAACCAGACCCATGCAGGTTGGCCATCCTTAATATATCTCTCGAAGTCCGTCATACATCCACTGACGTATTGTCCATCAATCGGGAGGCACGACTAGTAAGCAACATCATGTAGCATAATTGTGCTCTTGCCGAATGGCATATGGAAGGTATGCATCTCCGAACGCCATCGCTCGAAAAATACACTGACTAGTGGCTCATCCAACCTAAACCAGTGGTCATTGAGCCTTACAAGATAGGCTAAGTTGGCCATTTGCAAGTACGGTACGATCCTATCGCTAGGACTATACCGTGCTACCTCCTCATGCTGGTGATACATCTGTGGGATTGCATAACGATAAAAAAATCTCTAAAAATTATAACAATTAATAAACATAATTCACCAAATGACCCTTGTGTAATGCATGCCTTTTGGACAAAATACGCTAAACCCAAGCAAATAATTTTACAATACCCATATCTCCAACAAATTCAAAAAAAATCATATGCAAGCTAAATCTAAAATTTCCTAAAATGGAGAATCCTAATAAAAATAAACTTTAATATAAAAGATATTACAAACCTGCAATTAAATTCTAATAGAACATAGTTAATCTAACATTTAAGACTTAAATTAAATTAGAATAAACTAAATTTAATTAAATTAAATTCTGACTAAACTTCTAGTGCCTAATTAATCTAATATTTAAGAATTAAATTAAATTAATTCTTACTAAACTTCTAGTATTTAGTTAATCTAACATTTAAAACTTAAATTAAATTAAATTAAACTCTAACAAAACTTTTAACCTAGTTAAACTTCTAACATTTAAAAGTTACAAATTCTAACAGAACCTCAAATCACTACTCTAACTAACAGTTATTTATCACTTTTCTAACTTGTATTTGTAGTTTCAAAATTCTAACAAACTATTAAATCACTACTCTAACTACCATTTGTAGTTTAAAAATTCTAATAATACTTATAATTAAATTCTAAGCGACTTAATATCACTAATAATTGTGGTCTATCTTAAAGAAAATAAATTTCATTCACTAACTTCTTCATAGATGCTACCAGCAATATGGGCAATACTGATAGATACAATCCAAGCCGTCTTCCATTTTCGCATTTTGAATCTTGTGGTTTTGTTGCCTAACTTTTCTCTGGATGGTGCGTTTTGGGGATGGGGAGAAAGTGAAATGTAATTCGAAACAAGTGAAATCGAATTATATATATATACTAAATCAAACATAATGCATTCAATTTACCAATGGTGCATGTTTCTTATAAATCAAATTCAATCAATTTGATTTATTATGGGCCTACATTGAAGCTCCTTGTTTCGATTTACTATGGGTAACTCATTCCGAATTTCAAACCATACTAAATTGAAGCTTGCTATTTCGATTTACATATACACATACTAATAATTCGAATATTATTGATTCGACTTGCCACTAGCATGTCTAAATCAAATATAATAAATTCGATTTATATATAAATATCAATCAAGACATGCATGTAACGTTTCTTCTTTTAGAAAAATCATGTAAATTTGAATGTCATTTCATTTGTTTATGTGTTTTACCCAAAAATTGACGGCCCCAAGAGTTTCTCTTAATTTTATTCTTTCACATATATAAATAATTCAACCATGTTAGGTATAGGATTTTTTATTTTAATAAATAAAATAAATGTAATATTTACCGAAATAAATAATTTCAAAAGTATTTACGGTTTTAAATTCTCTTGTCATATCTCGTTTACAGTGTAAATGAGATGACATTGCATGTATCTCGTTTACACTGTAAACGAGCTAAGGCACCTTAGCGTGACATGTATATATCTCATTTATACTGTAAACGAGATATAAAAAGACAAATATTTAGCTGCTATAAAAGGATGTGTAACCCTTGGCATTCTCTACACACATTTCATATCCTTTCTCTGTCTCATTTTTCTCACAAAAATAAAGGTCAATGGCCAGTAACAGTCCATTCATAGTTGTGCTTGTTTATCCCAATTGTCGTATGAGAAATGGTGACAACGGGGTAACATTTGAGTGTGAGGATCCGATATTGTTTCGCACTCAGCGTGTGGAGACATTGTCGGATTTGAAGAGTTTGATATTGAGCAAGCTCGGTGGTACAGAAGCGAGGGAGATAGGAAGGGTGGGGTATAGGTTGCTGGAACCCATGGAAAATGGAATATTTTGGTTTCGACTATTCCGAATTCAAGGGGACGAGCATGTGCGATTAACGTTCGACATCTATGGGAGGATCATGGTAGAACAGGTAATGGAGCTGTCCGCCGAGGTGGGTCATGATGGAAGTGGTGGTTCCGTACACGAGACCTATGTGCAGGACGACTGACCTCTCGCACCACCACCCATTCATGTCACCATTCCAGAGCATGAGGCAGAGGAGGGTGAGGAGGAGTTGGACAAAGATTACGTGGCGGATAGTGCGGACAGTGAGTCATCCGATGGTAGAGATGAGGATGAGTTTGTGCCAGGGACACCTGTCGGGGTTGTGGCGTGCCATGTGCTGCCGCCACCTCACCCAATTCCGGCACTATCGGCAGTGCCAAGTCCCTATCACAGTATGGATCTGGACGCGATGCAAAAGAGGACCCCAGTTTTCGACACATGTGAAGAGGATTACAACTTAGATAGCGGGGTAGAGTTTTGGATCAGCCACAGGTTCAGAAGCTGAGAGGCAGTGCTTTAGGGTGTGAAGAACTACAGTATTCGCAGGAGTGTTGAGTACCGGGTGATCGAGTCCGACCGGTTAAAGTACCATGTGCAGTGCCGTCAAGCCGACAATGGGTGTCAATGGAGCTTCCGTGTGGCCCTTCGCCAGAATCTCGGATACTGGTAAGTTCAAATTTATTTGTGATTTTAAGTACTTTTGTATGATATGTTATGTAGGTTACAGATATAGTTGAAGCATAAATCTTTTGTTGTGATTAAGGAGGTTTGGAGGTTTGGTAGACCCCACAGTTGTCTAGCACCCACCATGTCTCAAGACCATCGTTAGTTAGATAGCAGTCTCATCTGCAGGGTCATATTGCCCTTGATACCATAGTTGTCAGAACCGAACCGGTAATCGAACCGGTCAGATTACTGGGTCACTGGGTCACTGGTTGAACCGGTAGGTCATTGGTTGAACCGGTTAACTCGGTCCCACATAAGTAAAACGTATAAAATAGCTAAAAACTTAAAAATTAATAGTTAAAAAATATATCTCCAATAACATTATAATAAACATTAAGTCTCAAATCCTAAAAATAAGTAGTAATACGAAAATAAACATAAAATTTAGTACTATTAGTCTATTACATGAACAACTCAATTTAACACAATGAAAATAACAATTCATGGATTATATCCAAGGAGTAACTTCAAAGTCTGGATATCTTTCTTCATCTGACAAATCTGGAGCTACATCTTGATTGGTTTCATTCTGATTTGTATTTTCCACAGAAGTATTATTAGCTTCACCATCATCTCGATCATCTTCCAGATTCAATTATCTAGCATTTCAATAATGTTTCACAAATCATAATCAATAATAAGGCAAAACATTTGGTTAAAGCATTACAAAATCATCCCTAACAACAACATACCCAAATCATCCCTATCAGTTTTTCCTCTGTTACTATTTTTTTGGGTTCCAATTGTTGGATCAAGAGTTGATCCTTGTTCCTGAGAAGTTGGTGTTTCTGATGGTGTATTTGATAAAGCCATCCTAAATTCCTAATCAACCAAGATCCAGGACTAAATAACTAATCTCCAAGAATAATACACAACAATCCACTAAGGCACTAACTACTAAGAATAATATACAACAGCAACCAGAATCAACAAACTGAACAATCAACAAACTGAACAGAAATAAAAAAACAATCAACCAATATATCCACTTAGGCACCAACAATGAATAAACAACAAACTGAACAGAAATAAAAAATAAATCAAGAAACGAGAGATCAAACAGAAAAACATGTGGTCTTGTTCATGTTCTCATCTAAATTAAACAAAAATCAACAATCTAAATTAAACAGAAATCAACAACCTAAAATTATTTGAACAACCAACAATCTAAATTCTAAAACAAATCAAACAGAAACCAACAGTCCAACATACATCATCAATCTACAATAATCAATTAACTTCAAAAAATTAAAAAATTAAAAATACTTACCTGGCTGGACGGCTGGACCCTGGACCTGGAGGGATGGAGCGATGAGCAGAGACTAGAGAAGAGGGAGACCGGAGCGACGAGCAGAGAAGAGCGACGAGCAGTAGGCGACGATGGACCGTGGACGTGCTTCTGCCTTCTTGGCGGTGGTGAGTGGTGCACTGCTCTGGATGCGGTGGTGAGGTGAGTGCCGCGCTGGTTGAAGCTGAACGGGGCGACGAGGTGGCTGAGTGAGTGGCGCACTTCTCTATCTCTCAGCTCTCAGCTCTCATGGTGATGGTGGTCTCTCAAAGTTTGGGAATGGGAAGGAAAAGTGTGAAACAGGGGATGGAGGCTAGGGTTACAGCGTTCTCACTTCTCAGCAGCAGTTTTTGTTTTTTTTTTTTATTATTTATAAAGAAACGACGTCGTTTCCAGCGCATAAAACAAAAAAAATTTCGAACCGGTCCGGGTTAAATGAAACCCGCCGGTTCACCGGTTCTGATCAAACCCGGCCGGTTCAGTACGGGTCTTTCCAGTTCGACTCCTTGTTCGGTTAATTGACTCACCCGGACCGGTTATAGCACCGGTTCACTGATTTTCTAGTCCGACCAGCCGGGTCGGTCCGGTTCTGACAACACTGCTTGATACAGTCCAACCCCTCTGTGTGTATCCCAGTCTTGCAAGGTGCCGTCCAGGCAAGCTACCACTTCAAACCCTCATACAAAAAGGTGTGGATGGCAAAGCAAAAGGCGATTGCATGGATTTATGGGGATTGGGAAGAGTCGTACAACAAGGTGCCGAAGCTGCTTCAGGCACTACAGAGCTGTTTTTCTGGGACCATTTGTGACCTACGCGTCAAACCATACTACGATGGACACCTCATGGTACGCGACTGCAGCATGTCCGACAAAGTATTTTGGGCTTTTCCGTCATGTGTTGAGGCCTTCAAGCATTGCAAGCCGTTTGTATCGGTAGACTGCACGCATCTGTATGGCAGGTACGATGGAGTGTTGCTTATTACAGTGGCGCAAGACGGGAACAGCAATAAACTGCCAATTGCTTTTGCCATCGTCGAGTCCGGCCTATTGATGTCTCCGTCATTCCCCGCGTTGCGCGCCATCACTGATTCAATCGAAGCAATGGTCAGAAAGGGTTAAAAGAGGGGAGAAAGAGGTTGACAAAGTCAAACTGGGGCCCAGAACTAAGCTGTAAACGACTTGTATATATAGGCACGGACAGGCCTTATCTCGTTTACAGTGTAAACGAGATAAGCATATGTATATCTCGTTTACACTGTAAACGAGATATGGCAAGGAAATTTAAAACGGTAAATACTTTTAAAATAATTTATTTCGGTAAATATTACATTTATTTTATTTATTAAAATAAAAAAACCGTTAGGTATATACTAAAGTTAGCCACTAAAATTAGCCACAGTATAAAATACATGTTGAAATATAAATACACATTGAAAATAAATTAAACAACACATGTATTTATATATAAATACATTGGTGACTGATTTTAGTGGCTGATTATGGTATATATAAATAGTATTTTTTTATAAATCATTTTACACAAAAGCTAGGCATAGTCAAATCCAACCAAGTCATTGTGCGCATGCTTTTTCTTCTTCGTACTCACTTCTTTTTCTTTTTATATGCATTCCTGCTTTTTTTTCTTTTTTCTCCTCCTCCTCGTGCTCCTTTTTTCTCATTTGATTTCTTCTCTTCTTTCTTTTTTCCCTCTTCTTCATTATTAAATTCGGACGCACCCCTTATCAATGGACAAGCCGTCGTTAAAAGTTGTTATCGATGGCAATGAAACACATCCTTTCATTTATTCAATTTTGCCAATGGCTTAGCTGTGGATAAATATAAAGGACGCATGAAAATTGAAAATTTCACCCCATGAATTTACCCACGGCTTTGCTGTCGATAAATAAAAAAATTAATTTAAATAATTTAACCCATGTTTCCAACTGCTAAACCGATGGTAAGTCACAACGTTTATTTTATTTTCAAAAAATTATTTTCACAGCATACCGATGGAAGTAATTAATAATTAAATTAATTTTAAATTAAAATTAAACAAATAAATCCAACTTTAAAGAAAATTAGTCAAACTACATACAACATTAAATAAATAAATTGCATATTATTTGGTACAAACCAGTCCTCTCTAAATAAGGTATAATTCTATCATGCAACGGCATATTTTATTGCTATCGAACGCTATAAACACACCAACTTGGCTGCATATTATGAGAAAAATAACGAAAATTTGATTAATTTCTAACACTTACAGATCTATACCATAATTTATATTTCAAAACAAAAACTACGGTTGCCTAATGTATCAAATCAGTTAACTAAAATGTTAAATATAGTTATCCAATAATCACTATTACTATAAATTTTGTTCAAAAAGAGAGACAGGTATCACATTTATATGAAACGGCACAACAAACATATGAACATTACAACAAATAACGATTGTCCAACTTTGGCATCCATAAGTCCTAGGTTCTAAAATTTACAGTTTCACATCTACAAGTTAAATTTCAACACCGGGTCAACAAACCTTACATTATTTACTTAAAATTTAAATCTTAAATTTTAAATAGTAAGCCCTAAACCTTCAAAAATTTAAGTTTAAAATTTCAAAATTTAAATATTAATTTCAAAATCTAACAACAAGCCATAAATCCTACATTTCAATTTCCGATCTTGATTTTTAAATACCTAACTTCAAATTCTCTACATTTATTTTTAAATTTTAAATTTTAATTTTCAAACTCTAAACTAAACTAAGGTTCTATTTTCTAATTAGAATAAATTACCATTTGTACTCATAAAAGATACAGATGCTGATAAATGTACCCATATAAAAATAAAATGACAATTATAACTACGGAATATGGCTTCCGTGTGCCAAGAGTACCCATACGTTGGTTACACAATTGGTCCATTAGGGTATTCTTGGCATACGAAAGCTATCTTCTGTAGGTACAATTATCGTTTTATTCTTATATGGATACATTTGTCAGCGTTTATATCTTTCATGGATACAAATGGTAATTTATTCTTCTAATTAATATATCCTGAATACTACATAAATATACGTAAATATCCAAACAAAAGAAAAGAAAGAAACTTACCTCTTCATTGATGCTGCCTGTAACACCTTAACTATCAAAGTGTCACGCTTCCGACTGCACTGCTCTGATAGCTCGGGTATTACAACGACCCTTAATATATTTAATACTAAAATATAAGCTTGTTAAAACTTTAAACCGTATTACCGGCCCAAAATACTTTTAGATAAATAACATACATCCATACATACAATATAACTTACGATACTTACAAAGAATATATATATATATATTATTAATTTTACAAGCATTACATAATCAAAATCCTATCCCTCTTATAAAAACTTGTAAAATTAAAAGCAAGGGAAACATAAATACTAAAATAATACAAAATATAGGATAAACAGAAAAGTAATAAGCTCTTCCAAACTTCGTTATCCATGACCTGAAAAAGAAAAGACTTGTAGGGGAGTGAAAACATCGTACTCGCTGGTTCTCACTATGGGGTTAGGAAAATATTATAACAGGATACGTGAAAATAAAGTTGTTTCTAAAGTACCCTGATTAATAGCCGCCTCCTTATGTATCTTTTCAAAACCAAAGATTTAATATTCAAAATCCAAAATTCTTTTTAAAAGAGGAAGCTGTTAATTCTTCAAAAATCTTAAACCCTTTTTTAAAGTTTTTCCTAAACAGTATGAATGACCAAGCTGTTCCAAGCATAGATTCATTAAGTCTATGCTGAACCAGTTTAGTTTTTCATACTTTTCTAAACCAAAAACACAAACCACACGATCATCGGCCCATCTCATAATCAACCACGGCCCTAGGCCCAAGCAACTCAATCAACAACCAATTCACCACAATCCAACCAATTTTTCAGTCACAAACACAAGTAAGAAGGTTCAAACACAATCAAACAGTTACATCAAGTAGAGCAATTAGCAATTAAACATAAATAATCACATAGGTAAACCAATTACAATATGCACACCCAAATAATGTCACATAGATACATATGATGAATGTCTGCCCTATGGATGATGATATCATCTGTCGATTATATAGCCAAACCGACACATTCCGGTAGCTAACCATGGACTGAAACACCTTTGCGGAGCAAGTGGGTTTGAGCTACAACTCCCTTACTACTACTCGCTTAACCCAGAGCCAGTGGAATAACCACTACTGCGGATACTACCTAAGCGGGTGTTTAAAAGCTAAACCTGGAGCAAGTGGGACAAACCACAACCTTTGCTACTACCCAGACATCACAATCATTGACCTGGAGCAAGTGGGATGAACCACCATCCTTGCTACTACCCGGATATCTCAAACATACATTCATTTATGCCATATATCACTTTCTCCTAAAATCACTTTACCTTCAAACCAAAAGTCCTTTCTCTTTATAGCATTCTTTTCCACACCATCTAATTTTTCCAAACCAACCTCAAAATCATTTCATTCTTAAACCGTCCACTTAATCACTTTAAATTATGAATCATTAATTAATTACCACCACAAAGTCTCAAGATTTTGAGGGAGAATCTACCAAATTTTAATTTCTTAAATTCATTAAAGATCCTTAAAAATTATTGATTTCCTAATTTGAATCAAAATCAAATCACAGAAATCAGAAGTCCTAAACAATTTTCAAAGCCGAATCACTTAGAACAAAACCAGCCCATTCAAATCAAAACCACCTTCAAGTTCACTTTTAAAACCAATTCTCTGACTTATTCCAAAACGTCATAACTGGAGTTACTCAATAAAGTCTAATTTCCTTTAAATCCATTAATACTCCTCCAATTGAAATCCTCAAGTCAAATTCAAAAAAACATAAACCCTTTTCACATTTAAAACAGTCTTAAGACATAAGTTTCTTTGAAATGACTTGCTCCCAAAAGAGATATAATAATTTTCTCAAGAAAACAAATAACATTTCAATAAAATCTCAGATTTTATAGAATTTCGGAAGCATCTCCCCTAAAACTTAGACTTTGCCACCCTTTTTGGGTCCCAACCAAACCATTCCACAACCCTCTTTAACAGGTTTCAAAGCCAAATCAATTAAAAATCAGGCTGAGTCCAAAAGTGCATACCATTTTCATATTTCAAGAAAACCAACTCCAACTCAAACTGAAATCAATTTTCAACGGATTAAACTTGATTTCAAATCTTTAGAGAAACAAATTTAAAGAAACACTTCAAAAATAGTCCGTTTCAAAAAACCAAACAATAATCTAGTCAAACAAACATTCATATTCATTCAAGACAACCAAACAATACATAAAACTTATACAATCACCAAAGATACATTTTCTCACATCAATATCCATATATAATAATTCCAATTTATAAAGTATAGTTTTCTGAAAAGGCCCCTACCTCGATTAAGCGAAATCACAACCCAACGCGTCAAAGAATCCCTTTTATCTTGGCCCGAAATCAGCGGCAACCAAAACCTCAACTCCACTTGCTTTCTCAAAAGCAGAAACAGCCTCAATCACCACATGCAAAGCTCGCTTACTAATTCCTAACACATGAATATCACAAAGACTTTAATACACGTAATAGGACACTAACGCAGAGGTTTTCGAAACGTAAATACTCACTGTAATACGAAATGAAGCAGCAGCAGTCTCTGATTCGGTTTGGCGGCAACCCCGGCAGCCACCTCACGCGGCAGCGGAGATTGGACTCCAGCGACGGGAACTAAAACTAACATGCAACCACAATAAAGCTTTTGGAATCTCAAAAGAAAATAAAACCAAACTCAAAACCCTTATTGGCAGTGGATCTCGACGGCGGTAGTGGCGTTCTCCGGCGGCAAAGGTGGTAGAATCGGTTCCCTCTCTCTTCCCGCACTCTTTCTCTCTTCGGCTTCTCCCATGGATGACGGTGGCGTGGTACGCGACGAGGACGCGGTGGCGACGGGCGAAAAGGTAACTGGACATATCGGCGGAGACGTCTTCCTCTCTCGCGCGTCCTTCTCTCTTGGCGGGGCAGCGGCGGTGACGGCATTGAGCACAGCGTGGCGGCGAGTAGGACGCGATCTTGAGCAGCACGGCGTGGTGTGGCAGCTCCTCCTCCCTGGCACTCCCTTTCCCTCACTGGATCTCCCTCTCCTTCCTCCCCTTTCCTTCTTCTTTTCTTTATTTCTTCCCTCTCAACAACCGTGTCTGTGTGTGTGTATTGGTGAGGGTGAGCGTAAGAGAGATGAGTGTAGTGTTAGGGTTTGGGGTGGTATGGGGTAGTTTAGGTATTTTTATTAAAAATAGGGTTAGTAGTGTAATTTTATAAAATAATTAAAGAGATAGAATAATAATAAAAAAACCAAATTAAATATAAAATTTCTATTTTTAAAATACTTTCCAATTACAATTTGTAAATTATTTTCATTCAAATGCTAATAATTTAATAAAAATTAGAGATAAGTAAATTAGCTCTCTTTTATTTATAAAATAAGGTTAAAAATCTAGATATTAAAATTAAAATATATAAAATATTTATTATTTTTCAATTATAAGAACTCTAAATTATAAATAAGAAATTACTCTACTTGTATACAAAATCTCTAAAAATATAATCTTAATTAAATATAATAGATTATAAATAATTTATCAACAACTTTTCAAAATCCGGAGTCTTACATTCTACCCCACTTATAAAAATTTTTGCCCTCGAAAATTCAAGTAATACATAAGATAATACTTAGTCTTAGAATTCTACTTTTAAATGCTTCTTAGAAATGTAAGAAATCTTAGCATATATATATAAATATTCAAACACCACATAACCATGAGACTTAAATATAAAGGTAGGATATATTGTAAGGCAGAATATACAAGAAGGCTTGATGCAAAAGGTGATACCTTATAAGGATGTGGATACCTCTCCTTAGCATGACGCGTTTTGACGAGTGAGTGTGGGGGGCTTCGGCTAGCATCCCTATCGTCAAAGGCAAAATCGTGAGGCCTTGTGTGCTAAAGCGGACAATATCGTGCTAGCGGGTAGTCTGGACTGTTACAATATAGCTTCAAGACTCTGCAAAAACTCAGAGAAACACAATAGGGTGTGATGAGTTTGGAAAACTCTTATTTAATTTTGATGATGAACAAACATTATTAAAATATTTAATTATAAAATTATTAATTTGATCTTAATTCATACTTACTAGATTAATAATTTTGTTGTAGGTTTTAATTTGGGCCGAAAAATAAAAACTACAGCAGGCCCAAATCAAAATACATAATCAAACCTTGCTATATGTTCTCTACATTATGTGGCTGAATTGTTGTAATTAATTGGGCCAGAATTCAAAAGCCCAATTAGTTTGAAGGAATCAAAATTTTATTGGGTCAGATTAAGCTTTATTGCTACCAAGCCCAATTTGAAATTTTGATGAATGTTTCCATGCATGATCCGAATCCAATATTCATCAGGAAAGCAAATGTTATCATTTGGGCCAGATTAAATCTTAATGCTACCAAGCCCAACATTATTTTGATGAAAGTTTCCAAGCTTGGTCCGAAACCAAGTTTAAATGAAAGCTAAATGGCCTCATGCTTTCCAACGGATTCCATCTCTTGTTAAGAATGGATTTCAAATCCTAATATGTTAGCATTGAAAACATGAGAGAGAACTTGACTTTGATTTGATGGGAATCATTATGATTAATGCTATACGCTACTCAAAGCAAGGGAAGTAAAAGCAATCTATCAATATGTTTCATTTTCATTTAATTGCTTTCACTTTATCTTCACATTCTCTCTCATCTCTTTCTTCTTCTTCCTTCGGTCCTTGTCCAGGGAGCTATGGACGCTATGCTCATCAACCAAGAAAAGGAAGAAGTTGCATGCATCAAGACCATCAAGCTAATGATGGCAAGAAAACATACTAAAATAAAAATGAGCTGTGGCTAAGATATTCACCATATTTGTTTAGATTTGGTGATGTATATTGAGCCTTTCATGCTCAAAAATGGACGTTGAAGATTCGGCCAGCATGGAGGAGATTCTTGAAGCATGGCTTGTCTTTGATTCTGTTTAACCACCACAGGGAGTAGCTAGAGTGGCGAAGTGATGGTTGAGGCAGAGATTGAAGCAGATGAAGTCATTATCATCATGAAGCATCAAGGGCCAGAAATCCATCTTGGAGAGCAAGCCAAGGATGGAGAGCTCGGATTGATGAAGGGTGATGATCAAGAAAGGTCCAGAGGTAATTGCATGTTGAGTTTTACATGGTTATCTCTTCTCTCTCTATGTGGCCGAACCGGTTCTGTTTGTTGAAGGAGAAAGAAGTTGGTTCGGTTTTGTCTTCAATAAGTGGAGGCTCCCCTCTTCTATAATAAGGGTGGACAACCACTGTTTGGAACAAGGAGAAATTTTGAGAGTGCAAGGCACAGTGTTCTCAGAGCTACCTGAGCTAACAGTTTTCTCTTCTCCTTCAATGTATTCTGTTTTGTATTTTTCTGTTTAATTTTGTCATGTCTTGAGTCTCATGGAAAAAGGCAAACAGTGAGGTTTGTATGAAAAAGCCATAGAGCGGAAAAAGGCAGAGAGTGCAAAATTAAAAGAAAAAGCCATAGATGTCTTAGAGTTCCTTTGTTCATCTATGTTGTGTTTCATGATTCTGTGGGAATCCCCTTGTAAGTTGGGTTAGCACTTTACAATTTGTAATCAGATTGATTATAGTGAAATTCCATAATGTTTGTGATGGAGACTGGATGTAGGCTGCACTGCACTTAGCAGCTGAACCAGGATATATCTGGGTGTAATCTTTCTTCTCTCCTACTCCATTTCTGTTTTCTACTGCACAGGAGTAAAAACTAAAATGTCTCGTGCCAAGTGACGAGACAAAACAAAAAGTCTCATGGTAAGTGACGAGACAAAACAAAAAGTCTCGTGTCCAGAGACGAGCCAAAACAGATAAGTCTCTTCTGAGTTCAGCAAGTGATAGCAACAAAAAAAGGGGGCTAAGATTCAACCCCCCCTTCTCTTAGCCACTGAAACCATCAATTGGTATCAGAGCTTGGTCTCAAAGAGATCAAGCTTTGCAGCTTGAAGCAAAGATCCTCATGGCAGAAAACAGTGGCGCAAATGTGGTGTCTTATAATCTAACTGAAGGTCAATCAAGCAACAGACCCCCTCTTTTCAATGGGAAAAATTATACCTATTGGAAGGAGAGGATGAAGATATTTGTACAAGCAGTGGATTACAGACTATGGAAAATCATCTTGGAAGGACCACAATATCCAACTGTTACAAGTGCCGAAAGAGTTGTTTCTCTCAAACCTGAAGCAAGATGGACAGAAGAAGATAGGAAGAAGGTAGAGTTAAATGCCAAGGCAATAAATCTGCTCAACTGTGCTATAAGCTTCGAGGAATACCGACGGGTATCAAGATGCACAACGGCAAAGGAAATCTGGGACAAATTGCAAATCACCCATGAAGGAACCACCATTGTAAAGAAGACTCGGACAGACATGTTAAATAGAGAGTATGAAATGTTTGCAATGAAGGAAGGAGAGTCCATTGATGAACTGTTCGAACGGTTCAATTCCATCATTGTTGGCTTAGATGCTCTGGGAATTACACATTCTGATTTTGTGCTAGTGAGAAGAGTGTTGAGATGTCTCACAAAAGAGTGGGAAACTAAAGCTTTAATTATTTCTGAGAGCAGTAGCTTAGACTCCATGACACTTGATGATTTGAGAGGAAATCTTCTTGCTTTTGAAAATACCTATTTGAAAAAAGATACAAAAAAAGAAAGGAATTGCATTTTCTTCTGTGACTAACCCTCTGGATGATGAATCTAGTGATAACTCTTCTGAAAATGAGTTTGTGTTATTTGCAAAAAAATTCAGGAAAATGGCTAAGCTCAAAGGCAAAGGCAGCAGTACAAAGAGAGTGAAGAAAGACCTTAGCAAAGTAACTTGCTACAATTGCAAGGAAATGGGGCATTTCAAATCTGATTGTCCCAAGCTGAAGAAGGAGGAAAAGCCGAAAAGAGGAAAGAAGAAAGGACTGATGGCCACATGGGAAGACCTGGAAAATGACTCTGATGATGATGATGAAGAAACCGAGACCAAGTCACAAACATATCTCATGGCAGACCACATAGATCAGGTAGTCTTTCATAACCCTAATACTGAAGATCTTCATCTTATGATAGACCACCTTTCTGAAAAAATAAGATGTTTTTTGCTGGAAAATCAAGAACTTGAACAACAAAATACCATTCTTAAGGCTGAAAACAATTTTCTAAAAGAAAAAGTGAGAGAGGCCGAAACTGCTTGTGATCTTGTTGAAGAAAATAAGTAGTTAAGAGCCCAAGTTAGGAGATGTGAAAGTAACCATTGTGTTCTTGCATATGTGGATTGTTTTAAGCAAAATGAAGAGTTGCTTAAAGAGGTTAAAAGACTTAAGGAAGACTTAGCCAAGTTCACCCAAAGTTCTGAAAGTCTGAATAACATCTTGGCTAGTCAAAAACCTCTTTATGATAAGGCTGGGTTGGGGTTCTATAAATCTGAAAAATCACATTTTGAAAATATTGCTTCATCTTCAAATGATACAAGATTTCAAGATCCCACTTACTTTAACAAAACAGCAACTCCAAGGTTTTGTAGACTATGCAATCGGAATGGACACTTTCCCATTCAATGCTTTTTCGGTGAAAGAATGGTCGGTGACAAGGTTTATAAAATTGTTTTTGATTACAATGGCTTAGGACATAGAAGATGGTTTAACGTAAAAGGATCCAAAAAGATTTGGATACCTAAGGTTACTTGAGCTTGTTTTGTAGGTGTGCCTAGCATCCAAAAGGAAGGAAAATATGTGGTATATGGACAGCGGATGCTCTAGGCATATGACCGGAAAGACAACCTTCTTCATAAAGCTTGATGAATATGATGGAGGGCTTGTCACTTTCGGTGATGATGCAAAAGGAAAAATTGTGGCTGTTGGGAAAGTTGGTAAAAATTTTTCTTCTTGTATAAATGATGTTCTCCTTGTACATGGTTTGAAACATAATTTGCTTAGTGTTAGTCAATTGTATGATTTGGGTTTTGAAGTTATTTTTAAGAAGTTTGTTTGTTTGGTTGTTTGTGAGAAAACTAGGGATATTTTATTAGAAGCCAAAAGGTGTAACAATGTGTATGGATTAACTCTTGAGGAATTAAAAGAACAAAATGTAACATGCTTTACATCTCTTGAATCTGAAAAATGGCTTTGGCATAGAAAGTTGGGGCATGCTAGCATGTATCAAATTTCTAAGCTAGTCAAAAAGAACTTGGTTAGAGGAATTCCAAATATTAAGTTTGAAAAGGATCTTACTTGTGATGCTTGCCAATTAGGCAAACAAGTAAAATCATCTTTTAAATCAAAAGATGGAATTTCAACCAAACGGCCATTGAAAATGTTACATATTGATCTTTTTGGTCCTACTAGAACTTAAAGTTTAGGAGGTAAACTTTATGGTCTTGTGGTGGTAGATGATTACTCTAGATTTGGTTGGGTACTTTTCCTTGCTCATAAGAATGATGCTTTTCATGCTTTTTCCACCCTTTGTAAGAAAATTCAAAATGAAAAGGATTTAAAAATTGCCCATTTGAGAAGTGATCATGGAAAAGAATTTGAAAATCAAGATTTTGAAAAATTCTGTGATGACTTAGGGATTTCTCATAATTTTTCATGCCCTAGAACCCCCCAACAAAATGGGGTGGTTGAAAGAAGGAATAGAAGCCTTCAAGAGATGACTAGGGCTATGCTATGTGAGAATGAAATTTCTAAATTCTTATGGGCTGAAGCTGTGAACACAGCATGTTATATTTTGAATAGAACAATCATTAGAAAAGGGTTAAAGAAAACCCCTTATGAGCTATGGAAAGGAACCCCTCCAAATCTTAAGTACTTTCATGTTTTTGGATGCAAATGTTTTGTGCTTAATAATAAAGAAAATCTTGGAAAGTTTGATCCAAAATCCTATGAAGGAATGTTTGTTGGATATTCCACCACAAGCAAGGCCTATAGAGTTTATCTCAAAGAGCATAGAACCATAGAGGAATCCATACATGTTACTTTTTGTGATTCTAACTTAATTCCCAGTATTGTGAAGGATATTGATTCAGATTGTGAAGAGGCTGGAACAAATAAAGAAAATCCTAAATCTGTGCAAAATGAAGAATCTGTCAGTCCAGTTTTGTCTCGTCAGATTGGAGGAGATACTTCCATTTTGTCTCCTGAGCAGGCACGAGCAACTGAAACAGTGAGACCACCAGAAGTTCATCAAAGTTCTACACCTGTCCAAAAGCCTAGAGAATGGAAGTCTATGAGGGGTTATCCTCATGACTTCATCATTGGTGATCCCTCTCATGGTGTAACAACAAGATCCTCTACCAAAAGGCAAACCGAACCTAGCAACTTTGCTCTCTTGTCACAAATGGAGCCCAACAATATCAAACAAGCCCTTGAAGATCCATCATGGATCAAGGCCATGCAAGAGGAGCTAGCTCAATTTGACAAGAATGAGGTTTGGACATTAGTACCTTATCCGGATGGTAAGAAAGTTACCGGTACTAAGTGGGTATTTAAAAATAAACTTGGTGAGGATGGACAAGTTGTTCGTAACAAGGCTAGATTAGTGGCCCAAGGTTACGATCAAGAAGAGGGTATAGATTTTGATGAGTCTTTTGCTCCGGTAGCTAGAATGGAAGCAATTAGATTGCTTCTTGCCTATGCCGCCCATAAAGGTTTCAAAATGTTTCAAATGGATGTTAAGTGTGCTTTCCTTAATGGCTTTATTGATAGAGAAGTGTATGTGGCACAACCCCCGGGTTTTGAACATAAAGAGTTTCCAAATCATGTTTTCAAATTAACTAAGGCTCTTTATGGTCTTAGACAAGCTCCAAGAGCTTGGTATGAAAGGCTTAGTGCCTTCTTGCTGGAAAATAAATTTCAAATGGGTACCACCGACACTACTTTATTCATTAAAGCATGTAATGATGATATACTCCTTGTTCAAGTTTATGTTGATGACATTGTATTTGGTTCGGCCAACATTTCCTTGTGTGAAGAGTTTGGAAAACTCATGACTAGTGAGTTTGAAATGAGTTTAATGGGAGAGCTTACTTTCTTTCTTGGCCTCCAAATTAAATAAACTCCTAGTGGTACTTTTATTTACCAAGGAAAATACGCAAAAGAACTTATTAAAAAGTTTGGCCTAGAAAATTCCAAAGCAATGGGTACACCAATGCATCCCAACACAAAACTTGAAAAGGATGATGATGGTCAAGATGTGGATGAAACAAGGTATAGGGGAATGATAGGTTCACTCATGTACCTTACCTCCTCTAGACCGGATATTGTTCAAAGTGTGGGTGTATGCTCAAGATTTCAATCTCACCCAAAAGAATCCCATCTTACGGCTGTTAAACGCATCATTAGATACATTAAGGGAACTTGTGATTATGGCTTGTGGTATCCTAAATCTGATGAATTTTGTGCAGTAGGGTTTTGTGATGCAGATTATGCGGGAGATAGAGTGGATAGAAGAAGCACGTCCGACATGTGTTGCTTCCTTGGAAGCTCACTCAACATGTGGTCAAACAAGAAACAAGCCACAGTGGCTTTATCCACCGCTGAAGCAGAATACATTTCCGCATCTGCATGTTGCACTCAATTAATTTGGTTAAAAACACAATTGGAAGATTACAAATTAAAAATCAATAGTATACCCCTATTTTGTGATAATATGAGTGTAATAAATATTTCAAAAAATCCTGTTTTGCACTCAAGAACCAAGCACATTGAGATAAAATATCATTTCATTAGAGAACATGTGCAAAAGGAAACTATTGATATTCAATTTGTAAAATCTGAAGACCAAATTGCTGATATTTTTACAAAACCCCTCTGTGAAGACAGATTCTGTAGCTTGAGAAAAAGTTTGGGAATGTTTGATTTAAGTTTTATTGAAAATCTGTGAATTTGTGACTCTGTTCAGTTTTGCTCGTAGGTTTGGACGAGATAAAAATAAGGCATGATGGAAGAGCTGTGGTCAAGGGGGAGGCAACACAGAATTCAAAATTTTATGGGCCCCACCAAAAATTCCTTGACCCCACCTTAACAGTTATGGTAGTTACCTTTCTACAAATAAGAATCTTCCTCTTGTGTCATCAAATCTTCTTGGAAGTGGTTATTGTCAAATCAAATCTCTCTCTCCATCTAATCCCTTGATTTAAGGCAACAACTTTTCAGAGGGAAATCATTTTTTTTTTGGATAATAACCACCCATTATGGTCATTAACCGTCCACTAATGGTCATTACTCTCCATATTCTCTTTCCAAACCCCATTAAATGTGTTCACCCACCTTGTCTCTCTCTCTCCCACTCAATTCGGTTATCACCCCCAACCTTTCATATTTCATTCCCCCATTACCATGAAAAAGAAAACCGCGCCAAAAATATAAGCCTGTTAAAGGTTTAAACCGTATTACCGCCCCAAAATACTTTTTGATAGATAACATACATCCATACATACAATACAACTTATGATACTTACAAAACACACACACACACACACACACACACACACACACACACACACATATATATATACACATTATTAATTTTGCAAGCATTACATAATCAAAATCCTATCCCTCTTATAAAAACTTGTAAAATTAAAAGCGAGGAAAACATAAATACTAAAACAATACAAAATATAGGATAAACAGAAAAATAATAAGCTCTTCCAAACTTCATTGTCCATGACCTGAAAAAGAAAAGACCTATATAGGAGTGAGAACATCGTCCTTGCTGATTCTCAGTATAGGGTTAGAAAAATATTATAACAGGATACATGAAAATAAAGTTGTTTCTAAAATACCGTGACTAATAACCGCCTTATGTATCTTTTCAAAACCAAAGATTTAATATTCAAAATCTGAAATTCTTTTTAAAAGAGGAAGCTGTTAATTCTTCAAAAATTCTAAACCTTTTTTAAAGTTTTTCCTAAATAGTATGAATGACCAAGCTGTTCCAAGCATAGGTTCATTAAGTCTATGCTGAACCAGTTTAGTTTTTCATACTTTTCTAAACCAAAAACACAAACCACATGGCCTTCGGCCCATCTCATAATCAACCATGGCCCTAGGCCCAAGCAAATCAATCAACAACCAATTCACCACAATCCAACCAATTTTCAGTCACAAATACAAGTAAAAAAGTTCAAACACAATCAAACAGTTACATCAAGTAGAGCAATTAGAAATTAAACATAAATAATCACATAAGTAAACCAATTACAATATGCACACCCAAACAATGTCACATAGATGCATATGATATGATTGCCTGCCCTACGGCTGATGATATCATCTGTCGGTTATATAGCCAAACCGACACGTCCTTGTAGCTAACCATGGACTGAAACACCCTTGCAAAGCAAGTGGGTTTGAGCTACAACCCCCTTACAACTACCCGCTTAACCCAGAGCCAATGGAATAACTACTACTACGGTTACTACCTAGGTGGGTGTTTAAAGGCTCAACTTGGAGCAAGTGGGACGAACCACAATCCTTGCTACTACACAGGCGTCACAATCACTGACCTGGAGCAAGCGGGACGAACCACCATCCTTGATAGGAGTATCTCAAACATTGACCTAGAGCAAGCAAGACGAACCACCATCCTTGCTACTACCCAGGTATCTCAAACATACATTCATTTATGCCATATATCACTTTCTCCTCAAATCACTTTACCTTCAAACCAAAAGTCCTTTCTCTTTATAGCATTCTTTTCCACACCATCTAATTTTCCCAAACCAACCTCAAAATCATTTCATTCTTAAATCGTCCACTTAATCACTTTAAATTAGGAATTATTAATTAATTACCACCGCAAAGTCTCAAGATTTGGAGTGAAAATCTACCAAATTTTAATTTCTTAAATTCATTAAAGATCCTTAAAAATATTTGTTTTCCTAATTTGAATCAAAATCAAATCATAGAAATCAGAAGTTCTAAACAATTTTCAAAGCCGAATCACTTAGAACAAAATCAGTCCATTCAAATCAAAACCACCTTCAAGTTCACTTTTAAAACCAATTCTCTGACTTATTCCAAAACATCACAAACGGAGTCACTCAATCAAGTCCAATTTCCTTTAAATCCACTAATACTCCTCCAATTGAAATCCTCAAGTCAAATTTAAAAAAACATAAACCCTTTTCACATTTAAAGCAGCCTTAAGACATAAGTTTCTTCGAAACGACTTGCTCCCAAAAGAGATATAATATTTTTCTCAAGAAAACAAGACTAAATTATAATTTTCATTTCAATAATTCATTTCAAAACATGGTTCATCACTTTCTTGAATAATTCAAGTAAAATAGTAAAAGTCTTTAACTCATAATTTTCCAAATAACATTTTAATAAAATCTCTAATTTTATAGAAATTTCGGCAACATCTCCCCTAAAACTTGCACTTTGCCACCCATTCTGGGTCCCAACCAAACCATTCCACAACCCTCTTTAATAGGTTTCAAAACCAAATCAATTAAAAATTAGGCTGAATCCAAAAGTGCATACCATTTTTATATTTCAAGAAAACCAACTCCAACTCAAACTCAATTCAATTTCCAATGGATTAAACTCGATTTCAAATTTTTAAAGAAACAATTTTAAAGAAACACTTCAAAAACAGTCCATTTCAAAAAACCAAACAATAATATAGTCAAACAAACATTCATATTCATTCAAGACAACCAAACAATACATAAGACTTATACAATCACCAAAGATACATTTTCTCACATCAATATCCATATATAATAATTCCAGTTTATAAAGTATAGTTTTCTGAAAAGGACCCTACCTCGATTAAGCGAAAGTGCGAAACCACAACCCAACGCGTCAAAGAAACAGCCTACTTGCTTTCTCAGCGGCAACCGAAACCTCAGCTCTACTTGCTTTCTCAATAGCAGAAACAACCTCAATCGCCACATGCAAAGCTCGCTTAGTAATTCCTAACACATGAATATCGCAAAGACTTTAATACACGTAACAGGATACTAATGCGGAGGTTTTCGAAACATAAATACTCACTGTAATACGAAACAAAGTAGTGGTGGTCTCTAAATTGGTACGGTGATAGCCCCAGTAGCCACCTCGCGCGGCAGCGACGACTGGACTCCAGCAACGGAAACGGAAACTAACATGCAACGACAATAAAGCTTTCAAAATCTCAAAAGAAACTAAACCAAACTCGAAACCCTTACCAACAGTGGATCTCGACTGCGGTAGAGGCTCGGCCACCCACCTCCAGGAGGGGCGACGGAGCAAGCAACGGTGGCTGGATGTGGCAGTGGTGGCAGAACCGGTTCCCTCTCTTTTTGCACACTCTCTCTCTGTTCGGCTTCTCCCATGTATGACGGTGGCGTGGTACGCGGCGAGGATGCGGTGGCGACGGGCGCGAATGGCGACTGGGCAGATCGGCGGCCACGTCTTCCTCTCTTGCGCGTCCTTCTCTCTTGGCGGGGCAGTGGTAGCAATGGCATTGAGCACAGCGCGGCGACGAGCTGGATGCGGTTCTGAGCAGCACATCGTGGTGTGGTGTCTCCTCCTCCCCGACACTCCCTTCCCCCACCAGGTCTCCCTCTCCTTCCTCCCCATTCCTTCTTCTTTTCTTTCTTTCTTCCCTCTCAACAACCGTGTCTGTGTGTGTGTATTGGTGAGGGTGAGCATAGAGAAATGAGTGTAGTGTTAGGCTGCGTTTGTTTATAGAGATAGGACATTGAGACAGGGACACAGAGATACAAAATCGTGTTTGACAGAAGAGGCATGGATAGAGATAATATGTCTAGGGACACTAAATTAGTGTATTTTGTGTTCATCCTGACATGAAGGACACAAAAACATTAACGAGGGACACAACTTATTTTTTATTTTTCTTTAATTATTTTTGTTAATTTTTTATAATTATATTTTTTATTATTATATTTTTCGTCTCAATTTTTTGAATGAAAAAAATGAGAATAAATTAGATTTTCATAATTTGTTCTAATTTATTACCAAACAAGATACAAGAACACAAAATTTTGTGTCTCTGTCCTTTATTATGTCTTGTTCTCGATGTATTGTCTTGTCCTGTTCTCAGAAACAAATGCAGCCTATGGGTTTGGGGTGGTGTGGGGTAGTTTAGGTATTTTTATTAAAAATAGGGTTAGTAGTTTAATTTTATAAAATAATTAAAGAGATAAAATAATAATAAAAAAACCAAATTAAATATAAAATTTCTATTTTTAAAATACCTTCCAATTACAATCTGTAAATTATTTTCATTCAAATGCTAATTTAATAAAAATTAGAGATAAGTAAATTAGCTCTCTTTTATTTATAAAATAAGGTTAAAAATCTAGATATTAAAATTATGACATATAAAATATTTATTATTTTTCAATTATAAGAACTCTAAATTATAAATAAGACATTACTCTACTTGTGTACAAAAATCTCTAAAAATATAATTTTAATTAAATATAATAGATTATAAATAATTTATCAACAACTTTTCAAAATTCGGAGTCTTACACTGCCGACAACGTGAGCAACGCCATTGAGTCGGCACAAGCGCTCTTCGTCCGCCATGGTTAAGTTCCACTTGAAGAGATTACTCTAAGAAACTCAAACTAAATCCAACCTTTTTTCTCTACCTTCTCACTAATTTTTCTCTCTATCTCACTTTCAACAGTACTCAAATAAAATCCGCTACAACCTCAAGCGGTTTTTATTGTGAGGCCATCTTCGAAGAAATCGCTACAAGATGCCGCGGTTTCTTCGTCAATGCCATCTATTCATAAACTACTATCGAATGCAGCCGTTTATGTAGTTGCACCATTTCAACGTAAACCGCGATAGGGTATAGCGAATTACGTGCAAACTCTAATCCGCATCAGAGTGTCGCGGTTTATACATAAATAGAAAAGTTACAATTGTGTCTGGTATTTTAAAAAGTTGTAATCTGGTAAAGTTTTTTTCCAAAAATTTTAAATACATAAATTGGCCGTAAACTTATATCCAAATTTTCAATAAAGAAAATTTACTGACATTAGCAGCATTGTTAATATTATTTGTGTGCGTCCAATAACGCTTATGTGATGCCAAAACTTACTGATAGCTAAACAAAAAAAAAAATAAAAAACCTTTAAATATTACGGATGCTTTCAAAATTTATTGACAATATGGTCTTCAATAATCCTGCCTCTAAAATGGCTGTCAAAATTTTTGTCGGTAAACTATCCTTGTTAGCAGTGTTTGGGATCAAAAAATTCTTTGGCTAATAATTAAAGCTAAAAAAAACTAATTCACCTCAATCACTTTTAATTTTTTACCAATCCCATGTTAATATGCCTTTGTGGTTTATTTAATTATAAAAACATAAATCCAACTTTAAAAAAATTAGACAAACTACATACTGTTGTAAAATAACTAAATAAATAAATAAGAAAGAGGTAACAAATATAAAATGTAAAATATAATTAGATAACTCTAGTAGTAATATTCACCACAATTACTATCTCAATATAAAAGAGATGATTCATATATATATTAAATATATATATTACTAATATATGTAGTAATGTATGAAAGAAAGAAAGAGGAAAAGTTTTGTATATAGACAATATAAATAGAGAGAGAGAATTGTTATTAATGTTATTGTCTGAGGCTTAAGCCTCTATTTATACATGAGTGAAGCTTTGAATTTTCAAACTTCATTAATGCTCAATTTAACTTGGGAGCTTCACTCTTTCATAGGAAAAATCAGCCGCTCATGTATTGAACGGTCATCCACATCATCATGTTTATCACAACACTCCCCCTTGGATGACCATTTAGGATTATTGCCTCGTTAAAATCTTACTAAAGAAAAACCCAGTGGAAAAAACCTTAGTGAAGGAAAAAGAGTACAATATCCTTCAGTGATGGGACTGCCTCATTAAAAACCTTGTCAAGAAAAACCTAATGGGAGAAAACCTGACCAAGAAAAAAAGAGTACAGTCTCCCCCTCTTGTCGACATTATTTAATGTCTCGAAATCGTCGCATCCCAATCTTATGTACCAATCTTTTAAAGGAGGATTTTGGGAGTGACTTTATAAATAAATCTGCCAGATTGTCACTTGAACAAATCTGTTGGACATCAATTGTCCCATGATTTTGAAGTTCATGAGTGAAGAATAATTTGGGAGAAATATGCTTTGTTCTATCACCTTTGATGTATCCACCCTTAAGTTTAGAAATGCATGTTGTATTATCTTCAAACAGGACAGTTGGAACTGTCTTATGATCAATCAGTCCACATGATGACAGAATACATTGGATCAGACTCCTCAGCCAAAAACACTCGCGACTAACTTCATGTATCACTAGTATTTCGGCATGATTAGAGGATGTTGCAGCAATCGTCTGTTTCGTGGACCTGCATGATATAGCTGTACCACCATATGTGAATAGGTATCCTGTTTGAGATCTCCCTTTGTGTGGATCAGACAAGTATCCATGATCTACATAGCCAACTAATTGTGACTTGGATCCATAGGGATAAAACAATCCCATATCAATCGTTCCATAAAGATATCGAAAGATTTGTTTGACTCCACTCCAATATCTTCTAGTTGGAGAGGAACTATATCTTGCTAGTAAATTCACAGCAAATGATATATCAGATCGTGTATTATTATCAAGATACATTAGCGCTCCAATGGCACTAAGATATAGTACTTCAGGATCAAGGATATCTTCATTTTCTTCTTTAGGACGGAATTGATCCTTTTCCACATCTAAAGATCTTACAATCATTGGAGTACTCAATGGATGCGACTTATCCGTATAAAATCTTTTCAAGATCTTTTTTGTGTATGTTGTTTGATGAATAAAGATCCTATTTTTTGTATGCTCCATCTGCAGATCGAGACAAAATTTAGTCTTTCCAAGATCTTTCATCTCAAACTCTTCTATTAGAGTTTTTATAATTGTTGAAATCTCTTCAGGAGTTCCAATGATATCAACGTACACAGCAATTATAATGTATCCAGATGCGATGAATAAAGATCCCATTTTTTGTATGCTCAATCTACAGGTCGAGACAAAATTTAGTCTTTCCAATATCTTTCATCTCAAACTCTTCTATTAGAGTTTTTATAATTGTTGAAATCTCTTCAGGAGTTCCAATGATATCAACATACACCGCAATTATAATGAATCCAGATGCAGATTTCTTTATGAAAATACACAGACAGATATCATCATTCTTGAATCCGTTTTTGGCCAGATACTCAGTAAGAGGATTATACCACATTTGTCCAGATTGCTTTAGACCATATAAAGATCTTTGCAATTTGACTGAGTATAACCCATGTGAATATTTATTGGATGGTTTAGATATCTTTAGTCCTTCAGGGACTTTCGTATAGATATCCCGATCTAATGAGCCGTATAAGTAGGCGGTTACCACATCCATTAAATACATATGCGGTTTATGATATGCAGATAAACTGACCAAATAACACAATGTTATCGCATCCACTACAGGGAAATACGTTTCTTCATAATCTATACCGGGCCTTTGTGAAAAACCTTGTGCCACAAGTCGGGCTTTGTAGCGCACAACTTCATTTTTCTCATTTCGTTTTCTCACAAATACCAATCGGTATCCAACAGGTTTTACATCTTCAGGTGTACGGACTACAGGTCTGACGAACGGATTTTTTGTCGGTAAAGAAATTCCTAAATAAATTCTCGTTGCAAGTATAGTTTCTAAACCAGCAAAGAATCCTTTCGTACAAAAGTTTGGTTGTCACAAGTAACAAAACCCCTAAAAAATAATAACCGGAGTATTTAAACCTCGGGTTGTCTCTCAAGGAATTGCAGGGAGGTGTAGTTATTATTGGTTATAAATTTTCTGAGAAATTTTTGGAATGAGGAATGGGAAAATAAATAATTATAAATTAAAGCAATGAAAATTAACAAAAGGTTTTATGTAATTAAAATAAAAAGCCTTGACTGGAAGAATGATTAATTAGAAGTTCTATCCTTGTTGGATTTTCTCAAGTGTAGTATCAAGAGGTTGTTATTTTCACTTAGTTAACCCTTACTAAATAAAGGAAAGTCAAGTGGTTGAGCTAACTCTTATTCGCAAATCCTAATCCTCTCCCTTAGAAAGGATTAGCGTTAGTAAATAGAGAATTAGCCAACAACTTCTAATTTAACTAATCACTTGAGCGTTCCAACTCAAGTGTCTCCTTTTAATCAACCCCCATGTCAAGTTGGGAGTCTACTCTATCAACATGGATACCATCTTCGTTGTTGGGAGTTTAGAGTAGAAAAGAGATATGATAATTGAAATAAAATTGGAAGCAATTAAATAAACAACAAAATTAAATGAAAAAGTACTCTTTGCATTAATAATTTAAAGGAACATTGAACCTGGAATTGAGATGAAGAAGAAATTCTAATCCTAAAACCTAAGAGAGAGGAGAGAGCCTCTCTCTCTAGAAAACTACATCTAAAACCTAAAATTGTGAATAATGAGAACTTCTCTCCATGAATGAATGGATTCTCCTACTTTATAGTCTCTAATCTGTGTCTTCTGGGCCGAAAACTGGGTCAGAAACAGCCCAGAAATCGCTGGGGACGAATTTAGAAACGTTGATTTTCGCAGATGCGACACGTGCGTGTGATGCACGCGTTCGTGTCACCTATCTTCGGGGAAACTATGGCAAATTATATATCATTTTGAAGCCCCAGATGTTAGCTTTCCAATGCAACTAGAACCGCCTCATTTGGACCTCTGTAGCTCAAGTTATGACCATTTGAGTGCAAAGAGGCCAGGGCTAACAACTTTTCAGTTCCTTAAGCTTCTTGTATTCCTTCCACTTTTGCATGCTTCCTTTCCATCCTCTAAGCCATTCCTGCCCTATAAACCCTGAAAACACTTAGCACACATATCACGGCATCGAATGGTAATAAGAGAGGATTAAAATTAGCTAAATTAAGACCAAAGAAACATGTTTTCAATCATAGCACAAAATCAGGAAGGAAAATGTAAAACATGCAATTTACATGAATAAGTGTGAGAATAGTGGATAAAATCCACTCAATTAAGCACAAGATGTACCACAAAATAGTGGTGCATCAAATCTCTCCACACTTAAACATTAGCATGTCCTCATGCTAAGCTCAAGAGAAGCTATAACGGAGTGAAGAGGAATGGTAAAACTTATGAAATGCAACCTATCTATATGAATGAAACTAAATGCAAAAATACGTCTACCTACTTGGTTAAAAGTAAACAAATTCTCCAAGACAAACATAAACTGGATTTTACTAATTTAAAACACACAATAAGAGACAAATAAACTTGTAAGAAGATAGCTCATGAAAACAGGAAACATAGAATCAAGCATTGAACCCTCACTGATAGTGTATATGCACTCTAATCACTCAAGTGTATAGGGTAATCACTCTACTCTTCTCTAGTCATGCTTTCCAAAACTTTGTTCTTCATCTAACCAATCAACAAATATTTAGTATACCAATGCAAATATCATGAGGTCTTTTCAGGGTTGTAATGAGGCTAAGGTAAGGGTGAGGATATATGTATGACCAAGTGAGCTACAATATGAATCTTTGACTAACCTAAGCTCTTACCTAACACACATACACTCTATGTAATTCTAAAATCATGCCTAGCTACCCAAAATTCCCACTTTTGCATTACATACTCATGTAACAACTTTTCTTTTAATTTTTATCACATATGCAATGATCTTTTATTAAACTTAGCATTGGGGGTAATTTTATTCCCTGTTTATATATATATATATATATATATATATATATATATATATATATATATATATATATATATATATATATATATATATATATATATATATATATATATATATATATATAATTTTTTTTTCTCTTTTTCTTTTTCTCTTTTTTTTCTTTTTTCTTTTTTTTATTTTATTTTTTGATGAAAAATATAAACGTAAACATAACATATTAATGCACATGAATTTTTAATTTTTTTTCTGGTCTCACATGAGTAGGTACCCAAATTCCCCATATTTTGTCAATGAAATACTGTACACTTTCATCAACCCAAGTTCTCACAGTTCCCCACACTTAATTGACACACAATCTCTAACTTAAGCTAACCAAAGATTCACTTGGGGTAATTAATTATTTTTCTGCTTAAAACTAGTGATATGGTAAAATATAGAACAAATGGGGATTAAAAGGCTCAAGGTGGCAAACAAAGGTGATTAAAAGGGTAAGCTATTTGGGATAAGTGAGCAAAAATCAAATAATGGCTTCAATCATATGCAAGCATGTAAATACACTAAATAGTGGACATATAGAATGGAACAAAGTAAAGTCTGCAATCATAGTGAAGAAACACACAGGAATAAAATATTATGGCTAAATAATGTAACCATGTAATTAGGCTCAAATCTCACAGGTTGTGTGTTCTTAGCTATAATTCATGTTCCAAATTACAATCTTCAAGCAAGTTTAACAAAAATGTTTTAATTTAAATTAGTGAAATGCTATAAAATAGGATCTTGAAAAAGAAAATATTACTTCAACCAAGTAGTAGCTAAATGCACAAAATCAAACAAACATGCAATCAAACATGCAAATGCAACAATGAACTAACACAGAAAATAAAACATTGGTGTTGAGAAGAAAATAACTAACCCATGGAAGTCGGTATCGACCTTCCCACACTTAAAGATTGCACCGTCCTCGGTGCATGCTAAGATGTACAAGTGGATGGGTGGCTCCAACTGACGCTTTTCTCCAAGGATTGTGCAAATGGACTTATTTGTCTCCCCATTTAGAAGCTTTTCCTTTCCCTTCTTTGGTGGCCATCCTGAAAGAAGAGGAAAAGAAGAAAAGCAACCCAGAAATTATTTAAACCAAAATTAGGCACCCAAAATTAGCAGGTCTCATGCTAAATTCAAGAGAAACTGAAAAAGAGTGAATGTAGAATGGTGGAATCTATGAAATGCAATCTATCTAAATGCAAGTTACCTATATGAATCATGCAATTCTAATTACTACCCACCTAGATATATAAAGCTTGCATGTAGTTAAATTGAGTCAAATTTTTCAAGAAAACATATATGCGCAGCCAAAGGCTAAATCATGTTAAAACACATTCACAGTTGAGTTGAGTTAATCAAAAGAGTTCACAAACTTGAAAGACAATCAGTGATTAAACATGGATATATGGAAATGAGCTATTGAACCCGCACTGGATTTGTATATACACTCTAATCACTCAGTGTTTGGGGTTAATCACTCTACTCTTCTCTAGTCATGCTTTCTAAAATTTTGTTCTTCATCTAACTAATCAACAAATATTTAATGTATACATGGAAACATCATGAGGTCTTTTCAAGGTTGTAATGGGGCTAAGGTAAAGGTGAAGGTATATATAAGGCTAAGTGAGCTATAAATTGAATCCTTGATTAGTCTAAGATCTCACCTAACATATACATACTTTATACAATTCTAAAATTATGCCTAGCTACCCAATTTTCCCACTTTTGTATCACATACTCATGTACCACATTATTTCCAATCTCATCACATGTGCATTGATCTTTTTACTAAACTCATTATTGGGGTAATTTTGTCCCCTAAGCTTATTTATTTAATTATAGGAATAAAATTTTTTTGGTAACATAAACATAAAATATCAATGCACATAGTATTTTAATTATTTAAGTCTCACATGAGCATGCACCCAAATTCCAAGTATTGTGTCGATTTAACACTTTTCCTACCAACCCATGTTCTCACAGTTCCCCACACTTAGTTGATACATAATCTCTATCTTAAACTAACCAAAGATTCAAGTTTGGGATATTTAATTGTTTTTCTGCTTAAGGCTAGTGATGTGGTAAAATATAGAATAATTGGAGATTAAAAGGCTCAAGGTGGCTAACAAGGGTGACATAAAAGGGTAGGCTATTTGGAATAAGTGAGCAAAAACAAGTAATGGCCTCAATCATATGCAAGTATGTAAATACACTTAAATAGTGGACATATAGAATGGAACAAAGTAAAGTCTGCAATCATAGTGAAGAAACACACAGGAATGAAAACTATGGTTAAATAATGTAACCATGCAATTAAGCTCAAAAACTCACGGGTTGTGTGTTCTTTGCCTCAAGAACCATATATCAGTTATGTATGTCATGCAAGTAAGAGTAAAGAGTTTCAACTCTAATCAATGTGAATCTTTGAATGGCTTTTATAAAAATAAATATATTTCTTGAAAAAAAATATCGTCAATTTACCAACATTTATTACTATATATCTATGCTAAGTGGATTGTTGTGATTATGAAAAACTAAAAATTCCTAGCTTACTCTCTATTTTCAATTAATACCAAATTCTCATATGCTAAAAGGGTAAACTAACCTTAATAATCCATATTTTTCTATATCACAACTAATAAACTAAGAGTGCAAATCAAGCTAAATATCTACAATATATACAGCCCAAAGTGCAAAATGTAAAAAAGTAAACAGAAATACAGTAAAAGAAAATGTGCAAGTACTAAAAGGAAAAATAAGATATAATAAAATAAAATAAAATAAAAATACAAAATAAAGCAAAAATAGGATAAAAAGTGTCTGAAAGTAGTTCACCAAAATAAAACACGCCAGAGATGGCGACCTCCCCACACTTATATGATAGCATCGTCCTCGATGCTCAGTTAGTCTGGGTGTTAAGGGTCGTCGCCTCCAGATGGGTGTGCTGGTGCTGTCTCTAAGGGCTCTGGCTGTGAAGGTGCATGAGGCTCTGCCTAGATAGGTGCCTGTGGATCTGCTGGCTGTGTCTGCTGAGGCTCCTCATGCTGGGGCACTGCCTGCTGGTGCTCTGCCTGCTGGGATCCTGCCTGCTCATCCTCTGCTCGTGCATCCTCCTCATGCTCATCTGCCTCCTCCTCAGATGGCTCCGATGGTGTGTCAGGCTCGGAGGGGATGTCAATGTGTCCCGATCGGATCATCAGCTTCAAATGATCATAGCGTCGCTTACTGCGATGCTCCATCCGAACCAGGCGCTCAAATAGGCGGTACACAATGTGGTAGATGGGCTGGGAAGCAGGTGAGGGTGCTGTGGGTGTGGGTGGTGCAGCAGGGGCTGAAGGGGTAGCAGAAGATGTGGCAGTGTCAGCGGAGGCAGTGAGAGAAGGCGGTCTGTGGCCCAGAGCCTCGAACCTCCTACCGTGTGGGATGATCTTCCTGCAGTCGGCGGCCTAACTGGGTAATCAGATAAGGAAAAGGTAGAGTGCCGCGGACATGAACCCTGGCCATGTAGTGCCGGATAAATCGGGGAAGGTACAGGTCCTTGCCTTCCATAACGCACCAGATGAGAGTAATCATGGCAGCTGGCACCTTAGTCTCGTGAGTGCTCGGCATAACATAGTTGCTCAGAATTTGCTGCCATAGCCGAGCCTCATCATTAAGATAAATAACTTTGATGCCCTTTGGATTTACTGTTGACTTACCCATAACCCAGGGAACAGTAGGATCGATGGCTATGGTGTGCTTCACTGCCTCCCAGTCAAAGCTCATAAACCTCATGGACTCCTCAGCCTGCGGATAACCATCTGGCTTATCTGATTTAGGCTGAAACTAGAGGATATCTTCAATTGCCTCCTCAGTGACTAAAATATGTGTTCCTCTGAGTTGGACTGCATCCAGGGTCATCTTATAATAGTTGCAGTAGAATTCCCGGACCCAGGATGCATTAACCTCAGTCAAATTCCTTTCCAGAAAGAACCAGCCTCTTTGTTTGATCTGCTCAGTGGTGTACCATTGTAATTCAGCTGGAATTCTGAGGGTCTTTTCCAAATATAGGTGCCTTTTAGTCCCAAAGACTTCATATTTCAGTTCACAATAATGATTTGCGAACTTGATCGGATCAGTTGCAGGCACTAATTGATTTGCTTTTTCCTGTGGAGTGAAGTTCTTCTCACGCCAGGAATCATCATGCAGAATATCTAACATAGCGGTAGATGATTCTCCTCTTTTTATTTTACCTGTGGTGGCCTTAGTCTTTTCTTTTCCCTTTGGATCAGACATCCTGAAAAACAGAGTTTCCAGGATATGATTTATGAAACCAAAACAGAAAAATAGGAAGGCAAATAGTAGGCAAGCAATTTAAGTAGTAGAGGTGCAAAAGAGGAATAAAAGCCAATGCATGAAGCGAGTCAGAATTATATAGAATGTTGGACCAAATGCAAGGTAAAACTCAAAGAATTCAAGTAGGAATCATAGTTCAAAAACTATTAAATGAAATGCAGAATGCTTGTTTGTCAGGAAACAACAATAAACATGCCTTGAAAGGGGTTAAAAGGGGTTAGTGTAAACTAAGAGAGAAGTTAGAAAGTCAATGAAGTCAATAGTTAAAAAGAAGAAGTTAAAGTTAGTGGCATGGTACTGTAGTTCCTATCTAACAGAAATGCACAAACTTGAAGAACAAGTAACTCACATTCAAGCAGATACTGGAGATTATTGATGATAAACATGAAAATAAAAGAAGCATGAAAAGGATTAAGAATCATCAATAATGCAATTGGAGTTGGAAGGGAATCAAAAGAGATAGTGAATGCTAGCCCAGCATGTCATGAGGTGACTTTGGTTTAAACCAATTAAAGCACAACGGAAAAGTACCAAAGGCAAGTCATGAATGGCAATTAAGTAAAACCGTTTCTGAGAAAAATTGGGCAGCATTCCGGCAGTAAAAGGAACGTTCCCAGAAAATCAAACAGCATAATAATGCAAGTAGCAGCAATTGTCAAACAGAATTAGCAGTTGATATGAGTCGGAGAGCAATATATATCAAACTAGCAAGTAAAATGGCATTGAGCAGAATGTTCAATCAAGATAGTCTCAAGACAGTTATGTGCAAGCAGCATGTGATATGAATGCAGAGCAATAATTGCAATCAGCAGGAATGAATGCAGTTTATATGAATTGATGGTATGAAGCAGAACATTATCAAACAACCATGAAATAGTGAAACAGCAACAACAACAGCCAACCAAAAGTGAAAAGCAGAAAATTCAAACAGCAGGTACGGAGTAATTATCAGACCTAGAATCCTTTAACCACATCCTAGCTACCTAACCACTTAGAATCTACTACAAACATGCATATCTAACTAGCCTAAATTGAACAGAATTGAAATATGCAAACTGACTAACTTGAATCGAAAAAGAAATTGGAGTGCAGTGAAACCTGGGGGGTGCAGTGATAGAAATAGAAATGAAGAGGAGAGGGGGGTGTACAGCGGCGCTGGTGGTGGCCAAACGGCGGTGCTGTGGTAATGGCCGTGCGTGGTGAGGCGCGGGGCTGTCGGAGTTGAGACGGGGAAGAAGGGAAGAAGGAAGGAGGGGTAGGGGAGAGAGGGAAGGGGTGACGATGGCGGCAGGGGTCGTCGACGGTGGCAGCGGGGTTGAGAAGGGGAAGAAGGGGAAGTGGAGAAGAAAGAAGGAGGGGGAAGGAGAGCGGTGTCGGTGGCAGCAACGGCGCCATTTTGACAAACGGACTTTTGCTAGCAAAGAATTTCATAAAAATAATCACGTTGTAAGTATAGTTTCTAAGCCAACAGAGAATCCTTTCGTACAAAAGTTTTGGTTGTCACTAAAGCAAACCCAATAAAATTTATAACCGAAGTATTTAAACCTAGGGTCATCTCTCAAGAAATTGCAGGGAAGTATGATTTATTATTGGTTATGGAAAAGTATCTTTTTGGATTTTTGAAATAGGGAACAAGAAAATAAATTGGCAAGAAAATAAATTAATTATCATGAAAACCATTACAAGGTATAAGAACTGGAAATCCCATCCTAGTTATCCTTATCAATTGTGATGAGAATTGTTTATTGCTCCCACTTAGTTAACCCTTACTAAATAAAGGAAAGTCAAGTGGACCAATTAATGGGATTCCTCAAGTCCTAGTCAACTCCTATTGAAAGACTAGCTTTAGAGGGGTCCAAATAAATCAGCAAATTCCAATTTTCAATCAACAAGGAGTTTGATAACTCAAGTGCCACCAATTACTCAACCAAATTAAGGGAAAATTCTAAATTAAATTACAAGCATCAATAACATGAATTGAAGAAAGCAATCATAAATCTGAAATACCTCAATTTGTATTAAATAGAAAATCCAATTAAACATGAGAATTCATAAACCAAATTAGATAAACTAGAGTACTTGAATAAATAAGAGTAGAAGAGAAACTAAATTAAAGGAACATTGAACCTAGAATTGAGAAGGAATAAATCATAAACTAAGAGAAATCCTAATTCCTAAAACCTAGAGAGAGGAGAGAACCTCTCTCTCTAGAAACTACATCTAAAACCTCCAATTGTAAAATAATGAATGAATGATTGATGAATCATTGATTCCCTCATTCTCCAACCTCTATTCTGTGTTCTCGGGCTTGGATTTGGGTCGAAAAGGAGCCCAGAAATCGCTGGGGGCGAATTCTGTAACTTTTTGCATGTGACGTCTGTCACCCATACGCGTAGGTCACGCGTGCGCGTTGTTTGGAGACTTTTCTTGTCACGCGTACGCGTCACTCGTGCTCTGCGCTAGGCACGCGTCTGCGTCGTCCATGCGTGCGCGTCGCTGCCATTTCCTTCAAAACTTCATTTTTGTGCGTTCTTTCCACTTTTGCATGTTTCCATTCTGTCCTCTAAGCCATTCTTGCCCTATAAAGCCTGAAAATACTTAACACACAAATCACGGTATCGAATGACAATAAAGGATAATTAAAATTAACAGTTTTAAGGTCTAGGAAACATGTTTTCACATATATCACAGAATAAGGAAGGAATTGTAAAACCATGCAAATTATATAAAGAAGTGAGCAAAGATTTGACAAAAATCACTCAATTGAGCACAAGATGAATCATAAAATAGTGGTTTATAAACCTCCCCGGCAACAACGCCATTTTGACGAACGGATTTTCTGTCGGTAAAGAAATTCACAAATAAATTCTCGTTGCAAGTATAGTTTCTAAACCAGCAAAGAATCCTTTCGTACAAAAGTTTGGTTGTCACAAGTAACAAAACTCCTAAAAAGTAATAACCAAAGTATTTAAACCTCGGGTCGTCTCTCAAGGAATTGCAGGGAGGTGTAGTTATTATTGGTTATAAATTTTCTGAGAAATTTTTGGAATGAGGAATGGGAAAATAAATAATTATAAATTAAAGCAATGAAATTAATAAAAGGTTTTATGTAATTAAAATAAAAAGCCTTGACTGGAAGAATGATTAATTGGAAGTTCTATCTTTGTTGGATTTTCTCAAGTGTAGTATCAGGAGGTTGTTATTTTCACTTAGTTAACCCTTACTAAATAAAGGAAAGTCAAGTGATTGAGCTAACTCTTATTCGCAAATCCTAATCCTCTCCCTTGGGAAGGATTAGCGTTAGTAAATAGAGAATTAGCCAACAACTTCCAATTTAACTAATCACTTGAGCGTTCCAACTCAAGTGCCTCCTTTTACTCAACCCCCATGTCAAGTTGGGAGTCTACTCTATCAACATGGATACCATCTTCGTTGTTGGGAGTTTGGAGTAGAAAAGAGACATGATAATTGAAATAAAATTGGAAGCAATTAAATAAACAATAAAATTAAATGAAAAAGTACTCTTTGCATTAATAATTTAAAGGAACATTGAACCTGGAATTTAGAAGAAGAAGAAATCCTAATCCTAAAATCTAAGAGAGAGGAGAGAGCGTCTCTCTCTAGAAAACTACATCTAAAACCTAAAGTTCTGAATAATGAGAAGTTCTCTCCATAAACGAATGGATTCTTCCACTTTATAGCCTCTAATATGTGTCTTCTGAGCCGAAAACTGGGTCAGAAACAGTCCAGAAATCGCTGGGGACGAATTCAGAAACATTGATTTTCGCAGATGCGATGAGTGCGTGTGATGTACGCATGCGGGTCACCTATCTTTTGGGAAACTATGATAAATTATATATCATTTCGAAGCCCCAGATGTTAGCTTTCTAACACAACTGGAACCGCCTCATTTGGACCTCTGTAGCTCAAGTTATGACGATTTGAGTGCGAAGAGGTCAGGGTTGACAGCTTTTCAGTTCCTTCAGCTTCTTGTATTCCTTCCACTTTTGCATGCTTTCTTTCCATCCTCTAAGCCATTCCTGTCCTATAAATCCTGAAAACACTTAACACACATATCACGGCATCGAATGGTAATAAGAGAGGATTAAAATTAGCTAAATTAAGACCAAAGAAACATGTTTTCAATCATAGCACAAAATCAGGAAGGAAAATGTAAAATATGCAATTTACATGAATAAGTGTGAGAATAGTGGATAAAATCCACTCAATTAAGCACAAGATGTACCACGAAATAGTGGTGCATCAAGGTTCAAAGACTTCATGTTTTGCAAGTGAGTCTAATTCAGCCTTCATGGCTGCTTCCCATTTTGGCCAATCATTTCTTTGTCGATATTCTTCTACTGATCTTGGCTCAAGATCCTTACTTTCATGCATGATATTTAATGCCACATTATATGCAAATATTTCATTAACAATTGTCTTATTTAGGTCCTATTTCTCTCCTGTAAAGACATAATTTATCGAGATCTCGTCATTTTCACAATTTTCAGGTACCTGAACGTCTTCAGGCGTTAAAACTATATCAGAATTTTGGACAACTGTAGGTGTCTCTACTATACCTTTTTCAACATGAATCGTATTTACCTCTTTTCTTTTACGAGGATTTTTGTCTTTGGAACCGACAGGCCTGCCACGCTTCTGACGTGTATTTGCTTCGGTGGCAATTTGTCCAACTGGGACATCAATTCGAATTTGGGCATTTTCTGCTGGTATATAAGATTTGGTTATCCTCTTTGTATCGGAAAATGCATCAGGCAATTCATTTGCTATTCTTTGCAAATGTATAATCTTTTGAACTTCTAGTTCACATTGCCCTGATCAAGGATCTAAATGCATCAACGATGATGCATTCCAATTAAGTTCCTTTTCAGGAAGCTTATTTTTTTCCCCTAATGTTGGAAATTTTGATTCATCAAAATGACAATCCGCAAACCGGGCTTTAAATACATCTCCAGTTTGTATCTCAAGATACCTCACTATAGAGGGAGAATCATATCCAACATATATCCCCAATTTTCTTTGGGGTCCCATTTTGGTGCAATTAGGTGGTGCAATGGGAACATATATCGCACACTCAAAAATTCTTAAATGGGAAACATTTGGCTGCTGGCCAAAAGCTAATTGCATAGGAGAGAACTTATAGTAACTCGTTGGCCTCAAACGAATAAGTGCTGCGGCATGTAAAATAGTATGCCCTAAACCAAAGTTGGGAGGTTTGTTCTCATAAGTAAGGGTCTATCAATCAATTGGAGGTATTTAATAAGTGATTCTGTTAACCCATTTTGTGTGTGAACATAAGCTACTGGATGTTCAACATTTATTCCATTAGCCATACAATAAGCATCAAATGTTTGGGAAGTAAATTCACCAGCATTATCAAGACGAATTGCTTTGATTGGATTTTCTGGAAATTGTGCTTTTAATCGAATAATTTGAGCAAGTAATCTCGCAAACGCCAGGTTGTGAGAAGACAATAAGCACACATGTGACCATCTCAAAGATGTGTCTATCAGGACCATAAAATATCTAAAAGATCCACATGGTGGATGTGTAAGGCCCACATCGGTTGGAGAGGGGAGCGAAGCATGCCTTATAAGTGTAACGGCCCAGACCACCCGCTAGCACAATATTGTCCGCTTTGGCACACAAGGCCTCACGGTTTTGCCTTTGACGATAGGGATGATAGCCTAAGCCTCCCACACTCACTCGTCAAAACGCGTCATGCTAGGGAGAGGTATCCACACCCTTATAAGGCATGCTTCGTTCCCCTCTCCAACCGATGTGGGCCTTACAATCCACCCCCTAAGGGAGTCCAGCGCCCTCGCTGGCACATCGATCCGGGTTCTGGCTCTGATACCATCTGTAACAGCCCAAACCACCCGCTAGCACGATATTGTCCGCTTTGGCACACAAGGCCTCACGGTTTTGCCTTTGACGATAGGGATGATAGCCTAAGCCTCCCACACTCACTCGTCAAAACGCGTCATGCTAGGGAGAGGTATCCACACCCTTATAAGGCATGCTTCGTTCCCCTCTCCAACCGATGTGGGCCTTACAATCCACCCCCTAAGGGAGTCCAGCGCCCTCGCTGGCACATCGATCCGGGTTCTGGCTCTGATACCATCTGTAACAGCCCAGACCACCCGCTAGCACGATATTGTCCGCTTTGGCACACAAGGCCTCACGGTTTTGCCTTTGACGATAGGGATGATAGCCTAAGCCTCCCACACTCACTCGTCAAAACGCGTCATCCTAGGGAGAGGTATCCACACCCTTATAAGGCATGCTTCGTTCCCCTCTCCAACCGATGTGGGCCTTACAATCCACCCCCTAAGGGAGTCCAGCGCCCTCGCTGGCACATCGATCCGGGTTCTGGCTCTGATACCATCTGTAACAGCCCAGACCACCCGCTAGCACGATATTGTCCGCTTTGGCACACAAGGCCTCACGGTTTTGCCTTTGACGATAGGGATGATAGCCTAAGCCTCCCACACTCACTCGTCAAAACGCGTCATCCTAGGGAGAGGTATCCACACCCCGACATGTCCGGTAGCTAACCCGGGCACAGTCTCTCTGTTGCGTATCAATATCATTAGAGGGAATATGTGCCCTGTCACCATTAGAGGGTATCTGCGCCCTGTCGCCATTAGAGGGTATCTGCGCCCTGTCGCTATTAGAGGGTATCTGCGCCCTGTCGCCATTAGAGGGTATCTGCGCCCTGTCGCCATTAGAGGGTATCGGTGCCCTGTCACCCTTACAACCAGAGAGAAAACACAAGCATGCTTACATTCAACATTTTTCATCATTATTCATTTATCATATTCGTTCATTTATCATATATGCCTTTAGACTCAGCCATAATCCATAATGGCTTTGCCGTAACTCGGCAATAACTCAGCCATCCGGCTCACAGTTCAATCCAGAACTAGCCAATTTATCAACATGGCTCCGCCGTATCCGGCAATAACTCAGCCATCCGGCTCATGGTCCAATCAAGAACCAACCATTTATCAATAATTATAGCCCTTCGGCTCATGGCATACACGGTACTTCCACCGCCATCCTCCATATCTCATATAATCATATCTGATCATCATTGATCATAACCTTTTCCCTTGCTTCACTCGCAAGTTACCACATCCCCTAGCTCCTTCCTCATTGCTAGGCATACCATAATGATTTAATACATAAGGGGTGAGATCGGAGGCTTAAAAGTATGAGGTTTGGCTTCAAAAACTCAAAAATCAACTTTGGCATGAAAACAGGGCCACGCGTACGCGCACTCCACGCGCACGCGTGGATGGCCAAAAACTCATCGACGCGCAAGCGTCATACGCGCGAACGCGCGGGTTGAAAAATATCCAAACGGCGCGCAAGCATCAGCCACGCTTACGCGTGGGTGCTCTTGCGCCCAGGCACAAAACTGGCACGACCCTGGCACAACTCTCTGGAAAATAGCTGGGCATTTGGTACAGCGCATCGACGCGCCCGCGCACACCATGCGCACGCGTGGATGGTGCTTTCTGGAAGAACGGCGCGCACGCGCCAGGTGCGCCTACGCGCGTAGGGTCGTTATGCTAAAAATTTTCTAAGTTAAAAGCTGCAGAATTTACAGATTCAACCCCCAATCTTCCGACGGACATAACTCTCTCATTTTAAATCGTTTTTCACCCGTCCTTCGAACGGCATGGACATCTCGAATCCAATTTCATTTCTAAATAGATTTGGCAGAAAACAGAGATCCGTAGTCCAGGTTATGTCCCGTCAAAGTATGCCCCAAAACCATGTTTCCATACAAAACCACAAAGTGCCATTTTCAAAACAAGCCATTTTCAACGCTTTTCAAAATCAATCAAAACATGCCAATTTCAGCCTTTTCTTTGAAATCAATCAAAATATACCAAAATCAACATCAAGCCTCCTCAACTCGCACGTTGACACTTTCTCAAACTCAAACACATTTACATATCATATACTCTTTCTCATGCCAAATTTCAACAACACTATTTCCAATCAACCATCATTATACATAATCAATATCGTACTCACTATCACGTGGCTTTACCCACAAATCAACCTTAATCATTCCTCAAGCATATATCACGACAAACATATCTCTAATGCATCATCATACCATCAAGGCATCAATAATCATAATCACATATATGACCATATAATATATCTCAACCAAATCCAAACATACCTCATCTATATAATTGCACCCAAATTTACCAAATCCCACACCTCAACTCCTCAAACCTTATTATTCAATAACCAACCCAATCATTCATATATTCATTATCTGAAATTCATCCAATCACTTGTGTCATCATACAATGCACACATCAACTTACCTTTCTCACCTTTTTTCGGCCTCCGGCCCAAAATCCACGGCCTCCGGCCCAATATCATAATTTAAATGCATAAACCACAAATCAATACTCATTACCCAGTACATCAAATTCTCAATACATCAAGCATACAAGGCCACACAATTCTCAACCCAAATCATTAATTCACATTACATACCAACTATGCATATTAGCACCAACCATTTACACAATCCAAACTTAATCCTAGGGGCATCTAGCCTAGGAATTCTCATCACAACACACGGTACTTAAATGAAACTTAAACCGTACCTCTTGTAGCCAAACCAATTGAGTCTCTTCTATGGAAGTCTTCACCAACCTTAGCTCCAAGCCTCACCAAAGCTCCTCAAGCAATACCAATCTCCCAATTGTGCACCAACATCACCAAATACACTAACATAACAAATATCACATACATACATCAACCTAGGGCTCATAAAAATGACAATTCACAAGTGTTTGAGCACTTCTTACCTCAGCCCATATGAAGTAGGAATAGAACCCACTTAGAATCTATGTTGGAGTATCCCTAAACACCCAAAATCACAAGATTTCAACACTAATTACCCAAAAACGTGTAACAGTAGGGAATTTCGAAAACTGGGCAGAGATGAATGGAATACTCACCACAAAACTTAGATAGAACTGTAGAGGATGAGAAGAGCGACGTGTGGCCGCAAACGGCTCGTCAATCGGAGCTCTGTAGCTCAAGTTATGGTGGTTTGAAGATCAAAGAGAGTTAGGTTTTCTCTCTTCTCTTCTCTCTTCCCAATTTCAGCGCCCAACACCCCTTCTTTAGGGCAAAATGAGCTGAAATGCTCATAACTAATGTTTATATATGTTGGGTCTTGGGCCCACTTAGGCCCGGTTCACTTATTTTTGCCCATTGGCCCAATTTTGGGCCAAAACCTTTAAGATTAGCGCTCTAAATTGCACTTTAAATATTTCTACCTTCCCTAATTATAGTTCCTCATTTATTAATATTATTTACCCATAATCAATTTCCTCAGCTGTAGTACCAGACAGATCTCAGCCGGTACTGCCGGTCAAAATTCCACTGCGCGCTTTTACGCAGAAAACTATGTTTTCCGACTCGGAAAAATTCACTGAATCCAAATATCATATTTGAATTATAAAATTCTAATTGCCAAATCTTCCAACCATATTCGCTCTTATTTAACTTATTATTTAATTAATTTTGGTTAGACCGGGTATTACATTCTACCCCCCTAACAGAAATTTTCGCCCTCGAAAATTCCATCCATCACTTGCGAGTACGCGAGCGTAGTCTGCCTCTATATCCAACGCATAACAGTCCCAAGGTCCTTTTATTCTGCGCGCTTCCGTTGCCGCACTCTGATTTCTCTATATTCGAGGTTCTCGGTCATTTGTCCAACGCCGACTAATAGTCTCGTTCCTTACTTTTATCGTCTCATCAACTCACCCTATTAAATCTCAAATCATGTCATCAATAATATTACCATCGTCGTTAATCACAGCCATCGTCCCACATCACTATAATCAATCAAAGATCATCACCACACCTTAATGATACTCCATCACTATCCTCTCTCTCTCTGCCAAGCCAATTACCACTAATCACAGCTCAACTCTAAGCATAACCTCTAAACTTACTTTCTTATTCTCAAATCCTCGAATTTCTACATGATGTGCTGTTATAAAATCTCTGACTCATCAATCAGAAACCCCTTTCATTTCTAGAAAGCTTGTAAGGCCCACATCGGTTGGAGAGGGGAACGAAGCATGCCTTATAAGGGTGTGGATACCTCTCCCTAGCATGACGCGTTTTGACGAGTGAGTGTGGGAGGCTTAGGCTATCATCCCTATCGTCAAAGGCAAAACCGTGAGGCCTTGTGTGACAAAGCGGACAATATCGTGCTAGCGGGTGGTCTGGGCTGTTACAGATGGTATTAGAGCCAGAACCCGGATCGATGTGCTAGCGAGGGCGCTGGACTCCCTTAGGGGGTGGATTGTAAGGCCCACATCGGTTGGAGAGGGGAACGAAGCATGCCTTATAAGGGTGTGGATACCTCTCCCTAGCATGACGCGTTTTGACGAGTGAGTGTGGGAGGCTTAGGCTATCATCCCTATCGTCAAAGCCAAAACCGTGAGGCCTTGTGTGCCAAAGCGGACAATATCGTGCTAGCGGGTGGTCTGGGCTGTTACAGAAGAACGGCGCGTACGCGCGGGGGGTACCTCTCCCTAGTATGACGCGTTTTGACGAGTGAGTGTGGGGGCTTCGGCTAGCATCCCTATCATCAAAGGCAAAACCGTGAGGCCTTGTGTGCCAAAGCGGACAATATCGTGCTAGCGGGTGGTCTGGGCTGTTACAGATGGTATCAGAGCCAGAACCCGGATCGATGTGCTAGCGAGGGCGCTGGACTCCCTTAGGGGGGTGGATTGTAAGGCCCACATCGGTTGGAGAGGGGAACGAAACATGCCTTATAAGGGTGTGGATACCTCTCCCTAGCATGACGCGTTTTGACGAGTGAGTGTGGGGGGCTTTGGCTAGCATCCCTATCGTCAAAGGCAAAACCGTGAGGCCTTGTGTGCCAAAGCGGACAATATCGTGCTAGCGGGTGGTCTGGGCTGTTACAGGATGAATAGGTCCACATATATCACCTTGAATTCTTTATAGGAATTCAGGGGACTCAAATCCAATCTTTACTGGTGATGGCCTTAAAATTAACTTCCCTTGAGAACATGCAGCACAACAAAATTTACTAGATTTAAGAATCTTCTGGTTCTTTAGTGAATATCCATGGGAGTTTTCAATAATTCTTCGCATCATGGTTGTTCTCGGATGACCCAATCGGTCGTGCCAAGTTATGAATTCATTTGGACTAGTAAACTTCTAGTTTACAATGGCATGTGATTCAATTGTACTAATCTTGGTATAATACAACCCAGATGAAAGTGAGGGTAACTTTTCTAATATAACCTTTTTATTTAAATCATGAGTTGTGATATATAAATACTCATAATTTTTCTCATTCATTATTTCAATATGATATCCATTTCGATGAATATCTTTGAAACTCAACAAGTTCCTCAAAGACTTGGTAGATAATAGTGCATTATTTATTATAAATTTTGTTCCTCCGGGAAACAAAATTATAGCTCTTCCGGAGCCTTCTATCACATTGCCTGAGCCAATAATAGTATTAACATATTCTTCTTTTGACACAAGATGGGTAAAATATATATCAGTTTTGAGAATGGTGTGCGAACTTGCACTATCCGCAAGGCAAATATCTTCAGAATATGTCCTTGCCATTTTTCTTCAAAGACAAATGATAATAATAATAAAATGAGTAGAAGTACATGCACAATAAAATTATTCACATGAATACTTAACAAACACATACACATATCAAACTATTCCATCATTGATCAAAAAGCCAATATTTCCTTCAAAATCCTTAAAGAAATTAGATACATCATAATGAGTGGTGGAATTTTCATCATTTGAAACAAAATTTATTTCCTTTCCTTTGTCATTCTTTTTCAAAGATACCTAGTAAAGATCAATTAGGTGCCTTGGGGTACGACAGGTACGTGACCAATGACCCTTTCCACCACAATGGAAGCATTTATCCTCAATTGATTTACTTTGCGCATTGTTTCTTTCTTTATCCCACTTCTGGTGAGATCCTCTCTTTTGAATATAATTTCTTCTCCTTCCATAATTTTTCTTGTTGCCAAAATATTGCCATTTACCTCTTTTGGGGTTATAATTTGCCGCATTTACTTCAGGAAATGGGGCAGCGCCAGCTGGGCGCGCTTCATGATTTCTTAAGAGCAATTCATTGTTGTGTTCAGCAACAAGAAAGCAAGAAATTAGCTCAAAATATTTTTTAAATTCTTTTTCTCGATTGCTACTACAGGAGCACATTCGAGGCATGGAATGTCGAGAAAGTTTTCTCTAACATATCGGGCTTGAGGAGGTATCACCATCTTTTGATGATTGTACCTTTCTTCAAGGTCTTTCCACAAATCTGCAAGATCTTTTAATGTGGGATATTCATTTTTTAGTCATACGTCAAGATGACGATGAAGGAAAATCATAGCTTTGGCTTTATCCTTTTGGGATGTATTATTTTCAACCTTAATGGTATCTCCAAGATCCATTGAATCAAGATAGATTTTAGCATATAGTATCCATGATAAATAATTGTTTTCAGATATATCAAAAGCATTATATTCAAGATGAAAGAGTTTCGACATAATAAAAATTTGTTACCTGAAGTCTTCCTAAAATTTCGTTAGAGCTTCGTGCTGATAACGTGTTGTAAAATAACTAAATAAATAAATAAAAAAGAGGTAACAAATACAAAATGTAAAATATAATCAGATAACTCTAGTAGTAATATTCACCACAATTACTATCTCAAAATAAAAGAGATGATTCATATATATATATATATATATATATATATATATATATATATATATATATTACTAATGTATGTAGTAACGTATGAAAGAAAGAAAGAGAAAAAGTTTTGTATATAGACAATATAAATAGAGAGAGAATTGTTATTGATGTTATTGTCTGAGACTTAAGCTTCTATTTATACATGAGTGAAGCTTTGAATTTTCAAACTTCATTAATACTTAATTTAACTTGAGAACTTTACTCTTTTATAGGAAAAAATCAGCTGCCCATGTATTCAATGGTCATCCACATTATCATGTTTATCACAACACATACAACATTAAATAAATAAATTGCATATTATTTGAAAATTTTATACCGATACTTAATCAGATATTTAGATCATTATTAAAATGATAAATTTAAAAATTAACTATTTTTATTGATGAAAGTACATGAATATTAAATTCATTATTTAATAATTGAACTATATATTCTATAATTGTTTAGCAATAGCTATTAGGATGAGAGCAATTTCATGAGTAATATTGTTCTCATTGGTGATTGGCGATTTGCCATTGAATCTTTTCTCACAATTACTAACCCCAATTGCAGCAGTGTTAGCATAAGCTTCAGCTAAACGGGGTTTCCCAAGTTTGAAAGCATCAATGGCTTCAGGCATAGTAGTATCGATAAGATAATTGTAATTTCCAAGACAAGCTATCATCTCAAATCGAATGTCTGGTCTCTTTCCCGCCAAAATCATTTTGAAGAGAATGTCTTTGGGAGCTTCTGCTTTGAGTTGGAAACTTTGTGCCATGATTATTCCAAGATCTGCAACACCCTTAACATCATTGCTTTTATAATTAGCTTTTATGTAACTAACACATTGAGCAGGGTATGGTGTCTTGCTGCATGTTTGTGTTATGAGTTTGTCATCGCTTTTACATGGTGCAATTGCAATTGAAGCCACAACAATTGTGCACAATAATGTATTTAGAGAAAAATGCTTCATGTTTAATTACAGAGAATAATAATTTAGTATAAGCCACCAGGATGAAAGTGGTGATATTTATAAGTGAGGAAATTTAATGGTGAGAGAGATCATGTTGTTTGTCTTTGAAAATTTGATTATTCTTTTGGATTGATTTAATTTTATACATTTAATTTTAGTCCGTGGATATTTATGTTCTGAAATTTAATTTTAATCATAAATTAAAACTATCGGTCTTGGAAACATAATTAATTTTATTCTTTCACATATATAAATATTTCAATCATGTTAAAAATACACTAAAATCAATCACCAAAATTATTCACTAGTATAAAATATATGTTAAAATATAAATATATATTAAAAATAAATTGAATAACACATGTATTTATATTGACTAATTTTGATATACAAATAGTATCTTTATAAATCATCTATTCTATCTATTATTTATTATCTATTATATAATATAAAAATTAGATTTTTTCACTTAATAATAAAACTGACGTGATATATTTTTAAGAGTATTTACTGATTTATTTTTTTTAATTTATTAAATATAATTCTTTAAAATGAATTAATTATATCATCTAATTAATTTAATTAGATATTTAAATATTATATAATTTATTATAATTTATATCAATCAATTATTTATAACAAATGAAATATATTAAATCAATTATAAAAAATAAATTATACAACTAATTGATTTAATTAATGTATATATCACAATAAATCATAAATCAATTATAGCAGATGAGGAACCAATTATAATCAATTATAACTATTGAGAAAACTTATTATATGATATAATTTCGTCTTCAGGATATATATTTTTATTTTATTTAATTGGTTAAACCAAATCAACTATAATTAATTACTTTTATATCAAGTATATGATTTGAGATGAAATACAATCACATTAAATAGTCGATTTATGCTTATATATAACTTTGCATTTTCATTACTATTTAACCATTTTTACGTCTTTTTTTTTTTTTTAATATGATTTTTTTTGTTTTTCTTTTACTCTATTATAATATTCAAATAATATTTTTTTAATATGATCCAACCATCCTTTATTAAAATCGCGTTCATTGTTCCTACATTCAATTCTTACGTCCATGTAATTAGAACTCGAATTTGTGAATATAGTTTGAAGTGGTATTTGATAAATGTGGTGCATTGTAAATGATAGTGACAAAAGACAATCATACTGTAACGTTAGACAAAAAGAATAAATTTAAATAAGAACAATTATCATATTATCAAAAGAATAATATGTGTAGTTTTTCAATTTTTGTTTATCTCATTTACCGTGTATGTTATCTTGTTTACACTATATATGTATTTATAAATAATTAAATATGATTTTTGAAAATAATAAAAAATATTAATGATTTAAATTGGACAAAACTCTTAAATATGGAACGTTTCAAATAATAAAGAAAATCGACGATTTTAAATAATAGGAAAGATAAACCGTCCATTTTAAATGATAGAAAAGATAAAATGTCTATTGAAAATAAGCACGTGAAAGCACATAAGTGCACCATTAAACTGCCCACTATTAATATAATTACTTTTTTTCTAACTAACCCCACTATTTTTTTTTTTGTGTCTAAACATGGAAAGAAACAAAGCAAACACTATCCTATATCCGAGCGGATGATTTGCTGGAGATTAACACAAGGCACAGACTAAATAACATGATTAGAGTTACTCTTGGTACCATATTTAGTCATCCAATCCGTAACTTTATTTGCTTCTCGGGATACCCATTCAACGTGAACAAGTTAAGGACGAGATAAAAGCTCCTGAATCTTGTGAACCAAATCTGTTACTTTAGATGAATACCCACTTGTAAGCTCATGCATGATGGGCAGAATGTCAAGGCAATCCGTTTCACATATAATATCCCTCAAACCACAATCTCAAGCTAAAACCAGCCCCCTCCAAGCAGCAAATAATTCACATCTGATGATAGACCAGGGGAATGCTTCCAGAGCAGTCTGAGATCCAATTTTCCTTAGAATCTCTAATAATACACCAAAATCCTACTAAATTTGAATCCATATACAAGCTTGCATCACAATTAACTTTAAAACTATTGCCTACCGGTGGTTCCCAACACAGGCAATTTTGAAGAGACCTAAAGGTATTGTTTCGATTCCTGTAAACCTGTAAGTCCTTGGCGATAATTCTGGCCAAGGCAACAACCTTGTGGTCTGTCCAAGGGTTGTCAGTATTAAATATGTCATTGCACCTATGTCTCCATACCCACCAAAGCCCTGCACCAAATGACGCCTCATTGTTAGCCAACGCCTTCCGAAACCACTCTTCAAGAGCAGTACCAGCCGTCGAGTCTAGGATACTAGGATCCAATATATGCCAAATTGTCTTTGATCGTTCACAGTCTCTAAGACAATGCTCCATAGTCTCCTGCGCCTTGTTACATCTCTTACACATATCTGAAGAAGCTAAATGCCGCTTGAATCGAAAGGTCTCAGTTGGTAGAGCATCATGTAAGTCAAGCCACATAGTAAATTTGAACTTCTTCGAAATGTTTGTATTCCACAACCAGTTCCAGTTACTATTGGCATTCCAATTTAATGTTTTCTCTAATAACCATCTATAACCCTCCCTTGCATTATACTTTTTTGTTGCTGCAGGCCACCACTCCCACTGTGACTCCAACTCAGTCGAACTAGGATATCTCAGACCACAAATAAACTACTTAATCTCATGCGGAATAGGCGCGGTAAGACTATCAACCTCCCAAGACACCCCTTTCCACAAGTCAGCCACCATGAAATCTGATTCAGAAATATGTACATAAGGAACAAGGTTGCAAAGCTTACCAAAAGGAGTCCACTCATCATACCAAACTTATTTGTGGACATCTCCAATATTCCAATGAAGCCCTTCCTTGAGATGCTCATAAGCATTAACAATGTTCTTCCAGGTAGCCGATGAAGAATTTGTACTGTTTTCGTTCATACCAGATTGATTCCTGAGATATTTATGCTTCAGAACCTGCATCCACAACTTCTCACTATTATTTAGACAATCCCATACCAACTTTCCCAGAAGCGCTATGTTAGCACAGGAAGTATCCCTAATACCCAATCCTCCTGTCCTTTCAAGAGTTATGGCAACCTCTCACCTGACCAGAGGCAGCCCTTTTCCGGTCGCTTGGCCTTTCCACAAGAACTGTCTCATCAAGGAATCAATTTTATTACATGCATACTTCGGGAGAAGAGAAATTTGTATTTCATAAACCGGGATAGAAGCCATAACCGATTTAACAAGACAAAGTCTCCCTGCTTTATTCAGCAAGCATCCTTTCCAACTAGAGAGCTTCCTCAAAATTTTTTCAATAACCTCTTGAGCCGTCTTCCTGGAAGCTATGGCATGACCGATGTTAATTCCCAAGTATTTACCCAAATCATTGCAGAACAGGATGTTAGAGACCCCTGAGAGAACCTCTTTTCTCCTCTCCGACACCCTCTTGGAACACTGGGTCTTTAACTTATGAAGATTTACCTTCAAACCTGACGCTCTAGAAAACAAGTTCAGGCAATGCATAACCTCTATTACTTGAGCTTTCGATGCCTTACAGAAAAGAAAAAGATCATCTGCAAACATAAAATGAGAGAGTCGTGCTCCGTTCCTAGAAACCGCTACTAGGTTCCACAAACCTTGGGAAACTTTATGAGAGATAAAGCATGCAAGCATTTTCATACAGAGTACAAATAGATAAGGAGACATGGGATCTCCTTGTCTCAACCCTCTCTTTGGATTAAAATTTTGGAGCATGTTCCCATTCTACAAAACTACCAACGAAGAGGAAGTCACACAATTCAATATAAGATTAATGGTAGCCTTTGGAAACCCAAACCGGACAAAAGTAGCTTCCAAAAAATGCCAGTCTACCCTGTCATAAGCTTTTTCCAAATCAATCTTAAATACCATAGTCCCTTTTCGAGACTTGGTGTTCCTCATGAAGTGCATAATCTCCTTAGCAATGATAATATTCTCTGTGGTTCCTCTTCCTGGAATGAACCCTCCTTGCAAAGGACCAATGATCTTCGACAGGAAAGGTCTGAACCTGTTAACTAGAACCTTTGTGACAATTTTATAAATTACATTACATAAGCTAATAGGCCGAAACTCCCGTAAGGAAGAGGGAACTTCCACTTTAGGAATTAGAACAATGAGAGTATCGAAAATAGCCGCATTCATTGGCTCACCCTCAAAGTCTCACTTGACCAGTCCACACACATCATTACTAAGAGAGTCCCAGAACTCTTTGTAGAAAATTGCTTGAAATTCATCTGGCCCTGGGGCTTTAAACGAACTCATGGTCATCACAGCTCTCTTAACCTCTTCAGACGTCACCGGTTCCACTAACTTTTGATAAGTCTCAATACTATGAGACGGGCAAGGAAAAGGTCCCGTGGCGTCCAGGTCAATATCCTCCCTTGTAGAAAAGAGTTTTTGAAAGAAAGAATTTGCCGCCATTTCTAGAGTGGTAGTCTCCGTGGCCCAAGACCCATCCTCCAAAAATAACCCATAAATTTTGTTCCTCTTTCTCCTGATAACTGTCTGCAGATGAAAAAAATTTGTATCTCTGTCTCCACATCTCACCCATTGTTCTCTAGATTTTTGATACCACAACAGCTCTTCTTGAAGAAGGACAGCATTCAGTTCCTGATGCAAAACTTGCCCTTTGATCCTAAGCTGTTGATCCTCCCGACTATCCAGAGTAATCTGAACGTCATTCAAAAGCCTCTCCAACCCCCTTTTCTTAAAAAAAATATTGCCAAAAACCTTTTTATTGAAGCTAGTTGTATCTTTTTGAACCTCCAACAAATATTTGACTACATCCGGAGCTCCTCTATTCCAAGCTATATGAATAACATTCCTAAAAAGAGTATTAATACTATTAATACTATTGTTTTTAACCGACAAAATTTTTAAATTTTTTATGTAAGTATTAATTTTTAAATTCAAATTATATATATTTCAAATTTCGTTTGTTGCATAAGAGTACATAAAAATTTGAAATATAATTTAAATATAATTATATTTTAAATTTTGTTTGTTGTATGGGAGTATATGAAAATTTGAAATATATTTAAATTTTGTTTGTTGTATGGGAATATATTTAAAAGATGGAAAGTATGAAGTTGAATAGTTGATGCACGATAAATAAAATAGAAGAAAATGAGAAGGGAATTGAAACGGTTATCTTTCACTTATTTATTCCCATCAACCTCTCCCAACGATTGGCAAACAATTTTCTCCTACTCTTCTTCTGTTTTATTTATCCCCATCAACCTCTGCTAACAATTAGCAAACGGTTATTTCCCACTCTTCTTTTGTTTTATTTATCTTCCTAACACACACTTAAAACGATTATCTCCCCATTCTTTTTCTATTTTATTTATCCATCAAACTTCACGCTTTCCATCTTTCAATTTTTAGGAGTGGTGGGCACAGTTAACGTGTTTATTTTCATTATGGAACTTGAACATCGTACAAATTTTTTATTTTTCAAATTTATTAATATTTTTTATTATTTTCATAAAATATATTTTTATATTTATAAATGCATATATCTCGTTTACCGTATAAACGAGATATACAAAAATTCAAAAACGAGATAAGAGATAAGAGAGGAATATTTCGATAAATATTTTTTAAATTATTTATTTCAGTAATTATTATAATTTATTTATTTATTAAAATAAAAAATCCTATAACTTTTAGTAGCATAAAATTAATTATAAGAATTAATTATTGATATCAATATCAATTTATCACTAATTAATATACACGTGCATTAATAAAATAAATTAAATCGATTATAACAAATAAATTATACAACTAATTGGATTAATTAATATATATATCACACTAAATCATAAATCAATTATAACAAATGTGGAACCAATTATAATCAATTATAACATGATGTAGTTTCGTCTTCAGGATATATATTTTTATTGGGTAAAGTATATTTTTTGTTCATGAAGTTTGACAAAAATTTTATAAATATCTTTAAATTTTATTTTGTTTTAATTTTGTCTTAAAATTTTTTTATTTACATCTAATATACCATTGACAGCTAATTTTTAAAAAAATTTAAGACTAATTCAACAATAATTTTATAAGAACAATCATCAATACAAGCAAATTAAGCATAATTTTTATGTATTATTGTTAGATTGGTCTTAAATTTTTTAAAAATTTAGCCGTCGATGGTATATTTAATACAAATCGAAAATTTGTGGAATAAAATTAAAACAAAATAAAATTACAAATATTTTAAAAACTTTTATCACATTTCAAAGACAAAAAGTATAATTTATCCATTTTTATTTTATTTAATTAGTTAAACCAAATCAACTATAATTAATTACTATTATATCAAGCTAAGTATATGATTTGATATGAAATTAATTACATTAAATAGACGATTTATGCTTATATATAACTTTGTATTTTCATTACTATTTAATGGTTTTTACGTCTTTAATTTTTTAATATGATTCTTTAGTTTTTCTTTTACTCCATTAGAATGTTTAAATAATATTTTTTAATATGATCCAAGCATCCTTTATTAAAATAGAGTTTATTGTCTTTTTGTTGAACTCTTATTACATCTATCTAATTAGAACTTGAATCAGTGAATACAATTCAAAGCGATATTTGATAGATATGGTGCATTGTAAACGATTGCGACAAAATACAATCAAGCTGTAACGTTAAATAAAAAATAAATTTAAATAAGAACAATTATCATATTATCAAAAGAATAATATTAGAATGATTATATAAAAAAAAATATCATAAAAAATTATAACTTATACCTTAAAATGATCAATTTCGATGAAAAACGAATAATGTGTTCTTATTATATGAAGTACCCAACAAAGAATAATAAATTAGAAAATTAAACAAAACGTTTTAGCTTTCAAACTTAGACTTATAAACTACAAAAAAAAAAAAACACTATATATAACTTTTAGTAGCATAAAATTAATTATAGGAATTAATTATTAATATCAATATCAATTCATTATTAATTAATACACATGTTCATTAATTATAGAGAATATTAACAAAACTATTAAGCGTTAATATTGTATTTATGGCAATTAGAATTATAAATTTATGTTTAATTTTTTATTATTGATATCAATATCAATTTACTGCTATTAATGTTAGTTTTTTGTGTGTTTATTAACGTTAGCATCATATATATTTATGGTAATTAGAATTATTAATATCAATTTGTCACTATTAACGTTAATAGTATTATATTTATGCCAATTAGAATTATAAATATATGTTTAATTTTATATCAATATCAATTTGTCACTAATTATATATGCTTAATTAAAAATGATATTATAATTACTGAAAATTAAAATTATTGATGATTAATATAATTAGAATGATTGAAAATATTAATGATTAATTGACAATTAGTATAATTATGCATTAATGTTAATTTTCATATAACTAAAGAATATATTTTCTTAAAATAAATTGAGAAAAGAATGGTATCCATACTAAAACTAGAATACACCACGTCAATATTTTTGACATCTCACCTTTGGTTTTGCCGTAACAAGCTCGTTTTTTGAAGATATGTTGATTTCTTCTGCTACCGCTCTTATCCATATTAAGGCTAGGCATGAGAAATATTTACATGTCATGAATGTGCATTGGAGGCAGAAGCATGATACTCCAACCTCAAATACCCTTATCCGCTGGCTCCTTCCTCATGAAAATGAAATTAAACTAAATATTAATGGCTTTTTTTTTACTAACCAGAATAGTACAGCGTGCGGTGGAGTTTTTAGAGATCACTTGGGGAGATATATCATTGGTTTTGTTTTCAACTTGGGCAGCTGTTCTATTATATAGATGAAAATGTGGGGGATTGTGTGCGATCTTTAAATTGCCGTGGCAAACAATTTCAAGAGAGTTGTTATTGAAACTGACTCATCTTCTGTTCTTGAATTTGTGAAGAATGATTGTCCTGTGAGTTAACCTTGTGCACCGATTCTTGCTGATATCAACACTCACGTCCAATGACTTAATGTCTCCGGATGGTCACATACTCTTAGAAAGACAAATTATGTTGCGGATACACTTGCTAAAAAAGGACATACCCTTCCTTTTAGCCTGCACATTTTTTATGTGCCTCCTCCCGATATTAGCTTAGCTTTAGATTTGAACTGTTTTAACTTTTTGCGCCCTATAGGCTCTTAGCCTGCGTAGTTGTTTCTTGTCTTTCTTCCTTGCTTGGGGTCTTTGACCCCACTCGCTCATAAAAAAAAAAAAAGAATACACCACCTTAGTATTTTTTACACCAGAATGTATGCTACCGTTATAGAATAATATTATCATAAATATAAACTAATTATTAATACTTGACACATTATTATAGATATTAAATGAAAAATGATAAAAAATATTAAATAGTAAACTTAATTATTTTTCTAACTTTATAAAATTAGTATTTGTCAAATTTTTCTATATCTCGTAAATACGTATTTCTCTCTCTTATTTATCAATTTTTTTATTTTTATTTTTGCTCACTTATTTAGTTTTATATCTTTTTTTATTCCCTCAAATTATCTCTATATTTTTCTAAACTTACAAATATGAAACAATAACCTATTATCTTCTAAACCAAAAAAATTGAAAACTCTTTCATGTGCCATTATTAACCTTATAAATGAACCACAAGAATCATTTGAAATATAATTTACCGAGGTTATTAAAACATTATAATAAAAATGAAAATTTTTCTTTTACATAATTTTTCTTCTAGGTTAATTGGTGTACTAGATTTGTGATCTTACTTTGTTTTTTAGTTTTCATTGATTTGGTTTTTTTTATTATATATAAGAGATTATCACTTTATATATGGCTATATATACAAATAATGCAACTCTTAAAGTTCATCATAAGTTATCATCACTCTTTTATTATTATGACATTCTTGAATTCAATGTAAAAAAAAAAAAATAATTAATCTATATTATTTCTTATATTGCTAAATTTTATTATTCTCTAACCTTTTGTGACAAAATTAATATTAATTGATTTCTTTGAGTTCATCAACGGTTTCGTATATATATGTTTTATTTGGTCACCAAAAAAATATATATTGTTCAAAAAAAATTTAGTAAATATCAAAGTGTAGTAAGAATATTATTATTATTATTATTATTATTATTATTATTATTATTATTATTATTATTATTATTATTATTATTATTATTATTATATGTTAATAATATATTTATTAGTTTTTATTTTATTGCTTAAATTATTTAAATCATAAAATTAATAACACATCATATAATTATTGTTACTTATTTATTAATTATCTTTTAATTTATTATTTATATATTTAAAAATTTTACTAAAAATTATTTATTCAGTTCTATAATAAATTATCTTTTAAATTTGAATAATTTATTAATTAGTTTGTATTTATTATACCATATATTTAAGAATTTATTAAAAAATTTTAATATAATAGAAAAACAATTGAAAAAATATTATATCAATTTTTTTAGGATAAATAAGTCCTAGAAAAATAGCCCCTGGCCAATTTCGCATTAAAATGACGTCGTTTTATCCAAATTAAATGAATGGGACAAATAGACCGTCTCCTGACCAATTTGAGTTTTACGATAGATCAGTTTCCGTCTTTTTTCTAATCATCCATATTTGTACTTAATGATCCCCTCACCAGCTTAACGTGCTAGAGTAGTATCTTCCATTAGTGTTTGATGACACAATTAACAAGAAGGGCCACGTTGTCTCAAGGAAATGAGGGACAAGGGCCAAAATGGCTCTCTTTTTTCGTCAGAAATTGCGTTGTCTTTTGTGAAAAAAGGACAGAGACCGGATCGATAGTTTATTCTTTTTATTAATTAAATAATGGCCAAAAACACTAAAAATTGATGGCTCTCGAGAGTTTCTCTTAATTTTATTCTTTCACATATATAAATAATTCAACCATGTTAGGTATATACTATGTAAACCCCGCAAAAATTGACACATGATTAGTCAATAAATCAAATTTTAATTAGGAAAATTAAAGATACAAAACTAATACTAAAATAGAATAGAACTCTTCAAAACGAGAATTTCAACACTAATTTTAAAGAATTGGCCTAAAATTGGGCCAAACGGACCGAACCGATTGGACCGGCCCGTATTGGACCCAAGGCCCAAGTATATAAGGCAAGGCTCAGCTCTCATTTCCCCAGCAAGTTGAAGAACACGCTGAAGGGAAGGGAAACCATCAAACCCTACCCGCCAAATTCAATTTAAATTTTAAATCCACGTAACTTTCAATCCGGAACTCCGATTGACGAGTCATTTGCGGCCACGCGTCCGCGGCGTCGAGCTCTACAAAGCCCATAATATTTTAAGGTAAGGAAGTCACATTTTTTCTCAATTCTCCCATTTCCAGTTTCGAATTTCTTGGACTTTTGTGTTAAAGTTTTGTGTAATTTCGGTGTTTAGGATCAAATTAACTTGGTGGACTTGCCGAGTCTTATCCCAGTTCTCCGTTGGTGAGGTGAGAACTCTCAAACCCTATTGGATTTCTTGGTTATATGTGTTGAAAATTAAGTGTGTATGTATGGGTATTCATGATATGATATAGGTGAGGTATATATATATATATATATATATATATATATATATATGGTATGAATCTAATTGAGAATGTTGGAAGCTTAATTGGAAGCTTGGAGTTGGAAATTAGATGCTAAAATTTTGGTATTGAAGCTTGCAATCTTGCCTAGTGGGTTGCCTTGGAAAAAACTACGCGAAAATCGGCCAAGGTATGATTTAGGTTTCGCGCGTTTAATATGTAAGGTTGTGTGAAAACTTAGGCTAGAGAATTATAGGATAAGTTGAATTGGTTTTATATATTAAATGATTAATTTTGTAATATTGATGGTAAATTGATGATTAGGCTTGTGTTGGAATTAATGGATATGAGATGCTTGGCATTAATGAGTTGTTGGTGTTGAATAAGTGTTCTTGTAATTATTAATGAGGAATTGATATATGTTGATATATTGGGATCATTGTGTGGAATTTATGGAATGGTATGGACATTGATGTGCTAGTGGTTGGTGATGATGGAGTAAGACTTGTTGTGTTGTAAATTTGCAGGTTTGTGGGTAGAGAATGAGAAATTGGTGAAAAATGGGGTTTGGGGTATTTTTGGTAAAATGTGAATTTTGGCAAACTTTGGTAGTCCATATTTTGCTCTACAAATTTTGAATAAAGATGAGGTTTGCTTTATATTAAAGAGGGTTTAACAAGCTTGATATCGGTATAAAGTTTGCGGAAAACCGAATTTTGTAGAGGAAGTTATGGATGCTGGAAAATTGGTGCGAAAAACTGATTTTTGTAACTTGCAACAGAACCAGGTTTTCTGATGTGTGTCCACGCACAAAGCCGTGCACACGCACCCAAAAGAAGCGAAAATCTACCTGTGCGTACGCACGCCTCTGTGCACACACACACCTAGTATTTTTTACAAAAGTGTGCGTCCGCACGCCCTTGTGCGCACGCACACGTCAAGATAGGCTTTCTGTTGGTGGCGCTAGCACAGGCAAGGTGCTTGCACACCAAGTAATGTGTGCGCGCGCACGAACTCATGCGCACGCACACGTGCTGCTTTCTTGTTGAGTTGTGCGCATGCACAGGTGTGCGTACGCACACGCCCTGTTTTTCAGCACCTTTATTTTTCTGTTCTAAACATGATTTTTAAACCCTAAAAATCCTATTTTTGCCTTGTTAATCCTAGATCCCACTAGTAAGTTTAGTAGATAGCAGAAGATAGAAGTTTGAGGTAACTTGGGAGTGAAGAAAGAGGTAAATATGATGAAAAATGTGAAAGGGAAGTTGTTAATAAAAGGAGGTAATATGCCATGGCTTTGATAAATGATTATATCATAGTAATAAATATGAAATGGCTTATGAATGATGATATCTGAGGTACGAGTTTCCCTGGATAAAAACCGTGGCTTGCCACCACGTGTTCCAAGTTGAATCTCGATACTCTGTTGACCCTACGTCGTAAGGGTGACCAGGCACATATAAATTCCTGAGTATGAATAACCCCCGTTGAGTGTTTTGAATGATAAATGAATGTGAAATCTATGCATAGACTCTTGTGGATGCACGACGGGGGACAGTCTAAGGTTTTCGGACTTGTCGGGTTGGCTGGATAACCGACAGATGAGCCTCATCAGCCATAGGACAGGCATGCATCATGTGCATTTGTTTGTTTTGATTGCTATGTGTTATTTGAGATTGCCTATATATATCCTACAACCTGCTATTCTTGCTATTTACACTATTTGCTTATTACTTATGTGTGAATTTGATTGGTTGCTTGTCTCTGCTGAATTATGAAAGACGGAGGGACAGAGAAATGGTGAATTAGTTAAGTGTTAGGTGTTAGGTGTTAGGTTTAAGGCAAGTAATTATAGTGTACTTAGAACACCTACCCCTATCTATGGCTTTTACTTAGAAATTAAGTTCTGTAATTGTGATAACGGAGTTCTAGGATTGCCTATGGCATTCCCAGGACCTTATTTATTATACGCATGGCACCTTTACCATGCTAAGAACCTCCGGTTCACATTCCTTACTGTGTTGTTATTTTCAGATGCAGGTCGAAAGGCTCCTCGCTAGGCGTCTGGATCCCGAAGCGAAGTAATTCCTGGGTGTATTTTGAGTTTTATGTTTATATATGTATATACACTACAAAAAAAGTTAGTTTTAGCGACAAACTTTTAGTGGCAATAATATAATAGCCATTGTTTTATTTATTTAAGTTATGTTTTAGTGGCAATTATATATTTGCCAATAATAGTATATATTTTAGTGGCAATTATTATTATTGCCACTAAAAAATACAAAAAATATTTTTAATAACAAATTTTAGTAATCATATATCTGTTGTCATTGAAAAATACAAAAAGAATGTTTTTATTAACAAAATTTTGTGGCCATAGTCTATTGCCGCTATTATTCTTAATAACATAACTAAAAAAGAGCTTTATTATCAATATTCATAATTAAACTAAAAGTCTAAAACTCTCCCAAAACGGCAAAACGGCAAAACCCAACTAAATAGAGGAAGAGTAAGATCAGAGGAGTGGCGAGTGTCAGAAAAAGAGAGATTCAAAGAGAAGAGAGAGTTCGTCGCCGAAACCCTAAGCTCGTCGTAGCCGTCGTCGCCGCCACCGTTGTTCATTTGCTTTTCGCTGCTGTCATAAAGCATATGGGATCGAGCTCCGCTAATGCATCATCTCCAGATTTTTAGCAACGCGGAATCCCCTGAGATCGAGAGAAAGAGCCTCTCCCGTTAACACATCTCATTTATGAACGATGCTGTTGCATTCTCTGTCAGCATTCTATGGCAGGATAGGAAGCAATTGCGTGTCACTCTTCTCAATTTGATTAGTTTAATGCATATTTTTGCGTACTGAAAATTTTTCTCTTGATTTTTTAATCCTTAATTTACAAACTTAGCATAATGTGAATGGCTCGTGTATATGAATTTGAAGTAAATTCTAAGAAAATTGATAAATTTGCAAGGTAGATTATTGTACAGATAGAGTGAGGAGGAGATGAACCCTAACCATAATCCGCAATCAAGCGATGGAGGAGGCATGATGCGATGCTGCACTCACTGAGTTTCTCGCTTCGTTAATGGATTATACTCCTATGGTTCGTTCTGTTTTCTTCTATTTATGTAATATCTATGCTTGAGCTCCTTGATTAGAATTGTTTCCTAAATTTGATTGAACATTGGACCAACTCTTTCTTCTTCTCAGATACCTGATGAATTGGTGAAGCATTACTTAGCCAAGAGCGGGTTTTCAGTCTCCCGATCTTCGATTGTCAGTGCCTTTTTTCTTGTTACAGATTTGTTCCTTTTTTATTGATGTGTGAGTTTAACTTTGATGTTTTGACATTGTCAACTAATCAGAGGTAGGAATTGCCATATTAGAGTTGATTATAGAGAATAATGGTTCAATTTAATCTTTGGTTATAGGCTCAAATTAGGATAGTGAATCAGAGGTAGGATTGTCCTATAGCTAGAGGCAGAGGTAGACCCAAGAGGAAGATGAAACTGACAAGAATCCTTCATTAGTTCATCAATGGAGTCATCACATTGGTGCTGGAGCAGAGGAAGACGAAGAAGATCAAAACTGGGTTAGTATCTTTGATTTTTTACCTATTTTCTTTGTTTTCTCTTCTCTTTAAGAGTCGATAGTCATACTCAATGAGTTGAATAGGACTTATACTAGCAGTAATATACTTGACCTATATACAAGTAATTAATGGTTTTTGTGTTACATAATTCAAATGGATTCAGCCGCCACAACTAGTCCCTTCAATTTCAAGAATTCGCTATGGTGCAAAGCGTGATGCACAACTCAAATATTTGACCGGTAGATAAAAAAGGCATTACCTAATATATATCTTCATTGTTGTCTGGTGATGCTCTTTCTTCACCAAGAAGAAAATAGAATCTGACATATATGTGATGCAGGTAATGCAAAGCCTCATAGACCTAGGAGCACTTCAACCTACAGGGGACTTATCATCAGTAAGAACCTTAAGTTGATTATTTAGTTTAACAAGCAATAGAGGTGTTTGGCTTGCAGGTAAGAAGATCTGTACAATTTTTCTTGAACAATCTGCTTAACCAGACACCAGATCAGGCACAGACTCTTTCTGCCATTGGTGAGGTTTGTATTTCAATATTATATTATTCCTTCAGCTGATTGTTTTATTGCTGCAAAAATAATTGTTCTGACTCGGTTATTCGAAATCAAAATTATATTTCTGTGGCAGGATCTATTTGCTATAGCACAAGATCAGCCATTCCGTTTTCCATCTATTTGCTGGTTTTCTACTTCAGAGCACTAAGGTTTAGGTGCCAATTTCCCTCCTCCATTTTCTTATCATCTATAGGTTCAATTTCGTAACAAGCTTTCCCATTATTAGTGATGAATTTTTTAGTTTCACATAGGTTTCAGTAACTAGGCTTTCCCACCTTAAACTCTAATGGAAACTAATTTCAGTTCTGTGACCCAGGGAAGAAGAAGATGAGGAAGAAGAAGCAACAATCTGTTGCAGAGGCTGATGCAGTTTAAGATTTAGACTCTGTGATTCATGACCATACTCTTTTCTTTGACAAGTTGATTGAACTCATCCCTGCCAAGCTTTTCCTTCTAACCGACGATAAGGATAAGCCGTGGTTTCAGGGTCTCAGCAAGGCTAAGAAAGCTGAGGTGAAGAGGGAAACTAAGGAGAATATTAAGAAGTCTTGAAGCGAACGGTTGGATCCTGAAAATCCCCCTGCCACTACTCTTGACTTGTTGAAGCAGAACTTGGGTAAGGAGAAAGCAAATGAGAGTAGCGATGAGGAGGACGGTGAGGCTAAGCCCATTGCCCTTGAAGGGGACAATCGGTCTATGACTTATGAAGAGCTTCGGCAAAAGCTTCATCGTAAGCTTGAGGAGTTTCATTCAAGTTGCGAGAATTCGGGAAGGGCAAAGAAGAGGGAGGATAGAAATGCGAAGAGAAGGTTTGAGGACAGGAAACGCAAGAGGGGTAGTGAAAATGAAGAAAATAAAGTTGCAAAGAAAGAGTCTACATAGAAAGTGAAGAAGGATGCTGCCGAGACCTCAAATGAGCTTGTGTTTGGTCATATCAAACTTACAGATGGTGAGATGCAAGGTAAGAAGAAGAGGAAACTTTCAAAGCATAAGGAACTTGAAAGGGCAAAGAAGTTGGAGGAAGTGAAGAATAATCCCGAGAAAGGTGAGGCTGTTGCAAAGAAGCAAATGTGGAAAGCAGCATTGGATAGAGCATCGGGGATTAAGGTTCATGATGATGATCCCAAGCTGTTAGAAAAAGCATTCGTAAAGAGAAGAAGAAGCAACAGAAGAATGCAAAGAAATGGAAAGAGGGAATTCAAACAAGGGACCAGTTGAAGGCAAAGAAGCAGCAAAAGAGATCAGATAATATTTCTGAGAGGATTCATCAAAAGAAGATGCATAAAATCGCAAAGAGAGAGAAAAAGCTTTTGCGGCCTGGCTTTGAAGGTCACAAGAAAGGTTTTATCACTGAAGGTTCCAGTTAAGTTAATTCAATGTTAGTTGGTATCTTTCCTTCATAGAATCATAGTATTTTGAGTGTTAGAATATGACAAATAGAACACATCAATTTCTATGTCTGGTTTAGTATGTCTCTTAACATTGAACAGTTTTTTTTTTCTATGACGGGTATTCATATGACATTTTGGCAATTCAGCAGTCCATATGATTAGTTTCTGGTTATAGTGGAATACTGGCATTTTATTGAATTTTAACTATCACAGGCTGTTTGATTACATTATATCACCATAGACTGATGATATGCATTGGTTGTTGTATTTCTTTCCTGAGTTGCTTGCAAACTTGCCTGCAGTATCGAACTGTTGCTTCTTCACTAAATCCTCGGGTATGTTACAGTCCATGTTTGAAATCCAAAGCTAAGTACAGTTGCAGAATTTCAGCCTGTGTCTAAAATGAATCCTACAATTAAGATAGATAGATTCCAATTGTGTTTATTCTGAAATATAGTAAACTTTGATGCTATGCTATGTTAATATATCGCATTTTATTATCCCTTTTCAGTGATCATCTACAATAAATTTTTGTGTATTTTATTACATGTAGTGTATCTATCTACTATCATAATTGGTTTCACAACAATTATATTGGTGGTTTGTAGAGTGTGGACCATTTCCAGGCATGGATATTTTTTTGGAGAATGGTATAATCAGCTGAATCTGTTCCATATGTTTAGAAAGATCAATTTATAGCTTTGTGGTATTTCATTGAATCTCATGTCTGCTGCTAATGAATGTCACCAATGAAATGACAGTCAAAGCACTTTGCCTCCATAATAATAATAATAATTAATTGTAGTAATTAAAAATAATTTTAGTAATTAATTTTAGTATATTTATATTATGTACAATAATAATAATTGTTGGTAAAAATAATTTGAAATTTTAGAAAAATGATAGGTTATTATTTCTAAAAGAGTGAGTATAATAAAAAAGTCTTAAGATTTTAGTGGCAATAGTAATGGCAACTAAAAGTGAATATCATTACAATTTTATAATTATTTGTAGTGGCCATATAAATTGCCGGTAAAATGGGTTTTGGCGGCAATAGTAATAGCCACTAAAAGTGAACAACATTACAATCTTAGAATTACTTTTGGTGGCCATATAAATTGCCAAGAAAATAGCCGCTAAAAGTTATATACTTTTTGTGGCCATTAAAACAGTCTTTACCGGCAAATGTTATAATTGCCGCTAAAATCTTTTAGCGGCAAAGCATAAGACGGCTAATGTTTAATTGCCGGTAAATGTATTAGTGGCTATTTTTATTGCCGCTAAAAGTAAAATAAATAGCCACTAAAAATGATTTTTTTTTGTAGTGATATGTGTTTAGTTTACTCTCCAAGTAACTTGTGTATACTACTCCTCATAGAGGTTGAGGGAGAGATAGGAGTTTATTTTGGTATTTTGATGTATTTTGGGATACCTATGTATGTATATATGTATGTAAATATATCCTCCGGCCAGTCTTGGCTTCGCAGGCTAAGTCTGGAGCTAGTTATGTTGTATACTTGGCTTTCTTTTACTCTGTTACATATTCTTATCTCTATCTTCTAGGTTTCTTAGCATGCAAGTAACCCTATTTCTTGAGCGTTGCGCTTTTCATTTTGCGATTTTGTTTACCCATTTTTCAAGGCTCCTAGTCAAGTATCCCTTTTCCTATATATATATATATATATATATATATATATATATATATAGAGGTCGTAATACTTTACTATCTCAATCTTATGACTTAAGCATAAGATTAAGTATGGTAGGGTGTTACATTATGGTATCAGAGCAGTACGTTCCTATAGAGCCTGAGGGACGGACTGATTATGCTTCTGGGCATACTCTGGGTGTCTATACATGCTATTTAGGGTATCTAACTGATATATGTAGCATGAATGCTCATGGGCATGCATCTGGGACTTTGAAATACTGGACTTCAGATATTAAGACTGATCACCTGTATATCACTTGTTTGGTATGAACAGGAACCAAATGGCGTCAAATGGGCGCGGTCGTGAGTACAATCAAGGTTGAGGACGGCGAGTTAATGAGGTAACCAAACTGGTAGATAGTTTGACTAAGATCGTGACCGCAATGACGAGTGTTGTTGCTGCCATTGGTGCTGTTGCTACTGCGACCATCCGAGTGACGGATAGGGTGGAACCACAAGCTGGAACTGGCAATGATGGTGATAATGGATATGAAGGTGGACATAATATTCTGAATACAGGGGTACCACAGGGTTATCCGGAGCAAGTTAATACGGGACAGGCAATAGGGGAAAGCTCAAGGAGGGCTGAGGTAGCAGGAAGTAATCACCGAGAACCTTTCACAAAGAAAAAGGGAAGGATTACACCTAGGAGCCAAAATTTCAAAAAGAATCATTTTGTCACTTCGCATTCTCAGCGCCGGAACAATGATCGAAGGAACGATAACCGTCCGAATCTGAATTCAGAAGGGCAAACTAGTACTCAACCAGATGACTTAAGGTGCCCAAGATGCAAGAAGTATCATCCAAACAGACCATGCAAGGCCGGACTAGGCGTATGTTACAAGTGTGGGAGACCAGGAAATATGTCTTGGAATTGTTCATACAGAGAAGGCCGGAATGCAACCGAATTCAATTCTCATAGCCGAGGTAATTGTAAATCAGAAGCTGAATTTCTAACTTCCTTGCATACCATTAATATGTAATATTCGTTCGTGACGCATGACAAGTTTCAATAATCATGAGGTGCAAGTCGATGATTAGTCAAAAACTATTGGTTGTTGAGATGGAGTGATACTTAGCTAACTTAGAGGAGTGGTTAGGCTTTTGAAGGTTAAGGATTAAGTGACGTAGCGGAAGCAGGTTGGACCATATTTAAGGAATCAAGAGCGTTTGAAGGCTACGCGGAGTTACTGTTTGAAATCCAGTGATGGTGAAACTTCGAGGAAGAGGAATAGAGCGAATTCAACCTTTAACTGCTAACTGTTAAGAGGTCGGTGAAGATGAAACCAAGTCCCTAAACAAAAGAGTTTCTGAGATAATTCTTGAAGGTATGCAAGAACTTCCATTTTAAAGAGAAAGTGAGTTTGTGATAGGTTTAGTACCGTAGCCGGATTAACTTTAATTGCACCACAAGACACTGTTATAATCGGTAGAACTTAGGATTGAATTGAAGGGAGTACCAGAAAAAGGAATTATCTGACCAACTATTTCCCAGTGAGAAGCACCGAACATGCTAGTGAAGAAAGAAGAGAACGACAGGAGACTATATGCGAGAGGGAATGTGCCAACGAATCCTCACGACTTGATATAATCCTTCTTTTGAAACCAACATTGAAATTCTATCCGGAGCTCTTCCTAAATGGCTTGATTACCTTTCTAATTTTACTCCTTATGCGCATGAACCTTGTTTCTTCCAGGATGAGTCTGAGCTTATCTTGGAATAAACGTGTAATCCTTGAATCTTGTGTGCTCACTGTGACTAGAGTTGCCCTTATTTGCAAAGGTCCTTAATTTGAACTCTTTCCTTGAGATGCACCTAGGTTCCTCTCCTTGTACATTCCATTATTTCAGTATAATCCTATTTAACCGTATACAAGATTTTCTTTCTGACTTATCACAAACACCTTGTATTGTTCATTCATTTTTCGAGTTTAAAGTCCTTTTGAAATCCAACTTGAGCCTATATTAGTATCACGTATAAATCATAGTTGTAACTGTAGAGATCTGATTCTTTAAGAGCAAGACTTTCTTTTGAATTCTCGTGAAAACTGTTCAAGTTACTCGTTTGTCCCTTGAACATAGCATTTCTTTGAAAAATCAATTCATACTGGATTCTGCGTCACGCATAACTCTTAGATGCAATTATTAGAGTGTCAATCCTTTAAAGCAAAACTTTTGAACATGAAAATAAACCAGCGACATTACTGGGGGACTTAGAGCCTTAATCCTCGCCGATCGTATCGCTCGTGATTGGATAGAAGAAATGAGGTGCACCGTATGGATGAAATACTCGGGATACGACTGAAGCCTTCAAGCCATAGAAAGAAGATTGATCTTTATGCCAATACTTGCATCACTTAAGCCTAATGAACCACTTCAGGAATTACTACGATGTATTATTGGAGGACTTAAGATACGAGCTGATGCAACACTATGAGATTGTCATAGACGCCTTAAGCAAGAAGTTTCTAAAGGATTCTTGGACGTTAGTTCCAAAGGAGGAAATGTTAGATGAGTTAAAGTTCTGGGTTGGAGAATAATAGTGTGGAGTGGAAATGCCAGACTAAATCCATTACCAATTTACAACATGGTATCGATGACATACGGGACGCGTAACAAGATAATAAGAAGCTTCCCAAGATGTCCAAATTTGATAAACAAAAGGAAATTAAGAAGAGATTTACATGACCAATGCCGAAATAGAGATCATAGAGTCAAGGACTTAGGAAGTGCAATATTGGTAATAAGGAGCTACTAAGAATACCGAAGCCAGTTGAATCAAGAAGACACCAAGAAAGGGTTGTGTGTCAAAATCGGGAGTTGGAAAGAGAAACTGTTGTCCGAAGATTACAAGAGAAGATTTTCGAAGTTACCGTGAGATTTCTAAAACCTACCACGAATCCAAGAAGATATTTTGAGCAACTAGAAATGAAGAACTAAGTGAAAATCTATGTGATTACAAGTTTGATGTATGAGAAAGAAATGAGAGATCACCAGAAGCCGTTCGAAATGCCACAACCATCGAAGGTTCTACATTAAAGGTAAAAGGGAATAGCTATCGATTTCGTAATAGATTGTCAAGGTGTAGGACAAAAGGTGATGCTGTTAGGAACTCGTGGATCAAGTGATCAAGTCCGTTTTGCCAATCGAAGCAAACTACTTATTGGGGATATCAACGAGACTACACATTAGGGAGAATGTGAGACTCCACAGTACGCTAAACACCTCTGAATTAATCGGAAACTGGAACATCAAACGTCTTAATTCTTGAATTTGATGGCCGAGACAATGGAGAAAAAGTTACGCAAATTTGAGTTAAGATTCTCAAGATGAAAGCCGACAAAAGAACTAGGCAGAACTAAGAAGAAGACTTCTCAAGTTGAAAGGAAGAGGATATCTGTTTTTGAATATTACTTCAACGAACTAGAATCGGATGAGCAATCAAAAACTAAAAAGTTAAACCCCCGTTACATTGGGCCGTTAGAAATCCTGAAGGAAATTGGACCGGTGGTGTATAGGATCGCGTTACCACCATATCTATCAAACTTTCTTGACGTTTTTCACATTCCACAACTTCATAAATACACGTTCGATTCTAGTCATGTTCTAGAACCAGAAACGGTTCAAGTGGAAGAAGATCTGACACTACCGGTAACTCCAGTTAGGATTAATGACACCAACATCAAGCGTTTACGCGAAAAAGAAGTTTTTTTGGTGAAAGTAGCTTGGAGGCGGGCTGGTATTAAAGAATATACTTGGGAGTTTGAGTCAGATATGCGGAAAGACTACCCACACCTCTTTTCAGAAAACTTACTCTGAATTTTGAGGACAAAATTCCTAATTAGGTAGGTAGGATGTAAACCCCACAAAAATCGGCACATGATTAGTCAATAAATTGAATTTTAATTAGGAAAATTAAAGATGCAAAACTAATACCAAAATAGGATAGAGCTCTTCAAAATGAGAATTTCGACACTAATTTCAAAGAATTTGGCCAAAAATTGGGGCGAACGAGCCGAACCGGTTAGACCGGGCCCGTATTGGGCCCAAGGCCCAAGTATATAAGTTAAGGCTCAGCTCTCATTTCCCCAGCAAGTTGAAGAACACGCTGAAGGGAAGGGAAACCATCAAACCTTACCCCAAATTCAATTTAATTTTAAATCCATGTAACTTTCAATTCGGAACTCTGATTGACGAGCCATCTGTGGCCACGTGTCCGCGGCGTCGAGCTTTACAAAGTCCATAAAATTTTAAGGTAAGGAGGTCACATTTTCTTCCTCAATTCTCCCATTTCTAGTTTTGAATTTCTTGGGCTTTTGTGTTGAAGTTTTGTGTAATTTCGGTGTTTAGGATCAAATTAACTTGGTGGACTTGCCGAGTCTTGTCCCAGTTCTCTATTGGTGAGGTGAGAACTCTCAAACCCTATTGGATTTCTTGGTTATGTGTGTTGAAAATTAACTGTGTATGTATGGGTATTCATGATATGATATAAGTGAGGTATATATATATGGTATGAAGCTAATTGGGAATGTTGGAAGCTTAATTGGAAGCTTGGAGTTGGAAACTAGATGCTGAAATTTTGGTATTGAAGCAATCTTGCCTAGTGGGTTGTCTTGGAAAAAAACTACGTGAAAATCGGTCAAGGTATGGTTTAGGTTCCGCGCGTTTAATATGTAAGGTTGTGTGAAAACTTAGGCTAGAAAATTATAGGATAAGTTGAATTGGTTTTATGCATTAAATGAATAGTTTTGTAATATTGATGGTAAATCGATGATTAGGCTTGTGTTGGAATTAATGGATATGAGATGCTTGGCATTAATGAGTTGTTGGTGTTGAATAAGTGTTCTTGAAACTATTAATAAGGAATTGATATATGTTGATATATTGGGATCATTGTGTGGATTTTATGTAATGGTATGGGCATTGATGTGCTAGTGGTTGGTGATGATGGAATAAGATTTGTTGTGTTGTAAATTTGCAGGTTTGTGGGTAGAGAATGAGAAATTGGTGAAAATAATGTGAATTTTGACGAACTTTGGCAGTCCATATTTTGCTCTACAAATTTTGAATAAAGATGAGGTTTGCTTTAAATTAAAGAGGGTTTAACAAGCTTGATATCGGTATAAAGTTTGCGGAAAATCGAATTTGTAGAGGAAGTTATGGACGCTGGAAAATTGGTGCGAAAAACTGAATTTTTGTAACTTGCAGCAGAACCATGTTTTCTGATGTGTGCCAATGCACAAAGCCGTGCGCACGGACCCAACAGAAGCGAAAATCTACCTGTGCATACGCACACCTATGTGCGCATGCACACGTCAAGATAGGCTTTCTGTTGGTGGCGCTAGCACAGGCGAGGCGCTTGCACACCAAGTGATGTGTGCGCGAGCACGCACAGGTGTGTGCGTACGCACACGCCCTGTTTTTCAGCACCTTTATTTTTCTGTTCTAAACATGATTTTTAAACTCTAAAACCCCTATTTTTGCCCTGTTAATCCTAGATCCCACTAGTAAGTTTAGTAAATAGCAGAAGATAGGAGTTTGAGGTAACTTGGGAGTGAAGAAAGAGGTAAATATAATGAAAAATGTGAAAGGGAAGTTGTTAATGAAAGGAGTTAATATGCCATGGCTTTGATAAATGATTATATCATAGTTATAAATATGAAATGGCTTATGAATGATGATATCTGAGATACGACTTTTCCTGGGTAAAAACCGTGGCTTGTCACCACGTGTTCCAGGTTGAATCTCGATACTCTGTTGACCCTACGTCGTAAGGGTGACCGGGTACATATAAATTCCTGAGTATGGATAACCCCCGTTGAGTGTTTTGAATGATAAATGAATGTGAAATCTATGCATAGACTCTTGGGGATGCGCGACGGGGGACAGTCTAAGGTTTTCGGACTTGTCGGGTTGGCTGGATAACCGACAGATGAGCCTCATCAGCCATAGGACAGGCATGCATCATGTGCATTTGTTTGTTTTGATTGCTATGCATTATTTGAGATTGCATAATATAATATAATATAATATAATATATATATATATATATATATATATATATATATATATATATATCCTGCTACGTGCTATTCTTGCTATTTGCACTCTCTGCTTATTACTTTTGTGTGAATTTGATTGGATGCTTGTCTCTGCTGAATTATGGAAGACGGAGAGACGGAGGAATAGTGAATTAGTTAAGTGTTAGGTGTTAGGTTTAAGGCAAGTGATTATAGTGTACTTAGAACACCTACCCCTATCTATGGCTTTTACTTAGAAATTAAGTTTTGTAATTGTGATAACGGAGTTCTAGGTTTGCCTATGGCATTTCCAGGACCTTATTTATTATACGCATGGCACCTTTACCATACTGAGAACCTATGGTTCTCATTCCATACTGTGTTGTTATTTTCCGATGCAGGTCGAAAAGGCTCCTCGCTAGGCGTCTGGATCCCGAAGCGAAGTAATTCCTGGGTGTATTTTAGGTTTTCTGTTTATATATGTGTATATATGTGTTTAGTTTACTCTCCAAGTAACTTGTGTATACTACTCCTCATAGAGGTTGAGGGAGAGATAGGAGTTTATTTTAGTATTTTGATGTATTTTGGGATACCTATGTATGTAAATATATCCTCCGGCCAGTCTCGGCTTCACAGGCTAAGTCTGGAGCTAGTTATGTTTATACTTGGCTTTCTTTTACTCCGTTACTTTTTCTTATCTCTATCTTCTAGGTTTCTTAGCATGCAAGTAACCCTATTTCTTGAGCGTTGCGCTTTTCATTTTGCGATTTTGTTTACTCGTTTTTCAAGGCTCCTAGTCAAGTATCTCTTTTCCTATTATTATTATTATTATTATTATTATTATTATTATTATTTATTTATTTATTTATTTTTCAATCTTATGACTTAAGCATAAGATTAAGTATGGTAGAGTATTACATACTAAACTCAGACACTAAATTTAGTCACTAGTATAAAAATACATGTTGGCAAATAAATACATATTGAAAATAAATTGAACAACACATGTATATTTATATAAATATATTGGTGACTGATTTTAGTGGTTAAAGTTCATGTACAAAATACAAAAAGTATTTTCATAAATCATTTTATATAAAAGCTAGGCATAACCAAATCCAACCAAGTCACTTTTTCTTCTTCTTTACACACTTCTTCTTCTTTTTACTTGCAATCCTGCTATTTTTTTTTCTTCTTCTCCTCCTTCTTTTTTCTCATATTCCTTTTTTGTCATCGTTGTCGTTAGCACCACCACCTCCTCGTCCTCCTATTTTTCTCATTTGATTTCTTCTCTTCTTTTTTTTTTCTCCTCCTCCTTCGTTATTAAGTTCGGATGCACCCTTTACCGTTGGGCAATCTGTCATTAAAATTTGTTATTGACGGCAATGAAACACATCATTTCATTTATTCGATTTTACTGGTGGCTTAGCCGTGAATAAATATAAACTACGCACGAAAATTGAAAATTTTACCTCGTAAATTTACCCACGGCTTTGCTATCGATATATAAAAAATTAATTTAAATAATTTAATCCATGTTACCGACGGCTAAACCATCGGTAAGTCACAAACTCACAAACGTTTACTTATTTTCAAAAAATTATTTCACAGCGTACCGATGGAAGTAATTAATAATCAAATTAATTTTAAATAAAAATTAATTTATTATCATTATGGTGAAGTCGTCCGTAAACTAATTTCTAAATTTTCAATTAAAAAAAATTTACCGACAGTTAAGCCATTAGTTAGCAAAATTGTTAATATTATTTGTTGCGTCCAATAATACTTATGTGGTGCCAAAACTTACTGACAGCTAAATTGCCGGTAAACTAAATCCACGAAGAAGAATAAAAACCTTCGAACATTACCGATGTCTTCGAAATTTATCGACGATATGGCCTTCAATAACCCTGCCTCTAAAATGGCAGTCAAAATTTTGGTCGATAAATTATCCCTGTTAGTAGTGTTTGGGATCATAAAATTCTTTGGCTATAATTAAAACTAAAAAAAAAAAAACTAATTCACCCCGATCACTTTTAATTTTTGACCAATCCCATGTTAATATGCCTTTGTGGTTTATTTAATTATAAAAACATAAATCCAACTTTAAAAAAATAGACAAACTACATACAAAATTAAATAAATAAATTGCATATTATTTGAGAATTTTATACAGAGAATTCTAATAAAAACAAACCCTAATGTAAAAGATATTGTAAACTTGTAATTAAATTCTAATATAATATGGTTAATCTAATATTTAAGACTTTAATTAAATTAAATTCTAACTAAATTTCTAGTGCCTAATTAATCTAACATTTAAGATTTAAATTAAATTAAATTCTTACTGAACTTTTAGTGTTTAGTTAATCTAACATTTAATACTTAAATTAAATTATTTAAACTCTAACAAAACTTCTAACCTAGTTAAATTTCTAACCTTTAAAACTTACAAATTTTAATAGAACTTCTAATCACTACTCTAACTAATAGTTATTTATCACTCCTCTAACTTGCATTTATAATTCTAAAAGTTTAACAAACTACTAAATCACTACTCTAACTACCATTTGTAGTTTAAAAATTCTAATAACGCTTATAATCAAATTCTAAACGACTTAATATCACTAACAATTATGGTTTATCTTAAAAAAATAAATTTCAATCACTAACCTCTTCATGGATGCTACCAGAAATATCGGCAATACCAATAGATACAATCCGGGTCGTCTTCTATTTTCGGAGTTTGAGTATTGTGGTTTTGTTGCCTAACTTTTCTCTGTATGGTGTGTTTTGGGGGTGGAGAGCTAGTGAAATGTAATTTGAAACAAGTGAATTTGAATTGTATATATATATATATATATATATATATATATATATATATATATATATATATATATATATATATATATATATACTAAATCGAACCTAATGCATTCAATTTACTAACAGTGTATGTTCCTTATAAATTGAATTCAATCAATTCGATTTATTAGGGGCCTAAATCGAAGCTTCCTGTTTCGATTTACTATGGGTAGATCATTCCGAATTTCAAACCATACTAAATTGAAGCTTGTTATTTTGATTTACATGTACACATACTAATTCGAATCTTATTGATTCGATTATTTACCACTAGCATAACTAAATCGAATATAATAAATTCGATTTATATATAAATATCAATTAAGACATGCATGTAACATTTCTTCATTTAGAAAAATTATGTAAATTTGAATGTCATTTCATTTGTTTATGTGTTTTACCCAAAAATTGATGCCCTCAAGAGTTTCTCTTACTTTTTTCTTTCACGTATATAAATAATTCAACCATGTTAATTATATACTAAAGTCAGCTACTAAAATTAGCCACAGTATAAAATACATGTTAGAATATAAATACACATTGAAAGTAAATAAAACAATACATGTATTTCTATATAAATATATTAATTACTAATTTTAGTGGCTGATTTTGGTATATATAAATAGTATTTTTTTATAAATCATTTTACACAAAAACTAAGCATAACCAAATCCAACCAACAAGTCATTGTGCGCGCGCTTTTTCTTCTTCGTACACAATTTTTCTTCCTTTTACTTGCACTCCTGCTGTATTTTCTTTCTTCTCCTCCTCTACCTTTTTCTTCGTTTTTCTTTTTCGTTATCGTTGTCGCCAGCACCACCACCTCCTCGTACTCCTTTTTATCTCATTTGATTTCTTCTCTTATTTCTTTTTTCCCCTTTTCCTTTCTTATTAAATTCAGACACACCGCTTATCGATGGCTAAGCCGTCGTTAAAATTTGTTATCGACAACAATGAAACACATCATTCTATTTATTCGATTTTGCCAATGACTTAGCCATGGATAAATATAAAGGACCCACAAAAATTGAAAATTTCACCTCGTGATTTTACTCACGACTTTGCTGTCGATAAATAAAAAAATAATTTAAATAATTTAATCCATGTTACCTGCGGCTAAACCGTTAGCAAGTCACAATGTTTATTTTATTTCAAAAAATTATTTTCACAGTATACCGATAGAAGTAATTAATAATTAAATTAATTTTAAATAAAAATGAATTTATTAACATTGTTGTTAAGTTGTCCGTAAACTAATTTCCAAATTTTCAATAAAGAAAATTTATCGACAGTTAAGCCGTTGGTTAGCAGCATTGTTAATATTATTTGTGCACGTCTAATTTTCAATAACGTTTATGTGATGCTAAAATTTACTGACAGCTAAACCAAAAAAATAAAAACCTTCAAATATTACCAATGTCTTCGAAATTTATCGACGATATGGCCTTCAATAACCCCGCCTCTAAAATGGCAGTCAAAACTTTTGTTGGTAAACTATCCCTGTTAACAGTGTTTGGGATCAAAAAATTCTTTGGCTAATAATTAAAGCTAAAAAAAAAACTAATTCACTTCAATCACTTTTAATTTTTTACCATTCCCATTTTAATATGCCTTTGTGGTTTATTTAATTATAAAAACATAAATCCAACTTTAAAAAAATTAGACAAACTACATACACATTAAATAAATAAATTGCATATTATTTGAAAATTTTATACCGATACTTAATCAGATATTTAGATCATTATTAAAATGATAAATTTAAAAATTAACTATTTTTATTGATGAAAGTACATGAATATTAAATTCATTATTTAATAATTGAACTATATATTCTATAATTGTTTAGCAATAGCTAGTAGGATGAGAGCAATTTCATGAGTAATATTGTTCTGATTGGTGATTGGCGATTTGCCATTGAATCTTTTCTCACAATTACTAACCCCAATTGCAGCAGTGTTAGCATAAGCTTCAGCCAAACGGGGTTTCCCAAGTTTGAAAGCATCAATGGCTTCAGGCATAGTAGTATCGATAAGATAATTGTAATTTCCAAGACAAGCTATCATCTCAAATCGAATGTCTGGTCTCTTTCCCGCCGAAATCATTTTGAAGAGAATGTCTTTGGGAGCTTCTGCTTTGAGTTGGAAATCTTGTGCCATGATTATTCCAAGACCTGCAATACCCTTAACATCATTGCTTTTATAATTAGCTTTTATGTAACTAACACATTGAGCAGGGTATGGTGTCTTGCTGCATGTTTCTGTTATGAGTTTGTCATCGCTTTCACATGGTGCTATTGCAATTGAAGCCACAACAATTGTGCACAACAACGTATTTAGAGAAAAATGCTTCATGTTTAACTACAGAGAATAATAATTTAGTATAAGCCACCATGATGAAAGTGGTGATATTTATAAGTGAGGAAATTTAATGGTGAGAGAGATCATTTCGTTGGTATTTGAAAACTTTGGATTGATGATTTAATTTTATACATTTAATTTTAGTCAGTGAATATTTATGTTCTGAAATTTAATTTTAATCACAGATAGAAACTATCGGTTTTGGAAACATAATTAATTTTATTCTTTCACATATATAAATACTTCAATTATGTTAAAAATTTATTAAAATCAGTCACTAAAATTATTTACTAGTATAAATATATGTTAAAATATAAATATATAATAAAAATAAACTGAATAATACATGTATTTATACATAAATATATTAGTGACAGACTAATTTTGATATTCAAATAGTATTTTTGTAAATCATCTATTATATCTATTATCTACTATATGTCTATATCTATTATATTATATGAAATTGGATTTCTGCACTTAATGATGGAATTGGTGTGGCATATTTTTTAGAGTATTTACTGATTTATTTTTTTTAACTTATTAAATATAATTCTTTAAAATGAATTAATTATATCAACTAATTAATTGATTTGATTAGATATTTAAATATTATATAATTTAATATAATTTATATCAATCAATTATTTATAACAAATAAAAAAATTAAATCAATTATAAAAAATAAATTATACAAAGTAGTCAACGAAGAATAACAAATTAAAAAATTAAACAAAACATTTTGGCTCTCAAACTTAGACTTATGAACACTGACGGATCCATAAAATTTTGGTAGTGGGGGCAAAATTTATATAACATGATAATAATTTTTATAATAAAAATAATATGTGTATATAAAAAATTAAATATTAAATTATCTATTAACCATTATATATTTGTGTATAAATACATGTATTGTTTAACTTATTTTCAACGTGTATTTTATATTTTAATATATATTTTATACAAATAATTATTTTTTTATGTACATATAGCATAATTATTGTTATGATTATATTTTGTTATTGTAAAATATGATTAGTCTTCAAAATATCTAATATACAAATTAAAACACTAAAATAATAATTTAAATAATAATATATAATTTAAAATTCTATTTTTTAGGTTTTATATTTTTAAAAATTCAGTAAATTTTTCTCTTAACACTACCATCAAAATTTCTCTCTTTCCATATATATTACTCAACAATTATTTAAAAATTCACTTCCCAACACAATTAGAATCCGACTCTTATTGATATTTATAGTTAAAAAAGTTCTTTCAATTAATATAGTTGCTACGCAAAAAATAAAATTAATTTGAAAAGAAGATAAATAATATTCTTTTGAGTTAATTTTTAAAAAATAACACTAATTTCGTTTAAATATGAGAATTGATCATTCTAACGAATATCTAATATAAAATTTTTAAATTGACGATTAAGTATCAAAAGTTGAGTAAAAAATAATTGTGGGGTCAAATTTAATAATCTAATGGGGCAAATAAATATTATTATCATATACTACTCAATAAAATTCCAAATTGTAATGGAGGCGTTTGCTCCCACACCACTGCACTTGGAACTACAAAAGAAACACTATATATAACTTTTAGTAGCATAAAATTAATTATAAAAATTAATTATTGATATCAATATCAATTTATCACTAATTAATGCACACGAGCAATAAACGAGATAAATATTTACTGAAATAGATAATTTAAAAAATATTTACTGAAATAAATACCTCCCTCTTATCTCATTTACATTTTAAACGACATATGTGTAGTTTTTTAATTTTTGTTTATCTCTTTTACACTATATCGTTTACACTGTAAACGAGATATATGTATTTATAAATAATTAAATATAATTTTTAAAAATAATAAAATATATTAATGATTTAAATTAATTGGACAGAACTCTTAAAAATAAAACGTTTCAAATAATAAAGAAGATGGACGATTTTACATAATAGAAAAGAAAAATCGTCCATTTTAAATGATAGAGAAGATAGAGTGTCTATTGAAAATAAACACGTCAACACGTTTACATGAAAGCACATAAGTGCATCATTAAACTGCCGATTATTAATACGATTACCTTTTTTCTTACTAACCCACTATTAATACTATTGTTTCTAACCGACAAAATTTTTAAATTTTGTATGTACTCGCTTGAGTATTAATTTTTAAATTCAAATTATATATATTTTAAATTTCGTTTGTTGCATAAGAGTATATAAAAATTTGAAATATATTTAAATTTTTTTTGTTGCATGAGAATATATTTAAAAGATGGAAAGTATGAAGTTGATGCACGATAAATAAAAAAGAAAAAAAATGAGAAGAGAATTGAAACGTTACCTCTCCTAACAATTGGCAAACCTCTCCTAACGATTGACAAATGGTTTTCTCCTACTCTTCATCTGCCATCAACCTCTCCTAACAATTGACAAACGGTTATTTTCCACTCTTCTTTTATTTTATTTATCTCCCTAACACACAATTAAAACGGTTATCTCCCCATTCTTTCTCTATTTTATTTATCCATCAACTTCACACGCTTCCCATCCTTCGATTATTAGGAGTGATGGGCATAGTTACCGTATTTATTCTCATCATGGAACTTGAACATCGTACGAGTTTTTTATTTTTCAAATTTATTAATATTTTTTATTATTTTCAGAAAATATATTTTTATATTTATAAATACATGTATCTCGTTTACAGTGTAAACGAGATATACGAAAATTCAAAAACTACATATATCTCGTTTACACCGTAAGCGAGATACGTACAAAATTATCTCGTTTATAGAGTAAACGAATTTACAGAATAAACGAGATAAGAAAGGAATATTTATTTCGATAAATATTTATAAAATTATTTATTTAAATAATTATTATAATTAATTTATTTATTAAAATAAAAAATCCTATAACTTTTAGTAGCACAAAATTAATTATAGAAATTAATTATTGATATCAATATCAATTTATCATTAATTAATATACACGTGCATTAATAAACTAAAATAAATCAGTTATAACAAATAAATTATACAACTAATTGGATTAATTAATGTATATCACACTAAATCATAAATCAATTATAACAAGGGGTCTGCTACACATACAAGCAAAAAAGGCCTACAAGTGTTACAAGTTGGCCCAGTCCATAAACAATACACGCGCACTTACTCCCTTTGAATGGAGCGTCAATGCCACGCGCGTAACTCAACAGTTACGCTTCGCAAAAAGCGCTCGTTTATGGCGCACTCTTCCTCTTCTGTTTCGAAGAAAACACAAACCGTGAAGTTTCGAGCAACATTCTAAACTGAAGAGATAGAATTCGTCGCGAAGATTAGCAGAAACCATCAACAAAAGATAGAACTCTCCATCAACAATCTCTAGAAAAAATGAAAAATATTACTTAAGGTACGTTACTATTTTACTCATCTTGTAGATTTTTCACATTTCGAAATCGAAGAACTAGGTTTTACTGTTCTTCTACGTTCTTCTAGGTTTTAGTGTTCTTGTTCTAACTCTCATTTTACTATTTTTAATGTTCTTCTTGTTCTAAGTTTTACTCTTCTTCTTGGTTCTAGGTTTTACTGTTCTTCTTAGTTGTTCTAGGTTTTAGTGTTCTTGTTGTTCTAGTTCTTCTCATAACTGATTTTTGGGTGTATATGGCATAATTTGTTGGGTGTATATGGCATAATTTGTTGGGTGTATATTTCTGAACTGATATATTGTAATATAGTCAACAGTTGCAACTGTTCTAATATTTACTTATCCATGGGTGTATATTGCTTGACCTTGTAATGTTGCTTGACCTTGTATATTTATGCATGTTTGAGTGAATTGAAACATCATTTTGAACTGATCTAATTAAATACTTATGAGAAATCGTATAGGTGTATGTGGCTGATCTATGGGTGTATCTGACTGATATCTATAGGTGTATTTTTCATTTCAGAAAAAATGGCAGGCATAAACCAAGCTGAAAAAAATGCAAGAATAAATATATGTCTTAGATCAAATCAGTTTTTCTTAATAGAAATATATATGACTCTAATTTTGCTTTGTTTACATCAAACCAAAGATCTTAAGTGTGCAACCCATTTGTTGAGTGAGAAATTCAGAAATATGAGCGAGGAGAAGAAAGCAATTGTTAGGGATTTGAGATTTGGTGGCCTGATGCACATCCCGCCGCTAAGGGTGCATCACCAAATATTAAAGGAGTTGGCTAACTCTTTTAAATTAGAGGAAAACAGGGTCGAAACCGGCTACGGTTCATTTAAAGTAAGATAAAAAAAATAGGGGCTGCGCTTGGCATCAACGCGTCAGATAACTCGCTGCAAACATAGGTGTATATGAGCCATATTCAGGTGTATTTCAAGTGATGCTTGGGTGTATTTCAACTGATTTTCATACAATGTTATTTTCCTTTTTGTAGGAGATCTACTACCTCAGAAAGTCAATTATAAGGATCTTTCTGAAGACGACAAACAAATTTTTAGAAGATTCCAGGGGAAGACCCTCAAAAATCTGACAGATGAGATGATGGCTATTGGTGTTGATAATGAACAGGATCACCTCATGTTCAAGAGGATTTTCATCCTCTATATACAAATGGTGTTCCTGTTACCAAAGACAATAAACAAAATCTCTCCTGTGCACCTGACACCAATTTCAAGATGGACACAATAACAGAGCAGAACTGAGGAGCACATGTTTTAAATTTTATCATCAAGGGCATAACAGATTACAATCTGAAAAAGAAAAAGGCAATTGATGGCTGCCTGTTTGCCTTGATGATAGTTTACTTTCATCTATCAAAAAATAAAGACAAGAAGGGGGCAGAAAGACCTCAAGAACCCTGGATTGCCAACTGGACTAGAGAGCAGTTGGTTGAAAGAATGAGGGCAGAAATGGAGGAACATATGGTAAGTGAACAAAATATCTTGGGTGTATTTTATTTACCTGAATGATATTAACTAACATTTATAATGTTTTAGGCAATTGTATAGATGGCCGAAACAAAGGAGAAAATGAAAGAAATAAAGTATATGCTGGGGGGCACCTCTAAAGACAAGGGACAAGGACAAGGAAATTGAACCACCATACCTTCACATCTCAGGCCAAAAGACAAGGTATAAATCTTTCACTCTGAATATTAAACTTTCCTATATGTAATTTGTAATTTATTTTCTTGGTTTTCAGCTATGACTGTGCTATTTACGTAATGAAGTGGCTTGAGATACTTCAGCCCGAAAACATTAAAAGATTGAAGTATGAGTGGGACAATTGGACCCAGGTAAATGTGTTTAAAACTAAATAACTCTATATTACTTTACTCGATTAACATGGTTGATTAAACAGAATATTCTTTTTAACTGTAGGACGAGGTGGATCACTTTAGAGTAGAATATGCTTCCTGTATTCTATTCCATGAAATGAATCAAGACAAAGCTGAAGCCATTAGGGGAAGTAATGCAATAAGACTGTCCAAGCCATCCTCATTGTTATTGAGTCCTTATTGTCAGATAGATTCTAAGGATATTGACACTGATTAATGTAACTGTTATATAGTCTTGTAACAAATTGAACACATGCTGTAAAAATTTGCCAATTATGAGTAAAACTCTGTCTGCTGTATTCAAAATGTCTGAATTACAGGTACTATAATATGAGGGAAAACATCAAACCAAATATACACCCATAACTTGACAATTTTTACACCCAAAGAAAGTTGAATATACACCCAAACATCTATCCCCTAATGCTTTATCCCTAAAACCCTGAATCCTAAACCCTAAAACCCTAAAACCTAAACACTAAAACCTAAACCATAAACCCTAAACCCTAAAACCCTTAAAACCTAAACCCTAAACCCTAAAACTCTAAGCCCTAAACTCTAAACCCTTAAACCGTAGTAAAAAAAACAAACAATATTTTATAACATAAACAGCAGATTGTGAAGTATATATATATATACACACGTAAAATGTAGAACACAAGAAAATTCATAAATATACCCAAAAAATAGTGATTTTACACCCATATTCTGTAACTATACACCCAAAGAGTTATCCGCTACTGCTGGTTCCCTGAACTGATAATTCATAACACGTCCTTGATATTGGCTGGAATGTGAACGCACGACTGATGCAGCATCAAAGAGGTTTAACTGGATATAATAAACTCACATATTAGGTAAACTATTAACGAGAAAATTAAACTCAATAACCACATATTTAAAGAACATCACTTTTACCTCGTTTAAAGCTTTCGTTTTTTTCTTCTTTGAGGCATTTGCAATCTGTTTGTCCAACTTTGAACCTAGCCTATTTTTTGGACGTCCTCTTGTTCGAATCCTTGGAGGGCTTTGAAGATCGTTAATGGATTCCAAGTTGGCGTCTTCGTGAGATAAAGAAGATGTCCCCTTCCTTTTGGCTTTCAATGATTCCATCTCAACCATGACGTTATCGTACGCACGGTGCAGAATTGCAGTCAGCTCCTCCGATTCTGATGCAAATTCGCAAATATTTTGCGAACGAAAAACCAATTCGTCAAACCTCTTGCTTCTTGGCTCCAACAATAGCTCGTCATGGCTGCTCTTGATGTGTGTGTGTCACCTCTTTACCTTCTTGCTCTATCGTTCCAGTATATATCTAGGTGACACTTGGCTTACTCGTTCAAAGCTTAACACGCTTAGTGCGTGACGGCACAATATCCCTCTTGACTCGAATAATAAGCATTGACATTTTACCTCGGCTGCTACTGAGTCGTAAGTAACCACAAACTTGTTGAATATTGAGCTGGAAACTTGTTCTCCAACTTCGTATACTGAATAGCCTAGAGCGGAATTCATTAATCTAGTGATGCAATTCGCCTTTCCTCTGAATTGTGCTTGGACTTCCCTAAACTTTTGATGAGTGTACACATCTTGAAACTGAGCTTCAATGGAGGATTTGATTGCACATGGTATGACCGTATGAAAATTTGTAGCATCTGATTCTCTCTCTGCTTGCTCCCTGCTTCTGAGGCAATTATCGTATTGTTTGAAAAATTGAATAAGCGAGCTGTTCCGGATAATAAACTTGTTAAAAAATAAATGCATGCTCTCGCTCCTTTGTGTGCTTTTCATCCCTGCCCAGAAGTAGTGATCCAGATAGATTGGAATCCATATATGATGGTCTTCATAGAGATCTGCAGAATACACCCAAAAACAGAATATAAATACACCCGAAGAAACATGCAATTTACACCTCTGCTGCAGATTTTAAACAACATTACCTAAAAGCTATTTATTGTCCCCAAGACCAAAATTCAGCAGAAAATCATTCCAATTCCTATCATTGTAACAAAGCCAACATTGAAACCCTTTCAGAGCATTTCCCTCCATGCAACGAAGCCAACATTGAAATAACTATTTGAACGACTCAATTTCTTCGTTTTTCATCAAAGCGCATCCAAGAAGTATTGACTAACCGTGGTGATTCACCCCGACAAAAGAACCACAAACCAAATTATACCTGAAACAAATTACGACATTGCAGAATGAAAATCATTATGTACACCGATATAATGAATTTATACACCCAAGGAAGATCCAATATACACCTCTGATGCAGATTCATAGAACAAAATTAATTTAGCAGCATAAACAAGAACAGCATATTACCTGTTTGTATTGTACGTGGTGTCAAATAAAATAACATCTCTGAAATACTCAAGGCAGCTCTGCTCCTTGCATCGGCCCAAAAAGCAAGGTTAATCAATTGATCGTCCTCGAGTTCGAGCTCGAAAAAGAAATTCTGATTCTTCTCTTTCATTCTCAATAAATATTTCCCGAATTCCTTTGCATCTTCTTGTTCCAAAACATTCCGCACTTCTCTCGTGATGTAATTTCTCACATCCTTTTCAATAAAATTTAACTCGCGGTGACCCCCGGCTGCCGCAACGAATGATTGGAAAGTTTTGCTTGGTCTGATACCAACCTCCTCATTATTCTCTATTGTACGACGAACGGACATGCTTAGTTCCCTGTGCTGTTTGAGCATCTCTGCTTGAGTTGGACAGCAAGGGTGTGAATGATGCAGCATGACCTTTGAAATGATCCAAGCACAAACATCCTTCAATGTGTGTATATAAATTCTTGCAGAACAATTTAAACCAGCTGTGGGATTTGTCTTCTCGGTCGGAGATATTTTAGATTTCCGTTTTCCCTCTCTACTACATGTGATCAATTGATTCTTAATTTCGTTTCCCTTTTTATTTGTGCTCCGAACTCTAGTAGAAAAACCTACATCCTTGGCATAGTCCTTGTAAAATTTTCCAGCATCTTCAAGGGTTTTAAAGGTCATTCCAACCTTGGAAATAAGCTGCTCATCAACAACAGAGAGGGGCTGCAAAAATACAACATGTTTAAAACAAGAAAATACTATAAAATTTCTGCACCTCATAAAAAAATAACAATCAACCAAAGTAAAATACACCCAAAGACTCCCTCATCTACACCCGTTACGACAACAAGTCAAGTAAAATAACAAGAAAAATGATAAACTGTGAATACACCCAAACTCCTCCCTAAAATACACCCAAACTTCCCTAAAAATACATCCAAAAGTTCTTATCTACACCCGAGCGTCTGCTATAAATTACAGATAATTAATCAAAACTAATACATTAGATTCAATCCACAAATTATGTTCACGCATTAATTTCACAGTCTACGTTCGCGAATTATTCAGCTACACAATCATAGACGAATAACTGCATCAAATTTAGATTAATCTTAATTAGCTGAATCTAAATCAAACCTCAGGAACTTCGTTCGATTCAAATTCAAAATCCACTTCGCCCTGATTGAGCTGACAATCTGAGGTTGAATCATCCATTATCTTCAAGGTTCGTTCATATTTTGATTTCAGAAATCAGAAAATCAAAATAAAATGAAGCTAGACTTACAGTGAGAGAGACTGAGGTGAATGACGAAGAACAAAGCAGTGATAAACGCAGAAGAAAGAACGATCGGGAATACAGGGGAAGAACGCAAAGAAGGAGAACGAAGAAAATTGGCAAGAGATTCGAAGAAGGTAACGAAATCGTTTGAAAATTGGAAATAGTATTATTCGCGTGTTAATTGATTTTGATTGATATAATGCTTTGTTATATAGCGCGTGAGTTGTACACAACAATTGGAGCGCGTTTAGGGTTTTAATAAGCTTCAACACTTGTAACACTTGTAAGTGTTAATCACTTGTATGCTAAGATTAATCCTTATAACAAATGTGGAACCAATTATAATCAATTATAACATGATGTAGTTTCGTCTTGAGGATATATATTTGTTCGGTACTTCGGGTTTCGGACGGGTCGGTGGAGCTCTAGAAGTGAAATGCTAAGAACCAGCCTTAGTCTGGGTCCAGTCAAGGGGGGTGGAGACTTCACGACCTACCGAGCTGCTGCGGTGCGAAGAGGGGGTGCCACCTGCAATGACACTCTGACGCTCAAGTAAAAAATGGTGCAGATGGTGGTGAGAGAGTAAAGGAGATAGTGACGTACCTTGGGGGAGGGGTAGAACCCTCCCCATATATACCCTGTTAGTAGGGCGGGTCCCACAGGGGAGGTCCCTTTTCTAGAAGCTTCCTTTCCCAACTATCACACAGCTGGCTGTCAGGAGGTAGGTATCCGGGTCGCGATCCGGGCGCGGGATCTGCTTAGCTGGTTGATCGGGTCGGGTCTGACAATGACCCAACCGGGCTGGGGCAGAACAATATTTTTATTGGGTAAAGCATATTTTTTGTACATGAAGTTTGACAAAAATTTTAAAAATACCCTTAAATTTTATTTTGTTTCAATTTTGTCCCAAAAGTTTTTGATTTGCATCTAATATACTTTGACGGCTAATTTTTCAAAAAATTTAAGACTAATTCAACAACAATTTTATAAGAACAACCCTCAACACAAGTAAATCAAGTATAATTTTCATGTATTATTGTTAGATTGGTCTTAAATTTTTTAAAAATTTAGCTGTTGATGGTATATTTGATGCAAATTAAAAAGTTTTAGAACAAAATTGAAACAAAATAAAATTACAAATATTTTTAAAATTTTTATCACATTTCAAGAATAAAAAGTATACTTTACTCATTTTTATTTTATTTAATTGGTTAAACTAAATCAACTATAATTAATTACTATATATCAAGTATATGATTTGATATGAAATTAATTACATTAAATAGACGATTTATGCTTATATATAACTTTGTATTTTCGTTACTATTTAATGGTTTTTACGTTTTTTATTTTTTTTTAATATGATTCTTTAGTTTTTCTTTTACTCCGTTAGAATGTTAAAAATAATATTTTTTAATATGATCCAAGCATCTTTTATTAAAATAGAGTTTATTGTCCTTTCGTTGAACTCTTATTACATCTATCTAATTAGAACTCAAATCAGTGAATACAACTCAAGTGATATTTGATAGATATGGTGCATTGTAAACGATTGCAGCAAAACACAATCAAGTTGTAATGTTAAACAAAAAAATAAATTTAAATAAGAACAATTATCATATTATCAAAAGAATAATATTAGAATGACTATATAAAAAAATATCATAAAAAATTATAACTTATACCTTAAAATGATCAATTTCGATGAAAAACGGATAGTGCGTTCTAATTATATGAAGTACCCAACAAAGAATAATAAATTAAAAAATTAAACAACACGTTTTGGCTCTCAAATTTAGACTTATAAAGTATAAAAAAATACTATATATAACTTTTAGTAGCATAAAATTAATTATAGAAATTAATTATTGATATCAATATCAATTCCTTATTAATTAATACACATGTGCATTAATTATAGAGAATATTAACAAAACTATTAAGCGTTAGGATTATATTTATGGCAATTAGAATTATAAATTTATGTTTAATTTTTTATTATTGAAATCAATATCAATTTGCCGGTATTAATGTTAGTTTTTTTTTTGTGTCTATTAACGTTAGCATCATATATATTTATGGCAATTAGAATTATTAATATCAATTTGTCACTATTAACGTTAGTAGTATCATATTTATGGCAATTAGAATTATAAATATATATTTAATTTTTTATTATAGATATCAATATTAATTTGTCACTAATTATATATGCTTAATTAAAAATAATATTATAATTACTGAAAATTAAAATTATTGATAATTAATTTAATTAGAATGATTGAAAATATTAATGATAATTATCAATTAATGTTAATTTTCATATAACTATAAAGAATATATTTTCTTAAAATAAATTGAGAAAAGAATGGTATGCATACTGAAACTAGAATACACCATATAAGTATTTTTCGCATCTCACCTTTGGTTTTGCCGTAACAAGCTTGTTTTTGAAGATATGTTGATTTCTTCCGCTACAACTCTTATCCAGATTAAAGCTAGGCATGAGGAATATTTACATGTCATGAATGTGCATTGGAGGCAAAAGCATGATACTCCGACCTCAAACACCCTTATCCGCTGGTTCCCTCCTCGTGAGGATGAAATTAAGCTAAATATTGATGGCTCTTTTTTCACTAACCAAAATAGTGCGGCATGCGGTGGAGTTTTTAGAGATCACTTGGAGAGATATATCATTGGTTTTGCTTCCAACTTGGGCATTAGCTATTCTATTATGCAGGCGGAAATGTGAGGAGTTGTGCGCAGTCTTCAATTGCCATGGCAAACAATTTCAACAGAGTTGTTATTGAAACAGACTCATCTTTTGTTCTTGAATTTGTGAAGAATGGTTGTCCTGCGAATCAACTTTGTGCACCGATTTTTATTGATATCAACACATAGGGGTGTCCGCGGATCGGATATGGCCGAAAATTCGATCCGATCCGCATAATTTCTATCGGATCGGATCATGATATCCGCACTTTTTAGTGCCTGATCCGATCCGATTCGATCCGCACATTGCGGATCGGATTGGATCAGATATCGGATATATATGCATAATTAAACCTTCTCTTTTTAATCATATTTCTATGTAAAAGAATTCGATAAAAATATTTCTTTCATACTTTTAAACTTATTTATTCCTAAAATATTTTTAATCAAACTCTCTCTAAATAATAAAAATAAAATAATACAATATATGAATAATAATTACTAACTAAAATATACAAACAAGTAAATATAATACCAAACATATATATATTTATTTATTTTTTAATTATTATAGTGCGGATCTGCGGATCCGCGGATCGGATATGCGGATGTAGAGCAGATATCCGCGATCCAATCCGCAAAGGGTGCGGATCGGATCCGATCCGATCAATTTGCGGATCGGATCGTATCCGCAATTTTCGGATCGGATGCGGATATTTACCACGAATCTGCGGATACGATCCGATCCATGGACACCCCTATCAACACTCATTCCAACGGTTTAATATCTTCGGATGGTCACATACTCTTAGAGAGACAAATTATGTTGCAAATACGCTTGCTAAAAAAGGACATACCCTTTCTTTTGGCCTGCACATTTTTTATGTGCCTCCTCCCGATATTAGCTTAGCTTTAGATTTGGACTGTTTTGACTTTTTACGTCCTAGAGGGTCTTAATTTAGGTAGTTATTTCTTGTCTTTCTTCCTTGCTTATGGTCTTTGACCCCTTGTTCATAAAAAAAAAAAAATACACCACGTCAATATTTTTTGCACCAGAATACACGCTACCGTTGTAAAATACTATTATGATAATATAAATTAATTATTAATACTTGACACATTATTATAGATATTAAATAAAAAATGATCAAGAGGATTAAATAATAAACTTAATTATCTTTCTAACTTTATAAAATTAGCACTTGTCAAATTTTTCTATATCTCATGAATACGTATTTCTCTTTTTTATTTATCAATTTTTTATTTCTATTTTTGCTCACTTATTTGGTTTTATATCTTTTTTTATTCTCTCAAATTATCTCTATATTTTTCTAAACTTACAAATATAAAACAATAACCTATTATCTTCTAAACCCAAAAAATTGAAAATTCTTTCATGTGCCATAATTAACCTTATAAATGATCCACAAGAATCATTTGAAATATAATTTACCGAGGTTAGTAAAACATTATAATAAAAATGAAAATTTTTCTTTTTACATAATTTTTCTTCTAGGTTAATTGGTGTTCTAGATTTGTGGTCTTACTTTGTTTTTTAGTTTTCATTGATTTGGTTTTTTTTTTTTTATTAATATATAAGATGATCACTTTATATATGGCTATATACAAATAATGCAACTCTTAAAGTTTATCATAAGTCATCATCACTCTTTTATTATTATGACATTCTTGAATTCAATGTAAAAAAAAATAATTAATCTATATTATTTCTTATATTGCTAAATTTTATTAATCTCTAACTTTTTGTGACAAAATTAATATTAATTGATTTCTTTGAGTTCATCAACGGTTTCGTATATATATGTTTTATTTGGTCACCAAAAAATATATATTATTCAAAAAAAATTTAGTACATATCAAAGTGTATTATTATTATTATTATTATTATATATATGACACATATGTTAAATAATATATTTATTAGTTTTTGCTTTATTGCTTAAATTATTTAAATCATAAAATTAATAACACATCACATAATTATTGTTACTTATTTATTAATTGTATTTTAATTTATTATTTATATATTTAAAAATTTTGTTGAGAATTATTTATTTAGTTCTATAATAAATGATATTTTAAATTTGAATAATTTAATAATTAGTTTGTACTTATTATACCATATATTTAAGAATTTATTAAAAAATATTAATATAATAAAAATAATTGAAAAAATATTATATCAAATTTTTTTAGGATAAATAAGTCCTAGAAAAATAGGCCCTTGACCAATTTCACATTAAAATGACGTTATTTTATTCAAATTAAATGAATGGGACAAACAGACCATCTCCTGACCAATTTGAGTTTTATGATAGATCAGTTCCCGTCATTTTTCTAATCATCCACATTTGTACTTAATGTCCCGCGAACCAGCTTAACGTGCTAGAGTAGTATTTTCCGTTAGTGTTTGATGACACAATTCACATAAGGGCCACGTTGTCCCAAGGAAATGAGGGACAAGGGCCAAAATGACTCTTTTCTTTTTCGTCAGAAATTGCGTTGTTTTTCGTAAAAAAGGACAGAGACCGAATCGGTAGTTCATTCTTTTTACTGATTAAATGATGACCAAAAACACTAAAAATTGATGGTCCTCAAAAGGTTCTCTTAATTTTATTCTTTCACATATATAAATAATTCAACCAGTAAGGTATATATTAAATTCAGCCACTAAATTTAGTCATTAGTATAAAAATATATGTTGGCAAATAAATACACATTGAAAATAAATTGAACAATACATGTATATTTATATAAATACGTTGGTGACTGATTTTAGTGGTTAAAGTTCATGTACAAATAGTATTTTTATAAATCATTTTACATAAAAACTAGGCATAACCAAATCTAACCAAGTCACTTTTTCTTCTTCTTACACACTTCTTTTTACTTGCACTCCTGATATTTTGTTTCTTCTTCTCCTCCTTTTTCCTCATATTCCTCTTTCATCATCGTTGTCGTCAGCATCACCACCTCCTCACCCTCCTATTTTTCTCATTTGATTTTTAATCTTCTTTCTTTTTTCTCCTCCTCCTTCGTCATTAAATTCAGACGCGCCCATTACCGTTGGCCAAGCCGTCATTAAAATTTGTTATTGACGGCAATAAAACATTGTTTTATTTATTCGATTTTACTAGTGATTTAGTCGTGGATAAATATAAACTACGCACGAAAATTGAAATTTTCAACCCGTAAATTTACTTATAAAAAATTAATTTAAATAATTTAATTCATGTTACCAACGGCTAAACCATCAGTAAGTCACAAACGTTTATTTATTTTCAAAAAATTATTTCACAGCGTACCGATGGAAGTAATTAATTTATTATCGTTATGGTTAACCTTTGAATATTATCGATGCCTTCGAAATTTATCGACGATATGGCCTTCAATAACCCTATCTCTAAAATGGTAGTCAAAACTTTTGTTGATAAACTATCCCTGTTAGCAGTTTTTGAGATCAGAAAATTCTTTGGCTAATAATTAAAGCTAAAAAAAACTAATTCACCCCAATCACTTTTAATTTTTGACCAGTCCCAGGTTAATATGCCTTTGTGGTTTATTTAATTATAAAAACATAAATCCAACTTAAAAAAAAAAGAGAAACTACATACAAAATTAAATAAATAAATTGCATATTATTTGAGAATTTTATACAGAAAATTCTAATAAAAATTAACTTTAATGTAAAAGATATTTTAAACTTGTAATTAAATTCTAATAGAATATAGTTAATCTAATATTTAAGACTTTAATTAAATTAAATTTTAACTAAACTTTTAGTGTCTAGTTAATCTAATATTTAAGAATTAAATTAAATTCTTATTAAACTTCTAGTGTTTAATTAATCTAATATTTAACACTTAAATTAAATTAAATTAAACTCTAACAAAACTTCTAACCTAGTTAAACTTCTAACATTTAAAATTTACAAATTTTAACAGAACCTCTAATCACTACTCTAACTAACAGTTATTTATCACTTCTCTAATTTGTATTTATAGTTCTAAAAGTTTAACAAACTACTAAATCACTACTCTAATTACCATTTGTAGTTTAAAAATTCTAATAATGCTTATAATCAAATTCTAAGCGACTTAATATCACTAACAATTATGGTCTATCTTAAAGAAAATAAATTCCATTCACTAACCTCTTCATGGATACTACGAGCAATATGGACAATACTGATAGATACAATTCGGGTTGTCTTCAATTTTTGCAGTTCGATTCTTGTAGTTTTGTTGCTTAACTTTTCTCTGGTTGGTGTGTTTTGGGGGTGGGGATGAAGATAGTGAAATGTAATTCGAAACAAGTGAATTCGAATTATATATATATATATACTAAATCGAACTTAATGCATTAAATTTACTAACCGTGTATGTTCCTTATAAATTGAATTCAATCAATTCGATTTAGTAGGGGCCTAAATCGAAGCTCCTTGTTTCAATTTCCTATGGGTAGATCATTCCGAATTTCAAACCATACTAAATTGAAGCTTATTATTTTGATTTACATGTACACATACTAATTCGAATCTTATTGATTCAATTCGATTATTTACCACTAGCATGACTAAATCGAATGTAATAAATTCGATTTATATATAAATATCAATCAAGACATGCATGTAACATTTCTTCATTTAGAAAAATTATGTAAATTTGAATGTCATTACATTTGTTTATGTGTTTTACCCAAAAATTGATGCCCCTAGAGTTTCTCTTACTTTTTTTCTTTCACATATATAAATAATTCAACCATGTTAGTTATATACTAAAGTCACCCACTAAAATTAGTCACAGTATAAAATATATGTTAGAATATAAATATACATTGAAAATAAATTAAACAACACATGTATTTATATATAAATATATTGATTACTGATTTTAGTGGCTGATTTATATATATATATATAGTATTTTTTAAAAATCATTTTACATAAAAGCTAAGCATAACCAAATCCAACCAAGTCATTGTGCGCGCGCTTTTTCTTCTTCGTACATACTTCTTCTTCCTTTTACTTGCACTCCTGATGTATTTTCTTTCTTCTCCTCCTCCATCTTTTTCTTCGTTTTCCTTTTTCGTTGTCATTGTTGTCAGCACCACCACGTTTCCGTGCTCTTTTTTTCTCATTTAATTTCTTCTCTTCTTTCTTTTTTCTCCTCTTCCTTCCTTATTAAATAAAGACGCACCGCTTATCGATGACCAAGCCGTCGTTAAAATTTGTTATCGACCATAATAAAACACGTCATTCCATTTATTCAATTTTGCTAATGACTTAGCCGTGGGTAAATATAAAGGACGCACAAAAATTGAAAATTTCACCCCATAAATTTACCCACGGCTTTGCTATTGATAAATAAAAAATTAATTTAAATAATTTAATCCATGTTATCAACGGCTAAACCGTTAGCAAGTAACAACGTTTATTTTATTTCAAAAAATTATTTTCAGTGTACCGATGAAAGTAATTAATAATTAAATTTATTTTAAATAAAAATTAATTTATTAACGTTATCGTTAAGTCGTCCGTAAACTAATTTCCAAATTTTCAATAAAGAAAATTTACCGACAGCTAAGCCATTGATTAACAACATTGTTAATATTATTTGTGTGCATCCAATAATGCTTATGTGATGTTAAAATTTACTGACAGCCGAAAAAAATAAAAACTTTCGAATATTATTGATACCTTTGAAAATTTATCGACGATATGGTCTTCAGTAAACTCTCCTTGTATAATAGTGTTTGTGATAAAAGAATTCTTTGGCTAATAATTAAACCTAAAAAAAAACCTAATTCACCTCAATCACTTTTGATTTTTAACCAATCCCATGTCAATATGCCTTTGTGGTTAATTTAATTATAAACAAATAAATCCAACTTTAAAGAAAATTAGACAAACTACATACAACATTAAATAAATAAATTGCATATTATTTGAGAATTTTATACGGATATTCAATTAGATATTTAAATAATTATTAAAATGATAAATTTAAAAATCAACTATTTTTATTGATGAAAGTACATGAATATTAAATTCATTATTTAATAATTGAACTATATATTCTATAATTGTTTAGCAATAGCTATTAGGATGAGAGCAATTTCATGAGTAATATTGTTCTCATTGGTGATTGGCGATTTGCCATTGAATCTTTTCTCACAATTACTAACCCCAATTGCAGCAGTGTTAGCATAAGCTTCAGCTAAACGGGGTTTCCCAAGTTTGAAAGCATCAATGGCTTCAGGCATAGTAGTATCGATAAGATAATTGTAATTTCCAAGACAAGCTATCATCTCAAATCGAATGTCTGGTCTCTTTCCCGCCGAAATCATTTTGAAGAGAATGTCTTTGGGAGCTTCTGCTTTGAGTTGGAAATCTTGTGCCATGATTATTCCAAGACCTGCAATACCCTTAACATCATTGCTTTTATAATTAGCTTTTATGTAACTAACACATTGAGCAGGGTATGGTGTCTTGCTGCATGTTTCTGTTATGAGTTTGTCATCGCTTTTACATGGTGCTATTGCAATTGAAGCCACAACAATTGTGCACAATAATGTATTTAGAGAAAAATGCTTCATGTTTAATTACACAGAATAATAATTTAGTATAAGCCACCATGATGAAAGGGGTGATATTTATAAGTGAGGAAATTTAATGGTGAGAGAGATCATTTCGTTGGTCTTTGGAAACTTGATTATTCTTTTGGATTGATTTAATTTTATACATTTAATTTTAGTCATTGGATATTTATGTTCTGAAATTTAATTTTAATCACAAATGAAAACTAACGGTCTTGGAAACATAATTAATTTTATTCTTTCACATATATAAATATTTCAACTATGTTAAAAATATACTGAAATCAGTCACCAAAATTATTTACTAGTATAAAATATATATTAAAATATAAATATATATTAAAAATAAATTAAACAACACATATATTTATACATAAATATATTAGTGACTGACTAATTTTAATATACAAATAGTATTTTTGTAAATCATCTATTCTATTTGTTATCTATTATATCTATTATATTATATAAAAATTAGATTTCTCCACTTAATGATACCTCACGTGGCATATTTCTGAGAGTATTTACTGATTTATTTTTTTAACTCATTAAATATAATTTTTTAGAATGAATTAATTATATAAACTAATTTATTTGATTAGATATTTAAATATTACATAATTTATTATAATTTATATCAATCAATTATTTGTAACAAATAAATAAATAAATTAAATCAATTATAACAAATAAATTATAGGGATTAGTACTGTTTTGGTCCCTAACGTTTAGGGTCGAAATCAAATCCGTCCCCAACGTTATTTTGGATTTAAAATCGACCCCAACGTTTTATTTGGGGTTTAAAATCGTCCCTTATATCACAAGACAGAGAGAGAAGCAACCTTGCTTCTTCGTTCTTCACTTCTTCTCAGTCTCATTCAGAGAAGAGAGAGAGAAGCGAGCAGAGACTCAGAGAGAGAAGAGAGAAAAAAAAGTCTTTCTGTCGCCATCGCCGACGTTCTCCCCCTCGACCTCGCCTCGCCGCGCCTTGGCTTCCCCCTCGCCCTTGCTTCACCGTGCCTTGCCCTCGCCTCGCCTTGCGTTGCCTCGCCGCACCTGGACCTCGCCCTCTCCTCTTGTTTTTCGTTGTCGTTGGGGAGGTGGTGGTTGTGATCGTGGTCGTGTTGCTCGCGTTTCCAGCATCACCGCCACGCCTCCCTTTCTCTTCCCTCCTTAATCTCCGCTATCCATATTTACTACCACCACCACCACGCAGCTCCACCGTCACTACCATCATAAGTAAGTTAAGATTCAAGTTCCTAATTCCTGTTCTTATTTATCAGAATTCTTAATTTTCAAATTCATCTCAAAACCTAATTTTCAAATTCATCACAAACCCTATAGTTGTTTCCGTCGAGGCTGAAGGAGGTTGACGCTAAGCTGCTCCTCTCCCTTCATCGTTGCTGCTACTGCAACCACCTTCTCTAATCTTTGTTCTTGTTTTTGTTATGTTCTTGTTTCTGGATTGATGTTACCTTTTTAATTTTCTTTTTTTTAATCTGAATCTGTTGTTGTTGTTCTTGTTGGATTTGAAGGATAATTTTTGCTTTTGTTTTGTTCTAATGTTGTTTCTGAATTGCTTGATGCTGTTGCTTCTTTCATTCTTTTTGTTTTTTTTTTTAATTCTGAATCTGTGGTTGTTGTTGTTGGATTCTGAATCTAATTTCCTAAGGATTTGTAATTATTATTGTTGTTGTTGTTAATTGTATTTAAGGATTTGTAATTTTAAATTTTAAAGAAGAAGAAGAAGAAGAAAAAGAAGACAACTTGATGCGGCTACTTTTTTCATTCTTTTTGTTTTTTTTTTTAATTCTGAATCTGTGGTTGTTGTTGTTGGATTTGAAGAATTTGATGTTTATCACAACCCCTAATTTTCTAAAGATTTGTAATTGTTGTTGTTGTTGTTAAGTGTATTTAAGGATTTGTAATTTTAAATTTTGTTAATGGAAGAAGAAGGAAGAAGAAGGATTTGTAGTTTTGAATTTTGTTAATGATGGAAGAAGAAGAAGAAGAGTGAACTGGTGAAAAGGGGGCATTATTGTCATTTAGAAAAATTTTTTATTAAAAAAGACGATTTTAATATCGTTTTAGAATGTTAGGGACGATTTCAAATAAAAAATAACGTTGGAGACAAATTTGATTCTGACCCTAAACGTTAAGGATCAAAACAATACTTATCCCTAAATTACACAACTAATTGATTTAATTAATGTACATATCACACTAAATCATAAATCAATTATAACAAATAAGGAACCAATTATAATCAACTATAACTAATGAGAAAACTGATATGATGTAGTTTTGTCTTCAGGATATATATTTTTATTTTATTTAATTGGTTAAACCAAATCAACTATAATTATAGACGGATTCAGAAATATTACTATGGGATCAATAATATATATAATATTAAAAAATTATGCAAAAAATTATATAATGTAAAATATATTACAAAAATATACCGATAGAGAATATATTTTAAAGTACAAAAAATATATATGTATTTTTTACTAACAAAGTGGTCGATTCTTTATATCATAAAATTCATCGATAATAGAATCTGTATCAAATTTTTCAGCATTTTTCTTTTCAATATAATTAAAAGAGAATTAGCAAGAAATTCATCTTTTATTTTGTTTCTAAGTTATTCTTCACAATATTCGTAGCTAAAAAAGATCTCTCAATTGTAGCAGTTGACACAGAGAGAATTAATACCAAATGAATCAAGAATGACAGTCACAAGAAGAAAAAAAATTCACTTTATAGGATTTGAAAATTTTTATTTAATTAAAAAATATTAGTAATAATATATTTTCAGATTTTTTTAATATTGTCACTTATTTTTTGGATATTGAAAATTATTAATATTTAGGTTAGACTGAATTTTTATTTATATTAGACTAAATATTAAATAAATTAAAAAATCATATTTAATAACTTATTACTATTAATCTTTTTTTTAAAAAGTTGGGGGAGGCCTCCACTCGTCCCCCTTATGTCCGTCCCTGACTATAATTAATTATAATTAATTACTATTATATCAAGTATATAATTTGAGATGAAAATTTTTTTTATGACAAGGGGGTCGAAGACCCTAAAAAGAAAACTAACTAGAATCCCTTAAAATGGGAGAACCAGACAAATCACGCATAATCATCATAGCTGTATCTAGGGGAGCAGCTTCAAAGAGATGAAGGCCAAAGGGAATATCATGGCCCTTCTTGGCAAGGTTGTCGACAACAAAGTTTGTTTCTCGGAGATAGTGGGACCAAGAGATATATGGCACACAGCTGGCAAGGACAACAATGTCTTCAAGAAGGGGGCACACGGGTGGGATGAATGATGTCCTTTCTTAGTGAAGAGTAGGAATAGAATCAGACTCAACAACTAGGGAAGTGATATTGTTGACCACAGCAATTTGTAGACTGCGAACAATACCCCAAAGCTCAACGTGCATAATTGAACAGCTTCCCAAATTATAAGAAGCCAATCATGCAAATCAAGAAGAAATAAATTGTTTATGCCGGCTGCATGGATGAACGGGAGCAGATGCCCGCAGCGAAGGGGCAGTCTCGGAGGACATGTAGAGTAGTCTCATCGGTACATGAGCATCTTGGACAGGTTGTCTGAAGGGTGAGATGTCTTTTTCCTTCTTTCCATGTTGGTGAGGATAGCATTGTGAGTAGACATTATCCAGAGAAAGATCCGAATGCATTCTGGTCCTTTCCAATGCCAAATCACGCTGTGTAATTTGCTAGCTATGCCTTCTTCTCCATTCAACTTTTGGTATGTAAATTTGAGATCGAAATAGCTGTTAGACGAAGGGTTCCAGGCAATTTGGTCTTCTTGCTTCCAAGGGGAGGGCAGGAACATAGGTACAATCTTCTGAATAATCTCATCAGGCAGCCAAGTAGCGAGCCTATCATAATCCCAGCTACCTGAAATAGTTAAAAGATCCATAAGTTTGTCTTCCAAATTAATAGGCATACAAACCTGATTAGCATATGGCGCAAGAGAACCAATATTTGGCACCCAATTATCATTCCAAAAATTAATTTTGGAACCATCCCCAATACGCCAAATGTAGTTTTGTTGGAAATTATCCCAAGACTTGCGTATGCCCTTTCAAAGATTTGATTCATTCCTCCTCCTTTCCACCTTACTACCTTAGGAATAATATCGGTACCACAACCATATTTAAAGCGAAGGATTCTTCTGACCCACAGAGAGTCTCTTTTCTCAATAAGACCCCATCCATCTTTAGTCATGAAGAAATAACGATTCCATACTTTTACCCACGAGCAATTGATGGAACCCACAATTACTCGATGCTAATTTAACCCTAAACCATCAAAATCATCAAAATCACTCGATTCTCAAACTAAAAACGTGGAAAAGATGGAGGCAAAGAACTGGGCACAAAAATGGAAGACTCTTATCACTTTGTTGGATTAGAATTGAAGAGGACTCCGAGACGAACACATGGCCATTGACGGCTCGTCAATCAGAACTCCGGATTAAAAATTAGAAGAATTTGAAGATTGAAGGAAAAAGGGGTTTAGGGGTCTCCATCATATATGCTTCTCTTCTCCTTCGACCTGCAACGTGCTTCCATCCTCAATTGAGGAAACAATGGCTGATGCCCTTCATTTATATATAAGTGGATTGGACTTTGGGCCTATTTTGGATTCGGTTCGCTTGGTTTGATATGTTTGGTTTAATTTTAGACCAAATCTTTTAAAATTATTGTCAAAATTCTTATTTTAATTAGTTCTACCTCACTAAATTATAAAATTTTATTTTTTAATTTTCTTGATTAATAATTAATTTATTAACTAATTATTTACTAATTACTCGGAGTTTACGTTTATGATGATGATTTTATCATGTTACTGTAAGAAGTATGTGTGTTATATTTATTTTGTATGCTCTTAAATCTCATGTCTTTATGAGTATTTCTGGCTGAGTAATTATTAAAAAAATTAATTTAATATTTATTTTATATTCTATTTTTTTATTTAAATTATAATAATGAATAAATATTTTTTTATTTTTTTTAAATAAATAATGCAATTTTTTTTCTTAAAAACAAAATTTTAAGTTTAAATAATTGTAAAATTATATTATTCTACAGATCATGATAAATACATTGGCATTAAATTTGCTGTAAAAGAAAACAATATCATAAACAAGAGTATTATAACTGGTAATTGGAGATTGTCCATTGAAGCTTTCCTCACAATCACTGATTCCATGGAAAGCAGATAGAATCAACACCAACTTCAGCCATGCGTGGGTAACATACAAGACATGCTTTCAATTGAGCCTTCAAATTCAGTCTATCTCCGGCCGAAAATATTCGGTAGAATTTGTCCATGGCAATTTTCGCTTTTGAGTTGTAAAATTCTTGCCATGAGTATTCCAACATCTTGAAAGCATAGGTTAGGGTTTGGTGTTTTCTAGATGCTTGCACTATAACTTTGTCTTTGTCATCATCACTACGAGACATTGAAATTCCATTCCTGCCGCTCTGACTAGTAGCAGATTTGTGGCTCTCAGTGCTGCTTCATTTGCTGAGTCAACTCTTGATTCTAATTGTTTTAATCACTTTGATTCTCACAAATGAGTACAAAGCAAACACTAATAAATTCTACATCAAACAAACCGAAAAAATCTCCATGCTCTCGCACAGTATTATTTCGTCTCTCTCATTCTACAACTTTATTTTAGGAGTTCAAATCTCTATCCTAAACATGTAATAATTGATAAAATTAATATTTTTTCACATTTAGAAATTATGGCTACTTATATTAATTTGTAATTGTTTGATTCAATAAAAATAACAATAAAAACACAATTAGATAAATAAATATCAATTTAATTGGACAAATTAAATTATTAGATCTGTCAATCAGCAAAAATATTATTTGGTTTGTTTTGGTAGGCCAGATCAATACAAAAGATCGACTATGTAGACTGAGAATTCTACAACTGAATGATAATCTGTGCGTCTTATGTAACAAAGAAGTAAAAAATTTATAACACTTATTTGTTACTTGCGAATTCTCTTGGCAGGTATGGTGTGCATGGATCTCAGAGTTTGGACAGAAGTGGACTGCATCTGGTACTTTGAAAGATTACTTTGAGAGTTGGAGATTGATACCGTTGAGAAAAGATTTGCGCAGGAATTGGATGGTCGGGTTTTTCTCAATTCTGTGGAACATTTGGCTATGAATAGGGGTGGTAATATGTACCCTACCCGAGGGTACCCAACCCAATCCCACCCGCTCGGGTAGGTTTGTCAACCCGATCCGCAGCGGGGAAGGTAGGGTGCGGGTCGGGTAGGGTGCGGGTTGAGTTTCAACCCTACCCGACCAACCCGCACTCTATATATGTTTACATTATATACTTATATAAAAATATGTTTTAAGTGGATGTTGAATCAAAGACCTCTTACTAAATGCAAAAGATCCTTAGTCACTAAAAGAAAATCATTAATTGATAATTTAATAATTTTTTTTTTACATAAAAATCAATTCTATTTTAAATTATCATCAAGTTATATAATAATGTTGTATATTTTTTGTAACCCGCGGGTAGGGTCGGGTGCCCGCGAGTTAAGAGCGGATAGGGTTAGGGTTGGGATATTCTCAACCCACAGGTAGAGTAGAGTTGAGTTTATATAAAAATCTCAACCCGCGGGTAGGGTTAGGGTTGGATCCAAACCCTACCCTACCTATCCATTGCCACCCCTAGCTACGAAAGAATGATGGTATTTTTCAGAGTAAGACAATAGGAGTTAGAGATTGTGTGGCTCAAACATTTTTATGTACTAGAAAATGGTATGATCAGTAACTCAAGTTGTTGATGGTTATGCCAGAAATGACATAGAAGTTATTTCTTTGTTTTTTCCTGCTTGTTTGCTCTATTTCGATGTTAAACTTTCTCTTTTAAAAAAAAAAATATTACAAAGCATCCCCACAGCAACAATAACAACAACATCCCAAAGGCATAAAAAATATGAAAATTAAATTGATCAGAAAAAAATTAACTAACGGTAAAAATTAAATTGATTAAATTAAAGAGAAATTTATCATGAACACAATATCGATGACAAAATGTTGATCGGAGCTCCGAGTAGAGAGAGTAACTAGAGAGAATGTGCACTTGAGAGAGAGTGAGAATGTAGAACAAGAGAGAGACAGTGTTTGCTAGAATAGAGAGGAATTAAGAGGGGAGGTTGCGCCATTTTAAATTCGGATGCATCCTTTACCGATGGCCAAACTGTCGTCAAAATTAATTATACCGACTGCAATAAAACAAGCCGTTTCATTTATTTGATTTTTATTGACAGCTTAGTCGTAGATAAATATAAAGAATGCACGAAAATCTAAATTTTTAACCCGTGAAATTTTCCATAGTTTTGCCGTCGATAAATAAAAAATTAATTTAAATAATTTAATTTATGTTACTGACGGCTAAATTGTCGACAAGTCACAATGTTCATTTTATTTTCGAAAAATTATTTTCATAACATCGGAAATAATTAATAATTAAATTATTTTTAAATAAAAATTAATTTATTAACGTTACAGTTAAGTCGTTGGTAAACTACCAAAATTTTTACTAAAAAAAATTTACCAACAACTAAGTCGTTGGTTAGCAGCATTGTCAATATTATTTGTGTGCATCTAATAACGTCTATATAGTGCCAAAACTTACTAACAGCTAAATTATAGGTAATTTAAATCCACAAAAAAAAAAAAATTTCCGTCAATGATTAATAAAATGGACGGCATGGACGTCGGTAACCTCCTCCTCTAAAATGGCTTTGGAACTTCCGTCGGTAGGCTCCCCCTGTGTATAGTAGTGTTTGGAACCAAGAGATTCTTTAGCTAATAATTAAATAAAAAATAACTACTAATTCACCTCGATCACTTTTGATTTTTTACCAATTCCATGCCGATATGCCTTTGTATTTTATTTTAATTTATAAGCCAATCCGACTTTAAAAAAAAAAAATTGGACAAATTACACGCAACATTAAATAAATAAATTGCATATTATTTAAGAGTTTTATAGGAAGATTTAATCAGATTTATATATTTAAATAATTTTAAAATGATAAATCTAGAAAATAACAATTTTTATTGATATAATGATAGTACATAAATATTGAATTCATTATTTAATAATTGAACCATATATTCTATAATTGTTTAGCGATACCTAGTAGGATGAGAGCAATATCATGAGTAATAATGTTATCAGCGTGGATTGGCGATTTGCCATTGAAGCTTTTCTCACAATCACTAACCCCAATTGCAGCAGTGTTAGCATAACCTTCAGCCAAACGGGGTTTTCCAACTTGGAATGCATTAATGGTTGCAGGCATAGCAGTGTAGATAAGAAAACTGTAACTTCCAAAACAAGCTTTCATCTGAACCTGAATGTCTGGATTCTTTCCCACCGAAAGCATTAAGAAGAGAATGTCTTTGGGAACTTTTGCTTTGAGTTCAAAAATTTGTGCCACGATTATTCCAAGGCCTGGAACATCCTTAACATCCTTGCTTTTATAATCAGTTTTTATGTAACTAACACATAGGGGAGGGTTTGGTGTCTTGCTGCACGTATCTGTTATGAGTTTGTCATCGCATTCACATGGTGCTATTGAAATTGAAGCCACAACAATTGTGCACAATAATGTATTTAGAGAAAAATGCTTCATGTTTCATTACACAGAATAATAATTTATTATAAGCCACCAAGATGAAAGGGGTGATATTTTATATGTCAGGCAATTTAATTATGAGAGAGAGCATTTTGTTTGTCTTTGGAAATTTGATTATTCTTTTGGATTGATTCAATTTTGTACATTTCATTTTAGTCAATAGTGAATCGGGGAAGATATTTTACCATGCACGTTTGGATAATTATGTTTTGAAATTTAATTTTAATCACAAATGGAAACTATTGGTCATGGAAACATAATTAATTTTAGAGCAACGGTACATGGTCAATAAATATTATTATTTTTTGTCAATAATAATTTATACTCATATTTATAGATATTTTATACACAAGAAGCATATAATTTGCATTTATATTTATTAGAATTTTGTACACATGAATCAATATAGTTTGTATCTACATTTTTCAGAGTTTGCACACATGAATTAGTAAAATTTATTTGTTAAAGACAATTTAATATTTTTGTTTGTCAAATAATGGTCAAAAACACTAAAAATTGAGGGTAAATCACATAAACAATACAAATACCACTCAATATTACACAAAAATACTAAAACCCAAAACATTATATGCATGTCCCATTTTCAAAACTATATAAATTGAAGCTACTAAACTCGATTTAGCCATATACAATATAAATTGAATTAAACAAGTTTGATTTAGCACAAAAGCAGGTAAATCAAATGATATAGATTCGATATACCAAGACCATCACTAAATCAAACTTACTAGAGTCGATTTATAAGGAGAGGGATTGATACATAAAACGATACAAATTGATTCGATTTACTCTTTGAAATAACCAAAGTAAATCGAGTCTCGTTAATTCGAATCAAGGTTAAGTACTTTTTCCCATCTTTAATTTTTTGGGTCAAAATCAAAATTGTCTCCAACCTTTTTTTCTTATTAATATTATCATCAAAATTACTGAACGTTTTAAAATCATCCTTTTGAACATAATAATTTTTTAAATGACACAAATACTATTTTTCTATTATCGCATTATGAATATAGAGAGACAAAACGAGGATAGGAGAGAGATAACAAGAGAAGAGAGAAACAAGGAGGGAAAAGAAAGGAAAGGAAAGGAAGAAGAGGGGGGAGGTGATGGCGGGGAAGAGTGTGGTCGCCCAGTCGCGTCGTGAAAGAGAGATGACAGCAGGAAAGAGTGCGGCTAACGCCATCATGTCGTGACTGAGGTGGGAGCTGCTCTGTCGGCGTCGAACTCCATCTCTGTCGTTGAGCTTCTGGTGGTGACGGAAGTTGCTCTTCCCCCTCTCTCGATCTATTCCTATCCTTAGCCACAGCTACGACATCGCCAGCAACAGTAGCTTCTCGTGCCGTCGCTGTCACCATTTACCTCCATTTCGTCTAAAGCACATCCGAGTGACTTAAATGGACCAGCATGTAGGGGAAGCTGCTGCAACTGCAGAGGGGGGAATCCCACCTAGTGCAAATGTTCATCCAAAGGTCCTGACTCATTCAGGTCCACATCAAGGTGTCCCTGGGATCCGACAAGCTGAGATCTACGACGCTCTACATTATCCTCTTGTATAACCACGCTAATCTCGTCCAAGAAGCGTGACCCTTCGAACTCCGCATCGAGGCTTTTATTGCCAATCAAGTCTAAAAATAGCTCACCTGGGCTAATGTATGTTTGCCTCTCATGCACCGCCATGTTACTGCTAGGAATCCCAACAAAATAATCACTAATAACCCCCTCAACTAAACAAGCACCGTCACCACTACCCTGACTGTCAAACTCCACCTCTCCCTCCATCTCCACCGTCAACTCCACTACCACCAACTCCACCACCTCCACCTCCGTCATCATCAACACAACTATCACCTCCACTATCATCTCCACTGTCGCCAACCTCATCTCTGCCTCTCCCTCCATGTCTAGCTCTACCTCGACGACCACCCATCCCTCCTTGTCGGCCGCGAGCGTTAGCTCACCTACGGCCTCGACCCCTCCCCTCCATGCCATCAATCGCATCCTTGAGCCACTTCAACTCATACTCACTCGCTCAGGTCCAAACACGACATCTCCGCTCCACACGACGCCTATCTGGAACATCTGGCACCTGGTCCCTCTCAGAAACCTGTCTTAAACCTCTCTACATCGCCTCGGCCGGGATAGCAACTGCTCTCGAATCATTGAGGAAGAGTTTAGGCAATAAGAATCTCCTCCCATGGTCATGCCACCACTCCAAGTACGCTTGTAACGGTCCTGGGTTTGATATGACATCAAATCGTAACACATGGTCAGCCCGGTTGGCCCAATGGATATGCCAACTCTGTAATGTGTTCAGAAACCACCGGTCTCTGCCTCTGTCATCCTTCGACATTAGAAAATTGATGTCGAGTGCAGGTTGTGGTCGATGCTATACTCCACCAAACTGTGGCAGCACCCTATCCACCCGATGCCACTCTATCACAGCAAAGTCGATCAATGCTGTCACAGCCCTCCATAGTGCCATATGCCGGGTCTCAAGTATCTCGGGATGAACCACCTGAACGACCTTCGGTGCGCTATACGGCATCCACGTGAACTGTTAAAGAGAAATGGTTGGAGTAGGTCAATAATAACTAGTAAAAAAGATAAAAAAAAATAATAAAAACTTCAAAGCTAAAACACTCACATATCCACCTAGAGTAAATCTATCACGAGTCTCCACTACGCGACCTTATGCCCCTTTTCGCTCAATGTTGGCTGATAACCTAACCACCTGAAACCCAAAATATTTTATCAACAATGGCAATTAACCGAAAAAATATTAACAAACATAACAACCATAAATATCAAGTACCTCATCGCCAATGGCCAATGAAAGGCATCAAACCCATCGAGCTTGAAACCCAAGAACCGCTTGAAGATATATCCATGACTGAAGGAGCTGCAATAGACTAGCCATATGGAAGGTATGCATCTCCGAACGCCATCGCTCGACAAATGCACTGACTAGTGGCTCATCCAACCTAAATCAGTGGTCGTTGAGCCTTACAAGATAGGCTAAGTCGGTCATTTACAAGTACGGTACGATCCTATTGCTAGGGCTTTACCGTGCTACCTCCTCATGCTGGTGATACATCTGTGGGATTGCATAACGATAAAAAAATCTCTAAAAATTATAACAATTAATAAACATAATTCATCAAATGACCCTTGATTAATGCATGCCTTTTGGACAAAATACGCTAAACCCAAGCAAATAATTTTACAATACCCATATCTCCAACAAATTCAAAAAAAAAAATCATATGCAAGCTAAATCTAAAATTGCCTAAAATGGAGAATCCTAATAAAAATAAACTTTAATATAAAAGATATTACAAACATACAATTAAATTCTAATAGAACATAGTTAATCTAACATTTAAGACTTAAATTAAATTAGACTAAACTAAATTTAATTAAATTAAATTTTGACTAAACTTCTAGTGCCTAATTAATCTAATATTTAAGAATTAAATTAAATTAAATTAAATTCTTACTAAACTTCTAGTATCTAGTTAATCTAACATTTAAAACTTAAATTAAATTAAATTAAGCTCTAACAAAACTTTTAACCTAGTTAAACTTCTAACATTTAAAAGTTACAAATTCTAACGGAACCTCAAATCACTACTCTAACTAAC